>NC_140993.1:72929307-75329307 GCF_052327205.1 Somniosus microcephalus
CCCCGGGCCTCTCTTCCCCTCCCCAGTCTCTCTCTCTCTTTTTCCCTCTCTCTCTCTCTCCTTCCCACATAGACAGACAGACAGACAAACTCATTTATATATATAAAAATTATTTGTACTTTTTTCATAACAACATGCCCTCAAAAAATCCTCGGCACCACCGGGCACTCCAGCTAGTATAAAAATATATAGGTGGAAAAATTCATTGTAGCCCAGGAATGGGCGCTAACTTTGGAAAAGTTTAAGATTTAGTGCCAGGCGTTAATGAATCTCGCTACATGCAAAATTCAGTGTAATCGCTCAAAGAAAGGATGGGAGCGCTAAATCAGGTGCTAACGGCCTAGCTCAGTGGCGTTAGACTCAAAGTGCTAAGCAATTTCAGGTGCAGTCTAATCGTTAGTCATCATTGCCACAGGCTCTTTCCAGTTCTTAAAGGGGAGGTTCAATCATGCTGCAGAACCTCATTCTCAGCATTGCTGGTTCTGAAGCTGCCTCAGGAAGCAGCAGAGGGCCAAGGAGAAGGAACCAGACCACTGAAGGAGGTGTCATTCTGGCAGATCAACGGCCCAGAGAGAGAGCTCGCAGATCCTGCCACCAAGCATTGGAGGCGTTGGTTTTCGCTATGGAGAGACGGAGGCTCTCTCCGCAAGTCCTCCGCACCATGTGGAGGGACGTAGCCCAGCACGTCTCAGGCAGCACTGTAGTCCCCAGGACCCACACACAGCGCAGGAAGAAATTAAATGACCTCACTCGGGTGGTCAGGGTGAGTCAATGCTGCAACAAATGCTACATACCACCATCTGAACCTCAGTCTGCACACACTGCCCAAAGCAGCACTCACCCACCAACAATCTTCACCTACCAACACTCACACCCACATCTCACACCTTGCACACAATGACAGCTATTCAACTATGGAAGGCACATCTCCCAAACGCACTGCTCCACACTCACTCACACACTTTCCTTTCTCTTGCAGGCCAAGGTCGCTCACAACAGGAGGGAGCAGGAGTGCACAGGCAGGGGACAACCTGACACCCAACCACTACCTGAGCTGGAGGAAAGAGTGCTGCAAACCATTGGTGGGCGCCGGGTGCTGGGTGCCGTGGCCATCAATGACGTTGACCCTCTTGGGGACAAC
The DNA here is from genome assembly GCF_052327205.1 of Somniosus microcephalus. Classification (NCBI taxonomy): domain Eukaryota; kingdom Metazoa; phylum Chordata; class Chondrichthyes; order Squaliformes; family Somniosidae; genus Somniosus; species Somniosus microcephalus. The sequence goes on from NC_140993.1 coordinate 72,930,449, forward strand.
AACGGTATGTTTATCCCTACTCCTTCTTCTCACATCCCACTTCCACCTCACCCCACTAGCCTTTCACACTTTCCAGCTAATCATGCTGTATGCATGCCTTTCTCCCTTCCTGCCCCCCTCCCCTCACCTTAACCCGACTCTTGTGCATTTATGCTATCAGATAATGAGCAAGCACCTGAGCAGCCTGTCCCTGAGGGTACCATAGAGAGCGAGCCGGGAGAAGAGGAGCAGGAAGAACACACCGCGTCACAGCATGTCTCACCCGCAGGCACCAGCTCAGATACTGGCACTACGCATTCTTTAGAGGCTAGTATGGTAGTGTGAACTGCACAGGGTGAGGCACCGGGGACTAGTGGGCTGCAGCAAGGCCAGGGGGCAAAGGTAACTTGGGGGCCAGCTCCCCAGAGGGCAAGTTCGCGCACGAGTTCTGCTGCACAGGACTCGGATGAGGAAATCGATGGGGAGGCCTTTAGAAGAAGGGTGATGGGTATGCACACGGAGATGATAGGTGCAATGGCAAGGGTGCCTGAGAGCCTCTCAGCAATGGTAAGGAGCATGGAGGAGTCTGCCTCCAACATTGCACAGAGCTCTGTGCACATCATGGAGCACATCATTTGCAGTCTGCAAAGGATGGTGGACTCCCAGAGAGACCATGGCGACCCAGACCTCATGCTGCGTGTGATAGGTGATGTCGCAGTTGCCATTGCAGCTCAGGTGGAAGCCACGCGATATCTTAGTGCTGTAATGCAGTCTATGCTCGGTGCCATCGATTCACAGACTGCTCTCATGCAGTCTCAGCTTGATGCCACTCAAGCTCTAACTGCTGCCATCATGGCTGGGTCGACCACTGCCTACCGGGGCTTTCACGGTGTCGCAGCAGGCCAGCAATCTGTGCTCCAGCAGATTGGTGGGGATGCTGAGGTGCTGCCCCGGGGGAGTGGCAGTGGGTCAGTGGAGCAGGAAGCTGCTGTCCTCTCTCAGGATGACAGCATTCCTGCTCCCACCTCTGCCACTCCGCCATTGACCTTGTCGCTGCCTGTCTTCCAGCCAACCCAGACTGCTGCCGCCCATGCTGGTCAAGGGCATCCTGCAAGGTCATCTGAAGTCTCCCACATGGACACTCGGCATCCTTCCACCAGCCGTGCTGCAGCCACCGGGCCAACACTTTGTAGGAGCACTAGTGTAGGCAAAGGCACAGTAATGAGGGGCACTAAGGGATTGCACAAGGGTGAATAGGTAATATTATTGTTGTAAATATGTGTTCACTGATTATTGATGAATTTATTAATTAGCTTTGGATGATTTTGTGGTGTGTCTCATTTCAGCATTGCATTGTGAGATGGCCTGCAACAGGGATGGAATGATGGGGATGTGGTGAGCAACGGGGATCTGGGGTTTAATTTATTGGAACCGCAGCCTGATGAAGCGGTCATGGACTGCCCTTCCAGAAGGCCAATTGAGTGGCTGCCTCCTCCCTCGCTCCTGTTCCTCCTCATCTTCCTCATCATCCTCCTCTGCCTCTCCCTCTTCCTTCTCCTGAGGTGGTCCCGCAATCCCTGGTGGCAAGGGCTGGGCCCTCATGATGGCCAGATTGTGGAGCATGCAGGAGACCTCGACAAAATGGGACACCCACTCAGCCGAGTACTGGAGGGCTCCTCCCGAGCGATCAAGGCAGCTGCTTGAGCACCCCGATGGTCTGCTCGATGATGTTCCTGGTGGCAGCATGGCTCTCATTATATGAGTGCTGAGCAGGAGTGTTGGGGTTGCGGAGGGGAGTCATCAGCCAGGTGGAGAGCGGATAGCCCTTGTCTCCGAGCAGCCAGCCGTGAGCTTGATGGTGGCTGGAAGAGTGCTGGCACAGTGGTCTGGCATAGGATGAAGGCATCGTGGCTGCTGCCAGGATAGCGGGCATTCACATTGAGGATTCGCTGTCTGTGGTCACACACCAACTGCACATTAAGTTAGTGGTAGCCTTTGCGGTTACGGAAGATGTCAGGATTGTTATGGGGTGCCCGCAAAGCCACATAGGTGCAGTCAATGGCACCCTGCACCATGGGGAAACCTGCTATCCTGTAAAAGCCATGCACGTTCGTCCTGCTTGTCTCTGGTAATGGGGAAGGAAATGTAGTCCGTTCTCCTGCTGTAGAGAGCCTCTGTGACTCCCCCAGATGCAGCGATGGACGGCGAACTGCGAGATGTTAGCTATATCTCCTGCTGCAGACTGGAAGGAACCGCTGGCGAAGAAATTGAGGGCGACGGTGACCTTGACTGCACTGAGAGCCATGGTCGCCCTGATCTGAGGCTCGAGGTCTGGTTGCAGGAGGTGGCAGAGTTCTGTGACCACATCCTTGCTGAAGTGGAGCCTTCTAATGCGCTGCTCCTTGCTTAATTGGAGGTAGAAGTGCTCTCAGAATACCCTCGGAGGGTAAGACATCCTGTTGAGAGCCCTGATGGCCCTCCTCCTCCCTCTGGCCACATCTTGCAATCTTTCTCGCTCCCTCCGCTCCCTCCGCAGTAGATTCTGGAGGGCGAGGTCGACTGCCAGTACAGCCCCCATTAATGTAACGATGTGTATCACTTTGAAATTTTGTCAGAATATATGTAACAAATTTTTAGTCGCCACAACACTCCTGATACTAAAGAATTTAAATGACTGAATTAAACTCTTGCACAATCGCAAACTGACAAGGAAGCAGTGAAACAGCACTAACCTGACAGCTGTGACTGATCCCTTTAAATATTGCCCCTGGAGCCGCCATCCGCCTGCTTCACACCTCCTCTTCCTGTCGTTGTTGGGGCGAGGCGCTAAGGCAGGGGACGACAATCAATTTGACAGATCGGGCACTCTGAGCGTTGCAAGCTCACTGACGTCACGATCTGCCTGGTGCTAAAGCCCCAGGCATTAACTATTAGCGGCAGTGCTAAGGGGCGACTGGATTTGGTGTGCGGTGCTGGATTTGCCTCACCCCGGCGCTACTTCATTCACGCCCCGTTTGCACCCCCGCCAGGTGTTAACCAACTGAAGTGTTTGCTTAAAACTGGATGGTAGACAAAGAACAAGTGAAGAGTCTGAAAATCTTAAAGAGCTGTTTTTGACTGATAGAGACAAAGAAGAAAGGAAATGATAAACTTGTACGAAATTTCCTACATAACAATTCAAGAGTTAATTAAGATTTACACTGACCCAGTGATATATACTGTTGAAGGCTTTTTTGTTGTAGGATAACAAACTATAGAACAGCAAAAATATATGAAATGGTAAGCATGCTGTATTTTCATACCGGCACCCTATTTCTTTTCTGGTCCTACCTATTTGGAAGTTGTATTTCTGTTACTGTCTCTTTGAAATAGGAGGGATGGTAGTTGTTAAATGGAGATGCCTTAAAGAAATGAGGGCCTCAGAAAGAAACAAATGATTTTCATTTTTAACAATAAGTCTGCTGCTCTAGGTTTTTAAAAAAAAAGCCTCTGCTTCTGTTCTATGTACAGCATACTCGAGTAAAATTATTCGACCTAATTTTGTTACAGGAATCAAGAATATAAACATAATAAGAGTCCTACTAAATCCAATATCAATTTAGTTGGAAGATGTAATTTTATATTCACAAATGAACAATTCTGGGCTGCTTAAAGGGCTTGAAGATTGGTTAGAGTCTAGCAGTTATATACAGGCAATTAACAGATTTGCATTTGGAATAGTAAGAATGGGAGCAAAGACTGTAAACCTACACATTTGGAAATTAAACATCAGAGGCTCGAACAGTGCAGCAGGGAAAGAAATGGGGACTTTTTTGGCTTTTGAAAAAATATAGATTTAAAGACAGTATAAACGCAACAGACATACACTTAAGTGAATTAGAGTGTAATTAAATGTGTTCACATTTTTTTTTAAAAAGGACCCTGCTTTTTTGTAAATAAGTACAGCATAATTAAAGACATTAAAGAGCCTTTTATTTGATGGGTTAATTCTTTTAAATTAAAAACAAATGAACAAACTGTGAAGGTTTTTGTATTTTAGATTTGATAAATGTTCAAATCACGTGGAGCTGGCTGTGCTTGCCAAATCCTGCTCACCTGCAAAACTTTCAGCAACAACCTTGCTCCCATTCACTACCAGACTGCCTCCCTGCTTTCAGTTGTGTGCAATCCAGGTTCTTTTTTTGCAGCAGATTAACTAACCCCGAGACTCACCATCTATCCTGTATCTTTCAAGATGCAACCTCACTTTGATTACTGCTGTCGTCAACCTTATATAGAGCCTTCAACATAGAAAAGTGTCCCAAGGTGCATCACCGATGTGTAAGGATAAAAAGGGGCATTGAGCCAAAGAACAACAACTTGCAGTTATATAGCACCTTTAATATAGTAAAACATCCGAAGGTGCTTAAAGAAGGAGAAACAAGGAGGGGTACCCAAAGGTTTGCTCAAAGAGGTGAATTTTAAGGAGAGTTTTAAAGGAGGAGACGGAAGTGGAGAGGTGGAGAGATTTCACGAGGGATTACAAAACAATGGGGCCTAGGCAGATAATGGCATGGCCATCAGTGATCAGGTAATGAGAGGGCAAAAGACACAAGACGCCAGAGTCAGAAGAATGGAGAGCTCTGTGGTGGGGGTGGGGGGGAGGGGGAAATACAGGTCTGGAGAAGATTACAGAAATAGAGAGGGGTGAAACCATGGAGAGATTTAAACACCAGACTGAAAATTTTAAATTTAAGACAAATATACCAATCTTTATTTGTGGTGGCAATGAGGAAGGGGAAACTAGAGACTGTTACTGAAAACCAAAATTCCTTTACTCAGTTTAAAAGTTAAAGATTTCACTTGGCATCACAAAGTGAGTTGTATTTAAATGCGACAAATGTGGTTTTATAGAATCATAGAATGGTTACAGCATGGAAGGAGGCCATTCGGCCCATCAAGCCCGCGCCGGCTCTCTGCAAGAGCACTTCAGCTAGGCCCACTCCCCCGTCCTTTCCCCGTAGCCCTGCAAATTTCTTTCCTTCAGATACTTATCCAACTCCCTTTTGAAAGCCGTGATTGAGTCTGCCTCCACCACCCTTTCAGGCAGTGCATTCCAGATCTTAACCACTTGCTGCGTAAAAAAGTTTTTTCTTACATCGTCTTTGGTTCTTTTGCCAATCACCTTAAATCTGTGTCTTCTGGTTCTCCACCCTTTTGCCAATGGGAACAGTTTCCCTCTATCTACTCTGTCCAGACCCCTCATGATTTTGAACACCTCTATCAAATCTCCTCTCAATCTTCTCTGCTCCAAGGAGAACAATCCCAGCTTCTGCAGTCTATCCACGTAACTGAAATTCCTCATTCCTGGAATCATTCTCGTAATTCTTTTCTGTGCCCTTTCTAAGGCCTTCACATCCTTCCTAAAGTGCAGTGCCCAGAATTGGACACAGTACTCCAGTTGGGGCCGAACCAGTGTTTTATACAGGTTCATCATAATTTCCACACTTTTGTACTCTATACCTCTCTTCATGAAGCCCAGGATCCCATAAGGTTTTTTAATTGCTTTCTCAACCTGCCCTGCCACCTTCAACGATTTGTGCACATATACCCCCAGGTTTCTCTACCACATGTCCCTTTTATTCCATGGGCTTCAACTTTGCTGGCAAGCCTATTATGTGGCACTTTGTCAAATGCCTTATGGAAATCCATGTACACTACGTCAACTACATTACCCTCATCAACCCTCTCTGTTATCTTATCAAAGAACAAAATCAAGTTAGTTAAATACAATTTTCCTTTAACAAATCCGTGCAGGCTTTTCTTAAGTTAATCCACACTTGTCCAAGTGACTGTTAATTTTTGTCCCTGATTACTGTTTCTAAAAGCTTCCCCACGACTGAGGTTAAACTGACTGGCCTGTAGTTGCTGGGTTTAACTTTATACCATTTTTTGAACAATGGTGTAACATTTGCAATTCTCCAGTCCTCTGGCACCATCCCCGTATCTAAGGAGGATTGGAATATTCTCCAGTACCTCAGCGATTTCCTCCCTCAGCATCCTAGGATGCATCCCATCCACTCCTGATGACTTATCTACTTTAAATACAATCAGCCTTTCTAATACCTCTTTATCAATTTTTATCCTATTAAGTGTCTCCACTACCTCCTCCTTCACTGTCAATGGCAGCATCCTCTTCCTCGGTGAAGACAGATGCAAAGTACTCATTTAGTACCTCAGCCATACCCTCTGTCTCCATGCATAGGTCTCCTTATTGGTCCCTAATCAGCCCCACCCCTCTTCTTACTACCCTCTTACTGTTTATATGCCTATAGAAGAATTTTGCATTACCTTTTATGTTAGCTGCCATTCTATTCTCATACCCTCTTTTTGCCCCATTTATTTTCTTTTTCACTTCCCCTCTGACCTTTCTATATGTAGCCTGATTCTCAGATGTATTTGCAACCTGACATCGGTCATACACGCTCTTTTTCTGCTTCATCATATTTTCTATCTCTTTCATCATCTAGGGAGCCCTGACATTAGTTGCCCTACCTTTCCCCCTAGTCAGAAAGTATTTCAACTGTACCTGAATTATTTCCTCTTTAAAGGCAGCCTATTGTTCCATTACAGTTTTGCCTGCCAATCTTTAATTCCAGTTTACCCAGGCCAGAACCGTTCGCATCCCACTGAAATTGGCGTTCCCCAGTTAAACAGTTTGGGGGAAAAATTCGGTTGGTTGTGCCACCCATTAGCGCCTAAAGAGGTCTAGAAGTGGGGCGCTAACCAACTAGCACCCGGGCGCAGCGAGCCCTGCGCCTCTTCCCAAATTGAGCGGACATTTAGCGCCGGCGCTAAACTGTAGCGCCCGCTCACCGGCACACGCAGATCATGACGTCATTTCACTGTGCAACGCCCTTGGGGCGCCCCGGACCGGAAATTCAGTGGCGCCCCCCTCCGTTCCGCCTGTCGCTACCAACGACAGGTTACCTTGAATGTTTCCCAGTTGCTGTCGGGCTGGGGGGGCGCTATTTAAAGGGGACTCTTCCTGGATTATTAGTGGTAGCCATTTTTGGACCACACCTTCTGTGAGAGAGAGAGAGAGTTGCTCAGAGACAAATGGAGAGCCATTTCTGCAGTGAGCCAGCGCTGGCTGAGGAACTTTAGCCTTCTGATCATAACTTTGCAGTTGGTAAGCTTCTCAACCGGCATAACTTTCAGTGCACACTTACTATGGGGGCTGCATTGGATGTCCTTCTCAATCATATTGACAGGGCACAGGGATAGAGTGGCAGGCATGGCCAGACGGAGGAGGGCCAACAGACGTCGGCACACGAGACCTTACGCTGCCAGGGTTTTTCGCCAACAGTTTTCGTATATCAACATGTCGGAGGAGCAGTGTTTCCGAAGGCTGCGCTTCAGTAAGGAGGTGGTCACTGAGCTCTGCCACCTGCTTCAGCCAGATCTGCAGCCTCAACTAAGATGCAGGACATCTCTGTCAGTGGCTGTGAAGATCACTGTGGCTCTAATCTTGTATGCCAGCGGCTCCTTTCAGGCCGCTGCTGGGGACATTGCCAACATCTCACAGTTCGCGGTGCATTGCTGCATCTGTCAAGTGACTAATGCCCTCTTTAAAAGGAGACGGCAGTACATCTCCTTCCCAATGACCCCGGACAAGCAGCGAGAGCACGCAGAGGGCTTCGCAAGGATAGCGGGCTTCCCCATGATGCAGGGCGCCATTGACTGCACACATGTGGCTTTGCGGGCGCCTCTAGAGAATGCGGAGGATTTCCGCAACTGAAAGGGGTTCCATTCTTTGAATGTGCAGCTGGTCTGTGACCACCGACAGCTGATACTCGCTGGCAATGCCCACTTTCCAGGCAGCAGCCATGACGCCTTCCTCCTGCGCCAGACTTCTGTGGCAGACCTTTTCGAAGTCCCGGCTCACCCAGGAGGCTGGCTTCTTGGGGACAAGGGCTATCCTCTGTACCCCTGGCTGCTGACCCCGCTCCGTTCGCCCAGCACCCCTGCTGAAGAACGATACAACGAGAGCCATCAAGCGACCAGGAACATTGTGGAGCACACAATCGGCGTGCTGAAGCAATGGTTCCGCTGTCTGGACCATTCCAGAGGAGCCCTTCAGTACTCACCTGAGCGAGTCTCCCACTTCGTGGTTGTGTGTTGCATGCTGCATAGCCTGGCAATCCTCAGGACCCAGCCAATGCCACCAGACATTGAAGCACCAGCGGAGGAGGAGGAGGAGGAGGAGCAGCAGCACCAAGATGGGAGGAAGGCTCAAACTGCAAGGGCCGTCCGTCAGAGGCTTATAGCAAATCGTTTCTAGGCCCCTCTGAGGGAATGCTTTCTGCCATTCCAAGAACATGAATGGAACCGTTCTGCTACCCCTAAGCCGGTCAAGGCAACAATTTGTGCAAAGAACAGACATGGACATTGTGAATAAATAAACTTCTTTATTTAACAAACTGTGTATCCTTCCTGCATGACAAAGCAATGGAAACAAACACCAAAACAAACAGACTGCCACATAACTGGCTCTCACACCCTGGAGACAATGTCCAAAACATAACTGGCTCTCACACCCTGGAGACAATGTCCAAAACATAACCAACATTCAGACCAGCATCCTTGGCCTTGAATGAAAGAAATAACATAATTTAGCAGCACCTCCTACTTTTTGCCCCTCGATGGTGATCTGCTTCCCTTGTGGAATTGCCCCCTTCTCGCCCTGCAGTTCCTCCGTAATGGGACCCCAGTGGTTGCAGCAAGGCTGGGGGAGGCCTGCTGACTGTCTGAAACTGAGACCGCAGATGCCCTTGAGGTACAGCCTGGACCAGCTCTGGGCCTGGAGGGCCCGGCTGCTGACTGCTCCAACTCCGCATGGGCGGCAGCAGTCTGTCCTACAGGTGGTGGCAGCTGCAGTGGAGAAGTGCCAGTGGTGGCATCAGGAATGCTGTCATCCTGAGAGCGGACAGCAGCTCCCTGGTCGGCCGACACACTGCCACTCTAACGGGGCAGCACCACAGCATGCGCCGCAATCGGCTGGTGCACAGATTGCTGGCCTGCTGTGGCGCGGCGAGGGCCCCGGGTAATCCTGCCCGATCCAGCGAGGGTGGCAGCAGTCAGTGCTTGCGTGGCCTCAATCTGCGTCTGCATGAGACCAGCCACTGACTGCGTGGCAGCACTCAGCACTTGCGTGGCAGGTGCCAGTGCTTCGCCGAAGTCCTGGACAATCCTTGCCAGTGCTGCGCCGAAGTTCTGCACATGGCCCCCAAGCTTCCCTACCCCCCTCACATTGCTGCAGGCCGCTGGGTCCTGGAGCTGCATCCTCCTCAGACCATTCCCCCCCGCTCCCCTCCAGGGAAGGCATCTCCCCAGTCTGGACATGGGCTGGCTCGCCTGAGGGTGGCACGGATGGTCCGGCTTCCTCCTCCTCGTCGCCTCCAGAGTCACTCGCACTGGCAGCTTGACGGCCCGCCTCCCGAGCTGGTGATGCAGCATCTAAAAGCAGGGAGGTTCAAGAGTGGCTTTAGCGAAAGCTTTCTGCCCTCGCAGCGCGTTCCTATGCAGAGCTAGACAGATAGCTAACAACTTGATATCTTCCCATAAAAATCACAAGGCTTGACTTTTCTTGTAAAGCTTTACTGAAAGATTCTTATTGTAAAACTGAAATACAATACAAAAATGGAAGCACACATTAGTATACAAGCGCATAACTGATATGCATACACAAATTTAGGTACGCCTGAGCAACACAGTACATTTGGCATGTCTTCTGTCCATTTCCTACGGCTCTGTAGGGTGGACAAATACTCTCCTCTCCAGCTCTTCCAAAAAATGTCTGCAAGACACTGGACTTGCTTCCACTGCTTCCTGTGCAGCTCAGCCATGTCAAAGTTTCCAGAGGGGGCTGAAATAGCACTCATCTTTTGAGTCAGGAGCATCGCTGGGGTGAGGACTGCAGGCATGTCTGGGTCGGTGGACACCGGCACCAGGGTTCTCCTGAGTGAGCAGAGGCGCTTCATAGCTTGTTCCCTGTTACTCGGAAGGCGGCGTCTAGGAGAGTGAAATGGTAAGGGTGCCACCCAGCTGTGTCCATCGTCCTGGTAAACCTCCTCATCCATGATGGTTAGGAAAGCTTTGTCGTCCATGGATAGTGCTGGCTTGTCATCATCCTTGGACCTTTCAAACACTGAGCATCCTAGGCTGTCTGTGCTCACAGTGGGGCCTGCCTCTTCCTCACAGGCAGAGGAGGTTGACCTATGATGCTGCGTCATGTCATCGTAGTCTTCCTTTACCTGGATCCTGTTTGGGCATGGGCTGAGACAGGATGTGCAACTGTTGTGCAACACGTTTGCTTTATAGACGTTGACATCCGCTGGTTTGTGGACTGTTCCCAGGCAAACTCCACCCACGAGGACCCATCCCAGGCCAGGTCAAGAAAGCAGCAAGGGATGCATGAGTGCTGCAATGCTCTGAGTTGGCTCGAGAGTGAAAAAGCATGCTGGTGTGGGGAACAAGTGGAAGGAGAGAGGCCAAAAAGGTGATGACCTTACCATTGCTGTCCACAATGGGGTCGGCATCTCCGGTGGCGACGGGGCCAATCATCTGGCTTGCCACAATCCGATGGACTCGCTCCTCCAGGTCTGTGAGGGTCTGCAGGTGAGGCCGGCCTCCTCTGGTCCGATGCTGTTGCCTTCTATTATGGGCCAGCTTGGCCTGCAAGAGAAAGGACGGGATGTGAGGAAACCTGCAGCCCTGATCTGGGATGGGATGACATGCCTCCCATGGTCAATTAGCCCTTACATTATGCTGCCCTGATCTGGGATGACATGCCTCCCATGGTCCAGGAGCCCTTACATTATGCACAGAGCTGAATGTGCGTGTGTGTTTCCAGAAAGGGCCATGGGTGCTGGATGACAGCTGGCCATTGGGGCTTTGCACAACCTCTGGCCATAAAGTGAGGTCCAGATGGAGGGATGAAGATGATTCTGAAAAAGGCACTCACCCTGACGACCCGAGTGAGGTCGTTGAACTTCTTCCTGCATTGCACAGGAGTCCTGGGAACCATGTTGCTGGAGGTGACTCTGTGGGAAACCTCCCTTCAAGCTCTGCGATTGTCGCTGTGCTGAGGCCTCCTGCCATTCTCTGGGTAGAGTACAGATCGCCTGTGTTCCACCGCGCCAACCAGAGCATCAAATGCCCCCTTGCTGAAGCGCTGCGCTCTCTCCCTGGCCCTCTCCATGTTCAGGCAGTTGTCGACACCACAGGTAGGTTACCACCGAGTTTGAGGCCTACGATGTGCAGGGTGCGGCTGGAGATGATGATCGAACCGCCCCTTTAAGAGATGTCCAGTGCCAGCGTGTCTGGCTGAACTCGATAATTGACAGCAGCTGCGCTGCGCCCGCCTGCGGAGATATTGCGTCGCGCCACCGGGTTAGCGCCTTAAGACTGTCGTGCAGCGCCTGATTTAGCGCCGCAATCACCTTCAGGGGCGCAGATACCCAATATCGCTGGAGGTGGCGATAATTTGCGCCTGGCGCTAAACTTTGTGCACTGCCAATACTAGTGCCCCAAACGGGGCTGTAATGTATATACCTTTAAGTGGGGAACTATCTTTTACAGCTCATGTATACTGCAGTACCGGCAGTGACCACACCTGTATATAGCCCTGAGTAGTAATCTGTACAGATCAATTCCACTGTGAGCCACGTTGAGTAAACACCTGTTGTACCGTTCTCCGCAGTCTGTGTCTTATTATACACGGACGCAACATTGGCGACGAGGCAAGTTCGAACCTACCTGCAACTCTGCATCACCTCCCGGGGATTCGTTCCTGGAGAAAGTGGATTGGAGGTCAAGGCCAGAGACTCGGGCGTCGACCACAGGCAACCGCCCAGTCATCCAGCAGAGACTCGAGAATTGCAGGGGAGGCTGTCGAGAGCCAGGCTTGGCTTTCCAGTCGAGGTGTTCCAGCGAAACAGGCTGGCAACAGGTAGTGCACAGACCCTTCCCGGACAGCGGTGGGCTAGAGCCCGACCGAACGGCACAGCAAAGGGCCGAGCAGTGCCGATGGGGGAGAGAGAGAGAGGGCAGAGTGCACAGTGCACAGCCGGTGTTCAGGGGCCGAGCAGCATCGGAGAGAGGGAGAGAGAGATGCGCAGAAACCCACGAGGCGCCGCCATTGCCACGAGGACCGCCGAGAGCGGCGTTGGCAGCAGCGGGGGAGGAAGGAAAGCACGGGAGATGCCATTTTAAGCCATTGGGAGACGCCATTTTAAACCACACCCAAAATGCCGAAGAGTGGCAGTATCACCGCATTTGACAATGAAGTCAAAGATTGGACTACATATGTCGAACGAATAGAGGTGTACTGCAAGGCAAATGAGGTGTCAGATGACAAGAAAGCGTCGGTATTGTTAAATTTAATGGGTGCAAAGACGTATGGTTTATTACGAAATCTAGTAACCCCAACGAAGCCAATGGAAAAGAGTTTTGAAGACATAGTAACGATACTAAAGGAACATTTAAACCCCACACCGCTGCTGATAGCAGAAAGATTCAAGTTTCACAAACGGAACCAGCATAAGGATGAAAGCAATGCTGATTATTTAACAGAACTGCGCAAACTATCGAAACACTGCCAGTTTGGAGCGGGACTGGCAGATACTTTAAGGGACAAGTTTTTTTGTGGGCTTCAAAGTGAAGGAACCCAGAAACGGCTTTTATCTGAAAAGGACCTTACGCTGGAAAAGGCTTTCAGCATTGCAGTATCATATGAAGCAGCAGCATGGGGCGCTGCAGAGATACAACAGAGACCGCAAGAATATGGCATAAACAAAATGTCATATGGAACAGAGAAGTGCTATCGCTGCGGCAGAACAACACATGACCAGAATGATTGCTGGTTCAAAGACAAAGTGTGCAGACAGTGTGGAAAAGTAGGACACATAGCACGAGTCTGCAGGTCGGGAAAGAAAACCAGCAATAAGAAACCTACCAAAGAAAAGTACAAGAAGGTACATAAGATGATGGAGAATAGTTCAGACGAACAAAAGAGTGATAACGACTCTGAAAGCAGGGAACTGAGTTGTCTGAAACTACATAATGTGATCAAAACGGAGGATCACCAAACCATTTGGGTCACTCTCAAGATAGCAGGAGTCCAGGTAAAGATGGAATTGGACACAGGATCAGCCCTAACAGTCATAAACCGACGGGACTACGAGCGGCTATTCTCACACATACCCTTGAGAGACACAAAAATTATTTTGAAGATGTACATGGGGCAAAAAGTCTACCCCAAAGGAAAAATAAGGGTGACCGTTATATATAACGGTAAGGAATCACCAAAACTAGACCTGTATGTATTACAAGATGGAGGACCACCATTACTGGGACGTGAATGGATCCGGAAAATACAACTGGATTGGCATTCCATACAGGCACTGACTGTGGCTGACAAAAGGATGACGACGTCATACCTGGGCGACTGTCAAAGATCCTAAATGACGCGAAAGAAGTGTTCCAGTAAAGGACTCGGAACACTAAAAGGCATGACAGCGACGATTAAAATTGAAGAAAACGTAAGCCCAACATTTTTTAAGGCCAGACCGGTACCTTATGCGATCCGCCCAGCCGTCGAAGCAGAGCTGGAGAGTCTGGAACGTTCAGGTGTACTGTCCAAGGTACACTGGAGCGAGTGGGCTACACCCATCGTCCTGTGATGAAAAAGTCGTTGAGCAGCACGCCTGGGGAACCAAGGAAGGTTCGCATCTGTGGGGACTTTAAGGTAACAGTGAACCCGATCCTTCACACCTTACAATATCCACTTCCGCGGATTGAAGATATTTTCGCCTCGCTATCTGGAGGGAAACGCTTCACTAAGATTGATCTGGCCCAGGCGTATCTGCAAATGGAGGTAGAAGAAGCATCAAAAAAAAACCTCACAATCAACACCCATAAAGGTCTCTACCAATACAACCGGCTGGTATTCGGGGTAGCATCAGCTCCGGCTATTTGGCAGAGGGCAATGGAACAAGTCCTGCAAGGGATCCCAGGGACCCAGTGTTATTTGGACGACATCCTGGTCACGGGCGAAAATGACAGTGATCACCTTGCCAACCTGGAGCAGGTGCTCACTAGATTGCAGGAATATGGGCTCCGAGCTAACCGCCCCAAATGCGAGTTTATTAGAAAACAGATCTCGTATTGTGGCCATGTTATCGATAAAGAGGGGTTACATAAGTCCCCAGAGAAGATTGAGGCAGTAGTCAAGGCTCCAGCACCGGAAAATGTGTCACAACTGAGGTCGTTCCTCGGGCTGGTAAACTACTACCATAAGTTCTTGCCAAATTTGTCTACAATACTACACCCACTGAACACCCTACTGCAAACTTGGGTGCCATGGAAGTGGAGTGACGAATGTAGACGAGCTTTCCAGAAGAGCAAAACACTAATCACATCGAAAGAGGTATTGGCCCATTACAACCCAGCATTACCAATTCGGTTGGCATGTGATGCGTCACCCTACGGCATTGGAGCGGTGCTGTCGCACAAATTCTTGGACAGCTCAGAGAGGCCAATAGCCTTTGCGTCACGATCACTAACCTCAGCCGAGCGGAACTACGCCCAGATTGACAGGGAGGCCCTCAGCCTAGTGTGGGGAGTGAAAAAGTTCAATCACTATCTGCACGGGCAGAAATTCACCTTGCTGACGGATCACCAGCCTCTTGTCTCCATTTTTACTCCGAAGAAGGGCGTTCCGGTGATGACTGAGCAACGACTACAAAGATGGTCACTTTTTCTAGGGGCGCACCACTATGAGATTGAATATAAGGGCACGAAACAGCATGGAAATGCTGATGGGCTATCACGCCTGCCACTGCCTACTGTGGAGGAAGCACCAGCAGTGGATCCTGTTGAAATATTCCATTCGACTATAGTTGAATACCTACCGGAACTGACGCTTGTATCGAAAAGGAAACCCAAAATGACCCGACACTGTCTCAGGTATATGATTTGACGGTGAAGAGATGGCCAGCACATGGCAACTCACTGTTGCCAGCATTCTCGACAAGGAGAGAACAGCTGTCAGTGTGCCGGGGGACCTTGATGTGTGGATCCCGAGTGGTAATTCCACCCAAGTTAAGGGATAGACTGCTCAATGAGCTTCATGAGGGTCATCTGGGATGGGTAAGAATGAAAAGCCTAGCCGGGGCTTATGTGTGGTGGCCGGGAATCGATAAATAAATTGAGGACCTGACCAAGAGCTGCTCAGGATGCCAGAAAGTCCAAAATGCACCACCACAGGCCCCTCTACACCCATGGGAGTGGCCCTCATCTCCATGGCAACGGGTGCATATTGATTTTGCTGGTCCATTCATGGACTCAATGTTTTTAATAGCCGTGGATGCGCACTCGAAATGGCCTGAGGTTATCAAAATGTCCTCCACCACCACGGAGAAAACTATTGCAGTCCTATGGACCATTTTTGCCAGGAATGGCTTGCCAGAGCAGATTTGCTCCGACAACGGACCACAGTTTGTGTCCGAAGAGTTCCGGAGGTTCTTGAAAAAGAATGGGATAAGGCATTACACATCCGCCCCATATCATCCAGCCACAAATGGATTGGCTGAGAGGTTCGTACAAACCTTTAAGAAGGCAATAAAGGCTATGTACAATGACAACATTCCGCTGCAGCGTAAGGTGGACAATTTCCTGTTACTAAGGGAATGCACAAGGGTGATTACTTGATTCTTTGATGTAATATTGTATGCATATATAGATAAAGTTGGATTGGAAAGTTTGCTTTGTGCTTGCTTTTATTCCAGCATTGTGGCCAAGAGGACGCTGTGATGGTCAGTAACAGAGGGAAAGGAAGCTGTAGGACAGATGTTGAAAGGTGAATTGGGGTTGTGTTCACTGGTACCGCAGGCGGATGAATCCACCCCGGATATCCCGGCCAGAAAGGGGCTGTCTGGGTTGCCTCCTTCCTTCCGCTTCCTCCTCTTCCGCTTCCTCCTCTTCTGCTTTCCCCTCCCCCTGTGAGCAGTTTGTCCCCTTTGCTGCCTCTGCTCTATCTCCATGTGAGCCCAAGAGAGACTGCAGTTAGAGTCACCAGGACTGGGAGCAACTGGTCTTCTTAGAGGCCTTCATTTAACAACCAAAGCTTTACAAACGCCCAACAGCACACTTTTACAACTTTTTAAATGTATTGCACCAAGCCACAACTCCAATAAAATGTAAGGAAGCCAGTCCAAAAGCAAAAAACTACACTTAGCTGAAAGTTGTGTGTGTCCCTTTTAGAAGCGCTGGTAGTGGCTCCGTTGTACTGCTGCACGCACATTCTTCCATGCATGGTTTGGAGAGGGCGTTATTATTAGGAGTGGCGACATCCAAAATCACAGGTCGTGCGTCAGTTCAGACATTGCACGCTGAGTGATGTCATGATCTGGATCGTTTAAATATGGGAAGCGAGAGCTGGCAGCAGGAGTGCTGCCAACCTGCCGCAAAATGGCGGCTGCCACGTTGCGCACTGGAAGCCGGCAGAAGTGAGGCAGCCGCCATTTTTTTCCACCAAACCGGCCTTAACAACTGCTGTTAAAGGCTCCAATTTCGCGGCCAACGTATCAAAATATTCGAGTTGGAAGGTCAGGGGAAAAAAATCTAACCAATGGGGTCACCGTGAGATGGCCCACTCCAGCAAACTCTGAGAGGCCAATAGGGAACTGGGTAGAACAATGGCCGATAAAGTTTAATAATGACAGATGTAAACTGCTACTCATTGGAAGGAAACACATGTAACTTTGTGAATTGACTTCAAATAGCTTAGGATGAAGTTGAGAAAAAAGCCAGGGGTCTAAGCAACCACGGCGCTCACATTTTCCAACCAATGCAGACCAGCAAAGCTGACAATGTTGAACCAATAGAATACAATTTAGAGAAAGTCAATGATCAAACAATGGGGAGAGAGCGGGAATATGGTATTGAGATAGAGGATCAGCCATGATCCTATTGAATGGCGGAGCAGGCTCAAAGGGCCGAATGGCCTACTCTTGCTCCTATTTTTCTATGTTTCTATGTTTCTAACTGTACAGTGGGTCTGGACAGACCATACTTTGAGCACTATATCTGGCCACCGGGGACAGAGGGGAGCTACTCAAACACTGGAGGCAGCACAGAGGAGAGCCACAAAGGCTGAAGCCCGGACTTAAAAGGTCTGTTATGAGGAAAGACTGGTGAAACATAGGCTTTTCATCCCGAGAGGTAATCTTTTAGAGGCGGACGAGACTGTTAATGGTATGGTAAAGGTAAATCCAATTTTAATTAAACGGTAAGAACAGACTCAGATGCCTGCCTGCACATTGATAGGTGTCACGTGATCAGATGTCACGTGATCAGACCTTCAGGAATGCCTCCAACCAGATTTGGCAAATCTATGACACATAAACTTGATTGTACTCAACAATCCACTGGTGAGAAGTATATATTGGAAGCGTAAATATGCTTTTGTGAGTTTTAACCCCATTGTGTAGGCCTGGAGGATAAACTATAGTAGCTTTATACAACAATACCTTATAAGGCAATGACACTCGCTCGTATCACAATCAACACTGAGCGGCTCGTGGTTAATGTCAAATATGGACCTTACAAGGCAGTGGAAAACTGCAAAATCATGGCGACATCACAATAGGCCAGACGTATGAAAAAACTATAAAACTGGAAATTGCAACATTTAGAAAAGAAAGTCAGTGGTTAAACTCTGAACCATGAAGCGGTGTGGACGCAAGCGCAGGCGCAGGCGCAGAAATGTGGGCAAGCCGAAGAAGCGGCCGTGCAAGCAAAGATCGAGTACTATTGTCAGAGCCCATCTTGTTCATCGCAGAAGAGCTGCAAGACGTTGCGCTCATTAAGAAGCTACAATCGACCAAAGAAGAAATAGTGAGAACCATGTTTGAGCTGAGCTAACAAGTGCTCTGAAAATGTGCACAAGGCCGACTTGTACTTGAAGGGAACTATATTTGAATGCAACTTCGCTACTTCACACCCATGTTCACTGATTCAAATTGAATAAAACACTTACAAGTACTTGGGACTTGAAAGAACTAAAATATTGTGTATGGC
Source organism: Somniosus microcephalus (assembly GCF_052327205.1). NCBI lineage: Eukaryota > Metazoa > Chordata > Chondrichthyes > Squaliformes > Somniosidae > Somniosus > Somniosus microcephalus. The sequence goes on from NC_140993.1 coordinate 72,948,551, forward strand.
TTAGAAGTTTTTTTTCAGGTGTAAGGTTTAACTATAATTTTTGTTTCCATCTTGACTGTGCAAGCTGATCAAGCAAGAATGCTGCGGCCACTGGAAAAGCACGCTGGACTTTTGAGTAACCAAGGGTTATTCAACAGCCCCCCTCTGAACAGGCACCCCTGACAATACAGTACTCCCTCAGCGCCACTTAGATTATTGCCTCATAATTGCTGCTATCATATCACCTTGCAACGCTAAAGAGAAGTAGGACAAGTAGATACAAATTCAAACTGGTAAAAAGGCAAATTAAAACTGATGTCAAGAAGTTCTTCAGACAATAGTGATCAATATATGGATGGACTTCTAGTTTGCAAAGGTGAAATTAATTTAAATGGACCAAATGACCTATCCTAGACCCATCATGTTGAAAGGTGTTATGGAGACTTATTCACCCTACTAAACTAAACTAACTCAAAAGAATAGGGAAGGCCATTCAGCTCATCTTAATTAAACTATTAAGACCCTACAGTTCCACCCATTGCAGCATCCAGCGTTTTTACCTCCACTACTTTATCTGGGAGTCCATTCTGTGCATTGATCACTCTTTATGTGAAGAATCTACAGATACTAGCCCTAAATTTACCTTTTCCCAGTTTGAACCTTGTCCTTCTCTCCCAGTTTAAGGTAATATTCTGGATTTACATTTTCGATTCCCTTAACTATCTTATATACCTCAAGAAGGTCATCTCCCAGATGCCTTCTTTCTAGGAGGCAAAGCCAACTTTCTCCAGTCTTTCCTTGTAACTCAGATTGCATTAGCAATCAGAATCTTGGCCATTCTCTGCACCGCCTCCAGTGTATGAATTTCTCTATTTCTGGCAAGCAGAACTGCTTTCAGTATGTAAGTTGTGGTCTGACCAGAGCACTGGTCTCAGTCAGCCTTGGCTCAGTGGTAGCGCTCTCACCTGAGTCCAAAGGTTGTGGGTTCAAGTCCCCCGACAGCAAACCTGAACACATAATCTAGGCTGACACTTTCCAACGCGGTACTGAGGGAGTGCTGCTCTGTCGGAGGTGCCGTCTTTTGGGTGTGCCATTAAACCGAGGCCCCCGTCAGCCCTGACAGATGGACGTAGAAGATCCCATGACACTATTCAAGTGCAACCTCAAGCTACACAATATCAACGTTAATACAAAAGAGGATGCTGGAAACCTGAAATAAAAATGCAGATCGGTTTTTAATGACATTGAATTAAATATGCTAGCAAAGGAATGCAAAAAAAGTTAAAGGTTGCAATTTGTTAACAATAACATATGTCAAAAGTCACAGGCAGCATCATGTCTAGGCTGTCACGGTCTCTCCTGGAGTTGTCCATCATTTACAGCCTGGAAAAACATAGAAACAGAAAGATAGAAAAATAGGAGCAGGAGTCGGCCATTCGGCCCTTCGAGCCTGATCCGCTATTCAATATGATCATGGCTGATCCTCTATCTCAATACCATATTCCTGCTCTCTCCCCATACCCCTTGATGCCTTTTGTGTCTAAATCAACAGCTCCAAGTTCTGTGCAAAACCCTGGCCAATATTGGAGCCAGACTCCTCCATGCTCCTTGACATTGCCAAGAGACAGTGCACCCCTCGTGGCTGCAGCAGGCTTACCATTGCACCTAGAAATTCGGTGTGCATGCCCATCACCCTTCTACCGAAAGCCTCCCTATCGAGGTCCTCATCTGAGTCATGTGCAGCAGAACTCGCTTGTGAACATGCCCTACGAAGAGCTGGCCCCCGAGCTACCCTTTCCCCCTGGCCTTGCTGCAGCTCACTCGTGCCCGGTACCTCACCTTGTGCAGCTCCCACATCTGCATTACCCTCCTACACTCTTCTCCAGTTGGCTCAAGGCCTGTATGAATTAGCTATCTCAAGAGTTGTTTATTCTCACATCCATGAGGCACTGTGGGCCATCAGCAGCAGCAGAATTGTATTCCAGCACAATCTGTAACCCAGCATATCCCTCACTCTACCATTACCACCAAGCCAGAGGATCAACCCTGGTTCAATAAGGAGTTTGGAGGAACATGCCAGGAGCAGCACCAGGTGTACCTAAAAATGAGGTGCCAACCTGGAGAAGCTGCAATACAGGACTACATGCATGCTAAACAATGGAAGCAGCATGCTATAGGCAGAGCTAAGCGATCCCACAATCAACGGATCAGGTCAAAGCTCTGCAGTCCTACCACGTCAGTCGTGAATGGTGGTGGACCATTAAACAAATAACGGGAGGAGGAGGCTCCATGAATATCCCCATCCTCAATGATGGTGGAGCCCAGCACGTGAGTGCAAAAGACAAAGCTGAAGCATTTGCAACCATCTTCAGCCAGAAGTGCCCAGTGGATGATCCATATCGGCCTACTCCTGAGGTCCCCACCACCACAGAAGCCAGTCTTCAGCCAATTCACTCCACGTGATATCAAGAAACGGCTGAGCGCACTGGTTACAGCAAAGGCTATGGGCCCCGACAACATCCCGGCTATCGTGCTGAAGACTTATGCTCCAGGATTAGCCGCGCCTCTCGCCAAGCTGTTCCAGTACAGCTACAACACTGGCATCTATCCAACAATGTGGAAAACTGCCCAGGTATGTCCTGTCCCTAAAAAAAGCAGGACAAATCCAATCAGGCCTATTACCGCCCCATCAGTCTACTCTCAATCATTAGCAAAGTGATGGAAGGTGTCATCGACAGTGCTATCAAGCAGCACTTACTCACCAATAACCTGCTCACTGATGCCCAGTTTGGGTTCCGCCAGGACCACTCAGCTCCATACCTCATTACAGCCTTAGTCCAAACATGGACAAAAGAGCTGAATTCCAGAGATGAGGTAAAAGTGACTGCCCTTGACATCAAGGCAGCATTTAACCAAGTGTGACATCAAGGAGCCCGAGTAAAACTGAAGTCAATGGGAATCAGGGGAAAACTCTCCACTGGCTGGAGTCATACCTAGCACAAAGGAAGATGGTTGTGGTGGTTGAAAATCAATCATCACAGCCCCAGGACATCACTGCAGGAGTTCCTCAGGGCTGTGTTCTAGGCTCAACCATCTTCAGCTGCTTCATCAATGACCTTCCCTCCATCATAAGGTCAGAAGTGGGGATGTTCGCTCATGACTGCACAGTGTTCAGTGCCATTCGCAACTCCTCAGATAATGAAGGCCCACATGCAGCAAGACCTGGATGACGTTCAGCTTGGGTTGATAAGTGGCAGGTAACATTCGCGCCACACAAGTGCCAGGCAATGACTATCTCCAACAAGCGAGCTTCTAACCACCGCCCCTTGACATTCAACGGCATTACCATCGCCGAATCCCCCACCATCAATATCCTGGGGGTCACCATTGACCAGAAACTTTACTGGACCAGCCACATAAATACTGTGGGAACAAGAGCAGGTCAGAGGCTGGGTATTCTGCGGCGTGTGTTTCACCTCCTGACTCCCCAAAGCCTTTCCACCATCCACAAGGCACAAGTCAGGAGTGTGATGGAATACTCTCCACTTGCCTGGATGAGTGCAGCTCCAACAACACTCAAGATGCTCGACACCATCCAGGACAAAGCAGCCCGCTTGATTGGCACCCCATTAAACATTCACTTCCTCCACCACCGGCGTACAGTGGCTGCAGTGTGTACCATCCACAAGATGCACTGCAGCAACTTGCCAAGGCTTCTTCGGCAGCACCTCCCAAACCTCTTCCATCTAGAAGGACTAGGGCAGCAGGCGCATGGGAACACCACCACCTCCAAGTTCCCCTCCAAGTCACACATCATCCTGACTTAGAAGTATTTCACCATTCCTTCATCGTCGCTGGGTCAAAATCCTGGAACTCCCTACTTAACAGCACTGTGGGAGCACCTTCACCACACGGACTGCAACGGTTCAAGAAGGCGGCTCACCGCCACCTTCTCAAGGGTAACTAGGGATGGGCAATAAATGCTGGCCTTGCCAGCAATGCCCACATCCCATGAACAAATAAAAACAAACCCCAAAAAACATTCCACCCCAAGTTTGAGACAATGGAGGCTGTTGAGCATATTCCAGAACTGTTTGCATCTTTAATGTTAGAATGGCCTTCAGTTAATGCACCTAGCAGGGGACTTAGCTAAACAGACAAGGTTGTTGCCATGGCTCTCCTACCGAAGAGGGAGGTTTCTTATTGAAGGTGGTAGCTTTGACTGGCAGCTCAGCAAGCAATGCTTGACAGATAGGACCGTCTTCTAATTCTCTCTCTGGATAGAATCTTGGGCACACTGCACCTGGAACAGTCCCAGAGGTCTCAGGTTCTCTCCAGTCAATATAGAATCATAGAATCATACAGATCAGAAGGAGGCCATTCAGACCATCGTGCCTGTGCCTGCTCTTTGAACAGCCATCAATTAGTTCCACCCCACTCTCTTCTTAACCCTAACCATGCAGCCTGTAATAGGAAGATGTTAGTGGCAGTCAATTCAGGGGCTGCTGATTTGTAAAGTGAGTTTTCCCATAATACAGGGTATATTTCTATTATTTTGATGATAGGAAGAGTAGTAGGGAATTGACTGAATCTCTCTGTAAAATGATGTTCCATCCATTCATATCATCATCATCATTGGTCTGCCTAAGGCAGGTTCTGGCTCGATTCTTCCTTCTCTAAACCACTTTGTCATGTGCTTCTCTCTTCAATTCTCCAAACTATCTCCCATTCTTCAGGTGGTCCAGAGAAGCATCCTTCTTTTCCTTCCTCCAGGTCTTTTTCCTGCCATCCGTCCTCTTAACACCTCTTTCAATGTCCCATCCCCTCTCACAACATGCCCAATCCAATTAATTTGCCGTTTTTCTGAAGTCAATCAAACTTAGTTTTATCTGTATCATTACCTCCACCTCCTCCTCATTAATTTCCTTATCTATCCACTTTAATTTCTCCCTGCATCTCTAAACCTACATCTCAAAGCCTGACCACCTCTTTCCTTGCAGCTGATAAGAGCTTTCTAACGTGTCATCTTCCCCTCATCAGCAATATCTTCATGCTGTGGACCTTAGGCCCTTGTCCTTTTTTTCCCTTCTTCTTCTTCATTCACAGAGAGAAGGAGCAATGCTTTACAAATAACATAATTATAAAACATACAGCATGCCACTATTATTCTTGAAACTCTTTCGGAGCTGTACAGTTGTGTTCCCTCAGACCTACCTAGGCACCTGAAGAAACCCAATGGTCAGCTTAACTGTGATTCTTGATGAACTAAGTGCTTCATTGTACATATTCTTCTCTGCTGTTCCTGGATGCCCAAGTGGGGTCATCACCATGGTTACAAAGGGTTGCCAAGTAATCACCCACTCACATGCCTCTGGATGAATAGAGATGGCAGGAATGACGTATGAGGAGAGATTGGGTCGATTAGGCTTATATTCGCTAGAGTTTAGAAGCATCAGAGGGGATCTCATTGAAACTTATAAAATTCTAACAGGACTAGACAGACTAGATGCAGGAAGGATGTTGCCGATGGTGGGGGAGTTCAGAACCAGGGGTCACAGTCTAAGGATAAGGGGTAAGCCATTTAGGACTGAGATGAGGAGGAATTTCTTCACCCAGAGAGTGGTGAACCTGTGGAATTCTCTGCCACACAAGGCAGTTGAGGCCAATTCATTAAATATATTCAAGAAGGAGTTGAATATATTTCTTGAAGCTAAAGGGATCAAGGGATATGGGGAGAAAGCAGGGACAGGGTACTGAATTTGGATGATCAGCCATGATCTCATTAAATGGCGGAGCGGGCTCGAGGGGCCGAATGGCCTACTCCTGCTCCTATCTTCTATGTTTCTATGAGTCATAGAGTCATAGGCCCTGATTTTCTGGCCGCCGTCGGGCGGCTTTTCATGCGGCCGGGGGCCGAAAATCGGCGAAAAAGTGGGTCGGGACCCCCCCCCGTATGATTCCCCGCCCCGTCCGACTTTCGGACTGCTGTTTCCGCACGCCCCACTTCAGTCCCGGCCGCCGCTGGCGGGACTGGTCATCGGAGCACTAACAAGCAATTATCTGCTTGTTGAAGTGGATTTTCCCGTGCCGTTGCGACTTTGGGGCTTTCCCCACCTGAAACCCGCCTGCGGGGAACCCCGCTGCTGAGAGCTGGCGTGAAAACAGCAGGCTTGCTTGCTTGCAGCAGCAGGTCGCTGAGGGCTGAAGAGATTTAAATAGGCAGCATTTGCAGGCTGCAGGGCCTTGTTGATTAAGGCTTGGGGGGAACTTTTTGAAGCCTTAGGAGCAGCTGCAGAAAGTTGGAGCCTCACACACTTCTCCAGTGTGAGCTCCTGGGAAGCCCCTCTCACCACCCTAACTCAGCGCCCCCTCAACGGAGGCATCTGCCAGAAGCATGGGAGGCCTTTGGGACGTTCCCTTCCTGGCATTAGAGGATCTCCAACAGCAGAGGCGGCAGCAGCAGAACCAGGAACAGCAGGATGAGCACCAGGAGCGCCAGGCTGCTGCTCACTCACCTGAAGCTGCACAGGCCAGAAGGGTCCAGCGCTTGGAAGTGGCTTGAGAGCACCTTGCTGCGCTTTAGGGGGCCAGTAGGACCCGTTTCTGCCCTGGCAGTCCTACTCAGAAGGACTTCCATGAAGATCTGGTTTCTCTGTTCAACAGATGGCCAACGCTCCTCAAGAAATGTCATTCTCTTATGAGCACTCACCATGTTTTCCGTACCCTGGCGAGTTATCTCCTGCATGGAGGTTGCCAACCTTTCCATGGTGATGCGTTCATGCGCCAATGACTCCACAAAGGCTCTGCTCATGGTCGCTATGGACTCCTCCATTCGCTCCACACTCGCAGCGACCCTGGAGACAAAACATGCCAGCGATTCCTGCATCTGTGCATGGAGATCCATCACCTCTTTTGCGGATGGACCCAGAGGCAGAGGGTCGTCATGCAGCACAGCTGAGCTGAGCTGGCAGAGTCCTACGCCCTCCGACGAGGACTCTCCACTGCTGTCCCTGTCTCCAGAATCTGCTGAGGCTCACTTGTGAGCTGTGAAACACCAGGTGACAACACTACTCTATGTCCCGAAGGTCCCCCCGAGGTGTGAGTGTCTGCGCTGATGCTGGGTGCGCTTACTTCTGCTGATGCTGCGCCCTCAGAGGTTGGAGCTTCCTCTGAGGAGTCTGGCTGCACAGCCTCTTCCTCCTCCACAGTGAGGACGGGGGCTCTGGATGGTACTGTGGGGGAGTAAAGGAAGGAGATAGAGATGTAATGCCAAGGTTCTTCTGGTGACTCCCAGCGAGTTGGCATCTGCTGACACCTGCATTCATGCAGCATTGGTCTCAGTGGGAGGCCTCTTCCTCCCTGACCTAGGGAAGAGGACCTCCCTGTGGGCCCTAACCCCATCCAATAATGCCTGCAGTGAAGCCTCGTCGAATTTGAAGGCAGCTCGGCCTCTGCCGCTGGCAGCAGCTGGTGCAGGCTCCTCGGCCATTGTGCAAGAGTGGTTGAGAAGCCTGCAGAGGTGGAGAAGCTTGCTGGACACTTTGAAAGCACCACGAATGATGACATCATAGTGTGGGGATTTCTGACTCGAATTGGACAATTAGCAAGGCTTCCCATATGCTGGGAATTAATTGGCCACTTGAGGGAAAATTGCGTGGAGCTGGCTGACACTTTTTTAAGTGTGTAAGAAACCCCACATTCGGGGAAATCCGACCATTCCCCACACAAGCCGAAAATTGGGGCCATAGAGTTATACAGCACAGAAAGAGGCCCTTTGGCCCATCGTGTCCACGCCGGCCATCAAGCCATATCTATTCTAATCCCATTTTCCAGCACTTGGTCCGTAGCCTTGTATGCTATGGCGTTTCAAGTGCTCATCTAAATGCTTCTTGACTGTTGTGAGGGTTCCTGCCTCTACCACCCTTTCAGGCAGTGAGTTCCAGATTCCAACCACCCTCTGGGTGAAAATGTTTCGAGATAGTGGACTGGAGAAGTTCAAAGGCATTGTGGCACACATTCACATGAAGAATTATATGGCTGACCTCACACACCAGCTGAACATTGAGGGCATGCAAACCTTTCAGTTGAAATATTTCAGTGGGTGCTCAAATGGAGCCTTAATTGCCACATGTGTCCCACCTATGGTACCCTGGATCTGAGGAAATCCAACCATTCTGTGATGTTAACTGTGATACCTCCCTGAACAGCTTAAAGTGGTGGTGCCCCGCAGACTGACTAATGTGACTTAGGTCACCCACGGCAACCTGGAAAGTATCTGGTGGCATAAAAATTCAAATCAATGATTACTTTTACTGCCACGGACAGGGCTGATTGAAAATGGGCTGAAGTTTAGGGGTCAGCAGCTAGCTTAACTCAGGTATTGCATCAGGTGGGAAGCATCTGAGAAGTCAAGGAATAAACTCTCACGTTAGGCCCCCTGTTTCAGGCGCAGGCCCTGGACGCCTATACTCCATCCTTTACAGAATGTGCGCACGCATGTCGCCCTCTATATTGGAAATCGAGTCGCCTATTTTATGCCTGTAAAACGCACGCGGTGTCAACGAATTAGTAGGCCCAGAGCTCCTAAAGTTTTCCAATATTTTTTAATTTGGCACGGAGTTTTCCTGCTGTAATTTCACTCCTTCTGAGGTTTAAAATGCCTATAAACAACACAAAATACTGTCAACTCCTCAAAATCCTTCACAATCTCCTTCTGCTTTTGGGATGCCCTAATGAAATTGACAGCACCATTTTTAAAGTGGCGTTGTTTTGCGGGGATGGGTAAGAGGGGTGACCCAGGAGGAAAATGGTGCAGTGGTTGGAGGGCCTGGCCTCTCGCCGGCACTTACAAGTGGTGGGATGGGCAGCGGATGGGCAGCTCAGCTCTGATGTGGAGAAGGCGAGGTGTTACAAGGCCAGGTGTTATTGGCTGTGAGTGTCCGTGCCTCTGTGGGAGCAGCTTAGGTGCCTGCTCGCTCCCGGTTAAGCAGTGCCTCGATTTCAAAATTCTCAACCTTGTTTTCAAGTCCCTCCATGGCCTCGCCCCCCCTATCTCTGTAATCTCCTTCAGCCCCACAACCCCCCCGAGATATCTGCGCTCCTCTAATTCTGCCCTCTTGAGCATCCCTGATTATAATCGCTCAACCTTTGGTGGCCGTGCCTTCTGTTGCCTCAGCCCTAAGCTCTGGAATTCCCTGCCTAAACCTCTCTGCCTCGCTACCTCACTTTCCTCCTTTAAGATGCTCCTTAAAACCTACCTCTTTAACCAAGCTTTTGGTCACCTGCCTAATTTCTCCTTATGTGGCTCGGTGTCAAATTTTTTGTCTTTTAATACTCCTGCGAAGCGCCTTGGGACGTTTTACTATATTAAAGGCGCTATATAAATACAAGTTGTTGTTGTTGTTGATAGAGGCTGGGAATCCTGACGTTTGTAAACTTTGCATCAACAAACCTTCTTTTAGGGGTCCGGGCCACTATCCAGGTATGCCTGGGCTCCTTCGGCATAGCGGCTCACCAATGCTCCGCCAGGCCAAGGATGGGGAATCTCTAAGCCCCCTTGTCCACTGCTGGCAGAAGTGGCAATGTAATGGTGAATGCTGGAGTACAGAGAGCTGGGAGTGAAAAAGGGTGTTAATGAGCCAGCCAAGAATGGTTTTACCCAGGTGCGGTGGTGGGAGGGTGGTGGGGGGGGGGGGGGGGTTGCCAGGCTAAGGCTATCTGGGTGTCGGGAAAGTGAAGGGGACGTGGATGGTGAGGGATAGAAAGAAATGATCAGAGATGTTCTTTTATCCCTCAGAGACTTGTTAACTCTCCTATCATCACCAGGGCATTCAAGTAGTAATGTATCATCACTACAAGACTGCCGGTATGCAGTCTGCAATCGACTACTGATAATTAATACATAATAAGGAGAATCAAGGGATTCAAATGATGCGATAAACTCTGAGACTAGGTGAGTTCTGATGAAGGAATACATTTAAAGAAAGAAAGACTTGCATTTATATAGCGCCTTTCATGACCATCGGACGTCTCAAAGTGCTTTACAGTCAATTAAGTACTTTTGGAGTATCTCTGTTGTAATGTAGGATACGCGGCAGCAAGGTGCCACAAACAGCAATGTGATAATGACCAAATAATCTGTTTTTGTTATGTTGGTTGAGGGATAAATATTGACCAGGACACAGGGATAACTCCCCTGCTCTTCTTCGAAATAGTGCCGTGGGATCTTTTACATCCACCTGAGAGAGCAGATGGGGTTTCGGTTTAATGTCTCGTCCGAAAGATGGCATCGCCAACAGTGCAGCATTCCCTCAGCACTGCACTGGAGTGTCAGCCTAGATTTTTGTGCTCAAATTCCTGGAGTGGGACTTGAACCCACAACCTTCCGACTCAGAAGCAAGTGTGCTACCCACTGAGCCACTGGCTGACACTTTAAATGATAACCTAGCTCTCTCTTTCAGATGCTGATCGTCCTATTATGCATTTCCAGCACTTTCTGTAACATTTGCATATTGAATTATCATTGGCCCGCAGGCATCTGTAAGGAATACCTATTATATTCACATGTGATCACATGCTGAGTTGTCATTGGCCTGCAGGCATCATTAAGGACTGCTATTGTTTGGAAGACCCAGGGGGTCCTGACTCCATCTTGTCCACACGGTGCTGTACTGCTGTGAGTCAGATCAGGCCTGATGCTTCATTAAAATAGTTTAAACTGTAATACTTCGTTGTCCTGCAATTTATTATTTTTGTATGAAGTGTGCAAAACAAGACATGGTGTCAGAACAGGGATTTGAAATGGACATTGTTGGAGCTCCCTTACCCCGAATGGATTGGGAATCTTTGAACTTACCTAGAGAATGGTGCAAGTTCAAGCAACACGTGGAGTTGATGTTCTCGGGTCCACTGGAAAGCAAAGGGGAGGAAGAAAGATGCAGCTACCTACTCCTGTGGATCGGAGAAAAAGGGAGAGACATTTTTAACACATGGTCTCTCACCACAGATGAAGCAAAGGTACTGAAAAGTTATTTTGACCGTTTTGAAGCATATGTTATGCCCAAGACAAATACGATATTCGCTAGGTACAAGTTTCAGGAGAAAGTACAAGGAGCGAGTGAGTTGTTTGAACAGTTTGTGACTGAGTTAAAACTGCTGGTAAATGACTGTGCATATGCAAATAAAGATGAGATGGTCAGAGACCGCATCGTGTTTGGAATATATTCAGCTAAAGTGAGAGAGAAACTTTTGAATGTTGGGTCCGGGCTAACGCTGGACAAAGCTATGGACATAGCTAGATCGCACGAGATAGCCCAAGCACAGTTGAAAACCATAACCGGTGCCACGAGCAGCTCGAGTGAACAGACAGTGCACGCAGTTAATAGACACACACCAAAGAACACTGCCCAGAGAGCGCGTTTCAGAACAGAAAGAACAGCGAGAGTTCTAAAAATGGGCGACACAGACATAAAACGCTTCAAAAACTGTGGATATTGTGGAAACAACTGGCATGGAGAAAAGGAGTACTGCCCTGCCAAAGGAAGGCAATGTCCTAAATGTGGTGAACGGAACCACTTTGCTAAAGTTTGCAGGACTGTTTTCAGAAAAATGGTACACACAGTGAGTGACAGCCAAATGCCAGATAGAGAGCCAAATGCAGAGGAACTGTTTATTGATTCTGTGTCACAGAAAAAACAGATTTCAGAGACTGAGCAAGCTTTTGCCGATATTGAGATAGGAAAATAGGGCAAAGAGCTTAAGTTTAAACTAGACACTGGATCTCAGGTTAATGTAATTCCTCTGAGTGAGTATCACAGCTTGAAGGATGAGTGTGAGCTACAGCCCACCTCGCGCAGACTGACCGGCTATGGGGGTGAGCAGCTCATTGTAAAAGGCACATGCGTGATGAAATGCAAGTACAAAGAAAGCGACATGATGTTGGACTTTTACATTATTGACACTCGAGCACCTCCAGTGCTAGGTCTAAAGGTATGTTTAGACATGGACCTCGTCAAGCTAGTGCTATCATTGACAGCACCAGTTGAGAAGCAGACAGTTATGGAGGCGTTTGCTGACGTTTTCAAAGGAATCGGACTATTCCCAGGTGAATGCACTATTCACCTTGACCCAGCAGCAACCCCTGTGGTTTGCCCACCAAGAAGGATACCCCTTGCTCTACGTAGTCGCCTGAAGGAGGAGCTGCAGAGCATGGAGAATACAGAAATCATCGTCCGGGAAACAGAGCCGACAGAGTGGGTCAACGCGTTAGTAGTGGTTGAGAAACCACATACAGGCAAGCTTGACCCCAGAGATTTGAACAAGGCTATCAAACGCCCTTACTACCATCTACCAACGCTAGATGACATCACACCCAAGCTAGTGGGAGCACGTTACTTCAGTGTAATGGACGCACGATCAGGATACTGGACTATCAAGCTCACGGAAGAGTCATCTAAGCTAACAGCGTTCAACACACCATTTGGACGCTACCGATTTCTGGTCTTATCTCAGCTCAGGATGAATTCCAGCGAAAGATCGATGAAACCTATGAAGGCCTCGACGGAGTAGTCGCAATCGTAGATGACATCCTCATCTATGGCAGGAATAGAGAGGAACATGACAGGAACCTCCGTGCGATGCTAAAAAGATCACGGGAGAAAGGTATCCGGCTCAACCCCGAGAAAAGCATAATCGGATCCACCGAGATCAGTTATTTCGGGCATCGCCTCTCAATTGATGGCATTAAGCCGAACCCAGAGAAAATCTCCGCCATCAAGAAGATGGAGCCGCCGAAGAACCGCGCAGAGCTAGAGACAGTACTAGGCATGGTTAACTACTTAGCCAAGTTTGCCCCGAGCCTCTCCAAAATCAACGCACCCATGCGTCAGTTGCTCAAACAATCCAATGAGTTCCTGTGGGACAAACAACATGACACAGCATTTCAGAAAATGAAAGACCTAATCACCAGAGAGCCAGGACCAGTTCTTGCCTACTTCGACCCCAACAAAGAGCTCAGACTACAAGTGGACGTGTTAAAGTATGGGCTAGGTGCAGTATTACTGCAAGAAGGAAAGCCCATCGGCTACACTTCCAGGTCTCTCTCAGACAGTGAAATCAACTATGCTCAAATCGAGAAAGAGCTATATGCAATTCTGTTTGGATGTAAGCGTTTCCACCAATATGTCTATGGCCGACAAGTCATTGTGGAATCCGACCACAAGCCCCTCGAGTCAATCATGAGGAAACCACTAGGCGCAGCCCCACCAAGGCTACAGAGAATGATCCTTCAGCTACAGAAGTATGACTTCACAATCATTCACCGTCCAGGCAAAGACATTCCTGTCACAGACACACTCTTCAGAAAGTCTCTTAGCTGCCAGGACCGCAGCCTCAGTGAAGGCATGGATGTGCAGGTGCACCTGGTGTACAACAGCTTACCTGTGAGTGACTCAAAACTGAAGGAGATCCGAGCAGGAACAGAGAAAGATGCACAACTCACACTGCTGAGCAAAGTCATACATGAAGGATGGCCTGAGGAAAGGAGGAAATGCCCTCAGAGCATATCTGAATTCTGGAACCATAGAGGTGAACTGTCACAAATCAATGGAATCGTCTTCAAAGGGGAGAAAATCATCATTCCTACCAGTCTCAGAGAAGAGATGTTGACAAAAATTCATGCTGGACATATGGGCATGGAAAAATGCAAACAAAGAGCACGTGACATTATGTTTTGGCCCGGAATGTGCAAACACATTGAGAACATTGTCGGAAAAAGTTCCATTTGTCTAGAACGCCACCCATCAAATGTCAAAGAGCCCATGATACCTCACCGTATCCCAGACAGGCCCTGGCAGGTCATCAGCTGCAAGCAAGTGCATGCAGAACATGTACAGAGACAGCAACACCAAAAGAGATACTATGACAGGTCAGCTAGACTACTGCCGCCGCTGCACAATGGAGAATCCGTCAGAATCCAGGAGCATGACTACTGGAAGCTAGCAGTCGTCATCCAGCCAACTGACACTGAGCGATCGTATCACGTCCACACCCCAGAAGGACAGGTGTACCGCCGCAATCGCAGGCACCTCCTGAACACCAAGGAACAACACCGTCATTCCGATGAGAGGATCAGTTCAACAGAGTGTGATGAACAGAGCAATACACAAAACACATCATACTTACCTGAACCTAAACCTGAACCTGATTTGTTGACTGATTCAGGAGCATGTTCAGTTCCATACCACACAAGGTCGGGACGAGAGGTCAAGCCCAGAGTTATCCTTGACTTGTGAACTGTCAAAGGGTGTAGGCAGATCGCTGCCCTAAAAAAAAACTGTACATCATTATTGAAACATTGAGATGTTTTCAGTGCTAGTTAAATGCTGAGTTTACTTATATGTTTATGCTACCGAGAACATTATGTAGAAGAAAGGTTTAAAAGTAATGCATAACATTTTTCTTTTAAAAGAAAGGGGATGTAACATTTACATACTGAATTATCATTGGCCCGCAGGCATCTGTAAGGCATACCTATTATATTCACATGTGATCACATGCTGAGTTGTCATTGGCCTGCAGGCATCTGTAAGGACTGCTATTGTTTGGAAGACCCAGGAGGTCCTGACTCCATCTTGACCACATGGTGCTGCACTGCTGTGAGTCAGATCAGGCCTGATGCTTCATTAAAATAGTTTAAACTGTAATACTCCGTTGTCCTGCAATTTATTATTTTTGTACAAAGTGTGCAAAACAAGACACTTTCGATGGTTATTTTAGAATTCCAGCATGTATTATTTTCCTTCATCACCCGAGTGGTGTTGTTCTCCTCCCCAAAACAAAAATCAACAGAAACAGGGAGGGAACGAATAAAATTTGCTTTGCTGTGCCACCTAGTGCTCAGAGTCTGCAACTGCACACAGAACGCAAAGTTGATCTCGTTCCCATCTACTTTCACGGTAAAATAACCGGTATTGTGTATGTGAGCGAGACATGGAAGAGTGGCACCTTTAACATTAAAAATATCTATCATAGCATTACCTACGGGCATAACAGGTACTGCAGGCACTTATCATAGGTTCTGAATGAAATGCGTGCCCTCATGTACCAAATTTTACATATAAAGTAGATCGTAAGAATATTTGTTACTTTATAAGGGATTCTTACATAATTTCCACAGGGAAATTGATGGGATTGAAGGCTGATAAATCCCCAGGGCCTGATAATCTACATCCTAGGGTACTTAAGGAAGTGGCCCTAGAAATAGTAGATGCATTGCTGATCATCTTCCAACATTCGATGAAATCTGGAACAGTACCCATGAATTGGAGGGTAGCTAATGTTACCCCACTATTCAAAAAAGGTGGTAGAGAGAAAACGGGGAATTACAGACCGGTAAGCCTGACATCGGTAGTGGGGAAAATGCTAGAGTCCATTATAAAAGATGTAATAGCAGAGCACTTGGAAAACAGTGACAGGATCGGACAAAGTCAACATGGATTTACAAAAGGTAAATCGTGCTTGACTAATCTACTGGAATTTTTTGAGGATGTAACTGGTAAAATAGATAAGGGAGAACCAGTGGATGTGGTGTATTTGGACTTTCAGAAGGCTTTTGATAAGGTCCCGCATAAGAGATTAGCGTGTAAAGTTAAGGCACGTGGGATTGGGGGCAAGGTATTGACTTGGATAGAGAACTGGTTGGCAGACAGAAAGCAAAGAGTTGGAATAAACGGGTCTTTTTCCGAGTGGCAGGCAGTGACTAGTGGGGTACTGCAGGGATCGGTCCTTGGACCCCAGCTATTCACAATATAGATTAATGATCTAGACAAGGGAACTAGATGTAATATCTCCAAATTTGCAGATGACACAAAGCTGGGTGGGCGCCTGTGCTGTGAGGAGGATGCCGAGAAACTCCAGGATGATTTGGATAGGTTGGGTGATTGGGCAAAAGCATGGCAGATGCAATATAATGTGGATAAATGTGAGGTTATCCACTTTGGTGGCAAAAACAGGAAGGCAGATTATTATCTGAATGGCAATAGATTGGGAGAAGGGGAAGTGCAACGAGACCTGGGTGTCCTTGTGCACCAGTCGCTGAAGGTAAGCATGCAGGTGCAGCAGGCGGTTAAGAAGGCAAATGGTATGTTGGCCTTCGTAGCGAGAGGGTTTGAGTACAGGAACAAGGATGTCTTGCTGCAGTTGTACAGGGCCTTGGTGAGATCACATCTTGAGTATTGTGTGCAGTTTTGGTCTCCTTATCTGAGGAAGGATGTTCTTGTCATGGAAGGAGTTCAGCGAAGATTCACCAGGCTGATACCTGGGATGGCAGGAATGATGTATGAGGAGAGATTGGGATGATAGGGCTTGTACTCGCTGGAGTTTAGAAGAATGAGAGGGGATCTTATTGAAGCTTATAAAATTCTGACAGGACTGGACAGACTAGATGCAGGAAGGATGTTCCCGATGGTCGGGGAGTCCAGAACCAGGGGTCACAGTCTAAGGATAATGGGTAGGCCATTTAGGACAGAAATGAGGAGGAATTTCTTCACCCAGAGAGTGGTGAACCTGTGGAATTCTCTACCACAGAAGGCAGTAGAGGCCAATTCATTAAATATTTTCAAGAAGGAGTTGGATATATTTCTTAAGGCTAAAGGGATCAAGGGGTATGGGGAGAAAGCAGGGACCGGGTACTGGAATTGGATGATTAGCCATGATCGCATTGAATGACGGAGCAGGCTCGAGGGGCCGAATGGCCTACTCCTGCTCCTATCTTCTATGTTTCTATGTTTCTATGTTTCTATGATCTTGCAAGGATAAGAAAAAATATATTTACTGCATATGCTGAACTATATATTTCTTGCTATTCCATTGCTCACCACCTGCCTGTACAACATCGCTTTATTATTTTTTGTAACCCTTTCAGTCTCGGATTAAACCCGCAGAGGTGCAAAGGTTTATTCTAAACCAATTTTAAAACAAATACTTTGAATCAGAACCACTTCTAGGTTTGCAGCACTTCAGTAGTTTGTTTCTAAATCTATTGTTTTGTTTTAAATGTATTGGATTGTTTTAAATCGGATAGAGAATTCAGGAACAACTTCTTTACCCAGAGAGCGGTGAGAATGTGGAACTCGCTATCACAGGGAGTGGTTGAGGCGAATAGTATAGATGCATTTCAGGGGAAGCTAGACAAACACATGAGGGGGAAAGGAATAGGATATTGATGAAGGTTAGATGAAGAGGGGTGGGAGGAAGCTCGTGCGGGGTATAAACAGCATAGACCAGTTGGGCAGAATGGTCTGTTTCTGTGCTGTAACTATGTTTTGTTCACCAACTGATGCTATATAAAAGTCTGTTGTAGCTGCTCTGTGATGTCACTATGTCATTTTGCTGTCATTCCTCTTATGTAGTTACTTGTAAGCCTCGAGAACCAATGACAAATGAGATTTTTTGTCACATTGTTCTCATGGACCAATTGCAGCACTCAATAACAATAAGCTGGGGTTACCATTAAAACAGGCGTGTAGTTACCAGGGACCAAAGAGAATCCTTGTTTCCACCTAGTCTACCTTTTGTAACATGGTCCTGTTAATACGCTGGACAATTGGATTGGCCAAGTGATTAGTTGGGTCAATGAGATTGTTTAAAAGATCATTGATTTAGTTATTTTCTTGCATACTTTTTTTTACATCACAAGTTAGTAAAGGCACCTGTGATGCTACTGGTCATATTGTGCATAATGACATACTAAAGAGGAGGATTGGGAGAAAACAATGGATCAGATAGTGAGAGCTGGAGGTGGGTGATACTGGGATTGCCTATCAGAGGAAACATTTCTTTTTCTTGTGTGAGAGCATCCCTAGATATTGTAATGAAATGTTAACGCTTCATAGCATTTACAGGGCAGAAACAAGCCATTCAGCCCAACAGTTGTATAGAGCCATCTATTGGTCAGAAATTGGATTGGGAAACAAATACTATAGGGGCGATTTTAACTCATTCAGCGGTGGTAGTGGCCCCAAAAAAGGTCACTTATGGCCCCATTTACACCAGCGCTCTGGCTGACACCATCTTGGGTATGGGGGTCCTGAGATGAGCGGCCTGCTTCTGGCAGAAGGCCACTTGTAATATACAAATCGTGATCCTATGATGTACATGGGACCCCCATTGCAATTTCGAGGTACCAATGTGCAGAGCATGCGCGGCACATACTCTACCGATTACGCACTAGGCTTTAAGTGACCCTGGCTATACTTAATATTTCTCAAAATAGTGACTCAGGCAATTTTATGCTCTCAGGTGGACCTGACTGAATATCTTCACTCTGGAGCTTACAACCTATTATATCATAGAATCATAGAATGGTTACAGCATGGGAAAAGGCCATTCGGCCCGTTGAGCCTGTGCCGACTCTCAGCTGGTCCCACTCCCCCTGCCCTTTCCCCGTAGCCCTGCAATTTTTTTCCCCTTCAGATACTTATCCAACTTCCTTTTGAAAGATAAGATTGAGTCTGCCTCCACCACCCTTTCAGGCAGTGCATTCCAGATTTTAACCACTCGCTGCGTAAACTTTTTTTTTCTTACGTCGCATTTGGTTCTTTTGCTGATCACCTTAAACCTATGTCCTCTGGTTCTCGACACTTCTGCCAATGGGAACAGTTTCCCTCTATCTACTCTGTCCAGACCCCTCATGATTTTGAACACCTCTATCAAATGTCCTCTCAAACTTCTCTGCTCCAAGGAGAACAACCCCAGCTTCTCCAGTCTATCAATGTAACTGAAGTCCCTCATTCCTGGAATCATTCTCGTAAATATTTTCTGCACCTTCTCTGAGGCCTTCACATCCTTCCTAAAGTGTGGTGCCCAGAATTGGACACATTACTACAGTTGGGGCCGAACCAGTGTTTTATACAGGTTCGTCATAATTTCCACACTTTTGCACTCTGTACCTCTATTTATGAAGCCCAGGATCCCGTAAGCATTTTTAACTGCTTTTCTCAACCTGCCCTGCCACCTTCAATGATTTGTGCATATATACCCCCAGGTCTCTGTTCGTGCACCCCCTTCAGGATTGTACCATTTAGTTTATATGTCCTCTCATTCTTTCTACCAAAATATATCACTTCACACTTTTCTGCCACGTGTCTGCCCATTTCACCAGCCTGTTTATGTCATCCTGAATTCTATCAGTGTCCTCATCACTGTTCACTATGCTTCCAAAAGGTCCTGCAGCAAGAATTTAGGGAGCTAGGTGAAGGATTAAGGAGCAGGACCTCAAGGGTTGTAATCTCTGGATTACTCCCGGTGCCACGTGCTAGTGAGTATAGGAATAGGAAGATAGAACAGATGAATGCGTGGCTAAAGGGATGGTGCAGGAGGGAGGGCTTTAGTTTCCTGGATCACTGGGTCTGCTTCTGGAAAAGGTGGGACTTGTACAAGTCGGACGGTTTACACCTGAACCAGAGGGGAACCAATATCCTTGCGGGGAGGTTTGCTAGCACTGCTGGGGGGGTTTAAACTAACTTGGCAGGGGGATGGGGTACAGAGTGGAGCTATAGTAGGGGGTGATTTACAGCCAAATACAGAGGGAAAAACAAGTCAGCTGGGAAGGCAGAGCAAATATGTGAAGGCAAAAGAGAATCTGGCAGGGCTGGAAGGCATTTATTTTAATGCAAGGAGTCTTGCAAATAAGGTGGATGAACTGAAGTTGTTGTTGAACACATGGGAGTACGATATTGTTGCTATCACGGAGACATGGTTGAGGGAGGGTCAGGACTGGCAGCTCAATATTCCGGGGTATAGAATCTTCAGGCGAGACAGAGGGGGGTGTAAAAGGGGAGGGGGTGTTGCAATATTAATTAAGGAGTCAATTACTGCTGTAAGGAGGGGTGATATATTAGCGGGTTCCTCTAATGAGGCCATATGGGTAGAACCTAAAAACAAAAAGGGGGCAAGCACTTTGCTGGGAGTGTACTATAGGCCCCCAAACAGTCAGGGGGAGATAGAGGAACAGATATGTAGGCAAATCTCAGAAAAGTGCAAAAATAATAGGGTAATAATAGTGGGGGATTTCAACTTCCCCAATATAAATTGGGATAGTCAGAGTGTGAAAGGCTTAGAGGGTGCAGAATTCTTAAAGTGCATCCAGGAGAGCTTTTTGAGCCAACATGTAGAAAGTCCTACAAGAGAGGGGGTGGTACTGGACCTAATTCTAGGGAATGTAGCCGGGCAAGTGGTGGAAGTGTCAGTAGGAGAGCATTTTGGCGACAGTGACCATAATTCGGTGAGATTTAAGGTGGTCATGGAAAAGGACAAAGATGGCCCGGAAATAAGGGTTCTAAATTGGGGGAAGGCCGATTTTAATATGATAAGGCAGGATCTGGCCAAAGTGGACTGGGAGCAGCTACTTATAGGAAAGTCCACATCAAAACAGTGGGAGACTTTCAGAAGGGAAATAGAGAGAGTACAACGCCAACATGTTCCTGTAAAGGTCAAGGGTGGGACCAACAAGCAAAGGGAACCTTGGATGACAAGGGATATACAAAAATGCATTAGGAATAAAAGAGGGGCTTTTGGCAGTTACAAAAGACTAAAGACGGAAGAAGCCCTAGAGGGGTATAAAAAGTGCAGGGGCGTACGTAAAAAAGAAATTAGGAGGGCGAGGAGGGGCCATGAAATAACACTGGCGAGCAAAATAAAGGAAAATCCTAAGATGTTTTATAAGTATATTTAAGGGCAAGAGGATAACCAGGGAAAGGGTAGGGCCCATTAGGGACCAAAGTGGCAATCTGTGTGTAGAGCCAGATGAGGTAGGCGGGGTTTTAAATGAATTTTTTGCATCTGTGTTCACTATGGAGAAAGACGATGCAGACATAGAAATCGGGCAAGGGGACTGTGACATACTTGAACATATTAGCATCGAGAGGGAGGAGGTACTAGCGGTTTTAGCAGGCCAAAAAGTGGATAAATCCCCAGGCCCGGACGAGATGTATCCCAGGCTGCTGTGGGAGGCAAAGGAGGAGATTGCAGGGGCTCTGACACAAATTTTCAGAACCTCTCTGGCCACAGGGGATGTACCAGAGGACTGGAGAACAGCTAACGTAGTACCATTATTCAAGAAGGGTAGCAGGGATAAACCAGGGAATTACAGGCCAGTGAGCCTAACATCTGTGGTAGGGAAATTATTGGAAAAAATTCTGAGGGACAAAATTAGTCTCCACTTGGAGAGGCAAGGATTAATCGGGGATAGTCAGCATGGCTTTGTCAAGGGTAAATCATGTCTGACAAATCTGATTGAATTTTTCGAGGGGGTGACTAGGGGGGTGGATGAGGGAAATGCTGTGGATGTGGTTTACATGGACTTCAGTAAAGCTTTTGACAAAGTCCCGCATAGGAGACTGGTCAAGAAGGTAAGAGCCCATGGGATCCAGGGTGCCTTGGCGCGTTGGATCCTCAACTGGCTGAGTGGCAGGAGGCAGAGGGTGATGGTCGAAGGTTGCTTTTGTGACTGGAAGCCTGTGTCCAGTGGGGTACCTCAGGGATCGGTGCTGGGTCCCTTGTTGTTTGTGATCTACATAAATGATTTGGATGAGAATGTAAAAGGTATGATCAGTAAGTTCGCAGATGACACGAAAATTGGTGGGGTGGTAAATTGCGA
Source organism: Somniosus microcephalus (assembly GCF_052327205.1). NCBI lineage: Eukaryota > Metazoa > Chordata > Chondrichthyes > Squaliformes > Somniosidae > Somniosus > Somniosus microcephalus. The sequence goes on from NC_140993.1 coordinate 72,970,185, forward strand.
GGGGGAAAGCCTCAGGCTACAGGACGATATAAACGGGTTGGTCAGATGGGCGGAAAAGTGGCAAATGGAATTTAACCCTGAAAAGTGCGAGGTGATGCATTTTGGACTTACAAATAAGGCAAGGGAATACACAATGAGTGGTAGGACCCTAGGAAGTACAGAGGGTCAGAGGGACCTTGGTGCACATGTACATAGATCCCTGAAGGCAGCGGAACAGGTAGATAAGGTGGTTAAAAAGGCATATGGGATACTTGCCTTCATTAGCCGAGGCATAGAATATAAGAGCAGGGAGGTTATGATGGAGCTGTACAAAACGCTGGTGAGGCCACAGCTGGAGTACTGTGTGCAGTTCTGGTCGCCTCACTATAGGAAGGATGTGATTGCTTTGGAGAGGGTGCAGAGAAGATTCACCAGGATGTTACCTGGGATGAAGCGCCTCAGCTATGAAGAGAGGCTGGACAGGCTGGGGTTGTTTTCCTTGGAGCAAAGAAGGCTGAGGGGGGACCTGATTGAGGTGTACAAAATGATGAGGGGCATAGATAGGGTAGATAAAGAGGAACTTTTCCCCTTAGTAGGGGGGTCAATAACAAGGGGGCATAGATTCAGGGTAAGGGGCAGGAGATTTAGAGGGGATTTGAGGAGGAACTTCTTCACCCAGAGGGTGGTTGGAATGTGGAACTCAATGCCTGAAAGGGTGGTAGAGGCAGGAACCGTCACAACATTCAAGAAGCATTTGGATGAGCACTTGAAATGCCATTGCATACAAGGCTATGGACCAAATGCTGGAAAATGGGATTAGACTGGACAGGGATGGATGGGCGGCGCAGACACGATGGGCCGAAGGGCCTCTTTCTGTGCTGTAAAACTCTATGACTCTAAGTTTTGTGTCATCTGCAAATTTTGAAATTGTGCCCTATACGCCCACGTCCAAGTCATTAATATGTATCAAGAAAAGCAGTGGTCCTAGTACCAACCCCTGGGGAACACCACTGTATACCTTCCTCCCGTCCGAAAAACAACCGTTCACTACTATTCTCTGTTTCCTGTCACTTAGCCAATTTCGTATCCATGCTGCCACTGTCCCTTTTATTCCATGGGCTTCAACTTTGCTAGTGGTACTTTGTCGAATGCCTTTTGGAAATCCATGTACATTACGTCAACCGCATTGCCCTCATCACCCTCTCTGTTACCTCATCAAAAAACTCGATCAAATAGGTGAAACATGATTTGTCTTTAACAAATCCATGCTGGCTTTCCTTAATTAATCCAAACCTATCCAAGTGACTGTGAATTTTGTCCCTGATTACTGTTTCTAAAAGCTTCTCCACTACCAAGGTTAAACTGACTGGCCTGTAGTTACTGAGTTTATCTTTACACCCTTTTTTGAACAATGGTGTAACATTTGCAATTCTCCAGTCCTCTGGCTCCACCCCCGTATCTGTGGAGGATTGGAATATTATGGCCAGTGCCTCCGCGATTTGCACCCTCAATTCCCTCAGCATCCTAGGATGCATCCCATCTGCTCCTGGTGATTTATCTACTTTAAGTACAGCCAGCCTTTCTAATACCTCTTCTTTATCAATTTTTATATTATCAAGTGTCTCAACTACCTCCCCCTTCACTATGTCTGTGGCAGCATCCTCTTCCTTGGTGAAGTACCTCAGCCATGCCCTCTGCCTCCATGCATATGTCTCCATTTTGGTCCCTAATCGGACCCACCCCTCCTCTTACTACCCTTTTATTTATTGTTGTTGTTATATGCCTATAGAAGACTTTTGGATTACCCTTTATGTTGGCTGTCATTCTATTCTCATACCCTCTCTTTGCCCCTCTTATTTCCTTTTTCACTTCTCCTCTGACCTTTCTATATAGAGCCTGACTCTCAGATGTATTTGCAACCTGACATGTGTCATGCACGCTCTTTTTCTGCTTCATCATATTGGCTACCTGTTTCGTCATCCAGGGAGCTCTGACCTTTCTCCCTCGAGGGAATGTACCTCAACTGTACCCAAACTATTTCCTCTTTAAAGGCAGCCATTGTTCCACTACAGTTTTGCCTGCCAATCTTTGATTCCAGTTTACCCGGGCCAGATCCGTTCTCATCCCACTGAAATTGGCCTTCCCCCAGTTAAACATTCTTACTCTAGATTGCTCCCTGTCCTTTTCCAAAGCTAATCTAAACCTATGACCACTTTTCCCTAAATGTTCACCTACTGACACTTGCTCCACTTGACTTACCTCATTCCCCAGAACCAGATCCAGCAATGCCTCCTCCTTGGTTGGGCCGGAAACATACTGATCAAGAAAGTCCTCCTGAACACACTTCAGAAATTCTTCCCCTTCTCTGCCCTTTACACTATTACTATCCCAGTCTATATTAGGATAATTGAAGTCCCCCATTATTACTACTGTATAGTTCTTGCACCTCTCTCTAATTTCTCTGTAAATTTGCTCCTCCATATCTTTCCTACTATTTGGTGGTCTATAGAATACACCAATAGTAGAGTAATGGCACCTTGATTATTTCTTAATTCTAGCCATATAGATTCTGTCCTTGACCCCTTCAGGACATCCTCCCTCTCTAGCACTGTAACATTTTCCTTAACCAATACTGCCACACCACCTCCTATCTTTCCTTCCCTATCTTTTCTGAACACCTTATAACCAGGAATATTTAATACCCAATCATGCCCTTTTTTGAGCCAGGTCTCAGTTATTGCCACAACATTATATTCCCATGTGTCTATTTGTGCCTGCAGCTCACTTACCTTGTTTACTAAGCTTTGTGTGCTCACAAACATACACTGTAAACCTATCTTAGACCATCCTATTCTCTCTCAGTTTGACCCCACCTAAAACCTTACTATTTCTTATTTTAGTGCTCTCTGCCTCTCCCAATCCTTTGAGCACATTATTTCCCCTTCCTAATGTTACATCGTGGTGCCCACCCCCCTGCCAAATTAGTTTAAACTCTCACCAACAGCACCAGCAAACCTCCCCACGAGGATATTGGTTCCGGCCCTGTTGAGGTGCAACCCGTCCGGCCTGTACAGGTTCCACCTCCCCCAGAATCAGTCCCAATGCCCCAGGAATCTGAAGCCCTCCCTCCTGCACCATCTCTCCAGCCATGCATTCATCTGCTCTATCCTCCTATTTCTATATTCACTTGCGCGTTGTTCCAGGAGTAATCCGGAGATTACTACCTTTGAGGTCCTGCTTTTTAATCTCTTTCGTAGCTCCCTAAAATCTGCCTGCAGGGCCTCATCCCTCTTTCTACCTATGTCGTTGGTACCAATATGGACCATGACCTCTGGCTGTTCACCCTCCTCTCAGAATGTCCTGCAGCCACTCAGTGACATCCTTGACCCTGGCACCAGGGAGGCAACATACCATCCTGGAGTCACGTCTGCGGCCGCAGAAATGCCTGTCTGCTCCTCTAACTATCGAATCCCCTACCACTATTGCTCTCCCACTCTTCTTCCTCCCTCCACTGTACAGCTGAGCCACCCGTGGTGCCATGGACTTGGCTCTGGCTATACTCCCCAGAGGAACCTTCGCCCTCACCAATACTCAGAACCGAATAGTGGTTGGAGAGCGAGAAGCACTCCGGGGGCGCCTGCACTACCTGCCTGGTCCTCCTCTGCTGTCTGGTGGTTACCCATTCCCTGTCTGCCTGCGCACTCTTTATCTGTGGGGTGACCACCTCCTGAAATGTGCTATACTCTTATTGATTATTAATATTACCCTTCACATATCCCTGTAGATGTTGACCACTTTGATATGGCAGCGCAGGTTCACTCCCCAATCCCTGCTTGCTAACAATTACAACTGCGTTAACAAACTAAAATCTTCATTCCGAGCCACAGAACACAACTGGCACTACAACTCACCACAAACAGCTCACTGTCCACATCCTAACAGTAAAAACCCTAAATATAGAGATCTCAGTGTAAGTTTTCGATTAAAGTTCCTTGAAACCTCATAATTCCAACCCCAATTCCTGTTTTATTTCCAAACTCTGGCAATTCTGAAAGTGCTGTGACAGGAATGCTCAGATAAAGCCAGTTAATATATTCACAGCAAGAATAAACACCAAAAATAAACACCGTATCTCAAAAAAAGCTTCTGCGTCTAATCTTGACGAAAATTTACCTGCACAAAAGACAACTTTTGGGCACGCTCCTGAAAGTTCTTTGAGGAGAATTTTTTTTTTTAAAGAGGCTACATTTTAGCAGCTGACTTGTTTCATATAGATTTTTACAGGGATTAACTATGAGCACACCTGTAATTGCAGCTCTCAGGAACCATCAGCTCATCTGAAAAGATTTCTGCCTCACGTTTCTGCGCAAACCAACTGTGGGATAAAGTAACGCCTGATCGCTGGCCTCAGTCCAGCCAGTCGGACTGGTTGATGCTGACAGCTTCCAATCCAAGCTGGGGGAAAAAATGTTTATTTTTCCTCATGAAATGTTGACAAGGTGACACTTGGGTTAAAATGCAGACTGTTAGATTAAATTTCCAATGGATGGCATGTATGATAAAGCATCAGACAGCCTCCTGTTCAAATAGACTCACCAACCTGTATAGATCTGAAAGCAGTAGCTACTTTTGGATTTCGTAATGAGGAATAAAATACAAATTTGGTACAAAATAGGAATTTTGAGATTCTTTAGTCAATGGAAATATATATTGTAGTTCCCTTTGAGGTCAGTGACTGTTACGCCTTGCTTTAATTAGGTCACAGTAGGTCACAGGACTACTTTGAACAAGCACTTTATCGACCAGCTTGGTTCTCCAAGTCCAAGAAGTTCTTTTGCTGCCAGTGATTCAATCAGCTTCCTCTGTTGATCCTATTATTCTGGCAAAGGCCCAAACCCAGCATCTTTCTGAGATACCATGGAAGCCGTTCTCAGTCAGCCACTGATGGTTCAGTTAGAGCTGCCTTTCGCTATTGGCTTGCGACTCTTCTGTATTTCCTAGCATTCTGCAGAGACTGGAAAGTCAGATAAATCACTAGCACATACGAGATTCCTTGGTGGGAGACTGGCAGGACCCCCAGATAAATGGCAGAGACCTTGTTATGCCAGGCTTCCACTGTGTCTGGGAGTTTCCTCAGTAGCTCATGAGAGGCAGAACTTTTGCCCGCCCCCTAGAAGGCAAATGACAGGCTGAGGGTTTCCCTAAGCCAGGAATTTCCGCTCCTGAGCCTGGAACAGGATCCAGAGTTGCCGTTGGTGACCAGTACACCCAGTGAGGTGAGATGTACTGGCCTCCACCGGGAGCCCACTGGTGGAATCTATGACAGGTAATCCACCAGGACTTCTAAAGGACTACAAAGATTTTTTTCTGGAAGGCAGCCAGATTGACTCCCTAGCTGATCAGACTAATGTCATGGTCCAGGGAGTTGCACGGGCAGCTTGGAGATGCTAGATATGAGACCAAAGTTTCCTCATGCTAAAAAAGGTGCCCTCCAACTAACCCTGCAAACATCAGTGGGGTCAGAGCTGGAGGTCACCATTGGGCACAACCAAAGCAAATTCAGGTCCATGGCCTTTTGTTGTTACCAAAATTTCCTATGTTCTTATATTTGAGCAGGAGAGTAGTGATGTGGTGGGTTAATATTGGGTCTAGGCTGGGCTAGAAGGGTCTGTTTTGTTACCTCTAGTGTAGAGATTTACATATTACATAGAATTTTACAGCACAGAAACAGGCCCTTTGGCACAACAGGTCCATGCTAGTGTTTATGCTCCACATGAGCCTCCTCCCACTTTACTTCATCTCACCCTTTCAACATATCCTTCTATTCCTTTCTCCTTCATGTACTTACCTAAATTCCTCTTAAATGTATCTATGCTATTCGCCTCAATCACTCCTTGTGGTAGCGAGTTCCACATTCTCATAACTCTCTGAGTAATGAGATTTCTCCTGAATTCCTTATTTGGACTTATTTGTGACTATCTTATAATTATGGCTAGCTTCGCGGAATTTCTCTGGGTTTGCAATGTGCTTGGGCATGGTTGCTGTGCAGCTGCCAAACCCATTACAGATTGAGACAAAGCTACTCTTTGTAAAGTTACATTTGACCATTTTTGTGTGTTAAATTAGTAAGTGACTCTTGTTTTCAGAAACATGTAAATTCACTTTTATTGTCAAGCTAGCTGCACTTTTGGATAAATGTGTGGCATTTGGAGACTTACTTCTCAGAGAAGTCCCGAACATCTTTCATGTGTCAGAATTGGTATTTGACCTGTCCATATTTACTAATAAGTGGACAGCATTGTCTACTTTGGATTTTTCCCATTTAAGCTCCAATATGGTTTTCCTACTGCATCATTATCTAATGGCCATACAAGTGGGGCATTTCATTGTCCCACCTTGGACTACAGTCAGCACATAGCTGTAGGTTACTTTGTCTCCGCCCTCCTTACTGGAAAAGTGCTTTCATGGGACACAGCAGCTTCAAAACACATATTGCATCCTTCTTTTATCTCTTTAAAAAAACTGTTTAGTAATCATGTCTTTCTGTATATGGCACTCTGACATTAGAAAGGGGCTAGCAACAGGATATTGCTATTTGTCCCGTGGAGACTAGTCTGCTGTTTTGTTAGTTTTAATAGCTCTCTCCCTTTTTAATCCCAATCCCCTGCTTCCCAAATAAGTATGTATTTTCCTTTTTAAACAGATCAGTTAACTCTTCATTCCACATTCTCACAACCCTTTTCTGTGAAGAAATGCAATGTTCTTTTACAATTTGAACATTACAATATAGTCAGAAAAACAATAGGTGTTATTTTCTCCTCCCCACCACTCCACATTCCTAGTCCTGTAATGTTCCCTGAATTTTTCGAAGAGTACCAACACTAGGAAGCCAAGAGAGGGGAAAAACTTGAAGACACATTAGGATGAGCCAACTATGAAACCAGAGGTGGGATGGAGACTGTGACGTTTCCTAAGTTAGATGAGTAAGAACAATTCAAAATGTATGTTTTGTGCAATGCAGCATACTTGGCACCTCAGAGGACTATAGCTGTATCCTTCAGCAGTGCAACAGGTTATGGTTTAGTGAGTTGAGTTTAGTGGTCTGGGTTATAAGGTTTATAGTTTATCTGGGCAAGGTAGCTCTTGCATGCACAGTTAGTATCTGGGCAGTGCTTTGGAGGGTATGTGTGAGGCAAAGGAGGAGATTGCAGGGGCTCTGACACAAATTTTCAGAACCTCTCTGGCCACAGGGGATGTGCCAGAGGACTGGAGAACAGCTAACATAGTACCATTATTCAAGAAGGGTAGTAGGGATAAACCAGGGAATTACAGGCCAGTGAGCCTAACATCAGTGGTAGGGAAATTATTGGAAAAAATTCTGAGGGACAGAATTAGTCTCCACTTGGAGAGGCAAGGATTAATCAGGGATAGTCAGCATGGCTTTGTCAAGGGAAGATCATGTCTGACCAATTTGATTGAATTTTTCGAGGAGATGACTAGGTGTGTGGATGAGGGTAGTGCAGTGGATGTGGTATACATGGATTTCAGTAAGGCTTTCGATAAAGTCCCGCATAGGAGACTGGTCAAGAAGGTAAGAGCCCATGGGATCCAGGGTGCCTTGGCACATTGGATCCAAAACTGGCTTAGTGGCAGAAGGCAGAGGGTGATGGTTGAAGGTTGTTTTTGTGGCTGGAAGCCTGTGTCCAGTGGGGTACCGCAGGGATCGGCGCTGGGTCCCTTGCTGTTTGTAGTCTACATTAATGATTTGGATGTGAATGTAAAAGGTATGATCAGTAAGTTCGCAGATGACACGAAAATTGGTGGTGTGGTAAATAGCGAGGAGGGTAGCCTCAGTCTGCAGGACGATATAGATGGGTTGGTCAGATGGGCGGAACAGTGGCAAATTGAATTTAACCCTGAAAAGTGTGAGGTGATGCATTTTGGAGGGACTAACAAGGCAAGGGAATACACAATGAATGGTAAGACCCTAGGAAAGACAGAGGATCAGAGGGACCTTGGTGTGCATGTACATAGATTCCTGAAGGCAGCAGAACAGGTGGCTAAGGTTGTTAAAAAGGCATATGGGATACTTGCCTTCATTAGCCGAGGCATAGAATATAGGAGCAGGGAGGTTATGATGGAGCTGTACAAAACGCTGGTTAGGCCACAGCTGGAATACTGTGTGCAGTTCTGGTTGCCACACTATAGGAAGGATGTGATTGCTTTGGAGAGGGTGCAGAGGTGATTCACCAGGATGTTACCTGGGCTGGAGCGCTTCAGCTATGAAGAAAGACTGGACAGGCTGGGGTTGTTTTCCTTGGAGCAGAGAAGACTGAGGGGGGACCTGAGTGAGGTGTACAAAATTATGAACGGCATAGATAGGGTAGATAGAAAGGAACTTTTTCCCTTAGTAGAGGGGTCAATAACAAGGGGGCATAGATTCAAGGTAAGGGGCAGGAGGCTTAGAGGGGATTTGAGGAGGAACTTTTTCACCCAGAGGGTGGTTGGAATCTGGAACTCACTGCCTGAAAGGGTGGTAGAGGCAGGAACTCTCACAACATTCAAGAAGCATTTGGATGAGCACTTGAAATGCCATAGCATACAAGGCTACGGACCAAATGCTGGAAAATGGGATTAGATTAGACAGGGCAGATGGCCGGCACGGACACGATGGGCCGAAGGGCCTCTTTCTGTGCTGTATAACTCTATGACTCTATGACTCTATAAGTACTGTCTGTCCAGATAGCCTTGTGTGATGTGGAGGTTACAGTTCCTGTTTGGGTAGGGTAGGTCTGATGTGGAGAGTTAGAAGTGGCTGTTTGGGGAAGGTACTGCTGATGTGGAGGTTCAGCGGTGTCTTGGCAAAATAGTGCTAGTGTGAAAAATTATCAGTGTCTTAAGCAGGATAGCTCTGGTTGCAGTCTGTTAGCAATGTCTGTGCAGGACAACTCTGGTGAAGAGGTGTGTCTCAGCAGAGTTAGAGACAGGCCTAAGTCACGTAGTGCCTAATTGGCAGCATGTATGTTCAGACAGTGTAGCACAGGGAGCAACTAATATTGAGACCACAGAAATGTCTTTGAAACACTCTTACTTTGCCTTTGTCCATATATGGCATGAAAGTGATATCAAGATAATCAAATCCATTGAGTATTTTATCCAATGGGTGTTGAAACCCACCAATATAAGTGATGTGATCAATGACGGGCATCGGTTGTATGCAAAACTACCTTATAAGGTGCTGTCAGTTTACGTCATAATGCATACCAAATATGGTTGTTCATACACTACATGGCAGTACTATGTCATTCAACAATCGCGGTCCTAGGCATTAAAAGCTGCATACGGGAGCAAATATTCAATTGAAAATCTCAAATCAGTGAGATAGTATACCAGTCGGTTTGGAAATGAAGGTGTCATGACCAAGTCAAGAAATCGCAACAGACGCAGTCATCCACGCAAACGATATGGAAGACAGCTGCAGAAAACAAGGTGTTGAAGAAGAGGAAGGCGGGTTAACCGCAGACCTCGCCATACAAATTACAGGAGAAGAGTAAGGAAGATTGTGCATCTAAAACGCCGCAGTAGACCGCGAGATGAAATTGATAATTTGAAAGTAAAGAACAGACGTCTTAATGAATCGCTTAAGCAGCACAGAATGCCCATGAGGGTACCTGTCTGAATGCCATGTTGCTACTTAAGAAAAGAGTATCGCTTGATATTGAATAAAAAAACAAGTACTTGAGACTTGGAAAACAAATTTACTGTGTTCACCTTGCATTTTTCTCTTGTGTAGATAGGAAGAATAGTGTGCCATTTGTCGTTATTCAGTTAAACTACACTAATGAGCTTTCAGTACCTCTGAAGTTCCCCAAATTATCTCTCATAAGGGTACTGATGGTGAAATTTTAATATATTTTCAAAATTTATTTACAAAGGCCCTGTACTCTAGGACTAAAACTTAGTCTTGGCAGGAGCATCTGTCATTGAGAATGAGTTGGAGGAAGAAGCCGTATCTTGGAAAATAAATTAACCACAAGCAAGACCTTTCTTGAATATGTGTGAGAACTAATTGATCCAATATGCTGATCCATTAAGTGATACATCATGGGGGTTGGGGAATGATGGGCCTTCAATAACTACAAAACTAGAAGTTATAGACTTAAACAAGTTGGCTTTTAATCACTAAGATCAGAGCTAACATCTCAACACGCCGACTGGTTCACAGGAATGAGTCATACAGATCCTGGGATCTTTATGTAAGAGAAGTCAGGGGCGGAGCCAAGAGCCAAGACCTGGAACCTCCCAGGTTAGTCGGGAAAGAGGAAGTGAAACTATACACAGTGGGGGAGGGTAATATACATGAGTGCAAAACAAATACAGGATCAAGACAAACAGATTTCATTACATTCACCCCTTCTATAGATTTAGTCCATCGGGGTGATGTTTCTTAAAAGTTGGTATAAGTGAGTCTGTCAGGAGGTTTTGCAGTTCTCAGTGATCGGCGCAAAGCCGGTTGGGGTGCCTCTAGGGGAGTGGATTCTGGTTCCTCCGCTGTCCGGGCCTCCGCAGTGTCTTCCAGGTTATCTGCAGTGTCCTCCAGGTTAAAGTTGGGTATTGATACCTCTGGGCGTCCTGTCTCTTTGTAGTGTAGGTCTTCATCGGGTAGTCTCCCATCGTTCTCTCCGCTCCCCGAGGGAGCGAGGTCTTTTATGGAAACAGTGTCCTCTCGCCCGTCAGAGTATTCGATATAGGCGTACTGAGGGTTTGCATGGAGGAGCTGTACCTTTTCCACAAGGGGGTCCGTTTTATGGCCTCTCACGTGCTTCTGCAATAGTACTGTCCCCGGAGACGTCAGCCACGCGGGTAGAGATATGCCCGAGGTGGATTTCCGGGGGGAAAATGAACATCTTTTCGTGAGGGGTAGCGTTAGTGGCAGTACATAACAGAGACCTTATGGAGTGGAGCACGTCTGGGAGGACTTCCTGCCGGCGGGAGGTCGGAAGGCCTTTTGACTTTAAGGCTAACGTGACAGCCTTCCAAACAGTAGCATTCTCCCTTTCCACTTGCCCATTAGCCCGGGGGTTGTAGCTAGTGGTTCTGCTAGTGGCTATCCCCTTCGAGAGCAAGAACTGGCGCAGCTCGTCACTCATGAATGATGTCCCCCTATCGCTGTGTATGTAGTTCGGCATGCCAAACATGCAGAATAGATTACAGAGACACTTGATGACCGTGGCACTGGTCATGTCTGGGCAGGGAATGGCGAAGGGGAAGCGGGAATATTCATCAATGATATTGAGGAAGTATACGTTACGGTCGGCAGAGGGAAGGGGTCCCTTGAAGTCCAGACTTAGGCGCTCGAATGGCCGTGTGGCTTTGATAAGGTGTGCACGGTCAGGCCTGTAGAAACGAGGCTTGCAATCCGCACAGATGCGGCAGGCTCTGGTCATTGCCCTGACCTCCTCGATGGAGTGGGGCAGATTGCGGGACTTTATAAAATGGTATAGTCGGGTGACCCCTGGGTGACAGAGGTCGTTGTGGAGACCCTGTAATTTGTCCGTATGAATGCTGGCACACATTCCCCGCGATAGGGCGTCTGGGGGTTCATTAAGGGCTCCCGGCCTGTACATAATATCATAGTCGAACGTGGATAGTTCGATCCTCCACCTGAGTATTTTGTCATTCTTGATTTTCCCCCTTTGTTTGTTATTAAACATGAAAGCCACCGACCGCTGGTCGGTGAGCAGGGTGAAACGTTTGCCGGCTAGGTAGTGTCTCCAGTGCCGCACTGCCTCCACTATAGCCTGTGCCTCCTTCTCGACAGAAGAGTGCCTGATTTCAGGTCCCTGAAGGGTTCGGGAGAAGAAGGCCACAGGTCTCCCAGCCTGATTGAGGGTCGCAGCTAAGGCAAAGTCTGACGCATCGCTTTCGACTTGAAAGGGAATGCATTCGTCCACTGCACACACTGCAGCCCTTTCAATGTCCAGTTTAATACGGGTGAAAGCCTCCCGAGCTTCAGCTGATAGTGGGGAGGACGTCGATTTAATGAGGGGTCGGGCCTTATCAGAGTAATTGGGCACCCATTGGGCATAATACGAAAAAAATCCCAGGCACCTTTTTAAAGCTTTGGGGTTGTGTGGCAGGGGCAGTTCCTTTAGGGGGCGTAATCGGTCAGGGTCCGGTCCAATTACCCCATCTTCCACCACACAGCCGAGGATACAGAGACGGGTTGTGTTGAAGACACATTTGTCTTCGTTGTAGGTTAGATTCAGCTTTAGGGCAGTTTTTAAGAATCTCGCAAGATTTAGATCGTGGTCTTGCTGGTTGTGCCCGCAGATAGTGACATTGTCCAGATAGGGGTAGGTAGCTTGTAGTTTATTCTCGTCAACCATGCGGTCCATCTCACGTTGGAAGACCGAGACCCCATTTGTTACCCCGAAGGGCACTCTGAGAAAATGGTAGAGGCGCCCGTTCGCCTCGAAGACGGTGTATGGGCGGTCCTCCATTCTAATGGGGAGCTGGTGATACGCGGATTTGAGGTCGATAGTCGAGAAGACTCGGTATTGCGCAATCTGGTTGACCATTTCTGATATGCGGGGTAAAGGGTAGGCGTCCAGCTGGGTATAAATATTAACAGTCTGGCTGTAGTCAATTACCATCCGTTTCTTTTCGCTATTTTTAACTATGACTACTTGGGCACGCCACGGGCTGGTACTGCATTCAATAATGCCTTCCCGCAGGAGTCTGTCCACTTCCGCCTTGATAAAGTGTCTGTCTTCCAGACTGTACCGTCTACTTTTGGTCGCTATGGGCCTACAGTTCGGAGCGAGATTAGCGAATAAAGAGGGCGGGCTGATTTTTAAGGTTGATAGGCCACAGACTGTGAGTGGCGGCTGGGACCCGCCATATGCTAGCGTGACACTTTCGTGGTGGCACTGGAAGTCCAGGCCCAAGATTACATTAACACAGAGTTCTGGCATCACGAGGAGTTTAAAATCCTTGTAGTCCGTGCATTTTACAGTCAGTGTTACCACACAGTAGCCCAAAATGTCCGAAGTGTGGGGCTTAGCAGCCATAGCAATTCTGCTCCGTGTAGGGGTTACCGTTAATGAGTGCCACCGTACCAGGCTAGGGTGGATAAAACTCTTGGTACTCCCACAGTCAATTAAACATTTCGTTTAATTCCCGTTTACCTGTATGGCCATCATGGATTTTGTCAACGGGTGTGGCCTGGATTGATCCACCGTGATCGAAGCCACTGTTGGGCCCTGGGCGGCCGTTGAGTCGGGAAAAGATGGCGGATCCCAAGATGGCGGCCTGTACGGCACGCACGAGGCGGTGACGGAGTTGGAAATCAGATTCTCCCTGCAGACTTTGCTAAAATGCCCCTTTTTCTTACATTTGAAGCATGTAGCGTCCTTCGCTGGGCATCGTTGTCTGGGGTGCTTGGCCTGGCCGCAGAAGTAGCATTTCGGGCCTCGAGACATTGCCGCTGTAGTAGGACTCCTGGGTGAACTTCTGTGTGGGGACTCCGGCGGCGTAGTGCTGGTCTGAGACCTGGATGGGGAAGATGGCTGATTCCAAGATGGCGGCCCCCTCGGCGCGCACGAGGCGGTGAGGGCCGCATGGCCGGAAGAATAAGAGTCAGAGCTTTTCTGGGCCATGTCCAGCGATCGCGCAGTGGCCACTGCCTTTTTTAAGTCCAGGACCTCCTTCTCCAGCAGTCTCTGCCGGATATAATTCGATTTGAGGCCCGTGATGAAGGAATCACGGACCAATTCGTCAGAGTACGCGTTGGCCGTCACGGCCTTGCAGTTACAGTCCCGGACCAGGTCCTTTAGGCCCTGTAAGAAATCGTCCATTGATTCCTCTGGTCGCTGCCTGCGTGTAGCCAGCAGATGTCTGGCGTACACTTCGTTTACCGGCCTCTGGTATTGGGCCTTCAGGATAGTGATGGCCTCCGTGTAAGAGGTGGCGTCCCGGATGAACGAATAAATCCGATGACTTACGCGAGTAGCCAGTAGACTCAGTTTATCTACCTCGCTAGCGGATGAGGCCCCCGCGAAGAGTTTGAAGCATTTGAGCCAGTGTCCAAATTGATTTGATGCTTCAGCAGAATGTGGATCCAAGTCCAGACGCTCTGGTTTTAGGAGTCGATCCATCCTAGTATTCTTTAGTGATTATGTAAGATTCGAAATTTTCAGCAATAATCACGCAAGAAAATAGGGTTAATAAGACAGTTTTATTGACCAAAAGAAGCTTGTACAGAAAAACCTTTGATAAAAGGGCATACAAAATGGCCACCGGACCTCGTGATCAGTTTCGGGGACCATTTGATTTCTGTTACTGCAAGCCAGACAGGCTTGTGGATTGAGGACAGTAAGCCCGCGAAAGCCAGTATCGGGAAAACGAAACTCAGGGAACTGAGCATACATATTAATTAGATTCTAAGTACAGGACAGTCTTGGGTTACAGGATGAGGCCCATCAAGAAATGGGTGGACAATTGAATGAACACGTAAACCCATTTACTGTACAAAGGAAAACCGTTTGACAGCCATCAAGGGCAATCTCCAGACTGATCAATATACGAACCGAGTTACGGTGACAAAGTAAAAGACATTATCGGCCCAGGAAGGCCAGTTAAGCTATCACCGGCTCCCGTTACAAGACAAAGCGCCCCTGCAGAGATTTCTGCCCGCCAAAAATATTACAAAGACTGGACTATGATTTGGCGGGAGATAAGACTGTCCCAAAAGTGCATAACTATGGATTTGAAAAGTCCATCAGCACACTGGACGCTACGCTTCACTTCACGCTTCGCTTCGGAACTTCTACGACTCTTCGGTTAAGGCAGCACTTCGGTTTCGGAACGTGGTCGGTGTTCGGCCAGGCAAGGCTCGGCCACGACGGGAAGACGACGAGGGTGGCCCGGGTACTTTTGTCAGGAGATCATCGACGACCCAGGCCGAAGGAGAAGACACCCTCCAGCTCTGTTTCGAAGGATAACAATGACTGCATAAAGAAAGCAATTCGGTATCAGCGTCCCGTCCCGGGGAAGACTCTCAGAAGGACAATCATTATGACTGTATGAAAGGACACTCCAGGCCTAGCACTCCAGTGCCTCAACATCCCATTCGGTAACGGACCTTCCATGTGCAATTCTACAACATCACATCGGTAGCAGAGTCTACATGTGCATTCAGTTCTTCGGCAGCCTTTCAGTAAAGGTAACACAGGTTTAACGGATTTTCATCCATGACGAGCGCTCATCAAGGCTGTATCTGCTGCTGCATTGCGTAAGAAAACAAACTGCGCCAGAAGTTTCCAAATCCACGTGACGACGGAAAGCTGTGCCAAAAAGGCTGCGAACCCCCTTTTCGTGAATCTGAAAGTGGTGAGCATGATCCCGAGTTCTTCAAGTCGAAACTTAGTTTCGGTCTAGGGGAGGGGGTTAAGGGTAATCGTAATGTATTTCCCCTTTTACGATGTGCCGTGTGTTCCCCATTTCCATAGAGTTAAGTTTATAGATATGTGCATACTTGTAGTTACTTTAATCTGTGCTTATGACATGTATTTTAAAATGCTGCAAACTGTTTAATAATAAAAGCATGCATTTCGTGCTATTCAACCTGGTCTATTGAGTTTTTCTCTGCACTACAGTTCCCTGCACCTAAGTCCAAGGTCTAGAACCGTAGGGAAGAGTGGGTCGAACCACTCAAGGGTAATTATTGCACGAAGCCTGGTAGGAGACCAGAACGAGCAAGAGAAACCCCCTACAGAGATGGCGACCGCGGCAGGACCTTGGCAGCAGGAATGTAGTGTGTTAGATCAAGGTCTGAATAAAGGAAATGTGATGGATGAGAGAATAGCAGATTATGTTTTTGGAAAGTAAACCTTACAAAACAATGGATATCTGACCTATTAAGGGATAGGCGCCCGCTAGACGCAGCCATCAAGTGGACAGAAAGCAAAGAGCATAAGAAATCGGTAGAAAAGGCGGTTTGGCTGATGTGCTACAAGAAGCAAGTCCAGCTTTTAGACCAGGTCGTTGTAGCACAGACAGCCCAGATCAAAGGGCTACTAACAGAAGTAGAGGAAAAGGTTGCGGGAGGCCAGAAACTGATTCAATCGCTTAACGCGCTGAATCAGGAATGCCAATCCATAACTCACCGCCATGAGACCAGGATAGATTACTTGGAGTGTCAGGTTGATGAGGCCAAGGCCAGTGAAGGTAGAATGAGAGAGAGGTGTTTCCGCCTAGTTAAGCAGATAGCGGCACAGGAGGAAAGTATTTTGGGGGCTAGGGCAGCATATAAGATGGCCATGGAGGATAGGTCTGAGAACACCAACCACAGCGCTTGCTACAGGGAGCTAGAGGACCTGAGAGCGGCCCTAGCAAAGGCAAACGGCTTGGTGTGTCTCATAAACCCACCAGCGAGCCAGCTACTGTTAGCCAAGGAATCCAAAAGACCGATTCCACAAGAGGCAGTTGGGGTACCAACCCCCGAGCCCTCGGCACCTCCCGCCTATACTGAGTCTTTGACTCCGGGGAAGGAAACGGAGAAGTCAGACACAGAGGTTCTTGAGGTAGAGCAACACCAGGTAGTAGAGTCGGGACCGGCACCGATGTGTCCCACGTGACACCAGAGGCTCGGTCCAGGCGCCAATGATGGCGAGGACGGACCCCTTGTGAACCAGATCATAAGAACATAAGAACATAAGAAATAGGAGCAGGAGTAGGCCAATCGGCCCCTCGAGCCTGCTCCACCATTCAATAAGATCATGGCTGATCTGATCCTAACCTCAAATCTTCTATCAGTCTGCATCCACCCGAACCCATGTGATCTCCCGGGAGAGGCGAAAAACCAGATAAAGACCCAATGGCCAATTTGGGAGAAAAAAAACTGGGAAATTCCTCTCCGACCCATCTAGGCGATCGAAATTCTTCCAGGAGATCACTCTGTCCCTATATTTTCTACAGCACTTACCTTCTGTAAAGGCGATCTCCACCCCAGCCAGGAACAGGAATAAAACCATCTCCTGAAATCTAACACAGAATTAGAACACAGTAGGAGCAGAACAAGGCTACACGGCCCCTGGGCCCACTCCACTACCCACAGGGCCATGACCATTCCGAACCTAGACTCATGTCCAATTTCCTGCCCGCTCCCCGTAACCCTTAATTCCCTTTACTTCTAGGAAACTATCTATTTCTGTTTTAAATTTATTTAATGATGTAGCTTCCACAGCTTTCTGGGGCAGCAAATTCCACAAACCTACCACCCTCTGAGTGAAGAAGTTTCTCCTCATCTCAGTTTTGAATGAGCAGCCCCGTATTTTAAGATTATGCCCCCTAGTTCTAGTTTCACCTATCATTGGAAACATCCTCACCGCATCCACCCGATCAAGCCCCTTCACAATCTTATAATTTTCAATAAGATCGCCTCTCATTCTTCTGAACTCCAATGAGTAGAGTCCCAATCTACTCAACCTCTCCTCATATGACCACCCCCTCATCCCCGGGATTAACCGAGTGAATCTTCTTTGTACTGACTCGAGAGCAAGTATGTCTTTTCTTAAGTATGGACACCAAAACTGTATGCAGTATTCCAGGTGCGGTCTCACCAATACCTTGTACAACTGCAGCAATACCTCCCTGTTTTTATATTCCATCCCCCTAGCAATAAAAGCCAACATTCCATTGGCCTTCTTAATCACTTGCTGCACCTGCATACTAACTTTTTGAGTTTCGTGCACCAGGACCCCCAGATCCCTTTGTACTACAGTACTTTCCAGTTTCTTGCCATTAAGATAATAACTTGCTCTATGATTTTTCCTGCCAAAGTGCATAACCTCACACTTTCCAGTATTGTATTCCATCTGCCAAATCTCTGCCCACTTACTTAGCCTGTCTATGTCCCTTTGCAGGTTTTTTATGTCCTCCTCACTCACTACTTTCCGTCCCATCTTTGTATCATCTGCAAACTTTGATATGTTACACTCGGTCCCCTCCTCCAAATCGTTAATATAGATTGTAAAGAGTTGGGGACCCAGCACTGACCCCTGCGGAACACCACTAGTTACTGGTTGCCAATCTGAGAATGAACCATTTATCCCAACTCTCTGCTTTCTGTTAGAGAGCCAATCCTCCACCCACGCCAGAATATTATCCCCAATCCTGTGATTTTTTATCTTGAGCAATAACCTTTTGTGTGGCACCTTGTCAAATGCCTTTTGGAAGTCTAAATACACTACGTCCACTGGTTCCCCTTTATCCACCCTGTATGTTACTTCCTCAAAAAACTCAAGCAAATTTGTCAAACATGACTTCCCCTTCATGAAACCATGCTGAGTTTGTCCTATTAAATTATGTTTATCCAAATGTCCCGTTACTGTCTCCTTAATAATGGACTCTAACATTTTACCAACCACAGATGTTAGGCTAACAGGTCTATAGTTTCCAGCCTTCTGCCTACTACCCTTTTTAAATAAGGGTGTTACATTAGCAGTTTTCCAATCTGCCGGGACCTTTGCTGAGTCCAGTGAGTTTTGGAAAATTATTACCAATGCATCCACAATCCCTACCGCTACTTCCCTCAAGACCCTAGGATGCAAGCCATCAGGTCCAGGGGATTTATCCGCTTTGAGTCCCATTATTTTACCAAGTACCACTTCCTTAGTGATTTTAATCGTATTTAGTTCCTCCCCCCCTAGAGCCCCCTGTTTGTCCAGTGTTGGGATATTCTTAGTGTCCTCCACTGTAAAGACTGATACAAAATAATTGTTCAGTGTTTTTGCCATCTCCATGTTTCCCACCATTAATTTCCCGGTCTCATCCTCTAAGGGACCAACATTTACTTTAGCCACCCTTTTTCTTTTTATATAACTATAGAAACTTTTACTGTCTGTTTTTATATTTTTTGCTAATTTACTTTCATAATCTATCTTCCCTTTCTTAATCAATCTTTTAGTTATATTTTGCTGTCTTTTAAAGACTTCCCAATCTTCCATCCTCCCACTAGATTTGGCTACCTTATATGCCCTTGTTTTTAGTCGGATACTATCCTTAATTACTTTACTTAGCCACGGATGGCTATCTTTTCTTTTACACCCTTTTTTCCTCAGTGGAATATATATTTTTTGGAAGTTGTAAAATAACTCCTTAAATGTACACCACTGGTCATGTACCGTCTTACCCTTTAATCTATTTTCCCAGTCCACTCTAATTAATTCCGCTCTCATACCTTCATAGTCTCCTTTATTCAAGCTCAGCACGCTTGTTTGAGATCCAACCTTCTCACCCTCTAATTGAATATGGAACTCAACCATGTTATGGTCACTCATTCCAAGGGGATCCTTTACTAGGACATTTTTAATTAATCCTGTCTCATTACACAGGACCAAATCTAAGGTTGCTTGCCCCCTGGTCGGTTCAGTTACATACTGCTCAAGAAACCCATCCCTAATACACTCAATGAACTCTTCCTCAAGGCTGCTCTGCCCAATTTGATTTGTCCAGTTAATATGATAATTAAAATCCCCCATAATTATAGCTGTTCCCTTATTACAAGCCTCAACTATTTCCTGATTAATACTCCGTCCAACAGAGTTGCAACTGTTTGGAGGCCTATAGACTACACCCACTAGTGTTTTTTTCCCCTTATTATTCCTCATCTCCACCCAAACTGTTTCACTATCCTGCTCCTTTGACCCAATATCATTTCTCTGTATTGTAGTGATTCCTTCCTTTATTAACATAGCCACCCCACCTCCTCTCCCTTCCTGCCTGTCCTTCCTGATTGTTAAATAACCTGGTATGTTTAATTCCCAGTCATGGTCACCCTGCAGCCATGTTTCTGTAATGGCCACAAGATGATACCCATATGTCATTATTTGTGCCGTTAACTCATTCATTTTGTTACGAATGCTACGTGCATTCAGATAAAGAACTTTCAAATATGTTTTGTAACACTTAGTTCCTGTTTTTTCCCTTTTTAGTACTTTACTTTTTACTCCATACCTTCTATCCCTTCCTGACACATTCTGTTTTTTAATTCCCCCACTGCTACCTAAGTCTATGACCTTCTCTGTTGTCATTTCTATTATTTGCTCTCTAGAAACCTCCCCCCCACTAATTAGTTTAAAGCCCTCTCTACAGCCCTAGTTATATGATTCACCAGGACTCTAGTCCCAGCACTGGCCAAGTGGAGTCCGTCCCAACAGAACAGCTCCCTCCTGTCCCAGTACTGGTGCCAGTGTCCCAAGAAGCAAAACCCATTTCTCCCACACCAGTCTTTGAGCCACGCATTTAACTCTTTAATTTTATTTATCCTAGCCAAATTCGCTCGTGGCTCAGGTAATAACCCAGAGATTATTACCCTTGAGGTTCTGTTTTTTAATTTGACCCCTAGCTGCTCATACTCCTTTAACAGAACCGTCTTCCTTGTCCTATCTACGTCGTTTGTACCAACATGGACCACGACAACTGGATCCTCCCCCTCCCACTCCAAGTTTCTTTCCAGCCCAGAAGAGATGTCCTTAACCCTGGCACCAGGCAGGCAACACAGCCTTCGGGACTCCCGCTCTTGACTGCAGAGAACCCTATCTATCCCCCTAATGATACTATCCCCTACCACTACAACATTTCTTTTTACTCCCTCCACTTGAATGGCTCCCTGTACCACGGTGCTGTGGCCAGGTTGCTCATCCTCCCTGCAGTCCCCGCTCCCGCCCTCACAGGGAGTAAGAACCTCGATCCTGCTGGACAAGAACAAGGGCTGCGTCTCCTTCAACACTACATCCTGGATCCCTGTACCTTCCTCACTCATAGTCACACCGTCCTGTCCCTGACCACGGACTACATCTGCAGTAATTAACTTCATATGTGTGACCATCTCCTGAAACATAGAGTCCAGGAACTTCTCCCCCTCCCTGATGTGTCGCAGTGTCTGAAGCTCGGTCTCAAGCTCCATAACATGGAACTTGAGTTCCTCTAGCAGCAAACACTTGTCGCAGATGTAATCACCGTGAGCCTCAATGGGGTCCACCGGCTCCCACATCTCGCAACAGTAACACATCACCTGCTCCATTCTATATAATTAATTTAATTTCTTATTATTAGTTATGAAGACCCTGCCCGGATATATATGATAATATCACACCACTATTCAATAGGACTTTCCAACTTAAAGGTATAAAAGAGAAGAGAAGGAAGAAAACCAACCAACCAGCTGATCACCAACCTCCTCCTTGAATACTGTCTGTGGAGCCTGTTTGGTTGACTCGTCTCGCTGCTCCGCCTCCGCAGTGCTATCTAAGCCTGGGAGTGGGGAACAAAACAGAGCAAAAAACACACCCTCACCTCCCACTTATCCAAACTCTCCCACTTAGCAAAACTCCAACAGCACTCAATGCACAAAGCACTCCGTGCACTGCACTAGCCCCTCCCCTTTTATACCCGGATTCTACTTCCTGTTTAAACTGCCCAAGAGTTTAAAAAACCCTTATAAAATTAAACTTACTTCAAATAATTGACTTCTTAACACACTAAAATTCACAAAATACACTTAAATGATTTTTCTCCCACTTAGCAAAACTCCAACAGCACTCAATGCACAAAGCATAATGCCCCATAGCGCACGACAGCTAAGGGAAATGATCAGTCACATCCCAAAAGTCTCCGAGTCAGGAGATCCCTCCGTTCATTTTAGGGACGTGGAGCAGACCGCAGCAGTTAATGACTGCGACGGGGTTGAACAGTCCAAAATGCTGCTGTTCTCCCTGGACAGCTCGCTCCTCCAGTGTCTCCCTGATGAGAGCAAGAGAGGGCACAAGGAGTATGAAGAGTTACGGGATGAGATCCTGGAGATTATAGGGGAGAGTGACAGAACTCCGTTCCTCCGATTGGAAAGGACGGTACAGCTAGAGGGAGAACCTCCATGGGTTTTCGCCGGAAGGTTGTGGCCAGTGTATCGGCGCAGCTGTCCGGGCGGGCCGGACCGGAACGGGCTGAATGATGACCAAAGGCCTCATTGGCTCCGGTGTCTGGTCGCCAATTGCTTGCCACCGGTGAGGGAGCAGGCCAAAGCATGGTTTGACCCCACTAACCCCCGCTCCACGGAGGACGTAGTACTTGATCAGCTCACGATAAGTTACAGGAACAACAAGAGTAGGGATGTGCCTTCCTCAAAGGGAAAGGTGCATGAGGCGAGGCCTGCAGCTCCTGCTAAAAGGGAATGGCATCAGGAGGGGAATCGCCCTCCCCAAGCCAAGAGCAGTTGTTACGGGTGTGGGAAGGAGGGTCATTGGCGCCGAGACTGTAAAAATCCCTGGAAGGATTTAAAGGGTAAAACTTCCCCAGCCCCAGCCCAAACACCCATCCGGGAGAAAGGAGCCGAGGGGTTGATACATCCCGATGCGACCGAGTCAGTTTTAGAGGCAATGCGGTCTCTAATGACCTCGCAGGGGAAGGTAGCAGTCGCCAACAGCCCTGTCGCTCCCGAAACTCCAACCGCAGCGCCCAAATGACTGACGCCCGCGCAGCCCGTCTACTTGTGTCCGCTCCGCTATGACGCTTGGAGAAGACCTGTTGTGGAAATGGAGGTGGAAAAGGAAAAAGGTAGTTACCTGTTGGATATGGGAGCATCATGTACCATGATCCACACAGCTAAACCTTTTGCCTCACATCTGTCTACCCAGGCTCCATTCTCAGTAGCGGGTTTCACAGGCAGAGAACAGGCTGGCGCGTACTCCATCCCGCTCTCCATTCATTTGGGAGCACTCCACACCACATGGATGTGTATCCTATTGAAGTGGAATGAGGGGGGTGATAAAGGCATCCTCGGGGCTGATTTCTTGGTGGAACACGGGATCCTCGTGGACCTCAGGAATCACTGTCTCTGGGGAGCCGAGAATGGGTTAGGCAAGGTAGTCGTGATCCCAGGGATGGGAGAAAAGGGGACCCTGTGCACCATGAAGCCGTCAGGAGGTTACGATCTCGAGCTTATGGTCGCGGACGTCCCAACGGACTTGCAGGCGTGTGTGTCGGGCAATCTGACCGCGTTTGCCACCCACAAGCACGACTGTGGGAGAGTCACCGGGTTTGAGGTCAGCGTAGACGGGGACCACATGATCCGACCCCAAAAGCAGTATAACTTCCCCAAGGAGGCAGAACCCGACATGGAGACAGCAATATCTTCATTGGTGCAGCAGGGCGTGTTGAGGCCAATAGCCACTCACGTGAACTCCCCATTATGGCCGGTAAAGAAGCCGGACAATTCGTGGAGGGCCACGGTGGACTACAGAGTCCTCAATAGTAACATCCCAGCCTGCGCGCCCACGGTAGCAGCAGTTGCCGACCTAATAGGGAGTATTCCAGCATCTGCGACCACGTTCACGGTGCTGGATATCTCGAACGGTTTTTGGTCCATTCCGCTGCGGCGGGAGGATCAGTACAAGTTTGCCTTTACTTTTAAAGGGCAACAGTACACCTGGAACTGCTTACCACAGGGTTTTCACAACAGCCCCAGCATTTTCCATCAATGCATGGCGGGAAGTTTAAAGGAATTTAGCCAGCCCAATCAGATAGTGCAGTATGTGGACGACTTACTCCTGTTCACGGACTCAAGGGAGGAGCACGGCCCACTATTAGCCGAATTATTGGAGCTGCTGGAAAGGAAGGGTTTTAAAGTAAACCCAAAGAAAGCACAGATCGGTCAGCAGGAGGTGAAATTCCTGGGTCTGGCCATCCGCGCTGGGGAAAGAGCCATAGATAAGGCTAGACGGGAATCGGTGCAAGATCTGCCGATCCCTAACACAGTAACGGGTGTAAGGTCCTTTTTGGGATTGACCGGGTACTGCAGAGATTTCATCGAGGACTATGCAGCCACAGCAGCCCCGCTACTCCGACTCTTACACAAGGGAGTCGAGTGGTCTTGGGACGAGGGTTGTCAGGCAGTATTTGAGAAGTTGAAAAGGGATCTGCAGACCGCGCCAGCCCTAGGGGCCATAGATGGGGGGGGAGGAGTTTTTCCTGGAAGTAGCCGCTAGTGGAGACAGCCTGAGCGCCGTGCTGCTCCAGGAGCGACACGGCAAGCTAAGACCAGTGGTCTATTCCTCCAGGGTGCTTACGGATGTGGAGAGGAGTTTTTCCAATTGCGAACGGCATCTCCTGGCCACGCATTGGGCTGTGAACAGATCAGTGATCTTCACGGGAACCTCTCCCATCACTCTCCTCACCTATCACACCCCCACAAAGATGCTTCTGGATGGAAGGATTAAGGATGGGACTGTGAGCAGCGCTCGGATTGCGCGCTGGACCCTCCTCCTTTCCCAGATGGATCTCAAAGTTAAAGGTCTCTGCGAGCCAAAGCTCGCAGCCAACATGGTATATCCCGGAACAGCCCATCGGTGTTCCGTAGAAGGGGTATGGGAGGTTGACATAGGTTTACGGGCCGGGATACACCCCACAGGCCGCGAGATCTACGTAGACGGTTCCAGCACGGTATCTGCTGGCGAACGACTCACAGGGTGTGGAGTTTATGACCCTACGGTAGACATTGCCCTGGCGATTAAGCTCCCCATCACTATGAGCGCACAGCAGGCTGAACTGTCCGCGGTGGCGTACGTGGTTACCCACCCCGAGACCTTCCCAACCCCATACACGATCTGCTCGGACAGCAAGTTCACATGCAATTCGTGTACGGAGTACCTCGCCATCTGGTCCCGCCACGGATACACCTCCACAGACGGACGACCTTTAACAGTTAAGCCCTTGCTGGAAAAGATCCTGGCAGCTGTGGGGGAGGAAGGGGAGGTGTTCATCCACAAGGTGAAGGCTCATTCCACCACAGAACCCCGCAGTCAGGGCAACCAGCAGGCGGATGCGCTAGCCAGGGAGGGTGCCCGCAACGGCATTTTCTGGGACCCCTATGGACCCGGACCCGTGGCAGCAATCCGAGGCAGGGAGGGAACTCCAGGGAACACAGGGGTGACACCGCCCCCAGACCTAAAGACCGTCCAGACCCTGGATCCCGCCCTAAAAACAGTCCTCAAAGCCATTACTGAGGGCAAGCAGGTAGAGGGTCCGTACAGTACGGCAGCCCTCTCAGTCAAGGAAGGCATGCTGTTCCGAGAGGAACAGTGGGTTGTGCCGCAGCAGCACCGGAGGGAATTCCTTCAACTGGCCCATGAGGGTCCAGGGGCAGGACACCCCGGGCCTGAGGTTACCTGGCAACGGGTAGAGCAGGCGGGATGGTGGCCGGGACTTAGAGATGATGTCCGCGAGTTCTGTGCAAGCTGTCTTGTGTGCGCTGCAAACAACCCAGACCCCCAGAAAAGGAAGGTGCCCATGGGGCACATCAGGAGGGTAGAGGGACCATGGCAATCGATTCAGGTCGACTACATAGGGCCACTGCCCGCCGCCCAGGGAGGCTATAAGTACTGCCTTGTCCTGGTGGATGTGTTCACCAAGTGGGTAGAAGCTTTCCCGTGTAGAACAGCTACGGCGCTGGGTACTGCCAAGATCTTGATCCGGGAAGTGTTCTCACGGTGGGGGCTCCCCCGTTTTGTTGAGTCCGACCAAGGGAGTCAGTTCACCGGTCAAGTGATGCAGAACACCCTCATGCTCTTGGGCATTGAAGGGAAGTGGCACGTAGCGTACAATCCCCAGTCATCCGAGATTGTGGAACGCATGAACCGGACCCTCAAGGAAAAGCTGAGGAAAGAGACAAAGGGCTCACCCCAGAAATGGGCGGAGATCCTGCCTCTAGTCCTCATGGGGATCCGGGCCAGCCAGTCCAAGAGTACGGGGTACTCCCCGCACGAGTTAATGACTGGAAGGATCATGCGAACACCCACCCATGCACTAGCCCCGGTGCTCATTGAGGGCCAGCTCCAGGAGGTGAAGCGAGACAAGTTCGTCCAGACCCTTTTGGAGCGCCTGAAACAGATTTATGGGCAAGCGGCTGAGAACATGGGGAGACAGCATCAGGGAAATCGACTGTTGCTGGAACCTCGTAAGCAACAAGAGTGGGAAGTCGGAGACCAGGTCATGGTTAGGAACTATGCCCGGGTGGGGAGTTTTGAACCACTGTACATGGGGCCTTACAGCATTGTAGACAAGGCCAGCCCCATGGTTTATGCAGTGAAGGTGCCCCGACGTACTAAATGGTTTCACATTAACCAGTGTAAGCTGTTTAAGCCGGGTGCACAAGGGCCAACAACAGGGGCCAAGTCTGAGGACAAAAATCCTCAGCCTGCGACAGAGTCACAGACCACACAGGCTGGAACTGTAGCCTGCGTGAAGGGAGGAGTCATCCCAATGGAGTGGGAGGTCTCCCCTCTAATTTGGGATTCGGACGAGGAAGAGCCCGAACAGCTCGACCCCGCCCTTAACCCGATCACGGAGGAAGAAGAGTCAGAGGACGAAGATCCCGCCCTCGACTCAAGCTTGGGGGAGGTAGGGATTGGGGGCGGAGACTCACCACCTGTAGGGACAGGTGAGGTGGAGCCGGATGCCACAAATCCCGGCCCCGGGGGGGCGGAGCCAGAGGGAAGGGAGCCGGAGCCGGCAGCTGTGGTGGAACCACAGGCTGTGATGCTGAAAGTCCCGACCCCCGGTCCGTCAGCCCTGGGAGCCTCGCCCAAGGCATCCCCTCATAGGTCGACTCGAACGCCTCAGCCCAGAAAGCCTTGGCCAAATTCTCCTTATTTCCCCCAAACTCGGTCCAGAGCAGCCCAGGAAAGGCACGGTTCCCGTTCAGCAGCGACAGGCTGCGGGGGATCAAAGCCGAAGGTCAGTGCAGCCCCGCCACAGGGAGCGGCACGCTGCAGCCCTCACAGGAATTAAGTAGGCTGCCCGAAGGAGGGCGGCGCTGTACATAGGTTTAGGTAATGATAAGTTAAGCTAGGTAATTATAATGATAGTTTAAGGTATGTAAAGTTTAAGATGATGGGGATGTTTTAAAAGGTAGTTTTCGAAGTCTGCCCAGAATGTGTGGTTGTTTGGAAGCAGGGTCAAGGGACCCGCGCGTCCATTTAATTAAGCCAGCACCTATTGGGAGCCTGGCTACATCATCTTATCAATTACAGAAACCAGGGATACAATGGAAAGGATTCTCGTAGCGCTCGCGGCGATCGGGTGCGGGCTGGCCTACCGAGGCCGCACCAAGGACGTCATCGTGTTCAGATGTTCCGGGGACACAGCCCCCATCGCAATGGATGGAACGGGGAAGCGAGAAGTTGAGGAAACCGCCACCTACTTCCACCAAGGGAGATGGCCAGGATGGCTGGGGACGAATTCTACGGAATACTCCAGCAATTTCAGTTTTGCCTACCAAGAGACTTCGTTATCGTGCCCTCGGGTGAGGATCCTTGCACCCAGAGTCAGCGTTACCGTGGGAAAGAGGATCTGTTTGGTGTGTAATGGGAACGTACCGCTAAGTAGATGGTGGTGGCTGCGAAAGCTGGGAAAGGACATGAAGAACTCTACTATCGAGTGGGAACGACTGGGTAACAATACCCATCGGACAATTACGGGGACTCACGGACAATTACGTGTGTGTTGGGACAAATGGTGGGAACCAGATGAAGGGATATATGTCTGTATATGGGGTTCAAAACGCGTTTGCCCCAAGGGCGTATCCATCTTTTTCCAGAGGCAGTGGCAGGATGAAGGGAAAGGGATGAGATGGGATGTCAGCACTCGGGCGTACGGAGCCCCATTCTCCCCGATTCCGGTAAACGCCACTGAACTCATCACCCGCCCACGCAAGTCCCTGCCCACGATTCCGGTAGCACTAGCCCAGAAGGAAGGGTGCCCCACCACCACAAAGGGACCCGGGAACGGTTTAGTATTGGTACCCACCGGTCAGGTGCTGTACCAAGGGGTACACTACGCGGTGGCCTCAGTGATTTCAAACCTCACTGAGGTACGACTGCCGGAGTGGTGTCCCAAGGAGACGGAACAGTTGTACCAGGTCCTGCTAACCCGAATGTTCAGACAATTTTACGAGTTTGACTTTGCCGATATCGACAAGGCCCAATTATACACCACACCACAGGAAGTTTTGGATCGGGTAGGGAGGCAAAGAAGGGGTACTGTAAATGACATTTTCACTGCTTTTAACACCGGGACGTCTGTTGTCAACGCTCTAGACAACGTGGAGCTGCAGACACAGATCAATGGTTTAAAAACCCAGTTAAGGAACATACTGACTGACGAAAATAAGGTAGTGGGTTCTGAGCTACATGAGGACCAAGCCATGACACTACACTTAAAAGAAATAATTGCTGAACTGGAGAAACACGCTCGAATGGTAAATGCACTCATTAAGGAGGATCGGAATGCGTCCGATCAGGCTGCGCAGAACGAGGCCTGTGTGCTATATGGGGCGTGGTTACTGGGCGAGGTCCGCAGTAATCTGGAGGATTTAAAACAAGGTTTGGTCCCGTCCTGGATCAGCAACAAGCACTTGCAAGCGCTCCACCATTTTCAAAATGTATTAAGCCCGTGCCAGCTCAGACTAGCTGCAGAGGCGTACCCAGTCCCAGTGGACTGCGGACGCTCAAATCACACTATCATGGGAATAGTGGTAAGGATGCCGGTGTTGGGTCCCGCAGCAAAGCCCGCCCCGGTATACAGGGTGGAGAACATTGGAGTCATTCAGGGGGGTGCGCACATTCGTTACGCAGTGGTCCCACCTTATGTCATCAGATGGGAGCGTACGATGACAGGCACTGACCTCGGGGTGTCGTAGCCGGGGAGCACACATCATCCTGTGTCCCCAGCACTTGAATGCCTTTTTGAAACCACAGTGCGGGTTCAGAGCCGCTAGCGTGAAGCCGATAAATTGCACCATGGAGGCAATGGCAAAGGACCATGTGCCCCCGCAGGTGGCATATATCGGAGGTGGGACATACTGTGTCACCACTGCAGCGCCTCACTACCGCCACGGACAGCACGAGTGGTGTCCGGTCAGTGACAGCAGTTTCTGTTTCAAACCCAGGGCTGAAGTTCAAGTGGCACAACAACAGATTGTCCCCATTCCTGCACCTTCCACCGTTCACCTAACTGTAAAAGAGAATTTCACAGACTTGCAGCGATTCATCGCGCATTTTGGCTATATCATTCCCCCTCTCCCCGAACACCTCAGCAAGATTTTAAAAGCCGTTATAGTTTCACAGAAGCATTTCTACACACTGGAGCAGAAGACATTAGAGATAGGGAAAGACATATTGGACATAGTCACCCCACCACGGTGGGACCTGTTCACTAATATAGAGATCCCGGCCTGGATTAGAATAGCATCCCACATCCTAGTAGTGTGTCAGGTTTTAATTGTAATATTCCTACTGTTCGTGCATTGCAAGAGAGGCAAACGCCTCCAGAGGCACGAGAACACAGGAGAATGGAGAGAACGCTATGTACGAGTGGGGGAAGAGGACACCCCAGTTTAAGCTGCTAAGTATTAAAAGTTAAAGTGTCCCTCCACTCTTGATTTTAGCCACTGCATGATTTAAATGTGTGAATACTGTCGTGTTATGGCCGTGGATAAAATTTTCGGTTTTTGATTAATAAAAGGTGTATGCAGGTGGTGCAAGGGGTATTGGGCCCCTTCACATCTGAAAGATGAATGTGTTATAGTTTAAGATAATACTGTCTATGATTGTCCAATTGTACACAGGTAATTTTTCTGAAATGGGAACTGCATGTGTCGTGAGGGTCATAGATAGTTAATTGCCAGGAATGTTTGGATGTGAGGAATCAGGGACAATTTGCTCACCAAGGATTATTGATACTTTAAGCAAGCTATCAGTATCACAGGGGGGGGACTGTAAGATTCGAAATTTTCAGCAATAATCACGCAAGAAAATAGGGTTAATAAGACAGTTTTATTGACCAAAAGAAGCTTGTACAGAAAAGCCTTTGATAAAAGGGCATACAAAATGGCCGCCGGACCTCGTGATCAGTTTCGGGGACCATTTGATTTCTGTTACTGCAAGCCAGACAGGCTTGTGGATTGAGGACAGTAAGCCCGCGAAAGCCAGTATCGGGAAAACGAAACTCAGGGAACTGAGCATACATATTAATTGGATTCTAAGTACAGGACAGTCTTGGGTTACAGG
This sequence comes from Somniosus microcephalus, assembly GCF_052327205.1. NCBI lineage: Eukaryota > Metazoa > Chordata > Chondrichthyes > Squaliformes > Somniosidae > Somniosus > Somniosus microcephalus. The sequence goes on from NC_140993.1 coordinate 73,000,289, forward strand.
ATGAGGCCCATCAAGCAATGGGTGGACAATTGAATGAACACTTAAACCCATTTACTGTACAAAGGAAAACCGTTTGACAGCCATCAAGGGCAATCTCCAGACCGATCAATATACGAACCGAGTTACGGTGACAAAGTAAAAGACATTATCGGCCCAGGAAGGCCAGTTAAGCTATCACCGGCTCCCGTTACAAGATAAAGCGCCCCTGCAGAGATTTCTGCCCGCCAAAAATATTACAAAGACTGGACTATGATTTGGCGGGAGATAAGACTGTCCCAAAAGGGTATAACTATGGATTTGAAAAGTCCATCAGCACACTGGACGCTACGCTTCACTTCACGCTTCGCTTCGGAACTTCTACGACTCTTCGGTTAAGGCAGCATTTCGGTTTCGGAACGTGGTCGGTGTTCGGCAAGGCAAGGCTCGGCCACGACGGGAAGACGACGAGGGTGGCGCGGATACTTTTGTCGGGAGATCATCGATGACCCAGGCCGAAGGAGAAGACACCCTCCAGCTCTGTTTCGAAGGATAACAATGACTGCATAAAGAAAGCAATTCAGTATCAGCGTCCCGTCCCGGGGAAGACTCTCAGAAGGACAATCATTATGACTGTATGAAAGGACACTCCAGGCCCAGCACTCCAGTGCCTCAACATCCCATTCGGTAACGGACCTTCCATGTGCAATTCTACAACATCACATCGGTAGCAGAGTCTACATGCGCATCCAGTTCTTCGGCAGCCTTTCAGTAAAGGTAACACAGGTTTAACGGATTTTCATCCATGACGAGCGCTCATCAAGGCTGTATCTGCTGCTGCATTGCGTAAGAAAACAAACTGCGCCAGAAGTTTCCAAATCCACGTGACGACGGAAAGCTGTGCCAAAAAGGCTGCGAACCCCCTTTTCGCGAATCTGAAAGTGGTGAGCATGATCCCGAGTTCCTCAAGTCGAAACTTAGTTTAGGTCTAGGGGAGGGGGTTAAGGGTAATCGTAATGTGTTTCCCCTTTTACGATGTGCCGTGTGTTCCCCATTTCCATAGAGTTAAGTTTATAGATATGTGCATACTTGTAGTTACATTAATCTGTGCTTATGACATGTATTTTATAATGCTGCAAACTGTTTAATAATAAAAGCATCCATTTCGTGCTATTCAACCTGGTCTATTGAGTTTTTCTCAGCACTACAGTTCCCTGCACCTAAGTCCAAGGTCTAGAACCGTAGGGGAGAGTGGGTCGAACCACTCAAGGGTAATTATTGCACGAAGCCTGGTAGGAGACCAGAACGAACAAGAGAAACCCCCTACAATTGAAATTGATGGGCCTTCAATAACCACAAAACTAGAAGTTATAGACTTAAACAAGTTGGCTTTTAATCACTAAGATCAGAGCTAACATATCAACACGCCGACTGGTTCACAGGAATGAGTCATACAGATCCTGGGATCTTTATGTAAGAGAAGTCAGGGGCGGAGCCAAGAGCCAAGACCCGGAACCTCCCAGGTTAGTCGGGAAAGAGGAAGTGAAACTATACACAGTGGGGGAGGGTAATATACATGAGTGCAAAACGAATACAGGATCAAGACAAACAGATTTCATTGCAGGGAACTAAAACTTTAGGGAAAGAACAGAGCAAACCAGCCCAGAAAACTCTAGCACATTGCCAAGCAACAGGTTACAGTGTGGCATCATTGGAGAGACAACAGCAACAACTTGAATTTGTCTTGTTTATTAATTCTCGGGAGGTGAGCATCGCTGGCAAAGCAAGCATTTATTGCCCATCCCTAGGTGCCTTTGAGAAGGTGGTAGAAAGCCATTTTCCTTGATTTGCTGCAGTCCATGTGGTGAAGATGCTCCCACAGTGCTGTTAGGTAGCGAGTTCCAGGATTTTGACCCAGCGATGATGAAGGACTTGGACATATATCGCCATATGTGTCCAAGTCAGGATAGTGTGTGACTTGGAGGGGAACTTGGAGGTGATTGGGGTTCTCATGCACCTGTTGCTCTAGTCCTTCTAGGTGGTAGAGTTTGTGGGCTTGGGAGGTGATGCTGAAGAAGCCTTGACAAGTTACTATAGATAGTACACCTTGTGGTATAGGGTGTAGCTGTTTAGGCAGTAGATGTTTAGGCTAGTGGATAAGGTACATGGACTGCTTCATTATCTGCAAATGGAGCTAAACACTGCAATCATCAGTGAACAACCCCACTTCTTACCATATGATGGAGGGAAGGTCCTTGATGAAGCAGCTCAAGAGAGTTGTGCCTAGAATGTTGCCCTGAGGAACTCCTGTAGTGGTGTCCTGGGGCTGAGATGTTTGCCCTTTAGCACCTTTAACATAGTTAAATGTTCCAAGGCACTTCACAGGAGCATAATCAGACAAAAATTGACACTGAGCCAAAGAAAGAGAGGACAGGTGGCCAAAATCTTGGTCAAAGCGATAGGTTTTAAGGAACATCTTAAAGGAGGAGAGAGCTGGAGAGATGGAGAGGTTTAGGGAGGAAATTCCAGAGATTAGACCATTGAAGGCATTGCCACCAATGGTGGGGTGAAGGAAATGGGGGTTGCACAAGAGGCCAGCGTTGGAGGAATGCAGAATTCTCAAAGGGTTGTATGGCTGAAGGAGGTTACCCAGATAGGGAGGGGCAAGGCCATAGAGGGATTTGAACACAAGGGTGGGAATTTTGAAATCGAGGCGTTGGTGGATTCGGAGCCAATGCAGACCAGCAAGCGCAGGGGTGATGGGCGAGTGGGACTTGGTGCGAGTTAGGATATGGACAGAAGAGTTTTGGATGAGCTTAAGTTTATGGAGGGTGTAAGATGGGAGGCTGGCCAGGCGATCATTGGAATAGTCAAGTCTGAAGGTAACAAAAGCATGGATGAGGGTTTCAGCAGCAGTTGGGTTGAGGTCGGGGCGGAGACAGATGCTATTACAGTGCAGTGCAGAGAAAGGTGCTTTTACTGAGGGAGTGCTGCACTCTCGAAGGTGCCGTATTTCGGATGAGACATTAGGCCCGTCTGCTCTCTCAGGTGGACGTAAAAGATCCCATGACACTATTTCAAAGAAGAGCAGGGGAGTTATCCCTGATTTCCTGGCCAATATTTATAGATCAATCAACATTATCATATCAGTTTATCTGGTCATAATCACATTGCTGTTTTGTGGGGCCATGTGCAAATTAGTTGCCGTGTTTCCTATACAACAGTGTCTAAACTTCAAAAGTACTTCATTGGCTGTAAAGCGCTTTGAATCAGAATCATAGAATGGTTACAGCACAGAAGGAGGCCATTCGACCCGTCGAGCCCGTGCCGGTTCTCTGCAAGAGCACTTCAGCTAGTCCCAGTCCCCCGCCCTTTTCCTGTAGCCCTGCAAATTTTTTTCCTTCAGGTATTTATCCAATTCCCTTTTGAAAGCCACATTTGAGTCTGCCTCCACCACCCTTTCAGGCAGTGCATTCCAGATCCTAACCACTCACTGCGTAAAAAAGGTTTGTCCTCATGTCGCCTTTGGTTCTTTTGCCAATCACCTGAAATCTGTGTCCTTTGGTTCTCGACCCTTCTGATAATGGGAACAGTTTCTCTCCATCTACACTGTCTAGACCCCTCATGATTTTGAACACCTCTATCAAATCTCCTCTCAACCTTCTCTGCTCTAAGGAGAACAACTCCAGCTTCTCTAGTCTATCCACGTAACTGAAGTCCCTCATCCCTGGAACCATTCTCATAAATCTTATCTGTACCCTCTCTAAGGCCTTCACATCCTTCCTAAAGTGTGGTGCCCAGATTTGAACACAGTTGTCCAGTTGAGGCCGAACCAGTATTTTATAAAGTTTCATCATAACCTCCTTGCTTTTGTACTCTATGGCCCCGATTTTCTGCCAGCCGTCGGGCGGCTTTCCAGGCGGCTGGGGGCCGAAAATTGCCAAAAAATTGAGTCGCGACCCCCCCCCGCCTGATTCCCCGCCCCGCCCAACTTTCGGGCCGCCGTTTCTCCGCGACCCACTTCAGTCCCGCCCGCTGCTGGCGGGACTGGCCGTCGGAACACAAATCACCAATTATTACCTTGTTTAAGTAGATTTTGAGGGGCCGTAGCGATTTTGGGGCTTTCCCCATGTGAAACACGTCTGCGGGGAACCCCGCTGATGAGACCTAGCGTGAAAACTGTTGGCTTGTTTGCTTGCAGTTGCAGGTCAATCGGAGAAGCTGCGATTTAAAGGGGCAGCACTTGTATGTTGAAGGACCTTGTTGTTGCAGGTTTGGGGCTGCTTCTTCAAGGCTTAGGCACAGCTGTGGAAGGTTGGAGCCTCACACACTTCTCCAATGCGATCTCCTGGGAAGCCCCTCTCGCCACCCTCACTCAGCGCTTCCTCAGTGGAGGCATCTACGAGAAGCATGGGACGCCTTTTTTTCCTTCCCTTCTTGCCATTAGAGGATCTCCAGCAGCAGAGGCGGCAGCAGCAGAACCAGGAACAGCATGATGAGCACCAGGAGCACCAGGCTGCTGCTCACTCACCTGAAGCTGCACAGGCCAGAAGGGGCCAGCGCTTGGAAGTGGCTTGAGAGCACCTTGCTGCGCTTTAGGGGGCCATGGGGACCCGTTTCTGCACTGGCAGTCCTACTCAGAAGGACTTCCATGAAGATCTGGTTTCTCTGTTCAACAGATGGCCAACGCTTCTCAAGAGATGTCATTCTCTTATGAGCACTCACCATGTTTTCTGTACCCTGGCGAGTTATCTCCTCCATGGAGGTTGCCAACCTTTCCATGGTGATGCGTTCATGTGCCAATGACTCCACAAAGGCTCTGCTCATGGTCGCTATGGACTCCTCCATTCGCTCCACACTCGCAGCGACCCTGGAGACAAAACCTGCCAGAGACTCCTGCATCTGTGCATGGAGATTCATCACCTCTTCTCTTGCGGATGGACCCAGAGGCAGAGGGTCGACATGCAGCGCAGCTGAGCTGAGCTGGCAGAGTCCTGTGCCCTCCGACGAGGACTCTCCACTGCTGTCCCTGTCTCCAGAATCTGCTGAGGCTCACTTGTGAGCTGTGAAACAACAGGTGACAACACTACTCTATGTCCCGAAGGTCCCCCCGAGGTGTGAGTGTCTGTGCTGGTGCTGGGTGCGCTTACTTCTGCTGACGCTGCGCCCTCAGAGGTTGGAGCTTCCTCTGAGGAGTCTGGCTGCACAGCCTCTTCCTCCTCCACAGTGAGGACGGGGGCTCTGGATGGTACTGTGGGGGAGTAAAGGAAGGAGTTAGAGAATTTGAAGGCAGCTCGGGGTCTGGCACTGGCCACAGCTGCTGCAGGCTCCTCTGCCATCCTGTATGGTTCATTTGGAAGCCTTCAGAGGATGCAGTGCTTGCTATGGACCTTGAAAGCACCATGAATGATGACATTATACTGTGGGGCTTTCTGACTAGAAATGGACAATTAGCAAGGCTGCCCACATGCTGGAAATTAATTGGCCAATTGAGGGAAAATTGCGTGGAGCTGGCTAACACATTTTTTTGTGTCAGAACCCCACATTCGGGGGAATCTGACCATTTGCCACACAAGCCACAAAATCGGGCCCTATGCCTCTATTTATGAAGCCCAGGATCCCGTATGCTTTTTTAACCGCTTTCTCAACCTGCCCTGCCACCTTCAATGATTTGTGCACATATACCCCCAGGTCTCTCTATTCATGCACCCCCTTTAGGATTGTACCCTTTAGTTTATATTGCCTCTCCTCGTTCTTCCTATGTATCACTTCGCACTTTTCTGCATTAAATTTCATCTGCCACGTGTCAGCCCATTCTACCAGCCTGTCTATGTCCTCTTGAAGTCTATCACTATCCTCCTCACTGTTCACTATACTTCCAAGTTTTGTGTCATCTGCAAATTTTGAAATTGTACACCTAAGTCCAAGTCATTAATATATATCAAGAAAAGTAGTGATCCAAGTACCGACCCCTAAACTAACAACTGATATTGAACCTGGGACCCTAGACACTGCTGATATTCATTCATTTCCTTCACATTCATTCAATCTTTCAAGCCACTCCACTTGGGATGTCCTGAGGTCATGAACGGCGCAACAGAAATATAAGCCTTTTTTGTTACAGAGGTGAAAGTAGACAGTCTTTGTGAGGGAGAGGAAATGTGGTTGGAAGCTCAGCTCAGGGTCAAATAGGGTGCCAAGGTTGCAAATAATCTGGTTCAGCCTGAGACCGTGGCCAGGGAGGGGGATGGAATCTGTGGCTAGGGAACAGAGTTTGTGATGGGGGCCCCAGGCAAATGGCTTGTCAGGTTATCTTGGAGTAAGTCACGTTGAGCCAACATTGAGGAAACCAGGTACATAAACATCTGCATTGTGACATCATGTGGGAAACATTGGCAAGGCCACTTTTATTGTCTTTTTTTCTCACCTGAGTGGTTTACTCGGAACTTCAGAAGACATTAAGGAGACAACCACAGGTGTAGACCAGATTTTGTGGAGATAGCAGGTTCCCTTTGTCCCCGAACAACATAATGCGCCAGTTTGTATGACAAACTGACAGCTATCATGGGCATGACATTACTGAATTTAGTTTCACAACTTGGTGAGATTTAACATCAGGACTTCTGAGTTACTAGAACAGGTCCATACCCACTACACTAGCATCAGTTAATGACCACATTGGCCTAGAAATTCAGTTGTTAGCGCCAGCCGCTAGCGCCTTAGGAGGAGGAGAAGTGGGGCGCTAAGCGGCTAGCGCCCGGGCGCGGCACGATCTGTGCCTCTTGTGAACTTCACTCAAGATTTAGCGGTGGCGCAAAACCACAGCGCCCGCTCAGCTGCGCGCGCAGATCGTGACGTCATTTCATGGTGCAACGCCCTTGGTGCGCCCCGAACCGGAACTTCAGTGGCGCCGCCCTTCTTTGCGCCTGGCGCCCCCAGCGACAGGAAGAGGGGAACGGTTCCCAGTTGCTGCGGGGCGCGGGGGGCGCTATTTAAAGGGGGCTCCTCCTGCATTATAAGTGGTAGCCATTTTGTGCCAATCCTTCTGTGCGAGAGACGGATATTTGGAGAGAGACAAAGGCAGAGAGCTTTCTGCTTTGACTCAGCGCTCGCACAGGTACTTCTGGCTTCAGGCCAGAGCTTTGCACTTGGATTTAACTTTCAGTGCCATAGCCTTGAGTCGCCACATATAATGGGGGCTGCAATGGGTGGAAACATTGACTTTCTGCATTGCATTCAAAGGGATCAGAGACGCCGTGTGTTAGATCCGTGGTTCAGTGGATAAATAATTACACGGATGCTGTACATAAACAAATAACAGGTCTTTACTGGAGGAGGGTAATCTCTAGACTGGGGTACAGAGGCATGCGCACAGCTTATATACCAGTGTGGTCACTGCCGGTACTACAGTATACAGGAGCTGTAAAAAGTAGTTCTGACTTAAAGGCACATACACTACAATTCCTCCCTTTTTAGATTAATAATACCCCCTTAATATTCAAATAACAATTACATTTTTACATGTACATTCAATAACAAAAGTCCATTTATAGATTCAGTCTTTGGGGCGGCTTCCTGACCCTTTCGGGATCGCGCCTTTCCAGAGGTTCTTGTTCTTGGTGCAGAGGCGATTCTGACCCCTTTTCATCGGATAGTTCATCGGGTTCTACTGCTACTGGGTCTGAAGTAGATGCTACCGGTATGTCGGGTTCGTCCCCAGGTACTCGAGACATGGGGTTGATGCATTCCTGTGATGCTAAGATCTGATCGACGTGGCGTCTCACAATGTTCTCCCCGACATCCACTGTGTACATTAATGGCCCCTGCCTTGTACATATCGTTCCGGGTTGCCACTTCTCTGTTCGATAGTCCCGGGCCAACACTGGTTGCCCTACATTGAAGCTCCTTGTCGGCTTCTCGTTGATGTGCTGGAATTGTTTGTCCTCAACATTTCTTCGCACATTTGGTCTGAGCAAGTCCAGACGAGATCTCAACCTTCGGTTAAAGAACATCATGGCCGGGGTCTGGTTGGTAACTGCATGTGTCGCGTTTCGGTAGGCTAATAAGAAATTGTCCAGCTTATGCTGTACTGGAATTTCCTCATCGCACATGGCCTTTATCTCCTTCTTAAAGGTTTGTACGAACCTCTCAGCCAATCCATTGGTGGCTGGATGATACGGGGCGGATGTGTAATGCTTTACCCCATTCCTTTTCATGAATTTTTGGAACTCGTCGGACACAAACTGTGGTCCATTATCAGAGCAGATCTGCTCTGGCAACCCGTTTCTGGCAAATATGGTCCGTAGGACTGCAATCGTTTTCTCTGTAATGGTTGAAGACATCTTTATCACCTCAGGCCACTTTGAATGAGCATCCACTGCTATTAAGAACATTGAGTCCATGAATGGACCAGCGAAATCAATGTGCACCCATTGCCATGGAGAGGAGGGCCACTCCCATGGGTGTAGAGGGGCATGTGGTGGTGCATTTTGGACCTTCTGTCATCCTAAGCAGCTCTTCGTTAGGTCTTCGATTTGTTGATCGATTCCTGGCCACCACACATAAGCCCTAGCAAGGCTTTTCATTTTCACTCCCCCCAGATGTCCTTCATGTAGCTCATTTAGCAATCTCTCCCTTAACTTGGGTGGAATCATCACTCTGGATCCACACATCACTGTCCCCTGGCATACTGACAGCTGTTCTCTTCTGGATGAGAATGCTGGCAACAGTGAGTCACCATGTGTTGGCCATCCCCTCACCGTCAATTCATATACCCGTGACAGCGTCGGATCATTGCGGGTCTCCTTCTCTATATCCGCGTTTGTTACTGGCAATCGTTCAATTATCGACGAATAAAATATCTCGATAGGGTCCACTGCTGGTGCTTCCTCCACCATAGGCAGCGGCAGGCATGATAGCCCATCAGCGTTCCCATGCTGTTTCGTGCCTTTATATTCTGTTTCATATTGATTCGCCCCTAGAAACAGGGACCATCTTTGTAACCGCTGTGCAGTCATTACTGGCACACCCTTCTTAGGATTAAAGATGGAGACAAGTGGTTGGTGGTCAGTCAGCAAGGTGAACTTCTGCCCATGCAGATAGTGGTTGAATTTTTTTACTCCCCATACTAGGCTGAGGGCCTCCCTGTCAATCTGGGCGTAGTTGCGCTCGGCTGAGGTTAGTGGCCGAGACGCAAAGGCTACTGGCCTCTCCAACCCGTCTGGGAATTTGTGCGACAGCACCGCTCCAATGCCGTAGGGTGATGCATCACATGCCAAACGAATTGGTAGTGCTGGGTTGAAATGGGCCAACACCTCTTTTGATGTGATCAATTCTTTACACTTCTGGAAAGCTCGTCTACGTTCGTCATCGCACTTCCATGGTACCCCTGTTTGCAGTAGGGTGTTCAGCAGGTGTAATACCATGGAAAAATTTGGTAAGAACTTGTGGTAATAGTTTACCAGCCTGAGGAACGACCTCAGTTGTGACACATTTTCCGGTGCTGGAGCCTTGACTACTGCCTCAACCTTGTCAGGGGATTATGTAACCCCTCTTCATCGATGACATGGCCGCAATACGAGATCTGTTTCTGGAAACACTCGCACTTGTGGCGATTAGCTCGTAGCCCATATTCCATTAATCTGGCGAGCACCTTCTCCAAGTTAGCGAGGTGATCACCGTCATTTTCGCCCGTGACCAAGATGTCGTCCAAATAACACTGGGTCCCTGGAATCCCTTGCAGGACCTGATCCATCGCCCTTTGCCAGGTAGCCGGAGCCGAGGCTACTCCAAACACCAGCCGGTTGTATTGATAGAGACCTTTATGGGTGTTGATCGTAAGGTAATGTTTCGAAGCTTCTTCTACCTCCATTTGCAAGTACGCCTGGGCTAGATCAATTTTGGTGAAGTGTTTACCACCAGATAGCGAGGCGAAAATATCCTCAATTCGTGGAAGCGGATATTGCACCTTGTGAAGGACTGGGTTCACTGTCACCTTAAAATCCCCACAGATGCGGACCTTCTTTGGTTCCCCAGGCGTATTACTCAACGACCTCTTCATAACAGGAACGATGGGTGTAGTCCACTTTGGACAGTACTCCTGAACGTTCCAACCCTTCCAGCTCTGCTTCAACCACTGGTCTGATCGCATAAGGCACTAGTCTGGCCTTCAGAAACTTTGGGCTTGCATTTTCCTCCATTTTAATTGTTGCTGTTATTCCTTTTAGTGTTCCTAGTCCCTCCTGGAACACTTCTTTTGCATCAGTTAGCATTTTTGACAGTCGACCAGGTGTGATGTCATCATCCTTTTTGGCCTCAACCTTCAGTGCTTGTATGGAATGCCAATCTAATTGTATCTTTCGGATCCATTCACGTCCTAGCAGTGGTGGTCCTCCATTTGGCAATATATATATATCCATTTTAGGTATTTCCTGACCTTTATATGTCACTTTCACCCTTATTTTCCCTTTGGGGTAGACTTTTTGCCCCGTATACGTCTTCAAGACAATCTCTGTAGCTTTCAAGGGTATGTGTGAAAATAGCCGCTTGTAGTCTCTTTGATTTATGACTGTTAGAGCTGACCCTGTGTCCAATTCCATTTCCACTTGGACTCCGTCTATCTTGAGTGTAACCCAGATAGTCTGGTGATCCTCCATTTCGGTTACATTATGTAGTTTCAGACAACCCAGCTCCTTGCTTCCGGAGTCTGTGTCACTTTTTTGTTCGTCTGAACCACTGTCCATCACCTGGTGTACCTTTTTGTACTTCTCCTGTGGAGATTTCTTACTGTTGGTTTTCTTCCCAGACCTGCAGACTCTTGCTATGTGTCCTGCTTTCCCACACTGTCTGCACAATTGGTCCTTGAACCAACAATCTTTCTGGTCATGTGTTGTTCTGCCGCAGCGATAGCACTTCCCTGTTCCATAGGTCATTTTGTTGGTGCCATATTCTTGCGGTCTCCGTTGTATCTCTGCAGCGCCCCTTGCGGCTGCTTCGTGTGATACTGCCATACTGAAAGCTTTGTCCAGCCTAAGGTCCTTTTCTGATAGAAGCCGTTTCTGGGTTCCTTCACTTTGTAGCCCACACACAAACTTGTCCCTTAACGTGTCTGCTAGTCCCGCTCCAAACTGGCAGTATTTCGATAGCTTGCGCAGTTCCGTTAGGTACTCAGCATTGCTTTCGTCTTTGTGTTGGTTCCTTTTATGGAACTTAAATCGTTCTGCTATCAGCAGCGGTGTGGGGTTTAAGTGATCCTGTAGGATTTCTACTATGCTTTCAAAATTCTTGTTTACCGGCTTCTTTGGGGTTATTAAATTTTGCAGTAACCCATAAGTTTTTGCACCCATGGAATTTAACAGAACCAGTGCTTTATTAGCATCTGGCACTTCATTCGCCCTGCAGTACAGCTCAATACGTTCCACATATGTCGCCCAATCTTCGACTTCATTGTGGAACGTAGAGATACTGCCACTCTTCGGCATCCTTGGTTGTGCGTTAACTATCACTAATGGCGCCTCCCGCACTTCCCCTTCTTCTCTGCTGGCACAAAATGGCGTCTCCCGCGCTTTCCTTCCTTCCAGCGCTCGCCCGTCTTCTCTGCTGCGGCTTCGCAAAATGGCGTCTCCCGCGCTCTTCCTTCTTCTCCGCGGCTCAATGGCGCCTCCCGCGCTCTCCCTGCTTCTCCGCGGCTCAATGGCGTCTCCCGCGCTCTCCCTGCTTCTCCGCGGCTCAATGGCGTCTCCCCTTGCTTCGCCCCGCGGACCCTGATCAGCCCGTGATCCCTGGCTGTGCTCTGCGCGTTCTTCTCTTGATATTTGTCGACGCCGCTCAGTCTAGAACCCGGCTGTTTCTTACCCTCTCTCTCTCCGGTTTGCATTATTTTTCCTCGACGCCGCTCGGTGATCAACCCCCGGCTGCGCCCTGCTCTCTTCACCCTCTTTCTTACCCTGTCGATGCTGCTCGGCTCTCTCTCTCTGCCGTCAGTCGGCTCCCGCCGCCGCTGCTCGGGAAGGGTCTGCTCTGGACCTGTCGTCGGTCTCTTACTGCTTGTTGTGGCTGGGGAACCAAGCCCGGCTCTCCACAGCCTCCCCAGCGAAGTTGGATCTCTGCCTGACTGCTCGCGGTCGACGCCCGTGTTCCTGGACTCGACTTTTTCTGGTTTTTTTTGTTTTATGTTGCAGGAAGATTCGCTTCGACAGTCGTCACCACTGTTAGATCCGTGGTTCAGTGGATAAATAATTACACGGATGCTGTACATAAACAAATAACAGGTCTTTACTGGAGGAGGGTGTTAAGTCTGTGTGTTCCAGTTGTATTAAGATTAATTACTGACACAGACTACAAGAATAAAGTTCAACAGGTCTTTACTAGTTGGAGGTCAGGACTATACTAAATACAATATCACTACACTGTACTTATATACCGGTGGTCACCACCGGTATTACGTATACAGCAGCCAGAGAAAGTGGTATATCTCTTAAGGTGGAACAGGCTTAAGTTCTCTTAAGGTGGAACAGGTTACATACACCACAATCCTCCCTTTTTAGCTTAACAGTCATATCCCCATTTAACATAACATCATCACATATATACATATATAACTTCAGGTATAAACAGTTCAAAGGTTCAGTCTCTCAGGAGGCCTTCTGATTCGGTTTGGATAATGCCTTTCAGTGGTCTCTGATTCTTGTTGCTGAGGTGACTCTTCTTGTTGGTTTCCTATGTATTGGACGTCATCATCAGGTACAGTCCCTGCCGAGGTAGATGCTTCAGGTTCATTAACGTCTTCCACAGTTGTCTCTGTCGCAACCATGGGTTCGACCCTTGCTCTTGATTCTACCAGTTGATCCGCATGACGCCTTATCACATTGTTACCAATATCTACTGTGTACATCAGAGGTCCTTGTCTGGCCCGAATTGTTCCAGACTGCCATTTTTCGTTTCCATAGCCCCTTGCCAACACTGGTTGTCCTACGTCGAAACTTCGAGTGGACTTGTTATTAATATGCCGGAACTGTTTGTTTTCCACTTCCCTCCGCACATTTGGTTTTAACAAGTCCAACCTGGACCGCAGCCTCCTGTTATAAAACATCATGGCAGGACTTTGGTTAGTCACTGCATGAGCGGCGTTTCGATATGCCATTAGGAAATTGTCCACCTTGTGTTGTAACGGAATCTGATCATCGTTCATGGCCTTTATTGCCTTTTTGAATGTTTGGACAAATCTCTCGGCCAACCCGTTTGTCGCCGGATGATATGGGGCAGAGGTATAATGTTTCACCCCATTCTTCTTTAAGAATTTTTGGAATTCTTCCGACACGAACTGTGGTCCGTTGTCCGAACATATCTGTTCTGGCAATCCGTTCCTTGCGAATATTGTTCTTAACACCGCAATTGTCTTTTCTGAAGTAGTGGTATTCATCTTGATCACTTCTGGCCATTTGGAATGTGCGTCCACTGCAATTAGGAACATGGAGTCCATGAATGGACCAGCAAAGTCAATATGTATGCGTTGCCATGGGGCTGAAGGCCATTCCCATGGGTGTAGCGGTGCGATCGGAGGTGCATTTTGCACTTTTTGGCACCCAGCGCAGCTTTTTGTCAACTCCTCTATCTGTTGGTCAATGCCCGGCCACCATACATAAGCCCTAGCAAGACTTTTCATCTTAACTCCCCCCAGATGACCTTCATGCAGTTCCTTTAGAACTCTTTCCCGTAACTTGGGAGGAATAATCACTCTTGTCCCGTACATCAAAGTACCATGGCAGACGGACAGCTGGTCTCGCCTTACTTGGGACAGTGTCAGGTCGTTCCTGGTTTCTCTTTCAATACTTGCATTGGTGACTGGTAAACACTCGATGATGGTCGAATGAAATAACTCAACAGGGTCAACTTTCGTCGTCTCTTCTGCTTCAGGTAGTGGCAGGCGCGACAGCCCATCAGCATTGCCATGCTGCTTTGTACCTTTGAATTCTATTTGATATTGATGTGCCCCTAGGAAAAGGGACCATCTCTGGAGTCGCTGTGCTGTCATCACCGAAACACCCTTCTTAGGGTTAAAAATGGATACCAACGGCTGATGGTCTGTCAGAAGTGTGAATTTTTGGCCCTGCAGGTAATGATTAAACTTCTTCACTCCCCATACAAGGCTGAGAGCCTCCCTATCGATCTGCGCATAGTTGCGCTCAGCGGAGGTCAATGATCTGGATGCAAACGCGACTGGCCTTTCCGTGCCATTTGGCAACTTGTGTGAGAGTACTGCCCCAATACCATATGGAGAAGCATCACAAGCCAACCGAATAGGCAGTGTCGGGTTGAAGTGAGCCAACACTTCCTCTGAGGTGATCAATTCTTTGCTTTTGCGAAATGCCTTCTTACAGTTTTCGCTCCATTCCCATGGTACCCCCTTCTGTAAAAGAGCATTCAGCGGGTGCAGTACCATGGATAGATTCGGTAGAAACTTATGGTAATAGTTAATCAATCCCAGAAACGACCTCAACTGAGAGACATTATCCGGAGCGGGAGCCTTTACAACTGCCTCTATCTTGTCAGGAGACTTATGAAGCCCCTCCCGGTTAATGACATGACCACAGTACGAGATCCGCTTCTGAAAGAACTCACATTTCTGCCGATTAACTCTAAGTCCATACTCTTTCAGTCTGTTGAGCACCAGTTCCAAGTTTGCGAGGTGTTCTTCATCACCATCACCTGTAATCAGAATATCGTCCAGGTAACATTGTGTGCCTGGAATTCCCTGTGATACCTGCTCCATGGCCCTCTGCCAAATTGCCGGAGCCGATGCCACTCCAAAAACCAGCCTATTATACCGGTACAAACCTCTATGCGTGTTGATCGTGAGGTACTGGCGTGACTCTTCATCAACCTCCATCTGCAAGTACGCCTGCGCCAGGTCTATCTTGGTGAAGTGTTTCCCGCCAGACAACGAAGCAAAAATATCCTCAATCCGCGGAAGCGGATACTGCACCGTGTGAAGCACCGGATTAACGGTGATCTTGAAATCTCCACAGATGCGAACCTTCCCTGGTTCTCCTGGCTTGTTGCTCGAAGGACGTCTCATAACGGGAACAATGGGCGTAGCCCACTCACTCCAATCTACCTTAGACAGTACACCTGAACGTTCTAGCGCTTCCAGTTCCGCTTCTACAGTAGGTCGTATTGCATAGGGTACCGGTCTGGCTTTGAAAAATTTTGGTTGTGCATGTTCATCAATCTTGATGTTTGCCGTAATTCCTTTCAGTGTTCCCAGTCCTTGCTGGAACACCTCTTTTGCCTCATCCAATATTTTGGACAATCGTTTAGGTTTGACATCTGTTTCCCCGGAATCTACCGTTAGTGCTTTTAAGGAGTGCCAGTCCATATTCATTTTCCTAATCCACTCCCGTCCCAGTAGTGGTGGACCTCCTTCAGGTAGCACATATAAGTCCATTACTTGGCTTTCTTCGCCCTTGTGGACCACTTTTACCTCTATCTTTCCGATGGGGTACACTCTTTGCCCCGTGTATGTTTTCAATATAATCTCCGTATCCCGTAGGGGAATATGTTGGAATAACCTTTTGTAATCTTTCTTATTCATGACCGTCAATGCCGATCCAGTGTCCAATTCCATCTTTACTTGGACTCCTGCTATCTGAAGAGTGACCCAAATTGTCTGGAGATCTGCATCCTTACCAACGTTGTGTACTCTTAAGCTACCCAGTTCATTACTGCTAGCGTCTGAATCTGACATCTGTTCGTTCAAACTGGTCTTTGTCACCTTGTGCACCTTTATGTATTTTCCTTGCGGTTACTTTTTGTTGCTGGCCTTCTTTCCTGACCGGCATACTTTAGCTATGTGACCAAGCCTGCCACACGTTCTGCATTCTTGGTTTTTAAACCAACACTGGTTCTGATCGTGTGTTGTCTTTCCACAACGATAACATTTTACAGTACTCAAACCCAATTTATTTGTACTGTGTTCCGGTGACCGTAGCTGCATTACTGCCGTGCCTCTCGCTGCGGCTTCGTGTGCTGCTGCCATAGTGACCGCTTTCTCAAGCGTCAGCTCATTCTCCTCGAGCAGTCGCTTTTGTGTATCTTCTTTTAATAATCCACGCACAAATTTATCTCGTAGCACGTCTGTTAGTCCCGTTCCAAACTGACAGAACATTGCTAGCTTACGCAATTCCATTAAATATTCAGCATTGCTTTCATCCTTCAGCTGCCTTCTGCTGTAAAATTTAAATCGTTCCGCTAGCATCAGTGGCGTGGGGTTTAGATGATTTTTCAGGACAGTAACAATCTCCTCGAACGTCTTATCCGCCGGCTCATCTGGTGATAAAAGGTGTTTCAATTGCCCGTATGTCTTCGTACCCATTAAGTTCAATAACGTTAGTGCTTTCTCTGCATCTGGGATTTTATTTGCTTTACAATAATTTTGTATGCGTTCTACATACATGGCCCAATCTTCGATGTCGCCATCAAAGGTATCAATGTTCCCATGTTTAGGCATCGTTGCAATTTATTTTATCCCAAGATGGCGGCTTCCCGCTCTTGTCTTCGTCCTCCGCCTACAAAATGGCGGTTTTCCCGCGCTTGGCGGTCTTCACCCACTGGCTGCAATGGCGTTTGGCGTGCCGCTGCTGCTCCCCTTTCCCAGCGGTTTGTAACTCCCCCGACGCTGTCTCCGCTTCACCGCAGCTCCCTCGGGCATTCGCGCTTCCCCGATGTCGCGCCTCGCAGCCCTTCTTGCAGCCCGGTTATTAGCACCGGCTGCGTTCGCCTTCACCGTGGCTCTCGCGCCTTCAGTCGCCCCAGACGCTGCGCCTTTTTGGCCCGAAAGCGGCCCGGCCCTTATCACCAGCCGCGATCGATGTCCCCGCGCTGCGCCTTTCGGCCCGAATGCGGCCCGGCCCTTATCTCCGGTCGCGATCGATCTCACCGCCCTTATTCCTCCGTCTTCCTCCCCCCGTCTGTACAGCCAACGCGGCCGACTTTTTGCTCGCGTCGCTGACCGGCTTACCCACCACCGAGGTAGAAAGAAGATAGCTGACTGCCGCTGATGGAGGCTTCGAGTTCAGGATGTCTTCTGCACTCCGGGTTCTCGATGCCTGCCACGCGACGTGTCTTCCAGCAGGGTGATGAGGGTGGATGCCTCTCTTCGACGCCCGTTCTGTGGACGAAGCCGCCGTGGATATAAACTGCCGCAGGGTAAGAATCGGACTCGTCGCCACTGTTAAGTCTGTGTGTTCCAGTTGTATTAAGATTAATTACTGACACAGACTACAAGAATAAAGTTCAACAGGTCTTTACTAGTTGGAGGTCAGGACTATACTAAATACAATATCACTACACAGTACTTATATACCGGTGGTCACCACCGGTATTACGTATACAGCAGCCAGAGAAAGTAGTACATCTCTTAAGGTGGAACAGGCTTAAGTTCTCTTAAGGTGGAACAGGTTACATACACCACAGAGGGTAATCTCTAGACTGGGGTACAGAGGCATGCGCACAGCTTATGTACCGGTGTGGTCACTGCCGGTACTACAGTATACAGGAGCTGTAAAAAGTAGTTCTGACTTAAAGGCACATACACTACATCATGAGAGAGTGCCAGTCATGGCTAGACGGAGAAGGGCCAACAGGCATTGGCACAGGAGGCCTTACCCACCCAGGGTATACCGCCAGCAGTTCTCATATCTGAACATGCCTGAGGAGCAGTGTGTTCGAAGGCTGCGATTCAGAAGGGAGGTGGTCACTGAGATCTGCCACCTGCTTCGCAGAGATCTGCAGCCACAGCTGAGGAGCAGGACGTCTCTGTCAGTGGCAGTGAAGGTGACGGTGGCTCTCAACTTCTATGCCACCGGCTCCTTCCAATCCGCTACTGGGGACATTGCCAACATCTCCCAGTTCGCGGTACATTGCTGCATCCGCCAGGTGAACAATGCCCTTTTCAGAAGGAGACATCAGTACATCTCCTTCCCCATGACCCTGGACAAGCAGCAAGAGCGTGCAATGGGATTTGGAAGAATAGCAGGCTTCCCCATGGTCCAGGGCGTAGAAATGATGAACCAGCAATGGTCAGGCCTTGCTTCAGGACTGCAGTGTGCAGGGCATGGCAGCCAAACAAGTCGACCCTCCCCCTTTAAGAGCTGACCAGTGCCAGCGTGCCTGCCTTCATTCAGAAACTCGCCGCACCTGTGCTGCGCCCGCCCTCGGTGTTAGCGCCTCGGCTCGCCAGCTTAGTGCCTTATGATAGTCGTGCATCGCCTGCTTTAGCACAGCAGCAACCTCTTGGGGCAATGCAACTGAATATCGGCGAAGGTGGCGCTAAGTTGCGCCAGGCACTAAATTTAGCGAACGCCCGGCTGTAGCGCCCCAAACGTGGCTATACTGAATTTCTAGGCCTTTTACTCTAGATTGCTCCCTGTCCTGTTACATAGCTAATCTAAACCTTATGATACTATGATCACTGTTCCCTAAATGTTCACCTACTGACACTTGCTCCACTTGACCTATGTCATTCCCCAGAACCAGATCCAGCAATGCCTCCTCTCTCGTCAGGCTGGAAACATACTGATCAAGAAAGTTCTCCTGAACACACTTCAGAAATTCTTTCCCTTCTCTGCCCTTAACACTATTACGATCCCAGTCTATATTAGGATAGTTGAAGTCCCCCATTATTACTACTCTATAGTTCTTGCACCTCTTTGTTATTTCTCTGCAAAGTTGCTCCTCCATATCTTTCCCACCATTTGGTGGTCTACAGAATACACTGAGTAGTGTAATGGCACCTCTATTATTTCTTAACTCTAACCATATAGATTCTGTCCTCCCTCTCCAGCTCTGTAACATTCTCCTTGACCAATACTGCCACAGCACCTCCTATCTTCCCTTCCCTATCTTTCCTGAACACCTTATAACCAGGAATATTTAATACCCAATCCTGCCCTTTTTTGAGCCAGGTCTTAGTTATTGCCACAGCATCATATTCCCATGTGGCTATTTGTGTCTGCAGCTCACTTACCTTGTTTACTACGCTTCATGCGTTCATGTACATACACTGTAAACCCATCTTAGACCATCCTCTATTAAGTGCCTCAAAGTACAAGCTACTCAAATCCTACAATCACTGTACAAGCAAATGATCATCCTATTCTCCATAAAATCAAACATGCCCTGAGCAGATGGAATATCCTTCCATATCCTCACTTGGTAGAGCCAGTGGGGGAAAAATTAGGTAACTTAGTGCCTCCCATTAGCGCCTGCAGATGGCGGTATCAGGGCGTTGATGCAGTAGCGCCGGGGCAAGGCGAATCCAGCGCTGCACGACAAATGCGCCCCCAGTACGAGGTACCGCCTGGGACTTCAATGCCAGGCACATCGTGAAGTGACAGGGAGTGGTGCTGAAAGTGGAGAAGACCTTGCTTCAGAATTCAAGAGTTCTGCTACGACCACTTGCTCACAATCATGGGGGCTCTATTTGCAGTCCCCCTTGAGCTGCAACATGTCAGGGAGATGGAGCAGAGGCTGCTTGCAGAGGGAGAAGGAGGAGGAGCAGGCGGGCTCTCAGCTTTACCCAGCTAGGGTCCTCTGAGAGCAGTTCTCCTACCCACACTCAAGCCAGGAGCAGTGCATTCGGAGGCTCCACTTCACTGTGGAGGTGTTTACAGAACTCTGCCACCTCTTGAAGCCAGACCTGCAGCCTCAGAGCAGGGCGACGACAGATCTGTCAGTAGCTCTCAATAGAAACACAAAGAAACATAGAAGATAGGAGCAGGAGTAGGCCAGTCAGCTCCTCGAGCCTGCTCCGACATTTAATGAGATCATTCAGCACCCTGTCCTTGCTTTCTCCCCATATCCCTTGATCCCTTTAGCCTTAAGAAATATAATAACTCCTTCTTGAATATATTTAATGAATTGGCCTCAACTGCCTTCTGTGGTATAGAATTCCATAGGTTCACCACTCTCTGGGTGAAGAAATTCCTCCTCATCTCAGTCCTAAATGGCTTACCCCTTATCCTTAGCCTGTGACCCCTGGTTCTGGACTCCCCCGCCATCGGGAACATCCTTCCTGCATCTAGTCGGTCTAGTCCTGTTAGAATTTTATAAGTTTCAATGAGATTCCTCTAAACTCTAGCGAATATAAGCCTAATCAACCCAATCTCTCCTCATACGTCATTCCTGCCATCCCAGGTATCAGTCTGGTGAATCTCCACTGCACTCCCTCCATGGCAAGAACATCCTTCCTCAGATAAGGCGACCAAAACTGCACACAATACTCAAGGTGTGGTCTCACCAAGGCCCTGTACAACTGCAGCAAGACATCCTTGCTCCTGTAGTTGAATCCTCTCGCTATGAAGGCCAACATACCATTTGCCTTCTTAACCACCTGCTGCACCTGCATGCTTATCTTCAGTGACTGGTGCACAGTCTTGTTGCACTTCCCCTTTTCCCGCGGGTGTCGGCGGGAGGCGCGAGCGGGAAGTTTTAAAAAGCTTCAGAGACCCAGGTAAGGCCTCAGACCGCGGGTGTCGGCAGGAGGCGTGAGCGGGAAGCTTTAAAAAGCTTCAGAGACCCAGGTAAGGCCTCAGACCGCGGGTGTCGGCGGGAGGCGCGAGCGGGAAGCTTTAAAAAGCTTCAGAGACCCAGGTAAGGCCTCAGACCACGGGTGTCGGCGGGAGGCGCGAGCGGGAAGCTTTAAAAAGCTTCAGAGACCCAGGTAAGGCCTCAGACCACGGGTGTCGGCAGGAGGCATGAGCGGGAAGCTTTAAAAAGCTTCAGAGACCCAGGTAAGGCCTCAGGCCGCGGGTGTCGGCAGGAGGCGCGAGCGGGAAGCTTTAAAAAGCTTCAGAGACCCAGGTAAGGCGTACCAATCTCCAGTCTCGGACCTCAGAGGGAAGGAGAGAGGTAAAAAGTAATCCAAGTGTGACGTCACCAGTAATCCAAGTGCCTTCTGCCACTAAGCCAGTTTTGTATCCAATGTGCCAAGGCACCCTGGATTCCATGGGCTCTTACCTTCTTGACCAGTCTCCTGTGCGGGACTTTATCGAAGGCCTTACTGAAATCCATGTATACCACATCCACTGCGTTACCCTCATCCACACACCTAGTCACCCCCTCAAAAAATTCAATCAAATTAGTCAGACATGATCTTCCCTTGACAAAGCCATGTTGACTATCCCTGATTAATCCTTGCCTCTCCAAGTGGAGACAAATTTTGTCCCTCAGGATTTTTTCCAATAATTTTCCTACCACTGATGTTAGGCTCACTGGCCTGTAGTTCCCCGGTTTTTCCCTACTACCCTTCTTGAATAATGGTACTACATTAGCGGTTCTCCAGTCCTCTGGCACATCCCCTGTGGCCAGAGAGGTCCTGAATATATGTGTTAGAGCCCCCGCAATCTCCTCCTTTGCCTCACACAGCAGCCTGGGATACATTTCATCCGGGCCTGGGGATTTATCCATTTTTAGGCCAGCTAAAACCGCCAATACCTCCTCCCTCTCGATGTTAATATGTTCGAGCAGATCACAGTCCCCCCGCCCTATTTCTATGTCTACATCGTCCTTCTCCATAGTGAAAACAGATGCAAAAAATTCATTTAGAACCCCTCCTACATCTTCCGGCTCCACACACAGATTGCCACTTTTGTCCCTAATGGGCCCTATTTTTTCCCTAGTTATCCTTTTACCCTTAATATACTTATAAAACATCTTCGGATTTTCCTTTATTTTGCTTGCCAGTGTTATTTCATGGCCCCTCCTTGATCTCCTAATTTCTTTTTTAAGTATCCCCCTGCACTTTTTGTACTCCTCTAGGGCTTCCTCCGTCTTTAGCCTTTTGTATCTACCAAAAGCCCTTCTTTTTTTCCTAATCCATTCTCGTATATCCCCTGATATCCAAGGTTCCCTGTGGTTTTTGGAACCACCCTTGACCTTTACGGGAACATGTTGCCATTGTATGATCTCAATCTCCCTTCTGAAAGCCTCCCATTGCTCCGATGCGGATTTTCCTACAAGTAGCTGATCCCAGTCCATTTTGGCCAGATCCTGCCTTATCCTATTAAAATCGGCCTTCCCCCAATTTAGAACCTTTATTTCCGGCCCATCCCTGTCCTTTTCCATGGCCACCTTAAATCTTACCATATTATGGTCACTATCACCAAAGTGCTCACCTACTAGCACTTTTTCCACTTGGCCGGCCACATTCCCTAGAATTAGGTCCAGTACCGCCCCCTCTCTTGTAGGACTTTCTACATGCTGGCTCAAAAAGCTCTCCTGGATGCACTTTAAGAATTCTACACCCTCTGAGCCTTTCACACTCTGACTATCCCAGTTAATACATAGATACATAGAAGATAGGAGCAGGAGTAGGCCATTCGGCCCTTCGTGCCTGCTCCGCCATTTAATGAGATCATGGCTGATCCTTTAATTCAGTATCCCGTCCCCGCCTTCTCTCCGTAACCCTTAACCCCTTTTGCCCGTAGAAATATATCTAATTCCCTCTTAAATATATTTAATGAGCTGGCGTACACTGCCCTCTGTGGCAATGAGTTCCACAGGTTCACCACTCTCTGAGTGAAGAAATTCCCCCTCATCTCTGTCCTAAATGGTTTAGCCCTTATCCTTAAATTATGTCCTCTAGTTCTGTTCTCACCCGCCAAGGGAAACATTCCTTCTGCATCCAGTCTGTCTAGACCTGTCAGAATTTTATACACTTCTATGAGGTCCCCTCTCAATCTTCTAAACTCCAGTGTGTACATCCCTAAACTACATAGTCTCTCCTCATAGGTCATTCCCGCCATTCCTGGTATCAGCCTGGTGAATCGCCGCTATTGGGGAAGTTGAAATCCCCCATTATTATTACCCTATTATTTGCACATTTCTCTGAGATTTGCCTACATATCTGTTCCTCTATCTCCCCCTGACTGTTTGGAGGCCTATAGTACACTCCCAGCAAAGTGCTTGCCCCCTTTTTGTTTTTAAGCTCCACCCATATGGCCTCATTAGAGGACCCTGCTAATATATCATCCCTCCTTACTGCAGTAATTGACTCCTTAATTAATATTGCGACACCCCCTCCTCTTATACCTCCCCCTCTGTCTCGCTTGAAGATTCTGTACCCCGGAATATTGAGCTGCCAGTCTTGCCCTTCCCTCAACCATGTCTCCGTGATAGCAACAATATCATACTCCCATGTGTTTATCAACACCTTCAGTTCATCCACCTTATTCGCAAGACTCCTTGCATTAAAATAGATGCCATCCAGCCTTGCCCTTATATATTTGCCCTGTCTACCAAGCTGACTTGTTTTTTTCTCTATAATTGGCAGCACATCCCCCCCTATTTCAGCTCCCCTCTGTATCCCATCCCCCTGCCAAGTTAGTTTAAACCCCCCCCAACAGTGCTAGCAAACCTCCCCGCAAGGATATTTGTCCCGCTCTGGTTCAGGTGCAACCCGTCCGACTTGTACAAGTCCCACCTTTCCCAGAAGCAGGCCCAGTGATCCAGGAAAGTAAAACCCTCCCCCCTACACCAACTCTTTAGCCACGCATTCATCTGCTCTATCCTCCCATTCCTATACTTACTAGCACGTGGCACTGGGAGTAATCCAGAGATGACAACCTTTGAGGTCCTGCTCTTTAATCTGTTACCTAGCTCCCTAAATTCTTGATGCAGGACCTCATCCCTCTTTTTACCTATGTCGTTGGTACCAATGTGGACCACGACCATTGGCTGTTCACCCTCCCCCTCCAGAATGCCCTGCAGCCGCTCAGTGACATCCTTGACCCTGGCACCAGGGAGGCAACAAACCATCCTGGATTCACGTCTACGGCCACAGAAACGCCTATCTGTTCCCCTTACTATAGAATCCCCTACCACTATTGCTCTCCCACTCTTTTTCCCCCCTTCCTGGGCAGCAGGAGCACCCCCAGTGCCAGGAAGTTGGCTGCTGCTGCCTTCCCCTGGTGAGTCATCCCCCTCAACAGTATCCAAAGCGGTATACTTGTTTGAAAGGGGGATGCCCGCAGGGGTTCCCTGCACTACCTGCCTGCCTTTGTTGCTCCGCCTGATGGTCACCCCCTGTGCTGCCCTGCCCTGAGGCGTGAACAACTCGCTAAACGTGCTATCCACGAGCCTCTCAGCATCGCGCATGCTCCAAAATTCATCCACCTGCAGCTCGAGCGCCGCAATGCGGTCTGCAAGTAGCTGCAGCTGGATGCATTTCCCGCACACATGGTCGTCAGGGACACTGGCAGCTTCCCTGATTTCCCACATGGAGCAAGAGGAGCAGAACACGGGTCTGAGCTCTCCTCCCATGACTTACTCCTTTAATTAATTAAAAAATTTATTCAATACCCCAGTTACAGGTATACTCTAGGGCGCTTTATTTACCAACTGTCCCCACTACACCAGAGACCCTAGAAATTTAACACCACAGAAGTCAAGCTTGTATTGAAAAGAGAGAAATACTCACCAACCAATCACTTACCTGCTCCCTGGTGACGTCACACACTGATTACTTTTTACCTCTCTCCTCTGCTGTTGATTTGGTACGCCTCTGCCTTGGCGCCGGTTTTTATACCGGGCTCACCTCCTCCGCTGCTGCTCTCCCCCGAACTGGTCGGGCCTCTGCCTTGGCGCCGGTTTTTATACCGGTCTCACCTCCTCCGCTGCTGCTCTCCCCCGAACTGGTCGGGCCTCTGCCTTGGCGCCGGTTTTTATACCGGGCTCACCTCCTCCGCTGCTGCTCTCCCCCGAACT
The DNA here is from genome assembly GCF_052327205.1 of Somniosus microcephalus. NCBI lineage: Eukaryota > Metazoa > Chordata > Chondrichthyes > Squaliformes > Somniosidae > Somniosus > Somniosus microcephalus. The sequence continues at coordinate 73,025,027 of NC_140993.1, forward strand.
GGTCGGGCCTCTGCCTTGGCGCCGGTTTTTATACCGGGCTCACCTCCTCCGCTGCTGCTCTCCCCCGAACTGGTCGGGCCTCTGCCTTGGCGCCGGTTTTTATACCGGGCTCACCTCCTCCGCTGCTGCTCTCCCCCGAACTGGTCGGGCCTCTGCCTTGGCGCCGGTTTTTATACCGGGCTCACCTCCTCCGCTGCTGCTCTCCCCCGAACTGATTGGGCCTCTGCCTTGGCGCCGGTTTTTATACCGGGCTCACCTCCTCCGCTGCTGCTCTCCCCCGAACTGGTCGGGCCTCTGCCTTGGCGCCGGTTTTTATACCGGGCTCACCTCCTCCGCTGCTGCTCTCCCCCGAACTGTGATGGTCGAAGGTTGTTTTTGTGACTGGAAGCCTGTGGCCAGTGGGGTACCACAGGGATCGGTGCTGGGTCCCTTGCTGTTTGTGGTCTACATTAATGACTTGGATATGAATGTAAAGGGTATGATCAGTAAGTTCGCGGATGATACAAAAATTGGTAGGGTGGTGAATAGCGAGGAGGGTAGCCTCAGTCTGCAGGACGATATAGATGGGTTGGTCAGATGGGCGGAACAGTGGCAAATGGAATTTAACCCGGAAAAGTGCGAGGTGATGCACTTTGGGGGGACTAACAAGGCAAAGGAATACACAATGAGTGGAAAGACCCTAGGCAAGACGGAGGGTCAGAGGGATCTGGGTGTGCACGTACACAGATCCCTGAAGGCGGCGGAACAGGTGGATAAGGTGGTAAAAAAGGCATATGGGATACTTGCCTTCATTAGCCGAGGCATTGAATATAAGAGCAAGGAGGTTATGATGGAGCTGTATAAAACACTGGTTAGGCCACAGCTGGAATATTGTGTGCAGTTCTGGTCGCCACACTACAGGAAGGATGTGATCGCGTTAGAGAGGGTGCAGAGGAGGTTCACCAGGATGTTACCAGGGCTGGAGCGCTTCAGCTATGAAGAGAGACTGGGCAGGTTGGGTTTGTTTTCCTTGGAGCTGAGGAGGCTGAGGGGGGACATGATTGAGGTGTACAAAATTATGAGGGGCATAGATAGGATGGATGCTGAGGAGCTTTTTCCCTTAGTAGAGGGGTCAATAACTAGGGGGCATAGATTCAAGGTAAAGGGCGGGAGGTTTAGAGGGGATTTGAGAAAGAACTTTTTCACCCAGAGGGTGGTTGGAGTCTGGAACTCACTGCCTGAAAGGGTTGTGGAGGCAGAAACCCTCACAACATTTAAGAAGCATTTGGATGTGCACTTGAAATGCCATAGCATACAAGGCTACGGGCCAAATGCTGGAATATGGGATTAGATTAGACAGGGCTTGATGGCCGGCGCGGACACGATGGGCCGAAGGGCCTCTATCCGTGCTGTATTACTCTATGACTCTATGACTCTAAAGCGGGTAAGTGATTGGTTGGTGAGTATTTCTCTCTTTTGAAGCTTAAACTCTGTGGTTTCTAGAATCGGGGCAGAGGGTATTTAAGAATAATATTAATAAATTTAATTAATTACATAGAATGGGAGATCAGGTGATGTGTTGCTGCTGCAATATGTGGGAGCTGGTGGACACCATTGATGCTCACGGTGATCACATTTGCAGTAAGTGTTGGCTGCTCGAGGAATTCCGGCTCCGTGTTGAAGAGCTGGAGTCCGAGCTTCAAACACTGAGACACATCAGGGAGGGGGAGAGTTACTTGGACTCTGTGTATCAGGAGGTAGTCACACCAATTAGATTAATTAATTCAGATGTAGTCCGTGGCCAGGGTCAGGATGGTGTGACTAGAAGTGAGGCAGGTGCGGGGATCCAGGAGGTAGTGTTGGAGGAGCTGCAGCCCTTGCTCTTGTCCAACAGGTTTGAGGCTCTTACTCCCTGTGTGGATGGGAACGGGGACCGTGGGGAGGATGAGCAACCCGGCCACAGCACCGTGGAGCGGGGGGCCATTCAAGTGGGGGGAGAGAAAGGAAATGTTGTAGTGGTAGGGGATAGTATCGTTAGGGGGATAGATAGAGTTCTTTGCAGCCGAGAGCGAGAGTCCCGAAGGCTGTGTTGCCTGCCCGGTGCCAGGGTTAAGGACATCTCCTCTGGGCTGGAGAGAAACTTGGAGTGGGAGGGGGAGGATCAAGTTGTCGTGGTCCATGTTGGTACCAACGACATAGATAGGACAAGGAAGGAGGTTCTGCTGAGGGAGTTTGAGCAGCTAGGGGTCAAATTAAAAAGCAGAACCACAAGGGTAATAATCTCTGGATTACTACCTGAGCCACGTGCAAATTTGGCTAGGGTAAATAAAATTAGAGAGTTAAATACGTGGCTCAAAGCCTGGTGTGGGAGAAATGGGTTTTGCTTCCTGGGACACTGGCATCAGTACTGGGACAGGAGAGAGCTGTTCCGTTGGGATGGACTTCACTTGGCCAGTGCTGGGACTAGAATCCTGGTGAATCGAATAACTAGGGCTGTAGAGAGGGCTTTAAACTAATTAGTGGGGGGGAGGTTTTAAGAGAGCGAAAAATAAAAATGACAGCGGAGAAGGCAATAGAGCAAGGTAGCAGTGGGGGAATTAAAAACCAGAGCATGTCAGGAAGGGACGGAATGTATAATGATAAAGGTAAAGTAGTAAAAGGGGTAAAAGCAGGAATAAATTGTCAGAAAACATATTTGAAAGTTCTTTATCTGAATGCATGCAGCATTCGTAACAAAATTGACGAGTTGACGGTACAAATAACTACACATGGGTATGATCTGGTGGCCATTACGGAAACATGGCTGCAAGATAATCATGACTAGAAACTAAACATACAAGAGTATTTGACTATTAGGAAGGACAGACAGGAAGGAAAGGGAGGTGGGGTTGCTATGTTAATCAAGGATGGAATCACTGCAGTAGTCAGAAATGATATTGGGTCAAAGGATCAGGATAGTGAAATAGTTTGGGTGGAGACAAGGAATAAGAAGGGGAAAAAGTCACTAGTGGGCGTAGTCTATAGGCCTCCTAACAGTGGCAACTCTGTTGGTCGGAGTATAAATCAGGAAATAGTTGGGGCTTGTAATAAGGGAACAGCTATAATCATGGGGGATTTAAACTTTCATATTGACTGGACTAATCAAATTGGGCATGGCAGCCTTGAGGAAGAGTTCATAGAGTGTATTAGGGACGGGTTCCTTGAGCAGTATGTAACTGAACCAACCAGGGGGCAGGCAATCTTAGATCTGGTCCTGTGTAATGAAACAGGATTAATAAAAAATGTCCTAGTAAAGGATCCCCTTGGAATGAGTGACCATAATATGGTTGAATTCCAAGTTCAGTTTGAGGGTGAGAGAGTTGGATCTCAAACCAGCATACTGAGCTTAAATAAAGGAGACTATGAAGGTATGAGAGTAGAATTGACTAAAGTGGACTGGGAAAACAGATTAAACTGTAAGCCGCGGGCTCACGGTCAAGGGCCCAAAGTGGGTGACCTCACATCAGCAGCAGCCAAGCCGACACGCTGGAGCACATCGGCCGGCAGCTCCTCGGCGGGAAGGAATTCCAACTGGGAGGAGGGGAGCCGAGCATGGCGGTCATAGGCCAACCCGTGAGAGGGAGAAGTAGGCCCCGGGCCGTGGAGCGTGGAGCTGGCGACGGTGAAGAGGAGGCCGCATTGGAGCATTCACATCCCGACGATATGTTCGGCGAGTCGGGCAGAGGAGCGCAGCACAACGAGCAGCAGCAGCAGACTCAATGACAAGCTGCGGCATGTTGGCCGGCAGCTCCATTTCGGGTAACTCGCAGTCTGGATGGGAGGAGGGGAGCCGGGCATGGTGGCCAGAGCGGGAGAAGCAGGCCACCACAAGTGGAGCCGGCAACAGTGAGGAGGAGGCCGCGGTGAGGAGGAGGACGGAGCGGCTGAGGGACATCGTGCTCCCACTGCCACGGGAAGCCATTGTATTGATTCTGAATGCGGCGCTGTATGTATAGCTGACGCGTCCCTACGGGGAACAAGCATTCCATTGTACTTGTTACATATGGCAAATAAATCTAATCTGAATCTAATCTGAATCTGAATCTGAATCTGACGGTACAAGAGCAGTGGTCTACATTCAAGGAGATATTTCACATCTTTCAAGATAAATATATTCCACTGAGGAAAAAGGGGAGTAAAAGAAAAGACAGCCGTCCGTGGCTTAGTAAAGTAATAAAGGATAGTATCCGACTGAAAACAAGGGCATATAAAGTAGCCAAATCAAGTGGGAGGATAGAAGATTGGGAAGCATTTAAAAGCCAGCAAACAATAACTAAAAGATTAATTAAGAAAGGGAAGATAGATTATGAAAGTAAACTAGCAAAAAATATAAAAACAGATAGCAAGAGTTTCTACAGCTATATAAAAAGAAAAAGGGTGGCTAAAGTGAACGTTGGTCCCTTAGAGGATGGGACTGGGAAACTAGTGGTGGGGAACATGGAGATGGCAAAGACGCTGAACAAATATTTTGTATCAGTCTTTACAGTAGAGGACACTAAAAATATCCCAACACTCGACAAACAGGGGGCAATGGGGGGGGGGAGGAGCTAAAGACGATTAAAATCACTAAGGAGATGGTACTCAGTAAAATAATGGGACTTAAGGCGGATAAATCCCCCGGACCTGATGGCTTACATCCTAGGGTCTTGAGAGAAGTGGCGGTAGGGATTGTGGATGCATTGGTGATTATTTTCCAGAACTCCCTGGACTCAGGAAAGGTCCCGGCAGATTGGAAAACTGCTAATGTAACACCCTTATTTAAGAAGGGAAGTAGACAAAAAGCTAGAAACTATAGACCAGTTAGCCTAACATCTGTGGTTGGCAAAATGTTGGAGTCCATTATTAAGGAAACAGTAACAGAGCATTTGGATAAACATAATTTAATAGGACAGAGTCAGCATGGTTTTATGAAGGGGAAGTCATGTTTGACAAATTTGCTCGAATTCTTTGAGGATGTAACATACAGGGTGGATAAAGGGGAACCAGTGGATGTAGTGTATTTGGACTTCCAAAAGGCATTTGACAAGGTTCCACACAAAAGATTACTGATCAAGATAAGAAATCACGGGATTGGGGGTAATATACTGGCATGGGTGGAAGATTGGCTATCTAACAGAAAACAAAGAGTTGGGATAAATGGTTCATTCTCGGGCTGGCAATCAGTAACTGGTGGTGTTCCGCAGGGGTCAGTGCTGGGACCCCAACTCTTTACAATCTATATTAACGATTTGGAGGAAGGGACCGAGTGCAACATATCCAAGTTTGCCGATGATACAAAGATGGGAGGGAAAGCAATGAGTGAGGAGGACATAAAAAACCTGCAAAAGGACATAGACAGGCTAAGTGAGTGGGCAGAGATTTGGCAGATGCAATATAATTTTGGAAAGTGTGAGGTTATGCACTTTGGCAGAAAAAATCAAAGAGCAAGTTATTATCTAAATGGAGAGAAACTGCAAAGTGCTACAGTACAAAGGGATCTGGGGGTCCTGGTGCATGAAACACAAAAAGTTAGTATGCAGGTGCAGCAGGTGATCAGGAAGGCCAATGGAATCTTGGCTTTTATTGCAAGGGGGATGGAGTATAAAAACAGGGAAGTCTTGCTGCAGTTATACAGGGTATTGGTGAGGCCACACCTTGAATACTGCGTGCAGTTTTGGTTTCCATATTTAAGAAAAGATATACTTGCTCTCGAGGCGGTTCAGAGAAGGTTCAGTCGGTTGATTCCGGAAATGAGGGGGTTGACGTATGAGGAAAGGTTGAGTAGGTTGGGACTCTACTCATTGGAGTTCAGAAGAATGAGAGGCGATCTTATCGAAACATATAAGATTGTGAGGGGGCTTGATCGGGTGGATGCGGGGAGGATGTTTCCACTGATGGGTGATACTAGAACTAGGGGGCATAATCTAAGAATAAGGGGCTGTGCTTTCAAAACTGAGATGAGGAGAAACTTCTTCACTCAGAGGGTAGTAAATCTATGGAATTTGCTACCCCAGAGAGCTGTGGAAGCTGCAACATTAAATAAATTTAAAATGGAGATAGACAGTTTCCTAGCAGATAAGGGAATTAGGGGTTACGGGGAGAGGGCAGGGAAGTGGACGTGAGCCTAGATTCGGATCAGCCATGATCCTATTGAATGCCGGAGCAGGCCCGAGGGGCCGTGTGGCCTACTCCTGCTCCTACTTCTTATGTTAATATATTGCCGTTCAGATAATAATCTGCCTTCCTGTTTTTGCCACCAAATTGGATAACCTCACATTTATCCACATTATACTGCATCTGCCATGCATCTGCCCAATCACCCAACCTGTCCAAATCATCCTGTAGTTTCTCTGCATCCTCCTCACAGCACACACGCCCACCCAGCTTTGTGTCATCTGCAAACTTGGAGATATTACATCTAGTTCCCTCGTCTAGATCATTAATATATATTGTGAATAGCTGGGGTTCTAGCACCGATCCCTGCGGTACCCCACTCGTCACTGCCTGCCACTCGGAAAAAGACCTGTTTATTCCAACTCTTTGCTTCCTGTCTGCCAACCAGTTCTCTATCCAAGTCAGTACTTTACCCCCAATCCCATGTGCTTTAACTTTGCACGCTAATCTCTTATGCGGGACATTATTGAAAGCCTTCTGAAAGTCCAAATACATCACATCCACTGGTTCTCCCTTATCTATTCTACTAGTCACATCCTCAAAAAATTCCAGTAGATTAGTCAAGCATGATTTGCTTTTGTAAATCCATGTTGACTTTGTCCGATCCTGTCACTGTTTTCCAAGTGCTCTGCTATTACATCTTTTATAATGGACTCTAGCATTATCCCCACTACTGATGTCAGGCTTACTGGTCTATAATTCCCCGTTTTCTCTCTACCACCTTTTTAAAATAGTGGGGTAACGTTAGCTACCCTCCAATCCATGGGAACTGTTCCAGAGTCTATAGAATGTTGGAAGATGACCAGCAATGCATCTAATATTTCTAGGGCCACTTCTTTAAGTACCGTAGGATGCAGATTATCAGGCCCTGGGGATTTATCGGCCTTCAATCCCGTCAATTCCCCTAACACCATTTCCCTACAAATACTGATATCTTTCAGTTCCTCCCTCTCAGTGGACCCTATGTTCCCTGACATCTCTGGGAGTTTACTTGTGTCCTCCTTTGTGAAGACAGAACCAAAGTATGCATTTAATTGATTTGCCATTTCTTTGTTCCCCATTATAAATTCCCCTGATTCTGACTGCAAGGGACCTACGCTTGACTTCACCAATCTTTTTCTCTTCACATATCTATAGAAGCTTTTACAGTCAGTTTTTATGTTCTCTGCAAGCTTACTCTCATATTCTTTTTCTCCCCTCTTAATTAATCCCTTTATCCTCCTTTGCTGAATCCTAAACTGCTCCCAATCCTCAGGTTTGCTGCTTTTTCTGGCCAATTTATATGTCCTCTCCTTGGATCTTTATGCTATCCCTAATTTTCCTTGTTAGCCACGGTTGAGTCATCTTTTTTATTTTATTTTTATGCCAAACAGGGATGAACAAATTCTGTAGTTCATCCATGTGACCATTAAATGTTTGCCATTGCCTATCCACCGTCAACCCTTTAAGTAACGTTCCCCAATCCATCCTAGCCAACTCGCGCCTGATACCGTCGTAGTTTCCTTTATTTAAATTCAGGACCCCAGTCTCCGAGTCAACTACTTCACTCTCCATCTTAATGAAGAATTCTATCATATTATGATCGCTGTTCCCCAAAGGGCCTCGCACAACAAAATTGCTAATTAATCCTTTCTCATTACATAATACCCAGTCTAAGATGGCCTAATCTCTAGTTGGTTCCTTGACATATTGGTTCAGGAAACCATCCCGTATACAGTCTAGGAATTCCCCTCCACGGTATTGTTACTAATTTGGTTAGCCCAATCTATATGTAGATTAAAGTCACCCATGATAACTGCTGTGCCCTTATTGCACGCATCTCTAATTTCCCATTTAATGCCATCTCCAACCTCAGCACTACTGTTTGGGGGTCTGTATACAGCTCCCACTAACGTTTTCTGCCTCTTGGTATTTCTCAGCTCTACCCATACAGATTCCACATCATCAGAGCTAATATCCTTCCTTACTATTGTGTTCATCTCCTCTTTAACCAGCAATGCTACCCCACCTCCTTTTCCTTTTTGCCTGTCCTTCCTGAATATTGAATACCCCTGGATGTTGAATTCCCAGCCTTGGTCACGCTGAAGCCAATTAGTATACAATTTAGTATACTGTATTCGCTGCTCACGATGTGGTCTCCTCTACATTGGGGAGACCAAACGCAGATTGGGTGACCGCTTTGCGGAACACCTCCGTTCAGTCCGTAAGGGTGGCCCCGAGCTTCCGGTGGCCTGGAACTTTAATTCACCGCCCCATTCCCACTCAGACCTCACCGTCCTCGGCCTTTTGCATTGTTCCACGGAAGCTCAGCGTAAACTCGAGGAACAGCACCTCATCTTTCGATTAGGCACTCTACAACCCTCTGGAGTTCAACAATTTCAGATCGTAACCTCGGCCCCTATCACATATATATATTTTTTTCCCCTCCCACATGGCAGCTGTCCTTCATTCTGCCAGCGCAATTCACACTCCAACTAGAGCCATCCTTTGTTCCTTAATCTGTCCCAAATTCCACCTCCTCTTGCCTTGAATATCTCTTAATGTCTCTCAATGTCTCCTAATCTCTCCTGCTTTCTATCCTATCACTGACCTTCCCTTTTGTTCTCTCATCCCTTCCCCCTTTTCCCAGCCCCTAACTTGCTTTAAAATCTATTCTATTTCCTACTGTTTCCAGTTCTGACGAAAGGTCTTCGACCTGAAACGTTAACTCTGTTTCTCTCCCCACAGATGCTCCCTGGCCTGCTGAGTTTTTCCAGCGTTTTCTGTTGTTATTTCAGATTTCCGGCATCCGCAGCATTTTGCTAGAATATTAATTTAATTGCCTTGAAAAAATCCTGTCTGAGTGTTGGTAGTCGTGTGATGTGCGGGACAGCACAGCTGATCCTGATCTCACCTGACTATCAGAACACCTCCTATTGTGACAATATGGGTTTTCCCCCAACTCTTTGTGCAAAACTACTAAATGATTGTCACTAAACCTAAATGAAGAATAAAATCAGTAAATATTGGAATAAGGGAGGAAAGCTCTACATCTCAGATGCCATCAAGGACCTTCATTTCCCTCAGAACTGAGAGTGACCGTCAGCTGTCACAAATGTAATTCTCCTTCCTGTGGACTCTCCAATGGGTCCAATAGTAGCAGTGGCATAAACAAATACTGGGAGGACAAGACTCTTAGAGGGCATGGGTCTGAGTACTGTGCTCCCAGCTCCCCAACATAACATAAAAGCACCTTTTCGTCTGATCAGTCTGTGCTGGATTTAAATCCAGATGCCATTGATGAAAGGAAACCCTCTGTGCTGCTCTTACCTGATATTATTCTAAAATGGTTCGATTCAACAGATGCCTTACGTCAGTAAGTTAAGTCAAATTAAATACAGGCAATTATCAGCTGTAGATGAGTGGAATATTTTAATTTTCACAGGATTGAATGTACCAAAACCAGCGTTTATGTCAAGACCTAGCAGTGGGTGCCAACCCCGTGTATATGTTTCTAGTGACTCGGATGAGGAGTGGACGCCTAAACATCATGTGAAAAACCCACCAAGTATATTGAATGTGTTTTCTTTGTTAAAGTATTAAATGTGCTTTTTTATCACCCTGATCATAACCAGTTTGTCCAGCAGCTAGTACATATTTTTGTCAGGAGGCAGTTACTTTGAAGTTTTGGAGAGCTGGAGAGGTAAGTAAATTGTCTGATCACATTTTCCCTTATACTTGTGTAAGTTTTCTTTTCCAATTTTTATCTGCATAATGTATTGATTTTTTCGAGCCGGAATAAACTAGATGGGGTCGATTTTAACTCAGGTGCGGGGAATTGTCGGGTTCCCCGAATTTCGTGTTTCCCACACGAATCTAAATGGGTGTGTGAGATTGATACAATTTTAACTCAATTGGCCAATTGGTTTCCAACATGTGGGAACCCTTGGCAAATGAGTATTTCCAGTCAGAAAGTCGCATAATATGACGTCATCATTGCTGCTGCATTTAAGGTCTGCAACAAGCCTTGCTTCTTCTGCAGGCTGCCAACCTTTTGGCATTTGATGGCACAGGAACCTGCAGGAACAATGTCCAGCGGGAGGCCAAGATCATCTCCTAAATTTGGTGAGGCATCACTGCAGGCATTGTTGGATGGGGCTAGGGCCCACAGGAAGGTCCTGTTCCCTTCTTCAGGGCTGAAGAGGCCTCCCAGTCAGACGAAGGCTATGTGGCTACAGGTGGCTGGGGAAGTCAACTCCTTGGGGCTCACACGACGTACCTGGATGCAGTGCAAGAGAAGATCCCATGACCTTCATCGCACTGGAAAAGTAAGTATGAAGTTTCCATCACCCTCAATCTGATCCATATTGCCTTTCCTCACCAGCACTCAGCTTTACCAATCTCTTCCTCCACATCCCACTTGACACTCACATCTATGCACCCTTAGCCATTCCCTCTCTCTCTATGCTCACATTCACCTAACTATTCGACCATGCAGCCCTCACACTCCCTCTCACTCTGATGCTTTGAACATAACTGACAACACACAGGGAGGTCCCTTGGTCTTGCAACCTCACTCCATCTTTGTCTCCTTCTAAGTATCAATGCTATGCAATCTCTACACTCACTCCCTCATTCTCACTCAACCCCCACTTGTCTCCCTCATTGCAGGAAAAGAGAGCTCACAACAGGAGAGAGCGAGCCAGGACAGGAGGAGGGCCACCCTCATTAGCCCAGCTCACCCCCTGGGAGGAAGCCGTCCTGGAGATTGTCGGGGATGATACAGAGGTGGAAGTTGGGGAAGGACAGACAGGTGCATCCCCGCAAGCTGGTGACAGAATAGTTTTCCATCTCTCTCATTGACATTGCAATTGTTCAATTTCAATTTCAATTTTATTTGTCGCATAACCAAATACAACAAGTGAAATCCAGTCAGTGAAATGCTTTTTTCTTAACGAGCCGAGCACACCAAGCAGCAAAGGACACTTAGCTGCTGGTACGCACGGAGCCCGCAAGGATGGCAGCCATCTTCATCGGCGCCATCACAATAGGGTCCGCTCTTGCCTCGCTCCGCCTTTCCCGCACTCCTGCCCGACAATCTTCAGCCGCCGTGGTACAGACGCCATCTACTGGGCCGACAGCGACTCTTTAATGTCCTCTCCATGGCGCTGGTGACTCTAATAGCCTGCAAGTCTCCTCCACACACCTGGCCTGCATATTACCCCTGGCTGTCCCACTTGGCGTCCTGGTAACCGGGCTCCCCGCCAGCTCTCGCTCCTTCAAACTGCTCTCTCCAGCTCTCGCTCCTTCAAACTGCTCTCTCCAGCTCTCGCTCCTTCAAACTGCTCTCTCCAGCTCTCGCTCCTTCAAACTGCTCTCTCCAGCTCTCGCTCCTTCAAACTGCTCCCTCCAGCTCTCGCTCCTTCAAACTGCTCTCTCCAGCTCTCGCTCCTTCAAACTGCTCTCTCCAGCTCTCGCTCCTTCAAACTGCTCTCTCCAGCTCTCGCTCCTTCAAACTGCTCTCTCCAGCTCTCGCTCCTTCAAACTCCTTCATGAGTCGCTGATAATGATTCTGAAGCTACATCATATGGACTTATGATCATCTGCAAAATGCAATGTGCATGTAACCTTGGCATCACATCTCTAACTCTTCCCATTACTCCCCCACAGGACCATCGAGAGCCCCAGTCCCCACTGTGCAGGAGGAAGAGCCTGAGATTCCAGGCTCCTCAGAATAATCTGCAACCTCTGAGGGCGCAGCATCAGCAGAAATAAGCGCACCCAGCACCAGCGCAGACACTCACACCTCGGGGGGACCATCGGGACATAGAGTAGTGTTGTCACCTGGTGTATCACAGCTCACAAGTGAGCATCAGCAGATTGTGGAGACAGGGACAGCAGTGGAGAGTCCTCGCCGGAGGGCGCAGGACTCTGCCAGCTCGGCTCAGCTGCATGTCGACCCTCTGCCTCTGGGTCCATCCATAAGATCAGGGGTGATGGAACTCCATGCACAGATGCAGGAGTCTCTGGCAGGTTTTGTCTCCAGGGTCGCTGCGAGTGTGGAGCAAATGGAGGAGTCCATAGCGACCATGAGCAGAGCTTTTGTGGAGTCAGTGGCGCATGAACGCATCAACACGGAAAGGATGGCTACCTACGTGGAAATGATTGCTGCCTCCATGGTAAGGCTGGCTACCGTAGAGGAGAGGATGGCTACGGTAGAGGAGAGGAGGGCTACAGCCATGGAGGAGGTTAGTCGCCAGGGTAAATCCATGTTGACTTTGTCCGATCCTGTCACTGTTTTCCAAGTGCTTGACTAATCTACTGGAATTTTTGAGGATGTAACTGGTAAAATAGATAAGGGAGAACCAGTGGATGTGGTGTATTTGAACTTTCAGAAGGCTTTCAATAAGGTCCCGCATAAGAGATTAGTGTGTAAAGTTAAGGCACATGGGATTGGGGGCAAGGTACTGACTTGGATAGAGAACTGGTTGGCAGACAGGAAGCAAGGAGTTGGAATAAACAGGTCTTTTTTCGAGTGGCAGGCAGTGACTAGTGGGGTACCGCAGGGATCGGTCCTAGGACCCCAGCTATTCACAATATATATTAATGATCTAGATGAGGGAACTAGATGTAATATCTCCAAGTTTGCAGATGACACAAAGCTGGGTGGGCGTGTGTGCTGTGAGGAGGATGCCAAGAAAATCCAGTATGATTTGGACAGGTTGGGTGATTGGGCAGATGCATGGCAGATGCTGTATAATGTGGATAAATGCAAGGTTATCCACTTTGGTGGCAAAAACAGGAAGGCAGATTATTATCTGAACGGCAATAGATTGGGAGAAGGGGAAGTGCAACGAGACCTGAGTGTCCTTGTGCACCAGTCGCTGAAGGTAAGCATGCAGGTGCAGCAGGTGGTTAAGAAGGCAAATGGTATGTTGGCCTTCGTAGCGAGAGTGTTTGAGTACAGGAACAAGGATGTCTTGCTGCAGTTGTACAGACGAAGGCTGTGTCGCTACAGGTGGCTGGGGAAGTCAACTCCTTGGGGCTCACACGGCGCATCTGGATGCAGTGCAGGAGAAGATTCCATGACCTTCATCGCACTGGAAAAGTAAGTATGAAGTTTCCATCACCCTCAATCTGATCCCCATTGCTTCTCCTCACTAGCACTCAGTTTTAGCAATCTCTTCCTCCACATCCCACTTGACACTCACATCCATGCACCCTTAGCCACTCCCTCTCTCTCTATGCTCACATTCACATAACTATTTGACCATGCAGCCCTCACACTCCCTCTCACTCTGATGCTTTGAACACAACTGACAACACAAAACTGGCCATGCCCCCAAATTGAATTAATCACCATTGAGAGATTCCGCTAATTGCACCCATTTGCGGGCCTTTGGTGGCGGCTCTTAAAATTAAGCTGTTTTTTTAAGGTGCAAGGACACTAATAGGCACATTTTAAAAGCCTTTGAGTATAATTTTTTTTAATTTATAAGTAACTGACTACTGTACCCCAAAATAACTAGCAATGGTTCTGTATAGTTTTTTAAAGTCACTTTCAGTAAATTAAAGTTCGGTTACTCACAGGTGGTGGACTAGACACTCCGATTAAAAATGCTTGGGGGTAAATTCGGTTTCTTTATTCCTCCCGTTAGTGCCCTAAGAGGGCGCTAACGGGGCGCAAATCAACTAGCGCCCCGGCACAGCGCTGCCAACACCTCATGCAAAATTCAGCGGGAGCTTAGCGGCGGCGTTAACCCTTAGCGCCCCGTGGCCCTGCACCACCGGCGATGACGTCATTGCTGTGTGCAGCGCCCCGGCCGCGATCTTCGGTAGCGCTCCCTGACTTACCGCCGGACGCTATGTCCGACGGGGTCAGGGGGCCTAACTGTGGCCGGGGCAGCGCTATTTAAAGGCGAGGTGCCAGGCGGCCATTTTTGTTGCTGGCCGTCTGCCAGCACCTGCCTCCGCTCCTGTCCCCGGCCTCCTGACCCGCACCCCCGTGGACTGCTGGCTGCGCTCCATGAGCCTGGCACTTCTCTTGAGTGCCGGGCTCTTTTGCCGGCACTCCGATACCCGGTGGCCCAGCTGGGTCCCGGGTCGCGCTGCGCAAGACCCCGCCCCTTTAAGAAGTGTCCCAAGCCAATTTCGAGTTTGGGATTTTGTATACTTTTGTTCACAAACAGATGTTGAATTCCTCTGAACTTACACATAACTGCAACTTCCTTTTTGTAACCGAAATACTGTACTGGGTACAAAATGTTCTGAACCTGTTTAAATATAACATTCTCAAATACAGGAAAGTTAAAATTGATATTTTGTTTATTTTGCCAAGAGTACCATAAGATGAGCTCAACATTGCCAATGACGTGTAGGTTTAAATACATATTTGCCTTGGCCCAGATCGGATCGTTGTCAATATAAAGTCAACATGGTTATTTACACGGATGGGGCAAAATTGTTCTCATGATGCGGGCAACAATGGAAGGCCACATTTATTGCCCAAAACCTAGTTTTTCTTGAGGGCATGTAATGTGGGACTGGAGTCAGACTGGTTCGGGGTGGCAGGTTACCTTCCCTGAAGGACATTAGTCAAACAGTTGGATTTTTACGACAACTCGGCAAATTTCTCAGTTACTTTTTGGAACTGCCCCCAAGTTACCAAACTTGAGAATTCAATTTCATAACTTTGCATAGTAGGATTTGACATACTGTATCACCTTATTGGTAGCTCCTTACCAAAGTACCCCGGATGTTAATCAAGGATTAAATATCTATTGATATTTTAAACCAACACTAGCTCATACAAATTAGTGTTAATAGTACAAAAGTACTCTTAGGCCGCGAATTTGTCAGCAGTGTCAGGATGGGTGCGGGTCAGCTGGTTTCCGGCTTCCAGTCCCGCCCCCAGCTGCCTCCATTCCACAGACGTGGTTTAGCCTTGATTGATAACAGGAAGCGGATCTGATGACATCATTTGATGACACGTTATCTGCCGGTTTCCTTAAAGGGACCATGCACAATTTAATTTTGACAATTGATCTCTCAGTGTTTGACAGCATTGAGGTGCTGAAAACACTGACAATCACTGCACAAAGGTGAACTCTTGCACCCAGACTCTCCAATGACTCCCTCCATATGCTGGAATAGATGGCAGCTGTAGGTGAGGTGACAGAAGCGGTCTGTCACTGGTGAGAGAGGTTCTCCCAATGAGGTGGCACTAGACGTATAGTTGGATTTAAACACTTGTAAGCTAAAGAAATCTGTAAATGTTTAAAAATGCAGCAACCAACATTTTCTTTGCTCTGAAACTCACCATGTGCAACATTGGATCTTTCACACCACTTCTGCAGCTGTCATCATTCCACACACATTACAGCAGACTCACAACATGCCACACTTACCTGGCGTGGTGTCCGGACACTGGGAAACCCAGCCCAGAAGCAGGAAAATCCAAAAACAGGCTGAAAACTACTGACAAGTACCTGTTAATAGGTAGGTAATTGCCTTTAATCCGTTTCCTGCTGCTTGGTGTCGGATCCATTCGCAAATCGGGAACCTGACACTTGGGAAAGCTGTTTGGAGGCGGGTTGACGGCGGGATCGGAACCCGCCATTAATCAAATCGAATTTAACCTCTGACCCGCCTCCAAACCCGTCCTCTGAGTGCTGACAAAATCGCGGCCTTAATGCCTGAACTGCTAACATGCATAAAGTGTGAAAACTGTTGTCTAAAATAGCAGTGGAAAGTAGAATGGATTAGTTCGGAAATCACTTAACTATTGCATGTTGAAGGTGAAGGAAAATGTAGAAGGGAACAATTTCATTATAAGATGCTCTACCTTTCATGTAATGTGGAATATCATAAACTAATTCAATAGAGATGACACGAGAAAACCGCAACAATTGGAAACTGTTTGGGCGTTATTTTGGCCAAAAGGTGAAAACAGGTGCTAAATGGGTGCTGTGCTAATAAAAAACACCTGTTTGAAAGTCTGGGTTTAGCACACAATTTTCAGGCTAATTGTTGATTATCATGATTTCAACGTGTCTGCAGGCACTAACCGGAAACCTGTAGGTTAAGCAATCAAGTGTTGATTAGATGCAATTTTTGTGGGGCAGTATACGTGGGCTCCTCGCACCCACTTCCACTGAAGGTGTGGAGTGCTCTGACTGGCACAAAGCAGCACATTGCAGGATGGCTCAGGGACCAAAGAAGAGGATGCACAGGTTATCAGATGTGGCACTGGAGGTCCTGGTGGAGGAGGTCCAGAGGAGGAGGGATGCCCTGTACCCGCAGGGGGAAGGATGCCACCTCACCCTCCTGTCTGTCTATCCTGCAGCAGCTGGTGCTGCTCTGCCTGGCCTCGTATCCTCCCATTCCTCACCCAGACCAAGGGGGATCCCTGGCAAGATGCCCATGACCAAGCACTCCCTTTCTCCTGGTGACTCCTATAAGGTGGAGTAGCACAGCACTTACCCTTTTCAGGTGAAGTCCTCAGAGCATTTCCAGAATAAATATTGCTCGAGTGTTGGCGAAGTCTTGATTAAAGTGTCCCAGAAAGTCACCCGATGTGTTTCAGAAGTCCTCTTTACAGCTCTAGCAGCAGCGACCATGAAATGGGGAGTATCCCTTTAAGTGGTGAGTATCTCTTTAAGTAGCGCTTGAAATCGACATCAATGTCATGTTAGGGTGTTAGTTGAAGCACTAGCCACCAAAATGCCGTGCAGCCTCTTTAATGAGCGCTAGCAGTCATTTTAAGTGGCAGTGGCAATCAGCCGTTTAAATAACCTCTGGGCGGCCATTCCTAGCGCTGGCTTCAACTCCTTTACCAAGATAGCATCTTGCATTAAACGCGGGCTAAACCGACATTTCAGTTTAAGACCCCATCTTGGCAACCTCTTTAGTGCCTAAAGTATTCGGCGAAGATTTGGCCCACCTACATGTTTGTAAACCTCCCACCTGAAATGAAATGTTTGTGCCCTGGATGCCAATAGATAACCAAGTGGGCAGCAGTACTCAGCTGAGGTTGCATACTTCCAGATTGGTTGATCCAATTGGTACTCGCTGCAGGAAAATATGCTGGTCTGTGGGCACCCTAATGCCTCTATAATGGGCAGCTTATCTGAGCAGCTTCCCGCTGAGAAGGGAGATCCAAAGGTAACTATCCACAGGGAGAAAAAACTGAATTTAGGATTATTCCCTATGATGTAGGACATGTTTTTAAAATTCTTTATGCATTACATGATGGGAGCACCTTATTTTGGATCTACTCTTCCCTTCACCTTCCTACTTCTTTTATGACTCAGGAATGTGGTTATGTGTACGTGTACAAAAGAAAACCTCTCCCAGACACTTAGCAATACTACCTTGAACAGTCAATCCTTAGAGACTGGCAATGGATAAACTAATGCAGATTACTATTACATTTTTAATGATTACTGAGAAAAAAGAACCGCTTATGTATTGATCAACATTTATCAAACGTAGTTTGAGGATCCTATTACACCCACCACAGATACAATCTCTAACGGGACTTGAACCCATGACCCTGTGCCTAACAAGCGTAAAATCTTAGTCTTCATTCATTCATTGGACTTCCCTTCCTCTTGAAAGGAAGGTTATTTTCTTTGTGCTTTGTTCGAAGTGCTCATCAAATTGGTAAAATGATTAACTTATAATTGCATGATTAGGCTGAGTGGCCAGGAAGTAGAATGAGTATCACCACTGCCCTGCAGATTTGTGATATCCTGCTAGAGATTGTATCTCTGCTGACTGCAATAGAAGCTGGAACATTTGATAGATTCTGATCAACACACATTTCCCATTCACAGTATACTGATTTCTGGTTGACTAATCTTAATTGTTTTGTATTGATAAAAAGTAAAGCTATCCATCATCATTATCTGACATACATATAACTGACTACCCATGTCTTTTGCGTATCCTGAAATTAATTTGTTTTTTTGCTTAACTTTTCAACTAGGTCACACTTTATGTTAAATTTCTGCGGGTTTGATTTGTGACTGATGCTAACTCTGCTATCACATCATTGTTCTGAACAAGGCTATTAAGAAAGTAGTCAACTTGATCACCAGTGCTCTCTCTCCTTAAACACAACTTCCTATTCCATTTTCTAGACTTTTCTTTCTCTTCTGATTCCCTAGAATTTAGAACAATGAGAGGTGATCTCACTGAAATGTATAAAATTCTTTAGGAGCTTGACAGGGTAGATACTGGGAGGCTGTTTCCCCTGGCTGGGGAGTCTAGAATTACGGGTCACAGGATCAGAATAAGGGATTGGCCATTTAGGATTGAGAAGAGGAGAAATTTCTTCACTCAAAGGGTTGTGAATCTTTGGAATTCTCTACCGCAGAGGGCTATGGATGTATATTCAAGACAGAGATTGATAGATTTTTGGATACTGTACTAAGGGAACCAAAGGATATGGGGATAGGGCGGGAAAGTGGAGTTGAGATAGATCAGCCATGATATTGAATGACGGAGCAGGCTCAAGGGGCCGAATGGCCTACTCCTGCTCCTATTTCTTATGTTCTTAGGTTCTAATGCAGGTGTCAATTGTTACCACTGATTTACTCTTCTTTTCACTGCTATTTTACAAAACAGGTTTTGCACCTACTTTGTGGATGTTAGCAGTTCCGTTCACTTAGGGGCTTTTACTTCTCTTAGTATACAGAGAATGTATTAAATTCATGCCTTTTACTCCCTCTTTTATACACTCTCAGGAATGTACAACTTTAGGATAGAATTTTCAGGGAAGGAATCGTGTGTAGTAAGGCATCCACCTAACATAGAGCGTGTGCCTTTGGCGCTCATTAAGTATTCCATGTGAGTGGGTGCATCTAGGAGCTCCCATTCAAGAGGTAGGACTTGAGGTGCTGCAGCAGCTATTTAGAGTTCCCTTCTGATTGTTCAGAATAAGATAGCGGCGATCAAAGAATGAGCATGGATGGTAGTGGCGGTGGTGCAGAGGACAATGGTGACCACTATTATCGGCCACTTGACTGAATGCTGTGGCTCTCAGCACTAAAATTCTCTCACCTGGTGTTTCAATCCCTCCCTATCCACCAGCCCTACAAACCCCCTGACCATTCCATTCCTCTCACTTTATCCCCCAATTGGTAGCCAAGCTTTCAGCTGCCTATGCCGGATGCTCTGGAATTACCTCCCTAACCCCCTCCATCTCTCCATTCCCCTCTCATCATTTAAGACCCTCCCTAAAGCCCCCCTCTTTGACCAAACTTTTGGTTACCCCTCCTAATATCACCTTCTTTGGGTTGGTGTCCATATTTACCTAATGCCTCTGTAAAGTGCTTTGAGACAGATTTTCTAGGTTAGAGATACTATGGCCTGGATATTTACTGGGGCGGGTTACATGGGCGGGGGGGGGGGGGACAGAGTTTCAGACGGGAAACTCGGAAGCCTGGGTTTCCCCGCATGCCGTGGAGTTTTAACTCCACAGGATGTGTCTTTTGGCCCTGACAGGTTCCCCGCCCAGAAGTCAGCCTGATTAACAGGCTTGGCTTCCAGTCGGGCGAGAAGGACTCTGGTACAGGCCGCAGGACCAGGCAGCACTGATCCATGACCCCGGGGGGGGTGGTGGGTCAGGTCTGATCCCACACTCCAGCAGGGGGGAGGGTTCCAATCCGGGGGTTTTCCGATCCCACACCCCGGGGGGTTCCGATCCCGGACCCTGGGGTTTTTATATGGGGGTCTGATGGTGGGGAGCTTGGGTGGCAGGGGGAAGCCGTCCTGCTCCTCATGGCCCACAAGCAGTGCAGTAAAGGCACTTGCCTTCTCCCCAAAGCTGTCCTCACCATGCTTCACCTGCCGGTATTTTTGTAGTAACAGCCATTGCTATTATGTGGGAAAGGAGCTTCAAGCGCTGGCCCTGCAACAGTTACTTGTTTGATACATCCGAGGGCAGCAAATTGTTTCATATTACAAATGATTCCTATGCCAGCCTGGTTGGCAGTAGAGACATGGGCAGAAAAGTAGAGGGAGGAAATGATCTTGCCTGAAACTGACAGGGCTGTCACTAGCGTGTGGTCATAAGAACATAAGAACATAAGAAATAGGAGCAGGAGTAGGCCAATCGGCCCCTCGAGCCTGCTCCACCATTCAACAAGATCATGGCTGATCTGATCCTAACCGCCAATCTACTATCACAGAACCATCTCCTGAATCTAACAGAATTAGACACACGAAATAGGAACAGGATCAGGCTACACGGCCCCTGGGCCCGCTCCGCTACCCACAGGGCCATGTCCGATCCGAACCTAGACTCATGTCCAAATTCCTGCCCGCACCCCGTAACCCTTAATTCCCTTTACTTCTAGGAAACTGTCTATTTCTATTTTAAATTTTTGTAATGATGTAGCTTCTACAGCTTTTTGGAGCAGCATATTCCATGGACCTACCACCCTCTGAGTGAAGTAGTTCCTCCTCATCTCAGTTTTGAAAGAGCAGCCCCTTATTCTAAGACTATGCCCCCTAGTTCTAGTTTCACCTATCATCGGGAACATCCTCCCCGCATCCACCCGATCCAACCCCTTCACAATCTTATGGCCTAGAAATTCAGTTGGTTGCGCCAGCCGGTAATGCCTTAGGAGGAGTAGATGTCGGGCGCTAGGCAGCTAGCGGCCGGGCGCAGCGCGATCTGCGCCTCTCCCCAACTTCACTCACGATTTAGCGGCGGCGCAAAGTCTTTGCGCGTGCTCAGCTGCGCGCGCAGATCCTGACGTCATTTCCTCGTGCAACGCCCTTTGTGCGCCCCAAACCGGAAATTCAGTCGCGAGGCCCCATTGTGCGCCTGGCGCCCCTAGCGACTGGTAGAGTGGAACGGTGCTCATTCGATGCAGGGCGCAGGGGACGCAAATTAAAGGGCACTCCTCCTGCACTATAAAAGGCTGCCATTTCGCAGCACTCCTTCTTGAGAGACGGATCTTTGCAGAGAGACCAAGGTAGAGAGCTTTCTACTTTGGCTCAACACTCGGACAGGTACTTGTGGCGTCAGGCCACAGCTTTCCACTTGTCTTTGTCTTCATTGACATATCATTGTTTGCTAACATATTATGGGGGCTGCAATGGGTGCAAACGCTGGCTTTCTCCATTGCATCCAAAGGGCTCACAGATGCCGTGAGAGAGTGGCAGCCCTGGCTAGACGGAGAGGGGGCAACAGGCGTCGGGAAAGGAGTCCTTACCCACCCAGGGTATACGGCCAGCAGTTCTCCTATCTCAACATGTCTGACAAGCAGTGTGTTCGGAGGCTGCGATTCTGAAGGGAGGTGGTCACAGAGATCTGCCACCTGCTTGGCGGTGATCTGCAGCCACAGCTGAGGAGCAGGACGTCTCTGTCGGTGGCAGTGAAGGTGACGGTGGCTCTCAACTTCTATGCCACCGGCTCCTTCCAATCCGCTACTGGGGACATTTCCAACATCTCCCAGTTCGCCGTGCATTGCTGCATCCGCCAGGTGACCAATGCCCTTTTCAAAAGGAGACGTCAGTTCATCTCCTTCTCCATGGCCCTTGCCAAGCAGCAACAGCATGCAATGGGCTTTGCAGCATTCGCGGGCTTCCCCATGGTGCAGGGCGCCATTGACTGCATGCATGTGGCTTTGCGGGCACCTCTGGAGAATTCCGAGGGTTACCGCAACCGGAAGGGCTACCATTCGCTCAACGTCCAGCTGGTGTGTGACCACAGGCAGCTCATCCTAGCTGTCAATGCCCACTTTCCAGGCAGCAGCCACGATGCCTTCATCCTGCGCCAGACTTCTGTGGCAGACATGTTCCAGGCCCAGCCTCACCCACGAGGATGGCTTATCGGGGACAAAGGCTATCCTTTGTGTACCTGGCTGAAGACCCCGCTCCGTGCGCCCAGCACCCCTGCTGAAGAGGGATACAACGATAGCCATCAAGCGACCAGGAACATCATAGAGCAAACAATCGGCGTCCTGAAGCAACGGTTCCGCTGACTGGGTCGTTCCGGTGGAGCCCTACAATATTCGCCGGAGCGAGTCTCCCATTTCGTGGTCGTTTGCTGCATGCTGCACAACCTGGCTATCCGCAGGACTCAGCCACTGCCACCAGAGATTGGAGGACCACCTGAGGAGGAGGAGGAGGAGGAGGAGGAGGAGGACCAGCACAGGAGGGAGGCAGAAAGTGCAAGGGCCGCCCGTCGCCAGCTTATTGAACGTCGGTTCTAGGCCCCCTCTCAGGGAATGGCTTGTGCCAATGTCAGCAGATGAATGTAGCCGCTCCACAAGCCCTCAGCCGAGCAGGGCAACCAGGACTTGACAAAAAAACCATGCATAGTGCAATTTAAGAACATTAATTTATTGCAAACCTCTGCCCTTCCCACATTACAACCTCATGTGGAGAAGCCCCCTCCAAAAACACAAAACTAACAGTCTTGGCCTTACAAAAGCTAAAAAAGACACCAGTCTTGGCCTTACAAAAACAAAGAAAGACACCAGTCTCGGCCTTACAAAAACAAAGAAAGACACCAGTCTCGGCCTTACAAAAACACAACTACACCAGTCTCGGCCTTTCAACAACCACAAAGCATTTGTGCAGATCTTCTACTTTTTGCCCTGCGAGGGCGATGCCTTTCGCATCCTTGCCTGGCCCCTGCCCGCCCTGCAGCTCCTCCTCAATGGGAGCCCAGTGGCTGCAGCAAGGCTGGGGGAAGGCTGCTGAGGGTCAGATGGCGAGACGGCAGATGCCCTTGGGGGTCGGCCTGCACCAGCTCTGGCCCTCGAGGGGCCGGCTGCTGACTGCTGCAACTCTGCTTGGGCGGCAGCAGTCTGTCCAGCGGCTCGTGGCAGCTGCAATGGCGGAGTGGCAGTGTCGGCTGCAGGAATGGTGCCAACCTGACAGATCGCAGGTGCTCGCTGGTCGCCTGATACAGTGGCACTCGCACGGGCCAGCACTGCAGCATGCACAGCAAACAGCTGAAGGACAGACTGCTGGGCTGCTGCTGCGCGGCGAGTGCCCTGGCAATGCCTGGCTGATCCAGCGAGGGTGGCAGCAGTTAGTGCCCGTGTGGCCCTGGTCTGTGTCCGCATGACAACAGCCAGTGAATGGACGGCACGACTGAGCACTTGGCTCGAAGCCGCCTGTGCTGCCGCGAAGTCCTGTAGACTCCTGGCCTGTGCTGCACTGAATTGATCCAGACTCCTGGCCTGTGCTGCTCCAAATTGCTGCACACTCCTTGACAAAGACTCAATGGAGTCAGGCATCCTTGCCACTGCAGCCATGAGCTCATTGTGCCTGCGCTCAGCCTGGATGGCCATTTCCTCCAGGAGCCGCACCTCCTCTGCGCTGACCGTCGCAGGACTGGAGGCCGCACTCACCCTCTGGGGAGAAGTCCGCCGAGCTTCCCCACCCCTCCCGCATTGCTGCAGGCCACTGGGCCCCGGAGCTTCACTCTCCTCCGACCCTTCCCCCCGGCTCCCCTCCAGGGAAGACGTGTCCCCTTCATCGCCATGGGCTGGCGCGGCTGAGGGTGGCACTGATGGGCCGGCTTCCTCTTCCTCCTCCTCTAATTTGGAAGCGCTGACAGTGGCAGCTTGAGGGCCCACCTCCTCACCTGGCGATTCACCATCTGAAAGCAGGAAGGCACAAGAGTAGCTTTAGAGTGAGGACAGGGCGGCAGCGAGGGAGGCATGAGTGCTGCCATTCACTGCATTGGTCGGACAGTGGCAAAGGATGCTGATCTGAGGCGCAAGTGGAACGAGAGAGGTCAAAAAGGTGATGCCCTTACCATTGGTGCCCAGAACAGGGTCGGCATCTCCACTGGCGACAGGGCCAATCAGCCGGCCTGCCATAATGCGCTCCACACGCTGGTCGAGGTCAGAGAGCTCTTTGACGTCAGGACGGCCTCCCCTGGTCTCAGTTCGTTTCCGCCGGTTGTGCGCCACCTTGGCCTGCAAGAGAAAGGACGGCCTCTAAGTACAGTGTGAAGCCCTGATCTTGTCTGCAATGCCTCCCATGGTGGACTGGCCCTGACAGTGTGAAGCCCTGATCTTGTCTGCAATGCCTCCCATGGTCGAATAGCTTGTACAGTGTGTAAAGTGCTGAATGTGCAAGTGATTTTCATGACAGTCCCATAGCTGCTGGATGAGGGCTGGCCATTAGGGCTTTCAGGTCCCTTTGCCCATAAAGTGAGGTGCACATGCAGGGATGAGGAGGACACTGGAAAGGGTACTCACCCTGACAACCCGAGTGAGGTCGTTGAACTTTTTCCGGCATTGCACAGGAGTCCTGGCAACCACGCTGTTGGAAGACACCCTGTTTGAGACCTCCCTCCAGGCTTTCCAGTAGGCGCTGGGCAGCGGCCTCTTGCCACCTTCTGGGAACAGAACATGGCGCCTGCGCTCCACTCCACCAACCAGCACCCTCAGGTCACTGTCGCTGAAGCGCTGCGCTCTCTCCCTGGCCTTCTCCATAGCCCTCGGCGCTGCGCAGATGAAGCTGAAGTGGTCAGGCCTAGGTTGAGGGCTGCAGTGTGCAGGGCGTGGCAGGCAAACAAATCCACCCTCCCCCTTTAAGAGCTGACCGGCGCCAGAGTGTCTGCCGTCAATCAACAACTCGCCGCACCGGCGCTGCGCCCGGCCTCGGGGGTATCGCTCAGCACCGCCGGCTTAGCGCCTAAAGATAGTCGTGTATCGCCTGTTTTAGCGCAGCAGCAACCTCTTGGGGCGATGCGACTGAATATCGGCGAAGGTGGCGCGACTTTGCGCCGGGCGCAAACTTTAGCGGCCGCCCGACTTTAGCGCCCCAAAAGTGGCTATACTGAATTTCTAGGCCTATATGTTTCAATAAGATCGCCTCTCATTCTTCTGAACCCCAATCTACTCAACCTCTCCTCATATGTCCATCCTCTCATCCCCGGGATTAACCGAGTGAACCTTCTTTGTACTGACTCGAGAGCAAGTATGTCTTTTCTTAAGCATGGACACCAAAACTGTACGCAGTATTCCAGGTGCGGTCTCACCAATACCTTGTAAAACTGAAGCAATACCTCCCTATTTTTATATTCTATCCCCCTAGCAATGAAAGCCAACATCACATTGGCCTTCTTAATCACTTGCTGCACCTGCATACTAACCTTTTGAGTTTCGTGCACCAGGACCCCCAGATCCCTTTGTACTTCAGTACTTTCCAGTTTCTTGCCATTAAGATAATAACTTGCTCTACGATTTTTCCTGCTAAAGTGCATAACCTCACACTTTCCAGTATTGTATTCCATCTGCCAAATCTCTGCCCACTTACTTAGCCTGTCTATGTCCCCTTGCAGGTTTTTTATGTCCTCCTCACTCACTACTTTCCCTCCCATCTTAGTATCATCTGCAAACTTTGATATGTTACACTCAGTCCCCTCCTCTAAATCATTAATATAGATTGTAAAGAGTTGGGGACCCAGCACTGACCCCTGCGGAACACCACTAGTTACTGATTGCCAGTCTGAGAATGAACCATTTATCCCAACTCTCTGTCTTCTGTTAGATAGCCAATCCTCTATCCATGCCAGAATATTACCCCCAATCCCGTGATTTTTTATCTTAAGCAATAATCTTTTGTGTGGCACCTTGTCAAATGCCTTTTGGAAGTCTAAATACACTACGTCCACTGGTTCCCCTTTATCCACCCTATATGTTGCTTCCTCAAAGAACTCCAGCAAATTTGTCAAACATGACTTCCCCTTCATAAAACCATGCTGACTTTGTCCTATTAAATTATGATTATCCAAATGTCCTGTTACTGTCCTTAATAATGGACTCCAAAATTTTACCTACCACAGATGTTAAGCTAACCGGTCTATAGTTTCCAGCCTTCTGTCTACTGCCCTTTTTAAATAAGGGTGTTACATTAGCAGTTTTCCAGTCTGCCGGGACCTTTGCTGAGTCCAGGGGGTTTTGGAAAATTATTACTAATGCATCCACAATCCCTACCGCCACTTCCCTCAAGACCCTAGGATGTAAGCCATCAGGTCCAGGTGATTTATCCGCCTTGAGTCCCATTATTTTACCGAGTACCACTTCCTTAGTGATTTTGATCGTGTTTAGCTCCTCCCCCGCTATAGCCCCCTGTTTGTCCAGTGTTGGGATATTCTTAGTGTCCTCTATTGTAAAGACTGATACAAAATATTCATTCAGTGTTTTTGCCATCTCCATATTTCCCACCATTAATTTCCCGGTCTCATCCTCTAAGGGACTAACATTTACTTTAGCCACCCTTTTTCTTTTTATATAACTATAAAAACTCTTACTATCTGTTTTTATATTTTTTGCTAATTTACTTTCATAATCTATCTTCCCTTTCTTAATCAATCTTTTTGTTATTTTTTGCTGTCTTTTAAAGTTTTCCCAATCCTCTATCCTCCCACTAGATTTGGCTACCTTATATGCCCTTGTTTTTAGTCGAATACTATCCTTAATTTCTTTACTTAGCCACGGATGGCTGTCTTTTCTTTTACACCCTTTTCTTCTCAGTGGAATATATATTTTTTTGGAAGTTGTAAAATAACTCCTTAAATCTACACCACTGATCATGTATCGTCTTACCCTTTAATCTATCTTCCCAATCCACTCTACTCAATTCCGCTCTCATACCTTCACAGTCTCCTTTATTCAAGCTTAGCACGCTTGTTTGAGATCCAACCTTCTCACCCTCTAATTGAATATGGAATTCAACCATGTTATGGTCACTCATTCCAAGGGGATCCTTTACTAGGACATTTTTAATTAATCCTGTCTCGTTACACAGGACCAGATCTAAGGTTGCTTGCCCCCTGGTCAGTTCAGTTACATACTGCTCAAGAAACACATCCCTAATACACTCAATGAACTCATCCTCAAGGCAGCCCTGCCCAATTTGATTTGTCCAATTAATATGATAGTTAAAATCCCCCATAATTATAGATGTTCCCTTATTACAAGCCTCAACTATTTCCTGATTGATACTCCGTCCAACAGAGTTGCAACTGTTCGGAGGCCTATAGACTACGCCCACTAATGTTTTTTTCCCCTTATTATTCCTTATCTCCACCCAAACTGTTTCATTATCTTGATCTTTTGACCCAATATCATTTCTCTGTATTATAGTGATTCCTTCCTTTATTAACATAGCCACCCCACCTCCCCTTCCTTCCTGCCTGTCCTTCCTGATCGTTAAATAACCTGGTATGTTTAATTCCCAGGCATTGTCACCCTGCAGCCATGTTTCTGTAATGGCCACAAGATCATACCCATATGTAGTTATTTGTGCCATTAACTCGTCTATTTTGTTACGAATGCTACGTGCATTCAGATAGAGAACTTTCAAATATGTTTTGTGACACTTAGTTCCTGCTTTTGCCCTTTTTATTACTTTACCTTTTACTCCATACCTTCTGCCCCTTCCTGACATGCTCTGGTTTTTAATTTCCCCACTGCTACCTAAGTCTATGACCTTCTCTGTTGTCATTTTTATTATTTGCTCTCTAGGAACCTCCCCCCCACTAGTTAGTTTAAAGCCCTCTCTGCAGCCCTAGTTATATGATCTGCCAGGACTCTAGTCCCAGCACTGGCCAAGTGAAGCCCGTCCCAACGGAACAGCTCCCTCCTGCCCCAGTACTGGTGCCAGTGTCCCAGGAAGCAAAACCCATTTCTCCCACACCAGTCTTTGAGCCACGCATTTAACTCTCTAATTTTATTTGTCCTAGCCAAATTCGCTCATGGCTCAGGTAATAATCCAGTACCACTACAACATTTCTATTTACTCCCCCCTCTTGAATGGCCCCCCGTTCCACGGTGCTGTGGCCAGGTTGCTCATCCTCCCTGCAGTCCCTGCTCCTGTCTCCACAGGGAGTAAGAACCTTGAACCTGTTGGACAAGAGCAAGGGCTGCGGCTCCTCCAATACTACCTCCTGGATCCCCGTACCTGCCTCACTCCGTCCTGTCCCTGACCATGGGCTGTATCTGAATTAATTAACTTCATAGGTGTGACCACCTCCTGAAACACAGAGTCCAGGTACTTCTCCCCCTCCCTGATGTGTCGCAGTGCCTGAAGCTCAGACTCCAGCTCATCAACACGGAGCTGGAGTTCCTGTAGCAGCAGACACTTGTCACAGACGTAATCACCATAAGCCTCAATGGGGTCCACCGGCTCCCACATCTCGCAACAGTAACACATCACCTGCTCCATTCTATGTAATTAATAAAAAAATTTATTGTTAGTTATGGATACCCTCTGCCCGATTTTAGATGCTAGTTTCCCCTATAATTAATTGGATTTAAATTAAATCAATCCCTCTAATTACACCAGTTAAATGGTTTACCAAAAGTCACTCTGCACCAGAAAGGCCTTATTAACTATAACCCACAGAGTTAAAGTTTGAAAAGAGCACCTAACACCCCACTTACCCTAACTCACACTTACCCAAACTCACAGCACTCTCTGCTGACTCGCAGTTGCAGGTGTCCATACAGCTGATTGCACGATTCTGCAACTGTTTCCATGGTGACCCAAAACCTGTGGAGGCAGTTCCCTTTGGTCATTTTCAGGTAATTATGCCAGCACATGCAGATACAGTTGTGTATTGCATGCACTTGCATACATAGCTGGCAACGACCACGGAGAACTGCCTCCATAGGTAGATGTGGACGGTCCAGCAGGCCTTCCTGGAACACATTATCTGATCATCTTTGACTTCAAGCATTAATACCTGAACTTTTGAAAACAAACCCCATATGTAATGAAAAATTTCCATTGTAAAAATGGGTGAGTACTTTTAAGAACCCCTTTCCCCACATGCAAGAATGCTGCTGACCTTTAATGGTCACTTTCAATCAACAGACTTAATGCTAGGCCGAGGATTGGCGGCGCTGAGAATCTAGGGCGCCAGGGATCGGGATGGGGGTTGGGGGGGGTGGCGTTGGAGCTGGGCACGGGGAAGATTGGGGTTTGGTGCTGGGGAGAGTGAGGATCAGGGGGGGTCGGGGCCAAGAGTGATGGTGATAGGGGAGAGCAGTGGCGGTGATTGGTTCCTTTAATGTGGGGTCGGGAGGGGCACATTCCACATTCTGGTAAGTTACTTACCTTCTTGGTTGGGGCTAGCAGGTGGTCCCTTGGCCTAGTTTCCTTGTGTGCAGCCGTGCAAACCAATCTTGGAGGCACATTATTTGCATATGTAAAGGGCCTAAAGCATGTTTCAAGCGTGGGTAAAGGATGCACGTTTTTATTCCTTACCCAATATGGCAGGCCGTGTAGCCCCCGAAAATCGGGCACTGTGCGGACCAATTTCTAGGCCATTGGGAAATGTAGGTACCATTGATTGCACCCTGAACCTTGGAGAAACCAGCAGCCCCATAAACCTGTACGGTCCTATGCCTCTACTGCCTTGATATAATTCGAAACAAGTTATGATTTGGGCTACTCTTGCGTAAAGGGTGTCAGTGATCTAATGAGTGCATGCCCGTACTCATTGCTGGCTGATATTGCAGAGATCTCCCATGGCAACCTGAAATGACCCTGTGCTATATAAGTTGTATCATAGCCAGTTTGAGAGCAGTGGGGGCAGATGTGTATGGCTGCAGGTCATGCAGTAGGTCACAACGATGCCTCTTTGGTGAAGCACACTCTTCTTATGCAGAGCTTCTCACAGAGGTCCTCATATGACTTCATGAGTTTCCTGTATATTCTCTGGGGAGGGGGTAATTCCTGATGGGTTGTACCCTTCTAAAATTTTGCCTCACTCTCCATTTGTTCCATCCTGTGCTGCTGCTTCTCCTCCTCCATGATGATAGTATGCTGATAGGGAAAGCAATACTTGCTCCTGGGATGCCCTGACTGCAGGTGGAGAGGGTGTTGACCCTATGAGATGCAGTCAGATGTAAGTGCAGGTATTTGTAGAGATAAATGCAACAAACAAAAAAAGTATTTGAGAGCTGCAGAAATCAGTGTTTGAACTTTCCAAATAAACTCCTCACTTCCATCTTGAAGAAGTGATCTTAAAAGTGCTCATATTCTCAGTCTAACTTACCCAGAGTGCAACAGCAGTGGAAACCCAGTAAACTCACCCCTGCTACAGCACTGGCTATTAGTCGGACATATCCAAATAAGGTCAGTGAGCGGGCGGATTGTGGGAAAGCTCAAAAAGCATGAGGGCACTTGGGGAAATGTTTCAAATGCGCACAATGGATGGAAATGACTTCCACCTGGCTCATAGAATTTCCTGCACCATTTCTGCACTGCCAATGTGCTGAAAATGGTAAAGAAATTCACCCCAGCATTTCTACAAATGTTAAGGTATGTCCCAGTGTAGGGATAATTGGTTTAGATTTTGGCTGTGGAGACCTTAAAACTAGAATCTCTCAGTAAACTTGCTTTCAATTCTGGGCACCACACTTTAGGAAGGATGTCAAGGCCTTGGAGAGGGTGCAGAAGAGATTTTACTAGAATGATACCAGGTTTGAGGGACTTCAGTTATGTGGAGAGACTGGAGAAACTGTGGTTGTTCTCCTTAGAGCAGAGAAGGTTAAGAGGAGATTTAATAGAGGTGTTCAAAATCATGAACAGTTTTGATAGAGTAAATAGACACTGTTTCCATTGTTAGAAGGGTCAGCATCCAGAGGACACAGATTTAAGTTGATTGGCAAAAGAACCAGAGGCAACATGAGGGAACATTTTATTTACACTGCACGTTGTTGTGATCTGGAATGCACTGCCTGAAAGGGTGGTGAAAGCAGGATCAATATAATGTTCAAAAGAGAATTGGATAAATGCTTGAAGGGGAAAATTTATAGGGCTATGGGGAAAGGGCAGGGGATTGGGATTAATTGGATAGCACTACCAAAGAGCCAGTACAGGCATGATGGGCCGAATGGCTTCATTCTGTGCTGTGTCATTCTATGTGTTGTGTATGTAACCTGTTCCACCTTAAGAGAGCTTAAGCCTGTTCCACCTTAAGAGATGTACTACTTTCTCAGGCTGCTGTAGACGTAATACCGGGGGTGAACACACCGGTATATAAGCACTGTGCAGTAATCTTGTATTCAGTATAGTCCCTACCTCCAACCAGTAAAGACCTGTTTTTATTGTTACTCATTAGTCTGTGTCTTAATTAACTAAATAATTCACAGACTTAACACTGGCGACGAGTCAGGTTCTTACCCTGCGGCAGTTATTCCACGGCGGTTGAAGAGAGGTTTCAAACGACACCACCCCACTGGAAGCGACAGGCATTAGGACCCTGAAGCCTCCATCAGCTTGTGAACCGGAGTGGAAGACAGGGCTGGGGAAGACAGAGGTACAGGGCGATAGCGATCGGCAGATAAGGGCCGGGCCGCTTTGAAGTGAGCGGCGCAGCCGGGCCATCGATCGCAACCACCGATAAGGGCCGCACTCAGGCTGAAAGGGCAGCGGCTGCAAAAATTGAAGGCGCGAGAGCCGCGGTGCACAGCGCGGGCCATCGATCGCGATCGGGAGATAAGGGCTTTGGAGTGCGAGGCGCAGCCGGGCCATCGATCGCAAGCACTGATAAGGGCCGGGCCGCTTTCAAGTGCGAGGCGCAGCCGGGCCATCGATCGCATCCGCTGATAAGGGCCGCACTCGGGCGATCGCGGCGAAGATAAGGGCCGCACTCGGGGGCTGAAGGGAGACGGCGTCGGGTGACGGGTGAAGACCGCCAAGCGTGGGAAAACCGCCATTTTGTGGGCGGAGGACGACGGCAAGAGCGGGAAGCCGCCATCTTTGATAACAAGTAAAGAAAAGAAAATCTGAGAAATTGCAAATCTACAATGCCTAAACATGGGAATATTAGCACCTTTGATAGTGACCTCGAAGATTGGGCCATATATGTTGAAAGAGTAAAAAATTATTGTAAGGCCAATAAAATTCGTGACCAAGATAAAGCTCTAACATTATTAAATTTAATGGGTGCGAAGACATACGGGCAATTGAAACACCTGTTATCACCAGATGAACCGGCGGATAAGACGTTCGATGAGATTGTTACTGTCCTGAAAGATCATCTAAACCCCACGCCGCTGATGCTAGCAGAACGATTTAAATTTTATGACAGAAGGCAGCTACAGCATGAAAGCAATGCTGAATATTTGCTGGAATTGCGTAAATTAGCGAAATATTGCCAGTTTGGAACGGGACTGACAGATGCACTACGAGACAAATTTGTGTGTGGTTTATTTAAACAGGATACACAAAAGCGACTGCTCGAGGAGAATGAGCTGACGCTTGAGAAGGCGGTCACTATGGCAGCAGCACACGAAGCCGCAGCGAGAGGCACGGCAGTAATGCAGCTACGGTCACCGGAGCTCAGTGCACACAAATTGGGTGTGAGTTCTGGCAAATGTTATCATTGTGGAAAGACAACGCATGATCAGAACCAGTGTTGGTTTAAAAACCAAGAATGTAGAACTTGTGGTAGGCTTGGACACATAGCTAGAGTATGCAGGTCAGGGAAGAAGACCAGCAACAAGAAGTCACCGCAAGGAAAATACGCAAAGGTACACAAGGTGGCCGAACAGGAGTCCGATTCAGACGCTAGCAGTAATGAACTGGCTGGCTTAAGCAGTATTGAACTGGCTAGCTTAAGGGTACTCAACGTTGGTAAGGGTGCAGACCTCCAGACAATTTGGGTTACTCTTCAGATAGAAGGAGTCCAAGTAAAAATGGAATTGGACACTGGATCGGCATTGTCGGTCATGAATAAGAAAGATTACAGAAGGTTATTCCAACATATTCCCCTACAGGATACGGAGATTATATTGACAACCTACACGGGGCAGAGAGTGTACCCTATCGGGACAATAAAGGTTGCAGTGGCCAACAAGGGCGAAGGAAGTCAAATAATGGACTTATATGTGCTACCGGAGGGAGGTCCACCACTACTAGGCCGGGGGTGGTTTAGAAACATAAATATGGACTGGCATTCGCTAAAAGCCATAAAGAGTGAGAACTCGGTGCAGATAATCAGCCCAGACTCTAGAACTGATGATGGTAAGACCAACCCATGTGCAAAAGACAAAGTTTCAGCACAGAATTCCACTGAGCAACAACAACATAGTTTAACAGAGAATTCTGAGTCTGTCAAGTCTACTGATATGCACATTTTTGAGGGACACTGGGCTCGAACTCAACTCCATTTCAAACTACAACAGCAATTAGAACAAATGATTCGCCGTTTTGAGCAAGAGATGAATGAAATAAAAAAGTTCTTTGTTACAGAGTGGGAGAATCTGGAAAGGCAACAGAAGCAACTGATGGAGAAAATGGAGCAGGAGCACACCAACCATCTGCGCGAGGAGGCCGAACGAATCAAAGCTGATTCAGGTTCTGAAGGTGCGTGCCATAATCTGGTGTCAGAAGAGTTAACGGTCAGCCAACTCCTTCATATGCTGAGGGACAAGACTCTGAAATGGGAAAAACTTGAACACGAGCTGCGATCTTCAAAGGAAAAGGGTTCGGAGCTCTCAAAAGTCATTGAGATGGCTGATGTGATGACACAGACTGAAACGACTGCAACAGAGCAGCCATTGGATGCCAAAAGTACGCTGACTCACGTCAATGTAGAACAACAGACCGCTGAAACAGCTGCTCCGGTAGAGGGATTGCATAGTCCGATCAATCAATCTCCAAAGGAAGTTGAAGTATTAAAATCACAAATGAGGTCACTAGTAAACGACTTGCTGAAAGCCCAGAAAAAGCTGGATGCAGAGGTACACATGAAGAAGTCTCTTCAGGAAAGATGTCTGGATTTGGAACAAGAGCTGGCTAACGTCCAGCTGGGTATGGAGGAAATAGACGACCCTCTCACTGGTCTAGCTCAGGACGACACCGAATATTACCATGACCTGGTGGACGACACCGAATATTACGATGTCCTGTCCTGCCCAGCTTGTAACTTCGACTCCCAAAGTGCAGAAATCATGGAGGAGCACCAAAAGTCTACGGAACATCGGGAGAAGCTGGCTCTACGACGGAAACAGGAGGAAGAGAAGGAGGAACTGCGCATGCAGCTGGCAGCTGTGGCAGCTGACAATGGAGCCCAGAGAGTCTCCAAGAAGCAGAAAAGGAAAAGTAAAAACAGAAGATGACCCATCTGAACCATTATCACCTCTACCAGATCACACACGTGGTCCCTCCGAACGGAGCCAAATCAGTTCGGAAGTTCAAGCTGTTAAATCCACGAAAGGACTATTGAATGAGTAACGTGAACCGACTACACCACAGAGATTGAATCTGTGAACTGTTTTCCGCAGAGACTGAATCTGTGATATGTTACGTTAAACATGAGGTTATATATGTATATATGTTATTACGTTATGTTAAATGGGGGGATGACTATAAAGCTAAGAAGGGAGGAGTGTTGTGTATGTAACCTGCTCCACCTTAAGAGAGCTTAAGCCTGTTCCACCTTAAGAGATGTACTACTTTCTCAGGCTGCTGTAGACGTAATACCGGGGGTGAACACACCGGTATATAAGCACTGTGCAGTAATCTTGTATTCAGTATAGTCCCTACCTCCAACCAGTAAAGACCTGTTTTTATTGTTACTCATTAGTCTGTGTCTTAATTAACTAAATAATTCACAGACTTAACACTATGATTCTATGAAACCACCAGGGGATTGGACAGTCCCTATGAGACTGCTTGCCCCAGAACAGGAGCCATAGAGGTGAGGTTGAGTTACTCGCGTTCTTTCATGTATGAGAAAGACCTGTAACCAGGGCCGTCACTTTGTTGTGGAATTATTTTTCTTTTAAAGGAAAGGAACCTCAAAATGTATTCGGTATGGGCCAATTTCGCAGCTCTTCACAGGCTCAATTTTCAGGCTGAATTCTGTTCCTGTTATTCTGACTCCCCCGTGGCAAACATGAAAGAACCACTACATAAAATGTTCTCAACCGGTGTTTACTTTGGAATTTGTACCAATATTTTATGGTTCCTATTAGGCATATTTATGCTCTGAAAATAAATAAAGGGTACACTTTCCTTACTGTTCTTTTACCAATTAAAGCAGCAAATCTTTCAGGCAGTCTTGTGAACTCCTGCCTCATTTTTAGTCAGATGTGTTTATTTGTGCAATGTACCTTCCCTCTCCCCTTCTTAGTTTTTGCCATGGAAAGAGTTATTACAGAGAGGGCAGCGCTTCACAGGATCTGTGACCTTCCACCCCGACAGAATTGTATCCTTGCCCATCACACCTAAGCTGCTTTAGCTGCTTGCCATTTCCAGCACCAACATCATTGCTCAGATGGACCTCCACCGCCTCCCCACCCCCCGCGCCCCCACAAGAAAATGACCACAAAGCTAAATGAGCTTTAAGCTGGTACAAAGCCATTAGTTGGTATCATTTCACTTTTAAGTGTTAACAATATTAATAGGTATTCAATAAGTGATCTGCTAGTGGGCGGTATACAAATCAGGTTAAAAAAATCAATGTAAATCACAGCTCCTCTTAAGCCTTTCATTTCAGGATCAACAGTTAAAGACTTACTAGTCTCATACTGTTACCCGAATGAGAGAGCATTTTAAAGTACCTCCAGTTTCTTTCCTGTTGGAATCTGCATACAGTAAAAACGGAAAGGTTTCATCTGGCCTCGGTGCTTTGACATGGAAATTACACTATACAAGCAAAAGCAAGCAAACAAAAACACAGGACCCATGAAAGGAATCCGGCTTTATTTCCAGATATGCTGCTGCAAATCCAACTGTACTGACTGAATAAGGTTAGACTGCATAAATTGTAGAAATACCTTTTATATTCTCATCATCAAAAGCCAAGTTAGCTTTCAATATCTGTAAAATAAAAAATTATCACAGTTAAGGGGGCAAATCTAGCTCAATTTAATTTTTTTAAAAACCACTCTGATTCAGTTTTGTTCGCTATGTTGGTTTTTGGATTTAATCATCCAGCGACAATGACTTGGGCTTTATCTGGTTGAAATTAAAGCTGGCAGCTGGTTTCAGACATCCAGTCACCCAATTAAAGTACTTAAAATAGAATATCCATGTGTCACCCTCAGTCTGTCTATAATATTTTAGTGATACAACAAAGAGACACAGTCAGCTCCCATCACCCTATAGGGAATAATTGGAATAAAAATTAAAACTTATCTTAAAATCGCACCCTATAATTATTCTTTGTTGTTATCAATAATATCAACAAATTAATGAGCATCATCTAAAGTGGCTGTTGAATCTTCAGTTATCGTGAGACCTGATTCCATGCACAAAAGTGCTGAAGGTGGATTCATGCTTCCTGCTGGGTAAATCCAAATGAAACTTGTATTTTTTTGGCCTCTTTTGCCCATGCATGGCCATTGGCATTGAGTGACATTTATGGTTGCTTTAAATTTAAGATGCCCGCCACGATTAGGCAGGCTGTGATGAGTGATATGAGGTTACAGTACTCAGAATGGGAGGGGTGGGGGGAGAAGTTGAATTCATGCTGCCTGCTTTGCACCTGAAAATCCGGGTGGCCAGCAGTTGAAAATCGAGGGGGCACTCAGCCCATTGAGGCCCAAGGCTAGTCCGATGCCATATTCAGGTGGGCCTCTAAATGGGCGTAAGGGCACTTACATATACAAATCGGAGTCCTATGACAGTTGTCAGGCACTAATTCAGGTACAAATGGGTAGAGTGTGTGCTGGACATGCTCCGCATAGTCGTACCAGGCATTTAGCGGTCTAACCAGTTGAGTTTTTATTTTTTGGGGCCCAGGAGAAGCAGGGGTGCTCTTCCTGGGCCTACAACAATAACTCTGGCCTGCTGCCAGCCAATTCAAGCGCCGACCCCAGATTGTCTCCCGACGCCCCCCCACGCCGACCCAAACTGGTTCTGGCTCAGCATAGGTTCTGACCAATTTCCCGCCCTTCCACAATCGGCAAGCTGCAGCGTAGTGCCCATTTGGCACCCACAAGTTGCCGGCAGCATTCACGAGATGTCCAAACCCGAATTTGGTTTGGGTCTTACGCCGGCGTGAGCTAGTGGGCGGAACAGTTGCCCCAGGGACTTCGCGCACACTTTGGGTGGAAATTGAATTTCTGGAGCGAGGAATGTGGAGGCTAGAATGGAAGGAGTTAGTTTGGAGTTCACTACTGAGCACACATCTGAATCATAATAGCATGAAACCAACTTATGAGGTTGCTCCGATTCCCACTGACTCTGGTTCAGCATGTATCATTTAGATGGGATCTACTGCACATTGAAGGTCATATGGCAATTCTCAGCTGATCTGTCCCATGGTGTACTGCATAATCAGAGTATCAAATTACTTATAGTCACTTTTTTATTTATTCACTAATCATAGTCCAGCCTATTAATCATGATGTCTGGGATCGGTGCCAACAACTATTTATTTTTTAAAATGAGCACCAGTCACAAATTCTAGATTCTCTGTGAATAGGACTAAGTGGATGTGACAGGAACTGCCATCACAAACAAAAAGGCAAAGAAAATTGAGAGTTGCTGTGTACAATTATATCATTTTATTTCTTTCGGTAGGGAAAAGTATTAAAATGGAGATTGCAGCTGTAACCTTTTTCAGTGTTTCATTGCTTAGCCTACAAAAAGTCAGTGAACAGCAGGGACTTAGGGAAGGCAATCTAAGTGATGAAAACAAGCATGCTTGCGGGTTTAGCCCTTGAGATGGGGCAGAGATAGCAACCCCACCCAGGACACCAGCCACCAACATGAGCATTTTTTGAAATTAATATATATTTTTTGGATAACACAGTTCCAATGAATATGCAAGACTAAGGCCATTTCAGGCTGTTATTGTAGAGGGATCCTTCAATTTGAAATGGAAAGAATTTCACTCGGGAAAGAGGGTGCCAACTTGACATATTCAGTGACCTCTAAGTAAGAGCAGCAGAGCACTCGGAGCAGCGGGAGCAGAGGAGGAGCAGCCGGGTATAAAAACCCACGACCAGCGAGGCCCGAGAGCACTCGGAGCAGCGGGAGCAGAGGAGGAGCAGCCGGGTATAAAAACCCACGACCAGCGAGGCTTACCAACTCCGCAGCGGGGAGAGAGGTAAAAAATAGTCAGTGTGTGACGTCACCAGGGAGCAGGTAAGTGATTGGTTGGTGAGTATTTCTCTTTTTTAAACTTTAACTCTGTAGTTTATCGTTACTAGGGTCTTTTCTGGTGTAGCAGGTACTGTTGGTAGACTATACAAGAGCCTTAGAGATATCTTTAATTGGTGATAGTAAATTAATTTAAATTAATTAAGGGGAAAGTCATGCCAGGAGAGCCCAGCCCCGTGATGTGCTCCTCCTGCTCCATGTGGGAATTCAGGGACACTGCCCCTGGTGACTACGTGTGCAGGAAATGCATCCATCTGCAGCTATTAGCAGACCGCATTGAGGAGCTGGAGCTGCGGGTGGATGGGTTGTGGAGCATTCACGAGGCTGAGAAGTTCGTGGATAGCACGTTTAGTGAGTTGGTCACACCGCAGGGAAGGGCTGCACAGGAAGAAAGGAAATGGGTGACCACCAGGCGGAGCAATAGAAGTAGGCAGGTAGTGCAGAAAACCCCTGTGACCATTCCCCTCTCAAACAAGTATACCGTTTTGGATACTGTTGGGGGGAATGACTCACCAGGGGAAGGCAGCAGCAGCCAGCTTCCTGGCACTGGGGGCGCTCCTGCTGCCCAGGAGGGGAGGAAAAAGAGTGGGAGAGCAATAGTCGTAGGGGATTCTATAGTAAGGGGAACAGATAGGCGTTTCTGTGGCCGTAGACGTGAATCCAGGATGGTTTGTTGCCTCCCTGGTGCCAGGGTCAAGGATGTCACTGAGCGGCTGCAGGGCATTCTGGAGGGGGAGGGTGAACAGCCAGAGGTCGTGGTCCACATTGGTACCAACGACATAGGTAAAAAGAGGGATGAGGTCCTGCAGCAAGAATTTAGGGAGCTAGGGGCAAGATTAAGGAGCAGGACCTCAAAGGTTGTAATCTCTGGATTACTCCCGGTGCCACGTGCTAGTGAGTATAGGAATAGGAGGATAGAACAGATGAATGCGTGGCTAAAGGGATAGTGCAGGAGGGAGGGCTTTAGTTTCCTGGATCACTGGGTCTGCTTCTGGGACAGGTGGGACTTGTACAAGTCGGACGGTTTACACCTGAACCAGAGGGGAACCAATATCCTTGCGGGGAGGTTTGCTAGCACTGCTGGGGGGGGTTTAAACTAATTCGGCAGGGGGATGGGATACAGAGTGGAGCTATAGTAGGGGGTGATGTACAGCCAAATAAGGAGGATAAAACAAGTCAGCAGGGAAGGCAGAGCAAAGATGTGAAGGCAAAAGGGAATATGGCAGGGCTGGAAGGCATTTATTTTAATGCAAGGAGTCTTGCAAATAAGGTGGATGAACTGAAGTTGTTGTTGAACACATGGGAGTACGATATTGTTGCTATCACGGAGACATGGTTGAGGGAGGTTCAGGACTGGCAGCTAAATATTCCGGGGTATAGAATCTTCAGGCGAGACAGAGGGGGGTGTAAAAGGGGAGGGGTGTTGCAATATTAATTAAGGAGTCTATTACTGCTGTAAGGAGGGATGATATATTAGCGGGTTCCTCTAATGAGGCCATATGGGTAGAACTTAAAAACAAAAAGGGGTCAAGCACCTTGCTGGGAGTGTACTATAGGCCCCCAAACAGTCAGGGGGAGATAGAGGAACAGATATGCAGGCAGATATCAGAAAAGTGTGAAAATAATAGGGTAGTAATAGTGGGGGATTTCAACTTCCCCAATATAAATTGGGATAGTCAGAGTGTGAAAGGCTTGGAGGGAGCAGAATTCTTAAAGTGCATCCAGGAAAGCTTTTTGAGCCAACATGTAGAAAGTCCTACAAGAGAGGGGGTGGTACTGGACCTAATTCTAGGGAATGTAGCCGGGCAGGTGGTGGAAGTGTCTGTAGGAGAGCATTTTGGCGATAGTGACCACAATTCGGTGAGATTTAAGGTGGTCATGGAAAAAGACAAAGACGGCCCGGAAATCAGGGTTCTAAATTGGGGGAAGGCCGATTTTAATAAGATAAGACAGGATCTGGCAAAAGTGGACTGGGAGCAGCTACTTATAGGAAAATCCACATCAAAACAGTGGGAGGCTTTCAGAAGGGAAATAGAGAGAGTACAACACCAACATGTTCCTGTAAAGGTCAAGGGTGGGACCAACAAGCAAAGGGAACCTTGGATGACAAAGGATATACAAAAATGCATTAGGAAAAAAAGGGGGGCTTTTGGCAGTTACAAAAGACAAAAGACGGTGGAAGCCCTAGAGGAGTATAAGAGGTGCAGGGGCATACTTAAAAAGGAAATTAGGAGGGCGAGGAGGGGCCATGAAATAACACTGGCGAGCAAAATAAAGGAAAATCCTAAGATGTTTTATAAGTATATTAAGGGCAAGAGGATAACCAGGGAAAGGGTAGGGCCCATTAGGGACCAAAGTGGCAAGCTGTGTGTAGAGCCAGATGAAGTAGGTGGGGTTTTAAATGAATTTTTTGCCTCAGTGTTCACTATGGAGATAGGCGATGTAGACATAGAAGTCGGGCAAGGGGATTGTGACATACTTGAACATATTAGCATCGAGAGGGAGGAGGTACTAGCGGTTTTAGCAGGCCAAAAAGTGGATAAATCCCCAGGCCCGGACGAGATGTATCCCAGGCTGTTGTGTGAGGCAAGGGAGGAGATTGCAGGGGCTCTGACACAAATTTTCAGAACCTCTCTGGCCACAGGGGATGTACCAGAGGACTGGAGAACAGCTAACGTAGTACCATTATTCAAGAAGGGTAGCAGGGATAAACCAGGGAATTACAGGCCAGTGAGCCTAACATCTGTGGTAGGGAAATTATTGGAAAAAATTCTGAGGGACAAAATTAGTCTCCACTTGGAGAGGCAAGGATTAATCGGGGATAGTCAGCATGGCTTTGTCAAGGGTAAATCATGTCTGACCAATCTGAT
The DNA here is from genome assembly GCF_052327205.1 of Somniosus microcephalus. NCBI lineage: Eukaryota > Metazoa > Chordata > Chondrichthyes > Squaliformes > Somniosidae > Somniosus > Somniosus microcephalus. The sequence goes on from NC_140993.1 coordinate 73,066,162, forward strand.
TGAATTTTTCGAGGGGGTGACTAGGTGTGTGGATGAGGGAAATGCTGTGGATGTGGTTTACATGGACTTCAGTAAAGCTTTTGACAAGGTCCCGCATAGGAGACTGGTCAAGAAGGTAAGAGCCCATGGGATCCAGGGGGCCTTGGCGCGTTGGATCCTAAACTGGCTGAGTGGCAGGAGGCAGAGGGTGATGGTCGAAGGTTGCTTTTGTGACTGGAAGCCTGTGTCCAGTGGGGTACCTCAGGGATCGGTGCTGGGTCCCTTGCTGTTTGTGATCTACATTAATGATTTGGATGAGAATGTAAAGGGTATGATCAGTAAGTTCGTGGATGACACGAAAATTGGTGGGGTGGTAAATTGCGAGGAGGAAAGCCTCAGGCTACAGGATGATATTAACGGGTTGGTCAGATGGGCGGAAAAGTGGCAAATGGAATTTAACCCGGAAAAGTGCGAGGTGATGCATTTTGGACAGACAAATAAGGCAAGGGAATACACAATGAGTGGTGGGACCCTAGGAAGTACAGAAGGTCAGATGGATCTTGGTGTACATGTACATAGATCCCTGAAGGCAGCGGAACAGGTAGATAAGGTGGTTAAAAAGGCTTATGGGATACTTGCCTTCATTAGCAGAGGCATAGAATATAAGAGCAGGGAGGTTATGATGGAGCTGTACAAAACGCTGGTGAGGCCACAGCTGGAGTACTGTGTGCAGTTCTGGTCGCCTCACTATAGGAAGGATGTGATTGCTTTGGAGAGGGTGCAGAGAAGATTCACCAGGATGTTACCTGGGATGGAGCGCCTCAGCTATGAAGAAAGACTCAACAGGCTGGGGTTGTTTTCCTTGGAGCAAAGGAGGCTGAGGGGGGACCTGATTGAGGTGTACAAAATGATGAGGGGCATAGATAGGGTAGATAAAGAGGAACTTTTCCCCTTAGTAGGGGGGTCAATAACAAGGGGGCACAGATTCAGGGTAAGGGGCAGGAGGTTTAGAGGGGATTTGAGGAGGAACTTTTTCACCCAGAGGGTGGTTGGAAGCTGGAACTCACTGCCTGAAAGGGTGGTAGAGGCAGGAACCCTCACAACATTCAAGAAGCATTTGGATGAGCACTTGAAATGCCATTGCATACAAGGCTATGGACCAAATGCTGGAAAATGGGATTAGACTGGACAGGGAGGGATGGGCGGCGCAGACACGATGGGCCGAAGGGCCTCTTTCTGTGCTGTAAAACTCTATGACTCTATGGGCTAGATTTTCAGTTGCTTGCGCCAGCAGTTAGCGCCTTAAGAGAAGTGATTTCCGGGCGCTATGCGTGTAGCGCCCGGGCGCAGCGCAGTTTGCGCCCCGCCCCAAATTAAGTTGCCCGTTAGCGCCGGCGCAAAGTTTAGCGCCCGCCCGGATGCGCGCGCAGAAAATGACGTCACATCCTCGTGCAACGCCCTTTGGCCGCCCCGATTGCAAACTTCAGTCGGACCGCCCCATTGTGCGGCGGGCGGCCGGAGCGTTTGGAAAAAGGAATGCAACACAACCAGCGCGGGCCCCGGGGGGCGCTAATTAAAGGGAACGTCCTCTCCAGTATAAAGGCCATCCATTATTTCAGAAAACAGTCTTGTGCAACGCATTTCTGGAGACACAACAAGGAGGATAGCTAACTGGTTTCAAGCAGCAAGAGCCAGGTATTTTTGGACTCAGGCAACAGCGCTGCAAGTGGCCATTTGGAAATTAGAGTGTTTGCCAGGATTTGATGGGGGTTGCATGGGGTGCCAACGCGGAGCTGCAGCTCCATGTCCGTAGGGCTCGCAGACGCATTGTGAGAGGGGCAGCCCTGGCTAGAGGCAGAGGGGGCTACAGGCGTCGGCCACGTAGGCCTTACCCAGTCAGGCTATACCGCCAGCAGCGCTCCTACCTAAACATGAGTGCCGCGCGATGTGTTAAAAGGCTCCGATTCCGAAAGGGGGTGATTGCAGAGATCTGCCACCTGCTTCGCCGAGATCTGCGGCCAAAGCTCAGGTGCAGGACGTCTCTGTCGGTGGAAGTGAAGGTGACAGTGGCATTGAACTTCTATGCCACCGGCTCCTTCCAATACGCTGCTGGGGACATAGCAAACATCTCCCAGTACGGCGCGCATCGCTGCATCCGCCAGGTGACCGAAGCACTGTTCAGAAGGAGAAGCCAATTCATCTCCTTCCCCATGGCCCTGGAGAGCCAGCATCAGCGCGCATTGGGATTTTCCAGACTCGGGGAATTCCCCTTGGTGCAGGGCGCCATTGACTGTACGCATGTGGCTTTGCGGGCCCCTCTGGAGCATGGCGAGCAGTATCGCAACAGGAAGGGCTACCATTCTCTGAATGTGCAGCTGGTCTGTGACCACAAGCAGCGCATCATGGCAGTCAATGCCAGCTTCCCAGGCAGCAGCCACGATGCCTTTATCCTGCGGCAGAGTACTGTGCATGACATGTTCCAGGCACAGCCTCCCCCAAGAGGATGGCTACTCGGGGACAAAGGCTATCCTTTGTGCACCTGGCTCATGACCCCGCTCCGCGCGCCCAGGACCGCTGCTGAAGAGGCCTACAACGAGAGCCATCAAACCACCCGCAACATCATCGAGCTAACTATTGGGGTACTCAAGTAGCGGTTCCGCTGCCTTGATCGCTCCGGAGGAGCTCTCCAGTATTCGCCGGACCGGGTCTCCCAATTTGTGGTGGTTTGCTGCATGCTACACAACCTGGCGATCCGCAGGACTCAGGCACTGCCACCTGACGTTGGACCAGCACCTCAGGAGGAGGAGCAGGAGGAGCATGAGGAGGAGGAGGAGGAGGAGGAGGAGGAGCAGGAGTACGTTCCCAGGAGGGAGCGACCAGGGCCAAGGGCCGCACGACGCCACCTTATTACACGGTACTTCTAAGCCCCCTGTCAGGGAATGGCCAGGGGCCATGAGGGAAGATGAATGCAGCCGCTCCGCAAGCCCTCAGCCGGCGAAGCCAACAAACACTAAGAAGAACAACCATGGAGACTGCATGAATAAAGATAATTTTTTATTAAACAAAAATGAAAAGCCCTTCCCACATGAATCCCCAAAAACAATAAATGGGCCCCACAAAAAGCCCAACAAACGACTCACTCCCACAAACTGGGGAGGAGCCACTCCACCTTTATTGAAACCGGGCCTCAACGTCGGCCTAACGCAAAAAAAAAGCCCTCCAAAAGCACAACCATGGGCAAAATAAAGATGGCCACCGCCATATTAAAGGAAAGCTGGCCACACCCTCTACTGAGTGGCCCGCGAGGGCGAGACCTTGGCCAGCATTTTGCCTCCCCTGCCCTGCCTGCTGCTCCTTCGCAAGCTCTGCCCAGTGGCTGCTGCGAGGCTGGGGGAAGGCGCCTGAGGCTCAGATGCCCTTCCGCCAGATGCCGCTGGGGGGCGGCCTACACGGCGTTTGGGCCTCGAGGGGCCGTCTCCTGAGTGGCGCACCTGAGCCTGGCCACCATCAGCTGCAGCCGCTTGCCCTTGACGGCCCAGAGGGGGAATGGCGGCGACGGATGGCGCAATGTGGGCCAGCAGGCGTCTGGGATGCGCTGGCTGGTGCTGTGGCGCGGTGGCACTCGGCCGGGCCCGCACTGCAGGATCCGCAGCAATCAGCCGACGGCCGGCTTGCTGGGATGGTCCAGCGCGGCGCCTGCCCTGGCGATGCCTGCCTGAGACAGCGCGTGTGGCAGCAGTGAGTGGCCCTGTGGTCCTGGTGTGCGCGCGCATCACATCCGCCAGGGTCTTGACGGCATCAGTTAGCATGCGGTCAGTCGCGGCAGTTGCTGCCCCGAACTCGCGCACACTGGTCGCCAGCGACTCGATGGCCTCAGGCATGCGCCCCACCACGCTCATGAGCTCCGTGTGGCGCCGGTCCGAGTCGTCGGCCATCTGATCGAGCTTCCGCACCTCCTCCGAAGTGAAGGTGTCCGGACTGGAGTCGCGACTCTCCCGCTGGGGAGGAGGGGGCCGAACTAGGGGACCCTTGCCGCGTTGGTGACGGCGAGTGTGCCGAGCAGCAGCACTCCCCTCTGATCCTTCCCCCCTTTGGGGGGAAGGCCGCGGGCCACGCGCACGGCTGCTGGGTGGCTGGACGCCACTGGTCCCAGAAGCTGCATTGCCCTGCGACAGTTCCTCCAGGCACTCGTCCAGTGAGGAGGTGTCGAGCATTTCCTCCTCTCCTGCGGGACGTGACTGTTCCCCCGAAGGTCTGGCTTGCTCCTCCTCCTCCTGCTGGTTGGAGGTGCTGTCACTGGCAGCCTCAGGGTCCTGGTCGTCACCAGCTGAAAGCAGGAATGCACAAGAGTAGCTTCAGAGTGAGGAGACGGCGTCAGCGAGGGAGTTAGGACTGGTGGGATTCAGCGCATTGGTGGGACAGTGGCAAAGGAGGTAGCTCGGATGGGCCAGTGCGACGCAAGAGGGCCAAAAGGCGAGGTCCTTACCATTGCCGGGCAGTGGAGGGTCGGATACACCGCACGCTGTGGGGACAATCACACGTGCTCCCATGAGCACACACACGCGCTCCTCCAGCTGAGTGAGCTTCTGCAGCTTGGCGCGGCCACCCCTGGCACGGGCCTGGCGATTAAACGCTACTTTAGCCTGCAAGAGAAAGGACGGGCTGTAAGTGCGCAGTGAAGCCCTGATGTAGTGTGCACTGCCTCCCTTGGTGGAATAGCTTGGACAGAGTGAAGCCCTGATGTAGTGAGCACTGCCTCCCATGGTGGAATAGCTTGGACAGAGTGAAGCCCTGATGTACTGTCCACTGCCTCCCATGGTGGAATAGCTTGGCCAAAGTGTAGAGTGCCGAATGGCCATTTGATGCTCATGACTGTCCCAATGCTGCTGGCTGAGGGCTGGCCAAAAGGACTTTCAGGTCCCTTTGCCCATCATGTCAGGTGTACATGCAAGAATGAGGAGGAGACTGGAAAGGCTACTCACCCTCACAATCCTGGTCAGATCGTTGTATTTCTTACGGCATTGTGTGTGGGTCCTGGGGGCCTCGCCGGTGAACGTCACCCTCTGGGCGATCTGCTTCCAGGCTTTGGTGTAGTCGTGGTGGGTTGGATTCCTCCCACTGTCTGGAAACAAGATCTTGCGCCTCACCTCCAGAGCTGTGACCATGATGTCCAGATCACCCTCTGAGAAGCGCAGGGCACGCTGACGGGCCTTCTCTGGCGTTGCCATGACTCCCTGGGGCTGAGCAGTAGTGTTGAGGCCTCTTTGCAAGGCTGCAGTGTGCAGGGCGTGGCAGCAGACCAATTCGTCCCTTCCCCCTTTAAGAGCTGGTCGGCACCACGGGGTCTGCTGTCAGTGCAAAAATGACCGCACCCGTGCTGCGCCCCGCCTGGGCGCTATCCCTCTGGACCGCCGGCTTAGCGCCTAAAGAGAGTAGTGGAACGCCTCTTTTAGCGCTCCACCAACCTCTTAGGGCGAAGCCACTGAATTCCCGGCAACGGGGCGCTACTTTGGGGCGGGCGCTAACTTCGGGCGGGCGCTAAGGTTAGCGCCCCAAAACTGCCTATACTGAAAATCTAGCCCTATGACTCTAAGAGCAGCAAAGCAAGTTGTATTCACAGTAGGTCTCGCTGTCCTCCAGCTTAGTTTAGGAACATCCATGGCTATGGTAAAATTATTCATTTGTCCATGTCAACTTCTTTAATCTTCTGCGATAGTAGGGTTAAGGTCATACAAATGCCAGGCAATTACTATCTCCAACAAGCGAGAGTCTAACCACCGCCCCTTGACATTCAATGGCATTACCATCACCGAATCCCCCATCATCAACATCCTGGGGGGTCACCATTGACCAGAAACTTAACTAGACCAGCCACATAAATACTGTGGCAACAAGAGCAGGTCAGAGTCTAGGTATTCTGTGGTGAGTGTCTCACCTCCTGACTCCCCAAAGCCTTTCCACCATCTACAAGGCACAAGTAAGGAGTGTGATGGAATACACTCCTGGATGAGTGCAGCTCCAACAACACTCAAGAAGCTTGACACCATCCAGGACAAAGCAGCCCGCTTGATTGGCACCCCATCCACCACCCTAAACATTCACTCCCTCCACCACCGGCGTACCATGGCTGCAGTGTGTACCATCTACAAGATGCACTGCAGCAACTCGCCGAGACTTCTTCAGCAGCACCTCACAAAACCCGCAACCCCTTCCTCCTAGAAGGACAAGGGCAGCATGGGAACACCACCGCCTTCAAGTTCCCCTCCAAGTCACACTCCATCCTGACTTGGAAGAATATCGCCATTCCTTCATCGTCGCTGGGCCAAATTCCTGGAACTCCCTCCCTAACAGCACTGTGGGAGTACCTTCACCACATGGACTGCAGCGGTTCAAGAAGGTGGCTCACCACCACCTTGGTGAAAGGGGAAAAGTAAAGAATATCTGGGAAAGTTAGTGTAGAGTAGTGTTGCATGACGGGTGCTTTGTTCTAAGCAGTCAATGGTCAAGGAGAGCAGGGTGCAACATTACCAGACATAATCATGGGACATAATAACAGGGTTGCAAACGCTGCAAAAACTAAAAATGTTCTGGTCAACAGGCGAAAGAGCTGATGTTGCAAGATAATGTATCTGTGCAGACAGATAACCACAATAGGAACCACATAACCTCGGCAGCTGATGATGAAGTCGGGCCACAATAGACATGGAGTTAACAATTCTCAAAATTAGGGCAAGGGTGCACTGACAGCTACCTGGTATTAACAGGAACTGAGACAAACAATGTTGTAACATAGAATGTCCTAGAAAAGAGGCGGTAACAATGTATAAGGCGCCATTTAGATGTATAAATATCTGACCATTGCTGTAACAATGTGGAGAAGCTTGGCTAAGACAGAGCAAGCTGTCTCCCCACGTGTGCGAATAAAGACTGCTTGAACTCTTGATATCAGACTTGTGTTGAGTATTTCAAATTACTCCACAACAATTGGCGTAGTCGGCAAGATCTCAAGCGGACGGCAGACACCAGCAGATGGAAACATGTCAACCGCGTGAGTATGTTTAAAATTACCTCACACAGTTAGGACAAAGTAGAAGTCTGCTACCTGTCGGCTGCCCGAGAGATCCAAATCTGCAGGTCTGAACGAGACTGCACGCAGTCTACGGATAACAACCCCACGTGAAATGACTGTACTAATACTGTGTTATAGAGACTGAATCGGTAACGTAGCATAACGCTGCAAGGTCGGTATAGGTTGCAAGTGTCCGTCTCACTTGGGAGGAGTCTGGGAAAAAGAGAGATACCTCTGACAACAAATTACCATGGGGGATAGAGAGATGGATTGGGGACCAGAAGGGTCCCTGACGGAATATGTGGCCAAAAAGAATAAGAAAATGATAAACAACATGCTAGCAGATAAATGGGATCCCAACGCCGACCCTGCCAAATGAAAAGAATGGTGGGAAGGTGAAAAGAAAAATAAAGAAGAAAAGGCAGTGATAATAATAACCTGATCGTATTGTGAATTAAGTAGGAGACTTAATAAATCCATAGCAGTCCAGAAAAAGGAAAAGTGCGCAAGCGCAATGACACCAACAGCACCAGTAGTGGCAGCTAGCTACGATGACCGATCTATAGACTGGGGAGGCTTAGGACGGAAAGCAACCAAATACGAAAGAGAAAGAGAAGGTGGGTGGAATACCCGACCCCAATACAGGGAGGATGACACCGGGGCATTAGAAACCACCCTCCCAAAAAGCTCTAGACCAATGGCCCCTATAAAAGTAAAATTTATACCCGGATTGCCCGGGCAGCCCAATGCTAACCCACCCGTAGCAGTGGGACAAGATAGAATCAGGACCACCTACGTACCCTTCTCCCCAAGCGAAAAACTAAAATTACTGGACCGACTGCCCAAATTAAGGGTGAGACAGAGCAATGTCGAATTTTGCAGAAAACAAGAGAGATGCGCATATGCCATCTCTTGCATAATAAGGATGTCGAAGGACTAGTACAAGCAAAAATGCCAGAAGATAAATGTCAACTATTACCACAGAATCACAGAGATGGCACATGGTGCCTGGACGTATTTTGGTTCTGTCTTCACAAAGGAGGACACAAATAACCTCCCAGAGATGCCGGGGAACATAGGGTCTGATGAAAGGGTGGAACTGAAAGAAATCAGTATTTGTAGGGAAATGGTGTTAGGAAAATTGATGGAACTGAAGGCCGATAAATCCCCAGGGCCTGATAATCTACATCCCAGGGTACTTAAGGAAGTGGCCCTAGAAATAGTAGATGCATTGCTGATCATCTTCCAGAACTCGATAGACTCTGGAACAGTACCCATGGATTGGAGGGTAGCTAATGTTACCCCACTATTCAAAAAAGGTGGTAGGGAAAAAGCAGGGAATTATAGACCGGTAAGCCTGACATCGGTAGTGGGGAAAATGCTAGAGTCCATTATAAAAGATGTAATAGCAGAGCACTTGGAAAGCAGTGACAGGATCGGACAAAGTCAACATGGATTTACAAAAGGTAAATCATGCTTGACTAATCTACTGGAATTTTTTGAGGATGTAACTGGTATAATAGATAAGGGAGAACCAGTGGATGTGGTGTATTTGGACTTTCAGAAGGCTTTCGATAAGGTCCCACATAAGAGATTAGCGTGCAAAATTAAGGCACATGGGATTGGGGGCAAGGTATTGACTTGGATAGAGAACTGGTTGGTGGACAGAAAGCAAAGAGTTGGAATAAACGGGTCATTTTCCGAGTGGCAGGCAGTGACTAGTGGGGTACCGCAAGGATCAGTCCTAGGACCCCAGCTGTTCACAATATATATTAATGATCTGGACGAGGGAATTGGATGTAATATCTCCAAATTTGCAGACGACACAAAGCTGGGTGGGAGGGTTTGCTGTGAGGAGGATGTTGTGAAACTCCAGTACGATTTGGACAGGTTGGGTGATTGGGCAGAAACATGGCAAATGCATGATAATGTGGATAAATGTGAGGTTATCCACTTTGGTGGCAAAAACAGGAAGGCAGATTATTATTTGAATGGCAATAGATTGGGGGAAGGGGAAGTGAAAAGAGACCTGGGTGTTCTTGTGCACCAGTCGCTGAAGGTAAGCATGCAGGTGCAGCAGGCGGTTAAGAAGGCAAATGGTATGTTGGCCTTCGTAGCAAGAGGGTTCGAGTACAGGAACAAGGATGTCTTGCTACAGTTATACAGGGCCTTGGTGAGACCGCACCTTGAGTATTGTGTGCAGTTTTGGTCGCCTTACCTGAGGAAGGACATTCTTGCCATGGAAGGAGTGCAGCGAAGATTCACCAGGATGATACCTGGGATGGCAGGAATGACGTATGAGGAGAGATTGTGTCGATTGGGCTTATAGTCACTGGAGTTTAGAAGATTGAGAGGGGATCTCATCGAAACCTATAAAATTCTGTCAGGCCTGGACAGACTAGATGCAGGAAGGATGTTTCTGATGGCCGGGGAGTCCAGAACCAGGGGTCATAGCCTAAGGATAAGGGGTAAGCCATTTAGGACTGAAATGAGGAGGAATTTCTTCACCCAGAGTGGTGAACCTGTGGAATTCTCTGCCACAGAGGGCGGTGGAGGCCAGTTCATTAAATATATTCAAGAAAGATTTGGATATATTTCTTAAGGCTAAAGGGATCAAGGGATATGGGGAGAAGGCAGGGACAGGGTACTGAATTTGGATGATCAGCCATGATCTCATTGAATGGCGGAGCAGGCTCGAAGGGCTGAATGGCCTACTCCTGCTCCTATCTTCTATGTTTCTATGTATCACTCACCCTAGCACAGTGTGAGGCAGATTACACAGCCTTTAAAAGTGCAGTGTCCCTCGTGTTGGGCACGGTTCCCATAAACTGGGGAATAATAATGGGGGTAACACAGAACAAAGGAGAATCAGCTAATGAATATGGGGAAAGGAAATTCCAGAGCTTCCAAGCACATTCAAAAATAGTGGCAGGCCTTACCCGAGACAATATAGCCTTTCTAAAAATGTTTAAGGAAGGGTTAAGCCCTGCTCACCAAGCCATTCTGGCCTGACCCCATATGAACTAATGACTGGATGCGCCATGCGCCTGCCTGAAAGAATCTCCACAGGAAGCGCAGAGTTAGGGCCAGTCAGGGATCGAATTAAAAACTATGTTAAAATTCTAGACGAACAGCTCAAGGCCTTGTGGAAGGAGGTAAGGGAACAACAAGCCATTAGAGACCAGGAGAACAAATTGGCCAAGCCAACGGAACCTCTGCCAAAGGTAGGGGACTCCGTAATGGTCCAGGCACTGCCAGGGCGACCCGGGTTCGCCTCGCGGTGGACCGGACCTTATGAAGTAATAATGACCAGTGATACGTGTGCATGTGTGGATATGAATGGTAAAGGGCGGTGGAAACACTGGTCCCAGCTTAAAAAATATAGTACATAAGAAACTGCTTTAGTAGATGGCCGCTGACCCTTGGTGACGACCAAGACCATATTATATCCCTGCAGGTAGACTGCCACCATGATGCTGCTATACCGGATCCTCGCAAGACTAGTGCTTGCACAGCAGCTCGGGGCTAATCATCAGATAATTTACGGTGCCCACCATAACACATGCCAGGGCAGCAAGATAATGACAAAAGTAGGAGGGACGGTGTGCATAGGCTGTACCAAAGGAACCCCTACCCTCACCAGATGGACATCGCAACAGGAAGGGCTACCATTCTCTGAATGTGCAGCTGGTGTGTGACCACAAGCAGCGCATCATGGCAGTCAATGCCAGCTTCCCAGGCAGCAGCCACGATGCCTTTATCCTGCGGCAGAGTACTGTGCATGACATGTTCCAGGCACAGCCTCCCCCAAGAGGATGCTACTCGGGGACAAAGGCTATCCTTTGTGCACCTGGCTCATGACCCCGCTCCGCGCGCCCAGGACCGCTGCTGAAGAGGCCTACAACGAGAGCCATCAAACCACCCGCAACATCATCGAGCAAACTATTGGGGTCCTCAAGCAGCGGTTCCGCTGCCTTGATCGCTCCGGAGGAGCTCTCCAGTATTCGCCGGACCGGGTCTCCCAATTTGTGGTGGTTTGCTGCATGCTACACAACCTGGCTATCCGCAGGACTCAGGCACTGCCACCTGACGTTGGACCAGCACCTCAGGAGGAGGAGCAGGAGGAGCATGAGGAGGAGGAGGAGGAGGAGCAGGAGTACGTTCCCAGGAGGGAACGACCAGGGCCAAGGGCCGCACGACGCCACCTTATTACACGGTACTTCTAAGCCCCCTGTCAGGGAATGGCCAGGGGCCATGAGGGAAGATGAATGCAGCCGCTCCGCAAGCCCTCAGCCGGCGAAGCCAACAAACACTAAGAAGAACAACCATGGAGACTGCATGAATAAAGATAATTATTTATTACACAAAAATGAAAAGCCCTTCCCACATGAATCCCCAAAAACAATAAACGGGCCCCACAAAAAGCCCAACAAACGACTCACTCCCACAAACTGGGGAGGAGTCACTCCACATTTCTTCAAACCGGGCCTCAACGTCGGCCTAACGCAAAAAATAAGCCCTCCAACAACACAACCATGGGCAAAATAAAGATGGCCACCGCCATATAAAAGGAAAGCTGGCCACACCCTCTACTGAGTGGCCCGCGAGGGCGAGACCTTGCCCAGCCTTTTGCCTCCCCTGCCCGGCCTGCTGCTCCTTCGCAAGCTCTGCCCAGTGGCTGCTGCGAGGCTGGGGGAAGGCGCCTGAGGCTCAGATGCCCTTCCGCCAGATGCCGCTGGGGGGCGGCCTACACGGCGTTTGGGCCTCGAGGGGCCGTCTGCTGAGTGGCGCACCTGAGCCTGGCCACCATCAGCTGCAGCCGCTTGCCCTTGACGCCCCAGTGGGGGAATGGCGGCGACGGATGGCGCAATGTGGGCCAGCTGGCATCTGGGATGCGCTGGCTGGTGCTGTGGCGCGGTGGCACTCGGCCGGGCCCGCACTGCAGGATCCGCAACAATCAGCCGAGGGGCGGCTTGCTGGGATGGTCCAGCGCGGCGGCTGCCCTGGCGATGCCTGCCTGAGACAGCGCGTGTGGCAGCAGTGAGTGCCCCTGTTGTCCTGGTGTGTGCCCGCATCACATCCGCCACGGTCTTGACGGCATCAGTCAGCATGCGGCCACTCGCGGCAGTTGCTGCCCCGAACTCGCGCACACTGGTCGCCAGCGACTCGATGGCCTCAGGCATGCGCCCCACCACGCTCATGAGCTCCGTGTGGCGCCGGTCCGAATCCTCGGCCATCTTATCCAGCTTCCGCACCTCCTCCGAGGTGAAGGTGTCCGGACTGGAGTCGCGACTCTGCCGCTGGGGAGGAGGGGGCCGAACTAGGGGACCCTTGCCACGTTGGTGGCGGCGAGTGTGCCGATCAGCAGCACTCCCCTCTGATCCTTGCCCCCTTTGGGGGGATGGCCGCGGGCCACGCGCACGGCTCCTGGGTGGCTGGACGCCACTGGTCCCAGAAGCTGCATTGCCCTGCGACAGTTCCTCCAGGCACTCATCCAGTGAGGAGGTGTCAAGCATTTCCTCCTCTCCGGCGGGACGTGACTGTTCCCCCGATGGTCCGGCTTGCTCCTCCTCCTCCTCCTGCTCGGAGGTGCTGTCACTGGCAGCTTCAGGGTCCTGGTCGTCACCAGCTGAAAGCAGGAATGCACAAGAGTAGCTTCAGAGTGAGGAGACGGCGTCAACGAGGGAGTTAGGACTGGTGGCATTCAGCGCATTGGTGGGACAGTGGCAAAGGAGGTAGCTCGGATGGGCCAGTGCGACGCGAGAGGGCCAAAAGGCGAGGTCCTTACCATTGCCGGGCAGTGGAGGGTCGGCTACTCCGCACGCTGTGGGGACGAGCACACGGGCTCCCATGAGCACACACACGCGCTCCTCTAGCCGAGTGAGCTTCTGCAGCTTGGCGCGGCCACCCCTGGCACGGGCCTGGCGATTAAAGGCTACTTTAGCCTGCAAGAGAAAGGACGGGCTGTAAGTGCGCAGTGTAGCGCTGATGTAGTGTGCACTGCCTCCCATGGTGGAATAGCTTGGACAGAGTGAAGCCCTGATGTAGTGTGCACTGCCTCCCATGGTGGAATAGCTTGGACAGAGTGAAGCCCTGATGTAGTGTGCACAGCCTCCCATGGTGGAATAGCTTGGCCAGAGTGTAGAGTGCCGAATGGCCAATTGATGCTCATGACTGTCCCAATGCTGCTGGCTGAGGGCTGGCCAATAGGACTTTCAGCTCCCTTTGCCCATCATGTCAGGTGTACATGCAAGAATGAGGGGGAGACTGGAAAGGGTACTCACCCTGACAATCCTGGTCAGGTCGTTGTATTTTTTATGACATTGTTTGTGGGTCCTGGGGGCATCGCCGGTGAACGTCACCCTCTGGGCGATCTGCTTCCAGGCTTTGGTGTAGTCGTGGTGGGTTGGATTCCTCCCACTCTCTGGGAACAAGATCTTGCGCCTCACCTCCAGAGCTGTGACCATTATGTCCAGATCACCCTCTGAGAAGCGCAGGGCATGCTGACGGGCCTTCTCTGGCGTTGCCATGACTCCCTGGGGCTGAGCAGCAGTGTTGAGGCCTCTTTGCAAGGCTGCAGTGTGCAGGGCGTGGCAGCAGACCAATTCGTCCCTTCCCCCTTTAAGAGCTGGTCGGCGCCACGGGGCCTGCTGTCAGTCCAAAAATGACCGCACCCGCGCTGCGTCCCGCCTGGGCGCTATCCCTCTGGACCGCCGGCTTAGCGCCTAAAGATAGTAGTGGAACGCCTCTTTTAGCGCTCCACCAACCTCTTAGGGCGAAGCCACTGAATTTCCGGCAACGGGGTGCTACTTTGGGGCGGGCGCTAACTTCGGGCGGGCGCTAAGGTTAGCGCCCCAAAACTGCCTATACTGAAAATCTAGCCCAGGGAACTCACAAATCTATACCAGTTGTAAGTAAGCAGTATGGCCACCTTGGGCCGGCATGGCCAAGGGTCAAAAGGGGTGACTGAAAGGGGAAAAGTAAAGAATATCTGGGAAAGTTAGTGTAGAGTAGTGTTGCATGATGGGGGCTTGGTTCTATACAGACAATGGTCAAGGGGAGCAGGGAGCAACATTGCCAGACATAATCACGGGACATAATAACAGGGTTGCAAACGCTGCAAAAACTAAAAATGTTCTGGTCAACAGACGTGGCGAAAGAGCTGATGTTGCAAGATAGCATATCTGTGCAGACAGATAACCACAATAGGAACCACATGACTTAGGCAGCTGATGATGAGTCAGGCCACAATAGACATGGAGTTAACAATTCTCAAAATTAGGGCAAGGGTGCACTGTCAGCCACCTGGTATTAACAGGAACCGAGACAAACGATGTTGTAACATAGAATGTCTTAGATAAGAGACGGTAACAATGTATAACGTGCCATTTGGATGTATAAATATCTGACCACTGCTGTAACAATGTGGAGAAGCTTGGCTATGACAGAACAGGCTGTCTCCCCACGTGTGAATAAAGACTGCTTGAACTCTCGATGTCAGACTTGTGTTGAGTATTTAAAATTACTCCACAACAAAAGGTACAGTAAAACCTTCCATCTGCCAGAGATCACGTTCCTCAGCCACAAGCTGCTTCTCAGGCCATTTCCAGCACAGCTTCTGCAGGTTTTCCACTTTCCACTCTCCATCCAGTATCACCTCTTTGGAAGAACTCTCTCACCATTGACGCAATGTTTCTGTCATCTCTACTTCACCTGCTATCTATTCCATCAAAATGGGTGCCTTTATACTGTCTCACCTTGGCCCTCAGAATCCGACCACGATCAGACCCAACACCAGCATCACCAGGCACACCAGCAGCACCAACAACAACACCAACCTTCTCTGCAATCAACTGATGCTGCACAGGATAGAGGGCATCAGCACCCGAGCATATTGCTGCCTGGGAGGCCAGGGTTGTTCTCACCATGACCAGATTTACTTCACTTGACGCTGTACACCCTGGATAGCACATGATGTGCCAGTTTAGCACCAACCCACACCAACACCATAAAGCATCCCTACAATGCCCAAGCAATTCTTTTTGCATTCACCACCATTGCAGGTCTCACCATTCACTGCAACTCACTAAGCCACTTCCAAAGGTGCACGCAAATCTGTCCAAGAACGCAAAGTGTTGAAAATAAAGGGTTCAATGTTTGACACCACATTAACAGCATCTTTACATGAACATTGCATAAAACACCCAAGTGGCTACCCTTTTGTGTTGTTAGTTGGTATGATTGGACTAGGATGAGGGTGAGTATGAGGGGTGGCTAGTGAAATGGGGAGGTGATAATGTCTTCTCTCTCTCTCTCTCTCTTAGGCAGTCCCTCAGAACCGAGGATGACTTGCTTCCACATTAAAAATGAGTTCTCAGGTGACTGATGAGTCCAATGCGAGACCTACAGTCTCTGTCACAGATGGGGCAGATGGTGGTTGAAGGGGCGAGTGGGTGGGGTGCTTGGGTTGACGTGCGCTGTTTGCGCTTGGCTTCCACTTGCTCCCGGCGAAGAGACTCGAGGTGTTCGGCGCCTTCCTGGATGCTTCTCCTCCACTTTGTGCGGTCTTGGGCCAGGGATTCCCAGGTGTCGGTGGGGATGTTACACTTTTTCAAGGAGGCTTTGAGGGTGTCCTTGAAGTGTTTCCTATGCTCAACTGGGGCTCTCTTGCCATGTCGGAGCTCTGAGTAGAGTGCTTGTTTTGGGAGGCTCGTATCGGGCATGTGGACGATGTATCCCGTCCAGCGGAGCTGATCGAGCGTGGTCAAAGCTTCGATGCTGGGGATGTTGACCTGAGCGAGTACACTGACGTTGCTGCGCCTATCCTGCCAATGGATTTGCAGGATGTTGCAGAGGCAGCATTGGTGGTACCTCTCCAGTGCTTTGAGGTGCCTGCTGTACATGGTCCATGTCTCTGAAGCATACAGGAGGGTGGGTATCACTACTGCTCTGTAGACCATGAGCTTGGTGCTGGGTTTGAGGTCCTGGTCTTCAAACACTCTCTTCCTCAGGTGACCGGAGGCTGCACTGGCACACTGAAGGCAGTGTTGGACTTCATCATCGACGTCTGCCCTTGTTGCCAGTAAGCTCCCGAGGTATGGAAAGTGGTCCACGTTGTCCAAGGCCTCGTCATGGATTTTGATAATTGGGGAGCAGTACTGTGTGGCAGGGGCAGGTTGGTAGAGGGCCTTTGTCTTAAGGATGTTTAGTGTAAGGCCCATGCTCTCGTACGCTTCGGTGAAGGTGTTGACGATGGTTTGGAGTTCGGCCTCAGAGTTTGCACAGACGCAAGCGTCATCTGCATACAGTAATTCGATGACAGAGGATGGGATGACCTTGGATCTGGACTGGAGGTGACAGAGGTTGAACAGTTTTCCCTTTGTCCTGTAGATTAGCTCCACTCCAGCGGGGAGCTTATTGAGGGTGACATGGAGCATTGCACCCAGGAAGATCGAGAAGAGTGTTGGTGCAATGACGTGGGGTTACAGGGATAGGGTGGGATATGTGTCGGTGCAGGCTTGATGGGCCGAAATGGCCTCTATCTGCACTGTGAGGATTCTGTGATTCTGTGTGATTGTGACACAGCCTTGCTCGACACCAGTCCGTACGTGAATTGGGTCTGTGGTGGATCCATTGGTCAGGATCACGGCTTGCATGTCATCGTGAAGCAGGCGGAGGATGGTGACAAACTTTTGAGGGCAGCCGAATTTGAGGAGAGCACTCCATAATCCCTCAAGGTTGACAGTGTCGAAGGCCTTTGTGAGGTCAAAGAAGGCCATGTACAGTGGTTGGTGCTGTTCCCTGCATTTCTCTTGTAGTTGATGCGCAGTGAAGATCATGTCCATTGTGCTCCTTAGTGGGCGGAATCTGCATTGCAACTCTGGAAGGAGCTCTTCAGCCACTGGGAGAAGGCGATTGAGGAGGATTCTTGCAATGACTTTCCCTGTGGCAGACAGCAGGGAGACTCCTCTGTAATTACCGCAATCGGACTTGTCACCTTTCTGGAAGATGGTCACGATTACGGCATCTCTGCGATCCCCTGGCATGCTCTCCTCCTTCCAAATAAGAGAAATGAGTTCATGCATTTGCGCCAATAGTGCTTCTCCGCCATGTTTTAGTGCCTCGGCGGACACACTCACTGGAAGGAGACTCCGTGGTGTAGGATTTCGCAATAATTTCAAAATTTCCTACAGTTCTGAAGATTAATTTTGATTAAAGAATACCTGGGTAATACCTTTAAAAATCCAGGGGGATCAAAATGGCCATCAGACCACATGGCAGAAGACAAAGGACTTGAAAGAGCAGCCTGGGTCTGTGGAAAAAGGTTCCAATCTGCTAATCAAAGGAGAGTTCCCACCTCCCTGCAGAGACAATCGATGTGTTTACAGACACTGCTACACAAAGGAGTAACCACTTGAGACTGCAGTTTCAGTTGACCACGGGACAATGGATTTGTTTACACGAGCCTCCAAAACTGTTTACTCAGCAATCCCAGAAAGACATGTTTTTTTCAAACCAAGACAGCTCCCTTTAAACCCATCATTGATGAATGGATCACATTCAAAGCCAATCACAGACAATTGAAGAGGCATTTAAACTGAGAAAAGGAACAGTTTAAGCGAATGGATAATTCATCAAAACCCATTACTGGACAATGGGGCAGTTGGATCCCTTTTGTTTTAGCCCAGATACCTCCGGATCTGGGCGGGCCCCAAATGGGGGTATAAAAGATAGCTTCCCAGGAGCTCTCTCTCTCTCTGGCCTCACCTCCGTGTGCCCCTACAGTGTGGGAGATTGCCTGAGGAAGTAGAACACCAGCAGTTAACTTTCAAACACTGGGGTGTTTCTTACTTTGGGGCAGTGAAGATCTAAGTTCGCAGGGCACGGAGCAGGCATTTCCAGTGGTGAGCATATATTTTTCTGGCCTTCCACAAGGCAACTTAGGATAGGTATGGGGTGGGAATTAAAGGGAATTTTGTTAAGAACTGTGATTTTAGTCGATCTTCCCTCGTTGTGTCCGTTTCTCCTCCCCTATTTAAGTAAGGCAGTGTTGCACCTAGCAGAGAAGTGCTATAGTGAACACTGAATTCGGTATTTAAAACTGTATTAAAAAGGAGTATCTGTTTCAAAGTACTGTATTTAAATCTGTATTAAAAGGAGTGTTGCACCAAGCAAAGAAGTGCTGTGGTGAATGCTGTTAGCTGTTTTTTTAAGTAACTGTATTTAAAGTGCTGTTTTTAAGTAAAAGCCATTAAGCTAAGGTGCTGTAGTGAGCAAAGTGTTTCTATATTAAAAGTGCTGTTAAAAGGAGTGTTGCGCTAAGCAGAGAAGTGCTTCAGTGAACACTTTACAGCTGTATTAAAGTGCTGTTTTTAAGTAAAAGCCACTAAGCTAAGGTGCTGTAGTGAGCAAAAGGGTTTTTAAGCAAACGGTGCTGGATTTAAAATAAAGTAGTGTTGCACTGAGTCAGGGAGCGCTCTAGTGGACACTGAGTATACTGCGTGTATTTAAAATAAAGTAGTGTTGCACTGAGCAGGGAGCGCTCTAGTGGACACTGAGGGTACTGCGTTAAGCAAAAGTGCTGTACCAGGCATAAGAGCTATATCGATTATTTTAAGTTGTTTCTTTCTTTTGTTTTCAATAAATACTGGTCTGTTTTGCACCCAAACCATGAGTCATGTTTTTTCTGTCTACATCGCTACTGAATAAGTTCGGCGGTCAGAACTCAGGAATAGGGGAGCGCTTCAAAACCGCAAGGGGGTCCCTGGAGCAACTCAGTAGCTTCTGACTGGACAGAGACAAATAACCCCAACCCCGCTAGCGTGTGCTAATTCCTTATAAAATGGCAACCGCAGCAGGACCGTCGGCAACGGTGTGCGATGTGGCAGACAG
The DNA here is from genome assembly GCF_052327205.1 of Somniosus microcephalus. Taxonomy (NCBI): domain Eukaryota; kingdom Metazoa; phylum Chordata; class Chondrichthyes; order Squaliformes; family Somniosidae; genus Somniosus; species Somniosus microcephalus. The sequence continues at coordinate 73,085,102 of NC_140993.1, forward strand.
TGGTTTGAGTCTGGAGAGAGCAGCAGTTATTGGGTTCCTTTTTATCCCACTAGTTTGTGTGGTTAGGTTCCTGCAGACTTGGGGAAGTCACCCGCAGGCTTAGGGAAGCCAGGGCAGAGAGTTGGGATAGGGAAAGGGAGGTTGCGGAATACCAGGCCAAGGTAGAGCGCCTGGTAGTTCAGTTTAGGGAGGGCAAAAGCCACACGAGGCACGAGTCAGAGTACCTGAAGTGTTTAGTTGCAGAGGCCTAGAACAATGAGATGAGGGTGCGGGAGGAGAATGCTCGCCTCATACAAGAATTAAAAGAGCAGGAGGAAAAGTTTAGGGAAGTAAAGGCAGCATATAAGCTGGCCTGTGAGCAAGGGTTTGAGGAAGCAGATCATGGCCCCTGTAGAGCAGAGATAGAAAGCCTGAGTATAGCTTTAAAAAGAGCAAAGGGGATGATATGTCTGATCAACCCGAAGGCAGGTCAGCCGGATTTTACTGGCAACCCAAGTAAAACCGCCCCACTGGCAACACCCAGGGAAAGGTTGGTCAGGGAGTCAGAGGTCCCACGACCACCACCCACGGCTTTGAGCTTTCGGGAGCTCCGGCAGCAAAGAGGGGTGGAGGATGGGAAGGTAGAGGAAGCACAGCAGGCCCCACTAGATAGGCCGGGACCAGGACCAGTGTACCACCTCCGACAACGGAGGTACAGTCCACCCATTGATGAAGATGACCCAGGGAATATCCAGAATCAGTTTCAGGTGCCGTATGGCACCCACCAGCTCAGGGACATGGTTAGCCATGTCCCCAAGCTCACTAAAAAGGAAGACCCCTCTCTGCACTTCAGGGAGATAGAGCAAACAGCTTGTGTAAACTTCTGCCATGAGGCAGAGCAAGCAAAAATGCTGCTGTTTTCCCTGGCAGGTGATCTCCTCCAGTCCCTATCTGGCGAGTGCAAAAGGGGGCAGAGGGATTATGAGGGTCTCAAGAATGAGGTATTGGAGACCATGGGACTCAATGATGGTAGCCCGTTTGCTTGGGTGGAAAGAACAGTGCCGCTCCCAGGGGAGTCCCCGCAGGCGTTCGCAGACAGGCTGTGGCCAGTCTACCGGAGCGCATGCCAGGGAATGCCAGGGCGGGCAGCACTGGACCCAGTTCAATAGACTCACTGGCTCCGGTGTCTCATGACAAACAGCCTACCCCAGATCGAAGCCCAGGTCATGGCTTGGTTTGACCCCTGAAACCCCCAGACCACTGAAGAAGTGGTGATCCGCCGGCTCACAGTAGCCTTCAGAAACATGAGGGGTATCGATGCTCCCCAGCCCAAGGGAAGAGTCCATGAGGTTAAACCTGGGAGCCAGAGTAAGAGAGAGTGGCACCAGGAGGGGAACCAGCCCTCTCAGGCTAGGTTAAATTGCTATGGGTGTGGGAAAGACGGTCACTGGAGAAAAGACTGTAAAAATCCTTGGAAGGACAGGGGAAAGGATCCCACAGCCTCCCTCCCGCAGAAATTGAGTCATTTTTACAGTCCCTACGGTCTCTTCTGACTGGCCAGGGGAGAGTAGCAGCCACCACCGGTGTTTTAACCCCGTCTGCCCCACCTCACTCCCAGCAATGACTAGAGCCAGCGCAGCCTGTTGACCTGTGTCCCCGCGAAAATGCTGAGGGGAGCAGGCCCTATGTTGAGATGGGGGTGGAGATGGTGCAGGGGAGATATTCAGTGGAAATTGGAGCCTCCAGCACAGTGGTCCACTCGGAGGACCTCACCCACTCACCCCGGTCTAACAAGGTCCCATTTAGCTTAATGGGACCCACAGGGAAACAGGCAGCTGGGAGTGAACCTGAGAATAGTAATCCCCAGCCCACAGCAGGTCCAAGTTCACAGGCAGGCGCTGTGGCTTGTGTGGTGGTGGGGGGGGGGGGGAGCCATTCATGATTTTGAACAGGATTACTGGCAGGCAGCCAGTTATGTCAAACAATCCGGTTTGTTTAAGCAGGGGGCAGAGGAACAGGCAGCTGGGATTGTAGAAGCTCCCCAGCACTTGGCCCGAGCGATTCCCCCTCTCTTGTGGGACTCCGGGGAGGAGCCTGAACCAGGTTTTAGACCTGAAGGGGAAGGCTCGCAGCCACAGGCAGCCAGTGGCAAGGGATTGCCTGTCCCCAGCCCAGGTTTGGGAAGGGAGGGGCCCGAAGGAGGAGGTCCCCAGCCAGCAGGGAGTGTGACCCGAGTTGAGGGTCTGCTCGACAGGGTAGCCCCACCGGCGACAATCCCTAGGAGATCTCTTCGGGTACCCCAGCCCAAGAAAGTATGGTCACCCACTTTCCAGTGGAGTAGGGCGGTCTCCCGAGTCAGGGAGAGGCCAAAAAGCAGAGGTTCCCAACCAGCAGCCATAAGCTGCGAGGGACGAGAAGCTGGAATCAGTCCAGCCATGCCACAGGGAGCAGCCTGCGGCAGCCCAACGAGGAATTAAGCTGGCCGCCCGGAGACGGGCTGCGCTTGTACATAGCTTTGTTAAGGTAGAACGTGTATTAAGGTAGAATATGTATTAAGGTAGAACGTGTATTAAGGTAGAAGGTGTATTAAGGTAGGACGTGTTATTAAGGTAGAACGTGTTAAGTTTTGTTTTTATATTGAAATTAATATTAGTGTATACGTTTTGAGTGTGGTACGGTTCCAGAATTGTACTGTGGATCACGGGACCTGATTACGCTCCCACCCCCCCCGAGCCAGGGGACCTGGCGAGATGTTTTCTTTGTCTTTTTCAGAGTTCTGGAAAGCACAGGGGATCAACGAGTCATGGGATTCGAGAGAGGAAACATCCCTAGTCCACGAAGGAAGGGGTCTGCAGGAAACAGATGCCCACAACATTTAAAACTGCTGCTGGAAATAAAATTTAAGACTAAGAATTTACAGAACTTGCTTAATTATTTCACTGCTTGTTTGGAGTTAAAGGAAGCTTGTTTGTCTTCCATCTTTTTTTAGCAGACATGTTGGCTGGATGACAATCACTTTAAGGGTGTGAAAATTATGTTACAAGCAGTGCAGGGGCGTAGGACCCCCTCCATGCTTGACTTATTGTGAATATAAGTGGTGCAGGGGCGAAGGCCCCCTCCATGCTTGACTTATTGTGAATATAAGTGGTGCAGGGGCAATGGACCCCCTCCGTGTATTGATTATTTAATTAATTTTGGGTTTTCTGTCAATAGATGCCTGCCATACTATGATTCTCTCTGGGCAGGGGAGATGGAGGTGTCGGGGGATCAAAGAGAGATTTAGTTAAGTATAAGGGAAGGTTGTTTGTGGGGGGGTCAGAAATTATTGCTTACTTTTGGCAAGGATACTACAAGCAAGTTTTAGTATCCGATGGGGGACTGTAGGATTTTGCAATAATTTTGAAATTTCCTACAGTTCTGGAGATTAATTTTGATTAAAGAATACCTGGGTAATACCTTCAAAAATCCAGGGGGATCAAAATGGCCGTCAGACCGCATGGCAGAAGACAAAGCACTTGAAAGAGCAGCCTGGGTCTGTGGAAAAAGGTCCCAATCTGCTAATCAAAGGGAAGTTCCCACCTCCCTGCAGAGACAATCGATGTGTTTACAGAAACTGCTACACAAAGGAGTAACCACTTGAGACTGCAGTTTCAGTTGACTACAGGACAATGGCTTTGTTTACACTAGCCTCCAAAGCTGTTTACTCAGCAACCACAGAAAGACATGCTTTTTTCAAACCAAGACAGCTCCATTCAAACCCATCATTGATGAATGGAAACACATTCAAAGCCAATCACAGACAATTGAAGAGACATTTAAACTGAGAAAAGGAACAGTTTAAACAAATGGATAATTCATCAAAACCCATTACTGGGCAATGGGGCAGTTGGATCCCTTTTGTTTTAGCCCAGATACCTCCGGATCTGGGCGGGCCCCAAATGGGGGTATAAAAGATAGCTTCCCAGAAGCTCTCTCTCTCTCTGGCCTCACCTCCGTGTGCCCCTACAGTGTGGGAGATTGCCTGAGGAAGTAGAACACCAGCAGTTAACTTTCAAACACTGGGGTGTTTCTTACTTTGGGGCAGTGAAGATCTAAGTTCGCAGGGCACGGAGCAGGCATTTCCAGTGGTGAGCATATATTTTTCTGGCCTTCCACAAGGCAACTTAGGATAGGTATAGGGGTGGGAATTAAAGGGAATTTTGTTAAGGACTGTGATTTTAGTCGATCTTCCCTCGTTGTGTCCGTTTCTCCTCCCCTATTTAAGTAAGGCAGTGTTGCACCTAGCAGAGAAGTGCTATAGTGAACACTGAATTCGGTATTTAAAACTGTATTAAAAAGGAGTATCTGTTTCAAAGTACTGTATTTAAATCTGTATTAAAAGGAGTGTTGCACCAAGCAAAGAAGTGCTGTGGTGAATGCTGTTAGCTGTTTTTTTAAGTAACTGTATTTAAAGTGCTGTTTTTAAGTAAAAGCCATTAAGCTAAGGTGCTGTAGTGAGCAAAGTGTTTCTATATTAAAAGTGCTGTTAAAAGGAGTGTTGCGCTAAGCAGAGAAGTGCTTCAGTGAACACTTTACAGCTGTATTAAAGTGCTGTTTTTAAGTAAAAGCCACTAAGCTAAGGTGCTGTAGTGAGCAAAAGGGTTTTTAAGCAAACGGTGCTGGATTTAAAATAAAGTAGTGTTGCACTGAGTCAGGGAGCGCTCTAGTGGACACTGAGTATACTGCGTGTATTTAAAATAAAGTAGTGTTGCACTGAGCAGGGAGCGCTCTAGTGGACACTGAGGGTACTGCGTTAAGCAAAAGTGCTGTACCAGGCATAAGAGCTATATCGATTATTTTAAGTTGTTTCTTTCTTTTGTTTTCAATAAATACTGGTCTGTTTTGCACCCAAACCATGAGTCACATTGTTTTCTGTCTACATCGCTACCGAATAAGTTCGGCGGTCAGAACTCAGGAATAGGGGAGCGCTTCGAAACAGCAAGGGGATCCCTGGAGCAGCTCAGAGGCTTCTGACTGGCCAGAGATAAATAACTCCCACCCCGCTAGCGTGTGCTAATTCCTTGCAGTGGGACACATTCACTGGATGGAGACACCTCGGGAGACACTCACTGGAAGGAGACACAGTATAAGGAGGTCGGGACCCAGGAACGAGGACGAGCCCCATGGACGAGGACGGGGCCCAGGAACTAGGTCTAGGCCCAGGAGTGAGGTCTGGACCCAGGAGCGATGTGATAATGTAGATAGAGAGGGATGGATGGAGGTGCAAGGTAAGTTGGTGTGAGTAAAGATGTGCAGGAGTAGGGTAGGGATAGCAGAGTGATGGGGATGTGATGAGAGTCACAGCAGGATGAGGTTCATGTGGCTTTGCAGTAACGTTTCGTGATCTAATGATATAATTGAAATATTTGCGCCAGTGCACCCAGGTCCTCCTGACCACATCCCTGCTTGTGCCCTCCTATGCAATGTGCAACCAGGCTGTGTTGGCCTCCTGGGGAGGTCTTTTCCGCCCATCGGAAAGGAAGAGGACCTCCCTGCGAGCTGTGACTCCCTCCATAAGCATATGGAGGGAGTCATTGAGAACCTGGGTGCAGCCATGCACCTCTGTGCAGTGATTGTCAGAGTTTGCAGCATTTCAATGCTGTAGAACACTGACAGCACAAATGTTAAAAGAAAGTTGGCCATGGTTCCTTTAATGAAACTGGCTGCTGATGTGTCATGAATGATGTCACCAGACCCGCTTCCTCTAATTGAACTGGGAAATGTGCTAGGTGTGCTTAACAAACCCTATCAACGGAAATTCAATTTCCAGAGCAGGATGGAACCAGCAGCAAGGCTGCGACCCGCCACCGACCCCGGCCACACTGAGGTGAGGATAATCTTGGCCGTTTACTCTGCTTCTCTCTCCACAGATGCTGCCTGACTTGCTGAGTGTTTCCAGCATTTTCTGTTTTTATTTCAGGTTTCCAGCATCCGCGGTATTTTGCTTTTGTAAGACCAGATTTCTGATTGGTCCCCTTGGAGGACAAGGCATACCCAAAAGTTTGTCTGAAATGTGTAATTTGCTTCTGCCTGCTGTAGACAACCCTGCACTGTGTAATTTGATCCCATCTACGGTCATACAGGTTATAGAGCATGGCAGTCTAGACAGCTTTGTGAAGATCCTCTGTTAATAATATTCTGCACTTATAATTATAGTTATCCTTGGCAGGTAAAATAAAAAAAATTATACTCTAATTAGTGGGTTCGTTAATTCTTTGGAGTTTTATGGGTTTTTTTCCTTCTGGAAGTGATAAAAATTCTTTAATTCTGAACAAAGGGACCATGTGTGGGGTTCGTGTGTGTGGTGCGCAGCTATTTTGCCCATCAGTGTTGTTCCTAAGGTTTCCCCGGGTGCGCTCATGAACACGTGGTTGGTAATGGCTGCACCCAGGAGCTTCACGTGAACTCCGTGCCAGGCTGGAGAGTGCGAGAGGCGGGATTTTGAAATCTAATTAGAGGCATAGGACAAATAAGATAGATTTGCCTTAATATGTGATGTCCTCTTAAAGAAATGGAAGATGGTACACTGTGGGTTATTACACCTGGAGGGCTTTCAAATGTTCTGCCATTTTACAAGGGGTTAACTGGTGGATTATTTTCAACCTTGCAAGTTTAACTGTTTAGGTACAAATCTTCATAAGTTACTGTGTATTCTGTGTATTACACAAGCCCATCAATTAGAATATTAGGTTTGTCCTATTTGCTGTTATGCAATATAATCAATTTTTAAAAAATATAATAGAATTAACCATACTGTCCACCCGTTAATGAATCTGCTAGTGTCCACTAATAGTAAAATTACACCAACATATGTAGGGGCATCTATTTGTACATGGGTTTCTATATTTAGTTATGGGCCTCTAATGTATTTGCAAGTGATTTGTTTTGCAATATATAAGGATAATTATTTTGTGGACTCATGCGGTAGGGTTAGATCTACTACACTGTACTTTTAAAAGAGAAAACAAATAAATTGTATATCATTAAGAAAGAAAAATAAAGGGCTGAAAATATCCTCAGGTTTTCTCCCTTTCTGCCATCGTAACTTCAACAGAAATTTGGTGGAAACCTTAATTACGCGTGTAAACGGGTCCTCCGCCGAATGTCCACCATGAGGACATTCACCTGCATTTCTAGGAATATTGTAACAAGTATTTTTTACGTGTATAATCTTTCTAGTGCTGTTAAAATCTAAATAGATATTAATAAAGCAACTCGACAAATTAAAAAAAAAATTCTAATCTAACGAAATGTCACAATTTAACGATTAAATAATAATGGCAGAAAAATTTAATTTAGTCCAAATAGAGGTTTTGGTATTTACAGAGATGGAATCAAATCTAGCTACATAATTTAAATTCACATAGAAACATAGAAGATAGGAGCAGGAGTAGGCCATTCGGCCCCTCGAGCCTGCTCTGCCATTTAATGAGATCATGGCTGATCATCCAAATTCAGTACCCTGTCCCTGCTTTCTCCCCATATCCCTTGATCCCCTTAGCCTTAAGAAATATATCTAACTCCTTCTTGAATATATTTAATGAATTGACCTCAACTGCCTTGTGTAGTAGAGAATTCCACAGGTTCACCACTCTCTGGGTGAAGAAATTCCTCCTCATCTCAGTCCTAAATGAACATCTTTAAGAATGTTCATGATGTATTACTGTGTAGATGTTTCAGTTTTAAATTTGATTCATTTGGAGCTGGACTGATCAGAACAGCCACCACATGGTCAAAAAGCATTGTAACGTTAAACCTTCTTCTTCTTAGGCAATCCCTCGGAACGGAGGATGACTTGCTTCCACATTAAAAATGAGCTCGCATGTGGCTGATTCATCCAATGCGGGACCTACAGTCTCTGTCACAGGTGGGGCAGACGGTGGTTGACGGGGCAGATGGGTGGGGTGCTTGGGTAGACGTGTGCTCCTTGCGCTGCCTGCGCTTGGCTTCCGCTTGCTCCCGGCGAAGAGACTCGAGGAGTTCGGCGCCTTCCCGGATGCTTCTCCTTCACTTTGTGCGGTCTTGGGCCAGAGATTCCCAGGTGTCGGTGGGGATGTTACACTTTTTCAAGGAGGCTTTAAGGGTGTCCTTGAAGCATTTCCTCTGCCCACTTGGGGCTCTCTTGCCGTGCCGGAGCTCTGAGTAGAGCGCTTGTTTTGGGAGTCTCGTATCAGGCATGCGGACAATGTGACCCGTCCATCGGAGCTGATTGAGTGTGGTCAGAGTTTCGATGCTGGGGATGTTGGCCTGAGCAAGAACACTGACGTTGGTGCGCCTATCCTGCCAATGGATTTGCAGGATCTTGCAGAGGCAGCGTTGGTGGTACCTCCCCTGTGCTTTGAGGTGCCTGCTGTACATGGTCCATGTCTCTGAGACATACAGCAGGGCAGGTATCACTGCTGCCCTGTAGACCATGAGCTTAGTGCCGGGTTTGAGGTCCTGGTCTTCAAACACTTTCTTCCTCAGGCAAACGAAGGCTGCACTGGCACACTGAAGGCGGTGTTGGACTTCGTCGTCGATGTCTGCCCTTGTTGAAAGTAGGCTCCCGAGGTATGGAAAGTGGTGCACGTTGTCCAAGGCCTTGTCGTGGATTTTGATAATCGGGGGGCAGCACTGTGTGGTGGGGGCAGCACTGTGTGGTGGGGGCAGGTTGGTAGAGGACCTTTGTCTTACGGATGTTTAATGTAAGGCCCATGCTCTCGTATGCTTCAGTGAAGGTGTTTATGATGGTTTGGAGTTCGACCTCCGAGTGAGCGCAGACGCAAGCATCGTCTGCATACTGTAATTCGACGACAGAGGATGGGACGACCTTGGATCTGGACTGGAGGCGACGGAGGTTGAACAGTTTCCCGTTTGTTCTGTAAATTAGCTCCACTCCAGTGGGGAGCTTACTGAGGGTGAGATGGAGCATTGCAGCAAGGAAGATTGAGAAGAGCATTGGTGCGATGACACAGCCTTGCTTGACCCCGGTTCGTACGTGAATTGGGTCTGTGGTGGAACCATTGGTCAGGATCACGGCTTGCATGTCGTCGTGAAGCAGGCGGAGGATAGTGACAAACTTTTGAGGGCAGCCGAATTTGAGGAGGACACTCCATAATCCCTCATGGTTGACCATGTTGAAGGCCTTTGTGAGATCAAAGAAGGCCATGTACAGTGGTTGGTGCTGTTCCCTGCATTTCTCTTGCAATTGACGTGCGGTGAAGATCATGTCCATTGTGCTCCTTAGTGGGCGGAATCCGCATTGCGACTCTGGGAGGAGCTCTTCGGCCACTGGGAGAAGGCGATTGAGGAGGATTCTTGCGATGACTTTCCCTGTGGCAGGTAGCAGGGAAACTCCTCTGTAATTACCGCAATCGGACTTGTCACCTTTCTTGAAGATGGTCACAATTATGGCGTCTCTGAGATCCCCTGGCATGCTCTCCTCCTTCCAGATAAGAGAAATGAGTTCATGAATTCGCACCAGTAGTGCTTCTCCGCCATGCTTTAGTGCCTCGGCGGGGATTCCATCTGCTCCTGAGGCCTTGTTGTTCTTCAGTTGTCGGATGGCCTTTTCAACCTCATGCCGGGCTGGGGTTGTGCTGAGATGGTGGCGGGTAGCATGCTGTGGGATGGAGTTGAGGACACTCGTGTCGAAGACAGAGTCGTGGTTAAGGAGATCTTTGAAGTGCTCCTTCCAGCGGGCACTGACTGCTTCCCTGTCCTTGATGAGTACCTCTTCGTTCTTGGCCTGTAGTGGGGAAGGGCCTTTGGTGCTTGGGCCGTAGATGGTCTTGACTGCACTAAAGAATCCATGCACGTCGTGGTTGTTGGCTAGCTGCTGGATCTCCTGCGCTTTCTCCACCCACCATCTGTTCTTTAGGTCGCGAGTTTTTTGTTGGACCTCGGCTTTCAGGCTTCTGTAGAGCTGCTTTCGTGCTCTCGAGTTCTGTTGCTGTTTCCAGATCAGAAATGCCTTGCGCTTGCGGCTTATTAGCTCCTGGATCTCCTGGTCATTCTCGTCAAACCAGTCTTGGTGTTTCTGTAAGAATTCGCAATAATTTACAGTTCTGAAGATTAATTTTTTTGATGAAAGAATCCCTGGGCGTTGTGCTTTTAAATTTCCAGGGATAAAAATGGCTGTCGCACCACATGGCCGAAGACAAAGGGGCTTGGAATGCAGCTTTCTGTGTCTGGAAGTAAGGTTCAATGAAGACAAAGGACAGTGCTTTGTTTACAAAGCAATCGAATGCTATTAGCATTTGTTTGTATATCGAGTGGATACATCTAAACTGCAGAAGAGGCTTTTGTATCTTGAATGGGAAACGTTTAAGATTTGAATGGGTTTTAAATCACCCAGCACTGGACAATAGGGCTGTTGCATTCTCTTTGTTTCAGCCCAGGGAGCTCCGGAAGACACATTAGCCCAGTCTAACCACTTTGAGTTAGCCAATCACAGCTTTCTCTTGTGTATTGGACCCTTTGGGTGGGGAATTTTGCACACAGCCCTTGCAAGGCAGAACGGCAGGGGCCTCACCAGGTATAAAGATAGCGGCTGAGAAGCTATCTCTCGCTCTTACTTCGCTGGACCGCAGGTGAGCAGAGTTTCTGACTCCTCAGCAAAGCTGCCTAGTTAAGGAGTTTGGGGGATGGTAATTTAAGGGGATATTGCTAAGATTGTTTAATCAACATTGTAGTCACTTACCCCTCATTTTTGCCGTCTGCCTTACCCCATTTTAAGTAATTTTACTGTAATTACTGTGTTCATGTGATATAGTTTATTATTTTGATTGTAGTTTATTTAGGTAATAAAACTTGATTTTTTTCTCTCATCCAAACCACTTGTTCCATTTTAATATCATTAATTATAAGTTCCTCCACTCAGAACTAAAGGAGGGGCAGCGATTCGTAACTGCTGTAATAAAATTGGTTTTATTGGAATTGGTCCTGCAAGACCAGGAAAATTACTTTAAACCAGTTTAAAGAAGCCCCCAAACCCTTTGCTTCCTGGTTGAGTGACCGAGTTTCTCTTCACAGGTGCTGATTATGGAGGCCTTGAGTGCAGACCAGACGCTGTGGGCACTCTGTGTCTCTGCATCACTGGGAGTCGTCAGGTTGTTTGTGAGGCGCAGGCTGAATAGGGCTTTCTTAGCGGGGTCTTTTAGTGCTCCAGCGTTAATTTTCCTGCGGCATTGTTTCTGTTGCCACCGCTGTTTTGGGGCTACATTGATGGAGATGACAGAGCGGATTAGGTGGTGGTCTGTCCAGCAGTCATCAGCTCCTGTCATGACGCGGGTGATGCGGACGTCCTTGTGGTCCCTCACTCGGACGATGACGTACTCCAGCAGATGCCAGTGCTTGGAACGAGGGTGCTGCCATGAAGCCTTGTACTTGTCTCTCTGACGGACCAAGGGGTTGGTTATGACGAGGCCATGTTCTAAGCATTTCGACAGGAGGAGGGTACCATTGGAATTGGTTTTCCCTACCCCCTCTCTGCCAATCACACCACTCCAGAGGTCTGTGTCCTTTCCAACTCTGGCGTTGACCACATGGTCAAAAAGCATTGTATCGTTAAACAGTAAAATGGTAGCTATAATTGGTTTTTCAGAGTACGCACAGCCAGAAAACAATTTTTTGTAACAATTTACTGTTCAACGTAAAATAATTTTAAATTAGAATTCACTGTATAACACACCCTAGCATCATCAGTTATGACAAAAGATCATCGACCTGAAACGTTAACTCTGTTTCTCTTATCACAGATGCTGCCTGACCTGCTGAGTATCTCCAGCATTTTCTGTTTTTATTTCAGATTTCCAGCATCTGCAGTATTTTCTTTTTGTACTAGCATCACCAGGAATGGGTAAAAAGCTATGGAGGCTTCAAAGGTAGTGTGTTCATGTGTTAGCCTTGGCTCAGTGGTAGCAGTCTCACCTCTGAGTCGAAATATCATGGGTTCATAGTCCCACTTCAGGAACTTAAGCACAAAAGAAATCTAGGCTGACACTCCAGTGCAGTATTAAGGGAGCACTGCACTGTCGGAGATGCCGTCTTTCGGATGAGATGTTAAACCTGTCCTCTCAGGTGGACGTAGAAAATGATACTATGGCACTATTTCGAAAAAGTGCAAGGGAGCTTTCCTGTTGTCCTGACCAATATTTATCCCTTAACCAACATCACTAAAACAGATTATCTGGCCATTATTACATTGCTGTTTGTGGGGCCTTGCTGTGTGAAAATAGGCTGCCGTGTTTTACATTACAACAATGACTACATTTCAAGAAGTGCTTAATTGGATGTAAAGAGCTTTAGGACAACCTGAGCTCATGAAACGTGTTATTATATAAATGTAAGTCTTTATTTCCTCCTAAAGGTAGTACCTGCTGAGATCTGTGAATGCTTCTTACCTGATTAGTTGCAAATAGTTTAACTATAGCTGGGCAGATTTTGACCAAATTAATAAAAAAAATCCCTTGTTTATTTTCCTCACTTTGTTTCTTCCTGAATTGTCTCTTAGGAGTGTGGAAATATAACAGTTCAGCTTGAGTAGAGCAATGTGCAGCATATTATTGGAGGAACAATGATTGGTATTTAGTAGCAGAAATAAAGTTGATCAGCCGTAGAACGTATCCATTACTGTTCCCCATCTGAGTGCTCTAAGCAATAGAATCGTTGTTTCAGCATCCCAGTAGTATGCTCTACAATCATTCAGATGGTGACATGGGCCTCATTTTATCGATGATCTGCTGCTGTGTCGTGGTTTCTAACTGGGATAATGAGTTATGTTCTCCCAATAGTCATCCCTTCATCCTTTGGAAACTTTCATATACTGACTGGTTTTATGAAGGGGAAGTCATGTTTGACAAATTTGCTGGAGTTCTTTGAGGAAGTAACATATAGGGTGGATAAAGGGGAACCAGTGGACGTAGTGTATTTAGACTTCCAAAAGGCATTTGACAAGGTGCCACACAAAAGATTATTGCTTAAGATAAAAAATCACGGGATTGGGGGTAATATTCTGGCATGGATAGAGGATTGGCTATCTAACAGAAGGCAGAGAGTTGGGATAAATGGTTCATTCTCAGACTGGCAATCAGTAACTAGTGGTGTTCTGCAGGGGTCAGTGCTGGGTCCCCAACTCTTTACAATCTATATTAACGATTTGGAGGAGGGGACCGAGTGCAACATATCAAAGTTTGCAGATGATACTAAGATGGCAGGGAAAGTAGTGAGTGAGGAGGACATAAAAAACCTGCAAGGGGACATAGACAGGCTAAGTAAGTGGGCAGAGATTTGGCAGATGGAATACAATACTGGAAAGTGTGAGGTTATGCACTTTGGCAGGAAAAATCGTAGAGCAAGTTATTATCTTAATGGCAAGAAACTGGAAAGTACTGAAGTACAAAGGGATCTGGGGGTCCTGGTGCACAAAACTCAGGTGCAGCAAGTGATTAAGAAGGCCAATGGAATGTTGGCTTTCATTGCTAGGGGGATAGAATATAAAAATAGGGAGGTATTGCTTCAGTTGTACAAGGCATTGGTGAGACCGCACCTGGAATACTGCATACAGTTTTGGTGTCCATACTTAAGAAAAGGCATACTTGCTCTCGAGTCAGTACAAAGAAGGTTCACTCGGTTAATCCCGGGGATGAGGGGATGAACATATGAGGAGAGGTTGAGTAGATTGGGACTCTACTCATTGGAGTTCAGAAGAATGAGAGGCGATCTTATTGAAACATATAAGATTGTGAAGGGGTTGGATCGGGTGGATGCGGGGAGGATGTTCCCGATGATGGGTGAAACAAGAACTAGGGGGCATAGTCTTAGAATAAGGGGCTGCTCTTTCAAAACTGAGATGAGGAGGAACTACTTCACTCAGAGGGTGGTAGGTCCATGGAATATGCTGCCCCAAAAAGCTGTAGAAGCTACATCATTACATAAATTTAAAACAGAAATAGACAGTTTCCTAGAAGTAAAGGGAATTAAGGGTTACGGGGAGCGGGCAGGAATTTGGACATGAGTCTAGGTTCGGATCGGACATGGCCCTGTGGGTAGCGGAGCGGGCCCAGGGGCCGTGTAGCCTGATCCTGCTCCTATTTCGTGTGTCTAATTCTGTTAGATTCAGGAGATGGTTCTGTGATAGTAGATTGGCGGTTAGGATCAGATCAGCCATGATCTTATTGAATGGCGGAGCAGGCTCGAGGGGCCGATTGGCCTACTCCTGCTCCTATTTCTTATGTTCTTATGACTCAAAGAAATGAGACGCAGTGGTCTGCTGCATAATAAAAGCATCATGGCTGCTCCCTGGGTAATGGGTGTTAACATGCATGATTATATTTCTGTGATCAAAAACCACCTGTACTTTTACGGAGTGGTGCCCACTTCCTGTATTTGGGTTTATGTTTGAAGGTCTGCTGGTCATGTGGGTTCCATCTATAAAGCCTTGGACACTTGGAAAGCCTTCCTGGTGATAAAAGTTCAATGCCCACTCTAGCTGGTGTCTTCTTTCCGATGGGAAAATTATTAGGTATTTCCGCTAACAAACAAGGCATCAGCTACTTTTTCTATAAAGGGATGAACTGTAGTGGCCTGGAAGAATCCTGTTGCATAGAAGCGTAATGCTTAATGACTTGAGCAGCTATGAAAGAGCTGTCCAAGCCTTCAAGTTGTCTGTAAAGTTAATCTACAGATGGTGTAGCTCAGTTACTGCCTCTGTAGTGAAGCTGAAGCATGAAGAAAGATTGCTTCTGATATGCCAGGTAAGGGTAGCGTGGTCTGTAACCATCCTTGGATATTGACAGCAATTAACATACTACTTGATATGTTGATGTTGCTCTTATTGTTGATGACTGCTTGATTTTATCCCCTCACAAATTTGTCCTCCTCATCAAATCAACACTATGAGAACAGACACAAGGGGCTCGATTTTCCCAGCCCCGAGGAGGCGGGTTTGGAGGCGTGCGAGTTGTTAAAATCGCCAAAACTGGCGGGCCCATTCCCGCCTCCATCTCATCTCCGAGCAATTTGCCCAAGTGCGTGTTTTCTGACCCGCTTTCCATCGCCCTTAAGGCCCTTCACAACCACTTAATTGCCTCTATAATCCCATTTTGAGAGGCCTTTCTGATTTTAACACATTTCCCCCATCCTACACGCCTGCTCTGGAACACGCCAGGTAATCCTGGTGGCCTCACTAATGGATTGCTTACGAACAGCTGCAGCTCCACCATTACAAAGGAGTTTTTACCGATGATCATTTGCAGATGGCAAAACTTTGTTGATTCAGGTCTGGGGGAACTTCTAGCAGGCATACTCAGTATTGTGGAAGTTTGGAGCCTGACACCCATCTCCAGTGTGACCTCCTTGGAAACCACTCTCCCCACCTTGACTAAGCGCTTCCTCAACTGAGGCATATACCAGAAGCATGGCGACCATTTAATTCCTTTCCTCCTGGACATCAGATTCGGATGAAGACCAGCCGCAGCAGCAGCAGAACCATGAGCAACAGCAGCACCAACAGCAGGAATATCAACAGGAGCGCCAAGCTGCTAGTCACCCACCTGAAGATGCACAGGCCAGAAGGTGCCAGAGCGCCACCATATTGCTGCCCGGGATGCAAGGGACGCACTCATCCTGGCCAGATTTGCTTAGCCTGCACAATCAAACACTTTAGTCTCGCTCCTTCTTACCAGATCATCGACAATGGAGAAGAACCTACGGAATCCTATCACTCTGACCACCATTCTGATAATTGCAAGGCGCCCTAAGCCCTCAATGTGAAAGTCCCATTTGACACAGGCCACAACTTCAACAGTTTGCCATCAAAACACTTTATAATACAATCACAATGATGGCTGGTCCAAAAACAAAACAACACAGCACCAAGTGACTACCCTTGTGACTACTTGTGCTTTATCTTCCTCTTACGAGTGCTCCTACGTGGTGCTTCCCCTGTGGTTTCAGCAGATGTGGAGGCCCCTTGCTTGCTCTCTTGCTGCTCCCTTTGGCGGGCATCCTCTGGGGTGGCGAATCTGTGCGAGTTCGCCAACAGTCTGCTGCTCCTACAGCAGTGCAGGGGCTGAGACGCCCATCTCATTTGGGTGAGGACGCTGGTGGGGCTCTGACTGAGGGCTTTGCTGTGGCATGGTCGTGTGAGCGCTTGGAGAGGAGCCCCCACTTCCTTGTTGTCTGCTACCTTCATCCCTCTCATGGGTCAGCCCCACTTCAGAGGTAGCAAGTGGCTTGACAGCACCTTGCTGCACTGCAGGGGACTCATGAGGACCCATTTCTGCACTGGAAGTCCTACTCCAGAGGACTTGCATGAAGGTCTGCTTTGTTTGCCCAATAGCTGACCATCGCTCCTTAAGAGATGTCATTCTATTCTGAACAATGACCATGTTTTCAATACCCTTGCGACTAAGCTCCCCCATGGACCATGGAAGGAGTGAGTGTAGTGAATGCATAGCATAGATGCTTAGAAGGATACAAAGGACCCTCCCTGTGTGTTGTAAGTAGTTGTTGTCATGGCATCACAGTGATAGGAAATGTGAGGGCTGCATGGTCGAATAGTTAAGTGAATGTGACCATAGTGAGAGAGGGAATGGGTAAGGGTGCAGGAATGTAAGTGTCAAGTGGGATGTGGAGGAAGAGGTTGGCAAAGCAGAGTGCTGGTGAGGAGAGGCAATGGGGATCAGATTGAGGGTGATGGGAAAGTCATACTCACTTTTCCGGTGCGGAGAAGGTCATGAAACCTCTTCCTGCACTGCAGCCAGGTTCTGTGGCTCATTGAAATGGAGTTGACAACCTGGGCCACTTGTAGCTACACAGCTTTTGTCTGCTGGGGTGGCTTTTTTCTCCCTGAGGAAGGGAACAGCACCTCCTTATTACAGCTGGCTCCGTACACCAGAGCTTGGGGGGAGGGCTCATCAAACCGAGGAGCACATTTTTGCTTGATTGCTGACATTTTCCACAATTCAACTCCTTCATATACATTGCAGAGCCCTTGCAGTCTCCAGAAGAATCAAGGCTGCTTGCAGGCCTTAAATCCAACAGCATTGATGTCATCGGAGGCAACTTTCTGTATGAAAAGATTAATTGGGCCAAGGGTTCCCACATGCAGGAAATCAATTGGCCAGTTAGGGGAAAATCGCACTTTTCAACACTTCACTTAGGAGTCGGGGTCCTGACACGATTCCCACCTGATGCCCCAGCCCGCCCACACTGACAAAATCCAGCCCAAGCAGTCCCTTCTTCCCAGATTTATTAGCTTCAATTTGTAATGCAGCAGCAATTAAAAAGAATGCAGGATAGAGTCTGTAGAAAACTGAAGACTTTAGCACAAATCAGAAACACACAGGGAAAGCAAAGCATGTAATCTGGTCAATGCAAAAATAGGTAAGCGTTCACTGCCAAAAAAAATGTATAAATGCTGCAATTGGGAATGGTAGCATAGTGGTTATGTTACTGGACTTGTAATCCAGAGGCCTGGACTAATGATCTAGGGAAGTAAATCTGCCGTCCTTACCTGGCCTGGCCTATATGTGGACTCCAGACCCACAGCAATATGGGACTCTTAACTGCCCCCGGAAATGGCCTAGCAAGCCACTCCATTGTAACAAACCACTATGCGAAACAATAATAAGAATAAAACTAGACAGATCACCTGGCATCGACCTAGGTACCGGCTTCGGATACAACAATGGCACAGTCGACCCAAAGAAGTCCTCCTCACTAACATCCGGAGACTTGTGCCAAAATTGGGAGAGCTGTCCCACAGACGAGTCAAGTAACAGCCTGACATAGTCATGCTTACAGAATCATACCATTCAGCCAATGCCCCAGACTCCTTCACTAGCAGGACAGACCCACCAGAGATGGCAGCACAGTGGCATATAGTTGGGATGGAGCGGCCCTGGAAATCCTCAATATTGACTCTGGATCCCACAAAGTCTCACGGACAAGGAAACCTCCTGCTGATTACCACCTACCGTCCTCCATCAGCTGATGAATCAGTACTCCTGATGAACAAAACTTGAAAGAAGCACCGAGCGTAGCAAGGGCACAGAATGTACTCTGGGTGGGGGACTTCAATGTCCATCACCAAGAGTGGCTCGGTGGCACCAGTACTGACTGAGCTGGCTGAGTCCTGAAGGAAATAGCTGTCAGTCTGGGCCTGCGACAGGTGGTGAGAGAACCAACACGAGGAAAAACCTTTTGTCCTCGTCCTCACCAATCTACCTGTCGCAGATGCATCTGTCCATGACAGCTTTGGTAGCAATGACCACCGTACAGTCATTGTGGAGACAAAGTCCCCTCTTCACACTGAGGACACCCTCCATCGTGTTGTGTGGCACTACCACCGTGCTAAATGGGATAGATTCAGAACAGATCTAGCAGCTCAAAACTGGGCATCCATGAGGTGCTGTGGGCCATCAGCAGCAGCAGAATTATATTCCACCACAATCTGTAACCTCATGGCCCGGCATATCCCCCACTCTACCATTACTATCAAGCCATGCGACCAACCCTGGTTCAATGAGGAGTGTAGAAGAGCATGCCAGGAGCAGCACCAGGCGTACCTAAAAATGAGGTGCCAACCTGGGAAGCTGCAATACAGGACTACATGCATGGTAAACAGCGGAAGCAGCATGCTATAGACAGGGCTAAGCGATCCCACAACCAACAGATTAGATCAAAGCTCTGCAGTCCTGCCACATCCAGTCGTGAATGGTGGTGGACTATTAAACAACTAACGGGAGGAGGAGGCTCCATGAATATCTCCATCCTCAATGATGGCGGAGCCCAGCACGTGAGTGCAAAAGACAAGGCTGAATTGTTTGCAACCATCTTCAGCCAGAAGTGCTGAGTGGATGATCCATATCGACCTTAAACTGAGGTCACCACCATCACAGAAGCCAGTCTTCAGCCAATTCGATTCACTCCACGTGATATAAAGAAACAGCTGAGTGCACTGGATACAGCAAAGGCTATGGGCCTGACCACATCCCGACTGTCATGCTGAAGACTTGTGCTCCAGAACTAGCTGCGCCTCTAGACAAGCTGTTCCAGTATAACTACAACACTGGCATCTACCCGACAATGTGGAAAACTGCCCAGGTATGTCCTGTCCACGAAAAGCAGGAAAAATCCAATCCAGCCAATTGCAGCTTCATCAGTCTACTCTCAATCATCAGCAAAATGATGGAAGGTGTTGTGGACAGTGCTACATAAGAACATAAGAAATAGGAGCAGGAGCAGGCCATTCGGTCCCTCGAGCCTGCTCCACCATTCAATAAGATCATGGCTGATACGATTTTGGCCTCAACTCCACTTTCCTGCCTGCTCCCCATAACCCTTGACTCTCCTGTTGCTCAAAAGACTTTCTATCTCAGCCTTGAATATATTCAATGACTCAGCTTCCACAGCTCTCTGGGATAAAGAATTCCAAGATTCACGACCCTCTGAGAGAAGAAATTCCTCCTCATCTCTGTCTAAAATGGGCAACCCCTTATTCATTCTAGATCCCCCCACGAGGGGAAACATCCTCTCAGCATCTACCCTGTCCAACCCCCTCAGAATCTTATATGTTTCAATAAGATCACCTCTAATTCTTCTAAACTCCAATGAGTATCGGCCCAACCTGTTCAACCTTTTCTCATAATACAAGCCTTCCATCCCAGGAATCAACCTAGTGAACCTTCTCTGAACTGCCTTCAATGCAAGTATATCCCTCCTTAAATAAGGGGACCAAAACTGTACGCAGTACTCTAGGTATGGTCTCACCAGTGCCCTATACAGTTGTAGCAAGACTTCCCTACTTTTATACTCTATCCCCCTTGAAATAAAGGCCAACATTCCATTTGCCTTCCTAATTACTTGCTGCACCTGCATGTTAACTTTTTGTGTTTCATGTACGAGGACACCCACATCCCTCTGTACCGCTGAATTCTGTAGTCTTTCTCCATTTAAATAATATTTTTCTTTTCTATTCTTCCTAACAAAGTAGATAACCTCACATTTTCCCACATTATACTCCATCTGCCAAATTCTTGCCCACTCACTTAACCTATCTATATCCCTTTGCAGACTCTTTGGGCTGGATTTTACTTACCGAGACGAGTTGGGGGCGGGACTGCTGCTTTCCGGGTTCTAGTCCTGCCCCCAGCGACGTCCGATGCACAGACGCTATTTTCCTCTGATTGGCCTTGTTAAGCCCGCCCTGCGGGCTTGCTGGCCAACTACGGGAAAGCTGATGTCAAATGACGTTAGTTGATGACGCTTCATCTGCCGGTTTTCTTAAAGGGACATGAACTATTTATTTTTGACAGATGATTTGACAGTGTTTGACAGCATTGAGGTACTGTCAAACGCTGACAATCACTGTACAAAAGTGAGCCCTTCACCCAGGCTCTCCAATGACTCTCTCCTTAGGATAAAACAGCTGCAGGTGAGGGTACGGAAGCGATCTGTCACTTTTCCCAATGAGGTGAGGCCACACAAACAGCTTGTGACCTACAGAAAAATCTAAACACATTAAAAATGACTTTCCCAACATTTCCTTACCTCTGATACTCACCAGTGTCCCACTGCATCCTTCACACCACTTCTGCAGCTGTCATCTACACACAAATATTACAACTAACCCACATCATGCCTCACTTACCCTGGCGGGGTTCCTCGACATCGGAAAGCCTGCAGCAGAAGTCTCAAAATGGGAAGTCTCAAATGCACAAATCGGGGACCCAATTCCTGGGAAGATTGGTTGGAGGCGGGTTGGAAGTGGGTTCGGGACCCGCTCCCATTCTTTTTTATTTTTCCAGCAGACCCACCTCCAAACCTGCCTCCTCAGGGCTGGTAAAATCCAGCCCTTTATGTCCTCCTTACAAGTTGCTTTCCCACCTATCTTTGTATCGTCTGCAAATTTGGCTACAATGACTTCATCCAAGTCATTAATATAGATTGTAAATAGTTGAGGCCCCAGCACTGATCCCTGTGGCACCCCACTAGTTACAGATTGCCATCCTGAAAAGTCCCAATTATTCCGACTCTCTGTTTTCTGTTAGTTAGCCAATCCTCTATCCAATCTAATAAATTACCCCCAGCACCATGAGCTCTTATCTTATGCAGCAACCTTTTATGTGGCACCTTGTCGAATGCCTTTTGGAAATCCAAATACACTACATCTACTAGTTCCCCTTTATCCACCCTGCTCATTACCTCCTCAAAGAACCTGCTCACCGATGCTCAGTTTGGGTTCTGCCAGGACCACTCGGCTCCAGGCCTCATTACAGCCTTGGTCCAAAGATGGACAAAAGAACTGAATCCCAGAGGTGAGGTAAGAGTGACTGCCCTTGACATCAAGACAGCATTTGACTGAGTGTGACATCAAGGAGCCCTAGTAAAATTTAAAACAATGGGAATCGAGGGAAAACTCTCCATGGGCTGGAGTGATACCTAGCACAAAGGAAGATTGTTGTGGTGGTTGGAGGTCAATCATCTCAGCCCCAGGACATCACTGCAGGAGTTCCTCAGGGCCAGTGCCCAAGGCCCAACTGTCTTCAGCTGTTTCATCAATGACCTTTCCTCCATCATAAGGTCAGAAGTGGGGATGTTCGCTGATGATTGCACAGTGTTCAGTTCCATTCGCTACTTCTCAGAAAATGAAGCAGTCCATGCCCACGTGTAGCAAGACCTGGACGACATTCAGGCTTGGGCTGATAAGTGGCAAGTAACATTCGCGCCACACAAGTGCCAGGCAATGACTATTTCCAACAAGCGAGCATCTGACCACCTCCCGAATCGCCCACCATCAATATCCTGGGGGTCATCATTGACCAGAAACTTAACTGGACCAGCCATATAAATACTATGGCAACAAGAGCAGGTCAGAGGCTGGGTATTCTGTGGCGAGTGACTCACCTCCTGACTTCCCAAAGCCTTTCATAGAAACATAGAAACATAGAAGATAGGAGCAGGAGTAGGCCATTCGGCCCTTCGAGCCTGCTCCGCCATTCAATGAGATCATGGCTGATCATCCAAATTCAGTACCCTGTCCCTGCCTTCTCCCCATATCCCTTGATCCCTTTAGCCTCAAGAAATATATCCAATTCTCTCTTGAATATATTTAATGGCCTGGCCTCCACCGCCCTCTTTGGCAGAGAATTCCACAGGTTCACCACTGTCTGGGTGAAGAAATTCCTCCTCATCTCAGTCCTAAATGGCTTACCC
Organism: Somniosus microcephalus; assembly: GCF_052327205.1. Lineage (NCBI taxonomy): Eukaryota > Metazoa > Chordata > Chondrichthyes > Squaliformes > Somniosidae > Somniosus > Somniosus microcephalus. The sequence goes on from NC_140993.1 coordinate 73,107,320, forward strand.
CTTATCCTTAGACTATGACCCCTGGTTCTGGACTCCCCGGCCATCAGAAACATCCTTCCTGCATCTAGTCTGTCCAGACCTGACAGAATTTTATAGGTTTCGATGAGATCCCCTCTCAATCTTCTAAACTCCAGTGAGTATAAGCCCAATCGACACAATCTCTCCTCATACATCATTCCTGCCATCCCAGGTATCAGCCTGGTGAATCTTCGCTGCACTCCCTCCATGGTACCATCTACAAGGCACAAGTAAGGAGTGTGATGGAATACACTCTGCTTGCCTGGATGAGTGCAGCTCCAACAACACTCAAGAAGCTCGACACCATCCAAGACAAAACAGCCCGCTTGATTGGCATCCCATCCACCACCTTAAACATTCACTCCCTCCACCACCGGCGTACCGTGGCTGCAGTGTGCACCATGCACCGCAGCAACTCGCCAAGGCTTCTTCGGCATCACCTCCCAAACCTGCGCTCTCTACGCCCTAGAAGGACAAGGGCAGCAGGAGCATGGGAACACCACCACCTCCAAGTTCCCCTCCAAGTCACACACCATCCTGAATTGAAAGTATATCGCAGATCCTTCATCGTCGTTGGGTCAAAATCCTGGAACTCCCTCCCTAATAGCAGTATGGGCGTACCTTCACCACACAGACTACAGCGGTTGAAGAAGGCAGTTCACCACCACCTTCTCAAGGGTAATGAGGGATGGGCAATAAACACTGGCCTTGCCAGCGACGCCCACATCCCAGGAACAAATAAATAAAATTTGGGGATAAAGCGGACAACTGCATCACAATTCCAATAATGGGCAGGGGAGTATGCTGTTTAGGCCCTCGCCTATAACATCAAATTTACTATAATTTGGAGACTGTTTCAAAACCCCAAAAAGAGGCTGTTAAGTCCATGAATGATTTAGACGCAGACTAGCAGGAGTGAAAACAACAGATGTTTACTGGTGGAAGTCCATAATGCAACTAAACAACAGAGGCTCTCTAGCGCCTTTTATACAGGGGTGGTCACTGCCGGTACTGCAGTCTGAGACCAGTTATTCTCTTAAAGGTACATACACAACAATTCCTCCCCTTTTAGATAAACAGTACATAACATTCATTTAACAACTAATGATAACGAATTACAATCACAATTACTGTTGCTAGATACATTGGTTAAGTTTAAGCAATTATAAGTTCAGTCTTTGAGGAGGCTTCCTGATTCTGTCTGGATAACGCCTCTTTGGGGTATCAGGTTCTTCTGGCAATGTTGAGTCGGAATCAATGTCGTTGTTTGGTTCATCTGCTTCCAATATTACCGGGTCTGCGGTAGCTGCAATTGGAACGTCGATTTCATTACCAGGTGTATCAGATCGTGGTGTGGAGTTGACATTTTCCAGTGACTCTAGAATCTGGTCAGCATGTCGTCTTACAATGCTCTCCCCAACGTCCACGGTATACATGAGAGGTCCTTGTCGTGTACAAATCGTTCCTGGCTGCCATTTCTCAGTGCGGTAGTCCCGGGTCAAAACTGGTTGACCTACCTTAAAACTCCTGGTCGGCCTTTCATTCATATTCTGAAACTGCCTGTTCTCCACATCTCTTCGGACGTTTGGCTTAACCAAATCCAAGCGGCATCGTAGTCTTCGATTGAAAAACATCATGGCTGGAGTTTGGTTGGTAACCGCATGTGTCGCATTCCGGTAGGCAAACAAGAAGTTGTCCACCTTGTGTTGTAGGGGTATATCTTCATTACACATTGCCTTGATAGCCTTCTTGAATGTTTGGACAAACCTCTCGGCCAATCCATTAGTGGCTGGATGATATGGGGCAGATGTGTAATGCTTAACACCATTGTTCTTTAAGAACCTCCGGAACTCTTCAGACACAAACTGTGGTCCATTGTCAGAGCAAATCTGTTCAGGCAGCCCATTCCTGGCGAATATGGTTCGTAAAACTGTGATAGTTTTTTCCGTGGTGGTTGAGGACATTTTTATTACCTCTGGCCACTTTGAATGTGCATCCACCGCAATTAAAAACATTGAGTCCATGAAGGGACCAGCAAAATCAATGTGCACCCTTTGCCATGGAGATGAGGGCCACTCCCATGGATGCAGAGGAGCTTGTGGTGGGGCGTTTTGGACCTTCTGGCATCCTGCACAGCTCTTGGTCATCTCTTCGATTTCTCCATCGATTCCCGGCCACCACACAAACACTCTGGCTAAGCTCTTCATTTTTACGCCACCCAGATGACCCTCATGAAGCTCATTGAGCACTCTATCCGTCAACTTAGGTGGAATTACTACTCTGGATCCACACATCAAGGTTCCTCTGCACACTGACAGCTGTTCTCTTCTTGGCGAGAATGCTGGCAGCAGTGGTTCGCCATGTGCTGGCCATCCCTTCACCGTTAAATCATAGACCCGTGATAGTGTCGGGTCATTCCGTGTTTCCTTTTCTATGTTTGCATTCGTCACAGGGAGACATTCGACTATGGTCGAGTGGAATAACTCCATTGGATCCACTGCAAGGTCTTCTTCTTCCACCGTCGGCAACGGTAGACGTGACAATCCATCAGCATTTCCATGCTGTTTAGTTCCTTTGTACTCGATGTCATATTGGTGTGCCCCTAGGAAAAGGGACCATCTCTGCAGCCGTTGTGCTGTCATTATCGGTACGCCCTTCTGAGGGTTGAAAATGGAGACAAGAGGTTGATGATCGGTTAGTAGAGTAAATTTTTGACCATGCAGATAGTGATTGAACTTCTTCACCCCCCACACTAGGCTGAGGGCCTCTCTGTCAATCTGGGCGTAGTTACGCTCGGCAGAAGTTAACGAGCGTGACGCAAAAGCTATCGGCCTCTCCGAACCATCAAGGAATTTATGTGACAGTACCGCCCCAATGCCGTAGGGAGACGCATCACACGCCAGCCTGATTGGCAGTGCTGGGTTGTAGTGAGCCAATACTTCCTTTGAAGTGATTAAGTCCTTACTCTTCTGAAAAGCACGCTTACAATCATCGCTCCATTTCCATGCTACCCCCGTTCGTAGCAGGGCATTCAGTGGGTGCAGAATTGGCGACAAATTCGGCAAAAACTTATGATAGTAATTCACCAACCCGAGGAATGACCTCAACTGCGACACATTTTCAGGCGCTGGGGCCTTAACAACCGCTTTAATTTTGTCAGGGGACTTATGTAACCCCTCTTCATCAATCACGTGACCACAATATGATATCTGTTTCTTAAAAAATTCACACTTGGGGCGGTTGGCTCGCAGCCCATGTTCCCGTAGTCTAGTGAGCACCTGTTCTAGGTTGTTAAGGTGTTCACTGTCATCTTCACCTGTTACAAGGATGTCGTCCAAGTAACACTGAGTCCCCGGAATCCCTTGCAGGACTTGTTCCATCGCTCTTTGCCATATCGCCGGAGCCGATGCTACTCCGAATACCAATCGATGATACTGGTAAAGACCTTTGTGAGTGTTTATCGTGAGATACTTCCCAGAGGACTCCTCAACCTCCATCTGCAAATATGCTTGTGCTAGTTCAATTTTTGTAAAACGCTTCCCTCCAGACAGCGAGGCGAAGATGTCTTCTATCCTTGGAAGAGGATATTGTACTGTGCGAAGGACAGGGTTCACCGTCACCTTGAAATCCCCACAGATGCGAATCTTCCTTGGCTCTCCGGACTTATTGGTTAACGTTTTCTTCATGACAGGAACGATGGGTGTCACCCACTCGCTCCAGTCGACCTTAGGCAACACGCCCGCCTTCTCCAGATTCTCCAGCTCTGCCTCGACGGCTGGGCGAATTGCATATGGTACCGGTCTCGCTTTGAAAAACTTGGGAACTGCATTCTCTTCTATTTTTATCGAGGCGGTTACACCTTTAAGCGTGCCCAGTTCTTGTTGAAATACCTCTTTGGCGTTAGCTAAGATTGTTGACAATCGTCCAGGAGTGACGTCTTCATCTTTTTTACTGTCCACCGTCATTGCATGAATGGAATGCCAATCTAAGTTTATCTTCCTGATCCATTCCCGCCCCAATAACAGTGGTCCACCATTTGGCAGTATGTAGAGATACAATTTCCGTATTTTCTTGCCATTGTATTCGACAGGCACCCTTATTTTTCCTCTGGGGTATATTTTTGCCCCGTATACATCATCAAGACGATGGATGTCTCTCTCAAGGGTATGTGTGAAAATAGCCGCTCGTAGTCTCGTCGATTCATGATGGTTAGCGCTGATCCTGTATCCAATTCCATTTTAACTTGGGACCCTGCTATCGTGAGAGTGACCCAAATGGTTCGGTGATCCTCTTTTGCGATTACATTGTGAAGTTTGAGATTCCGGATTCACTATCGCTCATCTGGTCTTCGGAACTACTGTCCGTCATCTTTTGTACTTTCTTGTACGGTTCCTTAGTAGCCTTTTTGTTGTCGCTGGTCTTCTTCCCAGACCTACAAACTTGTGCAATGTGTCCAATCTTCCTGCATTGTCTGCATATTTTGTCTTTGGACCAGCAGTCCTTCTGGTCATGGTTAGTTCTGCCGCAGCGATAACATTTTGCAAATCCCCGTGTCATTTCGTGGGTGCCGTATTCCTGTGGTTTTTGTTGAATTTCTGCAGCTCCCCTGGCTGCTGCTTCATACGATACTGCCACGCTGAAAGCCTTATCTAGCGTCAGCTCTTTTTCTGCGAGTAACTTCTTCTGTGTTCCTTCACTCAGGAGTCCACAGACAAATTTGTCCCGTAGGGTATCTGCCAGTCCTGCTCCGAACTGGCAGTGCTGTGATAGCTTGCGTAGTTCCGTAAGATACTCAGCATTGCTCTCATCTTTGTGCTGAGTTCTCCTGTGGAATTTAAATCTTTCTGCTATCAACAGCGGTGCAGGGTTTAAGTGCTCCTGTAGAACAGCAACAATTTCGTTAAAACTCTTCGCCTTCGGTTTGGCTGGAGTAATCAGATCCTGCAATAGGCTGTACGTTCTAGCGCCCATTACGTTTAGCAATATTGATGCCTTTTTCCCCTCCGCTATTTCATTTGCCTCGAAATATACCTCGACTCTTTCCACATACGTGGTCCAGTCCTCTAATGTATTATCAAAAGCAGTGATACAGCCAGTCTTCGGCATCTTGCAAATCTAAAATGGCGTCTCCCGCGCTTTGCCTTCTTCCCCGATTTAACAAAATGGCGCCTCCCGCGCTTTGTCTTCTTCCCCGCTGTTGTTAGCGCTGCTTTCCACGGTTTCCTGCGCGTTAAATATTAATTCGTTTTCTTTTATTATCTTCCTGTCGTGGAGCGGACCCTCTGGGACACTTCCCTCCCTCTTCTGAGGTCCGAACGCTGCCCAGCTTCGAAACACCGGCCGCGCCCTGTATGCTCCACCCTCTCTCTCTCTCCTTGCTTCCCGACTCGCTGCCCGGCCCCGTTGCAGCCCAGGAAGGATCAGAGCACTACCTGCCACCAGTCCGATTAGCTGGGAAACCACGGACCGAGGAACCCAGCCTGGCTCTGGACAGTCGCTCCTGCAAGTTTTGAACTCGATGATTGACGGTCGACGCCCGTTTCTCGAGTTTCAATGGCCTCTTTTTTTTTTTCTGGCTCCGACCTTCAACGTCGTTGGAGCTGCTGCTGAGTTGCAGGTGAGTTCGTTTCTTCCTCGTCGCCAGTGTTAAGTCCGTGAATGATTTAGACACAGACTAGCAGGAGTGAAAACAACAGATGTTTACTGGTGGAAGTCCATAACGCAACTAAACAACAGAGGCTCTCTAGCGCCTTTTATACAGGGGTGGTCACTGCCGGTACTGCAGTCTGAGACCAGTTATTCTCTTAAAGGTACATACACAACAGAGGCAGTCTGAAATCCTTGTCATTATTTTCAGTCGCTTCCGAGTGACAACCTCCGATGAAAGTTACATGGGAGATCACCTTCATCGAATCTTTCTACACCCCTCATTTTTAGAGGTGGAACTGAAAACTCCAAGAAAGTCTATCAAGTTTTATAAGCATACATTTTTTTGCTATAAAATACAAACTTTTGGAGATTGTCCTTAGCAAACACACAACACAGTGAACCATGTGTTACTGATCCTGTATCATGCTGGTGATGTTCATACCCTCCCAGTATAATGGTTCCTGGCAAGTAGTAAACAAGGTTATAATGGCCCAGAAATTCGGGTCGGGGGCTTCCCGCAGGTGCAAGCCCCCGACCTACACTTACCTAGCGCGCCGGCAGTTGAGCTCTGGGCCTGCGTAGAATTCCTCTCCGGTGCCTGGCCCAGAGGCCGGCGTGCTGTGCTTGCGTGTCCCAGGGGTGTAGTTAGTGCAATGCGTCCCCTGGGATCACGTGAGCCATGGGCAGCCAATCGGAGGAGGGAAAAGCCCATTCATAAGATTGACAGAAAGACCTGTCAAAACGTATGAATGCTGAGGGCCCAAAACAGTAGTTAACCTTCAAATAAATTTTAAAAAAAATTAAATAAACTATAAATTACATTAAATAACGATTTAAAACAATAATTTAAATTTTTGAAAAAAATAATTTTATAAAAAAACGGGGCTAAAAATAAACTTACAAACCTGTGGAAAAAATGTTTTAATTTTAATTAATTGACCACTTACCTTTTAAAATGCAGTCCTTACACCTGGTTTTTACATTTCTAAAATCTAAAGACTTACCCTCATGGAAAAACCTGTAAAAAAAATGTAAGTTCAAAGCGCATGCGCAGACTCCCGCGCGCACGCTTTCGACCTCTGAACCCCTTCGTTCAGAGGATCGGAAGTGCCGGTTTCCCGCGCATGCGTAGTGCATGCAAGAAACCGGCACTTCCATCGGGTCCACGCGTGAGTTCCCCGTGCGTACTCACGCGTTGGGACCCGAATTTCTGGGCCATTATGTGCAGAGGAGATTCATTAGAATGGTACCAGGGATGAGGAGTTTCAGTGATCTGGAGATATTAGAGAATCTGGAAATGTTCTCCTTCAAGCAGAGAAGATTAAGGGGGGATTTAATAGAGGTGTTCAAAATTATGAGGTGTTTTGATAGAATAATTAGAGAGAAACTGTTTCCACTGGCAGGAGGGTCAGTAGCCAGAGGGCACAGATTTAACATAATTGGCAAAAAAGCCAGGGGAGAGATGAGGAGACTTTTTTTTTTACACAGCGAGTTGTTGTGATCTGGAATGCACTGCCTGAAAGTGTGGTGGAAACAGATTGAATAGTAACTTTTAAAAGGGAATTGGATCTCTACTTAAAAAGGAAAAATTTGCAGAGCTATGGGGAAAGAGCAGGAGAGTGAGACTAATTGGCAGCTTTTTCAGAGAGTCGGCACAGGCACGATGGGTTAAATGACCTCCTTCTGTGCTGTATGATTCTATGATGATATTTTGAGTCAGCCATCACCAGGAGGAATTCCTGACTAGCAATGCAGAGTAATCCCATGGACAGAAATACCCTGAAATTCCACAGGATGGGACTTTCTGCCTCCATAACACAATTTTGCCGAGAAAGGTTCCACACACAGGGAATATAGTTTTGTGAATGGAGAATGAACAGTAACAAATTATGATCCTGGCAATAGAGGATGCAATCGGCAACTAACAGTAAAAAATATTTACAACGTTACCACTCAGCCAAAAAGGCTTTCTGATAATAACAGAAATTGTTTGAGCATGTTGCAATGAGTGGAATGACAGCGCAGAGCTGAGCATGGGTCTGAGGAATGTTTGCATGCAGCAAAAGTGCTTCCCTACAATTAGTTTAAGAAAATTTTGCCAGGCTGGTTTATATTTCACAACACTGACAACAACGATCTGTGTTTTATGAAGGGCTCCACCGACCATCTATAGTGTACTGTGATGACTAAAAACAATACACATTGCATAGTAAGGGTCAGTTTCTGGTTCAGTGCCAATTGGATATGAATGCTGACATTAAAATGATACTTTAAGTGTTTAACATCCCTGCAGCGAATGTTTATTTTCTTCTACAATAATAGAAGTTATGTAAAAATTGCAAATGAATAGCTACACCTTTTTCTTCTCCTATAAATTGTCAAAGAACTGTGCTGCTAAAGACTGATCATAACGGGTGCTTTGTTTTCAGATTTCAGAAGCAAATGCAGTTGCAAGTGTGTGTTATTAAAAATGCCAATAATAAGATGGCTTCCTAAAATAAGGCCACCACCCAGCAGCAATGGCAGTCAATCTACTCAACTGAGTATTTGGTTTCTTCTGTTATAGATCCACTACAACATTATAATGAGATGTTACTCAACAGCAGGAGACATTTGAAGATTGTTGGAATGTGTATTATTGGATTTGGGAGTTCTTACAGTAAATTACAGGCACTTTGCGGCTTCTGGGCAGACCACATAAGAGCATGTGTTGACAAGGATGGTTTCAGAGGTTGTAGAAATTCTGAAATGACTCTTCCAAGTGTATTTTATAAGATATAATCAAGACTGTATAGGGTATGATACAGTGCAAGGTGAACTCCCCAGTAATTCACTGCTAAAAATAGCATTAAAGATTTTACTGGTAGTTGGAAGTCAATCAACGGAGCTCAACATATGTTTTTAAGTATGCTTGTACAGAGCTTTACTTCGGCTGTGTACAGAGGTGAGCAATTGGCAGTATAACTCAGTGCTTCTGTTACACATTTTTCAAAAGTACAGAGAATCATACAACCTTACAGCACAGAGGAGGCCATTTGGCCCATTATGCCTGTGCCAAAAGAACAATCCAATTAGTCCCACTCCCCTGCTCTTTCCCCATAGCCTTGAAATTTTCTCTCCAAGTGTTTATCCAATTCACTTTTGAAAGTTACTATTGAATTTGCTTCCACCACCCTTTCAGGCAGTGCATTCCAAGCCATAATAATTTCCTGCTAAAAAAAATTATCCACATCTCCCCTTTGTCTGTTTTGCCAATTACCTTAAATCTGTGTCCTCTGGTTGCCGACCCTTCAACCAGTGTCAAAAGTTTCTCCTAATTTACTCTATCAAAACCCTTCATGATTTTGAACACCTTTATCAAATCTTCCTTTAATCTTCTCAGCTCTAAGAACAATCCCAGCTTCTCTAGTCTCGCCACGTAAGTGAAGTCTTTCATCCCATAAACAATATCAACTGAGGTTACTTCTCCACTGGGTCTTTAGCATCTTTAGCAGTGGAGTCAAAGCAGCAACTACTGCAATGGAGAAAAGTTATATTTCTCCATCGATTCAAAATAGGAGATGAAGGGGGAGAAATTCAGTATCGCCCCGTTTGGGGTGTAAGTATCGGGCAGGCGCGAAATTTTGCGCCCGGCGCAAATTATCGCCACCTACTGGTAAATTGGCCTGCTTCGCCTCAGGAGGTGCTTGGAGCGCTAAAACAGGCGCTGCACGACTGTCTTAAGGCGCTAAGCCGGAGGAGCGAGGCGCTACCTCCGAGGGTGGGCGCAGCGCAGGTGCGGCCAGTTAGCGATTGGACACAGACACGCTGGCGCCGGTCAGCTCTTAAAGGGGAGGGTCGATCTGGAATTGCAGCCACATCCTGCGCTTCGGAGTGCTGAATCTCGCCCTGGACAGACCTGTTGCCACATCCTTAAGCCAAGGACCATGGAGAGGGCCAGGGAGCGAGCGCAGCGGTTCAACGAGGGGACCTTGGAGGTTCTGGTTGGTGCGGTGGAGCGCAGGCGATCTCTCCTGTACACGGACAGTGGCAGGAGGCCGCTGCCCAGCGAATATCGAAAAGCTTGGAGGGAGGTGGCTCACAGAGTGACCTCCAGCAGCATGGTGCCTAGGACCCCTGTGCAATGCAGGAAGAAGTTCAACGACCTCACTCGGGTCATCAGGGTGAGTGCCCTTTTCAGAATCCTCTTCATCCCTGCATGTCGATCTCACTTTATGGTCAAAGGGTCCTGAAAGCCCCAATGCCCAGCCCTCATCCAGCACCTATGGCCCTTTCAGGAAACTCACATGCACTTTCAGCACTTTACACACTGTAAGGGCTATCGACCATGGGAGGCATTGCAGCCAAGATCAGGGCTGCACACTGTACTCAGAGCCCATCCTTTCTCTTGCAGGGCAAGCTGGCGCATAACAGGAGGCAGCAGCAACAGACTGGGGGAGGCTGGCCTCACCTTCAAGCTCTGACCGATCTGGAGCAGCGAGTCCAGCGGATTATGGCAGGCCGGATGATTGGCCCTGTCGCCACTGGAGATGCCGACCCTGTTATGGACAACAATGGTAAGGTCATCATCACCTTTTTAACCTCTCTCCTTCCACTTGTTCCTCACACCAGCATCCTTTGCCATCTTCGAGCCAAATCAGCACATTGCAGCACTCATGCCTCCCTTGCTGCCACCCTGTCCTCACGCTAAAGCCACTCTTGTACCTCCCTGCTTTCAGATGCTGATTCGCCAGGTGAGGAGGCGGGCCCTCAAGCTGCCACGGTGAATGATTCTGAAGGCGATGAGGAGGAGGAAGCCGGACCATCAGTGCCACCCTCAGCCAAGGTAGCCCATGGTCATAATGGGGACTCGTCTTCCCTGGAGGGGAGCGGGGGGGGAATGGTCTGATGAGAGTGAAGCTCCAGGACCCAGCGGGCTGCAGCAACGCGAGGGAGGTAGGGAAGCTCGGCGGCTTTCTCCCCGGAGGAAGAGTCTGGCCTCGAGTCCTGCTACAGTGAGTGCAGAAGAGGTGCGGCTCCTCGCTGAAATGAGCACCCAGGCGGAGCACAGGCACACTGAGCTCATGGCTGCAGTGGCAAGGATGCCCAAATCCATTGAGTCACTGGCAAGGACTGTCCAGGACTTCGGCGCAGCACAGGCAAGGAATCTCCAGGACTTTGGCGCAGCACAGACGACTGCCACGCAATTGCTTAGTGCTGCAATGCAGTCAGTGGTTGGTCTCATGCAGACGCAGATTAAGGCCACACGAGCACTGACTGCTGCCACCCTCGCTGGATCGGGCAGGATTCGCCGGGGCCCTCATCGCGCCGCAGCAGGCCAGCAATCTGTGCTTCAGCAGATTGCTCCGCATGCTGCAGTGCTGCCCCGTGGGAGTGCCAGTGTGTCGGCCGAACAGGGAGTTGCTGTCCTCTCTCACGATGACAGCATTCCTGCTGCCAGCACTGTCACTTCTCCACTGCAGCTGCCACCACCTGTAGGACAGACTGGTGCCACCCATGCAGATTGGAGCAGTCAGCAGCCGGGCCCTCCAGGCCCAGAGCTGGTCCAGGCCGTCCCTCAAGGGCATCTGCAGTCTCAGTTTCTGACACTCAGCAGCCTCCCCCCAGCCTTGCTGCAGCCACTGGGGTCCCATTGTGGAGGAGCTGCAGGGTGGGAAGGGGACAATCTCGCAAGCAAAGCAGATCACCCTCGAAGGGCAAAAAGTAGGAGGTGTGGCAAAATGTTGTCTCCAGGTTGTGAGAGCCAGTTATGTGACTGACTGTTTTTTGGGGGTTTCTCTCTGTTACTTTGTCATGCGGGAAGGGCACATAGTTTGTTAAATAAAGAAGTGTCTTTATTCAGAATGTGCATGTTTGCTCTTTGAACTATTTGTTGCCTTGACTGGCTTAGGGGTTGCGGCATGGTTCCATTCATGTTCTTTGAATGGCAGAAGCCATTCCCTCAGAGGGGGCCTAGAAGCGACTTGCTATAAGCCGCCGACGGACGGCCCTTGCACTTTGTGCCTCCCTCCCGTCTTGGTGCTGCTGCTCCTCCTCCTCCTCCTCCTCTGCTGGTGCTCCAATGTCTGGTGGCAGTGGCTGAGTCCTGAGGATTGCCAGGTTATGCAGCATGCAGCACACAACAATGAAATGGGAGACTCGCTCAGGTGAGTACTGAAGGGCTCCTCCGGAATGGTCCAGACAGCGGAACCGTTGCTTGAGCACGCCGATTGTGTGCTCAACGATGTTCCTGGTAGCTTGATGGCTCTCATTGTATCGTTCTTCAGCAGGGGTGCTGGGCGCATGTAGCGGGGTCATCAGCCAGGGGCACAGAGGATAGCCCTTGTCCCCGAGAAGCCAGCCTCCTGGGTGAGCCGGGGCCTCGAAAAGGTCTGCCACAGAAGTCTGGTGCAGGATGAAGGCGTCGTGGCTGCTGCCTGGAAAGCGGGTATTGACAGCGACCATCAGCTGTCTGTGGTCACAAACCAGCTGGACGTTCAATGAATGGAACCCCTTCTGGTTGTGGTAATCCTCGACATTCTCTTGCGGCGCCCGCAAAGCCACATGCGTGCAGTCAATAGCGCCCTGGACCATGGGGAAGCCCGCTATTCTTGCAAAGCCCATTGCGCGCTCTTGCTGCTTGTCCGGGGTCATGGGGAAGGAGATGTACTGACGTCTCCTTTTAAAGAGGGCATTCGTGACTTGACAGATGCAGCAATGTACCGTGAACTGGGAGATAATGGCAATGTCCCCAGTAGCGGATTGAAAGGAGCCGGTGGCATAGAAGTTGAGAGCCACTATTACCTTCACTGCCACCGACAGAGACGTCCTGCTCCTCAGTTGAGGCTGCAGATCTGGCTGAAGCAGATGGCAGAGCTCAGTGACCACCTCCTTGCTGAATCGCAGCCTCCGAAAACACTGCTCCTCAGACATATTGAGGTATGAGAACTGTTGGCGGAAAACCCTGGGACGGTAAGGTCTCGTGTGCCGATGCCTGTTGGTCCTCCTCCGTCTGGCCATGATTGGCACTCTCTCTCTGCATCTCTGTGCCCTCTCAATGTAATGGAGAAGCCCAACGTTCCCACCCATTGCAGCCCCCATAGTATGTGGCCACTCAAAGTTATGTCGGTGAAAAAGCAAAGCAACTACAAAGTTCTGGTCAGAAGCCAAAAGTACCTCAGCGAGCGCTGACTCAATGCAGAAAGCTCTCTCCCTTTGTCTCTCTGCAAATCTCGCTCTCTCTCTCAGAAGGAGTGGTCCAAAAATGGCTACCACAAAGAAGCCAGGAAGAGCCCCCTTTAAATAGCGCCCCCCCAGCCCCACAGTGGCTGGGAAACCGTTCCAGTCAACCAGTCGTTGGGAGTGACAGGCGGAAAGGAGGGGGGCACCACTGAATTTCCGGTCCGGGGCGCCCCAAGGGCGTTGCACTCTGAAATGACGTCAGGATCTGCGTGCGCAGCTGAGCGGGCATTGCGGTTTAGTGCCGCCGCTAAACATCCGCTCAATTTCGCGAGAGGCGCAGGTCTCGCTGCGCTCGGGCGCTATCTGGCTTCGCGCCCCCACTTATTGCCCTCTTAAGGCACTAACGGGTGGCGCAACCGACTGAATTTCTCCCCCGAAGTCTTTAATGGGACTTTTTTGTATCAAACTTGTGAAGGCCAATTAAGACCTGTTTATTATATGAACATATGAAATTGACAAGCAGGAAAAGACCATGTGGTCCATCTAGCCTGCCTCATACTACGATGGCCTGACCATCATGGCTAAACACTTCTACCCACCCCCACCCACCCCCAGCTCCTACTCACTCGGGCAGCCATGTAATCCCCCGGGAGAGGCAAAAAAAGAGAAAAAACCCAGGGCCAACAAGGGAAAAAAATACTCTGGAAAATTCCTCTCAACCCCCTCAGGTGATCATCCTGGTCCAGGTGATCCCATGGACGAAGTGTTATCTATAAAGGCACTTACCTTCTATCTGAGGCAATATCTGCCCCAGTAAGTAACCGGTCTAGCTCCCTTGTGAAGGCAGGCAGAGAGTCAGCACCCACCACACCAGCCGGTAATGTATTCCAGAGGCTCACTTCTCTAGGAAAAGAAGGGGGAGAAATTGGGCACCTTAGCTCCTCCCGTTAGCACCTCCTGGGGCGCTAACGGGACTACCAGCTTTTGCTGCATCTGCGAGGTCACAGATGCTCTCTACAGTAGGAAAAGGGACTACATTTCCTTCCCCATGACCAGAGAGAAGCAGGACGAGCGTGCATGTGGCTTTGCCAGGATAACAGTCTTCCCCATGGTGCAGGGCGCCATTGACTGTACCCACATCGCTTTGCGGGCACCTCCTAACAATCCTGAGGTATTCCGTAACTGCAAAGGCTACCACTCACTTAATGTGCAGTTGGTGTGCGACCACACACAGCGCATCCTCACCGTCAATGCCCGCTATCCTGGCAGCAGCCATGATGCCTTCATCCTGCACCAGACCGGTGTGCCAGATCTGTTCCAGCCGCCACATCAAGCTTGCGGCTGGCTGCTGGGATACAAGGGCTATCCGCTCTCCACCTGGCTCATGACTTCCCTCCGCAACCCCAACACTTCTGCTCAGCACTCATATAATGAGAGCCATGTTGCCACCAGGAACATCATCGAGCAGACCATCAGGTTGCTCAAGCAACGGTTCCGTTGCCTTGACCATTCAGGAGGAGCCCTCCAGTACTCGGTCTCTCTCTTTTTTTCATCGTCATCTGCTGCAAGCTGCACAACTTGACAATCATGAGGGCGCAGCCATTGCCACCAGGCATAGCTGCACCACCTCAGGAGGAGGAAGAGGAGGAGGAGGAGGAGAAGGAGAATGAGAAGGTGGACGAGGACGAGGATGAGAAGGAAGACGAGGACGAGGATGAGGATGAGAAGGAGGAGGAGGACAAGGATGAGAAGGAGGAGGAGGAGGTTGACGAGAAGGAGGAGGAGGCGGAGGATGAGGATGAGAAGGAGGAGGAGGAGGAGAAGGAGGAGGAGGAGGATGAGAAGGAGGATGAGAAGGAGGAGGAGGACGAGAAGGAGGAGGAGGAGAAGGAGGATGAGGAGAAGGACGAGGAGAAGGAGGAGGATGAGAAGGAGGAGGAGAAGGAGGAGGAGAAGGCGGAGGAGGATGAGGATAAGACAGAGGAGGAGGTGGAGGAGAAGGAGGAGGATGAGAAGGAGGATGAGAAGGAGGAGGAGGACGAGAAGGAGGACGAGGATGAGAAGGAGGAGGAGGTGGAGGAGAAGGAGGAGGAGAAGGAGGAGGATGAGAAGGAGGAGGAGGACAAGGATGAGAAGGAGGAGGAGGTGGAGGAGAAGGCGGAGGAGAGGGAGGAGGAGGAGGATGAGGATGAGAAGGAGGAGGATGAGGATGAGAAGGAGGAGGAGGTGGAGGAGTAGGAGAAGGAGGAGGATGAGGAGGAGAAGGAGGAGGAGGAGGATGAGGAGGAGAAGGAGGAGGAGGTGGAGGAGAAGGAGGATGAGAAGGAGAAGAAGGAGGAAGAGGAGGAGGAGGATGAGGATGAGAAGGAGGAGGAGGATGAGGATGAGAAGAAGGAGGTGGAGGAGAAGGAGGAGGAGAAGGAGGAGGAGGACGAGGAGGAGAAGGAGGAGGAGGGAGGACGAGGAGGAGGAGGAGGAGGATGAGGAGGACGGGGATGAGAAGGAGGAGGAGGAGGTGGACGAGGACGAGGAGGAGAAGGAGGAGGAGGACGAGGTTGAGAAGGAGGAGGAGGAGGAGGACAAGGAGGAGAAGGAGGAGGAGGAGGATGAGGAGGAGAAGGAGGAGGAGGAGGACGAGGAGGAGAAGGAGGAGGAGGAGGAGGACGAGGAGGAGAAGGAGGAGGAGGAGGAGGACGAGGAGGGGGAGGAGGATGAGGAGGAGAAGGAGGGGGAGGAGGAGGATGAAGAGGAGAAGGAGGAGGAGGAGGAGAGTGAGGAGGAGGATGAGAAGGAGGAGGAGGAGGAGGACGAGGATGAGAAGGAGGAGGAGGAGGAGGAGGAGGTGGTGGACGAGGACGAGGAGGAGAAGGAGGAGGAGGACGAGGTTGAGAAGGAGGAGGAGGAGGTGGACGAGGAGGAGAAGGAGGAGGAGGAGGAGGATGAGAGGGAGGAGGAGGAACAGGAGCACCAACAGCTGCAACGGAGGAGGCAGCCACTCCATCGGCCTTGTGGAAGGGCGGCCCATGACCGCCTGATCAGACTGTGGTTCCAATGAAATCGAGGCCACTTCCCGGTTGCTCACCCAGTCCCCATCCTTCCATCAATTTCTCATTCCATACCAGAGCTGAAATGAGACGCAGCACCATTTCTGCAACATTCCAATAATAAATTTATACACAATCAGTAACCACATGTATACAACAACAATATTAACAAATGGCCCTTGTGCAAACCCTTACTTGCCCTCTTTGCAGTGCATTTTCCTAATCTAGTGCTCCTACCTAGTGTCTCCCCAGTGGCTGCAGCAGGGCTGGTGGAAGGCTGCTGAGTGTCAGTGACAGAAACTACAGATGGCCTTGCAGGACGCCCTTGACCAGCTCTGGGCCTGGAAGGCCCGGCTGTACACTGCGCCACCTCAGGCTGGGTGACAGCAGTCTGGGCTGGCTGGAGGACAGGCAACGGCAATGGCGGAGTGGCAGTGGTGGGAGCAGGAATGCTGTCATCCTGAGAGAGGACAGCAGGTTCCTGCTCCATTGACACACTGCCACTCCCCCGGGGCAGCACCTCAGCATCCCCACCAATCTGCTGAAGCACAGATTGCTGGGCTGCTGCGACACCGTGAGATCCCCAGTGGACTGTGGTGATCCCAGCGATGACGGCAGCAGTCAGAGCTTTTGTGGCATCAAACAGAGACTACATAAGAGCAGTCTGAGACTGGATGGCAGCAACCATTGACTGCATTACAGCACTAAGACGTTGTGTGGCTTCCGCCTGTGCTGCAATAGATGCTGCCACATTGCCCATGACACGCGGCATGAGGTCTGGGGCCCCACGGTCTCTCAGGGAGTCTACCATCCTTGGCAAACTGCATGGTGTGCACAGAGCTCTGTGCAATGTTGGAGGCGGACTCCTCCACACTCCTTACCATTGCTGACAGACTATCATCTCGGTGTGCATGGCCATCACCCTTCTTGTGAACGCCTCTCCATCGAGGTCCTCATCTCAGTCCTGTGCAGCAGAACTCGCGCGCGAACTCACTCTCCGGCGAGCTGGCTCCCAAGCTACCCTTTCCCCCTGGCCTTGCTGCAGCCCACTTGTCCCCGCTGCATCACCCAGTGCAGACCCTTCTACTAAACCTGCTTCTAAAGATCGCGTAGTGCCAGTATCTGAGGTGGCGCCTGTGGGTGAGAGATGCAGTGACGCGGTGCTTTGCTCCTTCTCCTCTTCTCCTTCCTCACTCTCAGTGGGAGACTCAGGGATAGGCTGGTCATCTGGTTTCTGATTCTCTGATAGCATAAAGGCACAAGACTCGCGTTAAGGTGAGAGCAGGGGGGCAGGAAGGGAGCAGGAATGCAGACAGTAACAGGAGATGGAAAGTGGGAAAGGCTTGTGGTGTGAGGGGGAAGTAGGATGAGAGAAGGAGAGGAAATGAAAATACCGTTGTTGCCCCCAAGGGGGTCGACGTTCCCGATGGCCATGGTGCCCACCATCTGCTGCCCAATGAGTCGCAGCACTCACTCCTCCAGGTCTGAGAGCTGCTGGAGCTGCACATCACCCCCGCCTGTTCTCTGCTGCTCCCTCCTATTGTGGGCCATCTTGGCCTGCAAGAGAATCGAATGTGTTTGAGTCAGAGTTCAGCTATGTGTTTGGGAGATATGCCTGCCGTAGTTGAATAGCTGTGATTGTAGGCAAGGTGTGAGATGTGGTTGTGAGTTTAAGTAGGTGGAGATACTTGGTGGGTGAGTGGTGGGGGTGTGGTGGTTTGTGCAGTGTGTACAGGCTGAGGTTCAGATGATGGTATGTAGGAACTGTTGAAGCATGTACTCACCTTGACCACCCGAGTGAGGTCGTTGAATTTCCTCCTGCACTGTGTCAGGCTGCGTTCGCCCACACAACTGGCCGAGACCTCCTGGGTCACTTCCCTCCACATTGCCCTGAAGACCTGGGGCAATGGCCTCCTTCCAGTATCCGGGAACAGCACTGCCCTCCTTTGCTCCACTCCCACGACCAATGCCTCCAATGCCTTGGCCGTGAAACGACGAGCTCTCTCCCTGGGAGTGGGATCAGCCATCACGATCAGGGGATTGAGTTCCTTGCAGGTCGCCTTCACAGCAAGCACTGCTGATAATGAGGATCTGCACAATGATGCAACCTCCCCTTTAAGAGCTGGAAGAAGCCAGTGTGAAGGATCATCCCCGATTGCATTGCACCTGAAATTTATTAGCGATCTGCTGGTAGCGCCCCTGTAGCAGCCTAATGAGGTCATTAGCGCTTGATTTAGCGCTCCAGCTCTCTCCTGGAGCGCTAGCAGCCAATTTAAGGGAACCTCAGATTCATTAGCGCCTGCCGCTAATTTTTCACGAATTCAAAATTTACCGCCCCACAAATTTCTCCCCCGAACTGCCTAACATCCAGGCTATTCCTACTCTCTTACATAGTTTAAACTCATGTCTCCTGATCCACCCCAATCTGTTAAACTGGAATAATCTATCAATAGGGACGCTGTCCAGCCCTTTAATTATTTTATAGACCTCTATCAGGTCCAAGTCTAAACTGCTCGAAAGTAAATGTAGTGGCGCACCGTAGTTTTCAATATGCAGCCACTGAGCTTTGAGGCTTTTAGCAACGAGTAGATGCGTGTCGAAATAAAATGTTCTAAAACGTAGCTTTGTCTTTTAACTGTTTACTGTAATACATTTCAAACAGGATTTCAAAGTAAAACACGTTTAAACACGGTCAAAAACTGTATTGCTCCACAGCCATCAAAGCTTCTACCATTCCTAGCCTCGTGGTGCTTGAACTGTAAAAATGGCTGGATATATCATGTGACAAGCTTAAGGGCTATACCATTGGAGCAAGAATAAAGGGGGTCTCTCAGACTATACTATTGGAACAAGAAAAGAGGGGGTTTCTCAATACAATAAGTCAGTCAGGTAAATTAACTATATTATACTAGAATATGCATCAATGATAAACAAATGTACATACATACTGTACCATAATATTTAACCAATATTTTAAGGTATTTTCTTTCTTTTTTACACTTTCTTAAACTTTCATGACTCTTACATTCCAGCCCCTAATTGACTAGGCACATGAAGCATAGCAATTACTCAAACATTCTTAAGAGTCATAAACTAATGAGTTCAACATATTTACAATATAAATGTCCCCTTCCTTTATTTTGTTTTGGAACCTTTCACGCTGCTTCTTGTAGCAGGCAGAGCTTTGTGATCGGTCTTTCCAGGGTACTGGTCTTGGTTTGCAGACAAACGCGACGAACAACGCCTCTGGAGTCTGGCATGGTCTTAATTATTTTTCCCATCAACCAAGAATTTCTGGGGGCTGAATCATCCACAATTAAGATGATGTCTCCGACAATGAAGTTCCTCTTTACTTTGGACCATTTTTGACGCTCCTGTAGCAGAGGTAAGTATTCTCTTGTCCATCTGGTCCAGAAAAGGTCTGACATATACTGAACTTGGCTCCACTTCCGACGTGCATACAGATCTTCCTTTTTGAAGACACCCGGAGGCATGACTGGCTGTGTTTTCAACAACAACAGGTGGTTCGGGGTCAGGGCTTCGAGGTCATTGGGATCATCAGATGTCTTAGTTATCGGTCGGTCATTAATGATGGCTTCAACCTCACACAGAACGGTTTGAAGTCCCTCGTCGTCAAGCATTTGCAGCTTCAGTACAGAACTGAGTAGTTTCCTTACGGTGCATATCTGTCTTTCCCAGACACCTCCGTGGTGGGATGCAGCCGGTGGTTTGAAGATCCACTTAATTCCTGTTTGCATCATGGCTTCCTGTATTTTGAGCTGATTCCAACCTTCAATAGCTTCCCGTAGTTCTCTCTCTGCTCCGACAAAATTAGTGCCATTATCAGAACGCATAATGGACACCTGTCCTCTTCTACAGACAAAGCGCCGCAGGGCGTTAATACATGAATCAGTGTCAAGCGTGTGTGCCACCTCAATATGAACTGCTCTGATGGTCAAACAAGTGAAAAGCACACCATACCTCTTGACAAGGCTCCGTCCTCGCTGTTGAGTCTGAGCGTCCCAGATATGCTTATTCTAAATCACTGGACACAGACAACAAGAATAACTTAAACAGGTTTTTACTAATCGAAGGTCAGGGCTGAACTGCTTAGCAAATTACTACACAGAGTTTATATACCGGTGTGGTCACCACTGGTACTACAATATACAGTAGCCAAGAGAAAGTAGTCCATCTCTTAAGGTAGTCTCTTAAGGTGGTACAGGTTACATACACCACAATTCCTCCCTTTTTAGCTTAACAGTGTACATCCCAATTTAAACATAACATGGATAACATATATACAACTTCATGCAAAACTGTTCAAAGATTCAGTCTCTGAGGAGGCCTCCTGATCCGAGTTGGATAACGCCTTTCAGGGGTCTCTGATTCTCGTTGCTGGGGTGACTCATCTAGTTGATCTCTTATGGATTGGACATCATCAGATACATTGGCGTCTGAGGTAGATGCTTCAGGTTCACTAACTTCTTCCACTGGTGTCTCTGTCGTAGTCATGGGTTCGACCCTTGTTCTCGATTCTACAAGTTGGTCAGCATGACGTAGTATTACGTTTTCACCAATATCTACCGTGTACATCAGAGGTCCTTGTCTGGCACGAATTGTTCCAGATTGCCATTTCTCATTCTTATAGTCCCGGGCTAACACTGGTTGTCCTATTTCGAAACTCCGAGTGGTCTTGTTATTTATATGCTGGAACTGTTTGTTTTCGACTTCCCTCCGCACATTTGGTTTTAACAAGTCCAACCTGGACCGCAACCTCCTGTTATGGAACATCATGGCAGGGCTTTGATTTGTCACTGCATGAGTGGCATTTCGATATGCCATTAGGAAATTGTCCACCTTGTGTTGTAGTGGAATCTGGTCTTCGCTCATGGCCTTTATCGCCTTTTTGAACGTTTGTACAAATCTCTCGGCCAACCCATTTGTAGCCGGATGATATGGGGCAGAGGTATAATGTTTCACCCCATTCTTCTTCATGAATTTCTGGAATTCTTCTGACACTAACTGCGGTCCGTTGTCTGAACATATTTGTTCTGGCAATCCATTTCTTGCAAATATCGTTCTTAGAACTGCGATCGTCTTTTCCGAGGTAGTGGTCGCCATCTTAATCACTTCTGGCCATTTAGAATGTGTGTCTACCGCAATTAAAAACATGGAGTCCATGAATGGACCTGCGAAGTCAATATGTACACGTTGCCATGGGGTTGAAGGCCATTCCCATGGATGCAGCGGTGCAATTGGAGGTGCATTTTGAACTTTTTGGCACCCTGAGCAGCTTTTAGTCAGATCCTCTATTTGTTGGTCGACACCTGGCCACCACACATAAGCCCTAGCAAGGCTTTTCACCTTGACTCCCCCCAGATGACCTTCATGCAGTTCCTTTAGAACTCTCTCCCTTAATTTAGGAGGAATAATCACCCTTGTTCCATACATCAATGTTCCTTGACAGACGGACAGCTGTTCTCGTCTGGCTGAGAATGCCGGTAACAGTGGTTCACCATGAGCTGGCCATCCCTTCACTGTCAATTCGTAGACCCGAGACAGCGTCGGGTCGTTCCTGGTCTCTCTCTCAATACTTGCATTGGTGGCTGGTAAACATTCGATGATGGTCGAGTGAAATAACTCAACAGGGTCAACTGTCGGTGCCTCTTCCGCTGTAGGTAGTGGCAGGCGCGACAGCCCATCAGCATTACCATGTTGCTTTGTACCTTTGAATTCGATCTGATATTGATGTGCCCCTAGGAAAAGGGACCATCTCTGGAGCCTCTGCGCTGTCATCACCGAAACACCCTTCTTAGGGTTAAAAATGGAAACCAACGGCTGGTGGTCTGTCAGCAGCGTAAACTTTTGCCCTTGCAGGTAATGATTAAATTTTTTTACTCCCCACACAAGGCTGAGAGCCTCCCTATCTATCTGAGCATAGTTGCGCTCAGCGGAGGTCAATGATCTGGATGCGAATGCGACTGGTCTTTCCAAGCCATTTGGCAACTTATGTGAGAGCACTGCCTCAATACCATATGGAGAAGCATCACAAGCTAAACGAATAGGCAGCGTTGGGTTAAAGTGAGCCAACACTTCCTTAGAGGTGATCAATGCCTTGCTTTTGTGAAAGGCCCGCTTACAGTCCTCGCTCCACTTCCATGGCACTCCCTTCTGCAAAAGAGCGTTCAGCGGGTGTAGCACCGTGGATAAATTTGGCAGAAACTTATGGTAATAGTTAATCAACCCTAGGAAAGACCTCAACTGGGATACATTTTCCAGAGCGGGAGCCTTCACAACAGCTTCGATCTTGTCAGGTGACTTGTGAAGCCCCTCCTGGTCAATGACGTGACCACAGTACGAGATTTGCTTCTGAAAGAACTCACATTTCTGGTGATTAACTCGAAGTCCATATTCTTTCAATCTGGTGAGCACCTGTTCCAAATTTGCAAGGTGTTCCTCATCATCATCTCCTGTAATCAGAATGTCGTCCAGGTAGCATTGTGTGCCTGGAATTCCCTGTAATACCTGCTCCATGGCCATTTGCCAAATCGCTGGAGCCGATGCCACTCCAAAAACCAGTCTATTATACCGATATAAGCCCTTATGCGTGTTGATCGTGAGATACTGGCGTGACGCTTCATCAACTTCCATCTGTAAGTACGCCTGCACCAGGTCTATCTTGGTGAAGTGTTTCCCGCCAGACAACGAAGCGAAGATATCCTCAATCCGTGGAAGCGGATATTGCACCGTGTGAAGAACCGGATTAACAGTGATCTTGAAATCGCCACAGATGCGAACCTTCCCCGGTTCCCCCGGCTTGTTACTCGATGAACGCTTCATGACGGGAACAATGGGCGTGGCCCATTCACTCCAGTCCACCTTTGACAGTACTCCGGAACGTTCTAGTCCTTCCAGCTCAGCTTCCACAGCAGGTCGTATCGCATAAGGTACCGGTCTAGCTTTGAAAAATTTCGGGTTTGCATGTTCTTCAACCTTGATGTTTGCCGTAATTCCTTTCAGTGTTCCCAGTCCCTGCTGGAACACCTCTTTAGCATCGTCCAATATTCTGGACAGTCGTTTAGGTTTGACATCGTCCTTTTTACCGGAATCTATAGTTAGTGCTTTTAAGGAATGCCAGTCCATATTTATTCTCCTGATCCATTCCCGTCCCAGTAGTGGTGGACCTCCCTCAGGTAACACATATAAGTCCATTCCTCGGCTTTCTTTACCCTTGTGGACCACCTTTACCTTTATCTTTCCAATGGGGTATACTCTTTGCCCCATGTATGTTTTCAATACAATCTCCGTATCCCTTAGGGGAATGTATGGAAATAACCTTTTGTAATCTTGCTTATTCATGACCGTCAATGCCGATCCAGTGTCCAATTCCATCTTCACTTGGACTCCTGCTATCTGAAGTGTGACCCAGATAGTTTGGTGGTCTGCTGTGTTACCCACATTATGTATTCTTAGACAACCCAGTTCCTTATTGCTGGAGTCTGAATCCGTCTTCTGTTCATCCGAACTGTTCTCTGTCACCTTGTGTACCTTTTTGCACTTTTCCTGCGGTGACTTTTTGTTGCTGGTCTTCTTTCCTGACCGGCATACTTTAGCTATGTGACCTAGCCTGCCACATTTTCTGTATTCCTGATTTTTGAACCAGCACTGGTTCTGATCGTGCGTTGTCCTTCCGCAATGATAACACTTTACTGCACCCAATGCCATTCGATTGGTGCTGAGTTCCGATGACCTTAGCTGCATTTCCGCGGTGCCTCTTGCTGCGGCCTCGTGCGATGCTGCAATGGTGACAGCTTTATCAAGCGTGATATACCTATCAATTCATCCAATGAAAAGTGACGAGTTAAGACAGTAACTATAGGTTTTTATTGGCTAAATAACAGAGCCCACCCTCGTGGGTGATCGGGTCCAACAAGGAGGAATACCAGCCAGTCGACCACCTTTATACCTGGGCAAGCAGGCGGAGCCATGGGCGGAGTCAGCAGTGGTCAGCCCAGGTATAACAGCGTGACAAGAGGTGACCTTGTGTAGTGATACAACAGTGTCAACAGTGATAGCCATAGTGTAACGATATAAACAGTGATAACCATAGTGTAACGATAGTGAACGATAAAAGTGGTTTACCACAAAGCGTAAGGTCCTTTTCCTCTAGCAGTCGCTTTTGAGTTCCTTCTTTTAGTAATCCACACACGAATTTATCTCTCAGAGCGTCTGCTAGTCCAGTACCAAACTAACAGTACTTTGATAGCTTGCGCAGTTCAATTAAGAATTCAGCGTTGCTTTCCTCTTTCAGCTGCGTTCTTCTGTAAAATTTAAATCGTTCCGCTATCAGCAGCGGCGTGGGGTTTAAATGTTCTTGCAGGATAGTAACAATATTCGTGAAAGTCTGATCCGCCGGTTTATCTGGTGTTACAAGGTGCCTCAATAACCCGTACGTCTTTGCACCCATTGAGTTTAATAAGGTTATTGCTTTCTTATCATCTGGTACCTCATTTGCTGTACAATAAACTCCAATGCGTTCTACATACGTGGCCCAATCTTCAACATCGCTATCAAAAGCAGTGATGTTACCGTGTTTAGGCATCCTTGAGAGTTTCTTTAAATATTTTACTTTCCCAAACTGGCGGCTTCCCGCGCTTGTCTTCTTCCCCCGCCTACTA
Source organism: Somniosus microcephalus (assembly GCF_052327205.1). Classification (NCBI taxonomy): domain Eukaryota; kingdom Metazoa; phylum Chordata; class Chondrichthyes; order Squaliformes; family Somniosidae; genus Somniosus; species Somniosus microcephalus. The sequence continues at coordinate 73,131,873 of NC_140993.1, forward strand.
AAATGGCGGCTTCCCACGCTTGGCGGCTTTTCCCGCGCTTGTCTTCTTCCCCCGCCGACTACAATGGCGGCTTCCCGCGCTGGTCTTCTTCCCCCGCTGGCTACAATGGCGATTACCGCGCTGTTGCCGTTCTCGCCTCCCAGCGGTTCTTAATTTCCCCGACGCTGCTTTTGTTCCCCCGCGGTTCTCGTGGGCATTAACGCTTCCCTTGTTGCTGCGCCTCTCAGCCCCGATTGCAGCCCGGCCCTTTACACCGGCTGCGGTCGAGTTCTCCGCGGTTCTCGTGGCATTAACGCTGCCCTTGTCACTGCGCCTCTTGGCCCCGATTGCAGCCCGGCCCTTTACACCGGCTTCGGTCGAGTTCTCCGCCCTTTTTCCTCCGGTTTCCCTCCCCTTCTCCACTGACAACGCGGCCGACTTTCTGCCCGTGTCGCTAGATCGGCTTACCCACCACCGTGGTAGAAGGATGATCACTGCCTGTCGCTGATGGAGGACTTCGTGGTCAGTAATTTCAACCCGGGTTCTCGATGCCTCCCGTGCGATGCGGTACTCAGCAGGCTGATGAGGGCGGATGCCTCTTCTCGACGCCCGTTCTGAGGACGAAGCTGCCTTGGATGCAAAACTGCCGCAGGGTAAGATTGGACTCGTCGCCACTGTTGAGTCTGAGTGTCCCAGATATGCTTATTCTAAATCACTGGACACAGACAACAAGAATAACTTAAACAGGTCTTTACTAATCGAAGGTCAGGGCTGAACTGCTTAGCAAATTACTACACAGAGTTTATATACCGGTGTGGTCACCACCGGTACTACAATATACAGTAGCCAAGAGAAAGTAGTCCATCTCTTAAGGTAGTCTCTTAAGGTGGTACAGGTTACATACACCACACTCGCTTTACCTCGAAAGGCCCGAAATAGTCCACCCCTACGTTTGTAAATGGGGGCTTGTCTGGTAACAAACGGTCTTCAGGCAGGTCTGCCATTTTCTGCTCCCCAGCTCTAGCGTGTAACCGTCTGCAAACAGTGCATTCAGAGAGTATTTTTCTTATTACAGAATTAGCTCCTGGAATCCAGCATCTTTGTCTTAGCTTCGCAAGCACGTGGTTCCTCCCACTGTGTCCAATACTCTGGTGTATATGCTGAAGAATGAGAGTAGCAACCCGGAGGTCCTTAGAAAGGATAGCAGGATGCTTGGCCTCCTCTGGCATAGCAGATTTGTTTAGTCACCCTCCCACCCTCAGTACTCCATCTTGGAGTGTAGGGTCCAGCTTGTAGATATGACTACCTTTCTTGATTAGAGTATTTCGCTGTAAAGCTTCGATTTCTTCTGGATATCTTTGTCTCTGACTGAAGCAAACTATCTCCATCTCAGCCGTAGCCAAATCCTCCACGGTCAGTGAATTCTTACCCAATGTGGTCTTGTGCTGGTGCATATACTGCTGTAGAAACGTTCTCAGCTTATCAGGGTTACTTTCAGACTGACTGATAGTGGCTCGATACCTTTTTCTCTTACCGCTCAGGTGTAGCAGCAACTCTTTCAGCTTTAGAAACCATGCAACTGCTTTCCTCAACTGATGCCATCCTGAGAAATGGTTAACAAGCTTGTTCACTGTGTCAAAGTTCTCTTTCATAGTTATGAGATTTGCTGTGACTGATCTCTTGACTTCGACGTCGTCTTCAGCAATCTGACTTGGCATATCTGGTCTTTCTGGCCATGATCTCTCTGTTTCCAGCAGATAACTTGGGCCTTGTATCCAAGTTTTGCTCCTCATGAAGTTTTCAGCCTTCAATCCCCGTGAGGCTTGATCTGCTGGGTTTAATGAGGTGTTTACATACCTCCACTGAGATGGTTGTGTAGCTTCTCTAATGGATGAGATTCTGTTTGCTACGAAGGCCTTGAAGCGTATCTTCTCATTTTCTATATACTTCAGCACTGTAGTGTTATCCGTCCAGAAGACAGATTCTTCTAGTGGGAGCTGTAACTCTTTCCGCATCACCTTGTCAACTTTAACTGCAACAACCACTGCCATCAACTCCAGTCTCGGGATGGTGACCTGCTTCAGCGGAGCCACCCTGGATTTCCCCATGAGGAAGGAACAATGTTTCTGGCCCTGTTGATTTGTCAGCAAGAGGTAAGTAACCGTGCCATAGCCGTCCTCACTGGCGTCCGAGAAATGATGTAGTTGAGCCGTCTTTGTAACTCCAAAACTCGCAGGCTTGATGCATCTGCTGACGTTGAAGCTAGAAAGTTGTTGCAAATCTGTCAACCATCTGAGCCCTCTCTGAGCTTGACCTTCTGGAATATCTTCATCCCAGCCTCTCTTGTCTCTACACAGCTCTCGTAGGATTAGCTTCACCGGCAGAATGAGTGGTGCCAGGAATCCATGAGGGTCGTAGATAGAACTGACCACGGAGAGAATCCCTCGTCTTGTGGATGGTCTTTCATTCACCATTATTCTGAAGTTGAAAGTGTCTGACTCAATGCACCATTGTACACCAAGAGCTCTCTTGATAGGAAGGACATCGTGGCTCAGGTCCAGATCTTTGACTTCAGTGGCTCTTTCCTTTTCTGGGATAGAAGCTAGAACTGCTCTGCTGTTGCTTATCCACTTAGTCAGATGGAATCCTCCATTCAAACACAGAGTTCTAAGGTCTCTTGACAGTGCAATGGCATTGTCTTCTGTTGACACGGACTTCAGACAGTCATCGACGTAAAAGTTTCTGAAGATTGTCTCCACAGCCCCTGATGGTGCCTTGCCTTTGCCATCTTCTGCAGTCTTTCTGAGAGCGTAGCTTGCACAGCTGGGAGATGATGTGGCTCCGAACAAGTGTACAGCCATTCTACATTCCACCATAGCTTGACTAACGTTGCCATCTGGCCACCAAAGGAAACGCAGAAGATCAGCATCTTCATCAGGGACTCTGACTTGGTAGAACATTGATTCTATATCTGCCATCATGGCAACGAGCTCTTGTCTAAACCTCGTCAAGACACCAATGAGGGTATTGGTAAGATCAGGACCTTGAAGCAGCTGGTCATTCAGTGAAGTTCCTCTGAATGAAGCGGTGCAGTCAAACACTACACGGATCTTTTTCTTCTTTGGGTGATACGCACCGTGATGAGGAATGTACCAGACCCTTCCATCTTCTCTGTTCAACTGTTCCTCGGGCACTTTTACAGCATAGCCTTTCGCTATGATGTTTCTCATGAAGCCTTTGTAGCCTTCGTGAAAGTCGGGGTACTTGTTCAGCTTTCTCTTTAGACTGATGGCGCGCTGCTCTGCTATGCAGCGATTGTTCGGCATCTTCGCGGTCTGTCTTCTCAGTGGCAAACCAATGTGATAGTGGCCATCAATGAACTGTGTAGACCTTGTCATCAAATCCATGAACTGATTGTCTTCTTGTGACATCTCTGTCTTTTCCTCACAGCTGCGTTCTGAGAAGTCTGCGTTGAACTGCTGTATCAACAGCTCTTCAATGCTTGCGATAGAGATACGATTAACTGTGACATTTTGTCGTTGCTCCTTGTTCGACTTGTTGCCATCATCTCTCCTTACCGGTCCATTGACTACCCATCCAAGGGCTGTCCTGACGGCGTAGGGTCCGTCATCCTTGCTGTTTATCACCTGCCATGGCTCCATAGTTTTGTAGGCATTGGTTCCAATTAATAGGCCAATTTCCGTTTCAATGTATGGGAGACGCACCTTTCCCAGGTAAGGCCATCTCTCCACATCCTTCTGCAGGGCTAAGTTCCCTATTTTAACAGGAATCTCCCTCTGTGTGAAAACATTAGGCAGGTCTATGAAGTCCTTCTCTTCAAGTCCACACACTTCTAAGAGTCTGACAGGATGTAACTTTGCACTGACTTCTCATGACCCATGGTGCGTAATAGGATTTCTGTTCTTCTGCCTCTAACGTTCAGCTGTCGCATGAGTGTTTCTGTGCAGAACGTTGCTGAACCACCTGGATCCATGAAGGCGTAAGTCTCCACAAACTTCTCACTCCTCTTAGACTTGATCTTTACAGGTACGATGGCAAGAATACAATCACTGTCACCGGCCCCAGTGAATCCACAAGTCTCTTGTTCTAGCGACACCAGAGCACTTGAAACAACCTTCTCGTCGGTATTGTTTTCTTCACTCTTCTTAGAGACTTGTTCTTCTTTATGGATATGCAGCAGACTGGGATGTTTCCAAGTGCACTCTCTGCATGCTGTTCTTTGCTTACAGTTTCTACTCAGGTGCCCCTGAGACAGACATCCAAAACATAGGCCATAGTACTTCAGAAATTCAATTCTGTCTTTATGTGGCTGTGCTTTGATGTCACTGCAGAAATCCAATGTGTGATTCTTCTGGCAGAATAAACATGGCTTCTGAAAGGCAATAGCAGGCGTCACTGTGCTGCTCTTTTTGGGAGATGAGTTCTGAGACTTTTCTTCTCCAGCTTGAGTGACGATAGTTGCAAAGCTGCTTCCCTTGGAGCCACCTTTCCTGAGAGTCTTTGATTCAGCAGGCTTGGCTTTGACTCTTCCATCAGTAGTTGGGCTGATATCCTGGATGTTTCCGAATAATGGGTCCATAACAATTTTAGCCTGTTTGTCTATGAAATTCACTAAGTCTGCAAACCTGGCTCTACTTTTCCGTCTCTCCATTATCTTAAAGGCTGTTCCTCTCCATTGTTCTCTCATCCTGTAAGGAAGCTTAGAGATGATGATTCTCATAGTCGTAGGATTGTCCATCTCTTCCATGAATTCAACATCCTCCATGGTGTTGCGACATCCTATGAGAAAAAGAACATATGTGTTCAATGCCTCCCCGTCCTCCGATCTGATCTGTGGCCACTTGATAGCCTTTTCAATATACGCAGTGGCTATCTTCAGCTCGTTACCATAGTGCTCCTGAAGCAACTTCCTGGCTTCTATGTATTCCCGGTCCGGTCTCATGTGTTCACAGCTTCTGACCAGGTCTTGTGGTTTACCACTGGTGTACTGTTCCAGGTAGTACAACTTATCACTGCTGCTCTCTGTTTTGGAGTCAATGGCTTGTTCGAAGGATCTGATGAAGGGCTTATACTTGAGTGGGTTGCCTTGGAACACTGGTATGTCTCTTTGAGGGAGTCGAAACAGATTCTGTTGTTTTACAAGCATCTCTGTAATTTCGTTCTGACGTTGCATCACTCGGTATAGGCTTCTCTCTGTGTCTTCAGGCCTCTGGTGGTCATCAGCAGGGTCTAGTCTAGACCGTCTGGGGCAGCAGCACGTGCTCCTGTTAGTGGAGAGGCCTCTCTTCCACGCTGTAATGCCAGGAGATGGTCTTCAGACTCTCTTTTAACTCTTGAAGGTGCCCTGGATCCAACTCTGTGTGACACCATTGACTGGCAGTAGTCGTTCATGCCATCCTGTGAGCCTTCATAATCTTTAAACACTCTCAACTTGGCATTTGAGACCGCAATAGCTGTTTTTAGCTCCAGCTGTTCTTTCTTAGCCTTCAGTTGGGCCTGCAGTTGGGCCTGCAGTTGGGCCTATTGGGCCTGTTGGGCCTGCAGTTGGGCCTCCAGTTGGGCCTGCAGTTGGGCCTCTTCCTGTTCAAGAGCTTGCTTCTCCACTAAAGATGCTGCGCGCGCCATCAACGCTGCCCGTTCAACCTCTTCTCTCATGCGCTGTGACGAGCATGTGGTAGAAGCGACTGACCTGTGTCCAGTAACAGAGCTACCTTCTTTTTGATTTTTGCTCAGTCTGGCTGAAATCTCTGAAATGCTATCATCTGGTCCGACTTCATCATCATCTTTATCTTTCTCTGCTGTATCAGCATCTTGACGAATCTTCAACATCCACTGTTCTGTGGCCTTGACATAGTTCTTAATGTTAGATGATTTAAGATCAAACCAGTTGTGCTGATCAGCGTTTCCCTCATCTTCAGACAAAAGTGCTAATACATCTTCATTGAGTACAGTAAATTCTTCATACAACTTGGAGAAATAATGCATTATGTCTTCAACTTTCTCAATATTAGCATTATCTTCCATGAGACAATCAATTATCTTCATTTTTCCAGTTAACTGAGCTAATTTAGCCCTCCTTGCACTTATGCTTCTATGTAACTTCTCTTCCATTGCCTTTGGGGTGAGCTTTACTTCCCTCTTTTGGCCAACAATCCTTCGTACAGCCGGGGGAAGCCCCTCACGGTTCCATGAGGTGGCGGCCATTTTACCCGCAGCTCTTATCTAGCTTCTGAATAGAATGAACAAGGCAAGTAACAGTCACTGTACCTTTGCTTTCTTATATTGCCGTCTGGCTCCGTGACCATTCCTGTATATATGTTCACCGACGATTCCGTCCTTTCCTTCATAGGGAGCTAGTTTTTGACTAATGTAGTGGCGCTCTGTAGTTTTCAATATGCAGCCACTGAGCTTTGAGGCTTTTAGCAACGAGTAGACGCGTGTCGAAATAAAACGTTCCAAAACGTAACTTTGTCTTTTAACTGTTTACTGTAATACATTTCAAACAGGATTTCAAAGTAAAACACGTTTAAACACGGTCAAAAACTGTATTGCTCCACAGCCATCAAAGCTTCTACCATTCCTAGCCTCGTGGTGCTTGAACTGTAAAAATGGCTGGATATATCATGTGACAAGCTTAAGGACTATACCATTGGAGCAAGAATAAAGGGGGTCTCTCAGACTATACTATTGGAACAAGAAAAGAGGGGGTTTCTCAATACAATAAGTCAGTCAGGTAAATTAACTATATTATACTAGAAATGCATCAATGATAAACAAATGTACATACATACTGTACCATAATATTTAACCAATATTTTAAGGTATTTTCTTTCTTCTTTACACTTTCTTAAACTTTCATGACTCTTACAGTAAATAAACTTTAAAGTACATGTGCTTGAGCCTATCTGACTACCTGAAGTTCTTTAAGTTAGGAATCATTCTTGTAGCTCTCCTCTGAACATTTTCCAAGGCCACTATATTACTGGTTCCTCTAGCACTACTACTCACTTCACTGGTGATTGTTTGCTCTTAACTGGAACTGCATTTAAATGAATGGGAATGCAGCAAAGGCTTGCACAATATTCTATTTAGTGCATAAATGCAAAACATAGGGAGCTGAAAGGAATTGCAAACTACAAAGACTCCTCACAGGCCCTGCCATCAGACACTGACTGGAACCTCTGCAGCTTCAGGAGCACCCACCTGGATATGACCTCAGTACACGCAATACTTGTGGTTGGCAAGGGAGATGGTTACTTAGTTATGCGGCCTTGTAGCACCTCAGCTGGAAAGACAATCAATTGTGGGCTTAGCTCTGCCTGTGACTCTTAACGTGACCACAGCCCTGAAAAAAGACTGAGAAATGCTACCCGGGTAATCATGAAGCAGTGTTTAAGAATCTTCACTATAATGACGTCACTGCCTGAATCACTCGCGGAGTGGGGGGAGGGGGAGAAACAGCTTACTTATAGTACATCCCGGTGGTGTCCAAAATAATAATACTTTGTGTGCTTTGTGTTCCATTGTAAAAAGAAAAAGAAAGACTTGCATTTATATAGAGCTTTTCACAACCACCGGACGTCTCAAAGCACTTTACAACCAATGACGTACTTTTGAAGTACAATCACTGTTGTAATGTGGGAAACACAGCAGCCAATTTGCGCACAGCAAGCTCCCACAAACAACAATGTGATAATGGCCAGATAATCGTTTTTTGTTAGGCTGATTGAGGGATAAACATTGGCAGGACACCAGGGATAACTGGGGATCTTTTATGTCCACCTGAGAGGGCAGACGGGGCCTCGGTTTAACATCTCATCCAAAAGACGGCACCTCCAACAGTGCAGCACTCCCTCAGAGTGTCAGCCTAGCTTTATGTGCGCAAATCCCTGGAGTGGGACTTGAATCCATTGACTCAGAGGTGAGTGTGCTACCCACTAAGCCACAGCTGACACTCTAGTATGGTAATTGAGAGAGGCATCAGACTTTAAGCCACTGATTAGAGCAGCAGCCTTAAGGGTATCAGCAGGATCAAGAGGAATCTGTGGATGTGGCTGCTCTGGACATGGCATTACCGCCTGCAACCAGTGGCATCACCAAATCATCACCATATTCTTCAGCTGAGCTCCAACATGCTCACTTAGGCTTATGATAGGGTAAATAGTGGTCAGCTGTTACCCCTTGTTGACAAAACAGCCACAGGTGGGCACAAGATAATTCCAAAATGAATTAAAGCGGAGGTAGAAAAAACATTCTCTATGCAGAGAGTGGTTAGAATTTGAATATTAATCTTCTTTGTCACAAACTGTTGTCATATAAGAATCCAAAATCTTTTAAAAGGAAATTAAACTGCTTATTGAAAAAGTGGAATATTAAAGGTTATGGGGGCAAAGCAAGTAGGATTAGATGAGATAGCTCATGTGGAGAAAAACACCATAGAATCATAAAATGATACAGCACAGAAGGAGGCCATTTGGTCCAGTCAACCCAACAAAGTCTTCCTCACTAACATCTAGGGATTTGTGCCAAAATTAGGAGAGCTTTCCCACAGACTAGTCAACCAACAACCTGACATCTTCTTCGACAGCACCTCCTAAACCCGCAAACTCTACCACCTAGATCGACAAGGGCAGCAGGCACATGGGAACACCACCACCTGCAAGTTCCCCTCTGTCGTGTATGTACCTTGAAGAAGGAACTATATTCTGCAGCCCCTGTATACTGCAGTACCAGTAGTGACCACCCCTGTATATAAGCCTGTGCAGTAACTTTGTATAGTAGTTCCAGTTTTGTCTCCATTCAGTAAACACCTGTTATAACCAACTTCTGCAGTCCATGCCTCAATTACACACGGACATTACATTGGCGACGAACAGATCCGAACTTACCTACAGTTCTGCACCACCAGGTTGTTGTTTACGACTCCCCTGGAGGTGCCTGGCGTACACCTCGTTCACTGGGCGCGTGTACTGGTCCTTGAGGAGCTTGATAGCAGCCGTGTACGAGGTCGCGTCCTGGATGACCGAGTACGCTCGGTGGTTCACTTTGGAGGTCAGGACATCCAGTTTGTCCTCATCCGATTTGACCGTTGCAGCGGAGGCGATCAGGAATTTTTCAAAGCACCTAAGCCAGTGAGCAAACTTGGTGGATGCGTCCGCCTCCCGATGGTCTAAGTCTAGGCATGCTGGTGTGAGGATCTTCTCCATTATAAAAAATCTTGTTAATAAAATTGGTGCGCTATCAATCACTCAAAAGACTGAGGTTAAGCGAGTAACTAACAGGCTTTTATTAACAAGAGAATGAAGGTGTGCCTCGAGTGGTCAACCAGTCCAGGATACAGAGGGACTGTGGAGCAGTCACCTTTATACCTGGACTCGTGGGAGGAGTCAGCCGAGGCATGCACAGACATGTACACAGTGGAATACAAACAGTGGTTTACCACATTCACCCCTTGTTTAAAAATGAGTCCGGCGGGGTAAAGTGTATTAAAAGTTTGTGTATTGGAGTCTCTCCGGAGGTCTTGTCTGCCGCTGTGATCGACGTGGCGACGGCAGGAGTAGTGAAGCTTCCGGCGTCGAGTCCCGCGTAGGCTGGGGCACTGGCGTGTAGTCCTCGTGGGTGTCGAGCGGGTCGCGGGGCCCAGGTGTGCCGTCTGCTGGCATCCTGTACAGCTCTTGGTCATCTCTTCGATTTCTCTATCGATTCCCGGCCACCACACAAACACTCTGGCTAAGTTCTTCATTTTTACCCCTCCCAGATGACCCTCATGAAGCTCATTGAGCAATCTATCCTTCAATTTGGGTGGAATTACTACTCTGGATCCACACATCAAGGTTCCTCGGCACACTGACAGCTGTTCTCTTCTTGGCGAGAATGCTGGCAACAGTGATTCGCCATGTGCTGGCCATCCCTTCACCGTTAAATCATAGACCCTGGAGAGTGTCGGGTCATTTCATGTTTCCTTTTCTATGTTTGCATTCGTCACAGGTAGACATTCGACTATGGTCGAGTGGAATATCTCCACAGGATCCACTGCAGGTACTTCTTCCACTGTCGGCAACGGTAGGCGCGACAATCCATCAGCATTCCCATGCTGTTTAGTTCCTTTGTACTCTATGTCATATTGGTGTGCCCCTAGGAAAAGGGACCACCTCTGTAGCCGTTGTGCTGTCATTATCGGGACGCCCTTCTTAGGGTTGAAAATGGAGACAAGAGGTTGATGATCAGTTAGTAGAGTAAATTTCTGTCCGTGCAGGTAGTGATTGAACTTCTTCACCCCCCACACCAGGCTGAGGGCCTCTCTGTCAATCTGGGCGTAGTTACGCTCGGCTGCAGTTAACGAGCGTGACGCAAAAGCTATCGGCCTCTCTGAACCATCAAGGGATTTATGTGACAGTACCGCTCCAACGCCGTAGGGAGACGCATCACACGCCAGTCTTATCGGTAGTGATGGGTTGTAGTGAACCAATACTTCTCTTGAAGTGATCAGGCCTTTACACTTCTGAAAGGCCCGCTTACATTCATCGCTCCATTTCCATTCTACTCCAGTTTGTAGCAGGGCGTTCAGTGGGTGCAGAATTGTGGACAAATTCGGCAAAAACTTATGGTAGTAATTCACCAATCCGAGGAATGACCTCAGTTGTGACACATTTTCAGGCGCTGGAGCCTTAACTACCGCTTCAATTTTGTCATGGGACTTATGTAACCCTCTTCATCAATCACGTGGCCACAATACGATATTTGTTTCTTAAAAAACTCGCACTTGGGGCGATTGGCTCGTAGCCCATGTTCTCTTAGTCTAGTGAGCACCTGCTCTAGGTTGGCAAGGTGTTCACTGTCATTTTCACTTGTCACTAGGATGTCGTCCAAGTAACACTGAGTCCCCGGAATCCCTTGCAGGACTTGTTCCATCGCTCTTTGCCATATAGCCGGAGCTGATGCAACTCCGAATACCAGTCGATTATACTGGTAAAGACCTTTGTGAGTGTTTATCGTGAGATATTTCCTAGAGGATTCTTCAACCTCCTTCTGCAAATATGCAATGGATGTGTCTTTCAAGGGTATGTGTGAGAATAGCCACTCGTAGTCTCGTCGATTCATGACGGTCAGAGCTGATCCTGTATCCAATTCCATTTTGACTTGGGACTCTGCTATCGTGAGGGTGACCCAAATGGTTCGGTGATCCTCTTTTGTGATTACGTTGTGTAGTTTGAGACAGCTTAGTCTCTTGTTCCCGGATTCACTATCGCTCTTCTGGTCTTCGGAACTACTGTCCGTCATCTTTTGTACTTTCCTGTACTTTTCCTTAGTAGTCATACCGGTAGCATCTACCTCAGAACCAGTAGCAGTGGAACACGATGAACTAACCGATGAAAAGGGGCCAGAATCGCCTCCGCACCAAGAACAAGAACCTCAGGAAAGGCGCTATCCCGAAAGGATCAGGAAGCCGCCCCAAAGACTGAATCTATAAATGGACTATTGTTGTTTAATGTACATGTTAAAGTGTTAATTGTTATTTGAATATTATGGGTACTACTAATCTAAAAGGGGAGGAATTGTAGTGTATGTACCTTTAAGAGAGAACTACTGTTACAGCTCCTGTATACTGTAGTACCGGCAGTGACCACACCTGTATATAAGCCTTGAGCATGCCTCTGTACCCCAGTCTTGAGACTACCCTACTCCAGTAAATACCTGTTGATTGTTAAGTTACAGCATCCGTGTGGTTATTGAAAAACATCATACTCTCAGAATCACGGATCTAACACATACAATAAAATGGCATGAACTTTGTAGAATGGATCAAAGGAGCTCACGGACCACATTTAATACACAAGCTAAATCTTGGATACTCCCGGTTTAGGGAAATACTTCCTTTGACTGTTCTTTTCTCCAAAATGTACTACATCATATTTCTTTGCATTGAACTTCATCTGTCATCTACTTGTCCACTCTGCTGACCTGGCTATGTCCTGATCCAGTCTCCCTCAGAGTATACCATGCCCTGCGAGATGGTATCATCAGCAAACTTCAATAGTATTGCTCTTATGCTAATATATTTTGATTGCACTTCTTTTGTGCATATATCTTAATGACTTATATAAATAGAAAACAAAATAGATCCTAGCAGCAAGCCCTGCAGCTCATATTCTGCCAAACTGAAAAAAATCCCTTTACCTCCACTCTTCGATTTCTGTCCCAAGTCATCTCTCCGTCCATGCATCTACACTTTCTTTAGTACCATGTGCTTTAATTTTCATAATAAGTCTCACATGTGACTGTTTATCAAAAGACTTCTGAAAGTCCATGTATACAAGATCCATTGCTTTATCTGTAAATTGTGATATCCTCAAAAAAATCAATTAAATGAATCATGACCTGCTTTTTACAAATCCGATTAGCCCAGTTCTTTCTAAATGTTCACTAACGTCATCCTGTATTATGGACTCTAAGGGGGAATTTTCTGAGTTTGAGTTAATGGCTGGGAGCCTTGCCCACCGGAACACATATCGGATTGTGCTGCCAGCAAAGAGGCTCCACCGCTGCTAGCAGATGCTTGGACAATTACCTCCTAGAGGCTTGCTCACATCGAGTTAAGGCCAACAGTAAAGTATGGCTGCTCACTGAAGCAGACAGCTACCAGGTGTTTCCCAGCAATTAATGGCAATATTCCTGTGGGATAGTACTGATCTCATCCAGCCCCTTGTTAGAGGTTAGCCATTCTTCCCCCAGTGAAGATTTACACATGTCTATCTATGGTGCCTATGGCATGAACCCCTGGACTGGTGATGTTATTGCCCCTATCTGTGTGTGGGCACTATTTTGCAAATCAGTGGAAATGGGCTTGGACAGTGCTTGGACCGCTGTCAGCAGTGACTTTTGCAGCTGCACAAACTCCTGCCTTCCCTCCATAAGATACTCCACCCTTTTCCCCCAGAGTCAATACCAATCTTGACAGCTTCTTGTACTCTGATACAATGCATCCAGAGCAGCTGTGTCCGCAGATGTTACGTTTGCATACACTATGACTATTCCCTTAGAGACTGAGAACGTAATCTGAATCATGTCACCATACTCCCCTGCAGTAACTAGTTGGCCTTTATTTGTGGATATTTAAGTCATGAACTCCTACATAGATATTCACTCATACTATGCACCATGGAGCTGAGTGACCTTTCCATGTTCCAACATCCGTTGTTCCAAAGGATATGCAGAAAGATCTTCAATCCCTAAGCAACACAGGAATAACAGTAGATGATATGGTCTTCTGCAAAGAATTTGCTGCCCTCTCTGTGGACCTCCCTGGATCTAAAACCTTTACCTTGTGCTGTGCATCCTTACTAGCATGTTCAAAGGGCTTAATCCCATTTTAAGGCACCTGCAGCGCCCGAACCAATGTAGTGTCAGACGTGCTTCCGATGCTGCTTGGGCACGGGAGGTAGGCCCCCTAATTTGGACACCTTTGCATTTGTTTTCCACTTGGAGGTCTGATGTCACACGCAGAGCGAGAGAAAAAATGAGGGAGGTGTCAAGCGTGGAAGGCAAACAAAGACTGAGGAAGAGACAGAAGAATTGGAGATTGGGAGCGGTGTAGCGAGACAATTATAGGAGGAGGCACAGATTTTTTCCCTAACTTTTATCTGTGAACAGTGCCACAAGAAATTAACGATATAATATAATGATACATTGAGGAGATTTTGAGACTCCCGCCCAGCGGAAATGGGACTGTAGTGCCCCGAAAATGGTGAGAAATTACTTATCAGCACTGCTGTGGGCGCAGCAATCTTCCCCCGAGCCTAACGCTGAGCAGTAGGCCCTTTCAATATGCAGATTAGAATACTATGATGTACATATCGTGTAACAAGACCTGCTCACCCATTACCTCTGTCTTCATTGATCTCCACTGGCTACTTGTCCTCCAATACACTGAATTCCAAATCCTGGTTCTTGGTTACAAATCCTTTCAATGCATTGCCGCACCCTGCCTTTGCAACCTCTCCTAGCGCATTTGCTCCACTGACTCTAGCCTTCTCTGCATCATGCCTCCTGTGTTTGCTGTGGCTCAGTGGTAGCATTCACACCTCTGCATCAGAAGGTTGTGGGTTCAAGTGTCACTCCAGAGACTTGAGCACATAATCCAGGCTGACACTTCAGTGCAATACTGATGGGAGTGCTGCACAGTCAGACGTGCTGTTTTTTGATGAGATGGTAAACTGAGGCCTTGTCTGCCCCTTCAGGTGTACTTAAAAAATCCAAAGGCACTGTTAAAGAAGAGGCGGAGAGTTCTCTTTGTGGTCCTGACTAATATTTATCCCGCAAACAACGTCAGTAAAACAAATTATCTGGTCGTTTATCTCATTGCTGTTTGTGGGACCTTGCTGTGTCACAATTGGCTGTCGTATTTCCTACATTACAACAGGGACTACACTTCAAAAGTCTTCTTCTTAGACAGTCCCTCGGAACCAAGGATGACTTGCTTCCGCACTAAAAATGAGTTCTCAGGTGACTGATGAGTCCAATGCGGGACCTACAGTCTCTGTCACAGGTGGGGCAGACAGTGGTTCAAGGGGCGGGTGGGTGGGGTGCTTGGGTTGACGTGCGCTCCTTCCGCTATTTGCGCTTGGCTTCTGCTTGCTCCCGGCGAAGAGACTCGAGGTGTTCAGCGCCTTCCCGAATGCTTCTCCTCCATTTTGTGCGGTCTTGGGCCAGGGATTCCCAGGTGTCGGTGGGGATGTTGCACTTTTTCAAGGAGGCTTTGAGGGTGTCCTTGAAGCACTTCCTCTGCCCACCTGGGGCTCTCTTGTCGTGTCGGAGCTCCGAGTAGAGCGCTTGTTTTGGGAGTCTCGTATCAGGCATGTGGACGATGTGGCCCGTCCATTGGAGCTGATTGAGCGTGGTCAAAGCTTCGATGCTGGTGAAGTTGGCCTGAGCGAGAACACTGACATTGGTGCGCCTAGCCTGCCAATGGATTTGCAAGATCATGCGGAGGCAGCATTGGTGGTACCTCTCCAGTGGTTTAAGGTGTCTGCTGTACATGGTCCATGTCTCTGAAGCATAAAGGAGGGCAGGTATCACTACTGCTCTGTAGACCATGAGCTTGGTGCTGGGTTTGAGGTCCTGGTCTTCAAACATTCTCTTCCTCAGATAACCGAAGGCTGCACTGGCACACTGAAGGCGGTGTTGGACGTCGTCATCGACGTCTGCCCTTGTTGACAGTAGGCTCCCGAGGCATGGAAAGTGGTCCACGTTGTCCAAGGCCTCGTTATGGATTTTGATAACTGGGGGCAGTACTGTGTGGCGGGGCAGGTTGGTAGAGGACCTTTGTCTTACGGATGTTTAGTGTAAGGCCCATGCTCTCATACACTTCGGTGAAGGTGTTGACGATGGTTTGGAGTTCGGCCTCAGCATGTGCGCAGACGCAAGCATCGTCTGCATACTGTAATTCGATGACAGAGGATGAGACGACCTTGGATCTGGACTGGAGGCGACAGAGGTTGAACAGTTTCCCGTTTGTTCTGTAGATTAGCTCCACTCCAGCGGGGAGCTTACTGAGGGTGAGATGGAGCATTGCAGCCAGGAAGATTGAGAAGAGCGTTGGTGCGATGACATAGCCTTGCTTGACCCCAGTCCGTACGTGAATTGGGTCTGTGGTGGATCCATTGGTCAGGATCACGGCTTGCATGTCGTCGTGAAACAGGTGGAGGATGGTGACAAACTTTTGAGGGCAGCCGAATTTGAGGAGGAAGCTCCATAATCCCTCATGGTTGACGGTGTCGAAGGCCTTTGTGAGGTCAAAGAAGGCCATGTACAGCGGTTGATGCTGTTCCCTGCATTTCTCTTGTAGTTGATGTGCGGTGAAGATCATGTCCATTGTGCCCCTTAGTGGGCAGAATCCACATTGCGACTTCGGGAGGAACTCTTCAGCCACTGGGAGAAAGCGATTGAGGAGGATTCTTGTGATGCCATTCCCTGTGGCGACTCCTCTGTAATTACCGCAATCGGACTTGTCACTTTTCTTGAAGATGGTCATGATTATGGCATCTCTGAGATCCCCTGGCATGCTCCCCTCCTTCCAGATAAGAGAAATGAGTTCATGTATTCGTGCCAAAGACGTCCGCATCATCCGCGCCATGACAGGAGCTGACGACTGCTGGACAGACCACCGCCTAATCCATTCTGTCATCTCCATCACCGTAGCCCCAAAACAGCGGTGGCAACAGAAGCAATGCGGCAAGAAAATCAACGCTGGAGCACTCAAGGACCCTGGTAAGAAAGCCCTATTCAGCCTACGCCTCACAACCAACCTGACTTCTCGCAGTGATTCAGAGACACAGAGTGTCCACAGCGCCTGGTCTGCACTCAAGACCTCCATAATCAACACCTGTGAAGAGACGCTCGGTCACTCGATCACGAAACACCAGGACTGGTTCGACGAGAATGACCAGGAGATCCAGGAGCTAATAAGCTGCAAGCGCAAAGTATTCCTGATCTGGAAACAGCAACAGAACTCGAGAGCAAGAAAGCAGCTCTACAGACGCCTGAAGGCCGAGGTCCAACAAAAAACTCGCGACCTAAAAACAGATGGTAGGTGGAGAAAGCGCAGGAGATCCAGCAGCTAGCCGACAACCACGACATGCATGGGGATTCTTTAGCGCAGTTAAGACCACCTATGGCCCAAGCACCGAAGGTCCTACGCCACTGCGGGCCAAGAATGGAGAGGCAGTCAGTGCCCGCTGGAAGGAGCACTTCGAAGATCTCCTTAACCGAGACTCTGTCTTTGACGCAAGTGTCCTCAACTCCATCCCGCAGCATGCTACCCGCCACCACCTCAGCACAACCCCAGCCCGGCATGAGGTTGAAAAGGCCATCTGACAACTGAAGAACAACAAGGCCTCAGGAGCAGATGGAATCCCCGCCGAGGCGCTAAAACATGGCGGAGAAGCACTATTGGCACGAATACATGAACTCATTTCTCTTACTTCAAAAGTACTTCATTCATTGTTAAGTGCTTTCTAATGTCCTGAGGCCATGAAAGGCGCTATGTAAAGGCAAGTTCTTTCTGTCAATGGCAGAGCCTTTAGCCACCTCAGTCCTACACTTTGGAACTTCCACCTTAAACTTCATTTCCTTGGTGCTTCTCTCCCTACTTTTCACCATGTCTTCAACCATCTGTCCTAATTTTTTCTGAATGCTTAGTACCTAGGAACATTTTATTCCATTAAAGGTACTAGAAAAATGCAAGTGTTTGAGTTATGTTGTGAATTTTTCACCCATTACCACTGATTGTTTATGATTAACTGAAAGGTGGTACATTACCCCTTGTTGCATTTGGCCATTGGCTGGTGTTCTGTCCTGTACCTAACCAAATATAGAAAGTTAGGGGGTAATTTTAACACTCCTCCAGGATGGGCAGGACCGTGTTGGTGGGGGAGTTTAAATGATTAAAAATGGGAAACCCGACCCTAACCTGCCGCAAACGCATTTACTTCCGATTTAACCGAGGCGGGTTTGAGGTCGGCCGAGTAACCCGCTCTTGAAAGACGGTTCTGTAATTATAATATTTAAATGAGGCTCTGTGCCTCAGATTTTGTCAAAGATTTGGATTTAATGGCTGTGGTCTGGGTTTCCCAGGGCTCAGGAAACCCGGCAGCTGAAAGGAGGCGATACCTGTCAGATTTAGCAGGTAAGAGCTTTTCCATCACTGCTTGTGGGCCAGGAGGAGCAGCAGTGCTTCCCCCAGCCCCTCAAGCAAGTCTGCCACGATTTCGCTCTTGCCCCGTGATCTCCAGACACTTGGCCACCACACCACCCCCTCCCGCCGGTGAATGGCCGAACCTCGTGACCTCTCCATCCGCGATCTCTCCTCACGACCTCTCCTCGAGGGAAATTAGAGAAGCGTGCAATAAGAGCACAGCTGTCATCATAGGTGACTTTAACTTACATAAATTGGACTAGCCTAATCAGTAAAAATAATGAGGAGGAGGAATTCCTTGAGTGTTTGAGGGATGGTTATCTGGATCAATATGTCGAGGAACCAACTCGGGAACAGGCTATATTGGACTGGGTACTGTGCAATGAGAAGGGACTAATCAGTAATCTTGTTGTACGGGCACCCTTGGGTCAGTGCGATCATAACATGATCGATTTCTCACTCGAAATGGAGAGCGAAGAAATTGACTCAGAGACTAAGGTCCTGAATTTAAACAAGGGGAATTATGATGCCATGAGACGGGAACTGAGTAGGTCTGATTGGACAACGTTCCTGGGAGGACTGGAGGTAGATAAACAATGGCAAACATTTAAAGATAGAATGACAAAATTGCAAAAATTGTTTATACCAATCTGGCATAAAAGGAAATCTAAAAAGGTGACTCAACCGTGGATAACAGGGGAAATTAGAGACAGCATAAAATCCAAAGATAGGGCGTATAAAATAGCCAAAAAAAGCGCCAGAGCGGAAGATTGGGAACAGTTTAAGATAGAGCAAAGGAGGGCAAAGGGCATAATCAAGAGGGGCAAAATAGCTTACGAAAACAAGCTGGCGGAAAATATAAAAACTAACTCCAAAAGCTTTTATAAGTATATCAAAAGGAAAAGACTGGTGAAAACCAAAGTTGGTCCATTGCAGTCAGATACGGGGGAATATATAATGGGAAATAAGGAAATGGCAGATCAACTAAATGCATACTTTGGGTCAGTCTTTACGAAGGAAGACACAAAAAACCTCCCTGGGATATCGGGAAAAATAGGGACATTGGCAAAGGAGGAACTGACGCAAATCAATATCTCTAAGGATATGGTGTTAAGGAAGCTAAAGGGATTGAAGGTGGACAAATCCCCAGGGCCTGATAACATGCATCCTAGGGTACTGAAGGAGGTGGCCCTAGAGATAGCGGATGCACTAAGGATGATTTTTCAGAATTCATTAGACTCGGGAACAGTGCCGATGGATTGGAGGGTAGCTAACGTTACCCCACTATTCAAAAAGGGGGGTAGGGAAAAAGCAGGTAATTACAGACCTGTAAGCCTTACATCAGTTGTGGGCAAAATGCTGGAGTCCATCATTAAGGATGAAATAGCGGAGCACTTAGCAAATGGGGACAGGATAGGACAGAGTCAACATGGATTTACAAAGGGTAAATCGTGCTTGACTAATCTATTGGAATTTTTTGAGGGAGTAACTGGTAGAATAGATGGGGGAGAGCCAGTAGATGTGGTGTACCTGGACTTCCAAAAGGCCTTCGATAAGGTCCCACATAAAAGATTAGCATGGAAAATTGAGGCTCATGGGATAAAGGGGAAAGTTTTGGCGTGGATAGGGAACTGGCTGTCAGATAGAAAACAGAGAGTTGGAATAAACGGCTCATTTTCTGAATGGCAGGCAGTAACAAGTGGGGTACCACAGGGATCTGTCCTGGGCCCCCAGCTGTTCACAATTTACATTAATGACCTGGATCAGGGAGTCGGATGCAGCATTTCCAAATTTGCAGACGACACTAAACTAGGAGGGGGGGTGGGCTCAGAGGAAGAGACCAGGAAGCTCCAGAGCGATTTGGACAGACTGGGCGATTGGGCGGATAAATGGCAGATGCACTATAATGTGGACAAGTGCGAAGTTATCCACCTTGGGTGCAGGAACGGGAGGGCAAATTATTATTTAAATGGCAATAGATTGGGAGAGGGGGAAGTACAGAGAGACCTGGGTGTTCTTGTACACCAGTCACTGAAGGCGAGCATG
Source organism: Somniosus microcephalus (assembly GCF_052327205.1). Lineage (NCBI taxonomy): Eukaryota > Metazoa > Chordata > Chondrichthyes > Squaliformes > Somniosidae > Somniosus > Somniosus microcephalus. The sequence goes on from NC_140993.1 coordinate 73,151,611, forward strand.
CAGGTGCAACAGGCGGTCAAGAAGGCAAACGGTATGCTGGCCTTCATAGCAAAAGGGTTAGAATACAGGAACAGGGATACCTTGCTGCAGCTGTACAGGGCACTGGTGAGACCACACCTCGAGTACTGTGTACAGTTTTGGTCGCCTCATCTGAGGAAGGATGTTCTTGCCATGGAGGGGGTGCAGCGGCGATTCACCAGGCTGATACCAGGAATGGCGGGAATGACCTATGAGGAGAGACTATGTAGTTTAGGGATGTACACACTGGAGTTTAGAAGATTGAGAGGGGACCTCATAGAAGTGTATAAAATTCTGACAGGTCTAGACAGACTGGATGCAGAAGGAATGTTTCCCTTGGCGGGTGAGAACAGAACTAGAGGACATAATTTAAGGATAAGGGCTAAACCATTTAGGACAGAGATGAGGGGGAATTTCTTCACTCAGAGAGTGGTGAACCTGTGGAACTCATTGCCACAGAGGGCAGTGTATGCCAGCTCATTAAATATATTTAAGAGGGAATTAGATATATTTCTACGGGCAAAAGGGGTTAAGGGTTACGGAGAGAAGGCGGGGACGGGATACTGAATTAAAGGATCAGCCATGATCTCATTAAATGGCGGAGCAGGCACGAAGGGCCGAATGGCCTACTCCTGCTCCTATCTTCTATGTATATGTATCTATGTATCTCCTCTCCCTCATACTGCAGGCTTTTCCGCCCGGCAGCCAGTTAGCCTCTCAATCAGGCTGGCTGCCAGACAAAAAACAGAGTTAAAAAATTCTAATGTGATCCTGCCATTAAATTTGGTGTTTCCGGGTTTCCGGTCACTGACAGGCGCTCCTACTCAACCCCTCCCCGCCTCCCTGTAAATATCACAGCCTTTTTAGTGTCCAGAACTGACAGGCAGCTTTGGATTTTGCCTGGGGAGCTCGGCATCATACTGCTGGGATTGGAAATTATTATATCCAGTGATGGAGTTCCCAAAACATTTCAACTTTATTTTTTTTGTAATTTAGGTGCAGAACAGAATAACATAATTATGGTGGCAGAAGTGAAGGAATGAAGGAAAATATACTGTTCCTGAATTCTTGACAGAATAAATTGTGGACTGTTGTTTTAATTAAGGATAACAATTGGGAAATAGCAGAGACCCAACTGGGCCAAATATGGGTGAACTGGATGACCTCATCTACATTTTATTCACACTAATGCTTCACAAAAGAACAAAACACACTTACCTGTTACAGCCCAGTGGAAGTAAAGACAGTTTCATACAATACAATTTCATACATGATGGAGCTTAAAGCACCCTGAGGTTGTATGTTAAACGATGCTTTTACTTCCTGGGCTTCTGTTTCCTAAGTCCAAATAACAGCTGCATCACACAGAATAGCATTTGTCTGGCTCTTGTTGTGCGAATCTTGTGTGGCCTGCACCTGTAAGCACCGACCCTTACCTACTCTCAGGCTCCATTCATTCAGATACATAAAGCACTCCTTTGTTGACCTGTTTCTATAGTCGCTGGTTGGCCTGGGCCAAAGAGTACCATCTGGTCTACTTGGAGAAAGCAGCTCCTGCACAGCTGTTTTTCTTAAAATCACAACGAAGTCCACGGTTAATCGTGATTTGGTACATTGACACAAAGGTTTCAGGAAATTATCTCAGCATTGAATTCTTGTGCAGCTTTCTGAATACTTGAACAGGAAACAAACCCAACTGTGCTACCTTCATTGCTCATGTGAAAGTACAGTACACAGAGAAAGTCAATGCTTTTGCCAAGGAAATCTATTAAGGTCAAAGCATGATGACTTTCGCTTGTAATGTAAGAAAGAACTTTGTTTTTATTTGTTTGTTCTTGTGAGGCAGCATTTATTGCCCATCCCCTTGTGGCCCCAAGGGCATTAAGAGCCAAGCACATAGGGCTGGATTTTAATGAGGAAGACGGGTTGGGAGCTGGGGGTGGGGGTGTGGGGGGGGGGGTGGTGGTTGCTCTGAAGTGGTTGGGAAACCCGGGAGAACATGATTTGCATGGGAAGCCTCTGTTTCCCAGCCACAGCCAGCCAGGTTGAGAGGCTAGCTGGCTCCGGGCAGGTAGGCCTACGGCACTAGGCCGCAGAAAGGAGGGAGGGTGGCTGGAGGAGCATGTGCTAAGCCAGAGGAGCAGTATGGGGGGGAGGTAGTCTGAGAAGGATTGGGGGCTGGGACCAGCACGCGGGGACGTGAGGAGAGGGGCTGGCGTCTGAGAAGGATCGAGGGCTGGGCCAACACGGGGGTGGGGGAGGAGGGTCTGAGAAGGATCGGGGGCCAGGACCAGCAAGGTGCTGGGGGGGTGGCGTCTGAGAAGGATCGGGGGCTGGGATCAACACGGGGGTGGGGCAGGTGGGGTCTGAGATGGATTGTGAGCTGGGACAAGCACATGGCAGGGGTGGGGGGGGGGGGGTGCGTAGTCGGCTGAGGATCGGGGGCCGGAGGAGTAGGGAGACAGTGATACAGCAAGATAGAAATGTAGCACAGGAAGACATTGTGAGAATCCAAAGCTGCATTCAAAACAATTTCATTTTAGATTATCCTGTCTTTGGTTGCAATTTACAATGAAATGTAATGAAAGCACAGAATAAATTATACAGTATAAGGGTAAAATGGGTAATATATTTACAAAGAAAAATAATGCACTAGAAGCATCTGTTAGGCTGCTGATGCGGTTTATTGAAGCAATTGCACATTGGTGTCCAGCCATCTGAATCAATGTATTGGCAAGGTTTCTCTTAGCTCCTAAAGGAAAAGGGAATGAAAGAACTTGTACTTATAAAGTGCTTTTAACAAACTCAGGATGTCCTAAAGCGCTTTACAGCCAATTAAGCACTTTTGATGTATAGTCACTGTTGTAATGTGGAAATACAGCAGCCAATTTGTGCACAGCAAGGTCCCACAAACTGCAATAAAATATATTACCTGATAATCTGTATTTTTTAGTGATGTTGAGGGATAACCAGGACACCAGGAGAACTCCCTTGCTCTTCTTCAAGTAGTGCCATGAGATCTTTTAAGCACACTTGAGAGGGCAGACAAGGCTTTAGTTTAACATCTCACCTGAAAGACAGCTCTCCGACAATGCAGCACTCCCTCAGTATTGCACTGAAGCATCAACCTGGATTATGTGCTCAAGTCCCGGGAGTAGAGCTCAAACCCATGATCTTTTGACTCAGAGTCAAGAGTGCGACCACTGGTTCAAGGCCTACACCTAACAAGTCTCAATACACATTATTGTGGGCCAGCTTACGAAATGTCAACTGGTCCTGGTCGTCAGTTTAACTCCTTCAATTGTTTTAATTTGTTCACAGGATATTTAGCTTTGAAAAAACTGCAAGCTGGATACTTTTTTTAATTTGTTTTCAGGATGTGGGAAACGCTGGCAAAGTTGCATTTATTGCCCATCCATAGTTGCTCTGAGATGGTGGTGGTGGAGCTTCTTCTTGAGTTGCTGCAGTTGTTGTGCTGATGAGACTCTCACAATGGTGTTAGGTAAATTCCAGGATTTTAACCCTATGATGGTGAAGGAATGGTGGTATAGTTCCAAATCAGGCTAGTGTGTGACTGGAGCGGAACTTGGAGGTGATGGTGTGCCCATGATCTTCCAGCACTTGTCCTTCATGATGGTAGAAGTTGCGGGGCTGAAACATGCTGTCAAAGTAAATTTGGTGAATTGCTGCAGTGCATCCTGTAGATAGTGGACACTGAAGCAACAGTGTGGTGGTGGTGGAGGAAGTGGATATGGAGTCCAGTGGCAGGGCTGTTGATCAAGTGAACAGCACTGTCCTCGATGGTGTCAAGATTCATGAATGCTGTTGCAGCTACACTCATCTAGGCGAATGGAGAGTATTCCATCACACTTCTGGCTTGACCTTGTAGATGGTGGAGAGTGTTTGAGGGGTACAGGAGGTGAGTCACTTGTTGCAGATTACCCAGCCTCTGCCTTGCTGCTATAGCCACATTGTTGATATGGTTGGTCCAGTTAAGCTCTGGTCAGTATGATCCTCCAGGATGTTGATGGCCAGGGCCTTGGCAATGGCGGTGCCTTTCAAGGTCAGGAGAAGGTGGTTGGTTCTTTTCTTGTTGGAGATGGTCCGTGCTTGGCACTTATATTACACAAATATTACTTGTCATTTGTCAACTGAATATTGTTCAGTCCTGCTGTCAGCTGGCATTGGCTGCTTCATTATCGGAGGAGTTGTGAATGGAGTTGACCACTGTGGAATCATCAGCAAACAGGGAGGGAAGGTTTTTAATGAAGCAGCTAAAGATGGTTGGTCTGAAAACCCATTTATTTGTTGAATTAGTTAAAAAAAATAGATTACACCGCCCTGAAATACTATTAGGCCCCTAATGTGCCTTCAGCAGAAGACTAGTAAAACACCCATGGAATTTCAGGGCCCACACCTTTAGGTCCAGTATTCATAGAATGACATAGAATATACATAGAATATACAGCACAGAAACCAGCCATTTGGCCCAAATCGTCTGCACTGGTGTTATTACTCCACTCTTGTCTCCTCTCATACCGTCTACCTCATCTCAGCCTTTCAGCATATCCTTCTATTCCCTTTTCTCTCGTCCAATTTCCTTTTGAAAGCATCTATGCTATTTGCCACAACCACTTCCTGTGGTAGCGAGTTCCACATTCTAACCACTCTTGAGTAAAGAAATTTCTCCTTATTTCCCTATTGGATTTATTAGTAACTATCTTGTATTTATGGCCACTAGTTTTGGATTCTCCCACAAGTGGAAACATTCTGTCCACAACTACCCTGTCCAACCCATTCATAATTTTAAAAGACCTCAATCAGGTCACCTCTAAGTCTTCTCTTTTCTAAAGAAAAAAGCACTAACTTGTTCAATCTTCCCGATAGCTGTAATCTCTCAATTCTGGTGCCATCCTTGTAAATCTTTTTTGCACTTTTTCCAGTGCTTCTATGTCCTTTATTTAGTATGGTGACCAGAACTATGCACAGTACTCTAAGTGCGGCCTGACCAGGGTTCTATACAAGTTTAACATAACTTCACTACTTTTGAATTCTATTCCCCTAGAAATAAATCCCAATGCTTTTTAGCATTTTTAATTGCTTTGCTGACCTGCAATGCTGCTTTTAATTATTTGTTCATCTGCATCCTTAGATCTCTTTGCTCGTCTACCCCTTTCAGTTTCTTATTTTCTAAGGTGTAGATGATGTTTCTATTTTTCCTACCAAAGTGCATCACCTCACATTTACTTATGTTAAAGTTCATTTGCCACTTAACTGCCCAGTCTGCAAGTTTTTTAATGTCTTCTTGTATTATGTTGCAATCTTCCTCAGTGTTAGCTGCCCTCCCCAGTTTGCTGTCATCTACAAATTTTGATATTGAGTTACTTGTTCCTAAGTCCAAATCATTACTATAAACTATGAATAACAGTGGTCTCCGCACTGATCCTTGTGGAACAACGCTTTCTACCTTCCTCCAATCTGAATAACTACCCTTTAATCCTACCCTCTGCTTTCTATTTTTTAACCAATTTGCTACCCATTCAGCTATTTGTCCCCTGACTCCACATGCCCTTACCTTTATCACGAGCCTATCATGTGGTACATTATAGAAGACCTTTTGAAAATCCAAGTATATGACATCCACTACATTACTCTGGTCTACTCTTTCCGTTAGGCTTTCAAAGAATTCTATCAGGTTAGTTAAACATGACTTAGTCTTTTGGAATCCATGCTGACTATTTTTTGTTATATTTTCTGTCTCTAGATGCTCTTCTGTCATTTCTTTTAGTATAGATTCCAGCAGCTTTCCTAAAACTGACATTAACCTGACTGGTCTATTGTTCCCAGGTTTTGTTCTATCTCCCTTTTTATATATAGGAACATTAGCTGTCTGCCAGTCCTCTGGCACTACCTCCTCTTCTATGGAAATTATATATATATAGTATATATATAAATAAACTAGTGCCTCAGCTATCTCCTCCCTAGTTTCATTGAGTATGTGTGGGTGCATACCATCCAGAACTGGGTTTTATCCTCTTTAGTTTTGCTCGTTTGTCAATTATTTTCTCCTTTTCTATCCCAACTGTATAAATATTCTTTTTAAGCTCATTCTTTAGTGAAGTGTCTATTTTGTTAACTTATTTAGTAAAATCTGTGGCAAAGTAGTTATTCAATACTTCTGCCATATCTCTGTTATTACCTGTGGGCTTTTCTTGCTCATCCTTTATTGGCCCTATCCCTATTTTAATTTTCCTTTCGTTGTTTATGTGTCTATAGAACATTTTATTATTTCTTTTTATATTCCTTGACAATTTGATTTTGTAGTTTCTCTTTGCCTTCCTGATTTTTTTTAACATCTCTCCACATTCTTCATTTTCCCTTTTGTCTTTTCTTTGAATGACTTTCCATCACATACCATTGTTTGCAAATTATAACTAGGTAAATCACAAGGGAGCACTGTAATGTATGTGCCTTTAAGACAGAACAACTCTTACAGCTCCTGTATACTGTAGTACCGGCAGTGACCACACCTGTATATAAGCCTTGCGCATGCCTCTGTACCCCCAGTCTTGAGACTACCCTCCTCCAGTAAATACCTGTTTATCGTTAAGTTACAGCATCCGTGTGGTTATTGAAAAACAGCATACTCTCAGAATCACAGATCTAACAGTGGCGACGAGTGTCGATTCGAATCTACCTGCAACTCTGCATTTCCCTTCGAGGATTCGCTCCGGGAGGGCGGGGTAACAAAAAAAAAAAAGTCGAGGCCCGGAACACGGGCGTCGACCACGAGCAACCGCCCAGTCGTACGGCAGAGAGTGAACATTGCAGGGGAGGTTGTGGAGAGCCGGGCTTGGTTCCCCAGCCACGACGATCAGCAAGAGACTGACGACAGGTCCAGCGCAGGCCCTTCCCGGACAGCGGCGGCTGGAGCCCACCGACGGCGGAGAGAAAGCCGAGCAGCGTCGACGGGGTAAGACAGAGGGTGAAGCGCACAGGGCGCAGCCGGGGGTTGAAAACCGAGCGGCGTCGAGAAAAATAAAACAAACCGGAGAGAGAGAGGGTAAAGCAACAGCCGGGTTCAGGACCGAGCGGCGTTGAGAAAAAAAAAAGAACGCGCAGAGCACAGCCAGGGCTCAAGGGCTGAACAGTGTCCGCGGGGAGAAGAAGGGAGAGTGCGGGAGATGCCATTGAGCCGCGGAGAAGAAGGAAGAGCGCGGGAGATGCCATTTTTAGAAGCCGCAGCGGAGAAGAAGGGCGAGTGCGGGAAGGAAGGAAAGCGCGGGAGACGCCATTTCGTGCCAGCGGAGAAGAAGGGGAAGCGCGGGAGACGCCATTTTTGACAGTAAATCACACCCAGGGATGCCAAAGAGTGGCAGAATCTCTATGTTCGACAATGAAGTCGAAGATTGGGCGACATATGTGGAACGTATTGAGGTGTACTGCAGGGCGAATGAAGTGCCAGATGCTAGTAAAGCACTGGTTTTGTTAAATTCCATGGGTGCAAAAACTTATGGGTTACTGCGAAATCTAATAACCCCAGAGAAGCCGGTGAACAAGAATTTCGAAAGCATAGTAGAAATCCTACAGGACCACTTAAACCCCACACCACTGCTGATAGCAGAACGATTTAAGTTCCATAAAAGGAACCAACACAAAGACGAAAGCAATGCTGAGTACCTAATGGAACTGCGCAAGCTATCAAAACACTGCCAGTTTGGAGTGGGACTAGCAGACACGTTAAGGGACAAGTTTGTGTGTGGGCTACAAAGCGAAGGAACCCAGAAATGGCTTCTATCAGAAAAGGATCTTACGCTGGACAAGGCTTTCAGTATGGCAGTATCACACGAAGCAGCCGCAAGGGGAGCTGCAGAGATACAATGGAGACCGCAAGAATATGGCACCAATGAAATGTCCTATGGAACAGGGAAGTGCTATCGCTGTGGCAGAACAACACATGACCAGAAGGATTGTTGGTTCAAGGACCAAGTGTGCAGACAGTGTGGAAAAGCAGGACACATAGCAAGAGTCTGCAGGTCTGGGAAGAAAACCAACAGTAAGAAATCTCCACAGGAGAAGTACAAAACGGTGCACCAGGTGATGGACAGTGGTACAGACGAACAGAAAAGTGACACAGACTCCGGAAGCAAGGAGCTGGGTTGTCTGAAACTACATAATGTAACCAAAATGGAGGATCACCAGACTATCTGGGTTACACTCAAGATAGACGGAGTCCAAGTGGAAATGGAATTGGACACAGGATCAGCCCTAACAGTCATAAACCAAAGGGACTACAAGCGGCTATTTTCACATATACCCTTGAAAGCTACAGAGATTGTCTTGAAGACGTATACGGGGCAAAAAGTCTACCCCAAAGGAAAAATAAGGGTGAAAGTGATATATAAAGGCCAGGAAATACCTAAAATGGACATATATGTATTGCCAGATGGAGGACCACCACTGCTAGGACGTGAATGGATCCGGAAGATACAATTAGATTGGCATTCCATACAGGCACTGAAGGTTGAGGCCAAAAAGGATGACGACGACACACCTGGACGACTGTCAAAAATGCTAACTGACGCAAAAGAAGTGTTCCAGGAGGGATTAGGAACACTAAAAGGCATAACAGCAATGATTAAAATAGAGGGAAATGCAAGCCCAAAGTTTCTTAAGGCCAGACCAGTGCCTTATGCGATCAGACCAGCTGTTGAAGCAGAGCTGGAAGGGTTGGAATGTTCAGGAGTACTGTCCAAAGTGGACTGGAGTGAGTGGGCTACACCCATCGTTCCTGTAGTGAAGAGGTCGTTGAGTAATACGCCTGGGGAACCAAAGAAGGTCCGCATCTGTGGGGATTTTAAGGTGACAGTGAACCCAGTCCTTCACACGGTACAATATCCGCTTCCACGAATTGAGGATATTTTTGCCTCACTATCTGGAGGTAAATGCTTCACCAAAATTGATCTAGCCCAGGCGTACTTGCAAATGGAGGTAGAAGAAGCTTCGAAACAATACCTTACGATTAACACTCATAAAGGTCTCTATCAATACAACCGGCTGGTGTTCGGGGTAGCATCGGCTCCGGCTATCTGGCAAAGGGCGATGGATCAGGTCCTGCAAGGGATTCCAGGGACCCAGTGTTATTTGGACGACATCTTGGTCACGGGCAAAAATGACAGTGATCAGCTCGCCAACTTGGAGAAGGTGCTCACCAGATTAAAGGAGTATGGGCCATGAGCTAATCACCACAAGTGCGAGTTTTTCCAGAAACAGATCTCGTATTGTGGCCACGTCATCAATGAAGAGGGGTTACATAAGTCCCCTGAAAAGATTGAGGCAGTAGTCAAGGCTCCAGCACCAGAAAATGTGTCACAACTGAAGTCGTTTCTTGGGCTGGTAAACTACTACCACAAGTTCTTACCAAATTTGTCCACGGTATTACACCCACTGAACACCCTACTGCAAACAGGGGTACCATGGAAGTGGGATGACGAACGTAGACGAGCTTTCCAGAAGTGTAAAGAATTGATCTCATCAAAAGATGTGTTGGCCCATTTCAACCCAGCGCTACCAATTCGTTTGGCATGTGATGCATCACCCTATGGTATTGGAGCGGTGCTGTCGCACAAATTCCCAGAAGGGTTGGAGAGGCCAGTAGCCTTTACGTCTCGGTCACTAACCTCAGCCGAGCGCAACTATGCCCAGATTGACAGGGAGGCCCTCAGCCTAGTATGGGGAGTGAAAAAATTCAACCACTATCTGCATGGGCAGAAGTTCACCTTGCTGACTGACCACCAACCACTTGTCTCCATCTTTAATCCTAAGAAGGGCGTTCCAGTGATGACTGCACAACGGTTACAAAGATGGTCGCTGTTTCTAGGGGCGAATCAATATGAAATAGAATATAAATGCACGAAACAGCATGGGAACGCTGATGGGCTATCGCGCCTGCCACCGCCTACTGTGGAGGAAGCACCAGCAGTGGACCCTATCGAGATATTTTATTCGTCAATAATTGAACGATTGCCAGTAACGAATGCGGATATAGAGAAGGAGACCCGCAATGATCCGACGCTGTCTCGGGTATATGATTTGACGGTGAGGGGATGGCCAACACATGGCGACTCACTGTTGCCAGCATTCTCATCCAGAAGAGAACAGCTGTCAGTATGCCAGGGGACAGTGATGTGTGGATCCAGAGTGATGATTCCACCCAAGTTAAGGGAGAGACTGCTAAATGAGCTACATGAAGGTCATCTGGGGGGAGTGAAAATGAAAAGCCTTGCTAGGGCTTATGTGTGGTGGCCGGGAGTCGATCAACAAATCGAAGACCTAACTAAGAGCTGCTTAGGATGCCAGAAGGTCCAAAATGCACCAACACATGCCCCTCTACACCCATGGGAGTGGCCCTCATCTCCATGGCAACGGGTGCATATTGATTTTGCTGGTCCATTCATGGACTCAATGTTCTTAATAGCAGTGGATGCTCATTTGAAGTGGCCTGAGGTGATAAAAATGTCCTTAACCACTACAGAGAAAACGATTGCAGTCCTACGGACCATATTTGCCAGAAACAGTTTGCCAGAGCAGATTTGCTCTGATAATGGACCACAGTTTGTGTCCGAAGAGTTTCAAAAATTTATGAGAAGGAATGGGGTAAGGCATTACACATCCGCCCCGTATCATCCAGCCACAAATGGATTGGCTGAGAGGTTCGTACAAACCTTTAAGAAGGCGATAAAGGCCATGTGCGATGATGAAATTCCACTACAGCATAAGATGGACAATTTCTTATTAGCCTACCGAAACGCGACACATGCAGTTACCAACCAGACCCCGGCCATGATGTTCTTTAACCGAAGGTTGAGATCTCGTCTGGACTTGCTCAGACCAAATGTGCGAAGAAATGTTGAGGACAAACAATTCCAGCACATCAATGAGAAGCCAACAAGGAGCTTCAATGTAGGACAACCAGTCTTGGCCCGTGACTATCGAACAGAGAAATGGCAACCCGGAATGATATGTACAAGGCAGGGGCCATTAATGTACACAGTGGATGTCGGGGAGAACATTGTGAGACGCCATGTCGATCAGATCTTAGCGTCACAGGAACCCGCCAACCCCATGCCTCGAGTACCTGGGGATGAACCCGACATACCGGTAACATCTACCTCAGAACCAGTAGCAGTGGAACCCGATGAACTACCTGATGAAAAGGGGTCAGAATCGCCTCTGCACCAAGAACAAGAACCTCAGGAAAGGCGCTATCCCGAAAGGGTCAGGAAGCCGCCCCAAAGACTGAATCTATAAATGGACTATTGTTGTTTAATGTACATGTTAAAGTGTTAATTGTTATTTGAATATTAGGGGTACTACTAATCTAAAAGGGAAGGAATTGTATTGTATGTACCTTTAAGACAGAACTACTTTTACAGCTCCTGTATACTGTAGTGCCGGCAGTGACCACACCTGTATATAAGCCTTTCGCATGCCTCTGTACCCCCGGTCTTGAGACTACCCTCCTCCAGTAAATACCTGTTTATCGTTAAGTTACAGCATCCGTGTGGTTATTGAAAAACAGCATACTCTCAGAATCACGGATCTAACAAGCACCTGCTTTTTTAAAACAGTCTTTTAACCTAAAAAGGAAGGAATTTGCATTTAAATACTGCATTTCAGGACATCACAAAGCGGTTACAGCAAATTAAGGACTTTTGAAGTGTAGCCACTGTTGTAATGTAGTGAAATGTGGTAGCTAATTTGCTCACACAAAGTTCTCACAAACAGCAATGAGATAAGTGACCAGAAAACCTGTTTTAGTAATGTTGGTTCAGGGATAAATATTTGTCATGACACCAGGAGACCTCACCTGCTCCTCTGCGAAAAAAGCCATGGGATCTTTCACACCCACCTGAAACATAGAAAAAACATAGAAAAAAAGGAGCAGGAGTAGGCCATCCAGCCCTTCGAGCCTGCTCAATATGATCATGGCTGATCCTCTATCTCAATACCATATTCCTGCTCTCTCCCCATACCCCTTGAAGCCTTTTGTATCTAAAAATCTATCTATCTCCTGCTTAAATATATTCAGTTCTTTCTTAAATATATATCTGAACAGGCAGATGAGAACTTAGTTGAACCTCGCAGCCAAAAGACGGCACCTTCACAAATGGAACATTCCCTCAGTACTGCACTGAAGTGCCAGCCTAGATTATGTGCTCACATCTCTAGAGTGGGGCTCAAATCCACAACCTCTGACACAAAGGTGAGAGTGCTACCACTGAGTCAAGGCTGACACCCAGCACCGTGTAATTCCCCATGTCTGAGTCACAACAAAGATGCTCCATCCTCCGCAATCAGTTCTTTTTCTGGACAACTTGAGGGTAAATGAAGAAATCAATATTGTTTGTACTCTATTTTCTTTTGCATTTTTCCCTTTACAATACCCTTAATCCTCTGTGCTCCAGAAAGAGCTCCATCTAGCATATGGTTTCTCTAAGTCTGCTAATCTCCCCCCACCCTCTCCTCTTCTAGAGGCACTGATTCCTCGCTAGTTACAATCTGAACTTTTTCTGATATCTCACCTGAGCGGCCATTTCTCATGTGAGTGCTGATGGTTTATTTGACTGTGGGGTTGGAGAGGTGGTTTCACAGTCAATGCTCGTGCTTTTCTCATCTACCGTTCATACATTTCTAACTGGAGGAGCTGAATAGTGACCAGGAGCAGCTACCCTAGACCAGTGTCTTCTCCCTAGACCAAGGGAGCATCCGTACCGTCAGCCCAGCTAAAACCAGCTAACACAGCACACGTCAGTGTTCAACCTGGGACCTTCCTGGTCTGTGTGACTGCTACTCTTGTCTTAACCAGCTGAATGATCATAAATTTTACATCTTTCAGTACAGTGATAAAAATAAGAAACTTGTTAAACAACAATAGTTTATTGGCCCAACATTTGTTATTGGAGGCTTCCTGCAGGCGGATGCCTCCGACCTGTAAAATCTCTATGCATTTACCTGGTGGCCCAGGAGATACGTAGGCTTGTGATCATAACCTCAGTCCCCATTACATTTTTACTTATATCTTTTATCCACACCTTTGTTTTGGCCCTTCCCCCCCTTTTTTTCTCTCCCACATGGCAGCTGTCTCCCATTCTGCCAGCACATTTCACACCTAATCTAGAGCCGTCTTTTGTCTCCACTAGTCTTATCACCACCTCATCTCGTTTTGAATACCTCTTAATGTCTCTTCACTTCTCTTTTGTTCTCTCCCAGCCTGGCCTTTTAATCTGTTTCATTTCCTGTGCTTTTTCAGTCTTGACAAAGGGTTTCGACCTGAAATGTTGACTCTATTTCTCTCTCCACGGATGTTGCCTGGCCTGCTGACTTTTTCCAGCATTTTCTGTTGTTATTTCGGATTTCCAGCATCTGCAGTATTTTGCTATCGTGCTTGTGATCCTGGGCCTCTCTGGATTCGCAAGCGCCCCTGGGATCACGTGGGCTGGTCCAACCAATAAAAGAAGGGAATCCCCATTCATACTTATAGGAGTTCCGTACGTACGGAACTCCCATAAGTATGAATGGAGATCACTTAAAAAATACACCAACACATGAAATTTTAAAAAATTACATATTTAAAATGAATTAAAATGCTATTTATTAAATATTTTAAACAAAAAAAAATATTTTTTGTATTTTTTAATATGTTTTAATGGGGCTAAAAATAAACTTACCTTATTAGACTTTGCATGCCTAAACCTGGAACTTGTGCGTCCCCTACGGGCACATGCGCACCTTGTATGCACTCATAGAGGCCGCAAAATACGGCCCATTATTTTTAATGAATTGTGAAGCATTGCATGACTACTGGGTTAAAGATTTGTTTTTCTATTTTAAAATTTAAATTTGCCAAAATCACAATTACAGTAGCAATCTGACTGGCAATATAGGTATAGTATAGCAGATGTAAATAACTCCAGGCTGAGGAATCTAGATAGCAAAAGGCTAAGGTCCGTATGAATGGAAAATAAGGCATTTGCTATGCAGAAGATAATTTCATTTTAAGAGCAAGAAATGGTTCCCCACTGCCTGGGTGAATAAGTGCACAGTGTAGTACTGAGCCATGAGAACAAGGAGATCCAGCATTCAATTGCTGGGTACTGGTGAGCTAGCTGAGTTTAGCCAGACAGGATGGTGGGGAAGCTATAATTAGTTACAGAGCCCTCGGGCTGGCTAAGTAAAAACATCAGTCCAGGGTTTCTGCTCTTGATCATCATACATTGACTCCCACTGACGTGTGTATGTATGGATGTTGAACAATGCTGATCCCCAGAGTGGAATCGCCTGGCAATGCTTGCTCACCATGTAGGCTCCTACATGAAAATAAGCACTTAGGTTAAGTACCAGACAGTCATGGATCCATACCCAGCATGCCACCACCTAGAGTAAGGGGATAAAGCTAGATGCAAAATTGTAGGAGAAAAAAAATCAAAAAGAAGACCAACTGATTTGATCCCCTCAAACTGATGCATTGCCAGTCTCAACTATGCTGTTGTGGTGAGGAAAAATTAAAGGGAGAGAAGAGTCAGCCCCAGACTGTTGATAAGTGCTTCCAGCACCAGGCTCAGACAGTGTTGGTAGGGGCCTGTGTTTTCAGCTGCAGCTGGTATATGATCCATGGAGACGACCAGGAATGGGGGGTGGCGAATACTACCCTAAATATTATTCTTCATATATCACGATTACTTCTTCTGATGTTGTATCTTTTTAAGACAAAGAAAGGAGCTATATGCTTAAGGTTCAAAGTATAGAATGAAGCAGGCCTGCTAAAGTGTACAGCATTCTTTGCAGCCAAATCCAACCAGTAATGTTTGGTACAATGCAAAATGCTTAACATTAGCTTACATAGTGGCTACTGCGCTTTTAAAATGGTCTTTGCGTTTGCCTAGTGATACTTACCATAAGTTAAGAAAGAAAGAACTTGCATTTATATAGGTACTTTCAGATCCTCAGGACATCTCAAAGCACTTCACAGCCAATGAAGTACTTTTGAAGTGTTGTCACTATTGTAATGTAGGGAAATGTGGTAGCTAATTTGCTCACAGCAAGTTCTCACAAACAGCAATGAGATAAATGACCAGATAATCTGTTTTGGTGATTGACATGAATCTTGTCATTCATGTGAAAATGACTTATGTAATAATACTGGGTGGCCTGCTGGTGGCACTGTCCAGGGAGAGTATAAATACTCGGATATGGGCCCAGCTTGCTCAGGACATTCTTTAACAGGAACTAGTGAAGGACACAACGAGATCTCCATGTTGAAAAACAGTTGATTAAATTGACATAAGAAAACTACTAGGCACTTAGCCTTGTTTAATACTTAGACCAAGTGCCTAGTAGTTTTCTTACGTCAGTGATGTTGGTTGTGGGTCAAATTTGGCCAGAGCACCTAGAGAACATAAGAACGTAAGAAATAGGAGCAGGAGTAGGCCATTTGGCCCTTCGAGCCTGCTCCGCCATTCAATAAGATCATGGCTGATCTTCTACCTCAACTCCACCTTCCCGCACTATCCCCATATCCCTTAATTCCCTTTGTTCCCAAAAATTTATCGACCTCTGTCTTGAATATACTCATGACTGAGAATCCACAGCTCTCTTTGAGTGAAAATTTCTCCTCATCTCAGTCCTAAATGGCATCTCTCTTCTTCTCTTAGGCAGTCCCTCAGAACCAAGGATGACTTGCTTCCACATTAAAAATGAATTTGCAGGTGATCGATGAGTCCAGTGCGGGACCTACAGTCTCTATCACAGGTGGGGCAGGCGGTGGTTGAAGGGGCAGGTGGGTGGGGTACTTGGGTTGACGTGTGCTCCTTCTGCTGCCTGCGCTTGTCTTCCGCTTGCTCCCGGCGAAGAGACACGAGGAGTTCGGCGCCTTGCCGGATGCTTCTCCTCCACTTTGTGCTGTCTTGGGCCAGGGATTCCCAGGTGTCGGTAGGGATGTTACACTTTTTCAAGGAGGCTTTGAGGGTGTCCTTGAAGTGTTTCCTCTGCCCACCTGGGGCTCTCTTGCCATGCCAGAGCTCCGAGTAGAGCGCTTGTTTTGGGAGTCTCGTATCGGGCATGCGGACAATGTGACCCGTCCATCGGAGCTGATTGAGCGTGGTCAAAGCTTCGATGCTGGGGATGTAGGCCTGAGCAAGAACACTGACGCTGGTGTGCCTATCCTGCCAATGGATTTGCAGGATCTTGCGGAGGCAGTGTTGGTGGTACTGTAGGGGGGCATCCTTTACCTGGTTTATGGTAATTTACCTGGTCAGGCAGCCTTTTGCCACTGCACTGTGACCAATTCCAATCAGCGGTTTCGAATCGCTAAACCCTCATTCCAGTTCTGACTGGAGGAACTTATAATTAATGATATATTAAAATGGACAAATGGTCTGGATGCAAGAAAGTCAAATTTTATTAAAACTAAAGAAACTACACCATACGATCAAAGTAATCACGGTAAAATTGCTTAACGGGGAAGGCAGACGGCAAAAATGAGGGATAAATGGCTACAATGTTAATTATACAATCTTAGCAACATTTCCTTTAAATTACCACCCCTTTACTTCTCACTAGATTGTCTTGTAGTGGGTCAGAAGCCTTGCTCACCTGCAGTCCAAAGAGTAAAAGAGAAGAGAGAGATGCTTCTGGGAAGCTATCTTTTATACCCCTTTGTTTGGGGCCCGCCCAGATCTGATGTTTCTGGGCTAAAACAAAAGAGATCCAAACTGTCCACTTGTCTGGGGTGGGTTTGGATAAAGTTGCAATTTAAATGTGTCCATTGTCTGTGAGGGCTTTCGAATAAAGCTGCAGTGGTTTGAATGTGTTCTTGATTGTCTGTGATGGGCCATTGAATAAAGCTATTTCCCTGATTGCTTGAGTAAATAGCCTTGAAGGTATTGTAAACAGAAAGTCATTGTTCTGTGGTCAACTGAGACTGCAGTCTCAAGTGGTTACTTCATTGTGTACACAAAGTAGCAGTTTCTGTAAACAAATCGATTATCTAACTTCCCGAACTGCCTTTGATTGGCAGATTCAAACGGGCTACTCCCCAGTGCAAACAAGCAGCTAGTAGGCTACCGGACCCGCCCAATACCACAGGGTGACTGACAGCTCGGGCTCCATTCATATGCTAACAGCCTGCCTGCCCTTTTGAAATTCTGTTTCCATGAGGTCTGTTCAGCCATTTTTAACAGTACAAAACTCAAGAGTACATCTTTTAATAAAATGTACTATCTTAAAGTGTGCGATTTTCACAAAGTTCTTTGATTCCAGTGTCCAAGTGCCGCCTAGCTTACAAGCTTTTTAACGCAACCTTTTTGCGGTTCTGGGTATGTTTTAAAGCATTGTCCAACCCAGAGACAATTTAAATCACACAGGTCTTCATCCACGATGTGGATTAATATTTCCCGATCTTCGGGGGCTGAGGGGATTTTGCGACCCCTACATTTACCCCTTGGATACTTCCAACTTGCTTGTAGTATCCTCTTGAAGAAGTGAGCAAAATTTTCTGACCCCCCACAAACAATCATCCCCTATATTTACCTATAGCTACCTACCACTGATCCCCCAACCCGTCTATTCCCCTCAAATCCGAGAAAAACCGTGGTACTACAAAATGTTACAATAGGGGTCTCATACCCCTGCACCACTTGTTACATTATAACATATTACAAAATGTTGCAATCTTGGTTCTACAATGTAATCAAAATGATCCCAAGCACGGCGAGGGTCCTACACCTCTGCACCACTTGGAACTGTAAAACAAAATACAAAAATCATCATTAAACATTTGAAACAAAATGCTGAAACATTTGAAACAAAATGCTGAAATAAACCCCGACCATCACGTGCCAATGATAGGTCGCGAAATTCGAGTGGGTATTGCTCCTCCCACCCGGGCAGTAAATTTTCCTTCCACCCCCCTTTAATGGTCTTAAACTTTTAAAACATACAGAATGGATTTTTACAGAACAGTCTGATCTGCCAGCCCCAAGCCATTCCCTTGTCCCTTTGTGGAGGCGGGGTACCCCTCATGTTTCACAGACCAAGACCGGAGAGTATGGGATCGCGACTCCCAGTCCCTCCCCCTCCCGTCTTCCCTCGACTGGCTGCAGAAAATGATGGGTGCCTGTGTGGTGGCTCTCACTGGCCCCACACTCAAACTTGGATCCCAGATCCGGCCACCCACTCATCCTTCCCAGCCACACTTACACTCGAACTTTGCCCGTGGGCCCCGGGTGAGTTCCTCCCTTCCCCAAATGCACCCACGTGACTCTTGGGTCTCCCCCTCCCCTTTACAATCTTTCCCGGGCCATCACCACTCACTCCCGGGGAACGCGTCCCTATCTGACAAGGCGCCCGCGCTTCCCCACCATGACTCCTCAATAGCGAGGTCTCCTGCAAGTGAAATTCGGTCAGGATACTGCTGGGTTGGGGCCGTGCCCCACCCAGCTGGGGCCATCTCTTCCACGTAGGATGAGTAGGCAGGTTCCTCCGGACCCTGTCTGGTTTCTCCCGAAGGTCGTTGTGGGGTCTCCTCCTGGATTTGTCCAGTGGCGATGTGATCCCCAACATTCTGTATAACCATATCTTCATTCGATGCCCAGCTTGGGCTGGGCGAGCAGGGCTGCTCCTTTGTCCACTCTCCTGCAAAAGAGCTTAAAAGGACATGCAGCCAGGTCTCCCACTGACCTGCTGCCTTAGGTGGAGACATTGTCGGGTCCCTCGACCTCGGACCAAAATACAAGCATTTGGCACACTTATAAACTTAAACTTTAAGCTTAAACTCAAAACTACTAGTTGCATTCTAAACTTAAAATTTAAACACCTTAAAAGCACGCTATAAACATTGGTAACTTAACACAAAGCTATAATACAAATGCTGCCTGTCTCCGGACGGCCAGGCTAATCTCTGGTGTCACTGTCGCAGATTACTGCTGCCTGCAGCGAAGCTGGACTGCCTTCTGCTTCCAGTCCCTGGCAGCTTATGGCTGCTAGTTGGGGACCTCTGTGATCTGTTTCCTCCCGGGCTCGGGAGATTGCTCTTTGTGGTGGGTACTCTGGTGACCATCTTATCTTAGGCTTGCGGACCTGTTGAGACTTTCTGAGGGGCGTCTCTGTGGGGGAACTTTGGCTGACGGACCCTGAGCCTGGGTCACAGCCCTAGCTGGCTGGGAACCTTCTCCCCCTGATGCAAACAGCCTGCACTGTTTAATATACCGGGCAGCCTGCCAGTAATCTGGGTTTGCCTCCTTTTCCCTACCCACTCCTGTACTGGGGGCAGGTAGCCCTTCACCACCCGCTGCTGGTGGCTGAAAATCTTCCTCTCCAGGTCCAAAACCTGGTACCGGCACCTTCCATATGTCCCCTGCAAGAGGAATTGCTATCCCTTCCTCCCCAGAGTCCCACACCATAGGGGGAACCACTCTAGAAGTGTGCTGGGAAGCTTGTCCCTTTAAACAGGCGACTGCGCCTGCGCGAACCTCCTCCCCGGAGTCCCACGGCAGAGGCTGTGAAACCTCTGTACTCATACAGGCGACTGCACCTGCGTGAACCTCCTCCCCGGAGTCCCACGGCAGAGGCTGTGAAACCTCTGTATTCAAACAGGCGACTGCACCTGCGTGAACCTCCTCCCCGGAGTCCCACGGCAGAGGCTGTGAAACCTCTGTACTCATACAGGCGACTGCACCTGCGTGAACCTCCTCCCCGGAGTCCCACGGCAGAGGCTGTGAAACCTCTGTACTCATACAGGCGACTGCACCTGCGTGAACCTCCTCCCCGGAGTCCCACGGCAGAGGCTGTGAAACCTCTGTACTCATACAGGCGACTGCACCTGCGTGAACCTCCTCCCCGGAGTCCCACGGCAGAGGCTGTGAAACCTCTGTACTCATACAGGCGACTGCACCTGCGTGAACCTCCTCCCCGGAGTCCCACGGCAGTGGCTGTGAAACCTTTGTATTCAAACAGGCGACTGCGCCTACGCGGGAAAACTGAAGAGGAGCCGCTGTGGTCACGGGCTGGGGAACTGCGCCTGTGCAAACAGACCATTCAAAAGACTGGGGAATTCCTGTCTCCAGACCAGTGACTACACATGCGCGGGCAGTCTCTTCACAGGGTGGCTCCTCCCTGGAGCCCCCCAAGCGATTTTCTGTGAATGAACTCACAGCAGCCTGCAGATTTCTACTCTCAGGCTGCGGTTTCTCTGTTTCTGAACTAAATAATTGGTTCAAATTTAAACTTTGGCCAAAATTTAGGTCCCACTGGGGCGGGGAAGTGTCCCAGCTGGTGGGCCGGACAACTTTTCCGTTGAAACAAGCCACAGCGCCTGTCTTTACAGCCTGTGAACTTGAACTTGTATGGTCAGATTTATACAATTTACATTGGTTGGTGTGGAACCACTTTGTGCTCCGGTGTAGTTTTACTACATAGAGCATAGGGCTGGCCCTATCAACTATACTATAGGGTCCCATGTAGAGTGGCTCTAAACTTCCCACCCGGGCATAGTTTCTTACCATCACTAGGTCTCCTATCTCCCACTGGTGGCTCTTGTTAGGCTCGAGCAGCAGCCGGTTATTCCGATGCTGCTTCCCCATGCTGTCTGCTGCCTGCCCATATACCCCCGCCTGCCCCTAACCGGTGAATCCCGATAGTATGTATGGAACCCCGTTAGACAGAGGTGAGGTGGTGGGATTATCCGTATGGATCACGGTGCATGATGCCCCCGTATCCAATAGATAAGTCCCTGTAACCTTCTCTACCTCCATCTGTATGAGCGGTCTCTTCCATTCATCGTACCGGAAATTACACAGATGGACAGGCTGCATGGTCTCCAGTCATTGTGGGGAGGCAGAGATGGGTGAGGGGGCTGCAACACCAATGATGGCTGCTACCTGTCCCTGATTGGCCCTGAGGAAAGATTTTATCGACTCCATGACGGACTCGACTGTATCGGGAGGAGTTTCTGTCTCTGCCTTCTGAGTTGGGGCCGCGGGGGTCCTGGCTTTATCGTCTCTCCCAGGCTTTTTACAATCCCTGCGCCAGTGGCCATCCTCCCCGCACCTGTAACAAGTTACCTTGTTCTGGGAGGGACGGCTCCCCTCCTGGCGCCACTCTTTCTTGTATTGAGCCCCAGGTTTAACCTCGTGGACCTTACCCTTTTGCTGGGGGGTCCCACTATTCCTACCATTCCTATATGCTACCGTGAGCTGCCGGATTACAGTCTCTTCGGTTGCTAGGGGGTCTCGGTGGTCAAACCAAGTATCAGCCTTTACTTTTATCTGGGGCAGGCAATTGGACACCAGGCAACGAAGCTATTGGGTCTGCTGCCGCTGGTTCAGGTGTGCCCTATCTTGTCCCCCTGTACACGCGCTGTTGTAGACTCGCCACAGCCTGTCTGCAAATGCCTGTGGGGTCTCCCCTTCCTTCTGCAGTGTTTTCCCTATGCGATCGAACGGACTGCCGTCGTTCGCACCCATGGCTTCCAGTATTTCCTCCTTTAGGTCCTCAAAACCCTTCTGCCTTCTCTTAGCCTCATCTGAAAGGATCTGATAGAGCTTACTATCTACAGAGAAAAGCAATATTTTGGCTTTCTCTTCATCATCACAGCCGTTAACACAGGCTGCCTTTTCTATCTCTTGGAAGTGCATTGAGGGGTCTCCCTTTTCAGAGAGCAGGGGAATATGTTTCACCAGGCCTCTGAGCTGTTGGGTATCATAGGGTACCAGATAGGTATGCTGAACAGCCCCTGGGTCATTATCGTTCATGGGCGGACCGTACCTCCGTTGTCGGAGGGCGTACACTGGTCCTGGTCCCCGCCTGCCTAGCGGGACCTGCTGGCTTTCTCCTACCACCCCATTGTCCACCCCTTCTTGCTGCCAGAGCTCCTCAAAACTCGGAGCTGTGGGCTGCAGTCTTGGGATCTCTAATTCCCTAGCCAGCTCTGTTCTGGGTGTTGCCTGTGGGGCGGTTTGATTTGGGCTGCTGGTACTGTCCGACGGACTTCCCTTCGGTCTTATGAGACATACCATCCCTTTAGTCCTTAATAACTCCACACCCAAATTCTCTATCTTTCTGTTACATGGGATATGATCTGCTCCACTAAACCTTTGGTCGCAGGCCAGCTTATAAGCTGCCTTTACCTCCCTAACCTTTTCCTCCTGCTCTTTTATTTCTGAGGTGAGGCGGGCATTCTCTTCCCGCAGTCTCATCTCGTTACTCTTTGCTTCTGTAATTTGGCACTTTAGGAACTCTATCTTGTGCCTCGCGTGGCTTTTGCCCTCGCTAGCTTCTTGGGTGAGGTGTGCGTTTTCCTCCTGTAGCCTCATCTCACTGTCCCTAGCATCTGTGACTTCCTGCACAAGACGCTCTATCTCTGCCTGGCATTTCGTGACCTCTAGTGTGAGGTGTGCATTTTCTTCCCGCACCCTCATCCCACTATTCACCTCTCTTATGAGGCGTTCTACCTCCGCCTGGCATTTTTCAAACTCTGACTCCCGATTCTTGGCCTCTGTAACCTCCTCCCGTACCCTCATCTCACCCTTCTTAACCCAGCCACCTATACCATAATAGGTTGGCTTACACACTGCCGCTAACTTCTGCAGGGCTACCCACAGACTGAAAGCAAGAAAAGCAAGAGCTGATGCTTTCTCCAGATCCAGACCACTTATCATATCAAAAATTGCCTCCAGTCCCTTTGTGGTCGCCAATTTGTAGGGGGCATCCTTTACCTGGTTTATGGTAATTTACCTGGTCAGGCAGCCTTTTGCCACTGCACTGTGACCAATTCCAATCAGCGGTTTCGAATCGCTGAACCCTCCTTCCAGTTCTGACTGGAGGAACTTATAATTAATGATATATTAAAATGGACAAATGGTCTGGATGCAAGAAAGTCAAATTTTATTAAAACTAAAGAAACTACATCACACGATCAAAGTAATCACGGTAAAATTGCTTAACAGGGAAGGCAGATGGCAAAAATGAGGGATAAATGGCTACAATGTTAATTTTACAATCTTAGCAACATTTCCCTTAAATTACCACCCCTTTACTTCTCACTAGATTGTCTTGCTAGTGGGCCAGAAGCCTTGCTCACCTGCAGTGCAAAGAGTAAAAGAGAAGAGAGAGATTCTTCTGGGAAGCTATCTTTTATACCCCTTTGTTTGAGGCCCGCCCAGATCTGATGTTTCTGGGCTAAAACAAAAGAGATCCAAACTGTCCACTTGTCTGGGGTGGGTTTGGATAAAGTTGCAATTTAAATGTGTCCATTGTCTGTGAGGGCTTTCGAATAAAGCTGCAGTGGTTTGAATGTGTTCTTGATTGTCTGTGATGGGCCATTGAATAAAGCTATTTCCTTGATTGCTTGAGTAAATAGCCTTGAAGGTATTGTAAACAGAAAGTCATTGTTCTGTGGTCAACTGAGACTGCAGTCTCAAGTGGTTACTTCCTTGTGTGCACAAAGTAGCAGTTTCTGTAAACAAATCAATTATCTAACTTCCTGAACTGCCTTTGATTGGCAGATTCAAATGGGCTACTCCCCAGTGCAAACAAGCAGCTAGTAGGTTACCGGACCCGCCCAATACCACAGGGTGACTGACAGCTCGGGCTCCATTCATATGCTAACAGCCTGTCTGCCCTTTTGAAATTCTGTTTCCATGAGGTCTGTTCACCCATTTTTAACAGTCCAAATCTCAAGAGTACACCTTTTAATAAAATGTACAATCTTAATGTGTGCGATTTTCACAAAGTTCTTTGATTCCAGTGTCCAAGTGCCGCCTAGCTTATGAGCTTTTTAATGCAGCCTTTTTGCGGTTCTGGATATGTTTTAAAACATTGTCCAATCCAGAGACAATTTAAATCACACAGGTCTTCGTCCACGATGTGGATTAATATTTCCCGATCTTCGGGGGCTGAGGGGATTTTGCGACCCCTACAGCACCTCTCCAGTGCTTTGAGGTGCCTGCTCTACATGGTCCATGTCTCTGAGGCATACAGCAGGGCGGATATCACTGCTGCTCTGTAGACCATGAGCTTATTGCCGGGCTTGAGGTCCTGGTCTTCAATTACTCTCTTCCTCAGGCGACCAAAGGCTGCACTGGCACACTGAAGGTGGTGTTGGACTTCGCAATCGACATCTGCCCTTGTTGACAGTAGGCTCCCGAGTTATGGAAAGTGGTCCATGTTGTCGAAAGCCTTGTCGTGGATTTTGATAATCGGGGGGCAGTACTGTGTGGTGGGGGCAGGTTGGTAGAGGACCTTTGTCTTACGAATGTTTAGTGTAAGGCCCATGCTGTCGTACACTTCGGTGAAGGTGTTGACGATGGTTTGGAGTTCGACCTCCGAGCGAGCGCAGATGCAAGCCTCATCTGCATACTGTAATTCGGCGCCAGAGGATGGGATGACCTTGGATCTGGACTGGAGGTGACGGAGGTTGAGCAGTTTCCCGTTTGTTCTGTAAATTAGCTCCACTCCAGTGGGGAGCTTACTGAGGGTGAGATGGAGCATTGCAGCAAGGAAGATCGAGAAGAGCATTGTTGCGATGACACAGCCTTGCTTGACCCCGGCTCGTACGTGAATTGGGTCTGTGGTGGAACCGTTGGTCAGGATCACGGCTTGCATGTCGTCGTGAAGCAGGCAGAGGATAGTGACAAACTTTTGAGGGCAGCCGAATTTGAGGAGGACACTCCATAATCCCTCACGGTTGACAGTGTCGAAGGCCTTTGTGAGATCAAAGAAGGCCATGTACAGCAGTTGGTGCTGTTCCCTGCATTTCTCTTGTAATTGACACGCGGTGAAGATCATGTCCATTGTGCCCCTTAGTGGGCGGAATCCGCATTGTGACTCTGGGAGGAGCTCTTCGGCCACTGGGAGAAGGTGATTGAGGAGGATTCTTTCAATGACTTTCCCTGTGGCAGACAGCAACGAAATTCCTCTGTAATTACCGCAATCGGACTTGTCACCTTTCTTGAAGATGGTCACAATTACGGCATCTCTGAGATCCCCTGGCATGCTCTCCTCCTTCCAGATAAGGGAAATGAGTTCATGAATTCACGCCAGTAGTGCTTCTCTACCATGCTTTAGTGCCTCAGCGAGGATGGCCCAACCCTTATTCGGTGACTGTGATCCCGTGTTCTAGATTCCCCAGCCAGGGGAAACATTTTCTGAGCATTAACCCGGTCAAGCCCCTTAAGAATATGTTTCAATTCGACCACCTCTCATTCTTCTAAACTCTAAGGAATATAGGCCTAGTCTACTCAATCTCTTCACATAGGGCAATCCCCTCATCCCAGGAATCAATCTAGTGAACCTTTGTTGCACTCCCTCTAAGGCAAGTATGTCTTTCCTTAGGTAAGGAGACCAGAACTGTACACAGTACTCTAGGTGTGGCCTCACCAATGCTCTGTATAATTGTAGTAAGACTTCTTTACTGTTATACTCTAGCCCCTTTGTAACAAAAGCTAACACACCATTTGCTTTCCTAATTGCTTGCTGTACTTGCATGTTAACTTTCTGTGATTCATGTACAAGGACACCCAGGTCCCTCTGAATGCAAACATTTCCCAGTCTCTCACCATTCAAAAAATATGCTGCTTTTTTGTTTTTCCTACCAAAGTGGATAACTTCACACTTCCCCAAATTGTAATCCATTTGCCATGTTCTTGCCCACTCTGTCAACCTGTCTATATCGCTTTGTAGCTTCGATGCATCCTCCTCACAGCTTATTTTCCTACGTAACGTTGTATCATCAGCAAACTTGGATAGTTACACTCAGTCCCTTCATCTAAGTCATTAATATAGATTGTAAATAGCTGAGGCCCAAGTACTGATCCTTGCGGTACCCCGCTAGTTACAGCCTGTCAACCTGAAAAAGTCCCAATTATTCCTATTCTCTGTTTTCTGTCCATTAACCAATCCTCTATCCATGCTAATATATTACCCTCAATACCATGAGTCCTAATTTTGTGTAATAACCTCTTGTGTGGCACCTTATCGAATGCTTTTTGAAAATTCAAATACTCTACATCCCCTGGTTCCCCCTTATCCATCCTACTAGTTATATCTTTGAAAAACTCTAACAGATTTGTCAAACACGATTTTCCTTTCATAAAATCATGTTGACTCTGCCCAATCATATTATGATTTTCTAAGTGTCCTGTTACCACATCCCTAATAATAGATTCTAGCATTTTGCCTACTACTGATGTCAGGCTAACTGGCCTATTGTTCCCTGTTTTTTCTCTTCCTCCTTTCTTAAAATTGGCAGCTCCTCTGCACTTCTTCTATTCATGTTCTAGGTTATTTTACACCCACAGGGCTTTGTTTTAATATCTCATCTGTAAGAAGACACCTCTGACAATGCAGCACTCCCTCAGTACTGCACTGAAATGTCAGCCTTGTGTATGTGCTCAAGTCCCTGGTTGGTTTTGCAGCATTGCATGATTTAGTCTACCAACTATTCATTCTCTGGTTTCAAAGATTAATTTCTGTGAAGCACAAAGGGTAGTGTGGATTTTCTGGCTCTTTTCATTCTGTCTGCCCAGTCACATCTACCTGATTGAATTTGTATTTTCTTTTAGAGCTGCATGGAGCAGGTAGAAAAAAAATGAAATTTCTTTGGGTCAGATAGAATTTATACACAATCTTAGGCAAATGTTTTAAATGTTGTCTCAGGATTACTCTCCCTCATACCATATTAGATAAGGATGTTCATTCTATTTTCTGGCTGGCACTAGAACCAACAGAATGCAAGCTTTTGGTGCAGTAACTTATGCCAATTATAATCATAAGCTTAAATGAAAATCTTATGCTATAGCCAGGACTTTGTCACGAGGCCAAGTTTCTTACAATCCTTTCAAAAATCTGGACACCAGGATGTGTGCAACTAAGCTGCTTAGAGGGAGTGGTATTGTAGCATTATCATACACAGCTCCTGAACTGTGTTTAAAACATTCACCGAATAGATTTGTACCATTCCAGCAATAACAAACACAACAGGAATATCTTCTCTATTCAAACATTAGATTGCAAATCTCTTCCCTGTTCTGTTATAAGCCTCAATACCACATAATGCTATCATCTGAATTGCTAACTCTTTGAATGGCCATGTACAGGAAGGGTCTTAAAACTGTACTTTGGAGGCAGATCCTTCCTGTGTGACATTTTACCAGGAAGAATAGGGAATCTGAGAAACATAAGGGTTAAAATCACCTTGTGCAATAACAACAACTTGCATTTATGTAGTACTCCTCATGTGTAGAAAGACATCTCAGATCTCAGGAAAGGGATGCATTGGGTACTGAGCATGGGAAAGGAGAGGGGAATAAAAGGCTAGGCTAGGGAACTGATGGCATTGTTGAAGAGAAGAGAATTGAGGAGGTTTTTGAAAGCAAGGGGGTGGCAAGATAGAGGGAACTAGATTAGGGTTGCCAACTCTCCTGGATTGTCCTGGAGTCTCCAGGTATTAACGATTAATTTCCTGGACACGCCTGTGAGCAATCCAGAAGGCACATTTCTTCTGTTTTGCTCCAGCCAAACTCACAACAAATAGCAGGGCTGCAATGCACCTGGAATGCAATGTAGCTTTGTCCCGCATGTGCTCCAGTGAAACCACACGATGGATAGAGCAGTTTCTGGAGCGCAGATGATTTGGGTATTGTAGTCACCCTTATTGACTGATTGACATGCCAGGTGACCAATGGCGGGAAACTGGGGATGGGCAGTGGGAGGCAGAGGTCATGTGATGAGAGTTGGCAACCTAAACTAGGTACAGAATTTCCGAGGGCAGCAACACAGCGTTTGAATGACTGTCCACCAATAGTGGAGCAGAGACCACAAGGAAGAAAGAGTGTAAAGGTTTGCAGCCAATTTGAACAACACTCAGGAAACTGTCTGCAGCATGTCGCAATTTGGGGGAGAAATTTGGTTACGCCCCATTTGGGGGTGGTAACCAAATTAGCACCAGTCATTCAGCACCTGGCGTGGGAGTACCGCCCCGGCCTCTAAATTGGGCTTACCGCCCCAGCAAGGAAGCGGAGCGCTATCTCAGGTGCTCCACTTCTTCTCGGGGCAGTGTCTGGGGCGCAAAGAGTGGTAGCGCCGGAGCACTATGCGGCTGCTCCACGTAGCGCTGACGCATTTCATAGCCCCTCCCCTTCCGTTAAAGGGGACGCTGCGCACTCTGCAGGCCGTTTGACAGCCTCCATTAGCCCACCAGGGTGGCGTGGTGCTGTGGCCGCAGCCCGGCACCGAGACGCAGTGCCGGGCTGCGTGATGGCGGCCATGGCCCACACCAAGGGCCGTCACAAGGGGCTGACCTGGAGGTCAGCCAAAACAATGAAATGGCGGTGCGGGGTGTAATGTATGTACCTTTAAGGGGGAAACTACTTTCTACAGCTCATGTATACTGTAGTACCGGCAGTGACCACACCTGTATATAACGCTGAGTAGTAACCTGTTGTTTCAGTTGCAGTTTGAACCACGTTGAGTAAACACCTGTTGTACTGTTCTCTGCAGTCCTTTTCTTATTATTACATGGACGTAACAGTGTCGACGAGCAAGTTCGAACCTACCTGCAACTCTGCATCACCTCCCAGGGATTCGCTCCTGGAGAACAGTGGAAGAAGGTCGAGTCCATAGCACGGGCATCGACCACGGGCAACCGCCCAGTCATCCAGCAGAGATTTGAGCATCGCAGGGGAGGCTGTCAAGAGCCAGGCTTGGCTTTCCAGTCACGGTGGTCCAGCGAAACGGGCTGGCAACAGGTACTGCGCAGACCATTCCCAGACAGCGACGGGCTAGAGCCCGACCGAGAGGCACAGAAAAAGGCCGAGCAGCGTCGACGGGGGAGAGAGAGAGGGCAGAGCGCACAGGGCACAGCCGGTGTTCAGGACCGAGCGGCGTCAACGGGGGAGAGAGACGAGAGAGAGCAGAGCACAGCCGGTGTTCAAGGGCCGAGCAGCGTCAACGGGGGAGAGAGGCGTGCAGGAAAACGTGAGGCACTGCCATTGCCATGAGGACCGCAGAGAGCGGTGTTGGCAGCAGCGCAGGAGCAGCGCGTGAAACCCACAGGGCGTCGCCATTTGCCACGAGGACCGCCGAGAGCGGCATTGGCAGCAGCGCGGGAGATGCCATTTTAAGCCGCAGCGGGGAAGAAAGGAAAGCGCGGGAGACGCCATTTTAAGCCAGTCTAACCACACCCAAAAATGCCGAAGAGTGGCAGTATCACAGCGTTCGACAATGAAGTCGAAGATTGGACGACATACGTCGAACGCATAGAAGTATACTGCAAGGCGAATGAAGTGCCAGATGACAAGAAAGCGCTGGTATTGTTGAATTCAATGGGTGCAAAAACATATGGCTTATTACGAAACCTAGTAACCCCAGAGAAGCCAGTAGAAAAGGATTTTGAAAACATAGTGTCAATCCTACAGGACCACTTAAACCCGACACCGCTGCTGATAGCAGAAAGATTTAAGTTTCACAAAAGGAACCAGCATAAAAATGAAAGTAATGCTGAGTATTTAACGGAACTGCGCAAGCTATCGAAACACTGCCAGTTTGGAACAGGACTAGCAGATACTTTAAGGGACAAGTTTGTGTGTGGGCTTCAAAGTGAAGGAACCCAGAAACGGCTTTTATCTGAAAAGGATCTTACGCTGGAAAAGGCTTCCAGCATTGCGGTATCATATGAAGCAGCAGCACGGGGCGCTGCAGAGATACAACAGAGACCGCAAGAATATGGCACAAACGAAATGTCATATGGAACAGAGAAGTGCTATCGCTGTGGCAGAACAACACACGACCAGAATGATTGCTGGTTCAAAGACAAAGTGTGCAGACAGTGTGGAAAAGTAGGACACATAGCACGAGTCTGCAGGTCGGGAAAGAAAACCAGCAATAAGAAACCGACCAAAGGAAAGTACAAGAAGGTACATAAGATAACGGAGAATAGTTCAGATGAACAAAAGAGTGATAACGACTCCGAAAGCAGGGAACTGAGTTGTCTGAAGCTACATAATGTGATCACAACAGAGGATCACCGAACCATTTGGGTCACTCTCAAGATAGCAGGAGTCCAGATAAAGATGGATTTGGACACAGGATCAGCCCTAACAGTCATAAACCGACGGGACTACGAACGGCTATTCTCACACATACCCTTGAGAGACACAAAAATTATTTTGAAGACGTACACGGGTCAAAAAGTCTACCCCAAAGGAAAAATAAGGGTGACCGTTATATATAACGGTAAGGAAACACCAAAACTAGACCTGTATGTATTGCAAGATGGAGGACCACCATTACTGGGACGTGAATGGATCCAGATAATAGAACTGGATTGGCATTCCATACAAGCACTGACTGTGGCTGACAAAAAGGATGACGACATCACACCTGGGCGACTGTCAAAGATCCTAACTGACGCGAAAGAAGTGTTCCAGCAAGGACTCGGAACACTAAAAGGCATGACAGCGACGATTAAAATTGAAGAAAACGCAAGCCCAAAATTTTTTAAGGCCAGACCAGTACCTTATGCAATCCGCCCAGCCATCGAAGCAGAGCTGGAGAGTCTGGAACGTTCAGGTGTACTGTCCAAGGTAGACTGGAGCGAGTGGGCTACACCCATCGTCCCTGTGATGAAAAAGTAATTGAGCAGCACGCCTGGGGAACCAAGGAAGGTTTGCATCTGTGGGGACTTTAAGGTAACACCGTACAATATCCACTTCTGTGGATTGAAGATATTTTCACCTCACTATCTGGAGGGAAATGCTTCACTGAGATTGATCTGGCCCAGGCGTATCTGCAAATGGAGGTAGAAGAAGCATCAAAAAAATACCTCACAATCAACACCCATAAAGGTCTCTACCAATACAACTGGCTGGTATTCGGGGTAGCATCAGCTCCGGCTATTTGGCAGAGGGCAATGGAACAAGTCCTGCAAGGGATCCCAGGGACACAGTGTTAATTGGACGACATCCTGGTCACGGGCGAAAATGACAGTGATCACCTTGCCAACCAGGAGCAGGTGCTCAGTAGATTGCAGGAATATGGGCTCCGAGCTAACCGCCCCAAATGCGAGTTTTTTAGAAAACAGATCTCGTATTGTGGCCACGTTATCGATAAAGAGGGGTTACATAAGTCCCCAGAGAAGATTGAGGCTGTAGTCAATCTTATGTTCATTAATAAATAGACATTCTTATTATGAACACAGCTAGCTTTTGCTAGACACTTTTATTGAGCACATGTGGACTAGGTACTGTATCTGTAGAGGCTTCCATCTTGACTGCTGCCTTGTGGGTAGCCTAGTGCCTCATGGGTAATGTAGTCTTAATATACATACAGCTGGGTAGTGTAGTCTTATACATACAGCTATATACAGCGCTACACAGCTCTACGGCTCCACCTAGTGTCCACTATAGAATGACATGTTATTGATCATTACATCCCCCTTTCTTTGAGGTTTAACAAAATCAATATCAATCAACTTTCAAGAAAACAATAAAGATAATATCAGTAACACTTTTGTTAGTGCTCTATAAACATAAACATTTTCAAAACAGTCAACACATTTTCAAAGCTTTATATTGTACTCAAAGATTAAGTCTATCAGGCTTTTTTACTTCACATGTGGATCTTCTCAACACGGGTAAGTCTGATGTGTCTTCATGAGATTGTTCTGGCGGTGAATGACAAGATGCAGTTGCGGCATTGTCATCGATCTGCTCTTGTATAGATCGAGGTCTCCTTGCGATCTTTGCTTGGAGAGGGTTTCAGTGTTTCCTTCACTCTTCATGCCATAACTCTCAATGTAGTCAATGCACTCTCGAAAAACTGCTGGCAGCTGGATCCCATCATACAGCATAGTCCTCTCAGCAGCCTCGGCTAATGGAACACCAAAGATTGGCCTGAGGGAAGAAGGAATATCCACCGGAACTGCTTCCTGCTCTGGTGCAGGCTTCTTCTTTTTCGTTTTCTCTTTCCACTGCTTAACAACATCTGCTGCGGTTATATCTTTGGACTTTTTCTCCTTGTGTTTTTCCTCTTTGTGCTTTTCTTCCTTTGGCTTCTCTTTGACCTTAAAGTCTTTTTCTTTCTTCTTGGAGAAACTAGGCTTTTTGAAGACATGGATACCCTTTGGCCTTTTCATCCTTGATGGGCTCTCTGCTTCATCACCTAAGCTATCTATTTTCTGTCCATTATAGCTCTTCAGTAGTACTGACTTTTTCTGCATTTTGGGCTTTTCTTTCATATTTTTAATGTCACTCATACTGATTAAGTTTGCTTTTGCCCCAGTGTCCAGTTTCAATGTAACTAATGCTCCATTTATCTGCAGTGGGATCATCCATTTGTCCTCTTTTGCTGCATTAACTTTATGTTCAGCATTGTCCATTTCTGAGGGCTGCACATTTTCTGTATCCTTTTTGATATTGTCACATGACACCATTCCTACAAAAAATGTCTCACTTAAATCAGTGTCCTCAATCACATTAACTTGTTGCCCTTTCGTTGTTTTTACTTTTGAAAAGCATTGTTTGGCAAAGTGATTCTTTCCATTACACTTTGTGCACATTTTTCCAAACGCTGGGCATTGTCTTAACTGGTGTTTGTAACCACAGCATTGACAATAAAAATTTCATCCTCCGATTGCTTTTCATTTCTGTTCTGCCCACGTTTCTTCCCCTTGTAGGACACAGCACCGACAGCAGCATTATCACTTATTACAATCGCATCATTATTGATTTCACTGAAAGTCTTCGCGTGCTTTCGAGCTAGCTCGCTGGCTTGGCATATTTTCACCGCATTTTCCATATTTAGTTCGGTTTCTCTCAACAGACGTTCCCTGACTTTTTTATCATGAATACCAAACAAAATCTGGTCACGAATCATGGATGCTTTGAGCTCAGAGAAATTACATGTCTGTGCTTTCAGTTTCAGATCAGTTATAAAGCTATCAAAAGTCTCATTTTGCTGCTGTGTCCGAGAACAGGAGATGTATCTTTCATAGGTCTCATTCTTTTTGGGAGAGCAATGTGCATCAAATTTTTTTAGCACATCTTCTAATTTTTCTCTGTTCTCCTCTGGATTAAATACAAATGTATTAAATACCTCTATCACCTGTGGGCCTGCAACCGTAAGCAGCAACGCTATCTTCCTTGCGTCTGGCTTCGTACCGAATCCGATGGCTGCAATGTAGAGTTCAAATTGTTGTTTAAAAGTCTGCCAATTGTAGTCGATTTTTCCTGTGAGTTTCAAACGCTCTGGTGGCTTGAAATTCTCCATTTCGCTTTTCACAATTTTCAGCAGATCTTCACCATCCTGGTACCATCTTATGTTCATTAATAAATAGACATTCTTATTATGAACACAGCTAGCTTTTGCTAGACACTTTTATTGAGCACATGTGGACTAGGTACAGTATCTGTAGAGGCTTCCATCTTGACTGCTGCCTTGTGGGTAGCCTAGTGCCTCATGGGTAATGTAGTCTTAATATACATACAGCTGGGTAGTGTAGTCTTATACATACAGCTATATACAGCTCTACACAGCTCTACGGCTCCACCTAGTGTCCACTATAGAATGACATGTTATTGATCATTACAGTCAAGGCTCCAGCACCGGAAAATGTGTCACAACTGCGGTCGTTCCTCGGGCTGGTAAACTACTACCATAAGTTCTTGCCAAATTTGTCTACAATACTACACCCACTGAACACCCTACTGCAAACTGGGGCGCCATGGAAGTGGAGTGACGAATGTAGCCGAGCTTTCCAGAAGAGCAAAACACTAATCACATCGAAAGAGGTATTGGCCCATTACAAATCCAGCATTACCAATTCAGTTGGCATGTGATGCGTCACCCTACGCCATTGGAGCGGTGCTGTTGCACAAATTCTCGGATGGCTCAGATCACTAACCTCAGCCGAGCGTAACTACGCCCAGATTGACAGGGAGGCCCTCAGCCTAGTGTGGGGAGCGAAAAAGTTCAATCACTATCTGCACGGACAGAAATTCACCTTGCTGACTGATCACCAGCCTCTTGTCTCCATTTTTAATCCAAAGAAGGGCGTTCCGGTGATGACTGCGCAACGACTACAAAGATGGTCACATTTTCTAGGGGCGCACCACTATTAGATTGAATATAAGGGCATGAAACAGCATGGAAATGCTGATGGGCTATCACGCCTGCCAGTGCCTACTGTGGAGGAAGCACCAGCAGTGGATCCTGTTGAAATATTCCATTCGACTATAGTTGAATACCTACCGGTAACTAACGCTTGTATCGAAAAGGAAACCCGAAATGACCCGACACTGTCTCGGGTATATGATTTGACGGTGAACGGATGGCCAGCACATGGCGACTCACTGTTGCCAGCATTCTCGACAAGGAGAGAACAGCTGTCAGTGTGCCGGGGGACCTTGATGTATGGATCCCGAGTGTTAATTCCACCCAAGTTGAGAGATAGAGTGCTCAATGAGCTTCATGAGGGTCATCTGGGAGGGGTAAAAATGAAGAGCCTAGCCAGGGCGTTTGTGTGGTGGCCGGGAATCAATAAAGAAATCGAGGATATGACCAAGAGATGCACAGGATGCCAGAAGGTCCAAAACGCTCCACCACAGGCCCTGCTACATCCATGGGAGTGGCCCTCATCTCCATGGCATCGGGTACACATTGATTTTGCTGGTCCATTTATGGACTCAATGTTCCTAATCGCTGTGGGCGCCCATTCGAAATGGCCAGAGGTCATCAAAATGTCCTCCACCACCAGGGAGAAACCTATTGCAGTCCTACGGACCATCTTCGCCAGGAATGGCTTGCCAGAACAGATTTGCTCCGACAATGGGCCACAGTTTGTGTCAAAGGATTTCCGGAGGTTTCTGAGGAATAATGGGGTGAAGCATTACACATCTGCCCCATATCATCCAGCCACAAATGGATTGGCTGAGAGGTTTGTTCAGACCTTTAAAAAGGCAATAAAGGCAATGCATAATGACGACATACCGCTACAACACAAGGTGGATAATTTCTTGTTTGCTTACCAGAATGCGACACATGCAGTCACCAACCAAGCTCCAGCCATAATGTTCTTCAACCGAAGGCTAAGATGTCGCCTGGATTTGCTCAAACCAAACATAAGACGAGATGTTGAGGATAAGCAATTCCAGCACATAAATGAGAAGCCAACCAGGAGCTTCAAGATAGGGCAATCAGTCTTGGCCCGCGACTACCGAACAGAAAAATGGCAGCCAGGAACGATATGCACACAGCAGGGACCACTAATGTACACAGTGGACATTGGAGAGAGCATCGTGAGATGCCATGCTGACCAGATTCTAGAGTCACAGGAACAAGCCACACCCATACCACGAGCAGGTGCACCTGGTAATCAACCCGAAGTACAGATTGCGTCTACCTCAGAAGCAGTGGTATTGGAAGCTGACGAACCAACCAATGACAATGAGCCAGAATCAACTCCGCCGCAAGAACAGGATACTCGAGAAAGGCGCTATCCAGTCAGGATCAGGAAGCTTCCTCAAAGACTGAACTTATAAATGATTATTTCAGTTGATGTATATAGTACAGAGAAAATTTAATTGTAATTAGTTATTATTTAGTTGTTAAATGAATGTGATGTACTGTTTATCTAAAAGGGGAGGAATTGTTGTGTATGTACCTTTAAGAGAAGAACTGATTCTATACTGCAGTACCGGCAGTGACCACCCCTGTATATAAAGCCATAGCAGGCTTCTGTATTTCAGTCTTAAGTTACCCTCTGTTGTACCTCATTCACAGCATTGCTGGCTGTGCAGCTGCAAGCAGAAGGAGAAGGAGCAGCCAGACTAGGAGAGTGGACTAAAGTGGTGGTCCCCTGACCAGGAAGAGGAGGAGAACGCTGGACCACCACCACCACCAACTCCACCATCATTACATCAACCGAGGTGCCTGGAGAGAGAGGACAGAGGAGGAGAAGTAGAAAGGAGGCCTACATTAACATCAACCAGGGGAGAGGCCTTTTCTATCACTGCCTCCCCAAATTGGCCTCCACTTCAGGAGAGGGAGAGAGGGGAGAGAAACCAACTGCTTGAAAGGAGGGAAGAAAACTTCATCCGGAACATCTACAGGTGGGTGTTATTTGGGGCACTCTCCCAAGACTTTGTATTTTAGGTGGGGGGAGAAAAGAAGAAGCAAGGCCGGATCATCAAGGGGTGTAGTGTGTGTGTGTGTGGCTCTTGTTAAAAGCTAGGCCACACACACCACTAATTAGCATCCCTTCTATTGCCTGCCCTGGGAGAGCTGGAGCTGCCCAAGGTGAAGTCCTTAATTTAATTTAATTACATCGTTAAGACCTGTTGCAGGACTGAGCCTGGGCTTCTCCAGCTTTTCCAGGTGAAGACGTCTTCTCCCCCTGCCAGAAGACCACCACCACCAAAGACTTTTTCCATCGGAGAGTGCAACCCTGCCAACACCCACCCACCATCCTGAGTGGCAACACTGCCCTTTGCGGCCTCCCTCCTTCCCACCCCCCCTCTCTCTTTGTCTCTCTCTGCCTGTCTTTCTAAGGCACCTTAGTTTCATCTTTTTAAATAATTGCCTATTGAGCAGAGGGGAGAAGGCCCCTCTCCCAATTTAAATCAATAAGGGGAGAGGTGTGTCCTCATTTTAATCAGCTCCCTCTGCTCAATAGAGGACAAAAAAAATATCTACACCGAGGCCATTAACACCTTCAGGCCTGTGACTTGGGGTGAGTGTAGCCCTTAAAAAAAGCACCCCAGAATGGCGACTGCATCTTCGCTGGTGGCGGGGCCAGCCAGGACCTATGCGGGAGTTGTAACCACAGCCACAGCTGCTCCCGCTGTTTCTGCTGCCCCGTCACCATTTCGATTAATAACAAAAAAGCTTGGGGTGAAGAGCTACACTCACCCCACTATGACCATCGAGGCCTGCGTCAAGGCCATGGCTGGGGTTGTCGGCCCCTCAGCCATCATCGTGGCTTCGAAAATGTATGGGAAGGCTGTGTTCTTCCTGGGGTCGGAGCGGGCGGTGTCCCTGGCTGTCGCCAAGGGGCTCACCGTGGGCGGGACCTTCCTGCCGGTGGATCCTCTCGAGGCCAACGCGCAGAGGATCATCATTTCCAACGTCCCGCCCTATGTTCCTGGTGAGCTCCTCCTTCCCCATTTGCGACAACTTGGGGAGGTGAGGTCGGGGATCACACCCATCCTGCTCAGCTTCTGGGAGGCCAGCCTT
This sequence comes from Somniosus microcephalus, assembly GCF_052327205.1. Classification (NCBI taxonomy): domain Eukaryota; kingdom Metazoa; phylum Chordata; class Chondrichthyes; order Squaliformes; family Somniosidae; genus Somniosus; species Somniosus microcephalus. The sequence continues at coordinate 73,188,913 of NC_140993.1, forward strand.
CGCCACGTCTTCTCCTTCCAGCGCCAGCTGTTTATCCAGCTGGCGCGGGAGGAGGACACTGACGGGGCGCTCGTCGTCCTCCACGAGGGGACCGCCTACCGCACCTTTTGGACGTTGGACGGTGTGAGGTGCCACGCCTGCAAGGAGGTGGGGCACATCAGGAGGAACTGCCCTGCCTCCAAGGCCGCCGGATCATCTCGTGCGGCCGAGGCTGGCGCCGCCGCCGCTCCTCCCCCCGGGTCTGCCCGCGCGTCAAGTACGTCTGATGCGCGGTTGACGTCGGGGGCCGATGCCACCAAGGCCTCCGGCGGGGGGGAGGGAGCGTGTCCGGCCGAAAAGAAGGCACAGGGAAAAAAGAAGCACCTTAGGGCGGGTCCCCCCGTGGATGGCGAGCCCTTGCCCCTTAAGCCCCTTACACCCGCGCTGCTCGCGGAGTTGATCAGGGCAGATGTGAGCGGGAGGGGCCTCGTGCCCGAGCCTGTGGCCGCAACCACCGCAGCGGTGATGGCAATACCTGCGGCCAGGCTCGGGCCCGAGGAACCCGACAAACCTGCTCCGCCGGAGGGAGTTGAGGAGGAGGCCTTTGCAGACGTGGAGGTCTCCCTCGCTCCCTCCATGCTAAAAAGAAGGCGCGACTCCCTGGATGAGGAGGAGGACCGGGAGGAGGAAGGTCCCTCCGAGCAGGGGGAGTCGTCGCCTGCCGCAGGTACTGCGCCCCCCCCCCCCCGCTGTCGTCATCACCAGCGATCGGCAGGGGTCGCCTGTCCCTCGGGAGGCTGAGGCAGATGTATCTGTCCAGCACGTGCCTCCCGGGGGTGGGGACGGGACCCTGCCCGTGGGGGGGGTCGCAGAACAACCCGCAGCGGAGACTGAAATCGACATTCTATCGGTGCCGTTACCCCTCGCCGGGTCGGGCGGCCTGGGGTCTAGGTCGGGTGAGCTCGAGGCTAATGAGCTCGCCCAATGCGACCCGGACATCTCCCAGGGGCTGCTCGACCTGGTAGAGGGTTTAATTCAGAACACCCCACCCGCTGGGTCGGAGGTTGGTGGCGGGGTGGAGGATGGCTCCCTGGCTGCGTCTCTGGTGCCGGACGTATTGGAGGAGCTGGGAATTGTTCTCTCCCCGGTTTCTCCGGTCGTTCCGGCGTCTGGGGCGGAGGGAAGCTCTGAACCGCCGCCGTCTTCTGGCCTAGCACCCCTAGAGGAGCCCAGGGAGAAATCCTCTGCCGCTGATCCTGGGGGTGGGATCTGGGCGGAGGCGGGGCTGGCTGGTGCGGCCGAGCCGTTCGCTGCGCACTGCGTGGTGGATGGGTCGGCCGCTGGTGACGACCCCCTGGAGGAGGATGGGGACTCGGTGATGGGCACGGAGGACGAGTCGGACTCCGGCGCCGACGAGGCGGTGGACAACCTCATGCCCCCTGCCGAGTCTCCCCTCATTCCCGTAAAGGAACTCCAGGATTTTATGGCCACGTGCCTGGGTCGGCGCGGGAAGGTCCGGCTGGCCCTCGACAGGTGGTCGGAGCTGGCGCTGCTCATCGTATCCGTCCGCGCCGCCGTTAAGATCATGGGCGCGGATGAGGGTATGAACCCGCTTGAGCTGCGTCGGCTCAGAACGTTTCTCACTGGGCTGCTGAGGAAGTGGCGGCTGACTAGCGGCCGCGCTTCCTCCCCCCGTTAGTTGTAGGTAGAGGTTGCACTATGCTTCTGACATGAAGCTAACCATAGCCAGCCTCAACATCAACGGCAGCAGGGAGGCACGCCGCAGATTCAATAACTTCTCGGTCCTTTGGGACGGGAAGTATGCGGTGTGCTTCCTGCAAGAAACCCACACCGTTCCGGGAGACGAAGCCACGTGGCTCCTGGAGTGGCAAGGAGGGGTCAGCATGAGTCACCTCTCCAACAATTCCAGCGGGGTGGCTATCTTGCTGGCCCCGCATTTTCAGCTGGAGATCTTGGGGGTCAAGGAGCACGTGCCGGGCCGCTTGCTCCAGGTCACTGTTCGCCTGGGGGGCGTGCCGCTCCATCTAGTGAACGTGTACGCCCCTCAGACCGGTGCGCAGCAAGTGCGCTTCTTCGAAGAAGTGTCCACTCTCTTAGGCTCCGTCGACGTGGGCGAGTGCGCCATCCTCGGGGGGGATTTTAACTGCAACCTCGAGGCGAGAGACCGTTCGGGTCCCCCGCGAAGCCCGGCGGCGATGGAAAAGTTGAGGGACCTGGGTGGGTCCTTCGACTTGGTGGACGTCTGGCGAAATCTCCACCCCGACTCCAGCGCCTTCACTAGCGTGAGGTCTGGGGGAGGAAGGTCCAGAATCGACCGCCTCTACATTTCCCGGGCGTACGTCTCCTGCGTTCCGGCAGCTTCCATGCGGCCGGTGCCGTGCACGGACCACCACCTGGTGTGGGCGGAGCTCGCTCCGCTGCGCGCGCGGGGGGGGTCCGCGTACTGGCATTTTAACAACCTGCTGCTGGAGGACGCACGGTTCCGGGATTCGTTTCGTCGATTCTGGGCCGACTGGAGAAGGAAGCAGGGGGGCTTCCCCTCCTTGAGGCTATGGTGGGATGTGGGCAAGGCTCACATCCGTCTCTTTTGTCAGGAGTACGCGAAGGGGTCGACCAAGATGCGGGAGGCCCGGGTCGGGCGGTTGGAGAAGGAGGTGCTCGACCTGGAGTCCCGTCTCGGTCAGGTCGTCGAGGACCCGGCCCTGCGGAAGGTGTACGAAGAGAAGAAGGGTGCGCTGAAGGACCTGCAGCTCGTCGGGTCCCGAGGTGCGTACGTGAGGTCGCGGATCCAGCTCCTGCGGGAACTGGACCGCGGCTCCCCCTTCTTCTACTTGCTGGAAAAAAGACGGGGGGTCCGTAAGCAGCTCTTGGGGCTGCTGGCCGACGACGGATCTCTGGTCTCGGATCCAGAGGGAATCAGCGCGGAGACCCGCGCCTATTACGGGGCTCTGTTCTCTCCGCCAGCTCTCTAGGGGAAAGTCCCCGGGGCTGGACGGGCTGACCGTGGAGTTCCACAGGACGTTCTGGGATGTCTTGGGTCTACGCGTGGGTCCTGGGGGAAAGTTTGGCGACCGGGGAGATGCCCCTCTCTTGGCGCAGGGCAGTCATTGTCCTGCTGCCTAAGAAGGGCGATCTCCGCCTCCTTAAGAACTGGCGCCCGGTCTCCCTCCTCAGCACGGACTATAAAATCTTTGCCAGGGCCATGTCTGCTCGCCTTGGCACCGTGCTGGCCCACCCTGACCAGTCCTACACGGTCCCGGGCCGGACCATCCATGATAACATCCATCTGGTCCGGGGCTTGGTCCACCACTCCCAGAGGGCTGGTCTGTCGGTCGCCTTCCTCTCCCTGGATCAGGAGAAGGCGTTCGACAGGGTGGATCATGAGTATCTCTTCGGGACTCTGCGCGCATTCGGGTTCGGGACGCATTTCGTCGCCCGGATCCGACTTCTGTACGCCGCCGCAGAGTGTCTGATTAAAGTTAACGGGTCCTTGACAGCGCCCCTTCGCTTCAGGAGGGGGGTGCGTCAGGGATGCCCCATGTCCGGTCAGTTATACGCCGTTTGCGTGGAGCCATTCCTGCGCCTCTTGCGGAAGAGGTTGACGGGACTGGCTCTGCAAGGGCCGGGCGTGGAGGTGGTCCTCTCGGCTTACGCCGATGACGTGCTCCTCACGGTCACGGATCCCGCTGACTTGCGGAGGATGCGGGAATGCCAGCAGATTTACTCGGACGCATCCTCCGCCAAGATCAACTGGGAGAAATGTTCCGGACTCCTGGTGGGTCAATGGCGGGTGGACTCTATGCCGGAGGAGTTCAGGCCTTTCGCCTGGAGCACCACGCACCTCCTCTATTTGGGAGTCTACCTTAGCCCTGCCGAGGATGCCTGGCCGGCGAACTGGCAAGAGCTGGAGGCCAGATTCACCGCTCACCTAGGACGCTGGACTGGACTGCTCTGAGTGTTGTCCTACAGGGGTCAAGCGCTGGTCATAAACCAGCTGGTGGCCGCCATGTTGTGGTACCGGTTGGTCACTTTGATCCCTCCCCCTGCGTTTGTCGCCAAGATGCAGAAGAAGCTCATCGACTTCTTCTGGGACAAAAGGAAGCACTGGGTCTCTGCCGCGGTTCTGTGTCTCCCGCTTAGGGAGGGCGGTCAGGCGCTGGTGTGCCTTCGCACCCAGGCTGCGACTTTCCATCTTCAGATGCTGCAGAGATACCTGTACGTCGAGAATCCTGCAAGATGGTGTGCGGTGGCGATGTTTTTCTTCCGCCAGCTGCACGGCCTCAATTACGACATGCAGCTCCTGTTCGCTGTAAGATTCGAAATTTTTCATTGTATAATCACACGAGACAACAGGATTAATAACACAGCTTTATTGACCAAAAGAAGCTTGTACAGATAAAACCTTTGATAAAAGGGCACACAAAATGGCCGCCGGACCTCGTGATCAGTTTCTTGGACCATTTGATTTCTGTTACTGCAAGCCAGACAGGCTTGTGGATTGAGAACAGTAAGCCCGCGAAAGCCAGTATCGAGAAACCGAAACTCAGGGAAATGGGCATACATATTCAATTGGATTCTAAGTACAAGACAGTTTCAGGCAAACAGGATGGGGCCCATCAAGATATGGGCGGACAATGCATGAACACTTAAACCCATTTAATGTACAAAGGAAAAACCGTTTAACAGCCATCAAGGGAAATCTCCAGACTGATCAATATGCGAACCAAGTTACGGTGACAAAGTAAAAGACATTATCGGCCAGTAAGGCCAGTTAAAGCTATCACCGGCTCCCGTTACAAGACAAAGCGCCCCTGCAGAGATTTCTGCCCACCAAAATTATTACAAAGACTGGACTATGATCTGGCGGGAGATAAGGCTGGCCCAAAAGGGTATAACTATGGATTTTGAAAAAGTCCATCAGCGCCTTTTCTACCTCGGTAGCTTCAGAATTCGATCAGGACTTTCGGACGGACATTTCGGAAAGGACAACGTGGTCGATGTTCAGCCAGACAAGGCTCGGCCACGACGAGAAGACGACGAGGGTGGCCCGGGTACCGTTGTCGGGAGATCATCGACAACCCAGGCCGAAGAAGAAGACACCCTCGGGAAAACCGACGATCCAGGCCGGAGGGAAAGGACATTCCGGGCCTAGCACTTCCGTGCCTCAACATCCCATTCTCGAGGTGTTTTCCTGTTCCATGAATCCAAATCCACAACAGACTTAGTGGATTTCAGCCATGACGAGCGCTCACCGAGGCTGTGTCCACTGCCTCATCGCCTGAGAGAGAGAGAGAAAAACAAGCTGCGCCAGAAGTTTCCAAATCCACGTGACGACGGAAAGCTGTGCCAAAAAGGCTGCGAACCCCTCCTTTTCGCGAGTTTGAAAGTGGTGAGCATGATCCCGAGTTCCTCAAGTCGAAACTTAGTTTAGGTATAAGGGGAGGGAGAGGGTAAGGGTAATCGTAATGTGTTTCCCCTTTTTCGATGTGCCGTGTGTTTCCCATTTCCATGGAATCAAGTTTATAGATATGTGCATGCTTGTAGTCGCTTTGATTTGTACTTATGATATGTATTTTGTAATGCTGCAAACTGTTTAATAATAAAAGCATCCATTTCGTGCTATTCAACCTGGTCTATTGAGTCTTTCTCTGCACTACAGTTCCCTGCACATAAGTCCAAGGTCTAGAACCATAGGGAAGAGTGGGTCGAACCACTCAAGGGTAATTATTGCACGAAGCCTGGTAGGAGACCAGAACGAGCAAGAGAAACCCCCTACAGAAATGGCAACCGCGGCAGGACCTTGGCAGCAGGAATGTAGCGTGTTAGATCAAGGTTTAAATAAACTAAATGTGATGGATGAGAGGATAGCGGATTATGTTTTTGGGAAGGGAAACCTTACAAAACAATGGATATCTGACCTAATAAGGGATAGCCGCCCGCTAGACGCAGCCATCAAGTGGACAGAAGGCAAAGAGCACAAAAGATCTGTAGAAAAGGCGGTCTGGCTGATGTGTTACAAGAAGCAAGTCCAGCTTTTGGACCAGGTCGTTGTAGCACAGACAGCCCAGATCAAAGGGCTGCTCACAGAAGTAGAGGAAAAGGTTGCGGGAGGTCAGAAGCTGATTGAATCGCTTAACGCACTGAATCAGGAACGCCAATCCGCAACCCACTGCCATGAGACCCGGATAGAGTATTTGGAATGTCAGGTCATTGAGGCCAAGGCCAGTGAAGGTAGAATGAGAGAGAGATGTTTCCGCCTAGCCAAGCAGGTAACGACACAGGAGGAAAGTATTTTGGGGGCCAGGGCAGCATACAAGATGGCCATGGAGGATAGGTCTGAGAACACCAACCATAGCGCTTGCCACAAGGAGCTAGAGGGCCTGAGAATGGCCCTAGCCAAGGCAAACGGATTGGTGTGTCTCATAAACCCGCCAGCGAGCCAGCTACTGTTAGCCAAGGAATCCAAAAGACCGATTCCACAAGAGACAGTTAGGGTACCAACCCCCGAGCCCTCAGCACCTCCTGCCTATGATGAGTCTTGGACTCCGGGGAAGGAAACGGAGGAGTCAGACACAGGGGTTCTTGAGGCAGAGCAACCCCAGAGCAGAGTCCCACGCGTCACCGGAGGCTTGGTCCAGACCAAGCGAATGGCGATGATGGACCCCTTGTGAATCAGATCATAATGCCCCATAGCGCACGACAGCTAAGGGAAATGATCAGTGACATCCCAAAACTCTCCGAGTCAGGAGATCCCTCAGTGCATTTTCGGGACGAGGAGCAAACCGCAGCAGTTAATGACTGCAATGGGGCCGAAATGTCCAAAATGCTGCTGTTCTCCCTGGACAGCTCACTCCTCCAATGTCTCCCTGACGAGAGCAAGAGAGGGCGAAAAACGTACGAGGAGATACGGAATGAGATCCTGGAGATTATAGGGGAGGGTGATGGAAGTCCGTTCCTCCGATTGGAAAGGACGATACAGCTAGCGGGAGAACCCCCACGGGTTTTCACCGGAAGGTTGTGGCCAGTGTACCGGCGCAGCTGCCCGGGAGGACCGGACCGGGATGCGCTAGATGATGACCAAAGGGCTCATTGGCTCCGGTGTCTGGTCGCCAATTGCTTGCCGTCGGTGAGGGAGCAGGCCAAAACATGGTTTGACCCCACTAACCCCCACTCCACGGAGGAAATAGCACTTGATCAGCTCACGATAGGTTACAGGAACAACAAGAGTAGGAGTGTGCCTTCCTCAAAGGGAAAGGTGCATGAGGCAAGGCCTGCAGCTCCTGCTAAAAAGGAATGGCATCAGGAGGGGAATCGCGCCCCCCAAGCCAAGAGCAGTTGCTACGGGTGTGGAAAGGAGGGTCATTGGCGCCGGGACTGTAGAAATCCGTGGAAGGATAATAGAGGGAAATTTCCCACAGCCCAAGCCCAAGCCCAGACCGCTGCCCCAGCACCAGCCCAAAACCAAACCGTAGCTCCTGCCCCAGCACCAACCCAAAGCCAAACCGTAGCCCCTGCCCCAGCACCAACCCAAAGCCAAACCGTAGCCCCTGCCCCAGCACCAGGAGCTGGTGCAGTTGTGGATCCCGCCGCGATTGAGTCGATTTTACAGACAATGCGGTCCCTAATGACCTCGCAGGGGAAGGTGGCAGTTGTCAACAACCCTGTTGCTCCCCCAGCCCCAACCGCAGCGCCCCAATGACTGAAGCCCGCGCAGCCCGTCTACCTGTGTCCGCTCCGTTATGACGCGTGGAGAAGACCCGTTGTGGAGATGGAGGTGGAGAAGGAAAAGGGTAGTTACCTGTTGGATACGGGAGCATCATGCACCATGATCCACACAGCTAAGCCTTTTGCCTCACCTCTATCTACCCAGGCTCCATTCTCAGTAGCGAGTTTCACAGGCAGAGAACAGGCTGGCGCGTACTCCATCCCGCTCTCCATTCATTTGGGAGCACTCCAAACCACATGGATGTGCATCCTATTGAAGTGGAATGAGGGGGGTGGGAAAGGCATCCTCGGGGATGACTTCTTGGTGGAACACGGGATCCTCGTGGACCTTAGAAATCACTGTCTCTGGGGAGCCGAGAATGGATTAGGTAAGGTAGTTGTGATCCCAGGGAAGGGAGAAAAAGGGACCCTGTGCACCATGAAGCCGTCAGGGGGTTACGACCTCGAGCTTCTGGTCGCGGACGTCCCAACGGACTTGCAAGCGTTTGTGTCGGACAATCTGACCGCGTTTGCCACCCACAAGCACGACTGTGGGAGGGTCACCGGGTTTGAGGTCAGCGTAGACGGGGACCCCATGATCCGACCCCAAAAGCAGTATAACTTCCCCAAGGAGGCAGAACCCGACATGGAGACAGCAATATCTTCCTTGGTGCGGCAGGGCATATTGAGACAAATAGCCACTCACGTGAACTCCCCATTATGGCCGGTAAAGAAGCCGGACAATTCATGGAGGGCCACGGTGGACTATAGAGTCCTCAACAGTAACATCCCAGCCTGCGCGCCCACGGTAGCAGCAGTTGCCGACCTAATAGGGAGTATTCCAGCCTCCGCGACCACGTTCACAGTGTCGGATATCTCGAACGGTTTTTGGTCCATTCCGTTGCGGCGGGAGGATCAGTACAAGTTTGCCTTTACTTTTAAAGGGCAACAGTACACTTGGAACTGCTTGCCGCAGGGTTTTCACAACAGCCCCAGCATTTTCCATCAATGCATGGCGGGAAGTTTAAAAGAATTTAGCCAGCCCAATCAGAGTGCAGTATGTGGACGACTTACTCCTGTTCACGGACTCAAGGGAGGAGCACGGCCCACTATTAGCCGAATTATTGGAGCTGCTGGAAAGGAAGGGTTTTAAAGTAAACCCAAAGGAAGCACAGATTGGCCAGCAGGAGGTGAAATTCCTGGGTCTGGCCATCCGCGCCGGGGAAAGGGCCATAGATAAGGCTAGACGGGAATCGGTGCAAGATCTACCGATCCCTAACACAGTAACGGGTGTAAGGTCCTTTTTGGGGTTGACCGGGTACTGCAGGGATTTCATCGAGGACTATGCAGCCACAGCAGCCCCGCTACTCCGACTCTTACACAAGGGAGTTGAGTGGTCTTGGGATGAGGGGTGTCAGGCAGCATTCGAGAAGTTGAAAAGGGATCTGCAGACCGCGCCAGCCTTAGGGGCCATAGATGGGGGAGAGGAGTTCTTCCTGGAAGTAGCCGCTAGTGGGGACAGCCTGAGCGCCGTGCTGCTCCAGGAGCGACACGGCAAGCTGAGACCAGTGGTCTATTCCTCCAGGGTACTCACGGATGTGGAGAGGAGTTTTTCCAATTGCGAACAGCATCTCCTGGCCACGCATTGGGCTGTGAACAGATCAGTGATCTTCACAGGAACCTCTCCCATCACCCTCCTCACCCATCACACCCCCACAAAGATGCTTCTGGATGGAAGGATTAAGGATGGGACTGTAAGCAGCGCCCGGATTGCGCGCTGGACCCTCCTCCTTTCCCAGATGGATCTCAAAGTTAAAGGTCTCTGCGAGCCGAAGCTCGCAGCCAACATGGTATGTCCCGGAACAGCCCATCGGTGTTCCGTCGAAGGGGTATGGGAGGTTAACATAGGTTTACGGGCCGGGATACACCCCACAGGCCGCGAGATCTATGTAGACGGTTCCAGCACGGTATCTGCTGGCGAACGACTCACAGGGTGTGGAGTTTATGACCCTGCGGCAAACATTGTCTTGGCAATTAAGCTCCCCAGCACGATGAGCGCACAGCAAGCTGAACTGTCCGCGGTGGCGTACGTGGTCACCCACCCCGAAATCTTCCCGACCCCATACACTAATTGCTCGGACAGCATGTTCACATGCAATTCGTGTATGGAATACCTCGCCATCTGGTCCCACCGCGGATATACCTCCGCGGACAGACGGCCTTTAACAGTTAAGCCCTTGCTGGAAAAGATCCTGGCAGCTGTGGGAGAGGAAGGGGAGGTGTTCATCCATAAGGTGAAGGCTCATTCCACCACAGAACCCCGCAGTCAGGGCAACCAGCAGGCGGATGCGCTAGCCAGGGAGGGTGCCCGCAACGGCATTCTCTGGGACCCCTATGGACCCGGACCCGTGGCGGCGATCCAAGGCGGGGAGGGGACTCCAGGGAACACAGGGGTGACACCGCCCCTAGACCTAAAAACCGTCCAAACCCTGGATCCCGCCCTCAAAACGGTCCTAAAAGCCATTGTTGAGGGCAAGCAGGTAGAGGGTCCGTACAGTACGGCAGCCCTCTCAGTCAAGGAAGGCATGCTGTTCCGAGAGGAGCAGTGGGTTGTGCCGCAGCAGCACCGGAGGGAATTCCTTCAACTGGCCCACGAGGGTCCAGGGGCAGGACACCCCGGGCCTGAGGTTACTTGGCAACGGGTAGAGCAGGCGGGATGGTGGCCGGGACTTAAAGACGATGTCCGCGAGTTCTGTGCGAGCTGTCTTGTGTGCGCTGCAAACAACCCAGACCCCCAGAAAAGGAAGGTGCCCATAGGACACATCAGGAACCCCTGCCCGCCACCCAGGGCGGGTATAAGTATTGCCTTATTCTGGTGGACGTGTTCACCAAATGGGTAGAAGCTTTCCCGTGCAGAACAGCTACGGCACTGGGTACTGCCAAGATCTTGATCCGGGAAGTGTTCTCACGGTGGGGACTCCCCCGTTTTGTTGAGTCCGATCAAGGGAGTCAGTTCACCAGTCAAGTGATGCAGAACACCCTCATGCTCTTGGGCATTGAAGGGAAGTGGCACGTAGCTTACAATCCCCAGTCGTCCGGGATTGTTGAGCGCATGAACCGGACCCTCAAGGAAAAGCTGAGGAAAGAGACAATGGGCTCGCCCCAGAAATGGGCGGAGGTCCTGCCTTTAGTCCTCATGGGGATCCGAGCCAGCCAGTCCAAAAGTACAGGATACTCCCCGCACGAATTAATGACTGGGAGGATCATGCGAACACCCACCCATGTACTAGCCCCGGTGCTCACTGAGGGCCAACTCCAAGAGGTGAAACGAGACAAGTTCGTCCAGACCCTTTTGGAGCGCCTGAAACAGATTTATGGGCAGGCGGCTGGGAACATAGGGAGACAGCATCAGGGCAATCGACTGTTGCTGGAACCTCGTAAGCAACAAGAGTGGGAAGTCGGAGACCAGGTCATGGTTAGGAACTATGCCCGGGTGGGGAGTTTTGAACCACTGTACATGGGGCCTTACAGCATTGTAGACAAGGCCAGCCCCATGGTTTATGCAGTGAAGGTGCCCCGACGTACAAAATGGTTTCACATTAACCAGTGCAAACTGTTTAAGGCGGGTGCACAAGGGCCAACAACAGTGGCCAGGTCTGAGAATGAAAATCCCCAGCCTGCGACAGAGTCACAGACCACACAGGCTGGAACAGTGGCCTGCGTGAAGGGAGGAGTCATCCCATTGGAGTGGGAGGTCTCCCCCCTGATTTGGGATTCGGACGGGGAGGAGGCCGAACAGCTCGACCCCGCCCTTGACCCGATCACGGAGGAGGATGAGTCAGAGGGCGAAGATTCCGCCCTCGACTCAAGCTCAGGGGAGGTAGGGATTGGGGGAGGAGACTCACAACCTGTAGGGACAGGTGAGGTAGAGTCGGACACCACAAATCCCGGCCCCGGGGGGGCGGAGCCAGAGGGAAGGGAGCCGGAGCCGGCAGCTGTGGTGGGACCACAGGCTGTGACGGTGAAAGTCCCAACCCCCGGTCCGTCAGCCCTGGGAGCCTCACCCAAGGCAGCCCCTCGTAGGTCGACTCGAAAGCCCCAGCCCAGAAAGCAATGGTCCAACTCTCCCTATCTTCCCCAACCTCGATACAGAGCAGCCCGAGAGAGGCACGATTCCCATTCAGCAGAGACAGGCTGCGGGGGATCAAAGCCAAAGGTCAGTGCAGCCCCGCCACAGGAAGCAGCGCGCTGCAGCCCTCACAGGAATTAGGTAGGCCGCCCGAAGGAGGGCGGCGCTGTATATAGGTTTAGGTGATGATGTTCAAGTATAAGTCATTTTAATGTCAGTTTAGGATGGGAAAAGTTTGCAATGACGAAATGTTTATAGAATAGTTTTCAAAGTCTGCCCAGTATGTGTGGTTGTTTGGAAGCAGGGTCAAGGGACCCGCGCGTCCGTTTAATTAAGCCAGCACCTGTCGGGAGCCTGGCTACATCATCTTGTCGATTACAGGAACCAGGGATACAATGGAAAGGATTCTCGTAGGGATCGCGGTGATCGGGTGCGGGCTGGCCTACCGGGGCCGCACCAAGGACGTCATCGTGTTCGGGTGTTCCGGGGACACAGCCCCCATCGCGACGGATGGGACGGGGAAGCGAGAGGTTGAGGAAACCGCCACCTACTTCCACCAAGGGAGATGGCCAGGATGGCTGGGGACAAATTCTACGGAATACTCCAGCAATTTCGGTTTCGCCTACCAAGAGACTTCATTAATGTGCCCTCGGGTGAGGATCCTTGCACCCAGAGTCAGCGTTACCGTGGGAAGGAAGATCTGTTTGGTGTGTAATGGGAACGTACCACTAAGTCGATGGTGGTGGTTACGAAAGCTGGGAAAGGACATGAAAAACTCTACTATCGAGTGGGAGTGACTGGGTAACAATACCCATCGGACAATTACGGGGACTCACGGACAGTTACGTGTGTGTTGGGACAAATGGTGGGAACCAGATGAAGGAATATATGTCTGTATGTGGGGTTCGAAACGCGTCTGCCCCAAGGGCGTATCCATCTTTTTCCAGAGGCAGTGGCAGGACGAAGGAAAGGGGATGAGATGGGATGTCAGCAGTCGGGCGTGCGGAGCCCCATACTCCCCGATTCTGGTAAACGCCACTGAACTCATCACCCGCCCACGCAAGCCCCTGCCCACAATCCCGGTAGCACTAGCCCAGAAGGAAGGGTGCCCCACCACCACAAAGGGACCCGGGAACGGGTTAGTATTGGTACCCACCGGTCAGATGCTGTACCAAGGGATACACTATGCGGTGGCCTCAGTGATTTTAAACCTCACTGAGGTACGATTGCCGGAGTGGTGTCCCAGAGAGACGGAACAGTTGTACCAGGTACTGTTAACCCGAATGTTCAGACAATTTTATGAGTTTGACTTTGCCGACATCGACAAGGCCAAGTTATACACCACACCACAGGAAGTTTTGGATCGGGTAGGGAGGCAAAGAAGGGGTACTGTAAATGACATTTTCATTGCTTTTAACACCGGAACATCTGTTGTCAACGCTCTAGACAACGTGGAGCTGCAGACACAGATCAATGGTTTAAAAACCCAGTTGAGGAACATACTGACAAGCGAAAATAAGGTAGTGGGTTCTGAGCTGCATGAAGACCAAGCCATGACACTACACTTAAAGGAAATAATTGCCGAGCTGGAGAAGCACGCTAGGACAGTAAATGCGCTCATTAAGGAGGATCGGAATGCGTCCGATCAGGCTGCGCAGAACGAGGCTTGTGTGCTATACGGGGCGTGGTTACTGGGCGAGGGCCGCAGTAATCTGGAGGATTTAAAACAAGGTTTGGTCCCGTCCTGGATCAGCAACAAGCACTTGCAAGCGCTCCACCCTTTCGAGAACGCATTAAGTCCGTGCCAGCTCAGACTAGCCGCAGAGGCGTACCCAGTCCCAGTGGACTGCGGACGCTCGAATCACACTATCATGGGAATCGTAATAAGGATGCCGGTGTTGGGTCCTGCAGCTAGGCCCGCCCCGGTATACAGGGTGGAGAACATTGGAGTCATTCAGGGGGGTGCGCACATTCGTTACGCAGTGCTCCCGCCTTATGTCATCAGATGGCAGCATACGATGACAGGCACCGACCTCTCGGGGTGTCGTAGCTGGGGAACACACATCATCCTGTGCCCCCAGCATTTGAATGCCTTTTTGAAACCACAGTGCGGGTTCAGAGCCGCTAGCGCGAAGCCGATAAATTGCACCATGGAGGCAATGGCAAAGGACCATGTGCCCCCGCAGGTGGCATACATCGGAGGTGGGACATACTGTGTCACCACTGCAGCGCCTCACTACCGCCATGGACAGCACGAGGGGTGTCCGGTCAGTGACAGCAGTTTCTGTTTCAAACCCAGGGCTGAAGTTCAAGTGGCACAACAACGGATTGTCCCCATTCCTGCACCCTCCACCGTTCATCTCACTGTAAAAGAGAATTTCACGGACTTGCAGCGATTCGTCGCGCATTTTGGTTATGTCATTCCCCCTCTCCCCGAACACCTCACCAAGATTTTAAAAGCCGTTATAGTTTCACAGAAGCATTTCTACACACTGGAACAGAAGACAATAGAGATAGGGAAAGACATATTGGACATAGTCACCCCACCATGGTGGGACCTGTTCACCAATATAGAAATCCCGGCCTGGATTAGAATAGCATCCCACATCCTAGTAGTGTGTCAGGTTTTAATTGTAATATTTTTATTGTTCGTGCATTGCAAGAGAGGCAAACGCCTCCAGAGGCACGAGAACACAGGAGAATGGAGAGAACGCTATGTACGAGTGGGGGAGGAGGACACCCCTGTGTAAGCAGCTAGCGTTAAAAGTTATAAGCGTCCCTCCATTTTTAGATTTTCAGATACTGCAGGGTTTAAGTGTGTGAATATTGTAATGTTATAGCCGTTTGGTAAAGTTTGTTTTTTTGATTAATAAAAGGTGTATACAGGTGGCGCAAGGAACATTGGGCCCTTCACATCTGAAAGATTTATTGTGTTATAGTTTAAGGTAATACTGCCTATGATTGTCCAATTGTACAGAAGGTAATTTTCTGAAATGGGAACTGCATGTGTCATGGGGGTCATGGATAGTTAATTACCGGGAATGTTTGGACGTGAGGAATCGGAAAAAATTTGCTCACCAAGGATTATTGATACTGTAAGCCAGCTATCAGTATCACAGGGGGGACTGTAAGATCCAAATTTTTAATTATATAATCACACGAGACAACAGGATTAATAACACAGCTTTATTGACCAAAAGAAGCTTGTACAGATAAAACCTTTGATAAAAGGGCACACAAAATGGCCGCCGGACCTCGTGATCAGTTTCTTGGACCATTTGATTTCTGTTACTGCAAGCCAGACAGGCTTGTGGATTGAGAACAGTAAGCCCGTGAAAGCCAGTATCGGGAAACCGAAACTCAGGGAAATGGGCATACATATTCAATTGGATTCTAAGTACAAGACAGTTTCAGGCAAACAGGATGGGGCCCATCAAGATATGGGCGGACAATGCATGAACACTTAAACCCATTTAATGTACAAAGGAAAAACCGTTTAACAGCCATCAAGGGAAATCTCCAGACCGATCAATATGCAAACCGAGTTACGGTGACAAAGTAAAAGACATTATCGGCCAGTAAGGCCAGTTAAAGCTATCACCGGCTCCCGTTACAAGACAAAGCGCCCCTGCAGAGATTTCTGCCCGCCAAAATTATTACAAAGACTGGACTATGATCTGGCGGGAGATAAGGCTGGCCCAAAAGGGTATAACTATGGATTTTGAAAAAGTCCATCAGCGCCTCTTCTACCTCGGTAGCTTCGGAATTCGATCAGGACGTTTCGGACGGACATTTCGGAAAGGACAACGTGGTCGATGTTCAGCCAGACAAGGCTCGGCCACGACGAGAAGACGACGAGGGTGGCCCGGGTACCGTTGTCGGGAGATCATCGACGACCCAGGCCGAAGAAGAAGACACCCTCGGGAAAACCGACGATCCAGGCCGGAGGGAAAGGATATTCCGGGCCTAGCACTTCCGTGCCTCAACATCCCATTCTCAAGGTGTTTTCCTGTTCCATGAATCCAAATCCACAACAGACTTAGTGGATTTCAGTCATGACGAGCGCTCACCGAGGCTGTGTCCACTGCCTCATCGCCTGAGAGAGAGAGAGAAAAACAAGCTGCGCCAGAAGTTTCCAAATCCACGTGACGATGGAAAGCTGTGCCAAAAAGGCTGCGAACCCCTCCTTTTCGCGAGTTTGAAAGTGGTGAGCATGATCCCGAGTTCCTCAAGTCGAAACTTAGTTTAGGTATAAGGGGAGGGAGAGGGTAAGGGTAATCGTAATGTGTTTCCCCTTTTTCGATGTGCCGTGTGTTTCCCATTTCCATGGAATCAAATTTATAGGTATGTGCATGCTTGTAGTCGCTTTGATTTGTGCTTATGATATGTATTTTGTAATGCTGCAAACTGTTTAATAATAAAAGCATCCATTTCGTGCTATTCCACCTGGTCTATTGAGTCTTTCTCTGCACTACAGTTCCCTGCACCTAAGTCCAAGGTCTAGATCCGTAGGGAAGAGTGGGTCGAACCACTCAAGGGTAATTATTGCACGAAGCCTGGTAGGAGACCAGAACGAGCAAGAGAAACCCCCTACATTGCGAAAGTGGGCGGCAGGCGTGCCGGCCTGCGGGAGCTGCCTGTCTTCTACCAGGAACTGCTATGGGTTTGGAACTACGTCGCTTCCAGGCGGAGCTCTCCCCCGTCAGGAGCGGCGGCTCTCCTTTGGGAGCCGCTGCTCAGGAATCCGCACCTCCACGAACGCGGGTTCGGGCGGCTGGCGGAGGGCAGGGCTGTGCTTGGCAAGGTGACCAGAGTCGGGGACCTGCTCGATGGCGGAGGAGCGGGCTGGATGGCGCCGGAGGAGCTGGCGCGGCGCCTGTCCTGGGCCAACGTCCGGCTCGCGGTCGAGGCCTTCGAATCGGTGAAAGCGGCACTGGGCCCCGACTCCACTCGGTGTATCGAGGCGGCTCAAGCACGTGGGGCGATCCCGTCCGAGCTTACCCCCGTTCGGACGGAATTCCTCATCGGCGCCCGGCCCCGAAACTCCCCTCGGGAACCGGCGCCTCACAACTTGAGCCATCTCGAGGAAATACCCTCCGTGCCTTTTCATTCCGCGCGGAGGGGTTTCCTGTATGGGCTGCTCCTGCACACTCTCCACTTTGCCATCTTCGTCTACCGTCCGGACACACCTTGGCGTGGCGTCTTGCCGACTGGCGGTGGCGGAGGTCCCCAATGGAGGACTCTCTACGCGGGAGTCCTCCCTTGTTCCATCGGGGACTTGGCCTGGCGGGTGTTGCATGGAGCGGTCCCGTGCAATAAGGTTTTAAGTAGGTTCACGGACTCCCAGGCCGCCTGCATTTTTTGCGGCCTGGAGGAGTCCGTGTTTCACGTTTATATGGAATGCGAGAGGTTGCAGCCCCTCTTTCACTACTTGAAGGGGCTGCTCCTCGATTTTTGGTTGCACTTCAGTCCCACGCTCTTGATCTACGGTCACCCGGTGCGGAGGGGAGCGGACAGGTTGGAGGACCTCCTTGTGGGCCTGCTCCTGGGCCTGGCTAAAAGAGCCATCAATTGGTCCAGGCAGCGGGCGGTCGAGGGGGTCGTCCAGCCGGATTGCCTGCCTCTCTTCCGCGGCCATGTTCGCGCCCGGGTGGCCCTGGAGATGGAGCACGCGGTGTCCGCCGGTGCGCTTGAGTATTTCCGCGACCGGTGGGCGCCGCGGGGACTGGAGTGCATCATCAACACGGACAACCAAATTTTAATTTGATTTGTTAAGCTTTAGTTGAACTTTTGTTTATTTACAGTCGAATTGGTTTTTTTTGGGTCCAAATAAAAGAGTACCCTCTGTTCAGTAAATACCTGTTATTATTGTTCTCCTGCATTCCGTGTATTATTTATACTCGGACACTACATTGAGAGTAAGCAATTCCAGCACATCCATGAGAAGCCAACAAGGAGCTTCAATGTAGGGCAACCAGTCTTGGCCCACGGCTACCGAACAGAAAAATGGCAGCCAGGAACGATATGCACACGGCAGGGCCCACTAATGTACACAGTGGACGTTGGGGAGAGCATCGTGAGACGCCATGCTGACCAGATCCTAGAGTCACAGGAACAAGTCAACCCCATGCCTCGCCCATACGTACCTGGTGATGAACCCGACATACAGGTAGCATCTTCCCCAGAAACAGTAGCATCGGAAGCTGATGAACCAACCGACGACAGGGGGCCAGAATCGCCTCTGCACCAAGAGCAAGATACTTGGGAAAGGCGCTATCCAGAAAGGATCAGGAAGCCTCCCCAAAGACTGAATTTATAAATAGACTATTTTCAGCTAACGTTGTATGTTAAAAGTGTTCATTGTAATTAGTTTCATATTTAATTGTTAAATGAGTGTTATGGTACTGTTAATCTAAAAGGGGAGGAATTGTAATGTATGTACCTTTAAGGGGGGAACTACTTTCTACAGCTCATGTATGCTGTAGTACCGGCAGTGACCACACCTGTATATAACGCTGAGTAGTAATCTGTTGTTTCAGTTGCAGTTTGAACCACGTTGAGTAAACACCTGTAGTACCGTTCTCTGCAGTGCTTTTCTTATTATTACATGGACGGAACACGGGGCGCAGCCGAGCTTCCCATTTAATTACCGCCTTGCGAGCGGAGGTCGGCCCAGTTCGCGACCTGCAAGGCTATCGCTGACATCGCCCATGGCAGCTTAGTGGGGCATGGCCGAATTTCTGCCGTGGGGCGATAAGGGGCCATGGCGCTTAGCAATGACATCATTGCCGGTGGCGCAGCATCGCGGGGCGCTACTGGCAACTGCTGCCTCTAATCGCCCGCTGAATTTCGCGGGAGGCGTTAGCGGAACCACGTCCGAGCACTAGGGGATTTGTGCCCCGTTAGCGCCCCCGAGAG
Organism: Somniosus microcephalus; assembly: GCF_052327205.1. Lineage (NCBI taxonomy): Eukaryota > Metazoa > Chordata > Chondrichthyes > Squaliformes > Somniosidae > Somniosus > Somniosus microcephalus. The sequence goes on from NC_140993.1 coordinate 73,207,664, forward strand.
GCGCAAACCAACCCAATTTTTCCCCCACAATGTCTGCTTCCTTCTCTGAAAATGTATTTATACATCAATCCCATCTTTGTTCACTAGATGGCTCTTTACAACATTTCGCAGTTCATTATATCTTTGTTTCAGGAAACAGCAACTTTTTAAAACTAAACTCAAAGGGGAAGAAATTCAGTATCGCCTTGTTTGGGGCGCCGTTCTCGGCCGTGCGCAAATTTTAGCGCCTGGCGCTAATTATCGCCTCTGATGGCAAACGGCTTTTATCGCCCCTGGAGGTGATTGGAGCACTAAATCAGGTGCTACACACCTCTCTTAAGGCGCTAAGGCCAAGGAGCGAGGTGCTACCTCAGAGCACGGGCGCAGTGCAGGTGCTGTCAGTTACCGATTGAACACAGACACACTGGCGCCGGTCAGTTTTTAAAGGGGAGGGTTGATCTTGCTCTCCAGCCACACCCTGCTCATTGGAGCCTTGAATCTTGGCCTGGACAGACCTGTGCCTAAATCTTCCAGCCAAGGACTATGGAGAGGGCCAGGGAGCGAGCACAGCGCTTCAGCGAGTGGGCCTTGGAGGCTCTGTTTGGCGCGGTGGAGCACAGAAGATCTATACTGTACCCAGAGAGTGGCAGGAGGCCTTTGCCACGCGAGTACAGAAGAGTGTGGAGGGAGGTGGCTCAGAGAGTGTCCTAAAGCAGCATGGTGCCCAAGACCCATTTCCAATGTAGAAAAAAGTTCAACGACCTCATTCAGGTCGTCAGGGTGTGTGGCTTTTTTTCAAAACCTCTACATCCCTCCATCTCAACCTCACTCGATGGCAGAGGGTGTTAAAAGCCCCAATGCCCAACCCTCAGCCAACACCTATGGCCCTTTCATCAAACACACACGCACATTCCACACTTTGCATATAGTAAGGGCTATTCAACTATGGGAGGCACATCAGGCAAGACCATGGCTGCATACAGTAAGGGCTATTCAACTATGGGAAGCACATCAGGCAAGACCATGGCTGTATATTTACTCAGACGCCGTCCTTTTTCTTGCAGGCCAAGCTATCTCATAATAGGAGACAGCAGCAACGGACGGGTGGAGGGCGGCCTCAGCTGCAACCCCTCAGCGATCTTGAGGTGCACGTCCAGAGGATTGTGGCAAGCCGGGTGATCAGTCCTGTCGCCACTGGAGACGCCGACCCCGTTCTGGACAGCAATGGTAAGGTCATCACCTTCTTGTCCTCTCTCCTTCCACTTGTTCCTCACATCACCAGCCTTTGACACTTTCAATCCAACTTACTAAATCGCTGCACTCATTCCTCCCTTGCTGCCACCCTGTCCTCACGCTAAAGCCACTCTTGTACCTCCCTGCTTTCAGATGGTGATTCACCAGTTGAGGAGACGGGCCCTCAAGCTACCAGTGGGAGTGAAGCTGCAGGCGAGGAGGAAGAGGAAGCCGGAGCATCAGCGCAACCCTCTCCCGAGGAAGCCCATGCCCACACTGGGAACGCGCCTTCCCTGGAGGGGAGCAGGGGGGAATGGTCTGATGAGGGTGAAGCTCGAGGACCCAGCGGGCTGCAGCAACAATAATAATAATAATAATAATCAACTTTATTGTCATTGTTAGTGCACAAGTGCAGTACAACGAAATGTAGGCTTGTGGCTCCCGAGAGTGTACATTTTGATTAAGACACGATGGGGGTTAGGGAAGGTCGGGGGCCTTCTCCCCGGAGGGAGAGTATGCCATCGAGTCCTACTGCACTGGACACAGAGGAGGGGTGGGTCCTCGCTGAAATGAGCACCCTGGCGCTGCACAGGCACACTGAGCTCATGGGTGCAGTGGGAAGGGTGCCCGAATGCATTGAATCACTGGCAAGGAGTGTGGAGCACATCGCTGTAGCACAGGCGGATGCCACGCAAATGCTTAGTGCTGCAATGCAGTCCCTGGCTGCTATGAGCCCATCTCTGACTGTTCTCATGCAGACTCAGATTGAGGCCACACGAGCACTGACTGCTGCCATCCTCGCTGGTTCGGACACATTTCCCCAGGGCTCTCACCACGCCGCAGCAGGCCAGCAACCTGTGCTCCAGCAGATTGCTCTGGATGCTGAAGTGCTGCCCCGTGGGAGTGCCAGTGTGTCGGTCGAGCAGGGAGTTGCTGTCCTCTCTCAAGATGACAGCATTCCTACTGCCACCACTGTCACTTCTCCACTGCACTTGCCACCGCCTGTAGGACGGACTGCTGCCGCCCATGCAGAGTTGGTGCAGTCTGCAGCCGGGCCCTCCAGGCCCAGAGCTGGTCGAGGCCATCCTTCAAGGGCATCTGCAGTCTCAGGTTGTGACAATCAGCAGTCTTCCACCAGCCTTGTTGCAGCCACTGGGGTCCCATTACGGAGGAGCTGCAGGGTGGGAAGGGGGGAAGTGCGCAAGGGAAGGAGATCACCCTCGAAGGGCAAAAAGTAGGAGGTGTGACAAAATGTTGTTCATTGTTTTAATAAAGGCCAAGGTTCGTGGTCAAATTTTTTTTACTGTTTTGGACATTGTCTCCAGGTTGTGAGAGCCAGTTATGTTAATAACTGTTTTTTTTGTGTGTTTCTTTCTATTAGTTTGTCATGCGGAAATGAGACACACAGAGTTTGTAAAATAAATAAGTTTTTGTATTCAAAATGTACATGTTTGGTCTTTGCAATCATTGTGGCCTTGACCGGCTTAGGGGTTGCAGGTTGGTTTCATTCAGGTTGTTCTCAATGGCAGAAGCAATTTCCTCAGAAGGGCCTAGAATTGGCTTGCTATGAGCCTTTGATGGACGGCCCTTCCAGTTTCTACATTGTGTGCCTCCCTCCCGCCTTGGTGCTGCTGATGATCATCCTCCTCATTTTCCTCCTCCTCTTCCTCCTCCTCCTCCGGTGGTGCTCCAAGGCCTAGTGGCATTGGCTGGGTCCTGAGGATTGCCAGGTTATGCAGCATGCAGCACACAACAACGAAGTGGGAGACTCGCTCAGGTGAGTACTGAAGGGCTCCTCCAGAATGGTCCAGAGAGCGGAACCGTTGCTTGAGCACGCCAATTGTGTGCTCAATGATGTTCCTGGTAGCTTGATGGCTCTCGTTGTATCGCAGCTCAGCAGGGGTGTTGGGCGTATGGAGCGGTGTCATCAGCCAGGTGCACTGAGGATATCCCTTGTCCCCGAGAAGCCAACCACCTGGGTGATGCAATGCCTGGAAAAGGTCTGTCACAGAAGTCTGGCGCAGGATGACGGCATCGTGGCTGCTGCCAAGATATTGGGCATTGACGGCGAGTATCAGCTGTCTGTGGTCACAGACCAACTGAACGTTTAAGGAATGGAAGCCCTTTCGGTTGCGCAAATCCTCGGCATTCTCTTGAGGAGCACGCAAAGCCACATGTGTGCAGTCAATGGCGCCCTGCACCATGCGGAAGCCCGCTATCCTAGCAAAGCCCATTGCATGTTCTTGCTGCTTGTCCGGGGTCATGGGGAAAGAGATGTACTCTTGTCTCCTTTTAAAGAGGGCATTTGTGACCTGACGGATGCAGCAATGCACCGCGAACTGGGAGATATTGGCAATGTCCCCAGTAGCTGATTGAAATGAGCCGGTGGCATAAAAGTTGAGAGCCACTGTTATCTTCACTGTCACTGACAGAGACGTCCTGCTCCTCAGTTGAGGCTGCAGATCTGGCTGAAGCAGGTGGCAGAGCTCAGTGACCACCTCCTTGATGAAGCGCAGCCTTCACAAACACTGCTCCTCAGACATATTAATGTAGGAGAATTGTTGGTGAAATACCCTGGGAGGGTAAGGTCTCCTGTACAGAGGCCTGTTGGCCCTCCGCTGTCTGGCCATGATTGCCACTCTCTATCTGCGTCGCTGTGCCCTCCAAATGTGATGGAGCAGGACAACGCCCCCATCCATTGCAGCCCCCATAGTATCTAGGCAATCAAAGTTATGAAGGTCAAAAACCAAAGTACCTGCAAAGTTATGGTCAGAAGCCAAAACTACCTCAGACAGCGTTGACTCAATGCAGAAGTCTCTCTTTCTCTCTTTGTCTCTCTCAAAATCTCACACTCTCTCTCAGAACGAGTGGTGCAAAAATGGCTACTGTAGGAATGTCTAGTTCCTATCCAAAAGACTGAGGTCCACTCAGGTGATCAAATAAACAGGGTTTAATGAAAAGTAACAGCGTTTAACGATAACAACAGGAGAACATCTAATATAGGTCTAGTCAGTTCGGAGGCTCCACGAGGACTGCTAGGGCGGTCCCGTGGCTGACATCATGACATCATCACGTTTTTCCCGCCGGTGGGGGATCACGTGATGAACGGCGTGATGTCATCGCGTTTACCCGCGCTATTAAAGTGATCGCGCTCTGTACATGTAAACAGTGAAAACAAAGATACAGACTCAGGCTGTAGCCAACATATTATTAAAGGGAATTATATACAATTGATTGGAGTCCCTTAGTGGCTCCGCCACATGTGCCCCCCCTTTAGTAATCTGGGATGTTATGATTAAGGTTATCCACCAGGTGGTGCTGTAGCCAATGCTGCTACTAAGGTCAGAGGTTTGCTTCCTGTTAAGGTCAGAGGTTTGCTTCCTGTATAGGTCAGCACAAGGTGGAATGCCAGGATGCTGATGCAGGCTGTCTGTAAACGTGTTTCCCAGTTGTTAATAAAGTACTCGTGTTAATTCTACGATATCGCCTCTTTGAGTTCTTGTTCCACTTAATGGATTTATCACATTTGGCGATGAGGCAACTTAAGAACCCTGCATAAAGAAGAAAAGTCTGCCGGGACGTTTAAACAGCAAAATCACGAGCTAAAGTTAGCTACAAGCTGGAAGAGAGCATGGCTGCCATGGTAGGAACGGTTTCCGCTTTTGATATTCAAGCACAAACCTGGGAAGAATACTGTGAAGTGTTGGGTTATTTTTTTGAAGCAAATGAAATAAATGATGCTGGAAAAAGGAAAGCCATTCTGCTTAGTTCAGTGGGAAGCCAAACCTACAGTTTGATGAAAAATCTGCTCAGTCCTGAAAAGCCTGGAGACAAATCATTTGTTGAATTAGTGGCTTTGCTAAAAGAACATTTCAACCCTAAGCCTAGTGAGATTGTACAGCGGTTCAAGTTTAATTCAAGGAACAGGAAAGAGGAAGAGAGCATAATGGACTATGTAGCGGTGTTGCATAAATTAGCACAAGATTGCAATTATGGGAATAACCTGAAGGAAATGCTGCGAGATAGGCTAGTTTGCGGAATTATGGACAACCGAATGCAACGTAGATTATTATGCGAGACTGGGCTTACTTATGCAAAAAGCATTGGAACTTGCTCAAGCCATAGAGACAGTGAACCGAGATGTAAAAGAAATACAGGGTTCAGACAGGGCTAATGCTATGCAAGTTGCAGGTCAGGTTGTTGTGCACAAGTTGAACATGTGTCAGAAACCACAACGTAAGCATGTGAAGGCATGTTATAGATGCAAGGGCGATCACCTGGCGAGTGAATGCCAGTTTCTGGAGGAAAAGTGCTACAAGTGTGGGAAACAAGGACACATAAAATGAGCTTGCAGGGCGAAATCACCTGTGGAGGAATCCAAACCAAAAGGAGGAGGACAGCAAAACCAAGGAAGAGAAGTGAAAAAACATGGAGCACACCACATCAGCGGGGAAGCTGAGGAAGAAGAGGACATGTTCATAATGTATAGCATGTTAGAGAACATTCCAAAAGTGGCTCCTATCACATTGCAACTGACAGTAAATGACTCTAAGGTGAACTTTGAAGTGGATACAGGGTGCGGCATGACCATAATGAACAAGGCAGAGTACTCAAAATTGTGGAACCGTGCAAAAGTTCCAGAGTTAAAGCTTTGCTCCCTGCATCTTAAAACATATACAGGTGAACAAGTAGTGACATTACGTACAGCTAAGGTAATTGTGCAATACAGGGACACAGTGGAACAGCTACCTGTAGTTATAGTATCGGGTACTGGACCAAACCTGTTTGGTCAGGGCTGGATAAAAGAACTTAAATTAGACTGGGGAGCAGTACATCAAATAGATGCGGGCAAACAGTTGACTTTGCAAGAAGTGTTGAGTGAACATGAGCGTGTATTCAAGGAGGAACTTGACACTTTAATGGCCCCCCAGCTAAGATTTATGTAGACAAGGAGGCACCGCCAAGGTTTTTTAAACAACGACCTGTGCCTTATGCCATGAAGCCAAAGGTAGAGGCTGAGCTTGACCGTCTATTGAGAGAGAAAACATACTGGAGCCGGTGAAATGTTCGGAATGGGCAGCTCCCATAGTACCTGTGTTAAAACTGGACAATTCGGTAAGACTCTGTGGAGACTATAAATTGACTGTCAATCGGGTGTCCAAACTAGAGCAGTATCCTATTCCCAAAACAGAGGATCTCTTTGCAAACCTGGCTGGAGGAAAGAAATTCACAAAGTTGGATATGAGTCATGCCTACTTGCAGATTACACTGGATGATGAATCAAAGAAGTATGTCACCATAAATACACACAAGGGCTTGTTTACATATAACCGCTTACCGTTTGGTGTCTCATCTAGTCCAGCTATCTTCCAGAGGACAATCGAAGGTGTACTGCAAGGGATTCCACATGTTTCCATCTATCTGGATGACATTCTGGTGACGGGAAGAACCGACCAGGAGCATCTGAGCACTCTGAGAGAGGTACTACAGAGATTGGAGAGGGCAGGGTTCCGGCTCAAGAGGAGTAAGTGCACTTTCCTGGGGAATGAGACAGTGTTCCTGGGACACAGAGTGGACGCCACCGGGCTCCATCCACTCAAGGAGAAGGTAAAAGCACTGCAGGACGCCCCTGCTCCTACAAATGTGGCTGAGTTAAAAGCTTACCTGGGACTGCTGAACTATTATAACAGGTTTTTACCAAACTTGTCAACTGTGTTAGCACCTCTTCACAAACTACTGTGCAAGGAGACACAGTGGCAGTGGGGAGAGGAGCAGGGGGTTTCATTTGAACAGTCCAAGAAACTGATGCTGTCGTCGGATGCGCTTGTTCACTACAATGCAGAGAAAGACATCATTCTCTCTTGTGACGCTTCACCTTACGGGGTGGGGGCAGTTCTTTCACACTGCATGGAAGATGGAACTGAAAGACCAATAGGGTTTATGTCCCAAACTCTAACACCAGCAGAAAAAAAACTATTCCCAGTTAGACAAAGAGGGGTTAGCAGTAATGTTTGGGTTACAGAGGTTCCACAAGTACATATATGGCAGGAAGTTCACCATAAACCTCTTCTGTCTCTTTTCAATGAAATGAAAGCAGTTCCACAGATGGTGTCACCCCGGATCCAGAGGTGGGCAGTGATGTTGAGGGCATACGAGTATGTCATCATCTACAAGGCGGGCAAGTACCATGGGAACGCAGATGCCTTGAGCCGTCTTCCACTGCCAGGCACACCTATCCGTGCAGCTCCAGAGGACAGAGTTTTGATGTTGGAGGACACTGACACGGCACTTGTGACTGCAGAGCAAGTAAGAACATGGACAGGTAAAGATCCAGTACTGTCTAGAGTTTGAGAATATGTGGTGAGGGGATGGCCACAGCATCTGGAAGGGCCTGACTTCACACCCTACAGTGTCAGGAAAACAGAGCTGAGTGTGCAGGATGGTTGCGTGTTGTGGGGAGCATGAGTGATTATTCCACAGCCAGCATGACAGTCTATCCTAGGGCAACTACATCAGCGTCATCCTGGGGTCTCGCGTATGAAAGCCTTGGCTAGGAGTTACTTGTGGTGGCCAAAGCTAGATGAGGAGATAGAAAATCTAGTCAAGACATGCAGCACTTGTCAGGAACACCAGAAGGCACCAGCAGCGGCTCCTCTCCACCCCTGGGAGTGGCCGGATAAACCATGGAGAAGATTGCACTTAGATTATGCGGGTCCATTCATGGGGAAGATGTTCCTCATAATCATTGATGCACATTCCAAATGGATGGATGTTTATCCTGTAAATTCTGCTTCCGCCACTACTGCTATAGACTGCCTGCGTCAGAGCTTCAGTAATCAAGGGCTACCGGAGATCGTGGTGAGTGACAATGCCACTTGTTTTGTGAGTGCAGAGACAAAAGAGTTCTTGAGAAAAAATGGCATTGTGCAGGTGACCTCAGCTCCATATCATCCGTCCGCGAATGGACTTGCGGAGAGAGCCGTACAAACATTTAAGGAGATGATGAAAAAAAGTGCAGAAGGGAGTTTAGCAGCCAAGGTGTCACGGGTTCTGTTCAGCTACAGAATAACACCTCAATCCACCACAGGACTCTCTCCTGCTGAGATGTTATTAGGTCGTAGACTACGCTCCACTCTTGACCTTGTCCACCCAGACCTAAAAAGGAAAATGGAAAACAGACAAAACAAACAAAAAGAGAACCATGACAAAGGAACAAAGAGCCGAAGTTTTGGAGAAGGAGATGCGATCCTTACCAGGAATTTCAGTTATGGACCAAAGTGGATTCCTGGCTTCATAGACTCAATGACAGGTCCAGTATCATACAAGGTCATGTTGGGAGATGGTAGGGTAGTACGCAGACATGTAGATCAGATACTTCCCAGACAAGGGGAAATTGAAATGAAGGTTCCAGATGCAATGACTGAAGACAGGGTTGCCCCCAGTTATCCAAGGGCATCTGTGGTGCCACCACCAGGGACAGAGATAATTCCACAGGAACCTATCCGTCAAGAGGAAACCATCGTTGCAGAGTCAGATACTCTGAGCGCTGCTCAGGAGCAGCTGGTGGCTTCACCACAAACAAGCAGGGACTTTACTGTTAGACGTTCACAAAGGCCTCGCAAGCCACCAGAGAGATTGATACTGAACTGGTAGATTCATCAAGTATGGAACATGATGAATGGAGACTCCTTACGTGACCCTCAGGAATGGTTGTTTGTTAAGAAATTCATACTGAAATCTTAAGGGGGGAGGGATATAGTAATCTGGGATGTTATGATTAAGGTTATCAACCAGGTGGTGCTGTAGCCAATGCTGCTACTAAGGTCAGAGGTTTGCTTCCTGTTAAGGTCAGAGGTTTGCTTCCTGTATAGGTCAGCACAAGGTGGAATGCCAGGATGCTGACGCAGGCTGTCTGTAAACGTGTTTCCCAGTTGTTAATAAAGTACTCGTGTTAATTCTACGATATCACCTCTTTGAGTCCTTGTTTCACTTAATGGATTTATCACACCCCCAGAATTGTCTTTAATAGCAAAAGTAAAATGGCGAGGAGGCCTGACAAGCCTGTCAGATCGACTTCTGTAGCCTTGAAGTGGAAGCTGATGGATGGCGGGCGAGCTGGCGGGCGGTTGCGTTTGATCTGACACGGCGACTGTGGGCGGTCGGCCACATTTCGGCGGTTGTGCGATTTCAACTGGGCGGTCAAGGTCCAAGTGAGCCGGCTTCAACTGGTCAACCGAAATGTGGTCCGGTTTACCTCCGACGTCGACCAAAAAAGATTTGTCTCCCGGCTCTATCACACGGAAAGGGCCAATGTAAGGGGGTTTGAGCGGGTCCCGATGAGCGTCGTGGCGGATAAACACATAGTCGGCGTTCTTCAGCTCAGCTGGGACGTGGGAGCTCTGCAAGCCGTGATGCGACGTAGGCACTGGAGCGAAACTTCTGGCTGCCTCCTGGTGGCTGATGAGTTGCTGGGATGCGGACCATGGCTCTGTTGGAGTCGGAAGGAAATCCCCTGGTACGCGTAGCAGCTGGCCATATACGAGCTCCACCGAGGACGATTGAAGATTTTCTTTAGGTGCCGTACGAAGACCCAAAAGGACCCATGGAAGTCTGTCCACCCAGCCTGCGCCTTGAAGGCTGGCTCGCAGTGCGGCTTTGAGCGACCTGTGGAATCGTTTGCACAGGCCGTTCGCCTGTGGATGGTAGGCAGTGGCGCGATGCAGCTTGATGCCGAGCCCCTGAGCCACAGCGTTCCAGAGCTTCAAAGAAAACTGCGGCCCACGATCGGACGAGATGTCCGCCGGTACCCCAAAGCGGGCGACCCAAGAGGAGATGAATGCCCTGGCGATGTCTGCGGAAGTGGTGGAAGACAGAGGAACCGCCTCAGGCCATCGAGTGGTGCGGTCCACCATTGTAAGAAGATGAGTAAACCCGTGCGAAGGCGGAAGTGGGCCCACCAGGTCCACATGCACATGATCAAACCTACGTTCCGGAACAGCGAAAGTGGCCAATGGGGCCTTGACGTGACGCTGCACCTTGGCCTTTTGGCAGACCACGCAGGTGTTGGCCCAATCGCGAACATCCATGTGCATGCCCTGCCACACGAATTTGGACGACATCAACCGTTGCAAGGCCTTCATGCCAGGGTGCGACAACCCGTGGATGGCATCAAAAACTTTTCAGCGCCAGGCGACCGGGACGATAGGGCGAGGATCTCCTACGGAGACGTCGCAGAGTAGCGTAGTGCCCGCGGCATGGAATTTGACGTCGTCCGCTTGGCGGCTAGAGGGGTTGGTTCTGTAAGATTGGACCTCCGGATCCGAGGCTTGATTCACAGCCATGAGGGCATAGTCAATGCCGAGCTGGACTGCATGAACGGTCGCGCGGGAGAGGCAATCCGCCACCAGGTTGTCCTTACCGGACACATGCTGAATGTCAGTGGTGAATTCTGAGATAAACGTCAAGTGAAGTTGTTGCCGAGCTGACCACGGTTCAGCGGTCTTGGCCATAGCGAACGTTAGTGGCTTAGCAAGAACCGAAAATGGCGGATGGCCAGAAAAAGGGCCAGCAACTCCCGGTCGAACGTGCTGTACTTTCGTTCGTTTCGCCGTAGTTGACGGCTGAAGAACACCAGCGGTTGCCACGTCCCATGCACCCACTGTTCCTGCACTGCGCCGATGGCGTAGTCTGATGCGTCGGTGGTAAGGGCGATGTTGGCACCTGGCAGCGGGTGTGCCAGCATGGTTGCGTTGGCTAAAGTGCCTTTTGTGTCGACGAACGCCCGGTCCATGTCGACCGTCCAGCTGATCGGATCCTTGCCGGACTTGCCCTTGAGGGCCTCATACAGGAGCTGCATGAGCAGAGCTGCATTAGGGACGAACCAGTGATAAAAATTTACCATCCTGAGGAACTCCTGCAGGGCCTTGACGGACTGCGGGCGCGGGAACGAAGTAACTGCCTCCACCTTCGTTTGCAGGGGAATTGTGCTGTCTGATGTGATGCGATGGCCTAAAAAATCAATCTGCTGCAGGCCGAACTGGCACTTGGCCGGGTTGATGATCAAGCCGTGTTGACTGAGGCGTCTAAAGAGGGTGTGCAAATGGCAGATGTGCTCCTCTTTATTAGGGCTGGTGATGAGGATGTCGTTGAGGTAGACGAATAGAAACTTGAGGTCCCGAAGCACGGATTCCATCAAGCGCTGGAAAGCCTGTGCAGCGTTCTTCAATCCAAACGGCATCCGCAGAAATTCAAACAGGCCGAATGGTGTGATGACTGCAGTTTTTGGGACGTCTTGCGGGTGTACGGGGACCTGGTGGTAGCCACGGACAAGGTCAACTTTTTAAAAAATGGTATTTCTCGCCAAATGTGCAGAGAAATCCTGAATATGAGGGATCGGGTACCGATCAGGAGTAGTGGCGTCGTTCAGGCGTCGGTAGTCGCCGCAAGGCCGCCATCCGCCGCCAGGTTTTGGAACAATGTGGAGAGGTGAAGACCAGGGACTATTCGACCGACGAATAATCCCTAGCCGCTCCATCATGTCGAACTCCGCTTTCGCAGCCGCGAGCTTGCCAGGTTCAAGGCGCCGGGCCCGTGCGTAGACCGGGGAGCCAGTAGTGGTGATGTGATGTTCGACACCATGTTTCGTGGCCGTGGAAGAGAAAGTTGGTCTGGTCAGGTCTGGGAAATCTCCAAGGAGGCGAGTGAAGTCATCTGGAGGTGGGGACGCGTAGGAGACATTGCGTGCCACGGTGTTACCGCGGTAGCACGGGATGGAGTGAAAAGTGGCCGCATTGATCAACCGGCGGTGCCGTACATCCACCAGGAGGCCATTGGCGCACAAAAAATCCGCCCCAAGGATGGCTTGAGAGACTTTAGCCGTGATGAAATCCCAGTAAAACCGCTGGCCGCCGAAGCACACCTGGACCCGCCGGCTTCTGAAGGTCCGAATGGCCCCGCCATTAGCCGCCTGGAGGGAGGGGCCGTGCCCCCCAACTTGTAGATCAAGATCTGACGCTACACTGCGCCCCGGTGTTGCAAAGGAAACGTCGACCAGATAGGGAGTCGTTGATGAAGAGGAGTTTTCCCGAATTACCGATTGCCATCGCAGCCGCGGGGCACTCCTTATAACTGGTCCTCTTTCGACAGGGTGGCTGCTGGGTTTTTTTGAGCGAAAAGCTGCAGGGAGGGCGGCAGCATCTTGCTTTTGCGCCAAAACGGGCATGGTAGGAGCACAACCCCGCAGGTTGAGGGGCTGTAGTGGCGTCTGTGGGGGATGGGCGCCTCGTGGCAGCGCAGTACTGCTGTGTCACCACGAAGGTCTTGTCCGCATCGGCAGCCAGCTCTGCGCAGTCGGTGACTCCCGACCTGGCTAGGGCAGCCTGAACTTGCTCGGGTAGCTGGCTGAAGAATAGCTCCCTGAAGAGGAAGCATTCCGGTTCGGAGCCCAGGTGCGTGAGCATTTGGCTCATGAGCTCGGACGGCTTGGAGTCCCCGAGGCCGGACATATTGAGCAGCCGGAGGGCGCACTCCGACTTCGTGAGCCCGAAGACCTGTAACAACCGCGCCTTTATCGTATCATGCTTGCACTCTTCTGGTGGATTACCAAGCAGGCTGACGATCCGCGAGGCTGTGGCGCTGTCGAGGGCAGAGACCACGTGATAGTAACGGGTCTGATCTGCAACGATGTTCCTGATTGCGAACTGGGCTTCAGCCTGGATGAACCCAGAACTGTGGTAGTTTCAAAGCAACGGCGTTCAATTCCATGTTCAGTAACTTCTGCGAAAACCGTTCGCAAAAGTCGGGGTCACCAATGTAGGAATGTCTAGTTCCTATCCAAAAGACTGAGGTCCACTCAGGCGATCAAATAAACAGGGTTTAATGAAAAGTAACAGCGTTTAACAGATAACAACAGGAGAACATTGAATATAGGTCTAGTCAGTTCGGAGGCTCCACGAGGACTGCTAGGGCGGTCCCGTGGCTGACGTCATGACATCATCACGTTTTTCCCGCCGGTGGGGATCACGTGATGAATGGCGTGACATCATCGCGTTTACCTGCGCTATTAAAGTGATCGCGCTCTGTACATGTAAACAGTGAAAACAAAGATACAGACTCAGGCTGTAGCCAACATATTATTAAAGGGAATTATATACAATTGATTGGAGTCCCTTAGTGGCTCCGCCACACTACCACACAAAAGCCAGGAAGAGGCCCCCTTTAAATAGCGCCCCCCCCAGCCCCACAGCGACCGGGAAGCGTTCCAGTCTACCTGTCGTTGGTTGCGCCAGGCGGAAAGGAGGGGGGTGCCACTCAATTTCCGTTCCGGGGCATCACAAGGGCGTTGCACTCTCGAATGACGTCAAGATCTGCGTGCGCAGGAGACCGGGCGGTATTGTTTAACGCCGCTGCAAAATGTCTAGTTAATTTCACGAGCGGCGCAATAATCGCCGTGCCTGGGCGCTAGTTGCTTTGCGCCCCATTAGTGCCCTCTTAAGGCGCTAACGGGAGGCGCAAACAACTGAATTTTTCCCCCAAAATTTTTATAAAGTCCAAATTGTACATTAGAGGATTATTATTATTATCTTTCATGCAAGTAAACCGTAAGATGGATTTTGATTTGAGTTGGGTATCGCCTTTCTGGTTTGCTCTTTCAACACTCAGGATTAGTCTGTTGTTAGCCAGTGTTTTAGTGTCCTTAATCAGCTCTTCTTGCACTGGCTGCAACCTTTCAGACATCTTGATAAGATTTATTCTGATGCTTCTTAACTGCTGGCCTCTTGGCTCATCACTTTATTGTAGAACAATTGTGGGTTTCCATTCATTTTGCTCTGGTACATGCTGTCTTGCTGCATGTCCTGGTAGGAATGGTATTACATGATGAAATTCTTGGTCATCTTTCACTTTAATTTGTTCACTTGAGCTGTTGTGAAAGTCCTTTGATGATTATTGTTTTATGTGGTTGTTCAGAGTTGGAAGTGCTGTTTTCATTCTGCGGTCAATAAACAATTGTGTGGAGCCCAGCACACTAGTGCAAAATACAAGGCTGAAGTGTTTGCAACCATCTTCAGCCAGAAGTGCCGATTGGATGATCCATCTCGGCCTCTTCCTGAGGTCCCCACCATCACAGAAGCCAGTCTTCAGCCAATTCGATTCACTCCACGTGATATCAAGTACCGGCTGAGCGCACTGGATACAGCAAAGGCTATGGGCCCCGACAACATCCCAGCTGTTGTGCTGAAGACTTGTGCTCCAGAACTAACTGCACCTCTAGCCAAGCTGTTCCAGTACAGCTACAACACTGGCATCTATCCGACAATGTGGAAAACTGCCCAGGTATGTCCTGTCCACAAAAAAGAGGACAAATCCAATCTGGCCAATTACCGCCACATCAGTCTACTCTCAATCATCAGCAAAGTGATGGAAGGTGTCGTCGACAGTGCTATCAAGCAGCTCTTACTCACCAATAACCTGCTCACTGATGCCCAGCTTGAGTTCTGCCAGGACCACTCAGCTCCAGACCGCATTACAGCCTTGGTCCAAACATGGACAAAAGAGCTGAATTCCATAGGTGAGCTGAGAGTGCCTACCCTTGGCATCAAGGCAGCATTTGACTTAGTGTGGCATCAAGGACCCTAGTAAAATTGAAGTCAGGGGAAAACTTTCCACTGGCTGGTGTCATATCTAACACAAAGGAAGATGGTTGTGGTTGTTGGAGGCCAATCATCACAGCCCCAGGGCATCACTGCAGGAATTCCTCAGGGCAGTGTCCTAGGCCCAACCATCTTCAGCCGTTTCATCAATGACCTTCCCTCCATCATAAGTTCAGACGGCATGATGTTCGCTAATTATTGTACAATGTTCAGCTCCATTCACAACTCCTCAAATAATGAAGCAGTCATTGCCCGCATGCAGCAAGACCTGGACAATATTCAGGCTGATAAGTGGCAAGTAACATTTGTGCCACACAAATGCCAGGCAATGACCATCTCCAACAAGAGAGAGTCTAACCACCACCCCTTGACATTCAACGTCATTACCATTGCCCAATCTCCCACCATCTACATCCTGGGGTCACCATTGACCAGAAGCTTAACTGGACCAGCTACATAAATACTGTAGCAACAAGAGTGGGTCAGAGGCTGGGTATTTTGCAGCGAGTGTCTCACCTCCTGACTCCCCAAAGCCTTTCCACCATCTACAAGGCACAAGTCAGGAGTGTGATGGAATACTCTCCACTTGCTTGGATGAGTGCAACTCCAACAACATTCAAGAAGCTCGACACCATCCAGGACAAAGCAGCCTGCTTGATTGGCACCCCATCCACCACCCTAAACATTCACTCCCTCCACCACCGGTGTACCGTGGCTGCAGTGTGTACCATCTACAAGATGCACTGCAGCAACTCGCCAAGGCTTCTTCGGCAGCACCTCTCAAACCCGCGACCTCTGCCACCTAGAAGGACAAGGGCAGCAGACGCATGGAAACACCACCACCTACAAGTTCCCCTCCAAGCCACACACCATCCTGACTTGGATGTATATTGCCATTCCTTCATCGTTGCTGGGTCAAAACCCTGGAACTCCCTCCCTAACAGCACTGTGGGAGTACCTTCGCCACACGGACTGCAGTGGTTCAAGAAGGTGGCTCACCACCACCAGGCGCCCATATCCCAGGAACAAATTTAAAAAAAAATCTCCTTGGGAATGCTTCTGCTTCGTTGCCATAACTTTGCCGGGATTGCAGCGGAAACCCTGCTTTTGTGTATAAAAGACATTTCCATTGCACCTCCCGCGAAGTTATTGTTGTGGAGCAGGAACAGCGCCATGGAAATTCGCAGCCCATGTGTTGGAAAATTTCTGGAGCTATGGTAATCTGAAAGAGATGTCTGGTGTTAGAGGAGTGCAGGGGTGCAAGGCAAGAAAGGATCACAAAGATAAAGTGGGCTAATATGTTAAGAACATAAGAAATAGGAGCAGGAGTAGGCCATATGGCCCCTCGAGCCTGCTCGGCCATTCAATGAGATCGTGATTGATCTTCTACCTGAACTCCACCTTTCCGCACTGTTCGCATATCCCTTGATTCATTTAGCCCCCAAAAATCTATCGATTTCAGACTTGATTATAATCAATAACTGAGCATTCATAGTCCTCTCAGGTAGAGAATTCCAAATTTCTCCTCATCTCAGTCCTAAATGGCCGATTCCTTATCCTGAGTTTTTCTGAAATCCTCTTATAAGGCCTTTGTTAAAATAGTGGATAAAGGAATTCCATAAAATGTGGTTAGCATTGGGTAAATTATGTCAGTCACCTCTCAATGTAGGGTTTAGCTATGTGACAACATCGTACTCTTGCTGTGCAGTTCTACAACAGTTTAAAGAGTTTTTGGCTGCTAACTTGTTTTTTGATATTTCTTCTTGCTCCAATGTAACAACCACCTTGGGACAGTTTTCTAAATTAAAGGCAATGGCCCAGAAATTCCATTCGCAGGCCTCCCGCGGGCGAAGGGCTGCGATTTGGAAAAATCTGCGCTTGGACCGGAGGGTTCCCGGGAGGCGCAGAGTTCCGTTGCTGGGCCTCTCCAAACTGCCGGTGCGCAGGGCCCATGTATCCCAGAGGCGCAGGCAGTTCACAGCATCCCTGAATCACGTGGGCCATGGGGAGCCAATCAGAGAAGGGAATCTCCATTCTTAGATTTGACAGGATGACCTGTCAAATATATGAATAGAGATCACCCCCAAAACATAGTAAAGCTTCAAATGAATTTTTAAAAAAATCATATTTTTAAAATGATTTGAAATGACATAAATTAACTATTTTAAAGGAAAATTTAAATTTTTGAAAAAAATAATTAAAGTTTTTAACTGGGCTAAAAATAAACTTACCTTTCTTTAAAGTATTTTTAAATGATAAATCAGTGGAAATTTTTTTTTTTTTTTTACTTTTTTCAACTCTTATTCTGTACCAAGTGTTTTCTGCGGGCGGAGGGTCTCCAAAAAATGGAACTCTCCGCCCGCAGAGGCCCTTCTCCAGCGCAGCTGGAGGATCTGTCAAGAGCTTTCTTGACAGATCGGAAATGCCATTTTCCAGCGCACGCCTGAAATCGGCATTTCCAATGTCCCTACGGGTGAGTACACAGTGCGTACCCACCCATAGGGATCGGAATTTCTGCCCCAATTTATATAAATCTAAGTTGTTGTTATCTTGTAAGGATGTAGTTTGTCTTCTGAAAGATTAACTGACTTTGAATCTGAGGTACAAGATGTTGTAAACTTAGCCACATTCCCCTTCAACTCCTAATAAATCACATGATTAATTTAATTCTTGGATTTGATTTATTGTTCTTTGGGAGTGCCCTGCACCCAGTAAAGAAAACATCTCTTGTAAATGTTAAGGAATGAGAGGGGCGTAAATTTAACATTGTTGTGCTCATTTTACAGACGTAGAAAGAGTGCAATGATGACAAATTTAGCAGCGTGATGACCCACGTTCAATTAGTGCGTGTGTTTGGGGTGCCACTGATTTTATCAGGGTATGTTTTTAGATGGGTGACACATAGAGCCTCATTTCAGTATTTGGACTTCTTACAAGACTGAGAAAGGGGAAAAAACAAGGGTGTAGAAGCTGGGAGTGGTGCTTTGGGCGTGGAGGAAGGAATGTGCCAATATTAATTAGGGAACAGGATGGAGTGGGATGGAGTTCCAGCAATAACCAAAGGGGGAAAAGAGGGCCAGCATTAACTGGGGTTAGGAAAAGAGTGTCAGCATTAACTAGTGAAGGGTGTAAAAGTGAAAAGAAGTGCCAACTTACACTGCAGCAGGAAGAAAAACCATCCCAGTTTATACTAGGCAGCAGGAGGAGGAGAGTACCAATGTAAATGGTTCGGGCTGGAGGAGAAATGTGTATCTCTGAAAGGGAAAGAGTTGGGTGGTTACTTGTCTATCAACTGGGTGCCTCTATCAATTGGGAAAAATTAACCATGATGCACCATTAATGTAAAAACTCTTTTTTCCAGGGGAATATATTCTCCCATCCTCCACCGCACCGCCCCACACTACCCACCCCCTCCCACAGCCCCCATACCCCCCACCCCCTCCAACACCCCCCACACTCCCCCACCCCCTCCCACAGCCCCCCACACTCCCCCACTCCCTCCAACACCCCCACACTCCCCCACCCCCTCCCACAGCCCCCCACACTCCCCCACCCCCTCCAACACCCCCACACTCCCACAGCCCCTCCAACACCCCCACACTCCCCCACCCCCTCCCACAGCCCCCCACACTCCCCCACCCCCTCCAACGCCCCCCACACTCCCCCACCCCCTCCAACACCCCTCACACTCCCCCACCACCTCCAACACCCCCCACACTCCCCCACCCCCTCCCACACCCCCACACTCCCCCACACCCTCCCACACCCCCACACTCCCCCACCCCCTCCCACACCCCCACACTCCCCCACCCACACCCCCCACATTAACCACCCTCTCCCACACACCCCCACCCCCTGCCACCCCCCCCACTCCCCCAGCCCTCCCACACACCCCACACTACCCACCCCCCCACAGCCCCCCGCACTCCCCCACCCCCTCCCACACCCCCCCATACCGCCCACCCCCTCCAACACCCCCGCCCTCCCCCACCCCCTCCCACACCCCCCACACTCCCCCACACCCTCCCACAGCCCCCCATACCCCTCACCCCCTCCAACACCCCCCACACTCTCCCACCCCCTCCCACAGCCCCCACACCCCCCACCCCCTCCCACACCCCCCACCCCCTCCCACAGCCCCCACACCCCCCACCCCCTCCCACAGCCCCCACACTCCCCCACCCCCTCCCACAGCCCCCACTCCCTCCCACAGGCCCCCACACTCCCCCACCCCCTCCCACAGCCCCCACTCCCTCCCACAGCCCCCCACACTCCCCCACCCCCTCCCACAGCCCCCACACCCCCCCACCACCCCCCCACCCCCCAGCCGCTCCCACCCGCTCCCACCCCCCCACACTCCCCCACCCCCTCCCACACTCCCTTACCCGCTCCAACACCCCTCACACTCCCCCACCCCCTCCAACATCCCCACACTCCCGCACCCCCTCCCACAGCCCCCACACTCCCCCACCCCCTCCAAAAAAAACACACTCCCTACCCCCTCCCACACCCCCCATACCCCCCACCCCCTCCAACAACACCCACACTCCCTACCCCCTCCAACAGCCCCCCACCCCCTCCAACAACCCCGACACAACCCCACCCCCTCCCACACTATCCCTGTATTGATTTCTTTGTGGGTTCAATGACGAGATATTTATGAAAGAGAATGACTTTTAATCTAAAGTCTGTTCAACTCTTTATACAGCTTTACAGGAGACACGATGCTAGTGATGCATCTAGAACGAAACTGAAACTAAACTAAACTGCCTTGCTTGTCTCGGTCACATGCCCTCTGCTGGTCAGGCACAAGCAATCAATACATGCAATTATGCTGGTAAGGCATGATAATCAAACAGGCAAATAACATCACTATTTGCTGATATCATTACATCTCCCTTTCTTAAAACAAAAGTATTTTACTTTTAACTAACAACATGTTTTCTTTGGATTAATCTGCATTTTAACTGTAACACTTAATGAACTTACATTATCATTATCATGATCAAGGTTTTTTAACCTTGCTTTGTGTGTTCACATGAAATATGTCAATACACTAGAACTTGAAGAAAGAATAAGATAACATTACTTCCTTCTATAACAATAGTCCTTAAATTTGCTCAATGAGTCTCTCAGGAGGCTTCACGTGTCTTGAGGATTTTCTGATTGATTGTCCTTGAATCTGAGTTGTTGCCTCAGATGATGTGTTCTCAGCTGTGTGATCAGGTTGTTCAACAGTATCAGTCTCTTGACCGGCTGTGGCTGGTCCCATGAGAAGATCTCAACGATTTCTTCTCAGAACAGCACCCTCATCTGTCTGAATGGTGTATGATCTTGGTTGAACTGCACTCAGGATGGTTCCCTTCTGAGTCCATGTGTTTGTTTTGTCTTTCAACCTTACTTGGTCACCAGTGTGGAGTTCAGGTAGGTTTTGTGTTCCTCTGTCATAGTAGTACTTTTGCTTTTCTTTCTGTTGTTCTTTGAACTTCCTCACTTTCTCCCCCTCTTTTGTTTTCAGGAGGTTCTCCGGGATGGGTAGGTTTGACCTTAGCCGACGTCCCATCAGGAGTTGGGCTGGTGACTTACCACACTCGAGCGGCATTGTGCGGTATACAAGCATGCTTTGGTAGAAGCCAGTTCCACTGTCTTTTGCCTTGTACATCAGTCTTTTCACTGTCTGGACCGATTTTTCCACTAGTCCATTGGACTGTGGATAGTGAGGACTTGACGTTGTGTGGACAAAGTCCCACTCTTTGGCAAAGTGTCGGAAACTTGCATTGTAAAACTGGGATCCGTTGTCTGTGAAGACCTCGCTTGCCACGCCATGCCTGGAGAATATGGCTTTCATACATGTTATCACAGCATCTGCAGTGGTGGTGTACAGTCTACAAACCTCTGGATACAGGGAGTAATAGTCTGTGACTACAAGATAGTCCTTCCCTTGACATACGAATAGGTCAGCGCCTACCTTCTGGTAAGGCCTGTCTGGCGCTGGGTGTGGCTTTAGTGGTTCTACCGGATTGCTTGTTCGATATTTCAGGCATATTGTGCAGTTTGACACCTCATTTGTCACACCTTGGTTGATTCGTGGCCAGTACATCACCTCTCGTGCTCTTTTCTTACACTTTTCGATTCCCAGATGTCCTCCATGGATCTTTTTTAACATCTCTTTTCTCAGACTCTTTGGGATAACTATTTTACTTCCTTTGTAGATGATGTCTTCGACCACTGATAGTTCTGCCCTGCAGTTCCAGTACTCTGCCATGTCAGGTGAGCAGTCTTGCTTCATGTTGGGCCATCCATCCAAGATGCTTTTCCTCAGTCGTCTCATTGTTTCATCTTTGTTTGTCACATTCTTTATGAGCTCCATTTTTGCATCTGCTATGGGCAGTGCACTTGTGATCATGTCCACGTAGGCGTTCACTTTTTCATCCATTGTGGTGTTTGCGGGCTCACTTGGGTCTACAGCTCTGGACAACGTGTCTGCTGTATACATCAGCTTACCCGGTGTGTACGCAACATTCAGTGTATAGCGTTGCAGCCTGATCATCATTCTTTGTATTCTAAGCGGACAGCTATTTAGTGGCTTTTGGAACAATGCAATCAAGGGCTTATGGTCAGTCTCTACACTGATTGCTTGTCCTGCCACAAACTGGTGAAATCTTTCACAGGCGTATGTGATGCTGAGCAGCTCCTTTTCTATTTGAGCATATCGCGTCTCCGCGTCTGTCATTGAGCGCGATGCATATGCAATAGGTTGCCAGTAGTCATATTGTTGCAGAAGAACGGCACCGAGCCCACTCTGTGATGCACCTGATGATATCTTGATGGGTCTCGCTGGGTCATAAAACCTCAGAACTGGTTCCTCTGTGAGCAGTTTCTTTAGATCGCTCCATGACTTCTCATGCTCATGATTACATTCCCATTCTATGTTCTTTTCAGTTAGTCTTCTCAGTGGCGCCATCTTTTCTGAGAGGTTGGATATGAATTTACCCATGTAGTTGATCATTCCATTAAACCTCTGCACGTCCTTTTTGCATTGTGGCTTTGGCACATTCTCAGTGGCGGACACCTTTCTGGGATCTGGTCTGATGCCCTCACTGCTAAGGATATCTCCCACAAATGTCAGTTCTGTCACCCCGAGCTGGCATTTCTCTCTATTCAGCTTTAGGTTTGTTTTCCTTGTTGCTTCCAGCACTTTTTTCAGTCTCTCGTCATGCTCAGTTCTCGTGGTTCCCCATACTATGATGTCATCCATTGATGTATCAACTCCCTCCAGGTGCTCATAGATCATATGAATAGTTTTGTGATACACTTCAGGAGCTGAGGCAATGCCAAATGGTAACCTTAGGAATCTGTATCTGCCAAATGGACTGTTGAACGTGCACAGTCTTGAACTTGCTGAAATACTTTGCATTTGCAAACTGTGCCATGATTTCCTCACGTGTAGGAAGCTTGAAGTGCTCTCTCTTTATTGCTCTGTTTAGATCTCTTGGATCCAGGCAAATTCTGAGCTTTCCATTATTTTTGTCCACACCACCCACACTCCCCCATGCCCTCCAACACCCCCCACACTCCCCCACCCCCTCCCACAGCCCCTCCCACAGCCCCTCACACTCCCCCCACACCCCATACTCACCCCAGCCCCTCCCACACTACCACCCACACTCCCCCATGGCCTCCAACACCCCCGACACAACCCCACCCCCTCCCACACTATCCCCACACTCCCCACACCTCCCCCCACACTCCCCCACACCCTCCCACAGCCCCCCACACTCCCCCACCCCCTCCAACACCCCCTACACTCCCCCACCCCCTCCCACAGCCCCCCACACACCCCCCCCACACCCCATACTCACCCCAACCCCTCCCACACTACCACCCACACTCCACCACGCCCTTAAAACACACCCGACACAACCCCACCCCCTCCCACACTATCCCCACACACCACCCGCACTCCCCCATGCCCTCCAACACCCTTCACACTCCCCCACACACTCCCACAGCACCCCACACTCCCCCCGAACCCCACACTAAGCCCCCACGCTCTCCCCACCCCCTCCCACCCCCCACACTCCCCCACCCCTCCCACACTAAACCCCCACACTCCCCCACCCCCACCCACACCCCCACACTCCTCCCACCCCCTCCCACACTACCCCCAGCACTCCCCCCTCCAACAGCCCCCCACACTCCCCCCACTCCCTCACACCCCCCCACACTCCCCCACCCCCTCCCACCCCCTCACACTCCTCCGCACACCCCACACTACCCCCACACTCCCCCCACCCCCTCCCACACTACCCCACCCCCTCCCACCCCCCACACTACCCCCACCCCCTCCCACACCCCTACACTTCCCCCACCCCCTCCCACACCCCACACTCCCCCACCCCCTCTCACACTATCCTCACACTCCCCCCACCCCCTCCCACACCCCCCACTCTCCCCCCACCCCCTCCCACACTACCCCACACACTTCCCCCAACCCCTCCTACACCCCCCACACTTCTCCCACTCTCCCCCACACCCCCATGCCACGCCCCCACCCCCCCACCCCACACTCCCCACTCCCCCACACCACACTCCCTCCCCCCACTCCCCCCACACTCCCCCACCCCATACCAACCACCTCCTCCACACACACAGCACCCCACGTTCTCCCAGGTTTCCCAAATGCCTCAGAACCACCCCCCCCCCCGAAACAACCCTGCTCCCAACCCGCCTTCCCCATTAAAATTCAACACGATGTGTGGAGAACTACATTGAGACTTTGGCCGCAATTTTGTGATCGGTGTCAGGGTGGGTGCGGGACAGCTGGTTTCTGGGTTTCAGTCCTGCCCCCAGCTGCCTCAGCTCCACAGCGGTGCAGCGGTGATTTTCCCTTGATTGACGTTACCGGCCAATTAACAGGAAGCAGGTCTGATGATGTCAATTGACGCACAATTTTATTTTGACTGTTGATTTCTCAGTGTTTGACAGCATTGAGCTGCTGAAAACACTGACAATCACTGCACAAAGCTGAACTCTTGCACCCAAGCTCTCCAATGACTCCCTCCATATGCTGGAATAGATGGCAGCTGCAGGTGAGATGACAGAAGCAATCTGTCACTGGTGAGAGAGGTTCTCCCAATGAGGAGGCACTGGACATATAGTTGGATTTAAAAACTTGTAAGCTAAAGAAATCTGTAAATGTATTAAAAATGCAGTAACCAACATTTTCTTTGCTCTGAAACTCACCATGTGCAACATTGGATCCTTCACACCACTTCTGCAGCTGTCATCTTTTCACAAACATTAGACCAGACTCACAGCACGCCACACTTACCTGGCATGTTGTCCAAACATTGTGAAACCTGACCCAGAAGCAGGAAAATCCAAAAACAGCCTGAAAACTACTGTCAAGTACCTGTTAATAGGCAGTTAATTGCCTTTAATCCATTTCCCACCGCTAGGTGTCGGGTCCATTCGCAAATCGGGGACCTAACACTTGGGAAGTTTGTTTGGAGGCGGGTTGATGGCGGGTTTTGAATCTTGAATTTGACAATATTTACATGATGCAAAAGTCAAGGCTGATTGGAAGGCACAGGTTATGATTGGTCATAGAATCACAGAATCATAGAATGGTAACACACAGAAGGAGGCCATTCGGCTCATCGTGCCTGTGTTGGCTTTTTGAAAGAGCTTTCCAATTAGTCACACTTCTCTGCTCTTCCCCATAGCCCAGTGTTTTTTTCCTTTTCAAGTATTTATCCAATTCCCTTTTGAAAGTTATTGGGCCTGAATTTCCGATCGGAGGCTTCCTGCGGGCGGATGCCTCCGATCGGAAAAAATCTACGAACTTACGCGCTGACTTCGTAGGTCCCGAGACTTCAGGTCACTGGCAAGGCTTGGAAGCTAAGCAGAGCCAGGCCTGCTTAGTACCTGGAGGGGTGACCATCAGGGAAGACCAGGTGCAGACGGTCACGGAAGGAGCCCCAGAAGGGGCGGCTGGTGAGCAGGCCCGGGCGTTAGGCTGAAGATTGTCGGACAGGAGGAATGGTGGAAATGGAATGGCGGAAATGGAATGGCGGCGCGCACAGACGCAGCGGCTTTGCTTCTCCCAGGACGGTGCTATTTACGTTTAATGTTAATGTTATTTGTATTGGACTCATGGGAGCTTGCAAGATCACATTTCATTGTTCATGTACTTGTGCATTGTACAATGACAATAAAGTTGAATTATTATTATTATTATTATTCTGATCCTGGGCCTCTCCACTACGAAGTGTGCAGAGGCCCAGGTATCCCAGGGGTGCAGGCGGTTCGCAATCGTCCCTGGGATCACGTGGGGAACTAATCAAAGAAGGGAATCCCCCTTCACACTTTTGACAGGTCTCTACGCACAGATCTGTCAAAAGTATGAATGGGGATCACTTAAAAAACAGTTAAACATTAAATACATTTTTAAAAAAACATTACGTATTTAAAATTAGTTAAAATTACATTAAATTAAATATTTTAAACAAAAATTTAATTTTTTGAAAAAAAAAATTAAAGTTTTTTATGGGGCTAAAAATAAACTTATCTTTTTTAAAAGTATTTTAAAATTATAAATGAGTGAAAAATTTAAATTTTTAAATTTTTTAAACTCTTATGCTGGTAAAAGCAGGTGTAAGGCCTACTTTTACCAGGCGTAAGATTTTTAAAGGTTTTCAGCGGGCGGAACTCTCTGCCCGCGGAAGCTCTTCGCCCGGGCAGGCGGATGATCGGGCAAGAGAATTCTTGACAGATCGTGTTGGATTGCAAAAATAGGCCTGTGAATCAAAGCCTGAATCCTCTAGTCTTTAAATATATTAACCAAAGCTATAGGGAGGGCTGTAGTACTAGAAATCATATTCAAAGGATATTTAGCTTCACGTATTAGGAAATATATATAAAACGTACATGTAGCATTTACTTGACCATCATATTAATCCTCTTTAACTAAGTACTGTAGAAATAGCATATTTACTAGACTCTTAGGGTCGATTTTCATTCAGAAGTCGGGAAGGAGGCGGGACTACAACTTTTGGGTTGTAGTCCCGCCTCCATCGAGATGCGGCCAATCCACGCGATTTTCACTTGATTGACCTTGCTGAGCCCGCCCAGCGGGCTCAGCAGGCCAATTAAGGGCCACCCGGCAACAGGTGACGTCACAGACTGAAATTTCATCTGTCAAGACGTGTTGGCAGATGAAATATCAGTGTTTCACAGCTGTTTGAAGCTGTCAAACACTGACAGTCTTACTTCTAACCTGAGTCCTTCTACGCAGACTCAGTTAGAAATCACGGCAGCACTGAAAGCTGCAGGCTGTCACTTTTGACAGATCGCAGCCATTCTGTTTTCTGTGCTGGCTGAATGATGGACTCCCGAAACCTAGAGGAAGGAAGGCTGTAAAGGTAAGTACAAGTAATTTAAACTTCTTTATTAATAATAATAATAATAATAATAATAATAATAACCAACTTTATTGTCATTGTTAGTGCACAAGTGCAGTACAATGAAATGTAGGCTTGCGGCTCCCGAGAGTGTACATTTAGATTAAGACATTTAAACATTCAACATACATTTGGCTTATAATACATTAACATAAACATAACCATAATAAAGTGCATTGGCAGATGTGCAGGCTTTAGAGTTTATTTGTGGAGTTCAGTAGGATGACAGCCCTGGGAAAGAAGCTGTTCCTAAATCTGGTCGTACGGGTGCGAATGCATCTGTAGCGTCTCCCAGATGGCAGGAGGGCGAACAGACTGTGGCTGGGGTGGGTAGGGTCTTTGATGATGGACCGTGACCTCCATAAACAGCGTTTACCTTTGTACCCATGCACCCATGCACCCATCACTCACCTGAACACCGACATCTCGACCCCTCCAAGTCCTTCAACCTGATGGCCCGACTCCTCTAACTTGGCGTTGTTTGGAGCCGTCGGGAATCCCACACGACAACCTTCAAAATACTAAATGCTAAAAACTGCCTGTTAACTACCTGTTAACAGGCAGTTAATTGGCACTAATCCCTTCCCGCCTCGGGTCGGCAGGTCCCAGTGCGGGGCGGGTACCCACCTCCTTTGAAACTTACATTGAGGCGGGTTTTGGGCGGGATGGTGTCGGGACCCCCGAATTCGGGATTTTAGCCCCCCACACGCCTAAAAGCCCGCCTCACGGCACACTGAAAATCAACCCCTTAGTCTCCGTTTTTGTTGTTATCAGTGTTACAGAAGCAGTGTTTAATGCAGCTGGCTTTCTGAGAGATAAGGGAAACTGAACTTCATAGGGAGTCTGCCATTTCTATCTCTGCCTCAAACACCTTATCTTCCTTTGTAATGTCTGCTCGCAACCAAAAGCGGACATTGTTTATCATCTCAAGAATTAAGCGACCTTGCTCACAGAAGCTAGAAACTAGATGTTATGCTGTATGTCAGAACACTTCAGGGTGGCTCCCGACATTGAGTGACTAATCACGCCAACCAATAAGGGAGTAACGGTAGTGACGCTGTTTGTATGTGTACGCCTACTTTTGCAACCTAATGGGCATTGCTTATTGAAAGGTATATTAATGCTTGTATGCTATATTTCCTGTGAGAGATAGGTGCGAGTCTGAGGAGGCTCCCTCCTCTCCCTTGTGCACAAGGCCTTCTGGTCATTTTCTAATGAACTTTAACTTTGTCAGCAGTTCCATCTCCCCGTCTGGTTTTACTCCAAAATTCGAATCTAACAATCGCAAGTGCCGGGTTTAGCACATGCGCTTCATGTGCCTGAAACCGGCACTTGCGAGGCTCCTGCGGGTGCATACACACCTTGTACACACCCGTGGGGGTCGGAAAATCCGGCCCATAATTGAATCTGTTTCCACCACCCTTTCAGGAAGTGCACTTGCTGCCTAAATATTTTCCCCTCATTTTGCCTCTGGTTCTTTTTCCAATTACCTTAAATCTGTGGCCTCCAGTTACTGAGCCTTCTACCACTGGAAACAGTGTCTCCTTATTTACTCTATCAAAACCCTTTAAGATTTTGAACATCTCTATCAAATTTCCCCTTAAACTTCTCTGCTCTAAGGAGAACAAGCCCAGTTTCTCTCGTCTCGCCACTTAACTTAAGTCTTTCATCCCTGGTACTCATTCTTCCTACCAAAATGAATCACTTCACATTTCTCTGCATTGAATTTCATCTGCCATGTGTCTTCCCATTTCACCAGTCTAAGCCCTACTTAAGTTTATTACTATCCTCCTCATTGTTTATTACATTTCGGAGTTTCGTTTCAAGTGCATTTTAAAAGTCCATATACACATTAACCGCACTACCCTCATCCACCATCTCCGTTACTTCATCAAAGAACTCAATCAAGTTAGTCGAACATGATTTGCCTTTAACAAATCGTACTGACTTTTATTTATTAACCCAATTCCAATTAACTTGGTCCTGGAATAATGTCTCTAAAGGTCCCCCACCACCGACGTTAGGGTGATTGGCCTGTAATTGCCGGGGTTATCCCTCTCCCTTTTTTTGAAAAGAGGTGTAACATTTGCAATCCTCCAGTCATTTGGCACCATTCCCAGATCTAAGGAGGATTGTGGCCAGAGCCTCCACAATTACCACCCTTACTTCCCTCAACAAACTAGGCTGCATCCCAGACTGGGTGACTTTTCCACTTTGAGTGCTGCCAACCTTTTAAGTACCTCCTCTTTATCTATTTTTATTCTATCCAATTTTTCTACTACCTCCTCCTTTAATGTGACATTGGCAACTTTCTTTAGTGAACACAGATGCAATGTATTCATTCAGTACCTCAGCCATGTCCTCTACCTCCATAATCGGCCCCATGCTTTGTCTACCCTTTTACTATTTTTATATTTATAGAAGACTTTAGGGTACCCTTTTATGTTACCCACTAATCTATTCTCATGCACTCTCTTTGCCCCTCTTATTTCCTTTTTCAGTTCTCCGCTGTACTTTTTATATTCAGCTTGGTTCTCTACTGCATTATGAACCTGACATTTATCATAAGTTCCCTTTTCCTGTTTCATTTTAATCTCCATATCTTTAGTCATCCAGAGAGCTCTAGTTTTGAATGCCCTTCCTTTTCCCCTCGTGGGAATGTGTCTAGTCTGTACCTGATCTATCTCCTCTTTGAAAGCCTCCCATTGCTCATTTACTGTTTTACCTGCCAATCTTTGATTCCAATCCACCTGGGCCAGATCCCATTTCAACTCACTGAAACTAGCCCTCCTCCAGTTGAATATTTTCACATTTGATTTTTCCTTTCCTTTTGCATAACTTCTCTACACCTAATGATATGGTGATAACTGTTTCCCAAATGCTCTCTGATGCGCTATCAATAACTCAAAAGACTGAGATTAAGCGAGTAACTAACAGGCTTTTATTAACAAGAGAATGAAGGTGTGCCTCGAGTGGTCGAACGGTCCAGAATACAGAGGGACTGTGGAGCAGTCACCTTTATACCTGGACTCGTGGGAGGAGTCAGCCGAGGCATGTACAGGCATGTACACAGTGGAATACAAACAGTGGTTTACCACATTCACCCCTTGTTTAAAAATGAGTCCGGCGGGGTGAAGTGTATTAAAAGTTGATGTATTGTAGTCTCTCCGGAGGTCTTGTCTACCGCTGTGATCGACGTGGCGACGGCAGGGGTAGTGAAGCTTCCGGCGTCGAGTCCCGCGTAGGCTGGGGCACTGGTGTGTAGTCCTCGTGGGTGTCGAGCGGGTCGCGGGGACCAGGCCTGCCATCTGCTGGGGCTGGATATTGGATCGTGGGGGGGGGGGGTGGTAGTGGGTTGTGGGTTACTGCGGCTCCCGAGGGTGCGAGGTCTCGTATGGAGACTGTGTCCTCCCGCCCGTCCGGGTACGCAATGTAAGCATACTGGGGGTTGGCGTGGAGGAGGTCGACCCTCTCGACCAGGGGGTCCATTTTATGGGTCCTCACGTGTCTTCTCAGTAGGACCGGCCCTGGGGACGTCAGCCATGGCGGTAGCGATGTCCCCGATGTGGACTTCCTTGGGAAGACAAACATTTTCTCATGAGGGGTGGTGTTAGTGGCAGTGCAGAGCAGTGAACGAATAGAGTGGAGCGCATCGGGGAGCACATCCTGCCAGCGGGAGGTCGGAAGGCCCCTAGACTTTAAGGCTAGCAGGGCGGCCTTCCAAACTGTCGCATTCTCTCTTTCCACCTGTCCATTCCCCCGGGGGTTGTAACTGGTGGTCCTGCTTGTGGCAATACCCCTAGCGAGCAGGTACTGGCGGATTTCGTCGCTCATAAACGATGAGCCCCGGTCGCTATGGATATAGCTGGGGAAACCGAACAGGGTGAAGAGGTCGTTCAGACATTTAATGACCGTGGCACTGGTCATGTCCGGGCAAGGGATGGCGAACGGGAAACGGGAGTACTCATCAATAATGTTGAGGAAGTACACATTGCGGTCGGAGGAGGGGAGAGGCCCTTTAAAATCGACGCTCAGGCGCTCGAAGGGGTGAGTGGCTTTTATCAGGTGAGCCCTGTCTGGTCTATAAAAGTGCGGTTTGCACTCAGCGCAGACTTGGCAGTTCCTGGTCATGGTCCTGACCTCCTCAATGGAGTAAGGCAGGTTGCGGGCCTTGATGAAGTGGAAGAACCTGGTGACCCCCGGGTGGCAGAGGTCATTGTGGAGGGCCCGCAGTCTATCAATCTGCGCGCCGGCGCAGGTGCCACGCGATAGAGCATCCGGGGGTTCATTGAGCTTCCCGGGTCGGTACAAGATCTCGTAATTGTAGGTGGAAAGTTCGATTCTCCACCTCAAGATCTTGTCGTTTTTGATTTTGCCCCTCTGCTTGTTGTTAAACATAAAGCAACTGAACGCTGGTCAGTGAGCAGGGTAAATCGTTTTCCGGCCAGGTAGTGCCTCCAATGACGCACGGCCTCCACAATAGCCTGGGCCTCCTTCTCAACAGCGGAGTGTCTGGTCTCCGGGCCCTGGAGGGTTCGTGAAAAGAAGGCCACGGGCCTCCCCGCCTGATTAAGGGTAGCGGCCAGGGCAAAGTCGGACGCGTCGCTTTCCACCTGGAAGGGGATGGATTCGTCCACTGCGTGCATGGTGGCTTTGGCAATGTCTTCCTTGATACGGTGGAAGGCTAAGCGGGCCTCTGCCGTCACGGGAAAGGAGGTGGACTTGATCAGCGGACGGGCCTTGTCCGCATAGTAGGGGACCCACTGGGCGTAATAGGAGAAAAACCCTAGGCACCTCTTCAGGGCCTTGAGGCAGTGGGGCAGTGGGAGTTCCATAAGGGGACGCATCCGGTCGGGGTCGGGACCGATGACTCCGTGTTCCACAACACAGCCAAGGATGGCGAGGCGGGTTGTGCGGAATATGCACTTCTCCTTGTTATACGTCAGGTTCAGGAGTTGGGCGGTGCGGAGGAATTTTTCGAGGTTTGCGTCATGGTCCTGCAAGTCATGGCCGCAGATGGTCACATTGTCCGATATGGGAAAGTGGCCTGCAACGCATTTTGATCGACCATCCGGTCCATCTCCCTTTGGAAGCCGGAGACCCCGTTGGTGACGCCAAAGGGAACCCTAAGGAAGTGATGGAGGCGGCCGTTTGCCTCAAAGGCAGTATACTGGCGGTCCTCAGGGCGGATAGGGAGCTGGTGGTATGCTGATTTCAGGTCAATGGTCGAGAAGACGCGGTACTGCGCGATCTGGTTGACCATATCAGCTATGCGGGGGAGTGGGTAAGCGTCCAGCAGGGTGTAGCGATTTATTGTCTGGCTGTAGTCGATGACCAGGCGCTGCTTCTCGCCGGTCTTAACGACCACAACCTGGGCTCGCCAGGGGCTGGTGCTGCCCTCAATAATCCCCTCCTTCAGGAGCCGCTCCACTTTGGTTTTAATGAAAACCCTGTCCCCGGCACTGTATCGCCTGCTCTTTGTGGCGATGGGCTTACAGTCGGGGGTGAGGTTAGCAAACAGTCGGGGGGGGGTGACTCTGAGTGTGGAGAGGTTGCACCTGGTGCGCGGCGGGCAATTTTGAAGCTGCTGGCTGTGGACTGTGAGTGGGGGGAGGGGTCCACCGTATGCCACCGTAACGCTTTTAAGGTGGCACTGAAAATCTAACCCCAGTAGAACGGCAGCGCAGAGGTGGGGCAGGACCAGAAGTTAAAATTATCGTACACAGTCCCGTCTACTACGAGTGTCACCACGCAGTAGCCACCAATGTCCGCCGACTGGGACTCGGAGGCCATAGAAATCCGCTGGTGCGCAGGCAGGACTGGGAGAGAGCAACGCCGCACCGTGTCGGGGTGGATGAAGCTCTCCGTGCTCCCAGAGTCAAAAAGGCAGATTGTTTCGTGACCATTTACCTTAATGTCCATTGTGGACTGGGCCAGTTGGTGCGGTCTCGCTTGGTCCAGCGTAACGGAGGCCAGCGTAGGGGTCGGTGTGTCGCTGCGGGTATCAGATGAGGCGGTGTTGGGGGCCTGTTGTGTCCCGGCTGTCGTCCATGATGGCGGCGTCCATGATCCCCATGTGGCTGGAGGCATCCAAAATGGCTGCTGTTCCGGTGGTTCGCACATGGCTGGGGAGGCCCAAGATGGCGGCCCGCACGGCCCACACGCGGCGCTGCTGGGGTTCGGGGTGGCTTTGGCTCTGCAGATGCTGGCGTACTGTCCCTTCTTCCCGCAGCCCGAGCAGATCGCATTTTTCGCCAGGCAGCGCGCTCTGGGGTGTTTGGCCTGGCCACAGAAGTAGCATTTCTGGCCTTGGGGCACTGCTGTCTGGCCTTGGGGCACTGCTGCAGTAGTTGGGCCGTTGCTGGGATGTGGCTGGGGTGGCACGGCGCTATGAGACGGTCCTACCGTGTCCCAGGCTGTCGTTCCCCGCGGCGTCCACGGTGCAGAGGAGTAGGCATCCATGCCCCGGTAGGCTGCGTCCAATGATAGTGCGAGTTCAGAGGCCTTGTTGAGATCGAGGTCACTCTGCTCCAACAGTCGCTGTCGGGTGTAATTGGATCTGTGGCCCGCTACAAAAGCGTCCCGGATAAGTTCCTCTGTGTACACGGCGGCCTTTACATCCTTACAACCACAGGCCCGGCCAAGCACAGACAGTGCCTGAAGGTATTCCTCGTTCGATTCCCCAGGTTGTTGTTTACGACTCCCCAGGAGGTGCCTAGCGTACACCTCGTTCACTGGGCGCGTGTACTGGTCGTTGAGGAGCTTGATAGCATCCGCGTACGAGGTCGCGTCCTGGATGACCGAGTACACTCGGTGGTTCACTTTGGAGGTCAGGACATCCAGTTTGTCCTCGTCCGATTTGACCATTGCAGCGGAGGCGATCAGGAATTTTTCAAAACACCTAAGCCAGTGAGTAAACTTGGTGGATGAGTCCGCCTCCCGATGATCTAAGTCCAGGCATGCTGGTGTGAGGATCTTCTCCATTATAAAAATCTTGTTAATAAAATTGATGCGCTATCAATAACTCAAAAGACTGAGATTAAACGAGTAACTAACAGGCTTTTATTAACAAGAGAATGAAGGTGTGCCTCGAGTGGTCGACCGGTCCAGAATACAGAGGGACTGTGGAGCAGTCACCTTTATACCTGGACTCGTGGGAGGAGTCAGCCGAGGCATGTACAGGCATGTACACAGTGGAATACAAACAGTGGTTTACCACACTCTTCCACTGAAACAACCTCCACTTGCCCCACTTCATTCCCTAGAACTAGATCCAGCACTGCTTCCTTTGTCGTTGGGCTGGAACCATACTTATCAAGAAAGTTCTTTTGTACACATTTCAGAATTCCTCCCCCTCTTTGTCCTTTACACTGTTACTATCCCAGCTTATATTAGGATAATTGAAGACCCCCATTATCACTGCTCTAAAGATCTTGCATCTTTCTACAATTTGCCTGCAAATTTGCTCTTCTATCGCTATTCCCACTATTTGTTGACCTATAATCTACACCCAGCAGCGTAATAGCTCCTCTAGTGTTTCTTAATTCTAACCAAATAGATTCTGTCCTTGAACCCTCAAGTACATCATCCATTTCTAGTGCTGTAACAATATCTTTGATCAATACTGCCACGCCCCTGCTTTTCATCCTTCCCTATCTTTCCTGAATACCTTGGGCTGGATTTTCTTAATGGAGACGTGCTGGAGGCAGGACTTCTGGTTTCTGGGTTTCAGTCCCGCCCCCAGCGACGTCTGACCAACCCACACTATTTTCCCTTGATTGGCCATGTTAAGCCCGCTGTAATGAAATCTGTTTGTCTTGATCCTGTATTCGTTTTGCACTCATGTATATTACCCTCCCCCACTGTGTATAGTTTCGCTTCCTCTTTCCCGACTAACCTGGGAGGTTCCAGGTCTTGGCTCTTGGCTCCGCCCCTGACTTCTCTTACATAAAGATCCCAGGATCTGTATGACTCATTCCTGTGAACCAGTCGGCGTGTTGAGATGTTAGCTCTGATCTTAGTGATTAAAAGCCAACTTGTTTAAGTCTATAACTTCTAGTTTTGTGGTTATTGAAGGCCCATCAATTTTAATCACTAAAGAATACTAGGATGGATCGACTCCTAAAACCAGAGCGTCTGGACTTGGATCCACATTCTGCTGAAGCATCAAATCAATTTGGACACTGGCTCAAATGCTTCGAACTCTTCGCGGGGGCCTCATCCGCTAGCGAGGTAGATAAACTGAGTCTACTGACTACTCGCGTAAGTCATCGGATTTATTCATTCATCCGGGATGCCACCTCTTACACGGAGGCCATCACTATCCTGAAGGCCCAATACCAGAGGCCGGTAAACAAAGTGTACGCCAGACATCTGCTGGCTACACGCAGGCAGCGACCAGAGGAATCAATGGACGATTTCTTACAGGGCCTGAAGGACCTGGCCCGGGACTGTAACTGCAAGGCCGTGATGGCCAACGCGTACTCTGATGAATTGGTCCGCGATTCCTTCATCACAGGCCTCAAATCGAATTATATCCAGCAGAGACTGCTGGAGAAGGAGGTCCTGGACTTTAAAAAGGCAGTGGCCACTGCGCGATCACTGGACGTGGCCCAGAAAAACTCTGACTCTTATTCTTCCGGCCATGCGGCCCTCACCGCCTCGTGCGCGCCGAGGGGGCCGCCATCTTGGAATCAGCCATCTTCCCCATCCAGGTCTCAGACCAGCTCTACGCCGCCGGAGTCCCCACACAGAAGTTCACCCAGGAGTCCTACTACAGCGGCAATGTCTCGAGGCCCGAAATGCTACTTCTGCGGCCAGGCCAAGCACCCCAGACAACGATGCCCAGCGAAGGACGCTACATGCTTCAAATGTAAGAAAAAGGGGCATTTTAGCAAAGTCTCCAGGGGGAATCCAATTTCCAACTCCGTCACTGCCTCGTGCGTGCCGTGCGGGCCGCCATCTTGGGATCCGCCATCTTTTCCCGACTCAACGGCCGCCCAGGGCCCAACAGTGGCTTCGATCACGGTGGATCAATCCAGGCCACACCCGTTGACAAAATCCATGATGGACATACAGGTAAACGGGAATTTAACGAAATGTTTAATTGACTGTGGGAGTACCGAGAGTTTTATCCACCCTAGCCTGGTATGGCGGCACTCATTAACGGTAACCCCTACACGGAGCAGAATTGCTATGGCTGCCCCACACTTCGGACATTTTGGGCTACTGTGTGGTAACACTGACTGTAAAAGGCACGGACTACAAGGATTTTAAACTCCTCGTGATGCCAGAACTCTGTGTTAATGTAATCTTGGGCCTGGACTTCCAGTGCCACCACGAAAGTGTCACGCTAGCATATGGCGGGTCCCAGCCGCCACTCACAGTCTGTGGCCTATCAACCTTAAAAATCAGCCCGCCCTCTTTATTCGCTAATCTCGCTCCGAACTGTAGGCCCATAGCGACCAAAAGTAGACGGTACAGTCTGGAAGACAGAGACTTTATCAAGGCGGAAGTGGACAGACTCCTGCGGGAAGGCATTATTGAATGCAGTACCAGCCCGTGGCGTGCCCAAGTAGTCATAGTTAAAAATAGCGAAAAGAAACGGATGGTAATTGACTACAGCCAGACTGTTAATATTTATACCCAGCTGGACGCCTACCCTTTACCCCGCATATCAGAAATGGTCAACCAGATTGCGCAATACCGAGTCTTCTCGACTATCGACCTCAAATCCGCGTATCACCAGCTCCCCATTAGAACGGAGGACCGCCCATACACCGCCTTCGAGGCGAACGGGCGCCTCTACCATTTTCTCAGAGTGCCCTTCGGGGTAACAAATGGGGTCTCGTCTTCCAACGTGAGATGGACTGCATGGTTGATGAGAATAAACTACAAGCTACCTACCCCTATCTGGACAATGTCACTATCTGCGGGCACAACCAGCAAGACCACAATCTAAATCTTGCGAGATTTTTAAAAACTGCCCTAAAGCTGAATCTAACCTACAACGAAGACAAATGTGTCTTCAACACAACCCGTCTCTGTATCCTCGGCTGTGTGGTGGAAGGTGGGGTAATTGGACCGGACCCTGACCGATTACGCCCCCTAAAGGAACTGCCCCTGCCACACAATCCCAAAGCTTTAAAAAGGTGCCTGGGATTTTTTTTGTATTATGCCCAATGGGTGCCCAATTACTCTGATAAGGCCCGACCCCTCATTAAATCGACGTCCTTCCCACTATCAGCTGAAGCTCGGGAGGCTTTCACCAGTATTAAACAGGACATTGAAAGGGCTGCAGTGTGTGCAGTGGACGAATGCATTCCCTTTCAAGTCGAAAGCGATGCGTCAGACTTTGCCTAAGCTGTGACCCTCAATCAGGCTGGGAGACCTGTGGCCTTCTTCTCCCAAACCCTTCAGGGACCTGAAATCAGGCACTCTTCTGTCGAGAAGGAGGCACAGGCTATAGTGGAGGCAGTGTGGCACTGGAGACACTACCTAGCCGGCAAACGTTTCACCCTGCTCACCGACCAGCGGTCGGTGGCTTTCATGTTTAATAACAAACAAAGGGGGAAAATCAAGAATGACAAAATACTCAGGTGGAGGATCGAACTATCCACGTTCGACTATGATATTATGTACAGGCCGGGAGCCCTTAATGAACCCCCAGATGCCCTATCGCGGGGAATGTGTGCCAGCATTCATACGGACAAATTACAGGGTCTCCACAACGACCTCTGTCACCCAGGGGTCACCCGATTATACCATTTTATA
Source organism: Somniosus microcephalus (assembly GCF_052327205.1). NCBI lineage: Eukaryota > Metazoa > Chordata > Chondrichthyes > Squaliformes > Somniosidae > Somniosus > Somniosus microcephalus. The sequence continues at coordinate 73,244,763 of NC_140993.1, forward strand.
AAGTCCCGCAATCTGCCCCACTCCATCGAGGAGGTCAGGGCAATGACCAGAGCCTGCCGCATCTGTGCGGAATGCAAGCCTCGTTTCTACAGGCCTGACCGTGCACACCTTATCAAAGCCACACGGCCATTCGAGCGCCTAAGTCTGGACTTCAAGGGACCCCTTCCCTCTGCCGACCGTAACGTATACTTCCTCAATATCATTGATGAATATTCCCGCTTCCCCTTCGCCATTCCCTGCCCAGACATGACCAGTGCCACGGTCATCAAGTGTCTCTGTAATCTATTCTGCATGTTTGGCATGCCGAACTACATACACAGCGATAGGGGGACGTCATTCATGAGTGACGAGCTGCGCCAGTTCTTGCTCTCGAAGGGGATAGCCACTAGCAGAACCATTAGCTACAACCCCCGGGGTAATGGGCAAGTGGAAAGGGAGAATGCTACTGTTTGGAAGGCTGTCACGTTAGCCTTAAAGTCAAAAGGCCTTCCGACCTCCCGCTGGCAGGAAGACCTCCCAGACGTGCTCCACTCCATAAGGTCTCTGTTATGTACTGCCACTAACGCTACCCCTCATGAAAAGATGCTCGTTTTCCCCCGGAAATCCACCTTGGGCATATCTCTACCCACGTGGCTGACGTCTCCGGGGACAGTACTATTGCGGAAGCACGTGAGAGGCCATAAAATGGACCCCCTTGTGGAAAAGGTACAGCTCCTCCATGCAAACCCTCAGTACACCTATATCGAATACTCTGACGGGCGAGGGGACACTGTTTCCATAAAAGACCTCGCTCCCTCGGGGAGCGGAGAGAACGATGGGAGACTACCCGATGAAGACCTACACTACAAAGAGACAGGACGCCCAGAGGTATCAATACCCAACTTTAACCTGGAGGACACTGCAGATAACCTGGAAGACAAGGCCCGGACAGCGGAGGAACCAGAATCCATTCCCCTAGAGGCACCCCAACCGGCTTTGCGCCGATCACTGAGAACTGCAAAACCTCCTGACAGACTCACTTCTACCAGCTTTTAAGAAACATCACCCCGATGGACTAAATCTATAGAAGGGGTGAATGTAATGAAATCTGTTTGTCTTGATCCTGTATTCGTTTTGCACTCATGTATATTACCCTCCCCCACTGTGTATAGTTTCACTTCCTCTTTCCCGACTAACCTGGGAGGTTCCAGGTCTTGGCTCTTGGCTCCGCCCCTGACTTCTCTTACATAAAGATCCCAGGATCTGTATGACTCATTCCTGTGAACCAGTCGGCGTGCTGAGATGTTAGCTCTGACCTTAGTGATTTAAAGCCAACTTGTTTAAGTCTATAACTTCTAGTTTTGTGGTTATTGAAGGCCCATCACCCACCTAATGGCCAATTAAGGGAAAGTCAGTGACAGATGATGCCAGCGTATGACGATTCAGCTGTTGAAAAGTTTTTGACAGATGAATTATCAGCATTTGACAGCTTTGAGAAGCTGTCAAACACTGACAATCTCTGTTCTAAGGTGAGCCCTTGCACACAGGCTCACCAAGACCTCTCTCCACATCTGAGAATGCAGCAGAATGTCATCTCTGCTGTTGAGATGAGGCACCTCCGGATCCTCAAAGGTTGAAGCCTGCAGAAAGAAGCAAAGGTAAGGAAACTTTTTCCAAAACTTAACACTCACCTCTCATACTTACCTGTCCACACTTGCACCCATCACTCACCTCTACAGCTGAAATTTCGACCCCTCTCACCCCTGCAGACCCACTGCTCGCCTCGCTGACCCTGGTGAGGTTCGCAGCCATTGGGAAGCCCGCAATTGCAGGCGTAAAATGGGGGAAAGCCTCAAAACTGCCTGTTAACTACCTGTTAACAGGCAGTTAATTGGCTCTAATCCCTTTCCCGCCTTGAGGAGACGGGTCCCTGCACAACTCGAGGACCCGCCTCCCGGGAAGATGGCACGGGAGCAGGTTGGGAGCAGGGTCGGTACCCGCTCCCAGTTTCTGCCATTTTCCCGGTAGTCCCGCCTCCATAACCTCCTCCCCAGGGCTGGAAAAATTCTCCCTCTTGTAGCCAGGAATTTTAGCACCCATTCTTCCCCTTGCTTGTGCCAGGTTTCCGTTATTGCCACTATATCATAATCCCATGCGGTTACTTGTGTCTGAAGCTCACCAACCTTATTTACCAAGCATCAGGCATTTATGCAAATACGCTCTAAACACACCTTAGTCTGCCTCGCATTTCCCCCTGTCTGATTCTGTCCTATTTCTGAACTACCCTTTATTCTAATGCTGTTTGTCTCTCTGAGTTCTCTGTGTACATTGTATCTCCTCTCTAATGTTTCACTCTGGTGCCCCTCCCCCTGCCAAATTAGTTTAAACTAAATGGTCATGTCAGTGAACATTTCTTGTAGCTCATACGCTTTAAAGTCTCTCTGTGGAACGAATTTGAATGATTTCAAACTATTTACTGGAAACCAATGTGCATGTAATTAGAAACTGGCCAGTTTTGTGCCCACATTGGCATAAACAGATGCTCTCTTGAACAAGGGGAGGAGTTTTGGTTTGTATCCCTAAAAGGATAGGCGTCCTGAAAAGTTTCTCCAAGGCTACACTGGGTTTAGATCACTTCCCTTGGCACATGAAGGTGAACAAATGAAGGTTCCTAATTTTATTTACTTAAGAGAAATATTCAGTTAAGTGGAGCCAGCTATACCAGTTAAAGCATTTACGGGTACCCAAACTAGAGGTTATAAGGTAAAGTGCTAACTTTTAAAATAATATTTTAAACACTGTTTTCATTTCTGAGTAATTATTGCTGCAGTCACAATTGTAACCCTAGAGGTTTCACAAAGCTAACAGTTTCCAGCTGTGTACTCGCCCGATACATTTTCCACACCAGCTTCTTACATAATCTATGATCAATTTAGCTGAAGGCCCCAGATGTGCTATTAATTTACTCTTAACCATCTGGGCCTTGGCATGGTCTTGTCACTGCAACGTGGCAAATGATGAGAAAGCAGACGCAGCAGCCTCTTAGCAGACTGTTCCCATTGACAACATCAAGTATCATTCAAAATGGACCTGTCAAGACGGAGCACGTGACATCTTTTCTTACCCAAACTTTTATGTGGTTTCAGGTTTCTGGTGGTATGTCAGGCTGGGTACCAGGGGACTCAATGTTTTATAAATAGAGCTGGCAAAACATGTACTGTGAACAAACAGATCAGATATCATTATTGCATTTGCAACATGTGACTGGGCTAGCAAGGAGCAATAAGACAGTTGAAGAACTATTCAGTTACTGAACCACATGCTTGTGGATGACCGATTGTTTTATTTGGTCAAATTGAATTTGGATGCTGCTTATTTGAAAGTCCATTACAGTGTATCAATTAATAAAACATGTGCTTTTATTAGTATTTTAGATATTAAAAAAAGCACTGAGTGTATCTTAGTTAAAGGGGCTGTGCTTGAAGCCTGTAACATAGTTTTATCTCTCTACTGTTTTAGCAACAAAGCACAATAAACAGATATAGTTCGATGCTATGAGGGGAGAATTAATGTACAACAGGAGTGAGCTTCAATAGGCAAAGTGGCCTTTTCTTATCCCTAACTTTTCTTACTATTTTATACCTGCACATTCCAGAAGGTGAGCAGCTGCTTTAATTTATTTTTCATATGGAAATGAAGACACATTCATAATGCGAATAAGATCACTTAGTAAATTGTAGAACCCGCCTGCGTGTAGTTCTCTCCAAGTATGCAAAGGAACAACCACATAAAAATCCTACACATATGTTGTGAATTGTGTGAAGTGAATAGAAATACATGTAACATGGAAACATATGAGGCCTTTAAAAATAAATGTATGTAAAGATTTTTTTGTCTTTTTGGAGACAATTGTGTTTAAAGTTTTGCAAAAAAAAAAGTGGATTGGTGGTGAAGTCAATTTTATTTGTTTGGAAAGAAAGAATAAGATTTCAAAGTGGAAAATTCTGAGTCTAGTCAAGTTTTGAGGAAACCAAGGGCTGGATTTTAGCAACCTTGACAGGACCATAGCGGGCGACGTCGATGATTGGGCCCGGCCTCATTGCTGGCTCCAGCCCGCTGTCCAAAATGATTTTCCCCTGATTGGGCTTGCTAAGCCTGTCCAGCATGTTTGCCGACCAATTGAAGGAAGCGGTGATGTAAGAAAACTACTAGGCACTTGGTCTGAGTATTAAACAAGGCTTTAATCAACTGTTTCACAACATGGAGGTCTAGTTGTCCTTCACTAGTTCCTGTTTACAAAATGTCCTGAGCAAGCTGGGCCCGTGCCCAAATATTTATACTCTCCCTGGACAGCACCACCAGCAGGCAGCACAGTATCTGTCTGTCTGTCTGTCTGTATGTATGTCCGCGCTTAACTCAAAAGTTATAGAGCGTACCTACACATATGTTATATCAAAAGAAAGCTTATGATTAGATGAGTGTCATAGGCATATTTACTTTTTGGTCAGACAAAAGTTGTTCGGACACTATACAAAAAACGTTCAAAAAACGGACAAAATCCGCTCATTAGCGGTTGACCAATCCTACGGCTCATTAGTGTTGAGTGACGTGAAGGTTGACCAATCCTATGGGGGGAGCGCGCTGCATCACGGGGGGCATTTCATGGCATGTGTGGGTGGGGTCTAATCCTTCAAACTGCCGTTAGTGCGGGAGCGCGAAAAGCCAGGGCTCTTTCCCCCCCTCTCTCTCCAGGCTAATCCCAAAATAAATACAGCAGCGGAGCGGCGTCGGAGGCCCGCAGCATGAGCTCATCAGGGCTCACTCGGGCCGGGCCTGAGGGGCTAGGCCACGCATGGGGGCTCGGGCCAGAGCGGGAGCTCAGCTGAGGTGAGTCGGGCCGGGCTTGAGGTGCTAGGCCATGCACGGGGGCTCGGGTCGGAGCGGGAGCTCAGCTGAGGTCAATTGGGCTGGGCCTGAGGTGCTAGGCCGTGCACGGGGGCTCGGGCCGGAGCGGGAGCTCAGCTGAGGTGAGTCGGGCCGGGCCTGAGGCCCTAGGGAGGGAGAGGGGAGGGAGGGAGAGAGAGGAAAGGAGGGAGAGACAGGGGGAGGGAGAGAGAGAGGGGGAGGGAGAGACACGGGGCAGGGAGAGAGAGAGGGGGAGGGAGGGAGAGAGGGAGTGAGAGGAGAGGGGGAGAGGGAGAGAGAGGGAGAGGGGAGGGAGAGAGAGAGAGGGAGGGAGAGAGAGCGTGGAGAGAGAGGGTGAGGGGAGAGAGAGGGAGGGGAGAGAGAGTGGGGAGAGAGAGAGAGGGGCAGGGAGAGAGAGGGGAGGGAGAGTGAGGTGGTGGGAGAGGGAGGGAGAGAAGCAGTGTGGGGAGGGAGTCTCCGTCTCCTCACACAACACACACACAGCCCGAGCGATGAGAACCTTTGGCTTCACCTACATCTCCTCTCTCTGGATCCTTTTTAAAAAAATTTTAAACCCACAATCTCGCCTTCTTCCTTCCTTCCTTCCTTCGGCCGCCGCGAATCAAACTTCCCGCCGACCTCACAAAATGGTGGCTGCCCTTCTTCACCCGCCGGGCTCTGAGTCCAGCCCCTTCCCCGGGGTGTCTTCCTCTCTTCTCTATCTCCTTCCCTCTCTCTCTCTCTCCTCTCTCTCTCCTTCCCTCTCTCTCCTCCTTCCCTCTCTCTCTCTCTCCTTCCCTCTCTCTCTCTCTCTCTCTCCTTCCCTCTCTGTGTCTCTCTCTCTCACTTCCCTCTCTCTCTCTGTCTCGCTCTCCTTCTCCCTCTCTCTCTCTCTCTCTCTCTCTCTCCTTCCCTCTCTCTCTCACTCTCCTTCCCTCTCTGTGTCTCTCTCTCTCCTTCCCTCTCTCTCTCTGTCTTGCTCTCCTTCCCTCTCTCTCTCTCTCTCCTTCCCTCTCTCTCTCTCCTCTTCCCTCTCTCTCTCTCCTTCCCCCTCTCTCTCTCTCCTTCCCCCTCTCTCTCACTCTCCTTCCCCCCTCTCTCTCTCTCCTTCCCCCCTCTCTCTCTCTCTCTCTTTCCTTCCCCCCCCCTCTCTCTCTCTCTCTCCTTCCCCCCTCTCTCTCTCTCTCCTTCCCCCTCTCTCTCCCTCTCTCCTTCCCTCTCTCTCTTTCTCCTTCCCTCTCTCTCCTTCCCACACAGACAGACAAACAGACAGACTCATTTATATATATAAAAATTAATTTTACTTTTTCATAACAGCATGCCCTCAAGAAAACATAGCAGACTTGGACGCACCACTTCTGACTGGCGATCTCCATTCACAAAAAACGAAGTTAAAGAACCACCTCCTGGGTGCTTAGGAAGAGTTCTTCAATCCCAACAGTCTCATAAACAGTTTTATAAACATGGCACAGGGTTCTTGAGTTCCCTTGGCACTGCCGGGCACTCCAGCTAGTTATTTCATACGTCAGTTCTACATGAATGGCAAGATTCGTGTCATTCTTCCCGCCTGAAAGATTGGAAGTCTGGCAGCTTCTTTCTACCAAATTAATCGGACTAAGAATAGACGCAGTCATTTGGATCTCCGTCGGTGGCCGGAAGGCACGTCTCCTTGGACCGTGTTTTGGTCCCTGGGTCACTTAGTTCGTACCAGCGGGCTGGCAGAGTCCGTGTCGCCTTGATCGACCTGAGGGGGACTGGGGAGATCGTGGCTCCGGGTGCAGGCCCCCACCGGCGCAGAGCTGGCTTTACCCTGCCCAGTAGTCAGTGACTAACCGGCGTCCTGGCTTCGGGTGGCCATCCTCTGTTCCCTGAGTTGATCCGGAGGAATAGCTGGCAGATCCCTTGACATCCCGGGTAGGGCATCATCCTCAGAGGAGCGCAGCGTATCGGCATCATTAATACGGATCCACCATTGATTGGGTCTGTGGGACTGGTTGGACAGGGAGCCAGATCCCGAAGTGACACTGCGGATTCCCGGCCATCAGGGTACCGCATGTATGCGTACGTGGGATTGACATCCGTCAGTTCCACTTCGTCGACGAGGGGATCACTCTTAGAGGATTGGACGAATCTTCGGAGCAGTACGGGGCCAGGAGCTGCCAACCATGATGGTAGGGACGTCCCATGAGTGGAGCGATGCTGGAGGAGTAGCGTTGGTGGATGTAGAAAGAAGAGACCTGATGGAATGCAATGCATCAGGGAGCATAGTTTCCCACTGCTGGTCTGATAGGTTGTGTGACCTCAGTGCAAGATGAACAGCGTTCCAAATGATAGCGTTGTATCTCTCAACCTGTCTGTTTCCAATAGGATGATACGGTGTCGTTCTACTTGTGGCGATTCCCCATTGGGAAAGATAACTTTTGAGTTCACTTGACATGAAGGAGGGACCCCGATCAGAGTGGATGAAATTGGCCGTACCGCAAAGGGAAAAGACTTGATCGAGGCATTTGATTTCTGTGGAAGTAAGCATATTGGGACAGGGGAAAGCAAAGGGAAAGCGTGAATATTCATCCACCATAGCAAGCAAGTTGGTGTTTCGCGTTGAGGAAGGCAGTAGCCCTTTAAAGTCAATGCTGAGTCGCTGCATAAGCTGTGTAGCATGTATGAGCGAGCCATCCGGCGGACAGAAGAATTGCGGTTTTAATTCCGCGCAAATGCTACAAGTGGAGTATGTTCTTTTCACATCTTCCGTAGAAAATGGGAGATTTTTAGATCACACAAAGTGTAACACATGGATAACGCCAGGATGGCATAAGCCAGTATGAAGATCCGCAAGAGTCGAAGTTGACATGGAAGAGCAGAATGCATGTGTGAGGGTTTCTGGGACCACATTCTCTTTGCCGGGTCAATAATGTATGGTGTAGCCAAAGGCGGCCAATTCCATCCTCCAGAGCTGTATTTTGTTATTCTTGATCTTAGTGTGTTTCCGGTTATCCAGCATAAAGGCCAAGGAGCGCTGATTGTTTATAAGCGTGAAATGGCGATGAGCGAGAAAATGACTCCATTTACGTACTGCTTCGATGATAGCCATAGCCTCCTTCTCAATAGGGGGATAATGGAGCTTGCTACCCTGCAAAGTTCTGGACAGAAATGCAACGGGTCGAACACCTTGATTCAAGGTAGCCAAGATCGCCACCTCCGATGCATCGCACTCGACCACAAAAGGGAGATTTTCATTGATGGAACGAAGCGTGGCTTTTTCCAGTTGTTGCTTGAGGAGATCAAAAGCCGAAATAGCCGTTGCCTCCAACGGAAATGACTTTGCGTGAAACAGGGGCTGGATCTTGTTGGAAAAGTGGGGTATCCACTTTGCATAATAGGCGAACATGCCGAGGGCTCGACGAAGAGAGCCGAGATTCGTAGGAGGAGGGAGCTCCTGAAGCGGACGAAGTCACTCCAGATCCGGTTTGATGACACCATTGCCCATCCAGTAGCCAAGGATGTTGACTGGTGGTACTGATTTCACAGATTTGGACTCACTTAAGGTTAAGTTGCGACGACGGAGAACGTCAAGAAATTTCTGGAGGTTGGCATCATGCTCTTTCTGGTCATGACCAGCAATGGTGATATTATCCAGATATGGAAAAGTGTCCGTTAAGTTCTCCTGTCTGACTAGGCTATCCATTGCCCGTTGGAAGACGGCCACCCCATTGGTGACCCCAAATGGAAGGCAACAAAACTGGTAAAGCCGACCATTGGCCTCAAAGGCTGTATACATTTTGTCAGTGTTCTTTAACGGTACTTGATGGTATGTGCTCTTTAAGTCAAAAGTTGAAAATACCTTGTAGTTGGCAAGGTTATTGACCATGTCATCAATGCGTGGTAGTGGGTAGGCATCCGGGTTGGTATACTGGTTAATAGTTTGCGAGTAATCAATGCAAAGACATTTCTTGTGTTGCTTCAGAGGATTTTTAACAACGATGACTTGAACCCGCCAGGAAGATGAACATGGCTCAATGATACCATCAGCTAGAAGGCGAGAGATCTCTGCCTCGATAAAGGATAGATCATCTTGGCTGAAACATCATGATTTAATGACTATGGGCTTACATCGGGGGGAAAGATTGGCAAACAAGGAGGGCTCGTCGAGCGAAGCCGCCAAAAGCGCACAAAACGGTACTTTGGAAATAGTAAGCTCCGGCTTTGACCCTCCAAACTCGAAAGTGTGTCTTTTGTGTTGTTTCTGGAAATCCTGTCCCAGGAGCACATCACTGCATAGGTTTTTGAGCACCCCGAACTGGGTGGAGAAGTAAGTGCGGCCATTGAGAATAAGGTCGATAAGACAAAAGCCGGAAGAGTTGGTGGTCAGTGTCATCAGAGCCATTGCAATTTCCCTGTCCGAGGGGTAAATATGCAGTTTTAATTTACTGACAGCCTGCTCACTGATGAAACTGTCAGAGCTGCATGAGTCGATTAGTGCACTCAAAATGTGCCCATTTACCGAAACCTTCATGGCTGCATGGGACAGGCTTTGGGGAAAAACAGCTGTGATGGGAGGAGGGGCAGTTTTACCCTTGACAGCTGTAACCTTAGTAGTGGCTCTTGGGGGAGGAGCAGTTTTATAGATAGCAGCTGCAAAACTAACAGGGGCTCTTGACCAGTATACCTTAGAAAAGTGACCTTTCTTATTAACAGAGGCTCTTGACTGGTATACCTTAGAAAAGTGATCTTTCTTACTGCAATGATTGCAGATTGTATTACGAGATGGACAAAATTTCCTATAGTGGAACGCACCTCTACAGAAGAAACACTTCCTTCCAGATTGCCAAGATGCCGCTAGGGCAGGGTCGTCATCAGTGAGGGCTTCTAGGGTAGGGTCGTCATCAGCTAGGATAGAGTCGTCATCAGTGAGGGCTTCCACCCAAGGCCCATTGGAGGAGTCACCAAAAGTGATAGCAGCAGTCCGTGCACGCGGTAAAAGATAGGCATCTGCATTTTTTTTGCTAATCCAGAGAACATGCCTGGTCATAGGCAGCTTGTAACTCGAGGGTTATATTCTCCAACAGACGCTGGTGTATGAAGGGAGATGCAATTCCATTAATAAAAGAATCACAAAGTAACTCCTCCTGGTACTGCACAGCTGAGACAGCTTTGAGATTACTATCCTTGCTGAGCCTGCGAAGCTTTTGAAGGAATTCATCAAGTGATACCCTGGGTTGTTGTCGAGTTGTGGCCAGTAGATGCCGAGCAAAAATTTTGTTTGGGGCCTTAACATATAGTTGCTGTAGTATTTGGATAGCGGAGTCATAGTCTACACAGTCTTCGATATAATGGATACATAATTGGCAAGTACGGTGGCATAGTGGTTAGCACTGTTGCCTCACAGCACCAGGGACCCGGGTTCAAATCTGGCCTCGGGCGACTGTCTGTGTGGAGTTTGCACATTCTCCCCGTGTCTGCGTGGGTTTCCTCCGGGTGCTCCGGTTTCCTCCCACAGTCCAAAGATGTGCAGGTTAGGTTGATTTGGCTATGATAAATTGACCCTTAGTGTTAGGGGATTAAATACGTAGGGTTATGGGGATCGGGTGGGATATGTGTCGGTGCAGGCTCGATGGGCCGAAATGGCCTCTATCTGCACTGTGGGGTTTCTGTGATTCTGTGATTATCAGGAACATTCTCACCACACACCCTGAGGAAGTTGCTGAAGGTACAATACCAGTGTTTCCACACCTTAGCAGTTGTAGGTGAATTCGGGTCCAGGTCAAGACGGGCGGGTCGGAGTAGTTTCTCCATGATGTATTCATTACTACCTCTCGTTCCCTTCTACCATTTGAGTCATAGCCGTCTGTTCCCAAAACCACTCAGAGCGTGAAGCAGGTTCAGTTGATTAAATTGACGTAAGTAAACTACTAGGCACTTGGTCTGAGTATTAAACAAGGCTTTAATCAACTGTTTCACAACATGGAAGTCTAGTTGTCCTTCATTAGTTCCTGTTTACAAAATGTCCTGAGCAAGCTTGGCTCGTGCCTGAGTATTTATACTCTCCCTGAACAACGCCACCAGTAGGCCGCCCAGTATTATTTCATAAGTCATTTCTACATGAATGGCAAGATTCATGTCAATTGGGTTTGATGATGTCATTTGATACGTATCATCAGCCGGTTTCCTTAAAGTGACCATGCGCAAATTTACTTTGATATTTGTGCTGTCAGTGTTCTACAGCATTGAGGTGCTGCAAACACTGACAAGCACTGTACAGAGATGCAGGGCTGCACCCAGGCTCTCCCATGACTCCATCCATATGCTTATGGAGGGAGTCACAGCACACAGGGAGGTTCTCTTCCCTTCCAATTTGCGGAAGAGACCTCCCCAGGAGACCAACGTAGCCTGGTTGCACATTGCACAGGAGGACACAAGCAGGGATGTCGTCAGGAGGACCAGGCTGCAGTGGCGCAAACCTTTCAATGATCTCAGCAGATCACTAAACGTTACTGCAAAGCCACACTCAACCTCATCCTGCTGTGCCACTCATCACGTCCCCATCACTCTGCCTTCCCGACCCTACTCCTGCACATCCTTACTCACACCAACTTACCTTGCATCTCCACCCATCCCTCTATCTACATTTTCACTTCCCCATCTCACTAGCCAACCCTCACACTCACCCTCATCCTAATGCAATCATACCAACTAGCAACACACGAGGGTAGGCACTTGGGTGTTTTATGCAATGTTCATGTAAAGTTTCTGTTAATGTGGTGTCAAACATTGAAACCTTTATTTTGAACACTTTGCGATCTTGGACAAATTTGTGTGCACCTTTGGAAGTGGCTTAGTGAGTTGCAGTGAATGGTGAGACATAACGGTACCTCCAGCAATGGTCATGAGTGTGAGAGGAATGGCTTGAGCATTGTAGGGATGCTTTATGGTGTTGGTGTGGGGTTGTGCCAACCTGGCGCATCATTGGCAGCCAGGGTATACAGTGTCAAGTGAAGTAAATCTGGCCATAGTGAGGTCATCCCTGGCCTCCCGGGCAGCAATGTGGTTGGGTGCTGATGCCCTCTGTCCTGTGCAGCTTCAGTTGATTGCGGAGGAGGTTGGTGTAGTTGTTGTTGCTGTTGGTGTGCCTGGTGCTGCTGGTGTTGGGGCTGATTGTGGTGGGATTCTGAGGACCAAGGTGAGATAGTTTCAAGGGCACTGACGCTGATGGAATAGATGGCAGGTGAAGTGGAGATGACAGAAGTGACCTGTCAATGGTAGGAGAGGTAATAAGGTCAGACTGGATGGAGACTTGTGTAAAGACTTGCAGCATTCTGAATCTGTAATGGAAATGCAGTTTAGAGAAACTAGTGGTTAAGGGAAGATATCTGATTCAGTTGGGAGCTTTGACTTGACATTTGAAGCTATCAACTCATCAGCTGAAACAATGGCCACTGACCTCCCACCTCAGCTTCACTGATGAGGTCTAGGCACAATGGGAAACTGGTGGGTGAACTGTCAAAATCAAAAAGCTGGGAAAAAGCATTGTTAAGTGGCTGTAAACAAGCCACTAATGATTTTAATTGCCTCCCCTGCTGCTGTGTCTCAGGTCTGCTCAGCGCTGGCAGACCTGACATTTGGGAAAGGCACGTGGCGGCGGGTTGACAGCGGGGTCCCGAACCGCTGTCAAAATTTTTTTTTTTCACCCGACCCACCACCAATTGTGCCCACTGACACCCCCGGAAAATTCTGCCCCAAGTTTTTTCACTTAGGTTAGTATCTATGGCCACTTTTGGTAATAAAGGCAAAAAAAACTGTATAAAACCAATACACTTTAATGTCAACAGAGGCGAAAAAGAACCAGCGCAATTTATCTCAGGAGTCCTCAGTGGAAGCAGTTTTATGCATATAATTTCATACAGTTTGAGCTTGGCTGCTGCTACAACTCCCAGTGTTTATATATATGCAACATTTAAAAAAATGAACTACTAGAGTTTCTTCATGGTCAATTAATTTTCAATGTCTTTACTTTGTCCTCACAGGAAATGTGGAGTCAAAAACCTCACCCACAAGGTATGGCTAGAATGTGTAGAATGATAAAGGAGGCGCTCCAATAACTTAAAAGCACAAAATGTGAACTTCTTTGAATTGATGCAACTATTTTCAAAAAGAAATGATTATAATAAACATGAAGTTATAGTGTTAAAAACAATTTATTCAATAAAGTTAACAATCTTTTTAGAAAATTGACTTTCAACATAGACAGTAAGCTAAGGAAGAAGCTAAATGTACCTCTGAGGGTGCAGTGGGTACTTGTGTGGTGTGGTACCAAAGTCCATAAAAGTAGAAAGGTGATCCCTCTGCTGTGCTGAGTCAGTGGTCTCAGCTGAAGGTGGGGAGGGGCCAGTGACAACACTACAATTGGCCTCAACACTCCCTGTCCAGGAGGGAGAAACTCAAGCAAAGTTCCCACTCCTGATTGCTATTCAGCAACCCTTGTTGGAAAGTGGGTGTGTAGTGGGCAGGTAAGGGCAGGATTGGGTTCAGCTAAGTTTACCCCATGGTTGAATAGCCTTTCAAAAATCATTGTCGCTGCTTTTACATGAAGAACGCTCACTGGGATGAGGTTATTGTAAAGCAGGACAGAACATTGGAGGACAGAGAAACTGCTGGTATAAAGACTTCCAGCAAACAATGTATGAAAATAATTTAGCCTGGTTGGCCTAGTTAACTTTTAAACAACATCCCTGCAGTGTTTTAAAAAGTGAGAAAAATGACACATTACCATCACAGTGATAAGGTGAAGGATTAACTTTGGTTTAATTCTGTGCCATACAACATTGATTTCAGACAACACAAATGCCTTCCAGTAAATATTTTTTGAATCCACTACTTAAAATGTAACATTTTCCAGATGTTTTGAATGTGAATAAAATCACTGGACTATAAAGGAAATCCACTTTCAGGTTATAGAATGATAACAAAAAAATCATCTTATTTGGCAAAGAAACTAACTGCAGCTGCAGAACACATGCTTATAGTATTTACACTGAAAAAATGTTCCACTGGCTTAGTCCTAGCTTGGCTGCATTTCATCTATGTCAGCAACAATCTAAGGGATAACCATGGTCCAAACTTCTGCACATAGATTCATCTTGACACAGTCTTAAACCGTCACAGTTTCACCATCAGTGTGGTGAAACCATCAACTAACAGACTGGAACCTGTGGGCATTATGCAAGGACAACCATTAGGTCTGTTAACATACCCAGATAATACATTAAAATTGCACACATTTACAGTTTCTTAACTTATGTGCAATATTCCAAGCCAAATATGATACTCTATCTTCATTTCACCATCTGTGGTCAAAATCTAATGACCTAATCCTAATGGCCCAGAAATTCGGGTCTCCACGGGTGAGTACGCACGGGGTACTCACCTGTAAGCCCAATAGAAGTGCCGGTTTCGTGCATGCACTGCGCATGCGCGGGAAACTGGCACTTCCGTTCCCTTGAAAGAAGGGGTTAAGAGGTGGAACGCGTGCGCAGGAGCGGCAGCGCATGCGCATCGAACTTACGTTTTATTTGCAGGTTTTCCCGGGAAAGTAAGTCTCCAGAAGTTAGACATGTAAAAAGCCGTCGCAAGGCCTGCTCTTTACAAGGTAAGTGGTGAATTAATTAAAATTAAAACATTTTTTCCACAGGTTTATTATTTTTAAGTACTTTAAAGAAAGGTAAGTTTATTTTTAGCCCTGTTAGAAAATAAAATTACTTTTTTCAAAAATTTAAATTATTGTTTAAAATAGTTATTTCATGTAATTTATAGGTTATTTTAAAAATGTGATTAAAAAAAATTTTTTTTTGAAGGTTTAGTGATGTTCTGGGGCTTATAGTATTTACAGGTTTGTCCTGTCAAACCTATGAATGGAGATTCCCTGCTACCATTAGCTCCCCATGGTCCATGTGATCCCAGGGGACACATCGAACTAACTGCGCCTCTGGGATACGCAAGCACTGTGTGCCGGCAGTTGGAGGAGGCCCAGGATCGGAATCCCAAGCGGGCCCACAGCTCAACGGCCGGCGCGCTAGGTAACTGCAGGTCGGGGGCTTACACCCATGGGAAGACCCCGACCCGAATTTCTGGGCCAATATCTCAGAACTGAATATCCACGTGCACATAATCATACTTTAATTTCAGGGAACATGCACAATCTACATCCCAGGGTACTTAAGGAAGTGGCCCTAGAATTAGTAGATGCATTGCTGGTCATCTTCCAGAACTCGATAGACTCTGGAACAGTACCCATGGATTGGAGGGTAGCTAATGTTACCCCACTATTCAAAAAAGGTGGTAGAGAAAAAACGGGGAATTATAGACCGGTAAGCCTGACATCGGTAGTGGGGAAAATGCTCGAGTCCATTATAAAAGATGTAATAGCAGAGCACTTGGAAAGCAGTGACAGGATCGGACAAAGTCAACATGGATTTCCAAAAGGTAAATTATGCTTGACTAATCTACTGGAATTTTTTGAGGATGTAACTGGTAAAATAGATAAGGGAGAACCAGTGGATGTGGTATATTTGGACTTTCAGAAGGCTTTCGATAAGGTCCCACATAAGAGATTAGCGTGCAAAATTAAGGCACATGGGATTGGGGGCAAGGTATTGCCTTGGATAGAGAACTGGTTGGCGGACAGAAAGCAAAGAGTTGGAATAAACGGGTCGATTTCCGAGTGGCAGGCAGTGACTAGCGGGGTACCGCAAGGATCGGTCCTAGGATCCCAGCTGTTCACAATATATATTAATGATCTGGACGAGGGAATTGGATGTAATATCTCCAAATTTGCAGACGACACAAAGCTGGGTGGGAGGGTATGCTGTGAGGAGGATGTCGTGAAACTCCAGTACGATTTGGACAGGTTGGGTGATTGGGCAGAAACATGGCAAATGCACTATAATGTGGATAAATGTGAGGTTATCCACTTTGGTGGCAAAAGCAGGGAGGCAGATTATTATTTGAATGGCAATAGGTTGGGAGAAGGGGAAGTGCAAAGAGACCTGGGTGTTCTTGTGCACCAGTCGCTGAAGGTAAGCATGCAGGTGCAGCAGGCGGTTAAGAAGGCAAATGGTATGTTGGCCTTCGTAGCAAGAGGGTTCGAGTACAGGAACAAGGATGTCTTGCTACAGTTGTACAGGGCCTTGGTGAGACCGCACCTTGAGTATTGTGTGCAGTTTTGGTCGCCTTACCTGAGGAAGGACGTTCTTGCCATGGAAGGAGTGCAGCGAATATTCACCAGGCTGATACCTGGGATGGCAGGAATGACGTATGAGGAGAGATTGTGTCGATTGGGCTTATACTCACTGCAGTTGAGAAGATTGAGAGGGGATCTCATTGAAACCTATAAAATTCTGTCAGGCCTGGACAGACTAGATGCAGGAAGGATGTTTCTGATGCCCAGGGAGTCCAGAACTAGGGGTCATAGTTTAAGGATAAGGGGTAAGCCATTTAGGACTGAAATGAGGAGGAATTTCTTCACCCAGAGAGTGGTGAACCTGTGAAATTCTCTGCCACAGAGGGTGGTGGAGGCCAGTTCATTAAATATATTCAAGAAAGAGTTGGATATATTTCTTAAGGCTAAAGGGATCAAGGGATATGGGGAGAAGGCAGGGACAGGGTACTGAATTTGGATGATCAGCCATGATCTCATTGAATGGCGGAGCAGGCTCGAAGGGCCGAATGGCCTACCCCTGCTCCTATCTTCTATGTTTCTATGTTTCTATATGATTGTGGCCCCAAGCAAAATATGTAGCTCCTTCACCAGCACATTTAGGTTCGGGCACACTTCACTCCAAATCCATTAACTATAACTGTTAACATCCAAAAGTGCTGTTACTTAAACATAGATCATAATAATATTACAACACAGTACTTATGCTTAATTGGTGCTTTATAACACTGCAATGTCTCAAAATACTTCACATAATTCATGTTTTGTAGGAGAATGCAGTAGGCATGTTGTGCCAGGAACATTTTATGACTGCAGTGAGTTGAATTTCTTCATTTGTTTAATATAATGGGGACATAAGACTTAAGATTCATAAATTAATGGCAGCCAGATAGTTTTAATCAAACCCCAGTGGACATGGATTAATTGTATCCAAATAGCGAAGCCTGAGATTGGACAGACCGCCAATGAATAAGGTGGGATAATTGAAAGGAATTCTAGCCAGTAATTTACTGTTGGTGATATTAGTGGATGGATGCTGAATGTATTTTTATGATGTTCCTCTGCCCACTATTTCAGTGGAGGCATTATCCCTTTTAAAACAAACAGGTTAACTCTGTGTTACAATAGCAGACAGAGGAATGCCTTGCAGACTTTGTTTAGCGTCTGCCCACCAATATAACCAGCAGCAATTTCTGGGTTTATATAGCAAGTATGATAACTGCAAGATTAAAACAACTGCAAAAGCACATTGGCCTAATTGTGCTCTTTCCCTTGGAGGTTTGCCTAACCTCTATCTCTTCATCCACCTGACAAGATCAAAAATTCACCAAATGTGGAATTGTCAGAGTGATCCCACACCCTGATGCTCCATTGTGCTGTGCTTTGTTATAGAAGAGTCCTGCAGTACAATGTTGCAGATGACAATCCTGTAGCTTTAACTCCAGTTTGGAAGTGTTACTGCGATCTTCCAATGCTTAAAAAGAATTGTGTAGTATGTATCAATGGAATAAAACAATTCTTGATATCACTGCAAAAGTACTTTGGCCTGGAATTTGTGGGCAGCAGCAAAGCAACGCCAATCGCTGCTGACCTCGGAGAAAGCTGCCCACAAAGATCTTGCGATCTCTGTGGCAAAAACTTTAGCTTTCTCAATGTTAATTTGATTGTAGGGTTGTCTCTAGGGGATCTCCAGTGTATAGCAGCAGTGATGTTATCAAGCTGGCTAAGCAGCCAATCACATTGAAGAATTATCACAGACAGCAACCCAGGAAATAAAAAGCAGTTTTTATCATTCACTTCTAAAAAAATTTACAGAGGGAGAAATAAAGATTGGGACATACACATGGGGTTAAGGTGAAAAAAGCTGAAATATCATTAAAACACTTTTAAAAAAACAAAACATTTTAAAAAACTTATTTTAAAAATCTAGTATTTTTTATCATAATGGAGAAATTTGACATAAATATAAATTAGGTTTCTTAGGGCCAGAATGGTTGTTCAGCAGTAGTTATTACTCAGAATGCAGTTAAAAACCCAGTTACACCTCATTGAACAAGGTTTAACTTTTTATGGGGTTTTTAACAGTAATATTAGAGTGGAAAAGGGGAAGTTTTTGTCATTTCCAGCGATTTCAGTGATTGCTGGCTCTGGGAAGTTCCACAATGGAATGACTGACCGCAAATTCAGGATTTCCGAGTTTATCTGCGCATGCGCTAAATCCTGAGGTTACGGTCAGTTTCAGAAAGGTAATGACAGCGAATACTAAGAGTTTCACTGTCATTACCACTGCAAAATCTGGGCCATTACTTCTGTCACAAATCATTTTCCATTCAATCAACCACACCCAAGTCATAGCTTTAAGGGTAGAAATTGTGATCAGCGCTGTTTAGTGGGTATTGCCTCTGCTAAAGTAGTACAGAGATGAATTTGGCATAAATGCATTACTTGTTTGCATGAGAACAGCACAGACCATAATTTCTACTCTATCATTGGAAGGATAGCTAACATTAAAAATCAGCTGCTTTATACATTTAACTTTCAAATCTAAGCAGGCCAGTTAAAAGTGCAATTCATTCAATATGGTTTTATTTTTATTAAATTAGTGGAGTTTATTAGAATAATATTTTTTCCTTCCCCTCTTCTTCTGAAAGTGGTGACTCAGACTGGGGTCAAGTTTCATGGCTACTGGCAGCCCTCCAGTCCTTCCTCCAGCGTTGTTTGTGAGTGAGCATCCACACACTATTCAGCTGTAAGGGAGGGAGGGAGGAGGGGCGAATCACAGCCAAGCCTTTTTTAACTGACATCCTCACACAAGCACTTATGACCAGGTGTCTCTGGACAGTAAGTGTTGGTGGAAACCTGGGCTACTTCTTCCCTTTTCAACCTCAAAATAGTGAGGGCAACTGTAATCCCTCCTCCCACCACAGCAGAGATTGGTTAACTTAACCAATCAGGAATGAAATCTGAGACATTTCTGGTATGTATGGCTCAGTATCATATGGCAGAGTGTGTTTTTCAAAAATAGTGTATTTTATATCCAGAACATTGGTTTGCAATTTTTTACAGAAATCAATCAAATTTTGTTTCTAACTGAAAGCCATAAATAACAGACTGGGTGGGCTTTTGGGTCAACAGAGTTAACAATTAGCATAAAACAAAGCTATAACATAACATCACTTTGGTCATTTAGTTAATAGTATCATTTAAGTGTTACATGAATACATAGTTGCCAAAAGTAATTGATTCCTACATGTTCCTAAAAATGGTTTACCAAATAGCCCTTTTTGACAGATGGTCTTGCACAACATTTTCCAATCTTTTATGAACTAATCCTCAAAATTAAAAATGAGCATATCTTTGTGTTTACAGTGTATTTGAATGATCTTTTTCTGGATGACATTTTCTTTATCTTCTGTAAGGCTCGCAAAATTACACAATTTCCCCCAAAGGAAGAAAGGAGAGATATTGGACTGTTTGAGGAAATATTGGGCCAAAGGGATTTAAAAATCAAAACCCCAGGAAGATTTGGCTGGTTTAAAGGCATATTCAGACTTGTGAAAAGCTGTGACACAGGGAAGGTGGGGTGAGCCCCCAAGTTTGGATATTGGACCGTCTGGGAATGTCCTGGGCCACCTCAGCCTTTACATAAAGACAATAAAACCTGTTCCCGCTGAAAATCGCAGAGCCACAAAGTACATGAATAAAATGCCCACAGCAACACAAAGGAAAGAACATGGCCCAACAGGATACAACAATCAAACAGCAGTCCAAAACCAATCAAAGAGATTTACAAATGTTTTACATTTTTAAACTAGTTTCAAGGCAATCCCGAAACCAGTTAAAGGCCAATTAAAGTTAGATGGACCATCCACAAAGCTCGTTAAAAGTAGATGGGCCATCCCTGAAGCTCATTAAAATTTAAAAACGTATTAAAAATAACGAGCCCGCCAAATTTAACAAAGAAACCCGAGATTTGGCGGTCAGATAAGCCAGGCCTCAAATTAGTATAATTGAGGCCTGCTTTTTCAGAGTTCAGTTCAGTTCAAGATCGGAGGTCAGTTGAGTGCAGTTCAGATGCTGGTTCAAGTGCAGTAAGATCACAGAAGAAGTTCAAGTTCATCAGAAGCCAGCACGTTCACGCTCACAGTACAGTTCATCACCAGAGAAGAAGAAATGGAGATCGTGGCAACCAAAGGCTTCAAGAAACCAACAACTACCAATATTACCACCAAATTCAAATTCAAATCGCTTTATTGGCATGATAAGGTACATCTTATGTTGCCAAAGCATCGAAAAACATTTATGGTTGAACACATAAACACAGATCTATTCATACAGTGTATAAACAGATATATCCCTGAGTGTATAAATATACATTCGTATAATTTGTATATACTCTTTTCTTAGGTTTACTGGTTGTCCCTCTGTTTATGGCAAGCTGTAACATAGTGTGCCGCTAAGGTTACACAGTTTCTCTGTTCCCCTAGTAGGTATGGGAGTTTTTGGTCGTCATTCAAATTTCTGAATTCAGGGCATATTTGTGTGAATTTTTGGTAGAAATTCTCCCTGATGCCCTGATATTTTCCACAAGCTGTGAGGAAGTGCATCTCTGTCTCCACCACTCCCTGACTGCAGTGAGAGCATATCCTGTCCTCTCTTGGCAGCCGGGTCTGTCTGTGTCTGCCTTTTTCGATGGCCAGGCTATGTTCACTAAGTCTGTACCTTGTCAAGGTTTTTCTCAGTTTGCTATCCTTTACCATGGTCAGGTATTCAGCCATGTTGTATTGTCTGTTTAGGGCCAAATAGCAATTGAGTTGGTTTTGGGTTACCACCAACCAGGTAATGCTGGGCCACCGCGACCGACAAGAAACCAACCACCGAAAATTTGTAAATCAAAGACTTGTTTCCACTCTACAAGCTAGTCTGACTTACCCCTGGGTAAGATTTTGACACAAAAGACCCTAAAATTTAGCCTAAACAAAGAAAATTGGGTACGTACCCGATACATCCAAACTACGCAGCTAGCCGCATCAGTGGACAAACCCAAACTGAAGACCCAACGCAGGTGCAGTCTTCCACCACATCCGGGGTACGGCAGGCCCCAACCGCCACAACTAAGGAGAACCCCGAAATCGCAAACCTCTACAATCTGTCAAGAAAGTCGTTTGGTGAGCATTTTCTGGTCCTCTGGATTTCAACCTAGTTAGGATAGTGGGGTTGGGAGGATAAGGGATTTTGTCTATTGTAATTCTCCCTCGCATATTCGGAGTGTACCCACCCTTTTAGAGTATAAGTTTTATTGCATTGTATATTTTCCTGTCTCAAGTTAAAGATCTCAATCCTTTTGACCAACCCAGGTGTCTGTTCCAAGTTCATTACAACCCCCAAATAAGTCCAAAGTCTAGAACAAAAAGGGAGTGGGAGCGATTCGAACCACTCAAAGGAGTCAGAGGTGAAGCTGACAAACAACCCACACACCACCCCTTACACTTCCAGCAGGTTTTCTGGTCCAGTTTTTATTTATTTTTTTGATACCAAATTCTGATTTTACAGTTCACTGGAGACAATGCTGCTATGTCCAGTCACAAGTAAGAGGAGGCAATAGTTGCAAAGTTATTCAAGGGCTGATTATAACTCAGGTCGGGAAGTGGGGAATCAGGTCGGGAAGAGGGGCGTAACGAGCGTGCGCTTCCTGACTACTATATTGGTGCCTTTGGAGGCCTCTTAGTGCCCAGAAAACATGGTGCATGGCCGAATTTATAGTCCATGATTTTTAACATAGCAGTTTACCAACTTTAACACGGATAGCCTCTTGTTTGAAGTCCCAATTCTATAGCTGTAGTCCTAGCAATATAAGAGTTAGATAAGATCAAACACTGGTTTATTGAACATTGATAATATGATAGGTTTGCTTAAAGACTCATTTTAAGGACTAAAGATCCAAATTACAAAGAAAGTTGTTTAACAGTTATTGCAGTCTGGCAAGGACAACACAAAATGTGATCTTAAGGTGTTTGCCACTCATGGGATTTTGATGAAACTAAACTTAACCATAATACTGCATTCACCAGTGGAAATATTTAGGGCCTGAAATGCCACAGGGGTTCTGCCAGTAATTCCAGCGGGACTGCGGCGACATTCCAAGGAAAATCAGGAGCACAAGCCACCACACAAACATTGGTTCGCAGCTGAGGAGCAGGAGCGGGAATTCCCAGCTTAGGAAGTCCCTGTTCTTGGCCTACAATTTGGGGTTCAGGCCAGGCAAATGGCTTGGATCCTTGAACTGGAACCATTGGGGTAGAGTTTCCACTTTGGGTGCAATCAGCAATCCGGGCTCAAATTGCACCCAAAATTGCGCTAGTTTTGGGAAGTGTTTTTTTCACTTAAATTATGAACTATCGCAATCAGCCAGCGGTTTAGAATATAATTTTAAAACATTGTTTTTGCTTTGAAAAATATTCCTTGATATATTTAAGTGTGGCAACTTGGTGCAGTTCGGTTAATACAGCTGAAAATGGGCTTATCACTAAAATAAGGGACTAGAAATTAGGCTCCTTTGCGCCTGCCGTTAGCACCTCTGGGGGGCGCTAATGGGACGCAAAGGTCTTATTGCCAGTGGGGGGAGGGGGTGAAAAAAGCGCCTCCTGAGAAATTCGGCGGGGCACTGCTGAGGTGCTATCCGATAGCAACGCGCTCCCGCTGGTATCGCCCTGGGCCGCTGCACTGCCAGCGATGATGTCATTGTTGCGCGCTGCGACCCCTTAGCGCCCCACCGCGGCCCCTTACAGCCCCGCGGCACAAATTCGGCTGTGTCCCGCAAGGCTGCTGGGGACGATGCCAGCGCCAGCCTCACGGGTCACAAAGCGGGCCGACCTCCGCTCGCGAGGCGGTATTTAAAGGGGAGGTGTGGCCGCGACCTGCGCTGATATTTTTTTTTTGGCCGAGCTCCATGTCGGCCCTCTGTGGTGTGCGTGGCATGGTCCTAGCCGCCATTGCGCAGTCCGACACCGCATCTCAGTGCTGGGCTGCGGCACCACACCACCCTGCTGGCCTAGTGCGGGCCATCGGAGGCCCTGCAGAGTGTGCAGCAGCCCTCCCTTTAACTGAAGTGGAGGGGCGTTGAACCCGGCCATCACCTCGGTTACCATCCCACCAGGAAGTGGAGTGCCCCAGATTGCGCTCCACCTCCTGTGCGGGGCGATAAGCCGAATTTAGTGACCAGGGTGGTACTTACGCGCCGGGTGCTAAATGTCCGGCTTTAACTCGGTTACCGCCCCCAAACGGGGAGTAACCGAATTTCGCGCCCAAGCATTTTTAATCAGTGTTTAGTTCACCACCTGTGAGTAACCCAATTTTAAGTACAGGAAACTTTTTTTAATCCGGCACCGACGGGACCGACGTGGTGCCGGTTCATCAAAATTTCCGGATAACCGAGAGCTATAGTTAAAAGATACGGAGAGCTGAGAGCTCCGTATAAAGCAACAAACCCTGCAGCTTAGCAACAGGTGCAGAACAATGGCCACAAGTTCCAAGCATCTCTGTAGCTTAGAAACAGCTGCAGCCACACCCTTGCACAGCAACAGATCGAGGAAGGCAAGTACAATATGAAGGAAAACTTACCTGAACCTAATCCTGAATTTTGCCGGTTAACCGAGATTTCCAGTTATTTAGGTGCCGGTAAATCGAAAGTTTCCTGTAACTGAAAATGACTTTAAAAAACTATACAGAACCATTGCTAGTTATGTTGGTGTACAGTAGTCAGTTTCTTAATAAATTAAAAAATAAATGATATTCAAACACTTTTAAAACATGCCTATTAGTGTCCTTGAAACCAAAAGAACCAGCTTAATTTTAAGAGCTGCCCCGAAGGACCGCAAACAGGAGCAATTAGCAGAAACTCGCCATGGTGATCTGGGGGCATGGCCACTTTTGTGGGTAGTGTAATGTATGTACCTTTAAGGGGGGAACTACTTTCTACAGCTCATGTATACTGCATTACCGGCAGTGACCACACCTGTATATAACGCTGAGTAGTAATCTGTTGTTTCAGTTGCAGTTTGAACCACGTTGAGTAAACACCAGTTGTACCATTCTCTGCAGTCCTTTTCTTATTATTACACGGACGTAACAGTGGCGACGAGCAAGTTCGAACCTACCTGCAACTCTGCATCACCTCCCAGGGATTCGCTCCTGGAGAACAGTGGAAGGAGGTCGAGTCCAGAAGCGCAGGCGTCGACCACGGGCAACCACCCAGTCATCCAGCGGAGATTTCAGCATCGCAGGGGAGGCTATCGAGAGCCAGGCTTGGCTTTCCAGTCACGGTGGTCCAGCGAAACGGGCTGGCAACAGGTACTGCACAGGCCCTTCCCGGACAGCGACGGGCTAGAGCCCGACCGAGTAGCACAGAAAAAGGCTGAGCAGCGTCGACGGGGGAGAGAGAGAGGGCAGAACGCACAGGGCGCAGCCGGTGTTCAGGACCGAGCGGCGTCAATGGGGGAGAGAGGCGAGAGAGAGCAGAGCGCAGCCGGTGGTCAAGGGCCGAGCAGCATCAACGGGGGAGAGAAGCGTCCAGGAAAACGTGAGGCGCTGCCATTGCCACAAGGACCGCAGAGAACAGCATTGGCAGCTGCACAGGAGCAGCGCACGAAACCCACAGGACGTCGCCATTTGCCACGAGGACCGCCGAGAGAGGCGTTGGCAGCAGCACGGGAGACGCCATTTTAAGCCGCAGCGGGGAAGAAAGGAAAGCGCGGGAGATGCCATTTTAAGCCAGTCTAACCACACCCAAAAATGCCGAAGAGTGGCAGTATCACAGCGTTCGACAATGAAGTCGAAGATTGGACGACATATGTCGAACGCATAGAAGTATACTGCAAGGCGAATGAAGTGCCAGATGACAAGAAAGTGCTGGTATTGTTGAATTCAATGGGTGCAAAAACGTATGGCTTACTACGAAACCTAGTAACCCCAGAGAAGCCAGTAGAAAAGGATTTTGAAAACATAGTGTCAATCCTACAGGACCACTTAAACCCCACACCATTGCTGATAGCAGAAAGATTTAAGTTTCACAAAAGGAGCCAGCATAAAGATGAAAGTAATGCTGAGTATCTAACGGAACTGCGCAAGCTATCGAAACCCTGCCAGTTTGGAACGGGACTAGCAGATACTTTAAGGGACAAGTTTGTGTGTGGGCTTCAAAGTGAAGGAACCCAGAAACGGCTTCTATCAGAAAAGGATCTTACGCTGGACAAGGCTTTCAGCATTGCAGTATCACACGAAGCAGCAGCACGGGGCGCTGCAGAGATACAACGGAGACCACAAGAATATGGCACAAATGAAATGTCATACGGAACAGTGAAGTGCTATCGCTGCGGCAGAACAACACACGACCATAATGATTGCTGGTTCAAGGACAAAGTGTACAGACAGTGTGGAAAAGTAGGACACATAGCAAGAGTCTGCAGGTCGGGAAAGAAAAACAGCAGCAAGAAATCTCCACAGGAGAAGTACAAGAAGGTACATAAGGTGATGGAGAGTAGTTCAGACGAACAGAAGAGTGATACAGACTCCGGAAGCAAGGAGCTGGGTTGTCTGAAACTACATAATGCGATCAAAATGGAGGATCACCAAACTATCTGGGTCACGGTCAAGATAGCAGGAGTCCAAGTGAAAATGGAATTGGACACAGGATCAGCCCTAACAGTCATAAACCGAAGGGACTACAAGCGGCTACTCTCACATATACCCTTGAGAGATACAAAGATTGTCTTGAAGACGTACACGGGGCAAAAAGTCTACCCCAAAGGAAAAATAAGGGTGAACGTTATATATAACGGCAAAGAAACACCAAAAATGGACCTATATGTATTGCCAGATGGAGGACCACCACTACTAGGACGTGAATGGATCCGGAAGATACAGCTAGATTGGCATTCCATACAAGCACTGACTGTAGATGCCAAAAAGGATGACGATGTCACACCTGGACGACTGTCAAAAATGCTAACTGATGCACAAGAAGTGTTCCAGCAGGGACTCGGAACACTAAAAGGCATAACAGCGATGATCAAAATAGAGGACAATGCAAGCCCAAAGTTTTTTAAGGCCAGACCGGTACCTTATGCAATCCGCCTAGCCGTCGAAGCAGAGCTGGAAGGTTTGGAACGTTCAGGAGTACTGTCCAAAGTGGACTGGAGCGAGTGGGCTACACCCATTGTTCCTGTAATGAAGAGGTCGTTGAGTAATACGCCTGGGGAATCAAAGAAGGTTCGCATCTGTGGGGACTTTAAGGTGACAGTGAACCCGGTCCTTCACACTGTACAATATCCGCTTCCGCGGATTGAAGATATTTTTGCCTCGCTATCTGGAGGGAAAAGCTTCACTAAGATTGATCTGGCCCAGGCGTACCTGCAAATGGAGGTAGAAGAAGCCTCGAAACAGTACCTCACGATCAACACTCACAAAGGTCTCTACCAATACAACCGGCTGGTGTTCGGGGTAGCATCAGCTCCGGCTATTTGGCAAAGGGCAATGGAACAAGTCCTGCAAGGGATTCCAGGGACCCAGTGTTATTTGGACGACATGCTGGTCACGGGCGAAAATGACAGTGATCACCTCGCCAACCTGGAGCAGGTGCTCACTAGATTGAAGGAATATGGGCTCCAAGCTAATCGCCACAAATGCGAGTTTTTCCAGAAGCAGATCTCGTATTGTGGCCACGTTATTGATAAAGAGGGGTTACATAAGTCCCCTGAAAAGATGGAGGCAGTAGCCAAGGCTCCAGCACTGGAAAATGTGTCACAACTGAGGTCGTTCCTCGGGCTGGTGAACTACTACCATAAGTTCTTGCCGAATTTGTCTACAGTACTACACCCACTGAACACCCTACTGCAAACGGGGGTACCATGGAAGTGGAGTGACGAATGTAAACGGGCTTTCCAGAAGAGCAAAGCATTGATCACATCAAAAGAGGTGTTGGCTCATTTCAACCCAGCACTACCAATTCGGTTGGCGTGTGGTGCATCACCCTATGGCATTGGAGCGGTGCTGTCGCACAAATTCCTGGACGGCTCAGAGGGGCCAGTAGCCTTTGCGTCTTGGTCACTAACCTCAGCCGAGCGTAACTATGCCCAGATTGACAGGGAGGCCCTCAGCCTAGTGTGGGGAGTGAAAAAGTTCAATCACTATCTGCACGGGCAGAAGTTCACCTTGCTGACTGACCACCAACCACTTGTCTCCATCTTTAATCCAGAGAAGGGCGTTCCGGTGATGACTGCGCAACGGCTACAAAGATGGTCCCTTTTTCTAGGGGCGCACCAATATGAAATCGAGTATAAGGGCACGAAACAGCATGGAAACGCTGATGGGCTATCACGCCTGCCACTGCCTACTGCGGAGGAAGCACCAGCAGTGGATCCTGTCGAAATATTTCATTCGACTATAATTGAATGCTTGCCAGTATCTAACGCTGGCATAGAGAAGGAGACCCGAAATGACCAGTCACTGTCTCGGGTATATGATTTGACGGTGAAGGGATGGCCAACACATGGCGACTCACTGTTGCCAGCATTCTCATCCAGAAGAGAACAGCTGTCAGTATGCCAGGGGACCTTGATGTGTGGATCCCGAGTGGTAATTCCACCCAAGTTAAGGGAGAGAGTGCTCAATGAGCTTCACAAAGGTCATCTGGGAGGGGTGAAAATGAAAAGCCTTGCTAGG
Source organism: Somniosus microcephalus (assembly GCF_052327205.1). Lineage (NCBI taxonomy): Eukaryota > Metazoa > Chordata > Chondrichthyes > Squaliformes > Somniosidae > Somniosus > Somniosus microcephalus. The sequence continues at coordinate 73,272,574 of NC_140993.1, forward strand.
GCTCATGTGTGGTGGCCGGAGATCGATCAGCAAATCGAGGACCTGACAAAGAGCTGCTCAGGATGCCACAAGGTCCAAAATGCACCACCACATGCCCCTCTACACCCATGGGAGTGGCCCTCATCTCCATGGCAACGGATGAATATTGATTTTGCTGGTCCATTCATGGACTCAATGGCCTAGAAATTTGGTTGGTAGCGCCAGCGATTAGCACCTAAAGAGCCTGAGAATTGGGGCGTTACCCAATTTTCGGGCGGGCGCAGTGAATATAGTGCCACCTCCCATATTGAGTATCCTTTTAGCGCCGGCGCTAACTCTTTTCGCTCGCCCGCGGGCGCAGGCAGATCATGACGTCATTTCAGTGTGCAACGCCTTTTTTGCGCCCCGGACCGGATATTCGGTGGCGCCCGCAACCTTTTCGCCTGGCGCTATTAGTGACAGTTGGATGGAGCATTCCCAGGCCCTTCTCGGACTCGGGGGGCGCTATTTAAAGGGGACAGCACTGGTATAAAAGCTGCAGCCATTTGGGCTGGCCATTCAGATCGTTGCTGGAGAGAGTTGCTGACCTTCTGTTGGACAGTAATTTTCTCATTGAGCCTTCGGAGGCACTGGCACTTGCACCTTGAGGGCCCGGCTCCCGAGCTGGTGATGCAGCATCTGAAAGCAGGGAGTTGGAAGAGTGGCTTTAGCAAAAGGACAGCTTGGCAGCAAGGGATGCCAGATTGCGGCAAGGCTATGACATGGGTCCACAGTGAGAAAGCATGCTGGCGGGGGGAACAAGCGGAAGGAGACAGTTGTAAAAGGTGAGAACCTTACCATCGCTGTCGACAATGGGGTCGGCAGCTGCAGTGGTTACAGGACCACTCAGACGTCCTCCAAGAATCTGGTGGACTCTCTCCTCGAGATCCGTGAGAGTGACCACTTGTGGAGGTCCTCCACCGGTGCGAAGCTGGTCTTTGCCAATCCTCGCCAGCTTGGACTGCAGGGGAAAGGAGGGGAAGTTATGTTACATGATGCCCTGAGTGATCATCTCATGCCCCCCGTGGTGCAAGAGCCCTTACATGACGCCTTGAGTCAAATGTGCATGTGTGTGCCCAGAAAGGGCCATGGGTGCTTGCTGGCAGATGGCCAATGGGGCACAGCCCACCCTGTAGCCATAAAGTCAGGTGCAAATGAAGGGATGCAGAAGTTTGCAGAAACAACACTCACCCTCACGACCCGAGTGAGGCTGTTGAATTTCTTTCTGCATTGGACAGGGCTCCTGGTCACCATGCTGCTGGAGTTGACCCTCTGGCATACATCCCTCCAAGCTCGTCGGTAGTCCTTATGATTCGGCCTCGTGCCATTGTCTAGGTAGAGAACATCTCGCCGGCGCTCCACTGCGGCCACCAATTGCTCCAGAGCCTCATTGGTGAAGCGCTCTGCTCTCTGTCTCACCTTCTCCATCTGGTCCAAGTTTTTAGTGCCAGAGAAGGGCCTGCGCCAATTCTGAGGCCTGCAAGGCGCAGAGTGTGGATGCTGAAGCTGACTGACCCACCCCTTTAAGAGCTGGCCGGCGCTTGGAAGTCTCGTGGTCATCAGTAATAGAGAGCACCTGTGCTGCGCCCGTCCGCTCTGATATTGCGTTGCGCTGGAAGATTAGCGTCTTAGGAGTCCCGTGTAATGCCTGAATTCACGTCTCAATCCCCTTTAGGGGTGATGCAACCCAATATCGCGCCAGGCGGCGATAAGTTTCGTCTGGCTATAAACTTTGCGCAACGCCAGTTCTAACGCCTCAAGAGGGGCTATACCCAATTTCTAGGCCAATGTTTTTAATAGCCGTGGATGCGCACTCGAAATGGCCTGAGGTGATCAAAATGTCCTCCACCATCACGGAGAAAATTATTGCAGTCCTACGGACCATTTTTGCCAGGAACGGCTTGCCAGAGCAGATTTGCTCTGATAACGGACCACAGTTTGTGTCCAAAGAGTTTCGAAGATTTATGAAAAGGAATGGGGTAAGGCATTACACATCCGCCCCGTATCATCCAGCCACAAATGGATTGGCTGAGAGGTTTGTACAAACCTTTAAAAAAGCAGTAAAGGCCATGTGCGATGACGACATCCCACTGCAGCATAAGGTGGACAATTTCCTGTTAGCCTACAGAAATGCGACACATGCAGTCACCAACCAGGCCCCGGCCATGATGTTCTTTAACCGAAGGTTGAGATCTCGTCTGGATTTGCTCAGACCAAATGTACGAAGAGATGTTGAGAATAAGCAATTCCAGCACATCAATGAGAAGCCGACAAGGAGCTTCAATGTAGGGCAACCAGTCTTGGCCCGCGACTACTGAACAGAGAAATGGCAACCAGGAACGATATGCACACGGCAGGGGCCACTAATGTACACAGTGGACGTTGGGGAGAGCATCGTGAGACGCCATGCTGACCAGATCCTAGAGGCACAGGAATGAGTCAACCCCATGCCTCGCCCATACGTACCTGGTGATGAACCCGACGTACAGGTAGCATCTACCCCAGAAACAGTAGCATCGGAAGCTGATGAACCAACTGACGACAGGGGGCCAGAATCGCCTCCGCACCAAGAGCAAGACACTCGGGAAAGGCGCTATCCAGAAAGGATCAGGGAGCCTCCCCAAAGACTGAATTTATAAATAGACTATTTTCAGCTAATGTTGCATGTTAAAAGTGTTAATTGTAATTAGTTTGATATTTAATTGTTAAATGAGTGTTATGGTACTGTTAATCTAAAAGGGGAGGAATTGTAATGTATGTACCTTTAAGGGGGGAACTACTTTCTACAGCTCATGTATACTGTAGTACTGGCAGTGACCACACCTGTATATAATGCTGAGTAGTAATCTGTTGTTTCAGTTGCAGTTTGAACCACGTTGAGTAAACACCTGTTGTACCGTTCTCTGCAGTCCTTTTCATATTATTACACGGACGTAACAGGTAGGGCCAGCTTCTAGCGAGATGTTCTTTAAACTAGCGCAAGTCTTCGCGGAAACTCGATTTGCACTGGTCGTAACTAGCACTTGAAACGAATTGCATTGAAACCTAACAGAACCTCCAGGCCTTTGTTTTGAAAAGACACATTTCAAGGATCTGTCCCCTTGCTCATGGGCAAATTGGACCAGGGTCGGGGATGGAAATTTCCATTGCCAGGTGGCATGCAGATGCCAGAGAGGCTCCCAAAACATGTGCTTTCACCCCGCCTGCCCCATGCTTATGTGATGCCCTCCCACTGACCCCGCAAACACTGGTGGAATTGGTGCTGGAGGGTGCTGTCGGATGTGAAGTTGGTGTAACTGCTCGGATCAGAACTCAAGGAATTTCAGGGCCTACGTGTCCGAAGCTCTGCTTTTTCCATAAATAGTTCCTGTGTCACATACCCATCCTTGATTGAGATTGCAGACTGCAACCTCTTCCAAAGGTTGGCCAATGGTTCTCTATAATTAGTTTTAAAGAGTGGGTGTGTGTGACAATTCAACTCTCCCTTGTGATTTTCTCTCTTTCAAGGGAAGCTTTCCAGATGGCCTCACTTGAGATCAGCAACTCATTGCATCAAAAATATCAGGTTTAAGTCAAAGTCCTAACACGCTTTGCCACATTGGGTCAGAGCACTATTCATAAGAACATAAAAAATAGGAGCAGGAGTAGGCCAATCGGCCTCTCGAGCCTACTCCTCCATTCAGTAAGATCATGGCTGATCCAATCTTGGCCTCAACACCACTTTCCCGCTCTCTCCCCATACCCCTCGACTCCCTTGTAGTTCAAATGTCTGTCAATCTCCGCCTTGAATATATTCAATGACTCCACCTCCACAGCTCTCTGGGGTAGAGAATTCCAAAGATTCATGACCCTCTGAGAAAGGAAAACCCTCCTCATCTCTGTCTTAAATGGGCGACCCCCTTATTCTGAAACTATGCCCCCTAGTTCTAGACAGCCCCACTAGGGGAAACATCCTCTCAGCATCCACCCTGTCAATCCCCCTCAGAATCTTATATGGTTCAATAAGCTCACCTCTTATTCTTCTAAACTCCAATGAGTATAGGCCCAACCTGCTCAACATTTCGTCATACGTCAACCCCTTCATCCCAGGAATCAACCTAGTGAACCTTCTCTGCACTGCCTCCAATGCAAGTATATCCTTCCTTAAATATTCAGTTGCTCTGTCACCCTGGCAAAGTAATAAAGAACTACAAGGTCCTCTTAAAGGTAAGAGAGCTGAGATGTTGGAGGAGGAAACCAATATGGTGGATATTGTTTAACAACAATTTTTATGTGATGTGCTCTTTTGGGAATGGATGTATTGGAAATGCATCTAAGTTCATATAACAAAATAGAGATTAGTAAGAAATTAGTCTTTAATAAAGTGGATTGCTTGAATATTCATAAGGCTATGTAACAAGATGGAATACATTCAAGAATGCTTAAGGAAAGTATAGAATCTGTGACTCAGATTTTTTACAGCTGATTACACACAGTGATTGGAACGTAGCTTGTGTAGTTCCCATTATTTTAAGAAAAGTTCAGAAACCTGATCCTAGGAAATTACTTGAAAAATTGTCCGACCCAATTTCGAGTTGGACGTCTTTCAGTTGTCCTTGGGGGGGCAGGATGATGGTCCTCAAAATTGCCCTTGCTGCACCCATTTTATGCCCGTAAAATGGACGCAACAAGATCCAATTTCTACCCGAGATGTTTCAATAACTCTCACAATGACCCTTAACCTGGACAAATGTCTGCAACATAGGAACAGGAGTAGGCCATTTAGCCCTTCGAGCCTGATCCGCCATTCAATGAGATCATAGCTAATCTGTGACCTAACTCCATATACCTGCCTTTGGCACATATCCCTTAATATCTTTGGTTAACAGAAATCTATCAATCTCCGATTTAAAATTAACAATTGATCTAGCATCAATTGCCATTTGCAGAAGAGAGTTCCAATCTTCGACCACTCTTTGCGTGTAGAAGTGTTTCCTAATTTCACTCCTGAAAGGTCGGGCTCTGATCTTTAGACTAGGCCCCCAGTCCTAGAACCCCCAGCCAGTGGAAATAGTTTCTCTCTATCTACCCTATCTGTTCCCTTTAATATCCTGAAAACTTCGATCAGATCACCCCTTAACATTCTAAATTCTAGAGAATACAGCCCTAATTTGTGTAATCTCTCCTTGTAACTTAACTCTTGAAGTCATAGGCCTAGAAATTCAGTTGGTTGCGCCAGCCGTTAGCGCCTTAGGAGGAGTAGATGTCGGGCGCTAGGCGGGTAGCGCCTGGGCGCAGCGCGAACTGCGCCTCGCCCCAACTTCACTAGAGATTTAGCGGCGGTGCAAAGTCTTTGCGCGCGCTCAGCTGCGCGCGCAGATCATGACGTCATTTCCTCGTGCAACGCCCTTTGTGCGCCCCCAACCGGAACTTCAGTGGCAATGCCCCATTGTGCGCCTGGCGCCCCTAGCGACTGTTAGAGTGGAACGGTGCTCAGCCGATGCGGGGCACGGGGGGCGCAAATTAAATGGCACTCCTCCTGCACTATAAAAGGCTGCCATTTCGCAGCACTCCCTCTTGAGAAACGGATCTTTGGAGAGAGACCAAGGTAGATAGCTTTCTGCTTTGGCCCAACACTCGGACAGGTACTTCTGGCTTCAGGCCACAGCTTTCCACTAGTCTTTGCCTTCATTGACATCTCATTGTTTGCCAGCATATTATGGGGGCTGCAATGGGTGTCAACGCTGGCTTTCTCAATTACATCCAAAGGGCTCACAGACGCCGTGAGAGAGTGGCAGCCCTGGCTAGACAGAGAGGGGGCAACAGGCGTCGGCAAAGGAGGCCTTACCCACCCAGGGTATACCGCCAGCAGTTCTCCTATCTCAACATGTCTGACGAGCAGTGTGTTCGGAGGCTGCGATTCAGAAGGGACGTGGTCACAGAGATCTGCCAGCTGCTTGGCGGTGATCTGCAGCCACAGCTGAGGAGCAGGACGTCTCTGTCAGTGGCAGTGAAGGTGACGGTGGCTCTCAACTTCTATGCCACCGGCTCCTTCCAATCCGCTACTGGGGACATTGCCAACATCTCCCAGTTCGCCGTGCATTGCTGCATCCGCCAGGTGACCAATGCCCTTTTCAAAAGGAGACGTCAGTTCATCTCCTTCTCCATGGCCCTTGCCAAGCAGCAACAGCGTGCAATGGGCTTTGCAGCATTCGCGGGCTTCCCCATGGTGCAGGGCACCATTGACTGCACGCATGTGGCTTTGCGGGCACCTCTGGAGAATGCCGAGGATTACCGCAACCGGAAGGGCTACCATTCCCTCAATGTTCAGCTGGTGTGTGACCACAGGCAGCTCATCCTAGCTGTCAATGCCCGCTTTCCAGGCAGCAGCCACGATGCCTTCATCCTGCGACAGACTTCTGTGGCAGACATGTTCCAGGCACAGCCTCACCCACGAGGATGGCTTATCGGGGACAAAGGCTATCCTTTGTGTACCTGGCTGATGACCCCGCTCCGTGCGCCCAGCACCCCTGCTGAAGAGGGATACAACGAGAGCCATCAAGCAACCAGGAACATCATCGAACAGCAATCGGCGTCCTGAAGCAACGGTTCCGCTGTCTGGATTGTTCCGGTGGAGCCCTACAGTATTCGCCGGAGCGAGTCTCCCATTTCGTGGTTGTTTGCTGCATGCTGCACAACCTGGCTATCTGCAGGACTCAGCCACTGCCACCACAGATTGGAGGACCACCTGAGGAGGAGGAGGAGGAGGAGGAGGACCAGCACAGGAGGGAGGCCGAAAGCGCAAGGGCCGCCCGTCGCCGGCTTATTGAACGTCGGTTCTAGGCCCCCTCTCAGGGACTGGCTTGTGCCAATGTCAGCAGATGAATGTAGCCGCTCCACAAGCCCTCAGCCGAGCAGGGCAACCAGGACTTAACCAAAAAACCATGCACACTGCAATTTAACAACAATAATTTATTGCGAACCTCTGCCCTTCCCACATTACATGCTCATGTGGAGAAGCCCCCTCCAAAAACACAAAACTACCAGTCTCGGCCTTACAAAAAGAAAGAAAGACACCAGTCTCGGCCTTACAAAAAGAAAGAAAGACACCAGTCTCGGCCTTACACAAAAACAACTGCACCAGTGTCGGCCTTACAACAAGCACCAGGCATTTGTGCATACCTCTACTTTTTGCCCTGCGAGGGCGATGCCTTGCGCATCCTTGCCTGGCCCCTGCCCGCCCTGCTGCTCCTCCTCAATGGGAGCCCAGTGGCTGCAGCAAGGCTGGGGGAAGGCTGCTGAGGGGCAGATGGCGAGACGGCAGGTGCCCTTGGGGGTCGGCCTGCACCAGCCCTGGCCTTGGAGTGTCCGGCTGCTGACTGCTCCAACTCTGGCTGGGCGGCAGCAGCCTGTCCAGCAGCTCGTGGCAGCTGCAATGGTGGAGTGACAGTGTCGGCTGCAGGAATGGTGGCAACCTAGCAGATCGAAGGTGCTCGCTGGTCGCGTGAGACACTGGCACTCGCACAGGCCAACACTGCAGCATGCGCAGCAAACAGCTGAAGAACAGACTGCTGGGCTGCTGCTGCGCGGCGAGTGCCCTGGCGATGCCTGGCTGATCCAGCGAGGGTGGCAGCAGTTAGTGCCCGTGTGGCCCTGGCCTGTGTCCGCATGACACCAGCCAGTGAATGGACGGCATGACTGAGCACTTGGCTAGAAGCCGACTGTGCTGCCGCGAAGTCCTGCAGACTCCTGGCCTGTGCTGCACTGAATAGTTCCAGACTCCTGGCCTGTGCTGCACTAAATTGTTGCAGACTCCTGGCCTGTGCTGCTCCGAATTGCTGCTCACTCCTTGATAGACACTCTATGGAGTCAGGCATCCTTGCCACTGCAGCCATGAGCTCAGTGTGCCTGCGCTCAGCCTGGATGGCCATTTCCTCTAGGAGGCGCACCTCCTCTGCACTGACCGTCGCAGGACTGGAGGCCGCACTCACCCTCTGGGGAGAAGTCCGCCGAGCTTCCCCACCCATCCTGCATTGCTGCAGGCCGCTGGGCCCCGGAGCTTCACTCTCCTCCGACCCTTCCCCCCGGCTCCCCTCCAGGGAAGACGTGTCCCCTACATCGCCATGGGCTGGCGCGGCTGAGGGTGGCACTGATGGGCCGGCTTCCTCTTCCTCCTCCTCGTCTTCCGAAGGGCTGACAGTGGCAGCTTGAGGGCCCGCCTCCTCACCTGGCGATTCACCATCTGAAAGCAGGAAGGCACAAGAGTAGCTTTAGAGTGAGGACAGGGCAGCAGCGAGGGAGGCATGAGTGGTGCCATTCACTGCATTGGTCGGACAGTGGCAAAGGATGCTGATCTGATGCGCAAGTGGAACGAGAGATGTCCAAAAGGTGATGCCCTTACCATTGGTGCCCAGAACAGGGTCGGCATCTCCACTGGCGACGGGGCCAATCAGCCGGCCTACCATAATGCGCTCCACATGCTGGTCGAGGTCGGAGAGCTCTTTGAGGTCAGGACGGCCTCCCCCGGTCTCAGTTCGGTTGCGCCGGTTGTGCGCAACCTTGGCCTGCAAGAGAAAGGACGGCCTCTAAGTACAGTGTGTAGCCCTGATCTTGTCTGCACTGCCTCCCATGGTCCAATAGCTTGGACAGTGTGTAGCCCTGATCTTGTCTGCACTGCCTCCCATGGTCGAATAGCTTGGACAGTGTGTAGCCCTGATCTTGTCTGCACTGCCTCCCATGGTCGAATAGCTTGGACAGTGTGTAGCCCTGATCTTGTCTGCAATGCCTCCCATGGTCGAATAGCTTGAACAGTGTGTAAAGTGCTGAATGTGCAATAGATTTTCATGCCAGTCCCATAGCTGCTGGATGAGGGCTGGCCATTAGGGCTTTCAGGTCCCTTTGCCCATAATGTGAGGTGCACATGCAAGGATGAGGAGGACACTGGAAAGGGTACTCACCCTGACAACCCGAGTGAGGTCGTTGAACTTCTTCCGGCATTGCACAGGAGTCCTGGCAACCACGCTGTTGGAAGACACCCTGTTGGACACCTCCCTCCAGGCTTTCCGGTAGGCGCTGGGCAGCGGCCTCTTGCCACCTTCTGGGAACAAAACATGGCACCTGCGCTCCACTCCGCCAACCAGCAGCCTCAGGTCACCGTCGCTGAAGCGTTGCGCTCTCTCCCTGGCCTTCTCCATAGTCCTGGGCATTGTACAGGTGAAGCTGAAGTGGTCAGGCCTAGGTTGAGGGCTGCAGTGTGCAGGGCGTGGCAGGCAAACAAATCCACCCTCCCCCTTTAAGAGCTGACCGGCGCCAGAGTGTCTGCCGTCAATCAACAACTTGCCGCACCTGCGCTGCGCCCGGCCTCGGGGGTATCGCTCAGCACCGCCGGCTTAGCGCCTAAAGATAGTCGTGCATCGCCTGTTTTAGCGCAGCAGCAACCTCTTGGGGCGATGCGACTGAATGTCGGCGAAGGGGGCGCGACTTTGCGCCGGGCGCAAACTTTAGCGGCCGCCCGACTTTACCGCCCCAAAAGTGGCTATACTGAATTTCTAGGCCATAGAGTCATAGGGGGCTAAATTCGGTTGATTTGTGCCTCCCGTTAGCGTCCTAAGAGGGCGCTAATGGGGTGCAAATCAACCAGCGCCTGGGCGCGGCGCCGCTAACGCCTCCCGCTAAATTAAGTGGGAGGTTAGCAGTGGCGCTGCGCAGTGCTGCGCCGCCGGCGATGATGTCATCGCCATGCGCAGCACCTCGCTCGCACCCCGGCTGTAATATTGGGTGGCGCCCCCCAACTTACCGCCGGTCGCTATGTCCACCAGGGTCAGGGGGGCCTACCTGCGGCTGGGGCAGCGCTAGTTATAGGGGAGGTGGCAGGCGGCCATTTTGGTTGACTCGCAGTGCCTCAAGAGGGACGTGGGGCACTTCCAGTAGCGCCCCTCCTCCCTCTTGGGGTGCTACCTGGGAAAATCGGCTGTGTGGGCTCTAATCTTTTTGGGGCGCTAATTTTAGCTACCCAATTTTTACTCCATAGAGTCATAACTCTCTATGGGCTAGATTTTCAGTTGCTTGCGCCAGCAGTTAGCGCCTTAAGAGAAGTGATTTTCGGGCGCTATGTGTGTAGCGCCCGGGCGCAGCGCAGTTTGCGCCCCGCCCCAAATTAAGTTGCCCGTTAGCGCCGGCGCAAAGTTTAGCGGCCGCCTGGATGCGCGCGCAGAAAATGACGTCACATCCTCGTGCAACGCCCTTTGGCCGCCCCGAATCCAAACTTCAGTCGGACCGCCCCATTGTGCGGCTGGCGTCCAGAGCGTTTGTAAAATGGAACGCAACAGACCCTGGGGAGCGCAAATTAAAGGGCACTCCTCATGCACTATAAACGGCAGTCTGCATGTGTTGTGTGGAAGGATCCAGTGTGATGTTGTGAACGGTGTATTTATGTTTCCGGCCACCACCCTCCTCCTCCTCCTCCTCCTCCTCCTCCTCCTCCTCCTCCTTTCCCCCCCAGACTCTGCTTTTGAAAAGAACACATGCACCCTTCCCCTTTAAGAGCTCACTGGCACCAGAGTGTCTGCCGTGCGCTGCGCCCGAGCTCGGGCGTTGCGCTCTGCACCGCCGGCTTAGCGCCTAAAGATAGTAGTGGAACGCCTCTTTTAGCGCTCCACCAACCTCTTAGGGCGAAGCCACTGAATTTCTGGCAACGGGGCGCTACTTTGGGGCGGGCGCTAACTTCAGGCGGGCACTAAGGTTAGCGCCCCAAAACTGTCTATACTGAAAATCTAGCCCAAAAACTCTATGAAGTCCATGTATCATTCTGATAAACCTATGCTGCACTCCTTCCAAGGCCAATATATCCTTCCTAAGGTATGGTGCCCAGAACTGCTCACAGTACTCCAGGTGTGGTCGAACCAGGGCTTTGTATAGCTGCAGCATAACTTCTACCCCCTTGTATTCTAGTCCTCTAGATATAAAGGCCAGCATCCCATTAGCCTTTTTGATTATTTTCTGTACTTGTTCATGACATTTTAATGATCTATTTACCTGGCCCCCCAAGTCTCTTTGGACCTCCATTGATTTAAGCTTTTCACCATTTAGAAAGTTCCCTGTTCTATCCTTTTTAGATCCAAAATGGATGACCTCACATTTTCCTACTTTGAAATCCATTTGCCACAGTTTTGCCCATTCACTTAATCTGTTGCTATCCCTTTGTAATTTTATGCTTCCATCTACACTGCCTACAATGCCACCTATCTTTGTGTCATCTGCAAATTTGGATATATGACTTTCTATGCCATCATCTAAGTCATTAATAAATACTGTGAATAGTTAATGCCCCAACACAGATCCCTGCAGGGCACCACTAGTCACATACTGCCAATTTGAGTACCTACCCATTATCCCTACTGTCTGTCTCCTGCCGCTCAGCCAATTTCCCAACCAGATCAATAATTTGCCCTCAATTTCATGGGCTTCTACCTTAGTTAACAGTCTCTTCTGTGGGACTTTTATCAAATGTCTTCTGGAAGTCCATATAAATAACATCCATAGACATTCCCCTGTCCACTACTTTAGTCACCTCTTCAAATAATTCAATCAGGTTTGTCAGGCATGACCTACATTTCACAAATCCATGCTGGCTCTCTCTGACCAACTGAAAATTTTTGAGGCGTTCCATCACCCTATCTTAATTATACACTCAGGCAATTTCCCAACAACAGACATTAGGCTAACTGGTCTATAATTCCCTGGTTTCCCTCTCTCGCCATTTTTAAATAGCATGCATGCGCAATTTTCCAATCTAAAGGAACGGTTCCTGAATCGAGAGAACTTTGGAAGATTATAGTTAGGGCATCTGCAATGTGCTCAACTACTTCCTTTAAAACCCTGGGATGGAAACCATCTGGTCCTGGGGATTTGTCACTCTTCAGTGCCATTATTTTCTTCATTATTGTTATTTTACTTACATTACTTTTATTGAGTCCCTGTCCCTGATTCATTATTAGTTTTCTTGGGATTTCTGGCATGCTATCCTCTTCCTCTGCTGTAAATACTGACGCAAAGTAATTATTCAACATAATAAAAACATAAGAACATAAGAAATAGGAGCAGGAGTAGGCCATTTGGCCCTTTGAGCCTGCTCTGCCATTCAATGAGATCATGGCTGATCTTCTGCCTCAATTCCATTCACCAGCCTTATCGCCATATCCCTTGATGCCCTTACTAGTCAGAATCTATCGACTTCTGTTTTGAATATACCCAATGACTGAGCCTTCACAGCCCTCTGGGGTAGAGAATACCAAAGATTCACCACCCTCTGTGTGAAGAAATTTCTTCTCATCTCAGTCCTGAATGGCCTACCCTTTATCCTGAGGCTGTGGCCCCTGGTTCTAGACTCCCCAACCAAGGGAAACATTCTCCCAGCATCCACCCTATCAAGCCCTGTAATAATTTTGTATGCTTGAATGAGATCCCCTCTCATTCTTCTGAATTCAAGAGAATACAAGCCTAGTTTACTCAATCTCTTTTCATACGACAGTCCCGCCATCCCAGGAATCAATCTCGTGAACCTTCGTTGCACTCCCTCTATGGCAAGTATATCCTTCCTTAGGTAAGGAGACCAAAATTGTACACAGTACTCCAGGATTGGTCTCACCAAGGCCCTATATAATTGGAGTAAGACTTCTTTACTCCTGTACCCAATTCCTCTTGTAATGAAGGCCAGCATAGCATTTGCCTTCCTAATGGCTTGCTGCACCTGCACATTCACTTTCAGTGACTCATGTACAAGGACACCCAGGTCCCTTTGAGCATCTGCATTCCCCAATCTTTCACCATTTAGGAAATACTTTGCCTTTCTGTTTTTTCTACCAAAGTGGATAACTTCACATTTATCCACATTATAATCTATCTGCCATGTTCTCGCCCACTCACTGAGCCTGTCGAGATCCCCTTGAAGCCTCTTCACATCCTCTTCACAACTGCCACTGCCACCTAGCTTTGTGTTATCAGCAAATTTGGAAATATTACATTTAGTCCCCTCATCCAAATCATTGATATAGATTATGAATAGCTGGGGCCCAAGCACCGATCCTTGCGGTACCCCACTAGTCACAGCCTGCCATCCTGAAAAAGACCTGTTTATCCCTACTCTTTGTTTTCTGCCTGTTAACCAATTCTCAATCCATGCTTGTATATTACCCCCAATTCCATGTGCCCTAATTTTGTTCATGTCCGCCATTTCCTTATTATCATTGATAATATCACCGTTTTCAGTTTTTAAGGGGCCAACATTGCTCCTGACCACCCTCTTTTTCCTAATATAATTGTAAAAACTTTTTATGTTGATTTTGATATCCCTTGCAAGTTTCTTTTCATACTCCCTTTTCATAATCTTACTATCTGTTTTGTGACCCTTTGCTGTTCTTTATATCTTTCCCATTCTCCAGGATCTGTGCTAGTTTTTGCATTTTTATATGCTTTTTCTTTTAGTTTGATGCTGTCCCTTCCCTCTTTGGTCATCCATGGCGGTTTGTTTGGGCAAGTAGAGCTCTTGCCCCTCGGGGGTATAAACTGGTTCTGTATCACATTAAATTCCTTTTTGAACATCTCCCGCTGATCTTCTGTCATTTTACCCATTAACAGATTTGCCCAGTTTACTGTTGACAGTCTCTGTCTCATCCCTTTGAAGTCGGCCTTACCCAAATCTCGAATCTTAGTAGCTGTTTCGTGTTTCTCCCTTTCAAACACAACATTGAACTCAATCATATTATGATCGCTATTGGATAAATGTTCATGCACAGTTAGGCTGTTAACTAAATGTGGCTCATGTTGTGTCCGTGTGTTAATAGAGACACTGAAGGCTGGTTGGTTTCACAGGTGTTTACTGAACAAAGTCTGGAGGTGAACTAACTGATACAACACAATATACAGGCTTATATAGCCCGAGTGGCCATTACCGGCATTACAGTACCCAGGGGGCTCTTAAAGGCACATACACTACAATTCCTCCCCTTTTAGCTAACCAGTACATAATATTTTAAGTAATCATTAATTACATGTTACAAGAACAATAATCTACACATTGCTGCAGTTAATCAATTATAAGTCAGTCTCTCTGGAGGCTTCCTGACTCGGTTCGGATAACGCCTCGGTGGTGTAGTAGTTTCTGGTGGTGTAGTAGGTTCTTTTGGCAAGGCTGATTCGGCTTGAATGCCAGTGTCGGGTTCATCTGGTTCCAGTATCACCGGATCGGAGGTAGATATGGGTATCTCTACTTCATCATTAGGCGTATAGAGTTGTGGTGTAGGTTGTCCCTTTTCGGATGACTCTATGATTTGGTCAGCATGGCGCCTTATTATGCTTTCTCCAATGTCCACGGTATACATCAGCGGTCCTAGTCGTGTGCAAATAGTCCCAGGCTGCCATTTCTCGGTACGGTAGTCCCGGGCCAAAACTTGTTGACCTATCTGGAAGGTTCTAGTTGGCCTTTCATTCATGCCTTGAAATTGCCGGTTCTCCACGTCCCTTCTGATGTTTGGCTTGATCAAATCCAGCCGGCATCTTAGGCTTCTATTGAAGAACATCATGGCGGGAGTTTGGTTTGTAACCATATGTGTTGCATTCCTGTATGCAAACAAGAAGTTATCTACCTTATGCTGAAGTTATATGTCTTCATTACCCATGGCCTTTATGGCCTTCTTGAAGGTCTGGACAAACGTTTCAGCCAATCCATTGGTGGTGGGATGGTATGGGGCGGACGTGTAGTGCTTAACCCCATTGTTTTTTAAGAACTTCTTCAATTCTTCGGACACAAATTGCGGTCCATTATCAGAATAGATCTGTTCAGGCAGCCCATTCCTGGCAAATATGGTCCTTAATACTGTGATGGTTTTTTCCGTGGTGGTGGAGGACATCTTTATTACCTCCGGCCACTTGGAGTGTGCATCAACCGCGATTAAGAACATTGAGTCCATAAATGGACCAGCAAAGTCGATGTGTACCCTTTGCCATGGAGATGAGGGCCACTCCCATGGATGTAGAGGGGCTTGTGGTGGAGCGTTTTGGACCTTCTGGCATCCTAGGCAGCTCTTGGTCATTTCTTCGATGTCTCCATCGATACCTGGCCACCATACAAATGCCCTGGCTAGGTTCTTCATTTTCACTCCACCCAGATGCCCCTCGTGAAGCTCCTTTAGAACTTTATCCTGGAGTTTGGGTGGAATCACCACTCTGGATCCACACATCAAGGTTCCTCGGCACACTGACAGCTGTTCTCTTCTTTGCGAGAATGCTGGCAACAGTGGTTCGCCATGTGCTGGCCATCCCTTCACCGTTAAATCGTAGACTCGTGAGAGAGTCGGGTCATTTCTCGTTTCCCTTTCAATGGCAGAATTTGTTACTGGTAGACATTCGACTATGGTAGAGTGGAACATCTCCACTGGGCCTACTGTAGGTGCCTCTTCTACCGTTGGCAACGGTAGGCACGATAAACCGTCAGCATTCCCATGCTGTTTTGATCCTTTGTATTCTATGTCATATTGGTGTGCCCTAGAAAAAGGGACCACCTCTGTAGCCTTTGCGCTGTCATAATGGGAACACCCTTTTTAGGGTTGAATATGGACATGAGGGGTTGATGGTCAGTCAACAAGGTAAATTTTTGTCCGTGTAGGTAATGGTTGAATTTCTTCACTCCCCATACCAGGCTGAGTGCTTCCCTGTCGATTTGGGCATAGTTACGCTCAGCTGAGTTCAATGAGCGTGAAGCAAAAGCTATCGGCTGTTCCGAGCCATCAGGGAATCTATGCGATAATACCGCTCCTACGCCGTAAGGGGATGCATCGCACACCAGTCTGATTGGCAGTGATGGGTTGTAATGAGCCAAAACGTCCTTGGACATGATTAAGTCTTTGCATTTATGGAAGGCACGTTTACAGTCTTCGCTCCATTTCCAAATTACTCCTGTTTGTAGCAGTTCATTAAGAGGGTGCAGAAGAGTTGATAAGTTCGGTAAAAATTTATGATAGTAATTTATTAATCCCAGGAACGACCTTAATTGTGAAACATTTTCAGGTGCTGGGGCTTTTATGACCGCTTCAATTTTTTCAGGTGACTTATGCAACCCTTCCTTATTAATTATGTGGCCACAATATGATATTTGATTCTGGAAAAATTCGCACTTGGGGCGATTTGCTCGTAGGCCCCGTACTCACAGCCTAGTGAGCACCTGCTCCAAATTGGCAAGGTGCTTGTTGTCGTTTTCTCCTGTTACAAGGATGTCGTCTAGGTAGCATTGAGTCCCCGGAATCCCTTGCAGGACTTGCTCCATAGCTCTTTGCCAGATAGCTGGAGCTGATGCTACTCCGAAAACCAGTCGATTGTACTGGTACAGGCCTTTGTGTGTATTTATCGTGAGATACTTTTTAGAGGCCTCTTCAACCTCCATCTGTAGATATACCTGTGCCAAGTCAATTTTGGTGAAACGTTTCCCTCCGGATAGTGAGGCAAAAATATCTTCTATCCTCAGAAGAGGATACTGTACCGTGTGAAGGACCGGGTTTACAGTCACCTTGAAGTCTCCACAGATGCGAATTCTTCTCTGTTCTTCAGATTTATCATTATTTAACGGTTTCTTCATGACCGGGACGATGGGTGTTGCCCACTCGCTCCAATCTATTTTGGATAATACGCCTGCCTTTTCCAAATTCTCCAGCTCTGCCTCGACTGCTGGACGAATTGCGTATGGCACCGGCCTTGCCTTAAAAAACTTTGGAATTGCCGCATCTTCCACTTTTATTGAGGCGGTGATGCCTTTCAAGGTTCCTAGTTTCTCTTGAAACACTTCCTTGGCGTTGGCCAAGATGTCTTTAATCATTCAGGTATGACGTCATCATCATTTTTTTCCTTACCGGTCACCGTCAGTGCTTGAATGGAGTGCCAGTCTAAACGTATCTTCCTGATCCATTCACATCCCAACAGCGGTGGACCACCATCTTGTAAAACGTATAAATACAACTTCTGTATTTCCTTGCCGTTGTATACAACAGGCAGCCTTATTTTTCCTTTGGGGTATACTTTCTGCCCCGTATATGTCTTCAAGATAATGGATGTGTCTTTTAAAGGTATATGCGGAAATAGCCGCTCGTAATCCCGTCGATTTATAACGGTCAGAGCTGATCCTGTATCTAGCTCCATTTTAACTGGGGACCCTGCTATCGTGAGGGTAACCCAAATGGTCTGGTAATCTTCTTTGGCAATTACATTATGTAATTTGAGACAGCTTAGTCTCTTGTTTCCGGAGTCGCTATCGCTCTTCTGGTCTTCGGAGCTACTGTCCGTCATCATTTGTACCTTTCTGTACTTTTCTTTATTGATTTTTTTTTCCTGTCCGTGGATTTTTTTTGTCCAGATCGGCATACCCGTGCAATGTGTCCAATCTTTCCGCATTGCCTGCATGCTTTGTCCTTGAACCAGCAGTCCCTCTGGTCATGGGTGGATCTGCCACAGCGATAACATCTCTCGAAACCCTGTGTCATTTCATGGGTGCCGAAGTCCTGTGTCTTTTGCTGTATCTCTGCAGCTCCTCTTGCGGCTGCTTCGTATGATACAGCCATACTGAAAGCCTTGTCCAGTGTCAAATCTTTCTCAGAAAGCAGCCTTTTCTGTGTTCCTTCACTTAGGAGACCGCAGACGAATTTGTCTCGAAGAGAATCTGCCAGTCCTGCCCCGAATTGGCAGTGCTTTGATAGCTTTCTTAATTCAGTGAGGTAATCAGCGTTACTTTCATTCTTGTGCTGATTCCTCTTGAAGAATTTGAATTGTTCCGCTATCAGCAGCGGTGTTGGGTTTAAGTTCTCCTGTAGGGTATCAACAATTTCTTTAAAATTCTTGTCCTTTGGTTTGGCTGGAGTGATTAAGTTTCGTAACAGCCCGTATGTCTTTGCGCCCATTAGATTTAGAAGTGCTGACGCCTTTTTATCATTTTCTATTCCATTTGCTGTGCAATATACCTCCACTCTTTCCACATATGTGGCCCAATCCTCTATATCATTATCAAAAGCATCAATATTGCCAGCCTTAGGCATCCTGGAAAAAAATGGCGCTTCCCGCGCTTTCCCGCTGCTGCTGCTGCTGACAACACTATTTTCCGCGTTTAAAATTTTTTTATTTTTTATTTACAGGTGGAGACTCGTTCCCGCCGGACTCTCTCTGCTAGGTCCGAACGCCGACCTGCTTTGCAGCGCCGGCCGTCTCCTGAGTGCTCCCCCCCCCGTCTGTTTCTGCTTGCCTCCGCCTTCGCTGCTTGGCCTTGCTGCAGAGCCAGCCGATGGAGCCCCAGCCCGCCGCCCAGGAAGGATTATTGCAGTACCTGCCACCAGCTCGGCTAGCTGGTGAAACCACAGCTTTTTTCTTTTTTTTCTTGCTTTTCTTCGACTTTGGACGTCTGAGGAATCGATGTCCTTGAGGTGCTGCCGAATTGCAGGTAAGTCCGTTTCCAATTCGTCGCCACTGTTGTGTCCGTGTGTTAATGGAGACACTGAAGGCAGGTGTTGGTTTCACAGGTGTTTACTGAACAAAGTCTGGAGGTGAACTAACTGATACAACACAATATACAGGCTTATATAGCCCGAGTGGCCATTACCGGCATTACAGTACACAGGGGGCTCTTAAAGGCACATACACTACAGCTCACTACTCATTACTAATTCTAATTCTCCTTGTTGCCTCTAGGACATATTGTTGTAGAAAACTATCCCCGGCACACTCAAGAAATTCACTACCTTTCTGACAAGTGCTAGTCTGCTTATCCCAATGAATATGAAAGTTAAAATCCCCCATTAAAACCACACTGCCTTTACTACATGCTTGTCTAATCTCTGCATTTATACAATCTAGCATTTCACAGCTGCTACCAAGGGGTCTATACACAACTCCCACTACAGTCTTAAATCCTTTCCTATTCCTTAATTCTACCCATAAAGTCTCCACTGCCTGCTTACCTCTTGTTATATCCTCTCTTATCATTGAAGTGATTTCATCCTTAATCACGAAGGCTACTCCTCCCCCTCTACCATTTTCCCTATCTTTCCTGTAGACCTTATAACCTGGTATATTTAGTTCCCAGTCCTGACCACCTTGCAGCCATGCCACAGTAATGGTACCATGTCATAATTTCCAATTTGAATTTGCGCCTGCAGTTCATTCAATTTATTGCTTATACTCCATGCGTTGGTATAAAGAACGCTTATTTGGGCCATACGCTCCAGCCTGTCCTTCAGCTCTAATGTTTTACTCACTTGTTTCTTATTTCTCGCTCCTGGTTTAATCACTTTACATCTTTTAGTTTTCCCTCTACAATTTCTGACTGTTACTGTACTCTCTTCCCTTTTGTTTATTTTTTAACTACTATTTGTACTACAATTTCGACCTGAGCCCTCCTCCCCATTTGCTAGTTTAAAGTCCTTGTGACCGCCCTATTTATCCTTTCTGCTAGAACCCTGGTCCCAGACTGGTTCAGGTGGAGCCCGTCCCAATGGTACAGTTCCTTTCTGTCCCAATACTGGTGTCAGTACCCCATGAAATGGAATCCCTCTTTCCCACACTACTCCTTTAGCCACGTGTTCACTTCCCTAATCAGGTTATCCCTATGCCAATTCACATGTGGCTCAGGTAATAATCCAGAGATTATAACCCTTGAGGCCCTGTTCTTTAATTTAGCTCCTAGTTCCTGGTACTACCCAAACAGGACCTCTTGTTTACTCTTCCCTATGTTGTTGATCCCAACATGGACCGCAACGACTGGATCCTCTCCCTCCCTCTCCAATATCCTTTCAAGCCGATTTGAGATGTCCCTCACCCTGCCACCAAGTAGGCAACATACCATGTGGGACTCTCAATCCTGCTTACAAAGGATGCCCACCTGTCCGCCTAATTATAGAATCCCCTACAATGACCACATTATACTTTCTCTCCTCGTCCTCCTCCCCACTGAGGACAGCCTCCTGCTCCAAAGTGCCATGGCCAGCATTCTGACTGTCCTTCCGACAGTCTTTATCCTTATCCTCACAGGTAGCAAGTACATTGTACTTTTCTGTTTCTGTGGATCCTCGTTCCCTTTCTTACCTGGGTTCCCCTTACTCTGTGTGGGGGGTGGCCTGTGGGGTGGCATATGCACCCAGTCAGTTATGCCTCTGACTGTTTATGAGCGGTTCGAATCGCTTCCATGCCCCTGGGTTCTAGACACCGGACTTAGGTACCAGGCAGCAGTACAGAGAAGACTCGAGTAGACAGGTGGTTGGACGTAAACAAAAACCAAGATTTTATTGAAGAGGAAAAATTGATACAATCTTATGGAAAATTACTAGTGTACACTTCTACAGGAAAAAATACAAAAGAATAACTATACTTATACAGGGAATAGGGAACACACGGCACATCGAGGGAAAACAACTATCTTAACAATCTCCTTATCCTTATCCTACCCCCTATACCTAACTAGGTTAAGCTATGAGGGGTCAGAACTTCATGCTCACCAATCAAAAGGGTTTGTTGGACTCAAAACAGCGACGGGGTTTGGGGTTCGCTCTTGGTGCTCTCTGGAGCCTGCCGTTGTCACGTGGTCTCCGGGCGCTGCAAGGGTGTTGTCCAGGTTCGAGTACCCCAAAGTTAAAGTCTCTGTTTGGGAACTTTACCTTGCAGGGATGATTCTTCGTCGTCAGCCGACAGTTTGAGTTGGTGTGCAGATATTCGCAGGTCGGCAGAGGCTGAAGGCCCGATAATTCAAAGCCTACCCTCAGCCCGTCTCCTCAGTTCGTCTCCTCAGTTGGTCTTCCTCAGGTGGTCTTCCCTCCTCCCCTCATCGCGTCCTGCCTCGCCTGGCCTGAATTGTCCGTGTCCGCCCGATACGGTGCCGGGGCGATTTCCAGATGGAGTGGCAAGAGACACGGGCAAAGGCCAGGGGGTAAGCGCGGGACGGGGAAAGGGCGACAACCACGAGGGCGAGGGGCCAAAGAGTGGAGAGAGAAGAGAAGAGAGCGATTACTACCCGGGGGCCTTCAATTATACTCTTTTCGAAAACCCTTATCTGCGTGCCAAATCAGGTTAGTTCTTTGTCTTAATCTTGGCGGGCTATTTTAAATAAATGTAGCAATCCATACTAACTGTTTTTAGATGGCCGGTACTCGCATCTACCGGCCCAATAATTGACTTGTATTGTCATGACTGTTCCTTGATGGGCCTGTCCAGCCTCGATGGCTCTCTTAATCTGTTTCCGATTATATATGTAGACTGCTTGATGGCCTTAACTATAGGCCTAAACTGAAATTAGATTAATCTCCAATTCGGTCTAATACATAATTCAGAGTCCTGTCTGGTTTCAAAATACAAAGGCCAAGAAATTCAGTTGCTTGCACCACCAGTTTGCGCCCAAAGAGGCCACTCAGAGGCTTTAGCGCCACTGACCACAACCACCGCGATATTTAGCGGGGCGTTAATGGCGGTGTTAGCCTGTAGCACTGCGCCGCCACCGATGACGTCCCGAACGCCATATTAGGTCGCGCCCGCCTCTTCCGCGCCGGCCGCAAATAGCGACCGGTACACAGGGGCCAACCTGTGGCGGTAGTGGAGCGAGTTAAGGTGGAGGTGCGGCCGGCCGCGTTTTCGGCGGCCGCCTGCCCGCACCTCCATCCCCGGCCTCCTACACCGCCCCCCCCCGCGGCATTGCCGGCTGTTTCCCGAGAGGCCGGCACTTCTCCTTGGTGCTGGGCTCATTTGCCGGCACTCGCGAGCGGGGATCGCGCTGTTGCAGCCACCTCCCCCTTAACAGTGGGAGGAAGGCCTGCAGTACCGCTGCGTGCCGTGCCGCAGCGGGTGGCGCTGCGGCACTTTGCGCGCCGATATTCAGTTTCAGCGGCCGGCTTCCATTTGGGGCGCAGAAACTGAATATCCCGATGGCGCAAGTGGCTCCACGCGCAGCGGTAATTCCGGCGCCCAGGCGAGCTTGGCGCCCCAAACTGAATTTTTAGCCCGAAGCCTCTCTTCACAGAAACTGCAGCTTTGGTTTCAATTTCTCCACAGGCTGCCTGCATTGCAGAGTCCAAATTTTAAAATCTCACACGCTTTCTGCCACGAGGCACGGATGCCATCTTGGGTACCCTTTTTTGATTTAAAATTTCCACGCATGGTCCCTTTTATTAATAACAACCTTCGGGGGAATGCAGAAATTTTGCAAATCTTACACTCTGCACACTATCGGTCACACTAACCCCATTCTGATCCTGCACCTTTCTATGAGGTGACCGAGGTCTGGAGCAAACTGTCCAGATACTCTTCCCCCTCCCTTATGTGTCGGAGTGTCTCCAACTCGCACTCTAGTTCAATGACTCTGAGCCGGAGAGATTCGAGACGGAGACATCTCCTGCAGACGTGTTCGCTCGGGACAAACTCCCACATACTGCAGTCCAGACACACAACTGCCCTGCCATATCTTAGTCTAGCCTTATTTTATTTATTTAATAAGTTAAAATCTTTATTCAACTATTATTTATAGTTATATTAATTAGTTTATCTAGTTAAGTTTTTAATTTAATAAAGTACGTTATTGTTTCCCGCTCTTAGTTTAAACCATCATATGTATTTTTCACAATGAAATAAAGCTGTCAATCTTGCTTAGGGTTTAAAAAGCAGAAGCTGCCTGCTGCAACAGACTGCCCCCCATGGTGTGGCAGCAACCTCAAATGATTAGCTTTCTTTTCTTTCTGTGATTAGATTTAACTCTTTCTAAAATCTGGATTGCCTGTAAATCTTCTCTCACTTGCTAAACAATAAAATGATAGACCCAAAGCTGTATGCCCATCAGCAAAAGGGGCTGTGACTGCCAAAACTCACTTTAGATTGAATACTTGGTGCAGTATAAATGCCAGGATTGTTCTGTTTGGAAACGTTGCCTGCACCACTATGGGCCCACCTTGGTGACCACCAGAACACAGAGGGCAGGTATTGTAGTGCAGTCCTGCTGCGTCATTAGGCTGAAGGAGCTGCAGCTCCAGCAGGCTTCTATTAGTGCCCTTTGTAAAGGGATTTGATTGCTAAATTCTGCCTGCGTTTATCTTCCAGAGACTAGGCCAGGACCCAAGCCTGGACCCCAATCAAGGTGACCCTAACTTCTTCTAGCCAGGAGGCCAATACAGGTAGACTATCCTTTATCCGAAAACCTCGGGACCAGCTGTGTTTCGGTTTTCGGAAAATTTCGGATTTCAGAAGGTATTTTATAAGACTGGGAAATTTGTCGGGGGTGGGGGTCGGCGGGGGGGGTCGGGGGTCGGCGGGGGTCGGGGTCGGCGGGGGGGTCGGCGGGGGGGTCGGCGGGGGGTCGGCGGGGGGTCGGGGTGGGGGTCGGCGGGGGTCGGGGTTGTGCGCACGACTTACGCTGAACGAAACCTTTCGGTTTTCAGAGGATTTCGGTTTTCGGAAGTGCGGATAAAGGATACACTATCCCTTATCCGAAAGGGTGGGGGGTCGGCGGGAGTCGGGGTCGTGCGCACGACTTACGCTGAACGAAAAAACCTTCGGTTTTTAGAGGGTTTCAGTTTTCGGAAGTTCGGATAAAGGGTAGTCTACCTGTATAGAATCATAGAATGATACAGCACAGACAGAGGCCATTTGGCCTATCGTGCCTGTGTCGTCTCTATGGAAGAGCTATCCAAATAGTCCCATTCCCCTGCTCTTTCCCCATAGTCCTGAATGTTTTTTTCCTTTTCAAGTATTTATCCAATTCCCTTTTGAAAGTTACTATTGAATCTGCTTCCACCACCCTTTCAGGCAGTGCATTACAGAACATAACATATAAAATAATACTTCCTTATGTCGCCTCTAGTTCCTTTGCCAATTCACCTGAAATTTGTGTCCTCTGGATATCAACCCTTCTGCCGCTGGACTAATGCCTGCTTTTTTCTGCTGTACCAGCAGCCCAGTGGATCCCAGGCCCTGGGCCAGGAGTTCCCTCTTTCCAGCCACACCCCCTCTAAGGTAGGAGACCATGCCTGGGGTAAACGGAAGTTCCGCTCCGAAACGGTCCCCGAGGAAATGCTCAGCGTAGGTCAGGACCTTGCATATCCAGATCCAGCTTAATTTACGGGCCTCCTGCTGCATTCCCATCTGGATTATGTTTCTTTATCTTGTATGCTTTGACAAACAGCTAAATCCTTTCTATCTGGGCAGGAAGATAATCCTCTCTCAGCACTGCATTGTTTCAGAGAAGGATGCAAAGTTAAGCCATTTGTCCAATGTAACTGCATTCTAAGCTCTGACATCTGCTGAATCATACATACAAGAATGCAAATACCATAATCACCCCAGCTACGATATTAAATGGGTTATATAGAGTATAGTATAAATGGTTAATTTTCAAAATAGTACTTGACAAGTATAATAGCATGAACTACTAATAATAGCAGAATACCTTTTTTGCCAGAATGCAGTTAAGCAGTCTGGAATTATTTCATGCTTTAAGGTATTCACCCATTTTGCTGTCAAAATCCATTAGCCTGATTGAGAAATGCAATTTCTGCACCACAGTGGCCAACCAAACTAACAGACCATTGTGAAATGCATTTCGAAATGAATCTTATGGGGCAAGGAAAGGAACTGCTCTGTTTAATGATAATGCATGAGAGCAATAAAATCAAAAAAAGTAATTTGCAATTTCCTTCCTCAATCACCAGACTGCTGAAACATAAATGGAAGCTAATGACAGTACCTACTGCTCTACTGCTTCTCTGACTAAGACACTCTAGACAGAAAAGGGGGTTATTTTGGTGAAAGGGTGAAAACAGGAGCTATGTTGGTGCTGTTCTAATAAGACACGCCTGTTTGAAAGTCTGGTTTTAGCACGCAATTTTTTTCCAAATTGCTGATTACCATAATTTCAACTTGCCTGGAAGTGCTAAAGCAGAGACACTTGCAGGTTTAGTACTCAAGCACTGATTAGACGCAATTTCCATGGAGCAGTATATGTGGGCTCCACTCACCCACATCCACTGAAGGTGTGGAGTCTGCTGGCTGGCACATGGCGGCATCTTTCAGGATTGTTCAGGGATCAAGTGAGAAGGCGCACAAGTTCTCGGACGCAGCAGTGGAGGTCCTGGTGGAGGAGGTCCTGCGGAGGAGGGATGTCCTGTACCCGCAGGGAGGTTTTTAGTTACAGGCATTCTGTAGGCGTCCCTGAGTGCAGCCAGCGATGGTGGTGGCTGCCTCAGGGCAAACCAATCTCGCAGCAGGGACCTCAAGCAGGCATTCCGTGCCTTATTTGCATATGAAAAAGACCTAACGCCTGATTCAAGAGTGGGTAGAATACACCTCTTGATTGTCATCACCGAATATGGTGGGCGACGCACTTCCGGTCCGAAATGTGCGCATGCTTCCTGCATGCCATTTTGGGGACTGAGGAGTACATGTAGTGCCTGCACAACGGGTGCTACACAACCCAATTTCTCGGCCCATGAGTCATAGGGGGAGAAATTCGGTATCGACCATTTTGGGGCGCTAACATCGACCGGCTGCAAACTTTAGCGCCCGGCGCAAATTAGCACCAGCGACCACGAAATTCGTCTCCAGCGCCCCTTGAGGTGATTGGAGCGCTAAATGAAGCGCTACACACTTCTCTTAGGGCGCTAACGTTGGGGAACGGGGCGCTACCTCAGAGTGCTACTCAAGCTCAGGCGATGTCAATCACCTTGTATTCAGAGAGACTGGCGCCTTCCAGTTTTTAAAGGGGAGAGTCAATCATGCTGTACAGCCTCGCCCTGCTCATTGCTGCGTTTGACCTGGGCCTTCAATTCTTCAATTCTTCAACCAGCAATATCATGGCTGCTCAGAGGCCCAGGGAGAGAGCTCGCCCGTTTAGCGACCAGGCATTGGTGGCTCTGGTTGTGGCTGTGGAACGCCGATGGGCAGTGCTGTTCCCAGACACTGGCAGGAGGCCACTGCCCCGGGAGTTCACAAGGATGTGGAGGGAGGTGGCCCATTACGTCTCATCCAGAAGCCTGGTCCAATGGACTCACACCCAGTGCCGCAAGAAGTTCAACGACTCCACTCGGGTGGTCAGGGTGAGTAGATGCTTGAAATACCTCTACCTCCCACCATCTCAACCTCACTCTGTGCACAGATGGTATAAACTACCAAATCCCCAACACTCACCCAACAACTGTGGCCATCTACTAAAAGTCACATCCACATCTCACACCTTGCAGACATTAACGACTATTCAACTATGGTAGGCACACCTGCCAAACACATGGCTGCACACTCACTCACACGCTGTCCTTTTTCTTGCAGGCCAAGCTTTCACATAACAGGAGGGAGCAGCAACACACAGGAGGAGGTCAGGCGGAGCTGCACCCTCTCACACAGCTGGAGGAACGAATGCACAGGATCATCATGAACCATATCGTGGGCACTGTGGCAGTCGGAGAGGTCGACCCCCTTGGGGACAGCAACGGTATGTTCATCATCTCTCCCTCCTCTCTCATACCACTTCCCCCTCACAACATGAGCCCATCCCATTTTCCATCTAAATATACTGTCTCCATTCCTTGCTCCCTTCCTGCCCCCCTCCCCTGACGTTAAACCCACTCTTGTGCCTTCTTGCTTTCAGATAGTGAGCCACCATCTGAACAGCCTGCCCCTCAGCCTCCCAATGGAACTGACGCGGGAGAGGATCAGGAACACCAAACTAGAGCCTCAGTGCCTATGTCTCCCGAGGGTGACACATCCGATACTGGGGCCATGTGGTCACTAGATGGGAGCAGAGGATTTGGCTCTGATGTGGGCGAAGCTCTGGGACCCAGCGGGCTGCAGCAACGCCATGGAGAAAGGGAAGCTCGGGGACCATCTCCCCGGAGGGTGAGTACGCGCACGAGTTCTGTTGCACAGGACTCCGACTTGGACCTCGATATCGCGACCATGAACACACAGGCGATGAGCATGCATACGGAGCTCATGGGTGCAATGGCAAGGGTGCCCAACAACATGGATGCACTGGCTAGGAGCGTGGAGGAGTCCGCCGCCAGCATAGCTGTCATCTGTGTGCAAACCCTTGAACCCATCCTTGCCTCTTTGCAGAGGATGGTTGACTTGCAGGGAGACTTTGGGGACCCAGACCCCAAGCCGCATGAAATGGGTGAGGTATCAGCATCTATTGCAGCACAGGCCGTGGCAACACAATGGCTTAGTGCTGGAATCGAGTCATTGGTTGGTACCAATCTCAGACTGCTCTCATGCAGTCTCAGATTGATGCCACACAAGCGCTGGCTGCTGCCATCGTAGCTGGGTCACCTCTGTCCACTGGGGACCTGACGGTGCCGCAGCAAGCCAGCAATCTGTGCTTGAGCAGATTGTTCCAGATGCTGTCCCGGGGGAGTGGCAATGTGTTGTCGAGCAAGAAGGTGCTGTCCTCTCTCAGGATGACAGCATTCCTGCTCCCACCACTGCCACTCCGCCATTGCACTTGCCACAGCCTGTAACACAGCCAGCCCAGACTGCTGCCGCCCATGCAGAGTTGGTGCAGTCTGCAGCCGGGCCCTACAGGCCCAGAGCTGGTCGAGGGTGTCCTTCAAGGCAATCTGCAGTCTCTGGCTCCCAGACTCAGCAGTCTTCCGCCAGCCTTGCTGCAGCCACTGGGGCCGTATTACGGAGGAGCAGTAGGGTTCGTAGGGGGGGAAGTGCGAAGGGGAGGGAGAGCATTGAACAAGGCCCACTAACTAAAATTTTTAGACCAAATGGGGGAGTGTTTGTACCAAAGTTGGATGTGTTTCTAAATATATTGTTCACTTTGTTAAGAATTATTTTGATGTGCTAAGAACCAGTTAATAAATTGTTGTGTTTGCTTGTTATTGGTTGTTCATAATAATAAGTTTTTTTATTTAAACGTTACAAATTTCCTCATGTTTCTCATTGGAACTTTGGCCGGTCATAGGGGCTGCGGGCTGGCTGTAATGATGAGGTTGTTGAGCCCAAATGCCATCTGCTCTCTCATTCATCGGAAGCGCTGTGTAATGAGTCGTTCATGAATGGCCCTTGCAGAAGCAACATTGAGCGCCTCCCTCCCACATTGTTGCTGCTCTTCCTCCTCTTCATCCTCCTCCTCCTCCTCCTCCTCTCCCTCTTCCTCCTCCTGAGGTGGTGCACCAATCCCTGGTGGCAATGGCTGGGTCCTCAGAATGGCGAGGTTGTGCAGCATGCAGCACACAACAATGAAAAGGGAGACTCGATCAGGGGAGTACTGCAGGGCTCCTCCAGAGTGGTCAAGGCACTGGAACCATTGCTTCAGCATGCCGATCATCTGTTCAATGAGTTTCCTAGTGGCGCTATGGCTCTCATTGTATTGGAGCACAGCAGGAGTGTTGGGGTCACAGAGCGGTGTCATCAGCCAGGTGCAGAGTGGATAACCCTTGTCCCCGAGGAAACAAAGAAACATAGAAGATAGGAGCAGGAGTAGGCCATTCGGCCTCTCGAGCCTGCTCCGCCATTTAATGAGGTCATGGCTGATCATCCAAATTCAGTACCCTGTCCCTGCTTTCTCTCCATATCCCTTGATCCCTTTAGCCTTAAGAAATATATCTAGCTCCTTCTTGAATATATTTAATGAATTGGCCTCAACTGTGGTAGAGAATTCCACAGGTTCACCACTCTCTGGGTGAAGAAATTCATCTTCATCTCTGTCCTAAATGGTTTACCCCTTATCTTTAGACTGTGACCCCTGGTTCTGGACTCCCCCGCGATCGGAAACATCCTTCCTGCATCTAGTCTGTCTAGTCCTGTTAGAATTTTATAAGTTTCAATGAGATCCCTTCTCATTCTTCTAAACTCCAGTGAATATCACAGAATCACAGAATCTACAGTGCAGATAGAGGCCATTTCGGCCCATCGAGCCTGCACCGACACATATCCCACCCTATCCCCGTAACCCCACGTATTTAATCCCCTAACACTAAGGGTCAATTTATCATAGCCAAATCAACCTAACCTGTACATCTTTGGACTGTGGGAGGAAACCGGAGCACCCGGAGGAAACCCACGCAGACACAGGGAGAATGTGCAAACTCCACACAGACAGTCGCCTGAGGCCAGATTTGAACCCGGGTCCCTGGCGCTGTGAGGCAACAGTGCTAACCACTATGCCACCGTGGCCAATATGCCACTATGCCAATCGACTCAATCTCTCCCCATAGCTCATTCCTGCCATCACAGGTATCAGTCTGGTGAATCTTCGCTGCACTCCCTCCATGGCAAGAACATCCTTCCTCAGATAAGGCGACCAAAACTGCACACAATATTCAAGATGTGGTCTCACCAAGGCCCTGTACAACTGCAGCAAGACATCCTTGTTCCTGTACTCGAATCCTCTTGCTATGAAGGCCAACATACCATTTGCCTTCTTAACCGCCTGCTGAACCTGCATGCTTACCTTCAGCGACTGGTGCACAAGCACACCCAGGTCTCGTTGCATTTCCCTTCTCCCAATCTATTGCCGTTCAGATAATAATCTGCCTTCCTGTTTTTGCCACCAAAGTGGATAACCTCGCATTTATCCACATTATACTGCATCTGCCATGCATCTGCCCAATAACCCAACCTGTCCAAATCATACTGGAATTTCTCGGCACCCTCCTCACAGCACACACGCCCACCCAGCCAGCCACGAGGTTGATGTGGTGGTTGGAACAGTGCTGGGACACCAGTCTGGCGCAGGATGAATGAATCGTGGCTGCTGCCAAGATAGCGGGCAATTACGGCGAGGATGCGCTGTCTGTGGTCACACACCAACTGGACGTTCAGAGAGTGGTAACCTTTGTGGCTGCGGAACACCTCTGCATTTTGATGAGGTGCCCGCAAAGCCACGTGCATGCAGTCAATGGCGCCCTGAACCATGGGGAAGCCCGCTATCTTAGCGAAGCCACATGCGTGTTCATGCTGTTTGTCTCGGATCATGGGGAATGTGATGTACTCCCTTCTCCTTCTGTAGAGAGCATTTGTGACCTCCCGGATGCAGCAATGGACAGCAAACTGGGAGATGTTCGCAATATCCCCATTTGAAGCCTGGAAGGAGCCGCTGGCGTAGAAATTGAGAGCCACCGTCACCTTCACTGCCACTGACAGAGACATCCTGGTCCTGAGCTGTGGCTGGAGCTCTGGTTGCAGGAGGTGGCAGAGCTCTGTGACCACCTCCTTGCTGAAGCAAAGCCTTCTAAAACACTGCTCCTGTGACAGATGGATATATGAGAATTGCTCCCGGAATACTCTGGGAGGGTAAGGTCTCCTGTGGAGAGCCCTGTTGGCCCTCCTCCCTCTGGCCACATTTTCCACTCTCTCTCTCCGCCTCCGCTGCCTCCGACGGTGAAGCTGGAGGGTGAGGACCCGTGCCAGTACAGCTCCCATTAACTCTTCTAAATGTGGTAGTACCAAAGGTAACAGAAATGGGAACCTGATGAGTCTTGCTGACAACCAAAATGCCTTCAAATAGGAAACTGTTAAATCTCTCCAAATGCCTCTCTCCCTCTCTCAACCTGTGTAGGCAGAATTGATTGCCAACAGGAAAAAACAGGAAGCGTACGCCTTTAAATAACGCTCCCCCAGCTCCCAGCCGAATGTAAACCGTCCCCCTCTACCTGTCATTCCTAGCGGCAGGCGCTGAGGCAGGGGGGCGAAAATCAATTTCCCGTCTGGGGCTCTACTGGGGCGATGCGAGCTTGGATGATGTCACGATCTCCGAGCGCGGTAGTGTTTCGGGCCACTGCAAATCCCTAGTTGAATTTTGTGGGTGGTGCTAAAATCGCCGCGCACAGGCGGTAAGCCGTTAGCGCCCTGTTAGCGCCCCCGGAGGCGCTAACGGGCGGCGCTAACCAACCAAATTTTCCCTCCATAGTATATATAAGAACTACAACAAAAACTTGCATTTATATAGCACCTTTAATGTGGAAAAACATTCCAATGTTCTTCACATAGGCGTATTCAGACAAAAATGGATGCCGAGACAAAGCTGATATTAGGAGGGGTCACCAAAAGCTTGATCGAAGAGGTGAATTTTAATGAATGCCTTTAAGGAGAAGGAAGTAGAAAGATGGAAGGGTGTAGGGAGGGAATTCCAAAAAGTGGGGCCTCGATGCCAATGGTGGGGTGCAGGGATGAGGGTTGCATAAGAAGAGGAATGGAGGGAGGGGAGGGGATGTAGGGCTGGAGGAGATTATAGAGATGAGATGGAGCAAGGCAATAAAGGGATTTAAACATGAGGATGAAAATTTTAAATTTAAGGCATTGGCTCCCCGTCCCTCAATGTAGGTCACCTCCATTCACCTCGACATTTCTACAGCTATCGATCTGCTCAACCACTCCCTCACCACCAGCTTTTATGTCCTAGACCTTATTAAAACCATTACTCTCTATCACCCTGGCCGCTCCCTGGTATGGCCCTCATCTTCGCTCCCTTAAGTTCAAGGGATGCAGACTTGAACTGATATGGCGGACAACTGGTTTAGCCATTTACCGCCAGATCTGGCTGGACCACATAAAGCATTATCGGGTCCTGCTCGCATCTAAAACTACTCACTATTCCAGGATCATTCTGGAATGTAAAAATAACCACCGGCTTCTTTTCTCTACTGCAAGCCATCTTCTTAAACCCCTCTTCCCTGTTTCCTCCACCCTCATCTCCAACAACAAGTGTGAGGAGCTCATGGACTTCTTTGTCTCTAAGATTGAGACCATCCGATCAACTGTCTCTGTCACTTCCCTTCCTTCCCCCAGCCCACCGGGCCAAACTTCCTCTAAGGTTCCCCTCGCCCTAGCCCTGAACTCGCATCATTCTCCAGTTTCTCTCCGATCTCCCCTCATGCCTTCTCCGAGCTCATCTTGTCCATGAGACCCACTTGCTGCTCCCTCGACCCTATTCCCACTAAACTGCTGATCACCCAACTTCCTTTTCTGACTCCCATGTTAGCTGATATTATTAACGGTTCTCTCTCCTCAGGTATTGTCCCCCCATTCCTTCAAATCTGCCGTCATCACCCTCTCCTCAATAAAACAACTCTTGACCCTTCCGTCCTTGCAAACTACCGCCCCATCTCCAACCTCCTTTTCCTCTCCAAAGTCCTTGAACATGTTGTTGACTCCCAAATCCGTGCCCATCTTTCCTGGAGCGCCATGTATGAATCCCTTCAATCAGGATTCTGCCCCTGCCACAGTACCAAAACGGCTCTTATCAAAGTCACAAAGGCATCCTATGTGACTGTGACAAAGGTAAGCTATCCCTCTTCGTCTTTTTCAACCTGTCTGCAGATTTTGACACGATTGACCACTCCATCCTCCTCCAACACCTCTCCACCGTCGTTCAGCTGGGTGGGACTGCACTCGCCTGGTTCCATTCTTATCTATCTAATCGTAGCAAGAGAATCACCTGCAGTGGCTTTTCTTCCCACTCTTGCATTGTTACCTCTGGTGTCCCCCAAGGATCTATCCTTGGCCCCCTCCTATTTCTCATCTCCATGCTGTCCCTCAGCATCATTCGAAAACACAGCATCAGTTTCCACATGTACGCTGATGACCACCCAGCTCCTCCTCACCACCACTGCTCTCAACCCCTCCACTGTCTCTAAATTGTCAGACTGCTTATCCGACATCCCAGTACTGGATGAGCAGAAATTTCCTCCAACTAAATATTGGGAAGACCGAAACCGTTGTCTTCAGTCCCTGCCACAAACTCTGTTCCCTAGCCACTGAGTCCATCCCGCTCCCTAGTAACTGTCTGAGGCTGAACCAGACTGTTCGCAACCTTGGTGTCATATTTGACCCTGAAATGAGCTTCCAACCACATATCCGCAGCATAACTAAGACCGCCTATTTCTAACATCGCCCGTCTCCGCCCTTGCCTCAGCTCATCTGCTGCTGGAACCCACATCCATGCCGTTGTTACCTCTAGACTTGACTATTCCAACACACTCTTGGCTGGCCTCCCACATTCCACCCTACGTAAACTTGAGGTCATCCAAAACTTGGCTGCTCGTGTCCTAACTCGCACCAAGTGCCGTTCACTCATCACCCCTGTGCTCACTGACCTACATTGGCTACCGGTTAAACAATGTCTCGATTTTAAAATTATCATCCTAGTTTTCATATCCCTCCATGGCTTCGCCCCCCCCCTCCTCCGCTATCTCTGTAATCTACTCCAGCCTCACAACCCCCTGAGATATCTGTGCTCCTCTAAATCTGCGCTCTTGAGCATCCCTGATTATAGTCGCTCCACCATTGGTCGTCGTGCCTAGAGCTGCTTAGGCTCTAAGCTCTGGAATTCCCTCCCTAAACCTCTCTGCCTCTCTGCCTCTCTATCCTGCTTTACAACGCTCCTTTAAACCTATCTCTTTGACCAAGCTTTTGGTCATCTGCCCTAATTCTCCTTGTGTCAAATTTTGTTTTATAACACTCCTGTGACGTGCCGTGGGATGTTTTACTACATTAAAGGCTCTATATAAATACAAGTTGTTGTTGTTGTTCTGCTCAGCAAGGACGGGGTGGTGGGTGAATGGGACATGTTGTGGGATTGGATATGAGCAGCAGAGTTTTGGACGAGCTGAGGTGTACAGAGGGTGGAGATTGGAAGGCTGGCCAAAAGAGCATTGGAACAAATAAAGTCTGGAGGTGAGAAAGGTTAGGGTTGCAGTGGCAGATGGGTTAAGGCAAGGGTCAAGGTGGGTGATGTTACATAAGTGGAAGTAAGGGGCTTTTGTGATGCAGAGAATGTAGGGTCAAAAGCTCAGCTCTGGGTCAAATCAGATGCTGAGGTTGCGAACAGTCTCATTCAGCTTGGCTGGCTGGGTGGGAAAAAGCAAACAGTGGTGAGATAACGGAATTTGTGGTGAGGGCTGAGACAATGGCTTCAGTCTTATCAATGTTTAACTAAAGGAAATTGTAGCTCATCCTGTAATGTCCGTGTGTATTTGAGACACGGACTGCAGAAGTTGGTTATAACAGGTGTTTACTGAATGGAGACAAAACTGGAACTACTATACAAAGTTATTGCACAGGCTTATATACAGGGGTGGTCACTACTGGTACTGCAGTATACAGGGGCTGCAGAATATAGTTCCTTCTTCAAGGTACATACACTACAATTCCTCCCCTTTTAGCTAAACAGTACATAACATTCGATTAATAATTAAATAACATATTTACAATTACAGTTGCTATATACATTAGCTGAAGTTAATCAATTATAAATTCAGTTTTTGAGGAGGCTTCCTGATTCTGTCCGGATAACGCCTCTTTGGGGTATCAGGTTCTTCTGGCAAAGTTGATTCGGGATCAACGTCATTGTTTGGTTTGTCTGCTTCCAATATCACCGATTCTGAGGTAGATGCAATTGGTACTTCGGTTTCATCACCAGGTGTATAGGATCGTGGTGTAGATTTGACGTTTTCCAGTGACTCTAGAATCTGGTCAGCATGGCGTCTTACAATGTTCTCTCCAACGTCCACGGTATACATTAGAGGTCCTTGCCGTGTGCAGATCGTTCCTGGCTGCCATTTCTCTGTGCGGTAGTCCGGGCCAAAACTGTTTGACCTATGTTGAAACTCCTGGTTGGCCTTTCATTCATATTCTGAAACTGCCTGTTCTCCACATCTCTTCTGATGTTTGGCTTAACCAAATCCAAGCGGCATCTTAGTCTTCGATTGAAGAACATCATGGCTGGAGTTTGGTTGGTAACCGCATGTGTCGCATTCCGGTAGGCAAACAAGAAGTTATCCACCTTGTGTTGTAGGGGTATGTCTTCATTACACATTGCCTTGATAGCCTTCTTGAATGTTTGAACGAACCTCTCAGCCAATCCATTGGTGGCTGGATGATATGGGGCGGATGTGTAATGCTTAACACCATTGTACTTTAAGAACCTCCGGAACTCTTCAGACACAAACTGTGGTCCATTGTCGGAGCAAATCTGTTCAGGCAGTCCATTTCTGGCGAATATGGTTCGTAAGACTGTGATAGTTTTTTCTGTGGTGGTTGAGGACATTTTTATTACCTCTGGCCACTTTGAATGTGCATCCACCGCAATTAAAAACATCGAGTCCATAAATGGACCAGCAAAATCAATGTGTACCCTTTGCCATGGGGATGAGGGCCACTCCCATGGATGTAGAGGGGCTTGTGGTGGGGCGTTTTGGACCTTCTGGCATCCTGTACAGCTCTTGGTCATCTCTTCGATTTCTCTATTGATTCCCAGCCACCACACAAATGCTCTGGCTAAATTCTTCATTTTTACCCCTCCCAGATGACCCTCATGAAGCTCATTGAGCACTCTATCCTTCAATTTGGGTGGAATTACTACTCTGGATCCACACATCAAGGTTCCTCGGCACACTGACAGCTGTTCTCTTCTCGGTGAGAATGCTAGCAACAGTGGTTCACCATGTGCTGGCCATCCCTTCACCGTTAAATCATAGACCCTGGAGAGTGTCGGGTCATTTCGTGTTTCCTTTTCTATGTTTGCATTCGTCACAGGTAGACATTCGACTATGGTCGAGTGGAATATCTCCACAGGATCCACTGCAGGTGCTTCTTCCACCGTCGGCAACGGTAGGCGCGACAATCCATCAGCATTCCCATGCTGTTTAGTTCCTCTGTACTCTATGTCATATTGGTGTGCCCCTAGGAAAAGGGACCATCTCTGTAGCCGTTGTGCTGTCATTATCGGGACGCCCTTCTTAGGGTTGAAAATGGAGACAAGAGGTTGATGATCAGTTAGTAGAGTAAATTTCTGTCCGCGCAGGTAGTGATTGAACTTCTTCATCCCCCACACCAGACTGAGGGCCTCTCTGTCAATCTGGGCGTAGTTACACTCGACTGCAGTTAACGAGCGTGACGCAAAAGCTATCGGCCTCTCTGAACCATCAAGGGATTTATGTGACAGTGCCACTCCAACGCCATAGGGAGACGCATCACACGCCAGTCTTATCGGTAGTGATGGGTTGTAGTGAGCCAATACTTCTCTTGAAGTGATCAGGCCTTTACACTTCTGAAAGGCCCGCTTACATTCATCGCTCCATTTCCATGCTACTCCAATTTGTAGCAGGGCGTTCAGTGGGTGCAGAATTGTGGACAAATTCGGCAAAAACTTATGGTAGTAATTCACCAATCCGAGGAATGACCTCAGTTGCAACACATTTTCAGGCGCTGGAGCCTTAACTACCGTTTCAATTTTGTCAGGGGACTTATGTAACCCCTCTTCATCAATCACGTGGCCACAATACGATATTTGTCTCTTAAAAAACTCGCACTTGGGGCGATTGGCTCGTAGCCCATGTTCTCTTAGTCTAGTAAGCACCTGCTCTAGGTTGGCAAGGTGTTCACTGTCATTTTCACCAGTCACTAGGATGTCGTCCAAGTAACACTGAGTCCCCGGAATCCCTTGCAGGACTTGTTCCATCGCTCTTTGCCATATAGCCGGAGCTGATGTTACTCCGAATACCAGTCGATTATACTGGTAAAGACCTTTGTGAGTGTTTATCGTGAGATATTTCCTAGAGGATTCTTCAACCTCCATCTGCAAATATGCTTGCGCTAGGTCAATTTTTGTAAAACGTTTCCCTCCAGATAGTGAGGCGAAAATATCTTCTATCCTCGGAAGAGGATACTGTACTGTGTGAAGGACTGGGTTCACAGTCACCTTGAAGTCCCCACAGATGTGAACCTTCCTTGGCTCCTCAGACTTATTGTTTAACGTTTTCTTCATGACAGGAATGATGGGTGTCGCCCACTCGCTCCAGTCTACCTTAGATAACACGCCTGCATTCTCCAGATTCTCCAGCTCTGCCTCGACGGCTGGGCGAATTGCATATGGTACCGGTCTTGCTTTGAAAAACTTGGGAATTGCATTCTCTTCTATTTTTATTGAGGCGGTTACGCCTTTAAGAGTTCCCAGTCCTTGTTGAAATACCCCATTAGCGTTAGCTAAGATTTTTGACAATCGTCCAGGTGTGATGTCCTCATCCTTTTTACCAGCCACAGTCAGTGCCTGAATGGAGTGCCAGTCTAAACTTATCTTTCTGATCCATTCACGTCCCAATAACGGTGGTCCACCATCTTGCAGTATGTACAGATACAATTTCTGTATTTCCTTGCCGTTGTATTCGACAGGCACCCTTATTTTCCCTCTGGGGTATACTTTCTGCCCCGTATATGTCTTCAAGACAATGGATGTGTCTTTCAAGGGTACGTGTGAGAATAGCCGCTCGTAGTCTCGTCGATTCATGATGGTCAGGGCTGATCCTGTATCCAATTCCATTTTGACTTGGGACCCTGTTATCGTGAGGGTGACCCAAATGGTTCGGTGATCCTCTTTTGCGATTACGTTGTGTAGTTTGAGACAGCTTAGTCTCTTGTTCCCAGATTCACTATCGCTCTTCTGGTCTTCGGAACTACTGTCCGTCATCTTTTGTACTTTCCTGTACTGTTCCTTAGTAGTCTTTTTGTTGTCGTTAGTCTTCTTCCCGGACCTGCAAACTCATGCAATGTGTCCCATCTTTCCGCATTGCCTGCATGTTTTGTCCTTGGACCAGCAGTCCTTCTGGTCATGGGTTGTTCTGCCGCAGCGATAACATTTTTCAAATCCCCATGTCATTTCATGGGTGCCGTATTCCTGTGGCTTTTGCTGTATTTCCGCAGCTCCCCTTGCTGCTGCTTCGTATGATACTGCCACGCTGAAAGCCTTATCTAGCGTCAGCTCTTTCTCTGAGAGTAACCTCTTCTGGGTTCCTTCACTCAGGAGTCCACAGACAAATTTGTCCCGTAGGGTATCTGCCAGTCCTGCTCCAAACTGGCAGTGCTTTGATAGCTTGCATAGTTCCGTAAGGTAATCAGTATTGCTCTCATCTTTATGCTGATTTCTCTTGTGGAATTTAAATCTTTCTGCTATCAGCAGCGGTGTAGGATTTAGGTGTTCCTGTAGGATATCAACAATTTCGTTAAAACTCTTCGCCATCGGTTTGACTGGAGTGATCAGGTTCCGCAATAGGCTGTACGTTCTTGCGCCCATTAAGTATAGTAGTACCGATGCCTTTTTCTCATCGGCTACTTCATTTGCCTTGCAATATATTTCGACTCTTTCCACATACGTGGTCCAGTCTTCTATTGCATTATCGAAGGCAGTGATATTGCCAGTCTTCGGCATCTTGGAGATCTAAGATGGTGCCTCCCGCGCTTTGCCTTCTTCCCCGATTGAACAAAATGGTGCCACCCGCGCTTTGCCTTCTTCCCCGCTGGATTAAGATGGCGCCTCCTGCGCTTTCTGCCTTTTCCGCTGCTGCCAGCGCTGTTGCTGGCGTTTTTATGCCTTGATGGTGATGCCCTATGGTCTTCGCGCGCTTTCCCCCGCGCTGCTGCCAACGCCGCTCTCCACGGTCCCTGTGGCAAACTGCAGCTCCTCGCGGCTTTCTGCGCTTCTAATTTCTTTTTCTTTTATTTTAATTACTGTTCCCGTCATCAGAGCAGACCCTATGGGACACTTCCCTCCCTCTTCTTGGGTCTGTACGCTGCCCGGCTTCGTAGCACTGGCCGCGCCCTGTGTGCTCCACCCTCTCTCTCTCTCTCCTCTTCCTGACAACGCTGCTTGGCCCCGTTGAAAAGCCACCCGATCGAGCTCTAGCCCGCCGCAGCCCAGGAAGGATCAGTGTACTACCTGCCACCAGCCCGATTAGCTGGAACACCATAGACTGGATAACCAAGCCCAGCTCTCGACAGCCTCTCCTGCAAATCTTTGAATTCGATGAATCAGAGGGCGGTTGCCCATGGTCGACGCCCGTTTCTTCTGTTTGTTTTTTTTTCTTTTTGGATTTCTTCCTTCTGGCTTCGACCTCTAAAAACTTCACTTCAGGGATGGATCCCCGTGAGGTGGTGCAGAACTGTAGGTAAGTTCGGATCTGTTCGTCACCAATGTAATGTCCGTGTGTAATTGAGACATGGACTGCAGAAGTTGGTTATAACAGGTGTTTACTGAATGGAGACAAAACTGGAACTACTATACAAAGTTACTCCACAGGCTTATATGCAGGGGTGGTCACTACTGGTACTGCAGTATACAGGGGCTGCAGAATATAGTTCCTTCTTCAAGGTACATACACTACACATCCAAGACTGGATATCAGACAAGCAGTCTGACAGTAAAGAGGCAATTGATGGGTCCAGAGAAGTGGTGAAAAGAGGTAGTGCTGGGTGTCATTAACCTAGATGTGAAAAGTGACCCATGTCAGTGGATGATGATGCCAAGGGGCAGCATGTAGATGATGATGAGGATGGAGCCAAGAACAGATTTTTGCGGGACTTTGGAGGTGACAGTGCAGGGTTGAAAAACAAAGCAATTGTTGGAGATGCTGTGGCTATGATCAGATAGAACCTGAAAACCTTCACAAGAGAGCTAGACCAGTTCCTTTAATGATTGGGGAATCCATGATTTCCTTAAGAAATGGACGTCAAGAATACTCTCTGGAATCAGTGCATTCCCAATTTTGGTTGCATTCAGAGACTATTTGTAACTTGCTCTGTTAATTAACTTCATGGCATGCTGCACAGATGGCCAGATGGGTGCAGCCTGTGATGTTATACTGTGTTTTCAAATCTAGTTCCAGTATATGGCACGATTTCTTTGGTGAGACGTAAACCTTGGAATTGGTCTTGGCATAATAGTTTATACAGGCAGCAGTGTGAGTATGGGGAAGAAATTTGCACGTTGTTGGACTCATGCGCTTTGCACCCAAAGAGCACTGCACTTGAAATGACTGCAGGGTTTCTCAGTGGGTGGTATGCCTTTTCATGTGGAATTTGTGTTATGATCATTTCCCATACAAATCTGCTGATTAGTGCTACTTAAGTGGGTAGCCTGCAATATTGCTGCCTGCACGCACGACACATACACTGGCATAGACCAGTTGTGGCAAATTGCCTGTTTCCGTGCTGTAAATGCTACGTAACCTCATCCATTTGAAATGGATGCTAGGAGGCCAGCCAGGTTCTCACAGGTTAGGAACGCTAACCTAACAGCAGCAATAGAAATTTGTTTTCACTGGCAGACACTTATCAACCAAGCAGATTGCTTTCAGTGCTTCTCTGTCATTTGATTTAATACAGGAGAATGAAAAGGAACAAAGCACGGCCGCCAGAGATGTCAAATAGCACCAAGACTGCACTGTTTGCACCAGTCAATCTGCCATCCATCATATCTACAGAGAAAAGGCACATCTAGATATCAATGACTGAGAATCACTCCCTCTGGAAGGTCAGGTTTAGCAGGCAGTAACAGAACTGCACCATCTGATGCTGAAGACTTGTGCTCCAGAACTAGCCGCGCCTCTAGCCAAGCTGTTCCAGTTCAGCTACAACACTGGCATCTACCCGACAAAATGGAAAATTGCCCAGGTATGTCCTGTCCACAAAAAGCAGGACAAATCCAATCCAACCAATTACCGCCATCTTCATCCCATGGCATGATTAAATGACCCACATGAACAGAAAGGACTTCTGTTCCATTAATGTGCAGCAGGACAGTGATCACCAACACTGTATCATGCAGATCATATAATCATAGAATCTTACAGCACAGAAGGAGGCCATTTGGTCCATTGTGCCTGTGCCGGCTCTTTGAAAGAGCTGTCCAATTAAGTTCCATACCCCAGTTTTTTCCCCATAGCCCTGAAAATTAGCCCTCTTCAAGTACTTGTCCAATAGCCTTTGGAAAGTTCCTATGGAGTCTGATTCCATCACCCTTTCAGGTAGTGTATTCCAGATCTTAACAACCCTCAGTGTGAAAAAAATTCTCCTCATTTCCTTTCTAGTTCTTTTGCCAATTATTTTAAACCTGTGACCTCTGGTTACTGACCCACTTGCCAGAGGAAACAGCTTCTCCCTACTTGCTCCATCAAAACCCCTCATAATTTTGAACACCTCTATTAGGTCTCCCCTTAACCTTCTCTGCTCTAAGGAGAACAATCCCAGCTTCTCCAGTCTCTCCTCATAACTGAAGTCCCTCATCCCTGGTATCATCCTGGTAAAATGCCTCTGTACCCTCTCCGAGGCCTTGACATCCTTCCTAAAGTGTGGTGCTCAGAATTGTACACAATACTGCAGATGAGGCCTAACCAGGGCTTTGTAAAGGTTTAGCATGACTTCTTTGGTTTTGTATTCAATGCTCCTATTTACAAAGCCAGTATCCCATATGTTTTCTTAATCACCATATGATATACCTATCAATTCGTCCAATAAAAAGCGACGAGTTAGGAACGTAACTAAAGGTTTTTATTGACTAAATAACAGAGCCCACCCTCGTGGGTGATCGGGTCCAACAAGGAGGAATACCAGCCAGTCGACTACCTTTATACCTGGGCAGGTAGGTGGAGCCATGGGCGGA
Source organism: Somniosus microcephalus (assembly GCF_052327205.1). Lineage (NCBI taxonomy): Eukaryota > Metazoa > Chordata > Chondrichthyes > Squaliformes > Somniosidae > Somniosus > Somniosus microcephalus. The sequence goes on from NC_140993.1 coordinate 73,314,002, forward strand.
GTCGGAGGTGGTCAGCCCAGGTATAACAGCGCGACAAGAGGCGACCTCGTATCGTGATACAACAGTGATAACGGTGATAACAATACAACAGTGATAACTATAGTGTAACGATAAAAGTGGTTTACCACATTCACCCCTTGTTTAGATTTGAGTCCGGCGGGGTGAAGTGTACTACCAGTTCTGGTATGTCAGTCTGTCCGGAGGCCTCGTAAGCCTCTCCGATCGTCGCAGCGGCGGTGCTGCATTATCCGGTGTTAGTGCTGGTGTCTGCGTGGTCGGCGAAGGCTCGTGGGGTTCCGGCATGCCGTCTACCTGGGCTGGAATTGGGGGGGTGGTGGGGGGGGGTAAAGGTGGTGTCTCCGGAGTGCCCGAGGGTGCGAGGTCTCGTAAGGAGACAGTGTCCTCCCGCCCGTCTGGGTAAGCCACGTAGGCGTACTGGGGGTTGGCGTGCAGGAGGTTCACCCTCTCGACCAGGGGGTCTGTTTTATGGGCCCTCACGTGCTTTCGCAGCAAGACGGGCCCCGGGGAGGTCAGCCAGGTTGGTAGAGTGGTTCCCGTAGTCGACTTCCTGGGGAAAACAAACATTCGTTCATGGGGGGTGGCGTTAACGGCAGTGCAAAGTAGTGACCGGATGGAGTGCAGCGCTGTCGGGAGGACTTCCTGCCAGCGGGAGGTTGGGAGGCCCTTAGACTTTAAGGCTAAGAGGACGGCCTTCCATACCGTCGCGTTCTCTCTTTCCACCTGGCCGTTCCCTCGGGGGTTGTAGCTGGTGGTCCTACTTGCTGCAATACCTCTCGCTAGTAGGAACTGACGGAGTTCCTCGCTCATGAAAGAGGAGCCCCGGTCACTATGTATATAGTTTGGGAACCCGAACAAGGCGAAGAGGTCGTTCAGGCATTTAATGACCGTGGTACTGGTCATGTCTGGGCAGGGGAAGGCAAAGGGGAAACGGGAGTACTCATCAACAATGTTGAGGAAGTACACATTACGGTCAGAGGACGGGAGGGGCCCCTTAAAGTCGATGCTCAGGCGCTCGAAGGGGCGGGTGGCCTTGATCAGGCTTGCTCTGTCCGGCCTAAAGAAGTGCGGTTTGCACTCGGCACAGGTCTGGCAGTTCCTGGTTATGGTCCTGACCTCCTCGATGGAGTAGGGCAGGTTGCGGGCCTTAATGAAGTGGTAAAGTCTGGTGACCCCGGGGTGGCAGAGGTCGTTGTGGAGGGTCTGAAGTCTATCACTTTGCGCGCTGGCGCATGTAATTCGTGACAGAGCATCGGGGGGTTCGTTCAGCTTACCAGGCTGGTACAAGATATCATAATCGTAGGTGGAGAGCTCGATTCTCCACCTCAAGATCTTGTCATTCTTGATTTTGCCCCTCAGCTTGTTATTAAACATAAAAGCGACCGAACGTTGGTCGGTAAGGAGGGTAAATCGTTTGCCTGCCAGGTAGTGCCTCCAGCGTCGTACCGCCTCCACAATCGCCTGGGCCTCCTTCTCGACCGACGAGTGTCGGATCTCAGGGCCCTGTAGGGTCCTTGAGAAGAAGGCCACCGGTCTCCCCTCCTGGTTAAGGGTGGCGGCTAGGGCGAAGTCGGATGCATCGCTCTCGACTTGGAAGGGGATGGACTCATCCACTGCGTGCATAGTGGCCTTGGCAATGTCTCCCTTAATGAGGGAGAAGGCTGCGCACGCTTCCTCCGTAAGGGGGAAGGATGTGGACTTCATGAGGGGTCTGGCTTTGTCCGCATAATTGGGCACCCATTGGGCATAGTAGGCGAAGAGCCCCAGGGTTCTCTTAAGTGCCTTAGGGCAGTGGGGGAGGGGTAGCTCCATGAGGGGGCGCATTCTTTCGGGGTCGGGGCCGATGAGTCCGTTCTCTACTACACAGCCAAGGATGGCAAGGCGCGAGGTGTTAAACACACATTTCTCCTTATTGTAGGTGAGGTTCAGCCGTTGGGCTGTACGGAGGAATTTCTCCAGATTCACGTCGTGGTCCTGCCGGTCGCGGCCGCAGATGGTGACGTTATCTAGGTAGGGGAATGTGGCCTGCAGTCCGTTCTGGTCAACCATCCGGTCCATCTCCCTTTGGAAGACCGAGACCCCGTTGGTGACACCGAAGGGGACCCTAAGGAAGTGGTATAGGCGCCCATTCGCCTCGAAGGCGGTGTACTGGCGGTCCTCGGGGTGGATAGGGAGTTGGTGGTAGGCCGACTTAAGGTCGATGGTCGAGAATACGCGGTATTGTGCAATCTGATTGACCATGTCAGATATGCGGGGAAGGGGGTATGCGTCCAGCTGGGTGTATCTGTTTATGGTCTGGCTGTAGTCGATGACCAGGCGATTTTTATCGCCGGTCTTAACGACCACGACCTGGGCACGCCAGGGGCTGTTGCTCCCCTCGATGATGCCCTCCTTCAGGAGACGCTGCACCTCAGAGCTAATGAAGGCTCTGTCCCCAGTGCTGTACCGCCTGCTCTTGGTAGCGACGGGTTTGCAGTCGGGGGTGAGGTTAGCGAACAGGGAAGGTGGCGGCACCTTGAGGGTGGATAGGCTGCAGGTGTTACGCGGTGGGCGGTTTAACCTTCGCTGGTTGTCGACTGTGAGTGGGGGGAGGGGTCCACCGTATGCTAGGGTTACACTTTGGAGGTGGGATTGGAAGTCCAGCCCTAGTAGGACGGCAGCGCAGAGCTGGGGGAGGACGAGGAGTTTAAAGTTTTTGTACTCTGTACCCTTAACCGACAAGGTCACAGCACAGTAGCCGCTAATGTCCGTGGCGTGGGACCTCGATGCCATCGAGATTCGGTTGCGCGTTGGCAGGACAGGGAGGGAGTAGTGGCTCACCGTGTCTGGGTGGATGAAGCTCTCCGTGCTTCCGCTGTCGAACAGGCAGGTCGTGGCGTGGCCGTTTACTTTGATGTCCATCATCGACTTGGACAGGTGGTGTGGGCGGGCTTGATCCAGAGTGACGGAGGCTAGTGTGTAGGTAAGCGAGTCGTTGTCGTCTGCGGGCGAGGCGGTCGTCGGGTCCGGGGGCCCGGTGGCAGTCGGGCGTGGTGGGTAAAATGGCGTCTCCCACGAGGTAGGACAAAATGGCGGAGAAGATGGCTGCCCCCATAACTCACATGAGGCACTATTGGGGTCGGTTGCCTTGATCAAAGATGGCCGCCCCCATGACTCACGTGTGGGGATACTGGCCTCAGTTGCCGTGAAAGAAGATGGCCGCCCCCACAGTTCGCATGAGGCACTGCTGGCCTCTGAAGATCCGCTCCTGCAGGCCTTAGAGAAGTGGCCTTTCTTCCTGCAGGTTGCGCAGGTAGAGTTCCTGGCTGGGCAGCGCGACCTCGGGTGCTTCTCCTGGCCGCAAAAGAAGCAGCCGGCGGCCCGATCGCGGGTGCCCGATGTCGGAGCCGGTACCGGGGGTGGCGGGCCCGGTCGGGTCCGGGGCGCCGACGCTGAGGTAGGTCCCGGGGGCGGCGCTGCGAAGGGTATTGCGGTAGGGGTCGGGCCCGAGTCCCAGGGTCGCGAGCAGTACCTGGAAAACGCCTCCTGGTCCTGATGGGCCACCTCCAGGGAGAGAGCGAGGGCTTCAGCTTTGTCCAGGTCGAGGTCTTTAGCTTCAAGCAGTCTTTGCCGTGAGTAGTCGGACCGTAGGCCTTTCACAAAGGCATCGCGGATATTATCTTCCGTATTTTCAACAGCCGTCACCGCTTTAAAGTCACAGTTCCTGCCGAGTGCTCTTAGCGCCCGTAAAAATTCAGCTACAGACTCTCCTGGCTGTTGCGGGCGGGATCTTAGGAGGTGCCTGGTGTACATGTAATTTACCGGGCTGCGGTACTGCTGTTTCAGTAGGTTGATAGCGGCCTCGTATGTAGTCGTATCCTGGATGAGTGCGTATACTCTCGGGCTCGCTTGGGCGTTCAGAACTCTTAGTTTGGATCTCTGAGGGACGCCGGATTCTTCCAGGTAGGATTCGAAGCAGTCCAGCCAGTGTTTGAAGTTGAGGGCTGAGTTTGCTGCCTGTGGGTTTAGATCCAGGTACGGTGGTTTGAGGGCTTGCAGCCAAGCCGGCTGGTGTGGCTGGTGTAGCCCGGTGTCTGAAAGCTGCTGTGGCTGTGCTTCTGGGAGGGCTTCTGGCTGGCCAGTAGTAGACATCTTTAAAATTTAGTCAATAAAATTGATATACCTATCAATTCGTCCAATAAAAAGCGACGAGTTAGGAACGTAACTAAAGGTTTTTATTGACTAAATAACAGAGCCCACCCTTGTGGGTGATCGGGTCCAACAAGGAGGAATACCAGCTAGTCGACTACCTTTATACCTGGGCAGGTAGGTGGAGCCATGGGCGGAGTCGGAGGTGGTCAGCCCAAGTATAACAGCGCGACAAGAGGCGACCTCGTATCGTGATACAACAGTGATAACGGTGATAACAATACAACAGTGATAACTATAGTGTAACGATAAAAGTGGTTTACCACACCATATCAACTTGTCCTGCCACCTTCAAAGATTTGTGAATATGCACCCCAGGTCCCTCTTGTTGGATCCGTGGTTCAGTGGATAAATAATCACACAGATGCTGTACATTAACAAATAACAGGTCTTTACTGGAGGAGGGTAATCTCTAGACTGGGGGTACAGAGGCATGCGCAAAGCTTATATACCTGTGTGGTCACTGCCGGTACTACAGTATACAGGAGCTGTAAAAGTAGTTCTGACTTAAAGGCACATACACTACAATTCCTCCCCTTTTAGATTAGTAATACCCCTAATATTCAAATAACAATTAACATTTCAACATGTACATTAAACAACAAAAGTCCATTATAGATTCAGTCTTTGGGGCGGCTTCCTGACCCTTTCGGGAGGTGCCTTTCCAGAGGTTCTTGTTCTTGGTGCAGAGGCGATTCTGACCCCTTTTCATCGGGTAGTTCATCGGGTTCCACTGCTACTGGGTCTGAAGTACATGCTACCGGTATGTTGGGTTCACCCCCAGGTACTCGAGACATGGGATTGACGCGTTCCTGTGACGCTAAGATCTGATCGACGTGGCGTCTCACAATGTTCTCCCCGACATCCACTGTGTACATTAATGGCCCCTGCCTTGTACATATCGTTCCGAGTTGCCACTTCTCTGTTCGATAGTCACGGGCCAAGACTGGTTGCCCTACATTGAAGCTCCTTGTCGGCTTCTCACTGATGTGCTGGAATTGTTTGTCCTCAACATTTCTTCGCACATTTGGTCTGAGCAAGTCCAGATGAGATCTCAACCTTCGGTTAAAGAACATCATGGCCGGGGTCTGGTTGGTAACTGCATGTGTCGCGTTTCGGTAGGCTAATAAGAAATTGTCCATCTTATGCTGTAGTGGAATTTCATCGTCGCACATGGCCTTTATCGCCTTCTTAAAGGTTTGTACGAACCTCTCAGCCAATCCATTTGTGGCTGGATGATACGGGGCGGATGTGTAATGCCTTACCCCATTCCTTTTCATGAATTTTTCGAACTCGTCGGACACAAACTGTGGTCCATTATCAGAGCAAATCTGCTCTGGCAAACCGTTTCTGGCAAATATGGTCCGTAGGACTGCAATCGTTTTCTCTGTAGTGGTTGAAGACATTTTTATCACCTCAGGCCACTTTGAATGAGCAGCCACTGCTATTAAGAACATTGAGTCCATGAATGGACCAGTGAAATCAATATGCACCCGTTGCCATGGAGAGGAGGGCCACTCCCATGGGTGTAGAGGGGCATGTGGTGGTGCATTTTGGACCTTCTGGCATCCTAAGCAGCTCTTAGTTAGGTCTTCAATTTGTTGATCGATTCCCAGCCACCACACATAAGCCCTAGCAAGGCTTTTCATTTTCACTTCCCCCAGATGACCTTCATGTAGCTCATTTAGCACTCTCTCCCTTAACTTGGGTGGAATCACCACTCTTGATCCACACATCACTGTCCCCTGGCATACTGACAGCTGTTCTCTTCTGGATGAGAATGCTGGCAACAGTGAGTCGCCATGTGTTGGCCATCCCCTCACCGTCAATTCATATACCCGTGACAGCGTCGGATCATTGCGGGTATCCTTCTCTATATCCGCGTTTGTTACTGGCAATCGTTCAATTATTGACGAATAAAATATCTCGATAGGGTCCACTGCTGGTGCTTCCTCCACAGTAGGCAGTGGCAGGCGCGATAGCCCATCAGCGTTCCCATGCTGTTTCGTGCCTTTATATTCTATTTCATATTGATTCGCCCCTAGAAACAGGGACCATCTTTGTAACCGCTGTGCAGTCATCACTGGAACGCCCTTCTTAGGATTAAAGATGGAGACAAGTGATTGGTGGTCAGTCAGCAAGGTGAAATTCTGCCCATGCAGATAGTGGTTGAATTTTTTTACTCCCCATACTAGGCTGAGGGCCTCCCTGTCAATCTGGGCGTAGTTGCGCTCGGCTGAGGTTAGTGACCGAGATGCAAAGGCTACTGGCCTCTCCAACCCTTCTGGGAATTTGTGCGACAGCACCACTCCAATACCGTAGGGTGATGCTTCACATGCCAAACGAATTGGTAGTGCTGGGTTGAAATGGGCCAACACCTCTTCTGATGTGATCAATTCTTTACACTTCTGGAAAGCTTGTCTACGTTCGTCATCCCACTTCCATGGTACCCCTGTTTGCAGTAGGGTGTTCAGCGGGTGTAATACCGTAGACAAATTTGGTAAGAACTTGTGGTAGTAGTTTACCAGCCCGAGGAACGACCTCAGTTGTGACACATTTTCCGGTGCTGGAGCCTTGACTACTGCCTCAATCTTGTCAGGAGACTTATGTAACCCCTCTTCATCGATGACGTGGCCACAATACGAGATCTGTTTCTGGAAAAACTCACACTTGTGGTGATTAGCTCGCAGCCCATACTCCTTTAATCTGGTGAGCACCTTCTCCAAGTTGGCGAGGTGATCACTGTCGTTTTCGCCCGTGACCAAGATGTCGTCCAAATAACACTGGGTCCCAGGAATCCCTTGCAGGACCTGATCCATCACCCTTTGCCAGATAGCCGGAGCCGAGGCTACTCCAAACACCAGCCGGTTGTATTGATAGAGACCTTTATGAGTGTTGATCGTAAGGTAATGTTTCGAAGCTTCTTCTACCTCCATTTGCAAGTACGCCTGGGCTAGATCAATTTTGGTGAAGCGTTTACCTCCAGATAGCGAGGTGAAAATATCCTTAATTCGTGGAAGCAGATATTGCACCGTGTGAAGAACTGGGTTCACTGTCACCTTAAAATCCGCACAGATGCGGACCTTCTTTGGTTCCCCAGGCGTATTACTCAATGACCTCTTCATTACAGGAACGATGGGTGTAGCTCACTCGCTCCAGTCCACTTTGGACAGTACTCCTGCACGTTCCAACCCTTCCAGCTCTGCTTCAACAGCTGGTCTGATCGCATAAGGCACTGGTCTGGACTTCAGAATCTTTGGGCTTGCATTTTCCTCTATTTTAATCGTTGCTGTTATTCCTTTTAGTGTTCCTAGTCCCTCCTGGAACACTTCTTTTGCGTCAGTTAGCATTTTTGACAGTCGTCCAGGTGTGACGTCGTCATCCTTTTTGGCCTCAACCTTCAGTGCCTGTATGGAATGTCAATCTAATTGTATCTTCCAGATCCATTCACGTCCTAGCAGTGGTGGTCCTCCATTTGGCAATACATATATATCCATTTTAGGTATTTCCTGGCCTTTATATGTCACTTTCACCCTTATTTTTCCTTTGGGGTAGACTTTTTGCCCCGTATACGTCTTCAAGACAATCTCTGTAGCTTTCAAGCGTATGTGTGAAAATAGCCGCTTGTAGTCTCTTTGATTTATGACTGTTAGAGCTGACCCTGTGTCCAATTCCATTTCCACTTGGACTCCGTCTATCTTGAGTGTAACCCAGATAGTCTGGTGATCCTCCATTTCGGTTACCTTATGTAGTTTCAGACAACCCAGCTCCTTGCTTCCGGAGTCTGTGTCACCTTTCTGTTCGTCTGAACCACTGTCCATCACCTGGTGTACCTTTTTGTACTTCTCCTGTGGAGATTTCTTACTGTTGGTTTTCTTCCCAGACCTGCAGACTCTTGCTATGTGCCCTGCTTTCCCACACTCTCTGCACACTTGGTCCTTGAACCAACAATCTTTCTGGTCATGTGTTGTTCTGCCGCAGCGATAGCACTTCCCTGTTCCGTAGGACATTTCATTGGTGCCATATTCTTGCGGTCTCCATTGTATCTCTGCAGCGCCCCTTGCGGCTGCTTCGTGTGATACTGCCATACTGAAAGCTTTGTCCAGCGTAAGGTCCTTTTCTGATAGAAGCCTTTTCTGTGTTCCTTCACTTTGTAGCCCACACACAAACTTGTCCCTTAACGTGTCTGCTAGTCCCGCTCCAAACTGGCAGTGTTTCGATAGCTTGCGCTGTTCCGTTAGGTACTCAGCATTGCTTTCGTCTTTGTGTTGGTTCCTTTTATGGAGCTTAAATCATTCTGCTATCAGCAGCGGTGTGGGGTTTAAGTGATCCTGTAGGATTTCTACTATGCTTTCAAAATTCTTGTTTACCGGCTTCTCTGGGGTTATTAGATTTCGCAGTACAATACAATAATACAATACAATACAAATCGCTTTATTGGCATGATAAGGTACATCTTATGTTGCCAAAGCATCAAAATACATTTATGGTTGAACACATAAACGCGGTTCCATTCATACAGTGTATAAACAGGTATATCCCTGAGTTTATAAATATATTTTCGCCTTGTTTATATATATTCTTGTCTTAGTTTACTGGTTGTCCCTCTGTTCATGGCAAGCTGTAACATAGTGTGCCGCCAGTGTTACACAGCTTCTCTCCTCCCCCAGTAGGAATGGGAGTTTTTGGTTGTCAGTCAGATTTCTGAATTCAGGGCATATTTGTGAGAATTTTTGATAGAAATTCTCTCTGATGCCCTGATATTTTCCACAGGCTGTGAGGAAGTGCATCTCTGTCTCCACTACTCCCTGACTGCAGTGAGAGCATATCCTGTCTTCTCTTGGCAGCCTGGTCTGCCTGTGTCTGCCTTTTTCGATCGCTAGGCTATGTTCGCTAAGTCTGTACCTTGTCAAGGTTCTTCTCAGTTTGTTATCCTTTACCATGGTCAGGTAATCAGCTATGTTGTATTGTCTGTTTAGGGCCAAGTAGCAATTGAGTTTGCTTTGGGTTTTTGTTGTTTCTGCCCAATATGACAGATATTTTTCCTTTTGCTTAGCGACGATTGTGTTGGGTCGAATTCTTTGTGTTACCCTGTCACTGTCCTGGGGCTGGTTATTGTTAGTATTGTTATTAGTTACTTTATTGAGTCCCAGGACTAGTTGACTGAGGGTATTCTTCTTTATGGTCAGCTCTTGGCATTTCAGGGCGTCGTAGTGATAGCATTGGGGGTTGCTCATTTGTAGGTGATTCCAAAATTTGGTGGCTCTTTTTTGGATAGTGATTATTAATGGGTATTGGCCTAGTTCCGCCCTGCATGCGTTGTTTACTGTTTTCCTTTGAGTCCGGAGGATACTTTTACAGAATTCCGCATGTAGGATCTCAATTGGGTGTTTGTCCCATTTTGCAAAATCTTGTTGTGTTAGTGGTCCCCAGACCTCACTGCCATAGAGTGCAATTGGTTCAATTACTGATTTGAAAATTTTGAGCCAAATGCTAATTGGGATTTCAATTTGGATTGATTTTTTGATGGCATAGAAAGCCCTTCTTGCTTTCTCTTTCAGTTCATTCACAGCCAGTTTGAAGTTTCCCGTAGAACTGATTTTTAAGCCCAAGTATGTGTAGTGAGTGGTTTGTTCAATTTTGGTTGTTCCTACTGTGAAATTTATTGTGGGTCCATGTTGTTTGGATCTTTGCTGGAACACAAGGACTTTGGTTTTTTGGGGATTTATTGTCAGGGCCCAAGTCTGGCAGTACGACTCCAGCAGGTCCAGGTTCTGCTGTAGACCCTCCTTAGTTGGTGACAGCAGAACCAGGTCGTCGGCATAGAGGAGGAATTTAACCTTGGATTCATATAGGGTGAGGCCGGGTGCTGTAGATTGTTCAAGTAGTTTTGCCAATCCATTAATGTAAATATTAAAGAGTGTCGGTGAGATTGGTGAGCCCTGCGTCACCCCCCGCCCCTGTGGGAAGTATTTTGTTTGTTTGTCTCCAATTTTAACTGCACATTTATTGTTTGTATACATTGATTTAATTACATCATATGTTTTACCTCCTACCCCGCTTTCGATAAGTTTCAGGAATAAACCGTCATGCCAGATGGAGTCGAAAGCCTTCTGGAAATCTACAAAGCATGCGTAGATTTTGCTTTTGTTATGGTGAACGTGTTTGTCAATTAGGGTCTGTAGGGTGAAGATATGATCGGATGTTCTATAGTTTGGCAGGAATCCAATTTGGCTTTTACTCAAGACATTGTGCTCTTCAAGGAAGTTTATAAGTCTTTTGTTTATGATGCTACAGAATACCTTCCCCAGGTTACTGTTTACACAGATGCCTCGATAGTTGTTTGGGTCGATTTTGTCCCCACTTTTGTATATGGGTGTTATGAGTCCTTTGTTCCAGATGTCAGGGAAATAACCGACACTCAGAACCAAGTTGAAGAGTTTTAGGATAGCCAGTTTCAGTTTGTCGTCTGCGTGTTTAATCATCTCGTTTAGTATGCCGTCTGTCCCGCAAGCTTTTCCTGGTCGCAGGTCCTTGAGTTTTTCAAGAAGTTCTTTTTCTGTTATTATGGCGTCTAACGGGTTTTGGTTATCTTTTATGGCCATTTCAAGCTTTTCAAGTTTTTTGCGTATTTGGTGTTGCTCTGGTCCTAGTGTGTTTTTCTGGTATAATTTTTCAAAGTGGTTTACCCATGTGTCCCCATTTTGAATGGACAAATCGTCGTGTTGTTTTTTGTGTAGTGTTTTCAAGTTGTCCCAGAAACAATTCGACTCAATGGATTCCTCCATGGAGCTGAGTGTATTCTTAATAAATTGCTCTTTTTTGGTCCTGAGTGTGTTTCTGTATTGTGTTAGCGTCTGACAATAAGTAAGGCGTAATTCCTCGTTTTCTGGATGTCTGTGTTTTTGGTTTGATAGTTTTCTAAGTTTTTTCCTCATGTTATGGCAATCATGGTCAAACCATTTTTCATAGTTTTTTGTTTTGGGTTTGTTCTTGCGAGCTTTCAAGTTTGCATTTGTTGCCAAATTATCAAAAATATTGTTTAGTTTACTAACTGCCCGGTTTACGCCTTCTTTATTGTGAGTGTATATGTTATCCAGAAAGGTGTCTAAGAGAGCTTGAGTTGATGCATTGCTAATTGTTTTCTGGTATTTTTCCGTGTCGTTTTTGGCCCATCTGTACGATTTTTTGGTGTTGTACAGTTTACTGGGTTGTGTTTCTATGTTGTTTGTTTCTGTCTTTTTGAGAAACATAGTAATTTGGCTGTGATCTGACAGTGTTGTTTGTGGTTTGACTGTGAATGCTCTGAAAGAGGATGGGTCCAAGTCTGTAATCATATAGTCTACTGTGCTGCAGCCAAGAGGTGAGCAGTAGGTCGATCTTCCTAGGAGGTCTCCTATGAACCTACCATTGACAATGTACAGACCCAGGTTTCGACAGAGCTGTAGTAGCTGTTTACCGTTGGTATTTGACTGCTTGTCGCAGTTATGCCTGTATGGAAGGGAAGGGATGTCAAAGTGGTTATTCCCGAATACGTAATTGTTTCCCTGATTATTGGTGAAGTCTGGTTCTTCGCCCGTTCTTGAATTGAGGTCCCCACAGATCAACACGTTCCCCTGGGCCTGGTATTGGATAATTTCCCCCTCCATGTTGGAGAAGGTGTCCTCTTTGTAGTACGGGGAATCGATTGGAGGGATATAAAGTGCGCAAATGTAAACATCTTGGGTGTTTGAGATAATCTCCCTCTCAAGTTTGAGCCACATATGGTTTTCGCCCTTTTTTATAAATTTGATGTAATTCTTAAGTTCTGTTTTAAACCAGATCAGTATGCCTCCGGAGTCTCTGCCTTGGGTTACACTTGGTAATTTATTGGAGGGGACCACTAGCTCAGTGTACCCTTGGGGACAGCTGGTGTGTCCTTTTCCTTTATGCCAAGTTTCCTGTAAAATGATAATATCTAGATCTTTAGTTTCCTCTATGAACTCTGGGGTCCTACTCTTCACTTCTCGCAGTGAAGAGCGTAGACCTTGGATATTCCAGGTCGAAATATATAAGGATTTCATGTTAAGTTTTATCTTTTTCTATGATAGGTTAAAGAGTGGTACGTGTTTGTCGTGTCTAAGTGTGGGGAAAAAAAAGATCACCCCAGTTGTCTACAAAAGTTAATACAATTTGGTTACAGTTCTTTCTATTAATTAGTCCTTGATCCATAAGGCGGAAGTAGATGCTGCTGCACATCGCAGTAACCCATAAGTTTTTGCACCCATGGAATTTAACAGAACCAGTGCTTTATTAGCATCTGGCACTTCATTCGCCCTGCAGTACACCTCAATACGTTCCACATATGTCGCCCAATCTTCGACTTCATTGTCGAACGTAGACATACTGCCACTCTTCGGCATCCTTAGGTGTGCGTTAACTATCACCAATGGCACCTCCCGTGCTTCCCCTTCTTCTCCGCTGGCACAAAATGGCGTCTCCCGCGTTTTCCTTCCTTCCCGCGCTCGCCCTTCTTCTCCGCTGTGGCTTCTCAAAATGTCATCTCCCGTGCTCTTCCTTCTTCTCCGCGGCTCAATGGCGTCTCCCGCGCTCTCCCTGCTTCTCCGCTGCTCAATGGCACCTCCCACGCTCTTCCTTCTTGTCCGCGGCTCAATGGGATCTCCCCTTTCTTCGCCCTGCGGACCCTGTTCAGCCCGTGAGCACTGGTTGTGCTCTGCGCGTTCTTCTTTTGATATTTTTCGACGCCGCTCAGTCTAGAACCCGGCTGTTTCTTACCCTATCTCTCTCCGGTTTGTTTTATTTTTCCTCGACGCCACTCGGTGTTCAACCCCCAGCTGCACCCTGCGCTCTTCACCCTCTGTCTTACCCCGTCGACGCTGCTCGGCTCTCTCTCCGCCGTCGGTCGGCTCCAGCCGCCGCTGCTCGGGAAGCGTCTGCGCTGGACCTGCCGTCGGTCTCTTACTGCTCGTTGTGGCTGGGGAACCAAGCCCGGCTCTCCACAGCCTCCCCTGCGAAGTTGGATCTCTGCCTGACTGCTGGGTGGTTGCTCGTGGTCGACGCCCATGTTCCTGGCCTCGACTATTTTTTTTTATGTTGCAGGTAGATTCGAATCGACACTCGTCGCCACTGTTGGATCCGTGGTTCAGTGGATAAATAACCACACGGATGCTGTACATTAACAAATAACAGGTCTTTACTGGAGGAGGGTAATCTCTAGACTGGGGGTACAGAGGCATGCGCAAAGCTTATATACCTGTGTGGTCACTGCCGGTACTACAGTATACAGGAGCTGTAAAAGTAGTTCTGACTTAAAGGCACATACACTACACCTCTGTTCTTGCAACCGCTCAAAATAGTACCATTTAGATTAAACTGTTGTTCCTCCCAAAGTGCATCACTTCACACAAATTTAAATTGCATCGGCCATATGTCTGTCCATTTCACCAGTCTGTCTGTGCCCTCCTGCAATCCGCTACTATCATGCTCACTGTTTGCTACATTGTCAAGTTTTGTAACATCAGCAAACTTTGAAATTGTACTCCCTATACCCAAGTCCAGGTCATTTATATATAAATAAGAAAAACAATGGTCCTAATACCAACCCCTTGGGGAACCCCATTAAATACTTCTCACCAGTCAGTAAAACATCAGTTCACCACCGTCCCTTTAATACCATGTGCTTCTATTTTCTGAGTAAGTCTATTATGAGCTACTTTATCAAATGCCTTTTGCAAGTTCATATATACAACATCTACTGCACTACTTTCTTCAACCCTCTCTGTTACTTCATCAAAGAACTCAATCAGATTTGCCTTTAACAAATCCATGCTGGCTGTCCCTTATTAACCCATGCTTCTCCAAGTGAGAATTAATTTGTCCTTGACAATGGTCTCTAGTAGTTTTCCCACCACTGACGTTAGACTGACTGGCCTATAGTTACCGGGTTTTTCCCTCTCCCCTTTTTTGAACAGTGATATAACATTTGCAATCCTACAATCCCCTGGCACCACTCCCATATCTAAGGACGATTGAAAGATTGTGGTCAGAGGTACTACTATCTCCACCCTAGCTTCCTTCAGCAACCTAGGATACATCTCATCTGGACCGGTTGACTTGTTAACTTTGAGTGTTGCTTTTGTCCTGCATCTAATTTCTGCTCTTTCTACAGTATTCTTTGTCTTGTTGCTGTTTGTCCCTCCTGGTTTTCTACACACCTTGTGCTGTATCTTGGTGCCCCTCCCCCTGCCAAATTAGTTTAAACCCTCCCCCACAGCACTAGTTAATTAATGCCCACTTCTGAGACAACACCTGTGATGCTTTCATTTTAAGACAATCTTCTGTGCTAGGCTTATTTGAAAGTGAAGAAAGACTGGAAGGATGGCTAATCAAGGATCGAGGCTACCCTTTTTAGCCTTGGCTATGAATATCCTTTCAGCAACCACAGACAGGATCAGAGTGTAGAGACAATGAGGCCATTGACTACTTGATGCAGCATTTCACACACCTTGTCAGGTCAAGGGTTGCCTTACATTATAGCCCCTCATGGGGCTTCAAGTTCATTACAGTGTGTAGTGAACTTCACAGTTTTACTAAACAAAGAGGCCTAACTATGGAGGAGGAAGTCAATTTGCAATCCAAGCCAGAGCAGGATGCAGACACTTACCAAGAGGTTGTTGCTGTAGAGACATCAGTGCAGCCACAATGAATGGTGCGCTAGACACTTATCCAAGATTCATTCATATAAGTGTCTGAACTACCCCTTTAAGGAACCTTACTGTCCATATGTCACCAAGGAAGCAGCTCCAAGAATCATCTGCAACACTGTGCTCTACATTTCCTCAGCTGTTACCAATGGCCAGTGTTTGTTGTTTCAATATCTTACATCAATATAATATCTTAATATCAGTATCAAAGTTTCACGCTTGGTTCAGTGATAGTACTCTTGTCTGAGTCAGAAAGTTGTGGGTTCAAGCCCCACTCCAGAGACTTGTGCACATAATCTAAGCTGACACTATCGGAGGTGATGTCTTTTGGCTGAGACATTAAACTGAGGTCCCATCTGCCCTCTCAGGTAGATATAAAAGATCCCAAGGCACGATTTGAAGATGAGCTGTCAACCCACCTCCATGTCAGTTTCCCAAGTGTCGGGTCTGAGCGCTTTACAGACGCGACACCAAGTGGCGGGTGAGCTAATTCAGATACTTAAGAGCTTGTTAAAAGGTATTTAAACATTATTTTACCATGTACTTACCATTTTACCAGCTTTTTCACGAGGTTCCTGGCGCTCGGGGATCACGTCAGGTAAGTAGGTCGGGCTGTCAATGACTCTCCATTCCTCTGAATAGTTGACAGCTGCAAAAGTGGTATAAAAGTTACCATTTCACAGCTGTTCACTTTCCAATCTGAGAAGTTGGAGCCTTCAGGAGTTGGAATACACTTTTCAGCTTTATGCAGTTTGGAAGTATTTGGAGTAAACTCTCTATCCACTGTTACCTCATTGGCACAACCTCTCTCACCATTGAAAGATCGCTTCTGTCATCTCAACTTCAGCTGCCATCTATTTCAGCAGCATCGGTGCCCTTGAAAAAATCTCACCTTGGTCCTCTGAATCCCTCCACGATCAGCCCAAACACCAACATCACCAGGCACACCAGCATCACCAACAACACCACCAACCTTCTCCGCAATCACCTGATGCTCCACAGGACAAAGGGCATCAGCACCCGAGCACATTGCTGCCCGGGAGGCCAGGGATGGCCTCACCATGGCCAGATTTACTTCACTTGATGCTGTTCACCCTGGCTGCCACATGATATGCCAGGATGGCACCACCCCACACCAGCACCATAAAGCATCGCTCCAATGCCCAAGCCATTCCTTTCACATTCCTCACCATTGCGGGGGGTACTGTTATGTCTCACCATTCACTGCAACTCACTAAGCCACTTCCAAAGGTGCACACAAATCTGTCCAAGAGGACAAAGTGTGGAAAATAAAGATTTCAATGTTTGGCAACACATCAACAGAAACTTTACATGAACATTGCGAAAACACCCTTGTGTGTTGTTGGTTGGTATGATTGGACTAGGATGAGCGAGAGTGTGTGGGGTGGCTAGTGAGGTGGGGATGTAGATAGAGAGAGAGGGATGGGTGGAGGTGCAAGGTAAGTTGGTGTGTGTAAGGATGTTCAGGAGTAGGGTAGGGAAGGCAGAGTGGTGGGGATGCGATGAATGGCACAGCAGCATGAGGTTAAGTGTGACAGTAACATTTTGTGATCTACTGAGATCATTGAAAGGTTTGCGCCACTGCAGCCTGGTCCCCCTGATGGCATCCCTGCTTGTGCCCTCCTGTGCAATGTGTAACCAGGCTGCGTT
This sequence comes from Somniosus microcephalus, assembly GCF_052327205.1. Lineage (NCBI taxonomy): Eukaryota > Metazoa > Chordata > Chondrichthyes > Squaliformes > Somniosidae > Somniosus > Somniosus microcephalus. The sequence continues at coordinate 73,330,582 of NC_140993.1, forward strand.
GGTGTCCTGGGGAGGTCTCTTCTGCCCATTGGAAGGGAAGAGAACCTCCCTGTGTGCTGTGACTCCCTCCATATGAAGAGAGTCATGGGAGAGCCTGGGTGCAGCCTTGCACCTTTGTGCCGTGCTTGTCAGTGTTTGCAGCACCTCAATGCTGTAGAACACTGACAGCACGACTGTCAAAATGAATGTGGACGTGGTCCTTTTAAGGAAACCGGCTGATGACGCATCATCAAATAACGTCATCTGACCCGCTTCCTTTTAATTGGCCCGGAACCTTGCACGGCGGGATTAATAAGCCCAATCAACAGAAAATTCTTCTCACAGAGCAGGATAGAGCCGTGAGCAGGGTCTCAACCTGCCACCTACCTCGGCCACACTGAGCTCTCCTCAGTAGGCGAAATCGCGGCCTAAGGGTTAGATTATGAGGAGAGATTACATAAACTAGGCTTGTATTCCCTGGAATATAGGAGGTTAAGCTGTGATTTGATTGAGGTTTTTAAGATTTTGAAAGGAATTGATAGGGTAGATACAGAGAAACTTTTTCCGCCCCTGGTGGAGTCTAGGACAAGAGGAAATATCCTTAAAACCAGAGCCAGGCCATTCAGGAGAGAAGTTAGGAAACACTTCACGCAAAGGGTGGTAGAAGTGTGGAACTCGCTCCCACAAAAAGCAGTCGATGTTGGCTCAATTAATAATTTTAAATCTGAGATCGATAGATTTTTGCTAGCCAAAGGTATTAAGGGATATGGAGCCAAGGCGGGTGGATGGAGCGGGGATACAGATCAGCCATGATCTCATTGAATGACAGAACAGGTTCGAGGCGCTGATTGGCCGACTCCTGTTCCTATGTTAGGACAGAGTAAAGTGACTCCTGTAGATGATTCTGCTTTGACTGAAACCATATTTTATATGCAGCCCCTACGAGGTCTGAATCACTAGGCACTGCAGTTGACCAAGTAACCAAGGTGGCCCTCCAAGCAGCAGGTGCCTGTCACTCCTCACCTGTGCTCTGTGGGTTGCCAACCCTCCAGGATTGGCCTGGAGTCTCCAGGATTTGAAGATTAATCCCCGGGACACTGCTGCGAGCAACCCCAGGAGAAAACTCATTGGGGCATTAAAAGAAATGATTTTTTTTCATTTTCTTTGAACACTTTCGCTTATTAGTTATAAAAATCTTGCCGATGAGTAAAGTCCGTTTGACTGAGAGTCAAGAGTCATCCAATCGAGTAACAAAGGGCTGGATTTTGGCAGCGGAGGCGGGATCGCAGCGGGACAGGTGGTTGGCGGGTCCTGGTCCCGCTCCTGGTTCCCGCCGCTTTGTGAAAACAATTTTACGTTAATTGGGCCGCCGTGTACGTTACCCGGCCCAGTAACAAGGTGCGGGTCTGGTGACGTCACCTGGTGACATGTTTGTTGCCGGTATAGTTGAAGGGGCCATGTCACCATTTGCTCTCACTTGTGATTTCATGTTCCTGAGTGCTGCTTGTGGGAAAAATGACTGCAGAGAGACAAAAGGGCTGCGCCACGATTCAATGATGACTCCCTCCATGTTCAGCAGACAAAAGCAGCCTGGCTGCAAATAGCTGAGGAGGTCAATGCAAGCTATGTGTTTGTTCGCACCTGGTTGCAATGTAGGAAGAGGTTTAATGATCTTCTGCGTTCAGGAAAAGTGAGTATAAAATCACACTTACTTTCATTCTGCTGTGCCTGTCATCACATCCCCATCACTCTGCATTGCCAACCCTACTCCTGCACATCCTTACTCACTCCAACATCCCTTGCACCATCACCCATCCCTCCCTCCCTATGTACAGAATCATATCCCCATCTTACTATGCACCCCTCACACTTACCCTTATTGTTATGCAATGACAACAACTAACAACTCAAAAGGAGGCAACTTGGTATTGGCACCCCACTCCATCATAGTCTCCCTCTAAACATCTATCCCATCCATTCTTTACACTCATTCCATCACTCTCACTAAAACTTCTCTTCTTTCCCTCATTACAGGAAAAGAGAGCCCACAATAAGAGGGAGAGGGAGAGAACAGGAGGAGGACCGCCATCATTGGCTGAGCTCACCAATGCTGAGGAGGCAGCTCTGGACATTACAGGAGTTGTTGCCCAGCCTGAAGTGGGGGACGGGGAAAGGGGCTCATTAGAACAACAGAATTATTTGCCATACATCTTATTTGGCATTCATGAGTGACCCATATGGGGTCTGATGTCAAGAGAAATTGAATGCTCATCATGTGCATAATGGAATGTGTCTGCAATCTACATATCACATGTCTAACTCATGTCTTTACTCTCCCACAGGACCATCACTGTCCAGGAGGAAGAGCAGGAGGACTCCTCAGAGGATGCTGCATCCTCTGAGGGAGCAGCGTTAGCAGAAATGAGTGACCCAGCACCAGTGCAGAGACACACACCTCGGTGGGTCGTTTGCAAGATAGCGTATTGTTGTCACCTGGTGTATAACAAGTCACACTTGAGCAAGATCAGATGGTGGAGACAGGGACAGCAGTGGAGACTCCTCGTCGGAGGCCGCAGGATGCTCCTAGATCTGCTGAGCTGCATGCGGACGCTGAGCCTCGGGGGCCATCCAGAAAGGGAGCGGTCCTGGAGCTTCAGGAACAAGTGCAGGAGGCTCTGACTAGGTTTGCAACCATGGTGACTGCGAGTGTGCAGAGAATGGAGGAGTCCATTTCAAATATGAGCACTGCCATGGCGCATGCACTGGCAACTGTAGGTTCCGCCATGGAAAGGACGGCCACCTCCATGGAGGACATAAATTGCCAGACTCAGGAAAACATGGTAACACTTCTAAAAAGATGGTCATCTATGGAGGATAGATGGGCATCTATCGAGGAGAGAAACCAAAGGTTCATAGACGCCCTTGTTATGAGGAATGCCAGTACAGACATGAGTCCTCATGGCCCCAGTGATGTGCAGCAAGGTTCTCTCCAGCTACTTGCTAGCAGAGAAGTGCGGGTGGCGCATGACAGGGATGATGGTGGGAGGCGACATGCAAGTGGGGGCTCCTCTCCAAACGCTCATACTTCCATCCCTTTGCCAACCTCTTGGTCAGAGTCCCAGATGGCCGAGCCTGCCCCTGCATAGCCACAGAGGTAGCACCATGTAGAAGCATGCGTAAAAGCAAGTTCCCACATAAATAGTCACAAGGGTAGTCACTTGGGTGATTTGCTATAAATGAATGTTAAGTTTCTGTTCTTTTACTTTGTTGTAATAAATTACTTTTTCCTGATTGTTTGCATTCGATGCCATATGTGTGCTCACAATTGGAAGTGGCAGAGTGAGGGGTAAGGGCGCCGTTTATGTCCAACAATGGTGGTGACAGTGCAAGGAATGCATAGTTCATTGTAGAGATGCTCTATGGTGCTGAATTGAGGTGATGCCAACATTCATGCACATGTGGCAGCCATATGTCTGTGCTGCATAAAGTTAGGTGAAGCTGGCATTGATTAGGCCATCCCTGGCATTACGGGCAGCAATGTGCTCGTGTGCTGGTCGCACTTGGTCAGCTGCCTCCTCCAGGTCTTCTTCATGCTGAATCTCATTCTGCTCCTCCTCCTTCTCCTCCTCTGAAGAGGCTGTGCGCTCTGCACCTTCTTCCTCATGCAGCGCTAATCCTCGCTGCAGTGCGATGTTGTGCAGGGTGCAGCAGACAACGACAATTCTCGAGACCCTGGCTGGTGCGTACTGAAGGGCTCCACCAGACCTGCCCAGGCATCTGAAGCGCATTTTGAGTAACCCTATTGTTTGCTCTATGATGCGTCTGGTAGAAATGTGGCTTTGATTATAGCGCTCCTCAGACTCGTTTGATGACCTCCTCAATGGTGTCATTAGCCATGTCTTCAGGGGATAGCCCTTGTCTCCAAGGAGCCAGCCGGAAAGTTCATTTGGCGGTATGAAAAGCTGAGACACAGTGGACTGGCGCAGGATGTAAGAGTCATGGCAGCTGCCAGGGAACTTGGCACACACATGCATGGTGCTCTTCCTGTAGTTACACACCAGCTGGACATTAAGGGAGTGGAAGCCCTTACGGTTGACAAATACTACTGGGTGATGATGGGGTGCCCTGATGGCCACATGTGTGCAGTTGCTGACGCCTTGCACCCGTGGGAAGCCAGCCAGATTGACAAAGCCGAGCGCATGCTCGATAACACTGGCTTCATCAGTGGAAAAGTGGATGTAATTGGCGGACTTGTCAAAGAAGGCATTGGTGACCTGCATGATGCATCTGTGGGTGGCCGACTGGGAGATGCCACTAATGTCTGCAGCAGATCCCTGGAAGGACCCTGACACAAAGAAGTTGAGGGTGGAGGTGACTTTGACAGCCACTGGAAAGGCCTGTCCACCCGTTCCTCTGGGCTCCAGGTCTTGATTGAGCACTGTGCAAATGTTTGCGACTACTGTTGCGAAAGTCTCAGCCTCCTTTGGCACTGCTGCTCAGTCATGTTGAGAAAGCTCATCCTCCGCCTGTAAACCCTGCGTTGGGGTTATCTCCTGTGGCCCGGTGGAGCCCTGCGCTGATGGCCTCTGCCCTGTGCAGCAGCAGGTGGTTGAGGAGAAGGTTGGCGCTCTTGTTGTTGGTGCTGCTGGTGTGCCTGGCTCTGCTGCTGCTGCAGATGATCATCTTCCAATTCTGAGGACCAAGGTGAGAGAGTATAAATCGTTCCCATTCTGCTGTTATATATGGCAGGTGAGAATGAGATGTTAGAAGCAATCAGTCAATGGGGAGAGAGGTTATTCCAAGGAGGTAACTGAACCACGGATTTAACAGTAACAGTGGATATAGAGTTTACAGCACACACTTACAGCTTCAATAAAGATCAAATGTGTCTTCCAAATCCTGAAATTAGCAACTTCTGACATTGGAAAGTGAACAGATGTGAAAGGTTAGCTTTTATACTGCAGTTGCAGCTGTGAACTATTCAGCTCGATGGAACTCCAACATACTTACCTCACGTAGTCTCCGAACGACGTGAACCCCATTAAAAATGTGGTAAAATAGAAATATGCTGTCATAATAGTTGTTAACAAGCACTTAACAAACATTTAACTAACTTAGATGCCTCCCCTGCCGCTTGGTGTCGGGTCTGTTCTGAAATCGCAGACCCAGCACTTTGGAAACTTACATGGAGGCGGGTTCGGTGCAGGCTCCCAACCTGCTGTTAATCATTTTGATTTTGACAGTGGACCCGCCTCTGAATCCGCCCTCTGAGCGCCAGCAAAATCGTGGCCAAAGAGCCTGTTCATTACCCAATTGGCATGGGAAGGCGGTGCTCCGTGAGGGTGGATGTGCTGGGTGACCAATGGCGAGAGTGTGGGGGCAGGGCAATTGGAGGCAGGAGGTCATGTGATGAAACCTCCCGGAGTACGTCCAACCAGAATTGTCAACCTTGTCTGTGAATCACCTGGTGGTACCTCCTTAAGCTCATTATCTACATTCTATTGGGTGCGTATAGCTGTGCTAGTGCTTGCAACAGTTGGCAAAAATAATATAGGGTGTCGGTTTGCTTGTGGCCACTGGCAGGTTGTTCTTCCAAGCCTACAAAAAGCAGAAGAGTAGCATATGTCCAAATACTTGTGCCAAGAGACACTTTCAAACAGTGCTTGCATTGCAGTATTGCGCATGTTATGTTTTGTGGTTGAATGTATAGCTTGGATTTCCCTGCACTATCCCACCTCAAATCAGGCGGGAAAATGGGATAGCCAGGCCTAGCGTCCGACCTTAATTTTACTCCCCCACCCCATGCGATATGGCTACTGACTGCCGCTCCCGCCCCGCCCCCTCCCATATAAATGGCAGCAGGAAGGCTGCACCTGGCAAGCACCCCATTTCCTTGCCTTCTGCCAGGGGACACTGGGGGGGTGGGGGCGGTCTTTGAGAGCAGCAGATGGCCTGCTGATGCCCCTTTCGGAGGGAGAGGGGCCAGTAGTGGGCACCCCTCTTTCGCCTCAGACCTCAAAACCTTGCTTTTGTTAAGCCTCAGCTCAGTCCAGGGGCCAACACTAAAATAGCCCTTCGATCTTCTAGCCCAAGTTTCCCTGAATTTAAAATTTTACTTTTTAACTTTTGAATTCTGACCCACAACAAGATGCCTCTGACAAGCTGAAATCCACAAAACAGTGGAATGAGCTGAATTTAATGGATTGAACGAAAAGGAAAAGGCTGTCAAAAGTCAGAGATTATCAGTCAAAGATTTTAACATCAGCAGATCAACTGTTCTGGGTACAGTGAAATGTGACAACATATCAAGAAAGTGTACACAACTTGGGTGTTAAACTTTTGTACATGGCTTTCAATTTTGATGAAATTCACAGGCTGCGCTGGCAGTGGTTTCGATGAGCCTTTGAGCTGAGTCTTGCTGTCTGATCCATCCTTCACTGCATGAGGTGAAAATTTTCAAAAATCACATCACCATTTTTCCTGCAGATTTCAGACCACATTTTATACTGGAAAATCACTTAATCTATACTGTTTCAAGAGCACTTCTAAGTATAAGCTGCCCGTGATCTATTCTGCAGTAAGTCCACAGCCATGAAACTGCGTGGGAGTGCATTTTGTCATAAATATCAAGATGTGCCCACCTAGGAGCTCTGCCACTGAATCTGACAAAGTTTGTAGGATCAGGAGGAGGTACCTTAATGGAAGTGCCCGCCATTAGAAACATGCTGGAAAGTCCAGTAGAGGAGGGGGAAGTATGTCGACCATCATCCAGGGGTATTCAATATTCAGGAAAGACAGGCAAAAAGGAAAAGGAAGTGGGGTAGCATTGCTGGTTAAAGAGGAGATTAACACAATAGTAAGGAAGGATATTAGCTCTGATGATGTGGAATCTGTGTGGGTAGAGCTGAGAAATACCAAGGGGCAGAAAACATTAGTGGGAGATGTATACAGACCCCCAAACAGTAATGCTGAGGTTGGGGATGACGTTAAATGGGAAATTAAAGATGCATGCAATAAGGACACAGCAGCTATCATGGGTGACTTTAATCTACATATAGATTGGGTTAACCAAATTAGTAACAATACTATGGAGGAGGAATTCCTGGAGTATATACGGGATGGTTTCCTGGACCAAAATGTCGAGGAACCAACTAGAGATCAGGCCATCTTAGACTTGGTATTATGTAATGAGAAAGGATTAATTAGCAATCATGTTGTGGGATGCCCCTTGGGGCAGAGCAATCATAATATGATAGAATTCTTCATTAAGATGGAGAGTGAAGTAGTTGACTCAGAGATTAGGGTCCTGAATTTAAATAAAAGAAACTACGATGGTATGAGGTGCGAGTTGGCTAGGATGGATTGGGGAACGTTACTTAAAGGGTTGATGGTGGCTAGGCAATGGCAAACATTTAAAGATCGCATGGATGAACTACAGAATTTGTTCATCCCTGTTTGGCATAAAAATAAAACAAAGAAGGTGACTCAACCGTGGCTAACAAGGGAAATTAGGGATAGCGTATGATCCAAGGAGAGGACATATAAATTGGCCAGAAAAAGCAGCAAACCTGAGGATTGGGAGCAGTTTAGGATTCAGCAAAGGAGGACAAAGGGATTAATTAAGAGGGGGACAATAGAGTATGAGAGTAAGCTCGCAGGGAACATAAAAACTGACTGTAAAAGCTTCTATAGATATGTGAAGAGAAAAAGATTGGTGAAGTCAAGCATAGGTCTCTTGCAGTCAGAATCAGGGGAATTTATAATGGGGAACAAAGAAATGGCTGACCAATTAAATACATACTTTGGTTCTGTCTTCACAAAGCAGCACACAAATAACCTCCCAGACATGTCGGGGAACATAGGGCCTAATGAGAGGGAGGAACTAAATGAAATCAGTATTTGTAGGGAAATGTTGTTAGGGAAATTGATGGGATTGAAGGCCGATAAATCCCCAGGGCCTGATAATCTACATCCTAGGGTACTTAAGGAAGTGGCCCTAGAAATAGTAGATGCATTGCTGGTCATCTTCCAAAATTCTATAGACTCTGGAACAGATCCCATGGATTGGAGGGTAGCTAATGTAACCCCACTATTGAAAAAAGGTGGTAGAGAGAAAACGGGGAATTATAGACCAGTAAGCCTGACATCGGTAGTGGGGAAAATGCTAGAGTCCATTATAAAAGATGTAATAGCAGAGCACTTGGAAAACAATGACAGGATTGGACAAAGTCAACATGGATTTACAAAAGGTAAATCGTGCTTGACTAATCTACTGGAATTTTTTGAGGATGTAACTGGTAGAATAGATAAGGGAAAACCAGTGGATGTAGTGTATTTGGACTTTAAGAAGGCTTTCGATAAGGTCCCGCATAAGAGATTAGCGTGCAAAGTTAAAGCACATGGGATCGGGGGTACGGTACTGACTTGGATAGAGAACTGGTTGGCAGACAGGAAGCAAAGAGTTGGAATAAACGGGTCGTTTTCCGAGTGGCAGGCAGTGACTAGTGGGGTACCACAGGGGTCGGTGCTAGGACCCCAGCTATTCACAATATATATTAATGATCTAGACGAGGGACCTAGATGTAATATCTCCAAGTTCGCTGATGACACAAAGCTGGGTGGGTGTGTGTGCTGTGAGGAGGATGCCGAGAAACTCCAGTATGGTTTGGACAGGTTGGGTGATTGGGCAGATGCATGGCAGATGCAGTATAATGTGGATAAATGAGAGGTTATCCACTTTGGTGGCAAAAACTGGAAGGCAGATTATTATCTGAACGACAATAGATTGGGAGAAGGGGAAGTGCAATGATACCTGGGTGTCCTTGTGCACCAGTACAGGTGTAGCAGGTGGTTAAGAAGGCAAATGGTATGTTGTGGTGTGGAGATGCCGGAGTTGGACTCGGGTGGACAAATGTAAGAAGTCACACAACACCAGGTTATAGTCCAACAGCTTTATTTGAAATCACAAGCTTTTGGAGCGGTGCTCCTTCGTCAGGTGAAGTGGAGAAATGCATAAAGACACAGCTTATATAGTCAGAGAATCATGTCAGATGTTTACAGGTAATCTTTCCAACTGCCATTTATCACACCTCGGCAGAGAGATAATCACAGCAATCAAAGGTGTGAATGGTGTCCAAACAGGTCAGTCAGGAAAATATTACATCAAAGAACAATGAGGTGGGGTCACAAGGGGTCAAATGTTGCAGATGCTGGGGTCTGTGTGAAAAACAAAAAAACAGACAAAAAACATTTTTTTTTTGCTGGAAATCACAGCAGGACCGGCTGCATCTGTGTAGAGAGAACAAGCCAACGACGATTTGAGTCTGGATGACCCTACGTCAGGTGGGGTTACATGTAGCATGACATGAACCCAAGATCCCGGTTCAGGCCATCCTCATGGCTGCGGAACTTGGCTATCAGTTTGAGCTCGACGATTTTGCGTTGTCGTGTGTCTCGAAGGCCGCCTTGGAGAATGCTTACCCGAAGATCGGAGGCTGAATGTCCTTGACTGCTGAAGTGTTCCCCGACTGGGAGGGAACACTTCTGCCTGGCAATTGTTGCGAGGTGTCCGTTCATCCGTTGTCGCAGTGTCTGCATGGTCTCGCCGATGTACCATGCTCCGGGGCATCCTTTCCTGCAACGTATGAGGTAGATAACGTTGGCCGAGTCACATGAGTATGTACCATGTACCTGGTGGGTGGTGTCCTCATGTGTGATGATGGTATCTGTGTTGATGATCTGGCATGATGGAGATTCGTGTGTCCAGGAATGAAACCGATTCTGAGGAGTAGTCCATGGTGAGTTCGATGGTGGGATGGAACTTGTTGATGTTATCGTGTAGTCTTTTCATCAAAGACGGACACCTCAGCACTTCACTCTACCGCAAGCCCACAGACAACCTCACGATGCTTCACTTCTCCAGCTTCCACCCCAACCACGTTAAAGAAGCCATCCCCTATGGACAAGCCCTGCGAATACACAGGATCTGCTCAGACGAGGAGGAATGCGATGGACACCTACAGACACTGAAAGACGCCCTTGTAAGAACGGGATATGACGCTCGACACGTCGATCGACAGTTCCGACGGGCCACAGCGAAAAATCGCATAGACCTCCTCAGAAGACAAACACGGGACACAATCAACAGAGTACCCTTCGTCATCCAGTACTTCCCCGGAGCGGAGAAACTACGTCATTTTCTTCGCAGCCTTCAACATGTCATTGATGACGACGAACACCTCGCTAAGGCCATCCCCATGCCTCCACTACTCGCTTTCAAACAGCCACCTAACCTCAAACAGACCATCGTTCGCAGCAAATTACCCAGCTTTCAGGAGAACAGCGACCACGACACCACACAACCCTGCCACAGCAACCTCTGCAAGACATGCCAGATCATCAACACAGATACCATCATCACACGTGAGGACACCACCCACCAGGTACATGGTACATACTCATGTGACTCGGCCAATGTTGTCTACCTCATACGTTGCAGGAAAGGATGCCCCGGAGCATGGTACATCGGCGAGACCATGCAGACACTGCGGCAACGGATGAACGGACACCGCGCAACAATCACCAGGCAGGAGTGTTCCCTCCCAGTCGGGGAACACTTCAGCAGTCAAGGACATTCAGCCTCCGATCTTCGGGTAAGCATTCTCCAAGGCGGCCTTCGAGACACACAACAACGCAAAATCGTCGAGCAGAAACTGATAGCCAAGTTCCGCACCCATGAGGACGGCCTCAACCGAGATCTTGGGTTCATGTCACGCTACATATAACCCCACCTGATGCAGGGTCATCCAGACTTGAATCGACATTGGCTTGTTCTCTCTACACAGATGCGGCCGGACCTGCTGTGATTTCCAGCAAAAAAAATGTTTTATGTCTGTTTTTTTGTTTTTCATACAGACCCCAGCATCTGCAATATTTGACCCCTTGTGACCCCACCTCATTGTTCGTTGATGTAATGTTTTCCTGACTGATCTGTTTGGACACCATTCACACCTTTGATTGCTGTGATTATCTCTCTGCCGAGGTGTGATAAATGGCAGTTGGAAACATGACCTGTAAACATCTGACATGATTCTCTGACTATATAAGTTGTGTCTTTATGCATTTCTCCACTTCACCTGATGAAGGAGCAGCGCTCCAAATGGTATGTTGGCCTTCATAGCAAGAGGATTCGAGTACAGAAGCAAGGATGTCTTGCTGCAGTTGTACAGGGCCTTGGTGAGACCACACTTTGAGTATTGTGTGCAGTTTTGGTCGCCTTATCTGAGGAAGGATATTCTTGCCATGGAGGGAGTGCAGCGAAGATTCACCAGACTGATACCTGGGATGGCAGGAATGAAGTATGAGGAGAGATTGCGTCGATTGGGCTTATACTCGCTGGAGTTTAGAAGAATGAGAGGGGATCTCATTGAAACTTATAAAATTCTAACAGGACTAGACAGACCAGATGCAGGAAGGATGTTCCCGATGGCGGGGGAGTCCAGAACCAGGGGTCACAGTGTAAAGATAAGGGGTAAGCCATTTAGGACAGAGATGAGGAGGAATTTCTTCACCCAGAGAGTGGTGAACCTGTGGAATTCTCTACCACAAAAGGCAGTTGAGGCCAATTTATTAAATATATTCAAGAAGGAGTTAGATATATTTCTTAAGGCTAAAGGGATCAAGCGATATGGGGAGAAGGCAGGGACAGGGTACTGAATTTGGATGATCAGCCATGATCTCATTGAATGGCGGAGCAGGCTCGAGTGGCCGAATGGCCTACACCTGCTCCTATCTTCTATGTTTCTATGTTTCTATGACCATACGCCAGATCCCTTTGAAGTCTTGGACATGGAAATTCCCACTGCACGGAATCTCCACCCGTTGGCCTCACCCCCTTATGACAACAGCCTTGTTTGGGGACAGGCTGAGGCTTTGCCCTTACCCTTTCAACCACACACACAAGGTCATCCAGATACTTCAGCTCTAGGTCAGGGCCCGGCATATCCAGGTTTCTGGTTGTTCCGGTAGACTCCTGCTGGGGTTTCTGTGGCTCTTCTGCTGACATTACAGCGGATGGTTGGGAGAACATCTGTAGAAGTTTACCCCTGACCTCCCTGTCTTCAAGTCTTGCATCTCTGTATTGCTGTTTTTGGCCGAAGCCTTTATTACTTTATCAGACTGTACTGTACAATGACGCCAGAGCACAAGATTTTGTCCATTTCCTGTTATAAATCAGTTGAGGTAAACTGCTAAATATTAAAGTTAATAAAGCATCAAATATAATAATCCATTTCACATGCTGTGTTAAGAAACAAGTCACCAATTATCTCCATGAAACGACTTAAACTTTCACTGTTTTTTTCCGGGTTTCCTAATTTGTCCTTTTCACCTTTCAGAAATTGAAGGCATCGTGGTTATCACACCACCATTCCCTGCAGCGTCTCTTACTTGCCCATCTAACTGTTTACTGGTTGCCAGTTATTACTCTATGTACCCTGTTATTACTAATGTCTAACTATATTGTTTCCATTGTGTTATATGAGCTGCCTCCCACTTCTGTGTAGTTGTGACTGGATACTGTAGCTTGAAAATTCATTTCGCCAAGTATGAAGTGTTTAGATCAGGGAACGGCTTCAGCCTCAAATACTGTTTCTTTCACAAGTGACTCCTAGAGCTTGTATGAATGTTTCATTCCATGACTCACTTGTCAACTTCCTGACTCACTACTTTGAATATTTAGTTCAACAATGGCACACAATACAAAGTATAAGCATCGCTGTCCTATTCTCAGGCTTGTAGTTCGCTTTGACCGCAAATTAAAAAATAAATTATAAGGGAAATAATTCATGAATCACCCAAAAGCTCTTAAGTTAAATAAGGTCGTTTATTAAAGAAAAAGAAGAGAGAAAATGAAAAAAAAACGCTTATAGATTTAAATGACAATACAATGCCCTTCTTACTCTACTCTTAGCAATAAAGATGCTCTAGCAATACAATGCCCAAATATTTTCTAAGTAATTGGTCATACAATCATCCCGAAGTGACCAGCTCCTGTTGATTGCAGCTCTCTCCTTCTGACGATTGGTCGGGTTCCCTCCTTGTTGACTGCAGCTCTCCTTCTGACCCCTCAACTGCAGTAATGAAGTTACCTAAACAGCTTCTTTTATATCTTTTCCTTTCAATGGTGAACACGATGTTACATTGCCAAGGCCTCAGTGACCTATCGATGATAGCCTTAGATCATGATAACCAATAATATATTGCGTTTTTTATTTAAAACTTAAAGTTATAGCCCGCATGATACTGTCCAGCTTACTTAAACCTCCTTTCAGTAAATTTTCATCATGTGAGGACCACAGTAAGTTAATTGGCTGGATAACTCACGCAAATCTCAAACGTTTAGCTTGCAAACTTTCTGATAAGGATTGTTTATTGAAGAGGCCCATTGAGTTCTGTATTACCTTGTCAAGGCCTAATTCCTCATTGTTTACACAGACGTCTCCTTTAGCTACACAATGGGCTGGATTTTCATTGAGGAGTCGGGTAGGAGGCGGGACTACAACTTTCGGGGTTGTAGTCCCGCCTCCATCGAGTTCTAGCCAACCCACGCGATTTTGACTTGATTGACCTTGTTGAGCCCGCCCAGCGGGCTCAGCAGGCCAATTAAGGGCCACTCGGCAACAGGTGATGTCACAGATTGATATTTCATCTGTCAAGACCTTTTGACAGATGAAATATGAACGTTTCACAGCTGTTTGAAGCTGTCAAACACTGACAATCTGTACTCCAAGTTAATTCCTTCCTGTCAGGATGATTTACAGATCTCCCGGAACAGAAAGCTGAATGCTGGAACTTTTGACAGATTGCGGCCATTCTGCTTTCTGTGCTGGTGAGATGAGGGACTCCCGAGACCTGAGGGAAGGAAGGCTGTAAAGGTATGTAAATGTAAGTAAAACTTCTTTAAACACTTTAAACACACCAAACACACTTACCTCTACACTCATGCATCCATCACTCACCTGAACACCAGACGTCTCGACCACTCCAAGCCCTTCATCCTGATGGCCCGCCTCGCTAACTTGGTGTGGTTTGGAGCCATCAGGAAGCCCACATTTTAACAATGAAAATAGGGATTAGGCTAAAAACTGCCTGTTAACTACCTGTAACAGGCAGTTAGTTGGCACTAATCCCCTTCACGCCTCAGGGAGGCGGGTCCCAGTGCGGGTTGGGTACCCGCCTCCTTTGAAACTGGCATGGAGTCGGGTTGGGGGCGGGATGTGTTCGTGCCCCCCCGATTTCTGGATTTTAACCACCCACATGCCTCCAATCCCGCTTCCACAGCCCAATGAAAATCCTGCCCAATGTCTTTGTTCCTTCTTGATAGCACCGTCTGGTTTTGCTGCTTTGCCACAGCTCAGCAGGTTTTAATTTTAAAACAAGCTTTTCCCCCATCAGCACTGTTCCCAGCTTCCCAAAGCATGCTGATTGAATGTCCAGCTTGAAAATTGTATCAAAATGGACTACTCTTTTTGACAATGCCAAAAATATGCCAATGCCTACTGTGTGAAAAAAAATGCAACATTCAATTCCATACATTAAGCCATAATTGAGCCAGTAGCTGTATTACATTTTTGAATATAGGTTTAAGACAGGAGGTAGAGAAGTGTAAATAGTTCTGGTATTAAAGTTATTGCACTATAACATGCTATTACACTCCAGTGATTTTTTTTGTTATTTTATTCATCTATGGGATGTGGGCATCGCTGGCAAGGCCAGCATTTATTTAGCCGATCCCTAATTGCCCCTGAGAAGGTGGTGGTCAGCCGCCTTCTTGAACCGCTACAGTCCGTGTGGTGAAGGTACTCCCACAGTGCTGTTAGGTAGGGAGTTCCAACGATTTTGAACCAGCGACGATGAAGGAACAGCGCTATATTTCCAAGTCAGAATGGTGTGTGACTTGGAGGGGAACTTGCAGGTGATGGTGTTTCCATGCACCTTCTGCCCTTGTCTTTCTATGTGGAAGGGGTCGCGGGTTTGGGAGGTGCTGCCGAAGAAGCCTTGGCGAGTTGCTGCAGTGCATCTTGTAGATGATGGTGGAGGGAGTGAATGCTTAAGGTGGTGGATGGGGTGCCAATCAAGCGGGCTGCTTTGTCCTGGATAGTGTCGAGCTTCTTGAGTGTTGTTGGAGCTGCATTCATCCAGGCAAGTGGAGAGTGTTGTGTCTGTCAGTAGTAAGACACAAGACTGCAGGAGAACGGTACAACAGGTGTTTACTCAACGTGGCTCACTCTGGAACTGAACTGTACAGATTACTACTCAGTGCTCTATACAGGTGTGGTCACTGCCAGTACTACAGTATACATGAGCTGTAAAAAGTAGTTCCCCCCTTAAAGGTATATACATTACAATTCCTCCCCTTTTAGATTAACAGTACCATAACACTCACTTAACAATTAAATATCAAACTAATTACAATTAACACTTTTAACATACAACGTTAGCTGAAAATAGTCCATTTATATATTCAGTCTTTGGGGAGGCTTCCTGATCCTTTCTGGATAGCGCCTTTCCCGAGTGTCTCGCTCTTGGTGCGGAGGCGATCCTGGCACCCTGTCGTCGGTTGGGTCATCAGCTTCCGATGCTACTGTTTCTGGGGTAGATGCGACCTGTACGTCGGGTTCCTCACCAGGTACGTATGGGCGAGGCATGGGTTGACTTGTTCCTGTGACTCTAGGATCTGGTCAGCATGGCATCTCACGATGTTCTCCCCAACGTCCACTGTGTACATTAGTGGGCCCTGCCGTGTGCATATCGTTCCTGGCTGCCATTTTTCTGTTCGGTAGTCGCAAGCCAAGACTGGTTGCCCTACATTGAAGATCCTTGTTGGCTTCTCATGGATGTGCTGGAATTGCTTACTCTCAATATCTCTTCGTACGTTTGGTCTGAGCAAATCCAGGCGAGATCTTAACCTTCGGTTAAAGAACATCATGGCCGGGGCCTGGTTGGTGACTGCATATGTCGCATTCCGGTAGGCGAACAGGAAATTGTCCACCTTATGCTGCAGCGGAATGTTGTCATTGTACATAGCCTTTATTGCCTTCTTAAAGGTTTGTACGAACCTCTCAGCCAATCCATTTGTGGCTGGATGATACGGGGCGGATGTGTAATGCCTTACCCCATTCTTCTTCATAAACCTCCGGAACTCTTTGGATACAAACTGTGGTCCGTTATCGGAGAAAATCTGTTCTGGCAAGCCGTTCCTGGCAAAAATGGTCCGTAGGACTGCAATAGTTTTCTCCGTGGTGGTGGAGGACATTTTGATGACCTCAGGCCATTTCGAGTGCGCATCCACGGCTATTAAAAACATTGAGTCCATGAATGGACCAGCAAAATCAATATGCACCCGTTGCCATGGAGATGAGGGCCACTTCCATGGGTGTAGAGGGGCATGTGGTGGTGCATTTTGGACTTTCTTGCATCCTGAGCAGCTATTGGTCAGGTCCTCGATTTGTTTATCGATTCCCGGCCACCACACATAAGCCCTGGCAAGGCTTTTCATTTTTACCCCTCCCAGATGACCCTCATGAAGCTCATTGAGCACTCTATCCCTTAACTTGGGTGGAATTACCACTCGGGATCCACACATCAAGGTCCCCCGGCACACTGACAGCTGTTCTCTTCTTGTCGAGAATGCTGGCAACAGTGAGTCGCCATGTGCTGGCCATCCCTTCACCGTCAAATCATATACCCGAGACAGTGTCGGGTCATTTCGGGTCTCCTTTTCTATACGAGCGTTAGTTACCGGTAGGTATTCAATTATAGTCGAATGAAATATTTCGACAGGATCCACTGCTGGTGCTTCCTCCGCAGTAGGCAGTGACAGGCGTGATAGCCCATCAGCATTTCCATGCTGTTTCGTGCCCTTATATTCAATCTCATAGTGGTGCGCCCCTAGAAAGAGTGACCATCTTTGTAGTCGTTGCGCAGTCATCACCGGAGCGCCCTTCTTCGGATTAAAAATGGAGACAAGAGGCTGGTGGTCAGTCAGCAAGGTGAATTTCTGCCCGTGCAGATAGTGATTGAACTTTTTCACTCCCCACACTAGGCTGAGGGCCTCCCTGTCAATCTGGGCGTAGTTACGCTCGGCTGAGGTTAGTGATCGTGACGCAAAGGCTATTGGCCTCTCTGAGCCGTCCGAGAATTTGTGCGACAGCACTGCTCCAATGCCATAGGGTGACGCATCACACGCCAACCGAATTGGTAGTGCTGGGTTGAAATGGGCCAATACCTCTTTCGATGTGATTAGTGTTTTGCTCTTCTGGAAAGCTCATTTACATTCGTCACTCCACTTCCATGGCACTCCAGTTTGCAGTAGGGTGTTCAGTGGGTGTAGTATTGTCGACAAATTTGGCAAGAACTTATGGTAGTAGTTTACCAGCCCGAGGAACGACCTCAGTTGTGAGACATTTTCCGGTGCTGGAGCCTTGACAACTGCCTCAATCTTTTCTGGGGACTTATGTAACCCCCCTTTATCGATAACGTGGCCACAATACGAGATCTGTTTTTTAAAAAACTCGCATTTGGGGCGGTTAGCTCGGAGCCCATATTCCTTCAATCTAGTGAGCACCTGCTCCAGGTTGGCGAGGTGATCACTGTCATTTTCGCCCGTGACCAGGATGTCGTCCAAATAACACTGGGTCCCTGGAATCCCTTGCAGGACTTGTTCCATTGCCCTTTGCCAAATAGCCGGAGCTGATGCTACCCCGAATACCAGCCAGTTGTATTGGTAGAGACCTTTATGGGTGTTGATTGTGAGGTATTTTTTTGATGCTTCTTCTACCTCCATTTGCAGATACGCCTGGGCCAGATCAATCTTAGTGAAGCGTTTCCCTCCAGATAGCGAGGCAAAAATATCTTCAGTCCGCGGAAGTGGATATTGTACGGTGTGAAGGACTGGGTTCACTGTTACCGTAAAGTCCCCACAGATGCGAACCTTCCTTGGTTCCCCAGGCGTGCTGCTCAACGACTTTTTCATCACAGGGACGATGGGTGTAGCCCACTCGCTCCAGTCTACCTTGGACAGTAATCCTGAACGTTCCAAACTCTCCAGCTCTGCTTCGACGGCTGGGTGGATCGAATAAGGTACAGGTCTGGCCGCAAAAAATTTTGGGCTTGCGTTTTCTTCAATTTTAATTGTTGCTGTCATGCCTTTTAGTGTTCCGAGTCCTTGCTGGAACACTTCTTGCGCGTCGGTTAGGATCTTTGACAGTCGCCCAGGTGTGACGTCATCATCCTTTTTGGCAGCCACAGTCAGTGCTTGTATGGAATGCCAATCCAGCTGTATTTTCCGGATCCATTCACGTCCCAGTAATGGTGGTCCTCCATCTTGCAATACATACAGGTCTAGTTTTGGTGTTTCCTTACCGTTATATATAACGGTCACCCTTATTTTTCCTTTGGGGTAGACTTTTTGCCCCGTGTACGTCTTCAAAATAATTTTTGTGTCTCTCAAGGGTATGTGTGAGAATAGCCACTCGTAGTCCCGTCGTTTTATGACTGTTAGGGCTGATCCTGTGTCCAATTCCATTTTTACCTGGACTCCTGCTATCTTGAGAGTGACCCAAATGGTTCTATGATCCTCCATTTTGATCACATTATGTAGTTTCAGACAACTCAGCTCCCTGCTTTCGGAGTTGGTATCACTCTTTTGTTCGTCTGAACTATTCTCCGTCACCTTATGTACCTTCTTGTACTTTTCTTTTGGAGATTTCTTATTGCTGGTATTCTTTCCCGACCTGCAGACTCGTGCTATGTGTCTTACTTTTCCACACTGTCTGCACACTTTGTCTTTGAACCAGCAATCATTGTGGTCGTGCGTTGTTCTGCCGCAGCGATAGCACTTCTCTGTTCTGTATGACATTTCGTTTGTGCCATATTCTTGCGGTCTCTGTTGTATCTCTGCAGCGCCCCGTGCTGCTGCTTCATATGATACCGCAATGCTGAAAGCCTTGTCCAGCGTAAGGTCCTTTTCAGATAAAAGCCGTTTCTGGGTTCCTTCACTTTGAAACCCACACACAAACTTGTCCCTTAAGGTATCTGCCAGTCCCGTTCCAAACTGGCAGTGTTTCGATAGTTTGCGCAGTTCTGTTAAATATTCAGCATTGCTTTCATCCTTATGCTGGTTCCGTTTGTGAAACTTGAATCTTTCTGCTATCAGCAGCGGAGTGGGGTTTAAATGTTCCTGTAGTATCGTCACTATGTCTCCAAAACTCTTTTCCACTGGCTTCGCTGGGGTTACTAGATTTCATAATAAGCCATACGTCTTTGCACCCATTAAATTTAACAATACCGGCGCTTTCTTGTCATCTGACACCTCATTTGCCTTGCAGTATACCTCTATTCGTTCGACATATGTAGTCCAATCTTCGACTTCATTGTCAAATGCGGTGATACTGCCACTCTTCGGCATTTTGGGTGTGGTTTAAAATGGCTTAAAATGGCGTCTCCTGCGCTTTCCTTCCTCCCCTGCTGCTGCCAACGCCGCGCTCGGCAGTCCTTGTGGCAATGGCGGCGCCCTGTAGGTTTCGCGCGCTTCTCCTGCGCTGCTGCCAACGCCACTCTCGGTGGTCCTCGTGGCAATGGCGGTGCCTCGCGGGTTTCTGCGCATCTCTCTCCCTCTCCTCGACGCTGCTCGGCCCCTGAAAACCGGCTGCGCCCTGTGCGCTCTGCCCTCTCTCTCTCTCTCCCGTCGACGCTGCTCGGCCCTTTGCTGTGCCGCTCGGTCGGGCTCTAGCCCGCCGCTGTCCGGGAAGGGTCTGCGCACTACCTGTTGCCAGCCCGTTTCGCTGGACCACCGCGACTGGAAAGCCAAGCCTGGCTCTCAACAGCCTCCCCCGCAATTCTCGAGTCTCTGCTGGATGACTGGGCGGTTGCCCGTGGTCGACGCCCGTGTCTCTGGCCTTGACCTCCAATCTACTGGTCTCCAGGAACGAATCCCTGGGAGGTGATGCAGAGTTGCAGGTAGGATCGAATTTGCCTCGTCGCCAATGTTGTGTCCGTCAGTAGTAAGACACAGACTGCAGGAGAACGGTACAACAGGTGTTTACTCAACGTGGCTCACTCTGGAACTGAACTGTACAGATTACTACTCAGTGCTATATACAAGTGTGGTCACTGCCGGTACTACAGTATACATGAGCTGTAAAAAGTAGTTCCCCCCTTAAAGGTATATACATTACAGAGAGTATTCCATCACACTCCTTACTTGTGCCTTGTAGATGGTGGAAAGGCTTTGGGAGTCAGGAGGTGAGACACTCGCCACAGAATACCTAGCCTCTGACCTGCTCTTGTTGCCACTGTATTTATGTGGCTGGTCCAGTTAAGTGTCTGGTCAATGGTGACCCCCAGAATGTTGATGGTGGGGGATTCGGCGATGGTAATGCCGTTGAATGTCAAGGGGCGGTGGTTAGACTCTCGCTTGTTGGAGGTAGTCATTGGCACTTCTGTGGCTAGAAAGTTACCTGCCACTTATCAGCCCAAGCCTGAATGTCATCCAGGTCTTGTTGCATGTGGGCATGGACTGCTTCATTAGCTGAGGAGTTGTGAATGGCGCTGAACACTGTGCATCATCATTGAACATCCCCATTTTTGACCTGATGTTGGAGGGATGGTCATTGATGAAGCAGCTGAAGATGGTTGGGCCTAGGACACTGCCCTGAGGAACTCCTGCAGTGATGTCCTGGGGCTGTGATGATTGACCTTCAACCACCACAACCATCTTCTTTTGAGCTAGGTATGACTCCAACCAGTGGAGATTTCCCCCCCCCCCCGCACAATTCCCATTGACTTCAGTTTAACGAGGGCTCCTTGATGCCACACTTGTGACATGATATTTCTTGCATAGGACACTGATTTAATAAGTGATTGTCATTGTATGACTAATAAAAATCGATTGAGTTTCTAAAGCATGAATTATGTTATCATACTGTTTTACTGATAATTTCTAAACACTGATTTTTTGTTGCTTTCTAAAAATGACATTAATTTTTATTTGTTTTGAACTAAAGCATTTTATATGCCTTTAATTTAATTCCTTATACCATTCATTACCCAGAAACCAATGCCTTCCACATGATTATACAAATTTGCGACACCGACTGGTTGCAGCCACCACATGGCCTGCTTCATGATAAATTAAAGCTTGGTTACTGCCACTGCCTGCTTCCAACACCTGATCACATTTTCACATGTCTACTTTTCCTGAGGGACATTCCACATTATTGGAACATTATTCCCCCATTATTTTAACATTACATACTGCGTATTTGTTTAGACTTATGCAGTGAGACTTAAACATTTGTGTCTGAGTGCTGAAGGCTCCAGGAGTACTGGGTATAATGACTGCAGGGAATGATATATCCAGAAACTGTGGTGCAGTGAGAAGGAGACATCATTTACCAAAGCACATATTCAAATGTTATTTGTAATTGAGTGTTTTAAAAACGATGCATAAGGAATGAAATTGCTCTTTTAATGAAAAACAAGAGAATGCTTGTTTTATTTGTGTAATGACCCACTAACAAAATCATCTGCTCAGAAATCCCATGCTTCAAAGCCGTGCAACTTCATTAGCAGGCAACCTGGAGAAAAATGTGCAGACTTCTTTTTTTTAAAGGGGTATTTCACCCCATAGTTTGGTGTAGGGATAGAGCAACTTATTGGGGCTCCAACGTTCCTTGCCATGAAGTGGTAGAACGCAGGCCTGTACGTATTTCCCCAATCCCAGGTGTGTCACCTTGAGGGCATGTTAATCAGAAACCAAGTGATTTTTTCCCCAGGGAATATGAAAGGTAAAACCAACCTGGCCTATGCTGCTATCGCACACCTCTTAGGGGTCAGATACAGTGGAGCATTGTCAGAGTCAGGAAGCAGGCAGCCAGCCCTTCTTCTCAACAAGAGTATGGGCACAGCAAGAGGTGATGGAGACAATTTTTAATAAAAACATAAAATGTACAAAATTTCAAAGAAAAGTAAACAAAAAATGACCAAAATGCATCATTTTTGCTGACATATTTTGCTAGATTTTTCAGACTTTAGGTCATATTTTAGTTATCAAAAACAACAAGGTTTTTTAAATAATTGAAGCAGCCTATTGGTCTGCAATACTAAAAGTAAGCCTCCCCTGAGGTTATGGTCGACAAAGAACTTACACGTATTTTTTACTGTAGAATAGTGTATTTTATCCTACAACAGTTAAATGTGAGGGTTGAATGACTTGATAGATTCAATTAATGGTTAAAAAGTATGTCCAGATGGCATTAATAACAAATGCTATTATCATCGACTGCAATAAAACAACTCAATCTTATTCATTTTATAAAAAATCCTTTCATGTTACACGTTTTTGTGCTCTGTCAAAATCAGCAACAAAAACGTAAAGCGACATTGTTGCAAGGGTTTACTGTGATGTCTCCAACCTAGTGCTGCAAGGAGCTGGCAATCATCTGCTACTGCCCAACTCTTCTGAGCCATATTTACCCTTGTCCCTTTCCCCTTTTCCTAGGTCCATCTGAAGATCTGGAGCCTGCAGAACATCAATGGGAGGATAACAATCCTCCCGAAGAAGCACCGGCACACAATCACCCCGTTAAGTTTGGCGGGACTTCCGCTTCCCGGGCCTTGCCGGGTTCTTCGGCAGTTTTCAGCCTCTCCGCACCCTCCCCACCTCCCCATACATATTGGGGCCTGTATTTTCTAAGACCTCCTCTGTGATTTTAAACCAAAGACTTTGTTGCTGAAATCTAATTTAAGTATGATTACAAAAGACAATTTTCATACAAAACTCAGCTTCCTGTCATTTTGCAAACTGTGCTGGTGCAGGTAACTGTTCGTGTTGTAACTGTGACAACAGGATTAATATCAGCTACACTTATACCATTGCTGACTCTTGTTAGCCCAATGGATAGCAAATGAGGTCAACCAGCAAGTGTCTGCTTATATGTCACACCAGACTAATGTGAATCTGCCATTTGCCTAAAAACACACGTGGCTTTGGTAGGTGAAGATATGGGTGGGATTTTCCTGAAAACCCTGCACCATCAGCAGGCCCTCACATGGTTTAACGAAAACGTGCAGGAGCACAGCCTGCAATTTTCCGTCCATTGATCTCAGTTTGCAAGGCAGCAAATTTCATCTCTCATACTTGGGTAAGATGGGGAGTTACACGATTGACAGTAGTTCATCCAAAGCCAGGAAAACACACCACTGTGCTGTGTATAATGCTTGCTCAGCTGGTGGCAGGTTTCCCCGGAGTTGGGCGTCTGGATCAACTCTTGGATCAGCATAATGTTGCAGCCCCCATTAAAATGACAGCAGAAACTGGGACAAAGCTGGCTTCTTCTCACTTTTCAGAAGTTAAACTTCTTTACCCAGAGAGTGGTGAGAATGTGGAACTCACTACCACAGGGAGTGGTTGAAGCGAATAGTATCGATGCATTTAAGGGGAGGCTGGACAAGCATATGAGGGAGAAGGGAATAGAAGGTAATGCTGATAGATTTAGATGAGAAAAGGCAGGAGGAAGCTTGTGTGGAGCATGGACTGGCTGGGCCG
The DNA here is from genome assembly GCF_052327205.1 of Somniosus microcephalus. Lineage (NCBI taxonomy): Eukaryota > Metazoa > Chordata > Chondrichthyes > Squaliformes > Somniosidae > Somniosus > Somniosus microcephalus. The sequence goes on from NC_140993.1 coordinate 73,354,169, forward strand.
AATGGCCTGTTTCTGTGCCGTATATCCTATGTAATCCTATGTAATGTGCAGTGTGCAATGGACAATAAAACCCTAACTGAAGGATTAATGATGGTGATGCAATCACTTATTGAGCGATAGCCTGTGGTTGATTTCCAGAAAATAATGGAGTCACCATATATTATAGCATTTTAAACATTGCTTAAAACGATCTTTTAGCTTTGGAATTAGTTCCCTTAAATCAAAGGCACTCAATTGCTGTCAGGGGATGGCCTGAATTGTGTCTTATTAACCACAAACTATTTTTTTCCAACACATGATGAAAGACAGTCATATTCACAGTCTCATGACACCAGTTAAGCAGCATTCAATCATCAGTCAAAATGCTGTGGGAATGATGGCAAAATCATGCTTGTTGTTGTCAGCACTCATTGGCAAATAACAACAGGAGACCACTGGGTTTGAATGTAATTATCTTTGGAGGTAGAACACTTTGCTTCAGGCTACATGGCTCTGGCAAATTGTTCTTTTTCTGAAAATAAAATCCGTGGTGAAACTTGTTTCCATTACTGCTTGCACACTGCGCAAACAGTTTTGTTAGTGGCTTAATGGTTGGTCTGTGCTTGATTTTAACAGAGGGGAAAAAGTAGGGACCACAAGCATTAAATTAAATTCTGAGATTGTTAGTAATGTCACTATGTTCACTGCCTGGCACGATAGCTTTCTATTATTTTTCCCTAAATGACGATTCAGCAGGGAGCTCAGAAGATAAGGTACATATTTTATGGTCTTTGCTAGTGTTAGCAGAGAGATAGTGGCCCCGATATTAATCTAAAGGTGGCTTCAGGGCGGGGGTGGAGGGGAGGTGGAATTGCGTGGGGGAAATATGGAAGTCAACTCAATGGGTCGCAATCTGCCATCTCAACTCAATTGTATCAATTAATTTTGACTTCTGGGTTTCACATCTCCAAGCTGCGCAGCAGGCGTGACGTGCACCTGCATGATGGGGGCTCTCTCCCGTGCACCTCTCTCCCATGCACCCCCCTCCTGTGCACCTCCCTCCCGTGCACCTCTCTCCCATGCACCTCCCTCCTGTGCACCTCCCACCCGTGCACCTCCCTCCCGTGCACCTCCCTCCCGTGCACCTCTCTCCCGTGCACCTCCCTCCCGTGCACCTCCCTCCCGTGCGCCTCTCTCCCATGCGCCTCTCTCCCGTGCACCTCCCTCCGCCTCTCTCCCGTGCACCTCCCTCCCGTGCACCTCTCTCCCGTGCACCTCTCTCCCGTGCACCTCCCTCCACCTCTCTCCCGTGCACCTCCCTCCACCTCTCTCCCGTGCACCTCTCTCCCGTGCACCTCCCTCCCGTGCACCTCCCTCCCGTGCACCTCCCTCCCGTGCGCCTCTCTCCCGTGCACCTCCCTCCGCCTCTCTCCCGTGCACCTCTCTCCTGTGCATTTTCCTCCTGTGCACCTCCCTCCTGTGCACCTCCCTCCCGTGTACCTCCCTCCCGTGCACCTCCCTCCCGTGCACCTCCCTCCCGTGCACCTCCCTCCCGTGCACCTCTCTCCCGTGCACCTCTCTCCCGTGCACCTCTCTCCCGTGCACCTCTCTCCCGTGCACCTCCCTCCCGTGCACCTCCCTCCCGTGCACCTCCCTCCCGTGCACCTCTCTCCCGTGCACCTCTCTCCCGTGCACCTCTCTCCCGTGCACCTCTCTCCCGTGCACCTCCCTCCCGTGCACGTCCCTCCCGTGCACCTCCCTCCCGTGCACCTCCCTCCCGTGCACCTCTCTCCCGTGCACCTCTCTCCCGTGCACCTCTCTCCCGTGCACCTCTCTCCCGTGCACCTCCCTCCACCTCTCTCCTGTGCACCTCTCTCCCGTGCACCTCCCTCCACCTCTCTCCCGTGCACCTCTCTCCCGTGCACCTCTCTCCCGTGCACCTCCCTCCACCTCTCTCCTGTGCACCTCCCTCCCGTGCACCTCCCTCCCGTGCACCTCTCTCCCGTGCACCTCTCTCCCGTGCACCTCTCTCCCGTGCACCTCCCTCCGCCTCTCTCCCGTGCACCTCCCTCCCGTGCACCTCCCTCCCGTGCACCTCTCTCCCGTGCACCTCTCTCACGTGCACCTCCCTCCACCTCTCTCCCGTGCACCTCTCTCCTGTGCATTTTCCTCCTGTGCACCTCCCTCCCGTGCACCTCCCTCCCGTGCAGCTCCCTCCCGTGCACCTCCCTCCCGTGCACCTCTCTCCCGTGCACCTCTCTCCCGTGCACCTCTCTCCCGTGCACCTCTCTCCCGTGCACCTCTCTCCCGTGCACCTCCCTCCACCTCTCTCCCGTTCACCTCTCTCCCGTGCACCTCCCTCCACCTCTCTCCCGTGCACCTCTCTCCCGTGCACCTCTCTCCCGTGCACCTCCCTCCCGTGCACCTCCCTCCCGTGCACCTCCCTCCCGTGCACCTCCCTCCCGTGCACCTCTCTCCCGTGCACCTCTCTCCCGTGCACCTCTCTCCCATGCACCTCTCTCCCGTGCACCTCTCTCCCGTGCACCTCTCTCCCGTGCACCTCTCTCCCGTGCACCTCCCTCCACCTCTCTCCCGTGCACCTCTCTCCCGTGCACCTCCCTCCACCTCTCTCCCGTGCACCTCTCTCCCGTGCACCTCTCTCCCGTGCACCTCCCTCCACCTCTCTCCTGTGCACCTCCCTCCCGTGCACCTCCCTCCTGTGCACCTCTCTCCCGTGCACCTCTCTCCCGTGCACCTCTCTCCCGTGCACCTCTCTCCCGTGCACCTCCCTCCGCCTCTCTCCCGTGCACCTCCCTCCCGTGCACCTCCCTCCCGTGCACCTCTCTCCCGTGCACCTCTCTCCCGTGCACCTCCCTCCACCTCTCTCCCGTGCACCTCTCTCCTGTGCATTTTCCTCCTGTGCACCTCTCTTACTGTGCATCTCCCTGCTGTGCATTTTCCTCCTGTGCACCTCCCTACCATGAACCTCTCCTGTGTATTTTTCTCTTGTGCACCTCTCTCTTTTTCTCTTCTGCATCCCAGAGTACTAAAAGAGTTAGCCATGGAAATAGTGGATGCATTGGTTGTCATCTTCCAAAATTCTATAGATTATGGAACAGTTCCTGCAGATTGGAGGGTGGCAAATATAACCCCACTATTTAAAAAAGGAGGGAGAGAGAAAATAGGGAACTACAGACATCAGTAGTAGGGAAAATGCTAGTGTCTATTATAAAGGATGTGATAACAGAACACTTAGAAAATATCAACGGGATTAGACAAAGTCAACATGGATTTATGAAAGGGAAATCGTGTTTGACAAACCTACTGGAGTTTTTTGAGGATGTAACTGGTAGGATAGATAAGGGAGAACCAGTGGATGTGGTGTATTTGGATTTTCAGAAGGCCTTTGATAAAGTCCCACGTAAGAGGTTAGTGTGCAAAATTAAAGCATATGGGATTGGAGGTAATATACTGGCATGGATTGAAAATTGGTTAACAGACAGGAAGCAGAGTAGGAATAAATGGGCCTTTTTCGGGGTGGCAGGCAAGACTAGTGGGGTACCGCAGGGATCAGTGCTTGAAAGGCAGAGTATTATTTAAATGGTGATAGATTGGGAGATGTTGATGTACAGAGGGACCTGGGTGTCCTTGTACACCAGTCACTGAAAGCAAACATGCAGGTCCACCAAGCAGTTAGGAAGGCAAATGGTATGTTGGCCTTCATTGCAAGAGGATTTGAGTACAAGAGCAAGGATGTCTTACTACAGCTATAAAGGGCCTTGATGAGACCACACCTGGAGTACTGGAGTACTGTGTGCAGTTTTGGTCTCCTTACCTAAGAAAGGATATACTTGCCATAGAGGGAGTGCAGCGAAGGTTCACCAGACTGATTCCGGGGATGGCAGGACTGTTGTATGAGGGGAGATTGGGTCGACGAGGCCTGTATTCACTAGAGTTTAGAAGAATGAGAGGGGATCTCATTGAAACATATAAAATTCTGACAGGGCTAGACAGACTAGATGCATAGAGGATGTTTCCCCTGGCTGGGGGGTCTAGAACAAGGGGTCACAGTCTCAGGATACCGGGTAGGACATTTAGGACTGAGATGAGGAGAAATTTCTTCACTCAGAGGGTGGTGAACCTGTGAAATTCTCTACCACAGACAGCTGTGGAGGCCAAGTCACTGAATATATTTAAGAAGGAGATAGATAGATTTCTAGACACAAAAGGCACAAAGAGGTATGGAGAGAGAGCGGGAATATGGTATTGTGATAGAGGATCAGCCATGATTATATTGAATGGTGGATCAGGCTCGAAGGGCCGAATGGCCTACTCCTGCTCCTATTTTTCTATGTTTCAATGTTTCTCTCCCGTGCGTCGCTCTCCTGTGCACCTCTCTCCTGTGCACCTCTCTCCAGTGCACCTCTCTCCAGTGCACCTCTCTCCCGTGCACCCCTCTCCTGTGCACCTCTCTCCTGTGCACCTCTCTCCAGTGCACCTCTCTCCCGTGCACCTCTCTCCCGTGCACCCCTCTCCTGTGCACCTCTCTCCTGTGCACCTCTCTCCCGTGCACCTCTCTCCCGTGCACCTCTCTCCCGTGCACCCCTCTCCCGTGCAACTCTCTCCTGTGCACCTCTCTCCTGTGCACCTCTCTCCCGTGCACCCCTCTCCTGTGCACCTCTCTCCCGTGCAACTCTCTCCTGTGCACCTCTCTCCTGTGCACCTCTCTCCCGTGCACCCCTCTCCTGTGCACCTCTCTCCCGTGCACCTCTCTCCCATGCACCCCTCTCCTGTGCACCTCTCTCCTGTGCACCTCTCTCCTGTGCACCTCTCTCCTGTGCACCTCTCTCCCGTGCACCGCTCTCCCGTGCACCTCTCTCCCGTGCACCGCTCTCTTGGGTACCTCTCTCCCGTGCACCTCTCTCCCGTGCACCCCTCTCCTGTGCACCTCTCTCCTGTGCACCTCTCTCCTGTGCACCTCTCTCCTGTGCACCTCTCTCCTGTGCACCTCTCTCCCGTGCACCCCTCTCCCGTGCACCTCTCTCCTGTGCACCTCTCTCCTGTGCACCTCTCTCCCGTGCACCTCTCTCCCGTGCACCTCTCTCCCGTGCACCTCTCTCCCGTGCACCTCTCTCCTGTGCACCTCTCTCCTGTGCACCTCTCTCCTGTGCACCTCTCTCCCGTGCACCCCTCTCCCGTGCACCTCTCTCCCGTGCACCTCTCTCCTGTGCACCTCTCTCCCGTGCACCCCTCTCCCGTGCACCTCTCTCCCGTGCACCACTCTCCTGTGCACCTCTCTCCTGTGCACCTCTCTCCCGTGCACCCCTCTCCTGTGCACCTCTCTCCTGTGCACCTCTCTCCCGTGCACCTCTCTCCCGTGCACCTCTCTCCCGTGCACCTCTCTCCCGTGCACCTCTCTCCTGTGCACCTCTCTCCTGTGCACCTCTCTCCTGTGCACCTCTCTCCCGTGCACCCCTCTCCCGTGCACCTCTCTCCTGTGCACCTCTCTCCTGTGCACCTCTCTCCCGTGCACCCCTCTCCCGTGCACCTCTCTCCCGTGCACCACTCTCCTGTGCAGCTCTCTCCTGTGCACCTCTCTCCCGTGCACCCCTCTCCTGTGCACCTCTCTCCTGTGCACCTCTCTCCTGTGCACCTCTCTCCTGTGCACCTCTCTCCCGTGCACCGCTCTCCCGTGCACCTCTCTCCCGTGCACCACTCTCTTGTGTACCTCTCTCCCGTGCACCTCTCTCCCGTGCACCTCTCTCCTGTGCACCTCTCTCCTGTGCACCTCTCTCCCGTGCACCCCTCTCCTGTGCACCTCTCTCCTGTGCACCTCTCTCCTGTGCACCTCTCTCCCGTGCACCGCTCTCCCGTGCACCTCTCTCCCTTGCACCACTCTCTTGTGTACCTCTCTCCCGTGCACCTCTCTCCCGTGCACCTCTCTCCTGTGCACCTCTCTCCTGTGCACCTCTCTCCCGTGCACCGCTCTCCCGTGCACCTCTCTCCCGTGCACCGCTCTCTTGTGTACCTCTCTCCCGTGCACCTCTCTCCCGTGCACCGCTCTCCTGTGCACCTCTCTCCTGTGCACCTCTCTCCCGTGCACCCCTCTCCTGTGCACCTCTCTCCTGTGCACCTCTCTCCCGTGTACCGCTCTCCTGTGCACCTCTCTCCTGTGCACCTCTCTCCCGTGCACCTCTCTCCCGTGCACCCCTCTCCTGTGCAACTCTCTCCTGTGCACCTCTCTCCTGTGCACCTCTCTCCTGTGCACCTCTCTCCCGTGCACCCCTCTCCTGTGCACCCCTCTCCCGTGCACCTCTCTCCCGTGCACCTCTCTCCCGTGCACCGCTCTCCCGTGTACCTCTCTCCCGTGCACCGCTCTCCCGTGCACCTCTCTCCCGTACACCACTCTCTTGTGTACCTCTCTCCCATGCACCTCTCTCCCGTGCACCGCTCTCTTGTGTACCTCTCTCCTGTGCACCTCTCTCCTGTGCACCTCTCTCCTGTGCACCTCTCTCCCGTGCACCCCTCTCCGGTGCACCCCTCTCCTGTGCACCTCTCTCCTGTGCACCTCTCTCCCGTGCACCGCTCTCCCGTGCACCTCTCTCCTGTGCACCGCTCTCCTGTGCACCTCTCTCCTGTGCACCTCTCTCCCGTGCACCGCTCTCCCGTGCACCTCTCTCCCGTGCACTGCTCTCCTGTGCACCTCTCTCCCATGCACCTCTCTCCCGTGCACCGCTCTCTTGTGTACCTCTCTCCTGTGCACCTCTCTCCCGTGCACTTCTCTCCCGTGCACCTCTCTCCCGTGCACCTCTCTCCCGTGCACCTCTCTCCCGTGCACCTCTCTCCCGTGCACCTCTCTCCCGTGCACCTCTCTCCTGTGCACCTCTCTCCCGTGCACCGCTCTCCCGTGCACCCCTCTCCCGTGCACCTCTCTCCCGTGCACCGCTCTCCCGTGCACCTCTCTCCTGTGCACCTCTCTCCCGTGCACCCCTCTCCTGTGCACCTCTCTCCTGTGCACCTCTCTCCCGTGCACCTCTCTCCCGTGCACCTCTCTCCCGTGCACCTCTCTCCCGTGCACCTCTCTCCTGTGCACCTCTCTCCTGTGCACCTCTCTCCTGTGCACCTCTCTCCCGTGCACCCCTCTCCCGTGCACCTCTCTCCTGTGCACCTCTCTCCTGTGCACCTCTCTCCCGTGCACCCCTCTCCCGTGCACCTCTCTCCCGTGCACCGCTCTCCTGTGCAGCTCTCTCCTGTGCACCTCTCTCCCGTGCACCCCTCTCCTGTGCACCTCTCTCCTGTGCACCTCTCTCCTGTGCACCTCTCTCCTGTGCACCTCTCTCCCGTGCACCGCTCTCCCGTGCACCTCTCTCCCGTGCACCACTCTCTTGTGTACCTCTCTCCCGTGCACCTCTCTCCCGTGCACCTCTCTCCTGTGCACCTCTCTCCTGTGCACCTCTCTCCTGTGCACCCCTCTCCTGTGCACCTCTCTCCTGTGCACCTCTCTCCTGTGCACCTCTCTCCCGTGCACCGCTCTCCCGTGCACCTCTCTCCCGTGCACCACTCTCTTGTGTACCTCTCTCCCGTGCACCTCTCTCCCGTGCACCTCTCTCCTGTGCACCTCTCTCCTGTGCACCTCTCTCCCGTGCACCGCTCTCCCGTGCACCTCTCTCCCGTGCACCGCTCTCTTGTGTACCTCTCTCCCGTGCACCTCTCTCCCGTGCACCGCTCTCCTGTGCACCTCTCTCCTGTGCACCTCTCTCCTGTGCACCTCTCTCCCGTGCACCCCTCTCCTGTGCACCCCTCTCCCGTGCACCTCTCTCCCGTGCACCTCTCTCCCGTGCACCGCTCTGCCGTGTACCTCTCTCCCGTGCACCGCTCTCCCGTGCACCTCTCTCCCGTGCACCACTCTCTTGTGTACCTCTCTCCCATGCACCTCTCTCCCGTGCACCGCTCTCTTGTGTACCTCTCTCCTGTGCACCTCTCTCCTGTGCACCTCTCTCCTGTGCACCTCTCTCCCGTGCACCCCTCTCCGGTGCACCCCTCTCCTGTGCACCTCTCTCCTGTGCACCTCTCTCCCGTGCACCGCTCTCCCGTGCACCTCTCTCCCGTGCACCGCTCTCCTGTGCACCTCTCTCCTGTGCACCTCTCTCCCGTGCACCGCTCTCCCGTGCACCTCTCTCCCGTGCACTGCTCTCCTGTGCACCTCTCTCCCATGCACCTCTCTCCCGTGCACCGCTCTCTTGTGTACCTCTCTCCTGTGCACCTCTCTCCCGTGCACCTCTCTCCTGTGCACCTCTCTCCCGTGCACCTCTCTCCCGTGCACCTCTCTCCCGTGCACCTCTCTCCCGTGCACCGCTCTCCTGTGTACCGCTCTCTTGTGTACCGCTCTCCCGTGCACCTCTCTCCCGTGCACCTCTCTTGTGTACCTCTCTCCTGTGCACCTCTCTCCCGTGCACCGCTCTCCTGTGCACCTCTCTCCTGTGCACCTCTCTCCTGTGCACCTCTCTCCCGTGCACCTCTCTCCCGTGCACCTCTCTCCTGTGCACCTCTCTCCTGTGCACCTCTCTCCTGTGTACCTCTCTCCCGTGCACCTCTCTTCTGTGCACCTCTCTCCCGTGCACCGCTCTCCCGTGCACCTCTCTCCTGTGCACCTCTCTCCCGTGCACCGCTCTCCTGTGCACCTCTCTCCTGTGCACCTCTCTCCCGTGCACCGCTCTCTTGTGTACCGCTCTCCTGTGCACCGCTCTCCTGTGCACCTCTCTCCTGTGCACCCCTCTCCTGTGCACCTCTCTCCCGTGCACCGCTCTCCTGTGTACCGCTCTCTTGTGTACCGCTCTCCCGTGCACCTCTCTCCTGTGCACCGCTCTCTTGTGTACCTCTCTCCTGTGCACCTCTCTCCCGTGCACCGCTCTCCTGTGCACCTCTCTCCTGTGCACCTCTCTCCTGTGCACCTCTCTCCCGTGCACCTCTCTCCCGTGCACCTCTCTCCCGTGCACCTCTCTCCTGTGCACCTCTCTCCTGTGTACCTCTCTCCCGTGCACCTCTCTTCTGTGCACCTCTCTCCCGTGCACCGCTCTCCCGTGCACCTCTCTCCTGTGCACCTCTCTCCCGTGCACCGCTCTCCTGTGCACCTCTCTCCTGTGCACCTCTCTCCCGTGCACCGCTCTCTTGTGTACCACTCTCCTGTGCACCGCTCTCCTGTGCACCTCTCTCCTGTGCACCCCTCTCCTGTGCACCTCTCTCCCGTGCACCTCTCTCCCGTGCACCTCTCTCCCGTGCACCCCTCTCCTGTGCACCTCTCTCCTGTGCACCTCTCTCCTGTGCACCGCTCTCCCGTGCACCCCTCTCCTGTGCACCCCTCTCCTGTGCACCTCTCTTCCGTTAAACCCAGAAGTGGGCGCATTTGAGTCGGGTTGCGGTCACGATCCAAAACTAATTCATTTTAAGTACCCACCCACCCCCAAACCCACCTGTTCTTGGGGTTAAAACTCCCCCCAGTGTAATTAGAAAAGAGTGTCCCAATTTTAAAAGAAAGAAAAAGAAAGACTTGCATTTATAGAAACATAGAAGATAGGAGCAGGAGTAGGCCATTCGGCCCCTCGAGCCTGCTCCGCCATTTAATGAGATCATGGATGATCATCCAAGCTCAGTACCCTGTCCCTGCTTTCTCCCCATGTCCCTTGATCCCGTTAGCCTCAAGAAATATATCCAACTCCTTCTTGAATATATTTAATGAATTGGCCTCAAGTGCCCTGTGTGGCAGAGAATTCCACAGGTTCACCATTCTCTGGGTGAAGAAATTCCTCCTCATCTCTGTCCTAAATGGCTTACCCCTTATCCTTAGACTGTGACCCCTGGTTCTGGACTCCCCCGCCATCGGGAACATCCTTCCTGCATCTAGTCTGTCTAGTCCTGTTAGAATTTTATAAGCTTCAATGAGATCCCCTCTCATTCTTCTAAAATCTAGTGAATATAAGCCTAATCGACCCAATCTCTCCTCAAACGTCATTCCTGCCATCCCAGGTATCAGTCTGGTGAATCTTCGCTGCACTCCCTCCATGGCAAGAACATCCTTCCTCAGATAAGGCGACCAAAACTGCACACAATACTCAAGGTGTGGTCTCACCAAGGCCCTGTACAACTGCAGCAAGACATCCTTGCTCCTGTACCCAAATCCTCTCGCTATGAAGGCCAACATACCATTTGCCTTCTTAACCGCCTGCTGCACCTGCATGCTTGCCTTCAGCGACTGGTGCACAAGGACACCCAGGTCTCGTTGCACTTCCCCTTTTCCCAACCAATTGCCGTTCAGATAATAATCTGTCTTCCTGTTTTTGCCACTGAAGTGGATAACCTCGCATTTATCCACATTATCCTGCTTTTGCCATGCATCTGCCCAATCACCCAACCTGTCCAAATCATAATGGAGTTTCTCTGCATCCTCCTCACAACCAGCTTTGTGTCATCTGCAAACTTGGAGATATTACATCTAGTTCCCTCATCTAGATCATTTATATATATTGTGAATAGCTGGGGTCCTAGCACCGATCCCTGCGGTACCCCACTAGTCACTGCCTGCCACTCGGAAAAAGATCTGTTTATTCCAACTCTTTGCTTCCTGTCTGCCAACCAGTTCACTATCCAAGTCAATACCTTACCCCCAATCCCATGTGCTTGAACTTTGCACGCTAATCTCTTACGCGGGACCTTATTGAAAGCCTTCTGAAAGTCCAAATACACCACATCCCTTATGTTTCTCCCTTATCTATTCTACCAGTTACATCCTCAAAAAATTCCAGTAGATTAGTCAAGCATGATTTACATTTTGTAAATCCATGTTGACTTTGTCCGATCCTATCACTGTTTTCCAAGTGCTCTGCTATTACATCTTTTATAATGGACTCTAGCATTTTCCCCACTACCGATGTCAGGCTTACCGGTCTATAATTCCCCGCTTTCTCTCTACCACCTTTGTGCCCATTCTTTGGGCATAAAATGAGCAGAACCTACACCATATTCTATAACAAATTTTCTGTTTCCCTTCTTTTTTCTGAGTTCAGAACCATAGTCAGGCTTTACCGGTCTATAATTCCCCGTTTTCTTTCTATCATCCTTTTTAAACAGTGGGGTTATATTAGCTATCCTCCAATCCATGGGAACTGTTCCAGAGTCTATAGAATTTTGGAAGATGACCAGCAATGCATCTACTATTTCTAGGGCCACTTCCTTAAGTACCCTAGGATGTAGATTATCAGGCCTTGGGGATTTATCGGCCTTCAATCCCATCAATTTCCCTAACACCATTTCCCTACAAATACTGATTTCATTCAATTCCTCCCTCTCATTAAACCCTATGTTCCCCGACATCTCTGGGAGGTTATTTGTGTCTTCCTTTGTGAAGACAGAACCAAAGTATGTATTTAATTGGACTGCCATTTCTTTGTTCCCCATTATAAATTCCCCTGATTCTGACTGCAAGGGACCTACGCTTGACTTCACCAATCTTTTTATCTTCACATATCTATAGAAGCTTTTACAGTCAGTTTTTATGTTCCCTGAAAGCTTACTCTCGTAATCTATTTCCCCCTCTTAATTAATCGCTTTGTCCTCCTTTGCTGAATCCTAAACTGCTCCTGTTAAGTCTATGTGTTATAATGCGAATTACTACACAGACCACAAGAGTAAATTTTAACAGGTCTTTACTAGTCGAAGGTCAGGGCGGAACTGCCCAATAAATCACTACACAGCACTTATATACCGGTGTGGTCACCACCGGTATTACAGTATACCGCAGCCAAGATAAAGTAGTGCAACCCTTAAAATAGTTCTCTTAAAGGTGGAACGGTTACATACACTACAATCCTCCCTTTTTAGCTTAACAGTATATATTCCCCATTAAACATAACATCATAACATATATACACAACTTCATGTAAAAACAGTTCACAGATTCAGTCTCTGCGGAGGCGCCTCCTGCGCTTCCTGACTGGGTCCGGATAACGCCTCGGTGGTGTAGTAGTTCTCGGTGGTGTAGTAGGTTCTCGTTGCTGGGGTGACTCATGTAATAGTCCTTCACTGGACTTAACAGCTTGAACTTCCGTAACTTCAGAACCAGCATTGCTGACTTCTAAAGGCTCGAGTACCTTGGGAAGTTTTTCTACTTCCAGACTGATTTGGCTCAGTTCGGAGGGACCACGTGCGTGACCTGGTAGGGGTGATAATGGTTCAGATGAGTCATCATCTTCTGCTTCTTCTCTATTGTCTTCTATTTCCTCCATCACTTCAGCTTTTGCCTCTGCCACCAATTCCCTGAGTGGCTTATTACTGCTGACACTGCTCACAAAAGGGTGCTCTTTCTTCTTAGCTTTCAACTGATCGATGAATTTGACATATTCCCTTTCTTGCTCAGCTTTGATTCGTTTGGCCTCATCGCGCAGACGGTTTGTGTGTTCCTGCTCCATTTTCTCAATCAGCTGCTTCTGCTGTCTTCCCAGATTCTCCAGCTCTGTGTCAAAGAACTTTTTCTTTTCATTCATCTCTTGCTCAAAACGGCGAATCATTTGTTCTAATTGCTGTTGTAGTTTGAAATGGAGTTGAGTTCGAGCCCGGTGTTCCTCAGAAATGTGCATGTCTGTAGACTGGACAGACTCAGAATTCTCTGTCAAACTATGTTGTTGTTGTTCAGTGGAATTCTGTTCTGATACTTTGTTCTCTTCTGAAGCATTTATGCACTCCTTCGTTTTTCCATCATTAGTCTGCAAGTCCATTTTAGACTTGTCTTTTGCACATGGGCTGGTCTTACCATCATCAGTTCCAGAGTCTGAGCTGATTGTCTTCACCGAGTTCTCACTCTCTGCTTTGTCACTGTCACTGCTGCATAGGCCCTCATCCAATATTCTGGACAATTGTTCAGGTTTGACATCTTTCTTTTTCCCGGAATCTACCGTTATTGCTTTTAGGGAGTGCCAGTCCATATTTATTTTCCTGATCCACTCCCGTCCCAGAAGTGGTGGACCTCCCTCAGGTAGTACATATATGTCCATTCCTTGGTGTGCTTTGCCCTTGTGTACCACCTTGACTTTTATCTTTCCGATGGGGTATACTCTTTGCCCAGTGTATGTCTGCAATACTATCTCCGTATCCCGTAGGGGAATATGTGTGAATAACTTTTTGTAATCTTGCTTATTCATGACCGTCAATGCCGATCCGGTGTCCAAATCCATCTTCACGTGGACTCCTGCTATCTGCAGTGTGACCCAGATAGTTTGTCGGTCAGCTTCCTTACTCACATTGTGAATTCTCAGACTACCCAGTTCCTTGCTGTTGGAGTCTGAATCCGAATTCTGTTCATCCAAACTCTTCTCAACCACCTTATGTACCTTTCTGCACTTTTCCTGCGGTGACTTTTTGTTGCTGGTCTTCTTTCCTGACCGGCATACTTTAGCTATGTGACCAAGCTTGCCACATTTTCTACATTCCTGGTTTTTAAACCAGCATTGGTTCTGATCGTGTGTTATCTTTCCACAACGATAACATTTCGTTGTACCCAAAGCCATTTGATCTACGCTGAGTACCGCTGCCTTCAGCTGCATTTCCGCAGTGCCTCTCGCTGCGGCTTCGTGTGATGCTGCAATAGTGACAGCCTTATCAAGTGTAAGATCATTCTCTTCAAGCAACCGCTTTTGTGTTCCTTCTTTCGACAATCCACACATGAATTTGTCTCTCAGTGCCTCTGTCAGTCTTTCCCCAAACTGACAGTATTTCGCTAACTTACGCAGTTCAATTAAATACTCCGCGTTGCTTTCCTCTTTCAGTTGCGTTCTCGCATAAAATTTAAATCGTTCCGCTAACATCAGCGGTGTGGGGTTCAAATGATTCTTCAGGACAGCAACAATATTAGCGAAAGTCTGATCCGTCGGTTTAGCTGGTGATAGAAGATGCTTCAATAGCCCGTATGTCTTCGCACCCATTGAGTTTAGTAAGGTTAGCGCTTTATCTTCATTTGATATTTTATTTGCCTTACAATATATCTCTATGCGTTCTACATACGTGGCCCAATCTTCAACATCGGGATCGAAATCGTTGATGTTACCACGCTTAGGCATCCTCGCAATCTTCTTGAGAAACAAAAATAAATTTTTCTTTAACTTTTTTTTTTCTTTTTTTTTTCAAAATGGCGGTTTCCCACGCTTGTCTTCTTCCCCGCCTACGAAAATGGCGGCTTCCCGCGTTTGCCTTTCTCCCCCGCTGGCTGTAATGGCGATTGCCGTATTGCTGCGTTCGCCCTCCCCAGCGGTTTTCAAATCGTGGCTCCCAGCCCCTCTTGCAGTCCGGTCCTTTCCCCCCCGGCTGCGGCTGAGTTCTCCGCGGTTTTTTTTAAATTTACTCCTGCGCCGATTGCCATATTGCTGCATTCGCCCTCCCCAGCGGTTCTCGAATCGTGCCTCCCAGCCCCTCTTGCAGTCCGGTCCTTTCCCCCCGGCTGCGGCTGAGTTCTCCGCGGGTTTTTTTTTTCTCCCGCGCCTTACGCTGTCCCGGTCGCTGCGCCTCGCGGCCTCGGTAGCTGCCCGGCCTTTTTCACCGGTCGCGGTCGAGCTCTCTCTCGACGCTGTTACGTCTCCCAGCCCACTTGCAGCCCGGTCTCTCACACCGGCTGCGTTTGCATTCACCGCGGCTTCCGCGCCTTACGCTGCCCCAGTCTCAGCGCCTCTGGCCCCGACTTCTGTCCGGCTCTTTTCCCCGGCCGTGGTCGAGTTCTCCGCCCTTATATCCTCCGTTTTTCCCTCCCCTACTTCACAGTCAACGTGGCCGACTTGCTGCTCGTCGCTGATCGGCTTACCCACCACCGTGATAGAAGGGATGATCACTGCCTGTTGCTGATGGAAGGCTTCGTGTCAGAATTCTTCCTTTGCTCTGCAGACCCGAGTCTTTTCTCAGCAGAATGATGAGGGCGGATGCCTCTTCTTGACGCCCGTTAAACTGCCTTGGATGTATCTCTGCCACAGGGTAAGATCGTACTCGTCGCCACTGTTAAGTCTGTGTGTTATAATGCGAATTACTACACAGACCACAAGAGTAAATTTTAACAGGTCTTTACTAGTCGAAGGTCAGGGCGGAACTGCCCAATAAATCATTACACAGCACTTATATACCGGTGTGGTTACCACCGGTATTACAGTATACCGCAGCCAAGATAAAGTAGTGCAACCCTTAAAATAGTTCTCTTAAAGGTGGAACGGTTACATACACTACAGCTCCCAATCCTGAGGTTTGCTGCTTTTTCTGGCCAAATTATATGTCCTCTCTTTGGATATTATGCTATCCCTAATTTCCCTTGTTAGCCATGGTTGAGTCTCCTTTTTTGTTTTAATTTTATGCCAAACAGGGATGAGCAAATTCTGTAGTTCATCCATGCGATCTTTAAATGTTTGCCATTGCCTATCCACCGTCAACCCTTTAAGTAACTTTCCCCAATCCATCCTAGCCAACTCGCACCTCATACCATCGTAGTTTCCTTTATTTAAATTCAGTACCCTAGTCTCTGAGTCAACTACTTCACTCTCCATTTTAATGAAGAATTCTATCATATTATGATTGCTCCTCCCCAAGGGGCCTCGCAGAAGAAGATTGCTAATGAATCCTTTCTCATTACATAATACCCAGTCTAAGATGACCTGATCTCCAGTTGGTTCCTCGACATATTGGTCCAGGAAACCATCCCATATACACTTTGGGAATTCCTCCTCCACAGTATTGTTATTAATTTGGTTAGACCAATCTATATGTAGATTAAATTCACCCATGATAACTGCTGTGCCCTTATTGCATGTGTCTCTAATATCCCATTTAATGCCATCCCCAACCTCAGCATTACTGTTTGGGGGTCTGTATACAACTCCCACTAACGTTTTCTGCACCTTGGTATTTTTCAGCTCTGCCCATACAGATTCCACATCATCAGAGCTAATATCCTTCCTTACTATTGTGTTAATCTCCTCTTTAACCAGCAATGCTACCCCACCTCCTTTTCCTTTTTTCCTGTCCTTCCTGAATATTGAATACCCCTGGATGTTGAATTCCCAGTCTTGGTCACCCTGGAGCCATGCCTCCGTAATCCCAATTGTATCATATCCGTTTACATCTATTTGTGCAGCTAATTCATCCACTTTATTACGAATGCTCCTCGCATTAAGACACAGAGCCTTCAGGCTTGATTTATATAGCGCCTTTCACGACCAGCGGATGTCTCAAAGCGGTTTACAGCCAATGAAGTACTTTTGGACTACTTTTACACTCACATTTACATTTTTCCTAAAATTAGTCAATCCAGGAAAATAAAGCCCTACATCAATATGATTGTTTTTACCCCCGAACAGGTAGCTAGGCAAATATGATGACCTGCACTGCAATGAATACTTGTTGATATTACAGTGCGGTAGTGGTGTTGCAATATAAACAAGGTGGGGCAGCTGCCACTGGAGGAGCAGAGAACCACTTCAAGAGCTGGTGTTTGGCTAATCCTCCAAAGGCAGCAATGCTGCCAGTCATGCAAACCGCAACATGTATTAACACATTATGATCACAATAACCAACATTTAAAGCTTACATATTAATTCACATATAGCTGAAAGTTAAATAGCAATTGTGGATCGGGCAGTTAATTGGTGCTGATCAGTGGGTAGTACACTCGCCTCTGAGTCAGAAAGTTGTGGGTTCTAAGTCCCACTCCAGGGACTTGAGCACATAAAGCTAGGCTGACACTCCAGTGCAGTGCTGAG
Organism: Somniosus microcephalus; assembly: GCF_052327205.1. Lineage (NCBI taxonomy): Eukaryota > Metazoa > Chordata > Chondrichthyes > Squaliformes > Somniosidae > Somniosus > Somniosus microcephalus. The sequence goes on from NC_140993.1 coordinate 73,370,926, forward strand.
TGAGTGCTGCACTGTCGGAGGTGCCGTCTTTCAGATGAGACGTTAAACCGAGGCCCCGTCTGCTTTCCCAGGTGGACGTAAAAGATTCCATGGCACTATTTCGAAGAAGAGCAGGGGAGTTATTCCCAGTGTCCTGGCCAATATTTATCCCTCAACCAACATAACAAAAAACAGATTATCTGAGCATTATCACATTGCTGTTTGTGGGAGCTTGCTGTGCGCAAATTGGCTGCAATGTTTTCCTCATTACAACAGTGTCTCCACTTCAAATAATACTTCACTGGCTGTAAAGCGCTTTGAAATGTCCGGTGGTCGTGAAAGGTGCTATATAAATGCAAGTCTTTTTTTTGATTGTCAATTTGTATAGATCCAGCGACGCTCTAATCCATCAATTCCCCATTCTCTGCATTAGAAGGTTTCGATCTCCTGGCTCTTTTCTTCCTCAAACAGCACACACCACATTGTTCTGTACACTCTTTTGTTTCTGGCGTTCAGCCACCAAGATAGCATTGTAATACGAAGGGGGCAATACTGTGCTGCGACCTTCCTCATGACAAGTGGGTTGAGTTTGAACTGAACTCAGCTGCAGATGATGCTTCATGGTCGTTGGTCATGATTAAAATTTAAACAAGCCATGCAGTTTTATTCTAGTAACTATGTGAGATTAGTATACAATTGTGATTTATTTTTAAAGTTTGGGAGGAAATTGGTTCAAAGGCTGATTTCACAACATCACTGTAAACAGAACTTAGGGATAAGTGACACTGGCTGTCCAGAGGAGAAAGGTCACTAAGGAGAAGCCACTTAAGGACTAAATGACCTTTTAGATGTAAAGGCTGTGGTCATCAGCAAACACGCAGGCCTCCCACCATCAGCTGCAGTCAGAAACATAAACAACCTCCTCACCTTGTTGCTTGTGGTAGCAGAGATCTATTCTTTCAAGGGTCTTGCAAGTTGTTACCATGATTCGCCTACTCCATTCCGACCTGCTGCCTGATGCAGACTGAACAGGTAGAAATGTAAACAGGTGAGAGCACAGCAAGAGGGCCTTTCTCCCAAAGCCAGCGCTGTAACGTAGAAGCATTATAAGTTGGTTCCAACTGATATCTTACACCCCAAGAAATTTCCAGCTGCTTTGAAGGGTTCTGCTCTTATCTATAAGCAGTTCAATTCAAGTCTTTCACAGATTTAAAAATGCACACCAAAGCACATCAAAGTGATTAACGCTTGATCCTCTGGTACCCTCACTTTCCCAGCTTAGTGACCACCTGCATTTTGGATGCCCCTCATATCTTTGTCTGTCACACTGCCTGTCAGATTCCTCCAAACATTTGCACCCTTTGATTTAAATTAACTTTTCATTAATTTAAAACCATGCTCACAGGTCCTGCTAGCCTGACATAATTTGAAATAATATTTTGAGTTTAAGTATTTAATATTTTATAAAGCTCAATGAGGTTCCCCCTTACCTTTCTCTGTAGAGATTAAACATGTTTAACCTTTCTTCATAACTCCTTTACACTTAGAATATCTTTTGCTGTTCTTCTCTGTACCCTGACTAATGCATGCACATCCCTTAATGGTGTCCTGACCAAAACTGAACATATTAGAGGATGTTCCTGGGTCTGTGTGATGAAATATGCCATTCATCACTCATCTGTATTGTCTGTGTGTGATTGTGCCTGTGACTGTGGTTTAGTTTCAGTTTCATTTCCCTTACCTCAGTTCCATTTCCTCACCTGTATTTTATTGTGTGTAGGGCTCCGCCCATACCTGGCCTCTACTTAAGCAGGCCCAGCGTGTCTCACATCCAGTACAGCCGACCTCTGGATGGGAGACACTTCTCCACTGTGTGTTACCTTCTAAGTTAATAAAAGCCTTGCTTTGTTCAGTTAACATTGAGTCTCGGATTTATTGAGGCACATCAATTTTATTAACTTATTTTTCAACACAATGGATCAACTCTTGAAACCCGAACATTTGGATTTGGACCAGCATGTTTTGGACGCATCGGCACGCTTTGGACACTGGTTTAAGTGTATAGAATTCTTCCTGGACAATTCCGCAGCCATCACAGGCGCTACGGACGCTGAAAGTATGAAACTCGGAATCCTGCGGAATTGGGTAAGCCACCGGGTGTACCCCCTCATCCAAGACGCCGACACGTACCCGGTCGCCTGCGACATCTTAAAGGCGCATTACCAGCAGCCTACGAATGAGGTGTATGCTAGGCATCTGCTCGCTACTCGCGCACAGCGACCTGGGGAATCGCTGGATGAGTTCCTAGTCACCCTGAAAACGCTTGGCAAAGACTGCAAGTGCCAAGATGTAAAAGCCGCAGTGTACACTGACGAGCTTGTTCATGATGCCTTTATCACAGGCCTCAGCTCCACTTACATCCGGCAGAGACTACTGGAGAAAACGGGATTGGACCTGAAACAGGCTGTGGACACAGCGCGATCCCTGGATGTGGCCCAGAGAAACTCGGACGCCTACTCTTCAGCCCACGCCGCCCACGCCGCCACGTGTGCACCAAGGGCGCCGCCATCTTGGAAGGCACCTTCCCCGCCCGGCAGCCCGACACCGTCGGGGCCCCGCTCTCCCCCCAGAAGCCCTACGACAGCCGCAACGCGTCGGGGCCCCAACTGCTACTTCTGCGGACAGCCGAAACATACCAGAAACCTGTGCCCAGCGAAAGGCACCACCTGCTTCAAGTGCAGTAAGAAGGGGCACTTCGGGAAGGTGTGCAGAGGGAACCCCGCCAGAAAACCCGCCACCGCCGCGTGTGCGCCGTGGGAGCGGCCATCTTGGACGCCATCTTGCCCGACCTCGTGGGGTCCGCCATCTTGTGAGCAGACAGCGTGGACGCCATCTTGTCTCGATCAGGGCCCTACAGTGGCATCGGTCACAGTGGAGCAGACCAGGCCGCACCCGCTATCCAAATCAATGGTGGACATCGAGGTAAACGGGTGCGGGGTTAAAGGTTTAATTGAGAGTGGAAGTACGGAGAGTTTTATCCACCCTGAACTAGCACAACAACTCTCTCTAACGGTGGTCCCTACTCGGGGTACCATCTCTATGGCTGATAAAACCCAGACATCGACCATTATGGGTTACTGCGCGGTACAATTGTCCGTTAACGGAACTGTATACGATAATTTTAAATTACTAATCATGAAGAATCTATGTGCGAGCGTGATCTTGGGCCTGGATTTCCAGTGCCACCACCAAAGCATCACGCTCAATTACGGTGGGGCCCAGCCGCCCCTCTCAGTGTGCGGCCTGGCTACCCTGAAGGTAAAGCCGCCTTCGCTATTCGCGAACCTTACCCCTAACTGCCGGCCAATAGCGACCAAAAGCAGGAGGTACAGCTGGGAGGACAGGCGGTTTATCGCGACCGAGGTAGACAGGCTCCTGAAGGAGCGCATTATTGAATGCAGCAACAGCCCGTGGCGCGCCCAAGTGGTGGTGGTGAGGGGTAGCGAGAAGAAACGGATGGTGATCGACTATAGCCAAACGATCAACAGGTACACCCAACTAGACGCCTATCTGCTACCCCGCATATCAGAAATGGTGAACCAAATCGCCCAATACCAGGTGTTCTCCACCATCGACCTCAAGTCAGCATACCACCAGCTCCCTATCAGACCAGAGGACCGCCCGTACACCGCCTTCGAGGCGAACGGACGCCTCTACCAATTCCTCAGAGTCCCCTTTGGGGTGACGAATGGGGTCTCGGTCTTTCAGAGGGAGATGGACCGCATGGTCGATAACCACCACTTGCAGGCAACCTTCCCCTACCTCGACAACGTCACCATCTGCGGTCACAACCAGCAGGATCACGACTCGAACCTCGAGAGGTTCCTGAAAACCGCACAAAAACTCAACCTCACTTACAACGAGGACAAGTGCGTTTACAGAACCACGCGCCTCTGCATACTAGGCAGCGTGGTGGAGAATGGGGAAATCGGACCAGACCCCGACCGATTGCGCCCCCTACGGGAGCTGCCCCTGCCCAACACTCCCAAAGCCCTGAAAAGGTGCCTGGGGTTATTTTCTTATTATTCCCAATGGGTCCCCAACTACTCCGACAAAGCCCGCCCCCTCTTGAAAGCATCCTCTTTTCCGCTCTCTGCTGAGGCCCACGCCGCCTTCAAAAGCATTAAGCAGGATATTGAGCGGACCACGCTACAGGCAGTGGACGAGAACACTCCCTTTCAAGTGGAAAGTGATGCGTCTGACTTTGCCTTGGCGGCCACCCTCAACCAGGCGGGGCGGCCCGTAGCTTTCTTCTCGAGGACCCTCCAAGGGCCCGAGATCAGACACTCCTCCGTGGAAAAGGAGGCCCAAGCCATCGTGGAGGCAGTGCGCCACTGGCGCCACTACCTAGCCGGCAAACGCTTCACCCTACTTACCGACCAGCGGTCGGTAGCGTTTATGTTTAATAATAAACAGAAGGGGAAGATTAAAAATGATAAGATTCTCAGGTGGCGGATCGAGCTCTCCACCTTCGAGTATGACATCATTTACCGGCCAGGGGCCCTTAACGAATCCCCCGACGCCCTCTCACGAGGGATGTGTGCCAGCGCCACCGGGGATCGGCTACAGACCCTCCACAACGACCTCTGCCACCCAGGGGTCACGGCTGTTCCACTTCATAAAGTCCCACAACTTACCCTACTCGATTGAGGAAGTTCGGTCTCTGACCAGGAACTGCCGCACTTGCGCTGAGTGCAAGCCTCGGTTCTACCGCCCAGATAGAGCCCACTTAATCAAAGCTACACGGCCCTTTGAGCGGCTCAGCTTAGATTTCAAGGGCCCCCTCCCGTCAGCCGACCACAATGTTTACTTCCTGAACATTGTGGACGAATACTCCTGTTTCCCATTCGCCTTCCCCTGCCCAGACATGACCAGCGCCACGGTCATTAAATGCCTCAACAGCCTGTTCTGCCTGTTCGGTATGCTGAGTTACATCCACACGGATAGGGGGGCGTCCTTCATGAGCGAAGTACGCCAGTACATGCTGTCCAGGGGGATCGCCACGAGCCGTACCATCAGCTACAACCCCCAGGGTAACGGCCAGGTGGAGCGAGAGAATGGGACAGTATGGAAAGCAGTCACTCTAGCTCTAAGGACCAAGGGCCTCCCTATCTCCCGCTGGCAGGAAGTCCTCCCAGATGTGCTCCATTCAATACGGTCGCTATTGTGTACTGCCACTAATGCCACGCCTCATGAACGAATGTTTGTTTTTCCCCGGAAATCCACCTCAGGCGTATCCATGCCGTCATGGCTCTCCACCCCAGGTCCGGTATTTGTATGAAGGCATGTGAGAGGCCACAAGACGGACCCTCTCGTGGAGTCAGTGCACCTACTCCATGCCAACCCCCAATACGCGTATGTCCGGCACGCCGACGGAAGGGAGGACACCGTGTCCATAAAAGACGTCGCCCCAGCCGGTAACGACAACAACCACAACAACGATCACAGCAACTCTTACCCACCCACTACTCTTTCATCACCCCCGGAAGAACATCGACCAACAGTACCCCCACCAACCACCCCTTCAACAACCCTGGCGGCGCCCCCGGCAGAGACCCAGGAGGCCACCGGGGACACCCAGCCGACACCCGCGGCACCACAACAGCCACGTCGGTCACAGAGGGCTATCAAACCCCCGAACAGACTAAATCTATAGAAGGGGTGAATGTGATGAAATATGCCATTCATCACTCATCTGTATTGTCTGTGTGTGATTGTGCCTGTGACTGTGGTTTAGTTTCAGTTTCATTTCCCTTACCTCAGTTCCATTTCCTCACCTGTATTTTATTGTGTGTAGGGCTCCGCCCATACCTGGCCTCTACTTAAGCAGGCCCAGCGTGTCTCACATCCAGTACAGCCGACCTCTGGATGGGAGACACTTCTCCACTGTGTGTTACCTTCTAAGTTAATAAAAGCCTTGCTTTGTTCAGTTAACATTGAGTCTTGGATTTATTGAGGCACATCAGTCTGCACCCAAGCACACTGGATCATCTGGGCACCCTGTAATATAGAGTCATAGGCCTAGAAATTCAGTTGGCTGCGCCAGCCATTAGCGCCTTAGGAGGAGCAGATCTCGAGCGCTAGGCGCTTAGCGCCCGGGCGCAGCGCGATCTGCGCCTCGCCCCAACTTCAGTAGACATTTAGCGCCGGCGCAAAGTCTTTGCGCGCGCTCATCTGCGTGCGCAGATCATGACGTCATTTCGTCGTGCAACACCCTTTGTGCGCCCGGAACCGGAACTTCACTCGCGCCGCCCCATTGTGCGCCGGGCGGCCCTAACGACTGTTGAGTGGAACGGTACACAGCCGAGGCGGGCCGCGGGGAGCGCAAATTAAAGGGCACTTACCCTGCACTATAAATGGCAGCCATTTTGCAGCATTCACTCTTGTGCAATGGATTTTTGGAGAGAGACCAAGGAAGAGAGCTTACTGCTTTGGCCCAACACTAGGACAGGTATTTTTGGCTTCAGGCCAGAGCTTTGCAATTCTCTTTGCCTTCATTGAGATCTCAGTGTTTGCCAGCATATTATGGGGGCTGCATTGGGTGCCAACGCTGAGTTTCAGCATTATGTCGGAAGGGCTTACAGACACCGTGAGAGAGTGGCAGCCCTGGCTAGACACAGAGGGGGCAACAGGCGTCGCCAAGGGAGGCCTTACCCACCCAGGGTATACCGCCAGCAGTTCTCCTATCTCAACATGTCTGCCGCACAGTGTGTTAGGAGGCTGCGATTCAGAAGGGAGGTGGTTGCAGACATCTGCCAGCTGCTTCACAGAGATCTGCATCCACAGCTGATGCGCAGGACGTCTCTGTCGGTGGCAATGAAGGTGATGGTGGCTCTCAACTTCTATGCCACCGGCTCCTTCCAATCCGCTGCTGGGGACATTGCCAACATCTCCCAGTTCGCCGTGCATTGCTGCATCTGCCAGGTGACCAATGCCCTTTTCAGAAGGAGACATCAATTCATCTCCTTCCCCATGACCCTGGACAAGCAGCAGCAGCATGCAGTAGGATTTGCAAGAATAGCGGGCTTCCCCATGGTGCAGGGCGCCATTGACTGCACGCATGTGGCTTTGCGGGCACCTCTGGAGCATGCCGAGGATTACCGCAACCGGAAGGGCTACCATTCCCTCAACGTACAGCTGGTGTGTGACCACAGGCAGCGCATCCTAGCTGTCAATGCCCGCTTTCCAGGCAGCAGCCACGGTGCCTTTATCCTGCGACAGACAACTGTGGCTGACATGTTCCAGGCACAGCCTCACCCAAGAGGATGGCTTATCGGGGACAAAGGCTATCCTTTGTGTACCTGGCTCATGACCCCGCTCCGCGCGCCCAGGACCCCTGCTGAAGAGGCATACAACGAGAGCCATCAAGCGACCAGGAACCTCATCGAACAAACAATCGGCGTCCTGAAGCAACGGTTCCGCTGTCTGGATCGCTCCGGGGGAGCCCTCCAGTATTCGCAGGAGCGAGTCTCCCAATTCGTCGTCGTTTGCTGCATGCTGCACAACCTGGCTATCCGCAGGACTCAGGCACTGCCACCTCACGTTGGACCACCACCTCAGGAGGAGGAGCAGGAGGAGCATGAGGAGGAGGAGGAGGAGGAGGAGTACCAGTCCAGGAGGGAGGCAGAAGGTCCAAGGGCCGCTCGTCGGCGGCTTATTGAACGTCACTTCTAGGCCCCCTGTCAGGGAATGGCTTGTGCCAATGAAAGAACATGATTGCAGCCGCTCCGCAAGCCCTCAGCTGGTTAAGGCAACAAACACTTCAAAGATCAAACATGGACAATGTGAATAAATAAAATGGTTTATTGTACAAACTCAGGGCCCTTCCCACATGAAAGCCAAAAACACACAAAACCCCCAAAAAACACTCACACACATGACTCATTCCCACAACCTGGGGAGGATTAACAAAAGATGTAAACAAAAATGGCCTTCATCCTCGGCCTTCACAAAACACCCATTCCAAAAAACAAAACATTTGGACACACCCTCTACTTTGTGGCCCGCTAGGGCGATGACTTCTGCAAACTTTGGCGGCCCCTGCACGCCCTGCTGCTCCTCCTCAAAGTGAGGCCAGTGGCTGCTGCAAGGCTGGGGGAAGGCTCCTGAGGGGCACATGTCGTGACGGCAGATGCCCTTGGGGGTCGGCCTAGACGAGGTCTGGCCCTCGAGGGGCCGGCTGGTGAATGCTGCAGCTGTGGCTGGGCAGCATCAGTCGCTGCAGCAGCTCGTGACAGCTCCACTGGGGGAGTGGCAGTGGCGGCTGGAGGAATGGGGGCAAGCTGGCAGATGGCAGGCGCTCGCTGGTCGCCTGAGACACTGGCACTCGCCCGGGCCAGCACTGCAGCATGCGCAGCAATCTGCCGAGGGACAGACCGCTGTGCTGCTGCAGCGCGCCGGGTGCCCTGGCGATGCCTGGCTGACACAGCGAGTGTGGCAGCAGTGAGTGCCCGTGTTGCCCTGTTCTATGACCGCATCAGAGCAGCCAGTGACTGCACGGCACCACTGATCACCTGGCCAGTCGCTGCCTGAGCTGCCCTGAATTCCACCCGACTCGCTGCCTGATCTGCCCCGAATTCTGCCAAACTGGTGGCCTGTGAGGCCCCGAATTCGGTCACACTCCGAGACAGGGACTCGATGGCCTCAGGCATCCGTGCCACTACCCCCATGAGCTCCGTGTGCCAGCGCTCCGAGTCCGCGGACATGTCCTCGAGGAGGCGCATCTCCTCGGCGTTGACCGTCTCCGGACTGGAGGCCGGACTCTCCCTCTGGGGAGAAGGCCACCGAGCTGGCCGACCCTTCCTGCGTTGCTGGACGCCGCTGGGCCCAGCAATTGGACTCCCCTCCGACCCTTCCCCCCTCTGGGGAGAAGGCCGCTGAGCTTCCACCCCCCTCCCGCGTTTCTGCAGGCCGCTGGTCCCAGGAGCTACACTCCCCTCCGACACTTCCCCCAGGCTCTCCTCCAGGGAAGACGTGTCCCCTACATTGGCATGGCTAGCCGTGGCTGAGGGTTCCCCTGATGGGCCGCCTTCCTCTTGCTCCTCCTCCTCCTCCTCTTCTGAGGGGCTGTCACTGGCAACTTCAGGGACCTCCTCCTCACCATCTGAAAGCAGGAAGGCATAAGAGTAGCTTTAGAGTGAGGAGAGGGCGTCAGCGAGGGATGCATGAGTGGTGGCATTCAGCGCATTGGTCGGACAGTGGCAAAGGATGTAGATCGGATGCGCAAGTGGGATGAGAGAGGTCCAAAAGGTGATGTCCTTACCATTGGTGCCCAGAACAGGGTCGGCATCTCCAGATGCAACGGGGCCAATCACCCGGGCACCCATGATGCGCTCCACGTGCTGTTGCAGCTCGGTGAGCTGCTGGATCTGGGGTCCGCCTCCCCCAGTCTCAGTCCAGCTCCTCTTATTATTGGCCAGCTTGGCCTGCAAGAGAAAGGACGGCCTCTAAGTACAGTGTGTAGCCCTGATCTTGTGTGCACTGCCTCCCATGGTGGAATAGCCTGGCCAGTGTGTAGCCCTGATCTTGTGTGCACTGCCTCCCATGGTCGAATAGCCTGGCCAGTGTGTAGCCCTGATCTTGTGTGCACTGCCTCCCATGGTGGAATAGCCTGGCCAGTGTGTAGCCCTGATCTTGTGTGCACTGCCTCCCATGGTCGAATAGCCTGGCCAGTGTGTTAAGTGCACAATGTGCAATTGATGTTCATGACTGTCCCATAGCTGCTGCATGAGGGCTGGCCATTAGGGCTTTCAGGTCCCTTTGCCCATAATGTGAGGTGCACATGCAAGGATGAGGAGGACACTGGAAAGGATACTCACCCTTACAATCCTGGCGAGGTCATTTAGCTTTTTGCGGCATTGCACAGAGCTCCTGGGGACCTCACTGTTGGATGTCACCCTGGTGGCGACATGCCTCCAGGCTTTCCGGTAGACGCGGGCTGCCGGCTTCTTCCCATTGTCCGGAAACAAAATATGGCGTCTCTTCTCCACAGCGCCAACCAGCACCCTCAGATCATGCTCTGAGAAGCGCTGCGCTCGTTCACGGGCCTTCTCCATCCTTTCAGGCGCTATTTGGGTCCAGCAGCAGTGTTCAGGCCTAGCTGGAGGGCTGCAGTGTCCAGGGCGTGGCAGCAGACCAACTCGACCCTTCCCCCTTAAGAGCTGGCCGGCGCCAGGGTGTCTGCTGTCAATCAAGAAATGGCCGCACCTGCGCTGCGCCCGGCCTCGGCGGTATCGCTCAGCACCTCCGGCTTAGCGCCTAAAGAGAGCCGTGCATCGCCAGTTTTAGTGCTCGAGCAAACTCTTAGGGCGAAGCTAATGAATATCGGCGAAGTGGCCTCGAATTTGCGCCGGGCGCAAACTTTAGCGGCCGCCCGACTTTACCACCCCAAAAGTGGCTATAATGAATTTCTAGGCCATAGAGTCATAGAGTTATACAGCACAGAAAGAGGCCATTCGGCCCATCGCGTCCGCACCGGCCATCAAGCCCTGTCTAATCTAATCCCATTTTCCAGCATTTGGTCCATAGCCTTGTATGCTATGGCATTTCAAGTGCTCATCCAAATGCTTCTTGAATGTTGTGAGGGTTCCTGCCTCTACCACCCTTTCAGGCAGTGAGTTCCAGATTCCAACCACCCTCTGGGTGAAAAAGCTTTTCCTCAAATCCCCTCTAAACCTCCTGCCCCTTACCTTGAATCTATGCCCCCTTGTTATTGAACCCTCTACTAAGGGGAAAAGTTCCTTTCTATCTACCCTATCTATGCCCCTCATAATTTTGTACACCTCAATCAGGTCCCCTCTCAGTCTTCTCTGCTCCAAGGAAAACAACCCCAGCCTGTCCAGTCTTTCTTCATAGCTGAAGCGCTCCAGCCCAGGTAACATCCTGGTAAATCTCCTCTGCACCCTCTCCAAAGCAATCACATCCTTCCTATAGTGTGGCGACCAGAACTGCACACAGTACTCCAGCTGTGGCCTTACCAGCGTTTTGTACAGCTCCATCATAACCTCCCTGCTCTTATATTCTACGCCTCGGCTAATGAAGGCAAGTATCCCATATGCCTTTTTAACCACCTTATCCACCTGTTCTGCTGCCTTCAGGGATCTATGTACATGCACACCAAGGTCCCTCTGATCCTCTGTCTTTCCTAGGGTCTTACCGTTCATTGTGTATTCCCTTGCCTTGTTAGTCCATCCAAAATGCATCACCTCACACTTTTCAGGGTTAAATTCCATTTGCCACTGTTCCGCCCATCTGACCAACCCATCTATATCGTCCTGTAGCCTGAAGCTTCCCTCCTCGCTATTTACCACCCCACCAATTTTCGTGTCATCTGCGAACTTACTGATCATACCTTTTACATTCACATCCAAATCATTAATGTAGACCACAAACAGCAAGAGACCCAGCACCGATCCCTGCAGTATCCCACTGGACACAGGCTTCCAGTCACAAAAACAACCTTCCACCATCACCCTCTGCCTTCTGCCACTAAGCCAGTTTTGGATCCAATGTGCCAAGGCACCCTGGATCCCATGGGCTCTTACCTTCCTGACCAGTCTCCTATGCGGGACTTTATCAAAAGCCTTACAGAAATCCATGTAAACCACATCCACTGCAGTACCCTCATCCACACACCTAGTCACCCCCTTGGATATAGGCAAGCATGGCAGCCAATTTGTACAGAACAAGACCCCACAAACAGAAATCAGATAAATGACATGATAATCTGTGTTAGTGATGTTAGATGAGGGATAAATGTTGGCCAGAATATCAACAGAGCTCCCCTGCTCTTCATCAAACTGTGCCATTGGATCTTTTAGGTACACCTCAGAGAGTAGATGGAGCCTCAGTTTAGCATGTTAGCCTTTATTGCAAGGGGTTGGAGTATAAGAGTAAGGAAGTCTTGCTGCAATTATATAGGGCTTTGGTGAGACCACACCTGGAGTATTGTGTACAGTTTTGGTCTCCTTATCTAAGGAAGAGTATACTTGCCTTAGAGGGAGTGCAACAAAGGTTCACCAGACTGGTTCCTGGGATGAGAGGACTGTCCTATGAAGAGAGATTGAGTAGAATGGGCCTATACTCTCTGGAGTTCAGAAGAATAAGAGGTGATCTCATTGAAACATATTGAATTCTTAGAGGGCTTGACAGGGTAATTGCTGAGTGGCTGTTTCCCCTGGCTAGAGAGTCTAGAACTCAGGGGCATAGTCTCAGGATAAGGGGTTGGCCATTTAGGACTGAGATGCAGAGAAATTTCTTCACTCAGAGGGTTGTGAATCTTTGGAATTCTCTACCCTAGCGATCTGTGGAGGCTCAGTCGTTGAGTATATTCAAGATGGCGATCGATAGATTTTTGAATATTAAGGGAATCAAGGGATATGGGGATTGTGCAGGAAAGTGGATGATCAGCCATGATCTTATTAAATGACGGAGCAGGCTCAAAGGGGCCGTACAGCCTACTCCTGCTCTTATTTCTTATGTTCTTACGTTCTAACATCTCATTCAAAAGATGGCACCTCCAACAATACAGTACCCCCTCAGAACTGCACTGAAGAGTCAGCCGACATTATATGCTCAAGTCTCTGGAGAGGGCCTTGTAATGATATCAGCAAATAGTGATGTTATTTGACTGTTCGATTATGATGCCTTAATAGCATGATTGCAGGTATTGATTGCTTGTGCCTGACCAGCAGAGGTCATGTGACCAGACAAGCAGGCTGAGAGTTTTTAGTTTCACTTTAGCTGCAGCTCAAGCATGGTGTGTCCTGAAAAGCTGTATGAATTCTTGAACAAACCTTAGATTAAAAGTTATTCTCTTTTATATAAATGTCTCATCATTGAACCCACAAGGAAATCAATACATGGTGTCAGAAGTGCCTGAAAGAGATGAAGTTAAATCAGCTCTCCACAGATTAGCAAGCCAGAAGAGAAAATCGTTACTTACCTTGGAGAATAGCTAACGAAGTGAAAAATGGAAGGTTTACTCCCACCGGCGATGCTTCAGTTGTCAGGTAATGTGGCTGAAAATTGGAGAAGGTTCAAACAACGTTTAGAGTTGTATTTAGCAGCAACCGGAGCTGACGAGAAAAGTGATAAACAGAAATCGTCCGTGTTCTTACATGTAGTGGGTGATGCAGCGCTGGAGGTATATAATAATTTCATATTTGCTGTTGATGGAGACAAAATGAAGCTAGATAAAATAATGGAACAGTTTGAGGCCTACTGCATACCTAAACGCAACGTGACCTTTGAGAGGCACAAATTTTTCACATGTGTACAGAAAATCGGTGAGACTATTGATCAGTATGTGACTGAACTGAGAAACTGGAGCAAATCGTGTGAATTTGGGGGACTCACAGCCTCGCTGATAAAAGACAGACTGGTGTGTGGTATTCCAGATAATGGTCTAAGGGAAAGACTGCTACGAGAGCAAGATCTAGACCTGGGAAAAGCCATAGCACTGTGTAGGGCTACAGAGACTGTGAAGTTGCAGGCAAAGGAGCTGTTCAGTGACAATAGCTGCAACGTGGATGCAGTGAGAAAGAACGGATACAAACCGTTTAACAAAGAGAGCGCCAATGTGAAAAAAGAGACGTGGCCAGCAAACGAAAATGAAAGGGACAATCGGAAGTCATGTAGTCGATGCGGTACACAGCATCCACCAAGAAAGTGTCCAGCATATGGTAAAACATGCAATAGATGCAACAAAAACAACCATTATGCCCGTTGCTGTAAGAACCAAGCGCAACAAAGCAAGGTCCATACAGTAGATGAAAGCAAGATAGAGGAATTCTATGTAGATGTGGTGTCTGAAAACAAAAAAGAAGGAAGAGACTGGATGTTGACACTAAAAGTGAACGACATACACATTCCATTTAAATTGGATACTGGAGCACAAGTTAATGTGATATCAGAGACCGATTTTAAGAGAATTAGACCCAGACCAAAGTTACATGGAATACAAGTGAAAGTGACCGGATACTCAGGTACTGATATACCAGTGAAAGGAAAATGCATTGTCAAAGTAACACACAAGGACAGAGAGCACACGCTAGCATTAATCGTGGTGCCAAAGGATGTGCAAGCCATACTAGGGTTAAAAGCCTGAGAGAGACTGAACCTGGTAAAGAGAGTCCTCGTTGTGGAAAGCGAAGGAGAGACAGTCTATGATGAACTCATGAAAGAGTACAAAGACCTATTTAAGGGTGCATTCCAGGAGAACACACGATCAGAGTAGATAAAAGTATGACACCGGTCATACATCCATGCAGAAAAGTTCCGTTTGCTCTTCAAAAGCAACTGAAGGCAGAGTTGGACAGGATGGACAGCCTGAACGTGATTCAGAAGATAGATGAGCCAACTGAGTGGGTGAGTTCCCTCGTCGTAGTGGACAAAAAGAATGGAAAGCTCAGAATTTGCCTGGATCCAAGAGATCTAAACAGAGCAATAAAGAGAGAGCACTTCAAGATTCCTACACGTGAGGAAATCATGGCACAGTTTGCAAATGCAAAATATTTCAGCAAGTTAGATGCATCCTCAGGATTTTGGCAGATGAAGCTGGACGAAGCAAGTTCAAGACTGTGCATGTTCAACACTCTATATGGCAGATACAGATTCCTAAGGTTACCATTTGGCATTGCCTCAGCTCCTGAAGTGTATCACAAGACTATCCATATGATCTATGAGCACCTGGAGGGAGTTGATACATCAATGGATGACATCATAGTATGGGGAACCACGGGAACTGAGCATGACGAGAGACTGAAAAAAGTGCTGGAAGCAACAAGGAAAACAAACCTGAAGCTGAATAGAGAGAAATGTCAGCTCGGGGTGACAGAACTGACATTCGTGGGAGATATCCTTAGCAGTGAGGGCATCAGACCAGATCCCAGAAAGGTGTCCGCCATTGAGAATATGCCAAGGCCACAATGCAAAAAGGACGTGCAGAGGTTTAATGGAATGATCAACTACATGGGTAAATTCATATCCAACCTCTCAGAAAAAATAGCGCCACTGAGAAGACTAACTGAAAAGAACATAGAATGGGAATGGAATCATGAGCATGAGAAGTCATGGAGCGATCTAAAGAAACTGCTCACAGAGGAACCAGTTCTGAGGTTTTATGACCCAGCGAGACCCATCAAGATATCATCAGATGCATCACAGAGTGGGCTCGGTGCCGTTCTTCTGCAACAATATGACTACTGGCAACCTATTGCATATGCATCACGCTCAATGACAGACGCGGAGACGCGATATGCTCAAATAGAAAAGGAGCTGCCCAGCATCACATACGCCTGTGAAAGATTTCACCAGTTTGTGGCAGGACAAGCAATCAGTGTAGAGACTGACCATAAGCCCTTGATTGCATTGTTCCAAAAGCCACTAAATAGCTGTCCGCTTAGAATACAAAGAATGATGATCAGGCTGCAATGCTATACACTGAATGTTGCGTACACACCGGGTAAGCTGATGTATACAGCAGACACGTTGTCCAGAGCTGTTGACCCAAGTGAGCCCGCAAACACCACAATGGATGAAAAAGTGAACGCCTACGTGGACATGATCACAAGTGCACTGCCCATAGCAGATGCAAAAATGGAGCTCATAAAGGCTGAGACAAACAAAGATGAAACAATGAGACGACTGAAGAAAAGCACCTTGGATGGATGGCCCAACATGAGGCAAGACTGCGTACCTGACATAGCAGAGTACTGGAACTGCAGGGTGGAACTATCAGTGGTCGAAGACATCATCTACAAAGGAAGTAAAATAGTTATCCCAAAGAGTCTGAGAAAAGAGATGCTAAAAAAGATCCATGGAGGACATCTGGGAATCGAAAAGTGTAAGAAAAGAGCACGAGAGGTGATGTACTGGCCACGAATGAACCAAGATGTGACAAATGAGGTGTCAAACTGCACAATATGCCTGAAATATCGAGCAAGCAATCCGGTAGAACCACTAAAGCCACACCCAGCACCAGACAGACCTTACCAGAAGGTAGGCGCTGACCTATTTGTATGTCAAGGGAAGGACTATCTTGTCGTCACAGACTATTACTCCCTGTATCCAGAGGTTTGTAGACTGTACACCACCACCGCAGAAGCTGTGATAAGAAGTATGAAAGCCATATTCTCCAGACATGGCGTGGCAAGCGAGGTCTTCACAGACAACGGACCCCAGTTTAACAATGCAAATTTCCGACACTTTGCCAAAGAGTGGGACTTTGTCCACACAACGTCAAGTCCTCACTATCCACAGTCCAATGGACTAGTGTAAAAATCGGTCCAGACAGTGAAAAGACTGATGTACAAGGCAAAAGACAGTGGAACTGACTTCTACCAAAGCATGCTTGTATACCGCACAACGCCGCTCGAGTGTGGTATGTCACCAGCCCAACTCCTGATGGGACGTCGGCTAAGGTCAAACCTACCCATCCCGGAGAACCTCCTGAAAACAAAAGAGGGGGAGAAAGTGAGGAAGTTCAAAGAACAACAGAAAGAAAAGCAAAAGTACTATTATGACAGAGGAACACATAACCTACCTGAACTCCACACTGGTGACCAAGTAAGGTTCAAAGACAAAACAAACACATGGACGGAGAAGGGAACTGTCCTGAGTGAAGTTCAACCAAGATCATACACCATTCAGACAGATGAGGGTGCTGTTCTGAGAAGAAATCGTCGAGATCTTCTCATGGAACCAGCCACAGCAGGTCAAGAGACTGATACTGTTGAACAACCTGATCACACAGCTGAGAACACATCATCTGAGGCAACAACTCAGATTCAAGGACAATCAATCAGAAAATCCTCAAGACACATGAAGCCTCCTGAGAGACTCATTGAGCAAATTTAAGGACTATTGTTATAGAAGGAAGTAATGTTATCTTATTCTTTCTTCAAGTTCTAGTGTATTGACATATTTCATGTGAACACACAAAGCAAGGTTAAAAAACCTTGATCATGATAATGATAATGTAAGTTCATTAAGTGTTACAGTTAAAATGCAGATTAATACAAAGAAAACATGTTGTTAGTTAAAAGTAAAATACTTTTGTTTTAAGAAAGGGAGATGTAATGATATCAGCAGTGATGTTATTTGCCTGTTCGATTATGATGCTTTAATAGCATGATTGCAGGTATTGATTGCTTGTGCCTGACCAGCAGAGGTCATGTGACCAGACAAGCAGGCTGAGAGTTTTTAGTTTCACTTTAGCTGCAGCTCAAGCATGGTGTGTCCTGAAAAGCTGTATGAATTCTTGAACAAACCTTAGATTAAAAGTTATTCTCTTTTATATAAATGTTTCATCATTGAACCCACAAGGAACTCAATACAGGCCTTACACCCACAACCTACTAACTCAAAGATACTGCAGATACTGCGAACAGCAAAAGAAAACCTGCTGCTTGAAGTTCCGTGGTGGTTCACCCGATCTACTGCTGTAACTTCAGCAGAAGATCAGAGGAAACCCTGGAGAAATAATGTAAACGGCTAAAATCAGCCATTCCACCAGGGGTTCCACTGATCCTCCAGCACAGTTACAGTAGTAGATTGGGTGGATGCCACGGAAATTCTTCGGGTTGAAATTTAAATTTTATACTAATCTGAATGACACCTTTTAAAAACCAAACTCTAAGGGCTAGAAATTTGGTATCATCCTGGTTGGGGCGCTAAATTTTAAAAAGTTGTAGAATTAGCACCAGGCACAAATCCTTCTGACCTCCCGCTAAATTGATTGTTAGCGCTCCGACAGAGAACTGGAGCGCTAAATCAAACGCTAATCACCTAACTTAGGGCGCTACACACACAGAGCGGCACGCTACCTGCAGAACGATAACCAAATTCAGGTGCAGTCCAATTGTGACTCATCATTCACACTGGCTCCTTCCAGTTCTTAAAGGGGAGGTACAATCATTCAGCACAACCTCATTCTCAACATTGCTGGCTCCGAAGGTGACCTCCAAGCAACTCAACAGCTACACATCTTATCCTCATGGCTGATCCCAGTCTCAGGGAGAGAGCTCGCCATTTCAGCAACCAGGCATTGGAGGCATTGGTTGCGGCAGTCGAAAGAAGCAGGGCAGTGCTGTTCCCGGCCACTGGCAGGAGGCCATTGCCCCAGGTCTTCATGGCAATGTGGAAGGAAGTGGCCTAGGACGTCTCGGCCAGCAGTATGGTCCTCAGGTCCCTCACACAGTGCCGTAAAAAGTTCAACTACCTCACTCGGGTGGTCAGGGTGAGTACATGCTTCAACCAGTCCTACATACCAGCATCTGAACCTCCGTCTGTACACAAGCCACCACACCCCCACTACTCACCCACCAAGCATCTCCACCTACTCAAACTCACATCCACATCTCACACCTTGCCTACAATCACAGCTATTCAACTATGGCAGGCACATCTCCCAAACACATAGCTGCACACTCACTCACACACTTTCCTTTCTCTTGCAGGCCAAGCTGGCCCACAATAGGAGGGAGCAGCAATGAACAGGCGGGAGTGAAGCGGACATCCAACAGCTTACAGACCTGGAGGAGCGAGTGCTGAGAGTCATTTGGTGCCAGGTGGTGGGCGCCGTGGCCGTCGGCGACATTAACCCCTTCGGGGACAACAACGGTATGTCCATCCCCTCTCCATCTCTCATCCCACTTCCCCCTCACATCACAAGCCTTTCCCACTTTCCAGCTCATCATAATGTCTGCATTCCTTGCTCCATTCCTGCTCCCCTGCCCTCACCTTAACATGAGTCTTGTGCCTTTATGCTTTCAGCTAATCAACATCCAGCTGACCAACCTGTCCCTGAGCCTCCCAGTGAGAGTGAGGCGGGAGAAGAGGAGGAGGAAGAAAGCATCACGTCACTGCGTGTCTCACCCGCAGGCGCCACCTCAGATACTGGGGCTACGTGATCTTTAGAGGCAGGTTTAGTAGAGGGGTCTGCACTGGGTGATGCACCAGGGACGAGCATGCTGCAGCAAGGCCAGGGGGAAAGGGTAGCTCGGGAGACAGATCCACAGAGGGTGAGTTTGCACGTGAGTTCTGCTGCAGAGGACTCAGATGAGGACCTTGATGGGGAGGCGTTCACAAGAAGAGTAACGGCCATGCACACCGAGATGATAGGTGCAATGGCATGGGTGCCCGAGGGTCTGTCGAAAATGGTAAGGAACGTGGAGGAGTCCACCTCCAACATTGCACAGAGCTCTGCGCACACCATGGAGCCCATCCTTGGCAGTCTGCCAAGGATGGTGGACTTCCTGAGAGACCTTGGGAACCCAGACCTCATGTCGCGTGTCTTGGGCGATGTGGCAGCATCTATTGCAGCACAGGCGGAAGCCATGCAATGTCTTAGTGTTGCAATGCAGTCAATGGTTGCTGCCATCGAGTCTCAGACTGCTCTCATGCAGTCTCAGCTTGATGCCACGCAAGCTCTGACTGCTGCCATTGTTGCTGGTGAATTGAGTGGCTGCCTCCTCCCTCGCTCCTGTTCCTCCTCCTCCTCGTCCTCCTCCTCCTCTTCCTCTTTCTCCTCCTGAGGTGCTCCCGTTATGCCTAGTGGCAATGGCTGGGCCCTCATG
The DNA here is from genome assembly GCF_052327205.1 of Somniosus microcephalus. NCBI lineage: Eukaryota > Metazoa > Chordata > Chondrichthyes > Squaliformes > Somniosidae > Somniosus > Somniosus microcephalus. The sequence continues at coordinate 73,390,542 of NC_140993.1, forward strand.
ATTGCCAAGTTGTGGAGCATGCAGCACACCACAACGAAAAGGGACACCCACTCAGCCGAGTACTGGAGGGCTGCTCCCGAGCGGTCAAGGCAGTGGAACCATTGTTTGAGCACTCCAATGGTCTGCTCAATGATGTTCCTGGTGGTGGCATGGCTCTCATTATATGAGTGCTGGGCAGGAGTGTTGGAGTTGCGGAGGGGAGTCATGAGCAAGGTGGAGAGCAGATAGCCCTTGTCTCCGACCAGCCAGCCATGAGTTTGATATGCTGGCTGGAAAAGTGCTGGCACACTGGTCAGGCGCAGGATGAAGGCATCGTGGCTGCTGCCAGGATAGCAGGCATTGACGGTGAGGATTCGTTGTCTGTGGTCATTAAGTGAGTGGTAGCCTTTGCAGTTACGGAAGACCTCAGGATTGTTACGGGATGCGCACAAAGCAATTTGGGTGAAGTCAGTGGCACGATGCACCATGGGGAAGCCCGCTATCCTGGCAAATCCACATGCATGCTTGTCCTGCTTCTCTGTGGCCATGGGGAAGGAAATGTAGTCCCTTCTCCTTCTGTAGAGAGCATCTGTGACCTCCCGGATGCAGCAATGGATGGTGAACTGCGAGATGTTAGCTATGTCTCCTGCTGCAGAATGGAAGGATCCGCTGGCGTAGAAATAGAGGGCGATGGTGACCTTGACTGCTACTGAGAGAGCCGTGGTTGTCCTGACCTGAGGCTAGAGGTCTGGCTGCAGGAGGAGGCAGAGCTCTGTGTCCATCTTCTTGTTGAAGCGGAGCCTTCTAAGACACTGCTCCTCAGTTAAATTTATGTAGGAGAAGTGCTCCTGGAATACCCTGGGAGGGTAAGGCCTCCTGTTGACAGCCCTGTTGGCCCTCCTCCCTCTGGCCACATTTTCCAATCATTGTCTCTGCCTCCGCTGCCTCCGACGTTGATGCTGGAGGACGAGGTCGAGTGCCAGTACAGCCCCTCTAACGTATCCAAGTGTAGGAGTTCGAAATCTCAGCACAATGAAACTGACAAATTTTTAGCAGGCAAAACACTCCTGAAAGTAACAAACGTTTATCTCACTGAAAATGGCTGTTTCCTATGCCAAACTGAGAAGGCAGCATTGATTGGCGACTAAAATCAAACCGGATGTTGATCCCTTTAAATACTGCTCCTACAGCGGCCATCCGACTGCATCCCGCCTCCTATTCCTGCTGTTGTTCAGGCCAGGCGCTAAAGCAGGGGGCGGCAGTCAATTTTGCATCTGGGCCATTAGCGGGGCATTCCAAAGTCATTGACTTCACGATCTGGGAGCTGCTAAAGGTGTAGGTGCTAAATGTTATCGGGAGTGCTCAATCCCGGGTGAATGTCGCGTGCTGCGATGGATTCGCCGCCCCCGCCGCAAACTCATTAGTGCTTCCACCCCCCCATGGTGCTAACAGGAGGGGCGAACATGCCGAATTTCTCCCCCTATAGGTCAGAATAGGAAATCTTAGTAGTGCCCATTTTGTATGGGTGCGCAGCACTGAAAGAGTGAACAGGTGATAAAGCACAATGGTTTTGGCTTGAGATCAATTAAATTGGATAGCCTAAAATGAAGAGATGTAATGAGATTCCTGCACGCTCTGTGCAACGGCTCCAGATACCTATTAAATTTGTAGCTCATTGAATTGGGCAGTCCGAGGCTGCTTGCCCGGTTCAGCAAAGTGCGTTTCTGGAAAGTTAGGGTGTATTCTGTCAGCACATCCACTGCTAAATCAGGCCTTAGATCTTTATCTGCTTTTATATTGGTATAAATTTTCATCTTTAGTACTCCTGGCATAAAGATTCACATGCCAAGAGTATATATGGCGAATTTTGCCACAATTTTCCACCCATTAAAATTAATGGTAAAACTGTCCACAAGGTCACATGACCAGGCTTAATAGCATTAACCCGGTTGTCAGCTCCTGGTCGAGGGGCCGATTATGATTTAAAGGAAAAAAGAAAGAACTTTCACTTTTACAGTGCCTGTCGTGACCTCAGGACGTTCCAAAGCACTTTACAGCCAGTGAAGTATTTTTGAAGCGCAGTCACTGTTGTAATGTAGGAAACACAGCAGCAATTTGCACATAGCAGGCTCCCACAAATAGCAATGTAATAATGACCAGATAATCTGTGATGTTGTTTGGGGGATAAATATTGGCCAGGACACCAGGAATAACTCCCCTGCTCGTCTTCAAAATAGCGCCATGGGATCTTTTGCATCCACCTGAGAGAGCAGACGGGGGCCTCGGTTCAACATCTCATCTGAAAGACGGCACTTTCAACAGTGCAGCGCTCCCTCAGCACTGCACTGGATTGTCAGCCTAGATTTTTAGAAGAATATCATTAGAAAAGGCCCGTTAACCTGAGCATTACTGATTGAAAAGGTTAATGGAATGTTGGCCTTTTTCTCAAGAGGGCTGGAATACAAAGGGGTGGAAGTTATGTTCCAGCTGTACAGAGCTCTGGTGAGAACCCATCTGGAGAACTGTGCTCAGTCCTGGGCACCGCACCTCAGGCAGGATATGGAGAGGGTGCAGCGCACACTCACCAGAATGATACTGGGGCTAAAAGGGATACATTATGAGGACAGGTTGCATAGACTAGGCTTGTATTCCCTTGAACATAGAAGATTAAGGGGTGATCTAATTGAGGTGTTTAAGATGATTAATGGATTTGACAGGGTAGATAGAGAGAAACTACTTCCTCTGGTGGGGAGTCCAGAACAAGGGGGCATCACCTTAAAATTAGAGCCAGGCCATTCAGGGGTGATGTCAGGAAGCACTTCTTCACACAAAGGATAGTGGAAATCTGGAACTCTCTCCCCAAAAAGCTGTTGAGGCAAGGTCAATTGAAAATTTCAAAACTCAGATTAATAGGCTTTTGTTAGGCAAGGGCATTAAGGGTTACGGAATCAAAGCGAGTAGATGGAGTTAAGATACAGATCAGCCATGATCTAATTGAATGGCCGAACAGGCTTGGGGGGCTGAATGGCCTAATATTGTTCCTATGTTCATAAATTAACACTAAATTCACAGTTTACATTACTCTCCAAAGTATATCGTTACCATGGCAACCGACAACGATTTTCAAAACATGTGTCATTGAAATGGACTGTTTCTAGGATACTTAATAACATATCCCATTCTCCTCCTAAATCTACAGCAATAAAAAGAAAAAATAACAGTATGCACAGAATTATGGGTCCTTACTAAAAACAACTGAATCCTTTGATTTTTAACATTTGTAATTAAAGTTGCTAACCATCTCTTTATGCTATATATGCACTGTATAGCTGACAGTTAATCATAGTGATAGTTTGCTGTGGTGAGCAATAAGTCAAAGCTTGAGTGATTGTACAACAAAGAACTAGCCGCACCTCTAGCCAAGCTGCTCCAGTACAGCTACAACACTGGCATCTACCTGACAATGTGGAAAACAGCCCAGGTATGTCCTGTCCACAAAAAGCAGGACAAATCCAATACGGCCAATTACTGCCCCATCAGTCTATTCTCAATCAGCAGCAAAGTGATGGAAGGTGTCGTCGACAGTGATATCAAGCGGCACTTACTCACCAATAACCTGCTCACCAACGCTCAGTTTGGGTTTCACCAGGACCACTCAGATTACAGCCTTGGTCCAAACATGGACAAAGGAGCTGTATTCCAGAGGTGAGATGAGAATGACTGCCCTTGATATCAAAGCAGCATTTGACTGAGTGTGGCATCAAGGAGCCCTAGTAAAATTTAAATCAATGGGAATCAATGGGAATCAGGGAGAAAACTCCCCACTGGAGTCATACCTAACACAAAGGAAGATGGTTGAGGTTGTTGGAGGCCAATCATCACAGCCCCAGGACATCGCTGCAGGAATTCCTCAGGGCAGTGCCCTAGGCCCATCCATCTTCAGCTGCATCATCAATGACCTTCCCTCCACCATAAGGTCAGAAATGGGGATGTTCACTGATGTTCACTGATGACTGCACAGTGTTCAGTTCCATTCACAACTCTTCAGATAATGAAGCAGTCCATGCCCGCATGCAGCAAGACCTGGACGACATTCAGGCTTGGGCTGATAAGTGGCAAGTAACATTTGCGCCACACAAGCAATGACTATCTCCAACAAATGAGAGACTAACCACCACCCCTTGACATTCAACAGCATTAACATCGCCGAATCCCCCACCATCAACATCCTGGGGGTCACCATTGACCAGAAACTTAACTGGATCAGCCACATAAATACTGTGGCTACAAGAGCGGGTCACAGGCTAGATATTCTGTGGCGAGTGTCTCACCTCCTGACTCCCAAAAGCCTTTCCACCATCTACAAGGCACAAGTAAGGAGTGTGATGGAATGCTCTCCACTTGCCTGGATGAGTGCAGCTCTAACAACACTTGAAGCTCAACACCATCCAGGACAAAGCAGCCTGTTTGATTGGCACCCCATCCACCACCTTAAACATTCACTCCCTCCACCACCAGCGTACCAGGGCTGAAGTGTGTACCATCTACAAAATGCACTGCAGCAACTTACCGAGGCAACTTCGGCAGCACCTCCAAACCCGTGACCTCTACCACCTAGCAGGGCAAGGGCAGCAGTTGCATGGGAACACCATCACCTCCAAGTGCCCCTCCAAGTCACACAACATCCTGACTTGGAAATATATCGCCATTCCTTCATCATCACTGGGTCAACATCCTTGACCTCCCTCCCTAACAGCAATGTGGGAGCACCTTCATCACGCGGACTGCAGTGGTTCAAGAAGGCAGCTCACCACCACCTTCTCAAGGGCAATTAGGGATGGGCAATAAATGCCGGCATTTCCAGCAACAGTCACATCCCAGGAACGAATAAAAAAAAGTATTAAGTGTGAAATTAGGCAAATACCCAAGCTCTGAAAATTGTGGACCGCAATCCCACCAGTTACACCTTCCAACTATGACTCCGGCAAAGTTTGCAGGGTAAGAGGGAGGGCACCTGTTTAGTGTGGGGCCAGTGGCTGCCCACTCCATTACAGGGGCATCTCAGAAACCTGCCTGGCCCATGCTGCACCTGGCTACCACTACACGCTGTGCATCTCTGGAAATGTGATGGTCTGTCTGTGTTTGTTGCATTGTTGTGAGTTGATTCATCCCTATAAACTTCATGCTTATGCAACTAAATAGATTTTCAATGTACTTACAAATCTTTGGCCTCCCTAAAATAGAAATTCTGTAATAAAATACAACTCCAATGATTTTTTTCTCTCTCAGTCTGACTGGTCTCAGACTGCTATCATTGAAGCCCTAGACTCCAAGAAACAACAAGCTCTCTGCTCCTCTTTGAACAGGCTTGCCAATTGCATGGAAAGAGCGTAGAGGCTGTAGAAGTGGCACAACCTGCAGATGGGCCATCTCAAACTCATGCTCACAGAGGTCAAGGCCTCCCCACCCCCACTCCCCGCCCCTGCTCAATCTGAAGAGCCTCTCATGAATACATTGCAGCCTCCCCTGCCACTGTAGAGGTACCACAAGATTAGATTCTGGAACCCGTCAGTCACACAGTCACCAAGTGGAAGCACCTGGGTGGAAAACAATAATGCACATAGCTCACATGTTGGGAAATAAAATGTGGCTGCACTGAAACTGTGCTGTGTACACAGATACTTCTGGTTACGGTACTGGATCGTGTATTGGCGGGTGACAGGAATGGTATTTTTGACTGTTCAGTAGGTGGTGATGGCAATGTAGGAGAAAGCATAGCCATTAAAGACATGCTGGTAACGTAGGGAGGACTGTTCATGCATCATTCAGTGTGAGCAGATACCGAATTTCCCAGCGTGCATCAGGGACAGAGAGGGAGGAGTTGTGTGTGAGAGAGGACATGCTTGTGTCTGGGAGAGAGAGAGAGAGCGTGCCTTTATGTGTGTGGGAGAGACAGTGATGCTGAAAATTTGCAGGGATCCCACCTCATGTTCTGCCTCCCTCAGCCCACCTAATATTGAAGTAGGTATCCAACTGGCTACTATAATACCTGGCTGTACATTTAGCTGAGTCTGCTCAATGGCACTGTTTAAAATTAGAATTTGGCTTAAATTGCCAGTAAGTGGAGGATATACCAATTGTATGAACAACTGTTACAGTAAACATTTGCAAACATCCTTCACTCTTCGGCAGGTTGAGAGAAGCAAAACAGCAGCACTTCAAAACATACCAATTAGAATTAAAGTTCTGTGGCGGAGCCACCAAAGGACTCAGAGCGGTTGTACATAATTCCTTTAACAGCAATGTAGTTACTGTCTGTGCCTGTACCTTTAATTACACTGTTTGACTGTACAATGCCAGTTACCTTTACAGCACATGATGACGTCATGCCGTTAGTCACGTGATGCCACAATGGCGGGAAGAACGTGATGACGTCATGACGTCACCCTCCTGATCAGGGGATCAGTCCTCGTGGAGCCCTCAAGGAGAATAGACCTGTTATTGATGTGTCCTAGCAGTTTCCAGTTTAAGCTCATTTGTTTTCATTAAAGTTCATTAATTTAATTACCTGAGTCGAACTCAGTCTTTTTGATAGGAACCTCCGTTCCTACATTGGTGACCCCGACTTCTACGAACGATTTTCGCGGAAGATTCGACATGGACACGAACACCGTCACGCTGAAACTGCCACAGTTCTGGGAGCAACAACCAGACGCCTGGTTCATCCAGGCTGAAGCCCAGTTCGCCATTCGGAACATCAACGTGGATCAGACCCGTTATTATTACGTGGTCTCCGCCCTCGACAGCGCAACTGCATCCCGGATCATCAGCCTCATCGGTAGTCCTCCTACTGACAGCAAGAATGATGCAATTAAGGCGCGGTTGCTTCAGGTTTTCGGGCTATCAAAGTCGGAGCGTGCTCGCCGGCTCATCACGCTGCCCGGCCTCGGGGACTAAAAACTGTCCGAGCTCATGAGCCAAATGCTCACGCTCTTGGGTGCTGAACCGGAATGTTTCATCTTCCGGGAGCTTTTCCTCTATCAACTGCCTGAACAGGTTCAGGCTGCCCTGGCCAGCTCCGACATTACTGACTGCACCAAGCTTGCGGCCAAAGCCGATAAGATTTTTACGGTTACCCAGCAGTGCTGCACGGCCACGAGGTGCCCACCCCTCACAGACGCGGTCCCGGTTTCTCCTACAGCGGGCTGGTGCTCCTACCACACCCGTTTTGGTGCGAAAGCACGATGCTGCCATTCCCCCTGCAATTTTTCGCCAAAAAAACCCCCAAGAAGGTGCAGGCGGTGCCCCTGGCGATGGATGACCAAGTCTAATGGGCGTTCCGCGATGGCGATGGCCATCAGTTCTACGGGGAAACTCCTCTATATCACCGATTCCCTCTCGGGCCGCCGTTTCCTTTGTGACACCGGGGCGCAGTGTAGCATTCTACCTGCGTCGAGGCTCGACACGCAGACTGGGAACCTTGGTTTTTCCCTCGTAGCGGCTAATGGCGCAGCTATTCGAATGTTCCGAAAGCGGCGGGTCGAAGTCTGTTTCGGCGGTCAGCGCTTCTTTTGGGATTTCGTCACGGCTACAGTCTCACAGCCTATCCTAGGGGCAGGTTTTCTGTGTTCCAACAGCCTGCTAGTCGATGTCCGACACCGCCAGCTGATCAACGCGGCCACCTTCCACTCGATCCCGTGCTTCCACGGTACCTCCATGGCGCGTTCCATTGCCTGTGCTTTCCCTCCTCCAGATGACTTCACGCGGCTCCTCGGGGAGTTTCCGGAGCTGACAAGGCCCACCTTCTCCTCTTCAGCAACGAAACATGGTGTTGAACATCACATCACCACTATTGGCTCCCCGGTTTATGCGCGGGCTAGAAGGCTCGAACCCGGCAAACATGCAGTTGCGAAGGCGGAGTTCACCACAATGGAGCGGCTTGGCATTATTAGGCGATTGAACAGTCCCTGGTCTTCACCTCTCCACATCGTGCTGAAACCAGGCGGCGGCTGGCGGCCATGCGGTGACTACCGACGCCTCAACGACACCACCACTCCGGATCGATACCCGATCCCGCATATCCAGGACTTCTCGGCCCACTTGGCGGGAAATACTATCTTCTCTAAAGTCGACCTCGTCCGTGGATATCACCAGGTTCCAGTGCACCCACAAAACGTCCCGAAAACCGCTGTCATCACCCCTTTTGGCCTCTTTGAGTTCCTGCGGCTGCCGTTTGGCTTAAAGAACGCAGCACAGGCGTTCCAGCGTTTAATGGACTCCGTTCTTCAGGACCTGCATTTCCTTTTCGTCTTCCTTGACGACATACTCATCGCCAGTGCCAGCAAGGAGGAGCACATCTCTCATTTGCGTTCCCTCTTTACGCGCCTCAGCCAACATGGTTTAATCATCAACCCGGCCAAGTGCCAGTTCGGCCTGCAACAAATCGACTTCCTGGGACACCGCATAACATCGGACGGCGCCGCCCCTTTGGCGATGAAGGTTGAGGCGGTTACTTCTTTCCCGCGGCCGTCGACAGTCAAGGCCTTGCAGGAGTTCCTGGGGATGGTCAACTTCTACCACCGTTTCGTCCCCAAGGCGGCTCAACTCATGCAACCCTTGTTCGGGGCCCTCAAGGGCAAGTCTGGTAAAGACCCAATCAGCTGGACGGCTGAAATGGCCCAAGCATTCGGCGACACCAAGAACACTTTGGCCAACGCAACCATGCTGGCGCACCCACTTCCAGGTGCTACTATCGCCCTTACCACCGATGCGTCAGACTACGTCATCAGTGCGGTGCAAGAACAGTGGGTCAACGGCATGTGGCAACCACTGGCGTTTTTCAGCCGTCAATTGCGAACAAATGAAAAAAAGTACAGCACCTTCGATAGGGAACTACTGGCCCTTTTCCTCGCCATTTGCCATTTCCAGTTTTTATTGGAGGGGCGCCCCTTCACAGCTTTTGTCGACCACAAACCCCTTACGTTCGCCATGGCCAAGACCACCAAACCGTGGTCCGCTCGTCAACAACGTCACTTGACGTTCATTTCCGAATTTACCACGGACATTCAACATGTGTCTGGTAAGGACAACCTGGTGGCAGATTGCCTCTCCCATGCGACGGTCCACGCGGTGCACCTGGGAATCGACTATGCCCTCATGGCAGCAGATCAGGTTTCGGATTCGGAGGTCCAATCATATCGAACCGTTCCCCCCAGCTTCCAAGCGACCGACGTCATCTTCCAGGCCGCAAGTGCCACGCTCCTTTGCGACGTTTCCATGGGAGTTCCTCATCCCATAGTGCCAGTCGCATGGCGCCGGAAGGTTTTTGATGCCATACACGGGTTGTCGCACCCAGGGATGAAGGCTTCGCAACGGCTTATGTCAGCCAAGTTCATCTGGAAAGGTATGCACATTGATGTCCGTGACTGGGCTAATATCTACGTCGTATGCCAGAAGGCCAAAGTCCAGCGTCATGTCAAGGCTCCAGTGGCTGTGTTTACTGTTCCGGAGCGTCATTTCGACCACGTGCATGTGGACCTCGTAGGGCCGCTTCTGCCTTCTCAGGGTTATACTCATCTCCTTACCATAGTGGACTGCACCACTAGGTGGCCAGAGGCAATTCCTTTGGTTTCCACCACGTCGGCAGACGTCGCAAGAGCTTTCATCTCTTGTTGGGTCGCCCATTTCGGGGTACCGGCGGACATCTCCTCTGACCGCGGGCCACAATTTTCCTCGGATCTTTGGAACGCTGTGGCTCAGGGGCTCGGTACCAAACTTCATCGCACCGCTGCCTATCATCCGCAGGCAAACGGCCTTTGCGAGCGATTCCACAGGTCGCTCAAAGCCTCTCTTCGGGCCTGTCTTCAAGACGCAGGATGGGTGGACAGACTCCCATGGGTCCTGTTGGGTCTCCGTACGGCGCCCAAAGATGATCTACAATCGTCTTCAGCTGAACTCGTCTATGGCCAGCCGTTCCGTGTACCAGGAGATTTCCTCCCTTCTCCCACAGAGCCATGGTCTGCCTCCCGGCAACTCGTTCGCCACCAAGAAGCGGCCAGATGCTTGCCCCGATACGTACGTCCAATCACGGTTTGCAGACCTCCTACGTGTCACCGGGACTGAAGACTGCGGAGTATGTCTTCATCCGACACGACGCTCACCGGGATCCGCTCAAGCCTCTTTACACTCGTCCTTTCCGCATCATCGAACCAGGAGACAAATCCTTTTTGGCCGACGTCGGAGGGAAACCGCATCACATCTCGGTGGACCGCTTGAAGCCGGCTCACCTGGACCTGGACCACCCTGTCATAGTCGCTCAACCACCCAAACATGGCCGACCGCCCGTGGCCGCCGCACCTGATCAACCAAAGCCGCCTGACAACCCGTCTCCGCTCGCCGCGCCTGCTCAGCCGCCACCGACTGCCAACGCGTCCACCGGTCATCAACTTCCTCTACCAGGGTATCGCAGTCAATCGGACAGGCTCATCAGGCCTCCTCCTCGCCTCACCTTTTCTGTTGAAGACAATGCTGGGGGGGCACATGTGGCGGAGCCACCAAAGGACTCAGAGCGATTGTACATAATTCCTTTAACAGCAATGTAGTTACTGTCTGTGCCTGTACCTTTAATTACACTGTTTGACTGTACAATGCCAGTTACCTTTACAGCATGTGATGATGTCATGCCGTTAGTCACGTGATGCCCCAATGGCGGGAAGAACGTGATGATGTCATGACGTCACTCTCCTGATCAGGGGATCAGTCCTCGTGGAGCCCTCAAGGAGAATAGACCTGTTATTGATGTGTCCTAGCAGTTTCCAGTTTAAACTCGTTTGTTTTCATTCAAGTTCATTAATTTAATTACCTGAGTCGAACTCAGTCTTTTTGATAGGAACCTCCGTTCCTACAGTTCCATGTTATAGCACACATGACATTATAAAATAGCGGGGGCGAAGACACTTCTACTTACCACTATGAAACCAGTTGGTTTCGCACAAGTATTCTGCAATTTTTTTCCTCCAATTTTATTACCTTTCTTCTTTATTATTCTGGCATATTTCTCTGTCTGCCTGTCTGTCTAGCTGTCTGGCACTCTCTCACTCTCAGTCAGGTACAGCAGTCAGCCAGTTGTGATTAAAAACTACTGTTATTCATCACGGAAATGGTTTCATTAAATTCAGGCTAAAGATGCAGCTGTCAAATAAGGCGGCTTCGAAAATAGGCATTTTCTCTGTAAATCAAAGTCGCAGATCATGAAATAATCCACCTTAAAGCTGCTTCAGTGCTTCTTGCATGGCTAGATTTACAAAATACAATGTTCTGAGCAAAATCAATACAAATGATAATGTTAATAGGAACATAGAAACAATAAGATCATGGCTGCTCTGTAGCTCAACTCCATTTATATGCCTTTATTTCATACTAGCTGGAGTGCCCGGCGGTGCTGAGGCTTTTTCGAGGGCATGTTGTTGTTGGAAGAGAGAGAGAGAGAGCGACTGGGGGGAAGAGAGAGAGCGACTGGGGGGAAGAGAGAGAGCGACTGGGGGGAAGAGAGAGAACGACTGGGGGAAGAGAGAGAGCGACGGGGGGGAAGAGAGAGAGCGACTGGGGGGAAGAGAGTGAGCGACTGGGGGGAAGAGGGAGAGTGACTGGGGGGACGAGAGAGAGCGACTGGGGGGAAGAGAGAGCACGACTGGGGGGAAGGGGGGGAAAGGGAGGGAAGGGGGAAAGGGGAGGAAGGGGGGAAAGGGGGGGGAAAGGGGGGAGGGGGGAACGGGGGGGAAAGGGGAGGGGGGAAGGGGGAAGGGGAGGGGGGAGGGGGGGAAAGGGGAGGGGGGAAGGGGGGGAAGGGGAGGGGAGGGGGAAAGGGGGGAAAGGGGAGGGGAGGGGGGAAGGGGGGAAAGGGGAGGGGATGGGGAGGGGGAAAGGGGAGGGGGGAAAGGGGAGGGGAGGGGAGGTGGGAGGGAGGGAGGGGGGAGGGGAGGGGGAGGAAGGGGGGAGGGAGGAGGAAGGGGGAGGGGGGAGGGGGAGGGGAGGGGGAGGGAGGGGGAGGGGAAGGGGGGAGGGGGGAGAAAGGGGAGGGGGGAGGGGGAGAGGGAGGGGGAGGGGAGAAGGGAGGGGAGGGGGAGAGGGAGGTGGGGAGGGGAGGGGAGGGGGAGAGGGGCGAGGGGTGGGGGAGGTGGGGGAAGGAGGGGGGATAAAGGGGGGGGGAGCCAGCAGACCCTCTCCCCTCTGCCGGCGATGGCTCCGCTGAGCTCCGTGCCGCCCCACGCACTGACATGCTGAGCGCAGCGCCCCGGTCAACCCGAGCCCCGCCCTCCCGAGGCCGAGCCTGAGGCGGCTTGAGAAGGCCGATTGCGGCTAGCCGGGCCCGGTTGCCTTGGTAACCCTCCTCCCCTCTCCGCCTCCCGATCTCCGGGACCGGGCCTGGGCCTGAGCGGCTTGAGACGGCCAATTGCGGCTGGCGAGCCCGGTTGCCGGGGTAACCCTCTCCGCTCCCCCTCCCCTCCCGAGCCCCCCCCCCCCCGAATGAAGCGCGAGGAGCTTGCAGTGAGCCCAGCCAGCCATTACCAAGGTGGCTGGCCTCTGGTTCGGAATCGGGCCCAGTGGGGGGGTGGGGGGGGTGAGGGGTGGGAGGAGCTTGCCACAAAACAATTGCCTAGGGTCCAGCATGGCTGGCAACAGATGCCCAGGCTTCGAGGCCTACCTGCAAAAATGGGGAAAGGTAGGAAAATTAATGAGATTAGATAAAAGATTTAGAAAGTAATTAACTTTTTTTAAAAACAATATGGCCTAGAAATTCAGTTAGGGGCGCCCAGCTCGCCTGGGCGCTGGAATTACCGCTGCGTGCGGAGCCACTTGTGCCAGCGGGATATTCAGTTTCAGCGCCCCAAGTGGAAGCCGGCCGCTAAACAAGGGTTTCGGTGCCCCGCTTGGGGCGCTGAAACTGAATATCGGCGTGCAAAGTGCCGCAGCGCCACCCGCTGCGGCACGGCAGCCTGCGGTACTGCAGGCCTTCCTCTCACTCTTAAGGGGGAGGTGCCTGCAACAGCGCGATCCCCGCTCGCGAGTGCCGGCAAATGAGCCCGGCACCAAGGAGAAGTGCCGGGCTCTCTGGAAACAGCCGGCAATGCCGCGGGGGGGGGGTGTAGGAGGCCAGGGATGGAGGTGCGGGCAGGCGGCCACCGAAAAAGCGGCCGGCCGCACCTCCACCTTAACTCGCCCCACTACCGGCACAGGTAGGCCCCGTGTACCGGTCGCTGTTTGCGGCCGGCACGGAGGAGGCGGCAGCAACCAAATATGGCCAGCGGGGCGATAGCGGGGCGCTGCGCACACCGATGACGTCATCGGTGGCGGCGCAGCGCTACAGGTTAATGCCGCCATTAGCGCCCCGCTAAATATTGCGGTAGGTTTGGACAGTGGCGCAAAAGCCCTCTTTGGGCGCAAACTGGTGGCGCAGGCCACTGAATTTCTAGGCCTATGTGTTTTAAAAGCAACTTTTTTTTTAAAGACGCAGAAAGCGGGAAAAAGAAATGAAAAGTTTGGAATCAAGATGGCGGCGACTCACCTCGGTTCAGAACGATAAGGCCCGCCCACACACGCACCGATTGGTCAATCGTCCTGTCACCGAAGCATAGGATTGGTCAATCGTCCTGTCACTCGACTCTAGGAGGGCCCGCCCGCACGCGCGACGAACCCGCCCCCGCCACGCAGCGATTGGTCGACCGTCGGGTCGCTCGACCGTACGATTGGTCGACCTTAATGTCACTCTATGCTAATGGGTGGATAATGAGATGCTAATGAGTGGAATTTTGAACATTTTTTGGATACCGCGGGTGCAATTTTTGTCTCACCGAAACGTAAATACGCTTATGACCGTTCTGGAATCGTAAGCTTTCTTTTGATGTAACGCACGTGTAGGTACGCTCTATAACTTTAGAGTGTATAGCCAGACAGACACACCGAAGGACAGACAGACAGACAGACAGATTGACAGACAGATCTATCCTTTTATATATATAGATCCCTTGATACCCTTACCTAATAAAAAATCTGTCCAGCTCAGTCTTGGAAATTTCAAATTGACAATGTGAAAAATGTTTCTTGATTTCACACCTAAACAACCAAGCTCTAATTTTAAGATTGTGCCCCTTGTTCTGGAATCCCCGATTACATGAAATAGTTCCTCTATATCTACCCAATCAAATCCTTTTGTCTTTTTAACCACCTCGATTAGATTACTCCTCAACTTTCTACACTCAATGGAATACAAGTCAAGTTTATGCAACCTGTCCTCGTAATTTAACCTTTTAAGTCCCAGTATTATTCTGATAAATGGGCATGTAAACAGTAAGCGGGTAGCAAGAGACAGGGTGAGGCCATTTAGAGAAAAAGAAGGTGATATATGCTTAGAGGTGCAGGGCAAGGCTAGAATACTAAATGAGTACTTTGTATCGGTGTTTACTAAGGCGGTGGATGCTGACAAAATATCGGTAGAAGTGGAAAAGGTAGAAGCAATGGAAGGGGTGAAAATTGATAGTCAGGATGTACTAGAAAGACTGGGTATGCTTAGAGTGGACAAGTCGTCTGGACAAGATGGCTTGCATCCCAGGTTGCTAAGGGAATTGGGGGAGGAGATAGCAAAAGGGCTTGCCTTAATTTTCCAATCTTCCCTAGATGTGGGGGAGGTGCCTAAGGATTGGAAAGTGGCAAATATGACACCATTGTTCAAGAAAAGGTGTAAGGACTGAAGGGACTGAAACTAGTCCTAGCCCTTTTCGGGCTACTCCAGATCAGGCATATTCCCCAGACGTTCACCTTCAACTAAAGTTAGAGATAGCCGAATTCTATAAGACGCTTAATTGGGTCTAAAGGTCCAGGCTATCTCTCTCTAAAGGAAAGGAACGACTTGAAGATGTTACTGTTTTCCAGACAGCACTTTTAATAAGTTTAACTAGACTGTAACCTTTCGGATATTGTGAGGGTCCGGAAACCCCCCCAGAATTCTGCAACTCCTCACAAAAGAATGTACAGAAATTGAGTTTGCGAGTTTGATACAGAAATACTATTTGAGACAATTCTAAAAATATATAGATTTATTTAAGAGCCGACATACAGTTAACAGCTTGTGAGTCAATCGCAACTTTAACAGTTCAAAATACAAATAGCTTACATTTCTTATTCTCAGAGATCCTTATTCACAAATCTTAACTTTGTTACATTTATACATTCCTTATTATTTCTAATCCAGAATACCCACCAAAATCAAATAAGAGTACCTTTTTGATCCCCGAGACTCAAAGAATTAAAAACTTACAGAGAGCCTGCCTCTGAAGTTGAGAATCGCTTGCCCTTTCCAGCGACTTCTGACTTTCCATCTGAAAAGCTCTATTTTTATATCCTTTTTTTAGTGGTTTATTCTTTGAAGTTTTCTGATGATGTAAGCTAATTATCTCTAGTCATCTTCCTGTTGACTTTTTTCTATACTTACTGCCAATTCAACTGTTAGCTTGCAGTCTTCTGTCTGCTGTTTAGGTGTTCAAAACGTATCATAAAAAATGATTATAATTTATGTATCTATTTGATGCCATTTTTATCGAAGGTCTTCCATTCAATTCTAAAATCACCTAGCTGTTTGGAAGCAGATGTCATGACTCCTATGTGTTCCAAGTTCAACACAAACACAATGTGATTGCTTGGTGTCATCTATTGAAGTCATATTTTCAAAGTGTTCTGTTGTGTAGCTTTTACAACATGTAAATCAAAACCACTTCAACCAGGATATTCTATGCATTTCTTAACCACTTCAATTGGTTGTATATATAATCGTGTTTCCTGTTTCATTTGATGTTACTTTTATCAAAGGCACATGGTTTTTTAATGTTCTATGTTTCTGTTCGACGTGTTAGTTTTTAACACTTTACTTGGGCATTGCTATTGTATTTCTCCCAAACTGCAGACTTTCTGGAAACTCCAAACCTTTGCTTCAATAGGGCCATTGTCTTAGTATTTACAACCAATTCCCATTTCAAAAGCTTGTATGGTGTTTACAGCCTGTGTTCTGTTTGCAGCTTGTGTCGTTGAGACTTTTAGATTTTTAAACACAGTTTTCATGTTTTAATAAAGTCAAAATTCCATTCATAGGATGGTGTATCTCTTGGAATATGGCTATTTCCTTTACAGGACAACCCTAGTAACTATAGGCCAGTCAGTTTAACATCAGTGGTGGGCAAAGTTTTAGAAACAATAATCAAGGAAAAAATTAACGGGCACTTGGAGAGGTTTAAGCTAATTAAGGAGAGCCAACATGGATTTGTAAAAGGCAGATCGTGTTTGACTAATCTAATTGAATTTTTTGATGAAATAACAGAGAGGATTGATGAAGGGAATGCAATGGATGTTGTCTACATGGATTTTCGGATTACAAAGTACCACATAGAAGACTGGTTAACAAAATTGAGGCTCATGGAATAGGTGGGTGAGTGGCAGCTTGGATAAGGAATTGGTTTAAGGACAAAAAACAGCGAGTTGTGGTAAATGGCTGTTTTTCAGACAGGAGGATGGTAGACAGTGGTGTTCCCCAAGGGTCAGTGCTGGGGCCACTGCTGATTTTGATATATACAAAGGACCTGGATATTGGAATACAGAGTAGAATTTCTAAATTTGCCGATGGAACCAAACTTGGGGGTGTGGCAAACAGTGATGATGATACCAATTGGCTGCAACAGGACATAGAAAGGCTAGCAGAATGGGCAGACAAATGGCAGATGGAATTTAATACAGAGACGTGTGAGGTGATGCATTTTGGCAGAAGGAACAGGGAGAGGCAATATACACGTAGTAGTACAGTTTTAAAGAGTGTGCAGGGACAGAGGGACCTGGGAGTTAATGTGCATAGGTCCCTGAAGGTGGCAGGACATATTGAGAGAGTGGTTAACAAAACACATGGGGGGAAAAATTCAGTATCGCCCCGTTTGGAGCGCCATTATCGGCCGTGCGCAAAGTTTAGCGCCTGGCGCTAATTATCGACTCTGACGGCAAACTTGGCTTTTATCGCCTCTGAAGGTGATTGGAGCGTTAAATCAGACGCTTCACACCTGTCTTAAGGCGCTAAGGCTGAGGAGCGAGGCGCTACCTTAGAGTGCTGGTGAAGCTCATGTGATGTCAGTCAGCAATGGAACACAGACACACTGGCAACGGCCAGTTCTTAAAGGTGAGTTCTGAAGAAAGGTCATCGACCTGAAACGTTAACTCTGTTTCTCTCTTCACAGATGCTGCTTGACCTGCTGAGTTTCTCCAGCATTTTCTGTTTTTACCTTAAAGGGGAGGGTTGATCTTGCTCTCCATCCACATCCTACTCATTGCAGCCTTGAATCTCGACCTGGAGAGACCTGTTCTTCATAATCTGCTGGAAAGAACAATGGAGAGACGCAGGGAAAGTGCTCAGAGTGCAGTCCCCACAGTCAGCTAAATCGATACAAGGAAGGGCAAATCAAAATAAACCTGCAAAGTGCTGCTCAGTACCCAAAACTCCTTCACACAGTGTTGAATCTCTCCAGAAGTCTCTATCTCTCTCTCTCTCAGAATGCGTGGTGCAAAAATGTCGCCAACAAAAAAAGGCAGGAAGCGGTCACCTTTAAATAGTGCTCCCACAGTCCCTTCCTGACTGCAAAACGCTCCCCTCAACCTGTCGTTGCTAGCGGCAGGCGGTAAGGCAGGGGGCACCACTCAATATCCGGTCCGGGGCGCTACCGCGGCGTTGCGCACTCGACTAACGTCACGATCTGCCGGTGCAGGAGACCATGGCAGTAGTGTTTAGCGCCGCCGCAAAATATCTAGTTAATTTCTCGAGCGGCGCAAACATCGCCGCGCCCAGGCGCTAGTTGCTTTAAACTTCATTAGCGCCCTCTTAAAGCGCTAACGGGTGGCGCAAACAACTGAATTTTTCCCCCATGGGATCTTGGGCTTCATAAATAGAGTTATTGAGTACAAAAGTAGAGAAGTTATGCTGAACCTTTATAAAGCGCTGGTTAGGCCACAACTGGAGTATTGCGTCCAGTTCTGGTCACCACACTTTAGGAAGGATATGAAGACCCTTGAGAGGGTGCAGGGGAGATTTACAAGAATGGTTCCGGGGATGGGGGATCTTAGCTACAAGGACAGGTTGGAGAAGCTGGAGTTGTTTTCATTAGAGCAAAGGAGGTTGAGGGATGATTTGATAGAGGTGTACAAGATTATGACAGGTTTGGATAGGCGAGATGGGGAAAGGCTGTTCCCACTGTTTGATGGTACAAGGACTAGAGGACACAGATTTAAGGTTTTGAGCAAAAGATACAGGGGGGATGTGAGGAAAAACTTTTTTACGCAACGAGTAGTGATGACCTGGAATTTGCTGCCGACGGAAGTGGTGGAAGCGGAGACACTCAGGCCTAGAAATTCAGTTGGCGCCGCACCAGGGCTTTAGCGCCGGAAATTTAGCGCTGGCGCTAAGTCCCCCTGCGCGCGCCAAAAATTCAGTAGCGCCGCGCCCAAACGGCTGCCGGCGCTACAGGAGGGTGTCAGCGCCTCGAAATGGGCGCTGACTGCCGCATTGCGGCGCAATTCCGGCGCTGCGGCACCCGATGCGGTGCAGCAGGCTGGGGAAGTGCAGGCCTCCTCCTTCAGTTAAGGAGGGGCTGCCTGCACCCGCCCGCTGGCCGTTGAAATCTTGAAAAAAATGAGCCCGGCACCTCGGAGAAGTGCCGGGCTCGCAGGCCAGATGCATCTGTTCCGCGGGGGGGGGGGTGGGGGAGTCCGGGGAGGGAGGTGCGGGCAGGCGGCCGGCGGGAAAGCGGCCGGCCGCCGCACGACCTTAATGCGCCGGCGCTAACTCGCGTAGGACTCTGCTGAAACATCGTTAGTTGCGGCTGCCACGGGCGAGGCGGCCGCAACTCAATTTCGGCGTTGGGGCCCGTCACCACGACAACCGGGACGCAGTGCACACCGATGACGTCATCGGTGCCGGCGCAGCGCAACCGGTCTAACGCCAATGGCAGGGCCCCACTGAATTTACAAACCGGCCATAACTCCGGCGCTAGGCCCTCTAGCGCCTCAAATGGGGCGCTAACCCTACTGAATTTTCAGCCCTCAATGTTTTCAACGGGATACTGGATAGGCACTTGAAGGAAATAAACTTGCAGGGCTACGGGATAGAGCAGGGGTATGGGACTGACTGGATTGCTCTACAGAGAGCCGGAACGGACTCGATGGGCCAAATGGCCTCCTTCTGTGCCATTATGACTCTACGACACTATGGGCTAGATTTTCAGTTGCTTGCGCCAGCAGTTAGCGCCTTAAGAGAAGTGATTTTCGGGCGCTATTCGTGTAGCGCCCGGGCGCAGCGCAGTTTGCGCCACGCCCCAAATTAAGTTGCCCGTTAGCGCCGGCGCAAAGTTTAGCGGCCGCCCGGATGCGCGTGCAGAAAATGACGTCACATCCTCGTGCAACGCCCTTTGGCCGCCCCGAATCCAAACTTCAGTCGGACCGCCCCATTGTGCAGCTGGCGTCCAGAGCGTTTGTAAAATGGAACGCAACACACCCTGGGGAGCGCAAATTAAAGGGCACTCCTCCTGCACTATAAACGGCAGTCTGCATGTGTTGTGTGGAAGGATCCAGTGTGTTGTTGTGAATGGTGTATTTACCTCCTCCTCCTCCTCCTCCTCCTCCAAAAACACATGCACCCTTCCCCTTTAAGAGCTCACTGGCACCAGAGTGTCTGCCGTGCGCTGCGCCCGAGCTCGGGCGCTGCGCTCTGCACCGTCGGCTTAGCGCCTAAAGATAGTAGTGGAACGCCTCTTTTAGCGCTCCACCGACCTCTTAGGGCGAAGCCACTGAATTTCCGGCAACGGGGCGCTACTTTGGGGCGGGCGCTAACTTCGGGCGGGCGCTAAGGTTAGCGCCCCAAAACTGTCTATACTGAAAATCTAGCGCTATGATTCTATGACACTCAGCCTTTTCCAAGGCTAATATATCCTTCCTGAAGTACTCCAGATGAGGCCTGAGCAAGGTTCTGTACAACTGAAGCATAACTTACTCCCCTTTGTATTCCAGCCCCCTGTAGATAAAGGCCAACTTCCCATTAGACTATCTCTCAGAACCACAATAGGGTTCCCCTTGTCCTCACCTTTCACCCCACCAGCCTCCATATTCAACGAACCACCCTCCTCCATTTCTGCCACATCTTCCCTTCCCCCTCCCCTTTCAGCATTTCGAAGGGACCATTCCCTCCGTGACACCCTGGTCCACTCCTCAATCATCCACTCCCCTTCTTACGGCACCTTCCTGTGCAAGTGCAGGAGATGCAACACCTTCCCTTTTACCTCATCCCTTCTTATCGTCCAGGGCCCCAAAAAGCTCTTCCAGGTGAAACAGTGATTTACTTGTATTTCTTGCAATTTATTATACTGTATTCACTGCTCACGATACGGTCTCCTCTAGACTGGGGAGACGAAATGCATATTGGGTGACTGCTTTGCGGAACACCTCCATTCAGTTTGCAAGTGTGACCTTGAGCTTCTGGTTACCTGTCACTTTAATTCTCCACTCCACTCCCACTCTGACCTCTCCATCCTCGGCCTCTTACACTGTTCCAACGAAGCTCAACGCAAAATCAAGGAACAGCACCTCGGGCTAGATTTTCAGTATAGACAGTTTTGGGGCGCTAAGCTTAGCGCCCGCCCGAAGTTATCGCCCGCCCCAAAGTAGCGCCCCGTTGCCGGAAATTCAGTGGCTTCGCCCTAAGAGGTTGGTGGAGCGCTAAAAGAGGCGTTCCACTAGTATCTTTAGGCGCTAAGCCGGCAGTGGAGAGCGCAACACCCGAGCTCGGGCGCAGCACACGGCAGACACTCTGGTGCCAGTGAGCTCTTAAAGGGGAAGGGTGCATGTATTTTTTTCAAATGCAAAGGGGAGGAGGAGGAGGAGGAGGAGGAGGAGGAGGAGGAGGAGGAGGAGGAGGAGGAGGAGGAGGAGGAGGAGGAGGAGGAGGAGGAATGATGATTGGGGCCCGGAAACATAAATAGACCGTTCAGAACAACACACAGCTTACTTCCACATAACAGATGCAGAGTGCCTTTTGTACGAGTGCCCTTTAATTTGCGCTCCCCAGGGTGTGTTGCGTTCCATTTTACAAACGCTCTGGACGCCAGCCGCACAATGGGGCGGTCCGACTGAAGTTTGGATTCGGGGCGGCCAAAGGGCGTTGCACGAGGATGTGACGTCATTTTCTGCGCGCGCATCCGGGCGGCCGCTAAACTTTGCGCCGGCGCTAACGGGCAACTTAATTTGGGGCGGGGCGCAAACTGCGCTGCGCCCAGGCGCTACACGCATAGCGCCCGAAAATCACTTCTCTTAAGGCGCTAACTGCTGGCGCAAGCAACTGAAAATCTAGCCCCTGATCTTTTGATTACGCACTTTACAGCTTTCTGGACTCAACATCGAGTTCAGAGCATAACCTCTGCCCCATTTTTTCAGACAGCAGCTGTTGATGATGCTGCTATTCCCATTTACACCTCTTCTAAACCCATCTTTTTTTTTATTCGTTCATGCGATGTGGACGTCGCTGGCAAGGTTAGCAATTATTACCCATCCCGAATTGCCCATGAGAAGGAGGTGGTGAGCCGCCTTCTTGAACCGCTGCAGTCTGTGTGGTGAAGGTACTCCCAACAGTGCTGTTAGGGAGGGAGTTCCAGGATTTTGACCCAGTGACAATGAAGGAACGGTGATATACTTCCAAATCAGGATGGTGTGTGACTTGGAGGGGAACATTTTAAAATTTATTTTTATTCGTTTTTTTATTGGATGTAGGCATCACTGGCAAGGCCAGCATTTATTGCCCATCCCTAATTGCCCTTGAGAAGGTGGTGTTGAGCTGCCTTCTTGAACCGCTGCAGTCCGTGTGGTGAAGGTACTCCCACAGTGCTGTTAGGTAGGGAGTTCCAGGATTTTGACCCAGCAATGATGAAGGATCGGCGATATATTTCTAAGTCAGGATGGTATGTGGCTTGGAGGGGAATTTGGATGTGGTGGTGTTCCCATGTGCCTACTGCCCTTGTTCTTCTATGTGGAAGAGGTCGCGTGTTTGGGAGGTGCTGCTGAAGAAGCCTTGGTGAGTTGCTGCAGTGCCTCTTGTAGCCATGGTACACCGGTGGTGGAGGGAGTGAATGTTTAAGGTGGTGGATGGGGTGCCAATCAAGTGGGCTGCTTTGTCCTGGATGGTGTCGAGCTTCTTGAGTGTTGTTGGAGCTGCACTCATCTCGGCAAATGGAGAGTATTCCATCACACTCCTGACTTGTGCCTTGTAGATGGTGGAAAGGCTTCGGGGAGTCAGGAGGCGAGACACTCGCCGCAGAATACCTAGCCTCTGACCTGCTCTTGTTGCCACAGTATTTATGTGGCTGTTCCAGTTAAGTTTCTGGTCAATGGTGACCCCCAGGATGTTGATGGTGGGGGATTCGGCAATGGTAATGCCATTGAATGTCAAGGGGCTGTGGTTGGACTCTTGCTTGTTGGAGATAGTCAATGCCTGGCACTTCTGTGGCACAAATGTTACCTGCCACTTATCAGCCCAAGCCTGAACGTCATCCAGGTCTTGTTGCATGCGGGCATGGACTGCTTCATTATCTGAGGAGTTGTGAATGGCACTGAACACTCTGCATTCATCAGTGAATATCCCCATTTTTGACCTTATGTTGGAGGGAATGTCACTGATGAAGCAGCTGAAGATGGTTGGGCCTAGGACACTGACCTGAGGAATACCTGCAGCGATGTCCTGGGGCTGTGATGATTGACCTCCAACCACCACAGCCATCTTCCTTTGTGCTAGGTATGACATCAGCCAGTGAAGTGTTTTGCCCCCGATTCCCATTGACGTCAGTTTTACTAGGGCTCCGTCGGGAAAATGCTGGAATCCATTGTTGAGCAAGTGGTATCAGGGCACTTAGAAAATTATGTCAAGTTTAGGCAGAGTCAACAAGGTTTTATGAAAGGGAAATTGTGTTTGACAAATGTATTAGAGTTTTTTGAGGCTGTAACTAGCGGGGTAGATAAAGGGGAACCAGTGGATGTAGTATATTTGGATTTGCATAAGGCATTCGATAAGGTGCCACATAAAAGGTTATTACACAAGATTAGGGCTCATGGGGTTGGGGCTAATATAATAGCATGGATAGAGGATTGGTTAACGGACAGAAAACAGAGTTGGGATAAACAGATCTTTTTCAGGTTGGCAGGCTGTAACTAGTGGGGTGCTGCAAGGATCAGTGTTGGGGCCTCAGCTATTTACAATCTATATTAATGACTTAGGTGAAGGGACCGAGTGTAATGTATCCAAGTTTGCTGATGATACAACGCTAGGTGGGACAGTAAGCTGTGAGGAGAACACTATGGGCTGGATTCTGTCAGCCCCGAGGAGGCGGGTATGGAGGCGGGACTGGCGGTAAAGTTGCAGAATTTGGGGGCGGGTGGCAATCTGCTCTGAACCTGCCTCCATGCCCTCTTGCCAGGTGGTGGGAAGCCGTCCTGCCCCGGGTCCCGTCTCCTCGAGGCGGGAAAGCGATTAAAGCCTATTAACTGCCTGTTAACATTTTGCATTCCGAGGTTCAGGCTTCCCGACCTCGGGGAACCCTGCCAGGGTGCAGGAGATGAGTAGGAGGTCTGTGGGGGTCGGAGGGGTCTGAAAGTGCGATGTAGAGGTGAGTGATGGGTGCAAGTGTGGAGTGGTAAGTATGTAAGGTGAGCGTAAAGTGTTAGAAAATGTTCACTTACCTTCAGCCGCTGTGGAGCCGGAGTCCTGACATCTCCATTGTAGATATCACAGACTGGCTGTTGGATCCTCCAAACCAACAGCCAGGTGATTTCTGCAAAGTTGAAAGGTTTGATGAATCCTGAACACAAGAGCTCATCAAACTACATAGAATGTCAGTGTTTGACAGCTTCACAGAGCTCTGAAACGATGACATTTCTTCTTTCAAAAGTGCTTGACAGATGGCACGTCATACGTTGACGTGCTCTATCACTGACTTCCCCCGAATAGGCCTGCTGAGCCCACTGGGCGGGCTTAACAAGGTCAATTAGGGAAAATCCCGCTGGTTGGCCAGAAGCTGATGGAGGTGGGATTGAAAGCCGGCAAGCAGCAGTCTCGCCTCCAAAAGCTTCCCATTGAGAAAATCCAGCCCAAAGAATCTGCAAAGGGATATAGATAGACTAAGTGAGTGGGCAGTAAGGCGGCAGATGGTGTATAATGTAGGGAAATGTGAGGTTATTCACTTTGGTAGGAAGAATAGAAAAACAGAATAATTTTTAAATGGTGAGAAACTTTCAAATGTTGGTGTTCAGAGAGATTTGGGTGTCCTCGTGCAGCAAACACAGAAAGTTAGCATGCAGGTACAGCAAGCAATAAGGAAGGCAAATGGTATGTTGGCCTTTATTGCAAGGGGGTTGGAGTATAAGAGTAAGGAAGCCTTGCTACAATCGTACAGGGCCTTGGTGAGACCACACCTGGAGTACTGTGCACAGTTTTGGTTTCCTTATCTAAGGAAGGATATACTTGCCTTGGAGGCGGTGCAACGAAGGTTCACTAGATTGATTCCTTATGAGGAAAGGTTGAGCAAGTTGGCCTGTACTCATTGGAGTTTAGAAGAATGAGAGGTAATCTTATTGAAACATATAGGGGGAAAAATTGGATCGCGCCCCCTTTGGGGTGCTAACTTCGCCTGGGCGCTACCATAGCCCACACCCGAAATTCACTGGTAGCACCCCAAGAGGGAGGCAGGGTGCTACTGGAAGCACCCCACCTCCCTCTTGGGGCGCTGCGAGTGAATATCACCATGATATGTGCCACAGCGCCACGGTACTGCGGCACGTCGCGCCACGGTACTGCAGGCATTCCTCCCCTTATTAAAGGGGAGAGGCCTAGTACAGCGTGACCTGGGACCCAGCTGGGCCACCAGGGATCGGAGTGCCGGGCTCACGGAGCGCAGCTGGCACCCCGCAGGGGGGCTTCACCGGTGACGGGGACAGCAACGGGGTCAGGTGCTGGCTGGTGGCCAGCAACAAAAATGGTCGCCTGGCACCTCCCCTTTAATTTGTGCCACCCCGGCCGCAGGTAGGCCCCCCTGACCCTGTCAGACATAGCATCCGGCGGTAAGTTAGGGGGCGCAACTGAAGATCGCAGCCGGGGCACGAGCGGGGTGCTGCGCAAGGCGATGGTGTCATCGCCGGAGGCACAGCGCCGTGGGGCACTAACGTTTACCACCACCGCTAGCCACCCACTGAATTTCGTGGGATGCGTTGGCAGCGCTGTGCCCAGGCGCTGTGCCCAGGCGCTAGTTGCTTTGCGCCCCATTTGCGCCCTAAGAGGGCGCTAACGGGAGGCGCAAATCAACCACATTTTTGCCCCATAAGATTCTGAGGGGGCTTGAAAAGGTAGATGCTGAGAGGTTGTTTCCCCTCGTGGGGGAATCTAGAACTAGGGGGCATAGCTTTAGGAAAAGGGGGTCGCCCATTTAAGACAGAGATGAGGAGGAATTTCTTCTCTCAGAGGGTCGTGAGCTTGGCAGATTTTCTGGTGTAAAGTTATTTAACATATTGTCAGTGTGATTCCTACCTCTGTCAGGAACCCCACCTCTTGGATTTGAAAATGGCTGCAGCAGGCCTTAGTAGGCTATGTCAGTAGTCTTTGGGACTAGTCCCAAAGTTTTTACATATTTTTTAAAGGGCTAGAAATTCGGGGGTTTAGCGCCACCCATTACCGCCAGATTCAGGCAAAAAACGGCGGCCGCCAGACTTGCGCACACTGCCAGAAGGTGCCGCAGTGGTCGCCCTTTTTGGATGGCTGACAGTGCTGCCCATTTTGGCACTTGCGAGAATTGTGTAGATGATGCAGAGAGAGCTTCAAACTAAAAAAGAGGAGGAGTCAGGTGAGGGGCAATCTAAAGAGAAAAGTCAGGGCAATAGAGCAGTGTAACGATTTGGGTAAAAATAAGCAGAGTGTGACAGTAAGGGACAGAGGCTGGAACTTTGCCAGTACTCAGAGTGTGGGTTTGGAGGCGGGACCGCTATCAAAATCGCAAAGATTGACAGCGGGTAGGAAACCCACTGTCAACCCGCCTCCAATCAATCTTCCCAAGTGTTGGGTCCCCAATTTGTGCATGGCTCCGACACCTAGCGGCGGGAAGAGGATTATAGCCACTTACTTGGCTGTTAACAGGTACTTGATACTTGTTAACAGGCTCTTTTTCAATTTTGCCGCTTCTGCCTCGAGTTCCCCGATGTTCAGACACCATGCCAGGTAAATATGGCATGTTGTGAGTTTGCTGTAATGTTTCTGCATTGATGACAGCTGCAGAGGTGGTGTGAAGGATCCAATGGTGCACTGGTGAGCTTCAGAGGAAAGAAAGTGTTGGGAAAATCATTTTTAATGCATTTACACTTTTCTGTAGGTAATAAGTTTTGAATTGGATGTCTAGTCCCACCTCATTGGGAGAACCTCTCTCACCAGTGACAGATCACTTCTGTAACCTCACTTGCAGCTGCCATCTGTTCTAGCCTATGGAGGGAGTCATTGGAGAGCCTGGATGCAAGAGCTCACCTTTGTACAGTGATTGTCAGTGTATGCAGCATCTCAATGCTGTCAAACACTGAGAAGTGAGCTGTCAAAGAAAAATTGTGTGTGGTCCCTTTAAGAAAACCAGCAGATGACACGTCATCAAATGACGTCATCAGACTGGCTTCCTTTTAATTGGCCGGCAAGCCCGCAGGGTGGGCTTAACAAGACCAATCGACGTAAAATCACGTCCGTGGACCGGATGCAGTTGGGGGCGGGACTGGAACCTGGAACCAGCTGACCCGCTCCCAAGCTGCATCCATTTGCATAATCGCGGCCAGAGTTTAACGGTAGCAGTGCAGCAGAGAATAAGGTCAATGTAGGGAATTTAAATTAAAGGTGTTTTATCTGAATGCATGAAGCATTTGTAACAAGATAGTTGCACTAGTGGCACAAATAGAGATAAATGGGTTTGATCTAATAGCCATTACAGAGACGAGATTGCAAGGTGACCAAAGTTGGGAACTAAATGTTCCAGGATACTTGATGTTTTGAAAAGACAGGCAGAATGGAAAAGGAGTGGGGTTAGCCCTGATAATAAAGGATGACATAAGGACAGTAGTGAGAAAGGATCTCGGCTCGGAAGATCAGGAAGTAGGATCAGTATGGATGGAGATAAAGAATAACGAGGGGCATAAAACACTGGTGGGTGTCGTATATAGGCCCCCTAACAGTAGCTATACCGTTGGACAGAATATTAATCAAGAAATAGTAGGAGCTCGTAACAAAGGTAATGGAATTATACGTGGGGGACTTTAATCTTCATATAGACTGGACAATTCAAATTGACAAAGGTAGCCTGGAGGACAAGTTTATGGAATGCATTCAGGACAGTTTCCTTAGAACAATACACCATAGAACCCACCAGGGAACAGGCTATTTTAGATCTTGTATTGTGTAATGAGACAGGATTAATTAGCAATCTCATAGTAAAGGATCCTCTGGGGCAGAGTGATCATAATATGACAGAATTTCACGTTAAATTTGAGAGTGACTTGCCTAAGTCTGAAATTAGAGTCTTAAACTTAAATAAAGCCAATTACATAGGTATGAGGGGCGAGTTGGCTCAGGTAGATTGGAAAATAGATTAAAAGGTATGGCGGTAGATAAGTAGTGGCTAGCATTTAAAGAAATATTTCATAATTCTCAACAAAAATACATTCCATTGAGAAACAAAAACGCCACGGGAAAAGTGATCCATCCGTGGTTAACTAAAGAAGTTAAGGATAGCATTAGCTCTACTAGATAGAGAGTGAAGTAGTTGACTCAGAGGCAAGGGTCCTGAATTTAAATAAAGGAAACTACGATGGTATGAGGTGCGAGTTGGGTAGGATTGATTGGGGAATGTTACTCAAAGGGTTGATGGTGGATAGGCAATGGCAAACATTCAAAGATCGCATGGATGAACTACAGAATTTGTTCATCCCTGTTTGGCATAAAAATAAAACAAAAAAGGTGACTCAACTGTGGCTAACAAGGGAAATTAGGGATAGCATAAGACCCAAGGAGAGGACATACAAATTGGCCAGAAAAAGCAGTAAACCTGAGGATTGGGAGCAGTTTAGGATTCAGCAAAGGAGCACAAAGGGATTAATTAAGAGGGGGAAAATAAAGTATGAAAGTAAGCTTTCAGGGAACATAAAAACTGACTGTAAAAGCTTTTATAGATATGTGAAGAGAAAAAGATTGGTGAAGTCAAGCATAGGTCCCTTGCAGTCAGAATCAGGGGAGTTTATAATGGGGAACAAAGAAATGGCAGACCAATTAAATACATACTTTTGTTCTGTCTTCACAAAGAAGGACACAAATAAGCTCCCAGCGATGTCGGGGAACATAGGGTCTAATGAGAGGGAGGAACTGAAAGTGTAAGATTCGAAATTTTCCGTAATTTAATCACGCAACAAAACAGGGTTAATAAGACAGTTTATTGACCAAGAGAAAGCTTGTACAGAAAAACCTTTAATAAAAAGGGGCATACAAAATGGCCACCGGACCTCGTGATCAGTTTTCTGGGACCATTTGATTTCTGTTACTGCAAGCCAGACAGGCTTGTGGATTGAGGACAGTAAGCCCGCGAAAGCCAGTATCGGGAAACCGAAACTCAGGGAACTGAGCATACATATTAATTGGATTCTAAGTACAAGACAGTTTCAGGTAACAGGATGGGGCCCATCAAGAAATGGGTGGACAATTGAATGAACACTTAAACCCATTTACTGTACAAAGGAAAGACCGTTTAACAGCCATCAAGGGCAATCTCCAGACCGATCAATATGCGAACCGAGTTACGGTGACAAAGTAAAAGACATTATCGGCCAGGAAGGCCAGTTAAGCTATCACCGGCTCCCGTTACAAGACAAAGCGCCCCTGCAGAGATTTCTGCCCGCCAAAAATATTACAAAGACAGGACTATGATTTGGCGGGAGATAAGACTGTCCCAAAAAGGTATAACTATGGATTGAAAAGTCCATCAGGAGCGGAACGCTTCAGAACTTCGTCAGGAGCTTCGGAACTCAAACGGTTCTTCTACGGTACGCTTCTTCTGGAATTCAAGCTTCACCTCGGGTTTTCATTTCTTCAACGCACTGGGACAGACTTTCCGGTTAAGACAGCACTTCAGTTTCGGGACGTGGTCGATGTTCGGCCAGGCAAGGCTCGGCCACGACGAGAAAACGACGAGGGTGGCCCGGGTACTTCTGTCGGGAGACCATCGACGACCCAGGCCGAAGAAGAAGACACCCTCAGGAAAACCGACGATCCAGGCCGGAGAAAAAGGACACTCCGGGCCTAGCCCTCCAGGGCCTCAACCTACCATTCGACTAGGAATCGGTGACTGAGTCTTCCATGGACATCCGGTTCTTCAACAACTTTTAACGGATTCAGTCATGACGAGCGCTCATCGAAGCTGTGTCCGCTGCCTCATCGCCTGAGAGAGAAAAACAAGCTGCGCCAGAAGTTTACAAATCCACGTGACGACGGAAAGCTGTGCCAAAGGGGCTGCGGACCCCCTCTTTTGCGAATCTGAAAGTGGTGAGCATGATTCCGAATTCCTCAAGTCGAAACTTAGTCTAGGTCTAGGGGAGGGGGTTAGGGTAATCGTAATGTGTTTCCCCTTTTACGATGTGCCGTGTGTTCCCCATTTCCATAGAGTTAAGTTTATAGATATGTGTATGCTTGTAGTTACTTTAATCTGTGCTTATGACATGTATTTTTTAATGCTGCAAACTGTTTAATAATAAAAGCATCCATTTCGTGCTATTCAACCTGGTCTATTGAGTTTTTCTCTGCACTACAGTTCCCTGCACCTAAGTCCAAGGTCTCGAACTGTAGGGGAGAGTGGGTCGAACCACTCTAGGGTAATTATTGCACGAAGCCTGGTAGGAGACCAGAACAAGCAAGAGAAACCCCCTACAGAGATGGCGACCGTGGCAGGACCTTGGCAGCAGGAATGTAGTGTGTTAGATCAAGGTTTGAATAAGCGAAATGTGATGGATGAGAGAATAGCGGATTATGTTTTTGGGAAGGTAAACCTTACAAAACAGTGGATATCTGACCTATTGAGAGATAGGCGCCCACTAGATGCAGCCATCAAGTGGACAGAAAGTAAAGAGCATAAGAAATCGGTAGAAAAGGCGGTCTGGCTGATGTGTTACAAGAAGCAAGTCCAGCTTTTGGACCAGGTCGTTGTGGCACAGACAGCCCAGATCAAAGGGCTGCTTACAGAAGTAGAGGAAAAGGTAGCGGGAGGTCAGAAACTGATTCAATCGCTTAACGCGCTGAATCAGGAACGCCAATCCGCAACTCACCGCCATGAGACCCGGATAGAGTATTTGGAATGTCAGGTCATTGAGGCCAAGGCCAGTGAAGGTAGAATGAAAGAGAGGTGTTTCCGCCTAGCTAAGCAGATAGCGACACAGGAGGAAAGAATCTTGGGGGCTAGGGCAGCTTATAAGATGGCCATGGAGGATAGGTCTGAGAACACCGATCATAGCACTTGCCACAGGAAGTTAGAGGACCTGAGAACGGCCCTAGCGAAGGCAACCGGCTTGGTGTGCCTCATAAACCCGCCAGCGAGTCAGTTACTGTTAGCCAAGGAATCAAAAAGACCAATTCCACAGGAGGCAGTTAGGGTACCAACCCCCGAGCCCTCAGCACCTCCCGCCTATACTGAGTCTTGGACTCCGGGGGAGGAAACGGAGAAGCCAGACACAGAGGTTCTTGAGGTAGAGCAACACCAGGTAGTAGAGCCGGGGCCGGCGCCGATGTGTCCAACTCGACACCGGAGGCTCGGTCCGAACGAAGACAATGGCGATGACGGACCCCTCGTGAATCAGATCGTAATGCCCCACAGCGCACAACAGCTGAGGGCAATGATAAGTCACATCCCAAAACTCTCCGAGTCAGGAGATCCCTCCGTCCATTTTAGGGGCGTGGAGCAGACCGCCGCAGTTAATGACTGCGACGGGGCTGAACAGTCCAAAATGCTGCTGTTCTCCCTGGACAGTTTGCTCCTCCAGTGTCTCCCTGACGAGAGCAAAAGAGGGCGAAAGACGTACGAGGAGATACGGGATGAGATCCTGGAGATTATAGGGGAGGGTGACGGAACTCCGTTCCTCCGATTGGAAAGGACGGTACAGCTAGAGAGAGAACCCCCACGGGTTTTCGCCGGAAGGTTGTGGCCAGTGTACCGGCGCAGCTGCCCGGGAGGACCGGACCGGAACGCGCTAAATGATGACCAAAGGGCTCATTGGCTCCGGTGTCTGGTCGCCAATTGCTTGCTGCCGGTGAGGGAGCAGGCCAAAGCATGGTTTGACCCCACTAACCCCCGCTCCACGGAGGACGTAGTACTTGATCAGCTCACGATAAGTTACAGGAACAACAAGAGTAGGGATGTGCCTTCCTCAAAAGGAAAGGTGCATGAGGCGAGGCCTGCAGCTCCTGCTAAAAAGGAATGGCATCAGGAGGGGAATCGTGCCCCCCAAGCCAAGAGCAGTTGTTACAGGTGTGGAAAGGAGGGTCATTGGCGCTGAGACTGTAAAAATCCCTGGAAGGATTTAAAGGGAAAAACTTCCCCAGCTCCAGCCCAAGCGCCCGTCCGGGAGAGGGGAGCCGATGTGTCGATCCATCCCGACACGATCGAGTCGGTTTTAGAGGCAATGCGGTCTCTAATGACCTCGCAGGGGAAAGTGGCAGTCGTCAACAGCCCTGTTGCTTCCCCAACCCCAACCGAAGCGCCCAAATGACTGAAGCCCGCGCAGCCCGTCTACCTGTGTCCGCTCCGCTATGACGCGTGGAGAAGACCCGTTGTGGAGATGGAGGTGGAGAAGGAAAAGGGTAGTTACCTGTTGGATACGGGAGCATCATGCACCGTGATCCACACAGCTAAGCCTTTTGCCTCACCTCTATCTACCCAGGCTCCATTCTCAGTAGCGGGTTTCACAGGCAGAGAACAGGCTGGCGCGTACTCCATCCCGCTCTCCATTCATTTGGGAGCACTCCACACCACATGGACGTGCATCCTATTGAAGTGGAATGAGGGGGGTGGGAAAGGCATCCTCGGGGCTGATTTCTTGGTGGAACACGGGATCTGTAGTGTATGTAACCGTTCTACCTTTAAGAGAACTATTGTATGTAACCGTCCACCTTTAAGAGAACTATTTTAGGTGTTGCACTACTTTATCTTGGCTGCTGTATACTGTAATACCGGGAGTGACCACACCGGTATATAAGTGCTGTGTAAGGATTTATTGGGCAGATTCGCCCTGACCTTCGAATAGTAAAGTCCTGTTAAAGTTACTCTTGTAGTCTGTGTATTAATTCACCATATAACCCACAGACTTTACAGTGGCGACGGGTTCGATCTTACCCTGCGGCAGCGACACACCCGAAGCAGTTAACGAGCGTCGAGAAGAGGCACCCGCCCTCGTCTTTCGGCTGAGAGAAGACTCGAGTCTGCAGAGCAAGGAAGAAGGAAGGATTCAGACACGAAGCCTTCCATCAGCAACAGGCTGTTATTGTCCCTTCTGCCACGGCGGTGAGTGAGCCAATCAGCCAAGAGAAGCAAGTCGGCCACGTTGACTGTGAGTAGGGGGAAAATAAAAAGAAACGGAGGATAAGGGCGGTGAACTCGACCACGGTCGGGGGAAAGGAGCCGGACAGAAGTCGGGCCCAGAGGCGCTGAGACTGGGGCAGCGTAGGGCACGGAAGCCGCGGTACAAGCGGGAATGCAGCCGGTGTGAGAGACCGGGCTACAAGCGGGAACGCAGCCGGTGTGAGAGTCCGGGCTACAAGCGGGCTGGGAGACGCAACAGCGTCGGGAGACAGCTAGACCGCGACCGGCGAAAAAGGCCGGGCAGCTACCGAGGCCACGAGGCGCTGCAACCGGGATCGTAAGGCGCGGGAAGATATAAAAATAAATAAAACCACGGAGAACTCAGCCGCAGCCGGGGGAGGAAAGGACCGGACTGCGAGAGGGCTGGGAGGCGCGATTGGAAGCCGCTGAGGGAGAGACAGAGCCCGAGTGAAGGGGGAACGGGACCGAGCGAGGGAGACCGAGCGAGATTCCGCCCAGCGGCTGGAACTGTTCGCCGCCAACGGGTTGTCCCCAGCGCCGGTTGCCGGCCGAGAAAAGGGAACAAGGAACGCACTGAAGCCGGCGCGCAGGCTGCGAACTCCGAAAGCCAGCGGTCGTCGCCCGAAGGAAAGCTTACCCCTCCCGCCAGGGGAAGAAACGCGGGAAGCCGCCAGTAGGCGGGGAAGAAGACAGAAGCGGGAAACCGCCAATTTGAAAGTGGGCGGGGAAGAAGACAAGCGGGGAAACCGCCATTTTTGGAAAAAAAAAAGTAACGAACAAATTCGTTGTGGTTTCTCAAAAAGATAGTGAAGATGCCTAAGCATGGTAACATCAACAACTTCGATTCCGAGGTGGAAGATTGGGCCACATACGTAGAACGCATCGAGATATATTGTGAGGCCAATAAAATAGCAGATGATGATAAAGCTCTCACCTTATTAAACGCAATGGGGGCGAAGACATACGGGCTATTGAAGCATCTTCTATCACCAGCTAAACCAGCGGATCAGACTTTCGCTGATATTGTTGCTGTCCTGAAGGATCATTTGAACCCCACACCGCTGATGTTGGCGGAACGATTCAAATTTTATGCGAGAACGCAACGGAAAGAGGAAAGCAACGCGGAATACTTGGTCGAACTGCGTAGACTAGCGAAATACTGCCAGTTTGGGGAAAATCTGACAGAGGTATTGAGAGACAAGTTCGTGTGCGGGTTGTCGAAGGAAGGAACACAAAAGCGACTGCTCGAAGAGAACGATCTTACACTTGACAAGGCTGTCCTTATTGCAGCATCACACGAAGCAGCCGCGAGAGGCACTGCGGAAATGCAGCTGAAGGCAGCGGTACTCAGCGTGGATCAAATGACTTCGGGTACAACAAAATGTTATCGTTGTGGGAAGACAACACACGACCAGAACCAATGCTGGTTTAAAAACCAGGAATGTAGAAAATGTGGCAAGCTTGGTCACATAGCTAAAGTATGCCGGTCAGGAAAGAAGATCAACAACAGAAAAAAGTCACCGCAGGAAAAGTACAGCAAGATACACAAGGTGGCTGAGAAGAGTTCAGATGAACAGAATTTGGATTCAGACCCGAACGGCCAGGAACTGGGTAGTCTGAGAATTTACAATGTGAGTAAGGAAGCTGACCTACAAACTATCTGGGTCACACTAAAAGTAGCCGGAGCCCAAGTGAAAATGGAATTGGACACAGGATCAGCCCTATCAGTCATAAATCGAAGGGATTACAACCGGCTATTCTCACATATACCCTTGAGAGATACCAAGATCGTATTGCAGACATACACGGGGCATAAAGTATACCCCATGGGAAAGATACAAGTCAAGGTGAGAGACAGGGGCAAAGAACACCAAGGAATGGACTTATATGTACTACCTGAGGGAGGTCCACCACTTCTGGGATGGGAGTGGATCAGGGAAATAAACATGGAATGGCACTACCTAAAAGCAATAACGAGTGAGAACTCGGTGAAGACAATCAGCTCAGACTCTGAAACGGATGACGACAAGACCAGCCCAGGTGCGAAAGACAAGTCTAAAATGGACTTGCTGACTAAGGTTGGAAAAACGAAGGAGTGCATAAATACTGATGCTTCAAAGGAGAACAAAGTTTCAGAACAGAATTCCACTGAACAACAACAACATAGTTTGGCAGAGAATTCTGAGTCTGTCCAGTTTACAGACATGCACAAGTCTGAGGATCAATGGGCTCGAACTCAACTCCATTTCAAATTACAACAGCAATTAGAACAATTGAGTTGCCGTCTCGAGCAAGAGATAAAAGCAATGAAAACGTTCTTTGACACAGAGTGGGAGAATCTGGAAAGACAACAGAAACAGCTGAGGGAGAAAAGGGAGCAGGAGCACACAAACCGTCTGCGCAAGGAGGCCAAACGAATCAAAGCTGATTCGGTTTCTGAAGGTGCGTGCTCTAATCTGGTGGAGCAAGATGTTCAGCAACTGAAGGCGCTTGTTAGCAGATTGCAGGCAGAAAAGGCTGAGTTGGTCGCCATGAATTCCGAGCTCCTACTGAAGTTGGGTGCAGCATCACCGGACGATTCATTTGTGGAAATTCGAATGGTGGAGGCTGCGGATGATGGCAAAGTAGAAACAGCAAAGGGGCCCCAGGGCAAGGTTATAAACAGCCCTGCAGCTACTGGGAAACAGATGAGGTCAGAAGAGTCAATGGTCAGCCAACTCCTTCATATGCTGAGGGACAAGACTCTGAAATGGGAACAATTTGGACATGAGTCTAAATCTTCAAAGGAGAGGGGTTTGGAGCTTCCAAAAGTTATTGGAATAGCTGAGGTTGCAACACAGACTGAGAAGATGGCAGCAGAGCAAACCTTGGATGTCAAAAGTACGCTGATTCACGTCAATGTTGAACAACAGAATGCTGAAACAGCTGCTCCAGTAGAGGGATTGAATAATACAATCAATCAATCTCCCAATGAAGTTGAAGTATTGAAATCACGAATGAGGTCAGTAGTAAAAGACTTGCAGGAAGCCCAGAAAAAGCTGGATGAAACTGAACGCATGAAGAAGTCTCTTCAGGAAAGATGTCTGGATTTGGAACAAAAGCTGGCTAACGTCCAGCTGGGTATGGAGGAAATAGAAGACCCTCTCGCTGGCCTAGCTCAGGACGACACCGAATATTACCATGACCTGTTGGACGACACCGAATATTACGATGACCTGCTCTGCCCAGCTTGTGATGAAAACTCCCAAAGTGCAGAAACCATGAAGAATCACCTAAAGTCTAAGGAACATCGGGAGATGGTGGCGCTACTACGGAAAAAGGAGGACGAGAAGGAGGAACGGTGCATGCAGCTGGCAGCTGACAGTGGAGCCCAGAGAGTCTCCAAGAAGCAGAAAAGGAAAAGACGAAGCAGAAGATGATGACCATCTGAACCATTATCACCTCTATCAGGTCACGCACGTGGTCTCTCCGTACGGAGCCAAATCAGTTTGGAAGTAGAAAAACTTCCCAAGGTACTCAAGCTTTTAGAAGTCAACAATGCTGGTTCAGAAGTGACGGAAGTTCAAGCTGTTAAGTCCAGTGA
This sequence comes from Somniosus microcephalus, assembly GCF_052327205.1. Classification (NCBI taxonomy): domain Eukaryota; kingdom Metazoa; phylum Chordata; class Chondrichthyes; order Squaliformes; family Somniosidae; genus Somniosus; species Somniosus microcephalus. The sequence continues at coordinate 73,426,812 of NC_140993.1, forward strand.
AGGACTATTGGATGAGTCACTCCAGCAACGTGAACCGACTACACTGAGACTGAATCTGTGAACTGTTTTCCGCAGAGACTGAATCTGTGAACTGTTTTCCGCAGAGACTGAATCTGTGAACTGTTTCCCGCAGAGACTGAATCTGTGAACTGTTTCCGCAGAGACTACATCTGTGAACTGTTTTTACATGAAGTTGGATATATGTTATGTTTAATGGGGAATAAGTATGTTGTAAGCTAAAAAGGGAGGATTGTAGTGTATGCAACCGTTCTACCTTTAAGAGAACTATTCACAGAATCACAGAAACCCCACAATGCAGATAGAGGCCATTTCGGCCCATCGAGCCTGCACCGACACATATCCCACCTGATCCCCGTAACCCCTACACCAACACATATCCCACCCTATCCCTGTATGTAACCGTCCACCTTTAAGAGAACTATTTTAGGTGTTGCACTACTTTATCTTGGCTGCTGTATACTGTAATACCGGGGGTGACCACACCGGTATATAAGTGCTGTGTAAGGATTTATTGGGCAGATTCGCCCTGACCTTCGAATAGTAAAGTCCTGGTAAAGTTACTCTTGTAGTCTGTGTATTAATTCACCATATAACCCACAGACTTTACAGGATCCTCGTGGACCTTAGAAATCACTGTCTCTGGGGAGCCGAGAATGGGTTGGGCAAGGTAGTTGTAATCCCAGGAAGAGGAGAAAAGGGGACCCTGTGCACCATGAAGCCGTCAGGGGGTTACGACCTCGAGCTTCTGGTCGCGGACGTCCCAACGGACTTGCAAGCGTGTGTGTCGGAAAACCTGACCGCGTTTGCCACCCACAAGCACGACTGTGGGAGGGTCACCGGGTTTGAGGTCAGCGTAGACGGGGACCCCATGATCCGACCCCAAAAACAGTATAACTTCCCCAAGGAGGCAGAACCCGACATGGAGACAGCAATATCTTCCTTGGTGCAGCAGGGCATGTTGAGACCAATAGCCACTCATGTGAACTCCCCATTATGGCCGGTAAAGAAGCCGGACAATTCGTGGAGGGCCACGGTGGACTATAGAGTCCTCAACAGTAACATCCCAGCCTGCGCGCCCACGGTAGCAGCAGTTGCTGACCTAATAGGGTGTATTCCAGCATCCGCGACCACGTTCACGGCGCTGGATATCTTGAACGGTTTCTGGTCCATTCCACTGCGGCGGGAGGATCAGTACAAGTTTGCCTTTACTTTTAAAGGACAACAGTACACCTGGAACTGCTTGCCACAGGGTTTTCACAACAGCCCCAGCAATTTCCATCAATGCATGGCAGGAAGTTTAAAAGAATTTAGCCAGCCCAACCAGATAGTACAGTATGTGGACGACTTACTCCTGTTCACGGACTCAAGGGAGGAGCACGGCCCACTATTAGCCGAATTATTGAAGTTGCTGGAAAGGAAGGGTTTTAAAGTAAACCCAAAGAAAGCACAAATCGGCCAGCAGGAGGTGAAATTCCTGGGGCTGGCCATCCGCGCTGGAGAAAGAGCCATAGATAAGGCTAGACAGGAATCGGTGCAAGATCTACCGATTCCTAACACAGTAACGGGTGTAAGGTCCTTTTTGGGGTTGACCGGGTACTGCAGGGATTTCATCGAGGACTATGCAGCCACAGCAGCCCCACTACTCCGACTCTTACACAAGGGAGTCGAGTGGTCTTGGGATGAGGGGTGTCAGGCAGCATTCGAGAAGTTGAAAAGGGATCTGCAGACCGCGCCAGCCCTAGGGGCCATAGATGGGGGGGAGGAGATTTTCCTGGAGGTAGCCGCTAGTGGGGACAGCCTGAGTGCCGTGCTGCTCCAGGAGCGACACGGCAAGCTGAGACCAGTAGTCTATTCTTCCAGAGTACTCACGGATGTGGAGAGGAGTTTTTCCAATTGCGAACGGCACCTCCTGGCCACGCATTGGGCTGTGAACAGATCAGTAATCTTCACAGGAACCTCTCCCATCACTCTCCTCACCCATCACACCCCCACAAAGATGCTTCTGGATGGAAGGATTAAGGATGGGACCGTAAGCAGCGCTCGGATTGCACGCTGGACCCTCCTCCTTTCCCAGATGGATCTCAAGGTTAAAGGTCTCTGCGAGCCAAAGCTCGCAGCCAACATGGTATATCCCGGAACAGCCCATCGGTGTTCCGTCGAAGGGGTATGGGAGGTTAACATAGGTTTACGGGCCGGGATACACCCCACAGGCCGCGAGATCTATGTAGACGGTTCCAGCACGGTATCTGCTGGCGAACGACTCACAGGGTGCGTAGTTTATGACCCTATGGCAGACATTGCCTTGGCAATTAAGCTCCCCAGCACTATGAGCGCCCAGCAAGCTGAACTGTCCGCGGTGGCGTACGTGGTTACCCACCCCGAGATCTTCCCAACCCCATACACGATTTGCTCGGACAGCATGTTCACGTGCAATTCGTGTACGGAATACCCCGCCATCTGGTCCCGCCGCGGATATACCTCCGCGGACGGACGGCCTTTAACAGTTAAGCCCTTGCTGGAGAAGATCCTGGCAGCTGTGGGGGAGGAAGGGGAGGTGTTCATCCACAAGGTGAAGGCTCATTCAACCACCGAACCCCGCAGTCAGGGCAACCAGCAGGCGGATGCGCTAGCCAGGGAGGGTGCCCGCAACGGCATTTTCTGGGACCCCTATGGACCCGGACCCGTGGCAGCGATCCGAGATAGGGAGGGAACTCCAGGGAACACAGGGGTGACACTACCCCTAGACCTAAAAACCGTCCAGACCCTGGATCCCACCCTAAAAACAGCCCTCAATGCCATTACTGAGGGAAAGCAGGTAGAGGGTCTGTACAGTACGGCAGACCTCTCAGTCAAGGAAGGCATGCTGTTCCGAGAGGAACAGTGGGTTGTGCCGCAGCAGCACCGGAGGGAATTCCTTCAACTGGCCCATGAGGGTCCAGGGGCAGGACACCCCGGGCCTGAGGTTACCTGGCAACGGGTAGAGCAGGCGGGATGGTGGCCGGGACTTAGAGACGATGTCCACGAGTTCTGTGCAAGCTGTCTTGTGTGCGCTGCAAACAACCCAGGCCCCCAGAAAAGGAAGGTGCCCATGGGGCACATCAGGAGGGTAGAGGGACCATGGCAATCGATTCAGGTCGACTACATAGGGCCCCTGCCCGCCGCCCAAGGCGGCTATAAGTATTGCCTTGTCCTGGTGGATGTGTTCACCAAATGGGTAGAGGCTTTCCCGTGCAGAACAGCTACGGCGCTGGGTACTGCCAAGATCTTGATCCGGGAAGTGTTCTCACGGTGGGGGCTCCCCCGTTTTGTTGAGTCCGACCAAGGGAGTCAGTTCACCGGTCAAGTGATGCAGAACACCCTCATGCTCTTGGGCATTGAAGGAAAGTGGCACGTAGCGTACAATCCCCAGTCATCCGGGATTGTTGAACGCATGAACCGGACCCTCAAGGAAAAGCTGAGGAAAGAGACAATGGGCTCGCCCCAGAAATGGGCGGAGGTCCTGCCTTTAGTCCTCATGGGGATCCGTGCCAGCCAGTCCAAAAGTACGGGGTACTCCCCACACAAATTAATGACTGGAAAGATCATGCGAACACCCACCCATGTACTAGCCCCGGTGCTCACTGAGGGCCAGCTCCAGGAGGTGAAGCGAGACAAGTTCGTCCAAACCCTTTTGGAGCGCCTGAAACAGATTTATGGGCAGGCGGCTGGGAACATGGGGAGACAGCATCAGGGAAATCGACTGTTGCTGGAACCTCGTAAGCAACAAGAGTGGGAAGTCGGAAACCAGGTCATGGTTAGGAACTATGCCCGGGTGGGGAGTTTTGAACAACTGTACATGGGGCCTTACAGCATTGTAGACAAGGCCAGCCCCATGGTTTATGCAGTGAAGGTGCCCCGACATACTAAATGGTTTCACATTAACCAGTGTAAACTGTTTAAGTCGGGTGCACAAGGGCCAACAACAGTGGCCAGGTCTGAGGACAAAAATCCTCAGCCTGCCACAGAGTCACAGACCACACAGGCTGGAACAGTGGCCTGCGTGAAGGGAGGGGTCATCCCATTGGAGTGGGAGGTCTCCCCTCTGATTTGGGTTTCGGACGAGGAGGAGCCCGAACGGCTCGGCCCCGCCGTTGACCCGATCACGGAGGAGGATGAGTCAGAGGACGAAGATCCCACCCTCGACTCAAGCTTAGGGGAGGTAGGGATTGGGGGCGGAGACTCACTACCTGTAGGGACAGGTGAGGTGGAGTCGGACGCCACAGATTCTGGCCCCGGGGGGGCAGAGCCAGAGGGAGGGGAGCCGGAGCCGGCAACTGTGGTGGAACCACAGGCTGTGACGGTGAAGGTCCCGGTCCCCGGTCCGTCAGCCCTGGGAGCCTCGCCCAAGGCAGCCCCTCGTAGGTCGACTCGAACGCCTCAGCCCAGAAAGCAGTGGCCAAGTTCTCCCTATCTTCCCCAACCTCGGTACAGAGCAGCCCGAGAAAGGCACGGTTCCCGTTCAGCAGCGACAGGCTGCGGGGGATCAAAGCCGAAGGTCAGTGCAGCCCCGCCACAGGGAGCGGCACGCTGCAGCCCTCACAGGAATTAGGTAGGCCGCCCGAAGGAGGGCGGCGCTGTACATAGGTTTAGGTAATGATGAGTTAAGTTAGGTAATTGTAATGATAGTTTAAGGTGTGTAAAGTTTAAGATGATGGGGATGTTTAAAAGGTAGTTTTCGGAGTCTGCCCAGAATGTGTGGTTGTTTGGAAGCGGGGTCAGGGGACCCCAGCGTCCGTTTAATTAAGCCAGCACCTATTGGGAGCCTGGCTACATCATCTTATCGATTACAGAAACCAGAGATATGATGGAGAGGATTCTCGTGATACTCGCGGTGATCGGGTGCGGGCTGGCCTACCGAGGCCGCACTAAGGACGTCATCGTGTTCGGATGTTCCGGGGACACAGCCCCCATCGCGACGGATGGGACGGGGAAGCGAGAGGTTGAGGAAACCGGCACATACTTCCACCAAGGGAGGTGGCCAGGTTGGCTGGGAACGAATTCTACGGAATACTCCAGCAATTTTGGTTTCGCCTACCAAGAGACTTCGTTAATGTGCCCTCGGGTGAGGATCCTTGCACCCAGAGCCAGCGTTACCGTGGGAAAGAGGATCTGTTTCGTGTGTAATGGGAACATACCGTTAAGTAGATGGTGGTGGTTACGAAAGCTGGGGAAGGACATGAAGAACTCTACCATCGAGTGGGAACGACTGGGTAACAATACCCATCAGACAATTACGGGGACTCACGGACAATTACGTGTGTGTTGGGACAAATGGTGGGAACCAGATGAAGGGATATATGTCTGTATGTGGGGTTCGAAACGCGTTTGCCCCAAGGGCGTATCCATCTTTTTCCAGAGGCAGTGGCAAGATGAAGGAAAGGGGATGAGATGGGATGTCAGCACTCGGGCGTGCGGAGCCCCATACTCCCCGGTTCCAGTAAACGCCACTGAACTCATCACCCGCCCACGCAAGCCCCTGCCCACGATTCCGGTAGCACTAGCCCAGAAGGAAGGGTGCCCCACCACCACAAAGGGACCCGGGAACGGTCTAGTATTGGTACCCACCGGTCAGGTGCTGTACCAAGGGGTACACTACGCAGTGGCCTCAGTGATTTTAAACCTCACTGAGGTACGATTGCCGGAGTGGTGTCCCAGGGAAACGGAACAATTGTACCAGGTCCTGTTAACCCGAATGTTTAGACAATTTTACGAGTTTGATTTTGCCGACATCGACAAGGCCAAATTGTACACCACACCACAGGAAGTCTTGGATCGGGTAGGAAGGCAAAGAAGGGGTACTGTAAATGACATTTTCACTGCTTTTAACACCGGAACGTCTGTTGTCAACGCTCTAGACAACGTGGAGCTGCAGACACAGATCAATGGTTTAAAGGCCCAGTTAAGGAACATACTGACAAGCGAGAATAAGGTAGTGGGTTCTGAGCTACATGAGGACCAAGCCATGACACTACACTTAAAGGAAATAATTGCTGAGCTGGAGAAACACGCTAGAACGGTAAATGCGCTCATTAAGGAGGATCGGAATGCGTCCGATCAGGCTGCGCAGAACGAGGCCTGTGTGCTATACGGGGCATGGTTACTGGGCGAGGGCCGCAGTAATCTGGAGGATTTAAAACAAGGTTTGGTCCCGTCCTGGATCAGCAACAAGCACTTGCAAGCGCTCCACCCTTTTGAGAACGCATTAAGCCCGTGCCAGCTCAGACTAGCTGCAGAGGCATACCCAGTCCCAGTGGCCTGCGGACGCTCAAATCACACTATTATGGGAATAGTGGTAAGGATGCCGGTGTTGGGTCCCACAGCAAAGCCCGCCCCGGTATACAGGGTGGAGAACATTGGAGTCATTCAGGGGGGTGCGCACATTCGTTACGCAGTGGTCCCGCCTTATGTCATCAGATGGGAGCGTACGATGACAGGCACCGACCTCTCGGGGTGTCGTAGCCGGGGAGCACACATCATCCTGTGTCCCCAGCACATGAATGCCTTTTTGAAACCACAGTGGGGGTTCAGAGCCGCTAGCGCGAAGCCGATAAATTGCACCATGGAGGCAATGGCAAAGGACCATGTGCCCCCGCAGGTGGCATATATCGGAGGTGGGACATATTGTGTCACCACTGCAGCGCCTCACTACCGCCACGGACAGCACGAGTGGTGTCCGGTCAGTGACAGCAGTTTCTGTTTCAAACCCAGGGCTGAAGTTCAAGTGGCACAACAACGGATTGTCCCCATTCCTGCACCCTCCACCGTTCACCTCACTGTAAAAGAGAATTTCACGGACTTTTAGCGATTCGTCACGCATTTTGGTTATGTCATTCCCCCTCTCCCCGAACACCCCACCAAGATTTTAAAAGCTGTTATAGTTTCACAGAAGCATTTCCACACACTGGAGCAGAAGACATTAGAGATAGGGAAAGACATATTGGACATAGTCACCCCACCATGGTGGGACCTGTTCACCAATATAGAGATCCCGGCCTGGATTAGAATAGCATCCCACATCCTAGTAGTGTGTCAGGTTTTAATTGTAATATTTTTATTGTTCATGCATTGCAAGAGAGGCAAACGCCTCCAGAGGCACGAGAACACCGGAGAATGGAGAGAACGCTATGTACGAGTGGGGGAAGAGGACACCCCAGTGTAAGCGGCTAGTATTAAAAGTTAAAGCGGCCCTCCATTTTTGGATTTCAGCCACTGCATGATTTAAGTGTGTGAATACTGTAATGTTATAGCCGTTGGTGAAGTTTTGTTTTGTTTGATTAATAAAAGGTGTATGCAGGTGGTGCAAGGGGCATTGGCCCCTTCACATCTGAATAAATGAATGTGTTATAGTATAAGATAATACTGCCATGATTGTCCAACTGTACACAAGGTAATTATTCTGAAATGGGAACTGCATGTGTCGTGAGGGTCATAGATAGTTAATTACCAGGAATGTTTGGACGTGAGGAATCAGGGAAAATTTGCTCACCGAGGATTATTGATACTTTAAGCAAGCTATCAGTATCACAGGGTGGACTGTAAGATTTGAAATTTTCCGTAATTTAATCACGCAACAAAACAGGATTAATAAGACAGTTTATTGACCAAGAGAAAGCTTGTACAGAAAAACCTTTGATAAAAAGGGGCATACAAAATGGCCGCCGGACCTCGTGATCAGTTTTCTGGGACCATTTGATTTCTGTTACTGCAAGCCAGACAGGCTTGTGGATTGAGGACAGTAAGCCCGCGAAAGCCAGTATCGGGAAAACGAAACTCAGGGAACTGAGCATACATATTAATTGGATTCTAAGTACAAGACAGTTTCAGGTAACAGGATGGGGCCCATCAAGAAATGGGCGGACAATTGAATGAACACTTAAACCCATTTACTGTACAAAGGAAAGACCGTTTAACAGCCATCAAGGGCAATCTCCAGACCGATCAATATGCGAACCGAGTTACGGTGACAAAGTAAAAGACATTATCGGCCAGGAAGGCCAGTTGAGCTATCACCGGCTCCCGTTACAAGACAAAGCGCCCCTGCAGAGATTTCTGCCCGCCAAAAATATTACAAAGACAGGACTATGATTTGGCGGGAGATAAGACTGTCCCAAAAAGGTATAACTATGGATTGAAAAGTCCATCAGGAGCTGAACGCTTCAGAACTTCGTCAGGAGCTTCGGAACTCAAACGGTTCTTCTACGGTACGCTTCTTCTGGAATTCAAGCTTCACCTCGGGTTTTCATTTCTTCAACGCACCGGGACAGACTTTCCGGTTAAGACAGTACTTTTCGGGACGTGGTCGATGTTCGGCCAGGCAAGGCTCGGCCACGACGAGAAGACGACAAGGGTGGCCCGGGTACTTTTGTCGGAAGATCATCGACGACCCAGGCCGAAGAAGAAGACACCCTCAGGAAAACCGACGATCCAGGCCGGAGAAAAAGGACACTCCGGGCCTAGCCCTCCAGGGCCTCAACATACCATTCGACTAGGAATCGGTGACTGAGTCTTCCATGGACATCCGGTTCTTCAACAACTTTTGACGGATTCAGTCATGACGAGCGCTCATCGAGGCTGTGTCCGCTGCCTCATCGCCTGAGAGAGAAAAATAAGCTGCGCCAGAAGTTTCCAAATCCACGTGACGACGGAAAGCTGTGCCAAAGGGGCTGCGAACCCCCTCTTTTGCGAATCTGAAGGTGGTGAGCATGATTCCGAGTTCCTCAAGTCAAAACTTAGTCTAGGTCTAGGGGAGGGGGTAAGGGTAATCGTAATGTGTTTCCCCTTTTACGATGTGCCGTGTGTTCCCCATTTCCATAGAGTTAAGTTTATAGATATGTGTATGCTTGTAGTTACATTAATCTGTGCTTATGACATGTATTTTTTAATGCTGCAAACTGTTTAATAATAAAAGCATCCATTTCATGCTATTCAACCTGGTCTATTGAGTTTTTCTCTGCACTACAGTTCCCTGCACCTAAGTCCAAGGTCTCGAACCGTAGGGGAGAGTGGGTCGAACCACTCAAGGGTAATTATTGCACGAAGCCTGGTAGGAGACCAGAACGAGCAAGAGAAACCCCCTACAAAAGAAATCAGTATTTGTAGGGAAATGGTGTTAAGGAACTTGACGGGATTGAAGGCCGATAAATCCACAGGGCATGATAATCTACATCCTAGGGTACTTAAGGAAGTGGCCCTAGAAATAGTAGATGCATTGCTGGTCATCTTCCAAAATTCAATAGACTCTGGAACAGTTCCCATGGATTGGAGGGTAGCTAATGTTACCCCACTATTCAAAAAAGGTGGTAGAGAGAAAACGGGGAGTTACAGCGTGACATCAGTGTTGGGGAAAATGTTAGAGTCCATTATAAAAGATGTAATAGCAGAGCACCTGGTAAACAGTGACAGGATCGGACAAAGTCAACATGGATTTACAAAAGGTAAATCATGCTTGACTAATCTATTGGAATTTTCTGAGGATGTAACTGGTAGAATAGATAAGGGAGAACCAGTGGATGTGGTGTATTTGGACTTTCAGAAGGCTTTTGATAAGGTCCCGCATAAGAGATTAGCGTGTAAAGTTAAGGCACATGGGATTGGGGGCAAGGTACTGACTTGGATAGAGAACTGGCTGGCAGACAGGAAGCAAAGAGTTGGAATAAACGGCTCTTTTTCCGAGTGGCAGGCAGTGACTAGTGGGGTACCGCAGCGATCGGTCCTAGGACCCCAGCTATTCACAATATATATAAATGATCTAGACGAGGGAACTAGGTGTAATATCTCCAAGTTTGCAGATGACACAAAGCTGGGTGGACGTGTGTGCTGTGAGGAGGATGTCGAGAAACTCCAGTATGATTTGGACAGGTTGGGTGATTGGGCAGAAGCATGGCAGATGCAGTATAATGTGGATAAATGCAAGGTTATCCACTTTGGTGGCAAAAACAGGAAGGCAGATTATTATCTGAACTGTAATAGATTGGGAGAAGGGGAAGTGCAACGAGACCTGGGTGCCCTTGTGCACCAGTTGCTGAAGGTAAGCATGCAGGTGCAGCAGGCGGTTAAGAGGGCAAATGGTATGTTGGCCTTCGTAGCGAGAGGGTTCATGTACAGGAACAAGGATGTCTTGCTGCAGTTGTACAGGGCCTTGGTGAGACCACACCTTGAGTATTGTGTGCAGTTTTGGTCGCTTTATCTGAGGAAGGATGTTCTTGCCATGGAGGGAGTGCAGTGAAGACTCACCAGACTGATACCTGGGATGGCAGGAATGACGTATGAGGTGAGATTGGGTCGATTGGGCTTATATTTGCTGGAGTTTAGAAGAATGAGGGGATCTCATTGAGACTTTTAAAATTTTAACAGGACTGGACAGACTAGACGCAGGAAGGATGTTCCCGATGGCCGGGGTGTCCAGAACCAGGGGTCACAGTCTAAGGATAAGGGGTAAGCCATTTAGGACAGAGATGACGAGGAATTTCTTCACCCAGAGAGTGGTGAACCTGTGGAATTCTCTACCACAGAAGGCAGTGGAAGCCAATTCATTAAATATATTCAAGAAGGAGTTAGCTATATTTCTTAAAACTAAACGGATCAAGGGGTATGGGGAGAAGGCAGGGACAGGGTACTGAATTTGGATGATCAGCTATGATCTCATTGAACGGTGGAGCAGGCTCGAGGGGCCGAATGGCCTACTCCTGCTCCTATCTTCTACGTTTCTATATTTCTATGTTTCCCCCTCACGCCCAAGTATCTTAGGGAAAGGGAGCGGATGCAGCAAAGAAGAGGAGAAGATGCACGCAGAGGGAGGAAGAGGAGGGCCAGGTGGGCACTCAACAGGTGGCTTTACCCACCTAGGGTCTTCAGCGAGCACTTCTCTTATATCCATTTAAGTGCGGAGCAGTGTATTAGGAGGCTACGCTTCACTAAGGAGGTGGTCACAGAACTCTGCCACCTCCTGCAACCAGACCTGCAGCCTCAGAGCAGGGCTCTCCCAGTGGCAGTCAAGGTCATCATGGCCCTCAATTCCTTCGTTTGCAGATCCTTCCAGTCTGCAGCAGCTAACATCTCATAGTTCACCATCCATCGCTGCATCCGGGAGGTCACAGAGGCTCTCTACTCCAGGAGAAGGGATTATGTTGTTTTCTCTCTGAGCAGAGAGAAGCAAGACAAGTGCACATGTGGCTTTGCCAGGATAGAAGGCTTCCCCATGGTGCAGGGAGCCATCAACTGCACACACGTGGCTTTGTGGACACTGCATAACAATCTTGAGAGCTTCCATAAGTGCAAAGGCTACCACTCACTTAACGTGCAGTTGGTGTGCGACCACACCCAGTGATTCCTGATGGTCAAAGCCCGCTATCCTGGCAGCCTTCATCCTGTGTCAATCCGGTATGCCAGCAATCTTCCAGGTGGCTGCTCAGAGACAAGGGTTATCTTCTCTGCACTTGGCTCATGACCCCCCTCTGCAACCCCAGCACCCATGCCCAGCACTCATATAAGAGCCATACTTCCAGCAGGAACATCATCGAGCAGACCATTGGGCTACTGAAGCAACGGTTCCGCTGCCTTGAGCGCTCGGGAGGAGCCCACCAGTACTCAGCAGACTGGGTTTCCTATTTTGTGGAGGTGTGTTGCATGCTTCACAACTTGGCCATCATGAGGGTGCATCCGTCGCCACCAGGGATTGCGGGACCGCCTCAGGAGGAGGGCGAGGGAGAGGAGGAGGAGGAGGAGCAAGAGGAGGAAGATGAGCAAGATGAAGAGGGCAAGAAGGAAGGGAGGAGGCAGGCAGCCAATCCTCATTCCAAACGGGCTGTCCGTGAACGCCTCATCAGACTCCAATTCCAATGAATGAAACCCCAGATCCCCGTTGCTCACCATATCCCCATCATACCATCCCTCTGTCATGGAATATTACAGCATCCTCCTGGGCACAAAGCTGAAATGAGAGCCACCACAAAAGATTCCGAATAAAATTCTTAAATTTATCAACATTCAATTCGCACAAACGATATCAACTAATCACCCTTGTGCAATCCCTTAGTGCCTGTCATTTGGGTGCCCTTTCCTCATCTAGTGCTCCTATGAAGTGCTCTCTGTTGTAGCCGTGTGTTAATTGAGACACGGAATGCAGGAGTTGGTTTCACAGGTGTTTACTGAACAAAGTCTGGAGGTGAACTAACAGATACAAGACACTATACAGGCTTATATAGCCCGAGTGGCCATTACCGGCATTACAGTACACAGGGGCTCTTAAAGGCACATACACCACACTCTCCCAGTGGTTGGTGGAGGGCTCCCCGGGGAGTTTCCATGCGGAAGATTTCAGATGGCCTTGCAGGATGACCTCGAGCAGCTCTTGACCTAGAAGGTTCGGCTGAAGACTGCACCACCTCGGCATGGGCGGCAGCAGTCTGGGCTGGCTGCCTGACAGGCAGCGGCAAGGGCAGTGGCACTGGTGGAACAGGAATGCTGTCATCCTGAGAGAGGACAGCAAGGTCCTGCTCCACTGGCCCACTGCCATTCCCCGGGGAGGCGCCTCGCCATTCCTTACAATCTGTTGGAGCACAGATTGCTGAGCTGCTGCAAGACCCGGTCGACAGTGGTAAACCCAGCCATGATGGTAGTAGTCTGAGCTTAGGTGGCAGCAAGCTGAGACTGCACGAGAGCGGTCTGCACTTCCACTACAGCACTAAGACATTGGGTCGCTTCCGCCTGTACTGCAATGGCAGCCGCGACATCGCCCATCACACGCACTATCATGTCTGGGTCGACACGGTCTCTTCGGGAGTTTTCCATCAATTCAAGCCTGGAAATCCTGAGCTCCAAGCTCTGCACAAAGCCCCAGGCAGACGCCTCCATGCTCCTTGACATTGCCAAAAGGCTCGCTGGCAGGCTTGCCATTGTATCTAGCAATTCGGTGTGCATGCCCATCACCCTTCTTCTGAAGGCTGCCCTATCGAGGTCCTCATCTGAGTCCTGTGCAGCAGAACTCGCACGCGAACTTGCCCTCCGAGGAGCTGGCCCCCGAGCTACCCTTTCCCCCTGGCTTTGCTGCAGCCCACTTGTGCCTGGTGCCTCACACTGTGCGGTCCCGCTTTTACACTAAATGCTAAAGTACATTTAGTGCCAGTATCTGAGCTGGTGTCTGCAAATGACAGATGCAGTGATGCTGTGTCTTCTTCTTCGTCTTCTCCCCCCTCGCTCACCTGCATCGTCTCGGGGACAGGCTGCTCGGGTGCTTGGTCACAATTATCTGAAAGCAGAAAGACACAAGAGTTGGATTATGGTGAGGGAACGGGAGGGCAGAAAGCAAAATATGCATGCATACAGCATCAGCAGCTTGAAAGTGAGAAAAGATTTTGGGATGAGGGGGAAGTGGGATGTGAGAAGAAGGATTAGGAATGAGCATACTGTTATTGTCCCCAAGGGATTTAACCTTGCTGGTTGCCCTGGCCTCCATGATCTGCCGCCCAATGATCTCCAGCACTCGCTCATCCAGTTGGCTGAGGTCCTGCATGGCAACTTGCCCCCCACCTGTCTGCCGCTGCTCCCTCCTGTTATGCGTGATCTTGGCCTGCAAGAGAAAGGGAAGTGTGTGAGTGAGTGTAGTGCAATGTGTTTGGATGATGTGCCTACCATGGTTGAATAGCTGTCAGGGTGTGCAGGTGTGAGATGTGAGTGTGAGTGTTGCAGCAATGGTAAGGTTGTGAGGGTGAAGTGAAGCTTTGATTGTGAGGTGTGAGTGGTGATAGGTAGAGATTGTTGGTCGGTGAGTGATGGGGGTGTGGTGCATTGAGCAGTGTGTGAGGCTTGTGGTGGAGATGGTGGGATATAGCATTTGATGACGCCTTCACTCACCTTGGCCTGCCGTGTGAGGTCATTAAACTTCTTGCGGCTCTGGATCGTGGACTTGGGGACCACAGTGCTGATCATCACGTATTTGGCTATATACTGCCAGAGCCTTCTAGATATATGGGGTGAGGGTTTCCTACCAGTCTGCGGGAAGAGGACAGCCCACCTCCTCTCCACGGCCACCACCAGTATCTCCAAAGGCTTATCTGAGGAACTTCGTGCTTTCTCCCTGTGCTGAGGCTCAGCCATCTGTGTCCAGTACTGTCTGCTTCCAGGTGGAGTTTGAACTAGATTGACAATGAGGTGCTGTAGCATCAATGCACATCCCCTTTAAGTACTGAATAAAGCCTGTGCCAAATATGACTAGGAATTAGACGGGACCCGATATTGGCCCACCTGTTGAGCGGTAAGCCAATGAGCAGCGGTTTTAGCACCATAATCATATTAATGAGGACTGAGTGCAAATTTTGCATGCTACCTAGACCATTTTGACCCGGTGCAGCTTTATAGCGTTGGGCCATGACACCGCCTGTTTTCTGGCCATATCCAATTAAAATGTTTTAAAGATACAGCCTTAGTCTATGTGATTAATTATATAGGCCAAGACTGCTCTTTAAATTATATGTCCCCCTGTAGGAATCGTCAGATCCCTAGCTGAAATACTGAGGTCGAGTCAGTCCGATAATTAAACGAAGTTTAATGTAAACTAAAGAACAAACAATGGAATGCAGGAGAAACAATCAACAGGTCTTTTCTTAAGGCTGGCTTCACGAGGTCTGACCTGGGAACCTCCCAGCCTGACGTCATGACATCATCACGTTTCCCGCCGTTCGGGACGTCACGTGACCAACATGATGACGTCATTGCGCTGGTTCTGGAACTTACCGAGAACAGGTTATTTATAAACAGTAAACAAATATAGGTGCTGTAGCACTCTGTTAAAGGCAGTTATATAGTCATATACAGGAGTCCCTTGGTGGCTTTGCCACACCCCTCCACGGCCATAGCAACCCTGTACGCCACAAACATTGGCATTCATAGCACTCAGTGTTGCCAGGGCACTAATGATACGAAATATGACATATTTCCATTATTTACGTGTATTTTGAATACACAACCAATATTAAGGGGAATGTATTCTGTATTCCACATCACTTTTGGAAGTGGCAGAGGGCACAATGAGGCAGTCGAGTGACTGTCTGATTGGGTTCCTGGCCCGTCAGCTGAAAATATGCCAATGAGTTGGTGCACAGCTTTTTTATGACGTGCAGAGGAAGAAATTTAAATGTTAAATGTACTGAAGGGAATGCAATGGATTGCACAATGATCAATTAAATTCCATCTGGCTCAATTTTAATTTTTTTTGTAAAGAAAAATGCATTTTCTTCAGTTGCCCTGGAGCCAGAGAGCCTACACTACCACAGGCTCCTGAGGCCTGCAATGCTGATTTCCCTCTCTCACCGAAGGCAGACTTCATGACTTCAAGTAATGAAGGAATCCTGATGGGAGTCCACCAAAAATATAAAAAAGAGCCTGACCCAGGGAAATCAGCAAGAACAGGAACATAAGCATGGTGTGGGCAGATGTCCTACCCCAGTTATGGGGGCTGGGAGGAAAACAGGCCCCACCATGTCTAAATTTAGTATTTTTAGAACACCCGAATAATGCTGCAGTCTTACCAGGACTTCCCTCCTTTAGGTTAACCTTTTTACTGTTGTTGTTGACTTTATTCTCTCTCAGGCACACATCTATAATATATGAAACTAGCTGGGGGGAGCCCGGCTTTGCCAGGGCTGTTTTGGGCTGGGCGGTTTAAATCGAGTGCCAGGCTTTGGGCCCTGTCTGTGTCCCTCTGTGAATCTGCTGGCGGGCAACATTTCTACCTTTTAATACCTTGAAAGATGAAAGTGAAAGTACTTATAAAACGTTTTTGGTAAATCTTATGTTATTTTTAAAAGAGAAACTAACTTTTTCAAAGCTGGATAAGGAGAGTAGTTTGAGCTGCAACCAGTGAAAGAATGGCTGGCAGACCCCTGAGATGAAAACGATTAGTCCCGCCCACACACACACTTAATACCTTGAAAGATGAAAGTGAAAGTACTTATAAAACGTTTTTGGTAAATCTTATGTTATTTTTAAAAGAGATACTAACTTTCAAAGTAGTTTGAGCTGGAAGCTGCAAGCACTGAAACAATGGCTGCCAGATCCCCGAGATGAAAACGATTAGTCCCGCCCACACACACACACACCGATTGGCCAACCATCAGGGGACCGTACTGTAGGATTGGTCAATCGTGACGGCACAGGATTGGCCGAACCTTGACGTCAGTCAATCAATGCTAGCAGATAATGAGTTTAATTTTGAAGGTTTTTTGCATAAGGCACGAACAATTTTCGTCCGACCGAAAAGTAAATACGCTTACCAGCGTCCCGGAAGCGTAAGCTTTCTTCGGAGGTAACGCGCGCGTAGGTACGCGGTATAACTTTCGAGCGCATAGCCGGACAGACGCACACCCGAGGACAGACAGACAGAAGGACAGACAGACAGACAGATTGACCGCTTTATATATATATAGATACAGTAACTCATCTCAGAATTCCAAAGGTAGTGTGCCTGTAGCTGGTGCTTTCACTATAACGTTATGTGACAAATGGGAACCAATGGAGCACCAGCTAATATTATGTGATAGCCCAAACAGTACCTTGAGTGAATCCTCAAACTAAGCAGAGAAAGTGAAAGGAAAGAATATGGCCACAGATGCCAGCTATTCTTGGAAAAGAAAGCAACAGAATCCGAAATTGAAGGCCACAGATACAGGAAAGATTTGGTTGCAGCCTCATCCCCTGCTTGTTGTGTATGTACCTTTAAGGGAATAACTGGTCTTAGACTGCAGTACCGGCAGTGACCACCCCTGTATAAAAGGCCCTAGCAGGCTTCTGTAGTTTCAGTTTCAAGCTGCCTCTTGTTCAGTAAAGTACCTGTTAAACTGTTCTCCCGAAGTCCGTGTATTATTGAGGCGCAGACTTTACAGTGGCGACGATTAAGTTCGAACTCACCTGCAGTGTGGCATCATCTCACGGGGATCTCGCCTGAAAGGGAGGTCCTGGAAGGTCGTAGTCTGAGCAACGGGCGTCGACCGAGGGCAACCGCCCAAAGAATCTATCGGTGTTTGGAGAATTGCGGGAGAGACTGTGGTTCCAGCGAATCGTGCTGGTAGCAGGTAGCGCGCTGACCCTTCCGGACTGCGGCGGGCTCAAGCTCGATCGAGCGGCTCTACAAATCGGTCCGCGCAGCGTCGCCGGGAAAGGAAAACAAGAGAGAGAGGGTGGAGCGCACAGGGCACGGTCAGTGCTCGAGAACAGGACAGCGGAGAGAAACTAAACGGGGGGGAAGGAAAGCGAGATGCGCCGAAGCTGTGGGTTGCCGCCATTACCCCGTAGAACGCTAGGAGCAGCGTGGCAGTAAGGGGAAGAAGCAAAAGCGCGGGAGGCGCCATTTTATCCCATTGGGGAAGAAGCAAAAGCGCGGGAGGCGCCATTTTATTCCATTGGGGAAGAAGCAAAAGTGCGGGAGGCGCCATTTTAAATTGCCCAAGATGCCGAAAAGTGGCAGTGTCACTGCTTTCGACAACGAGGTAGAAGACTGGACCACGTATGTGGAAAGAATTGAAGTGTACTGCAAGGCAAATGAGGTGGCTGATGGAAAGAGGGCGTCGGTATTATTAAATCTGCTATTATTAAATAGCTATTAAACCAGCTAAACCAATGGAGAAAAGTTTTGAGGAGATTGTTCATATCTTACAGGAACATCTAAGCCCTACACCACTGCTGATAGCAGAAAGATTCAAGTTCCATAAAAGAAACCAGCACAAAGATGAGAGCAATGCTGACTATCTTACGGAACTACGCAAGTTATCGAAGCACTGCCAGTTCGGAGCAGGACTGGCAGACACCTTACGGGATAAGTTTGTCTGCGGGCTCCAGAGTGAAGGAACCCAGAAACGACTACTTTCAAAAAAGGACCTGACGCTAGAACAGGCTTTCAGCGTGGCACTATCCTACGAAGCAGCAGCACGGGGAGCTGCGGAAATACAACAGAAACCACAAGAATACAGCATTAACGAAATGGCGTATGGAGCCGAAAAGTGCTATCGCTGCGGCAGAACAACCCATGAGCAGAAGGACTGCTGGTTTAAAGACAAAATATGCAGGCAATGCGGGAAAATGGGACATATAGCAAGAGTCTGCAGGTCGGGAAAGAAGACCAACATGACAAGAGCTACTAAGGAACAGTACAGGAAAGTAAAGAAACTGACAGATAGTAGTTCAGAAGATCAGGAGAGTGATAAGGACTCCGGGAGCAGGCGACTAAGTTGTTTAAAGTTACACAACGTGATCGCAAAAGAAGATCACCGAACCATTTGGGTCACCCTCATGATAGCAGGGTCCCCAGTGAAGGTGGAATTGGACACAGGATCAGCCCTAACTGTCATGAATCGACGAGACTATGAGCGGCTATTCTCACACATACCCTTAAAGGACACGTCCATTGTATTGAAGACATATACGGGTCAAAAGGTCTACCCCAGAGGAAAAGTAAGGGTGCCAGTTGAACATAACGGAAAGGAAACACAGAAACTATACATGTATATACTACGAGATGGAGGACCACTATTATTGGGACGTGAATGGATCCGAAGACTACAATTGGATTGGCATTCCATTCTGGCACTAACTGTGACTGACAAAAAAGATGATGACGTCGCACCTGGACGTCTGTCACAAATACTATCTGACGCGGTAGAGGTGTTCCAACAAGGACTTGGAACTCTAAAAGGAGTAAAGGCTACCATAAAGATTGAGGATAATGCAACCCCAAAATATTTCAAGCCCAGACCGGTGCCATACGCGATACGCCCAGCTGTGGAAGCTGAACTGGAGAGTCTGGAGCATTCGGGGGTGCTGTCTAAGGTGGACTGGAGCGAGTGGGCCACACCCATCGTTCCTGTAATGAAGAAAGCATTGAGCAGCACGCCTGGGGAGCCAAGGAAGGTTCGCATCTGTGGGGACTTCAAGGTGACTGTGAACCCAGTCCTGCACACAGTACAGTATCCGCTTCTGCGGATAGGAGATATTTTCGCCTCACTATCTGGAGGGAAACGTTTTACAAAGATTGACCTGGCTCAAGCGTATCTACAAATGGAGGTGGAAGAAGCATCTAGGAAATACCTCATGATAAACACTCACAAAGGCCTTTACCAGTACAATCGACTGGTATTAGGGGTAGCATCAGCCCCGGCTATGTGGCAGAGGGCAATGGAACAAGTCCTGCAAGGGATCCCGGGGACCCAGTGTTATTTGGACGACACCCTGGTTACGGGCGAAAATGACAATGAACACTTTGCCAACCTGAAACAGGTGCTCACGAGATTGCAGGAATATGGGCTATGAGCCAACCGTCCCAAATGCGAGTTCTTCAGGAGACAAATCTCGTATTGTGGCCACATGATTGATGAGGAAGGGTTGCATAAGTCGCCGGACAAGATTGAGGCTGTAGTCAAGGCTCCAGCACCAGAAAATGTGTCGCAACTGAGGTCGTTCCTCGGGTTGGTGAACTACTACCATAAGTTCTTGCTGAATTTATCTACAATTCTGCACCCACTGAACGCCCTCCTTCAAACTGGTGTAACATGGAAATGGAGTGATGAGTGTAAGCGTGCCTTTCAGGAATGTAAATGCCAAATCACTTCAAAAGAAGTATTGGCCCACTACAACCCAACACTACTGATTCGGTTGGCATGTGATGCGTCACCTTACGGCACTGGAGCGGTGCTGTCACACAAATTCCGTGACGGTTCAGAGAGGCCAATAGCCTTTGCATCGCGCTCGCTAACCTCAGCCAAGCGTAACTACGCCCAGATTGACAAGGAGGCCGTCAGCCTGGTGTGGGGGGTGAAGAAGTTCAATCACTATCTGCACGGGCAGAAATTCACCCTACTGACTGATCATCAACCCCTGGTCTCAATTTTTAACCCAAAGAAGGGCGTTCCGGTGATGACGGCACAACGGCTGCAAAGATGGTCACTTTTTCTAGGGGCACATCAGTATGACATAGAGTACAAAGGTACGAAACAACATGGAAACGCTGATGGGCTGTCGCGCCTACCGTTGCCTACGGCGGAAGAAGCACATGCAGTGGACCCGGTGGAGATATTCCATGCGACCATAGTCGAATGTTTGCCGGTTACAAACGCAAGTATTGAGAAGGGAACCCGAAATGACCCGACACTCTCTCGGGTCTATGATTTGACGGTGAAGGGATGGCCAGCATATGGCGACTCACTGTTGCCAGCATTCTCGCCAAGGAGGGAACAGCTGTCAGTGTGCCGGGGAATCTTGATGTGTGGATCCCGAGTGGTGATTCCACCCAAGTTGAGAGATAGAGTACTCAATGAGCTTCACAAGGGTCATCTGGGAGGGGTAAAAATGAAGAGCCTAGCCAGGGCGTTTGTGTGGTGGCTGGGAATCGATAAAGAAATCGAGGATATGACCAAGAGATGCATAGGATGCCAGAAGGTCCAAAACGCTCCACCACAGGCCCCGCTACATCCATGGGAGTGGCCCTCATCTCCATGGCAATGGGTACACATTGATTTCGCTGGTCCATTTATGGACTCAATGTTTCTAATCGCTGTGGACGCCCATTCGAAATGGCCAGAGGTCATTAAAATGTCCTCCAGCACCATGGAGAAAACTATTGCAGTCCTAAGTCTTATGTTCATTAATAAATAGACATGCTTATTATGAACACAGCTAGCTTTTGCTAGTTACTTTATTGAGCACATGTGGACTAGGTACAGTATCTGTAGAGGCTTCCATCTTGACTGCTGCCTTGTGGGTAGCCTAGTGCCTCATGGGTAATGTAGTCTTAATATACATACAGCTGGGTAGTGTAGTCTTATTATATACATACAGCTTTACACAGCTCTACGGCTCCACCTAGTGTCCACTATAGAATGACATGTTATTGATCATTACATCCCCCTTTCTTTGAGGTTTAACAAAATCAATATCAATCAACTTTCAAGAAACCAATAAAGATAATATCAGTAACACTTTTGTTAGTGCTCTATAAACATAAATATTTTCAAAACAGTCAACACATTTTCAAAGCTTTACATTTTACTCAAAGATTAAGTCTATTAGGCTTTTTTATTTCACGTGTGGATCTTCTCAACACGGGTAAGTCTGATGTGTCTTCATGAGATTGTTCTGGCGGTGAATGACAAGATGCAGTTGCGGCATTGTCATCAATCTGCTCTTGTATAGATCGAGGTCTCCTTGCGATCTTTGCTTGGAGAGGGTTTCAGTGTTTCCTTCACTCTTCATGCCATAACTCTCAATGTAGTCAATGCACTCTCGAAAAACTGCTGGCAGCTGGATCCCATCATACAGCATAGTCCTCTCAGCAGCCTCGGCTAATGGAACACCAAAGATTGGCCTGAGGGAAGAAGGAGTATCCACCGGAACTGCTTCCTGCTCTGGTGCAGGCTTCTTGTTATTCTTTTTCTCTTTCCACTGCTTAACAACATCTGCTGCGGTTATATCTTTGGACTTTTTCTCCTTGTGTTTTTCCTCTTTGTGCTTTCCTTCCTTTGGCTTCTCTTTGACCTTAAAGTCTTTTTCTTTCTTCTTGGAGATTCTAGGCTTTTTGAAGACATGGATACCCTTTGGCCTTTTCATCCTTGATGGGCTCTCTGCTTCATCACCTGAGTCATCTGGTCTGCTTATGGCACAGTTTATACGGTAGACTCTCTTGACCAGTTCTAAGTCTTCACAAGCTTTGTCACCTAGTATCGAATCAAGTCTTTCAGCCACAACAGAAAACATGAGATGATGCACTTTGTCTTTGACTGTCACTTTAAGTCTGCATACACCTAAGCTATCTATTTTCTGTCCATTATAGCTCTTCAGTAGTAATGACTTTTTCTGTATTTTGGGCTTTTCTTTCATATTTTTAATGTCACTCATACTGATTAAGTTTGCTTTTGCCCCAGTGTCCAGTTTCAATGTAACTAATGCTCCATTTATCTGCAGTGGGATCATCCATTTGTCCACTTTTACTGCATTGCCTTTATGTTCAGCATTGTCCATTTCTGAGGGCTGCACATTTTCTGTATCTTTTTTGATATCGTCACATGACACCATTCCTACAAAAAATGTTTCACTTAAATCAGTGCCCTCAATCACATTAACTTGTTGCCCTTTCGTTGTTTTTACTTTTGAAAAGCATTGTTTGGCAAAGTGATTCTTTCCATTACACTTTGTGCACATTTTTCCAAACGCTGGGCATTGTCTTAACTGGTGTTTGTAACCACAGCGTTTACAATTAAAAATTTCATCCTCCGATTGCTTTTCATTTCTGTTCTGCCCACGTTTCTTCCCCTTGTAGGACACAGCACCGACAGCAGCATTATCACTCATTACAATCGCATCATTACTGATTTCACTGAAAGTCTTCGCGTGCTTTCGAGCTAGCTCGCTGGCTTGGCATATTTTCACTGCATTTTCCAAATTTAGTTCGGTTTCTCTCAACAGACGTTCCCTGACTTTTTTATCATGAATACCAAACACAATCTGGTCACGAATCATGGATGATTTCAGCTCAGAGAAATTACATGTCTGTGCTTTCAGTTTCAGATCAGTTATAAAGCTATCAAAAGTCTCATTTTGTTGCTGTGTCCGAGAACGGAAGATGTATCTTTCATAGGTCTCATTCTTTTTGGGAGAGCAATGTGCATCAAATTTTTTTAGCACATCTACTAATTTTTCTCTGTTCTCCTCTGGATTAAATACAAATGTATTAAATACCTCTATCGCCTGTGGGCCTGCAACCGTAAGCAGCAACGCTATCTTCCTTGTGTCTGGCTTCATACCGAATCCGATGGCTGCAATGTAGAGTTCGAATTGTTGTTTAAAAGTCTGCCAATTGAAGTTGATTTTTCCTGTGAGTTTCAAACGCTCTGGTGGCTTGAAATTCTCCATTTCGCTTTTCACAATTTTCAGCAGATCTTCACCATCCTGGTACCATCTTATGTTCATTAATAAATAGACATTCTTATTATGAACACAGCTAGCTTTTGCTAGTTACTTTATTGAGCACATGTGGACTAGGTACAGTGGCCTAGAAATTCAGTATAGTCACTTTTGGGGCGGTAAAGTCGGGCGGGCGCTAAAGTTAACGCCCGCCGGAAAGTGGAGGCCACTTTGCCGAAATTCAGTAGCTTTGGCCAAGGAGTTTGGGCGAGCGCTGAAACTGGCGTTGCACTCCTATCTTTAGGCGCTAAGCCGGCGGTGCGGACTGATAACGCCGAGGCCGGGCGCAGCGCAGGTGCGGTCATGTTTTGATTGACAGCAGACACCCTGACGCCGGCCAGCTCTTAAAGGGGGAAGGGCCGACTTTGTCTGCAGCCACGCCCTGGATAGTGGAGCCCTGCAGCTAGGCCTGAACACTGCTGGTGGACCCAAATAGCGCCTGAAGCCATGCAGAAGGCCCGTGAACAAGCGCAGCGCTTCTCAGAGCATGCTTTGAGGGTGCTGCTTAGGGGGTTGGAAAAGAACAGAGAGATCTTGTGCCCGGACAGTGGCAAGAAGGCTCCCAGGAGGCAGTACAGGAGAGCCTGGAGGGAAATCACCCTGAGGGTGTCAGCCAACAGCGATGTCCCCAGGACTGCTGACCAATGCCGCAAGAAGTACAACGACCTCAGTCGGTTGGTCAGGGTGAGTACCCTTTCCAGTGTCCTCCTCATCCTTGCATGTGCACCTCACATTATGGGCAAAGGGACCTCAAAGGCCTAATGGCCAGCCCTCCTCCCGCAGCTATGGCACTGGCATGATCATCAATAGCACTCTCTGCACTTAACACACTGGCCAAGCTATTCGACCAGGGGAGGCAGCGCACACAACAACAGGGCACCACACTGTACTTAGAGGCCGTCCTTTCTCTTGCAGGCCAAGCTGGTGCGGAATTTGAAGAGCCAGACTGTCACCGGGGAGGCCGTCCCCAGTTCCAGCAGCTCAGTCAGCTGGAGGAGAGCGTGGCTCGACTCGTGCGTGGCCGGGTGACTGGCCCCGTTGCTATTGGAGATGCCGACCCTGTGCTGGGACCCAATGGTAAGGACATGACCGTTTGGACCTCTCTGGTTCCCCTTGTGCTTCAGATCTACATCCTTTGCCACTGTCCCACCAATGCGCATAATGGCACCACTCATGCCTCCCTCGCTGACGCCCTGTCCTCACTCTAAAGCTACTCTTGTGCCTTCCTGCTTTCAGCTGGTGAGGAGGAGGTCCCTGAAGCTGAGAGTGCCAGTCCCTCGGAAGAGGAGGACGACGAGGACCAAGAGGAAGGCGGCACATCGGGGGAACCCTCATCCGCGCCAGGGGATGGCAATGGAGGGGACACGTCTTGCCTGGAGGAGAGCCAGGGGGAAGTGTTGCAGGGGGGTGTAGCTCCTGGGCCCAGTGGCGTCCAGGCACACGGGAAGGGTCGGGCAGCACGGCGGCCTTCTCCCCAGAGGGGGGAAGTGTTGCAGGGGAGGGCAGTTGCTGGGCCCAGTGGCGTCCAGGCACGCGGGAAGGGTCGGGCAGCTCGGCGGCCTTCTCCCCAGAGGGAGAGTCCGCCCTCCAGTCCGGAGACAGTCCTCGCCCAGGAGGTGCGCCTCCTTGATGAAATGTCCGCGGCCTCGGAGCGGCGCCACAACGAGTTCATGGGGGTTGTGGGACAGTTGCCTCAGGCCATTGAGTCCCTGGCTCATAGTGTGGCCAATTTCGGGGACTCACAGGCCAGGGGTGTCGAGCAACTCACGGCAGCACAGGCCAGGGGTGTCAAGCAACTCGCGGCAGCACAGGACGCGAGTCGCGAGTTCATGAGTGGTGCCGTCCAGACACTGGCTGATCTGATGCGGGCACAGACCAGGGCAGTTCGTGCACTCACTTCTGCCACACTCGCTGTGTCATGGAAGCATCGCCAGGGCACCCGCCGCCCTGCTGCAGCACAGCGGCCTGGCCTTCACCAGATTGCAGCGCTTGCTGCAGTGCCAGGCCGGCCGAGTGCCAGTGTCTCTGGCGACCAGCGAGCGCCTGGCATCAGCCAGCTTGCCCCCATTGCTGCAGCTGCCACTGCCACTCCCCCAGCCAAGGTGCGACGAGCTGCTGGAGAGACTGATGCTGGCCAGCCACAGCTGCAGCAGTCAGCAGCCCGCCCCTCCAGGGCCGGACCTCGTCTAGGCCGACCCCCAAGGGCATCTGCCGTCACGCATTGTGCCCCTCAGGAGCCTTCCCCCAGCCTTGCAACACCCACAGGGCCCAGGTTGAGGCGGAGCAACAGGTCGGGCAGGGGCCGGAGAAGCCTGCACAAGGACTCGCCCTCTCGGCACACCAAGTAGAGTGTGTTGCCAACTGTTTTCTTTATATGGGGGTATTTGTGTTCTGGAGGGGGGGGGCTTATTTTGGTAAGGCCGAAGATGAAGGCAAATGTTTTTTTATATGGGGGTGTTTGTGTTCTGGAGGGGGGGGGCTTATTTTGGTAAGGCCGAGGATGAAGGCCAATTGGAAGGACAGTTTTTGTTATTCCTCCCCAGGTTGTGGGAGTGAGATATGTTTTTGACTGTTTTTTGGGGGTCTTGTCTGTTTTTCTGTTTCATGTGGGAAGGGCCCTGAGTTTGTTAAATAAAGCTTTTTATTTATTCAGCTTGTCCAGGTGTCATGTTTCAAGTGGTTGTTGCGTTAACCGGCTGAGGGCTTGCGGAGCAGCTGCATTCAGGTGCGTTCATTGCCACAAGCCATTCCCTGACAGGGGGCCTAGAAGTGTCGTTCAATAAGCCGCCGGCGGACGGCCCTTGGACCTTGTGGCTCCCTCCTGGGCTGGTACTCCTCCTCCTCCTCCTCCTCCTCATGGTCCTCCTGCTCGTCCTCCTGAGATGGTGGTCCAACGCGAGGTGGCAGTGCCTGAGTCCTGCGGATAGCCAGGTTGTGCAGCATGCAGCAAACGACGACGAACTGGGAGACTCTATCCGGCGAATACTGTAGAGATCTGCTGGAACGATCCAGGCAGCGGAACCGTTGCTTGAGGACGCCAATCGTTTGCTCTATGATGTTCCTTGTGGCTTGATGGCTTTCGTTGTATGCCTCCTCCGCAGGGGTCCTGGGCGCGCGGAGCGGGGTCATGAGCCATGTGCACAAAGGGTAGCCCTTGTCCCCGATAAGCCATCCCCTTGGTGGAGCCTGTGCCTCGAACATGTCAGCCACAGTAGTCTGGCGCAGGATAAATGCATCGTGGCTGCTTCCTGGAAAGCGGGCATTGACAGCTAGGATGCGCTGCCTGTGGTCACACACCAGCTGTACATTGAGGGAATGGTAGCCCTTCCGGTTGTGGTAATCCTCGGCATTGTCGCTAGGTGCCCGCATAGCCACATGCGTGCAGTCAATGGCGCCCTGCACCATGGGGAAGTCGGCGATCCTGGCAAATCCGACTGCACGCTGCTCCTGCCTCTCTAGGGTCATGGGGAAGGAGATGAATTGGTGTCTCCTTGCGAAAAGGGCATCGGTGACCTGCCGGATGCAGCGATGCACGGCGAACTGGGAGATGTTCGCTATGTCCCCAGCAGCGGCTTGGAAGGAGCCGCTTGCATAAAAGTTCAGAGCCACCGTGACCTTCACTTCCACCGACAGAGACGTCCTGCACATCAGCTGTGGACGCAGATCTCTGTGAAGCAGCTGGCAGATCTCTGCAACCACCTCCCTTCTGAAGCGCAGCCTCTTAACACAATGCGCGGCAGTCATGGTGAGATAGGACACCTGCTGCCGGTATTCCCTGAGTGGGTAAGGCCTACGTTGCCGACGCCTGATGGCCCCTCTGCGTCTAGGCATGGCTGGCCCTCTCACACAGCGTCTGCAAGCCCTTCACACATAATGCTGGAACTGAGGGTTGGAACCCCATGCAACCCCCATAATACACTTGCAAACAGTGAAATCACAATGAGTCTAATTTCCAAGCTCTGGCCAGAAGCCAAAAATACCTCTCCTATGTTGTCCCAAATCAGTAAGGTCTGTTCCTTGGTCTCTGTCCAGAAATCCAAAGCACTAAAGTCATTGCAGCAAAATGGCTGGCCTTTATAGTTCAGTCTAAGTGCCCTTTAATTAGCGCTCCCCGAGGCCCGCAGGGCCTCTGCTGCGTTCCAGTTCACAGTTCTTAACAGCGCCACGCCCACATTGGGCGGGCGCCACTGAATTTCCGGTTTGGGGCGCACAAACAGCGTTGCACGACGAAATGACGTCATAAGCTGCGCGCGCAGCTGAGCGGGCGCAAACACTTTGCGCCGGCGCTAAATGTCAACTGAAGTTGGGCGTAGGCACAGATCGGACTGCGCCCGGGCGCTAAGTGCCTAGCGCTGGAAATCTACCCCTCTTAAGGCGTTAACGGCTGGCGAATGCTACTGAATTTCTAGGCCAGTATCTGTAGAGGCTTCCATCTTGACTGCTGCCTTGTGGGTAGCCTAGTGCCTCATGGGTAATGTAGTCTTAATATACATACAGCTGGGTAGTGTAGTCTTATTATATACATACAGCTTTACACAGCTCTACGGCTCCACCTAGTGTCCACTATAGAATGACATGTTATTGATCATTACACAAAGGACCATCTTTGCCAGGAATGGGTTGCCAGAACAGATCTGTTCTGACAATGGCCCACAGTTTGTGCCTGAGGATTTCCGGAGGTTCCTGACGAATAATGGGGTGAAACATTACACATCTGCCCCATATCATCCAGCCACAAATGGATTGGCTGAGAGGTTTGTTCAGACCTTATAAAAGGCCATAAAGGCAATGTATAATGACGACATACCACTGCAACACAAGGTGGATAACTTCCTGTTTGCTTACCGGAATGCGACACATGCAGTAACCAACCAAACTCCAGCCGTACTGTTTTTCAACCAGAGACTAAGATGTCGCTTAGATTTGCTCAAACCAAACATAAGACGAGATGTTGAGGATAAGCAGTTCCAGCACATAAATGAGAAGCCAACCAGGAGCTTCAAGATAGGGCAACCAGTCTTGGCCCGCGACTACCGAACAGAAAAATGGCAGCCAGGCACGATATGCACACAGCAGGGACCACTAATGTACACAGTGGACGTTGGAGAGAGCATCGTGAGACGCCATGCTGACCAGATTCTAGAGTCACAGGAACAAGCCAAACCTGTACCACAAGCATGTGCACCTGGTAATGAGCCCGAAGTACAGATTGCGCCTACCTCAGAAGCAGGGGTATTGGAAGCTGACGAACCAACCAATGACAATAAGCCAGAATTGACTCCATCACCAGAACAGGATACTCGAGAAAGGCGCTATCCAGTCCGGATCAGGAAGCCTCCTCAAAGACTGAACTTATAAATGACTATTTCAGTTGATGTATATATTACTGAGAAAATTGTAATTGTAATTAGTTATTATTTAGTTGTTAAATGAATGTTATGTACTGTTTATCTAAAAGGGGAGGAATTGTTGTGTATGTACCTTTAAGGGAATAACTGGTCTTAGACTGCAGTACCGGCAGTGACCACCCCTGTATAAAAGGCCCTAGCAGGCTTCTGTAGTTTCAGTTTCAAGCTGCCTCTTGTTCAGTAAAGTACCTGTTAAACTGTTCTCCCGAAGTCCGTGTATGATTGAGGCGTGGACTTTACACTGCTGAGCAAGTTTCCAGCCCCACTCCCACCCCGCTCGCCCTGATGAATATGTTTTTAACCTCAATTCCCCCTTCAGTTGAGCAACTTTCCTCTACCCTCCTGCTGAACAAGTTTTTGCCCTCGCTGAGCAAGTGTTCAGCTCCCACACCACCTTCCCTAAACAATGTTTTGGTCCCATTCCACCCCTCCCCGAACAAGATTCCTCCCCGCACAAAATGAGAAAAAAAATACAATCACAAAATTATGGTGGAAAATGGCTTGAAAACAGCATTGGGGGGATGGGTGCAGGATTTGATGCAGGCAATCTTATTACAATGTGATGTAAATGTGGAAAAAAAATCATATGATACCCACAGCAATGCACCTGTCAGTCCCTAGTGACCATCATTGCTTGGGCCATGGGAGGGGGGTGAATTAAAAAATTACTGGATTGGGTTCAGCTGAAACCCGCAATATAAAGAAACGGTGCTTTTTCTTAATTTTGAATATATTAAATGTTGGTGTTCAGAGAGCTTTTGGTGTCCTAGTACAAGAAACACAGAGAAATAGCACAGTACAGCAAGCAATTAGGAAGGCAAATGGCATGTTGGCTTTTTTTGCAAGGGGGTTGGAGTACAAGAGTAAGGAAGCCTTGCTACAATTATACAGGGCTTTGGTGAGGTCACACCTGGAGTATTGTGCACAGTTTTGGTCTCCTTATCTAAGGAAGGATATACTTGCCTTGGAGGGAGTGCAATGAAAGTTCACTAAATTGATTTCTGGGATGAGAGGGTTGTACTATGAGGAGAAATTGAATAGATTGGGTCTATACTCTCTGTAGTTTAGAAGAATGAGAGCTCATATCATTGAAACATAAGATTCTGAGGTGGATTGACAGGGTAGATGCTGAGAGGTTGTTTCCCCTGGCTGGAGAGTCTAGAATGCGGGGGCATAGTCTCAGGATAAGGGGTCGGCCTTTTAAGACTATGATGAGGAGGAATTTCTTCATAGAATCATAGAAATTTATGGCACAGAGGGAGACCATTCGGCCCATCATGTCTGTGCTGGCTGAAAAGAGCTATCCAGCCTAATCCCACTTTCCAACCCATGGTCTGTAGCCCTGTAAGTTACGGCACATCAAGTGCATATTCAAGTACTTTTTAAATGTGATGAGGGTTTCTGCCTCTACCACCCTTTCAGGCAGTGAGTTCTAGACCTCCACCACTCTCTGGGTGAAAGAAAGGTCTCCTCAACTCCCCTTTAATCCTTCTACTATTACTTTAAACCTACGTCCCCTGGTTATTAACCTCTCTACTAAGGGAAATAGGTCCTTCCTGTCCACTCTATCTAGGCCCCTCATAATTTTATACACCTCAATTAAGTCTCCCCTCAGCCTCCTCTGTTCCAAAGAAACCAACCCCAGCCTATCCAATCTTTCCTCATAGCTAACATTCTCCAGTCCCGGCAACATCCTCGTAAATCTCCTCTGTACCCTCTTGAGTGCAATCACTATAGCTCGAGGGGCCGTATGACCTATTCCTGCTCCTATTTCTTATGTTCTTATGTTCCCAACACTTTCTTCAAGCCCCACCAGACCATAATTGCAGCTGCATGGTGCCTCAGAACAATTCATTCCAAGTGAAGTGAGGATCCGAGTTGGAGTGGAAACGGCGCTGGTACCCAAACGTAACATTGAAATTACCCTGACCTGGGACTTTCCATTGTTGCCAGGGACTTCAGCACTGGGCAGATGGAAATTCTGCTCTACTCAGATCCGAACCTGAGATGAGCTTCCGACCACATATCCGCGCCATCACGAAGACCGGCTACTTCCATCTCCGTAACATCGCCCGACTCTACCCCTGCCTCAACTCATCTGCAGCTGAAACCCTCATCCATGCCTTTGTTACTTCTAGACTTGACTATTCCAATGCACTCCTGGTTGGACTCCCATCTTACACCCTCCATAAACTTAAGCTCATCCAAAACTCTGCTGCCATATCCTAACTCACACCAAGGCCCATTCACCCATCACGCCTGTGCTCGCTGACTTACATTGGCTCCCGGTTGAACAACGCCGCGATTTTAACATTTTCTTCCTTGTTTTCAAATCGCCCTATGGCCTCGCCCCTCCCTATCTCTGTAATCTCCTCCAGCCCTACAACCCTCCGAGATAACTGTGCAAAATACTCTAAGTGTGGCCTGACCAGTGTCCTATAAAAGTTTAACATAATTTTGCTACTGTTGAATTCTATACACCTAGAAATAAATCCCAGTGCTTTGTTAGCATTTTTAATTGCTTTGCTGACCTGTGATGCTGCTTTTAATTTGTTTACCTGCATCCCTAGATAGAAACATAGAAGATAGGAGCAGGAGTAGGCCATTTGGCCCCTCGAGCCTGCTCCGCCATTCAATGCGATCATGGCTGATCATCCAAACTCAGTACCATGTCCCTGCTTTCTCCCCATATCCCTTGATCCCCTTAGCCTTAAGAAATATATCTAACTCCTTCTTGAATATATTTAATGAATTGGCCTCAACTGTCTTCTGTGGTAGAGAATTCCACAGGTTCACCACTCTCTGGGTGAAGAAATTCCTCCTCATCTCAGTTCTAAATGGTTTACCCCTTATCCTTAGACTGTGACCCCTGGTTCTGGACTCCCCCGCCATCGGGAACATCCTTCCTGCATCTAGTCTGTCTAGTCCTGTTAGAATTTTATAAGTTTCAATGAGATCCCCTCTCATTCTTCTAAACTCTAGCGAATATAAGCCTAATTGACCCAATCTCTCTTCATACGTCATTCCTGCCATCCCAGGTATCAGTCTGGTGAATCTTCGCTGCACTCCCTCCATGTCAAGAACATCCTTCTGCAGATAAGGTGACCAAAACTGCACACAATACTCAAGGTGTGGTCTCACCAAGGCCCTGTACAACTGCAGCAAGACATCCTTGCTCCTGTACTCGAATCCTCTCGCTATGAAGGCCAGCATACCATTTGCCTTCTTAACCACCTGCTGCACCTGCATGCTTACCTTCAATGACTGGAGGGATGGCTTATCAGAGGAAAGCAGCACCAGCCAACTTCCTGGCACCAGGGGTGGCTCTGCGGCACAGCACGGGAGGAAAAGAGGGGTAGGGCTATAGTAATAGGGGATTCTATTGTAAGGGGAATAGGTAGGTGTTTCTGCGGCCGCAAACGAGACTCCAGGATGGTGTGTTGCCTCCCTGGTGCAAGGGTCAAGGATGTCTCAGAGCGGCTGCAGAACATCTTGGAAGGGGAGGGTGAACAGCCAGTTGTCGTGGTGCATATAGGAACCAACGATATAGGTAAAAAGCGGGATGAGGTTCTAAAAACGGAATATAGGGAGTTAGGCGGTAAATTAAAAAATAGGACCTCAAAGGTAGTAATCTCAGGATCGCTACCAGTGCCACGTGCTAGTCAGAGTAGAAATAGAAGGATACTTCAGATGAATATGTGGTTAGAGGAATGGTGCCAGGGGGAGGGATTCAAGTTCCTGGGACATTGGAACCGGTTCTGGGGGAGGTGGGACCAGTTCAAACTTGGTTTGCACCTGGGCAGGGCTGGAACCGATGTCCTAGGGGGAGTGTTTGCTAGTGCTCTGGGGGAGGGTTTAAACTAAAATGGCAGGGGGTTGGGAACATGAGCAGGGAGACAGAGGAAAGGGAAACAAGGATAAAAGCAAAAGATAGGAAGGAGAAAAACAAAAATGGCAGTCAGAGAAATCAACGGTTTAATTCAAACATGGCCACAGTAAATAATAATTCTAATAGGTCTAAGAGCATTAAAAAAACAAGCCTGAAGGCTTCATGTCTTAATGCGAGGAGCATTCGTAATAAGGTGGATGAATTGACTGTGCAAATAGAGGCAAACGAATATGATTTGGTTGGGATTACGGAAACGTGGCTCAAGGATGGCCAAGACTGGGAACTCAACATCCAGGGGTATTCGATATTCAGGAAAGATAGGCAAAAAGGAAAGGGAGGTGGGGTAGCATTACTGGTTAAAGAAGGGATTAACACAATTGTAAGGAAGGATATTAGCTCTGATGATGTGGAATCTGTATGGGTAAAATTGAGAAATACTAAGGGGCAGAAAACGTTAGTGGGAGTGGTATATAGACCTCCAAACAGTAAGGCGGAGGTTGGGGATGGCAATAAAAGGGAAATTAAAGAAGCGTGCAATAAGGGCACAGCAGTCATCATGGGTGACTTTAATCTACATATAGATTGGGCTAACCAAATTAGTAACAATACTGTGGAGGAGGAATTCCTGGAGTGTTTACGGGATGGTTTCCTGGGCCAA
This sequence comes from Somniosus microcephalus, assembly GCF_052327205.1. Lineage (NCBI taxonomy): Eukaryota > Metazoa > Chordata > Chondrichthyes > Squaliformes > Somniosidae > Somniosus > Somniosus microcephalus. The sequence continues at coordinate 73,459,768 of NC_140993.1, forward strand.
TATGTCGAGGAACCAACCAGAGATCAGGCCATCTTAGACTGGGTATTATGTAACGAGAAAGGATTAATTAGCAATCTTGTTGTACAAGGCCCCTTGGGTCGGAGCGATCATAATATGATCGAATTCTTCATTAAGATGGAGAATAAAATAGTTGACTCAGAGACTAGGGTCCTAAATTTAAATAAAGGAAACTACGATGGCCTGAGGAGCGAGTTGGGTAGGATTGATTGGGGAATGTCACTCAAAGGGTTGACGGTGGATAGGCAATGGCAAACATTCAAAGACTGAATGGATGAACTACAGAATTTGTTCATCCCAGTTTGGCATAAAAATAAAACAAAAAAGGTGACTGACCCGTGACCAACAAGGGACATTAGGGATAGCATAAGATCCAAGGAGAGGACATATAGATTGGCCAGAAAAAGCAATAATCCTGAGGATTGGGAGCAGTTTAGGATTCAACATAGGAGGACAAAGGGATTAATTAAGAAGGGGAAAATAGAATATGAGAGTAAGCTTGTTGGGTACATAAAAACTGACTGTAAAAGCTTTTATAGATATGTGAAGAGAAAAAGATTGGCGAAGTCAAGCGTAGGTCCCTTGCAGTCAGAATCAGGGGAATTTATAATGGGGAACAAAGAAATGGCAGACCAACTAAAAACATATTTTGGTTCTGTCTTCACAAAGGAGGACACAAATAACCTCCCAGAGATGCCGGGGAACATAGGGTCTGATGAAAGGGTGGAACTGAAAGAAATCAGTATTTGTAGGATATTGGTGTTAGGAAAATTGATGGAACTGAGGGCCGATAAATCCCCAGGGCCTGATAATCTACATCCTAGGGTACGTAAGGACGTGGCCCTAGAAATACTAGATGCATTGCTGGTCAACTTGCAGAATTCGATAGACTCTGGAACAGTACCCATAGATTGGAGGGTGGCTAATGTTACCCCACTATTCAAAAAAGGTGCTAGAGAAAAAGCGGGGAATTATAGACCTGACATCAGTAGTGGGAAAATGCTAGAGTCCATTATAAAAGATGTAATAGCAGAGCGCTTGGAAAACAGTGACAGGATCGGACAAAGTCAACATGGATTTACAAAAGGTAAATCGTGCTTGACTAATCTACTGGAATTTTTTGAAGATGTAACTGGTAAAATAGATAAGGGAGAACCAGTGGATGTGGTGTATTTGGACATTCAGAAGGCTTTCAATAAGGTCCCGCATAAGAGATTAGCATGCAAAATTAAGGTACATGGGATTGGGGGCAAGGTATTGACTTGGATAGAGAACTGGTTGGTGGATAGAAAGCAGAGAGTTGGAATAAACGGGTCATTTTTTGAGTGACAGGCAGTGACTAGAGGGGTACCGCAAGGATCGGTCCTAGGACCCCAGCTGTTCACAATATACATTAATGATCTGGACAAGGGAATTGGATGTAATATCTCCAAATTTGCAGATGACACAACGCTGGGTGGGAGGGTATGCTGTGAGGAGGATGTTGTGAAACTCCAGTACGATTTGGACAGGTTGGGTGATTGGGCAGAAACATGGCAAATGCACTATAATGTGGATAAATGTGAGGTTATTCACTTTGGTGGCAAAAACAGGAAGGCAGATTATTATTTGAATGGCAATAGATTGGGAGAAGGGGAAGTGCAAAGCGACCTGGGTGTTCTTGTGCACCAGTTGCTGAAGGTAAGCATGCAGGTGCAGCAGGCGGTTAAGAAGGCAAATGGTATGTTGGCCTTCGTAGCAAGAGGGTTCGAGTACAGGAACAAGGATGTCTTGCTGCAGTTGTACAGGGCCTTGGTGAGACTGCACCCTGAGTATTGTGTGCAGTTTTGGTCGCCTTATCTGAGGAAGGACGTTCTTGCCATGGAGGGAGTGCAGCGAAGATTCACCAGGCTGATACCTGGGATGGCAGGAATGACATATGAGGAGAGATTGTGTCGATTGGGCTTATACTCACTGGAGTTTAAAAGATTGAGAGGGGATCTCATCGAAACCTATAAAATTCTGTCAGGCCTGGACAGACTAGATGCAGGAAGGATGTTTCCAATGGCCAGGGAGTCCAGAACCAGGGGTCATAGACTAAGGATAAGGGGTAAGCGTAGTGAACCTGTGGAATTCTCTGCCACAGAGGGTGGTGGAGGCCAGTTCATTAAATATATTCCAAGAAGGAGTTGGATATATTTCTTAAGGCTAAAGGGATCAAGGGATATGGGGAGAAGGCAGGGACATGGTACTGAATTTGGGTGATCAGCCATGATCTCATTGAGTGGCGGAGCAGGCTCGAAGGGCCGAATGGTCTACTCCTGCTCCTATCTTCTATGTTTCTATGTTTCTATGATGCACAAGGACACCCAGGTCTCGTTGCACTTCCCCTTTTCTCAATCTATTGCTGTTCAGATAATAATCTGCCTTCCTGTTTTTGCCACCAAAGTGGATAACCTCGCATTTATCCACATTACTGCATCTGCCATGCATCTGCCCAATCGCCCAACCTGTCCAATCGTACTGGAGTTTTGCTGCATCCTCCTCACAGCACACACGCCTGCCCAGCTTTGTGTCATCTGCAAACTTGGAGATATTACATCTAGTTCCCTCGTCTAGATCATTAATATATATTGTGAATAGCTGGGGTCCTAGGACCGATCCCTGCGGTCCCACTAGTCACTGCCTGCCACTTGGAAAAATACCCATTTATTCCAACTCTTTGCTTCCTCTCTGCCAACCAGTTTTCTATCCAAGTCAGTACCTTATCCCCAATCCCATGTGCTTTAAATTTGCACGCTAGTCTCTTATGCGCAACCTTATCGAAAGCCTTCTGAAAGTTCAAATACACCACATCCACTGGTTCTCCCTTATCTATTCTACCAGTTACATCCTTAAAAAATTCCAGTAGATTAGTCAAACACGATTTACCTTTTGTAAATCCGTGTTGACTTTGTCCGATCCTGTCACTGTTTTCCAAGTGCTCTGCTATTACATCTTTTATAATGGACTCTAGCATTTTCCCCACTACCGATGTCAGGCTTACCGGTCTATAATTACCCATTTTTTCTCTACCACCTTTTTTAAATAGTGGAGTTACATTAGCTACCCTCCAATCTATGGGAACTATTCCAGAGTCTATAGAACTTTGGAAGTTGACCAGCAATGCATCTATTATTTCTAGGGCCACTTCCTTAAGTGCCCTAGGATGTAGATTATCAGGCCCTGGGGATTTATCGGCCTTCAATCCCATCAATTTCCATAACACCATTTCCCTACGATTACTGATTTCATTCATTTCCTCCCTCTCATTAGACCCTATGTTCCCCGACATCTCTGGGAGTTTATTTGTGTCCTCCTTTTTGAAGACAGAACCAAAGTATTTAATTGGTCAGCCATGTCTTTGTTCCCCATTATAAATTCCCCTGATTCTGACTGCAAGGGACCTACGCTTGACTTTACCAATCCTTTTCTCTTCACATATCTATAGAAGCTTTTACAGTCAGTTTTTATGTTCCTTGCAAGCTTACTCTCATACTCTATTTCCCCCCTCTTAATTAATCCCTTTGTCCTCCTTTGCTGAATCCTAAACTGCTCCCAAACCTCAGGTTTGCTGCTTTTTCTGGCCAATTTATATGTCCTCTCCTTGGACCTTATGCTATCCCTAATTTCCCTTGTTAGCCGATGTTGAGTCACCTTTTTTGTTTTATTTTTATGCCAAACAGGGATGAATAAATTCTGTAGTTCATCCATGCGATCTTTAAATGTTCGCCATTGCCTATTCACCATCAACCCTTTAAGTAACATTCCCCAATCCTTCATAGCCAACTCGCACCTCATACCATCATAGTTTCCTTTATTTAAATTCAGTACCCAAGTCTCTGAATCAACTACTTCACTCTCCATCTTAATGAAGAATTCTATTATATTATGATCACTCCTCCCCAAGGGGCCTCGCACATCAAGATTGCTAATTAATCCTTTCTCATTACATAATACCCAGTCTAAGATGTCCCGATCTCTAGTTGGTTCCTCGATATATTGGTCCAGGAAACCATCCCGTATACACTCTAGGAATTCCTCTTCCACAGTATTGTTACTAATTTGGTTAGACCAATCTATATGTAGATTAAAGTCACCCATGATAACTGCTGTGCCCTTATTGCACGCATCTCTAATTTCCCATTTAATGCCATCCCCAACCTCAGCATTACTGTTTGGGGGTCTGTATACAACTTCCACTAATATTTTCTGCCCCTTGGTATTTCTCAGCTCTACCCATACAGATTCCACATCATCAGAGCTAATATCCTTACTTACTATTGTGTTAATCTCCTCTTTAACTAGCAATGCTACCCCACCACCGTTTCTTTTTTGCCTGTCCTTCCTGAATATTGAATACCCCTTGATGTTGAATTCCCAGCCTTTGTCACCCTGGAGCCATGTCTCCGTAATCCCAATTATATCATATCCATTTACATCTATTTGCGCAGCTAATTCATCCACCTTATTACAAATGCTCCTCACATTAAGACACAAAGCCTTCAGGCTTATTTTTTTAATGCTCTTAGACCTTTTAGAATTATTGTGTACTGCGGCCATATTTGTTTTACACCCTTGATTTGTCTGACTTCCACTTTTGCTTTTCTCCTTCCTGTCTTTTGCTTCTATCCTTGATTCCATTTCACCTGTCTCCCTGCACAGGTTCCCAAACCCCTGCCGTTTTAGTTTAAACCCTTCCCAGCAGCACTAGCAAACACTCCCCCTAGGACATCAGTCCTGGTCCTGCCCAGGTGCAAACCATCCAGTTTGTACTGGTCCCACCTCCCCCCAACCGGTTCCAATGTCCCAGGAATTTGAATCCCTCCCCCTTGCACCATTCCTCTAGCCACGTATTCATCTGAAATATCCTTCTATTCCTACTCTGACTAGCATGTGGCACTGGTAGCATTCCTGAGATTACTACCTTTGAGGTCCTATTTTTTAATTTACCTCCTAACTCCCTGTATTCAGCTTTTCGGACCTCATCCTGTTTTTTACCTATATCGTTGGTACCTATATGCAGCACGACAGCTGGCTGTTCACCCTCCCCCTCCAGAATGCCCTGCAGCCGCTCCGAGACATCCTTGACCCTTGCACCAGGGAGGCAACATACCATTCTGGAGTCTCGTTTGCAGTCGCAGAAACGCCTATTTATTCCCCTATCACTATAGCTCTCCCGCTGTTTTTCCTCCCGTCCTGTGCAGTAGAACCACCCATGGTGCCAGGAAGTTGGTTGCTGCTGCCTTCCCCTGATAAGCCATCTCCCTCAACAATATCCAAAGCGGTATATCTGTTTGAGAGGGGGCTGGCCACAGGGGACCCCTGCACTACCTGCTTGTACCTACTATTCTGCCTGGCAGTCACCCATTCCCTTCCTGCCTGTACAGCCTTTACCTACGGTGTGACCAACTGATTAAACATGATATCCACGATGTCCTCAGCATTGTGAATGCTCCAGTATGTATCCATTCGCAGCTCCAGTGCCACAAAGCAGTCTGCCAGTAGCTGCAGCTGGATACACTTCCCGCACACATGGTCGTCAGGGACACAGGAAGTGTCCCTGAATTCCCACATAGTGCAGGAGGAGCATGCCATGGGGCCGAGCTTTGCTGCCATGAGTTACCCTTTGATTAATTTAAATTAAATCTATACCACCAATTATACTACAATTAAATGATATACTCAAGGGCCCTTGTTTCCTAGCACTCCCCACTACACAACAGAGACCTTAGAAACTATAACCACAAAATGAAGACCTTCTAAACTTTATAAACTATGGCCTAGAAATTCAGTATAGCCACTTTTGGGGCGGAAAAGTCGGGCGGCCGCTAAAGTTTGCGCCCGGCGCAAAGTCGAGGCCACTTCGCCGATATTCAGTAGCTTCGCCCTAAGAGTTTGCTCGAGCGCTAAAACTGGCGTTACACAACTATCTTTAGGCGCAAAGCCGGCGGTGCTGAGCTAAACCGCCGAGGCCGGGCGCAGCGCAGGTGCGGTCATTTCTTGATTGACAGCAGACACCCTGGCGCCAGCCAGCTCTTAAAGGGGGAAGGGTCGAGTTCGTCTGCTGCCACGCCCTGGACACTGCAGCCCTCCAGCTAGGCCTAAACACTGCTGCTGAACAGAAATAGCGCCGGGAAAGATGCAGAAGGCCCGTGAACGAGCGCAGCGCTTCACTGGCCATGATTTGAGGGTGCTGGTTAGGGCTTTGGAGAGGAGACGCAAACTCTTGTTCCCGAACAGTGGCAAGAAGCCTGCCACCAGCGTCTACAGGAAAGCCTGGAGGGAGGTCGCCCACAGGGTCACATCCAACAGCGAGGTCCCCAGGAACGCTGTCCAATGCTGGAAAAAGTTCAATGACCTCACAAGGATTGCCAGGGTGAGTCCCCTTTCCAGTGTCCTCCTCATCCTTGCATGTGCACCTCACATTATGGGCAAAGGGACCTGAAAGCCCTAATGGCCAGCCCTCATCCAGCAGCTATGGGACTGGCATGAACATCAATTGCACATTCTGCACTTTACACACTGGCCAAGCTATTCGACCATGGGAGGCAGTACACACAAGATCTGGGTACCACACTGGCCAAGCTATTCGACCATGGGAGGCAGTGCACACAAGATCAGGGCACCACACTGGCTAAGCTATTCGACCATGGGAGGCAGTGCACACAAGATCAGGGCACCACACTGTACTTAGAGACCGTCCTTTCTCTTGCAGGCCAAGCTGGCACACAATCAGAAGAGCCGGACTGTGACCGGGGGAAGCCGTCCCCAGATCCAGCAGCTCAGTGACCTTGAAGAGCGCGTGGGTAGCCTCATGGGTGCCCGGGTGATTGGCCCCGTTGCATCTGGAGATGCCGACCCTGTTCTGGGCACCAATGGTAAGGACATCACCTTTTGGACCTCTCTTGTCCCACTTGCGCTTCAGATCTACATCCTTTGCCACTGTCCGACCAATGCGCTGAATGCCACCACTCATGCCTCCCTCGCTGACACCCTCTCCTCACTCTAAAGCTACTCTTGTGCCTTCCTGCTTTCAGATGGTGAGGAGGAGGTCCCTGAAGCTGCCAGTGGCAGCCCCTCGGAAGAGGAGGAGGAGGAGGAAGAGGAAGAGGAAGGCGGCCCATCAGGGGAACCCTCAGCCGCGCCAGGGGATGCCAATGGAGGGGACACGTCTTCCCTGGAGGAGAGCCAGGGGGAAGTGTCGGAGGGGAGTGTAGCTCCTGTGCCCAGTGGCGTGCAGCAACGCGGGAAGGGTCGGGCAGCTCGGCGGCCTTCTTCCCAGAGGGGGGAAGGGTCGCAGGAGAGTGTAGTTGCTGGGCCCAGTGGCATCCAGCAACGCGGGAAGGGTCGGGCAGCTCGGCGGCCTTCTCCCCAGAGGGAGAGTCCGGCCTCCAGTCCGGAGACGGTCCTCGCCAAGGAGGTGCGCCTCCTCGATCAAATGTCCGTGGACTCGGATCGCCGGCACACCGAGTTCATGGAGGTTGTGGCACGGTTGCCTGAGGCCATCGAGTCCCTGGCTCATAGTGTGGCCGATTTCGGCGCCTCACAGGCCAGGAGTTTCGAGCAATTCGAAGCAGCACACGCCGCGAGTCGGGCCGAATTCGGGGCAGCACAGGCCGCGAGTTGGGCGGAATTCGGGGCAGCTCACGCAGCGAGTGGCCAGGTGATCAGTGGTGCCGTGCAGCCACTGGCTGGTCTGATGCGGGCACAGACCAGGGCAGTACGGGCACTCACTGCTGCCACACTCGCTGTGTCAGCCAGGCATTGCCAGGGCACCCGCCACGCTGCAGCAGCACAGCGGTCTGTCCTTCAGCAGATTGCTGCGCATGCTGCAGTGCTGGCCCGGGCGAGTGCCAGTGTCTCAGGCGAGCAGCGAGCGCCTGCCATCAGCCAGCTTGCCCCCATTCCTGCAGCCGCCACTGCCACTCCCCCAGTGGAGCTGCGACGAGCTGCTGGAGAGACTGCTGCTGCCCAGCCACAGCTGCAGCAGTCACCAGCCGGCCCCTCGAGGGCCAGAGCTCGTCTAGGCCGACCCCCAAGGGCATCTGCCGTCACGCCATGTGCCCCTCAGGAGCCTTCCCCCAGCCTTGCAGCAGCCACTGGGCACACTTTGAGGAGGAGCAGCGGGGCAGCCAGGGGCCGCAAAAGGCTGGACAAGGAATCGCCCTCGCGGGCCACAAAGTAGAGGGTGTGGGCAAATGTGTTTTTATATGGGGATGGTTGTTTTTATATGGGGATGGTTGTTTTTATATGGGGATGGTTGTTTTTATATGGGGATGGTTGTTTTGTTTATGGGGATGGTTGTTTTTGTAAGGCCGAGGATGAAGGCCATTTTTGTGGAAATGTTTTGTTATTCCTCCCCAGGTTGTGGGAGTGAGTCATGTGTGTGACTGTTTTTTGGGGGTGTTGTCTGTTTTTGGGTTTCATGTGGGAAGGGCCCTGAGTTTGTTCAATAAAGCATTTTATTTATTCAGCTTGTCCATGTTTGATGTTTGAAGTGGCTGTTGCCTTAACCGGCTGAGGGCTTGCGGAGCGGCTGCATTCAGGTCCCTTCATTGCCACAAGCCATTCCCTGACAGGGGGCCTAGAAGTGACGTTCAATAAGCCGCCGACGGGCGGCCCTTGGACCTTGTGCCTCCCTCCTGGGCTGGTACTCCTCCTCCTCCTCCTCCTCATGCTCCTCCTGCTCCTCCTCCTGAGGTGGTGCTCCAGCGTGAGGTGGCAGTGCCTGAGTCCTGCGGATAGCCAGGTTGTGCAGCATGCAGCAAACGACCACGACCTGGGAGACTCTCTCCGGCGAATACTGCAGAGATCCGCTGGAACGATCCAGGCAGCGGAACCATTGCTTGAGGATGCCAATCGTTTGTTCTATGATGTTCCTAGTGGCTTGATGGCTTTCGTTGTATGCCTCCTCAGCAGGGGTCCTGGGCACGCGGAGCGGGGTCATGAGCCATGTACACAAAGGATAGCCTTTGTCCCCGATAAGCCATCCTCTTGGGGGAGGCTGTGCCTGGAACATGTCAGCCACAGTAGTCTGTCGCAGGATAAATGCATCGTGGCTGCTGCCTGGAAAGCGGGCATTGACAGCTAGGATGCGCTGCCTGTGGTCACACACCAGCTGTACATTGAGGGAATGGTAGCCCTTCCGGTTGCGGTAATCCTCGGCACTGTCGATAGGTGCCCGCAAAGCCACATGCGTGCAGTCAATGGCGCCCTGCACCATGGGGAAGCCTGCTATTCTTGCAAATCCCACTGCACGCTGCTGCTGCTTCTCCAGGGTCATGGGGAAGGAGATGAATTGGTGTCTCCTTCTGAAAAGGGCATTGGTCACCTGGCGGATGCAGCAATGCACGGCGAACTGGGATATGTTAGCAATGTCCCCAGCAGCGGCTTGGAAGGAGCCGCTTGCATAGAAGTTCAGAGCCACCGTGACCTTCACTTCCACCAACAGAGACGTCCTGCACCTCAGCTGTGGACGCAGATCTCTGTGAAGCAGCTGGCAGATCTCTGCAACCACCTCCCTTCTGAAGCGCAGCCTCCTAACACACTGCGCGGCAGGCATGGTGAGATAGGACACCTGCTGGCGGTATTTCCTGAGTGGGTAAGGCCTACGTTGCCGACGCCTGTTGCTCCCTCTGCGTCTAGCCAGGGCTGCCCCTCTCACACAGCGTCTGCGAGCCCTTCGCACATAATGCTGAAACTGAGGGTTGGCACCCCATGCAGCCCCCATAATATACTGGCAAACAATGACCTCACAATGAAGGCGAATTGCCAAGCTCTGGCCTGAAGCCAAAAATACCTCTCCTATGTTGGGCCAAAGCAGTAAGCTCTCTTCCTTGGTCTCTGTCCATAAATCCGTTGCACAAGAGTGATTGCTGCAAAATGGCTGGCCTTTATAGTTCAGGGTAAGTGCCCTTTAATTTGCGCTCCCCGCGGCCTGCATGGCCTCTGCTGCGTTCCATTTCACAGTTCTTAGGACCGCCACGCCCACATTGGGCGGGCGCGACTGAAGTTCCGGATTGGGGCGCACAAAGGGCGTTGCACGAGGAAATGACGTCATAATCTGCGCGCGCAGCTGAGCGCGCACAAACACTTTGCGCCGGCACTAAATGTCTACTGAAGTTGGGCGTAGGCGCAGATCGCGCTGCGCCCGGCTGCTAAATGCCTAGCGCTCGAGATCTACTCCTCCTAAGGCGCTAACGGCTGGCGCACGCAACTGAATTTCTAGGCCTATGAACCTTAACTGTCAAACTATAGAGTAGTATAAATACTCACCTGGCCGTACTCACCCAGTCAGCTGCTTCCTCCTGCCCGCGTCACGTTTTGAATCGTGACGTGGCTCTGGAACGCCGCCGCCGGTCTGTGAGATTGGTAAGCCTCTGAAAGAAAGCCCGCGAAAGTGAGTTTAAATACTCACTGAAACTCCGCTCTCACCAATGGGACATTAGTGGGTTTTTACAACAATCCAGTAGTTATTCATGGTCACTTATTACTGATACTAGCTTTTTAGTCCAGATTTATTTAATTAACTGAATTAAAATTCCCCCGCTGCCGTGGTGGGATTTAGAATCAGATCATTAGTCCAGGCTTTTGGATCACTAGTCTAGTAACATAACCACTATGCTACCATGCCTGTAGTGTGCCATCTGACTTACCATAAGAAATGCCATGGATGAGCAACTTATTAGAGAATCCTACATTGCTACTCCTGCTATTATAACATCCAACTCACATTCAGAAATACTGCTGAAGATCCACTAGTGATAAAAATGATACAACTGGGTTGAAAACAAGTCATTGTTCCATATTTACGCAATGCACAGCCTTTATGTAACATAGTCATCTGATGAACTGAATGCTTTTTGCTGATCAGCTTATGTGCTGTTCAACCAGAGGCAGCGCTTCTGTATCCATCTAAACAGACAGTGTCATTATTATTCTCTCCAACCTCTCAGCAATCAGCACTGAGAAAATGTTTTTCTTTCTTTGTTGCTTGGGTAGGTTTTTGTCCTTAGTGTTCTCGCTGTGTGAAGTTCTGTGCTGGGAAAGCTAAAGATGAACATTTTCCCCAGTGAGTTTGCTGCGGCAATTTATCTTGTACCTACTTTAAATTGATTCCCAGTTTGCTGCTGTAAAGTTAGAGAATACATTAAATAAACTCCAAGATTTTGTAAATTCAGAGTTCCAGCCTGTATAAAGGGCCCTACACTTTCATTTGCTTTCAAGCTGTTTTCACAAGATCTACTTTGCACATGGCCCCCTTTGTGTGCATCAAAAGAGCAGTTGTTAAAAAAATAAATAAAAATAAATGAACGTTCTCCAACACGCAGTGTGTAGAATATTGACGCATTTAAACTGTTTTTTTGAAGGAGCCACACTCCAGGTAGTCCCTGCTGGAAAGGCCACTTGACTGGCAGGCAGCATGAAGGCAACGAAGGAAGAGCGAGGTGGGCACTGCGTCGTATTTCTTCTACCAGGCTTCTCTTCTTCCCATTGGTGAAACTGCCCTCAGTGTAACAAGGGATAGTTTCATCAACCGAAGGACAAAATTCCAAACGGAATTTTAAGCATAAATAAGCCTTTGACCTTTTCTTATACGCAATTTAACTAACAGCACATTGGGAATCTGTTTAAAGGGCTTCTGAAGCACCCCAGTAGGTGTGACGTGTAAAGAAAGAAAGACTTGCATTTATATAGCGCCTTTCACAACGACCGGACGTCTCAAAGCGCTTTAAAGCCAATGAAGTACTATTTGAAGTGTAGTCACTGTTGTAATGTGGGAATGCACATGCAGTATAACACTGAGTCACATAGATCAGCGAGGTCCCAGGTTTGATTGCTAGACTATGCTGAGTTAGCCAATATTATTTGGGGTTGCAGTGGGAGCAGTACGATTGGTCTCAATGTCCCAGGGCAATGGATCCAAAGTTCCTATTCCTGCTTGCTATCCAGAGATCCCTGCTGTATGCAGGTGTCAGGACCAGAATTAATTACAAAGTCAAGAGTGAAGTGGCTCACAGACACTCACTGTTCAATGAAGAACAATATAAAGAGTGGGCACTTGGGTGAGGTATCTGAGAGCTGGTAATATCAATGGAATTTTACTTCAGCATCAGTAACCGCCTTCAGGGTGGGGGAGATGAAGGGAGAAAATTGCAAGTAAGACTGGATGAGAGCGAAAAATGTCTATAAATTCTACAAATTAAACATTGGTTCCAACACTGATTAACTGAGTGTCCGATGAATGTTTCATACAGGGGCCAACTCAGAGGCTGGAGTCTAACCAGTCATGTCTGTAGCCCATAAACAGATTAGGGGAGTGGAGAGATGTGTAGCAATTGCAGTTCAACATAGATTAACATGAACTAATAGATTTTTGGAAAAGAACAGGGAATGAAAATATATCCTATTGGACAAAATTCTCAATGCACTGGAGGAACTGATTTTAAGCCCTGATTTTAACCTCCCCTGTCTGGCGGGATGGTACGGTATGGGTAGAGGATAAGATTTCGCACCATGTTCCTGACATGTTCCTGCCCCTCACCATCTTAACTTGCCTGAAGTCAGACATGGGACAGCAGTCAACTCCAGAGGAACATGAGCCTAACTTAAATGATGAATTTGCGTTCCAATGACATCATGGGGACACGCACCTCATTTTCACTGTGGGCCAACTAAGGGTTGCACAGTCCCAGACCGCCAGCAAATGCTGGTGACAAGCAGCATGGCGGCCTTAGGAGTCCCAGGTAAGTTGATTGTTTTTTTAATTTTTAACGGTTCATTATGGGCCAATAGGAGCAGGACTGCTTCCCCCAAGCTCTAAAAGGATAACTTGAGCCTCCCAGGCTTACCATCCCCCTGATCACAATCTTTGCTGATCCCCCCCCACACCCCATCCTTCTGGACTTACCTTGCTGGGAACCATTTCTATGGGACCATAACGGCACCTGACCCTCTTCCCCCCCTCCAGCCCCGCGACATTCCACCCCCGCCTGCCAGCGTTGACATCATTCCCACCGGCCTTCGGGCAGGAATCAGTGTAGTTGTTTGCAAATGAGGTTCCTAGTCCAAGTTAAAATCCGCCTCAAAGAGATATAGATATACAGAGTTTTCATAGCAGGATTGCAGGTGGAAGAAGCTGTAAAAAGCACAGGCGAGTTTCACGTAAGTGGGGCACTGGGGGTCATTTTCTGATTTGTACTGGTGGCGGAAACCTCGTCTGCTGCCAGGGCACGTTGGAAATTTGTGGGCACGATGACACGACCTTCTGATACGTTCTGCTGACAGGTGAGGTTCCTCGCCACGGGGAAGTATTCAGAAAATGTAGACTTTTGAATACAGCAGTAAGTAAGTGAGGATGGATCTGTACAAAGTGGGGGGGGGGGAGGGGAGGGTGCGCCGACTGTGTAATTTTCAACTCCAGCCCCTGGGTGGTAACCTAGCAGGGCAGATCACCTGATTTCAATGGAATGAAAATTGGGGAGGGCTCCAAAATGGCCAGGCGATCTGCTCCACCAGGTTAACGCCCAGGGGGGCGAAGTTGAAAATGACCCCCATTGCTAGGCAGCAGTTGGAGTATTGGGTGCAATTTTGAACACCCTACTATAGATAAGATTTTGGAGAGGTGTAATAGTTACACGGTAGATTCACTAGGAGAAAAGCAAAGTACTGCAGATGCTAGAGATCTGAAATGAAAACAGAAAATGCTGTGAGGCAGCATCTGTGGAGAGAGAAACAGAGTTAATGTTTGAGGTCAATGACCTTTCATCAGAACTGAAAAATTCACTAAGTTGATGGCAGAGATTATCGGATACAGTTAGAATGAGAGATTTTTAAAAAAAATAGGGCTGCATTCACTGGAATAGAAAATATTAAAAAAGGAGCTGGAATTAGAGTAGCTAGCTCTGATGGGGAAACTAACACCAGTACAGGCGCGATAGATTGAATAGCCTTAAGTTCCTGAATTGCTGAAACTCCGATGGTTCCATGAGCCCCAAATGCATCCGATTCTGCCCATTGAACGTAAATAATAACCCCTACCACACCCAAGTTTTAAAAAGCAATCTGCAGATTCAAATACATGTCTCTGACATCTGTAATCTTGCCGCAGCAATAACAGAAATTTATAGCTCTCGGGTTATCCTCCTGAAGACTAGCAGTAGAAATAGGGCCAATTCACCCTTTTCACATATTCACATACTAATACTAGATTACGGATCAAGAGCAATATAAACACAGCACTGGAGCAAAACAGCACGACGCTGGAATGAAAACTTGTTATTCTTTAGTTCCTTTGATTGGGAAATTTTAGCTGGTAACCATCGTGACAAAGGGCAGCACGCCTACTCAGAAAAGCCTGCTCAATTCCCAGCCTCTAATTGCATTCAGATTTAGCTGGTCTCTCTGGGGCGAGGTTCACTGGCCCTGTTATAAACCACTGGATGGAATGCCTTGCAGTGCTGGCATCTTCCATTTCAGGAAACACAGAAACTCTAGTCAGAAGAGCCATTCCACCCTGAGAAACACCTTTCCTGTTGTTCGATATAGAGCAGTGTTAAGTATGTGTATTGTATTGAACAATTAACACAAAGACTTAAACGTATAACTCAAACAGGTCTTTACTGGTTGGAGGTAGGGACTATACATAGGTCTTTACTTCATGCCCACAGGCGGGAACTGAGGGGGATCAGTACCCACAGTACTATTTATACCCCCATGGCCAGGAGTGGTACTGCGTATCACTACGCCCAACAAGTAGTGCAGTCCTGTCCATAGGTTCAAAGTAGCACACATATTACATACACAACATTCCTCCCTTCCTAGCTTTACAGTCATCTCCCCATTTAACATAACGTAATAACATATATACATATATAACTTCAGGTTTACATAACAGAATAACATAGATACATAGATAACTTCATGTCAAAACAGATCACAGATTCAGTCTCTGCGGAAAACAGTTCACAGATTCAATCTCTGTGGTGGAGTCGGTTCACGTTGCTGGAGTGACTCATTCAATAGTCCTTCCATGGATTTAACAGTTTGAACTTCCGAACTGAATTGGCTCCGTTCGGAGGGACCATGTGTGTGATCTGGTAGAGGTAATAATGGTTCAGATGGGTCATCTTCTGTTTCGACTTTTCCTTTTCTGCTTCTTGGAGACTCTCTGGGCTCCACTGTCAGCTGCCAGCTGCATGCGCAGTTCCTCCTTCTCTCCCTCCTTTTTCCGTAGTAGAGCCACCTTCTCCCGATGTTCCGTAGACTTTCGGTGCTCCTCCATGATTTCTGTATGGTGGGAGTCGAAGTTACAAGTTGGGCAGGACAGGACATAGTAATATTCGGTGTCGTCCTGATCTAGGCCAGCGAGAGTGTCTTCTATTTCCTCCATACCCAGCTGGGCGTTAGCCAGCTTTTGTTCCAAGTCCAAACATCTTTCCTGAAGAGACTTCTTCATGCGTACCTCTTCATCCAGCTTTTTCTGGGCTTTCAGCAAGTCGTTTACTAATGACCTCATTTGAGATTTTACTACTTCAACTTCTTTTGGAGATTGATTGATCGGACTATTCAATCCCTCTACCGGAGCAGCTGTTTCAGCGGTCTGTTGTTCTACGTTGACGTGAGTCAGCGTACTTTTGGCATCCAAGGGCTGCTCTGTTGCAGTCATCTCAGTCTGTGTTGCCACCTCAGCTCTTCCAATAACCTTTGAGAGCTCCGAACCCCTTTCGTTTGAATATTGAAGTTCGTGTTCAAGTTTTTCCCATTTCAGAGTCCTGTCCTTCAGCATATGCAGGAGTTGGCTGACCGTTAACTCCTTTGACATCAGACGTTTTGTGTGCTCCTGCTCCATTTTCTCCATCAGCTGCTTCTGTTGTCTTTCCAGATTCTCCAACTCTATATCAAAGAACTCTTTCGTTGCATTCAACTCTTGCTCACAACGGCGAAGCATTTGTTCTAATTGCTGTTGTAGTTTGAAATGGAGTTGAGTTCGAGCCCGGTGTCCCTCAGAAATGGGCACATCAGTAGACTTGCCAGACTCAGAATCCACAGTTAAACTATGTTGTTGTTGCTCAGTGGAATTCTGTGCTGAAACTTTGTCTTTTGCACCTGAGTTGGGCTTACCATCATCCGTTCCAGAGTCTGGGCCGACTATCTTCACCGAGTTCTCACTCGTTATTGTTTGTAGGAAATGCCAGTCCATATTCATTTTCCTAATCCACTCCCGTCCTAGTAGTGGAGAACCTCCTTCAGATATCACATATAAGTCCATTATTTGACTGTCTTCGCCCTTGTGGACCACTGCAACCTCTATTTTCCCGATGGGGTACACTCTTTGCCCCGTGTATGTTTTCAATATAATCCCCGTATCCTGTAGGGGAATATGTTGGAATAACTTTCCGTAATCTTTCTTATTTATGACCGTCAATGCCGATCCAGTGTCCAATTTCAGTTTTACTTGGACTCCTTCTATCTGAAGAGTGACCCAAATTGTCTGGAGGTCTGCACCCTTACCAGCGTTGAGTACTCTTAAGCTAGCCAGTTCATTACTGCTAGCGTCTGAATCGGACTCCTGTTCGGTCACCTTGTGTACCTTTGCGTATTTTCCTTGCGGTGACTTCTTGTTGCTGGTCTTCTTCCCTGACCTGCATACTCTAGCTATATGTCCAAGCCTACCACAAGTTCTACATTCTTGGTTTTTAAACCAACACTGGTTCTGATCATGCGTTGTCTTTCCACAATGATAACATTTGCCAGAACTCACACCCAATTTGTGTGCACTGAGCTCCGGTGACCGTAGCTGCATTACTGCCGTGCCTCTCGCTGCGGCTTCATGTGCTGCTGCCATAGTGACCGCCTTCTCAAGCGTCAGCTCATTCTCCTCGAGCAGTCGCTTTTGTGTATCCTGTTTAAATAAACCACACACAAATTTGTCTCGAAGTGCCTCTGTCAGTCCCGTTCCAAACTGGCAATATTTCGCTAATTTACGCAATTCCAGCAAATAATCAGCATTGCTTTCATGCTGTAGCTGCCTTCTGTCATAAAATTTAAATCGTTCCGCTAGCATCAGCGGCGTGGGGTTTAGAT
The DNA here is from genome assembly GCF_052327205.1 of Somniosus microcephalus. Taxonomy (NCBI): domain Eukaryota; kingdom Metazoa; phylum Chordata; class Chondrichthyes; order Squaliformes; family Somniosidae; genus Somniosus; species Somniosus microcephalus. The sequence goes on from NC_140993.1 coordinate 73,476,892, forward strand.
GATCTTTCAGGACAGTAACAATCTCATCGAACGTCTTATCCGCCGGTTCATCTGGTGATAACAGGTGTTTCAATTGCCCGTATGTCTTCGCACCCATTAAATTTAATAATGTTAGAGCTTTATCTTGGTCATGAATTTTATTGGCCTTACAGTAATTTTTTACTCTTTCAACATATATGGCCCAATCTTCGAGGTCACTATCAAAGGTGCTAATATTCCCATGTTTAGGCATTGTAGATTTGCAATTTCTCAGATTTTATTTTGTTTACTTGTTATCAAAGATGGCGGCTTCCCGCTCTTGCCGTCGTCCTCCGCCCACAAAATGGCGGTTTTCCCGCGCTTGGCGGTCTTCACCCGTCCCCCGACGCCGTCTCCCTTCAGCCCCCGAGTGCGGCCCTTATCTTTGGTTCCGATCGCCCGAGTGCGGCCCTTATCTTTGGTCCCGATCGCTGGCCCGCGCTGCGCCTCGCACTTGAAGCGGCTCCCGGCCTCTGGCTTACCCGCTCGCGCGTTTCACCGCGGCTCTTATCAGGGATTGCGATCGCCCTTATCTTCTCCAACTTCCCCAGCCCTGTCTTTGCAGCCAACACTGCACGGCTTACCCCACCACCTAGGTTGAACAAGGAAACTGCAGAAAGACTTCTGTCAGTTGCTGGAAGCTGTCAGGATGTTTGCTGCACTCCAGTGCTCAGTCGCTGATGGAGGCTTCAGAGTCCTAAAGCCTGTCGCTTCTAGTGGGGTGGTGATGTTTGAAACCTCTCTTCAACTGCCGCAGGGTAAGAACCTGACTCGTCGCCAGTGTTAAGTATGTGTATTGTATTGAACAATTAACACAAAGACTTAAACGTATAACTCAAACAGGTCTTTACTGGTTGGAGGTAGGGACTATACATAGGTCTTTACTTCATGCCCACAGGCGGGAACTGAGGGGGATCAGTACCCACAGTACTATTTATACCCCTATGGCCAGGAGTGGTACTGCGTATCACTACGCCCAACAAGTAGTGCAGTCCTGTCCATAGGTTCAAAGTAGCACACATATTACATACACAACAAGCAGCATTGACTGCAGTCTCTCCGGTGGGATGGCTGAGAGTAGGGCTATAAAATGGTTGAATAAAAAATTACAAAAAAGAAAGGTTGGAGTAAATGTGCTCCTCTGTATAGTATCAAGCTAGCCATTTATAGTGAGGCATTTACAGAGCTGTTCATAGATTTCCTGGTTTTGACTATTTGCGCTTCATTCATACATCCTAATGTCCACTTTCTGTGGGCTGCTGCATTTGTTTCACATTACTTTTGCGTTTGTTTCACATTACTTTTGCGTTTGAATTTCAAACGGTGTGAATTGTCACTAATATAAAAGTGTTACTGATCTTAGTGGCTGTCGATATCATAGTGACAGCTGGTTGCTTATACCTCCAATTATGCAGCCTGGTGACTCTTTTACAGCACAGGTCTTGTGACCAAAAGCCAGCCATACTTTCCAATCAGTAATACCCAAATCTGGCAAAAAGCTGACAGTGACTGATCCACAGTCACTCCCACCCTACAGAAAACATGCAAGGTCCTTTCCGAGTAGACTAGTTATGTATTTATCAGGATTCAAATCTATTCTGACACCAAAAATGTGGAGAGAAAACAAAGTCAAGCCAATGGAAAAAATAGCTAAGCACAACATATTCTGAAGACTGTGTATCGTACAGTAACCCTTTAGAAACAATTGGCAGCAGAGTTTGGATTTTTTTCTAGTGGAGAGGACTCTGCTGCTGATTCTCCCCTGCCTCCTCCCGCCACCCCCTGTGGGGAAGTGCCTTATTTAATGTAGTTTAAGAAACAAAATTCCTATTCCTCCACATGTAGTTGACGTAGTGAATCTTCCGAATGTGACTACTGCAAAGCCCAAAATTGAGGATAAGCAAACACATTTGAGTTGCTATATATAAGGATATATTCACAAGTATCAATTTTCTGAATTTTCTACTGGTTTCAGGACACCAGGCTATACTATGATTAGGTTGAAGTAATGATACTGAGGTATATTTTCAAATGACATCCATACTATTTAAAGGGATAGCTGGCACATACAAGATCCTTGAAAGAGTCTGGAGGCAGCACCAGATACAGGATCACTCTGAAGCCTTTTTATGATGTTAAGTAGATAGGTTGTTTTCAGGCAATGGGCTTGGAATTGGGGACAGGAGACAGCAGGAAAGATCTGTGTGGTGAGAGAACACAATCCCACTTACTGTATCGTTAGAAATGCAACAGGACATCAGACCTTGCAGCACACAGACTCCCTCATTACAAGGGTCACAAGCTCACTTCAGAACAATCACCTGCTTGCCTGTATTGAACACAGCATGCTTTTTTTTTGCGGAACGCCTCCGTTCAGTCCGTAAGGGTGACCCCGAGCTTCCGGTCGCCTGTCATTTTAATTCACCACTCCATTCCCACTCGGACCTCACCGTCCTTGGCCTCTTGTATTGTTCCACGGAAGCTCAACGTAAACTCGAGGAACAGCACCTCATCTTCCGATTAGGCACTCTGCAGCCTTCCGGACTCAATGGGCCAGAAATTCGCGGCCAGAAGCGTGAGTACGGTCGGGGTACTCACGCATCTGGCCGTTGGAAATGCCGGCGTTCAGCAGGAACAGCGCATGTGGGGAACGCCGGCATTTCCAGACCCGAGGTCTATTCACAGCGCGTGCAACTGCACAGGCAGCGCTTGCGCAGTGAACTTTGTGGATTTCAATGATGGATTCAGTGAGGGTAAGTCCTTAGAAGTTACACTTGAAAAAAGCAAGTGTAAAGTTGTTCATTGGCTGCGGAGGAAGATATATTTTATCGTGGAGCTTCTGAAATGCAATATTTTTGTTTGGGAAAGGGAGGGAAGTTATTTTAAGAAATTTTAAGTAAGTTTTAAAGTTAAAATTTTTTTTTTTTTAAAAAGGGTTTTCAGAACGGTAGGTAGAAGGAGCAATTGTGGCTGTGTGAATGGAATGTGAGAATGAGTTATATATGTATGTCCACATATATTCCTTTACGTATATGTATGTATGTTTTATATTCCTTTACTAATGTGTATGAATGTATGTTTTTAATTATGATTTTCCAATAAGTTACTTTCTCTGAAAGTCATAATTAAATAATACATTCATACACATAAGTAAAGGAATATATACATAACACGCAAAGGAATATATACAGACATACATACTTTCAGAAGCTCCACGATAATAAATATCTTCCTCCGCAGCCTCTGGAGCAACTGTACCCATGCTTTTTTCATGTGTAAGTTGTAATGACTTGACCTCACTGAAAGCATTAATGAAAGCGGCGAATTATACTGCGCACGCGCTGCCTGTGCAGTCGCACGCGTTCTGCCTCTGAACCCCTTCGTTCAGAGGACAGGAAATGCCGGTTTTCCCCACATGCACTGTGCATGCTGAAAACCGGCATTTCATCCAGCCAGATGCGTAAGTACCCTGACCGTACTCGCGCATTTGGAAGGGAATTACTGGGCCAACATTTTACATGTCAATAAAATGAAAAATCTAACAATTGCACGACTTGCCCCCTCGCATCTGCGACTGAGGGTCCAAGGAGGTGCATTGCGCAAGAGGTCATCATCGTACGTATCCTCACACTGTTCCCTTTGGGGAACTGTATGAAGTGGTGGAAGGATTTATGGCCGTGATTAACGCTCATTCCATGACCGTAACCACCTTTGAACCAGCCATTAGGGTGGTTAGTCCTATGGCGGGAGGGTTTTACAGGCTCCCACAACCCATCTGAGGGGGGGGGGGCCACCAACACCCACGGACGCAAGTATCCCGCTGGATGTCCACCCAGAATTTAAAGTTGGAGCTCCGACTCCACTTGCCGGGACTGTCTGGAGTGGGGTTCAAAACCCTACTCCTTCTGGCCCAGCGGCGGGGATGCTTACTGCTACGCAAAAGGCCCACTCCGCACAAAAGGTGACACCCATACGTTTCCTGCGCCTTTTCCCTCCCCGTGACTGGAGCCCTATGCTGCCATTTCACGTGGCTAATCGGATTGGGCCTTTGTCATAGCGGTAGGATCCCCGCCGCTGGGCCAGATTAGGGTAGGGTTTCGAACCCCGCTCCAGACAGTCCCGGCAAGTGGAGTCGGAGCTCCGGCTCTAAATTCTGGGTTGACATCCAGTGGGATATTTGCGTCCGTGGGTGTGGGTGGCCCCCCCTCCTTGTATAGCTTGTGGGAGCCCGTAAAACCCTCCCGCCATAGGACTAACCGCCCTAATGGCTGGTTCAAAGATGGTTACGGTCACGGAATGAGCGTTAATCATGGCCATAAATCCTTCCACCACTTCATACAGTTCCCCAAAGGGAACAGTGTGAAGACACGTATGACGACGACATTGCTAAATAAATAAATGGAATTAAAAAAATTCTTTTAGAGCTTTTAAAAGTCTTTAAATTGCTTTAATTCTCTTTAAAACTACTTCAGATTACTCAAAATAATGTAAACATTTTAAAAAGTTTATAAAAGTTACCAAAATCTTCAAAAAACTTCCAAAAACCTATTTAAACTGCTGCTTTGCATGTAAAAATGCTTAGCAGCTTGACAGAAACATTGGGGGTGTGTCCAGTGAAACTGAGACCTCAAGGGGCGTGTCTCACTTGCACTGCACGCTCCTGGCTTCGCGCTGGCTACACTCCTGGGCGGCGTGACGTCATACGCTGCCCGGGATTCTTCTTTCTGTTTCAGCAAGTGCAGGCGTCCCTGGAGCTGATCGGCAGGAGCGCGGGGTAAGTGCAAAAACGGGGCTGCAAGCCCCGTTCAGCAATTTCTGGCCCATTATCGAGTTCAACAATTTCAGATCATAAGCTCGGCCCCCATTTCATTTTTTCTTGTAATTTTTCCACTCCTTTTCCCCCCCCCCTTTCCTTTTGTTTCTCTCTCACACCTGGCAGCTATCTTTCGCCCTGCCAGTACACTTTACACCTAATCTCAGCCTATTACCATCTCGTCTAGCTTCTAATCTCTTTTACTTCTTTTGTTTCTTTTATTCTTTTGTCCGATCGCAGCCCTGCCTTCGATCTAGTTTCTTTTCTTTCCAGTTTTGAAGAAGGGTTCGACCCGAAACGTCAACTCAAATTTCTCTCCACGGATGTTGCCTGACCTGCTGAGTTTTTCCAGCATTTTCTGTTGTTATTTCGGATTTCCAACATCTGCAGTATTTTGCTATCACGCTTTTTTTTTATTATTCAGCTTATTGATATAAATAAATCATTTTCAGTAGCTATTGAATCCTGAGAGACACAAATAAGGTGCAATATCAATCCAAGCCTTCCTTTTTTGACTAAGAATAAAAATCTCTACCTGCTCCTGATTGAGAGACTCCCCCAGTTACCTTAAGGACCACCCAATTATTCAAGGACAGCACTCCCCTCTCATTGACAGCACATACATGTCTGGAGCTCCTCAACTAAGAGTGGGCTTCGAGCATGGAAGCTGCTGCACAAAGTTACAACCGCAAGAAAGAAAAGGGAAGGATGCATTCCAGATTCCTGCACATAATCAGATCTGAGGTCGTCTAGGCCTCAACGCTTGGTGGGGAGGCCATGGAACTGGCTTTGAAACTCCAGGCAATTATGGCTTGTGGCTTGTGCCTTGTGGCTTCAGCACTTGGCTGAGTCTTCCCTGAGGTTAAAGTGAATCTAAAGGAAAGCAAGCTTGAGTTTTGCCCTTTTATTCAATCGTGTCTTATTGTGCAATTAAGCATTTGGGATCAGTTATATACATAAGTGAAAAAATATATTCTGGAAGCAATAATCACTGTTGTAATATGGACTGTATGATATTTTTTATAAAAACAATTAACAATTTTTAAATAACCAATAAAGAGAATTTTGACTCCATAGCTGTGTTTGCACTGTGTGTGGTTCTGTCCCAAGGTTTTGAGTGAATTAACAGGTTTTCTAAAAGAGAATGGTTTCAGTCTTCCAATTGCGTAATTAGTGGGAATTTCTGCTCATCCAGTACTGGATGTTGGACAAGCAGACTGAAAACACAGAGGCAGTGGAGGGGTTGCGAGAGGTGGTGTTGAGGTAGACCTGGTTGTCATCAATGTAGAATCTGATGTTGTGTTTTTGGATGATGTCGCCAACGGGCAGCATGTAGATGAGAAATAGGAGGGGACCAAGGATAGACCATAGATGCGGGATTGGGAAGAGAAGCCATTGCAGGAGTTTTTCTGGTTACGATTGGATAGGTAAGAATGGAACCAGACGAATGCAGTCCCACTCAGCTGGACGACAGAGGAGAGACGTTAGAGGAGGATTGTGTGGTCAACCATGTCCAAGTCTGCAGACAGGTCGAGAAGGATCAGGAGGGATGGTGCACCACGGTCACAGTCACGAAGGATGTCATTTGTGATTTTGATTAGGGCCTTTTCAGTGCTGTGGCGGGGGCAGGAACGTGATTCGAAAGATGAGCATGGTCCCTTTGCTCCTCCACAGGTCCTAGTCTCTCACCATTATGAAAATATTCTGATCTATCTTTCTTAGTTCCAAAGTGGATGACCTCACACTTCCCCACATTGTCATAGTTTTGCCCACTCACTTAGTCTGTCTACGTTCCCACTCCCATCTACATAATGTACTGTGCCTCCTAACATAGTGTCACCTGCAGATTTGGATTTACAACTCTCTGTTCCTTCATCCAAGTCACTAAGATATATAATATAACATAAAAACAGAAAATACTGGAAATACTCAACAGGTCAGGCAGCATCTATGGAGAGAGAAACAGAGTTAACGTTTCAGGTCGCTGACCTTTCGTCAGAACTAGAAGGAGTTAGAGATGTAACAGATTTTAAGTAAGTACAGAGGCAGGGAAAGGGGGGAGAGGAGAAAAGAACAACAGGGAAGGTCTGTGTCAAGGTGGAAGGCACGAGTGATTAAATGACAAAAAGGATGATGGTGCAAGACAAAAGGGGATGGTAATGGGATAAGTAAAGAAACAAAAGATGGGTCTAGAAGAGGTGTAAATGGCAACAGCAGAACTATTACTAGTACCTGCTGTCTGAAAAAATGAATGCAGTGATTATGATCTGAAATTGTTCAACTCGATGTTGAGTCCGGAAGGCTGTAAAGTGCCTAATCGAAAGATGAGGTGCTGTTCCTTGAGCTTCATTGGAACAGTGTAGGAGGCCAAGGACAGAGAGATCAGAGTGGGAGTGGGATGGAGAATTAAAATGGCAAGCTTAGGGTCACGCTTGCTAAATGTAAGAACAAGTTCAGCTAGATGGAGGAGGGTGGTGGTGGATGGGGTCTGGTTGGGCCTCCGTTCAAGAAAGAAAGAAGCAGATGTCCCACAGGCTGTCCTGGTGGGGGATGGAAGTGTAGAGGGACTGGACATCCATGGTGAAAAGGAGACGGTTAGGGCCAGGGAACTGGAAACAGTTAAAGTGGAGGAGGGTGTTGGAAGAGTTGCGAATGTAAGTTGGAAGAGAAAAAATAGAGTTGAGATAGGAAGAAGTAAGTTCTGTGGGGCAAGAACAGGCAGAAATGATGGAACTACCAGGGCATTCCTGTTTGTGGATCTTGGGAGGGATGTAAAAGCTGGCTCTGCGGGTTTGGGAGTCTATGAGGTTGGAGGCGGTGGGGGAAAGAACTCCAGAGGAGATGAGGTCAGTGACAGTCTGGGAAACAATGGCTTGATGTTTGGTGGTGGGGCCATGGTCCAGGGAATGGTAGGAGGAGGTGTCAGAAAGTTGGCATTCAGCCTCCGCAAGGCAGAGGTCAGTTCACCAAACAACAACAGCACCATTCTTGTCAGCAGATTTAATGACAATGTCAGGGTTGGACCTGAGAGAACGGAGTGCTGCAAATTCAGAAGGAGGTAGGTTAGATAAAAATGGACATATCAGAAGCATTGGTGTGGAAGGTGGCATCATCGGAACAGATGCGACGGAGACGGCAAAACTGGGAGAATATCATTAAGATGTATGGGGGGGAAATTTTGGTTTTGCCCCTTCTGGGGCGCTAACATTGCCGGGGCACTAATTAGCGCCCCACCGCCTGAAATTCATTGTAGCGCCCCAAGCAGGAGGTGGAGCACTACTGGAAGCGCTCCACCTCCTCCTTGGGGCGCTACAACTGAATATCGCGGTGCTACGTGCAACAGCGCCACATCGTCGGCACGTAGCGCCGCAGTATCGCAGGCCTCCCTCCCCTGATTAAAGGGGAGGGGCCTAGCGCTGCACGCACCGGGGCCCTACTAGACCACCGGGGAGCAGGGTGCCGTGAAAACAGCCCTGCACTCAAGAGGAGTGCCAGGCTGAGCAATCGCGGCCAGCACACCGGAGAAAAAAGGGGAAGAGGGCAAGTGCTGGCAGTCGGCCAAAAAAATGGCCACCCGACACCTGCTCTTTAAGTAACGCCGCCACGGCTGCAAAAACACCACCCTGACCCTGTTGGACATGTCATCCGACTATAGGCCAGGGGGCGCAACCCAAGTTTGCGAATGGGGCACTGCGCACGGCGATGATGTTATCGCTGGCGGTGCAGGGCTGCAGGGTGCTACCGGCTACTGCCGCCGCTAACCTCCCGCTAAATTTCGCGGGAGGCATTAGCAGCACCACGCCCGGGCGTTAGGGGATTTGTGCCCCTTTAGCGCCCCCCAGGGGTGCTAACAAGAGGCGCAAATCAACCCAATTTTCCCCCCATGGTGTCTTCCAACATGTTTTAGCATTAGGAATGCCTTGAATGGGAACAGCGCCATTCAATGGACAGTAGCTATATTAAAACTGAATTGCTAATATCAAGTAAAGTCTCCAACTGGCAAAGGACAATACTGCAAATATTAATTTGCGAAACCTACAGCCTCCAGTCCAGGGTTGATTTTAACCTTTGGCAGTGGCGTAAAACAGGTGGCAGCAGATCGGCCGCCCGTTCTATTCCATTGAAGTCAATGGAAAGGAGAATTGAAAGGGCAAATAATGAGCGTTCAATCCACTATCACTCATCTTTTACCACCACTGCAAGTTAAAATAAACCCTAAAGATTTGTAAGTTCTCAAATCCGCAAATATGTAATGTTAGTCTTCAGGTTGCTGGACAGAAATAAATGGTCTTATTGAACTGATACCACAGGCATAAGCAACTAATGCACTGAAATGCAACTTTCCTTGATCTTTTTAGTGCTATAACAGCGTAACTACAGTGTTACTGATCAAAAGGAATTTCACCCCAATTATCTTTGAAACAGTGGTACAGCAAGTATGACTCAATGAATGGGGTAGTCCACAAACCATGCCATGTATTGTCCATGCAGCCACAACACGACAAAGCATCTACATGTACACATCATGTGCTCTTTTCTTCTTGTTCTACTTAATCCAGACCCACAGGAGCAGCAAGCTGAGCACTCAGCAATGAATCCTGCCTATGTAACTGAAGCAAGCACCAGCCCAGAAAGACATACTTTAGGTTATTTGACAGCTTTAGTGAGATGACCAGTGGATGTAGTATATTTGGATTTCCAAAAGGCATTCGATAAGGTGCCATATAAAAGGTTGTTGTTACACAAGATAAGGCCTTATGGGATTGGAGATAATATATTAGCATGGATAGAGGATTGGCTAATGGACAGAAAATAGAGAGTAGGGATAAACGGGTCATTTTCAGACTGGCAGGCTGTAACTAGTGGGTTGCCGCAAGGATCAGTGCTTGGGCTTCAGCTATTTACAATCTATATTAATGACTAAGATGAAGGGACAGAGTGTAATGTATCCAAACAGAAAATACTGCAGATGCTGGAAATCTGAAATAAAAACAGAAAATGCTGGAGAAACTCAACAGGTCAGGCAGCATCTGTGAAGAGAGAAACAGATTTAACGTTTCAGGTCAATGACCTTTTGTCAGAACTGGAAAGAAGCAGGAAATGGAACAGATTTTTAAGCAAGTGAAGAGGCTGGGAAAGGGGGGAGGGGATGAAAGAACAAAAGCGAAGGTCTGTGATAGGATGGAAGGCGGAAGAGATTAAGAGACATTAAGAGATATTCAAGGCAAAAGGAGATGGTAATGGAACAGGTTAAGAAACAAAGGATGGCTCTAGATGAAGAGATTTAGGTGTCCTCGTACAAGAAACAGAGAGTTAGCAAGCAGGTACAGCAAGCAATTAGGAAGTCAAATGGCATGTTGGCCTATATTACAAGAGTAAGGAAGTCTTGCTACAATTGTACAGGGCTTTGGTGAGACCACACCTGGGGTACTGTGCACAGTTTTGGTCTCCTTATCTAAGGAAGGATATACTTGCTTTAGAGGTGGTTCAACCAAGGTTCACTAGATTGATTCCTGGGATGAGAGGGTTGTCCTATGAGGAGAGATTAGGCCTAAACTCATTGGAATTTAGAAGAATAAGAGGAGATCTCATTGAAACATATAAGATTCTGAGGGGAATTAACAGGATAGATGCTGAGAGATTGTTTCCCACGGCTGGATAGTCTCAGGATAAGGGGTAGGTCATTTAAGACTGAGTTGAGGAGGAACTTCTTCACTCAGAGGGTTGTGAATCTTTGGAATTCTCTGCCCCAGAGGGCTGTTGATGCTCAGTTGTTGAGCATATTCAAGGCTGAGATAGATAGATTTTTGGACTCTAGGGGTGTAATGTATGTAATGTATATATACCTTAAGGGAGAGAACTACTTCTTACAGCTCCTGTATACTGTAGTACCGGCAGTGACCACACCTGTATATAAACCCTGAGTAGTGATCTGTACAGTTAGTTCTAGAGTAACCCTCATTCAGTAAACACCTGTTGAATCGTTCCCTGCAGTCTGTTGTCTGATTATTGAAGGACACAACATTAAGATACACGGACATAACATTGGCGACAAGGCAGATTTGAACCTACCTGCAACTCTGCATCACCTCCCAGGGATTCGCTCCTGGAGAACAGTGGAAGAAGGTCGAGTCTAGAAGCACGGGCGTCGACCATTGGCAACCGCCCAGTCATTCAGCGGAGATTTGAGCATCACAGGGGAGGCTGTCAAGAGCCAGGCTTGGCTTTCCAGTCACGGTGGTCCAGCGAAATGGGCTGGCAACAGGTACTGCGCAGACCCTTCCCAGACAGCGACGGGCTAGAGCCCGACCGAGCGGCACAGAAAAAGGCCGAGCAGCGTCGACGGGGGAGAGAGAGAGGGCAGAGCGCACAGGGTGCAGCCGGTGTTCAGGACCGAGCGGCGTCAACGGGGGAGAGAGACGAGAGAGAGCAGAGCGCAGCCGGTGTTCAAGGGCCGAGCAGCGTCAACGGGGGAGAGCGGCGCGCAGGAAAACGCGAGGTGCTGCCATTGCCATGAGGACCGCAGAGAGCGGTGTTGGCAGCAGCGCAGGAGCAGCGCACGAAACCCACAGGGCGTCGCCATTTGCCACGAGGACCGGCGAGAGCGGCGTTGGCAGCAGCGCGGGAGACGCCATTTTAAGCTGCAGCGGAGAAGAAAGGAAAGCACGGGAGACGCCATTTTAAGCCAGTCTAACCACACCCAAAAATGCCAAAGAGTGGCAGTATCACAGCGTTCAACAATGAAGTCGAAGATTGGACGACATATGTCGAACGCATAGAAGTATACTACAAGGCGAATTAAGTGCCAGATGACAAGAAAGCGCTGGTATTGTTGAATTCAATGGGTGCAAAAACGTTTGGCTTACTACGAAACCTAGTAACCCCAGAGAAGCCAGTAGAAAAGGATTTTGAAAACATAGTGTCAATCCTATAGGACCACTTAAACCCCACACTGCTGCTGATAGCAGAAAGATTTAAGTTTCACAAAAGGAACCAGCATAAAGATGAAAGTAATGCTGAGTATTTAACGGAACTGCGCAAGCTATCGAAACACTGCCAGTTTGGAACGGGACTAACAGATACATTAAGGGACAAGTTTGTGTGTGGGCTTCAAAGTGAAGGAACCCAGAAATGGCTTCTATCAGAAAAGGATCTTACGCTGGACAAGACTTTCAGCATTGCAGTATCACACGAAGCAGCAGCACGGGGCGCTGCAGAGATACAATGGAGACCGCAAGAATATGGCACAAATGAAATGTCATACGGAACAGTGAAGTGCTATCGTTGCGGCAGAACAACACACGACCATAATGATTGCTGGTTCAAGGACAAAGTGTGCAGACAGTGTGGAAAAGTAGGACACATAGCAAGAGTCTGCAGGTCGGGAAAGAAAACCAGCAGCAAGAAATCTCCACAGGAGAAGTACAAGAAGGTACATACAGTGACGGAGAGTAGTTCAGATGAACAGAAGTGTGATACAGACTCCGGAAGCAAGGAGCTGGGTTGTCTGAAACTACATAATGTGATCAAAACGGAGGATCACTAAACTATCTGGGTCACGCTCATGATAGCAGGAGTCCAAGTGAAAATGGAATTGGACACAGGATCAGCCCTAACAGTCATAAGCCGAAGGGACTACAAGTGGCTATTCTCACATATACCCTTGAGAGATACAAAGATTGTCTTGAAGACGTACACGGGGCAAAAAGTCTACCCCAAAGGAAAAATAAGGGTGAACGTTATATATAACGGCAAGGAAACACCAAAAATGGACCTATATGTATTGCCAGATGGAGGACCACCACTACTAGGACGTGAATGGATCCGGAAGATACAGCTAGATTGGCATTCCATACAGGCACTGACTGTGGCTGACAAAAAGGATGACGACGTCACACCTGGGCGACTGTCAAAGATCCTAACTGACGCGAAAGAAGTGTTCCAGCAAGGACTCGGAACACTAAAAGGCATGACAGCGATGATTAAAATTGAAGAAAACGCAAGCCCAAAATTTTTTAAGGCCAGACCGGTACCTTATGCGATCCGCCCAGCCATCGAAGCAAAGCTGGAGAGTCTGGAACGTTCAGGTGTACTGTCCAAGGTAGACTGTAGCGAGTGGGCTACACCCATCATCCCTGTGATGAAAAAGTCATTGAGCAGCACGCCTGGAGAACCAAGGAAGTTTCGCATCTGTGGGGACTTTAAGGTAACAGTGAGCCCGGTACTTCACACCGTAAAATATCCACTTCCGCGGATTGAAGATATTTTCGCCTCGCTATCTGGAGGGAAACGCTTCACTAAGATTGATCTGGCCCAGGCATATCTGCAAATGGAGGTAGAAGAAGCATCAAAAATATACCTCACAATCAACACCCATAAAGGTCTCTATCAATACAACCGGCTGGTATTCGGGGTAACATCAGCTCCGGCTATTTGGCAGAGGGCAATGGAACAAGTCCTGCAAGGGATCCCAGGGACCCAGTGTTATTTGGACGACATCCTGGTCACGGGCGAAAATGACAGTGATCACCTTGCCAACCTGGAGCAGGTGCTCACTAGATTGCAGGAATATGGGCTCCGAGCTAACCGCCCCAAATGCGAGTCTTTTAGAAAACAGATCTCGCATTGTGGCCACGTTATCGATAAAGAGGGGTTACATAAGTCCCCAGAGAAGATTGAGGCAGTAGTCAAGGCACCAGCACCGGAAAATGTGTCACAACTGAGGTCGTTCCTCGGGCTGGTAAACTACTACCATAAGTTCTTACCAAATTTGTCTACAATACTACACCCACTGAACACCCTACTGCAAACTGGGGTGCCATGGAAATGGAGTGACGAATGTAGACGAGCTTTCCAGAAGAGCAAAACACTAATCACATCGAAAGAGGTATTGGCCCATTACAACCCGGCATTACCAATTCGGTTGGCATGTGATGCGGCACACTACGGCATTGGAGCGGTGCTGTCGCACAAATTCTCGGACGGCTCAGAGGGGCCAATAGCCTTTGCGTCACGATCACTAACCTCAGCCGAGCGTAACTACGCCCAGATTGACAGGGAGGCCCTCAGCCTAGTGTGGGGAGTGAAAAAGTTCAATCACTATCTGCACGGGCAGAAGTTTACCTTGCTGACTGACCACCAACACTTGTCTCCATCTTTAATCCAAAGAAGGGCGTTCCGGTGATGACTGCGCAACGGCTACAAAGATGGTCCCTTTTTCTAGGGGCGCACCAATATGAAATTGAGTATAAGGGCACGAAACAGCATGGAAACGCTGATGGGCTATCACGCCTGCCACTGCCTACTGTGGAGGAAGAACCAGCAGTGGATCCTGTCGAAATATTTCATTCGACTATAATTGAATGCTTGCCAGTAACTAACGTTGGTATAGAGAAGGAGACCCGAAATGACCCGACACTGTCTCGGGTATATGATTTGACGGTGAAGGGATGGCCAGCACATGGCGACTCACTGTTGCCAGCATTCTCATCCAGAAGAGAACAGCTGTCAGTATGCCAGGGGACCTTGATGTGTGGATCCCGAGTGGTAATTCCACCCAAGTTAAGGGAGAGAGTGCTCAATGAGCTTCACGAAGGTCATCTGGGAGGGGTGAAAATGAAAAGCCTTGCTAGGGCTTATGTGTGGTGGCCGGGGATCGATCAGCAAATCGAAGACCTAACTAAGAGCTGCTTAGGATGCCAGAAGGTCCAAAATGCACCACCACATGCCCCTCTACACCCATGGGAGTGGCCCTCATCTCCATGGCAACAGGTGCATATTGATTTTGCTGGTCCATTCATGGACTCAATGTTTTTAATAGCCGTGGATGCGCACTCGAAATGGCCTGAGGTGATCAAAATGTCCTCCACCACCACGGAGAAAATTATTGCAGTCCTACGGACCATTTTTGCCAGGAACGGCTTGCCAGAGCAGATTTGCTCTGATAACGGACCACAGTTTGTGTCCGAAGAGTTTCGAAGATTTATGAAAAGGAATGGGGTAAGGCATTACACATCCGCCCCGTATCATCCAGCCACAAATGGATTGGCTGAGAGGTTCGTACAAACCTTTAAAAAAGCAGCAAAGGCCATATGCGATGACGACATTCCACTGCAGCATAAGGTGGACAATTTCCTGTTAGCCTACAGAAATGCGACACATGCAGTCACCAACCAGGCCCCAGCCATGATGTTCTTTAACCGAAGGTTGAGATCTCGTCTGGATTTGCTCAGACCAAATGTACGAAGAGATGTTGAGAGTAAGCAATTCCAGCACATCAATGAGAAGCCGACAAGGAGCTACAATGTAGGGCAACCAGTCTTGGCCCGCGACTACCGAACAGAGAAATGGCAACCAGGAACGATATGCACACGGCAGGGGCCACTAATGTACACAGTGGATGTTGGGAAGAACATTGTGAGACGCCATGCTGACCAGATCCTAGAGTCACAGGAACGAGTCAACCCCATGTTTCGGCCATACGTACCTGGTGAGGAACCCGACGTACAGGTCGCATCTACCTCAGAAACAATAGCTTTGGAAGCTGATGAATCAACTGACGACAGGGTGCTAGAATCGCCTCCGCACCAAGAGCGAGACACTCGGGAAAGGCGTTATCCAGAAAGAATCAGGAAGCCTCCCCAGAGACTGAATATATGAATGGACTATTTTCATATAACATTGTATATTAAAAATGTTCATTGTTAAATGAGTATTATGGTACTGTTAATCTAAAAGGGGAGGAATTGTAATGTATGTAATGTTAAGGGAGAGAACTACTTTTTACAGCTCCCGTATACTGTAGTACCGGCAGTGACCACACCTGTATATAAACCCTTACTAGTGATCTAGAGTAACCCTCATTTAGTAAACACCTCTTGAATCATTCCCTGCAGTCTGTTGTCTGATTATTGAAGGACACAACATTAAGATACACGGACATAACAAGGGGAATCAAGAGATATGAAGATCGGGCGGGAAAGTGGAGTGAGGTCGATGATCAGCCATGATCTTATTGAATAACGGAACAGGCTCGAGGGGTTGTATGGCCTACTCCTGCTCCTAATTATTATGTTCTTATGTAAAATGAAACCCCTTCCATAACAAATATGTAGTTGAAACATATGTGGGATATCTGCCACTCGGAATGAATGAAGTTTGACCTCTGCCTGTAACTGCAGAACTACCAGGAAAAGTGGGGCCCATTCCTGGAGACCCACTTTACCTTAAGCTCAGCCCCTCAACGCAATAACCTACCCATGAGCCATGAGAGGAACCAACCCCAACCAACATGACCACCATTATGCAGAAATTAGGATCAAACAAACTGCATCCACTCTTCCCCAACTTGCACTGCTCCCTCTGCAAGTGGCCTGATGTGGCAATACAAACCATTTTCCAGGCACTGTGCAGTAGTTATTGCTTCTTGCTTTGATGTCATGACAGCATTAAGAGACACGTGTGCACTGGAGTCATATATATGCCAGACCTTAGTTCCCTTCTCTGAAAGATACTAATGAACCAGTTGTGTTTTTATGACAATCTGGCAGTTTTCATTGTCATTTTTTTGTGCTAGTCAGAAATGACCAGGATGATTCTATTCAATTTCACAACTTGCCATGACAGAATTTGCACTCATGACCTCTGTGTTGGTAGTCCAGTCCCATAACTTACTAGCCTACCATGCCCAACTTCATAAACTATGTATAGAAATCTATTTTCTCATAAAATATGTGTGAATGTACACCTAAGTATACAATGAGGTAAAATACCTGTGAATAACTGTACTTAACTGTACACTGGTTTCATCAAATATATGTGAATGCTCACCTATAAGTACGATAGCTTCATAAAATGTGAATATACATTCATGAGAATCCAATAAAACAAGTAAAAGATAAGTTGGATACCATGACAATTTTACTTAGCAGAATTCATTAGTGGCTTCATTAATGAGGTGCTCATATAATTGGTCCCCAGTGAGTTTGAAGTAGCTCAGCCACTTGCTATAGCCATGCTGTCTTGAATAGTAGTGTTGCTCCTTATAATGTATTTTGCTCCGTTCCATTCTGGACCTCTGCCAATTCACTCCGTTAACTTAACACCACCTATCTAACAGCTGTCATTAGTGCAATATATGCTAGAAGACAAATTTGCACGTTCATCTTTAACTGGCATTTAATATCCCCTTAACAAGCTGAAAAAACATGAATGTTAGCACCTTCTATTACTCTGGATTACTCCCCAGAGAAATTTTACGACTATGGGCAAAAATGTACAACACCGTATTAACGCTAATGCATCAAATTACCACACATTAATACACAGTTAACAGATGTGTTCACTCGAGCATGCAGAGCAACCTTGCCCTTTCATTCTCTCCCCCCTCCAAACTCCCCCACCACACTGTCATAACCAATTGTTATGATTTAAGCTTCTTCAGGTACTTTTTCTTTATGCCCAACACAAAAGTCAGCTTCCATAGACAAATGTTCTCTCTCCTTATGAACTGAAGCATAACCGTCAGAGAAAAGTAATCTGGAATAGCATGCCCCAAATTAACAATAAAAGAGCTCCTCCACGACACCCTGGCCTACTCCTCTATCACCCCCAACACCCCCTCCTGTTCCCACGGCACTTACCCGTGCAAGCGCAGGAAATGCAACACCTGCCCTTTTACCTCCTCCTTTTCCACCGTCCAGGGCCCCAAACACACCATCCAGGTTAAACAGCGATGCACTTGTACTTCTTGCAATTTAGTATACTGTATTTGCTGCTCACGGTGAGGTCTCCTCTACACTGGGGAGACCAAACGCAGATTGGGTGACTGCTTTGCGGAACACCTCCGTTCAGTCCGCAAGTGTGACCCCGAGCTTCCGGTCACCTGTCACTTTAATTCACCCCTCCACTCCCACTCTGATCTCTCTGTCATCAGCCTCCTACATTGTTCCAATGAAGCTCAACGTAAGCTTAAGGAACAGCACCTCATCTTTCCATTAGACACTTTACAGCCTTCTGGAGTTAATATCGAGTTGAACAATTTCAGATCATAACCTCGGCCCCCATTTTTTCAGACAGCAGCTGTTGATGATTCTACTATTCCCATTTACACCTCTTCTAAACCCATCTTTTGTTTCTTTACTTGTCCCATTACCATCTCGCACCATCATCCCTTTTGTCTTTTAATCTCTCCCACCTTACACCCTATCACAGACCTTCCCTTTTGTTCTTTCCTCCCATCCCCCCATCCCTGCCTCTGTATTTGCTTAAAATCTGTTGTATCTCTAACTTTTCCCAGTTCTGTCGAAAGGTTATTGACCTGAAACGTTAACTCTGTTTCTCTCTCCACAGATGCTGCCTGCACTGCTGAGTACTTCCAGCATTTCTGTTTCTTATTAACAATAAAAGTATTTATTTGTTTTCTGCATTAGATGTAGGATTTGCACTAGACACGCATATCAGTCCCACCAGACTATGATATACTAAAGCCCCAAACAGGTTTATTCGCAGATAAAGTAATTCACATAAATAAGAAAACAGCTTGCATTTATATAGAAAAGAAAAATACTGAGAATGCTGGAAATCTGAAATAAAAACAGATAATGCTGGAAATATTCAGCAGGTCAGGAAGCATCTGTGGAGAGAGAAACAGAGTTAATGGGCCAGATATTCTGATCCCTACGGGTGTGTACGCGCTGTGTACCCACCCTTAGGGACATTGAAATGCTGGTTTCAGGCATGCACAGCGCATGCACTGGAAAATGGCATTTTCAATCTGTCAAGAAAGCTCTTGACAGATCCTCCAGCTGCCCAGGAGAAGGGCCTCTGCGGGCGGGGAGTTCCGCTTTTTGGAGACCCTCCGCCCGCAGAAAACACTTACAATTCTTGCGCCTGGTAAAAGCAGGCGTAAGGCCTGCTTTTACCAGGATAAGAGTTGAAAAAAGTTTTTTAAAAAATTCCCACTGATTTATCATTTAAAAATACTTTAAAGAAAGGTAAGTTTATTTTTAGCCCCATTAAAAACTTTAATTATTTTTGTCAAAAATTTAAATTTTTGTTTAAAATAGTTAATTTATGCAATTTCAAGTCATTTTAAAAATGTGATTAAAAAATTTTTTTGTTGAAGTTTTACTATGTTTTTGGGGGTGATCTCCATTCATATATTTGACAGGTCTTCCTGTCAAATGTATGAAGGGAGATTCCCTTCTCTGATTGGCTCCCCATGGCCCACGTGATCCCAGGGACGCTTGCGAACCGCATGCGCCTCTGGGATACGTGGGCCCTGCGCACCGGCAGTTTAGAGAGGCCGAGCAGTGGAACTCAGTGCCTTCCAGGAGCCCTCAGGTAAGGGCGCAGATTTTTCCAGATCGCAGCCCTCCGCCCACGGGAGGCGTATGATCAGAAAATCTGGGCCAATGTTTCAGGTCGATGGCATTTTGTCAGAACTAGAAAAAGTTAGAGATGTAACAGATTTTAAGCAAGTGCAGGGGCAGGGAAAGGGGGCAGGAAAGGAAAGAACAAAAGGGAGGGTCTATGATAGGCAGGAGAGATTAGATGACAAAAGGTATGATTGTATAAAGCAAAAGGAGATGGTAACGGAACAAGTAAAGAAACAAAAGATGAGTCTAGAAGAGTTGTAAATGGGAATGGCAGAATCATCAGCAGCTGCCATCTGAAAAAATAGGGGCAGAGGTTATGGTCTGAAATTGTTGAACTCGATGTTGAGTCCAGAAAGCTGTAAAGTGCCTAACGGAAAGCTCAAGCTGTTCCTTGAGCTTACATTGAGCTTCGTTGGAACAGCGTAAGAGGCCGAGAACAGGGAGGACAGAGTGGGAGCGGAATGGAGAATTAAAGTGATAGGCGACCGAAAGCTCGGGGTCACACTTGCAGACTGAATGGAGGTTGTAAGAGCCATAAAAGCTTAAGAAAATACTTTAAAATAGTGGCTAAATGGCATAATACAGTTAATTTACCTGAACGACTTATTGTATTAAGAAACCCCCTATTTTCTTGCTCCAGTAGTATAGTCCGACACCCCCTTCATTCTTGCCACAATGGAACAGTCCCTAAGCCACACATGGGTGCAGCCATCTTACAGTTTTAAACTGCACGTGGTGAAAGAGGCAGAAGCTGTGAGGTTTGGAGCAGTACAGTTTTTGACCGTGTTCGTTTATACGTGTTTGCTTTGTAATTCTGTTTGTTAAGTGTTATAGTAAACCGTTTAAAAGACAAAGCTACGTTTGGGAACGTTTTATTTCGACACGCGTCTACTCGATGTTAAAAGCCCCACAGCCCAGTGGCCTGCCTGTTTGGAAACTAAGAAGCGCCACTACAGAGGTGTTCCGCAAAGCGGTCACCCAATCTGTGTTTGGTCTCCCCAGTGTAGAGGAGACCACAAGGTGAGCAGCGAATACAGTATACTAAATTGCAAGAAGTACAAGTAAATCGCCGTTTCACCTGGAAGGGGTGTTTAGGGCCCTGGACGGTGGGAAGGGAAGAGATCAAAGGGCAGGTGTTGCCTCTCCTGTGCTTGCACGGGAAAGTGCCGTGGGAAGGGGAGGTAATTGAGGAGTGGACCAGGGTGTTGCAGAGGGAGCGGTCCCTTTGGAATGCTGAAAGGGGAGGGATGGGGAAGGTGTGTTTGGTGGTGGGATCACGCTGGAGGTGACAGAAATGGCGGAGGATGATCCATTGAATTTGTAGGCTGGTGGGGTGAAAGGTGAGGACATGGGGGATCCTATCATGGTTCTGGGAGGGAGGGGATGGGTAAGAGCAGGAAATGGAATGGACACAGTCGAGCGCCATGTCAACCATGGTAGAGGGGATTCCTGGGATGAGGAAAAAGGAAGATATATCAGAAGACCTAGTACAGAAGGTGGCATCATCAGAACAGATGCGACGGAGATGGAGAAACTGGGAGAATGAAATAGAGTCCTTACAAGAAGTGGGGTGGGAAGAAGTGTAGTCCAGGTAGCTGTGGGAGCCAGTGGGCTTGTTTTTTTTTTTTTATTCATTGATGGGATGTGGGCGTCGCTGGCTAGGCCTGCATTTAGTGCCCATCCCTAATTGCCCTTGAGAAGATGGTGGTGAGCTGCCGCCTTGAACCGCTGCAGTCCATATGGTGTAGGTACACCGACAATGCTGTTAGGAAGGGAGTTCCAGGATTTTGGCCCAGCGACAGTGAAGGAACGGCGATACAGGTCCAAGTCAGGATGGTGTGTGGCTTGGAGGGGAACTTGTAGGTGGTGATGTTCCCATGCGTCTGCTGCCCTTGTCCTTCTAAGTGGTAGAGGTCGCGGGTTTGGAAGGTGCTGTTGAAGGAGCTTTGGCGAGTTGCTGCAGTGCATCTTGTAGATGGTACACACAGCAGCCACAGTGCGCCGGTGGTGGAGGGAGTGAATGTTGAAGGTGGTGGATGGAGTGCCAATCAAGCAGGCTGCTTTATCCTGAATGGTGTCGAGCTTCTTGAGTGTTGTTGGAGCTGCACTCATCCAGGCAAGTGGAGAGTATTCCATCACACTCCTGATTGTAGTGGATGTTTGTCGATAGCCTATGTCCAGAAATGGATACAGAGAAGTTGAGGAAGGGAAGGGAAGAGTCGAAGATGGACCATGTGAAGGTGAGGGAAGGGTGGAAATTGGAAGCAAAGTGAATGAAATTTTCTAGTTCAGGGTGAGAGCAGGAAACGGCACCAATACACACATCAATGTACTGGACCTGAGTAGGACTGGAACAAAGAATGTTCCACATATCCTACGAAAAGGCAGGCATAGCTAGGACCATGTGGGTTCCCATAGCAACACCTTTTATTTGGAGGAAGTGAGTGGAGTCAAAGGAGAAGTTGTTTAATGTGAGAACAAGTTCAGCCAGGTGGAGGAGGGTGGTGGTGGATGGGGACTGGTTGGGCCTCTGTTCAAGGAAGAAGCAGAGTGCCCTTAGGCCGTCCTGGTGGGGGTGGAGGCGTAGAGGGATTGGACGTCCATGATGAAAAGGAGATGGTTGGGGCCAGGAAACTAGAAATTGTTAACGTGGCGGAGGGCTTCAGAAGAGTCATGGATGTGGGTAGGAAAAGATTGGACAAGGAAAGAAAAAATAGCGTTGAGATAGGAAGACATTAGTTCCGTGGGGCAAGAACAGGCTGAAACGATGGTCTACCAGGGCAGTCCTGTTTGTGGATCTTGGGAAGGAGGTAGAAGCGGGCTGTGCGGGGTTGGGGGACTATGAGGTTGGCGGCTGTGGAGGGAAGATCTCCAGAGGAGATGAGGTTAGTGGCAGTCTTGGAAACGATGGTTTGATGTTCGGTAGTGGGGTCATGGTCCACGGGGAGGTAGGAGGAGGTGTCAGAGAGTTGGCGTTCAGCTTCCGCTAGGTAAAGGTCGGTTTGCCAAACAACAACGGCACCACACTTGTCAGTAGGTTTGAGGACAATGTTAGGGTTGGATCTGAGAGAACGGAGTGCTGCAAGTTCAGATGGAGGTAGGTTGAAGTGAGTGAGGGGAGCAGAGAAATTGAGACGGCTGATGTCACGCCGGCAGTTCACAATGAAAAGAGCTAATGCATTTATTTAGCACCTGTAACATAGAAAAACATCCCAAGACACAAATAACCAATAACAGTCAGTTTTTGAAGTCCATTAGTTTATGAAAGGATTAAACAAATTAGCTGACTTTGAATGGCTTCCTTTGAAGACTTTCAAATAAACCATAGACAAACACTTGTCAGAAAGGGAGTAATCACACAATGCCTGCCAGTTACAGTCTTTCTTGAAATTGTGGACTAAAATGTTGTCTTACTGTGTGTTGTAGCTAGAAGTAAACCGGAACTATTATGTTAAAAATGTAACCTTATAAAACCCTTTGAAATACAGTCTCACTTTTGAGAAGACAACAGAAGAGAAGCCCTTCACTAGAAGAATGAACAGCAATCTCCATAACACATACACTGTTGTGATTGACAAGTACTACCCGTACTAGGGCTATTGCGATTTGTTTACGTTGTTGCTTAATAGCCCGTGATGCATATTAATTGCTTCAAATCCCTTGATGTGCTCACTGAATGTTTTTCCAGATATATATGTCTGTTAGTAATTGACTGGATTCTTTCTAATATATTGCATGCAAATTCAAATTCCCAGCTGGCAGTTGCAATTGCCATTTGATGACAACATCTTTTTTAGAAAAACCTATTGTTTAAACTAAAAAAAAATGCAGTACAGAGCGAAAACTCATCAGCTGCAAACAAAATGACCCAATATTTGTCACAGTAATTCTCCTCTCCCACAGGGAGGTTCCCTGTGGGTATCATTATCAGGGCACTGGCGAGAACTGTACTCATGGCATCCTGCTCTCAGCAAATAGCCTTCCGGTTCCGGTATTCCACAGGATATGTGGAATCTTACCCAATAGATGCACCATTCCTGCACCTAACACCTCCTGCACCTGCTTTTGTCATGGTTTCATGCACGGCTGACAATATTTTCAGGCACTGCCTGGCTGACAGCATTGCCCATGTTTGTCCTTTGCAGCAGTGACTGAACATTATACCTGATTATTTGATTGCTGCCTAGCTGAGGCAGTCTTGCCCCATGCGATGCTTGTTCCTCTATGTCCTGCTGCATCCTTTCCTTGAGCAGGCAAGTCAGTTAAGGCTCCCTCACCGCGTATGGCTCCTGGCACCCCTGATGAACTGTTAATAAGTTCTCAGGGTAAAATGGTCCTGTATGCTTCGACTCTACTGTTAAAACATTGCTGTTCACTTGCGTCCATACAGTCTCTCATGGGGGAGTCAACATGCCAAACCATTCCTAGTCCTGCTCGGCTCATACAACCCAGATTCTCCGGACAGTCGTACACCAAGTAACACTGTCAGTGATGTAAGGGGTTTTCCTTGAGAGGTTTCCCTGAGGTTTCTCTCTCTAGAGGCCTCTCTCTCTTGCACAATAAACCTTGAGTGGTTCGACCCACTCGCCCCTTAGATTCGTAACTCTGGACTTAGTTGCAGGAACTACAATGTAGAGAAAACTCTTGTAGTTTGATGAAACAAAATTGCATAAGGAAAAATAGCAAACCAAATGCAAGCAGATAAGGGAGTACATGGGAGGGAAAAACACACAAACAAATCATAACGACACAGTACTAACTAAGGCAAATACAGGCATCTTATACTCTACAAAGATCATCATGAAATAAGGAAACACACGGAACATCGAGGGACAACAACTCATGTTAATTGTACCCTTAAATCCACCCCCTTATTAAACCTATCTAGATCTGATTGTGAAGGGCCAGAAACATGCTCACCAATCCCACTAGGAAGTGCAAGGTTTTGAAATCGAGTCAGTGTTTGGTCCTTTCAGGCGTTTCGTCTCCACGTGGATCGTGGAGCCCCTGCGAGCTGCGCCACACCTCTCTCCTAAGGTGGGGGTCGGGGGCGGCTGGACACCGGCAGGCCTGGATGTCGGCGGGGTCGAGGATCGTCAGCTCAACCCTGGTTAGAGGAGCCTTGGGCTGGCTCCCATCGCTTCTTCAGTTTCTTTTCTCTTCTCCCGAGCCGGGGTGGCTGGAAGGTTTCTTCTCTTGGGACCTTTATTTTTTTGTTTCTTCTCCCAAGTTGGGTCGATGGATTCTCGTTCTGGCAACGGCCCGGGGATGGTCGATGATCTCCCAATGTGATTCCCCGGGGCGGAACGCCAGTTTCGAGACGGCCTTCTCGATGTTGGCTTTCTTCTTCCTCCTGCGAGTGCCTGCTTCTTCTTCTGGGTGTCCGGATTCAAGCTGTGTGTCCAACTGCCGAAAAGTCTTCCAGATATACTTTCTTCCAGAAACCTCCATCTCCCGCCCAAAATCAGGTTAGTCTTTGTTTTACTTTTGGCGGGCTGGGAGCATAGTGGGGTAGTCATTGTATTTTAAAATGTCTTAAACGGCTGGTAAAAGCCCATCTCTGGTCTGGAATTACCTTCATTGTTGACAAAGGGATTAATTAAGAAAGGGAAAATAGAATATGAGAGTAAGCTAGCAAGGAACATAAAAACTGACTGTAAAAGCTTTTATAGATATGTGAAGAGAAAAAGATTGGTGAAGTCAAGCGTAGGTCCCTTACAGTCAGAATCAGGGGAATTTATAATGGGAAACAAGGAAATGGCAGACCAACTAAATACATACTTTGGTTCTGTCTTCACAAAGGAGGACACAAAGATGTCGGGGAA
Source organism: Somniosus microcephalus (assembly GCF_052327205.1). Taxonomy (NCBI): domain Eukaryota; kingdom Metazoa; phylum Chordata; class Chondrichthyes; order Squaliformes; family Somniosidae; genus Somniosus; species Somniosus microcephalus. The sequence goes on from NC_140993.1 coordinate 73,501,926, forward strand.
CATAGAGTCTGATGAAAGGGAGGAACTGAAAGTAATCAGTATTTGTAGGGAAATGGTGTTAGGAAAATTGATGGGACTGAACACTGATAAATCCCCAGGGCCTGATGGTCTACATCCCAGGGTACTTAAGGAAGTGGCCCTAGAAATAGTAGATGCATTGCTGGTCATCTTCCAGAACTCGATCGACTCTGGAACGGTACCCATGGATTGGAGGGTAGCTAATGTTACCCCACTATTCAAAAAAGTTGGTAGAGAAAAAGCGAGGAATTATAGACCGGCAAGCCTGACATCGGTAGGGGGAAAATGCTGGAGTCTATTATAAAAGATGTAATAGCAGAGCACTTGGAAAGCAGTGACAGGACCGGACAAAGTCAACATGGATTTACAAAAGGTAAATCATGCTTGACTAATCTACTGGAATTTTTTGAGGATGTAACTGGTAAAATAGATAAGGGAGAACCAGTGGATGCGGTGTATTTGGACTTTCAGAAGGCTTTCGCTAAGGTCCCACATAAGAGATTAGCGTGCAAAATTAAGGCACATGGGATTGGGGGCAAGGTATTGACTTGGATAGAGAACTGGTTGGCGGACAGAATGCAAAGAGTTGGAATAAACGGGTCGTTTTCCGAGTGGCAGGCAGTGACTAGTGGGGTGCCGCAAGGATCGGTCTTAGGACCCCAGCTGTTCACAATATATATTAATGATCTGGACGAGGGAATTGGATGTAATATCTCCAAATTTGCAGACGACACAAAGCTGGGTGGGAGGGTAAGCTGTGAGGAGGATGTCGTGAAACTCCAGTACGATTTGGACAGGTTGGGTGATTGGGCAGAAGCATGGCAAATGCACTATAATGTGGATAAATGTGAGGTTATCCACTTTGGTGGCAAAAACAGGAAGGCAGATTATTATTTGAATGGCAATAGATTGGGAGAAGGGGAAGTGCAAAGAGACCTGGGTGTTATTGTGCACCAGTCGCTGAAGGTAAGCATGCAGGTGCAGCAGGCGGTTAAGAAGGCAAATGGTATGCTGGCCTTCGTAGCAAGAGGGTTTGAGTACAGGAACAAGGATGTATTGCTGCAGTTGTACAGGGCCTTGGTGAGACCGCACCTTGAGTATTGTGTGCAGTTTTGGTCACCTTACCTGAGGAAGGACGTTCTTGCCATGGAGGGAGTGCAGCGAAGATTCACCAGGCTGATACCTGGGATGGCAGGAATGACGTATGAGGAGAGATTGTGTCGATTGGGCTTATACTCACTGGAGTTTAGAAGATTGAGAGGGGATCTCATCGAAACCTATAAAATTCTGTAAGGTCTGGACAGACTAGATGCAGGAAGGATGTTTCGGATGGCCGGGGAGTCCAGAACCAGGGGCGGTACTGGACCTAATTCTAGGGAATGTAGCCGGGCAAGTGGTGGAAGTGTCAGTAGGAGAGCATTTTGGCGACAGTGACCATAATTCGGTGAGATTTAAGGTGGTCATGGAAAAAGACAAAGACAGCCCGGAAATAAGGGTTCTAAATTGGGGGAAGGCCGATTTTAATATGATAAGGCAGGATCTGGCCAAAGTGGACTGGGAGCAGCTACTTATAGGAAAATCCACATCAAAACAGTGGGAGACTTTCAGAAGGGAAATAGAGAGAGTACAACGCCAACATGTTCCTGTAAAGGTCAAGGGCGGGACCAACAAGCAAAGGGAACCTTGGATGACAAGGGATATACAAAAATGCATTAGGAAAAAAAGGGGGGCTTTTGGCAGTTACAAAAGACTAAGGACGGAGGAAGCCCTAGAGGAGTATAAAAAGTGCAGGGGCATACTTAAAAAAGAAATTAGGAGGGCAAGGAGGGGCCATGAAATAACACTGGCGAGCAAAATAAAGGAAAATCCTAAGATGTTTTATAAGTATATTAAGGGCAAGAGGATAACCAGGGAAAGGGTAGGGCCCATTAGGGACCAAAGTGGCAATCTGTGTGTAGAGCCAGATGATGTAGGCGGGGTCTTAAATGAATTTTTTGCATCTGTGTTCACTATGGAGAAAGACGATGTAGACATAGAAATCGGGCAAGGGGACTGTGACATACTTGAACATATTAGCATCGAGAGGGAGGAGGTACTAGCGGTTTTATCAGGCCAAAAAGTGGATAAATCCCCAGGCCCGGACGAGATGTATCCCAGGCTGTTGTGTGAGGCAAAGGAGGAGATTGCAGGGGCTCTGACACAAATTTTCAGAACCTCTCTGGCCACAGGGGATGTACCAGAGGACTGGAGAACAGCTAACATGGTACCACTATTCCAGAAGGGTAGCAGGGATAAACCAGGGAATTACAGGCCAGTGAGCCTAACATCTGTGGTAGGGAAATTATTGGAAAAAATTCTGAGGGACAAAATTAGTCTCCACTTGGAGAGGCAAGGATTAATCGGGGATAGTCAGCATGGCTTTGTCAAGGGTAAATCATGTCTGACCAATCTGATTGAATTTTTCGAGGGGGTGACTAGGTGTGTGGATGAGGGAAATGCTGTGGATGTGGTTTACATGGACTTCAGTAAAGCTTTTGACAAAGTCCCGCATAGGAGACTGGTCAAGAAGGTAAGAGCCCATGGGATCCAGGGTGCCTTGGAGCATTGGATCCTAAACTGGCTGAGTGGCAGGAGGCAGAGGGTGATGGTCGAAGGTTGTTTCTGTGACTGGAAGCCTGTGTCCAGTGGGGTACCTCAGGGATCGGTGCTGGGTCCCTTGCTGTTTGTGATCTACATAAATGATTTGGATGAGAATGTAAAAGGTATGATCAGTAAGTTCGCAGATGACACGAAAATTGGTGGGGTGGTAAATTGCGAGGAGGAAAGCCTCAGGCTACAGGACGATATAAACGGGTTGGTCAGATGGGCGGAAAAGTGGCAAATGGAATTTAACCCTGAAAAGTGCGAGGTGATGCATTTTGGACGGACAAATAAGGCAAGGGAATACACAATGAGTGGTAGGACCCTAGGAAGTACAGAGCGTCAGAGGGACCTTGGTGTACATGTACATAGATCCCTGAAGGCAGCGGAACAGGTAGATAAGGTGGTTAAAAAGGCATATGGGATACTTGCCTTCATTAGCCGAGGCATAGAATATAAGAGCAGGGAGGTTATGATGGAGCTGTACAAAACGCTGGTGAGGCCACAGCTGGAGTACTGTGTGCAGTTCTGGTCGCCTCACTGTAGGAAGGATGTGATTGCTTTGGAGAGGGTGCAGAGAAGATTCACCAGGATGTTACCTGGGATGGAGCGCCTCAGCTATGAAGAAAGGCTAAACAGGCTGGGGTTGTTTTCCTTGGAGCAAAGAAGGCTGAGGGGGGACCTGATTGAGGTGTACAAAATGATGAGGGGCATAGATAGGGTAGATAAAGAGGAACTTTTCCCCTTAGTAGGGGGGTCAATAACAAGTGGGCATAGATTCAGGGTAAGGGGCAGGAGATTTAGAGGGGACTTGAGGAGGAACTTTTTCACCCAGAGGGTGGTTGGAATCTGGAACTCACTGCCTGAAAGGGTGGTAGAGGCAGGAACCCTCACAACATTCAAGAAGCATTTGGATGAGCACTTGAAATGCCATTGCATACAAGGCTATGGACCAAATGCTGGAAAATGGGATTAGACTGGACAGGGATTGATGGACGGCGCAGACACGATGGGCTGAAGGGCCTCTTTCTGTGCTGTAAAACTCTATGACTCTATGACTCTAAGGATAAGGGGTAAGCCATTTAGGACTGAAATGAGGAGAAACTTCTTCACCCAGAGAGTGGTGAACCTGTGGAATTCTCTGCCACAGAGGGCGGTGGAGGCCAGTTCATTAAATATATTCAAGAAAGAGTTGGATATATTTCTTGAGGCTAAAGGGATCAAGGGATATGGGGAGAAGGCAGGGACAGGGTACTGAAGTTGGATGATCAGCCATGATCTCATTGAATGGCGGAGCAGGCTCGAAGGGCCGAATGGCCTACTCCTGCTCCTATCTTCTATGTTTCTATGTTTCTATGTAATGTCCTGCTGATCTCATTATCTAGTCCTGGGTGCTGTTCTCATGAATATGAAATTGCCCCCTTTTGTCTGGGTCAACATTTTGATGGCTTCTGTCTCCAGGCCGATCTTGACTAGATCTGCATCTAATCCATATGCATACGTGTGGGTCTGGTTCCGTTCTCTCAGAAACGGCTTCCAGAACTTGCTGTAGGTTGAATCCACAAAGCTGTCTGAGATTGCGCAGGAACCATTTTAAAGTGTCCCAATAAGCTGGTCACATGGTATGGTGGCCATTTTGTATGCCCCTTTTTCTGGGCTTCTTTTAAAACAGTCTTTAAAATCACGGCCTCTTCTGCCAATTGACCCTTATTAATACAAATTCCAATTTTGCAAATCCTACACTGACTTGCTGCTGCTGCACACGCCTCTGTTGTGCTTGGAGCTGATGCAGCAGGTTCCTTGTCCATAGGCAGACTGGCTCTTTGACTCTTCAGGTGGATGAAGCCGCCTTCTCGGCACTGCATCATCAATGACCACCCTAGCTGAATGCACTGATATAGCATAGATAAGGCTCTCATTTCCAATCCTAGCTTGCATCTCATTAACTACATTGGGCATAACCCTGTCATCCAAAATGATTCCATATCAAAATTACAAATGACAGGGTTGCTGAGGCTCCTACATCTTTTATATTCATCCATCTATATATATATATAAAATAAAAGGATCGTGGTGTCTGTCTGTCTGTCTGTCTGTATGTATGTCCGAGCTTCACTCAAAAGTTATCGAGCGTACCTACACATATGTTATATCAAAAGAAAGCTTATGATTAGGGGAGTGTCATAGGTGTATTTACTTTTTGGTCAGACAAAAATTGTTCAGACACTATACAAAAAACGTTAAAAAACAGACAAAATCCACTCATTAGCGGTTGACCAATCCTACGGCTCATTAGCGTTGAGTGACGTGAAGGTTGACCAATCCTATGGGGGGAGTGCGCTGCATCACGGCGGGTGTTTCATGGCGTGTGTGGGCAGGGCCTAATCCTTCAAACTGCCGTTAGTGCGGGAGCGCGAAAAACCAGAGACCGGAGCGGCAGGGGTCCATCAGGCCGGGCCTGAGGTGCTCTTTCCCCCCTTCTCTCTCCAGGCTAATCCCAAAATAAATCCAGCAGTGGGGCGGCGTCGGAGGCCCGCAGCAGAAGCTCATCAGGGCTCACTCGGGCCGGGCTTGAGGCGCTAGGCCGTGCACGGCGGCTCGGGCTGGAGCGGGAGCTCAGCTGAGGTTTGTCGGGCCGGGCTTGAGGCATTAGGCTGCACACGGGGACTCTGATCAGAGCGGGAGCTCAGCTGAGGTCAGTCGAGCCGGGCCTGAGACACTAGGCCGCGCACGGGGGCTCGGGCCGGAGCGGAAAAAATCAGCTTAGGTGAGTCGGGCCGGGCCTAAGGCCCTAGGGAGGGAGAGGGGAGGGAGGGAGAGAGAGGAAAGGAGGGAGAGACAGGGGGAGGGAGAGAGAGAGGGGGAGGGAGAGACAGGGGGAGGGAGAGAGAGAGGGGGAGGGAAGGAGAGAGGGAGGGAGAGAAGAGGGGGAGAGGGAGAGAGAGGGAGAGGGGTGGGAGGGAGAGAGAGGGAGGGAGAGAGAGCAGGGAGGGAGGGGGAGAGGGGAGAGAGAGGGAGAGGAGAGGGGAGGGAGGGAGAGAGAGGGAGGGAGAGAGAGCGGGGAGGGAGGGGGAGAGGGGAGAGAGAGAGAGGGGAGAGAGAGTGGGGAGAGAGAGAGGGGCAGGGAGCGAGAGGGGGAGGGAGAGAGAGGGGGAGGGAGAGAGAGAGGGTGAGGGAGGGAAAGAGTGCGGGGGTGGGAGAGGGAGGGAGAGAAGGAGCGCGGGGAGGGAGTCTCCGTCTCCTCACACAACACATACACAGCTCCAGCAATTAGAACCTTCGGCTTCACCTCCATCTCCTCTCTCTGGATCCTTTTATAAAAATTTTAAACCCACAATCTCGCCTTCTTCCTTCCTTCCTTCCTTCAGCCGCCGCGATTCAAACTTCCCGCCGACCTCACAAAATGGCGGCCGCCCTTCTTCACCCGCCGGGCTCTGAGTCCAGCCCCTTCCCCGGGGTGTCTTCCTCTCTTCTCTATCTCCTTCCCTCACTTTCTCCTTCCCTCTCTCTCTCTCTCTCTCCTTCCCTCTCTCTCTCTCTCCTTCCCTCTCTCTCTCTCTCTCTCTCTCCTTCCCTCTCTCTCTCTCTCCTTCCCTCTCTCTCTCTCTCTCCTTCCCTCTCTGTCTCTCTCTCTCCTTCCCTCTCTGTCTCTCTCTCTCCTTCCCTCTCTTTCTCTGTCTCTCTCTCCTTCCCCCTTTCACTCTCTCTCCTTCCCCTCTCTCTCTCTCTCCTTCCCCTCTCTCTCTCTCTCTCCTTCCCCTCTCTATCTCTCTCCTTCCCCCTCTCTCTCTCTCTCCTTCCACCTCTCTCTCTATCCTTCCCCCTCTCTATCCCTCCTTCCCCCTCTCTCTCTCTCCTTCCCACACAGACAGACAGACACACTCATTTATATATGTAAAAATTATTTTTTATTTTTTCATAACTGCATGCCCTCAAGAAAACGTAGCAGACTAGGACGCACCACTTCTGACTGGCGATCTCCATTAACAAAAAACGAAGTTAAAGAACCACCTCCTGGGTGCTTAGGAAGAGTTCTTCAATCCCAACAGTCTCATAAACAGTTTTATAAACATGACACAGGGTTCTTGAGTTCCCTCGGCACCGCCGGGCACTCCAGCTAGTATCAGATATTCTAGCTCTACCTTAGCCAGGGGTATGTAATGTTACCTTAATAACATAATTACGAGTCTCCCAAGCAGTCGTAGTGGAGTGCCATTTATTCAGTCCTGACTCTGTGTCTCCTAGTACAGTACCTCAAGCATGGCCAAGATGGCGTCGGATCCCGCCCCCGGATATGACGTCAGCCATCAACCAGCTGTAAATCAAACCCCGCTGTCTTTACGACAGCTACGGTTAGCCGTACATCTTCCCCCCTTCAATGAAGACATAGCACAGTAACAATATAACATAACATAACACATAGAACTCTTGTTAACATTATATAGAAATAGTCAGTGTAACTACACCGTTGAACTAATTGCAGGTAGGTATAAACCTTACCCACACCCAGGAGTCCATTAACTGTTTACAGTCTTATCAATCCCTGTCTACAGGTCAAGTTTAACTACAGGCTTTCTGGTGCACTGTGACCTGCGTGGCTGAACGGGTGTTTGCTGAACCACCCCAGTTGTATCCCTTAAGTTCATGTCTGTACCACACAGGTCCCTTGTCACATTATCACTACTGTGTCCTTCGTCACTTTGTGGCATTTCCCTCATCTCATCTCTTTGTGGCATTTCCCTCATTTCGTCATCCTCTCTGTCCTCCTGAGGCTGAAAGGTCTCTGTGGTTTTCAGTAGGTGCCTCCTGTTTCTGCAAAACACATTGCCGTTCTCTGTCATGACACCGTATGACCTGGGGGTGACCTGTTGTAGAACGGTGGCTCTTTTAGGCCATGACTCAGCCCCTTCAATGTGAACTATATCCTTCTCCTGTAGAGGCACTAGTGTAGTGGCTGTGCGGTCATGAAGTGTTTTTTGTTTCTGTTGTAGTTTCCGAGCCTTGTCTGCCCATACCTCATCTCTGTGGTCAGGTGTGACATAATTGGGAAGTCGTGTACGGATTTTCCGACCCAGTAAGAGCTCAGCTGGAGACTTGCCACTTGCTAGCGGGCCCGCCCTGTACGACATCAGGGCCAGATATGGGTCAGTGTTGCTGTGTGCTGCTTTCTTTAATAGTCTTTTCACAATCTGTACCCCCTTCTCCACTTTTCCATTAGCCTGAGGATAGAGTGGACTGGAGGTTACATGATTAAACTCATACTCTGAAGCAAATGACTGAAACTCATGACTGGCATAGGGAGGGCCATTATCAGAGACCAGGGTTAGAGGGATGCCCTGCCTGGCAAAGATTGACTTCAGGTGAGTTATCACAACTCTTGATGTGGTACTGGACAAGAGAGCCATCTCCGGATAATTGGAATAATAATCAATAACTAACAAATAGTCTTTTCCTTCATAGTGAAATATATCAGTTCCGACCTTTTCCCAAGGTTGTGATGGGAGCTCTGTGGTAATGAGGGGCTCTTTTGTTTGCTTATAGTGATACTCCTGACATGTAGCACACTCGCTGATCAACTGGTCAATATCAGAGTTCATGTTTGGCCAGTAGAGTGCCTCACGTGCTCTCCTTTTTGACTTTTCTGCACCCAGGTGCCCTTCATGTATCCTGTTGAGCATTTCTCATCGCATAGAGGTGGGCACTACTATCCTGTCACACTTAAGCAGTAGTCCATTGACCACAGAGAGCTCAGACTGAATGTAATAATATTGTTTCCATGACCCTTTCTTCCAGCCCTCTTGAAGATTTCTCATTACTTTACTCAGGACTGGGTCCTTTGATGTCTCTGTGACTATCACTGATAGTTGTTCCTGTGTGGCGGGCAATGCTGCGTAGACCATATCCACATGAAGGTCCACATCCTCTTCTGTTTCACTGTTTTGTGTGGCGTAAGGCGCAGCCCTGGATAATGTGTCTGCAATGAACATTTGTGTCCCTGGCACATATGTTAGCTCAAAATCATAATGTTGAAGTCTCAGCATTAGGCGTTGTATCCGTGGTGACATGTCACACAGATTCTTCTTTGCGATCCCTAGCAGTGGCTTATGGTCCGTTTCTAGGATAACCTTGGGAAGACCATAGATGTAGGTATGAAATTTTTCACACCCAAATGCCAAGCCAAGGCACTCCTTCTCGATTTGCGCGTACCGGCACTCTGTAGCCGTCATGGAGCGTGACGCATACGCCACTGGTCGCCATTCTCCTTCATCTTCCTGTAGAAGGACAGCCCCTAATCCATTCTTAGAGGCATCTGTGGACACTTTCGTCCTCTTTTTAGGGCAGAAGAACTTCAGTAGGGGTTCACGTGTTAGAATGTGTAGCAGCCCCTTCCATTCTCTCTCATGTTCATTTCCCCATTGGAACTCTGTCTCTTGGTGCAGCAGTTTTCTCAGATGAACAGTTTTCACTGCTAGATTTGGAATGAATTTTCCTAGGTAGTTAACCATGCCAAGGGCCCGCTGAACCCCTTTCTTGTCCTTTGGTTTCTCCATGTCATGTATAGCCTTTACCTTTGACTTGTCTGGCTGAATCCCCTCTGTAGAGATCTTGTCTCCGAGGAATGTGATTTCATTGACACTAAACTGACATGTGTCTTTATTTAGTTTGAGTCCATACTGCTGTATTCTCTTAAGTGTTTTCTCCAGTCTGATGTCGTGCTCCCCCTGAGTGGAGCCCCATACTACCAGATCATCCACGTACACCCGCACTCCCTCCAGGCCCTCGATGATTTGCTCCATTGCTCTGTGAAAGATTTCTGGGGCGGAGCTAATACCAAAGGGCAGACGCTGGTAGGAGTATCGACCAAACGGGGTGTTAAAAGTGCACAGCTTAGCACTTTCTTCATCAAGTTTCAACTGCCAGAACCATGCGAGGCATCCATCTTGGAGAAGACTTTCGCTTCTGTCATTTCGCTGACTATTTCCTCTCTCTTTGGAATTTGGTAGTGCTCTCTTCTGATATTGGTGTTAAGGTCCTTGGGATCCATGCAGACACGCAATTTATCAGTTTTCTTTGAATTGACGCAGACCATGGAATTTACCCAGTCAGTCGGTTCCTCAATCTGCTTTATGACAGCTAGTCCCTCCATGTGGTCTAGCTCTTTCCTCAGTTTTTCATGGAGAGCCACTGGAACTCTCCTGGGTGCGTGAATCACAGGTTGTGCATCCTCTCTCAGTTTGATGGAGTATGTAAAGGGCAGTGCTCCGAAACCCTGAAATACATCTGCATATTTGTGTGCTATAGTCTCATGAGTCAGATTTGTACTATCTTGGGGGGCACTCTGCACACAGTTCAGTTCATTGATAGTATAGACTCGTTTTACCAAGCCCAAATCCACACAGGCCTTATCCCCCAACAGTGACTCATGTCCTTCAGGCACTATAACAAAGGTCAAAGGGTGAATGTGATTTTTTACCTTAACATTCAGCCTACATGTTCCTTTTGTTTCAATGCTTAGTCCATTGTATGCCTTCAAAGACATTGTCTTGTTCAGTATTTTAGGGCGCACTTTGCGATTCCGTGCATCACTCCAACTTATGAGGTTTGCCTTAGCACCTGTATCTAGCTTAAAGGGAACAATGGTGCCATTTACCAGCAAGGGAGCTATCCAAACTTCAGTCTTTGGTCCTACAGAGTGCACTTCATTAGCATTTTTGCCCTGTTTTGACTCATTTTGCACCATTCCAACAAACAAAGTCCCTGCTCCTGTCTCTTCAGTCTCAATAGCATGCACTGTCTTTTTACCTTCAGTTTTCTCTTCCCAAAAACACATCTTGGCAAAGTGATTCCTGCCTTTACATTTTGCACAGTTCTTCCCATAAGCAGGACACTGTCTGGCTACATGTTTATTACCGCACCCTCTGCATTCGTAAGGCGTCATCATCTTGAACTCCATGGGCCCTCTTGTGTCCCTTTTGTGTACCACATCCACCGGCAGGTTATTCAGCCCCAGGGCGCTCCCGCCCACTGCTGTGCTGCTCCCTTCGAAAGTTTTCGTGTGCATGGCTGAGAGTTCACTAGCATGACATATTTTCACTGCTGCATCCAAATTTAGGTCATTGTCTCTAAGCATTCTCTCCCTCACCTTCTTGTCAAGTATTCCAAAAACGACTTGATCGCGTATCATCGATTCCTTCAGGTCCCTAAAGTTGCATGCTTTTATTTTCAAGTCCGTCAAAAAACATCAAAGGATTCTCCTTGCTTTTGCACGTGGGAGCGAAACACGAATCTCTCATACGTTTCATTCTTTTTTGGAGTGCAGTATTCGTCGAACCATTCTATCACCTTGTCCAGATCATTTTTATCATCTTTGGCTGCAAACATAAATGTATTAAACAGCTCAATTGCCTACGAGCCAGCCACTGTTAGCAACAAAGCTACTTTACATGTTCCAGAGCTAGTCGAAGCGTCGATCGCTGTGAGGTAGAGAAGAAAGCGTTGCTTGAAGACACGCCAATTTTCATCCACATTTCCTTCTAGTTGCAGGCTAGCCGGAGGTTTTATTCCTTCCATTGTTGTAGTATGTCCTTATCATGAGTTCTATAAATCCTGGTACCATGTAATGTTATCTTAATAACGTAATTACGAGTCTCCCAAGCAGTTGTAGTGGCGTGCCATTTATTCAGTCCTGACTCTGTGTCTCCTAGTACAGTACCTCAAGCATGGCCAAGATGACGTCGGATCCCACCCCCGGATATGACGTCAGCTGTCAACCAGCTGTCAATCAAACCCCGCTGTCTTTACGACAGCTACGGTTATCCGTACAGGGTATGTCTACAATCTCTGAAGAACCACAGAATCATAGAATAGTACAGCACAGAAGGAGGCCATTCAGCCCATCGAGTCCAGAGGTTGTAGAAATTCTGAAATGATTCTTCCAAATGTATCTTATAAGATATAATCAAGACTGTATAGGGTGTGATACAGTGCAAGGTAAACTCCCCAGTAATCCACTGCAAAAATAGCATTAAAGATTTCACTGGTAGTTGGAAGTCAATCAACAGAGCTCGACAAATGTTTTTAAGTATGCTTGTGCAGAGCTTTGCTTTGCTTGAGTAGAGGTAAGCAACTGGCAGTATAACTCAGTGCTTCCATCTCACATTTCTCAAAGATACATAGAATCATAGAATCTGTAAGGCTTGCAAAATTACACAGTTTTCCCCCAAAGGGAGAAAGGAGAGATATTGGACTGTTTGAAGGAAATATTGGGCCAAAGGGATTTAAAAATCAAAACCCCAGGAAGTTTTGGCTGGTTTAAAAGGCATGTTCAGACCTACGAAAAGCTGTGACACAGGGAAGGTGGGGTGGGCCCCCGAGTTTGGATATTGGACCGTCTGGGAATGTCCTGGGCCACCTCAGCCTTTACATAAAGACAATAAAAGCTGTTCCCGCTGAAAATCGCAGAGCCACAAAGTACATGAATAAAACAGTACATGCCCACAGCAATACAAAGGAAAGAACATGGCCCAACAGGAAACAACAATCAAACAGCAGTCCAAAACCAATCAAAGAGATTTACAAACGTTTTACATTTTTAAACTAGTTTCAAGGCAATCCTGAAACCAGTTAAAAGCTCGTTAAGAATAGATGCGACATCCCCGAAGCTCGTTAAAGTTTTAAAACATATTCAAAATAACGAGCCCGCCAAAACCTAACAAAGAAACCAAAGATTTTGCGGTCAGATAAGCCAGGCCTCAAACCAGTATAATTGAGGCCTGCTTGTTCAGTGAAACAGTAGGATCAGCTCAGAGGAGTTCATCAGAAGCCAGCACGTTCACGCTCACAGTATAGTTCATCACCAGAGAAGAAGAAACGGAGATCGCGGCAACCAAAGGTTTCAAGAAAACAACAACTACCAATATTACCACCAACCAGGTAATACTGGGCCACCGCGACCAATAAGAAACCAACCACTGAAAATTCAAAAATAAAAGATTTGTTTCCACTCTACAGGCTAGTCTGACTTACCCCTGGGTAAGATTTTGACACAAAAGACACTAAAACTTAGCCTAACCAAAGAAAATTGGGTACTTACCCGATACATCCAAACTATGCAGCTAACCGCATCAGCGGACAAACCCAAACTGAAGACCCAACGCAGGTGCAGTCTTTTACCACGTCCGGGGTATGGCAGGCCCCAACCACCACAACTAAGGAGAACCTCGAAATCGCGAACCTCTACAATCTGTCAAGAAAGTCATTTGGTGAGCATTTCCTGGTCCTCTGGATTTCAACCTAGTTAGGATAGTGGGGTTGGGAGGGTAAGGGATTTTGTCTATTGTAATTCTCCCTCGCATATTCCGAGTGTTCCCCACCCTTTTAGAGTATACGTTTTATTGTATTGTATATTTTCCTGTCTCAAAATAAAGATCTAAATTCTTTTGACCAACCCAGGTGTCTGTTGCAAATTCATTACAACCCCCAAATAAGTACAAAGCCTAGAACAAAAGGGAGTGGGAGCGATTTGAACCACTCAAAGGAGTCAGAGGTGAAGCTGACCAAACCCACACACCACCCCTTACAAATCTTACAGCCCAGAAGGAGGCCATTCAGCCAATCATGCCTCTGCTGGCTCTTTGCAAGAGCTATCTAGTTAGCTCCGCTCCCCTGCCTAATTTTTTCTCCAAAGTTTATTCCCTTTTGTAAACTACTATTGAATCTGTATCCACCACCCTTTCAGGCAGTGCATTCCAGATCCGAACCACTCGTTGCATAAAAAATGTTTTTCTCATATCGCCTCTGGTTCTTTTGCCAACCACCTTTAATCTGTGCCCTCTGGTTATCAACCCTTCAGCCATTGGAAACAGTTTCTCTTTATTTACTCCACCTAATCCTTCATGATTTTAAACACCTCTATCAAATCTCCTCTTAGCCTTCTCTGCTCTAAGGAGAACAACCCCAGCTTCTCCAGTCTATCCACATAACTGTAATCCCTCATCCCTGGAACCATTCCAGTAAATCTCTTCCATACCCTCTCCAAAGCCTTCACATCCTTCCTAAAGTGTGGTGCCCAGAATTGGACACAATACCCCAGCTTCAGGCAAACTAGTGTTTTGTATAGGTTTAGCATAACTTTGTAGCTTTTGTACTCTGTGCCTCTATTTATAAAGCCCAGGACCACATATGTTTTATTAAATGCCTTGTTAACCTGTCCTGCCACCTTTAAAGATTTGTGCACAAGCACCCCCAGGTCTCTGTTCTTGCACCCCCTTTAAAATTGTACCATTTAGCTTGTATTGTCTCTCCTCATTCTTCCTACCAAAATGTATCACCTCACACTTTTCTGCGTTGAATTTCATCTGCCATGTGTTCACCCATTCCACCACCCTGTCTATGTCCTCTTGAAGTCTAAGAAGTATGAATGTGAGCAATCCTGTCCTTTATATACTAATCATTCGACACCAAATGCAGTTAAACCAGCATTAGACCACACCCCATATCACATAAGCCCTTTGGTTAGCACACCATCTCACCGAGACTGGGTTTAAAAATGGTACCATCATCCTACTGTATGACGTCATTGTACACCCAGCAGTTTCGTATCACATGGCCGCACATAGGCCCCAATATTTACTCGAGACCGGAAAGAGAGCTGAGTTGGGGGAGGATTTTTGGATGGGAAACCAGTATGCAATGTTCCCTCCTGAGAGCGGATTGGTCGCTCGCCCCCTGACCCACCTCTGTTAAAACCAGAAGTGGGCTGGAGGTGAGTTGAGGTCGGGTTTGAGGTTTAATTATTTTTACCCCAACCCACCCGTCCTTGGGGGTTAAAATTCCCACCTATGTTGCTGACTGCACTGTGGGGCCCACTCTTAGACAGCATCTTATTGCTTTGTGTCTCACTTTATTGCATCTGTAACATTTAACTTACATTGTCCCTCTGTGGTCTCTACCAGCATAGACTTACACGGTGCAGACTGATCATCTGGCTCAAGTCTATCAATGACGGGCATCTCTCTTTCCATCTGCTTATTGGTTTCCCTGTGCTTGTATGGCCACAAAGTTATTTCCACGTTTCCTCAACTGACTCAAGTCCTTGCATTCATGATCACGCGACCATATCCTTCAATAGTCAGACAATGATCTTTAGACATGAATTGACTTTGTTCCTTGTAATCTGTTACATTTTTCCCATCTAACCATAATTTCACAAATATCTTTAGTTTTATGACTAATTCTCTGAAGCCCCAAAACTGTGATGCTGTTCATTTTGAGGTTGCATCCCCATATGCCAATGGGGTGATCTGGCCTAAACAAAACTTGTAAATCTAGCCCCTCCCACTAATTGTAATGGGCTCCCAGTGCCTGGAAAACAATACTGTATGAAAGGTTGGTGAAGAAACTATGGAAATATGTAAAGATGGCAGCCTCAACATCACAAAATGAAAGCATTGACTTGTTATTATGCATTATGCTCCAATGGTCTGACACTACCTGCACATTAAAGGAGTTAAAGTCTTTCCTATTCATAGGTGCAATGAGGTCGTTTCTAGGGAACCTGACGGCCAGCGTCCTTTCAATAAGGCCATCTAGTTTTTGAAAGCCCGGTAAAAGTGCGACAGTTGTTTGCTTTCCATAGAGAATGTGATGAAAAGGTTCTGCCACCAAATAAGGCCTCTGTCACTTGTTTTATGCATCATTAGACTGAAGACAATAAGAGTCGCAAGTAATGGTTTGGTAGGATGGAGTTGCATAAAAATTTAAAGCTGTGGTAATCTTCACAGCAACAGGCAGGAAATCTTTGTGGAAGATCTCAGCTGCAGGTCAGGCATGAGAAGATGGCACAACTCCATGGCAGCCTCCCTCATGAAGTGTAGAGAGCACAAGCAGATCTCTTCCATCATTCTCAAGTAGGTGGGCCTCGGCCTGAAGACTCAGCACTCATAACAAGGGCGATGGCAACCTGGCGCCTGAAGTGTAGTCACACCTGCCTTTGCACCCTCTGCATGATCTCCAGTTTATTCTCCAAAATCCATCTTTGCCATTGGAAGATCCATTGGAATTCCCATGTGGAGCACCATGATTTCTACTAATGAAGCCGTTGTTGTCCGCAGCAGTGCTGTGGGAAAGGGTATCTATAAAGGACTTTTGCAATACAAAATGCAGCAGCAAATACCAGCAGTGAGCAAGTCACCAAAGATAATGGAAATAGAACTCTGTGAAAAGCACACAAGAGAAAAGAGAATTTTAAACACTATTGTAATCTGTTATGATGTCGAGGCAATGTGTAGAGGGAGCTTCTCTCCTCCACTGCCCCATAGTATACCTGAAGATGGAATATTTTGATCCTTGTATAGATGGCAACAGTGAAAGTGGAGAAGTGTTCCACTCTTGAGCATTAGTAATCCTCATCTTAAAGAGCACAACATTCACCAAAACAATGATCTTAAGTAGTTGAACAGCGCAAATATACACCAATGGTTTTAAACTGTCATGTGCAATATTAGTAACAAATGCATTCATATGAAAACCGTTTGTTCCCTCTTTTAACTAAGATGTTATTCTATTTATTTTAAACAGTTTTGTACATTAAATTTTTCATTACTAATATCACACTATACGACTCATAAAGCTTTACCAAATTAATAGACAAGTTAAACTTCTAGAAACACAATCATGACTTGCTTTGCATAAAACTAAGCTCAAAGACCAAAAAAATAAATGACTATAGTTAAATCAACTTCCTCAGTGGGGTAAATCTCATTAAGGAAATCGCTAGTCCACAAAATAAAGTTTTTCCAAGGCTACTGTGAACAGGAAGGAAATGGAAGGAAGGCGGGGAGGTGGAGTTGCTGTACTAGTTAAAGATAACATAATGATAGTAGAAAAAAGGATGTAACTAGCAGTAAAATAGATACAGAATCCATATGGATTGAGTTAAAAGATAAGAGGGATCCATCACCCTAATAGAGGTATACTATAGACCACCAAATAGTGGAAGGGAATCGGAGGAAGAAATATGTAGGAAATCTACAAGGTGAGTAGTAGGCATAGAATGATAATCATGGGAGTTTTCAACTACCTCCAAATAAATTGGCAGGAAGAAGAAAAGAGAATCGAGTTTTTACAATGTATACAGGATTCCTTTCTCACTCAGTATGTAAAAGTCCAACAAGAAAAGAATCACCGCTGAACCCTGTAATGGGTAATGAACCAGAACAGATAGGAGAAGTAAGAGTAGGAGAGCATCTTAGTAGTAGCGATCACAACATAGTAAGGTTCAAGATTAGGATTGGGAGTGACATAAGTATGATAAAAACTAAGGTAATGGCCCTGAATTTGCTGTCGGAGGCGTAACAGAAAAATATGCCTCCGAACCAGAAAAGAAATCCGAACTTACCTGGTGTCTCCAGAGCTTCGGACTCTTCAGGTCCTGGGTCTGCAGGTATACACCTGCGTAAAGGCCCACAAATCCCAGGGGGCATGCGGTTCGCAAGCGTTCTGGGGATCACATGGGCCAGGCCAACCAATCAAAAAGGGGGATTCCTAAGATTCTTATGGAGATTCCATTTACGTACGGAATCCCCATAAGCATAATAGCATATAAATAAGAATTCACACCACTTAAATAAAAATAAATGTTCCCATGTTCAACATTAATTAAAAGACCCTTTAATTAAGCATTTAAAATTAAAATGTAATTAAACTACTTTTAAATGTATGTGAATGTTTAAATCATTTCAAAAAAATTATTTTAATATTTATGTTAATCCTTACAGTGGTAAAAGAAGGCCTTATGCCTGCTTTTACCAGGCATAAGGGTTTCGTGGGCAGTAGTTGGGCAAATAGCCCAGCTTTGCGCCAGTGAAAGTGATTTTGTAGTGGATGAGGCGGATCTGTCCAAGCGAAACTTGACAGATCGCAAGTTCCGAGTTTTTGTGCATGCGCAGCGCAGGCGGAAACCTGGAACTCACGGAGCCATTCTGAGCACTTACGACAGCGTACACAGTGCGTACACCATAATCGGCCCCGTAAAATCCGGGCCAATCGTTTGGAAAAGTGCATATTATGAGGAAATGAGGGTGGAACTAAAGAAGGTTAACTGGGAGAATATCTTGAAAAACAAAGAGACAGAAAAACAGTGGGAAATCTTGAAAAGGAAAATCAAAAGCGTTCAAGAGAAATGTATTCCACTAAATGCCAAAAACAAGCAAACTAATTATGGGGCACCGTGGATGAATAAAGAACTAAAGGGAAAATTGAATCTGAAGACATATGATACTAAAGGAGAGGAGGACAAAAGGGAATATGAGGAAAAAATCAGGTAGGCAAAGAGAAATTACAAAATCAAATTATCAAGGAGTATAAAAAGAAATAAAGTGTTCTATAGACACATAAATAACAACAGAACAGTTAAAGTAGAGATAGGGCCACTAAAGTATGAGCAAGATAAACTCACAGGCAATGAGCTCTCTAAGCTGCGCAGCCACGCTGTATTGGGAAAGATCCCGCACAAGCCGCTCACAGGCTGCTCCATTGTAAATACCGCGCATGCGTGGAAATTTAAAGGGACCGCGTACTAAAAGAAACAAGCCGCGCAGAACAAAGCACAGCTTACAAGAAACATTGCTCACAGGTAATGACAGAAATGGCAGAAGTATTGAATAACTACTTCGCCTCAGTTGTTACTGAAGATAGCAAAATAAACACTTCACTAGAGGATGAGCTTAACATGAATATTAATACAGTTGGAGGGGGCATAGTTTCAGAATAAGGGGTCGCCCATTTAAGACGGAGATGAGGAGGAATTTCATCTCTCAGAGGGTTGTGAATCTTTGGAATTCTTTACCCCAGAGAGCTGTGAAAGCTGAGTCATTGAATATTTAAGGTGGAGATAGACACCTTTTTGAGCAACAGGAGAGGTAAGGGTTATGGGGAGCGGGCAGGAAAGTGGAGTTGAGGCCAAAATCGGATCAGCCATGATCTCATTGAATGGCGGAGCAGGCTCAAGGGGCCAAATGGCCTACTCCTGCTCCTATTTCTTATGTTCTTATGTTTTTAGAATGGGAGACAATATTTGAGAAACTAGCAAATCTAAAAGAGGATAAATAAACTAGAAGGGGGACAGTGCCAAAGGACTGGCGGACTGTTAATGTTGTTCCCAAATACAAAATGGAAATAAAACAAAACCTGGGAACTATAGACCAGTCAGCTTAACGTAAGTTATAGGAAAGCTACTGGAATCTATACTAAAAGAAGTGATAGAAGAGCATCTAGAGACAGAAAATATAATGGCCCAGTAATTCGGGTCCCAACGCGTGAGTAAGCACCAAGGGGTTCAGAGGTCGAATGCGTGCGCGCAGGAGTCTGCGCGTGCGTGCTGAAATTCCTTTTTTTTTACAGGGTTGCCCGTGCGATAAGGCCTCCAGTTTTTACGCGAGAAAAAAGCAGATGTAAGTACTTAGTTTTAAAAGGTAAGTGGGCTATTAATTAAAGTTAGAAATTTTTTTCCACAGGTTTATTATTTTAAAGACTTTACAGTAAGGTAAGTGTATTTTTAGACCCGATTTGTTAAAAATTTATTTTTTTCAAAAATTTGAATAATTGTTTAAATTAATTTTTTACAGTTATTAATAGTTCATTTAATTAGTGGGACTTTTTAAAACTTTTATTTGAAGTTTAAGTACTGTTTTGGGCACCCGGAGTTTTCATGAGTTTGACAGTTCTTACTATCAAACTCATGAATGAACTTTTGCAACCTCCGATTGGTTGCCCAGTGCTCACATGATCTCAGCCGGCTCATCGAACTAACTATGCCGCTGGATCACGCAAGCACAGCGCACCGGGAGCTGAACCGGGCCACTGACAGGAAATCCACGCAGGGCCAGGCTTCAACTGTCGGTGCGCTATGTAAGTGTAGGTCGGGGGCTTGCACCCGCGGGAAGCCCCCGACACCAATTTCTGGGCCAATAAAAAACAGTCAGCATGGATTCTGAAATGCTAAGTCATGTTTAACTAACCTGTTAGAATTCTTTGAAGAGGCCACACAAAGGGTAGACAAGGGTAATGCAGTAGATGTGATGCACTTTGCTAGGAAAAATAGAAACTGAATGGAGTAGAAGAGCAAAGGGAACTAGGGATGCAGGTGAACAAATTAAAAGCAGCATCATAGGTCAGCAAAGCAATTAAAAATGCTAACAAAGCACTGGGATTTATTTCTAGGGGTACAGAATTCAACAGTAGTGAAGTTATGTTAAACTTGTATAGGACACTGGTCAGGCCACACTTGAAGTATTTTGCACAGTTCTGGTCTCCATACAATAAAAAGGACATAGGAGCACTGGAGAAAGTGCAAACAAGATTTACAAGGTTGGTACCAAAACTGAGATTACAGCTATTGGGAAAGAATGAAAAGGTTGGAGCTTTTCTCTTTAGAAAAGAGAAGACTTAGAGGAGACCTGATAGAGGTCTTTAAAATTATGACTGGGTTGGACAGCGTAGATGTAGAGAGAATGTTTCCACTTGTGGGAGAATCCCAAAGTAGGGGTCATAAATACAAGATAGTTACTATTAAATCCAATAGGGAAATAAGGAGACTCAGAGAGTGGTTAGAATGTGGAACGTGCTGCCACAGGAAGTGGTTGAGACAAATAGCTTAGATACTTTCAAAAGGAAACTAGATGAGTATGTGAGAGAAAAGGAATAGAAAGATATGCTGAAAGGTTGAGATGAGGCAGTTGAATGGGAGGAAACTCGTGAGGAGTACTAACACCAGCACAGACTAGTCGGCCGAATGGCCTGTTTCTGTGCTGTATATTCTATGTAATTCTATGTAACACTGAGCTGTGATACAATTTTAGAATTTTAAAACAAATAAAAATAATTTTATTATCTTCAATGATCTGGAATTTTCCAAATGATATGAATTACTTGGCACAAATTATTCTGTGACATTAATACATTGAGGTCATCAAACGCTGTGAATAATTCACTGCAAGGTTAGTCAGCAATAGACATAGTGACTTTTTAAAGGTTACAAACAAAATAAACCAGAAAATGATTTTCTCTGCACTGTTTCTAAGAGCAATTACTGCAGCACCCCATAATAAAGCCTTCAACATTGTTCAATAATATTGTCGTTCTGAATTGCTGGTTCTGATTATTCACTAACAACAGTTAATGTAGGGCAAAGGGAAACATACAAGTCAGGCATTCTAATATTTCACTGATCTTTACAATCCATCGTTATTGAGTCAACCTGGTTATTAAGTGAATTGCATATTTGCTTTAATTTCTGTCTCATCGTGCATCAGGATTCTAAAAATTCATTAGGGGTAGTCCCACACTCTCAGCGAAAGGTCTAAAGCATTGTAGCCCCAATTCTTTGATCAATGCTTCCTGCGAGTGCATTCTCACTGTTGCCACAGCTGGAACAGGGCAGGCTGATGCTGGCACCAGGCAGGACATTCTACCTGTATCACATGTTAAGGTATTCAGTCCGTTGAATTACAAGCTTGTCTCAGTAATACATAGGATTGAAAGATCACGGCACACTAATACATATATCAAAAAGGATAGGTACAATAGCCCTGAAATTCCACGGGGGGTTCTCCCAGTCTTCCACCATAACTTCAGCAAGAGATTGGCAGAGCTCCCAGAGAAATTATGTAAATGGATGAAAACAACCATTTATGCCATTTCGGCTCTGCTGGTTTCCCCTGCCAAAGTTATAGCGGGAGACCGGGAGAATCTTACGGAATTTCCAGGAAAGTAACACATCATTTTAAATACAATTACCTTCACTAGGATTTTAATAAAGACAGAAATCATCACTTTACGGTCATTGAGTACTTTTGAAATTGATGGTCACATTATACAACACTAATGAGAAAAGGTTGTTTATATTTTAAAAGGTCCAATTAGATATAAAGGCTGATTTGCTGCACCTGACAAGATGCCACCAACTATATTAGCAAACATCTACCTGACAATGGCAGTGGGGAAGTGCCTTCACAGGGTTTGGATCAACAGAGTGAGATACAGAACAATGCAAGGAACAGAACCAGTTAGTTGTGGCCTCAGCCCTGCACATGGGCTTCCTATCCATTCATTTTTGTCTGTCACTTCTTAATCTCCTCCCTTTCAGGCTTGGCAAAGATTTCTACTAAAGGGTTGTGATTTCTTTTGAGCTTGTCTAATGGCTGCCAGAATTTTTGATCCCCCATTTTGGTGCTGCTCTCTAACTATCTCTATTGGGTGTGCCAGCTGTGGCTCAGTTGGTAGCCCTCTTACCTCTAAGTCCAGAAGGTTGTGGGCTCAGGCCCCACTTCAGAGACTTGTGTGCAAAATTCTAGGCTGACACTCCAGTACAGTACTGAGGGAGTGCTGCACTGTCGGAGGTGCCGCCTTTTGGATGAGATGTTAAACCATGGCCCCGACTGCTCTTTAAGGTGGATGTAAAAGATCCCCAGGCAATATTTCGAAGAGCAGGGGAGTTATCCCCAGTATCCTGGCCAATATTTATCCCTCAATCAACATCACAAAAACAGATTATCTGGTCATTATCACATCCAGGACAAAGCAGCCCGCTTGATTGACACCCCATCCACCACCTTAAACAGTCACTCCCTCCACCACCGGCGTACTGTGGCTGCAGTGTGTACCATCTACAAGATGCGCTGTAGCAACTCGCCAAGGCTTCTTCGGCAGCACCTCCCAAACCCGTGACCTCTTCCACCTCTTCCACCTCTTCCACAAGGGCAGCAGGCACATGGAAACACCACCACCTCCAAGTTCCCCTCCAAGTCACACACCATCCTGACTTAGAAGTATATCGCCGATCCTTCATCGTCGCTGGGTCAAAATCCTGGAACTCCCTCCCTAACAGCACTGTGGGAGTACCTTCACCACACGGACTGCAGCGGTTCAAGAAGGCGGCTCATCACCACCTTCTCAAGGGCTATTAGGGATGGGCAATAAATGCTGGTCTTGCCAGCGATGCCAACACCCCATAAACAATTTTAAAAAACATCACTGTTTGTGGGAGCTTGTTGTGCACAGATTGGGTGTACAACAGTAACTACACTTCAAAAGTACTTCATTGGCTGTAAAGTGCTTTGGGACGTCCTGAGGCCGTGAAAGGTGCTATATAAATGCAAGTCTTTCTTTCTTTCTTATTGCTTTAAACTTCACTTACATACAAATTTCTGCTTTCTCTTGGCCCTGTCTGCGCCTGCATCTGTGAATAAAAGTGCAAGCGAGCTAATCTGGGAGATTTGAATGATTTTGACACATTACCACTCAGGGAATTCGTACCATTGCTGAACCTTTTTGGGCACAACTTGCACCAGAAGAGGAAGCTCAGATCCAGTATCTCCTGCTCTGCTCTCCTTTGTGCTGGCTGTCTACTGACTCTCTGCTATCTTAACAATATCTTTCTAGCAAGTATCATTCCTACCATATGGGTTGGAAGATAAGAATGTGCAAATTCATATATTCACTTGTAATTGCTGTTTAACAAGCTAAAAAACTGTAACCCTAGAGCAGTACAAAATATTTAAATGACTTCTCCATTTTTAGTACAACTCAGAGTCTTGCTAAAAAAATCGTTGTTAAAGACTTTTGAGGGCTTGTTAAAGGCCAATAAAGAAAACCTCATGCAGAATTGTGCAGGGCAGAATAAAAACTAAATTGAGTTCGCTGTCACTGGGTGTAGTGAAACTTATAAATGTTGCTCTTTCTTCATACAACTAACTCACTGCTCTGAATGTGAGCTGTGAACTCAATTCTACATAGCATATGTTCAGCAGCCATTGGCAGCAATTTTGTAACACAGAAGGGACTGCCATGTATGTCCACGTCAGGATGCAGTGCGACTTGGAGAGGAAGTTGGAGGTGGTGGTGTTCTCATGCACCTCCTGCCCTTGATCTTCTGCGTGGTAGAAGTCATGGGTTAGGCCTTGGCGAGTTGCTGCAGTGTATCCTGTCGATAGTACACACTGCAGCCATGGTACACCATGGAGGGAGTGGTTGTTTAGGCTAATGGTTGAAGTCAGACCACTTCTTTGTCTTGCCATCCGTCTGCCATCTAACTGCCCATTCTGTAGTGTATGTAACCGTTCCACCTTTAAGAGAACTATTTTAAGGGTTGCACTACTTTATCTTGGCTGCTGTATACGGTAATACCGGTGGTGGCCACACCGGTATATAAGTGCTGTGTAATGATTTATTGGGCAGTTCCGCCCTGACCTTCAACTAGTAAAGACCTGTTAAAATTTACTCTTGTGGTCTGTGTAATAATTCTCATTATAACACACAGACTTAACAGTGGCGACGAGTACGATCTTACCCTGCGGCAGAGATACATCCAAGGCAGTTTAACGGGCGTCGAGAAGAGGCATCCGCCCTCATCATTCTGCTGAGAAAAGACTCGGGTCTGCAGAGCAAAGGAAGAATTCTGACACGAAGCCTTCCATCAGCAACAGGCAATGATCATCCCTTCTATCACGGTGGTGGGTAAGCCGATCAGCGACGAGCAGCAAGTCGGCCACGTTGACTGTGAGTAGGGGAGAAAATAACAACAACAAAAAAACGGAGGATATAAGGGCGGAGAACTCGACCACGGCCGGGGAAAAGAGCCGGACAGAAGTCGGGGCCAGAGGCGCTGAGACTGGGGCAGCATAAGGCACGGAAGCCGCGGTGAATGCAAACGCAGCCAGTGCGAAAGACCGGGCTGCAAGCGGGCTGGGAGACGCAACAGCGTCGAGAGAGAGCTTGACCGCGACCGGTGAAAAAGGCCGGGCAGCTACCGAGGCCGCGAGGCGCAGCGACCGGGTCAGCGTAAGGCGCGGGAGATTTTTTTTTTTTAAAACCGCGGAGAACTCAGCCGCAGCCGGGGGGGAAAGGACCGGACTGCAAGAGGGGCTGGGAGGCACGATTTGGAAACCGCTGGGGGAGGGCGAACGCAGCAATACGGCAATCGCCATTACAGCCAGCGGGGGAGAAAGGCAAACGCGGGAAGCCGCCATTTTCGGAGGCGGGGGAAGAAGACAAGCGCGGGAAACCGCCATTTTGTAAAGGAAAAAAATAAATAATTCTTTTGTTTCTCAAGAAGATCGCGAGGATGCCTAAGCGTGGTAACATCAACGATTTCGATCCCGATGTTGAAGATTGGGCCACGTATGTAGAACGCATAGAGATATATTGTAAGGCAAATAAAATATCAGATGAAGATAAAGCACTAACCTTACTAAACTCAATGGGTACGAAGACATACGGGCTATTGAAGCATCTTCTATCACCAGCTAAACCGGCGGATCAGACTTTCGCTAAAATTGTTGCTGTCCTGAAGAATCATTTGAACCCCACACCGCTGATGTTAGCAGAGCGATTTAAATTTTATGCGAGAACGCAACTGAAAGAGGAAAGCAACGCGGAGTATTTAATTGAACTGCGTAAGCTAGCGAAATACTGCCAGTTTGGGGAAAGCCTGACAGAGGCACTGAGAGACAAATTCTTGTGTGGGTTGTTGAAAGAAGGAACACAAAAGCGGCTACTTGAAGAGAATGATCTTACACTTGATAAGGCTGTCACTATTGCAGCATCGCACAAAGCCGCAGCGAGAGGCACTGCGGAAATGCAGCTGAAGGCAGCGGTACTCAGCGTAGATCAAATGGCTTTGGGTACAATGAAATGTTATCGTTGTGGAAAGACAACACACGATCAGAACCAATGCCGGTTTAAAAACCAGGAATGTAGAAAATGTGGCAAGCTTGGTCACATAGCTAAAGTATGCCGGTCAGGAAAGAAGACCACCAACAAAAAGTCACCACAGGAAAAGTGCAGAAAGGTACATAAGGTGGCTGAGAAGAGTCCGGATGAACAGAATTCGGATTCAGACTCCAACAGCAAGGAACTGGGTAGTCTGAGAATTCACAACGTGAGTAAGGAAGCTGACCGACAAACTATCTGGGTCACACTGCAGATAGCAGGAGTCCAAGTGAAGATGGAATTGGACACCGGATCGGCGTTGACGGTCATGAATAAGCAACATTACAAAAAGTTATTTAAACATATTCCCCTACGGGATACGGAGATAGTATTGCAGACATACACGGGGCAAAAAGTATACCCCATCGGAAAGATAAAAGTCAAGGTGATACACAAGGGCAAAGAACACCAAGGAATGGACTTATATGTACTACCTGAGGGAGGTCCACCACTTCTGGGACGGGAGTGGATCAGAAAAATAAATATGGACTGGCACTCCCTAAACGCAATAACGGTAGATTCCGGAAAAAAAGATGTCAAACCTGAACGATTATCCAGAATATTGGATGAGGCTAAAGAGGTGTTCCAACAGGGACTGGGAACACTGAGAGGAATTAAGGCAAAAATCAAGATTGCAGAACATGCAAACCCAAAATTTTTCAAAGCCAGACCGGTACCGTATGCGATACGACCTGCTGTGGAAGCTGAGCTGGAAGGGCTGGAACGTTCAGGAGTACTGTCTAAGGTGGACTGGAGTGAGTGGGCCACGCCCATTGTTCCCGTCATGAAGCGTTCATCGAGTAACAAGCCAGGGGAACCGGGGAAGGTCCGCATCTGTGGAGACTTCAAGATCACAGTTAATCCGGTGCTATACACGGTGCAATATCCGCTTCCGCGGATTGAGGATATCTTTGCTTCATTGTCTGGCGGGAAACACTTCACCAAGATAGACCTGGCGCAAGCGTACTTACAGATGGAAGTTGAGGAAGAGTCGCGCCAGTATCTCACAATCAGCATGCACAGAGGCTTGTATCGATACAATAGACTGGTTTTTGGAGTGGCTTCGGCTCCGGCAATTTGGCAGAGGGCCATGGAGCAGGTATTACAGGGAATTCCAAGCACTCAATGTTACTTGGACGATATCCTGCTTACAGGAGATGACGATGAGGAACACCTTGCAAATTTGAAACTGGTGCTCACCAGGTTGAAGGAATATGGCCTTCGAGTTAATCGCCAGAAATGTGAGTTCTTTCAGAAACGGATCTCGCACTGTGGTCATGTCATTGACCAGGAGGGGCTGCACAAGTCACCTGACAAGATCGAAGCTGTTGTAAAGGCTCCCGCTCCGGAAAATGTATCCCAGTTGAGATTGTTCCTAGGGTTGATTAACTATTACCATAAGTTTCTGCCAAATCTATCCACGGTGCTGCACCCGCTGAATGCGCTTTTGCAGAAAGAAGTACCATGGAAGTGGAGCGAGGACTGTAAGAAGGCCTTTCACAAAAGCAAGACATTGATCACCTCAGAGGAAGTGTTGGCTCACTTCAACCCAACGCTACCTATTCGTTTAGCTTGTGATGCTTCTCCTTATGGTATTGGAGCAGTACTCTCACACAAGTTGCCAAATGGCTCGGAAAGGCCAGTCACATTTGCATCCAGATCATTGACCTCCGCTGAGCGCAACTATGCTCAGATAGATAGAGAGGCTCTCAGTCTGGTGTGGGGAGTAAAGAAGTTTAATCATTACCTGCAGGGCCAGAAGTTTACACTGCTGACAGACCACCAGCTGTTGGTATCCATATTCAACCCTAAAAAGGGCGTCTCCATTATGACAGCGCAAAGGCTACAGAGGTGGTCCCTTTTCCTAGGGGCACACCAATATGACATAGAATACAAAGGATCAAAACAGCATGGGAATGCTGACGGTTTATCACGCCTACCGTTGCCAATGGTAGAAGAGGCGCCTACAGTGGACCCAGTGGAGATGTTCCACTCAACCATAGTGGAATGTCTACCAGTAACAAATTCTACGATTGAAAAGGAAACAAGAAATGACCCGACTCTCTCACGAGTCTACGATTTAACGGTGAAGGGATGGCCAGCACATGGCGAACCACTGTTGCCAGCATTTTCGCAAAGAAGAGAACAGCTGTCAGTGTGCCGAGGAACTTTGATGTGCGGATCCAGAGTGGTGATTCCACCCAAACTCCAGCATAAAGTGCTAAAGGAGCTTCATGAGGGGCATCTGGGTGGAGTGAAAATGAAGAACCTCGCCAGAGCGTTCGTGTGGTGGCCAGGTATCGATGGAGACATCGAAGAAATGACCAAGAGCTGTCTAGGGTGCCAGAAGGTCCAAAACGCCCCACCACAAGCTCCTCTGCATCCATGGGAGTGGCCCTCATCTCCATGGCAAAGGGCACATATCGACTTTGCTGGTCCATTTATGGACTCAATGTTCTTAATCGCGGTGGATGCACACTCCAAGTGGCCGGAGGTAATAAAGATGTCCTCCACCACCACGGAAAAAACCATCACAGTATTAAGGACCATATTTGCCAGGAATGGGCTGCCGGAACAGATCTGTTCCGATAATGGACCGCAATTTGTGTCCGAAGAATTCAGGAAGTTCTTAAAAAACAATGGGGTTAAGCACTACACGTCCGCCCCATACCATCCCGCCACCAATGGATTAGCTGAAAGGTTTGTCCAGACCTTCAAGAAGGCCATAAAGGCCATGGGTAATGAAGACATAAATCTACAACATAAGGTAGATAACTTCTTGTTGGCGTACAGGAATGCAACACATGCGGTCACAAATCAAACTCCCGCCATGATGTTTTTCAACAGAAGACTAAGATGCCGGCTGGATTTGATCAAGCCAAACATCAGAAGGGACGTAGAGAACCGGCAATTTCAAGGCATGAATGAAAGGCCAACTAGAACCTTCCAGATAGGTCAACAAGTTTTGGCCCGGGACTACCGTACCGAGAAATGGCAGCCTGGAACTATTTGCACACGACTAGGACCGCTGATGTATACCGTGGACATTGGTGAAAGCATAATAAGGCGCCATGCTGACCAGATCATAGCGTCATCCGAAAAGGGACAACCTACACCACAACTCTATACGCCTAATGATGAAGCAGAGATACCCATAGTATCTACCTCCGATCCGGTGATACTGGAACCAGATGAACCCGACACTGACATTCAAGCCGAATCGACCTTGCCAAAAGAACCTACTACACCACCGAAAACTACTACACCACCGAGGCATTATCCGGACCGAGTCAGGAAGCCTCCAGAGAGACTGAATCTGTGAACTGTTTTACATGAAGTTGTGTATATATGTTATGATGTTATGTTTAATGGGAATATATACTGTTAACCTAAAAAGGGAGGATTGTAGTGTATGTAACCGTTCCACCTTTAAGAGAACTATTTTAAGGGTTGCACTACTTTATCTTGGCTGCTGTATACGGTAATACCGGTGGTGACCACACCGGTATATAAGTGCTGTGTAATGATTTATTGGGCAGTTCCGCCCTGACCTTCAACTAGTAAAGACCTGTTAAAATTTACTCTTGTGGTCTGTGTAATAATTCTCATTATAACACACAGACTTAACACATTCTGCTAATTTTCTATGAGGCAGAGGTTTAGTAGGAAAGTCGTGATGTAGATATTTGGGCCATAATGAGCTGTGGGGACAGTCAACTATCTGCACTGTACTACTAGAGCAGTAGAGGTCACCACTAACTTCAACTTTTATGCCACAGGGTCCTTCCAAGTTAGCCACAGGAGACAGTCACTATGTCATCCACAGCTGCATTAAGAAGGTAACTATTTTTTAAGAATGCCTTGAGACATTTTACAAGTTATTTTTGTTTAGTCATGCATCCACTTACAGTAGGGGTAATTTTCAAGACCGAGATCGATAGATTTTTGTTAGGTAAGGGTATCAAGAGGTATGGAGCTAAGGTGGGTAAATGGAGTTGATATACAGATCAGACATGATCTAATTGAATGATGGAGCAGACTCCAGGGGCTGAGTGGCATTCTCCTATGTTCCTTTGTTCTGAATTTATAATACATATCAGGAATTTGGGTGTGCTACACCCCCCAGTTTTCTGGATTAAAAATAGTGATAAATGCTTGCTGGCTTTCCTAATATGCACACATGACATCAAAGCTCCATGCTATAAGCACAAGTTCATAAAATTATCCATAGTGAGTTCAGCAAGTGTCATCAACTTTCGAGGCAAATATTATTCACCTCTCCAGGCCACAGGCTTATTGACTGTAAGTGTGCAGTAATTTGTGCACCTACCAACAATCCTAGTGCATGCCCTTTATTCACAGAAAGTGAAAAATATCGGGGTAATTCCACAATGGCTACTCCCCGTTGGCAGCGGCTCTTGTAGGGAGTACGTTTCAGGAAAGCGCAAACCCACAGCCTTTAAATTTAATTAGATGGTGGCTTGGAGAATTACCCCTTGCAGCCTCAGGTGTTTTGAAAGAGTGTTGTGGGGTATAAAACATGTGGGCAGGGCTTTCCTAATTGGCATCATAAAAGGAGTTTCTGCCAAAGTTACCAGGGTTGCCAACTCTGGTTGAATGTATTCCTGGAGATTTCATCACATGACCTGCCCCCCACACTCCTGCCATTGGTCGCCCAACACATCCATCCTCGCGGCTCACCCACACCAATTGGAAAGCGAAAATGACTCTTCGTTACCCGGTTGGATGGTGCTTGACTGTCAGTCAAACCATCTTTTTTTCCCATCGCCAATATTTTTATAACTAATAATCAGAAATGTTCAAAGAAAATGAATAAAGCACAATATCTTTGTAATGCCCCAATGATTTTTCTCCTGGGGTTGCTCGCAGCAGTGTCCCGGGGATTAATCTTCAATTCCTGGAGACTCCAGGCCAATCCTGGAGGGTTGGCAACCCTAGAAGTTACGCTGGGTAACCGGAGAATCCCTGAGGAAATTCCAGCGGTGACCTTTAATTATTTTATTCTCCGCAAAGTACTTGTATTTTAAGCATGTTGTGATTCTAGATCAGAAAGCACTGCAAAATCAAAAACGAATGAAATGTCCTGCACTTCATTATTAAGACAAACAATACACAAACAAGCTCGAGCCACAAATAATCATTTCACAATGTACTTGCTACCACAATCTCCAGAAACCAGAGACCAAAAATCAAATATGCATAAATATGTTGACTTGCATCATTTAATTCAATAACTTTCATATGGAATTTTATTTTTGTCAGTGCGTGCATATTCGTTTGTCATTCCAAATGTCATTAGCCAGGAAACTGGATGCCACCGTGTTGATTAGCAAGGCCTCTTGTTGGGCATTAAGTTAGCTAAGTTCTTTTGTAGCTCAGCCCACAACAGAATAGTTCATGACCACTTGATTCAATAAGGGGGAATCCAAATTTTCAATCGGAATTAATGGTTTTGACTGACTCATTTTCAAAATAAATTCTTGTGTTTGTTAACTTAGCTGAAAAAGGAAGTTCCGTAAACTAAACTGGAAACATTTCCTTGTTCGCCTAAAAAAGTAGCAGGACAAATTTTCCGGCCTTCAGTGTGGTTGACACTGGTGTTGATAGGGTGAGCAGTGGCCAGGAAATTGAGATGAGACCCATATCGTTGGGTCCTTGCCCAAATTTAGGCCAGCCTAAAGTGCTAATTTTACTTGAGAGTTTTTACTTAATATTGTAATATCTGCTAATTATTTTGAAATGAGGCTGGCCACAGTTCTCATAGGGAATGCGGTGTATACTCACCTCACCCATATAAAATAAGCCACAGTCCTACAACCCTCCGAGATCTCTCTGCTCCTCCAATTCTGGCCTCTTGCGCATCCCCGATTTTAATCACTCCACCATTGGCAGCCATGCTTTCAGCTGCCTAGGCCTTAGACTCTGGAATTCCCTCCCTAAACCTCGCCACCTCTCTACCTCTCTTTCCTCTTTTAAGACGCTCCTTAAAATCTACATCTTTGACCAAGCTTATATATGTAAATGCAAGTTGTTGTTGTTGTTGCTGAAGGCACATTCTGGGCTGCTCAGGAAGTGAATACTTAAAGCTGTGTTGTGTATTTTTCATTGCTGCAACCTAAATTCTTAAATGGGCACTGGATTATGTATTCCCTTCCATTTGAGCTTTTGTACGCCGAAGAAGAAGATGAAAGGAAAGAATCAAGGCAGGTTACTTTGCACCAGAGATGGACTCGCCGCACTTGTTTTTACCCATGCAGCCATGCCTGCAGACATATGCACACCTACCTGCCCAAGAACAACAGTCTTTACACACTTTTCTTCACCAGACATGATGTGACCAAAGTGTGCCATTTGCAGAAATCAGATCTGCAGCCAACCCTAACCACACGGACAGTACTACCATTGGCAGTCAAGGTCACCGCAGCCCTGAACTTTTATGCCTCAGCCTCATTCTAAGCTATATCGGGGAAGATCAGCAACATCAATTAATCTGCGGTGCACAGATGCATCCAGCAGGTCACTGATGTTATGTTCACCAAGCCAAAACCCTCCATCACTTTCCCCTTGTTAGCAGAGTAAGATGACATGGCAATTTTTCCACGTTGAAAGATTTCCCCAAAGTCCAGAGTGTCACTGATGGTACCCTTCCTGGCCTATAAGCACAATCCCATAGCCTTTATGAACTGCAAGGGCTTCCACTCCGTCAATGTGCAGGTTGTCAGTGACTAGCAACATCGGATCATGCAGATGAATGTCTGTTTCCCAGGCAATTATCATGTTTCCTTCATTTTAAGGCAATCCTCTGTGCTTGAGTTTGCTCAAATTGAAATGAGCTAATTCAGTACAGACCAGGGTCAAACCTGGTTGATACTCTGTTTTACCTGAAATCGCAGAGAGATAATTTTTGCTATTATCGAATCAATTGTGAACAAATCAGTGATCAGATGTCAATGTACTATTTTTTCCCCTTGTGTTTTTAAATCTACTTAAAAACTTTAAAATGAGGGTTAGTATGCAGGGCAACCTTTACCTAAGGCAACTGTGTTATTCTAGTCATTTATAACATTACACTATGTAGAAAGTTTGTGATAGGCACCAATGGACTTGTTAGTGCATACTGGGGGAAAAATTCAGTTGGTTTGCGCCTCCCATTAGCACCTTAAGAGGGCACTAATTGGGCACAGAGCAACTAGCTCCCATGCGCGGCGATGTTTGCGCCGCTCACGAAATTAACTAGACATTTTGCGGCGGCGCTACACACTATCGCCACGATCTCCTGCACCGGCAGATCATGACGTCAGTCGAGTGTGCAACGCCCCGGTAGTGCCCCGGACCGGATATTGAGTGGCGCCCCCTGCCTTACCGCCTGCCACTAGCAACGACAGGTTGAGGGGAGCGTTTTGCAGTCAGGAAGTGACTGGGGGAGCGCTATTTAAAGGCGACCGCGTCCTGCTTTTTTTTGTTGGTGACATTTTTGCACCACGCATTCTGAGAGAGAGAGAGAGAGAGACTTCTAGAGAGATTCAACCTTGTGTGAAGGAGTTTTGGCTATTGAGCAGCACTTTGCAGGTTCATTTTGATTTGCCCTTCCTTGTATCGATTTAGAAGAGAATGTGGGGGCTGCACTCTGAGTTCTTTCCCTGGGCCTCTCCATTGTTCTTTCCAGCAGATTTGATGTACAGGTCTCTCCAGGCCGAGATTCAAGGCTGCAATGAGCAGGATGTGGTTGGAGAGCAAGATCAACCCCTCCCCACTTTAAGAACTGGCCGGCGCCATTGTGTCTGTGTTCCATTGCTGACTGACATCACATGAGCTTTGCCAGCGCTCTGAGGTAGCACATCGCTCCTCAGCCTTTGCGCCTTAAGACAGGTGTGTAGCGCCTGATTTAGCGCTCCAATCACCTCCAGGGGCGCTAAAAGCCAAGTTTGCAGTCGGAGGCAATAATTAGCGCCAGGCACTAATCTTTGCGCCCAGCCGATAATTGCACCCCAAATGGGGCGATACTGAATTTCTCTTCCACTATGTCTTCCTGCATCTCCCAGTGGCTTCTGTGTGACAATTGTTGTCCAATAAATTGGCTTTTACAGTATCTTTTGTAATTTTGTATTCCCATGTTCCTATATTTATTATAAAGAACAGGCAGACTGATAACTTGAATTAATTTCTATTATAGGAAACAAATTTGCAATCTCAACTCTATGTTGGTTATGCTCATCCGGGTGAATGAAACCAACTTAGATTGTAAACTCAGTGACCAAGCTTAACATTCTTTGGTTTGGTGAAATGCAGATTAATGTAATGTACCCTTCCCCAATATATTCTTTCTAGGGTTATGGGCATCATTAGCAGGTGCTAGATGAGCAAATCTGGTATATGTAAGTCTTTTTAACTCCTGAAGACATGTTACTATGTTAAATTATTAAACATCAAATTAATAAACCCAGTAGTGGCAACGAGATTGATAGCATGACCCAATCTCTAAATGAGACCCCAACAACACCCTTCCTCAGGGCAGTGTCCAAGGCCCAACCATCTTCAACTGTTTCATCAATAGCCTTCCCTCCATCATAAGGCCAGAAATGGGGGTGTTCGCTATTGACTGCACAGTGTTCAGTTCCATTCGCAACTCCTCAGATAATGAAGTAGTCCATGGCCGCATGCAGCAAGACCTGGATGACATTCAGGCTTGGGCTGACAAGTGGCAAGTAACATTCGCACCAGGCAATGACTATCTCCAACAAGCGAGAGTCTAACCACCGCCCCTTGACATTCAATGGCATTACCATCGCCGAATTCCCCACCATCAACATCCTGGGGTCACCATTCACCAGAAACCTAACTGGACCAGACACATAGGCCAGAATTTTCCTTAAAAACACGGGTGGGTTTGGAGAATGGGGACAGTAAAAGTGTTAGAA
Source organism: Somniosus microcephalus (assembly GCF_052327205.1). NCBI lineage: Eukaryota > Metazoa > Chordata > Chondrichthyes > Squaliformes > Somniosidae > Somniosus > Somniosus microcephalus. The sequence goes on from NC_140993.1 coordinate 73,536,290, forward strand.
ATGGGATTCCCGACCTGATCCCACCACCAACCTGCCCACTTCTGGTTTTACTGGAGGCAGGACAGGGGCGAAGCGGGGTGGGTGGGGTGGGGAGGTGGAGCGGGGGGAGCGGAGCAGGGGGCGGGCGACCAACCTGCTCCCAGGGGGTGTGTTACCTCAATTTAAATATTGTAATGATGCTGGAAGCCTCTTTTTTCCCCTCCGTTTTGTGTTTAACTGCATGGGGATGGGATTCACGCAATTCGTGAAACTCAGCAATTAAACAGAAGTGGGGACTGCTGCATCCAGGAGGTAAGTGGTTTAAAACCTACCTCCTGGATCCAAGGTTTTTTGTTTATTCGTTCCGGGATGTGGGCATCGCTGGCAAAGCCAGTGTTTATTGCCCATTTCTAATTGCCCTGGATAAGATGGTGGTGAGCCGTTTTCTTGAACCATTGCAGTCCTTGTGGTGAAAGTGCTCCAACAGTGCTGTTAGGTTCCAAGAATTTGACCCAGTGACGATGAAGGAACAGCGGTATATTTCCAAGTCAGGATGGTGTGTAACTTGGAGGGGAGCTTGCAGGTGATGGTGTTCCCATGCGCCTGCTGTCCTTGTCCTTGTAGGTGGTAAAGGTTGCGAGTTTGGGAGGTGCTGTCGAAGAAGCCTTGATGTTCCTGAAGTGCATCTTGTAGATGGTACACACTGCACCCACGGTGCACCGGTGGTGGAGGAAGTGAATGTTGAAGGTGGTGGATGGGGTGCTAATCAAGCGGGCTGTTTTGTCCTGGATGGTGTTGCGCTCCTTCAGTGTTGTTGGAGCTGCACTCATCCAGGCAAGTGGAGAGTATTCCATCACACTCCTCACTTTTGCCTTACAGACTTTGGGGAGTCAGGAGGTGAGACACTCGCCGCAGAATACCCAGCCTCTGATCCGCTCTTGTTGCCACAGTATTTATGTGGTTGGTCCAGTTAAGTTTCTGGTCAATGGTGACCCCCAAGATGTTGATGGTGGGGGATTCGACAATGGTAATGCCGTTGAATGTCAAGGGGAGGTGGTTAGACTCTCGCTTGTTGGAGATGGTCATTGCTTAGGACTTGTGAGGCGCGAATGTTACTTGCCACTTATCTGCCCATGCCTGAATATTGTCCAGGTCTTGTTGCATGCGGGCATGGACTGCTTCAATTTCTGAGGGGTTGCGAATGGAACTGAACACTGCAATCATCAGCGAACATCCCCACTTCTGACGTTATTATGGAGGGAAGGTCATTGATGAAACAGCTGAAGATGCTTGGGCCTAGGACCCTGTCCTGAGGAACTCCTGCAGCAATGTCCTGGGGCTGAGATGATTGACCTCCAACAAGCACAACCATCTTCTTTTGTACTAGGTATGACTCCAGCCAGTGGAGAGTTTTCCCCCTGATTCCCATTGACTTCAATTTTACTCAGGCTCCTTGATGCCACACTCGGTCAAATGCTGCTTTGATATCAAGGGTAGTCACTCTCACCTTACCTCTGGAATTCAGCTCTTTTGTCCATGTTTGGACCCAGGCTGTAATGAGGTCTGGAGCCGAGTGGTCCTGGCGGAACTCAAACTGACCATCGGTGGGCAGGTTATTGGTGAGCAAGTGCCGCTTGATAGCACTGTTGATGACAGCTTCCATCACTTTGCTGATGATTGAGAGTAGATTGATGGGGCGGTAATTGGCCGGATTGGATTTGTCCTGCTTTTTGTGGACAGGACATACCTGGGCAGCTTTCCACATTGTTGGGTAGATCCCAGTGTTGTAGCTGTACTGGAATAGCTTGTCTAGAGGCGTGGCTAGTTCTGGAGCACAAGTCTTCAGCACGATAGCTGGGATGTTGTCAGGGCCCATGGCCTTTGTTGTATCCAGTGCGCTCAGCCGTTTCATGATATTACGTGGAGTGAATCAAATTTGCTGAAGACTGGCTTCTGTGATGGTGGTGATCTCAGGAGGTGGCCGAGGTGGATCATCCATTTGGCACTTCTGGCTGAAGATGGTTACAAATGCCTCAGCCTTGTCTTTTGCACTCACGTGCTGGGCTCCGCCAACATTGAGGATGGGGATATTTATGGAGCCTCCTCCTCCTGTTAGTTGTTTACTTGTCCGCCACCATACACAACTGGATGTGGCAGGACTGCAGAGCTTTGATCTGATCCGTTGATTGTGGGATCGCTTAGCTCTGTTTATAGCATGCTGCTTCTGCTGTTTAGCATGCAGATAGTCCTGTTTTGCAGCTTCCCCAGGTTGGTACCTCATTTTTAGGTATGCCTGGTGCTGCTCCTCACCTGCTCTTCTACATTCCTCATTGAACCAGGGTTGGTCCCCTGGCTTGATGGTAATGGTAGAGTGAGGGATATGCTGGGCCATGAGGTTACAGATTGTGGTGGAATACAATTTTGCTGCTGCTGATGGCCCACGGTGCCTCATGGATGCCCAGTTTTGAGCTGCTAGATCTGTTCTGAATCTATCCCATTCAGCACGGTGGTAGTGCCACACAACATAATGGAGGGTGTCCTCAGTGTGAAGACGGGACTTTGTCTCCACAAGGAATGTGCAGTGGTCACTGCTGCCAATACTGTCATGGGCAGATGCATTTGTGACAGGTAGATTGGCGAGGATGAGGTCAAGTAGTTTTTTTCCCGTGTTGGTTCTCTCACCAGCTGCCACAGGCCCAGTCTGGCAGATATGTCCTTCAGGATTCGGTCAGTATTGGTGCTACCGAGCCACTCTTGGTGATGGACATTGAAGTCTCCCACCCAGAGTACATTCTGTGCCCTTGCTACCCTCAGTGCTTCTTCCAAGTGCTGTTAAACATGGAGGAGTTTGATTCATCAGCTGAGGGATGGTGTTAGGTGGTATTCAGCAGGAGGTTTCCTTGCCCATGCTTGACCTGAAGCCATGAGACTTGATGGGTTCCAGAGTGAATGTTGATTACTCCCAGGGCCACTCCCTCCAGCCTCTATACCACTGTGTTCCCACCACTGGTGGGTCTGCCCTGCCGGTGGGACAGGACATTCCCAGGGATGGTGATGGAGGAGTCTGGGACATCAGCTGAAAGGTATGATTCTCTGAGTATGACTATGTCAGGCTGTTGCTTGACTAGTCTGTGGGACAACTCTCCCAATTTAAGCACAAGTCCCCATATGTTAGTGAGGAAGACTTTGCTTTGAGCAGAGTGTGAGACTAGTGGTGTAATTGGTGGGAGATGGCTTTGGAAGGTGAATTCACTGATCTTGACCACTCGTGTGAGGTCAGTAAACTTCTTTCGGCTCAGATCCAGGTGCTTGGGGCAAGACTGCTGGCAGTGACCACTTCAGCTATCTGCTCCCACTGCCTTCTGACTGTGTGTCCTCCTAGCCCCCCTACGGGTAGAGGACCTGTCTCCTCTACTCTACCCTCTGCACGAAGGCCTCTAGTGCTGCATCGAAGAACCTTGGAGCCCTTTCTCTGTTCTATTGAGCCATTACTGAGTAACAGTTACCTTGACAAGCACTCCCAGCTGCTGCTGAATGCAGAATGCACCTCAGCTTTAAGAGGTGCAGACTGTCTTTAAACGCAGAGGTTAGCTTTAAATAGAGCTAGCCTTGCACAAACTTTGGCCCCCTGCTGCATGCTCAGTGCTGGGCTGCACGCATCAATTATTTAAATGAGCAGGTAGCACGAATGTCATGATTTCATGAATACTAGACCTTCCCAGGGAAAGATTCTGGAATTTCTATTCTCTGGCACCTGGGTAAACCAAGCAAATCTCCAAAATACCTACCTAACCTTACATCCTGTGTTATATATTCTAGGCCAATTTCCTTTCCTCGCATAACATCTCCATGATTCAGCAGCTGAGGAACCATGATATTCCACACTGCATTTGATTATCTCTATCTGTATTTATCCTTCAACCCTGTGACAGCTTATACCAGCCTAACTTGTCACTAATAGTACTGGCAGCCATCTGCAGTATCTAAGATGGTGGTTGACAGTGACTCGGAGAAATACTGCTACATTTGGAGACACTAATATCAGAAAGATCTTCAAACAGAAATGCCACCATTTTGCATATTAGCCTTTTTTTCAGTGAGGTGTTTCTGCCCTACCTAAAGAAACTTCTGAAGTCAATGTAGTTGTAGGAGACAGAAACAAGAGTAAGACAGGAAATTAAGCACTGATCCACCATCACATGTTACAGATGAATCAGTCAGCTGCATCTGCCATGGATCTGTGCGGGTCAATGAGTTTCTGTTACAGCCTGCGTAATGAAATGACACATCAGTAGATCTTTTGATGACTCAATTTATGTTGTGTTCATCTGATGCTTCTACGACAATGTTCGATAAAGCTGCTTTTTGTAAATTAAGGTCAATAATGATATCACTGATATATAACTGTTTTCTTTCCAGCCTTGGTGTGATCTTGTGATTGGCACAACTTTCAGTTCCACGACAAACTGGAGACGTTCATTGTCTAGCTGCTTATTTTGAGAAGCTTCACGTTATTAATTATGTTCACAGGACCTTTAGTACTTAGCGGAAGTCTATTTGTGGAACAGAGCATAACGAGATAACATGTTACAGCAACATTTAAACACAAGTCCTAAAGATTGTGAAACCACGTTAAATTCCACTTTTTCCTGTATATTTACAAATGACTTTTCTGGTAAACCTTGTGTGTCAAGGTTACTCTATTACTAAATAATGTTACCTATTCCAAAGATGAACAATGTCAGACAAATAAAGCAAGGTCAGTGTTGCTCATAAATAATCGATTGAATCACCCCTTAGCTGGAAATAATGAAATTATGCATTGAATTCAGTTAATTGCAGTAAAGCATATTTTTCTATGCAGCATTATAACAAACCACAATGCTCCCTTAGTTCTTAGGCATTGGGCTTTATTATAGTCCACTATCATCAACTAACACTAATTACTCTGCAGGTCATATGACAAAATAATCTAGACTCCTCTAAATGAACAAACTCACTACGTGGTAGTGCATTACCTGGAACAAAAACAAATTACCGTGGATGCTGGAAATCTGACCTGGATTGTTTTAAGAGTTGTCCTCACTGGACAAATTAATAGGACAACCCCTTTCCCATTTACTGTATAAATTGCTGTTTTATACTCAAAGATAGTTAGATCAGGATTTCAAAGTAAATGATTTAGGCAGCTCATCTTCAAAATTGAAACCTTTTATCCACAAAAATAATACCTGCCTTTATATAATGGCTTATAACATTGTGGCAGTGTCTCAAAGGTCTTTCTATAGTGAATAGCAGATGAAGTTTCAGAAAGTACAACTACACTTCTACGGGGTCGCTTTTAACTTGTATCACCTGGTGTTAACAGTACGATAATGGCCTTAAAATGAGGTCAGTAGCCTTACCACCCCATTAACCCCGATGATGCATCTGCTGCCATTTTGGTACGGGTCTACCGTTGAGTACCCGAAGCATCTGCCTGTTTCAGTAGGCCCATTTGAATATGCACGTCGGGGTCCTAGGAGTCCGATTGCCACTTTAGTTGGAAATGGTCAGAGCATGTGGTGTGCAGGCTCTGATCATTTTTATGGGCTACAGAGGAGAAGAGGCCCAACCAAGTTTGATATTATTTTTGGGGGGCCAGGAGGAGCAGGAGACCTCCTTCAGACCTCATGAAGGTAATCTGGGCAGTTGCCACTTACGTGAGATGGACCACGTAAAGGTAGGAAATTTGAAGTATAGTTAATGAAATTCTCTAAATCAGGGTGAATGCAGGAGCAGCACCAACACAGTCATCGATGTAATGGAAAAAGAGGTCTGGGAGGGCATCTGAGTAGGACTGGAACAAGAGTTTTCAATTTAGCCTACAAAAAGGCAGCCCCAGCTAGGACCCATGTTGATTCCCATAATGATACGTTCTATCTGTAGGAAGTGAGTGAAGTTAAAGGAAAATTTGTTCAAAAATAAGAAGGGAATGGTGCAGCAGTGAAGGAATAGCAGCCTTGGTTCAGGCCTGGCTGACTGACTAACTCCAGAAGTAATGTCCAAGCATCAAAGTACCTCGTAAACATTTATCTCTGACCAAACCACTATTATCAGTTCCCTTCAATGACAGTAGAAAAAAGTGACGCAGCTATCAGTAAGACAGAAATAGAATCCAATTGGATAGAGATAAAAGATAATAAAGGATCAATCACACTAATAGGGGTAGTCTACAAACCACCTCATAGTGGGAGGGAGGTGGAGGAAGAAATATGCAAAGAAATTAGGGAAATTAGTAAAAAAATACAGAATAATAATTGAGGGGATTTCAACTACCCCTAAATTAATTAGCCAGAAAAGGTAGGTAAAGGGGATAAGGGAATGGATTTCCTACAATGTCTACAGGACTCCTTTCTAACCCAACATATAAGAAGCCCAAGAAGGGAGGATTCACTACTGGATCTGGTAATGGGGAATGAACCAGAGCAGATAAGAGGAGTAAAAGTAGGGCAATATCTAGACAAAAGTGACCATAATATAATATGCTTTAAGATAATAATTGAGAAGGACATAAGTATGACGAAGACCAGGGTAATAGTTTGGAGAAAAGTCAATTTTGAGGGGCTGAGAATAGAACTTGGGAAAATAAAACGGACAGTGATATTGGCAATCAATGATGTAGAACAGCAATGGGAAACATTTAAAATGGTGTTCAACAGAGTCCAGGAAAAATATGTTGTGCTTAAAAAAAGGCAAGAACAAGTTAAACACTAATGAGACACCATGGATGAATAAAGACATTAGGAAAAAAATTAAGGTTAAGGAAACAGGCTGTAAGGTTCGCAAGAATTTTGGAAATTTCTACAGCCCTGAAGATTATTTTTGATTAAAGAAAACCTGGGTGGAATATACCTTAAAAATCCAGGGCATCAAAAATGGCTGCCAGGCCTCATGGCAGGAGACAAAAGATAGCCTGCTTGTATATCTACAAAGGATTTGAAAAAAACACCAGCCTGTGCGAAATGCATGAAGTACTTGAAACTGTCAATCAACTGCAGTTTAGGAAGTTTCAACCGCAGGACAAAGGGGTTGTTTGTTTACAGAACTCTCTACAATGTTGGCACCAAGGCTTAAGTACTTAAAGCTGTCAATCAATTGCGGTTGGACTGACCACAGGACAATGGGTTTGTTTACAAACCACTTGAGTTGATGTTGACTGAACACTTAAGGATGTCTGAGACATTTTGTATTACGCGCATACCAGTCATAAGGAAATGGGTAATACATTCAAAACCCATTACAGTCAATGGGGACAGTTTGGATCCCTTTTGTATAGCCCAGATACATCCGGATTTGGGCGCGAAGATTATGGCTCCCAATGGGGTATAAAGATAGCCACTCAGGAAGCCATCTCTCTCTCTCTGCCGCCTTGCCTCCGTGCCCTGCCTACAGTGGAACAGCTCAACAGCCCACCCAAAGAACTGGAATGCCAGCAGTTACTTTGAATTACTGGGGTATCTCTACTTCGGGGCAGTGAAGAATCTAAGACTGCAGGGGCACGGAGCAGGTGTTCACTGGTGAGCATAAAACTTTCTGGCCCATTACAAGGCAACCTAGATAGGTGTTAGGGGTGGGAAATAAAGGGGAATTTTGTTAAATTGTAATTTTAGTCAATTTTCCCTCGATGTGTCCGTTTTCTCCTCCCCTATTAAGCAAAGGTGTACTGTGTTAAGTAAAAGTGCTGTATTAAGCAAAAGAGTGCTGTATTCAGCAAAGGTGTGCTGTATTAAGCAATAGCGGGCTGTATTAAGCAAAGGTGTGCTGTATTAAGCAAAGGTGTGCTGTATTAAGCAAAGGTGTGCTATATTAAGCAAAGGTGTGCTGTATTAAGAAAAGATGTGTTGTATTCAATATTTTCAATTTATTTCTTTTTATTTCAATAAATACTGGTCTTCTTTGCACCCAACCAAGAGTCTCGTTTTGTCTATATCGCTACTGAAATAAGTCCGGCGGTCAGAACCAGAAAAGGGGAGCGATTCAAAACCGCACGGGGCTGTGGAGCAGCTCAGATACTTCTGACTGGCCAGAGACAATAACCCCAGTACCCACCCCTGTTTCTACAAAATGACGACCGCGGCAGGACCTTCGGCAACAGTATGCAATGTAGCAGGCGGTGGTCTGGGTCTGGAGAGAGCAGCAGTTATTGGTTTTCTTTTTATCCCACTGATCTGTTTGTGGTTAGGTTCCCGGAGGCTTAGGGAAGTTAAAGCAGAGAGTTGGGATAAGGAAAGGGAGATTGAAGAATACCAGGCCAAGATAGAGCGCCTGGTGGTCCAGTTTAGTGAGGGCAAAAGCCACACAAGGTACGAATTAGAGTACCTGAAGTGCCTAGTTGCAGAGGCCAAGAGCAATGAGGTGAGGGTGTGGGAGGAAAACGCCCGCCTCATACAAGAAGTAAAAGAGCAGGAGGAAAAGGTTAGGGAGGTAAAGGCAGCATATAAGCTGGCCTGCGACCAAGGGTTTGAGGAAGCAGATCATGGCCCCTGTAGGGAAGAGATAGAAAGTTTGAATATGGCTTTAAAGAGGGCAAAGGGGATGATATGTCTTATCAGCCCGAAAATAGGCCAGTCGGATTTTACCGGCAACCCAAATAGAACCGTCCCACAGGCAACACCCAGAACAAGGTTGGTCAGGGAATCAGAGGTCCCACGACCACCACCCGCAGCTCCGAGAAACATGAGGGGTATCGAGATGCCCCAACCCAAGGGAAAAGTCCATGAGGTTAAACCTGGGCGCCAGAGCAAGAAAGAATGGCACCAGGAGGGGAACCGTCCCTCCCAGGCTAGGTTAAATTGTTATGGGTGCGGGAAAGACGGTCACTGGAGAAAAGACTGTAAGAATCCCTGGAAGTATAACAAAGGAAAGGATCCCACAGCCCCAGCCCAAAAGGCAGGGCCAGATATCCCTCCCACAGCAATTGAGTCATTTTTACAGTCCCTACGATCTCTCCTCCTGACAACCAGGGAAAAATAGCTGCCACCACTGGTGCTGTAGCTCCCTCGGCCCCCTCTGCCGCCCCACTATGACTAGAGCTCGCACAACCTGTCGACCTGTGTCCCCGCAAAAATGCTGAGGGGAGCAGGCCCTATGATAAGATGGGGGTGAAGATGGTGCAGGGGAGATATTTGGTGGACACTGGAGCTTCCAGCATGGTGGTCCACTCGGAAGACCTGACCAATTCACCCCGGTCTAACAAGGTCCCATTTAGCTTAATGGGACCCACAGCGAAACGGGCAGCTGGGATTGAACCTGAGGTCAGAAATCCTCAGCCCGCAGCGGGTACAAGCTCACAGGCTGCACAGGCAGGTGCTGTGGCTTGTGTTAGGGGAGGAGCCATTCATGACCAGTGTAAGCTGTTTAAGCAGGGGGACAGGGAAGGAGAGTTCTGGGACCCATGTAGAGCAGGCCCGGTAGCAGCAATCCGGGACAAGGGAGGCACACGGGATAGTTTAGGCCCCAGACCAAAAGCAGGCCCAAGCCCAAGATTCCGCCTTTAAGGCCGCCCTGGTAAGAGAAAAGGATTTAGAACAGGGTTACTGGCAGGCTGCCAGTTATATTAAACAATGCAGGTTGTTTAAGCCGGAGGCAGGGAAACGGGCAGCTGGGATTGAACCTGAGAATAGAAACCCTCAGCCTGCAGTGTGTACACTCACACAGACTGCACATGCAGGCGCAGTCGCGTGGGTGAGAGGAGACGTTCCCCAGCACTTGGCCCGAGCAATTCCCCCTCTCTTATGGGACTCCGGGGAGGAGCCTGAACCAGGTTTTAGTCCTGAAGGGGAAGACTCTCAGCCACCGGCAGCCGGTGGCAAGGGATTGCCTATCCCCAGCCCAGGTTTGGGAAGGGAGGGACCCGAGGGAGAAGGTCACCAGCCAGCAAGAACTGCGACCCGAGCTAAGGGTCCGCTCACCAGGGTAGCCCCACCAGCGACACTCCCTAGGAGGTCTCTTCGGGTACCCCAGCCCAAGAAAGTATGGTCACCCACTTTCCAGTGGAAACGGGCGGACTCCCGAGTCAGGGAGAAGCCAAAAGATAGAAGTCCCCAACCAGCAGCCATAAACTGCGAGGGATCAGAAGTTGGGATCAGTCCAGCCACGCCAAAGGGAGCAGCCTGTGGCAGCCCAAACAGGGATTAAGCTGGCCGCCCGGAGATGGGCGGCGCTTGTATATAGCTTTGTTCAAGTAATGTGTATAAAGGATTAAGTTAGCATGTGTTAATTTTAAATTTTATATATTGCAATTCGGTAGTGTTAATTATTAGAGTATAAGTTTTAAGTATGGTACCGTTCCAGAGTTGTATTATGTGAGCCAAGGCCACGGGACCTGATCACACTCCCCCGAGCCAGGGGACCTGGCTAGATGTCTTTTTAAAGTCTTTTTCAGAGTTCCGAAAGGTACAGAGGACCATCATGTCTTTGGATGCTCGAGGAAGGAAGCACCCCTAGCCCACGAAGGGAGGGGTCTGTAGGAGGCAGATGCCCACAGCATTTAAACTGTTATTGGAAATCACAATTAAGATTAAGAATTTACAAAAAGCTTGTTAATTATTTTATATTTTGTATTATGTACTGGTCCCAACTCCAAAGGAAATAATGTGTGAATTTAGTTCCTAACTGTGAGATTGTACTACTTGTTCAGAGTTAATTGAACAAATTGCATATGCCTATGAATTGTTGTGTTTGTAGATTGTGAAAGTTTGAAAAACATTTATGGCTGAAGGATGGTGCCATTTATTAAAGTGTCAGGCAATTGCATTTAAAAAAAAAGGAAGCTCATTTTCTTCCATTTGCATTTTTAACAGATATGTTTTGGCTTGGTGGTAATCCCATAGAAGATGTTGTATCGTGTTAAAACTATGTCACAAGTGGTGCAGGGGCATTGATTCCCCCTCCATGCTTGAATTATTGTGAATACTCAGTGGTGCAGGGGCATTGGACCCCCTCCGTGTTTGAATTATTGTAACTAACCTTGTTTTTCTGTCGATAGATGCCTACCATGTACTGCGATTCTCTCTGGGTACGGGAGATGGAGGTGTCGGGGATCAAAGATAGATATAGATAAGTATAAGGGAAGGTTGTTTGTGGGGGTCAGAAATTATTGCTCACCTTTGAACAGGATACTACAAGCAAGTTTTAGTATCCGATGGGGGACTGTAAGGTTCGCAAGAATTTCAGAAATTTCTACAGCCCCGAAGATTATTTTTGATTAAAGAAAACCTGGGTGGAATATACCTTAAAAACCCAGGGCATCAAAAATGGCTGTCAGGCCTCGTGGCAGGAGACAATAGACAGCCTGCTTGTATATCTACAAAGGATTTGAAAAAAACACCAGCCTGTGCGAAATGCATGAAGTACTTGAAACTGTCAATCAACTGCAGTTTAGGAAGTTTCAACCGCAGGACAAAGGGGTTGTTTGTTTACAGAACTCTCTACAATGTTGACACAAAGGCTTAAGTACTTAAAGTTGTCAATCAATTGCGGTTGGACTGACCACAGGACAATGGGTTTGTTTACAAACCACTTGAGTTGATGTTGACTGAACACTTAAGGATGTCTGAGACATTTTGTATTAAGCACATACCAGTCATAAGGAAATGGGTAATACATTCAAAACCCATTACAGTCAATGGGGACAGTTTGGATCCCTTTTGTATAGCCCAGATACATCCGGATTTGGGAGCAAAGATTATGGCTCCCAATGGGGTATAAAGATAGCCTCTCAGGAAGCCATCTCTCTCTCTTTGCCGCCTTGCCTCCATGCTCTACCTACAGAGGAACAGCTCAACAGCCCGCCCAAAGAAGTGGAATACCAGCAGTTACTTTGAATTACTGAGGTATCTCTACTTCGGGGCAGTGAAGAATCTAAGACCGCAGGGGCACGGAGCAGGCGTTCACCGGTGAGCATAAAACTTTCTGGCCCATTACAAGGCAACCTAGATAGGTATTAGGGGTGGGAATTAAAGGGGAATTTTGTTAAATTGTAATTTTAGGCAATTTTCCCTCGATGTGTCCGTTTTCTCCTCCCCTATTAAGTAAAGGTGTGCTGTGTTAACTAAAAGTGCTGTATTAAGCAAAGGAGTGCTGTATTAAACAAAGGTGTGCTGCATTAAGCAAAGAGTGCTGTATTAAGCAAAGGTGTGCTGTATTAAGCAAAGGTGTGCTGTATTAAGCAAAGGTGTGCTGTATTAAGCAAAAGCGTGCTGTATTAAGCAAAGGCGTGCTGTATTAAGCAAAGGTGTGCTGTATTAAGCAAAGGTGTGCCGTATTAAGCAAAGGTGTGCTGTATTAAGAAAAGGTGTGTTGTATTCAATATTTTCAATTTATTTCTTTTTATTTCAATAAATACTGGTCTTCTTTGCACCCAACCATGAGTCTCGTTTTGTCTATATCGCTACTGAAATAAGTCCGGCGGTCAGAACCAGAAAAGGGGAGCGATTCGAAACCGCACGGGGCTCTGGAGCAGCTCAGATACTTCTGACTGGCCAGAGACAATAACCCCAGTACCCCCCCCTGTTTCTACAACACATACACTAAGTACATGGACAGCAGGGGAAAGCATGACAAGGGAGACTATGAAGAGATTATGAGAGAAGTCAAAAAAACAATTAGAAAGGCAAAGAGGAACTATGAACTTAAATTATCAAGGAACATAGAACAAAATAGTAAAATATTCTACAGGCAAATACATTTTTAAAAAATTCATTCATGGGATCTGGGCATCGCTGGCAAGGCCAGCAGTTATTGCCTAGCCTTAATTGCCCTTGAGAAGGTGGTGGCAGTCCATGTGGTAACGGTACTCCCACAGTGCTGTTAGGGAGAGAGTTCACTGATTTTGACCCAGCGACAATGAAGGAACGGCGATATACTTCCAAGTCAGGATGGTGTGTGACTTGGAGGGAAACTTGGAGGTGGTGGTGTTCCCATGCGCCTGCTGCCCTTGCCCTTCTAGGTGGTAGAGGTCATGGGTTTGGGAGGTGCTTTCAAAGAAGCCTTGACGAGTTGCTGCAGTGCATCTTGTAGATGGTGCACACTGCAGCCAAGGTACACCAGGGGTGGAGGGAATGAATGTTTAAAGTGATGGATGGGATGCCAATCAAGTGGACTGCTTTGTCCTGGATGGTGTCGAGCTTCTTGAGTGTTGTTGGAGCTGCACTCATCCAGCCAAGTGTAGAGTATTCCATCACACTCCTTACTTGTGCCTTGTAGATGGTGGAAAGGCTTTGGGGAGTCAGGAGGTGAGACACTCGCTGCAGAATACCTAGCCTCTGACCTGCTTTTGTTGCCACAGTATTTATGTGGCTGGTCCAGTTAAGTTTCTGGTCAATGGTGACCCCCAGGATGTTGGTGGGGGATTCGGCGATGGTAATGCCGTTGAATGTCAAGGGGCGGTGGTTAGACTCTCGCTTGTTGGAGATAGTCGCTGCCTGGCATTTGTGTGGCATAAATGTTACCTGCCACTTATCAGCCCAAGCCTGAATGTCATTCAGGTCTTGTTGAAGGCGGGCATGGGCTGCTTCATTACCTGAGGAGTTCCGAATGGCACTGAACAATATGCAGTCATCGACGAACATCCCCATTTCTGACCTTATGTTGGAGTGAAGGTCATTTATGAAGCAGCTGAAGATGGTTGGGCCTAGGACACTGCCCTGAGGAACTCCTGCAGTGATGTCCTGGGGCTGTGATGATAAATAAAAAAAAGGAAAGTTGGGATAGGAATGGGGCCACTAAGGGATGGTCAGGATCAAGTCACAGGCAGCAATAGTGAAATGGCAGAAATATTAAATAAATACTTTGCTTCAGTATTTACTGTAAGGGGTTTTAGATCGCAGAGGTTTCTCTCTCTAGAGGCCTCTCTCTCTTGCACAGTAAAACCTTGAGTGGTTCGACCCACTCGCCCCTTAGGTTCTAGACACTGGACTTTGAAGCAGGAACTACAATGTAGAGAATACTCGATAGGCCAGGTTTAATCGAAACGAAATGGAATTTTATTGCATAGAGAAACACAAATCAAATGCAAGTCAATAAAAGGTACATGGGAGGGAAAAACAAATTCATAATACATTACTAACTGAGATAGATACAGGCATATTATACTTTACAAAAGTCATCATGAAATGGGGAAGCACACGGAACATCGAGGGACAACAACTCATTGTTAAAATTACCCCTTAAATGCCCACCCCCTAAGCCTATCTAGATCAGATTGTGAGGGGCCAGAAACATGCTCACCAATCCAGTTAGGAACTGCAAGAGTTTTGAAAACAGGTCTGCGTTTCGATCCTTTCAGGCATCCTGTCTCCACGTGGTCAGCGGAATGCAGCGGGCTGCAACACACCTTCTCCTCCCTCGAGGTGAAGATCACGGACAGGCTGGATGCCAGCAGGCCTGGAAGTTGATGCGGGGCGAGACCTACTGTTTGACCATTTTTATATAGGTCTCTTCCTGTCTCGTCAGCGTCCCGGGATTGGTCGATGATCTCCCGATAGTTACCCCGGGGCTAGATGCTGACTTGATCTCTCATCTCGAACCACGTCGTCCCCACCCGAACTCTGCACCGAACAGGGCTGCGTTGTCGATGGCTGGCGATGTTCTTCCTTCTCCAGCCCTTCCTAGCTGGCGATCTGCGAAGGATGATTCCCCCAGCTGAAGCAACAGGTCCTGTGAACCTCCTCAGCACCTCGATCTTTCTCCGAACTTCGATCTTTCTCAGAACTTCGATCTTTCTCAGAACATCGATCGCTACCCCGGGTCTCCAGTTATACTTCTCAAAGAAGCCTTTATCTCCCGCCAAATCAAGGTTAGTCTTTGTTTAACTTTTGGTGGGCTTATAGCACAGCGGGGTAGTTATTATATTTAAACAGCTTTCGGGATGGCCGGTGATGGCCATCTCTGGTCTGGATGACCTGATATTGTTTTGAATGTCTTCTTGATGTCTTTAATGGGTCTTTGATGCTCCCCTTATGAATATAAAACTGTTTCCCTTTGTCTGGGTAAACATTTAGATGGCCTTTATCTACAGGCCGATCTGACTGGATCTGCAGCCAATCCATGTGTATGTGTCTGGTTTCGTTTTCTCCGAAACGGCCTTCCAGAACTTACTGTGGGCTAAATCCACAAAGGCTGCCTGGGGACTGCAGGAACCATTTTAAAGTGTCCCGAAAAGCTGGTCACGGGGTCTGGTGGCCATTTTGTATGCCCCTTTTCCTGGGCTTCTTTTAAAACAGTCTTTTAAAAGTAAAGGCCTCTTCTGTCAAAGGACCCTTATCTGACAATATTAATTTTGCGAATCTTACAGTCCCCTCTGATGATACTATAACTTGCTTGAAGTATCATAAATCTGGGTGAGCAAAATTTTCTGACTCTCCACAATCAAACCATCCCCTGTAATTACCTATCTATGATCCCACGACACATGTATTTCCCATTTCAGAAAACCTACAGTGTACATTAAGCATCTATAGATGGCAATACATTGGATTTAAAATCTGACACACTCATTTCCAGGCGTGGAGGGGGGCCTAATACCCATACACCACCTGGTTCATACACATCATCTTTTATTAACAACAACTCACTTAATGAACTTCAATAATAAAAATAAAATACACACAAAATTGCACATGAACAAACATCAAACATAGAGGAGGGAGGGAAACTTTAACTTTATACATAGCAGTAAAAATCTAAACAGGTGTCTCCTCGTCTACCCGCACATAATGCTCTCTCCATTCTCCTCTGTTCTCATACTTCTGCGAAAGTCTGACCTTTTTACAGTGTACAAACAGTAAATAAATCACAATAAAAGCCTGACACACTACAAGGATGTGGGAGGCTATCCTAATCCAAGAAGGGACTTCTATATTAGTGAACAGGTCCCACCACTGTGGGGTCACTATATCCAATATGTCTGCCCCTATTTCTAACGTCTTCTGCTCCAGCATGTAAAAATGTTTCTGTGAAATGGCAACGGCTTTTAGTATCTTGGTGAGGTGTTCAGGGAGAGGGGGAATGATATAGCCAAAATGTGCAACGAATCGTTAAAGATCGGTGAAATTCTCTTTCACAGTGAGGTGAACAGTGGAAGGTTCAGGAACGGGGACAATTCACTCTTGGGCCACTTGAACTTCTGCCTTGGGTTTGAAGCAGAAACTGCTGTCACTCACAGGACACCAGCCGTGCTGTCCATGCTAGTAGTGGGGTGCTGCAGTGGTGACACAGTATGTCCCACCTCCTATATATGCCACCTGCGGGGGCACATGGCCTTGTGCCATTGCCTCCATGGTGCAATTTATAGGCTTCGTGCCAGCAGTTCTGAACCCGCACTGTGGTTTCGAATAGGCATTCAACTGCTGGGGACACAGGATGATGTGTGCTCCCCGGCTCCGGCACCCCGGGAGGTCGGTACCCGTTATTGCATGCTCCCATCGAATGACGTAAGGTGGGACCGCTGTGTAGCGAATGTGTGCACCCCCTTGAATGACTCCAATGTTCTCCACCTTGTATACCGGGGCGGGTTTAGCTGTCTTTCCCATCACTGGTATTCTTACCACTATTCCCATAATGGTGTAATTAGACCGCCCACAGTCCATTGGGACTGGGTAGGCCTCTGAAACTGGTCTGAGCTGGCATGGACTCAATGCATTCTCAAAAGGGTGAAGGGCTGTGAGGTGCTTGTTGCTGATCCAGGAGGGGACCAAACCTTGTTTTAAATCCTCCAGATTACTGCGGCCCTCGCCCAGTAACCACACCCCATACAGCACACACGCCTCGTTCTGCGCAGCCTAATCTGACGCATTCCGATCCTCTCTGATGAGAGCATTTACCGTTTTCGCGTGTTTCTCCAGCTCAGCTATAATTTCTTTTAAGTGTAGTGTCATGGCCTGGTCCTCATGTAACTCAGACCCCACTACCTTATTCTCATCCGTCAGTATCTTTTTAATCGCCCTTTTAAATCATTAATCTGAGTCTGCAGCTCCACGTCATCCAGAGTGTTGATGACGGAAGTCCCTGTGTTAAAAGCTGTAAAAATATCATTTACTGTACCCCTTCTTTGTCTCCCTACCCTGTCCAAAACCTCATGTGGTGTGGTGTACAGTCCGGCTCTGTCGACATCGACAAAGTCGAACTCATAAAACTGTCTGAACATGTTTGTTAACAGGACCTGGTACAATTGCTCCGTTTCCTTGGGGCACCACTCTGGCAATCGCACCTCGGTGAGGTTCAAAATCACCGAGGCCACCGCGTAGTGCACCCCTTGGTACAGCACCTGACCTGTGGGCACTAATACCAATCTGTTCCCGGGTTCTTTGGTAGTGGTGGGGCACCCTTCCTTGCAGGCTTTGGCTGCCGGAATCGTGGGCAGGGGCTTGCGGGGGCGAGTGATGAGCTCAGTGGCATTCACCGGGATCTGAGAGTATGGGACTCCGCACGCCCGTGTGCTGACGTCCCACCTCATCCCTTTCCCAGCATCCTGCCACTGTCTTTGGAAAAAGATGGAGACGCCTGTGGGGCAGGCGCGTTCTGAACCCCACATACAGATGTAAACCCCCTCATCTGGTTCCCACCATTTGTCCCAACAGACACTCAATCCCCCATGAGTCCCCGTAATAGTCCAATGGGTATTGTTACCCAGTCTCTCCCACTCAACCGTGGAGTTCTTCATGGTTTTGCTCAACTTCCTGAGTCACCACCATCGGTCCAAAGGAACGTGTCCGTTACAAACCAAGCAAATCTTTTTCCCGACGGTAATGCTGACTCTGGGTGCGATGATCCTCACCCTGGGACACATTAGAGAAGTCTCTCTGTACTTAAAACCCGACTGGCTAGAGTATTCTGTAGAGTTCGACCCCAGCCATCCTGGCCACCTCCCTTCGTGGAAATAGGCGGCTGCCTCCTCAACGTCACGCGCGCCCGACCCATTGGTTGCGATGGGGGCTGTCTCCCCGGAACAGCCATACACGATGGAGTCCTTGGTGTAGCCCCGGTAGGCCAGGCTACACCCGATCACCGCGAACACGACGAGAATCCCCGTCATTATCCTTTTGGTTCCTGTAACAAATTAAACGATACAGCCAGGCTCCCGAGAGATTCTGGCCTAGGTGAAGGCATGATCGGGTCTTTCGACCTCGATCCAAACACACATGCTGGGCAGATTCCAAAACTATTACTTATCACACTATCATCTTAAAGTTACACACCTTAACTTAACTAAACTTAACTTATGTAAAACGCCGCCCGTCCCCGGGCGGCTTGCCTCATCCCTGTTTGGACTGCAGCTCACCGCTCCCTGTGGCGGGGCTGCACTGACCTGTGGCTTGGGTCCCCTGCAGCCTTTTGCTGCCAATTGGGAACTGCGTTTTTCTAGGGATCTCCCAAGTCGGTGTCAGCTGACGTAGGGGAGATCTGGCCAGGTTTTCCTTGGCTGAGGCACCTGAGACGACCTGCGAAGGGGTGTCTTCGGCGAGGCTCCCTTAGCAAGTGGACCTGTGGTTGGGACTTTAGCCCTCACAGCCCGTGGCTCCACCATGACTGCCGGCTTCGGCTCCCTTCCCTCAGGCTCCGCCCCTTTGGGATTTGGGTCTGTGGCAGACGACTTCTCCCTACCTGTCCCTACAGGTGGAGAATCTCCGCCCCCAAGCTCTACCTCCCCTAAGCTTGAGCCGAGGGCGGGACCTCTGTCCTCCGACTCCACCTCCACCAGAATCGTGTCAAGGGCGGGTCCTAGCTGTTCGGGCCCCCCCCTAACTGTGCTCGGGTGAGACGACCTGCGAGGGGGTACTTCGGGCGAGGTTCCCTTTGCGAGTGGACCTTTGGCCGGGACTTTAGCCCTCACAGCCCGTGGCCTCTCCACAACTGTCGGCTTCGGCTCCCTTCCCTCAGGCTCCACCCCTTCGGGATTTGGGTCTGTGGCAGACGACTCCTCCCTACCTGTCCCTACAGGTGGAGAATCTCCGCCCCCAAGTTCTACCTCCCCTAAGCTTGAGTCGAGGGCGGGACCTCCGTCCTCTGACTCCACCTCCTCCAGAATCATGTCAAGGGCGGGGCCTAGCTGTTCGGGCTCTTCCCCGTCCGAGTCCCAGGCCAATGGGGAAACCTCCCAGGTGGGCGGGATAGCTCCTCCCCTCAAGCAGACTGCGATTCCAGCCTGTGTGGTCTGTGATTCTTTACACGCCTCAGGCTGAGGATTTTTACCCTCAGACCTGGCTTCGGTTGTTGGCTCTTTTGCACTCGGCTTAAAGAGTTTGCACTGATTTATGTGAAACCATTTAGTGCGCCGGGGCACCTCCACTACGCAAGTGGCGGGGACCGGTGGATCTTGTATCGGTTCCCGTCTGGCCTTGTCTAAGGGCTGCGCTGGCTCTAGTCATTTGGGTGCAATGGTCGTGGCTGCGGGAACGACGAGACCGGTGGTGGCTGCTATCTTCCCCTGCGAGATCATAAGAGACCGTATTGTCTCTAAAATTGACTCTATCGCAGCGGGATCCATAGCTGCACTGGTTCCTCTTTCAGGGGCAGGGGCTGCGTCTTGGACCTGGACTTGTGCTGGGGCGGCGGTCTGGGCTTGGGCTTGGGCTGTGGGAGCTTTTCCCTTATTTCCCATGGATTTTTACAGTCCCTGCGCCAATGTCCATCCTTCCCACACCCGTAACAATTGAGCTTGGCTTGGGCAGGGCAATTCCCCTCCTGACGCCACTCCTTCTTGCTTGGGGCTGCGGGCTTTGCCTCATGCACTTTTCCCTTAGAGGGAGGTGCCTCCTGACTTCTACAGTTCTTGTACGCAATGTTAAGCTGTCGGAGCACGGTCTCCTCCGTGATACCGGGACCTTGGGGGTCAAACCAAGATTTGGCTAGGGTCCATATCTGGGGCAAGCTGTTAGCAACCAGACAACGGAGCCAATGAACCTGCTGTTCGGCGTTCATTGCGGCCCATTCAGGCATGCCCGGACAACTGCGCCGATACACTGGCCACAGCCTTTCTGCGAAAACCCGCGGGGGTTCTCCAGTTAGCTGCACAGTCCCTTCCACGCG
This sequence comes from Somniosus microcephalus, assembly GCF_052327205.1. NCBI lineage: Eukaryota > Metazoa > Chordata > Chondrichthyes > Squaliformes > Somniosidae > Somniosus > Somniosus microcephalus. The sequence continues at coordinate 73,556,339 of NC_140993.1, forward strand.
GAGGAACGGATTACCATCGTCCACTCCCAGAACCTACAAGACCTCGTCCCTGAGTTCCACATACCCTGTCCGTCCCTTCTTACTCCCGTCTGAGAGGCACTGAAGGATTGTGCTATCCAGGGAGAAGAGCAGCATCTTTGCCTGTTCAAGATCATCACAATCATTGATGGCGGCTGTCTCCTCTACCTCCCTGAAATGGACTGAGGGATCTCCCTTCTCGCAGAGTTTTGGGAGGTGGCTTCTCATTGCTCTGAGGTGTTAGGCACCATGGGGCACCACGAGCTGGTTCATGTGGGGTCCCACATCGCCATTTGCGGCGGTGGCACCGAACCTCTGGTGCCGAGTAGGACACATTGGTGCCAGGGGTTGTTCCTCCTCCTGCTCCAACTTGGTTACCCTTTCTTTCACCACCCCCCCTTCGGGCCAAGCCTCACTATAGCTCGGCGGGACTGAGGGCTCAGTGGCTGGTGCCACAACTACTTCACAAGGAATCGGATGTTTGGATTCCTGCAGAAAGTCTATGTGACTTGCTTTTCGGCTTACGAGGCATACCATGCCTTTTGCCTTAACCAAGGCCATTTTCAGGTCCTCTATGGTCTTTTGGCAGGGGCCATGGTCGGCACTCTCGAACCCGTGATCAAGGGCCAGCTTGTAAGCTGCCTTAACCTCTACTACTCTCTCCTCCTGCGCTCTTAGCTGTTGTGCGAGGCGGGCGTTTTTCTCCCGTATTCTCGCTTCATGGATCTTTGCCTCAGTAACCTGGCATTCCAGGTACTCTATTCTAGCCTGTTGTTGGCTGGCTACAAATTGGCGTTCCTGATTCAGCGCGTGAAGCGCTGTGATGAGTTTTTCCCCACCCATGGCCTTTTCCTCTATTTCTGCTTCCTGGGCAGTGATCTTGGCTGCCTGTGCTGCAACGACTCTGTCCAAAATCTGGACTTGTTTCTTGCAGCACATCAGCCACACTGCCTTTTCCACTGACTTTTTATGTTCTTTGCTCTCTGTCCACCTGATGGCTGCGTCTACCAGACGCCTATCCAGTAAGAGATCGGAAAGCCACTGCTTAGTGAGATTTACCTTTCCAAAGACATAATCCACTATCCTCTCATCCATAACATTTCATCCATTCAAACCTGGGTCTAATACATTGCAATCCTGCTGCCAGTGTCCTGCCGCGGTCGCCATTTTCTGTAAGGGGTTTTAGATCGCAGAGGTTTCTTTCTCTAGAGGCCTCTCTCTCTTGCACAGTAAAACCTTGAGTGGTTCGACCCACTCGCCCCTTACACTGGACTTTGAAGCAGGAACTACAATGTAGAGAATACTCGATAGGTCAGGTTTAATCGAAACGAAATGGAATTTTATTACAAAGAGAAACACAAATCAAATGCAAGTCAATAAAAGGTACATGGGAGGGAAAAACAAATTCATAATACATTACTAACTGAGATAGATACAGGCATATTATACTTTACAAAAGTCATCATGAAATGGGAAAACACACGGAACATCGAGGGACAACAACTCATTGTTAAAATTACCCCTTAAATGCCCACCCCCTAAGCCTATCTAGATCAGATTGTGAGGGGCCAGAAACATGCTCACCAATCCAGTTAGGAACTGCAAGAGTTTTGAAAACAGGTCTGCGTTTTGATCCTTTCAGGCGTCCTGTCTCCACGTGGTCAGCGGAACGCAGCGGGCTGCAACACACCTTCTCCTCCCTCGAGGTGAAGATCACGGACAGGCTGGATGCCAGCAGGCCTGGAAGTTGATGCGGGGCGAGACCTACTGTTTGACCATTTTTATATAGGTCTCTTCCTGTCTCGTCAGCGTCCCGGGGTTGGTCGATGATCTCCTGATAGTTACCCCGGGGCTAGATGCTGACTTGATCTCCCATCTCGAACCTCGTCGTCCCCACCCGAACTCTGCACCGAACAGGGCTGCGTTGTCGATGGCTGGTGATGTTCTTCCTTCTCCAGCCCTTCCTAGCTGGCGATCTGTGAAGGATGATTCCCCCAGCTGAAGCAACAGGTCCGGTGAACCTCCTCAGCACCTCGATCTTTCTCCGAACTTCGATCTTTCTCAGAACTTCGATCTTTCTCAGAACATCGATCGCTACCCCGGGTCTCCAGTTATACTTCTCAAAGAAGCCTTTATCTTGCGCCAAATCAAGGTTAGTCTTTGTTTAACTTTTGGCGGGCTTGTAGCACAGCGGGGTAGTTATTATATTTAAACTGCTTTCGGGATGGCCGGTGATGGCTATCTCTGATCTGGAATGACCTGGTATTGTTTTGAATGTCTTCTTGATGTCTTTAATGGGTCTTTGATGCGCCCCTTATGACTATAAAACTGTTTCCCTTTGTCTGGGTAAACATATAGATGGCCTTTATCTACAGGCCGATCTGACTGGATCTGCATCCAATCCATATGTATGTGGTTCTGTCTGGTTTCCTTTTCTCCGAAATGGCCTTCCAGAACTTACTGTGGGCTGAATCCACAAAGGCTGTCTGGGGACTGCAGGAACCATTTTAAAGTGTCCCAAAAAGCTGGTCATGGGGTCTGGTGGCCATTTTGTATGCCCCTTTTCCTGGGCTTCTTTTAAAACAGTCTTTTAAAAGTAAAGGCCTCTTCTGCCAAAGGACCCTTATCTGGCAATATTAATTTTGCGAATCTTACATTACCAGGGAGACAGATCGATTGGACATGACATCGGAAGATGAGATTAGGAATGATATAACCGTATTTAAAATAAAAAGAGGAGAAATATTAAATAAACAAATCAAACTTAAACAGCATAAAACCCCTGGTCCAGACAGATTACATCCGTGCATTTTAAAAGAATCTAGAGAAGAAATAGCAGAGGCACTATTACGCATATTAAAAAATTGTTAAAAAAAGGTGTAGTGCCAGAGGACTGGCAGGTAGAAAACCTAAGACCTATATTTAAGAAGGGAGATAGAACATGTCCAGGGAACTATAGGCCAGTCAGTTTATCATCAGTGGTAGAAAAAATAATGGAATCCCTACTAAAGGAAAAAACAGAAGAACTTCTAGAAACCAAAAAATAATAATGAATAGTCAGCATGGTTTTCAAAAGGGAAAGTCTTACTTGACCAACCTCATTGAATTCTTTGTAGAGGTAATAGAGAGAGTAGACAAGGGTAATGTAGTAGATGTCATTTATCTAGATTTCCAAAAGGCCTTCGATAAAGTACCACATAATAGATTAATGAATAAGGTCAGAGTATGCAGCATCAGGGGACAAGTAGCAGAATGGATGGCTAGCTGGCTTCAAGACAGAAAGCAGAGAGCAGGGGTAAAGGGTAGTTATTCAGAGTGGTAGAAGGTAGAAAGTGTGGTCCCACAAGGATCAATGTTGAAACCAATGTTTTTCACAATTTATATTAGTGATTTAGACTTTGGAATCAAAAACACAATTTCTAAATTTGCGGATGACACCAAATTGGGGGGATAGTCAATACTGAGGAGGATTGCAACAAATTACAAGAAGACATTAATAAACTTGCAGAATGGGCATATAATTGGCAAATTAATTTCAAAACAGTTAAATCTGAGGTATTACATTTTGCTAAGAAAAATAAGGAGGTCTCATATTACTTGGAAAATAAGAATCTAAATGGGGTAGAAAAGCAAACCAGGCACTAGGGTTTATCCCTAGAGGGATAGAATTGAAAAACAGAGATGTTATGCTAAACCTATATCGAACTTGCTGGATCTGGTGCTGAGGAATGAGGTGGGCCAGGTCGATCATGTGTCTATGGGAGAACACTTGGGTACGAGTGACCATTGTATCATAAGATTTAGATAAGTAATGGAGAGGAGCAAGGAACAATCTAGAGTGGAACTTCTAAACTGGATAGGGCTAACTTCAATGGGATGCGAAAGGATCTAGCCAGGGTAAAATGGAACCAAAGACTGACAGGAAAAACTGTAATGGAACAATGGGTGATTTTTGGGAGGAGATGTTCCAAGTACAGGCTAGGTACATTCCAAAAAGAGGGAAGGGTAAGGGAACCAAAGCAAGGGCTCCTTGGATGACAAGGGAGATAGAGAAGATGATGAAACAAAAAAGGAGGGTGTATGATGCATGTCAGGTGAATTCTTCAAGGAAGAACCAGACCAAATACAATAAGTTGAGAGGGGATGTGAAGATGAAAATAAGATTGGCAGAGAGAGAATATGAGAGTAGAATGGTGGTTAACATAAAAGGGAACCCAAAAATCTTCTACCAGCATGTAAACAGTAAGCGGGTAGTAAGAGGCGGGGTGGGGTCTATTAGAGACAAAGAAGGTGATATATGCTTAGAGGTGCAGGGCAAGGCTAGAATACTCAATGAGTACTTTGTATCGGTGTTTACTAAGGCAGTAGATACTGACAAAATATCGATAGAAGTGGAAAAGGTAGAAGCAATGGAAGGGGTGAAAATTGATAGATAGGATGTACTAGAAAGGCTGTGTATGCTTAGAGTGGACAAGTCACCTGGTCCAGATGGCTTGCATCCCAGATTGCTAAGGGAATTGGGGGAGGAGATAGCGGAAGGGCTTGCCATAATTTTCCAATCTTCCCTAGATGCAGGGGAGGTGCCTGAGGATTGGAAAGTGGCAAATGTGACACCATTGTTCAAGAAAGGGTGTAGGGACAATCCTAGTGACTACAGGCAGGTCAGTTTAACATCAGTGTTAGGTAAAGTTTTAGAAACAATAATCAAGGAAAATATTAACAGGCTCTTGGAGAAGTTTAAGCTAATTAAGGAGAGCCAAAACAGATTTGTAAAAGACAGATCGTGTTTGACTAATCTAATTGGATTATTTGATGAAGTAACAGAGAGGATTGATGAAGGGAATGCAATGGATGTTGTCTACATGGATTTTCAGAAGGCGTTTGACAAAGTACCACATAGAAGGCTGGTTAACGAAATTGAGGTTCATGGAATAGGTGGGTCAGTGGCAGCTTGGATAAGGAATTGGCTTAAGGACAGAAAACAGCGAGTTGTGGTAAATGGCTGGAGGATGATAGACAGTGGTGTTCCCCAAGGGTCAGTGCTGGGGCCACTGCTTTTTTTGACAAATATAAATGACCTGGATATTCGAATACAGAGTAGAATTTCTAAATTTGCCGATGACACCAAACTTGGGGGTGTGGCAAACAGTGATGATGGTACCAATTGACTGCAACAGGACATAGAAGGCTAGCAGAATGGGCAGACAAGTGGCAGATGGAATTTAATACAGAGAAGTGTGAGGTGATGAATTTTGGCAGAAGGAACAGGGAGAGGCAATATACACTTAATGGCACAGTTTTAAAGAGTGTGCAGGGATAGAGGGACCTGCGAATTAATCTGCATAGGTTCCTGAAGGTGGCAGGACATATTGAGAGAGTGGTTAACAAAGCATATGGGATCTTGGGCTTCATAAATAGAGGTATTGGCCCAGTAATTTGGGTCCCAACGCGTGAGTAAGCACCGTGTACTCACACGTGGGCCCAATGGAAGTGCCGGTTTTCAGCATGCACAGCGCATGCGTGGAAAACCGGCATTTCCTTTCCTCTGAACCAAGGGGTTCAGAGGTGGAACGCGTGCGCACAGGAGTCTGCGCGTGCGTGCTGAAATTCCTTTTTTTTTTTTTACAGGGTTGCCTGTGCGATAAGGCTTCCAGTTTTTACGCGAGAAAAAAGCAGACGTAAGTACTTAGTTTTAAAAGGTAAGCGGTCTATTAATTAAAGTTAGAAAGTTTTTTCACAGGTTTATTATTTTTAAAGACTTTACAGTAAGGTAAGTGTATTTTTAGACCCGATTTTTAAAAAAATAATTTTTTTCAAAAATTTGATTAATTGTTTAAATTAGTTTTTTACAGTTATTAATAGTTCATTTAATTAGTGGGATTTTAAAAAAACTTTTATTTAAAGTTTAAGTACTGTTTTGGGCGCCCGGAGTTTTCATGAGTTTGACAGTTCTATCAAACTCATGAATGAACTTTTGCAACCTCCGATTGGTTGCCCAGTGCTCACGTGATCCCAGCCGGCTCATCGAACTAACTACGCCGCTGGATCACGCAAGCACAGCGCACCGGGAGCTGAACCGGGCCACTGACAGGAAATCCACGCAGGGCCAGGCTTCAACTGTCGGCGCGCTATGTAAGTGTAGGTCGGGGGCTTGCACCCGCGGGAAGCCCCCGACACCAATTTCTGGGCCATTGAGTACAAAAGTAGAGAAGTTATGCTGAACCTTTATAAAGCGCTGGTTAGGCCCCAACTGGAGTATTACGTCCAGTTCTGGTCAACTCAGTTTAGGAAGCATGTGAAGGCCCTTGAGAGGGTGCAGAGGAGATTTACCAGAATGGTACCGGGCTGGGGGATCTTAGCTACAAGAACAGGTTGGAGAGGCTGAATTTGTTTTCATTAAAGCAAAGGAGTTGAGGGGTGATTTGATAGAGATGTTCAAGATTATGATGGGTTTGGATAGGCTGACGGAGAACGGCTGTTCCCACTAGTTGATGGTACAAGGACAAGGGATACATATTTAAGGTTTTGGGCAAGAGATACAGGGGGATGTGAGGGAAACTTTTTTATGCCGCGAGTGGTGATGACCTGGAATTCGCTGCCGACGGAAGTGGTGGAAGCGGAAACACTCAGGGCTGGATTTTGCTAGGCCCGAGGAGGCGGGTTTGAAAGCAGGTCAGGTGGGAAAGTTGCCAAAAATGGCGTTGGGCTCTGATCCTGCCTCCAACCCGCCTCTGAGCAATTTTCCCAAATGTGAGCTTTCGGACCCCATTTCGGTCCCGCCTCCAAGAGGCAGGATAGGCCCTTAAGGCCCTTAACAACCACTTAAGTGCCTCTATAATGCCATTTTGAGAGGCCTTTCTGAGTTTAACACATTTCCCTCATGCTGCACGTCTCCCCTGGAACACGCCAGTTAATCCTGGCGGGCTCACAAGTGGATGGCTTACTAACAGCTGCAGCTCCACCATTAAAAAGGAGTTTTCAACAATGATCATTTGCAGGTGGCAGAACTTTCTTTTCTCAGGTCTGGGAGAACATTTTGCAGGCCTACTCATTGTGGAAGTTTTGAAGCTGAGCTCCATCTCCACTGTGACCTCCTGGGAAACCCCTCTCCCCACCTTGACTGAACGCTTCCTGAACTGAGCTAAACACCTGCAGCATGGGAACCATTTATTTCCTTTCCTCCTGGACCTCAGATTAGGATGAAGATCAGTCGCGGCAGCAGCAGAACCCGGAACAACAGCAGCACCAACAGCAGGAGCAACAACAGGAGCGCCAGCCTGCTGCTCACCCTCCTGAAGCTGCACAGGCCAGAGGGCGCCAGCACATGGAAGGATGTCGCCGCAGGAGATACCCCCCAAAACAAGGTTTACAGACAGAGGATGAGCTACCTCAACATGACTGAGCAGCAACACCAAAGGAGGCTCAGACTTTCGCGAGAGGTAGTGGGCGACATCTGCGCAATGCTGCAGCAAGACCTGGCGCCCAGAGGAGCAGATGGACACCCCTTACCAGTGGCTGTCAAAGTCACCACCGCACTCAACATTTTTGCTTCAGGCTCATTCCAGGGATCAACAGCAGACATCAGCGCCATCTCCCAGGCGGCTGCACACACTTGCATCACGCAGGTAACCGATGCCCTCTTTGCCATCGCGCACAATTACATCAACTTCTCCAGGGTCTCCAGAATCATCGTGGTCTGCTGTGCACTTCACAACATGGCACAGCATCGTGGCTTGCAGCTGGCTGAGGTACAAGTGGCTCATCGCATAGCCTCCTCAGATGAGGATGAGGAGGAGCAGGATGATGAGGAGGAGAGCGACAACGAACAGCTTGTGGAGGCGCATCAACCAGTGGCAGCAGCACACGAGAACATTGCTGCCCGGGATGCAAGGATGCACTGATCTTGGCCAGATTTGCTTAGGCTGCCCAATCAAACACATTTGACTCGCACCTTCTTACCACACCATCGACAATGGACAAAAACCTACGGCTTCCTATCACTCTGACCACCATACTGACAATTCCAAGTCACCCTGAGCCCTCAATGTGGAAGTCCTTTTTGTGAAATGACACAGCCCACAACTTCAACAGTTTGCCATCAAGTCATTTTATAACATTAATTCATGGATAGCATTTCACAATTAAACACAACAGAACACCCTAAGTGACTACCCTTGTGACTACTTGTGCTCGATCTTCCTCTTACATGCGCTCCTACGTGGTGCTTCCCTTGTGGCTTCAGCAGATGTGGAAGCCCCTTGCTCACTTTCATGCTGCTCCTGCCTCGACACCTTTGGCGTCTTCTGGGGTTGCGAGCCTGTGAGGGCTCGCCAACAGTCTGCTGCTCCTGCGGCTGTGCAGGGGATGAGATGCCCATCTCAATTGGGTGAGGACTCTGGTGGGGCCCTGACCGAGGGCTCCGCAGTGGCATGGAGGTGTGAGCGCTTGCAGAGGTGCCCCCACTTCCTTGTTCTCTGCCACCAACATCCCTCTCGGGTCAGGCACACTTCAGAGCTAGCAAGTGGCTTGACAGCACCTTGCTGCACTTCACGAGGGCCATGAGGACCCGTTTCTGAACTGGCAGTCCTACTTCAGCGGACTCCCATGAAGCTCTGGTTTCTCTGCTCAATAGCTGTCCATCACTCCATCAGAGATGTCAGTCTATTCTGAACAATGACCATGTTTTCAACACTCAGGCGACTTAGCTCCTCCATGGCCGTAGCCATCCTCTCCTTTACCGTAGCCATCTTTTCCACGGAGGTTGCCATCCTTTCTGTGGTGATGCGTTCATGTGCCAATGCCTCCACAAAGGCTCTGCTCATGTTAGCGATGGACTCCTCCATGCGCTCCACACTCGCAGCGACCCTGGAGACAAAACCTGCCAGAGACTCCTGCACCTGTTCCTGGAGTTCCAGCACCGCTCTCCTTCTGGATGGACCCGGAGGCACAGGATCAACATGCAGCTGAGCCGAGCTGGGAGCGCCCTGCGCCTTCCGACAAGGATTCTCCACTGCTGTCCCTGTCTCCACCATCTGCTGATGCTCACTTATGAGCTGTGATACACCAGGTGACAACACTACTCTATCTCCCGAAGGTCCTACCGAGGTGTGGGTGTCTGCGCTGGTGCTGGGTGCCCTTAATTCTGCTGACGCTGCACCCTCAGAGGCTGCAGCTTCCTCTGAGGAGTCTTGTGGCTCAGGCTGTTCCTCCTGGACAGTGGGGAGGGGGGCTGTTGATGGTCCTTTGGGGGAGTAAAGGGAAGAGTTAGACATGTGAGATAAACTTTGCATGCGCATGGAATTGTGCAGATGATTATAAGTCAATCTGTAAGAGCATCAGAATCAATATCAGTCACTCATGCAATGTCAATGAGAGAGATGAAAAACAATTCTGTCACCAGCTTGCTCTGATGCGTCCATCTGTCCGTCCCCCACTTGCGCATCCTCCTCGACTCCCATGATCTCGAGGGCCGCCTCCTCTGCACTGGTGAGCTGGGCTATTGAGGGTGGCCCTCCTCCTGTCTTCAGCCTTCCCCTCTTATTGTGGGCTCTCTTTTCCTGCAATGAGGGACACAAGCGGAGTTTGAGTGAGAATGAAGGAGTGAGTGTAGAGAATCCACAGCATAGATGCTTAGATGGACACAGAGATGGAGTGAGGTTCCAAGACCAAGGGCCCTCCCTGTGTGTTGTAAGTTGTTGTCATAGCATCATAGTGATAGGGAGTGTGAGGGCAGCATAGTCAAATAGTTAAGTGATTGTGAACTCACCTTTCCTGACCTCATGAGATCATTGAAACATTTCCGACACACTCAATGTTTTCAAGGGGAGACTGGATAGGCACTTGAGGGAAATAAACTTGCAGGGCTACGGGGATAGAGCTGGGGAATGGGACTAACTCGATTGCTCTGCAAAGAGACAGCATGGACTCGATGGGCTAAATGGCCTCCTTGTGTGCCGTTATGACTCTATGATACTGCACCCAGATCCTCCTGACCACATCCCTGCTGTTCACCTCCTCTGCAATTTGGAGCCAAGCTCTTTTTGTCTCCTGCGGAGGTCCCTTTCTCCCATCAGCAGGGAAGAGGATCTCCCTGCATGCTGTGACTCCCTCCACAAGAATATATAGGGAGTCATCTGAAAATCTGGGTGCAGCCCCCTGTCTTTCTGAAGCTACCTTTGCAAGTCTGAGCAATAACTAGATCGTGATAGATCCTCCCTGCACACTTCTAGATGAACCTTTAATTACAATGTGGCCAGGGCTGCTTTAACTATCCCTGCTGGAAATGAGTCATCGATGATGTCATCAGGCACGCACCATTTAATAGGGCCGGGAAGCGTGCAGGCCTGCCTTAATAGGCGCCATTAACTGAAAGTCGCTCTGAGGAGCAGGATTATAAGAAGAACACGGTTCTGACCCGCCATGTGGCCCGCACACACCCGACCAACCCAGGTGAGGAAAATTCCGGCCTTAGAATCATAGAATGATCAAGCACAAAAGGAGGCCACTTGGCCCATCATGCCTGTGCTGGCTCTTTGAAAGTGCTATCCAATTAATCCCATTCCCCTGCCCCGCCCAGCAATTTTTCCTCTTCAAGTATTTATCCAATTCCCTTTCAAAATTATTATTGATTCAGCTTCTACCACCCTTTCAGGCAGTGCATTCCAGATCATAACAACTCGCTGCCTAAAACAATCTCCTCATCTCACCTTTGGTTCTTTTGCTAATGACATTAAATCTGTGTCCTCTGGTTGTCGGCCCTTCTGTCATTGGAAATAGTTTCTCCTTATTTATTCTATCAAACCCCTTCATGATTTTGAACACCTCTATTAAATCTCCCCTTAACCTTCTCTGCTCTTGTAATATATGTGGGTAGAAGAAATGCAGGGCAGATACACGAAGAGCTGCTAGTCAAGGTGCTTGTTTACTAGGCCAGAGCAAACTGAGCATGCTCATACTAAACCATATGATAAGCCATGTCAAAGAGTCATAACGGCACAGAAGGAGGCCATTCGGCCCATTGAGTCCATGCTGGCTCTCTGTACAGCTATCCAGTCAGTCCCATTCCCCCGCTCTATCCCCGTAGCCCTGCAAGTTTATTTCCCTTAACTGCCTATCCAGTCTCCCCTTGAAAACATTGGCCCAGAAGTTTGGTTCGGGGGCTTCCCGCGGTTGCAAGCCCCCGACCTGCACTTGCCTAGCGCGCCGGCCGTTGAGCTGTGGGCCCGCGTGGGATTCCGATCCTGGGCCTCCTCAACTGCTGGCATGCAATGCTTGCGTTTCCCAGGGGCGCAGTTAGTTCGATGCGTCCCCTGGGATCACGTGGGCCATGGAGAGCCAATGGTAGCAGGGAATGCTTCATTCATAAGTTTGACAGGAAGAGCTGTCAAACCTATAAATGCTATCAGCCCCAAAACATCACTAAAACTTCAAATAATTTTTTTTTAAATCACTTTTTAAAAAACTATAAATTACATGAAATAACTATTTTAAACAACAATTTAAATTTTTGAAAAAATTAATTACATTTTCTAACGAGGCTAAAAATAAACTTACCTTTCTTTAAAGTATTTAAAAATAATAAACCTGTGGAAAAAATGTTTTAATTTTAAATAATTCACCACTTACTTTGTTAAAAGCAGGCCTTGCGCCTGCTTTTTAAAAGTGTAATGGCTGGAGACTTACCCTCCCGGAGAAACCTGCAAAAAAAATGTAAGTTCGATGCGCACGCGCTGCCTCTCCGGCGCACATGTTCCACCTGTCAACCCCTTCTTTCAGGGGAATGGAAGTGCTGGTTTCCCGTGCATGCGCAGTGCATGCACGAAACCGGCACTTTCGTTGAGCCTACGTGTGAGTACCCCGTGCGTATTCACGCGTTGGGACCCGAATTTCTGGGCCATTGAGTGTCTCCGCTTCCACCACTTCCGTTGGCAGCAAATTCCAGGTCATCACCACTCGCTGCGTAAAAAAGTTTTTCCTCACATCCCCCCATAGCTCTTGCCCCAAACCTTAAATCTGTGTCCCCTAGTCCTTGTACCATCAACTAGTGGGAACAGCCTTTCCCCGCCTAGCCTATCCAAACCCGTCATAATCTTGTACACCTCTATCAAATCACCCTGCAACTTCCTTAGCTCTAATGAAAACAAATCCAACTTCTCCAACCTGTCCTTGTAGCTAAGATCCCACAACCCCGGAACCATTCTGGTAAATCTCCTCTGCACCCTCTCAAGGGCCTTCACATCCTTCCTAAAGTGTGGTGACCAGAACTGGACGCAATACTCCAGTTGTGGCCTAACCAGCGCTTTATAAAGGTTCCATAGGCTGTTGTAGCAGAGCCTGGTCTCCAATCGTCTTGGATCCCCTTGCCATTGGACCAAGACCTTGCTCTGTAAAGTCCGTGTGGTAGCTGGTGTGCTGCGGCCACCCCACATTAAAAGAATTCACGCACAGGCATCGTCCACCCTTTAAAATGAAGTTCGGGACCTAGAACGTCAGGATTCTCATAGACAACACTAACAGTGACAGACCAGAACACCGTACTGCTATCGTTGCCCGGGAGCTCAGCAACCACCATCTGCCCCATCTGTGACAGAGACTGTAGGTCCCGCATTGAACTCATCAGTCACCTGAGAACTCATTTTTAATGTGGAAGCAAGTCATCCTCGGTACCGAGGAACTGCGTAAGAAGATAAAGGTTCAGCATAACTTCTCTACGTTTGCACTCAATACCTCTATTTATGAAGCCCAAGATCCCATATGCTTTGTTAACCACTCTCTCAATATGTCCTGCCACTTACAGGGGCCTATGCACATTAACTCTCAGGTCCCTCGATCCCTGCACACTCTTTAAAACTGTGCCTTTAAGTGTATATTGCCTCTCCCTGTTCCTTCTGCCAAAATGCATCACCTCACACTTCTCTATTAAATTGCATCTGCCCATTCTGCTAGCCTTTCTATGTCCTGTTGCAGTCGATGGTACCATCATCACTGTTTGCCACACCCCCAAGTTTGGTGTCATCGGCAAATTTAGAAATTCTACTCTGTATTCCAATATCCAGGTCATTTATATATGTAAAAAAAAACAGTGGCCCCAGCACTGACCCTTGGGGAACACCACTGTCTACCATCCTCCAGCCATTTACCACAGCTCGCTGTTTTCTGTCCTTAAGCCAATTCCTTATCCAAGCTGCCACTGACCCACCTATTCCATGAGCCTCAATTTTGTTAACCAGCCTTCTATGTGGTACTTTGTCAAACGTTTTCTGAAAATCCATGTAAACAACATCCATTGCATTCCCTTCATCAATCCTCTCTGTTACTTCATCACAAAATTCAATTAGATTAGTCAAACATGATCTGCCTTTTACAAATTCATGTTGGCTCTCCTTAATTAGATTAAACCTCTCCAAGTGTCCGTTAATTTTTTCCTTGATTATTGTTTCTAAAACTTTACCACTGATGTTAAACCTGTCAGGCTGTAGTTACTAGGATTGTCCTTACACCCTTTCTTGAACAATTTGCCACTTTCCAATCCTCAGGCACCTCCCCCGCATCTAGGGATGATTGGAAAATTATGGCAAGCCCTTTATCTATCTCCTCTCCCAATTCCCTTAGCAACCTGGGATGCAAGCCATCTGGACCAGGCGAATTGTCCACTCTAAGCATACCCAGCCTTTCTAGTACATCACATCTATCAATTTTCACCCCTTCCATTGCTTCTACCTTTTCTACTTCTACCGATATTTTGTCAGCATCCACCTCCTTAGTAAACACCGATACAAAGTACTCATTGAGTATTCTAGCCTTGTCCTGCACCTCTAAGCATATATCACCTTCTTTGTCTCTAATAGGCCCCACCCCGCCTCTTACTACCCGCTTACTGTTTACATGCCGGTAGAAAATTTTGGGGTTCCCTTTTACATTAATTGCCATTCTACTCTCATATTCCCTCTTTGCCAATCTTATTTTCACCTTCACATCCCCTCTCAACTTATTGTATTTGGTCTGGCTCTCCCTTGAAGAATTCACCTGACATTCATCATACACCCTCTTTTTGTTTCATCATCTTCTCTATCTCCCTCGTCATCCAATGGGACCTTGCTTTGGTTCCCTTACCCTTCCCTCTTGTTGGAATGTACCTAGCCTGTACTTGGAACATCTCCTCCTTAAAGATCACCCATTGTTCTGTTACAGTTTTTCCTGTCAGTCTTTGGTTCCATTTTACCCTGGCTAGATCCTTTCGCATCCCATTGCAGTTAGCCCCATTCCAGTTTAGAAGTTCCATTCTAGATTGTTCCTTGCTCCTCTCCATTGCTAATCTAAATCTTATGATATGATGATCACTCGTACCCAAGTGCTTTCCCACAGACACTTGGTCGACCTGGCCCACCTCATTCCCCAGCACCAGATCCAGCAATGCCTCCTTCCTAGATGGACTAACAACATATTGGTCAAATAAATTCTCCTGAACACATTTCAGAAATTCCTCCCCCTCCTTTTCCTTTGCCCCAGCATTATCCCAATCGAGATTTGGGTAATTAAAGTCCTCCAATATCACCACTCTATAGCTCTTGCATATCTCTGCGATTTCCCTGCAGATTTGCTCCTCTACCTCCCTCTCACTATTTGGAGGCCTATAGAATATCCCCAATAGCGTGATCATACCCTTATTACTTCTCAACTCTAACCAAATGGATTCTGTCCTTGTCCCCTCAAGAACATCCTCCCTTTCCAACACTACAATGTCTTCCTTAATCAGCACTGCCAACCCACCTCCCTTTTTTCCTTCCCTAACTTTTCTGAACACCTTGTACCCTTGAATATTAAGTGCCCAGTCCTCACCGTTTTTAAGCCACGTTTCTGTTATTGCCACAACATCAATTGTGCTTGCAGCTCACCAACCTTATTCACCACACTTTGTGTGTTTACATACATGCATTCTAAACCATTTTTGAATTTTTCGTAGTCTTTCTTAGCCTGCTCCTATCTAATATGGTACTACTACTGCCTCTAGTACTATCTTCTCTAGTGCTATCTATTATGTCCGTGTATGATTGAGACACGGACAGCAGGAGTTGAACAAAATAAGTCTTTACTGAAAGGAGCCAATCGGGAAACTGAAACTACAGAGGCTTACTAGCGCCTTTTATACAGGGGTGGTCACTGCCGGTACTGCAGTCTGAGACCAGTTATTTTCTTAAAGGTACATACACAACAATTCCTCCCCTTTTAGATAAACAGTACATAACATTTATTTAACAACTAAATGATAACTAATTACAATCACAATTACGGTTGCTAGATACATTGGTTAAGTTTAAGCAATTATAAGTTCAGTCTTTGAGGAGGCTTCCTGATTCTGTCTGGATAACGCCTCTTTGGGGTATCAGGTTCCTCTGGCAAGGTTGAGTCGGGATCAATGTCGTTGTTTGATTCATCTGCTTCCAATATCACCGATTCTGCGGTAGCTGCAATTGGTACGTCGATTTCATTGCCAGGTGTATCAGATCGTGGTGTGGAGTTGACGTTTTCCAGTGACTCTAGAATCTGGTCAGCATGGCGTCTTACAATGCTCTCTCCAACGTCCATGGTATACATGAGAGGTCCTTGCCGTGTACAAATCATTCCTGGCTGCCATTTCTCAGTGCGGTAGTCCCGGGCTAAAACTGGTTGACCTATCTTAAAACTCCTGGTCGGCCTTTTGAATTCTGAAACTGCCTGTTCTCCACATCTCTTCGGACGTTTGGCTTAACCAAATCCAAGCGGCATCGTAGTCTTCGATTGAAGAACATCATGGCTGGAGTTTGGTTGGTAACCGCATGTGTCGCATTCCGGTAGGCAAACAAGAAGTTGTCCACCTTGTGTTGTAGGGGTATATCTTCACTACACATTGCCTTGATAGCCTTCTTGAATGTTTGAACAAACCTCTC
This sequence comes from Somniosus microcephalus, assembly GCF_052327205.1. Classification (NCBI taxonomy): domain Eukaryota; kingdom Metazoa; phylum Chordata; class Chondrichthyes; order Squaliformes; family Somniosidae; genus Somniosus; species Somniosus microcephalus. Next base: position 73,572,283 of record NC_140993.1, read on the forward strand.
GGCCAATCCATTAGTGGCTGGATGATATGGGGCAGATGTGTAATGCTTAACACCATTGTTCTTTAAGAACGTCCGGAACTCTTCAGACACAAACTGTGGTCCATTGTCAGAGCAAATCTGTTCAGGCAGCCCATTCCTGGCGAATATGGTTCGTAAAACTGTGATAGTTTTTTCCAGGGTGGTTGAGGACATTTTTATTACCTCTGGCCACTTTGAATGTGCATCCACTGCAATTAAAAACATCGAGTCCCTGAAGGGACCAGCAAAATCAATGTGCACCCTTTGCCATGGAGATGAGGGCCACTCCCATGGATGCAGAGGAGCTTGTGGTGGGGCGTTTTGGACCTTCTGGCATCCTGCACAGCTCTTGGTCATCTCTTCGATTTCTCTATCGATTCCCGGCCACCACACAAACGCTCTGGCTATGTTCTTCATTTTTACCCCACCCAGATGACCCTCATGAAGCTCATTGAGCACTCTATCCGTCAACTTAGGTGGAATTACTACTCTGGATCCACACATCAAGGTTCCTCTGCACACTGACAGCTGTTCTCTTCTCGGCGAGAATGCTGGCAGCAGTGGTTCGCCATGTGCTGGCCATCCCTTCACCATTAAATCATAGACCCGTGATAGTGTCGGGTCATTCCGTGTTTCCTTTTCTATGTTTGCATTCGTCACACGGAGACATTCGACTATGGTCGAGTGGAATAACTCCATTGGATCCACTGCAAGGTCTTCTTCTTCCACCGTCGGCAACGGTAGGCGTGACAATCCATCAGCATTCCCATGCTGTTTAGTTCCTTTGTACTCGATGTCATATTGGTGTGCCCCTAGGAAAAGGGACCACCTCTGCAGCCGTTACGCTGTCATTATCGGTACGCCCTTCTGAGGGTTGAAAATGGAGACAAGAGGTTGATGATTGGTTAGTAGAGTAAATTTTTGACCGTGCAGGTAGTGATTGAACTTCTTCACCCCCCACACTAGGCTGAGGGCCTCTCTGTCAATCTGGGTGTAGTTACGCTCGGCAGAAGTTAACGAGCGTGACGTAAAAGCTATCGGCCTCTCTAAACCATCAAGGAATTTATGTGACAGTACCGGCCCAATGCCGTAGGGAGACGCATCACACGCCAGTCTGATCGGCAGTGCTGGGTTGTAGTGAGCCAATACTTCTCTTGAAGTGATTAAGTCCTTACTCTTCTGAAAGGCCCGCTTACAGTCATTGCTCCATTTCCATGCTACTCCCGTTCGTAGCAGGGCGTTCAGTGGGTGCAGGATTGTCGACAAGTTCGGCAAAAACTTATGGTAGTAATTCACCAATCCGAGGAATGACCTCAGTTGCGACACATTTTGAGGCGCTGGGGCCTTAACAACCGCTTCAATTTTGTCAGGGGACTTATGTAACCCCTCTTCATCAATCACGTGGCCACAATACGATATCTGTTTCTTAAAAAACTCGCACTTGGGGCGGTTGACTCGTAGCCCATGTTCCCGTAGTCTAGTGAGCACCTGTTCTAGGTTGTTAAGGTGTTCACTGTCATCTTCACCTGTCACAAGGATGTCATCCAAGTAACACTGAGTCCCCGGAATCCCTTGCAGGACTTGTTCCATCGCTCTTTGCCATATCGCCAGAGCCGATGCTACTCCGAATACCAACCGATGATACTGGTAAAGACCTTTGTGAGTGTTTATCGTGAGATACTTCCTAGAGGATTCTTCAACCTCCATCTGCAAATATGCTTGTGCTAGGTCAATTTTTGTAAAACGCTTCCCTCCAGATAGTGAGGCGAAGATGTCTTCTATCCTTGGAAGAGGATATTGTACTGTGTGAAGGACTGGGTTCACCGTCACCTTGAAATCCCCACAGATGCGAACCTTCCTTGGCTCCTCAGACTTATTGCTTAACGTTTTCTTCATGACAGGAACGATGGGTGTTGCCCACTCACTCCAGTCGACCTTAGACAACACGCCTGCCTTCTCCAGATTCTCCAGCTCTGCCTCGACAGCTGGGCGAATTGCATATGGTACCGGTCTTGCTTTGAAAAACTTGGGAATTGCATTCTCTTCTATTTTTATCGAAGCGGTTACGCCTTTAAGAGTGCCCAGTTCTTGTTGAAATACCTCTTTGGCATTAGCTAAGATTGTTGACAATCGTCCAGGAGTGACGTCTTCATCTTTTTTACCGTCCACCGTCATTGCATGAATGGAGTGACAATCCAAGCTTATCTTCCTGATCCATTCACGTCCCAATAACGGTGGTCCACCATTTTGCAGTATGTAGAGATACAATTTCCGTATTTTCTTGCCGTTGTATTCGACAGGCACCCTTATTTTTCCTCTGGGGTATACTTTTTGCCCCGTGTACGTCGTCAAGACGATGGATGTCTCTCTCAAGGGTATGTGTGAGAATAGCCGCTCGTAGTCTCGTCGATTCATGACGGTTAGCGCTGATCCTGTATCCAATTCCATTTTAACTTGGGACCCTGCTATCATGAGGGTGACCCAAATGGTTCGGTGATCCTCTTTTGCGATTACATTGTGAAGTTTGAGACAGCTTAGTCTCCTGTTCCCAGATTCACTATCGCTCATCTGGTCTTCGGAACTACTGTCCGTCATCTTTTGTACTTTCTTGTACGGTTCCTTAGTAGCCTTTTTGTTGTCGCTGGTCTTCTTCCCAGACCTGCAAACTCGTGCAATGTGTCCCATCTTTCCGCATTGCCTGCATATTTTGTCCTTGGACCAGCAGTCCTTCTGGTCATGGTTAGTTCTGCCGCAGCGATAACATTTTGCAAATCCCCGTGTCATTTCGCGTGTGCCGTATTCCTGTGGCTTTTGTTGAATTTCCACAGCTCCCCTGGCTGCTGCTTCATACGATACTGCCACGCTGAAAGCCTTATCTAGCGTCAGCTCTTTCTCTGAGAGTAACTTCTTCTGTGTTCCTTCACTCAGGAGTCCACAGACAAATTTGTCCCGTAGTGTATCTGCCAGTCCTGCTCCGAACTGGCAGTGCCTTGATAGCTTGTGTAGTTCCGTAAGGTACTCAGCATTGCTCTCATCTTTATGCTGAGTTCTCCTGTGGAATTTAAATCTTTCTGCTATCAACAGCAGTGCAGGGTTTAGGTGTTCCTGTAGGACAGCAACAATTTCGTTAAAACTCTTCACCTTCGGTTTGGCTGGAGTGATCAGGTCCCGCAATAGGCCGTACGTTCTAGCGCCCATTAAGTTTAGCAATACCGATGCCTTTTTCTCATCGGCTATTTCGTTTGCCTCGCAATATACCTCGACTCTTTCCACATACGTGGTCCAGTCCTCTATTGTATTATCAAAGGCAGTGATACAGCCAGTCTTCGGCATCTTGAAAATCTAAAATGGCGCCTCCCGCGCTTTGCCTTCTTCCCCGATTTAACAAAATGGCGCCTCCCGCGCTTTGCCTTCTTCCCCGCTGATTAAGATGGCGCCTCCCGCGCTTTGCCTTCTTCCCCGCTGTTGCCATCGCTGCTTTCCGCGGTTTCCGTTGCAACCTGCAGCTCCTCGCGGTTTCCTGCGCGTTTAATATTTCTTTTTTTTATTATTTTCCCGTCGTGGAACAACCCTGTGGGACTCTTGCCTCCCTCTTCTCGGGTCTATACGCAGCCCGGCTTCGTAGCACCGGCCACGCCCTGTGTGCTCCACCCTCTCTCTCTCCTCTTCCCGATGACGCTGCTCGGCCCCGTTGCAAGCCACCCACTCGAGTTCACAACCACCGCAGCCCAGGAAGGATCAGTGTTCTACCTGCCACCAGCCCGATTAGCTGAAGCACCGTTGACAGGAACCAGGCCCCGCTTTCGACAGCTTCTCCAGCAATCTTCAACTCCGCTAACACAGGGGCGGATGCCCACGGTCGACGCCCTTTTCTACTGCTTCTTTCTTCCTTCTGGCCTCGACCTCTGCTCACTTCACTGCAGGAATGGATCCCAGGAGGTGGTGCTGACTGTAGGTAAGTTCGTATCTGCTCGTCGCCAGTATTATGTCCGTGTATGATTGAGACATGGACAGCAGGAGTTGAACAAAACAAGCCTTTACTGAAAGGAGTCAATCGGGAAACTGAAACTACAGAGGCTTACTAGCGCCTTTTATACAGGGGTGGTCACTGCCGGTACTGCAGTCTGAGACCAGTTATTCTCTTAAAGGTACATACACAACACTACCCAACACACTCACTCTTTCATGCACCTTATTCCTCTTTTCTACTCCTATATGCTGGTGCCCATCCCCCTGCCAAGTTAGTTTAAACCCTCCCCAACAGCACGAACAAACCTCCCCGCGAGAATATTGGTCCCGGCTCTGTTGAGGTGTAACCCGTCCAGCTTGTACAGGTCCCACCTTCCCCAGAAACAGTCCCAATGCCTCAGGAATCTAAAGCCCTCCCTCCTGCACCATCTCTCCAGCCATGCATTCATCTGTTCTATCTCCTATTCCTGTACTCACTAGCATGTGTCACCGGGAGTATTCTGGAGATTACTACCTTTGAGGTCCTGCTTTTTAATCTCACTCCTAGCTCCCTAAACTCTGCCTGCAGGACCTCATCCCTCTTTCTGCCTATGTCATTGGTAACGATATGGACAGCGACCTCTGGTTGTTCACCCTCCCCCCTCAGGGTGTCCTGCAGCCGTTCAGTGACATACTTGACCCTGGCACCAGGGAGGCAACATACCATCCTGGAATCATGTCTGCGGCCGCAGAAACACTTGTCTGCTCCCCTAACTATTGAATCCCCTACCACTATTGCTCTTCCATGCTTTTTCCTCCCCCCTGTGCAGCTGAGCCACCCATGGTGCCATGGACTTGACTCTGGCTGCACTCCCCAGAGGAGCCATCACCCCCACCAATACTCAGAACAGAATACTGGTTGTAGAGCTCGATGCGCTATCGGGACTCCTGCACTATCTGCCTGGTCCTCCTCTTCTGTCTGGCGGTCACCCATTCCCTCTCTGCCTGCATACTCTTAAGCTGCGTGGTGACCACCTCCAGAAATGTGCTATCCATGTAACTCTCAGCCTCGCGCATGCACCGCAGTGACTCCAGCCGCCGCTCAAGCTCCGAAGCCCGGAGCTTGAGTTGCTGCAGCTGACGACACTTCCCACACATGTGGTCGTCCAGGCTACGCGAAGCGTCCAGGACATCCCACAAGGCTCAGGATGTGCATTCCACAGGCCTGAACTGCCCTGCCATGCCTCTATTTAATAGACTAATAACTAACCCAGCAGAAATAAATTTAACAAAAAACACTCTCCAGCTACTCACCAATCCGTTCTTTCCCTCTATTTAATAGGTTATTAACTAACTTAGCAGAAATAAACTTATAAACTTAAAAAAAATACACTCACCAGCTACTCACCAATCAGCTCCTTCCCTTGTGCCGATGTTACTTTTTTTATTCTGACGTCACTTTTTCAAAAACTGCCTCTGTTGAGTTGCTGCCGCTCCTGTTAATTGCTCCGCTCTTGCTGTGCTCCCTCCAAGGTCCACTCCTTCTGGTCTCAATGTGATAAACCATGTGATAATACATTACACTGCTTTCCCCTTAAAAAAAAATTATGTATTCCCCTCTCAAATACAACAAAATTATGATCCCACTATTTCCAACATTACATGTACCACATAACAAAAACTCCTGGATTTTTTTCTTTTAAATGAACTACAAATCCTACAAATGAACTACAAATTTAGTTTAATAACAGGTTTGCAGAGCCTTCCTCATCTCCTTAAAAAAGGTTTTGGTGTTGAACCAATTTTCAGGCTGTTTTTTTTTTGGTTCCGAACTCAAAGAAGTAGGAAGGATGTTCCCGATGGCGGGGGAGTCCAGAACCAGGGGTCACAGTCTAAAGATAAGGGCCTAGAAATTCACTATGGCCCCGCCAGCTGGCTAGCGCCCAAAAGTTAGCGCTGGGCGGGGAGCCATTAGCGATCGTCAGATATTTAGTTTTTGCGCCCCAATTCGGAACCGGGCGCTATTCTAGGGTGTGCCCGCCTCCGCTTGGGGCGCTGACACTGAATTTCAGCGCTCTTGGCGCCGCTGCGCCAGCTGCTGCGGAGCGGCAGGCTGCGGTACTGCAGGCCTCCTCCTTCTCTTAAGGGGGAGCTGCCTGCAACGGGGAGATCGCCGCTGGATAGTGCCGGCAAATGAGCCCGGCACCACGGAGAAGTGCCGGGTTCGCGGAAAGCAGCCGGCAATGCCGCGGGGGGGGGGGCGGTGGAGGAGGCCGGGGAAGGAGGTGCGGGCAGGCGGCCGCCAAAAAAGTGGCTGGCCGCACCTGCACCTTAAAGCGCCCCACTAAGGCTACAGTACGGCCCCATTTTCTGGTCGCTGTTTGCGGCCGCTGCGGAGGAGGCGGCCGCAACTAAATATGGGGATCGGGCCGGTTTCGGGGCGGAACCAGGGCACTGCGCACACCGATGACGTCATCGGTGCCGGCGCAGCGCTAACGGCTACCGCCGCCAATACCGCTGCGCTGAATATCAGCGCAAACTCCTTTTTGGCGCAGAAGCCCTCTTTAGGCGGTAACTGGCCGCAAAGCTGGCAGCGCCTTAATGAATTTCTAGGCCAAGGAGTAAGCCATTTAGGACAGAGATGAGGAGGAATTTCTTCACCCAGAGAGTGGTGAACCTGTGGAATTCTCTACCACAGAAGGCAGTTGAGGCCAATTCATTAAATATATTCAAGAAGGAGTTAGATATATTTCTTAAGGCTAAAGGGATCAAGGGATATGGGGAGAAAGCAGGGACAGGGTACTGAGTTTGGATGATCAGCCATGATCTCATTGAATGGCGGAGCAGGCTCGAGGGGCCGAATGGCCTACTCCTGCTCCTATCTTCTATGTTTCTAAGTAGGTACCACCACTCTGTCTATGCACTTGATACAATCTTGCTCACAAGACAATTCAGTACGACAGCTATGGAATGGTTTCAATTCTGTGTTCACATTGCTGTTTGCGGGTGCTTGCTGTGTGCAAATTGGCTGCCAAGTTTCCTACATTACAACAGTAACTGCACTTCAAAGGTACTTCATTGACTGTAAAGCGCTTTGGGATGTCTGGTGGTCATGAAAGGTGTTATATAAATGCTTGTCTTTCTTTATTTTTACTTGATTTGAACTCTATGCCTCAGTTTATAAAGCCAAGGATTCCATATGTTTTTTAACAGCCTTCTCAATTTGCCCTGTCACCTTCAAAGATTTGTGTACGTACACCCCCAGGTCTCTTTATTCCTGCACCCCCTTTAAAATTGTACCATTTAGTTTATATTGCATCTCCTCATTCTTCCTACTAAAATGAATCACTTCACACTTCTCTGCATTAAATTTCATCTGCCATGTGTCTACCCATTTTAGCAGTCTGTCTATGTCCTCCTGAAATCTGTCCTCCTCACTGTTTGCTATATTTCCGAGATTCATGTCATCTGCAAACTTTGAAATGATGCCCTGTATACCGAAGTCCAGATCATTAATATATATCAAAAAGAGCAGTGGTCCGAACACCGGCCCCTGGGGGACACCACTGGATACTTCCCTCCACTCTGAAAAACAACTGTTCACCAATACTCTATGCTTTCTGTCCCTTAACCAATTTTGTATCCATGCAGCTACTGTCCCTTTAATCCCATGGGCTTCAATTTTGCTAACAAGTCTATTATGTGGTACTTGATCATCAAATACCTATAGATCAGCATGATGCGTTTCCTGTGTCACACACCACATGCACATTGATCCCTTCACCAACAACAACATGCATTTATATAGCGCCTTTAACATAGTAAAATGTCCCAAGGCGCTCTGTTGACATACATGCCCAGGTCTTGAGCAGTAATCTCTGGAATTCCCTCCCAAAATCTCTCCGCCACAGTACTGCAGCCCTGCGCTCCTCCAATTCTGGTCTCTTGCGCATCCCCAATTTTAATCGCTCCACCTTTGGCAGTCTTGCTTTCAGCTGCCTAAGCCTTAGGCTCGGTATTCCCTCCCTAAACCTCTCCGCTTCGCTACCTCTCTTTCCTCCTTTAAGACGCTCCTTAAAACCTACCCCTTTGACCAAGCTTTTGGTCATCTGCCCTAATATCTCCTTATGTCGCTCGATGTCAAATTTTGTTTGATAACGCTCTGTGAAGTGCCTTAGGACATTTTATTACGTTAAAGGCGCTATATAAATAACAGTTGTTATTGTTATTGTTGTTGACACAGAGCACGCAACACAGTGGGGGTGCAGCCTATTATTCCTTGCACTTGTGTGAAGCCCCAAATCCTGGCAAAGCCCCTAGAGCTCTCACCCATCTTTGTTTAACTCCTTTAAAAAGAATGTGTTGAATATGTAATTTATGGTTCCATGGGGAAAGAGACAAAGTTCTCCTCTTGGAGTAGAGAACCTTGGTGACATCCCTGATGCAGCTGTGCACAGCATACAGGAAACTATCATTTAAAGTCCGGAAAGCTCTATCTACCGGCAACATTCAGGAGCCGTTTTCTATACGTTTTTTTACTTCTCGTTGCTTTTTTTTCCCCAGTCAGGCACTGCAAGGTCTGTAGCTAAGCAACAGCTTCAGCTAGAGACGCGTGCAGCTGCAGCCGACTGTTTTGAAGCTGTTGCTAAGCAACAGGGTTTGTTGATTCACACGGAGCTGAAAAGCTCTATGTTTTAACATTGCCGCTGGTTTATAAGGCAGTTTTGATCTAACGGCACCAGCTTGGTCCCGTCAGTGCCAGATACCAGAAAGTTTCCTGTATTGAGTGACGTCGCAGATGACACCTGTTGCAGCCTGGAATGACCCTGTGGTGTAGAAAGTCAGGGCCACAGTGACCTTGACAGCCAAAGACAGTGCTGTCCATGCTATGGTTTGAGGTTCCAGTTTGTGCTGCAACAGGTGACACATCTTGGTGACCGCTGCCCTTCTGAAGCGGAGGCACCTGATGCACTGTTCCTCAGTGAGGTTGCGATATGACCGTTGATTCCTGAAGGCCTGTGTGTTGTAGGGTGAACTGCACCATCCCCTCCTTCTCCCTCTTTTTGCCGAAACTGCTAGTCTGTGGATTCTCCCTTGCTGGTGCTTCTGCCCCTTATGCTCCAGCCCCAGTGGCAGACCCAGCAGAACATCCATGACAGCAGCAACTGCAAAATTGTAAAGACAAGTAAACCTGTGTCACCTCCAATAAGTGCAGTATTACTTCACTATTCTACACCCTGCTTATCACAAACACTCAGCTTTAACGATCCCACCGGCAAGACCCAATTTGTTTCAATGGACATTCACTCTACTACAACAAACGCTTAAGTAGGATCGACCCGGACTGACCCAAATATCATGACGGAATTCAAGCAAGGCTAATTGAAAGATAAATTTTGTAGTGGATAGGAACATAGGAACACGAGTAGGCCATTCAGCCCCTCAAGCCTGTTCTGCCATTCAATCAGATCCTGGCTGATCTGTAACCTCAACCACATTTACCCACCTTTCACCCATATGTTCTTATTTTAGTGTGAATCCCTCGTGACATGTGCATGCATTGCCTGAAAAGACCTTCTGCCACTTGCACACAAACTGCAACAAGGAAACTGGCACAAGGCAACTGCAGCCGGGGCCCCACCGGCGGGGGCGCGGCACTATCGGCTAGTGCCTCATCGAATTTCTCGGGGGGCACTATCCCCCGCCCCCCAGAGGCATTAACAGCAGGCGCAAAGGAGCTGAATTTTGCGGCCTGGGAATTTTCAAAACAGGATTTACAGGAAATTGAATTTGAAGAAAGCCAAGCTCCCACACGAGCAACAATGTAAAAGAAGTTTGAAGCACTGCTATGACAGGCAAAACAGGCAAATCTTGGCCAACAAGCACCCTAGCAGCCTGAAAAGATTAACCAGAGACTTGCTTTAATGGAGGTGAGGATCCCTTTAAGTCGTGCTTGTGAAGGCTGCTTCCTGACTGCTCCTGCCAAGATTGACTGAGTGGGCTTAAGAACTGATGATCAGGCACTGGCACAAACCAGTTTCAAAAATGGGTCCTAAATCAATGTTAAGGCCCCTCATTATAACATTTTAATAGCTCCGTGTTGGATTTTGCCAGTTGCACTTGGGTGCATACAATCTCCAACCAAAATTGATACAACCTGGACCTAATTTGTGCCTGGAAAATGGGTGAAGTGAAGTCCAATTTCACCCCAATTACTGTACTTATCCTTCTTACCACCAAATCTGTTTTTTATTTATCTTTACTAAAATTGCTAGCTAAAAGAGATTTAATGCCAAATTATTTGGTTAGTTTTATTGCCACAGTATGGGGGCTAAAGTGGGCCATGTAGCACTCGTTTTGTAGGTGCTACGCAGCCACATAAGGCTCAAAAATAGGGTCCGAGATCCGAGATGTGCATGCACACTTCCTACGTGAAATGTGCAGGACACCATCTTGGTAAAGGGTTGCGCGCGCGTGCTTAATAACCACTGGCAGCATGCAAAGCAGCATGCCGATGACGTGAATCAGTGTGCAAAGCTGATTTAAAGCCACTGCTGCAATTTTTGAACTCCACACTCCAGCCCTGTCTTAACCTTGAACAGCTGAACATGACATTAAACAAAATGAAGGAACCCCACCAGTGCTATTTAAAGGGATCATGAAGTTCTGACAAAAGGTCATCGACCTGAAATGTTAACTTTGTTTCTCTCTCCACAGGTGATGCCTGACCTGCTGAGTATTTCCAGCATTTTCTGTTTTTATTTCAGATTTCCAGCATCTGCAGTATTTTGCATTTGGATCATGAAGTACTTACGGTTAGTTGCTGGATTATTTCTTCTGGCTGCTAGTGCAATTGTACGTGTTTTTGGAGCTTTGCTATACTTGGCTAAAGTTTGAATACTCTACAGGGAGTGGTCTGGCTGATCTTGAAATTCTTGTTTTGTGATTTAAAATCTTGTGCTGAAAGAAGTTGCTTCCAGACATGTGTGGCCTAGTAGGGCTTCCTCTGGGAATTGAACAAGCCTGGGAGAATGAAGAGAGGCCACACAGAGCAGGACAAGCTGCTAGAAGAGGGCGGAGGAGGAGGGGGAGAAGGGCACTCTGCGGAGGCCATATCCGCCTAGGGTCTTCAGGGAGCAATTCTCTTACTTCAACTTCAGCAAGAACCAATGCATGAGACCTCTTCACTTCAGAAAAGAGGTCATGAGTGAAACATAGAAACATAGAAGATAGGAGCAGGAGTAGGCCATTCGGCCCCTCGAGCCTGCTCCGCCATTCGATGAGATCATGGCTGATCATCCAAACTCAGTACCCCGTAACTGCCTTCTCCCCATATCCCTTGATACCTTTAGCTCTAAGAAATATATCTAACTCCTTCTTGAATATATTTAAAGATTTGGCCTCAACCGCCTTCTGTGGTAGAGAATTCCACAGGTTCACCACTCTCTGGGTGAAGAAATTCTTCCTCATCTCTGTCCTAAATGGTTTACCCCTTATCCTTAGACTATGACCCCTGGTTCTGGACTCTCCGACCATCGGGAACATTCTACTTGCATCTAGTTTGTCCAGACCTGTCAGAATTTTATAAGTTTCGATGAGATCCCCTCTCATTCTTCTAAACTCCAGCGAGTATAAGCCCAATCAACCCAATCTCTCCTCATACGTCATTCGTGTCATCCCAGGGATCAGCCTTGTGAATCTTCGCTGAACTCCTTCCATGGCAAGAACATCCTTCCTCAGATAAGGTGACCAAAACTGCACACTGTACTCAAGGTGTGGTCTCACCAAGGCCCTGTACAACTGCAGCAGGACATCCTTGCTCCTGTACTCAAACCCTTTTGCTATGAAGGCCAACATACCATTTGCCTTCTTCACCGCCTGCTGCACCTGCATGCTTACCTTCAGCGACTGGTGCACAAGGACACCCAGGTCTCGTTGCACTTCCCCTTCTCCCAATCTATTGCCATTCAGATAATAGTCTGCCTTTCTGTTTTTGACACCAAAGTGGATAACCTCACATTTATCCACATTATACAGCATCTGCCATGCTTCTGCCCAATCACCCAACCTGTCCAAATCATCCTGGAGTTTCTCGGTATCCTCCTCGCAGCACACACGCCCACCCAGCTTTGTGTGTTCTGCAAACTTGGAGATATTACATCTAGTTCCCTTATCTAGACCATTAATGTATATTGTGAATAGCTGGGGTCCAAGGACCGATCCCTGCGGTACCCCACTAGTCACTGCCTGCCAGTGAAAACTTCCAACTGCTGCAGCCACAACTGCAGCCTCAGGGACAGCATTGCCTGTGGCTGCTAAGATGACTGTGGCTCTTAACTTTCATGTGCCTGGCTCCTTCCAGGCTGCTGCTGGAGATATAAGCAACATCTCGCAGCTTGCAGTGCACTGCTGTATAAGTGAGATCACTGAGGCTCTCTATACAAAGAGAAACAAGTTTGTCTCATTCCCTCTTGCCAGAGACAATCAGGAAGAGCAAGCACAAGGGTTTGCAAGGTTTGCAGGCTTCCGCATGGTTCCATTGACAGCACCCACATTGCCACATCTGAACTCGGCCATTTTCATGAACCGACAGAGATTCCACTCCCTCAATGTGCAGCTGGTGTGCAACCACAGGCATCGCATCATGCAGGTAAATGATGTATGATGGTGGGTCTGGTGGGTCTGGAGATCCTAGCGAATGGGAGAGATGCAAAGAACAGCAAAGGGTGACAAAACACATAGTAAGAGCTACAAAAACGAACTATTAAAAGAAACTTGCAAGGGATATCAAAATCAACAAAAAAAACTTTTACAGTTATAATAGGAAAAAGAGGGTGGTTAAGAGCAATGAGGGCCCCTTAAAAACTGATAATGGTGATATTATAAATGAAAATAAGGAAATGGCAGACATGTTAAATAATTACTTTGCGTCAGTATTTACAGTATAAGAAAAGGTAGCATGCTGGACATCCCAAGGAAACGAATATTGAATCAGGGTCGGGGACTCACCAAAATTAACATAAGTAAAATAACAGTACAGGAAACTTCGCGATATCCGGCACCGACGGGACCGGCGTGATGCCGATCTATGAAAACTTCCAGACAGACCAGCGCTAATGTTGAAGGATACGGAGGTTTTCATCTCCGTATCTGACAACAAACACCGTTGCTTAGCAACAGCTTGTAAACAGTCGGCCCGTACCTTGGAAGCATCTCTGTAGCTTAGCAACAGCTTCAGAGAGGCTTTCCAGAGACTGACTGTTTAAAAAAATGCTAGGAGAAGAAAAAAAAAGAAAAAAAACCTAACAAAACGGCTGCTGATTTCTGCCGTTAGATCGAGGTTTCCAGACATACAACCTCCGGATAAACCAAAGTTTCCTGTAATGAAGAAAATAATGGCATTAAAGAGTGACAAATCCCCAGGACCAGATGGTTTTCATCCCAAGGTCTTAAAGGAAGTAGATGAGAACATTGCAGATGCTCTAACTATGATCTTCCGAAGTTCTCTTGATTCAGGAACCGTTCCTTTAGATTGGAAAGTTGTACATGTCACTCTGCTATATAAGAAAGGTGAGAGAGGGAAACCAGGGAATTATAGACCAGTTAGCCTAACATCTATTGTCAGGAAAGTACTAGAGTCTATAATTAAGGATGGATTAAGGATGGGTATGAAAAAATATTGGCAAGTAAAATCAAGGAAAACCCAAAGATGTTTTATAAATACATAAAGAGCAAAAGGAAAGAGTAGAGCCTTTCAAGACCAAAAAGGCAACCTGTGTGTTGAGACAGAAGACATGGGTATGGTTCTTAATGAATACTTTGCATCTGTCTTCACAAAAGAGAGGGACAATACAGACATTGTAGTTAAGGAGGAGGAGTGTGATGAGAGAAACATAGTGAGAGAGGAAATATTAAGGGGTTTAGTAGCTTTGAAAGTAGATACGTCACCAGGCCTGGATGAAATGTATCCCAGGTTGTTAAGAGAAGCAAGAGAAGTAGCGGAGGCTCTGACCATCATTTTCCAATCCTCTCTAGCTACTGGTGTGGTGCTGGAGGACTGCTAACATATCATAGTTTAAAAAGGGAGAAAGGGATAATTACAGGCCAGTCAGCCTAACCTCGGTGGTGGGCAAATTACTGGAAAAAATTCTGAGGAACAGTATACATCGTCATTTAGAAAGGCATGGATCAATCAAGTACAGACAGTATGGATTTGTTAAGGGAAGTTCGTGTCTAACTAACTTGATTGAATTTTTTAAGGAAGTAACAAGGAGGATTGATGAGGGAGCACATTTGATGTAGTATACATGAATTTTAGCAAGGATTTTGACAAGGTCCTACATAGCAGACTGGTCAGAAAATTAAAAGCCCATGGAATCCAAGGGAAAGTGGCAAGTTGGATCCAAAAGTGGCAGGAAGCAAAGGGTAATGGTTGACGGGTGTTTTTGTGACTGGAAGGCTGTTTCCAGTGGGGTTCCGCTGGGCTCAGTACTAGGTCCCTTGCTTTTTGTGGCTTTTTGATAGGTCCAAAGAGACACAGGGTTCCATGTACATAGATCATGAAAATATCATGGACAGGTACAGAAAATAATCAAAAAAGGCTAATGGAACAATGGCCTTTATATCTAGAGGACTAGAATACAAGGGATTAGAAGTCATGTTACAGCTATAGAAAACCCTGGTTAGACCACACCTGGAGTACTGTGTTCAGTTCTGGGCACCACACCTTAGGAAGGATATATTGGCCTTGGAGGGAATGATACCTGGACACCAAGGGTTACATTACAGGGGGAGATTACACAAACTAGGGTTGTATTCCCTGGAATTTAGAAGTTAAGGGGTGATTTGATCGAAGTTTTCAAGATATTAAAGGGGAACTGATAGAGAGAAACTATTTCTGTTGGTTGGGGAATCTAGGACTAGGGGACATAGCCTAAAGATTAGAGCCAGGCCTTTCAGGAGTGAAGTTAAGAAACACTTCTACATGCAAAGGATGGTAGAAGTTTGAAACTGTCTTCCACAAATGGCAGTTGATGCTAGGTCAATTGTTAATTTTGAATCTGAGATTGATAGATTTTTGTTAACCAAAGGTATTAAGGGATATGGGGCAGGTATATGGAGTTAGGTCACAGATCAGCCATGATCTCATTGAGTGGCGGAACAGGCTCGAGGGCCTAAATGGCCTACTCCTGTTCCTATGTTCCCATTAGCCTGACAGCAGTCACAATTCCTTCATTCTGTAGCATTCCTCTGTTCCACCTGTATTTGAACCGCCACAGCAAGTCAAAGGGTGGCTACTGGGAAACATGGGTTATCCACTCATGACATGGCTCATGTCTCCGATCTGAATCCCATGACATGTACACAGCAGGCCTACAATGAGAGCCATGCTGCCACAAGAAACATTATAGAGCACGCCATCGGCATCCTCAAGCAACGCTTCCACTGCCTCGATCACTCTGGAGGAGCCCTGCAGTACTCAGCTGAGTGGGTATCAGGATTTGTGGTAGTATGCGGCATGCTGCACAACCTGGCCATTATGAGGGAACAGCCCTTACCACCACCTATCAGGCAAGAAGCTGAGGAGCAGGAGCATGAGGAAGAGGAGGAGGAGGAGGAGGAGAAAGTGCAACTGGAAGTGGAGGAACAGGAAGAGGAAGGGAGGCTACAATGTAGACAGGCCCTTTCTGCCTGGGCTTTACATGATCACATTATTCATAAGCAATACCAGTAACCTCCACCACCCATCCCCATTCGCCAACATCCCAAACTCCTTACCTTTCCTCTATCACTGACCATTACATCGCCCTCTTTCCAACAACACGAAAATAAAAACCACCAGAAAATGCACATTCAAATCCAATTTTATTAATTCACTCATTAAATAATGCATACAAAATTAAACTAATCACCCATGTGCATTCCCTTAGTGCCTCTTCGCTGTGCCTTTGCCTGTCCTAGTGCTCCTACAAGATGTTTCCCCAGTGAAATGTTGCTGGAAGGCTACTGACCTTCAATTGAGGAGACTGCAGATGGCCTTGGAGGATGACATCAAGCAGCTCTGGGCTTAGCGGGCTTGGCTGCAGACTGCACCATTTAGGCCTGGGCTGCAGCAGTCTGGGCTGGCTGGCTGACAGGCAACAGCAAGGGCACTGGCGGAGTAGCAAGGGTAGGAGCAGGAATGCTGTCATCCTCAGAGAGGACAGCAGGTTCCTGTTCCATGGAGCCACTGCCACTCCTGGGGCAGCGCCTCAGCAATCCTGCTGATCGGTTGGAGAACAGATTGATGGACAGCTGTGATGCACTGGAAGCCCCTTTGAACAGTGGTATCCATGATGGCAGCAGTCTGAGCTTCCACTGCAGCACTCAGACCTTTGATAGAAGCCGATTATGCTGCAATGAAGGCTGTGACATCAGTGATTAGACGTTGCATCATTGTGGGTTCCACGGGTGTGCTGATGAAGGTGACCACCCATTCTATGTTGGAAAGGATGGGCTCCAAGCTCTGCACAAATCCCTGGGCTAAATTGGTGCTGGACTCCTCCATGCTCTTTGACATTGTGCACAGGCTTTCTGGGATGCTTTCCAGTGCCCCAAGAATTTGATTGTACACCTATCAGACTTCTTCTGTAGCCTGGCCCATTGAAGTCCTCATCTGACTCCTCTGCAGCAGAACTAGTGTACGACCTCCCCCTCCGGCAAACTGGCACCTGCGACATCCTTTCCCCCAGTACTGGGTCCTGCACACTTGTGCCATGCATCTCACCACATGCTGCCAGTGTGTACGAGCTGTGAGTAATGGGTGTGAGGCTTGCAACAGTGCTAAGTGCGTGAGGGTGAGGTAAAGCATATGGATTGAAGGGATGACAACTGATTGATAGAGATTGTTGGTAGGTGGGTAATGGGGGTGTAGTGAATTGAGCAGTGGATGAGGCTACTGGTGCAATTGGTTGGTTATGTCATTTGAAAATTGAACTCACCTTGATAACTCGTGTCAGATCATTACACTTCTTCCTGCACAGCATCCATTGTTCTTGGAGCTACACCACTACTTCTTCCCACTGCCTTCTGAGCATACATCTGGAGGGCCTCCTGCCCCCCTGTGATACAGGATGTCTCTCCTTCTCTTCACATCTTGTACCAAGACCTCTAGTGCATGGTCAGAAAACCTTGGTGCACCATCTCTCACATGTTCAACCATTCCTCAAAGTTTCACAGCTTTCCCTTAAATGCAGTTATAACTATTCAAAATTCAGTTTTCAAATGACTCCCACTATTTCTTCCTGCTACAGTGCACCTCCCTTTAAGAGGTGCAGGCTGCCTTTAATTAGCACTAGCCACCCACAATATTGGGTCCCCCGCTGATGCGTACAGCCAATGACCAGCGTGGGTAGTGCAGACTGCACACAGCAATCATGTAAAGCAGCAGGCAGCACAAGTTTACCATGCTGCCTGTAACCCAATGAACGGGCACAGGTTAATAGCATACTGCATTCCCCACCGCCTTTTGGGGGGGTGGGGTGGTATCCAATTTAACCCCTATTTCTTTAGGATAAAAGAAATGAAATATTGGTCCTCCCAGTATATCATACAGCAAAACCTCTGTAAGGGGAGCAGCTAGTTGACATGGAAGTCTCAAAATCTCATGTTTAAGAAAGTATAGATTAGGAAAAAGGCGTTCAGCTCATTGGGGTCAAGCTGTCCAACAGATTATGCACAATAGTGGGGGGTACCAAAACTAGGGGCTAGAAATATAAGATAGACACTAGGGTTGCAAAATTCCAGGAAATTTTAAAAGAGGAAACTTTCCATGGGAATTTTTGGGAATTTTGGGAATTTATGGGAATTTTGAGTTTTTTTTCACACTGATGGTTTTTGTCTCTGACCCTTATATTATCTTTGTCATCAAAATAGACATACTGTTCCATACAAATAAAAACAGGCTTTCAAAACTTTATTTAGGTTATAATTTTGAACTTTATTGAACCCCCACAAAAAAGACCCAGCTAAAATAAAATAAAAAGAGCGTCAGCTTATTTAGCCTGTAATATGTCCCTTTGAGTCTTCTACTCATGAGTCTTCTGAGTCTTCTACTCATCATTGCTCCTCATGGCTCTTTGACTCTGGCTCTGACGTGTCCATTTCCTCCTCTGTGTCACTGTCTAGCTGTGTGGTGGACTCTTCTGTATCTGGCTCAATAAGTTGTAGGTTGGCCCGGATAGCCACCAGTTTCTCTACTCTCTTGTTCGTCAGCCTGTTGCGGACCTTTGTATGCGTATTCCCAAAAAGTGACCAGTTTCGTCATCCACTCATCCAACCAATCAGGACATATTTGTTCACAGTCACACACAAAACTTGTAATTATTAAAACAAGCCAAGTAAGAAGATAAACATATATTGATTAAGAAATTCCTTAATAATTATGATTCCATCTATTAGTAATTTTAAGAGAGGACCTGTGAAAAAAAATGAAAGAAACACAAAAAAATATATATATTATGCTAGCATGTGCTTTTTTGGGCAAAATTCCCAAGCTAAACTTCCCGTCGGAAATTTACCGGAAACTTTCCACCTCTTCGCAACCCTAATAGACACTAATAAATACAATAGGGAATTCAGGAGAAACTTCTTTACCCAGAGAGTGGTTAGAATGTGGAACTCGCTACCACAGGGAGTAATTGAAGCGAATAGTATAGCTGCATTTAAGGGGAAGCTAGATAAGTACATGAAGGAGAAAGAAATAGAAGAATATAGTGATAGGGTTAGATGAAGAGAGGTAGGAGGAGGCTCGTGTGGAGCATAAACACTGGCGTGGACCAGTTGGGCCGAATGGTCTGTTTCTGTGCTGTACATTTTACATAATTCTATGTGATATGAGCTATAATGAACTTGTTCTATGAGTTAATCACCTGAAGGTGGTGGATAACCATTGCTAAAACTTCTAGAATGAAAAAAAAGTCTGAAACTTCTCTCTAGCCCTGAGGGACTCAGAAACTTAGGCCGGAATTTTGCCGGTCCTCAGAGTGCGGGATTGGAGGCGGGACCTCTGTCAAAAATCGCAAAGATTGACAGTAGGAAACCCACTGTCAACCCGCCTCCAATCAATCTTCCCAAGTGTCGGGTCCCCGATTTGCACATGGACCCGACACCTAGCGGCGGGGAGAGGATTATAGCCACTTACCTGCCTGTTAACAGGTATTTGATACTTGTTAACAGGCTCTTTTTCAATTTTGCCGCTTCTGCCTCAGGTTCCCCGATGTCCGGACACCACACCAGGTAAATGTGGCGCGTTGTGAGTCTGCTGTAATGTTTCTGCATTGATGCAGAAGTGGTGTGAAGGATCCAATGGTGTACTGGTGAGTTTCAGAGGTAAGAAAATGTTGGGGAAATCATTTTTAATTCATTTATACTTTTCTGTAGGTAACAAGTTTTGAATTGGCTGTCTGGTCCCACCTCATTGGGAGAACCTCTCTCATCTGTAACCTCACCTGCAGCTACCATCTGTTCTAGCCTATGGAGGGAATCATTGGAGAGCCTGGGTGAAAGAGCTCACCCTTGTACAGTGATTGTCGGTGTTTGCAACACCTCAATGCTGTCAAACACTGAGAAATCAGCTGTCAAAGAAAAATTATGGTCCCTTTAAGAAAACCGGCAAATGATGCGTCATCAAATGACGTCATCTGACCGGCTTCCTCTTAATTGGCCGGCAAGCCCGCAGGGCGGGCTAAACAAGGCCAATCGATGTAAAATCACGTCCGTTGGCCGGATGCAGTTGGGGGCGGAACTGGAACCCGGAAACCAGCTGACCCGCTCCCATTTGCAAAATCGCAGCCTTAGTATTTCCACACAGTATTTGATCATCCATGGCTACGTTTACCTTTATCAACTTCAGACCTATCATGAATCACATATTTACCACTTCCTTTTCAAAGCAGTTAAACAAAGTAGCATTAGTAGTTTGTGATGCGAGTCTATTCCAAATGTCCTCGATTATTCTCCGTGGGGAATAAAAAAACAATTCTTTCATTCTCTAGTCTCATTTTAGCTTTGCCAATTATGTACTTGATTTCTCTAATTCTGTGATCAGTTTAGATTAAGTAATGTCCACTATTGCTGCCTTATGGTATTTTAATATCTGCAAAGCTTCTCCCTGGCTCGCTAAGGTAAATTAGTGAAACTCAAAAATAACAGCCTAAAATACAAGCTATGTTATTTGGCCCTGACACATTACATTTGACAGATGATACTTCCATGATCCCAGCCATATAGGAACCATCGTGCTGCATAGAGTACTTGATCATCGATCTGTATTTATCCTTAAAATCTTCAGTCTTGTCTGAAGCCAAATATTTATTCAGCTCTTTCTTTAAAGTCTATTACACATATCCAATTCTCTGTTGGGGGGGGGCGGGGGAGAGGGGAGTGGGGGAGAAAAAGTAATCTCCAGCCTGAGTTGAGATTGGTTAACTTTGTAGTTGTGACCTTTAGTTCTGTGGTCACACTCAGAGTGCATTAACACTGCAACTGCACCAGTGCTGCAGTTATAGTGGAAATGCAGCCTGAACCTGGACTCACAGCTGTTCTGACCTTGGACCGAAGCTTCAGAGTCAAATTCGGTCTCAACTCCATATTTGTGTTACACAATTTTAGCGTCAGTGCAAAGCTGAAACCACTTCACACCGATGTTAACTTGTAGTGCTAATTGAATTACTTACTTAATGTACATCACCTGTATCTCGTTGTTCTAAAGAACTCATTCAAGCTCCTTCTTAATCTTGTTTTCTTCAATTAAAACCTGTTCCGTTGTGTGAGCTTCTCCTTATAACTCAAAAGTTCAGGAATCATCCTTGTTGCTTTCCTCTGAACTTTTCCTAATACAGCAATATTATTTTGAAGGTAAGAAGCCAAATTTTCATATAATGTTCAAAAAGTTGCTATGCAATCAGGTACAAATGATTAAAATGGATGGTTCTGACTTATAACCAAGACCCATACTTGGCTAGTCTTGTGTCAGCCATTGGTCCATAATCATATAAAAATCCTTTACCTTTTCCACTGAGTAATTCAGTATGCACAGCAATGCAGACACAGTGCAATTTCTAAGCATTCAAATTGCCACAAATTGTTTGTTAGTGTTTTGAGAAGCAATAGTAATTCACTTAATTGAAAACAAAATTTTTTATAGCATGAGAAAAACAGATTTGCAGTTACCCTGTGTACAAATGCCAGCATAAATATCAATTTTATGAAGCCTCAATTAAAAATATATTATGCGTGGATTTTGAAAATATTGGTTATAATGATAATTTCAGAGAAATGCCGATAAATCCATTCCTTTTATAGCTTCAGAGTCTGGTGATATTTGTAGCTTGTGGCACGCATAGGGACCAAGGTAAGTTTTTTTAGGAAAGGGAATAGGCCGCTGGGCTCAACAAGCACATTCCTTCTCCACAGATTAACCCAACCAACCTATCTTCTCATCACATCCCGCTAATCCCACCTGCAGCCGATGACTTTTGAAGATATTGATGCTCTGAATATAAAGGAGGATTCAAAAAAACCAGACAAAATAGGAAAGTGAGGAAAACTTACAAAGTATTCTGTTCTGCAGCAATATCGATATTTATTGCATGTTCATAGACCTTTGGTGGAACTCTACTTTGACATTTTATAGGGGTCTAGAGTTTGACATAAACAAATCATTATTATCAAGTTGATAAGGTGTTGCCTTCATATTTCTCACGCTAATGGGTCAGATTTTCCTGTCCTATGTGTCTCAGGAATGCTCAGCACTCAAGCGCAAAGAAAAGGAAAAAGGAAACGACCCTTTAATAACCAAACTCTAGCTCGCACCCCTGACTTGATTCCTGCTGGCAGCTTTGACCAGACCTAACTCCTGCAGACAGATTCAACCTGTCATCCACTGGCAGCTCACACATTCAAGTGAATGGATTTGCAGCTGACAAGTCAACCACAAGTTTATTTCAACAACAACAACAACATGCATTTATATAGCGCCTTTAACGTAGTAAAACTTCCCAAGGTGCTTCACAGAAGTGTTATCGAACAAAATTTAATACCGAGCCACATAAGGAGATATTAGGGCAGGTGACCAAAAGCTTAGTCAAAGACGTAGGTTTTATGCAGCGTCCTAAAGGAGAAGAGAGAGGTAGATAGGTGGAGAGGTTTAGGGAGGGAATTCCAGAGGTTAGGGCCTAGGCAGCTGAAAGCACGGCCGCCAATGGCGGAGTGGTTAAAATCAGGTATGCGCAAGAGGCCAGAATTGAAGGAGTGCAGGGATCTCCGAGGGTTTAGGGCTCAAGGAGGTTACAGAGATAGGGAGGGTCGAGGTCATGAAGGGATTTTTAAAAATGATGAGTACTTTAAAATTGAGGCTTTGCCAGACCAGGAGCCAATGTAGATCAGCGAGCGCAGGGGTGATGGGTGAACATGTCTTGGTGCGAGTTAGGATACGGGCAGCAGAGTTTTGGATGAGCTTAAGTTTATGGAGGGTGGAAGATTGGAGGCTGGCCAGGAGTGCGTTGGAGTAGTCAAGTCTGGAGATAACAAAGGTATGGATGAGCGTTTCAAAGTAGTTACGCTGAGGCAGGGGCAGAGTTGGGCAATGTTATGGAGGTGGAAGTAGGCGGCCTTAGTGATGGCATGGATATGTGGTCAGAAGCTCATCTCAGGCTCAAAGTTATTCGTGTATCTTAAAAAATAACACTTCTACCTTCATCCTCATGTGTCCATCATGTCTAGATTAAGGGGGAAAAATGTGGTTGCTTGGCGCTAACAGGGCACAAAGCAATTAGCGCCCGGGCGCGGCGCCGCCAACACCTCCCGCAAAATTCAGCGGGAGATTAGCGGCAGCGGTAACCATTAGCACCCCGCGGTGCTGCGCCGCTGGCGATGACCATGCGCAGCACCCTGCTTGCACCCTGGCTGCGATCTTCAGTAGTGCCCCTTGACTTACCATCAGATGCTATGTCCAACGGGGTCAGGGAGACCTACCTGCCCCCGCCACACAGTACTGTCCCCCGATTATCAAAATCCATGACAAGGCCTTGGACAATGTGGACCACTTTCCATACCTTGGGAGCCTACTGTCAGCAAGGGCAGACGTCGACGACGAAGTCCAACACCGCCTTCAGTGTGCCAGTGCAGCCTTTGGTCACCTGAGGAAGAGAGTGTTTGAAGACCAGGACCTCAAACCCGGCACTAAGCTCATGGTCTACAGAGCAGCAGTGATACCTGCCCTGCTGTATGCCTCAGAGGCATGGACTAGTTATGTACTCAGGCGAACACCCACTGTGATCTGTTGCACTCCCTCAGCAATAAGCAGTATTCCCATCCTTGTTTTCAAATCCCTCCATGGCCTCATCCCTCCCTATCACTGTAACCTCCTCCAGCCCTAGAACCCTCTGAGATCTCTGCGCTCCTCCAATTCTGGCCTCTTGTATATCCTTGATTTTAATCGTTCTACCATTGGCAGCCGTGCCTTCAACTGCCAAGGCCCTAAGCTCTGGAATTCCCTCCCTAAACCTCTCCGCCTCTCTACCTCTCTTTCCTCCTTTAAGACGATCATTAAAACCTACTTCTTTGACCAAACCTTTGGTCACCTGCCCTAATATCTCCTTATGTGGCTCGGTGTCAAACTTTTTATGATAACACTCCTGATAAAGGCACTATATAAATGCAAGTTGTTGTTGTTATTGTTGGAATTGGAAATTTTCAATGTGAGCCAGTTAGATCAGTTGGAAGGTACACCTGGAGACTGTCAGAACCAATCAGGCTGACTGAACCATTTTCTTCTCCTACTATTGGTTATGCACTTACTTGAGACAGGAAAGTTTTAAGATGAGCTGATGGTTTCTGAGATTCACAGAAGTCAATGGAAAGGAAAATCGGGCGGTGTGTAAAATGAGAGGCCGATTCTCTACCTAAAATCAGCTCTAAAGTGTGGGTTAGAAATGGTGATGAGTTTTAATTTAAAAAAAGAAAGAACTTCCATTTACATAGTGTTTTTTCATGTCCTCACAACATCCCAAAGCACTTTGCAACCAATGAAATACTTTTGCAGTATCGCCATTGGTGTAATGTAGAAACTGCAGCAGCCAATTTGTAAACAGCAAGTTCCTACACATAGCAATGAGGAAAATGATCAAATAATTCATTAGAGTAGCATTGGTTGAGGGATAAATGCTGGCTAGGACATCAAGAGAAATCTCCTGCTCTTTTTTGAGTAGTGCATATAGTGGATATTTTATGTCCACCCCAGAGGGCAGATGGGGTCTCGGTTTAATGTCTCATCCGAAAGGCGGCACCTCCAACAGTGAGCAGTCCCTCAGTACTCTACTGAAGTATCTGCTTGGATTATGTAATCAAGTCTCTTGAGTGGGTTTGAAACCCACAACCATCCAACTCAGAGGCAAGGGTCATACCGCTGTGCTAAGACTGACATTTTTGCCTATTTAAATGTGCTCTTCTCTGAGAATGCGTGCCATGGTTGTAATGGTAGCGAGACTCTAGCAGGAGTCTGTGTACCCCTACATTCTGTCTTGAAGGAGTTGGTAAAAGGGCAACACTGTGCCAAGCTGCAAGTGGAGGAACAGGGAAAAAGTGTTGGTATAAAGAATGATGATTGGGGGGGGGGGGTTGCTGGTTTGATTCTAAGGCTTCTCTTTTTATTCAAGGTGGGATGGAACAGTTGTAAGGCCAGGGGAGGGAGGGTTTTCATTCCAGAAACATAGAAACATAGAAGATAGGAGCAGGAGTAGGCCATTTGGCCCCTTGAGCCTGCTCCGCCATTCAATGAGATCATGGCTGATCATCCAAATTCAGTACCCTGTTCCTGCTTTTTCCCCATACCCCTTGATCCCTTTAGCCTTAAGAAATATATCCAACTCCTTCTTGAACATATTTGATGAATTGGCCTCTACTGCCTTCTTTGGTAGAGAATTCCACAGGTTCACCACTCTCTGGGTGAAGAAATTCCTCCTCATCTCTGTCCTAAATGGCTTACCCCTCATCCTTAGACTGTGACCCCTGGTTCTGGACTCCCTGACCATCGGGAACATCCTTCCAGCATCTAGTCTGCCTAGTCCTGTTAGAATTTTATAAGTTTCGATGAGATCCCCTCTCATTCTTCTAAACTCCAGCGAGTACAAGCCAAATCGACCCAATCTCTCCTCGTGCGTCATTCCTGCCATCCCAGGTATCAGTCTGGTGAATCTTCGCTGCACTCCTTCCATGGCAAGAACATCCTTCCTCAGATAAGGCGACCAAAACTGCACACAATACTCAAGATGTGGTCTCACCAAGGCCCTGTATAACTGCAGCAAGACATCCTTGTTCCTGTACTCAAACCCTCTCGCTACGAAGACCAACATACCATTTGCCTTCTTAACCACGTGCTGCACCTGCATGCTTACTTTCAGTGACTGGTGCACAAGGACACCCAGGTCTCGTTGCACTTCCCCTTCTCCCAATCTATTGCCATTCAGATAATACTCTGCCTTCCTGTTTTTGCCACCAAAGTGGATAACCTCGCATTTATCCACGTTATATTGCATCTGCCATGTTTCTGCCCAATCACCCAACCTGTCCAAATCATATTGGAGTTTCTCGTCATCCTCCTCACAGCACACACGCCCACCCAGCGTTGTGTCGTCTGCAAACTTGGAGATATTACATCTAGTTCCCTCGTCCAGATCTAATATATATTGTGAATAGCTGGGGTCCAAGGACCGATCCCTGCAGTACCCCACTAGTCACTGCCTGCCACTCGGAAAAAGAGCCGTTTATTCCAACTCTTTGCTTTCTGCCTGCCAACCAGTTCTCTATCCAAGTCAATTCCTTGCCCCCAATCCCATGTGCCTTAATTTTACACACTAATCTCTTATGCGGGACCTTATCGAAAGCCTTTTGAAAATCCAAATACACCACATCCACTGGTTCTCCCTTATCTATTTTACCAGTTACATCCTCAAAAAATTCCAGTAGATTAGTCAAGCATGATTTACCTTTTGTAAATCCATGTTGACTCTGTCCAATCCGGTCACTTTTTTCCAAGTGCTCTGCTATTACATCCTTTATAATAGACTCTAGCATTTTCCCCACTACCGATGTCAGGCTTACCGGTCTGTCATTCCCCGTTTTCTCTCTACCACCCTTTTTGAACAGTGGGGTAATATTAGCTACCCTCCAATCCATGGGAACTGTTCCAGAGTCTATCGAATTCTGGAAGATGACCAGCAATGCATCTACTATTTCTAGGGCCAATTCCTTAAGTACCCTGGGATGTAGATTGTCAGGCCCTGGGGATTTATCGGCCCTCAATCCCATCAATTTCCCTAACACCATTTCCCTACAAATACTGATTTCTATCAGTTCCTCCCTGTCATTAGACCTTATGTTCCCCGACCTCTTTGGGAGGTTATTTGTGTCCTCCTTTGTGAAGATAGAACCAAAGTATGTATTTAATTGGTCTGCCATTTCTTTGTTCCCCATTATAAATTCCCCTGATTCTGACTGCAAGGGATCTACGCTTGACTTCACCAATCTTTTTCCCTTCACATATCTGTGGTGAGGAGAGAGTTGTTAGTGGCTCAGGATAGGGCTAGACAAATTTCTTCATCAGCTGACAAGAGGGCTTGTGGTTATTTACCCTCGCCTGCCTCCAAATAAGCCAACTCACAAAAGGGGAGGTGGCACAAGACTGTACACTATTCCATCGCTAATTGTGTGGAGATGCCGGAGTTGGACTGGGGTGGACAAATGTAAGAAGTCACACAACACCAGGTTGTAGTCCAACAGCTTTATTTGAAATCACAAGCTTTCGGAGCGCTGCTCCTTCTTCAGGTGAAGTGGAGAAATGCATAAAGACACAGCTTATATAGTCAGAGAATCATGTCAGATGTTTACAGGTAACCTTTCCAACTGCCATTTATCACACCTCGGCGGAGAGATAATCACAGCAGTCAAAGGTGTGAATGGTGTCCAAACAGGTCAGTCAGGGAAACATTACATCAAAGAACAATGAGGTGGGGTCACAAGGGGTCAAATATTGCAGATGCTGGGGTCTGTATGAAAAACAAAAAAACAGACAAAAAACATTTTTTTTGGCTGGAAATCACAGCAGGTCCGGCCGCATCTGTGTAGAGAGAACAAGCCAATGTCGACTCGAGTCTGGATGACCCTGCGTCAGGTGGGGTTACATGTAGCGTGACATGAACCCAAGATCTCGGTTGAGGCCGTCCTCATGGATGCGGAACTTGGCTATCAATTTCTGCTCGACGATTTTGCGTTGTCGTGTGTCTCGAAGGCCGCCTTGGAGAATGCTTACCTGAAGAAGGAGCAGCGCTCCGAAAGCTTGTGATTTCAAATAAAGCTGTTGGACTATAACCTGGTGTTGTGTGACTTCTTACATTTGTCCATCACTAATTGTAAGAGACTAGCAGCATTCAGCAGCAAACAGCAGCAAAGCCATTTTTAAATTCAAAATACCAAAAATAAAGCCCTTTCTTGACAACATCAGCATGTCATTTAAAGCCTCCAAAACCCCGGAATGGTAATTCAGGAAACAGTTTTGCCAGGTTCTTATAGGGGCTCCTGAATTGCACTGAGTGCAGTTGGAGGAAATCTGTGTACAGAGCCATTTGACATTTGTATGTAATTTACATTGCTGCGCATTGTCAGATACAGCCAGGTACAGATACCAGAACAGCCATAGTGGAGGGTCCAGTACTGTGCTATTCAGGCACAGGATGAGAAGCAGAAGTGCTCATTTTTCCTTTGCATTGCACACCTTTTTTGAACCACTATTTGAGAGTAAGGAAGAGGAAAATCTACCCTACTGTCTTTTTACCTCTGCGATGTGGCTTCCAATTTAGCCCAGGCATTTGGGATGAAAGTCTCCTCACTGCTTGGGTCCTGTATAAAAATATTTGGGTAGTCTTAACCCAGTTCCTAAAGAACCACAGCACAAAATTGACCATATTTTGCACTAAGGAGCATATAGGAACATAGGAATGTAGGAACATAAAAACAGGAGTAGGCCATTCAGCCCCTCGAGACTGTTCCGTCATTCAATGCAATCATGGCTGATCTATATCCTAACTCTATCCTCTGTGTAAAATAAAATGAGAAATTGGGCATGAGCAATCGGGTGAGCAAGGTTGGTAGTGAGTGACTCTGGCCAAAAGGTTCTAGCTCCAATCATAAAATAGGTAGAAAGGCAATTTAAAAAAACAATAACTGTTAAGGGATTCTTAAAGGCCAATAGTGATAAAATAACGTGCAGGAATGAATAACATTGAAAACAAGAGTTCTGCATTTCCACTCAGAACAAGGGTTGACCGCAGGAAAGAAGTGTGTGATGTATAAGCTTAGCTAGTAATTATTCTTGAAAAACAGATTCGGGTTTAGGGAGAATATGAGGAATGTTATGATAGCAAAATACTGCAGATGTTGGAAATCCAAAATAACAACAGAAAATGCTGGAAAAACTCAGCAGGTCAGGCAACATCCATGGAGAGAAATTTGAGTTGACGTTTCGGGTCGAACCCTTCTTCAAAACTTCCCAGTTACAATCCTGACCCGATTCCCAGGTATATTCCCAAACTAACTGCTGCTGACATCCTGATCCAATTCTTACAGCTCACACATTCAAATGAATGAACTTACAACCAGTGAGTTAGTCACTCCTGTGGAGAGGATGGACATATAAAGGCATACAAATTAATTGATTAGGATGCTCACATACTGAAATGAAGGAAGATAGCTGACAACCTTCACTGAAAATCATCGGCAAAGATGTTATGTAATAACAAATAGGTCTGAATTTTAAAAGCAGGAAAGAGTTCTGGTTCTGTGAGGGTTAAATGTTAATACTGTTGAGACGACATACAATGAAAATTCAGGAAGAAATTTAATAACACAAAGTAGACCAATCGTTTAATCCCTTTAAACAGCTCTGACTATGTAATATTAGATTTCTGTAAAAGTCTCTAGCCGTGAACGGAAAGGCAAATTTCCTGACAGCAGCTGCAATAGGTGGAGCCTGAGATAGAATCAGAGTGGTAACACTGAACAGATCACATATTCAATCTGTGATTTATGGGAAAGCAGATAATGTGACAGCAGACATCTGCTATGCCAGCACAACTGCCCTATTTCTACTATTGAGTTGCCTTTTCTGCTCCTTTATTGCCTTAATTTTGAAAGGAAGTTTCTTTTCAAATAGTTTAAAACTTATGTTAAAGGTTAAATTGAAACAAGAGAAACAAGATTGCACATTTATTCACTTACAGTGGCCTGAATCATTCATATTTTCATTCATTTGTTCACGGTTTCACTCAAGATAATTTTAAGTATTTGCAGCTCAATGGTTTTATTGCTTCTGTTCTGTTGAGTTTAAAAATAAGCAAAGCCAGTACTTATGATGAAGGGGTGATGTTCTTTAGCACAGGCCTAGAAATTACTGTTTGCAATACAGGTAGACTATCCTTTATCCGAAAACCTCGGGACCAGCCGAGTTTCGGATAAAGGAGAATTTCGGATTTCGGAAGGTGGGTCGGCGGGGGTCCGCGAGGGGGGTCGGCGGGGGGTCGTGCGCACGACTTACGCTGACTTATACTGGTAAAGACCTTTGTGAGTGTTTATCGTGAGATACTTCCTAGAGGATTCTTCAACCTCCATCTGCAAATATGCTTGTGCTAGGTCAGCGTAAGTCAGTCGGGGTCAGCGGGGGTCGGGGCCGGCGGGTCCGCGGGGGGGTCGGCGGTTGTCGGGGTCGGCGGTTGTCGGGGCCGGCGGCGGTTGTCGAGGCCGGCGGGGTCCGCGGGGGGGTCGGCGGTTGTCGGGGCCGGCGGGGTCCGCGGTTGTCGGGGCTGGCGGGGTCGGCGGTTGTCGGAGCCGGCGGGGTCCGCGGGGGGGTCGGCGGTTGTCGGGGCCGGCGGGGTCCGCGGGGTCCGCGGGCGGGTCGGCGGGGGGTCGTGCGCATGACTTACCCTTTAACCAAACTTCCGAAACCGGAACCCTCTAAAAACCGAAGGTTTTTTCGTTCGTACGCACGACTTACGCTGAACGAAAAAACCTTCGGTTTTTAGAGGGTTTCGGTTTTCGGAAGTCCAGATAAAGGGTAGTCTACCTGTATTAGCATATGGATGTTCAATACATCTGTCTGACATTCCTTTTTCTGCTATTTTTACAGAGGCACCAACTTGCTTAAAATAAATGGGTAAATGCTCTGTTAATATAGCAGACAAGGTAATGACGAAATGAACATGTTACATATCCATCCATTAATATTGCAAAGAGTAATTTCTGAGCCCTAAAGGACATAAGTCGTAACCCTAATGAATAAAAATAAAGGATGAAAAAGTACAATTAAGCTTGTTAAAGCTCGAACATCTAGCACCCTAAGGCCCAGATCTGACTAGAATGGGATTTCCCAGCAGGGGAGAGGAGATGTGGTCAGGAAACCTGGAAGCACACCTGTTCCTCCTGGCCCACAAGCAGTGCTGCAAAGGCACTTACCTCTTCCACACAGCAGTCCTCGTCGCCCTTTAACTGCTGGGTTTCCCAAGACCCGGGAAACCCGACCAGCCAGGGTTAAATTTGGAAAACAGATAAAATGTGAGGCTCGCAGCTTCATTATAATATTTAAATGACCAACCCACCTCCTGGGAGCGGGTTGGTTGCCTGTCCCCCATCCTGTCTCCATTAAAACCGGAAGTGGGTGGGTTCGAGGCGGGTTTGAGATTGAAAACATTTTCACATTCCACCCAACACAAACCCACCTGTTTTGGGGGGTTAAAATTCCCTTGAAGTCTCCCAATGTAGGATCCAACTGCAGAGATGAGAAACTATAGCCATGAGGAGAGACTTGAGCCACTGGACTAGAGAAGGCTGAAAGG
The DNA here is from genome assembly GCF_052327205.1 of Somniosus microcephalus. Lineage (NCBI taxonomy): Eukaryota > Metazoa > Chordata > Chondrichthyes > Squaliformes > Somniosidae > Somniosus > Somniosus microcephalus. The sequence continues at coordinate 73,603,170 of NC_140993.1, forward strand.
CGATTTAATCAAGGTATTTAAAATTATGAAAGGTTTGATGGGGCGAATGGGGAAAGATTGTTTTCTGTATTTGGAAAGTTATTAATGAGGTGCTATTCATTTAAAATTGTCACTGAATGAGGAGAGAGGTTAGGAGATTTATTTTGTCTAACAGAGTTGTGAAATACTTTGCCACAAGCAGTATTGGGGCAGAGATGATTTCATGGAAAAGTGAATAAACATTAGAGCAGATTTAAATACAGGGCTGTTGGGAGAATGAAGGGTATTGAGATTTGTTCTGAATTGCTCCAGCAAAGACACAATACAGACTACTCTCAATCATCAGCAAAGTAATGGAAGGTGTCAGCGACAGTGCCATCAAGCGGCACTTACTCACCAAGAACCTAGTAAAACTGAAGTCAATGGGAATCGGGGGGAAAACTCTCCACTGGCTGGAGTCATACCTAGCACAAAGGAAGATGGTTGTGGTGGTTGAAGGTCAATCATCACAACCCCAGGACATCACTGCTGGAGTTCCTCAGGGAAGTGCCCTAGGCCCAACCATCTTCAGCTGCTTCATCAATGACCTTCCCTCCAACATAAGCTCAGAAATGGGGATGTTCGCTAATGACTGCACAGTGTTCAGCGCCATTCACAACTCCTCAGATAATGAAGCAGTCCATGCCCGCATGCAACAAGACCTGGACGACGTTCAGGCTTGGGCTGATAGGTGGCAGGTAACATTCGCGCCACAGAAGTGCTAGCCAATGACAACCTCCAACAAGCAAGAGTCTAACTATCTCCCCTTGACATTCAACGGCATTACCATTGCCGAATCCCCCACCAGCAACATCCTGGGGATCACCATTGACCAGAAACTTAACTGGACCAGCCACATAAATACTGTGGCAACAAGAGCAGGTCAGAGGCTAAGTATTCTGTGGTGAGTGTCTCACCTCCTGACTCCCCAAAGCCTTTCCACCATCTACAAGGCACAAGTAAGGAGCGTGATGGAATACTCTCCACTTGCCGAGATGAGTGCAGCTCCAACAACACTCAAGAAGCTCAACACCATCCAGGACAAAGCAGCCCGCTTGATTAGCACACCATCCACCACCTTAAACATTCACTCCCTCGTACCGTGGCTACAGTGTGTACCAGCTACAAGATGCACTGCAGCAACTTGCCAAGGCTTCTTTGGCAGCACCTCCCAAACCCGTAGACTCTTCCACCTAGAAGGACAAGGGCAGCAGGCGCATGGGAACACCACCACCTCCAAGTTCCCCTCCAAGCCACACATCATCCTGACTTAGAAGTATATCGCCGATCCTTCATCGTCGGTGGATCAAAATCCTGGACCTCCCTACCTAACAGCACTGTGGGAGTACCTTCACCACACGGACTGCAGCGGTTCAAGAAGGCGGCTCACCACCACCTTCTCCAGGGCAATTAGGGATGGGCAAAAAATGCTGGCCTTACCAGCGATGCCCACATCCCACAAACGAATAAAAAAGGACACAACTGAGCGAATGGCCTCCTTCTGTGATATAATCTTCTATGCATACCTTAAATGCCTTGCTCTCTACTACCTTACCTAGTAGATTATTGCAAACATTTATAACTCTTTGAAGGTTATAAATGTTTGAAATAATGTCCTTGAATTTCCTCTGACTTTCTGCTGCTGTGTTGCCGTAACTTTGTCAGAAATATGCTGTAAATGGGCTTTCTGACTAACTTCTGATGAACTTACGGCAGCAGGAAGTCCAAGGTAATTCAGGGTCAATGTCTATTTTAAATTCACACTTCATTCATTTAAATAAATATCCTCTAGTCCTGTCAGCCTGACTTAATTTGAACTATTAGTCTGGTTTTATTTTATTTATGCTATTTAGTATTTTATGGCCTAGAAATTCAGTATAGCCACGTTTGGGGCGCTACAGCATGGCGTTCGCTAACTTTTGCGCCCGGCGCAACTTAGCGCCACCTTCGCCGATATTCAGTTGCATCGCCCCAAGAGGTTGCTGCTGCGCTAAAGCAGGCGATGCACGACTATCATTAAGCGCTAAGCCGGTGATCCGGGGCGCAAGCACCGAAGGCGGGCGTAGCGCAGGTGCGGTGAGTTGCTCATTGAGGGCAGACAGTCAGGCGCCAGTCAGCACTTAAAGGGGGAGGGTGGAATTGTTTGGCTGCCACGCCCTGCACACTGCAGCCCTAAGGCAAGGCCTGAAGACTGCTTCTGGAACTGCTCCATGCCCAGGAGAATGGAGAAGGCCAGGGAGAGAGCGCAGCGCTTCGGTGAGGGTGACCTGAGGCTGCTGGTTGGCGCAGTGGACCACAGGCGCCATATCCTCTTCCCTGAGGGTGGCAGGAGGCCGCTGCCCGCTGAATATTGGACAGCATGGAGGGAGGTGGCAAACAGGGTCACGTCCAACAGCGTGGTTGGCAGGACACCAACCCAATGCCGGAAAAAATTCAACGACCTCACTCGGGTTGTCAGGGTGAGTACCCTTTCCAGTATCCTCCTCATCCCTGCATGTGCACCTCACTTTATGGCCAAAGGGGCCTGAAAGCCCTAATGGCCAGCTCTCATCCAGCAGCTATGGGACTGTCATGAAAAGCACTTGCACATGCAGGACTTTAGACGCTGTCAGGGCTAGTCGACCATGGGAGGCAGTGCAGGCAAGATCAGGGCTTGACACTGTCAGGGCTATTCGTCCATGGGAGGCAGTGCAGGCGAGATCAGGGCTTGACACTGTCAGGGCTATTCAACCATGGGAGGCAGTGCAGGCAAGATCAGGGCTTGGCACTGTACTTAGAGGCCGTCCTTTCTCTTGCAGGGCAAGCTGGCGCATAACAGAAGACAGCAGCGACAGACCAGGGGAGGCCGTCCTGACCTGAAACAGCTGAGCGACCTCGAGCAGGCCGGCTGAGTGGCCCCGTCGCCACTGGAGATGCTGACCCTGTTCTGGGCACCAATGGTAAGGTCATCACCTTTTTGACCTCTCTCTTTCCACTTGCGCCTCACACCAGCATCCTTTGCCACTATCGAACCAGTGCAGTGCACAGCAGCACTCATGCCTCCCTCGCTGCCGCCCTGTCCTCACTCTAAAGCAACTCTTGTGCCTCCCTGCTTTCACATGGTGACTCACCAGGTGAGGAGGTGGCCCCTCAAGCTGGCACTGTGTCCGAGTCAGACATAGAGGAGGAGGAAGAGGAAGCCGGCCCATCAGGGACACCCTCAGCCGAGGCAGCCCATGGCCATGATGGTGACACGTCTTCCCTGGAGGGGAGCAGGGGGGAAAGGTCGGAGGAGAGTGAAGCTCCGGGGACCAGCGGGCTGCAGCAGCGCAGGAGGGGTGGGGAAGCTCGGTGGCCTTCTCCCCGGAGGGTGAGTGCGGCCTCCGGTCCTGCTACGGTGAGCGCAGAGGAGGTGCGGCTCCTAGCGGAAATGGGCGCCCAGGCTGAGCGCAGGCACACTGAGCTCATGGCTGCAGTGGCAAGGATGCCTGACTCCATAGAGTCACTGGCAAGGAGTGTGCAGGAATTCAGGGCAGCACAGGCCAGGAGTCTGCAACAATTCAGTGCAGCACAGGCCAGGAGTCTGCAGGACTTCACGGCAGCACAGGCTAGGAGTCAACAGGACTTCGCTGCATCACAGGCGGCTTCTAGCCAAGTGCTCAGTCATGCCATGCATTCACTGGCTGGTGTCATGCAGACACAGACCAGGGCCACATGGGCACTAACTGCTGCCACCCTCGCTGGATCAGCCAGGCATCGCCAAGGCACTTGCCACGCCGCAGCAGGCCAGCAGTCTGTGCTTCAGCAGATTGCTGTGCATGCTACAGTGCTGGCCCATGCGAGTGCCAATGTATCAGCCGACCAGGGAGTGCCTGTGATCTGTCAGGTTGGCAGCATTCCTGCAGCCAACACTGTCACTCCTCCATTGCAGCTGCCACCAGCCGTTGTACAGACTGATGCCGCCCAAGCAGAGTTGGAGCAGTCAGCAGCCAGCCCCTCCAGGCCCAGAGCTGGTCCAGGCCGACCCCCAAGGGCATCTGGCGTCTCACCATCTGACCCTCAGCAGCCTTACCCCAGCCTTGCTGCAGCCACTGGGGTCCCATTGAGGAGGAGCTGCAGGGCGGGTAGGGGCCAGTCATGGAAGCGAGACGGATCACCCTCGCAGGGGAAAAAGTAGAAGGTGTGGCCAAATGTTTTGTTTTATTTATAAAGGCCGAGACTGCTGTATTTGTTTTAGATATAAAGGCCGAGACTGGTATATTTCTTTTATATTTAAAGGCCAAGACTGGTATATTTCTTTTATATTTAAAGGCCGAGACTGGTATATTAGTTTTATATTTAAAGGCCGAGACTGGTATATTTCTTTTATATTTAAAGGCCGAGACTGGTATATTTCTTTTATATTTAAAGGCCGAGACTGGTATATTTGTTTTATATTTAAAGGCCGAGACTGGTATATCTGTTTTATTTATAAAGGCCGAGACTGGTGTATTTCTTTTATATGTAAAGGCCGAGGCTGGTGTATTTGTGTTTTTGGGGGGGGGTTCTCTCCATTAGTTTGTCATGTGGGAAGGGCACAGAGGTATCACAGTAAAAAAATGTCTTGAATCGCACTGTCCATGTTTTCTTTTGGAAGTCTTGGTTGCCCTGCTCGGCTGAGGGCTTGTGGAGCGGCTACATTCATCTTCTGCCATTGGCACAAGCCATTCCCTGAGAGGGGGCCTAGAACCGAGCTGCAATAAGCCGCCAACGGGCGGCCCTTGCACTTTCTGCCTCCCTCCCGTGCTGGTCCTCCTCCTCCTCCTCTGGTGGTCCTTCAAAGTCTGCTGGCAGTGGCTGAGTCCTGCGGATAGCCAGGTTGTGCAGCATGCAGCACACGACAACGAAATGGGAGACTCGCTCAGGCGAGTACTGTAGGGCTCCCCCGGAATGATCCAGACAGCGGAACCATTGCTTCAGCACACCGATTGTTTGCTCAATGATGTTCCTGGTTGCTTGATGGCTGTCATTGTATCGCTCTTCAGCAGGGGTGCTGGGCGCACAGAGCGGGGTCATCAGCCAGGTGCACAAAGGATAGCCTTTGTCCCCGAGAAGCCATCCTCGTGGGTGAGGCTGGGCCTCAAACATGTCTGCCACAGAAGTCTGGCGCAGGATGAAGGCATCGTGGCTGCTGCCTGGAAAGCGGGCATTGACAGCTAGGATGAGCTGCCTGTGGTCACACACCAACTGCACGTTGAGCGAATGGTAGCCCTTCCGGTTGCGGTAATCCTCAGCATTCTCTAGAGGTGCCGACAAAGCCACATGCGTGCAGTCAATGGTGCCCTGCACCATGGGGAAGCCCGCTAATACTGCAAAGCCCATTGCACGCTCTTGCTGCTTGTCCATGGTCATGGGGAAGGAGATTGTGGTGTATGTGCCTTTAAGAGCAATTATGGTGTATGTGCCTTTAAGAGCCCCAGGTGTGCGTAATGCCGGTAATTGCCACTTGGGCTATATAAGCCTGTGTATTGTGTATATCCTTTAGAAACCCCCCCCCCAGACTTGCTTAGTAAATACCTATGAACCAACTCCTGTCTTCAGTGTCTTTATCTACACACGGACACTACAGTGGCGACGAAGTGGAAACGGACTTACCTGCAATTCGGCAGCACCTCAAGGACATCGATTCCTCCAGCGTCCAGAAGACTCAAGGAAGTAAGAGAAACTGTGGTTTCACCAGCTGGCCAAGCTGGTGACAGGTACTGCGCTAATCCTTCCTGGGCATCAGGCTGGAGCTCCAGCAGCGGGCTCTACAGCTGAGACAGGCAGCGAAATCGGAGGCAAGCAATAACGGACTGGGAGGGTGCACTCGAGAGACGGCCAGCGCGGCAAGCAGGTCAGCGTTTAGACCTCCGTCGGGAACGAGTCTCCAACAGTGAATAAACGGAAACCACAGTAAAACAGCGTTGTTATCGGTAGCAGCGGCGGGAAAGCGCGGGAAGCGCCATATCGTTGCTACAGAGAGAAAAAAAAAAGCGCGGGAAGCGCCATATCTTTTCTGAAATGCCTACATCTGGTAATATTGAGGCTTTTGATGGCAAAATAGAAGATTGGACCACATACGTGGAAAGAGTAGAGGTTTATTGCACTGCAAATGGAATAACAGATGAAAAAAAAGCTTCAGTACTTCTGAACTTAATGGGCGCGAAGACATATGGGCTGTTACGAAATTTAATCACTCCAGCCAAACCAAAGGACAAGACTTTTAAAGAAATTGTTGATACCCTGCAGGAGCATTTAAACCCAACACCGCTGCTGATAGCGGAACGATTCAAGTTCTTCAAGAGAAATCAACACAAGAATGAAAGTAACGCTGATTACCTAAACGAATTAAGAAAGCTATCAAAGTACTGCCAATTCGGAGCAGGACTATCGGATTATCTTCGAGACAAATTTGTTTGCGGTCTCTTAAGTGAAGAAACACAAAAAAGACTGCTTTCTGAAAAAGATTTAACATTGGACAAAGCTTTCAGTATGGCTGTATCATACGAAGCAGCAGCAAAAGGAGCTGCAGAGATACAACAAGAGACACAAGACTTCGGCGCCCATAAAATGACACAGGAGTTCGGAAGATGTTATCGCTGCGGCAGATCCACCCATAACCAGAGGGACTGCTGGTTCAAGGGCAAAGCATGCAGGCAATGTGGTAAGATTGGACACATTGCACGGGTATGCCAATCTGGACAAAATAAATCCACTGACAGAAAACAAAAAATCAATAAAGAAAAGTACAGGAAGGTACAAATGATGACGGACAATAGCTCCGAAGACCAGAATAGCAATAGCGACTCCGGAAACAAGAGACTAAGCTGTCTCAAATTACATAATGTACTTGCCAAAGAGGATTACCAAACCATTTGGGTTACCCTCACAATAGCAGGGTCCCCAGTTAAAATGGAGCTAGATACAGGATCAGCTCTAACCGTAATAAATCGACGAGATTACGAGAGGCTATTTTCGCATATACCTCTAAAAGACACATCCATTATCTTAAAAACATATACGGGGCAGAAAGTCTACCCCAAAGGAAAAATAAGGGTGCCTGTGGTATACAACGGCAAAGAAATACAAAAGTTGTATTTATACATTCTACAAGATGGTGGTCCACCGTTGTTGGGACGTGAATGGATAAGGAAGATACGTTTAGACTGGCACTCCATTCAGGCACTGACGGTGACCAGTAAGGAAAAAAACAATGATGACATCATACCTGAACGATTAAAAGACATCTTGGCCAACGCCAAAGAAGTGTTTCAAGAGAAACTAGGAACCTTGAAAGGCATCACCGCCTCAATAAAAGTGGAAGATACAGCAATTCCAAAATTTTTTAAGGCAAGACCGGTGCCATACGCAATACGTCCGGCAGTCGAGGCAGAGCTGAAGAATTTGGAAAAGGCAGGCGTATTATCCAAAATAGATTGGAGCGAATGAGCAACACCCATCGTTCCAGTCATGAAAAAAACATTGAAAAATAACTCTGAGGAACAGAAAGAAATTCGCATCTGTGGGGACTTTAAGGTGACTGTAAACCCGGTCCTTCACACGGTACAGTATCCTCTTCCGAGGATAGAAGATATTTTCACCTCACTATCCGGAGGGAAACGTTTCACAAAAATTGACTTGGCACAGGCATATCTACAGATGGAGGTTGAGGAGACCTCTAAAAAGTATCTCACAATAAACACACACAAAGGCCTGTACCAGTACAATCGACTGGTTTTTGGAATAGCATCAGCTCCAGCTATCTGGCAAAGAGCTATGGAGCAAGTCCTGCAAGGGATTCCGGGGACTCAATGCTACCTAGACGACATCCTTATAACAGGCGAAAACGACAACGAGCACCTTGCCAATTTGGAGCAGGTGCTCACTACGCTGAAAGAACGGGGCCTACGAGCAAATCGCCCCAAGTGCAAATTTTTCCAAAATCAGATATCATATTGTGGCCACATAATTAATAAGGAAGGGTTGCATAAGTCACCTGAAAAAATTGAAGCATTTATAAAAGCCCCAGCACCTGAAAATGTTTCACAATTAAGGTCATTCCTGGGATTAATAAATTACTATCATAAATTTTTACCGAACTTATCAACTATTCTACACCCTCTTAATGATCTTCTACAGACAGGAGTGATTTGGAAATGGAACGAAGACTGTAAACGTGCCTTCCATAAATGTAAAGACTTAATCACATCCGAGAAAATTTTGGCTCATTACAACCCATCACTACCAATCAGACTGGCGTGCGATGCATCCCTTTACGGCATAGGAGCGGTATTGTCCCATAGATTCCCTGATGGCTCGGAACGGCCGATAGCTTTTGCGTCACGCTCATTGAACTCAGCTGAGCGTAACTATGCCCAGATAGACAGGGAAGCACTCAGCCTGGTATGGGGAGTGAAGAAATTCAACCATTACCTACACGGACAAAGATTTACCTTGCTGACTGACCATCAACCCCTCATCTCCATATTCAGCCCTAAAAAAGGTGTCCCCATTATGACGGCACAAAGACTACAGAGGTGGTCCCTTTTTCTAGGGGCACACCAATACAACATTGAATACAAAGGGTCAAAACAGCATGGGAATGCTGACGGTTTATCACGCCTACCGTTGCCAACGATGGAAGAGGCACCTACAGTAGACCCAGTAGAGATATTCCACTCTACCATAGTGGAATGTCTACCAGTGACAAATTCTGCCATTGAAAGGGAGACAAGAAATGACCCTACTCTCTCACGGGTCTACGATTTAACAGTGAAGGGATGGCCAGCACATGGCGAACCACTGTTGCCAGCATTCTCGCAAAGAAGAGAACAGCTGTCAGTGTGCCGAGGAACCTTGATGTGTGGATCCAGAGTGGTGATTCCACCCAAACTCCAGGATAAAATGCTAAAGGAGCTTCACGAGGGGCATCTGGGTGGAGTGAAAATGAAGAACCTAGCTAGGGCGTTTGTATGGTGGCCAGGTATTGATGGGGACATCGAAGACATGACCAAGAGCTGCCTAGGATGCCAGAAGGTCCAAAATGCTCCGCCACAGGCCCCTCTACATCCATGGGAGTGGCCCTCATCTCCATGGCAAAGGGTGCACATCGACTTTGCTGGTCCATTTATGGACTCAATGTTCTTAATCGCAGTTGATGCACACTCCAAGTGGCCGGAGGTAATAAAGATGTCCTCCACCACCACGGAAAAAACCATCACAGTATTAAGGACCATATTTGCCAGGAATGGGCTGCCGGAGCAGATATGTTCTGATAATGGACCGCAATTTGTGTCCGAAGAATTCAGAAAGTTCTTAAAGAACAATAGGGTAAAGCACTACACGTCCGCCCCATACCATCCCACCACCAATGGATTGGCTGAAAGGTTTGTCCAGACCTTCAAGAAGGCCATCAAGGCCATGGGTAATGAAGACATAAAACTTCAGCACAAGGTGGATAACTTCTTATTTGCATATAGGAATGCAACGCATATGGTTACTAACCAAACTCCCGCCATGATGTTCTACAATAGAAACCTAAGATGCCGGCTGGATTTGGTCAAGCCCAACATCCGAAGGGACGTGGAGAACCGGCAGTTTCAGGGCATGAATGAAAGGCCAACTAGGGCCTTCCAGATAGGCCAACCGGTTTTGGCCCGGGACTACCGTACCGAGAAATGGCAGCCTGGAACTATCTGCACACGATTAGGACCACTGATGTATACCGTGGACATCGGAGACAGCATAATAAGGCGCCATGCTGACCAAATCATCAAGTCATCCGAAAAGGGACAACCTACACCACCACTCTATACATCTAACGATGAAGTAGAGATACCCATATCTACCTCCGATCCGGTGATACTGGAGCCCGATGAACTCGACACTGGCCTTCAAGCCGAATCAGCCTTGCCAGAAGAACCTACTACACCACCAGAAACTACTACACCCCCGAGGCGTTATCCGGACCGAGTCAGGAAGCCCCCTGAGAGACTAACTTATACTTAATTAATACAGCAATGTATATTATTTTGCATATAACATGTAATTAATAATTACTTAAAATATGATGTACTAGTTAGCTAGAAGGGGAGGAATTGTGGTGTATGTGCCTTTAAGAGCAATTATGGTGTATGTGCCTTTAAGAGCCCCAGGTGTGCGTAATGCCGGTAATTGCCACTTGGGCTATATAAGCCTGTGTATTGTGTATATCCTTTAGAAACCCCCCCCCAGACTTGCTTAGTAAATACCTTTGAACCAACTCCTGTCTTCAGTGTCTTTATCTACACACGGACACTACAGAGATGAACTGACGTCTCCTTCTGAAAAGGGCATTGGTCACCTGGCGGATGCAGCAATGTACCGCAAACTGGGAGGTGTTGGAAATGTCCCCGGTAGCGGATTGGAAGGAGCCGGTGGCATAGAAGTTGAGAGCCACCGTCACCTTTACTGCCACCGACAGAGATGTCCTGCTCCTCAGCTGTGGCTGCAGATCTCCGCGAAGCAGGTGGCAGATCTCAGTGACCACCGCCCTTCTGAATCGCAGCCTCCAAACACACTGCTCCTCAGACATGTTCAGATATGAGAACTGCTGGCGGTATACCCTGGGTGGGTAAGGCCTCCTTTGCCAATGCCTGTTGGCCCTTCTCCGTCTGGCCATGACTGGCACTCTCTCACGGCGTCTGAGTCCTTTGAATGCAATGGAGAAGCCCAACGTTTCCACCCATTGCAGCCCCCATTATATGTTTCCAATCAATGCTATGACACTGAAGTTAAAGACAAGTGCAAAGCTCTGGCCTGAAGCCACAAGTACCTGTGCAAGTGTTGAGCCAAACCAGAAAGCTCTCTATCTTTGTCTCTCTCCAAATATCCGTCTCTCACAAAGAAGGAGTGGAGCAAAATGGCTGCCATTTATACTGCAGGAGGAGTCCCCTTTAATTAGCGCCCCCCGCGCCCCGCAGCGACTGGGAACCGTTCCCCTCTACCAGTCGCGGGGGGTGCCAGGCGCACAATAGGCCGGCGCCACTGAATTTCCGGTTTGGGGCGTACAAAGGGCGTTGCACCATGAAATGACATCAGGATCTGCGCGCACAGCCGAGCGCGCACAAAGATTTTGCGCTTCCACTAAATCTTAACTGAATTTCGCGAGAGGCGCAGATCGCGCCGCGCCCGGGCGCTAGCCGCTTAGCGCCCCACTTCTCCTCTTCCTAAGGCGCTAGCGGCTGGCGCAAACAACTGAATTTCTAGGCCTATATACCTTAGTGAGGTTCCCTTAAACTTCTTTCTGAACTGTATAACTTGAGCTTTTCCAATCATTCTTCATGCCTCATCCTCTTTACACGGGATTATTCTTGTTGCTCTTCTCTGCACCCAATCCGATGCACGTCACCCTGCCCCACATATTAAATTGACCCTGACCTAGGAAAATGGGCTGGGAGCAAGGTGGGAACATACAGGTGGGTGAACGTCCCACTTCCCGCAGCAATCCCGACCATAAGAGAGAGGTATGTTCCTCCCGCCACCCGCTCTCCCCACCACTCGGTGTCTTGTACTCTTGTACTCCATTGTCCTGACTCTATATCCCAACCATCTCTTTGTAAACACAAAATAAATAAGGAAAAAAATGTTTTTCAATTTATTCCAAAAGCACTTGAAGTTATGAAATGTGGCATATTTTTTGTACTTGGCAGGAGAGATCTACTAGCACTTTATCTTTCTGGGACTGGTCCATTCCTCTGACTATCTAGTAGAACACACAGATTCTGATTTATATTTATTTTCCACTGTATTGTTACATATAATGTAAAGCCTGTTTGATATATGCACAAAATTGTATCCTACAATACTCAATCTGTCTTGTTACATGTCCTGAAAAATGTACAACAGAAGCACCGCACATGGCTCAGTTGGTAAGTGCACGATCCATACGACTGAACAATTCCTACAATCGATCTATGGACTTGGCTAGGTTTGATGATCCCAGCCAGAGCTATGATAGGGGTACAACAATTGGCCAAGTGTCCCTGAACTAGGGAGAAGAAAAATAATCAAGGTTGTTGTTGTCTTTTCACACCCTTCCCTTGGAGAATAGTGTGAAGTAGTGGAAGAATTTGTAGGCTGATTAATAGTCTGAATTGAACACTCCTTCTATTCCCATAACGTTAAGACTTGCCAATTGGATGGTTAGCCCTATATCACAGGATGGCTTTCTGGATTCCCACAACCCATATAGTGAACCCACACCCACAAGTATCTCACTGGATTTAGAACTAGATGCTCCCATCTCCACTCACATGAGACAGTGCCGAGCGGGGTTTGAACCCTTCATTTCCTAGACTCAAAGATGATAATGCTACCACTAAGCCAAAGGCTCACTCAATTTACCCACGTTATTGGTCCTGATCACTGTCCATTGACCCCTGCTGAGATATGGATGTTGCACAGGATAGGATTGGGTTCTGCTATGGTTTCCCAATAGTTGACTAGACTTCTCTTGCTCACTGTCTAGGCTCAGATCTGAAGAATGATCAATTGGGAAAGATACCAGGGGATAGCCAGAACCTGTGGAACTTTATTCAGCATGAGTCACTGCCTTCAGGAGAAGGCATGAGAAAAACTGAACTTAAACAAAAAGAGACACAGAAGACTACTTTTACAGCTATCAGATGACAGAAAATTGTGCAAAATAAATATTGTAAAGGTTATTCGGTACTAGAGAGTTGTCAATATGTACATAAATATTTCTGTACAAATGCACTACTGTACTCATTTAGAATTATCGATATTTTTAACATTTTGATATAAACACTTAGGAGCAATACTATTATTAAATCAGCCACTGCAGCCAATACAAAATCTGAAAGACCATTTTTCTCCAACCCTCCAACTATTAAGAATCAACCTGTTACAAAGAATTAGGATTAACTTTAATATCTTTCTTTCCGTTGCCCTTTTTGTGGGAAAGTTGTTGTGTAAATAGCGAACTGCAGACATTGATGACAGTAATGATTTTTTTGTTTATCTTTGCTAAAGAAGTACAAATGCTATCATCAGCAAGACTGGCTTGAAGGAGATACTCCCCAAGTGGTAGGTAGTTGACATGGTGAGATCGTTAAACCATGCTTGGCTTAAAGACTAATTCTACTATTAGGCACAGCATGTTGGAGAAGCAACAAGTGGCACCACAGAATTCTGGGATACAGGTCCTAATCCCCATTCCATTGACGTTCTAAAGTCAACCATGTGACTGTACAAAGGCCAGGCAGCTTTCCCAAACAGTCAGAGGAAGAGTCATGCCAGGCCTCTCTCACGCCTTTCAATGGCTGGTTTGCATTTGGATTTGGAGCAGGCTATTTGTCTACCCTCTTTGGCCGTAGGGTGCCTGTGGCCAAGGGAGACCAGATAAAAGAAAATAGGCAGAAATCAGACTGCATCTCTGCTGTTGCTCAGTCAGCTCTCCCACACTGTCAGTCTCAGTAGCTGCTGTCATCAGCCAAGGAGCTGCCTGGCGAAGCCAGATATACAAAGTTGTAGTTCTGTTCTAGGAAAGGAAAACAAACAACTTCTAATGACATCTTACAGGGAAAGCATTTTATGAACTAATTTTTTTCAACTGATGTAGATGGAAGAATAACTTACATTAAAAATAATTATCCGTACTAATTCAGCTCCCCTTTAAATAAAAGTAAACAAAAAAAGACAACTGCAAATGTAATTTTTTTAAACCATTTTGGAACAGTGCCAATGGCAAAGCTGCTATTTTTAAAACATTGTTGTTAAATGAGGATTATTTTAGTAGGGGGAGGGGAAGTTTCTAAACAGGGCTAGAAATATAAGGGGGAATTTGAACTCCCGGGAGACCTGCCCAGGATCTGCAGTGTGAGGTCAGGTCCATATTAATGACCGGGCCTCATTAACATCCCACCAGCCAGCAGATTCTGACACCATTTTGGAGTGCAACGTTGGCTCCCATAATAAACAACAGTTCTGACTGTCTTTTTCCCACTGTCCCTGCTTTCAGTGGAGAAATGATGATTATATAAAGCAACCAACTGGGATCATTCCTTTTTACTGGTATTTAAAACATCCAGATTCATAATGCTGTGAGTTGCTGACATTAACAAAACACAATTTCAGCTGATTATATATGTTAACACACCAGCAGATCTTTCTCCACATAATAAGAAAAATATGTTATCGATGGAATTTTCAATTCTAGATGCCCCTGGTCAAGAACCAGATCATTCTAAACTGGTTTTCAACAACGTCTATAAAATGTAAATAGTTCTACTACTGGTAGCCTGAATGTCCCTAGAGGAGTGAACACATCACACAATACATGTCTTGTGCAAATGGCAGCGTACACAACACCAGAAGTAAAGGCAAGTTTTTCTAATTTAGTGTTTTCAGCCCATTAAATATGTTTTCTGGCTCAATTCTAGTACAGGATTCCAGCAAATTGGTCTCTTGAAAGAATCATTGTCAATCTGCCAGTGAAGAGGAGAGGCAATGCAACCGTGGCAACAGCTTCACAAAGTTAATGCATTGAAACTTCAACTGAAAATTTAACTTTTCAAATCCTCCATTAAAAAAGTTTTTTTGCAAGCAGTGATTCATATCTTCCAACTTTACGGAAACGGTAGCATAGTGGTTACATTATTGGACTCGTAATACAGAGGCCTGGACTAATGATCCAGAAGATGTGAATTCAAATCCCATCACAGCAGCTGGGGAATTTAAATTCAATTAATTAAATAAATCTGGAATTAAAAAGCTAGTATCTTAGTAATGGTGACCATGAAACTATCGGATTGTTATAAAGACCCAACTGGTTCACTAATGTCCTCTAGGGAAGGAAATCTGCCGTCCTTACCTGGTCTGGCCTATATGTGACTCCAGACCCACAGCAATGTGGTTGACTCTTAACTGCCCTTTGAAATAGCCTAGCAAGCCACTCTGTTGTATCAAAAAAATACTGCTACAATGGACTGCAGTGGTTTCAAGAAGGCAGCTCACCACCACCTTCTCAAAGGGCAATTAGGGATGGGCAATAAATGCTGGCCTTCCAGCGACGCTTTGTGGCGCCACACCTGCTGAAACAACGCTTCCGCTGCCTGGACTGCTCTGGAAGAGCCCTGCAGTACTCGGCAGAGTGGGCGTCAAGATTTGTGGTGGTCTGCTGCATGCTCCAGTACCTCGCCATCATGAGGGCACAGCCCTTGCCACTGAATATACGGCAAGGAGCTGAGGAGCAAGAGCATGAGGAGGAGGAGGTGGAGGAGAAAGAGGAAGGGAGGAAGCATCCTAGACAGCCCCTTTCTGCCTGGGGTGTCCATGAAAAACTCATCCGAGTGCGATACCAGTAACCGCAACCCCAATTCCCCATTCACCAACAGTCCCTTACCTTCCCTCTGTCACTGACCATCACAGCGCCACTGGGCCACAATGCAAAAATAAAAGTCATCACAAAATAAACATTCCAAACCAAATTTATAAAGGAAATCATGCCATATTGCACACAAAAGTCAACTAATCACCCTTGTGCATTCCCTTAGCGCCTGTCTGCCTTTGCCTGTCCTAGTGCTCCTATGCAATGCTACCCCAGTGGCTGGAGCATGGCTGGTGGAAGGCTGCTGACTTTCAGTGTAGGACACTTCAGATGGCCTTGGAGGACAATCTGGAGCAGCTCTGGCCCTAGAAGGTCTGGCTTCGGACTGCACCATCTTGGCATGGACTGCAGCAGTCTGGGTTGGCTGGCTGACAGGCAACAGCAAGGGCACTGGTGAAGTGGCAGGGGTGGGAGGACAAATGCTGTCTTTGTGAGAGAAGACAGCAGATTCATTCTCCATGGTGACACTGCCACTCCCCCGGGGCGGCGCCTCAGCAATCCTAAGAATCTATTGGAGGACAGATTGCTGGACTGCTGAGACACCCTGCAAGCCCCTTTCCACACTATAATCCACAGCCATGATGGCAGTGGTCTGAGCTCGCATGGCAGCAAGTTGATCTTGCATGACAGCAGTCTGAGCTTCCACTGCAGCACTCAGAATGTGGGTGGCTACTGCTTGTCCTGCAATGGAAGCTGAGACATCAGCCATCAGACACGGCATCATGATTGGGTTCACAAGTGTGCTAATGGAGTTGGCCACCACTTCCATGCTGGAAAGGATGGGCTCCAAGCTCTGTGCAAAGCCTGTGCCAAGTTGGTGCTGGACCCCTCCACGGGCCTTGACATTGACCGCAGGCTTTCTGGTAAGCTTCCCAATACACAAAGCATTTTGTTGTGCATACCCATCAACAGTCTTCTGTAGGCCACCCCATTGAAGTCCTCATCTGAGGCCTCTGCAGCGGAACCCGTCTGCGACCTCGCCCTCCGGCGAGCTTGTATCTGCGCTATCCTTGCCCCCCTGCCCTGGCTGCAGGCCACTCGTGCCTGGTGTCTCACCATGTGCAGATCCCGCCTCTAATCTATCCTCTACGATACGCGCAGTGTCAGTATCTGAGCTGGTGGCTGCGAGTGTGAATTCAAGTGGTGGTGCTGTATCTTCATCATCACTCACTTCTTGGTGTCCCTCCACTGCCTGGCTAGGTTGCAACTCTTGTGTATCTGAAAGGGAAGAGGTGCATGGGTATGGTTGCAGGGCGGGGAGGGGGGAAAGTAAGAGATGCATGCTTACACCATCTGCAGCTTGTAAATCAGAAAAGAGTGGGATGAGAGGGAAGTGGGATGTGAGAAAGATGATTATGTCTGAGGATACCGTCATCTTCAATGGTTTCAGCCCCGCCGCTGGCCACAGCCTCAGCAATGGCCATCCCAATAATGGCCAGCACCGTCTCCTCCATGGGGGTTTAGGATATGCAGGCATGCTTGTCCCCCTTCGGTTAGCTCCTGCTGCCTCCGGTTTTGCACCACATTCTCCTGCAAGAAAGAGGGAAGTGCGTCAGTTAGTGTTGTGCAATCTGTTTAGGTGATGTTGCTGTCATGGTTGAATAGCTGACAGTGTTTGCAAGCTGTGACATGTGGATGTGAGTCTTGCAGCAGTGCTAAGTGTGTGAGGGTGAAGTGAACCATATGAATGTTAGGTATGAGACCTAATTGATAGAGATTGTTGGTAGGTGAGTGATGGGTGTGTGGTGATTTGAGCAGTGGCTGAGGCTACTGGTGCAGTTGATAGGATATGGCATTTGAAGATGCATTCACTGACCTTGACCACTCGTGTGAGGTCATTTGAACTTCTTGCAGAACTGCATCCAGATCCTCAGAGCTTGACTCCTGGCATTGAGTTCCACGGCTATCTGCTCCCACTGCCTTTTGACCGTATGTCTGGAGTGCCTCCTGGCCCCCTGCAGATACAGGACATCTCTCCTCCTTTCCACCTCCTGCACCAAGACCTCCAGTGCAGCGTCCAAAAACCTTGGAGCCCGCTCTCTCCCTTGTTGTGCCATTCCTCAGTCTTTCCCAGGTCAGAATCTCTTCAACCACGAATCCCAGCACCTGCTGCAGCCATAATGCACCAATAATGTTGAGGCTATCTTTAAGCAGTGAAAACTAGCTTAACTGGTGCTAGCTTCTCACAATATTGGCCCCTTGCTGATGCATCCAGCCAATCAACGGCGCGGTTAGTGAAGTTGGCGTGCTGCCTGCATTGCAATCAACGGGCATGGGTTAAGCGCACATCACGATCCCCACACCCGTTTTCGGGGACTATCCAATTTGGCCCCTGTGCACTCACAGAGCTTATATCAGAGACTATTAGGGCTGGATTGTGTCAATGAGGACGTGATGGAGGCGGGAATCTCACTTTTTGGGTTGTAGTCCTGCCTCCATCGAGTTGTGGCTAACCCACACGATTTTCCCTTGATTGACCTTGTTGAGCCCGCCCAGTGGGCTCAGCAGGCCAATTAAGGGACACCCGGTTACAGGTGACGTCAGGGATTGAAATTTCATCTGTCAAGAGCTTTTGACAGATGAAATATCAGCATTTGACAGCTCTGTGAAGCTGTCAAACACTGACAATCTGACTTCTAACTTGAGTCCTTCTACTCAGACTCAGTTAGAAATGTCTCCAGAACAGAAAGCAGAATGCTGCAACTTTTGACAGCTCACGGCCATTCTGCTTTCTGTGCCGGTGAGATGAGGGACTCCCGAGACCTGAAGGAAGGAAGCCTGCATTAGTAAGTAAAGGTAAGTAAAACTTATTTAAACACTTTACACACACCAAACACACTTACCTCTGCACTCATGCACCCATCACTCACCTGAACACCGGACATCTTGAACCCTCCAAGCCCTGCAGCCCGACGGTCCGCCTCGCCAACTTGGCGTGGTTTGGAGCCGTCGGGAGGCCCACACTTCAGGGCTAAAATAGGGATTAGGCCAAAAACTGCCTGTTAACTACCTGTTAACAGGCAGTTAATTGGCACTAATCCCCTTCCCGCCTTGGGGAGGCGGGTTCCAGCACAGGTCGGGTATCCGCCTCCTGGGAAACGAGTATGGAGGCTGGTTGGGGGTGGGAAGGGTTCGTGCCCCCCGATTCTACAATTTTCCCCCCACTCCCGCCTCCAAACCCACCTCCACAGGGCTTGGAAATTCGAGCCCTTAGAGTTAAATGGCAATGGTACATTAGATTTAGTTGTTGGCACATCACAGATGTCACTTTAACAAGTAATTCTTCAGTATAATAAATCTAAATCACACACACACAGATGGGATGGCTGTTGATAGACAAAGGTCTGACCTACTTATTCAGCTGAGAACAACAATTATACAATTGTATTAGCAAGCTGTCTAAGTTAACAGCTTGTTCATAATTGGTCATTTGTTACTTTGAAAACCTCATGAAGTACATCGTAACCAAAATCAAAATTTGCTTCGTGTACAGCTCCATTTTTATTTCTCAGATATAATGATGTTTTCTATTCATAGTTTTAAAGGGAGTTTCAGAAAGCACATTAATAATAATTATAACACATTTATCTATTATAAATTCATCTTCTTAAGACTATACACATTTCTTGTTGTCACACTTACTTCCTATGTCACAATCTTGTCACACTTTGTAACACTTGGGCTAGGAATTTCTTTGGAGCTGCTCCCACTCCGACCCTGCAATTTTCTTGACCTTGTTAATGCCTGAAGTAACATCAAGCTATATTACTTTTAATTGGTAAGCTGTAACAACTGTTAAAGTTACCAGTTAAAAAAAGACTTGCAATTATGTAGCGCCTTTCACAACCTCAGGATGTTCCAAAGTACTTTACAGCCAGTGAAGTATTTTTGAAGTGTAGTCACTGTTGTAATGTAGGAAACACAGCAGCCAATTTGTGCACAGCAAGTTCCCACAAACAGCAATGTGATAGTGACCAGATAATCAGTTTTAGTAATGTTGGATGAGGGATAAATATTGGCCAGGATACTGGGGATAAGTCCCCTGCTCTTCTTCCAAATAGTGCCATGGGATCTTTTATGTCCACCTGAGGGGGCAGACGGCCTCGGTTTAACATCTCAACCGAAAGACGGCAATTCCGACAGTGCAGCACTCCCTTAGTATGACACTGGTTTATCAGCCTAGATTTTTGTGCTCAAGTCTCCGGAGTAGGATTTGAACCCACGAACTTCTACCCACTGAGCCACGGCTGACATCGTATTTACGTACTAACCCATCATTGCCGTTTGGTATGTGTTGTGCTGCTCCATCTACTACTTTATTTCCTTCTCAATCCCCCTTCTTTTGAGGTCAGTGTTATTATTTTCATTTTTAATCTATTTATTTTAATCTACTTTAATTGCATGTATTTATTTTCTTTCATCTCACTTCCTGCCACCTTTATCTCCTCGTATCAACACTGAATTCTCCTCTGGTGCATGCTTGGTTCCATGACCATGCCCCACTGCGAGTTGCCCTGGTTTCCCATCTCACTGGCCTCCACTGCCCTTTTTTCCCTTGGTCCTTTGTCTCCGTGCCCTCTCTCGGCCTTGCCCTGCTCCTCCTTACCCTCAGCACCTCGCTGCTCTCCATGGTATCCGGATCCTCTTCCCTTCCCACCCAACCTGCCGTCTTGGTTCACATCCAAGTTCTGTCCCTTTCCTATGCCGGACTTCAAGCTTGAGTCCCAGCTTAGACCATGCCTTGGACCAGTCCTGAAATCACCCTGAAGTAAAATTATATACCTGCTTGAATTAATTAATATAAAACAGACCTGCAAAAATTCCTGTGGCCTTCTGGAGCAGCAGTACTTTAGCCACTAGATGAATAAATAATCCAGCTGTGAAGGACATCTATTTGGCTTCAGCCAGAAATAAATAAAGTCAGCATCCAAAAATGTAATTGGGCCTCAGAGCGAACACCATTTCAACCATCAAGTAAATAAATAAATAAATATAAATTGGGCTTCCAAAAATTTCAACACAACAGCATGTCTTCAACTGAGAATTAATTAATTAAATATGCTCTCAATAAATACAATTGGCCTTTATAGAGAAACTGCCAATCGCAAATTAATCAATTAAATAAACATACTCTCGATAAACCCAATTAAGAATCAGTAAAAGTATGCCATCCACAAATAAGCATAACCTAAGCATATCTAACCAAACTTTAAGTGCACAAGGTTATCCACTAATTAATTAAATGGCTACTGAATACATAACATTCTTCAAAGACTTTAAAAACAAAATGACCACAAATTAATTTATTCATCCTGTATAATCATCTTCAGCCCAACCACACCATTCACAAGTTAATATCTCTATCATATATTTAATTTGGTACGTAGGCCGCATTTCATTGTAAGCACATTATAAGTGCCTGTTACTCCTGTAAATGGCACTGTGATAGACATTTTCAATGTTAAAAGTGTCACACTGTAAGATGCGCAATAGCTGCTATCACTCAAAATGTTTTCTAGAAATGTGTTTTTTCTGCCACTTTTTCTCAGGAACTGAAATTTCTAAGGTCCAAAATAAGGGTTTGAACAATGCGAAAAAATGATTTTAAAAAATCTTTTACAATATTATTAAATTCATCCATTAAATTGTTTTTCGTGTCTTTTAATGTCTTCATTAAAGCTTTACCTTGAAGGCAACAGTTTATCCAAAATGCCTTGACTTGTTATTCTCACCCAGAACTGTGACTCTGGATTGTGCAGTCTGAGCACGTTCAAATGTATCTACTTTCCCAGGATAAATTAGCATCATTCTGCCAGGTTTATGGGTGAGGTATTTTTATTGACCTCCTAGCATTTGCTACCTGGCAGCTTGTCATCAAATACTTTTAAAAACAAAGAGGACACATTTCAAAAGGTTTCCTGAAATAAAAATTAATATTGAATGTTTAAAAAAAACATAGGCCAAGATTTTTCTTACCTCAGTGGGTCTGGGGTGGGTGATGTCGGTGGCAGGTTGCGACCCTGCTGCCGGCTCCATCCCGCTCTGGAAAATGAATTTACATTGATAGCGCTTGTTAAGCCCGCACCGCGCATTTCCTGGCCCAATTAGGGGAAGCGGGTCTGGTCATTCATGACGCGTCATCAGCCGGTTTCCTTAAAGGGACCATGGCCAACTTTCTTTTGACATTTGAGTTGATAGTGTTCTACAGCATTGAAGTGCTGCAAACACTGACAAGCACTGCACAGAGGTGCACGGCTGCACCCAGGTTCTCACATGACTGGGAGTCAGAGCATGCAGGGAGGTCCTCTTCCCTTCCGATGGGCGGAAGAGACCTCCCCAGGAGACCAAAACAGCCTGGTTGCACATTGCAGAGGAGGGCACAAGCAGGGATGTGGTCAGGAGGACCTGGTGCAGTGGTGCAAACCTTTCAATGATCTCAGTAGATCACGAAACGTTAGCACAAAGCCACACTCAACCTCATCCTGCTGTGCCTCTCATCACATCCCCATCACTCTGTCTTCCCTACCCTACTCCTGCACATCCTTACTCACCTTACACCTCCACCCATCCCTCTCTCTCTAACTACATTATCCCATCCCTATCTTACTAGCCACCCCTCACACTCACCCTCATCCTAGTGCAATCATACCAACTAACAACACGCAAGGGTAGCCATTTGGGTGTTTTATCCAATGTTTATGTAAAGTTTCTATTAATGCGCTGTCAAACATTGAAACCTTTATTTTCAACACTTTGTGTTCTTGTACAGATCTGTGTGGACCTTTGGAAATGGCTTAGTGGGTTGCATGAATGGTGAGACATAACGGTACCCCCTGCAATGGTGAGGAATGTGAAAGGAATCGCTTGGGCATTGTAGGGATGCTTTATGGTGTTGGTGTCAACCTGGCGCATCATGTGGCAGCCAGGGTGTACAGCATAAAGTGAAGTAAATCTGGCCATGATGAGGCCATCCCTGGCCTCCCGGGCAGCAATGTGCTCAGGTGCTGATGCCCTCTGTCCTGTACAGCATCAGTTGATTACAGAGAAGGTTGGTGTTGTTGCTGGTGCTGCTGATGTTGGGGCTGATCATGGTCAGATTCTGAGGACCAAGGTGAAATGGTATAAACAGCACCCATGCTGATGGAATAGATTGCAGGTGAAGTTGAGATGACAGAAGCAATCTGTCACTGGTGAAAGAGGTTTTCCAATGAGGTGACATTGAATGGAGAGTTTGCTTCAGACACTTGCAGCCTGTATAAAGCTCAATCTGTGTTCCAAATGGAGTAAGCAACAGCTTCTGTGCTTGGAAAGTGAACAGCTGCGAGGTGGGAACTTTTATAGCACATTTCAAGCTGTCAACGAATCAGCTGATTCAATGGTCATTCAACTCCTGCCTCAGGTTCACAGACATGGTCCCTGAGCAGCGTGGACCCCACGGACGAGCAGTTAAAGCTAAAAGGTAAGGTTAAAAGCCTTATTAAGGAACTGGCAACAACCCAATAATTGGTTTAATTGGGTCGCCCGCCTCTGTGGGTCAGGTTGAATTGGAGATCACACACGCGCCACATGTCCCGACCCCCTGTCAAAAAAATCAATTTCCCACCCGACCCACCACCGATGCCGCCCACTGACCCCAGGAAAATTTCGGCCATAGACTGTGTGTTTGAGAGAGAGAAATGGCAAAGTACTGATACACACCTCTTGTTACATTTTTGCATTCTGTAAGCTTTAAAAATTGGATTAAATTGAGCGAGGGGAGGGGGTGTGGGATCTATTCCTGTCTCTGCTTCTAATTTCTGTGGAGAGAAAAAAACCAAGTAATGCACTGATTTCCTGCAAACAATTCCCCCTTGTTGCACTACTCGTGTAAGGGTATCCTCAGAGTGTGAGAGTCCGTAAACTAAACTTTCTTGTTGATCTTTGCACAAAATAATTATGAGTACAGGCCATCTCATAGCTACTTTCCCTCTTGCCTCAGCTCAGTTGGATCATGGGCACATGGGTTGGGATAATGTATTAACAGAGATAGAGGATTGGTTAAAGGACAGAAAATAGAGATTAGGGGTAAATGGGTCATTTTCAGGTTGGCAGGCTGTTACTAGTAGAGTGCCGTAAGGATCATTGCTGGGGCCTCAGCTATTTACAATCTATGTTAATGACTTAGATGAAGGGACCAAGTGTAATGTTTCAAAGTTTGGTGATGATACAAAGCTAGGTGAGAAAGTGTGCTGGAGGAGGACACAAAGAGCCTGCAAAGGGATATAGACAGGTTAAGTGAGTGAGCAATAAGGTGGCAGATGGAGTATAATGTGGGGAAATGTGAGGTTATTCACTTTGGTAGGAAGAATAGAAACACAGAATATTTTTTAAATGGTGAGCAATTATTAATTGCTGGTGTTCAGAGGAATTTTAATGTCCTTGTACATGAAACACAGAAAGTTAACATGCAAGTACAGCAAGCAATTAGGAAGGCAAATGGTATGTTGACCTTTATCCCTTCCGACTCCATCCCTCTCCCTAGCATCTGTCTGAGGCTGAACCAGACTGTTCGCAACCTTGGGAACATTTGACCCTGAGATGAACTTCCAACCACATAGCTGCGCCATAACGAAGACCGCCTATTTCCACCTCTGTAACTTTGGTGAGATCACACATGGAGTACTGTGTACAGTTTTTATCCCTGTACCTGAAGTGGGATATACTTGCGTTAGAGGCGATGCAACAAAGGTTGACTAGATTGATTCCGGGATGAGAGGGTTGCCCTATGAGGAGAGATTGAGTAGAATGGTCCTATACATTCTGGAGTTTAGAAGAATGAGAGGTGATCTCATTGAAACATATAAGATTCTGAGAGGGCTTGACAGGGTAGATGCTGAGAGGTTGTTTCCCCTGACTGGAGAGTCTAAAACTAGGGGGCATAGTCTTAAGATAAAGGATCAATCATTTAGGACTGAGATGAGGAGAAATGTCTTCAATCAGAGGATTGTGAATCTTTGGAATTCTGTACCCCAGAGGGCTGTGGATGTTCAGTCATTGAATATATTGAAGGCTGAGATCAATAAATTATTGGACTCTAAAGGAATTAAAGGATATGAGCAATGGGCAGGAAAGTGGAGTTGAGGTTGAAGATCAGCCATGATCTCATTGAATGGTGGAGCAGGCTCGAAGGGCCATATGAGCTACTTCTGCTCCTGTTTCTTATGTTCTTTTGTTCTTATCCCAGTATCTCCAAATTCTCTTTGCACTGAAACTTGTTACTACAGGCACAGACGGGTTTGTTATACAACTATGGAGGACTCTTAGCACTTCTCTTATGGAGTTCCTATAGAGAAAAGGATTCTTCAAAGGGAATGCATGCATTACAGGAGTACACAGTCAGATAATTTACTTCTTCCATGTGAAGGAGTCTCTACAGCACATTTAGTTCACAGGGTGATACGCTTATGTTGTCACTGCACTTTTAGCATTAACATTGATTGGTCTGTAGTCTATCGTTTAAAATATAGAAGAATGGCAGCTTGCTGCCATCACACTTACCTTTGCTAACCTTGTGAGGTCATTAAACTTTCTTCTATAACTGAAGTGGGGTCCTGGGAGGTAGGGAGTTGTCACTCACATGGTTCTGCCCCCACCCCCACCCCCCACTTCCATTCTGTGCCTGATTTCAGTAATAATATTTATACATTTGGGCGTACAAAGTATGCACTTGTACCTGATTAGTTGGAAGGTGATATTCATAAAAAGTAACAAATCATAAACAAAGAGGTTGGGATCATACCAATAAGCAAGTATAAAGCAGCCATGCAAATTACCATTGAAGTGCAAAGGAGATGTGAAAACAAGATTCAGCATAGAAGTGTAAGATTCGAAATTTTCAGCAATAATCACACAAGAAAACAGGATAAAATAAGACAGTTTATTGACCAAAGTAAGCTTGCACAGAAAAACCTTTGATAAAAGGGCTTACAAAATGGCCGCCGGGCCTCGTGATCAGTTTCTGGACCATTTGATTTCTGTTACTGCAAGCCAGACAGGCTTGTGGATTGAAAACAGTAAGCCCGCGAAAGCCAGTATCGGGAAACCGAAACTCAGGGAAACAGCATACATATTCAATGGATTCTAAGTACAGGACGGTTTCAGGCAAACAGGATGGGGCCCATCAAGATATGGGCGGACAATGCATGAACACTTATACCCATTTAATGTACAAAGGAGAAACCGTTTAACAGCCATCAAGGGAAATCTCCAGACCGATCAATATGCGAACCGAGTCACGGTGACAATGTAAAAGACATTAAGGGACATTATCGGCCAGGAAGGCCAGTTGAGTTATCACCGGCTCCCGTTACAAGACAAAGCGCCCCTGCAGAGATTTCTGCCCGCCAAAATTAATACAAAGACAGGACTATGATTTGGCGGGAGATAAGACTGTCCCAAAAGGGTATAACTATGGATTGAAAGTCCATCAAAGGAACAGTTACGGTTACACAGATCCAGGATCAAGTTCACATTTCACTTCTTCAGAATTCGACCAAGACGTTTCTTCTTTTCGAGGACGCTTCGGACGGACTTTTCAGTGCGAGGCAGCACTTCGATTTCGGGACACGATCGGTGTTCAGCCAGACAAGGCTCGGCCACGACGGGAAGACGACGAGGGTGGCCCGGGTGCTGTTGTCGGGAGATCATCGACGACCCAGGCCGAAGGAGAAGACACCCTCGGGAAAAACCGACGATCCAGGTCGGATAAAAAGGACATTCCGAGCCTAGCCAGGCAAGGCCTCGACACGTGCATCCATTTCTTCAATATCACATTGGTGGCAGGGACTGCTCCATGAACCCAAATCGAAACTAGTGGATCTCAACCTTGACGAGCGCTCATCGAGGCTGTGTCTACCCCGCCGCCTCGAGAGAGAGAGAGAGAGAGAGAGAGAGAGAGAATATCGACTGCGCCAGAAGTTTCCAGATCCACGTGACGACGGAAAGCTGTGCTGAAAGATTGCGAACCCCTTTTTGCGATTCTGATAGTGGTGAGCATGATCCCGAGTTCCTCAAATCAAAACTTAGTTTAGGTATTTAGGGGAGGGAGTAAGGTTAAATCGTAATGTGTTTCCCCTTTTACGACGTGCCGTGTGTTCCCCATTTTCCATAGAGTCAAGTTCATAAATTTGTGCATGATTGTAGTTACTTTAATCTGTGCCTATGACATGTATTTTGTAATGCTTCAAACTGTTTAAAAATAAAAGCATCCATTTCGTGCTACTCAACCTGGTCTATTGAGTCCTTTCTCTGCACTACAGTTCTCTGCATCTAAGTCCAAGGTCTAGAACCATAGGGGAAAGTGGGTCAAACCACTCAAGGGTAATTATTGCACAAAGCCTGGCAGGAGACCAGAACGAGCAAGAGAAACCCCCTACAGAAATGGCGACCGCGGCAGGACCTTGGCAGCAGGAAAGTCGTGTGTTAGATCAAGGTCTGAATAAACGAAATGTGATGGATGAAAGAATAGCGGATTATGTTTTTGGAAAAGTCAACCTCACAAAACAATGGATATCTGACCTATTAAGGGATAGGCGCCCGCTAGACGCAGCCATCAAGTGGACAGAGGGTAAAGAGCATAAGAAATCTGTAGAAAAGGCGGTCTGGCTGATGTGCTACAAGAAGCAAGTCCAGCTTTTGGACCAAGTCGTTGCAGCACAAACAGCCCAGATCAAAGGGTTGCTTACAGACGTAGAGGAAAAGGTTGCGGGAGGTCAAAAACTGATTGAATCACTTAACGCGCTGAATCAGGAACGCCACTCCACAACTCGCTGCCACGAAACCCGGGTAGAGTATTTAAAATGTCAGGTCATTGAAGCCAAGGCCTGTGAAGGTAGAATGAGAGAGAGGTGTTTCCGTCTAGCTAAGCAAATAGAGACCCAAGAGGAAAAACTTCTGGGAGCCAGGGCAGCATATAAGATGGCCATGGAGGATAGATCTGAGAGCACCGACCACAGCGCTTGCCGCCGGGAGCAAGAGGACCTGAGAACGGCCCTAGCCAAGGCAAACGGGTTGGTGTGTCTCATAAACCCACCAGCGAGCCAGCTATTGCTAGCCAAGGAATCCAAAAGACCAATTCCACAAGAGATAGTTCAGGAACCAACCCCCGAACCCTCTGCGCCTCCTGCTTATGATGAGCCTTGGACTCCGGGGAAGGAAACGGAGACGGTAGATGAAGAGATTCTTGAGGTAGAGCAACACCAGATAGTAGAGTCGGGGCCGGCGCCGATGTGTCCAACTCGACACCGGAGGCTCGGTCCGAACGAAGACAATGGCGAGGACGGACCCCTTGTGAATCAGATCATAATGCCCCACAGCGCACAACAGCTGAGGGCAATGATAAGTCACATCCCAAAACTCTCCGAGTCAGGAGATCCCTCCGTCCATTTTAGGGACGTGGAGCAGACCGCAGCAGTTAATGACTGCGACGGGGCTGAACAGTCTAAGATGCTGCTGTTCTCCCTGGACAGCTCGCTCCTCCAGTGTCTCCCTGACGAGAGCAAGAGAGGGCACAGGGAATATGAGTTGTTACGGGACGAGATCCTGGAGATTATAGGAGAGGGTGACGGAACTCCGTTCCTCCGTTTAGAAAAGACAGTGCAGCTAGAGGGAGAACCCCCACGGGTTTTCGCCGGAAGGTTGTGGCCCGTGTATCGGCGCAGCTGCCCGGGAGGACCGGAACGGAATGGGCTAAATGATGAACAAAGGGCTCATTCGCTCCGGTGCCTGGTAGCAGGTTGCTTGCCAATAGTGAGGGAGCAGGCCAAAGCATGGTTTGACCCCACTAACGCCCGCTCCACGGAGGAACTAGTACTTGATCAGCTCACGATCAGTTACAGGAACAACAAGGGTAGGAAAACACCTGTTTTAAAAGGAAAGGTACATGAGGCAAGGCCCGCAGCTTCTGCTAAAAAGGAATGGCATCAGGAGGGAAATCGCCCTCCCCAAGCCAACAGCAGTTGTTACGGGTGTGGGAAGGAGGGTCATTGGCGCAAGGACTGTAGAAATCCATGGAAGGATAAGAGAGAGAGAATGTTTGCCGCAGCCCAAGCCCAGACCGTTGCCCCAGCACCAGTCCAAGCCCAAGCCCAGACCGCTGCCCCAGCACCAGCCCAGAACCCAACCGTAGCCCCTGCCCCAACAACAGGAGGTGGTGCGGTTGTGGATCCCGCTACGATTGAGTCAATCTTGGAGACTATGTGGTCTCTGATGACCTCGCAGGGGAAGGTAGCGGTCGCCAACAGCCCTATCGCTCCCGAGACCCCAACCAAAGCACTTAAATGACTGACGCCTGCACAGCCCGTCTACATGTGTCCGCTCCGCTATGACGCCTGGAGAAGACCTGTGGTGGAAATGGAGGTTGAAAGGGAAAAGGGTAGTTACCTGTTGGATACGGGAGCTTCGTGTACCGTGATCCACACAGCTAGACCTTTTGCCTCACCTCTGTCCACCCAGGCTCCATTCTTAGTAGCGGGTTTCACAGGCAGAGAGCAGGCTGGCGCGTACTCCATCCCGCTCTCCATTCATTTGGGAGCACTCCACACCACATGGACGTGTATCCTATTGAAGTGGAGTGAGGGGGGTGGAAAAGGCATCCTCGGGGCTGATTTCTTGGTGGAACACGGGATCCTCGTGGACCTGAGAAATCACTGTCTCTGGGGAGCCGAGAGCGGTTTAGGTAAGGTAGTCGTAATCCCAGGGAGGGAAGAAAAGGGGGCCCTGTGCACCATGAAGCCGTCAGGAGGTTACGATCTTGAGCTCATGGTAGCGAACGTCCCAACGGACTTGCAGGCGTGTGTGTCGGAAAATCTGATCGCGTTTGCCACCCACAAGCACGACTGTGGGAGAGTCACTGGGTTTGAAGTCAGCGTAGACGGGGACCCCATGATCCGACCCCAAAAGCAGTATAATTTCCCCAAGGAGGCAGAACCCGACATGGAGACCGCAATATCTTCATTGGTGCAGCAGGGCGTATTGAGACCAATAGCCACTCACGTGAACTCCCCCTTATGGCCGGTAAAGAAGCCGGACAATTCGTGGAGAGCCACGGTGGACTACAGAGTCCTCAATAGTAACATCCCAGCCTGCGCGCCCACGGTAGCAGCAGTTGCAGACCTAATAGGGAGTATTCCAGCATCGGCGACCACGTTCACGGTGCTGGACATCTCGAACGGTTTCTGGTCCATTCCGCTGCGGCGGGAGGATCAGTACAAGTTTGCCTTTACTTTCAAAGGGCAACAGTACACTTGGAACTGCTTGCCACAGGGTTTTCACAACAGCCCCAGCATTTTCCATCAATGCATGGCGGGGAGTTTAAAAGAGTTTAGCCAGCCCAACCAGATAGTACAGTATGTGGACGACCTACTCCTGTTCACGGACACAAGAGAGGAGCACGGCCCACTATTAGCCGAATTATTGGAACTGTTAGAAAGGAAGGGTTTCAAAGTAAACCCAAAGAAAGCACAGATCGGCCAGCAGGAAGTCAAATTCCTGGGTCTGGCCATCCGCGCTGGAGAAAGAGCCATAGATAAGGCCAGAAGGGAATCAGTACAAGATCTGCCGATCCCCAACACAGTAACGGGTGTAAGGTCCTTTTTGGGATTGACCGGGTACTGCAGAGATTTCATCGAGGACTATGCTGCCACAGCAGCCCCACTACTCCGACTCTTACACAAGGGAGTCGAGTGGTCTTGGGATGAGGGGTGCCAGGCAGCATTCGAGAAGTTGAAAAGAGATCTGCAGACCGCGCCAGCCCTAGGGGCCATAGATGGGGGAGAGGAGTTCTTCCTGGAGGTAGCCGCTAGTGGGGACAGCCTGAGCGCCGTGTTGCTCCAGGAGCGGCACGGCAAGCTGAGACCGGTAGTTTATTCCTCCAGGGTGCTCACGGATGCAGAGAGGAGTTTCTCCAATTGCGAACGGCATCTCCTGGCCACGCATTGGGCTGTGAACAGATCAGTGATCTTCACAGGAACCTCTCCCATCACGCTCCTCACCCATCACACCCCCACAAAGATGCTTCTGGATGGAAGGATTAAGGATGGGACCGTAAGCAGCACTCGGATTGCGCGCTGGACCCACCTCCTTTCCCAGATGGATCTCAAAGTTAAAGGCCTCTGCGAGCCAAAGCTCGCAGCCAACATGGTATATCCCGGAACAGCCCATCGGTGTTCCATAGAAGGGGTATGGGAGGTCAACATAGGTTTACGGGCCGGGATACACCCCACAGGCCGCGAAATCTACGTAGACGGTTCTAGCACTGTATCTGCTGGCGAACGACTCACAGGGTGTGGAGTTTATGACCCTGCGGCAAACATTGCCCTGGCAATTAAGCTCCCCAGCACGATGAGCGCACAGCAGGCTGAACTGTCCGCGGTGGCGTACGTGGTTACCCACCCCGAGATTTTCCCAACCCCATACACGATTTGCTCAGACAGCATGTTCACATGCAATTCGTGTACGGAGTACCTCGCCATCTGGTCCCGCCGCGGATATACCTCCGCGGACGGGCGGCCTTTAACAGTTAAGCCCTTGCTGGAAAAGATCCTGGCAGCTGTGGGAGAGGAAGGGGAGGTGTTCATCCATAAGGTGAAGGCTCATTCCACCACAGAACCCCGCAGTCAGGGCAACCAGCAGGCGAATGCGCTAGCCAGGGAGGGTGCCCGCAACGGCATTCTCTGGGACCCCTATGGACCTGGACCCATGGTGGCGATCCAAGGCAGGGAGGGAATTCCAGGGAACACAGGGGTGACACCGCCCCCAGACCTAAGGACCGTCCAAACCCTGGATCCCGCCCTAAAAGCAGTCCTAAAAGCCATCACAGAAGGCAAGCAGGTAGAGGGTCCGTACAGTACGGCAGCCCTCTCAGTCAAAGAAGGCATGCTATTCCGAGAGGAGCAGTGGGTTGTGCCACAGCAGCACCGGAGGGAATTCCTGCAACTGGCCCACGAGGGTCCAGGGGCGGGACACCCCGGGCCTGAGGTTACCTGGCAGCGGGTAGAGCAGGCGGGATGGTGGCCGGGACTTCGGGACGATGTCCGCGAATTCTGCACAAGCTGTCTTGTGTGCGCTGCAAACAACCCAGACCCCCACAAAAGGAAGGTGCCCATGGGGCACATCAGGAGGGTAGAGGGACCATGGCAGTCGATTCAGGTCGACTACATAGGGCCCCTGCCCGCCGCCCAGGGAGGATATAAGTACTGCCTTGTCCTGGTAGATGTGTTCACCAAATGGGTAGAAGCTTTCCCGTGCAGAACAGCTACGGCACTGGGCACTGCTAAGATCTTGATTCGGGAAGTGTTCTCACGGTGGGGAATCCCCCGTTTTGTAGAGTCCGACCAAGGGAGTCAGTTCACCGGTCAAGTAATGCAGAACGCCCTCATGCTCTTGGGCATTGAGGGGAAGTGGCACGTAGCATACAATCCCCAGTCATCCGGGATTGTTGAACGCATGAATCGGACCCTCAAGGAAAAGCTGAGGAAAGAGACAATGGGCTCGCCCCAGAAATGGGCGGAGGTCCTGCCTTTAGTCCTCATGGGGATCCGAGCCAGCCAGTCCAAAAGTACGGGGTATTCTCCGCACGAATTAATGACTGGAAGGATCATGCGAACACCCACCCATGTACTAGCCCCGGTGCTCACTGAGGGCCAGCTCCGAGAGGTGAAGCGAGACAAATTCGTCCAAACCCTTTTGGAGCGCCTGAAACAGATTTATGGGCAGGCGGTTGGGAACATGGGAAAACAGCACCAGGGAAATTGACTTTTACTGGAACCTCGTAAGCAACAAGAGTGGGTAGTCAGAGACCAGGTCATGGTCCGAAACTACGCCAGGGTAGGGAGTTTTGAACCATTGTACATGGGGCCTTACAGCATTGTAGACAAGGCCAGCCCCATGGTTTATGCAGTGAAGGTGCCCCGACGTACCAAATGGTTTCACATTAACCAGTGTAAACTGTTTAAATCGGGTGTACAAGGGCCAACAAAAGGGACCAGGTCTGAGAACAAAAATCCTCAGCCTGTAACAGAGTCACAGACCACACAGGCTGGAACAGTAGCCTGCTTGAAGGGAGGGGCCACCCCATCGGAGTGGGAGGTCTCCCCTCTAATTTGGGATTCGGACGAGGAAGAGCCCGAACAGCTCGACCTCGCCTTAGACCCAATCACGGAGGAGGAAGAGTCAGAGGACGACGATCCCGCCCTCGACTCAAGCTTGGGGGAGGTAGGGAATGGGGGCGGAGACTCACTACCTGTAGGGACAGGTGAGGTGGAGTCGGAAGCCACAAATCCCGGCCCCGGGGGGGCGGAGCCTGAGGGAGGGGAGCTGGAGCCGGCAGCTGTGGTGGAACCACAGGCTGTGACGGTGACAGTCCCAACTCCCGGTCCATCAGCCCCGGGAGCCTCACCCAAAGCAGCCCCTCGTAGGTCGACTCGAGCGCCCCAGCCCAGAAAGTTTTGGCCAGATTCTCCCCATTTTTCCCAACCTCGGTTTAGAGCAGCCCCAGAAAGGCATGGTTCCCGTTCAACAGCGACAGGCTGCGGGGGATCAAAGCCGAAGGCCAGTGCAGCCCCACCACAGGGTGTGGCATGCGGCAGCCCTCACAGGAATTCAG
Organism: Somniosus microcephalus; assembly: GCF_052327205.1. Lineage (NCBI taxonomy): Eukaryota > Metazoa > Chordata > Chondrichthyes > Squaliformes > Somniosidae > Somniosus > Somniosus microcephalus. The sequence continues at coordinate 73,636,217 of NC_140993.1, forward strand.
TAGGCCGCCCGGCGGAGGGCGGCGCTGTACATAAGTTAAGTTAGGTAATTATGATGATAGTTTAAGGAATATAAAGTTTACGGTGTTAAGAAATGTTAAGAGTACAATTTTGAAGTCTGCCCGGTATGTGTGCTTGTTTGGGAGCGGGGTCCAGGAACCCGCGCGTCCATTTAATTAGGCCAGCACCTATTGGGAGCCTGGCTACATCATTTTATTGGTTACAGAAACCTGGGATATGATGAAAAAGATTCTCATCGTGTTCGTGGCGATCGGGTGCGGGTGGGCCTACCGAGGCCGCACCAAGGACGTCATCATCTTCGGGTGTTCCGGGGACACGGCCCCCATCGCAACGGATGGGACAGGGGAGCGAGAGGTTGAGGAAACCGCCACCTACTTCCACCAGGGGAGATGGCCAGGTTGGCTGGGGACGAATTCTACGGAATACTCCAGCAATTTCGGTTTTGCCTACCAAGAGACTTCGTTAACGTGCCCTCGGGTGAGGATCCTTGCACCCAGAGTCAGCGTTACCGTGGGAAAGAGGATCTGTCTGGTGTGTAATGGGAACGTACCACTAAGGCGATGGTGGTGGCTGCGAAAGCTGGGAAAGGACATGAAGAACTCTACGGTCGAGTGGGAGCGACTGGGTAATAATACCCATCGGACTATTACGGGGACTCACGGACAATTACGTGTGTGTTGGGGCAAATGGTGGGAACCAGATGAAGGAATATATATCTGTATGTGGGGTTCAAAACGCGTTTGCCCCAAGGGCATATCCATCTTCTTCCAGAGGCAGTGGCAGGATGAAGGAAAGGGGATGAGATGGGATGTCAGCACTCGAGCGTGCGGAGCCCCATACTCCCCTATACCGGTAAACGCCACTGAACTCATCACCCGCCCATGCAAGCCCCTGCCCACGCTTCCGGTAGCACTAGCCCAGAAAGAAGGGTGCCCAACCACCACCAAGGGACCCGGGAATGGTTTAGTATTGGTACCCACCGGTCAGGTGCTGTACCAAGGGGTACACTACGCGGTGGCCTCAGTGATTTTAAACCTCACTGAGGTACGATGGCCGGAGTGGTGTCCCAAAGAAACGGAACAATTATACCAGGTCCTGTTAACCCGAATGTTTAGACAGTTTTACGAGTTTGACTTTGCCGACATCGACAAAGACAAATTATACACCACACCACCAGAAGTTTTGGATCGAGTCGGGAGGCAAAGAAGGGGTACAGTAAATGACATATTCACTGCTTTTAATACCGGGACATCTGTCGTCAACGCTCTAGATAACGTGGAGCTGCAGACACAGATCAACGGTTTAAAAGCCCAGTTAAGGAACATACTGACAGATGAAAATAAGGTAGTGGGTTCTGAGTTACATGAGGACCAGGCCATGACACTACACTTTAAGGAAATAATAGCTGAGCTGGAGAAACACGCGAGAACGGTAAATGCGCTCATTAAGGAGGATCGGAATGCCTCCGATCAAGCTGCGCAAAACGAGGCCTGTGTGCTATACGGGGCGTGGTTACTGGGCGAGGGCCGCAGTAATCTTGAGGATTTAAAACAGGGTTTGGTCCCGTCCTGGATCAGCAACAAGCACTTGCTAGCGCTCCACCCTTTTGAGAATGCATTAAGCCCATGGCAGCTCAGACTAGCTGCAGAAGCGTACCCAGTCCCAGTGGACTGCGGACGTTCGAATCATACTATCATGGGAATAGTGGTAAGAATGCCGGTGTTGGGTCCCGCAGCAAAGCCCGCCCCGGTATACAGGGTGGAGAACATTGGAGTCATTCAGGGGGGCGCACACATTCGTTACGCAGTGGTCCCGCCTTACATCATCAGATGGGAGCGTACGATGACAGGCACTGACCTCTCGGGGTGTCGGAGCCAGGGAGCACACATCATCCTGTGTCCCCAGCACTTGAATGCCTTTTTGAAACCACAGTGCGGGTTCAGAACCGCTAGCGCGAAGCCGATAAATTGCACCATGGAGGCAATGGCAGAGGACCATGTGCCCCCGCAGGTAGCATATATCGGGGGTGGGACATACTGCGTCACCACTGCAGCGCCTCACTACCGCTACGGACAACACGAGTGGTGTTCGATCAGTGATAGCAGTTTCTGTTTCAAACCCAGGGCCGAGGTTCAAGTGGCACAACAACGAATTGTCCCCATTCCTGCACCCTCCACCGTTCACCTCACCGTCAAAGAGAATTTCACGGACTTGCAACGATTCGTCGCGCATTTTGGGTATGTCATTCCCCCTCTTCCCGAACACCTCACCAAGATTTTAAAAGCCGTTATAGTTTCACAGAAACATTTTTACACACTGGAGCAGAAGACTTTAGAGATAGGAAAAGACATATTGGACATAGTCATCCCACCATGGTGGGACTTGTTCACTAACATAGAGGTCCCGGCCTGGATTAGAATAGCATCCCACATCCTAGTAGTGTGTCAGGTTTTAATTGTAATATTTTTGCTATTCGTGCATTGCAAAAGAGGCAAATGCCTCCAGAGGCACGAGAACACAGGAGAATGGAGAGAACGCTATGTGCGAATGGGGGAAGAAGACACCCCACTTTAAGTTGCTAGTACTGAAGGTAAAGCGTCCCTCCATTTTTAGATTTTGGCCATTTGTGTGTTTTTGTTTTAAGCATATGAATATTGTTATGTAATTAGTCGTTCTTAAGGTTTTGGATTAATAAAAGGTGTATGCAGGTGGTGCAAGAGGGTATCAACCCCTGCACATCTGACAGATGAATGTGTTATAGTTTAAGAAGCGCTGCCTATGATTGTCCAAATGTGCACAAAGTAATTTTCGTTTTTTTCGGAAATGGGAACTGCATGTGTCGTGAGGGTCATAGATAGTTAAGTGCCAGGAATGTTTTGGATGTGGGGAATCAGGGAAAATTGGCTCACCAAGGATCATTGATACCTCTAGCAAGCTATCAGTATCACAGGGGGGCCTGTAAGATTCGAAATTTTCAGCAATAATCACGCAAGAAAACAGGATAAAATAAGACAGTTTATTGACCAAAGTAAGCTTGCACAGAAAAACCTTTGATAAAAGGGCATACAAAATGGCCACCGGGCCTCGTGATCAGTTTCTGGACCATTTGATTTCTGTTACTGCAAGCCAGACAGGCTTGTGGATTGAAAACAGTAAGCCCGCGAAAGCCAGTATCGGGAAACCGAAACTCAGGGAAACAGCATACATATTCAATGGATTCTAAGTACAGGACGGTTTCAGGCAAACAGGATGGGGCCCATCAAGATATGGGCGGACAATGCATGAACACTTATACCCATTTAATGTACAAAGGAGAAACCGTTTAACAGCCATCAAGGGAAATCTCCAGACCGATCAATATGCGAACCGAGTCACGGTGACAATGTAAAAGACATTAAGGGACATTATCGGCCAGGAAGGCCAGTTGAGTTATCACCGGCTCCCGTTACAAGACAAAGCGCCCCTGCAGAGATTTCTGCCCGCCAAAATTAATACAAAGACAGGACTATGATTTGGCGGGAGATAAGACTGTCCCAAAAGGGTATAACTATGGATTGAAAGTCCATCAAAGGAACGGTTACGGTTACACAGATCCAGGATCAAGTTCACGTTTCACTTCTTCGGAATTCGACCAAGACGTTTCTTCTTTTCGAGGACGCTTCGGACGGACTTTTCAGTGCGAGGCAGCACTTCGATTTCGGGACACGATCGGTGTTCAGCCAGACAAGGCTCGGCCACGACGGGAAGACGACGAGGGTGGCCCGGGTGCTGTTGTCGGGAGATCATCGACGACCCAGGCCGAAGGAGAAGACACCCTCGGGAAAAACCGACGATCCAGGTCGGATAAAAAGGACATTCCGAGCCTAGCCAGGCAAGGCCTCGACACGTGCATCCATTTCTTCAATATCACATTGGTGGCAGAGACTGCTCCATGAACCCAAATCGAAACTAATGGATCTCAACCTTGACGAGCGCTCATCGAGGCTGTGTCTACCCTGCCGCCTCGAGAGAGAGAGAGAATATCGACTGCGCCAGAAGTTTCCAGATCCACGTGACGACGGAAAGCTGTGCTGAAAGATTGCGAACCCCTTTTTGCGATTCTGATAGTGGTGAGCATGATCCCGAGTTCCTCAAATCAAAATTTAGTTTAGGTATTTAGGGGAGGGAGTAAGGTTAAATCGTAATGTGTTTCCCCTTTTACGACGTGCCGTGTGTTCCCCATTTTCCATAGAGTCAAGTTCATAAATTTGTGCATGATTGTAGTTACTTTAATCTGTGCCTATGACATGTATTTTGTAATGCTTCAAACTGTTTAAAAATAAAAGCATCCATTTTGTGCTATTCAACCTGGTCTATTGAGTCCTTTCTCTGCACTACAGTTCTCTGCATCTAAGTCCAAGGTCTAGAACCGTAGGGGAAAGTGGGTCGAACCACTCAAGGGTAATTATTGCACAAAGCCTGGCAGGAGACCAGAACGAGCAAGAGAAACCCCCTACAGAAGGGAGCTGTCGAGGGACCGATGGAATTACTTAACATATTTCTGAATTTTATTTTGGCCACCATCTTGCTTTTTCAGTAACTGGAGAAGAAAGAATTATAAATAATAGGCTAAATTTTATGATTTAGCATTCCTGATGCCGAGCAACTGAAGTACATATTGGATATTAAGGTGCAGAATATATTATACATAAAATTGTTGTATCTAGCTTGTGCTTGTCACACTTCTGCAGTCGCCAGCCTGTAATTTTCTGCCTGTTTCCTTTAATGGATGGAATATCACATGTTGGTGAGTGTTAAAGCAGAGAACCTGGCCAGAGTCTTGACTGCTCAAATATACAGACTTTATCAAAGTTCTCAGGAACAAAACAAAAAAAATAACTTCCCTGTGCTTGAGCACATCTCCCACAAACTTCTTTCCAAATCTTTTCAGTAGCCATGTGCACCCCTTTCCCAATTCAGCCCCTGCCCACTTGCAACAAAATACCTTCCGACTCACCAAAAGGAAGGCAATGAGAGTTCAAAAATATAGAGAAAATGTTGCCTTTTCTTTTTGGATCATTGTAACCTACATTAATTGACCCAGTTTGACCTACGTTGTGCCTGATAAAGTAATTGTCTTTGAGGCTATTCCTGCATTAACCCTTCTCCCTATTCTTTCTAATAGTAAATTCACCATGATCATATTTAGCAAAGCAAACATTAATAAAGAGTTTAATTGCAGAGAAAGAAATGTTTCCTTTTTCTTTTCTAACTGCCTATTTTTCTCTTCTTTTCCCGTTTTTTGTTGAAGGCTGGCACTGCTGCTGGCGAATTGTTCCATGCATGCTGGCAGCTTTCTGGTAACTCACCCAGGTAACCATCTGTGAGTCTGTCAGTAACATTGGTACCAGCCCATCCCAGGGCAGAACTCCGTAGTAAATTTTCCAATGGAGCAGTCAGCCTCAGCCACGGTGTTGCAGCACACATAAAACTCTGCTGCCCGTATCCTAACTCGCACCAAGTCCTGTTCACCCATTACCTTTGTGCTCGCTGACCTACATTGGTTCTCAGTCCAGTAACACCTCAATTTTAAAATTCTCATCCTTGTTTTCAAATCCATCCATGGCCTCGCATCTCCCTGTCTCAGTAACCTCCTCCTGCCCTACAACCCTCTGAGATCTCTGCACTCCTCTAGTTCTGGCCTCTTGTGCATGTAATGATATCAGCAAATAGTGATGGTATTTGCCTGTTTGATTATGATGCCTTACCAGCATATTTGCCTGTTTGATTATTTATGCCTTACCAGCAGAGGGCATGTGAGAGACAAGCAGTTTAGTTTTAGTTTCATTTTAGATGGATCTCTAACATGGTGTCTCCTGTAATGCTGTTAACTGAGTTGAACATACTTTAGATTAAAAGACATTCTCTTTCATGAATGTGTCATCATTGAACCCACATACAAATCGATACATGGTGTCAGAAGTGATTGAAAGAGATGAAGAGGAAAAATCTGAAGTTAAATCAGCTCTCCACATATTAGCAAGCCAAAAGAGAACATCGTTACTTACCATTGGAGAATAGCTAACAAAGTAAAAAATGGAAGGTTTACACCCACCGGCGAAGCTTCAGTTGACAGGTAATGTGGCTGAAAATTGGAGGAGGTTCAAACAACGTTTGGAGTTGTATTTATCAGCAATCGGAGCTGACGAGAAAAGTGATAAAATGAAAGTGTCAGTATTCTTACATGTCGTGGGTGATGAAGCGCTGGAGGTGTATAATAACTTCACATTCGCTGCTGATGGAGACAAAATGAAGCTAGATAAAATAATGGAACAGTTTGAGGCCTACTGCATACCTAAACGTAACGTGACGTTTGAGAGGCATAGATTTTTCACATGTGTACAGAAAACGGGAGAGACTATTGATCAGTATGTGACTGAACTGAGAAACCGAAGCAAAACATGTGAATTTGGGGGACTGACAGACTCGCTGATAAAAGACAGACTGGTGTGCGGTATTCCAGATAATGGTCTAAGGGAAAGACTGCTAAGAGAGCAAAATCTAGACCTGGGAAAAGCCATAGCACTCTGTAGGGCTACAGAAACTGTGAAGTCGCAGGCAAAGGAGCTGTTCAGTGACAGTAGCTGCAACGTGGATGCAGTGAGAAAGAACGGACACAAACCGCTTAGCAAAAAGGGCGCCAATGTGAAAAAAGAGGCGTGGCCAGCGAACAAAAATGAAAGGGGCAATCTCAAAGTCATGTAGTCGATGCGGTACACAGCATACACCAAAAAAGTGTCCAGCATATGGTAAAACATGCAATAGTTGCAACAAAAACAACCATTATACCCGTTGCTGCAAGAACCAAGTGCAACAAAGCAAGGTCCATGCAGTAGATGAAAGCGAGATAGAGGAATTCTATGTAGATGTTGTGTCTGAAAACAGAAAAGAAAAAAGAGACTGGATGTTGACACTAAAAGTGAATGACACACACATTCCATTTAAATTGGATACTGGAGCATAAGTTAATGTGATATCAGAGACTGATTTTAAGAAAATTAGACCCAGACCAAAAATACATGGAATAAAAGTGAAAGTGACAGGATACTCAGGTACTGATATACCAGTGAAAGGAAAATGCATTGTCAAAGTGACACACAAGGACAGAGAGCACACGCTAGCATTAATCATGGTGCCAAAGGATGTGCAGGCCATACTAGGTTTAATAGCCTGTGAGAGACTGAACCTGGTAAAGAGAGTCCTCGTTGTGGAAAGCGAAGGAGAGACAGTCTATGATGAACTCATGAAAGAGTACAATTACCTATTTCAGGGTCTAGGCTGCCTTCCAGGAGAACACACGATCAGAGTAGATAAAAGTATGCCAACGGTTATACATCCATGCAGAAAAGTTCCGTTTGCTCTTCAAAAGCAACTGAAGGCAGAGTTGGACAGGATGGAAAGCCTGAACGTGATTCAGAAGATAGATGAGCCAACTGAATGGGTGAGTTCCCTCGCTGTTGTGGACAAAAAGAATGGAAAGCTCAGAATTTGCCTGGATCCAAGAGATCTAAACAGAGCAATAAAGAGAGAGCACTTCAAGCTTCCTACACGTGAGGAAATCATGTCGCAGTTTGCAAATGCAAAGTATTTCAGCAAGTTAGATGCATCATCAGGATTTTGGCAGATGAAACTGGACGAGGCAAGTTCAAGACTGTGCACGTTCAACAGTCCATTTGGCAGATACAGATTCCTAAGGTTACCATTTGGCATTGCCTCAGCTCCTGAAGTGTATCACAAAACTATCCATATGATCTATGAGCATCTGGAGGGAGTTGATACATCAATGGATGACATCATAGTATGGGGAACCACGAGAACTGAGCATGACGAGAGACTGAAAAAAGTGCTGGAAGCAACAAGGAAAACAAACCTGAAGCTGAATAGAGAGAAATGCCAGCTCGGGGTGACAGAACTGACATTCGTGGGAGATATCCTTAGCAGTGAGGGCATCAGACCAGATCCCAGAAAGGTGTCCGCCATTGAGAATATACCAAAGCCACAATGCAAAAAGGACATGCAGAGGTTTAATAGAATGATCAACTACATGGGTAAATTCATATCCAACCTCTCAGAAAAGATGGCGCCACTGAGACGACTAACTGAAAAGAACATAGAATGGGAATGGAATCATGAGCATGAGAAGTCATGGAGCGATCTAAAGAAACTGCTCAAAGAGGAACAAGTTCTGAGGTTTTATGACCCAGCGAGACCCATCAAGATATCATCAGATGCATCACAGAGTGGGCTCGGTGCCGTTCTTCTGCAAAAATATGACTACTGGCAACCTATTGCATATGCATCGTGCTCAATGACAGACGCGGAGACGCGATATGCTCAAATAGAAAAGGAGCTGCTCAGCATCACATACGCCTGTGAAAGATTTCACCAGTTTGTGGCAGGACAAGCAATCAGTGTAGAGACTGACCATAAGCCCTTGATTGCATTGTTCCAAAAGCCACTAAATAGCTGTCCGCTTAGAATACAAAGAATGATGATCAGGCTGCAACGCTATACACTGAATGTTGCGTACACACCGGGTAAGCTGATGTATACAGCAGACACGTTGTCCAGAGCTGTTGACCCAAGTGAGCCCGCAAACACCAAAATGGATGAAAAAGTGAACGCCTACGTGAACATGATCACAAGTGCACTGCCCATAGCAGATGCAAAAATGGAGCTCATAAAGAATGTGACAAACAAAGATGAAACAATGAGACGACTGAGGAAAAGCATCTTGGATGGATGGCCCAACATGAAGCAAGACTGCTCACCTGACATGGCAGAGTACTGGAACTGCAAGGCGGAACTATCAGTGGTCGAAGACATCATCTACAAAGGAAGTAAAATAGTTATCCCAAAGAGTCTGAGAAGAGAGATGCTAAAAAGGATCCATGGAGGACATCTGGGAATCGAAAAGTGTAAGAAAAGAGCACGAGAGGTGATGTACTGGCCACGAATCAACCAAGATGTGACAAATGAGGTGTCAAACTGCACAATATGCCTGAAATATCGAGCAAGCAATCCGGTAGAACCACTAAAGCCACACCCAGCGCCAGACAGACCTTACCAGAAGGTAGGCGCTGACCTATTCGTATGTCAAGGGAAGGACTATCTTGTAGTCACAGACTATTACTCCCTGTATCCAGAGGTTTGTAGACTGTACACCACCACTGCAGATGCTGTGATAACATGTATGAAAGCCATATTCTCCAGACATGGCGTGGCAAGCGAGGTCTTCACAGACAACGGACCCCAGTTTTACAATGCAAGTTTCCGATACTTTGCCAAAGAGTGGGACTTTGTCCACACAACGTCAAGTCCTCACTTTCCACAGTCCAATGGACTAGTGGAAAAATCGGTCCAGACAGTGAAAAGACTGATGTACAAGGCAAAAGACAGTGGAACTGACTTCTACCAGAACATGCTTGTATACCGCACAACACCGCTCAAGTGTGGTATGTCACCAGCCCAACTCCTTATGGGACGTCAGCTAAGGTCAAACCTACCCATCCCGGAGAACCTCCTGAAAACAAAAGAGGGGGAGAAAGTGAGGAATTTCAAAGAACAACAGAAAGAAAAGCAAAAGTACAACTATGACAGAGGAACACAAAACCTACCTGAACTCCACACTGGTGACCAAGTAAGGTTCAAAGACAAAACAAACATATGGACTCAGAAGGGAACTGTCCTGAGTGAAGTTCAACCAAGATCATACACCATTCAGACAGATGAGGGTGCTGTTCTGCGAAGAAATCGTCGAGATCTTCTCATGGGACCAGCCACAGCAAGTCAAAAGACTGATACTGTTGAACAACCTGATCACACAGCAGGTCAAAAGACTGATACTGTTGAACAACCTGATCACACAGCTGAGAAACCATCATCGGAGGCAACAACTCAGATTCAAGGACAATCAATCAGAAAATCCTCAAGACACGTGAAGCCTCCTGAGAGACTCATTGAGCAAGTTTAAGGACTCTTGTTATAGAAGGAAGTAATGTTATCTTATTCTTTCTTCAAGTTCTAGTGTATTTACACATTTCATGTGAACACACAAAGCAAGGTTAAAAAACTTTGATAATGATAATGATAATGTAAGTTCATTAAGTGTTACAGTTAAAATGCAGAGTAATACAAAGAAAACATGTTGTTAGATAAAAGTAAAATACTTCTGTTTTAAGAAAGGGAGATGTAATGATATCAGCAAATAGTGATGGTATTTGCCTGTTTGATTATGATGCCTTACCAGCATATTTGCCTGTTTGATTATTTATGCCTTACCAGCAGAGGGCATGTGAGAGACAAGCAGTTTAGTTTTAGTTTAGTTTTAGATGGATCTCTAACATGGTGTCTCCTGTAATGCTGTTAACTGAGTTGAACATACTTTAGATTAAAAGACATTCTCTTTCATGAATGTGTCGTCATTGAACCCACATACAAATCAATGCAGTGCATCCCCAATTTTAATCGCTCCACCAATGGCCTTCAGCTGCCAAGGGCCTAAACTCTGGAATTCCTTCCCGAAACCTCTTTGCCTCTATAATTCTCTCTCCCATTTTTAGGGCAGTCCTTTAAGCCTACTTCTTTGACCAACCTTTTGGTCATCTGCCCTAATATCTTCTTATGTGGCCCAGTGCCAAATTGTGCCTGATTACGCTTCTGTGAAGCATTTGGGATGTTTTACTATGTTAAAATCGCTGTATAAATGCAAGTGGTTGTTGTTGTTGTTCTGCTTCCATTTTAACAACAGGTGATTAGGACCATAAAAATAGTAGCCTCACATTTACAGGCTCGTCCACATATCGAATAAATAGATTTGATTGTTTTGTGAAGAAACTGACAGCCAGGGATCAGATTCTGCTGATAAATTGCTAGGCCTGGAATGCTACTTGCACCCTCTTGAACAAGCATTGACAGACAGACTGCCAGACAGAAGCAGAATGATTTCAAAGATCAGGAAGATTCTCCAAACCAATAGGGGATTCTGGAGCTGCGCTGGAGTGAACTGTGGAATTTATCAAATGTCTGCTAGCTGACTGTTCAACTTGGCATTGGATATTGAAATCAAAGGGCCCATTGTTTTTTTGCCCCTCAATCCAGGCCCCTCGTGTCTACTGTATGCTTTGATCTTTAGCTGGTTGAGATTTAAATAAATACTAAAGATACCACAAATTGCTCAAGCTAAAAAACCCTTATGAAGAAGGAAAGCCAAACCCTTTCCCTGATTTTGCTCCAGGTGTCCCCAAGCTGAGAAAGAAGCTTAGTGGCATGAAACAAAGCCCGAAGGAGTTTGGATAGTGTTGTGTTCTACTACTCTTTACGCAAGTTCATTTCTTTTGACAGAGAAGACTGTTACCTGTAACAGAGCTGCTTGTCCAAGTTTGCACTGTCAGGAAAGAGCTTCACTCTTTGGCAGCACATATTGCCCACACACTTCCTGCAATTTATCATCCATCATGGATGAAAAATCATGGACAGCATGCCCACAGTTTCCTGAAATACACAGTCAGTGAGCAACGGCCTCCACCAACACTGCAAACTTGGAAAATTATCCCCGGCATTCTTTGTAGGCTACCTGAGATCCGATTATATGAGTGTCTGTCAAAGTGCCCAGAGGTTACAAACTACCTCAGTCTTCATATAGATTGAAGAAGCAAGCTGCAAGTGGGTCTTATCCAAAAATTGGCTCAAATATCATGTCATGGGACATAACTGTTTATAATTAAAGTTGACTAAACAGATCTGCAATGCACAATGAATCACTGTTTTATGACCACTGATGATCTATGTACTTAGTTAGGATGATTATTTCTAATTTTTTTCTCAGCTGGATGTATTATTCATACTTCTGGGGTGATTTTTGAGTGAGGAGGGGGGTCAGGTTGGGATGATTGACTGCTTTCAGAGATAGACATATTGAAAGTTACCCTTCTGAATGCAAGAGGTAGTACTGGTTGGGGCGAGCAAGTATTTTAATGGAACTAGACCAGTGTGCCATATAAAACTGATGTATTGGCCCATACTTTCCGATGCCTATGGGTGTGTATGAGCTGTGTACACACCCGTAGGGACATCGGAAATGCTGGTTTCAGGCATGCAAAGTGCATGCGCCGAAAAACCGGCATTTCCGATCTGTCAAGAATCCTCTTGATAGATCGGACACCTGCCCGGGAGAAGGGCCTCTGCAGGGGGGGAGGGGGGAGAGTTCTGCTTTCTGCAGAATCTCCGCCCGCTGAAAACACTTAGAAATCTTACACCTGGTAAAAGCAGCATAAGAGTTTAAAAAAAATTTTAAAAAAAAGTTTCACTCATTTATCATTTTTAAAAAGGTAAGTTTATTTTTAGCCCGTAAAATTTTAATTATTTTTTTTGAAAAATTAAATTTTTGTTTAAAATATTTAATTTAATGTAATTTTAACTCATTTTAAAAACATGATGGTTTTTAAAGAAATTATTTAATGTTTTAGTGTCTTTTTTCAGTGATCCCCATTCATACTTTTGACAGGTCTATCTGTCAAAAATATGAAGGGAGATTCCCTTCTCCCATTGGCTCGCCTGGCCCACGTGATCCCAGGGACGCTTGCGAACTGTCTGGGATACGTGGGCCCTGCACATTTCGACTGTGGAGAGGCCCAGGATCAGAAGTGTCTGGACCTCGGGAGCCCTCAGATAAGTGTGTAGATTTTTTTCCGATAGGAGGCATCTGCACGCAGGAAGCCTCCTATCGGAAATTACGGGCCTATAGTTTTTATTTTGATGAAGTGCCAATTCCCCTATAGTTTAAAGGGTGCTGTTCCCCCAGCTTTGCTCTTTCTTTGTAAAGGACCACTGTAAAGATCAACTGGTCATTTATATCTGCACTGCAGATTGATAGAGGCTCCACAATGCTAGATTTGAACCCATTCATATTCAATGGGCAGAGAATCTAGCCCAGACCATCCCAGGTCTGGCCCTCTCTTGATGATTGGGTTGAATTTGGGTGTTCAGGGGCTGGATACTTCTTCGGTGTCAGGTGGGAGATGGAGGGAGGTTTTCACTCCAGCAACGCAGAAACCTGCCAAGAATATTCAACTAAAGTAAAATACTGCAGATGCTGGAAATTTGAAATAAAAACAAAGAAAGCTGGAAACACTCAGCAGGCCAGGCAGCATCAAGAATACCGAGCTGCTGTTAGGGAACAATAGAAGGGGAGACGAGTTAGAACTATTGTTTGTTCAATCTTATTAGAGCAGGTATGGTTACGTTTTTCCTCTGGGAAATGTTTGAAGTATGAAATGTGTGGTGGAATCGCTAAAGAATTAAATAATATATCTGTGGGGGTGGAGAATTGACATCATAATTTTTTTCATCTATATTATTCTGGCATCTAAATCTATGTTAAAGTCGTGGGTTTCTCTTTCCTTCTAGGAAGGTTTCTTCTGTGATCAATTTTTCTCAAAAGCTTATGCCTGATGAGCAGTTCAGGTGGATTTGTAAAAATAACTTGTTCGTTTGAGGGTCACGACTTAGAATATAACAAGATTAGCTACCCAATTACCAAGAAGATCCCAGGTTAAATCTTTTGCCAATGCTAAGATAACTGATATCTGTCCAGGCTGCAGCAGGAGTGCTAAAGTTAACCTCAGCACACTTGGATTGTGGAGATAAAACAAATAGCCAGAGATCCCACATCAAATACAGCTACAACACTGGCATCTACCCAACAATGTGGAAAACTGCCCAGGGATGCCCTGTCCACAAAATGGACAAATCCAATCCGGCCAATTACCACCCTATTAGTCTACTCTCAATCATCAACAAAGTGATGGAAGGTGTCGTCGACAGTGCTATCAAGCGGTACTTACTCACCAATAACCTGCTCACTGATGCTCAGTTTGGGTTATGCCAGGACCACTCGGCTCCAGACCTCATTACGGCCTTGTTCCAAACATGGACAAAAGAGCTGAATTCCAGAAGTGAGGCAAGAGCGACTGCCCTTGAAATCAAGGCAGCATTTGACCGAGTGGCATAGAAACATAGACATAGAAGATAGGAGCAGGAGTAGGCCATCTGGCCCTTCGAGCCTGCTCCGCCATTCAATGAGATCATGGTTGATCATCCAAATTCAGTACCCTGTCCCTGCCTTCTCCCCATATCCCTTGATCCCTTTAGCCTTAAGAAATACATCCAACTCTTTTTTGAATATATTTAATGAACTGGCCTCCACCGCCCTCTGTGGCAGAGAATTCCACAGGTTCACCACTCTCTGGGTGAAGAAATTCCTCCTCATTTCAGTCCTAAATGGCTTACCCCTTATCCTTAGACTATGACCCCTGGTTCTGGACTCCCCGGCCATCATAAACATCCTTCCTGCATCTAGTCTGTCCAGGCCTGACAGAATTTTATAAGTTTCGATGAGATCCCCTCTCAATCTTCTAAACTCCAGTGAGTATAAGCCCAATCGACACAATCTCTCCTCATACGTCATTCCTGCCATCCCAGGTATCAGCCTGGTGAATCTTCGCTGCACTCCTTCCATGGCAAGGATGTCCTTCCTCAGGTAAGGCGACCAAAACTGCACACAATACTCAAGGTGCGGTCTCACCAAGGCCCTGTACAACTGTAGCAAGACATCCTTGTTCCTGTACTCGAACCCTCTTGCTACGAAGGCCAACATACCATTTGCCTTCTTAACCACCTGCTGCACCTGCATACTTACCTTCAGTGACTGGTGCACAAGAACACCCAGGTCTCTTTGCACTTCCCCTTCTCCCAATCTATTGCCATTCAAATAATAATCTGCCTTCCTGTTTTTGCCACCAAAGTGGATAACCTCACATTTATCCACATTATAGTGCATTTGCCATGTTTCTGCCCAATCACCCAATCTGTACAAATCGTACTGGAGTTTCACGACATCCTCCTCACAGCTTACCCTCCCACCTAGCTTTGTGTCGTCTGCAAATTTGGAGATATTACATCCAATTCCCTCGTCCAGATCATTAATATATATTGTGAACAGCTGGGGTCCTAGGACCGATCCTAGCGGTACCCCACTAGTCACTGGCTGCCACTCGGAAAACGACCCGTTTATTCCAACTCTTTGCTTTCTGTCCGCCAACCAGTTCTCTATCCAAGTCAATACCTTGCCCCCAATCCCATGTGCCTTAATTTTGCACGCTAATCTCTTATGTGGGACCTTATCGAAAGCCTTCTGAAAGCCCAAATACATCACATCCACTGGTTCTCCCTTATCTATTATACCAGTTACATCCTCAAAAAATTCCAGTAGATTAGTCAAGCATGATTTACCTTTTGTAAATCCATGTTGACTTTGTCCGATCCTGTCACTGCTTACCAAGTGCTCTGCTATTACATCTTTTATAATAGATTCTAACACTTTCCCCACTACCGATGTCAGGCTTACCGGTCTATAATTCCCCGCTTTTTCTCGACCACCTTTTTTGAATAGTGGGGTAACATTAGCTACCCTCCAATCCATGGGTACTGTTCCAGAGTCTATCGAGTTCTGGAAGATGACCATCAATGCATCTACTATTTCTAGGGCCACTTCCTTAAGTACCCTGGGATGTAGATTAGCAGGCCCTGGGGATTTATCGGCATTTAGTCCCATCAATTTTCCTAACACCATTTCCCTACAAATACTGATTTCTTTCAGTTCCACCCTTTCATCAGGCCCTATGTTCCCCGGCATCTCTGGGAGGTTATTTGTGTCCTCCTTCGTGAAGACAGAACCAAAGTATGAATTTAGTTGGTCTGCCATTTCTTTGTTTCCCATTATAAATTCCCCTGATTCTGACTGCAAGGGACCTACGCTTGACTTCACCAATCTTTTTCTCTTCACATATCTATAAAAGCTTTTACAGTCAGTTTTTATGTTCCCTGAAAGCTTACTCTCATATTCTATTTTCCCTTTCTTAATTAATCTCTTTGTCCTCCTTTGTTGAATCCTAAACTGCTCCCAATCCTCAGGATTATTGCTTTTTCTGGCCAATTTATATGTCGTCTCCTTGGATCTTATGCTATCCCTAATTTCCCTTGTTAGCCACGGTTGAGTCACCTTTTTTGTTTTATTTTTATGCCAAACTGGGATGAACAAATTCTGTAGCTCATCCATTCGGTCTTTGAATGTTTGCCATTGCCTATCCACCATCAACCCTTTGAGTGCCATTCCCCAATCAATCCTACCCAACTCGCTCCTCAGACCATCATAGTTTCCTTTATTTAAATTGAGGACCCTAGTCTCTGAGTCAATTACTTCATTCTCCATCTTAATGAAGAATTCGATCATATTATGATCGCTCAGACCCAAGGGGCCTCGTACAACAAGATTGCTAATTAATCCTTTGTCATTACATAATACCCAGTCTAAGATGGCCTGCTCTCTGGTTGGTTCCTCGACACATTGGTCCAGGAAACCATCCTGTAAACACTCCAGGAATTCCTCCTCCACAGTATTGTTACTAATTTGGATGGCCCAATCTATATGTAGATTAAAGTCACCCATGATGACTGCTGTGCCCTTATTGCACGCTTCTTTAATTTCCCTTTTAATGCCATCCCCAACCTCCGCCTTACTGTTGGGAGGTCTATATACCGCTCCCACTAATGTTTTTTTCCCCTTAGTATTTCTCAATTCTACCCATACAGATTCCACATCATCAGAGCTAATATCCTTCATTACAATTGTATTAATCCCTTCTTTAACCAGTAATGCTACCCCACCTCCCTTTCCTTTTTGCCTATCTTTCCTGAATATCGAATACCCCTGGATGTTGAGTTCCCAGTCTTGGCCATCCTTGAGCCACGTTTCCGTAATCCCAACCAAATCATATTCGTTTACCTCTATTTGCGCAGCCAATTCGTCCACCTTATTACAAATGCTCCTCGCATTAAGACACAAAGGCCTAGAAATTGACTTGGGGCGCCAAAGTGGCGCAAAAGTCGGCTGAGCGCAGGATTTAGCGCAGCGATCGGAGTGATACTGATCGCCAGAAATTCAGTTTCAGTGCCCCTCGAGGGAGACGGGGTGAGGCTCGAGGCGCTCCGCATCCCTCTTAGGGTGCTGAAACTGATTATCGCAGCGCAACGTGCCGCAGCGCCACATGCTGCGGCATGGCACGCTGCGGTACTGCAGGCCTTCCTCCCACTGTTAAGGGGGAGGTGCCTGCAACAGTGCGATCCCCGATCGCGAGTGCCGGCAAATGAGCCCGGCACCAAGGAGAAGTGCCGGGCTCTCGGGAAACAGCCGGCAATGCCGCGGGGGGGTGGTTAGGAGGCCGGGGACAGAGGTGCTGGCAGACGGCCACTGAAAAAGCGGCCACCCCGCACCTCCACCTTAACTTGCGCCACTGCCGGCACAGTAAGGCCCCGTGAACTGGGCGCGGGTAGCGAGCGGCGCAACTGCAGCGTTCGCTACCAAATATCGCGAACGGGGCACGAATGGGGCGCTGCGCACACCGATGACGTCATCGGTGGCGGTGCAGCGCAAATGCCTAACGCCACCATTAGCGCCCCTACTGAATATCGCCAGAGACGCAGCCAGTGGCGCTACAGCCACTGACTGCCTCTTTAGGCGCTAACATGTGGCACTACTCACCCAATTTCTCCCCCAAAGCCTTCAGGCTTGTTTTTTTAACGCTCTTAAACCTATTAGAATTATTATTTACTGTGGCCACATTTGATTTAAACCGTTGATTTCTCTGACTGCCACTTTTGTTTTTCGCCTTCCTGTCTTTTGCTTTTATCCCTGTTTCCCTTTCCTCCGTCTCCCTGCTCAGGTTCCCAACCCCCTGCCATTTTAGTTTAAACCCCCCCGAGCAGTGCTAGCAAACCTCCCCGCAAGGATATTTGTCCCGCTCTGGTTCAGGTGCAACCCGTCCGACTTGTACAAGTCCCACCTTCTCCAGAAGCAGGCCCAGTGATCCAGGAAACTAAAGCCCTCCCTCCTGCACCAACTCTTTAGCCACGCATTCATCTGCTCTATCCTTCTATTCCTATACTCACTAGCACGTGGCACTGGGAGTAATCCAGAGATTACAACCTTTGAGGTCCTGCTCTTTAATCTGCTACCTAGCTCCCTAAATTCTTGCTGCAGGACCTCATCCCTCTTCCTACCCATGTCATTGGTCCCAATGTGAACCACGACCTCTGACTGTTCACCCTCCCCCTTCAGAATGCCCTGCAGCCATTCAGTAACATCAAGGAGTCCTAGTAAAATTAAAGTGATTGGGAATCAGGAGGAAGACTCTCCACTGGCTGGAGTCATACATAGCACAAAGGAAGATGGTTGTCGTTGTTGGAGGTCAATCATCTCAGCCCCAGGACATCGCTGCAGGAGTTCCTCAGGGCAGTGTCCTAGGCCCAACCATCTTCAGCTGCTTCATCAATGACCTTCCCTCCATCATAAGGGGATGTTCGCTGATGATTGCAGTGTTCAGTTCCATTCGCAATTCCTCAGATAATGAAGCCGTCCATGGCCGCATGCAGCAAGACCTGGATGACATTCAGGCTTGGGCTGATAAGTGGCAAGTAACATTCGTGCCACACAAGTGCCAGGCAATTACCATTTCCAACGAGAGAGTCTAACCACCCCCCCATGACATTCAATGGCATTACCATCGCCAAATCCCAACATCAACATCCTGGCGGGTCACCATTGACCAGAAACTTAACTGGAGCAGCCACATAAATACAGTGGCAACAAGAGCAGGCCAGGGGCTGGGTATTCTGTGGCGAGTGTCTCACCTCCTGACTCCCCAAAGCCTTTCCACCATCTACAAGGCACAAGTCAGGAGTGTGATGGAATACTCTCCACTTGCCTGTATGAGTGCAGCTCCAACAACATGCAAGAAGCTTGCCACCCTCCAGGACAAAGCAGCCCATTCGCCACCTTAAATATTCACTCCCTCCACCACCGGTGTGCCATGGCTGCAGTATGTACCATCTACAAGATGCACTGCAGCAACTCGCCAAGGCTTCTTTGGCAGCACCTCCCAAACCCGCGACCTCTACCACATAGAAGGACAAGGGCAGCAGGTGCATGGGAACACCATCACCTGCAAGATCCCCTCCAAGTTACACACCATCCTGACTTGGAAATAACCTTCATCGTCGCTGGGTCAAAATCCTGGAACTCCCTCCCTAACAGCACAGTGGGAGTGCCTTCACTACACGGACTGCAGCGGTTCATGAAAGCAGTTCACCATCACCTTCTCAGGGGCATTTAGGGATGGGCAATAAATGCTGGCTTTGCCAGTGACACCCACATCCCAGGAACAAATTTTTAAAAATTAGTATCCTATGACCCAGGTAAGAAATGTTTGTGGATATTGAGTAGATTCAAACTCAGTCTGTGCTGCCCCCGTGACTTGACTATTCCAACACACTCCTGGCTGGCCTCCCACGTTCTACCTTATGTAAACTTGAGGTCATCCAAAACTCGGCTGCCTGTATCCTAACTCGTGCCAAGTCCCATTCACCCATCACCCCTGTGCCCGCTGACCTACTTTGCTCCCGGTTAAGCAGCGCCTCGATTTCAAAATTCTCATCCTGGTTTTCAAATCCCCTCATGGCCTTGCCTCTCCCTATCTCTGTAATCTCCTCCAGCCCCACAGCCCCCCCGAGATATCGGCGCTCCTCTAATTCTGCCCTCTTGAGCATCCCTGATATTAATCGCTCAAACATTGGTGGCCGTGCCTTCTGTTGCCTCGGCCCTAAGCTCTTGAATTCTCTGCTTAAACCTCTCCGCCTCTCTACCTCTCTTTCCTCCTTGAAGATGCTCCTTAAAACCTACCTCTTTGACCAAGTTTTTGGTCACCTGCCCCAATTTCTCCTTATGTGGCTCGGTATTAAATATTTTGGCCTAGAAATTCGGTTGGTTGCGCCAGCGATTAGCGCCTAAAGAGCCCAAGAATTGGGGCATTACCCAATGTTCGGGCGGGCGCAATGAAGATAGCGACACCTCCCATATTGCGTATCCATTTAGCGCCAGCGCTACTCTTAGCGCGCCCACGTGCGCAGGCAGTTAATGACGTCATTTCAGTGTGCAACGCCTTTTTGGCACCCCTGACCGGATATTCGGTGGTGCCCGGAACCTTTCCACCTGGCGCTATTAGTGACAGTTGGATGGAACATTCACAGGCCCTTCTCGGAGTCGGGGGGCGCTATTTAAAGGGGACAGCTCTAGTATAAAAGCTGCAGCCACTTGGCCTGTTCATTGCGATCGTTGCTGGAGAGAGTTGGTGAACTACCGTTGCACACTATTTTTCGGATTTAGTCTTCGAAGACTTGGGACCTGCAGGCCTGTCAGGAGCAGTTGGAGCGCTAGACATTACTGCGTGTTGCCCGTCTGGCATAGCAATGGGAGCTGCTTTGGAGGGGAACGTCCTCATGGCCGGACAATTGGAAGGGGCACAGAGACGGTGGGAGAGAGGGCCGGGATTGGCCAGAAGGAGGAGGGGCAATGGAGGTCGGCCAATCCGACGATATGCTGCGAGGGTTTTCAGGCAGCAGGTGTCATACCTTACCATGTCCGAGGAGCAGTGTCTGCGAAGGCTCAGATTCGGTAAGGAGGTTGTGACTGAGCTGTGCCACCTGCTTGCTGAGGCTCTGCAGCTGCGTCTACCGTGCAGGACCTCTCTGTCGGTTGCCGTCAAAGTGACTGTTGCCCTGAACTTTTACGCAAGCGGATCCTTTCAGTCAGCCACTGGGGACATTGCGAATATAACACAATTTGCAGTGCATTGTTGCATCCGGCAAGTGACAGCTGCCCTCTATAGAAGGAGGCGTCAATTCATCACCTTCCCTGTGACCCTGGAGAAGCAGGCGGAGCGCGCGCAGGGCTTCGCTGCTATTGCGGACTTCCCCATGGTGCAGGGGGCCATAGATTGCACACACGTGGCTTTGCGGGCGCCATTGCAGAATCCAGAGAAGTTCCACAACTGAAAGGGGTTCCACTCCCTCAATGTCCAGCTGGTCTGTGACCACCGCCAGATGATCATGGCAGTCAACGCACAATTCCCTGGGAGCAGCCACGATGCATTCATCCTGCGGCAGACCTCAGTTTCTGACCTTTTTGAGGGCCCGGCTCACCCACGAGGCTGGCTTCTGGGCGACAAGGGCTATCCTCTCTGCCCATGGCTCATGACCCCACTCTGTTTGCCCGCCACCCCGGCAGAAGAGCTTTACAACAGCAGCCATCCGGCGACCAGGAACATTGTCGAGCACACTATTGGTGCGCTCAAACAGCGTTTCCGCTGTCTGGACCATTCGGGGGCAGCGCTGCAGTACTCGCCGGAGCAAGTGGGTCGCATCGTCGTCGTCTGCTGCATGCTCCACAACTTGGCCATTCGACGAACCCAGCCAATGCCAGCCGGCCCTCAAGGTCCAGCAGAGCAGGCGGACGAGGAGGAGGAGGAGGAGGAGGAAGAGCAGGCGGACGAGGAGGAGGAGGAGCATGCGGACGAGGAGGAGGAGGAGGAGGAAGATGGGAGGGCTCCTGAGAGTGGAAGGGCCGTCCGTCAGAGGCTCATAAGGACTCGGTTCTAGGCCCCTCTGACGGAATGATGGCTGTCATTCGTCCTGCGCACTTCGGATCGTTCAAAGCCTATGAAGGCCACCGTGAGTGTAAATAGTTACGAGTACCATTGTAAATAAATATTTTTCTTTATTGTCAAAAAAGTGCTTCCTTCCAGCATAACAACGTCATGTCAACAGAAACCATAACTAACAAAATAACAGTCAACTCTCTGGCAAAGCCGCAAAACTAAACAAACCATCACAAACAATCACAACAGGTGAGGGCGTCCTTGAATTTGGAGGAAGAAACGTCTCAGCAACTCCCTCTACTGCTGGCCCCTTGATGGAGACTGACTTCTCTTTTGCGGTCGGCCCCTTCCCTCCCTGCTGCTCCTACGTAATTGAACCCCAGTGGCGGGGGCAAGGCTGGGGGACGCCTGCTGACTGTCTGGAATCGCAGAAGCCCCTGAGGGATGGCCTGGACGACCTCTGGGCTTGGAGGGTGCAGAGACTGGCTGCTTGATCTGGGCATGGCTGGAAGCAGTGTGCACTGCAGGTGGTGGCAGCTGCACTGCAGACGTACCAGCGGTGGCATGAGCAATGGTCACCTGCCCAGAGAGGACACCTGCACCATGGTCGGACGACACACTGGCTCTCTGAGGGGACCAGTTCGGATCAGCCGCCACAATCGACTGCTCCACTGATTCCTGGCCTCGTGTGGTACTGGAAGGGCCCGGGTTGATCCTAACTGATGCAGATAGGGTGGCAGCAGTGAGAGTTCGCGTTGCCTCAATCTGGGTGTGGACAAGGCCAGCAAGTGACTGCGTGGCAGCAGTGAGGACCTGTGTGGCAGGTGCCAGTGCTTCGGAGAAGCCCTGGACAGTTCTTTCCATTGCTTCGGACAAGGCCGGAGCAGTCCGTTCCACTGCCTCGGACAAGCCCTGGACAGACCTTTCCAGGGATTGTCCGAAGCTCTGAACAGTCCTTTCCATAGCGGCCTCAAAGCCCTGGACAGTCCTCTCCATTGCTGCCCCGAAGCTCTGGACAGTCCTCTCCATTGCTGCCCCAAAGTCCAGCACACTCTTTGCCAGTGTTTCTATCGACTGAGGCATCCTCCCCACTGCAGCCATAAGCTCAGTGTGCCTGAGCCGGGCCTGGGTGCTTATTTCAGCCAGACTCCGCACCTCCTCTGCACTCTGTGCAGCAGTCATCGTTCCCTGCCTTGCCCTCCGGGGAGCCGGTGGCCGAACTTGCCTACCCCCCTCATGTTGCTGCAGGCCGCTTGTTCCGGCAACTGGCTCCTCATCAGAGCCCCCCCTCCCCTCCAGGGAACTACTATCCCCAGTCTGCAGATGTGAAGGCTCCCCTGCGGCTGGAATGGATGGTCCGGCTTCCTCCAGATCCTCGCCTCTGGTGGCACTGGCACTGGCAGCTTCAGGGCCCGGATCCCGAGCTGGTGATGCAGCATCTGAAAGCAGGGAGGTCGAAGAGTGGCTTTAGCAAAAGGACAGGTTGACAGCAAGGCATGCCAGATTGCGGCAAGGCTCTGACATGGCTCCACAGTGAGAAAGCATGCTGGCGGGGGGACCAAGTGGAAGGAGACAGCTGTAAAAGGTGAGAACCTTACCATCGCTGTCGACAATGGGGTCGGCAGCTGCAGTGGTAACAGGACCACTCAGACATCCTCCAAGAATCTGGTGCACTCTCTCCTTGAGATCCGTGAGAGTGACCACTTGTGGAGGTCCTCCACTGGTTCAAAGCTGGTCTTTGCGATTTTTCGCCAGCTTGGACTGCAGGGGAAAGAAGGGGAAGTTATGTTACATGATGCCCTGAGTCATCATCTCATGCCCCCCATGGTGGTTGAGCCCTTACATGATGCCCTGAGTGATCATCTCATGCCCCCTATGGTGGAAGAGGCCTTACATGATGCCCTCAGTGATCATCTCATGCCCCCCATGGTGGAAGAGCCCTTACATGATGCCCTGAGTCAAATGTGCATGTGTGTGCCCAGAAAGGGCCATGGGTGCTTGCTGACATATGGCCATTGGGGCACCGCGCACCCTGTAGCCATAAAGTCAGGTGCAGATGGAGGGATTCAGAAGTTTGAATAAACACCACTCACCCTCACGACCCGAGTGAGGTCGTTGAATTTCTTCCTGCACTGTACAGGGCTCCTGGTCACCATTCTGCTGGAGTTGACCCTCTGAGAAACATCCCTCCAAGCTCGGCGGTATTCCTTTTGATTCAGCCTCCTGCCATTGTCTGGGTAGAGAACATCTCGCCAGCGCTCCACTGCGGCCACCAATTGCTCCAGAGCCTCATTGCTGAAGCGCTCTGCTCTCTGTCTCACCTTCTCCATCTGGTCCAAGGTTTTTGCGCCAGAGAAGGGCCTGCGCCGATTCTGAGGTCTACAAGGCGCTGAGTGTGGAAGCTGAGGCTGACTGACCCACCCCTTTAAGAGCCGGCCAGCACCTGGAAGTCTCGTGGTTTTCAGTAATTGAGAGCACCTGCGCTGCGCCCGTCCGCGCCGATATTGGGTTGCGCCGGAAGTTTTGCGCCTTAGGAGTCCCGTGCAACGTCTGAAGTCACGCCTCAATCACCTTTGGGGGCGATGCAACCCAATATCGCGCCAGGCGGCGATAAGTTGCGTCTGGCTATAAACTTTGCGCAGCGCCAGTTCTAACGCCTCAAGCGGGGCTATACCCAATTTCTAGGCCTTTGTCTTATAATACCCCTGAGAAGCGCCTTGGGACATTTTACTGTATTAAAGGCGCTATATAAATGCATGTTGTTGTTGTTGATAGTGATGAGGCTCACACATGAAATAGGCCAATTTGGTAAGATACTGAAAAGCTTCTGGTATATTGTTAAGGCTAAAGGGATCAAGGGATATGGGGAGAAAGCAGGGACAGGGTACTAAGTTTGGATGATCAGCCATGATCTCATTAAATGGCGGAACAGGCTCGAGGGGCCGAATGGCCTACTCCTGCTCCTATCTTCTATGCTTCTATATGAAACTGTACTACAGCAGTAGGCTAGGTATGTATCTGCTACACTTCACAAAAATTAATTGAGCCACAAATAGAAATCTAGTAGTAAGGGACAATCTTGGGAACAGTAACCATTCAGTATCAGGATTGCAAGGGCGACGGAGGGGGGTGTCACAAAACAAAGTTTTGGACTCAAACAAAGATAACTTTGAAAGGATCAGGATGAATTTAACTAAAATGTTATGGAAAACATTGTTAGTTGGTAAATCTACCGATCAGCATATTCAAGAAGGTAATTAGTGATTACAAACCATTTACATCGTCCTGAAAGGCAAAGGAGTTAATTTTGGGATAAGACAACCAGTCTCCAAGAATAATTAGGACAAATAATAAAGAACAATAGAAAGCTCCTGTAAGGGCGAAGAATAGCGGGAAAAATTAAAGCTGGGGAGAATGATAGAAAACAATGAACGGAGACCGGGGGTAAAAAGTGGGTAGTGCGGCACTTCGCCGGGTTTAGCGGCCCGAAAAAGTTAGCACCCCCGCGGCCGATTTTCCCAGGTAGTGCCACAAGAGGAAGGAGGGGTGCTACTGGAAGCGCCCCGCGTCCCATAGCGTCCGGCGGTAAGTCGGGGGCCGCCACCCAATGTTACAGCCGCGGCGCAAGTGGGGTGCTGCGCACGGCGATGACGTCATCGGCGGCAGCGCAGCACCGCACTAACGTTTAGCGCCACCGCTAACCTCCCGCTGAATTTTGCGGGAGGCGTTAGCAGCACCGCGCCCAGGCGCTAGTTGATTTGCGCTCCGTTAGCACCTTCTTAGGGTGCTAACGGGAGGCACAAATCAACCAAATTTAGCACCCCAAGAAAATAATAAAAACAAACAGGAATTATGAAAAAATAATTGCAGATGTTCTCAAGAGTAACACTGAAGGTTTTTATAAGTGCATCAAACCAAGTCATTACGGCTCATTTACTTTAATGCCAGCAGTAAAAAAAAATTGTAGAATCCATTATCGTGAACAAGTGAGCACTTGGAAAAGTATAAGCTGATTAGGGAGAATCAGCATGGTTTTATGAAAGGTAAACCGTGTTAACAGAGTCACTGAAGTGGTAGGCAGAGAAGGTCAATGGAGGTCATACAGATTAATTTGTTAAAATTCTGCTGGGAACCTTGAAGCATGGATAGGGAATTGGTTGGAGGCAAAGAGTTAAGATAAAAGGTGACATTTAAAATTTTCAGGTAGTGACAAGTGGCGTTCCATAGAGATTAGTACTGTACTCCAGATTTTCACTCTATATGGTTTGGGGAATATAAGGAAATATATCCAAGTTTGTACATGATGTTAAGCTAGGTGATATAAAGATCAATTCAGTGAAGCTGTGCTCCCGGCGTGGAGCCTCATTCAATGGGTATGCTGGTTGTAGATTAACATTTAGCATTAAGAGTGCTTAATGTGCACCCAATGTGTCGATTGAGCAACACTCCACACTGGGAGTGCAATCTTGCTGAATTCACTCTATAGTGACTTGTGAAAGAACAGAAAATTGCAAAAGGGCATAGTTAGATTAAGCGAGTAGTTGGAACGGTGGCAGATAAGGTTTAACGTAACAAAGTCTGACACTTTGCACGTAAAAATGCCAGTGGGAATACAGTCGCAATGAGGAAACATTAGGAGGAGTAAATATACAAAGCGATTTAGGGGTCCCGATTATAACCCTACACGTCTGCCGGGAACCGTGCGTGGTAGGGGTTAAAATCCGAGTCAGTTGAATGATTCCAGATCTCTCCGTTCCCACCCAGCAACATTTTATCTTCACTGACTTCCAAGTCGGTCGATCCTCCCGCTGCAGGCAGGCAAAAGCCTCATGAATACCATGTGCATCGGTGTCCTATGATGTAATTCGGACCCTAACGTCAGTTAAACAAAAACAAATGGAAGTCCTGCCCGTTAGCCAGCCCGTTAGGGGGAACCAGGCGGGATTGCCTGCAGAGTGTATAAACTGCAGGTTTTAAAGTGGCCAAAAGCCACAGGTGCTCAGATCAGTTGTATATAAGTGTAACTGAGCTTGTTGTTTTCGGAATGTACTGGTAGTTGACTAATTGCTCATTTTGTGCACTCTGGCTTAGAAAGAAAGACTTGTATTTATAAAGCACCTTTCACAACCTCAGGACATCCCAAAGCACTTTACAGGTAATTAAGTTCTTTAGAAGTGTTGTAATAGTAGGGAAACACATCAACCATTTAGCACACAGACCAGATAATCTAATTTTTATATTGGTTGAAGATTAACTATTGGCTAGGACACCAGAGATAACTGCTTTTCTTCAAGATAGTACCATAGGATCATTTATGTATTCCTGGAAGAGCAGTTTAACATCTCATCCGAAAGATGGCACCTCAACTGTGGAGCACTCACTCAGTACTGCACTGGAGCGTCAGCTGAGATTATACGCTCAAATCTCTGGAGTGGAACTTGAACCCACAACCTTCGGGCTCAGAGGCATGAGTACAACCACTGAGCCACAGCTGGCACTTTGAATTTTAGGGACTCCTGGTATCTCACCCTCAAGAATCAGGAAAAGGCAGGGAAGGCAGTAGGTGAGGGTTCCTGCTTGCAGAACGCCTTACCCACCCAACAGGCCAAAGGTCTGTTTGAAAGACTTTGGGGGAAAAATTGGGTTGCAAAGCCCCGAGTGCCCAGGTGCGGCGCCGCTAACGACTCCCGCGAGATTCAGCGGGAGGTTGGCGGCGGCGGTAGTGCCCCGCAGCGCTGTGCCTCCGGCGATGACATCATCGCCATGCACAGCGCCCCACTCGCGCCCCCTGACCTACCGCCGGACGACATGTCCGACAGGATTAGGGTGCTGTTTTGTGGCCATGGCAGTGCAAATTAAAGGGCAGATGCCAGGCGGCCTTTTTTTTGGGCCGCCTGCTGTAATGTATGTAATGTATATATACCTTAAGGGAGAGAACTACTTTTACAGCTCCTGTATACTGTAGTACCAGCAGTGACCACACCTGTATATAAACCCTGAGTAGTGATCTGTACAGTTAGTTCTAGAGTAACCCTCATTCAGTAAACACCTGTTGAATCGTTCCCTGCAGTCTGATTATTGAAGGACACAACATTAAGATACACGGATATAACATTGGTGATGACGCAGATTCGAACCTACCTGCAACTCTGCATCACCTCCCAGGGATTCGCTCCTGGAGAACAGTGGAAGGAGGTCGAGCCCAGAAGCACGGGCGTCGACCACGGGCAACCGCCCAGTCATCCAGCGGAGATTTGAGCATCACAGGGGAGGCTGTCGAGAGCCAGGCTTGGCTTTCCAGTCACGGTGGTCCAGCGAAACGGGCTGGCAACAGGTGCTGCGCAGACCCTTCCCGGACAGCGGCGGCTAGAGCCCGACCGAGTGGCACAGAAAAAGGCCGAGCAGCGTCGACGGGGGAGAGAGAGAGGGCAGAGCGCACAGGGCGCAGCCGGTGTTCAGGACCGAGCGGCGTCAACGGGGAGATGAGAGCGAGCAGAGCGCAGCCAGTGTTCAAGGGCCAAGCAGCGTCAACGGGGGAGAGAGGCGCGCAGGAAAACGCGAGGCGCTGCCATTGCCACGAAGACCGCAGAGAGCGGCATTGGCAGCAGCGCAGGAGCAGCGCACGAAACCCACAGGGCATTGCCATTTGCCACGAGGACCGCCGAGAGCGGCGTTGGCAGCAGCGCGGGAGACGCCATTTTAAGCCGCAGCGGGGAAGAAAGGAAAGCGCAGGAGACGCCATTTAAAGCCGCAGCGGGGAAGAAAGGAAAGCGCGGGAGACGCCATTTTAAGCCAGTCTAACCACACCCAAAAATGCCGAAGAGTGGCAGTATCACAGCGTTCGACAATGAAGTCGAAGATTGGACGACATATGTCGAACGCATAGAAGTATACTGCAAGGCGAATGAAGTGCCAGATGACAAGAAAGCGCTGGTATTGTTGAATTCAATGGGTGCAAAAACGTATGGCTTACTACAAAACCTAGTAACCCCAGAGAAGCCAGTAGAAAAGGATTTTGAAAACATAGTGTCAATCCTACAGGACCACTTAAACATCACACCGCTGCTGATAGCAGAAAGATTTAAGTTTCACAAAAGGAACCAGCATAAAGATGAAAGTAATGCTGAGTATTTAACGGAACTGCACAAGCTATCGAAACACTGCCAGTTTGGAACGGGACTAGCAGATACTTTAAGGGACAAGTTTGTGTGTGGGCTTCACAGTGAAGGAACCCAGAAACGGCTTCGATCAGAAAAGGATCTTACGCTGGACCAGGCTTTCAGCATTGCAGTATCACACGAAGCAGCAGCACGGGGCACTGCAGAGATACAACGGAGACCACAAGAATATGGCACAAATGAAATGTCATACGGAACAGTGAAGTGCTATCACTGCGGCAGAACAACACATGACCATAATGATTGCTGGTTCAAGGACAAAGTGTGCAGACAGTGTGGAAAAGTAGGATACATAGCAAGAGTCTACAGGTCGGGAAAGAAAACCAGCAGCAAGAAATCTCCACAGGAGAAGTACAAGAAGGTACATAAGGTGACGGAGAGTAGTTCAGACGAACAGAAAAGTGATACAGACTCCGGAAGCAAGGAGCTGGGTTGTCTGAAACTACATAATGTGATCAAAACGGAGGATCACCAAACTATCTGGGTCACGCTCAAGATAGCAGGAGTCCAAGTGAAAATGGAATTGGACACAGGATCAGCCCTAACAGTCATAAACCGAAGGGACTACAAGCGGCTATTCTCACATATACACTTGGGAGATACAAAGATTGTCTTGAAGACGTACATGGGGCAAAAAGTCTACCTCAAAGGAAAAATAAGGGTGAACGTTATATATAACGGCAAGGAAACACCAAAAATGGACCTATATGTATTGCCAGATGGAGGACCGCCACTACTAGGACGTGAATGGATCCGGAAGATACAGCTAGATTGGCATTCCATACAAACACTGACTGTAGATGCCAAAAAGGATGACGACATCACACCTGGACGACTGTCAAAAATGCTAACTGATGCACAAGAAGTGTTCCAGGAGGGACTCTGAACACTAAAAGGCATAACAGCAACGATCAAAATAGAGGAAAATGCAAGCCCAAAGTTTTTTAAGGCCAGACCGGTACCTTATGCGATCCGCCCAGCCGTCGAAGCAGAGCTGGAAGGTTTGGAACGTTCAGGAGTACTGTCCAAAGTGGACTGGAGAGAGTGGGCTACACCCATCGTTCCTGTAATGAAGAGGCCGTTGAGTAATAC
This sequence comes from Somniosus microcephalus, assembly GCF_052327205.1. NCBI lineage: Eukaryota > Metazoa > Chordata > Chondrichthyes > Squaliformes > Somniosidae > Somniosus > Somniosus microcephalus. The sequence goes on from NC_140993.1 coordinate 73,666,093, forward strand.
GCCTGGGGAACCAAAGAAGGTTCGCATCTGTGGGGACTTTAAGGTGACAGTGAACCCAGTCCTTCACACTGTACAATATCCGCTTCCGCGGATGGAAGATATTTTCGCCTCGCTATCTGGAGGGAAACGCTTCACTAAGATCGATCTGGCCCAGGCGTACCTGCAAATGGAGGTAGAAGAAGCCTCGAAACAGTACCTCACGATCAACACTCATAAAGGTCTCTACCAATACAACCGGCTGGTGTTCGGGGTAGCATCAGCTCCGGCTATTTGGCAAAGGGCAATGGAACAAGTCCTGCAAGGGATTCCAGGGACCCAGTGTTATTTGGATGACACCCTGGTCACGGGCGAAAATGACAGTGATCACCTCGCCAACCTGGAGCAGGTGCTCACTAGATTGAAGGAATATGGGCTCCGAGCTAATCGCCACAAATGCGAGTTTCTCCAGAAGCAGATCTCGCATTGTGGCCACGTTATTGATAAAGAGGGGTTACATAAGTCCCCTGAAAAGATGGAGGCATTGTCAAGGCTCCAGCACCGGAAAATGTGTCACAACTGAGGTCGTTCCTCGGGCTGGTGAACTACTACCATAAGTTCTTGCCGAATTTGTCTGCCGTACTACACCCACTGAACACCCTACTGCAAACGGGTGTACCATGGAAGTGGAGTGACGAATGTAAATGAGCTTTCCAGAAGAGGAAAGCATTGATCACATCAAAAGAGGTGTTGGCTCATTTCAACCCAGCACTACCAATTTGGTTGGCATGTGATGCATCACCCTATGGCATTGGAGCGGTGCTGTTGCACAAATTCCCGGATGGCTCGGAGAGGCCAGTAGCCTTTGCGTCTCGGTCACTAACCTCAGCCGAGCATAACTACACCCAGATTGACAGGGAGGCCCTCAGCCTAGTGTGGGGAGTGAAAAAGTTCAATCACTATCTGCACGGGCAAAAGCAGGAACTAAGTGTCACAAAACATATTTGAAAGTTCTCTATCTGAATGCACGTAGCATTCGTAACAAAATAGACGAGTTAAAGGCACAAATAGCTACATATGGGTATGATCTTGTGGCCATTACAGAAACATGGCTACAGGGTGACAATGCCTGGGAATTAAACATACCAGGTTATTTAACAATCAGGAAGGACAGGCAGGAAGGAAGGGGAGGTGGGGTGGCTATGTTAATAAAGGAAGGAATCACTGTAATACAGAGAAATGATATTGGGTCAAAAGATCAGGATAATGAAACAGTTTGGGTGGAGATAAGGAATAATAAGGGGAAAAAAACACTAGTGGGCGTAGTATATAGGCCTCCGAACAGTCGCAACTCGGTTGGACGGAGTATCAATCAGGAAATAGTTGAGGCTTGTAATAAGGGAACATCTATAATTATGGGGGATTTTAACTATCATATAAATTGGACGAATCAAATTGGGCAGGGCTGCCTTGAGGATGAGTTCATTGAGTGTATTAGGGATGGGTTTCTTGAGCAGTATGTAACTGAACCAACCAGGGGGCAAGCAACCTTAGATCTGGTCCTGTGTAACGAGACAGGATTAATTAAAAATGTCCTAGTAAAGGATCCCCTTGGAATGAGTGACCATAACATGGTTGAATTCCATATTCAGTTAGAGGGTGAGGAGGTTGTATCTCAAACAAGCGTGCTAAGCTTGAATAAAGGAGACTATGAAGGTATGAGAGCGGAATTGAGTAAAGTGGATTGGGAAAATAGGTTAAAGGATAAGACGATACATGATCAGTGGTGTACATTTAAGGAGTTATTTTACAACTTCCAAAAAAAGTATATTCCACTGAGAAAAAAAGGGTGTAAAAGAAAAGACAGCCATCCGTGGCTAAGTAAAGAAATTAAGGATAGTATTCGACTAAAAACAAGGGCATATAAGGTAGCCAAATCTAGTGGGAGGATAGAGGATTGGGAAAACTTTAAAAGACAGCAAAAAATAACAAAAAGATTGATTAAGAAAGGGAAGATAGATTATGAAAGTAAATTAGCAAAAAATATAAAGACAGATAGTAAGAGTTTTTATAGTTATATAAAAAGAAAAAGGGTGGCTAAAGTAAATGTTGGTCCCTTAGAGGATGAGACCGGGAAATTAATGGTGGGAAATATGGAGATGGCAAAAACACTGAATGAATATTTTGTATCAGTCTTTACAGTAGAGGACACCAAGAATATCCCAACACTTGACAAGCAGGGGGCTATAGGGGGGGAGGAGATAAACACGATCAAAATCACTAAGGAAGTGGTACTCGGTAAAATAATGGGACTCAAGGCGGATAAATCACCTGGACCTGATGGCTTACATCCTAGGGTCTTGAGGGAAGTGGCGGTAGGGATTGTGGATGCATTGGTAATAATCTTCCAAAACTCCCTGGACTCAGCAAAGGTCCCGGCAGACTGGAAAACTGCTAATGTAACACCCTTATTTAAAAAGGGCAGTAGACAGAAGGCTGGAAACTATAGACCGGTTAGCCTAACATCTGTGGTAGGTAAAATTTTGGAGTCCATTATTAAGGAGACAGTAACAGGACATTTGGATAATCGTAATTTAATAAGACAAAGTCAGCATGGTTTTATGAAGGGGAAGTCATGTTTGACAAATTTGCTGGAGTTCTTTGAGGAAGTAACATATAGGGTGGATAAAGGTGAACCAGTGGACGTAGTGTATTTAGACTTCCAAAAGGCATTTGACAAGGTGCCACACAAAAGATTATTGCTTAAGATAGAAAATCACGGGATTGGGGGTAATATTCTGGCATGGATAGAGGATTGGCTATCTAACAGAAGGCAGAGAGTTGGGATAAATGGTTCATTCTCAGACTGGCAATCAGTAACCAGTGGTGTTCCGCAGGGGTCAGTGCTGGGTCCCCAACTCTTTACAATCTATATTAACGATTTGGAGGAGGGGACCGAGTGTAACACATCAAAGTTTGCAGATGATACTAAGATGGGAGGGAAAGTAGTGAGTGAGGAGGACATAAAAAACCTGCAAGGGGACATAGACAGGCTAAGTAAGTGGGCAGAGATTTGGCAGATGGAATACAATACTGGAAAGTGTGAGGTTATGCACTTTGGCAGGAAAAATCGTAGAGCAAGTTATTATCTTAATGGCAAGAAACTTGAAAGTACTGAAGTACAAAGGGATCTGGGGGTTCTGGTGCACGAAACTCAAAAGGTTAGTATGCAGGTGCAGCAAGTGATTAAGAAGGCCAATGGAATGTTGGCTTTCATTGCTAGGGGGATAGAATATAAAAATAGGGAGGTATTGCTTCAGTTGTACAAGGTATTGGTGAGACCGCACCTGGAATACTGCATACAGTTTTGGTGTCCATACTTAAGAAAGGACATACTTGCTCTCGAGTCAGTACAAAGAAGGTTCACTCGATTAATCCCGGGGATGAGGGGATGGACCTATGAGGAGAGGTTGAGTAGATTGGGACTCTACTCATTGGAGTTCAGAAGAATGAGAGGCGATCTTATTGAAACATATAAGATTATGAAGGGGTTGGATCGGGTGGATGCAGGGAGGATGTTCCAGATGATGGGTGAAACTAGAACTAGGGGGCATAGTCTTAGAATAAGGGGCTGCTCTTTCAAAACTGAGATGAGGAGGAACTACTTCACTCAGAGGGTGGTAGGTCCATGGAATATGCTGCCCCAAAAAAGCTGTCGAAGCTACATCATTACATAAATTTAAAACAGAAATGGACAGTTTCCTAGAAGAAAAGGGAATTAAGGGTTACGGGGAGCGGGCAGGAATTTGGACATGAGTCTAGGTAATGGCCCTATGGGTAGCGGAGCGGGCCCAGGGGCCGTGTAGCCTGATCCTGCTCCTGTTTCGTGTGTCTAATTCTGTTAGGTTCAGGAGATGGTTCTGTCATAGTGGATTGGCGGTTAGGATCAGATCAGCCATGATATTATTGAATGGCGGAGCAGGCTCGAGGGGCCAATTGGCCTACTCCTGCTCCTATTTCTTATGTTCTTATGTTCTTATGCTGACTGACCACCAAACACTTGTCTCCATCTTTAATCCAAAGAAGAGCGTTCCGGTTGTGGTGTATGTAATCTGTACCACCTTAAGAGACTACCTTAAGAGATGGACTACTTTCTCTTGGCTACTGTATATTGTAGTACCGGTGGTGACCACACCGGTATATAAACTCTGTGTAGTAATTTGCTAAGCAGTTCAGCCCTGACCTTCGATTAGTAAAGACCTGTTTAAGTTATTCTTGTTGTCTGTGTCCAGTGATTTAGAATAAGCATATCTGGGACACTCAGACTCAACACCGGTGATGACTGCGCAACGGCTACAAAGATGGTCCCTTTTTCTAGGGGCGCACCAATATGAAATCGAGTATAAGGGCACGAAACAGCATGGAAACGCTGACGGGCTATCACGCCTGCCACTGCCTACTGCGGAGGAAGCACCAGCAGTGGAACCTGTCGAAATATTTCATTCGACTATAATTGAATGCTTGCCAGTAACTAACGCTGGTATAGAGAAGGAGACCCGAAATGACCCGACACTGTCTCGGGTATATGATTTGACGGTGAAGGGATGGCCAGCACATGGCGACTCACTGTTACCAGCATTCTCATCCAGAAGAGAACAGCTGTCAGTATGCCAGGGGACCTTGATGTGTGGATCCCGAGTGGTAATTCCACCCAAGTTAGGGGAGAGAGTGCTCAATGAGCTTCACGAAGGTCATCTGGGAGGGGTGAAAATGAAAAGCCTTGCTAGGGCTTATGTGTGGTGGCCGGGGATCGATCAGCAAATCGAGGACCTGACAAAGAGCTGCTCAGGATGCCAGAAGGTCCAAAATGCACCACCACATGCCCCTCTACACCCATGGGAGTGGCCCTCATCTCCATGGCAATGGGTGCATATTGATTTTGCTGGTCCATTCATGGACTCAATGTTTTTACTAGCCATGGATGCGCACTCGAAATGGCCTGAGGTGATCAAAATGTCCTCCACCACCACGGAGAAAACTATTGCAGTCCTACGGACCATTTTTGCCAGGAAAGGCTTGCCAGAGCAGATTTGCTCTGATAACGGACCACAGTTTGTGTCCGAAGAGTTTCGAAGATTTATGAAAAGGAATGGGGTCAGGCATTCCACATCCGCCCCGTATCATCCAGCCACAAATGGATTGGCTGAGAGGTTCGTACAAACCTTTAAAAAAGCAGTAAAGGCCATGTGCGATGATGACATTCCACTGCAGCATAAAGTGGACAATTTCCTGTTAGCCTACAGAAATGCGACACATGCAGTCACCAACCAGGCCCCGGCCATGATGTTCTTTAACCGAAGGTTGAGACCTCGTCTGGATTTGCTCAGACCAAATGTATGAAGAGATGTTGAGAGTAAGCAATTCCAGCACATCAATGAGAAGCCGACAAGGAGCTTCAATGTAGGGCAACCAGTCTTGGCCCGCGACTACCGAACAGAGAAATGGCAACCAGGAACGATATGCACACGGCAGGGGCCACTAATGTACACAGTGGATGTTGGGGAGATCATTGTGAGACGCCATGCTGACCAGATCCTGGAGTCACAGGAACGAGTCAACCCCATGTCTCGGCCATGGTGAGGAACCCGACGTACAGGTCACATCTACCTCAGAAACAATAGCATTGGAAGCTGATGAATCAACTGACGACAGGGTGCTAGAATCGCCTCCGCACCAAGAGCGAGACACTCGGGAAAGGCGTTATCCAGAAAGAATCAGGAAGCCTCCCCAGAGACTGAATATATGAATGGACTATTTTCATATAACATTGTATATTAAAAATGTTAATTGTTAAATGAGTTTTATGGTACTGTTAATCTAAAAGGAGAGGAATTGTAATTAATGTAATGTATATATACCTTAAGGGAGAGAACTACTTTTTACAGCTCCTGTATACTGTAGTACCGGCAGTGACCACACCTGTATATCAACCCTGAATAGTGATCTGTACAGTTAGTTCTAGAGTAACCCTCATTCAGTAAACACCTGTTGAATCGTTCCCTGCAGTCTGATTATTAAAGGACACAACATTAAGATACACGGATATAGCAGCTGCCAGCATTTGCCCCCTTCACGGTAGAAGACACTAAAAGCATCCCAATAATGGATAATCAAGGGGCTAGTGGGGTGGGGGGTGGCGGAACTTAAAACAATCACCATCATTAGAGAGAAAGTACTAGGCAAGCTAATGGGACTAAAGGTGGACAAGTCCCCTGGACCCGATGGCCTGCATCCTACAGGCTTAAAATAGGTGGCTGCAGAGATAGTGGATGCATTGGTTGTAATCTACCAAAATTCCCTGGATTCTGGAGAGGTCCCAGTGGACTGGAAAACCACAAAGGTAACGCCTCTATTTAAGAAAGGAGGTAAATAGAAAGCAGGCAACTATTGACCAGTTAGCCTAACATCCGTCATTGGGAAAATGCTGGAGTCCATCATTAAGGAAGTGGTAGCAAGACATTTTGAAAATCATGATATAGTCAAGCAGAGTCAGCATGGTTTAATGACAGGGAAATCATGTTTGACAAATTTGCTGGAGTTCTTTGAGGATGTAACGAGCAGGGTGGATAAAGGGAAACCAGTAGATGTAGTGTGTTTGGATTTCCGGAAGGCATTCAATAAGGTGCCACATAAAAGGTTATTACACAAGATAAGAGCTCACAGGGTTGAGGGTAATATATTAGCATGGATGGAGGATTGGCTAACTGACAGAAAAGAGATCGGAATAAATGGGTCATTTTCAGGTTGGCAAAGTGTAACTAGTGGGGTGCCGCAGGGATCAGTGCTGGGGCCTCAACTATTTACAATCTATATTAATGACTTGGATGAAGGGACCGAGTGTAATGTAGCCAACATTTGCTGATGATACAATGATAGGTGGGAAAGCAAATTGTGTGGAGGACGCAAAGAATCTCCAAAGGGACATAGGTAGGCTAAGTGAGTGGGCAAAGATCTGGCAGATGGAGTTTAATGTGGGAAAATGCGAGGTTATCCACTTTGGTAGGAAAATTTAAAAAGCCAATTACTGTATTATTTAAATGGGGAGAGATTACAAAATGCTGAGGTACAGAGGGATCTGGGGGTCCTTGTACATGAATCACAAAAAGCTAGCCTGCAGGTACTGCAAGAAATTAGGAAGACAAATGGAGTGTTGGCCTTTATTGCAAAGGGAATGGAATATAAAAGTAGGGAAGTTCTGTTACAACTGTACAGGGCGTTGGTGAAACCACACCTGGAGTACTGCGTACAGTTTTGGTCTCCTTATTTAAGGAAGGATAAAGTTGCATTGGAGGCAGTTCAGAGAGGTTCACGAGGTTGATTATGGAGATGAAGGGGTTGTCTTATGAAGAAAGGTTGAGCAGGTTGTGCCTATATTTATTGGAGTTTAGAAGAATGAGAGGGGATCTTATTGAAACATATAAGATTCTGAAGGGGCTTGAGAGGGTAGATGCAGAGAGGATGTTTCCTCTCATGGGGGAATCTAGAACTAGGGGACATAATTTCAGAATAAGGGGACACCCATTTAAATCGGAAATGAGGAGGAATTTCTTCTCTCAGAGGGTCGTGAATCTTTGGAATTCTCTTCCCCAGAGAGCTGTGGAGGCTGGGTTATTGAATATATTTAAGGTGGAGATAGACAGATTTTTGAAAGGTAATGGAATCAAGGGTTATGGGGAGCGGGCAGGGAAGTGGAGTTGAGGTCTAGATCAGATCAGCCATGATCTTATTGAATGGCGGAGCAGGCTTGAGGGGCCAAATGACCTGCTCCTGCTCCTACGTCTTAGGTTTTTATGTTCTTCCGCTTCTTCATGCGGGGTGCCGGCCGCGATCGCTCAGCCCAGCACTCCTCTTGAGTGCCGGGCTGTTTTCCCGGCACCCTGCTCCCCGGTGGTCTAGCAGGACCCCGGTGCGTGCTGCGCTGGGCCCCTCCCCTTTAATCAGGGGAGGGAGGCCTGAAGTACCGCGACACTACATACGATGCACGTGGCGCTGTTGCATGTAGCACCGCGATATTGAATGGTAGCGCCCCAGGAAGGAGAGGGAGCGCTTCCAATAGCGCCCCACCTCCTGCTTGGGGCACTACCACTCAATTTATGGTGCTGGGGCGCTGGGGCGCTAACCTTTTTGGGGCACTAAGTTAGCGTCCCAAAGGGGGCGCGACCAAATTTTTCCCCCTTTAGATTCACTTACCACTTTGGTGAATAATAGGAGCTAAACTAACAGTGAAGCTGCCTGGATCTCTTAAATTAATATCTAAAGGGAGTTGTGATAATAATCTTATCTCAGATCTGTGTGCTCTGCCAGGTAACCTCAGGAGAGGGGATCACACATTTTGGAGGGCAGCACATACTGAATGAAAGATTTATTCTGTGTGGCAGATAAAATCCAATCACCAGGAGCAAGATTCTTTAAAATACAGGCTACAATCTGTCTCGTAATAATGTTTGATGTGAAGCTTCTTGCTCCCTGTTTGAACATCCATCTTAGTTTGAAGTTTTGAAGCAGTTTGGTAAATTGTACGCAGGTGGGATAGACAACAAGACATCGCGATATAATCAGGATTGGCTGCTGTTCCCTGTTATCGGCAACTATTACCTAACAATCACTGTCAAAATTTATACACGAATGTTCTCGATGGGTTTTTCTGCACCGTACATTTTTAGTATATGGGAGTTTTATGATTTTCAGTTTCAGTAGGAACGCTTTGATTCTGTGTCTCAGAAAACTTGCCTGCAAGATATAAAGACAGCAGATAACATCATTACCAAGTTTATTGTGGCAGCAGTTGGAGGCATGTATGTAAAACTCACTCTAGTATCTGAATACGCTTCCTGTCGAACCAATCCTATGCATGAAATTGGAAAAATATTTATATTTTTTCTTGCATTTGGGGTGAAAAATCAATTGAATTTTAACAGATTTCTTGTCATAAATCCAGGGCCCTTGCTCTGGAGTTTTCTATTAGAATTGATTAACCTATAGAATAAACACAACAGCTACTCAATATATTGGAAGTGAAAGCTGGGAATGCAGCATACTATTTTTGTCGTTAAAAAAGGTAAGGGTTAAATCCAGCTTCGATGCACACGCAAAGCAGGCGGTAAGGAATCGGCTGTTGGGACCCGAGTGCCATTACATAAGAACATAAGAAATAGGAGCAGGAGTAGGCCATTTGGCCCTTTGAGCCTGCTCCGCCATTCAATAAGATCATGGCTGATCTTTTAGCTAAACTCCACCTTCCCGCATTATCCCCATATCTCTTGGTTCCCTTAGTATCCAAAAATCTCTATCTTGAATATATTAAACGACTGAGCATCTACCCTTTGGGGTAGAGAATTCCAAAGTTCACAACCCTTTCCATTGGAGTCAATGGAGAGGAAAATCGGGCGGTGTGTATAATGGACGGCCGATCTGCTACTGTCTATTTTGAGCCCCCCACCGAAGCTGAATTTCACCCCCCATAATGTTAAGTGCTATATTTTGCTCTTTGCAGTCGGGTAGCAGTGGAACGGGACTTCCACCCACCTCTTCAACCCCCTCAGTAACCTGACTCATTTTTCTAATTCTGGGTTAATTAGATATGGTGCAGTGTGAGCTCCCGGTGAGATATCCTCCACCCAAAGGTAGCCCACCATTGCAACAACATCTGCTTGCATTTATATAGTGCCTTTAATGTAGTAAAACATCTCAAAGCGCTTCACAAGAGTTATCAAACATAATTTGACACCAGGCCACATAAAGAGATATTAGGGCAGATTACCAAAAGCTTGGCCAAATAAGTAGGCTTAAAGGAGTGTCCTAAAATGGGAGAGAGAATTAGAGAGGCGAAGTGGATTAGGGAAGGAATTCCAGAGTTTAGGACCTTGGCAGCTGAAGGCACGGCCATCGATGATGCAGCGATGAACATCGGGGATGTGCAAGAGGCCAGAATTGAAAATCAACAGAGGGAAATCAGATGGTGCCTCAGTGAGACAACTCAAAGAGGTGGAGGGTGCACTTAAGGGGGCTGAAGAGACCCTAGTAAGAATCTCAGATGAAGATTTTGTAGGTCTTGGTCAAGAACATGTCCTACAAAGGTAGATCGACCCCTTGAGATCCTGGGCCCTAGTTCCCTGGTGACATTTGCAGTGCCGATCGGGAAGGGGTGGCCAGTAAGTGTCCCAGACAGGGTGGGGACAGAGGCAGGGGGAGGGAACTTATGAATGGGACAGGGAGGTGGCAGTACCCTATACCACTTGATTCTGCCCCTAATATGCCACGTTTTTCATTATAACTTCCTTAGTAACCTGGTCACTTTTGAAGCCACCATGCAACAGGCATTCAGCATTGTAGGAAAGGCACAATGAGATCCACCGGTTAGATCCCAAAGAAAGGCAAACAATCAATAGTGGCACAATTGAGTGGTAAATCGACATTAGTAAGCTTTGTTTCTCCATCAGACCTGGACAATTTGTTTTGCCCCTTTAAGTCACTGCAGGTGACAGGCACGTACAGCAGCTGCCATTTCCTTCCACCCCTTGTCCCCATAAAGTCTAGCTCACCAGTGCAACCGATATGTATTAGAAATGCATTGAAAAAGAACATGAGCTAAAGATTCAGTGGCCTGCGCCACCAGTTTGCGCCCAAAGAGGGCTTTTGCGCCACTGTGCAAACCTACCGCCATATTTAGCGGGGCGCTAATGGCGGCGTTAGCCAGTAGCGCTGCGCCGCCACCGATGACGTCATCGGTGTGTGCAGCGCCCCGCTATCGCCCCGCTGGCCATATTTGGTTGCTGCCGCCTCCCCCGCGCCAGCCGCTAACAGCGATCGGTACACGGGGCCTACCTGTGCCGGTAGTGGGCGAGTTAAGGTGGAGGTGCGGCCGGCCGCTTTTTCGGCGGCCGCCTGCCCGCACCTCCTTCCCCGGCCTCCTACACCCCCCCCCCCCCCGCGGCATTGCCGGCTGTTTCCAGAGAGCCCGGCACTTCTCCTTGGTGCCGGGCTCATTTGCCGGCACTCGCGAGCGGGGATCGCGCTGTTGCAGGCACCTCCCCCTTAAGAATGAGAGGAAGGCCTGCAGTACCGCAGGCTGTCGTGCCGCAGCGGGTGGCGCTGCGGCACTTTACACACCGATATTCAGTTTCAGCGCCCCAAGCGGGGCACCGAAACCCTTGTTTAGCGGCCGGCTTCCACTTGGGGCGCTGAAACTGAATTTCCCGCTGGCGCAAGTGGCTCCGCGTGCAGCGGTAATTCCGGCGCCCAGGCGAGCTGGGCGCCCCTAACTGAATTTCTAGGCCCATGTTTCTAACATTGCTACACACAGCAGCATTTCTTCCACTGATACGCCTTAGGCGCGATCTTATAAGAACAAACTCTGCCATACCATTATGAATTATTATTGCCCATCCTTGTGAGTTTGCTGAGTAAAATTTCCAACTTATGGGCTGCTTTTGCTGCTTGGCCACGCTCACTGGGAACTGAGCTGAGAACGCCCAAATATTTCATTAAACCCACACAGTCAACAGGGAGAAAAAACACTTTCCTTCCATCAGTCTGGATTGGATTTCAATTCAGGTCCCAGGGGTGACAGGAAAGTGTTCCAATTCATTGCTCCATTAAGTTACCTCCAACCCCACCCTTGCTGGTTGCTCCCAATTTATAACATATGCTTCACTGTCTGGTCTCACAAGAAGATTCTGCCAGCTGAATTTTCTATTTTATACCAGTTGCCTGTCATTAGGAAATACCTGAATGAACTCCAGTTTTTCTTTCTCTCCTACTGCATCAGCTAAAAACTTATCCATGTCAGCTGGATACCAAATTTGCAAATCTGAACTGAAAAATCTCCAAATTAAAACGCAATTCAAAAACTGGTCCAAGTTGTTTTCTTTCATGTCACACAGGCCTTTGTATATTAGGAATGACTGAAGTTTTTACCTAACAAGACTACTGGTCTGATCAAAGTAATGCCAAATTTCAGTCCAAATCATTTGGAACATACTGACACAACAGAAACATGTCTGGAACTGCAGCTTTGCTTCCTAAGAAGTAGGCCTTAGGCCCTGCTCCCAGCCCCTGTCTGATCAGAATATTAGAGAGACATAGGCAGTTAATAGGCAGGACTGATAGGAAAGTCCCTTCTGACTGCTGTCCAAAAACAGCAGCCAGAGGCCCTATTTGTGATAGATATTACTTTTGTTGCAGGCTGTCAAGCCTGCGACAAGAGCCAACTTTCCTTCTTCATGTCCAGGTGCTAGGCCCTGCCACAGCACTGAAACGGCATGAATCAAACTCACAAATGACATCATCTGTAACTGTGACTGTGGTGCACTAAAGCTCTTTGTCCTTCTCAACCTCTCTATAGCCTTTGACACGATCAACCATGCCATCCTCGCCCAACGCCTCTCCTCCATTGTATAGCTGTGAGACTGCCCTTGGTTCCAGTGTTACCCATCCAATCATAGCCAAAGCATCTCCAACAATGGAGATCAAAGCAGAACCACTGCTCCCATTTTTTCGAACAGCAGGTGCTGGTAATGGTTCTGCTGTTGCCAGTTACAACTCCTCCAGACCCATCCGTTGTTCCTTTACTTGTCCCATTACCACCCGCTTTTGCCTTGTACCATCATCCCTTGTGTCATTTAATCAATCCTGCCTTCCACCCTATCACAGACCTTCCCTTTGGTTCTTCTTAGACTGGGTATTATGTAACGAGAAAGGATTAATTAGCAATCTTGTTGTACGAGGCCCCTTGGGTCTGAGCGATCATAATATGATCGAATTCTTCATTAAGATGGAGAATGAAGTAGTTGACTCAGAGACTAGAGTCCTCAATTTAAATAAAGGAAACTACAATGGTCTGAGGAGCGACTTGGGTAGGATTGATTGGGGAATGGCACTCAAAGGGTTGACGGTGGATAGGCAATGGCAAACATTCAAAGACCGAATGGATGAGCTACAGAATTTGTTCATCCCAGTTTGGCATAACAATAAAACAAAAAAGGTGACTCAACCGTGGCTAACAAGGGAAATTAGGGATAGCATAAGATCCAAGGAGACGACATATAAATTGGCCAGAAAAAGCAATAATCCTGAGGATTGGGAGCAGTTTAGGATTCAACAAAGGAGGACAAAGGGATTAATTAAAAAAGGGAAAATAGAATATGAGAGTAAGCTTGCAGGGAACATAAAAACTGACTGTAAAAGCTTTTATAGATATGTGAAAAGAAAAAGATTGGTGAAGTCAAGCGTAGGTCCCTTGCAGTCAGAATCAGGGGAATTTATAATGGGAAACAAAGAAATAGCAGACCAACTAAATTCATACTTTGGTTCTGTCTTCACGAAGGAGGACACAAATAACCTCCCAGAGATGCCGGGGAACATAGGGCCTGATGAAAGGGTGGAACTGAAAGAAATCAGTATTTGTAGGGAAATGGTGTTACGAAAATTGATGGGACTGAAGGCCGATAAATCCCCAGGGCTTGATAATCTACATCCCAGGGTACTTAAGGAATTGGCCCTAGAAATAGTAGATGCATTGCTGGTCATCTTCCAGAACTCGATAGACTCTGGAACAGTACCCATGGATTGGAGGGTAGCTAATGTTACCCCACTATTCAAAAAAGGTGGTCGAGAAAAAGCGGGGAAATATAAACCGGTAAGCCTGACATCTGTAGTGGGGAAAATGCTAGAATCTATTATAAAAGATGTAATAGCAGAGCACTTGGTAAGCAGTGACAGGATCGGACAAAGTCAACATGGATTTACAAAAGGTAAATCATGCTTGACTAATCTACTGGAATTTTTTGAGGATGTAACTGGTAAAATAGATAAGGGAGAACCAGTGGATGTGGTGTAATTGGACTTTCAGAAGGCTTTCGATAAGGTCCCACATAAGAGATTAGCATGCAAAATTAAGGCACATGGGATTGGGGGCAAGGTATTGACTTGGATAGAGAACTGGTTGGCGGACAGAAGGCAGAGAGTTGGAATAAACGGGTCGTTTTCCGAGTGGCAGGCAGTGACTAGCGGGGTACCGCAAGGATCGGTCCTAGGACCCCAGCTGTTCACAATATATATTAATGATCTGGACGAGGGAATTGGATGTAATATCTCCAAATTTGCAGACGACACAAAGCTGGGTGGGAGGTTAAGCTGTGAGGAGGATGTCGAGAAACTCCAGTACGATTTGGACAGATTGGGTGATTGGGCAGAAACATGGCAAATGCACTATAATGTGGATAAATGTGAGGTTATCCACTTTGGTGGCAAAAACAGGAAGGGAGATTATTATTTGAATGGGAGAAGGGGAAGTGCAAAGAGACCTGGGTGTTCTTGTGCACCAGTCGCTGAAGGTAAGCATGCAGGTGCAGCAGGCGGTTAAGAAGGCAAATGGTATGTTGGCCTTCGTAGCAAGAGGGTTCGAGTACAGGAACAAGGATGTCTTGCTACAGCTGTACAGGGCCTTGGTGAGACCGCACCTTGAGTATTGTGTGCAGTTTTGGTCGCCTTATCTGAGGGAGGACATTCTTGCCATGGAAGGAGTACAGCGAAGATTCACCAGGCTGATACCTGGGATGGCAGGAATGACGTATGAGGAGAGATTGTGTCGATTGGGCTTATACTGACTGGAGTTTAGAAGATTGAGAGGGGATCTCATTGAAACCTATAAAATTCTGTCAGGCCTGGACAGACTAGATGCAGGAAGGATGTTTATGATGGCTGGGGAATCCAGAACCAGGGGTCATAGTCTAAGGATAAGGGGTAAGCCATTTAGGACTGAAATGAGGAGGAATTTCTTCACCCAGAGAGTGGTGAACCTGTGGAATTCTCTGCCACAGAGGGCGGTGGAGGCCAGTTCATTAAATATATTCAAAAAGGAGTTGGATATATTTCTTAAGGCTAAAGGGATCAAGGGATATGGGGAGAAGGCAGGGACATGGTACAGAATTTGGATGATCAGCCATGATCTCATTGAATGGCGGAGCAGGCTCGAAGGGCCGAATGGCCTACTCCTGCTCCTATCTTCTATGTTTCTATGTTTCATCCCCTCCCCCCTTTCCCAGCCTCTGTCCTTGCCGGTCCAAGCTTTTAGTCCCCCTATTCCTTCTTCGACTCGGTATAATTTTTTGTCTGATTATGCTTCTGTGAAGCACCTTGTGAGATTTTCCTACATTAAAAATGTTGTATAAATGAAAGTTGTTCAGCTTAGTTTGTGACCTCTCCCATTGGTTAATTTGGTAACGTTCAACATGTAACTCAGCCATACATATCAAAAGGTTCCAAATACAATTCCCATTCTGGCGTGAGTTAGCTCAGCTCAGCCAGGGCAATGATGAAGAAACTATAATTGGCTTCAGCACTCCTGGACCCGGAGGATGAAAATGAGAGAATCCCCACTCCTGATCTTTATCCAAAGTCCCATGCTTTAAAGTATGGATGGGAGGCAAGGTTAGGATCAGGTTTTGCTGCAATGCCTCCCTATGAGTAAACAACCCTTGCCCAAACACAAGGGAAGAAAGATTTGTGTGAACAGCAACCAGGAAATTGGATGGCAATGTTTCTCCTCAGTCCACACTGGATTTGTGCCCTGACCCACTTTCTGTTTAGACTGTAAACTCATTGGGGGTAATTTTGACTTTAGGCGACAGTGTAAAACAGGTGATATCGATTCAGTCGCCCAGTATACATCTCTCCTGATTTTCATTTCTATTGTGGAAATGAAAATTTGGGAGCGATGTATAACTGCCAGCTGAAACAATATCGCCCGTTTTACACTGTCATCCAAAGTCAAATTTACTTCACTCCTGCTGATTTTCAGCAGGACCCAATTACATATCCAGAATGCTAATGAGGGCATTTAACAGACCCGATGAAGTTTATAATAATGATTAGAGTTCTAATTTAAAGCGGCAAAAGGAAGAAAGTTGTAATGCACTTTTAATTCCACATTTTTGTCTTTTGCACCTTCTGGTGTAATGCACACTAGACTGCATTTGGAAGAAAAAACTGATACACCAGACTATAGTGGCAATCTGAACCTGACAGCACATTGAATTTTGGCAGGCATTATGAGATCACTTCCAGGAAATAATTTTGTACCATCTTTCTTTGCACCAGCTGCAGTATAACTGCAGCCCGTGAAAAGCGGCATTTTTCAGCTTTTTTTAGATCTGGCAAAGATATGGCTGCTTCATCATCATGTCACCAATATTAAAAATGTAACTAGCATTGGAACCCCACTGATCTGCACTTTGCTTGATCCAAAAAACAATGTGTCACCAATGGTCTGACTCAGAGCAGTGGGAGGCATTCCAGGAGAAGATCCGGAGGGTTCAGACCAAATATGTGCCCTTAAAGAAAAAAAGGTGGGACTAACAAATCTAGAGCCCCCTGGATGTCTAGGGACATGCAGGGTAGGATAAAGAAAAAAAGGGAGGCGTATGACAGATACCGAGGGCTAAATATTCCAGAATCTTTAGAAGAGTATAGAAAGTGCAGGGGTGCAATTAAAAAGGATATTAGGAAAGCAAAGAGAGAGCATGAAAAACTCTTGGCAAGTAAAATCAAGGAAAAGCCAAAGATGTTTTATAAATATATTAAGAGTAAAAGGATAGCTAAAGAAAGGGTAGGGCCTATTAGAGATCATGAGGGGAATCTGTGTGTGGAGGCGGGAGACGTTGGTAGGGCTCTTAATGAATACTTTGCGCCTGTTTTCACAAAGGAGAGGGGCGAAGCAGACATTGTTATCAGGGAGAAGGAGTGTGAAATATTAGATGAAATAAACATAGTGAGAGAGGAAGTATTAAGGGATTTAGCAGCTTTAAAAGTGGATAAATCCCCAGGCCCGGATGAAATGTATTCCAGGCTGTTAAGCGAAGCAAAAGAGGAAATAGCAGAGGCCTGACCATCATTTCCCAATCCTCTCTGGCTTCAGGTGTGGTGCTGGAGGACTGGAGGACTGCTAATGTGGTACCCTTGTTTAAAAAGGGAGAAAAGGATAGACCGAGTAATTGCAGGCCAGTCAGCCTAACCTCGGTGGTGGGAAAATTATTGGAAAGAATTCTGAAGGACAGGATAAATCTTCATTTAGAAAGACACGGATTAATCAATGATAGTCAGCACGGATTTGTTAAGGGAAGGTCATGTCTGACAAACTTGATTGAATTTTTTGAGGAGGTAACAAGGAGGGTAGATGAGGGTAGTGCGTTTGATGTAGTGTATATGAACTTTAGCAAGGCTTTTGATAAGGTTCCACATGGCAGACTGGTCACGAAGTTAAAAGCCCATGGGCTTTTTGTGCTATATATCAATGATCTAGACTTGAATATAGGGGGTATGATTAAGAAGTTTGCAGATGATACTAAAATCAGCTGTGTGGTTGATACTGAAGAAGGAAGCTGTAGACTGCAGGAAGATATCAATAAATTGGTCAGGTGGGCAGAACAGTGGCAAATGGAATTCAATCCAGAGAAGCGTGAGGTAATGCATTTGGGGAGGGCTAACAAGGAAAGGGAATACACATTAAATGGTAGGACACTGAGTAGTGTAGAAGAACAAAGGGACCTTGGCGTGTATGTCCACAGATCCCTGAAGGTAGCAGGCCAGATAGTTAAGGTGGTTAAGAAGGCATACGGAATGCTTGCCTTTATTAGCAGTGACATAGAATACAAGAGTAGGGGGGTTATGCTTCAACTGTATAAAACACTAATTAGGCCTCAGCTAGAGTACTGCATGCAGTTCTGGTCACCACATTACAGGAAAGATGTGATTGCACTAGAGAGGGTACAGAGGAGATTTTCAAGGATGTTGCCGGGAGTAGAGAATCTTAGCTATGAGGAAAGACTGGATAGGCTGGGTCTGTTTTCCTTGGAACAGAGGAGGCTGAGGGGAGATCTTATTGAGGTGTATAAAATTATGAGGGGCATCAATAAAGTGAATACAGAGGACCTATTTCCCTTAGCAGAGGGGTCAAAAACCAGGGGGCACAGATTTAAAGTAATTGGTGGAAGGTTTAGAGGGGATTTGAGGGGAATTTTTTTCACCCAGAGGGTTGTGGGGGTCTGGAACTCACTGCCTGAAAGGGTGGTAGAGGCAGAAACCCTAACCACATTTAAAAAGTACTTGGCTGTGCACTTGTGATGCTGTAACCTGCAGGGCTACGGACCAAGAGCTGGGAAGTGGGATTAGGCTGGACAGCTCTTTGTTGCCCAGTGTGGACACGATGGGCCGAAATGGCCATTTCTGTGCTGTAACTTTCTATGATTCTATGATTCCATTCTCACACCACTCTAAAGCAGCTACAAGTTTCAAACCCTAATACAATAGAAGCATCGGATGAGTCGAAGGGTGAAATGGAACTGTGGACCAGGGTTCGACCCGAAATGTTGACTCTGTTTCTCTCTCCTCGATGCTGCCTGACCTGCTGAGTGTTTCCAGCACTTTCTGTTGTTATTACAAGTTTCAAACCGATGCCTGCAGTAAACCAATGCCTTTGTAGTCTTAGAATCATAGAAATTTACAGCACAGAAGGCCATTTGGCCCATCGTGTTTGTGCCGGCCGAAAAAGAGCTATCCAGTCTAACCCCACTTTCCAGCTCTTGGTCCGTAGCCTGGTAGGTTACAGCACTTCAAATGCATATCCAAGTATTTTTACATGCGGTGAGGGTTTCTACCTCTACCACCCCTTCAGGCAGTGAGGTCCAGACCTCCACCACCCTCTGGGTGAAATTTATTTTCTTCAACTCCCCTTTAATCCTTCTACCAATTACTTTAAATCTACCCCCCCCTGGTTATTGACCTCTCTGCTAAGGGAAATAGGTTGTTCCTATCCACTCTGTCTAGGCTCCTCATAATTTTATACACCTCTATTAAATCTCCCCTCAGCCTCCTCTGTTCCAAAGAAAACAACCCCAACCTATCCAATCTATCCTCATAGCTAAAATTCTGGCAACATCCTCGTAAATCTCCTCTGTACCCTCTCTAGTGCGATCACAGCCTTCCTGTAATGTGTGTGGCCAGAACTGTACACAATACTCTGGCTGCAGCCTAACTAGTGTTTTATACAGTTCTAGCATAGCCTCCCTGCTCTTATATTCCGTGCCTCGGCTAATAAAGGAAAGTATCCCATACACCTTCTTATCCATCTTATGTACCTGTCCTGCAACTTTCAGGGATCTGTGGACATGCATTCCATGGTCCCTCTGTTCCTCTACACTTCTCAGCAACCTACCATTTATTCCCTTGCCTTGTTTTCCCTCCCCAAATACATTACCTCATACTTCTCCGGATCGAATTTCATTTGCCATTTTCTGCCCACCTGACCAGTCCATTGATATCACTAGCAACCACATGGCCAATTTTTGTATCATCTGCAAACTTCTTAATCATGCCCCTTACATTGAAGTCTAATTCATTGTACGACGAAGATGTAAGATTCGCAAAATTCCCACATTTTCCCCAAAGATATTAATAAAAGGGACCCTGCATGGACATTTTAAAAAGGGTACCCAAAGATGGCGTCCGCACCTCGTGACCAAAAGCCTGCAAGATTTTAAAAGCTTGGACTCTGTGGCAGCACAAGCAGCTTTTGGGGAAATCGAAACCTAAAATGCAGTTTCTGTGAAAAAGGACTTTGTATTTTGGAAAGCAGACACAGAACATTGAATATGCATTAAGCCAGATCGTAGACAGATCAAAACCAGTTAGGCCTATACTTGAGGTCATCAGGTTGTCTGCATAAATAATCAGAAACAGCTTAAGGAAGCCATCGAGGCTGGACAGGCCGATTAGAATGCATTAATAACAATACAGCTCGGACATCAGGCCATTAGATGCGTTAAACGGCCATCTAAAAACAGTTAGTTTAGATTGCTACAATCATTTAAACCAGCCCGCCAAAATTGGAACAATGAACTAACCTGATTTGGCGCGCAGATAAGGGGCTATCGTAAGGAGTATAACTGCAGGCCCCGGGTAGCAATCGCTCTCTTGCTCTTGCCCTTGTCCCTGCTCTCGTGGCTCTGGCCTCTTGGGCTGCTGCTCGCACTCATGCCCTGGCCTCGTGGCGGGTTCTCTCCTCGCTCCCCGTAGCAGAATTTCAGTAACTAAGGACACCATACCAATTGCAGGGGAGGGAAACGAGACCCAAGTCCATAGCCATCCAGGACGCCCAGGCCGCAAAAGGGGCGAGACGAAAGTGAGTAGGCAGTTCAGGACTTGTATAGTAACTGAACGAGATGAGACGAAAGAAGACGAAGAAGACGGTAACAACTCGATAAGGGCAGAGCAGGGCAGCGAAAAATGTATTGATGAGGCCAAGCGTCTAGTTATAAGCTGGCGCTTGGCGAGACGAACATTCCTTGTTGAACACTGCGAAAATGCAGGTGGCCACGCCACGACGAATATACTGGTGTTCTTAAGCTTGGGTAGGAAAATCTAGGCAGTTAAAACTGCCAACTGCCCTGCAGGCACAACGTTGCCACCGACGACCGCCCGAGGGAGAAGAAGAGGAGAACCCATCACGACGAGACGACGACGGCAGCGGAGGGGAAGAAGGTGTGTTGCAGCAGCAGATCCAGCACTACGCCCCTGAAGACCACGTGGCGACAGGTACTTAAGAGGACAGAGAACCAAACCTCAAAACCTGCACTCGTTAACAGTTGGCTTTTGCTTTGGATTGGTGAGCACGAATTCTGGCCCCTCATAGCTTATTCTAGTTAGGTGTAGGGGGTGGGATAAGGATAAGGGGATTGTTAATATAGTTTGTTTTCCCTCGATGTGCCATGTGTTCCCTATTCCCTGTATAAGTATAGTTTTTGTATTTGCCTGTATTTTAATACTAGTAACTTCTCGTAAGACTGTGTTAATTTCTGGTTTAATAAAATCTTGGTTTTCTCACATCCAAACCACCTGTCTACTCGAGTTTTCTGTATCGCCGCCTGTACCTAAGTCCGGTGTCTAGAACCCAGGGGCGTGGGAGCGATTCGAACCGCTCACAAAAAGTCAGAGGCATAACTGACTGGGCGCATGCGGCACACCCGCCACCCCCTACAAAGAGCAAGGGACCGAGTACTGGACCCTGCGGAACCTCACTGGAAACAGCCTTCCAGTCACAAAAACACCCGTCGACCATTACCCTTTGCTTCCTGCCACTGAGCCAGTTTTGGATCCAACTTGCCACTTTCCTTTCCCATGGACTTTTACTTTTCTGATCCATCTGCCATGTGGGAACTTGTCAAAAGCCTTGCTAAAATCCAAGTCAGAAAATAAAAAAATGTTCAGATTCACAATGCTGCAAATGAAAAGGTCTAAAGTGGTTCAAAAGTCACAGCTTACCTAACTGGGTTTGTGTACTTCAGATGTTTTTTAAAAGTTTTTTTTTAAGTTTACTGAAGTGGCTTCCAGCATTTGCCAGACCATCTAGTGTCAATGTGCCAAACAAATATCTGCCAAGGACACTATGGTTTGATGTTGCAATCTGTGTTCCAGTACTCTAAACATCACAAATATAAGACCTGGATAAGTGCCTCAAATGGGATGGAAACTTACTTATTCCTCTCTCTTTATTATATTAATATTTCAACCATGGGAAATTAAAACAGGCTCTGAATAACCATCAGAAATACCTGACTGCAGACCAGTGAACAAAGTCACTGGTTTGTCATTTTCATGATAAAATGGACAGAATCACAGCATTTGATTCCCAAAACATCACCAAAAATCCTGGAAAAATCCCAGAAATTCCACATAATAAATCTCAATTTGGCTTTTTCAGTCGCCACAAACCAGTGACCCTAATTATAAACAAGTGGAATCGCAGAATGCAAACCGTAAAACACCTCGGAAAATCCTGCAATCCCATCTAACAAAAACAGAACTTTCCTTCTTCAGTCACCAGTAAAACCTTTAGCATCGGTGATGAGGTGTTAATACCTGATTTATGCTGTAGATCTGCATACAGTTAATCCCGAAGTCCAAAGAAATGTATGCAAATGAACACTCAGGAATGCTAATGCTTTGAGGAAGATTTTTTAAATGATGGTGTGCATCCAACAGTTATGAAACCGAGTCGGGGGTAAAGAAAGACTCAAGGTAGTGAGCTGCAACAATCCCTGGAAGGATACCTAAGCAGCAGTGCAGACAAGAATAAAGGCATAAATTCAGTTCTCTGTATAACCATCTATTTTTAATGGTTCAGCTACGCAACAGTGATCAGGTAAAATATTGTGAGTCTGAGAGTTCTACTGTTGCAGAATATTTAATCCATCTACTTTTCCCTTGCTCTGTCCTTGGTGATATAGTATTCCTTGTGGACTACAGCAGTAATAGATTTCTTTTTTAAATTCATCAGACTAAACTCATCCATATGTATGTTCAGGAAAATAAGAATCAAGAGCCTCTATAGACTTTGGTGGTGGCAGCGTTCATACAACATCCGATTGTTGAAGGAGGAACATGCTCGTGGGGTTATATATTACAGTGTAATGGTCACAAAAGCACAAATATGTTTAACTTTCTGATAACCATCCTGCATCATAAATACTTGAAAAGCTTCAAACGATCTGAAGAACATTTAATGAGCATGTTGTTGAACACTGACTCTCTATACCCTGCAGTGTAGAATCTGAAAGTTTTTTGCCAGACTAAAGCATACTCATCACACAGCTGTCCCACACATTTTCCGAAATTCAGTTGCATGAGAAATAAAAGCAAAAGCAGTTTGGAAAATAGTAAGCCTAAGCAAAGAGGTTTTTTTTTAAATTATTATTATTAGCTTCCATCTATCAACGTGGGTGGGCAGACTGGAATCTTTCATAAGTAGCTTCAGGCATCAGTGCATTTCTTTTTGAGTGAAGGAATCTGCTGTAAATTACTAGGGCTGGTTGGATAATAGGAGCATTCATTCATTGTTGTTCTACAATAGACATTGTTGCTTGCTATATTCAATAATAGGTTGAGTCTAGGGCATTCAGCAATTCATAATAGCTATTTTTGGCCTGTGAGAAGTTGGGATTCTTTAGACAATGGCAGTAATGGCAAGAGATTGCTGGAATCTCCAAAGAAATGCTGTAAACAGTCATTTTCATCCATTTTTTAAAAATTGGATTATGGGATGTGGGCGTCGCTGGCAAAGCCAGCTTTTATTGCCCATCCCTAATTGCCCTTGAGAAGGTGGTGGTGAGCTGCCTTCTTGAACTGCTGCAGTCTGTGTGGTGAAGTTCCTCCCACTGTTAGGTAGGGAGTTCCAGGATTTTGACCCAGCGACGATGAAGGATCAGCGATATACTTCTAAGTCAGGATGGTGGTGAACTTGGAGGTGAATTTGGAGGTGGTGGTGTTCCCATATGCCTGCTGCCCTTGTCCTTCTCGGTGGTAGAGGTTGCGGGTTTGGGAGGTGCTCCCGAAGAAGCCTTGGTGAGTTGCTGCAGTGCATCTTGTAGATGGTACACACGGCAGCCACGGTACGCCGGTGGTGGAGAGAGAGAATGTTTAAGGAGGTGGATGGGTTGGCAATCAAGTGGGCTGTTTTGTCCTGGATGGTGTCGAGCTTCTTGAGTGTTGTTGGAGCTGCACTCATCCAGACAAGTGGAGAGTATTCCATCACACTCCTTACTTGTGCCTTGTAGATGGTGGAAAGGCTTTGGGGAGTCAGGAGGTAAGACACCCACTGCAGAATTCTTAGCCTCTGACCTGCTCTTGTTGCCACAGTATTGATGTGGCTGGTCCAGTTAAGTTTCTGGTCAATGGTGACCCCCAGGATATTGATGGTGGGGGATTCGGTGATGGTAATTGAAATAAAGAATAGATTTGCCTTCCAAAGCTAGGCTTTATTAACTTTAAAATCAGCAGCATATCTTTCCACATCCAGTCCCAATTAAGCTAGAAAAGGACTGAATTTAAGGTAGTCACAACACATCATGTGATCATCAACTACCAATGAGATTACAACACATATCCCAAGGCAGTTAACAAACAACGAATCACAATACTTTTACTAATCAAGGAATAATCACCACATTCACCCTTCCTTTTAAAATATACTCCAACCTAATAACTTTTACAATTTACAATTAATTATTTACAACTAAACTATGCACGAGAATAAAACTATTTACATAACACAATACTAAAATGAACAACAACAAATAATAACATTACGCATAAGTATTAAGTATCTCTCAACTAAAACAATATACTATAATATTTCAACAATTTTTAAAACATTACTATCAATTTAAAAGTCCATTTTCAATCGGTCGACCGGATATCTTGTTCGTGTCGACCTTCTTAACCTTGGTGAAATTCCTTGCCCTCCCACGCCAGAAGGCACAGAAGTATCTTCAACAGGAAGGCTATCCATATCCCGATTCTCAACGGTTTCCGGATTAGAAATCCCATCAGAAGATGAACTAGGACGGTCATAAACATCTATCAAAGGCTGACTAATAGAAGTATGATTATCTGCAATCGTATTGGAAATATTCGTAGTATCTGTAACAGCATCCACATTATCCGAATCATAACCATTATTAATATTCTCAGAAGAGGGCTGGCCCCCACAAGGAGCCAAGTCTTTAATTGAAACAGTACTTTCTTTCCCATCTTGGAATCGAATATGAGCATATTGGGAATTTGCCTCCAACAGCTCCACCTCCTCCACCAAGGGGTCATATTTTGACAATCTAACATGACGTCGAAGCAACACAGGTCCCTGCATAGTAAGCCATGAAGGTACCGAATATCCCGTAGTAGATCTCCGCGGATAGTTAAAGAGCCTTTCATGGGGGGTCACATTAGTAGCCGTTGAAAGCAATGATCTAATGGAATGCAGGGCATCAGGCAGCACCATTTCCCACTGTGTATTCTTAAGGTTCCGGGATGTCAGCGCCAACATAACTGCCTTCCAGATCACCCCATTGTATCGTTCACACTGCCCATTACCCTGGGGATTATACGGGGTAGTTCTACTAGTAGAAATTCCCCGACTCTGAAGGTATTCCTTCAACTGGGAAGACATAAAAGAACTTCCCTGATCCGAATGGATATACGCAGGCATCCCAAAGATGACAAAAAGTTGAGTCAAACATTTAATAACTGTAGCAGCTGATACATCTGCACAAGGAAAAGCAAAAGGGAACCTTGAAAACTCGTCCACAACAGTAAATATATATCGGTTTTGAGTAGTTGAAGGAAGAGGTCCCTTAAAATCAACACTCAAACGTTCAAAAGGAGAAGTAGCCTTTATAAGATGAGCTCGTTGAGGCTTAAAGAAATTCGGTTTACACCGAGCACAGATAGAACATGATGAAGTCATCCGCTTGACGTCTTCAACTGAAAAAGGCAAGTTCTTACTGCGTACAAAGTGTATCATCCTCGTAACCCCAGGATGACATAAGGCATCGTGAAGATTAATAAGCGTATCTCCGTGAATCACAGAACAATAAGCCCTCGACAGTGCATCAGCAGCAACGTTATCCTTCCCCGGATGATAAACTATGTCAAAATGGTAACATGCCAACTCAATCCTCCATCTCATTATTTTATCATTTTTAATCTTTCCAAAATGTTTAACATCAAACATAAAGGACACAGATTTTTGATCAGTTACCAACGTGAAATGTCACCCCGATAAATAATGTCTCCATTTACGCAATGCTTCTACTATTGCGTATGCCTCTTTTTCTATTGAGGAATGTCTTTTTTCACTATTATTCAAAGTACGTGAGAAAAAGGCCACAGGTCTTCCATTTTGGTTCAAAGTCGCCCCAATTGCAAAATCCGAAGCATCCGTCTCAATCACAAAGGGAACCTGCTCATCAATGGAATGCACAACTGCTCCTAAAATATCCTTTTTAAAATTCTCAAAACATGTCCTGGCCTCCCATGATAGAGGATATGTCGTAACCCGAATAAGAGGCCGGATCTTCTGTGAAAAATTTGCAATCCAATTAGAATAATAAGAAAACAGTCCAACAACTCGTTGCAAAGCCTTAGAATTAGTAGGACAAGGTAAATCGATCAATGGTTGCAGACGTTCTGGATCTGGTTTAATCTTATTTCCCGAAATAATATACCCCAATAGATTTACCTCAGTAGTCGAAAAGATACATTTCTCTTTGTTAAAAGTTAAACCAACTTTTTCCACAGCTTGAAGGAATCTTTTTAAATTAGAATCATGCTCCACCCTTGATTTGCCACACACTGTGATGTCATCTAAGTATGAAAAGGTGTCAGAGAGGGAGTTATCACTTATAAAAGCATCCATTGCCCGTTGAAAACAAGCAACACCATTAGTAACACCAAATGGTATTCGGCAAAACTGATACAGCTTTCCACCAGCCTCAAAGGCCGTATATGGTTGATCCTTCTTAACAATAGGAATCTGATGATAAGCACTCTTTAAATCAATAGTGCTAAAAACTTTATACTGAGATACTTTATTGATAAGCTCATCAATCTTAGGCAAAGGGTACGCGTCTAATTGAGTATACCTATTAATAGTTTGGGAATAGTCTATCACCATTCGTTTCTTGTGTCTCTCATTAGTCGTGACAACTACCTGTGCTCGCCAAGGCGAAAAACTAGGTTCAATGATTCCTTCCAATAAGAGACGTTGAACTTCAGAATTAATAAATTCTCTATCCTGACTACTATATCTTCTTGACTTGGTAGCAATTGGCTTACAATCCGACATCAAATTGGAAAAAAGTGATAATGGAGGAATAGGTAAAGAGGTTAATCCACAAATAGATAAAGGTGGCTTAGTCCCTCCAAATGAAAGACTAAGAGACTCGTGTAACTGAAGCACATCATGTCCAATCAAAATATCCGCACAGAGATTAGGCAAAACAGATAGGCGTATATCAGTATACGTATTACCTAGAAGAACCATTTTCACAAAGCAACAACCAGCTATTTGTGAAGTAAGGGTCGTCTGAGCCATACACACCTGATACGTAACAGGCGAAATTTTCAAATGCTTCTCCTTCGCAAACTGAAGACTTATAAAACTCTCAGTACTGCCCGTATCTATAAGGGCCTTCACTTCCAACCCATTAACTTGAGCCGTAACTATAGCTTTGTTTAGGCCATGAGCAAATGCAGCAGAAATTGATGCAATAAACACCCTATCTAAAGGCTAAATAGTCACAGAAGAGGTAGTGGAGGAAGACCCTCCCACACCAGGAGAAGGGAAGGTAATTGAACCTGATGATTTGCACACACGTGTAAGATTCGAAAATTTTCAGCAAAAATCACGCAAGAAAACTGGATAAAATAAGACTGTTTATTGACCAAAGTAAGCTTGCACAGAAAAACCTTTGATAAAAGGGCATACAAAATGGCCGCCAGGCCCCGTGATCAGTTTCTGAACCAGTTTATTTCTGTTACTGCAAGCTAGACAGGCTTGTGGATTGAAGACAGTAAACCCGCGAAAGCCAGTATCTGGGAACCGAAACTCAGAGCAACAGCATACATATTCAATGGATTATAAGTACAGGATGGGGCCCATCAAGATATGGGCGGACAATGTAAAAACACTTATACCCATTTATTGTACAAAGGAAAAACCGTTTAGCAGCCATCAAGGAAAATGTCCGGACCGATCAATATGCGAACCGAGCCGCGGTGACAATGCAAAGGACATTAACAGACATTATCGGCCAGGAAGGCCAGTTCAAGTTATCACCGGCTCCGTTACAAGACAAAGCGCCCCTGCAGAGATCTCTGCCCGCCAAAATTAATACAAAGACAGGACTATGATTTGGCGGGAGATAAGACTGTCCCAAAAGAGTATAACTATGGATTGAAAGTCCATCTAAGTTACTTCTTCACTGCTACGGCTTCTTGTTGGGCGACTTCAGGCTTCCATTTCTGCAAGAACTTTCTTCTACGAGGAACGAACGAAGGGCGGACGGTGCCCGGATCGGCGCCTCTTCCACTTCGGCAGATCGATGAAAACGTTTTTGTCTTTTTAAAGACGGACGGTTTCGGAAAAAGGACAACGTGGCCGGTGTTCAGCCAAACAAGGCTCGGCCACGACGAGAAGACGACAAGGGTGGCCCGGGTACTGGGGTCGGGAGATCATCGACGACCCAGGCCGACGGAGAAGAAACCCTCTGGAGAACCGGCGATCGATGCCACAAGATTCTCCCATGTGCATAACCTGCATCTAGGTCTACTCCACGAACAAAAATCCACGACAGGCCTAGTGGATCTCAACCTTGATGAGCGCTCATCGAGGCTGGGTCTACCCCACCGCCTCGAGGGAGGAGAGAATATCGACTGCGCCAGAAGCTTCCAATCCACGTGACGACGGGAAGCGGTGTCAAAAAGGCTGCGAACCCCTTTTCGCGATTTCGAGAGTGGTGAGCATGATCCCAAGTTCCCCAGGCCGAAACTTAGTTTAGGTATAGGGGAGGAAGTTAAGGGAAATCGTAATGTGTTTCCCCTTTTACGATGTGCCGTGTGTTCCCCATTTCCATAGAGTCAAGTTCATAAATTTGTGCATGATTGTAGTTACTTTAATCTGTGCCTATGACATGTATTTTGTAATGCTTCAAACTGTTCAAAAATAAAAGCATCCATTTCGTGCTATTCAGCCTGGTCTATTGAGTCCTCTTCTCTGCACTACTGTTCTCTGCATCTAAGTCCAAGGTCTAGAACCGTAGGGGGGGTGGGTCGAACCACTCAAGGGTAATTCTTGCACGAAGCCTGGCAGGGGGCCAGAACGGGCAAGAGAGCAGGAAAAAAAACCCTACAGAAATGGCGACCGCGGCAGGACCTTGGCAGCAGGAAAGTAGTGTGTTAGATCAAGATCTGAATAAACGAAATGTGATGGATGAAAGAATAGCAGATTATGTTTTCGGAAAAGTCAACCTCACAAAACAATGGATATCTGATCTACTAAGGGATAGGCGCCCGCTAGACGCAGCCATCAAGTGGACAGCGGGTAGAGAGCATAAGAAATCTGTAGAAAAGGCGGTCTGGCTGATGTGCTACAAGAAGCAAGTCCAGCTTTTGGACCAGGTAGTTGCAGCACAGACAGTCCAGATCAACGGCTTGCTTAAAGACGTAGAGGAAAAGGTTGCGGGAGGTCAAAAACTGATTTCAGCGCGTCAAGCGATTCATCAGGAACGCCGCTCTGTAATTCGCTGCCACGAAACCCGGGTAGAATATTTAAAATGTCAGGTCGTTGAGGCCAAGGCCAGTGAAGGTAGAATGAGAGAGAGGTGTTTCCGTCTAGCCAAACAAGTAGATGCCCAAGAGGAAAAGCTCCTGGGAGCCAGGGCAGCATATAAGATGGCCATGGAGGATAGATCTGAGAACACCGACCACAGCGCTTGCCGCCGGGAGCTAGAGGACCTGAGAAAGGCCCTAGCGAAGGCAAACGGGTTGGTGTGTCTCATAAATCCACCAGCGAGTCAGCTGTTGCTAGCCAAGGAATCCAAAAGACCGATTCCACAAGAGGCAGTTGGGGTACCAACCCCCGAACCCTCTGCGCCTCCTGCCTATGAGGAGTCTTGGACTCCGGGACAGGAGACGGAGACGGTAGAGGAAGAGAGCCCTGAGGTAGAGCAACCCCAGACAGTAGAGTCGGGGCCGGCGCCGATGTGTCCAACGAGACACCGGAGGCTCGGTCCAAATGAAGAAAATGGCGATGACGGACCCTTTGAGAGTCAGATCATAATGCCTCATAGCGCACGACAGCTAAGAGAGATGATAAGTCACATCCCAAAACTCTCCGAGTCAGGAGATCCCTCCGTGC
This sequence comes from Somniosus microcephalus, assembly GCF_052327205.1. Taxonomy (NCBI): domain Eukaryota; kingdom Metazoa; phylum Chordata; class Chondrichthyes; order Squaliformes; family Somniosidae; genus Somniosus; species Somniosus microcephalus. The sequence continues at coordinate 73,695,875 of NC_140993.1, forward strand.
ATTTCAGGGACGTGGAGCAGACCGCAGCAGTCAATGACTGCGACGGGGTTGAACAGTCTAAAATGCTGCTGTTCTCCCTGGACAGTTCGCTCCTCCAGTGTCTCCCTGACGAGAGCAAGAGAGGGCACAGGGACTATGAGTTGCTACGGGATGAGATTCTGGAGATCATGGGAGAGGGGGACGGAACTCCGTTCCTCCGTTTAGAAAAGACAGTGCAGCTAGAGGGAGAACCCCCACGGGTTTTCGCCGACAGGTTGTGGCCAGTGTATCGGCGCAGCTGCCCGGGCGGGCCGGCCCGGGCCGGGCTGGATGGCGAACAAAGGGCTCACTGGCTTCGGTGCCTGGTAGCAGGTTGCCTGCCAGTAGTGAAGGAACAGGCCAAAGCATGGTTTGACCCCACTAACGCCCGCTCCACGGAGGAAGTAGTACTAGATCAGCTCACGATCAGTTATAGAAACAACAAGGGCAAGAAAACGCCTGTTGTGAAAGGAAAGGTGCATGAGGTGAGACCCGCAGCCTCTGCTAAAAAGGAATGGCGTCAGGAGGGAAATCGCCATCCCCAAGCCAATAGCAGTTGTTACGGGTGTGGGAAGGAGGGTCATTGGCGCAAGGACTGTAGGAATCCTTGGAAGGATAAGAGGGAGAGAGCGTTCGCCGCAGCCCAAGATCAAGCCCAAGCCCGAGTCGCCAACGGCCCGAGAGTTTACCCAACACCAGCACAACCACAAGTGCAGGCCGCTGCCCCAACACCAGTCCAGAACCCAACCGTAGCCTCTGCCCCGAATAAAGGGGGTGGTGCGGCTGTGGACCCCGCTGCGATCGAGTCAGTCTTGGAGACTATGCGGTCTCTGATGACCTGGCAGGGGAAGGTAGCGGTTGCTAACAGCCCTATCGCCCCCGAGACCCCAGCCGAAACACCTAAATGACTGATGCCCGCGCAGCCCATCTACTTGTGTCCGCTCCGCTATGACGCTTGGAGAAGACCTGTGGTGGAGATGGAGGTGGAGAAACAAAGGGGTAGTTACCTGTTGGATATGGGAGCTTCGTGTACCGTGATCCACACGGACAAACCTTTTGCCTCACCTCTGTCCGCCCAGGCTCCATATTTAGTAGCGGGTTTCACAGGTAGAGAACAGGCTGGCGCGTACTCCCTCCCGCTCTCCATTCAGTTGGGAGCGCTCCACACCACATGGACGTGCATCCTATTGAAGTGGAATGAGGGGGGGGGAAAAGGCATCCTCGGGGCTGATTTCTTGGTGGAACACGGGATCCTCGTGGACCTGAGAAATCACTGTCTCTGGGGAGCCGAGGGCGGTTTAGGTAAGGTAGTCATAATCCCGGGGAAGGAAGAAAAGGGGGCCCTGTGCACTATGAAGCCGTCAGGAGGTTACGATCTCGAGCTCATGGTAACAAACGTCCCAACGGACTTGCAGGCGCGTGTGTCAGAAAATCTGACCGCGTTCGCCACCCACAAGCACGACTGCGGGAGAGTCACTGGGTTCGAAGTCAGCATAGACGGGGACCCCATGATCTGACCCCAAAAGAAGTATAATTTCCCCAAGGAGGCAGAACCCGACATGGAGACAGCAATATCTTCATTGGTACAGCAGGGCGTGTTGAGGACGATAGCCACCCACGTGAACTCCCCATTATGGCCGGTAAAGAAACCGGACAATTCGTGGAGAGCCACGGTGGACTACAGAGTCCTCAATAGTAATATCCCAGCCTGCGCGCCCACGGTAGCAGCAGTTGCAGACTTAATAGGGGGTATTCCAGCATCGGCGACCACATTCACGGTGCTGGACATCTCGAACGGTTTTTGGTCCATTCCGCTGCGGCGGGAGGACCAGTACAAGTTTGCCTTTACTTTCAAAGGGCAACAGTACACTTGGAACTGCTTACCACAGGGTTTTCACAACAGCCCCAGCATTTTCCATCAGTGCATGGCGGGGAGTTTGAAAGAGTTCAGCCAGCCCAACCAGATAGTGCAGTATGTGGACGACTTACTCCTGTTCACAGATACAAGGGAGCAGCACTGCCCACTGTTAGCCGAATTGTTGGAACTGTTAGAAAGGAAGGGTTTCAAAGTAAACCCAAAGAAAGCCCAGATCGGCCAGCAGGAAGTTAAATTCCTGGGTCTGGCCATCCGCGCTGGGGAAAGAGCCATAGATAAGGCCAGACGGGAATCTATACAAGATCTGCCGATTCCCAACACAGTAACGGGTGTAAGGTCCTTTGTGGGATTGACCGGGTACTGCAGAGATTTCATCGAGGACTATGCTGCCACAGCGGCCCCGCTACTTCGACTCTTACACAAGGGAGTCGAGTGGTCTTGGGACGAGGGGTGCCAGGCAGCATTCGAGAAGTTGAAAAGAGATCTGCAGACCGCGCCAGCCCTAGGGGCCATAGATGGGGGAGAGGAGTTCTTTCTGGAGGTAGCCGCTAGTGGGGACAGCCTGAGCGCAGTGCTGCTCCAAGAGCGGCACGGCAAGCTAAGACCAGTAGTTTATTCCTCCAGGGTGCTCACGGATGTGGAGAGGAGTTTCTCCAATTGTGAACGGCATCTCCTGGCCACGCATTGGGCTGTGAACAGATCAGTGATCTTCACAGGGACCTCTCCCATTACGCTCCTCACCCATCACACCCCCACGAAGATGCTTCTGGACGGGAGGATTAAGGATGGGACCGTGAGCAGCGCTCGGATTGCGCGCTGGACCCTCCTCCTTTCCCAGATGGATCTCAAAGTTAAAGGCCTCTGCGCGCCAAGGCTCGCAGCCAATATGGCATATCCCGGGACAGCCCATCAATGTTCCATAGAAGGGGTATGGGAAGTTAACATAGGTTTACGGGCCGGGATACATCCCACAGGCCGCGAGATCTACGTAGACGGTTCTAGCACTGTAGCTGACGGCAAGCGACTCACAGGGTGTGGAGTTTATGACCCTGCGCCAAACATTGCCCTGGCAATTAAGCTCCCCAGCACTATGAGCGCACAGCAGGCTGAACTGTCCGCGGTGGCGTACGTGGTTACCCACCACGAGATTTTCCCAACCCCATACACGATTTGCTCAGACAGCATGTTCACGTGCAATTCGTGTACAGAGTACCTCGCCATCTGGTCCCGACGCGGGTACACCTCCGCGGACAGGCGGCCTTTAACAGTTAAGCCCTTGCTGGAGAAGATCCTAGCAGCTGTGGGGGAGAAAGGAGAGGTGTTCATCCATAAGGTGAAGGCTCACTCCACTACAGAACCCCGCAGTCAGGGCAACCAGCAGGCGGATGCGCTAGCCAGGGAGGGTGCCCGCAACGGCATTCTCTGGGACCCATACGAACCCGGACCCGTGGCGGCGATCCAAGGCAGGGAGGGAATTCCCGGGAACACAGGGGTGACACCGCCCCCAGACCTAAAGACCGTCCAAACCCTGGATCCCGCCCTAAAAGCAGTCCTAAAAGCCATCACAGAGGGCAAACAGGTAGAAGGTCCGTACAGTACGGCAGCCCTCACAGTCAAAGAAGGTATGCTGTTCCGAGAGGAGCAGTGGGTTGTGCCGCAGCAGCACCGAAGGGAATTCCTGCAATTGGCCCACGAGGGTCCAGGAGCGGGACACCCCGGACCTGAGGTCACCTGGCAACGGGTGGAGCAGGCGGGATGGTGGCCGGGACTTCGGGACGATGTCCGCGAGTTCTGCGCAAGCTGTCTTGTGTGTGCTGCTAACAACCCAGACCCCCACAAAAGGAAGGTGCCCATGGGGCACATCAGGAGGGTAGAGGGACCATGGCAGTCGATTCAGGTCGACCACATAGGGCCCCTGCTCGCCGCCCAGGGAGGCTATAAGTACTGCCTTGTCCTGGTAGATGTGTTCACCAAATGGGTAGAAGCCTTCCCGCGCAGAACAGCTACGGCACTGGGTACTGCTAAGATCTTGATTCGGGAAGTGTTCTCACGGTGGGGACTCCCCCGTTTTGTAGAGTCCGACCAAGGGAGTCAGTTCACCGGTCAAGTAATGCAGAACGCCCTCATGCTCTTGGGCATTGAGGGAAAGTGGCACGTAGCATACAATCCCCAGTCATCCGGGATTGTTGAGCGTATGAATCGGACCCTCAAGGAAAAGCTGAGGAAAGAGACAATGGGCTCGCCCCAGAAATGGGCGGAGGTCCTGCCTTTAGTCCTCATGGGGATCCGAGCCAGCCAATCCAAAAGCACGGGGTATTCCCCGCACGAGTTAATGACTGGAAGGATCATGCGAACACCCACCATGTGCTAGCCCCGGTGCTCACTGAGGGCCAGCTCCGAGAGGTGAAACGGGACAAATTCGCCCAAACCCTCTTGGAGCGCCTGAGACAGATTTATGGACAGGCGGCTGGGAACATGGGAAGACAGCACCAGGGAAATAAACTGTTGTTGGAACCTCGGAAACAACAAGAGTGGGTAGTCGGAGACCAGGTCATGGTCCGAAACTACGCCAGGGTAGGGAGTTTTGAACCACTGTACATGGGGCCATACAGCATTGTAGACAAGGCCAGCCCCATGGTTTATGCAGTGAAGACGCCCCGACGTACCAAATGGTTTCACATCAACCAGTGTAAACTGTTTAAACCGGGTACACAAGGGCCACCAAAGGGGACCAGGTCTGAGAACAAAGATCCTCAGCCTGTAACAGAGTCACAGACCACACAGGCTGGAGCAGTAGCCTGCGTGAAGGGAGAGGCCATCCCATTGGAGTGGGAGGTCTCATCTTTTGAATGGGATTTAGGCAGGGGAGAGCCCGAACAGCTCAACCTCGCTTTAGACCCAATCACGGAGGAGGAAGAGTCAGAGGACGGCAGTCCCGCCCTCGACTCAAGCTTGGGGGAGGTAGGGAGTGGGGGCGGAGACTCGTTACCTGTAGGGACAGGTGAGGTGGAGTCAGAAGCCACAGATCCCGACCCCGGGGGGGCGGAGCCTGAGGGAGGGGAGCTGGAGCCAGCAGCTGTGGAGGAACCACAGGCTGTAATGGTAACAGTCCCAACCCCCGGTCCATCGGCCCCGGGAGCCCAACCCAAAGCAGCCCCTCGTAGGTCGGCTCGAGCGCCCCAGCCCAGAAAATTTTGGCCAGATTCTCCCCATCCTTCCCAACCACGGTTTAAAGCAGCCCCAGGAAGACATGATCCCCGTTCAGCAGCGACAGGCTGCGGGGGATCAAAGCCAAAGATCAATGCAGCCCCACCGCAGGGTGTGGCACACGACAGACCTCACAGGGATTCGGAAAGCCGCCCCACGGAGGGCGGCGCTGTACATAAGTTAAGTTAGGTAATTATGGTCATAGTTTAAGGAATGTAAAGTATATGGTGTTAAGAGTACAATTTTGAGGTCTGCCCGGTATGTGTGTTTGTTAGGGAGCGGGGTCCAGGAACCCGCGCGTCCAATTAATTTAGGCCAGCACCTATCGGGAGCCCGGCTACATCATTTTGTTGGTTACAGAAACCTGGGATACGATGGAAAGGATTGTCGTCGCGTTCATGGCGATCGGGTGCGGGTGGGCCTACCGAGGCCGCACCAAGGACGTCATCATTTTCGGGTGCTCCGGGGACACGGCCCCCATCGCAACGGATGGGACGGGGGAGCGAGAGGTAGAGGAAACCGCCACCTACTTCCACCAAGGGAGATGGCCAGGTTGGCTGGGAACGAATTCTACGGAATATTCCAGCAATTTCGGTTTTGCCTACCAAGAGACTTCATTAACGTGCCCTCGAGTGAGGATCCTAGCGCCCAGAGTCAGCGTTACCGTGGGAAAGAGGATTTGTCTGGTGTGCAATGGGAACGTACCACCAAGGCGATGGTGGTGGCTACGAAAGCTGGGAAAGGACATGAGAAACTCTACGGTCGAGTGGGAGCGACTGGGTAATAATACCCATCGGACTATTACGGGAACTCACGGACAATTACGTGTGTGTTGGGACAAATGGTGGGAACCAGATGAGGGAATATATGTCTGTATGTGGGGTTCGAGACATGTCTGCCCCAAGGGCGTGTCCATCTTCTTCCAGAGGCAGTGGCAGGATGAAGGGAAGGGGATGAGATGGGATGTTAGCACTCGAGCGTGCGGAGCCCCATACTCCCCTATTCCGGTGAACGCCACTGAACTCATCACCCGCCCACGCAAGCCCCTGCCCACGCTTCCGGTAGCACTAGCCCAGAAAGGAGGGTGCCCAACCACCACCAAGGGACCCGGGAACGGTTTAGTATTGGTACCCACCGGTCAGGTGCTGTACCAAGGGGTACACTACGCGGTGGCCTCAGTGATTTTAAATCTCACTGAGGTAAGATTGCCGGAGTGGTGTCCCAAAGAAACGGAACAATTATACCAGGTCCTGTTAACCCGTATGTTTAGACAATTTTACGAATTTGACTTTGCCGACATCGACAGAGACAAATTATACACCACACCGCCAGAAGTTTTGGATCGAGTCGGGAGGCAAAGAAGGGGTACTGTAAATGACATATTCACTGCTTTTAATACCGGGACATCTGTTGTGAACGCTCTAGATAACGTGGAGCTGCAGACACAGATCAACGGTTTAAAAGCCCAGTTAAGGAACATATTGACAGACGAAAACAAGGTAGTGGGTTCTGAGTTGCATGAGGACCAGGCCATGACACTACACTTTAAGGACATAATTGCTGAGCTGGAGAAACACGCGAGAACGGTAAATGCACTCATTAAGGAGGATCGGAATGCGTCCGATCAAGCTGCGCAAAACGAGGCCTGTGTGCTGTACGGGGCGTGGTTATTGGGCGAGGGCCGCAGTAATCTTGAGGATTTAAAACAGGGTTTGGTCCCGTCCTGGATCAGCAACAAGCACTTGCAAGCGCTCCACCCTTTTGAGAATGCATTAAGCCCGTGCCAGCTCAGGCTAGCCGCAGAAGCATACCCAGTTCCAGTGGACTGCGGACATTCGAATCACACTATTATGGGAATAGTAGTAAGAATGCCGGTGTTGGGTCCCGCAGCAAAGCCCGCCCCGGTATACAGAGTAGAGAACATTGGAGTCATTCAGGGGGGCGCACACATTCGTTACGCAGTGGTCCCGCCTTACGTCATCAGATGGGAGCGTACGATGACAGGCACCGACCTCTCGGGATGTCGGAGCCGGGGAGCACACATCATCCTGTGTCCCCAGCACTTGAATGCCTTTTTGAAACCACACTGCGGGTTCAGAACCGCTAGCGCGAAGCCGGTGAATTGCACCATGGAGGCAATGGCAGAGGACCATGTGCCCCCACAGGTAGCATATATCGGGGGTGGGACATACTGCGTCACCACTGCAGTGCCTCAGTACCGATATGGACAACACGAGTGGTGTTCGGTCGGTGATAGCAGTTTCTGTTTCAAACCCAGGGCCGAGGTTCAAGTGGCACAACAACGAATTGTTCCCATTCCTGCGCCCTCCACCGTACACATCACTATCAAAGAGAATTTCACAGACTTACAACGATTTGTCACGCATTTTGGTTATGTCATTCCCCCTCTTCCCGAACACCTCACCAAGATTTTAAAAGCCGTTATAATTTCGCAGAAACATTTCTACACACTGGAGCAGAAGACTTTAGAGATAGGAAAAGACATATTGGACATAACCATCCCACCATGGTGGGACTTGTTCACCAACATAGAAATCCCAGCCTGGATTAGAATAGCATCCCATATCCTAGTAGGATGTCAGGTTTTAATTGTGATATTTTTGCTCTTCGTGCATTGTAAGAGAGGCAAACGCCTCCAGAGGCACGAGAACGCGGGCGAATGGAAAGAACGCTATGTGCGAATGGGGGAAGAAGACACCCCACTTTAAGCTGCTAGTAGAAGATTAAGAGTCCATCCATTTTAAGATTTTTTTTTGGTTTTTGTTTCTCTTTTGAACATCCGTGTTTTCTTTTGCGCTTGGTTTGGGTTATAAGGAATTAAGTATTGTTATGTTATTAGTCGTTATTAAGTTTTGATTAATAAAAGGTGTATGCAGATGGCGCAAAAGGGTATCAACCCCTGCCCATCTGACAGGTGAAGGTGTTATAGTTTAAGATTTGCTGTCTGTGATTCCAAATGTGCATGAGGTAATTTTCATTTTCTCCGGAAATGGGAACTGCATGTGCCGTGAGGGGCATAGATAGTTAAGTGCCAGGAATGTTTGGATGTGGGGAATCAGGGAAAATTTGCTCATCAAGGATTGATACTTTAAGCAAGCTATCAGTATCACAGGGGGGCCTGTAAGATTCGAAAATTTTCAGCAAAAATCACGCAAGAAAACTGGATAAAATAAGACTGTTTATTGACCAAAGTAAGCTTGCACAGAAAAACCTTTGATAAAAGGGCATACAAAATGGCCGCCAGGCCCCGTGATCAGTTTCTGAACCAGTTTATTTCTGTTACTGCAAGCTAGACAGGCTTGTGGATTGAAGACAGTAAACCCGCGAAAGCCAGTATCTGGGAACCGAAACTCAGAGCAACAGCATACATATTCAATGGATTATAAGTACAGGATGGGGCCCATCAAGATATGGGCGGACAATGTAAAAACACTTATGCCCATTTATTGTACAAAGGAAAAACCGTTTAGCAGCCATCAAGGAAAATGTCCGGACCGATCAATATGCGAACCGAGCCGCGGTGACAATGCAAAGGACATTAACAGACATTATCGGCCAGGAAGGCCAGTTCAAGTTATCACCGGCTCCGTTACAAGACAAAGCGCCCCTGCAGAGATCTCTGCCCGCCAAAATTAATACAAAGACAGGACTATGATTTGGCGGGAGATAAGACTGTCCCAAAAGAGTATAACTATGGATTGAAAGTCCATCTAAGTTACTTCTTCACTGCTACGGCTTCTTGTTGGGCGACTTCAGGCTTCCATTTCTTCAAGAACTTTCTTCTACGAGGAACGAACGAAGGGCGGACGGTGCCCGGATCGGCGCCTCTTCCACTTCGGCAGATCGATGAAAACGTTTTCGTCTTTTTAAAGACGGACGGTTTCGGAAAAAGGACAACGTGGCCGGTGTTCAGCCAAACAAGGCTCGGCCACGACGAGAAGACGACAAGGGTGGCCCGGGTACTGGGGTCGGGAGATCATCGACGACCCAGGCCGACGGAGAAGAAACCCTCTGGAGAACCGGCGATCGATGCCACAAGATTCTCCCATGTGCATAACCTGCATCTAGGTCTACTCCACGAACAAAAATCCACGACAGGCCTAGTGGATCTCAACCTTGACGAGCGCTCATCGAGGCTGGGTCTACCCCACCGCCTCGAGGGAGGAGAGAATATCGACTGCGCCAGAAGCTTCCAATCCACGTGACGACAGGAAGCGGTGTCAAAAAGGCTGCGAACCCCTTTTCGCGATTTCGAGAGTGGTGAGCATGATCCCAAGTTCCCCAGGCCGAAACTTAGTTTAGGTATAGGGGAGGAAGTTAAGGGAAATCGTAATGTGTTTCCCCTTTTACGATGTGCCGTGTGTTCCCCATTTCCATAGAGTCAAGTTCATAAATTTGTGCATGATTGTAGTTACTTTAATCTGTGCCTATGACATGTATTTTGTAATGCTTCAAACTGTTCAAAAATAAAAGCATCCATTTTGTGCTATTCAGCCTGGTCTATTGAGTCCTCTTCTCTGCACTACTGTTCTCTGCATCTAAGTCCAAGGTCTAGAACCGTAGGGGGGGTGGGTCGAACTACTCAAGGGTAATTCTTGCACGAAGCCTGGCAGGGGGCCAGAACGGGCAAGAGAGCAGGAAAAAAACCCCTACAGACGTGCATAATGACCTCTCTTGCCGCATTTACTACACACAGCCTCCCGAGCAGGACACTTCAGACGAGGGTGCCGGATATTCCCACAAAAATAACACTTCTGAATCCTAGAGGCAATGGCCGCCGAAGTAGAAACTGTTTCAAAATCTAGTAAACCACTCCCATTAAGTCCACATAATTCCTTTTCATCCGAAACTGCCAAAACCATAGTCGCAGGCCGATTAAAAAGAGCATAAGAATCCGAACTTCTCTGAGCCACATCCAATGTAGAAGCTTGCTCAAAAGCACTTTTAAGATCCAGAGTCTTATTTTCTAACAACCGCTGACGAATTGATCTAGACAGTAATCCATTAATAAAAGCATCCCGTACCGATTCGTCCTTATATTCTTCAGCCGTCACAGCCTTATAATTACAGTCAACACTAAGGCACCGAAGTGCTTGTAAATAAGTATCCAAAGATTCTCCCACCTGCTGCCTATGGGCAGATAGAAGATGACGTGCAAATACCTCATTCTTTGGTTTAACAAAAATCTTTTCCAATGTAGAAATAGCCTCTTCATAAGTTTTACAGTGCAAAATATATTTATATACATCCGGGTCAATGTAGTTGATCAGCATATTCAGCTTATTTAGAGCCTCTTGATCCAACACGCCCAAAATGTTTTTAAATGTACAATACCAATGTTTCCATTTATCATCCACTCCAGCAGAATTGGGGTCAGCCTTGAATCGTTCTGGTTGAAGATATCGCTCCATTCTAACATAAAGTTAATAAATTGAAATAAAGAATAGATTTGCCTTCCAAAGCTAGGCCTTATTAACTTTAAAATCAGCAGCATATCTTTCCACATCCAGTCCCAACTAAGCTAGAAAAGGACTGAATTTAAGGTAGCCACAACACACCATGTGATCATCAACTACCAATGAGATTACAACACATATCCCAAGGCAGTTAACAAACAACGAATCACAATACTTTTACTAATCAAGGAATAATCACCACAGTAATGCTGTTGAATGTCAAGGAGCGGTGGTTAGACTCGCACTTGTTGGAGATAGTCATTGCCTGGCACTTCTGTGGCACGAATGTTACCTGGCACTTATCAGCCCAAGCCTGAACACCATTTTTCTGCAGGTTCGGATGGTCTCCTGCCAGGGGAAGACTGGTAGGACCCCTGCCAAATTTCTGGGTCAATACACCTATTCTGCCTAGCCAGAATCTCACCATATACCAATATAAAGCATCTTATTTACCACTTGTGGCAACAACCCCCTGAAACCAAAATGATAAATTGTTACAAAAAGAAAATACTGCAGATGCTGGAAATCTGAAATAAAAGCAGAAAATGCTGGAGAAACTCAGCAGGTCAGACAGCATCTGTGAAGAGAGAAACAGAGTTAACGTTTCAGGTCGATGACCTTTCGTCAGAACTGGAAAAAAGCAGGAAATGGAACAGATTTTTAAGCAAGTGAAGAGGCTGGGAAAGGGGGGAGGGGGGAGGGGTTGAAAGCAAGTTTTGGTAGATACCTGATCAAACACGAGAAGGGAGACAGAAAGCAATGAAGGTGAACAAGGTAAAAGAGACAAACAAAACTCCCGTCAGAACTGGTTGGGCAGGAGATCTGAAAAATCTTGCAGCGGGTCGGGAGCTTGCCATCATCCCGCCCCCACACGCCTTTCCCTCAGGCGCGTTTGCCGGCACGGCAGCGACCTGAACAGCAGAGGCGGGCGAGCTAATTTAAATTATAATTAGTTACTTGTCAGACCCTTAAGAGTCTTTTTAACCCTACCTTTCAAATTTCAATGGATGACCACGGGACTCATGCAGCTAGGGAAGCACGTCTGTCAACCTGAGGCAGAAGCTGAGTGGCCATTGATCCAGCTGATTAATTACACAGCATGGAAATTACAATAAAAACGCCCACCTCACAGCTGATCACTTTCCTCGGGCAGAAACTGTTGCTGACTGCATTGCCAGCACAGATTTAGCTTTCAACTGGCTGCAAGTGTTTCCAGCAGTCACCATCCAGTGTCACCTCATTGTTAGAACCTTTCAACTCATTAACAGATTGCTTCTGCCATCTCTATTTGACCTGCTGTCTATTCCATCAGCATGGGTGCCGTATATACTGTCTCACCTTGATCCTCAGAATCGGACCATGATGAGCCCCAACACCAGCAGCAGTAGGCACACCAGCAGCACCAACAACAACACCACCAACTTTCTCGTCAACCACCTGGTGCTGCACAGGACAGAGGGCATCAGTGCAGGGCTGCACCACACCGGAGGCAATACCTCCAACCCAGGGTATACAGGCAGAGGATAAGCTTCCTCAACATGACTGAGCAGCAGTGCCAAAGGAGGCTCAGGCTATCGCACCAGGTCATTGCAGACATTTGCAGCTCGCTGGAGCAAGACCTGCAGCCCAGAGGACCTGGTGGACACACCTTACCAGTGACTGTCAAAGTCACCAGCACCCTCAGCTTCTTCACCTCAGGCTTCTTCCAGGGATCTGCAGCAAACATTTGAGGCTCCTCTGAGGAGTGGTCTTCCTCTTCCACCTGGACAGTGGCAGGGGGAGTGGGGGGCTGTGGGGGGGCTCTTAATGGACCTGTCGGAGATAAAGAGATGAGTTAATTATGCCATATGAAGAATGGGTGCAGATACCATTATGCACATGATGACCATTCAGTGGCTGATGACATCAGTGCCCATATGAGTGACTGACGTGTGCCATTTAGCTGTATGATATGTAATTCTGTCATCAGGTGGCTTAGATGTCCCCCTCTCTCCATCTCCCATCTCCAGCTGCTCGTCAACTCCAGAAGCATCCAAGGCAGCCTGCTCTGCTGATGTTAGGGTCGCCAATGATGACGTTCCACCTCCGGTTCTCTCTCTCTCCCTCTTATTGTGCGCTCTCTTTTCCTGCAAGGAGGGAAACAAGAGACGGTTGAGTGAGAGTGATGGAATGAGTGTACGGCCTGGATGGGTTATATCTTTAGAGGGAGACTATGATGGAGTGGGGTGGCAATGCTAAATGACCTCCTTGTGTTTTGTTATTTGGCATGATTGCACTAGGATGAGGGTCAGTGTGAGGGATGGCTAGTGAGATGGGGATGTGATAATGTTTTCTCTTCTTAGGTAGTCCCTCGGAACCGAGGATGACTTGCTTCCACACTAAAAATTAGTTCTCAGGTGACTGATGAGTCCAATGATGGACCTACAGCCTCTGTCACAGGTGGGGCAGACGGTGGTTGAAGGGACGGGTGGGTGGGGTGCTTGGGTTGATGTGCGCTCCTTCCGCTGTTTGCACTTGGCTTCTGCTTGCTTCCGGCGAAGAGACTCGAGGTGTTCGGCGCCTTCCCGGATGCTTCTCCTCTACTTTGTGCGGTCTTGGGCCAGGGATTCCCAAGTGTCAGTGGGGATGTTGCACTTTTTCAAGGAGGCTTTGAGGGTGTCGTTGAAGCATTTCCTCTGCCCACCTGTGACTCTCTTGCTGTGTCAGAGCTCCGAGTAGAGCGTTTGTTTTGGGAGTCTCGTATCGGGCAAGCGGACGATGTGGCCCATCCATCGGAACTGATCGAGCGTGGTCAAAGCTTCGATGCTGGGGATGTTGGCCTGAGCGAGAACACTGATGTCGGTGCACCTATCCTGCCAATGGATTTGCAGGATCTTGCAGAGGCAGCTTTGGTGGTACCTCTCCAGTGCTTTGAGGTGCCTACTGTACATGATCCATGTCTCTGAAGCATACAGGAGGGCAGGTATCACTATGGCTCTGTAGACCATGAGTTTGGTGCTGGGTTTGAGGTCCTGGTCTTCAAACACTCTCTTCCTCAGGCAACCGAAGGCTGCACTGGCACACTGAAGGCGGTGTTGGACTTCGTCATCAACATCTGCCCTTGTTGACAGTAGGCTCCCGAGGTATGGGAGGTGGTCCACGTTGTCCAAGACCTCATCATGGATTTTGATAATCGGGGAGCAGTACTGTGTGGCGGGGGCAGGTTGGTAGAGGACCTTTGTCTTACGGATGTTTAGTGTAAGGCCCATGCTCTCGTACGCTTCGGTGAAGGTGTTGACGATGGTTTGGAGTTCGGCCTCAGAGTGCGCAGTCGCAAGCGTCGTCTGCATACTGTAATTCGATGACAGAGGATGGGACGACCTTGGATCTGGACTGGAGGCGACGGAGGTTGAACAGTTTCCCATTTGTTCTGTAGATTAGCTTCACTCCAGTGGGGAGCTTACTGAGGGCGAGAGGGAGCATTGCAGCCAGGAAGATCGAGAAGAGCTTTGGTGCGATGACACAGCCTTGCTTGACCCCGGTCTGCACGAGAATTGGGTCTGTGGTGGATCCGTTGGTCAGGATCGCAGCTTGCATGTTGTCGTGAAGCTGGCAGAGGATGGTGACAAACTTTTGAGGGCAGCCAAATTTGAGGAGGACACTCCATAATCCCTCACAGTTGGTGGTGTCGAAGGCCTTTGTGAGGTCAAAGAAGGCCATGTACAGCAGTTGGTGCTGTTCCCTGCATTTCTCTTGTAGTTGACGCGCGGTGAAGATCATGTCCATTGTGCCCCTTAGTGGGCGGAATCCGCATTGCGACTCTGGGAGGAGCTCTTCAACCATTGGGAGAAGGCGACTGAGGAGGATTCTTGCGATGACTTTCCCTGTGGCAGACAGCAGGGAAACTCCTCTGTAATTACCGCAATCGGACTTGTCACCTTTCTTGAAGATGGTCACGATTACGGCATCTCTGAGATCTCCTGGCATGCTCTCCTCCTTCCAAATAAGAGAAATGAGTTCATGTATTCACGCCAATAGTGCTTGTCCGCCATGTTTTAACACCTCGGCGGGGATTCCATCTGCTCCTGTGGCCTTTTTGTTCTTCAGTTGTCGGATGGCCTTTTCAACCTCATGCCGGGCTGGGGTTGTGCTGAGGTGGTGGCAGGTAGCATGCTGCAGGATGGAGTTGAGGATACTCGTGTCAAAGATAGAGTCTCGGTTAAGGAGATCTTTGAAGTGCTCCTTCCAGCCGGCACTGACTGCCTCTCTGTCCTTGGTGAGTACCTCTCCGTTCTTGGCCCGCAGTGGGGTAGGACCTTGGGTGCTTGGGCCGTAGGTGGTCTTAACTGCGCTAAAGAATCCACACATGTCATGGTTGTCGGCTAGCTGCTGGATCCCCTGCACTTTCTCCACCCACCATCTGTTCTTTAGGTCGCGAGTTTTTGTTGGACCTCGGGAGAGAGGGATGGGTGGACGTGCAAGGTATGTTGGTGTGAGTAAAGATAGGCAGCAGCAGAGTTGGGAAGGCAGAGTGATGGGGATGTGATGAGAGGCACAGCAGGATGAAGTTGAGTGTGGCTTTGTACTCACCTTTCCTGAACTAATGAGGTAATTGAAACATTTCCGGCACTGCACCCAGATCCTCCTGACCCCATCCCTGCTGTTTACCTCCTCTGCTATTTAAAGCCAAGCTCTTTTGGTTTCCTGGGGAGCTCTCTTCCACCCATTAGAAGGGAAGAGCACCTCCCTGTTTGCTCTGACTCCCTCCACAAGCACATGGAGGGAGTCATCGGAGAGCCTCAGTGCAGCCCACTATCGCAGTGTAGGCATATTTGGCACTCTTTCCAGCAGTCCAATTGTGCAATGTGCTGCCTGCACACTCCTTCAACCTTCAAATGCAATGTGGCCATGGTTACTTTAAATATCCCAGCTGAAAACACGACATCGCTGACGTGATCAGACCCGCACCATTTAATTGGGCCAGGTAATGCGCAGGGCAGCCTTAATAGGCCCCATTAACGCAAAGTTGCTCTGAGGAACGGCATGGAATCAGGAATGGGCTCGCGACCAGCCATGGCGAACGCCCGCTCCCGAGTTGCCCAGGTACGGAAAATTCCGGCCATTATTTTTGCATTGTCTTGGTCTTGTTGGACAAAGGAAGTTATTGAAACTCGCTGAATCTTACATCACAGAAGGAGGCCATTCAGCCCATCGTGCCTATGCTGACTCTTTGAAAGAGCTGTCTAATTTAGTTCCACACCCCAGCTTTTTCCTGATAACTTTTCAAATTAGTTCTCTTCAAGTATATGTCCAAATGCCTTTTGAACGTTGCTTTGGAATCTGATCTTAGCATCCCTCTGTGTAAAAAAAATTCTCCTCATTTTCCCCTCTAGTTCTTTTGCCAATTATTTTAAATCTATGACTTTCGGTTACTGACCGACTTGCCAGAGGAAACAGCTTCTCCCTATTTGCTCTATCAAAACCCCTCATAATTTTGAATAGCTCTATTAGGTCTTCCCGTAACTTAGGAACATAGGAACAGGAGTAGGCCATTCAGCCCCTCGAGCCCATTCCGCCATTCAATGAGATCATGGCTGATCTGCGGCCTAACTCCATATCCCCGCCTTTGGCCCCTATCCCTTAATACCTTTGGTTAACAAAAAGCTATCAACCTCAGATTTAAAATTAACAGTTGACCAAGAATCAATTGCCATTTGCGGAAGAGAGTTCCAAACTTCTACCACCCTTTGTGTGTAGAAGTGTTTCCTGATTTCACTCCTGAAAGGTCTGGCTCTAATTTCTAGACTATGTGCCCCAGTCCTTGAATCCCCAACCAGCGGAAATAGTTTCTCTCTATCTACCCTATCTGTTCTCCTTAATATCTTGAAAACGTCGATCAGATCACCCCTTAACCTTCTAAATTCTAGGAAATACAACCCTAATTTTGTGTAATCTCATCTCGTAATTTAACCCTTGGAGTCCGGGTATCATTCTGGTAAACCTACGCTGCACTCCCTCCAAGGCCAATATATCCTTCCTAAGGTGTGGTGTCCAGAACTGCTCACAGTACTCCAGAAGTGGTCTAACCAGGGCTTTGTACAGCTGCAACATAACTTTTACCCCCTTGTATTCTCGTCCTCTAGATATAAAGGCCAGTATTCCATTTGCCTTTTTGATTATTTTCTGTACCTGTTCATGACATTTTAATGATCCATGTACCTGGACCGCCAAATCTCTTTGGACATTCACTGTTTTTAGCTTTTTACCATTTAGAAAGTACCCTGTTCTATCCTTTTTAGATCCAAAGTGGATGACCTCACATTTGCTTACATTGAAATCCATTTGCCACAATTTTACCCATTCACTTAATCTATCAATATCCCTTTGTAATTTTATGCTTTCATCTATACTGCCTACAATGCAGCCTATCTTCATGTCATTAGCAAATTTGGATATATGATTTTCTAAGCCATCAGCTAAGTCATTAATAAATACTGTGAATAGTTGAGGCCCCAACACAGATCCCTGTGGGACACCACTAATCACATCTTGCCAATTTAAGTACCTACCCATTATCCCTACTCTCTGTCTTCTGCTGCGCAGCCAATTTTCTAACCAGGTCAATAATTTGCCCTCAATTCCGTGGGCTTCTACCTTAGTTAACAGTCTCTTATGTGGGACTTTATCACATGCCTTCTGGAAGTCCATATAAATAACATCCATAGACATTCCCCTGTCCACTACTTTAGTCACCTCTCAAAAAATTCAATCAGGTTTGTCAGGCATGACCTACATTTCACAAATCCATGCTGGCTCTCTCTGATCAACTGAAAATTTTTGAGGTATTCAGTCACCCTATCTTAATTATAGACGCTAGCAATTTCCCAACAAGAGATGTTAGGCTAACTGGTCTATAATTCCCTGGTTTCCCTCTCTCACCATTCTTAAGTAGCGGAGCGATACAGGCCATTTTCCAATTTAAAGGAACGGTTCCTAAATAGAGAGAACTTTGGAAGGATATAGTTAGGGCATCTGCAATGTGCTCACCTACTTCCTTTAAAACTTTCTCTGGTCTAAGGAGAACAATCCCAGCTTCTCCAATCTCTCCACATAACTCATCCCTGGTAAACCTCCTCTATACCCTCTTTATGGCCTTGACATACTTCTTAAAGTGTGGCGCCTAGAATTGTACACAATACTCCAGCTGAGACCTAACCAGTGGTTTGTAAAAGTTTCACATGACTTCCTTGTTTTTTTATTCAATGCCCCTATTTACAAAGCCAATTATCCCATGCGCTTTCTTAACCACCTTATCAACTTGCCCTGCCACCTTCAAAGATTTGTGAATATGCAGTCCCAGGTCCCTCTGCTTTTACACCTCCCTCAAAATAGTACCATTTAGATTATACTGCTTCTCCATGTTTTTCCTCCCAGAGTGCATCACTTCACACTTATCCATATTGTCTGCGCATTTCACCAGTCTGTAGTCTGTCTATGAAGTCCTCCTGAAGTCTGCTACTACCCTGTTCACCATTTACTACGTTGCCAAGTTTTTTATCATCTGCAAACTTCAAAATTGTACTCCCTATACACAAGTCCAAGTCATTTATATATACAGGAAACTTTGTGCTATCCGGCACCGATGGGACCGAGCTGTTGCCATTCCCTCAAAACTGCCGGACAAACTAGCGTTAATGTTGAAGCATAAGGAGCTTTTCAGCTCCGTATCTGGCAACAAACACTGTTGTTTAGCAACAGCTTCTAAACAGTCGGCCGTACCTTGGAAGCGTCTCTGTCACTTAGCAACAGCTTCAGAGAGACTTTGCAGAGCCTGACTGTTGAAAAAAAAGCCACGAGAAGAAAAAAAACCTAACAAAACGGCTCCTGATTTTTGCCGGTGGCTCGAGCTTGCTGGACATTTAGCCTCCGGATAAAACAAAGTTTCCTGTAACAAGAAAAACAATGATCCTAATACGGACCCCTGGGGGAACCTCACTACCTACTTCTCTCCAGTCAGAAAAACATCCATTCACAACTACTCTCTGCCTCCTATCCCTTAGCCAATTATGTACCCAAGTTACTACCGTACCTTTAATACCATGTGCTTCTATTTAATGAATAAGTCTGTTATGTAGTACTTTATCAAATGCCTTTTGAAAATCCATATATACATCTACTGCAAGTCTACCTTCATCAACCCTCTCTGTTACTTCATCAAAGAACTCAATCAGGTTAGTCAGACACGATTTGCCTTTAATAAATTAATATTGGCTGTTTCTTATTAACCCATGCTTCTCTGAGTGAGAGTTAATTTTGACATTGGTCTCCAGTAGCTTTCCCACCTCTGATGTTAGACAGATCGGTCTGTAGTTACCAGGTTTATCCCTCTCCCCCTTTTTGAACAGGGATGTAACATTTGCAATCCTCCAGTCCTCTGGCACCACCCCCATATCCAAGGAGGATTGAAAGATTATGGTCAGAGTTTCTGCTATTTCCATCTTAGCTTCCCTCAGCAACCTAGAATGCACCCATCTGGACCGGGTGACTTGTTAACTTTGAGTGATACCAACCTATTTAGTTTCTCCTTTCTATCTATTTTTATCCTAGCCAATATCTCTACTCCCCCTTCCTCTACTGCGACATTAACTTTATCCTCTTCATTTCTAAAGACAGATGCAAAGTATTCATTCAGTAACCCAGTCATGCCCTCTGCCTCCACAGCCTTCTGCTGGGTCCGAAAATGGCCCTGCAAGTGAATGTGTTACAGTAAATGATGAAGTACCTGTCTGGGTTTGTGCAACTGCTCAATGGGATTGTAAGAAGGTTGGGATGTTGCATTGCCTGCAAAGACATCTCCATCATCTATGCTAATTCTAGGTTCCTGCAATTCCACATTTCTCCTTTTCACATTTTTTTTGTTCCTGGGATATGGGCGTCACTGGCAAAGCCCATCTCTAATTGCCCTTAAGAAGGTGGTGGTGAGCCGCCTTCCTGAACCGCTGCAGTCCGTGTGGTGAAGCTACTCCCACAGTGCTGTTACGGAGGGAGTTTTAAAATTTTGACCCAGTGACAATGAAGGAACGGTGATATATTTCCAAGTCAGGATGGTGTGTGACTCGGAGGGGAACTTGCCGGTGGTGGTGTTCCCATGCGCCTGCTGCCCTTGTCCTTCTAGGTGGTAGAGGTCATGGATTTGGGAGGTGCTGTCAAAGAAGCCTTGGTGAGCTGCTGCAGTGCATCTTATAGAGGGTACACACTGAGCCATGGTGCGCCGATGGTGGAGAGAGTGAATGTTTAAGGTGGTGGATGGGGTGCCAATCGAGCGGGCTGCTTTGTCCTGGATGTTACCTTGATGTCAAGGGCAGTCACTCTCACCTCACCTCTGGAATTCAGCTCTTCTGTCCATCTTTGGACCAAGGCTGTAATGAGGTCTGGAGCTGAGTGGAACCCAAACTGAGCATCGGTGAGCAGGTTATTGGTGAGTAAGTGCTGCTTGATAGCACTGTCAACGACACCTTCCATCACTTTGCTGATGATTGAGAGTAGACTGATGGGTGGTAATTGGCCAGATTGGATTTATCCTGCTTTTTGTAGACAGGACATACCTGTTTTCCATATTGTCGTGTAGATGCCAGTGTTATAGCTGTAGTGGAACAGCTTGGCTAGAGGCACAGCTAGTTCTGGAGCACAAGTCTTCAGCATGACGGCCGGGATGTTGTCAGAGCCCACAGCCTTTGCTGTATCCAGTGCGCTCAGCTGTTTCTTGATATCATGTGGAGTGAATCGAATTGGCTGAAGACTGGCTTCTGTGATGGTGGGGATCTCAGGAGGAGGCCGAGATGGATCAGCCACTCGACACATCTGGCTGAAGATGGTTGCAAACGCTTCAGCCTTGTCTTTTGCACTCATGTGCTAGGCTCTGTCATCATTGAGGATGGGGATGTTCATGGAGCCTCCTTCTCCCATTAGTTATTTTATGGTCCACCACCATTCATGACTGGATGTAGCAGAACTGCAGAGCTTTGATCTGATCCGTTGGTTGTGGGATCACTTAGCTCTGTCTATAGCATGCTGCTTCCACTGTTTAGCATGCATGTAGTTCCATGTTGCAGCTTCCCCAGGTTGGCACCTCATTTTTATGTACGCCTGGTGCTGCTCCTGGCATGCTTTTCTACACTCCTCATTGAACCAGGTTTGGTCGCCTGGCTTGATGTTAGTGCTAGAATGAGGGATATGCTGGGTCATGAGGTTACAGATTGTGGTGGAATACAATTCTGCTGCTACTGATGGCCCACAGCACCCCATGGATGCCCAGTTTTGAGCTGCTAGATCTGTTCTGAATCTATGTGATTTAGCACGGTGGTGGTGCCACAGACAATGGAGGGAGTCCTCAGTGTGAAGATGGGACTTAGTCTCCACAAGGATTGTGCGGTAGTCACTGCTACCAATACTGTCATGGACAGGTAGATTGTTCAGAAGTAGGTTTTTCCCTCGTGCTGGTTCTCTCACCACCTGCCACAGGCCCAGTCTGGTAGCTATGTCCTTCAGGACTGGGCCAGCTCGGTCAGCAGTGGTGCTACCGAGCCACTCTTGGTGATGGACATTGAACTCCCCCACCCAGAGTACATTTTGTGCCCTTGCTACCCTCATTGCTTCTTCCAAGTGGTGTTCGACATGGCGGAGTACTGATTCAGCAGCTGAGGGAGGGCGGTAGGTGGTAATCAGCAGGAGGTTTCCTTGCCCATATTTGACCTAAAGCCACGAGACTTCATGGGGTCCGGAGTCAATGGTTAGGTCTGCCAGGGCCACTCCCTCCCGACTGTATACCACTGTGCCGCCACCCCTGGTGGGTCTGTCCTGCCAGTGGGACAGGACATACCCAGGGATAGTGATGGAGGAGTCTGGGACATTGGCGGAAAGGTATGATTCTGTGAGTATGACGATGTCAGGCTGTTGCTTGACTAGTCTGTGGGACTCTCCCAATTTTGGCACAATTCCCCAGAATTAGTGAGGAGGACTTTGCAAGGTTGACTGGGCTGGGTGTGTTGTTGTCGTGTCCGAATCCAGTGCCGAGGTCGATGGCAGGTGGATGAATATTCTGCTCCAACCACTTTTAACGAGAAAACAAAATATACCTTTATGGACAGCCAGCAGCCCTTTAAGAGCTGGACTAGGAATCCCCGCCCCTGATCACTGCCATTGCATCATGCGCAATACACCGGGATCTCAGTGTCAATGAAGTCAGCACTTGTGCTGTACCAGGACTGCGTTATGGGCCCCTATGTTTCTGTGTATCAGGTCATTGTTAGCCCTTTAGTCTTCCCTCAAGTTTCTAGGTGAGGTCTGGGCTCAGTATTCAGTTCTGTTCTAGTTGAGGTGATCCCTGATCCAGAGCACCACTGTATGAGCATCCGAAGGCTGAACATTCTAAATATTGTAGGCAACGTAAATTTGGCCTTACAGTTTCAAGAGATTCATTTTTTCTCACTTCTTTTCCACATGCATTCCAACTTTTCAAACACATTTCACGTGTGGATTTGAACCATTCAGATTGTTGCCTATTCACTTTTTAGATACAACAGTAATTAGTTTATGAAATGTTCAGTCACATGTGGGTCCTGCTTTCCTGAATATATTCATGTAGAAAGCGGCTTGACTTGTTGCAACTGAGAAATTGGGGTTAATTTTCCTCTCCACCCGCCTTTTGTCTTCTGTCAGAAACAAGTCAGATGACTTCCAGCTCAGCTGTGGAGTCTAGCCGCACCCTAGAAGGAAAGAAGACAGCTTACCTTACATCAAGTGCCCGTTTTCCCTCTAAGTGCCCCAGGAACTGATGCACACGGGGCGTTAGTCAGAGGAAAATCATTGTATTCTCCGCGTAAATGTCAGTTTTATCCATCTTGAGTATGTGGAAAGAAATGATCAGTATTATTGTTGCCGTATCAGTAAATGCTAGTGTGGTTGACACCCTTCTTTACATTGCAAATACTGGCCAATGTTTAAAAATAAATAAATTACCCTGTTTTTTTAGTCTCCCGCGGCAATAAAGCCTGGTCCAAGTCTGGAGTGATTTATGATGCCATCGGACTGTACCATCTAAGAATTCGTAGCATGCATTTAACTTCAGTTCATTGAGTTTTCCAGCACCAAAATAATTGGTTCAACTGATATTCTTGGTCCACGGGTGTAAAGCATGTTTTGCCTCCTTCGAGTTTGCGAACTAGCTTTAAAACCCAAAGTAGCACAAAATGCCCGCACTGTGTGTAACCAAACTGAAACGAATCCGTAGTTGTTTTTCTAAAACACGGAACATTTCGCACAACTTTGTGGCATCAGTGGATGGAGCCAGTTTCCATTACAGGAAAACCGCAGGTTCCAAACTGCCTGAAATTAATGCACACAACACTTCTTCAGTACATTTTTTGATCTTTCAATAAGTTGTGTTTTGTACTCGTCGAGGTGAGGGAGGTGGAACACTTTTGCTATTTTTTGGCACCACCTCCTGTACCTAGTTCTTAACACTAATTCATTTTAATAATTTCATCTATATAATACCAACAATTTTTAAATAAATGTTTTCCACTTTCTAAAACTGGTGAGGGCTATTTAATTACGTTAATACTCCATTATTCTACTCTTTTTATATTGGGGATCCACTGTGATTTTCTTCATGTTGTAACAGTGCAGGACAACACTGCTGGTGCCAGACACTTTTCAACCTTTGATAAGACTTCTCAAAGCTTTTTTCAATGTAAGAAAACACACAGGCAATACAGCAAGTTGGTAATATATAATAATCGTATAAACTCGTTCCAGGGGAGCAACGTTCAAATGAAGACCAACGAATTTCATGCCCCATTCTCTATTTAACTTTTCTTCATGACCCCACTTCCAAACAAGAGATCCACCATTTCCACTGGCAGAGAGGAGGGAGTCTGGCTTTATGGCCTAGAAATTCAATGGGATGGGATGCAGGCTGTACGCCTCTGTTCATGTGGGTGCAGGGAACTGCTGTATCATTATAATGTGTCAGTCATGCAGCCAGCGCTACCTGTGCTTGGGGGGGGGGGGGAATCTGACATCTCAACGCCACTTAATAGGTAGTCAGCACCTCTTAAAGGGAAGGTGCACTGTGGCTGCAGGCTGGAAGGAATGCTTGTGAAGGTAGAAATGGCCGCAAGACCTGTAGATTAGGCCCTCGGTTCTCTGATGCTGCTATGGAGCCCCTGGTCCAGGCGGTGAACAGAACAATCACTGCACCACTCTTCACTCCTCCTCCTTCTCCTCCTACTCACACACTCTGCACATCGTATTCTCACCATTAATGCAACCCTCGCTTCCTCACAACTCACATCTTGCACACAACATCTGCACTGTTTGTCAAAACAGCTCACATGCCTGTCACTAACACACTCCCTTTTCTCTTGCAAATGAAGGTCACACACAAAGCAGCAGATGGCAATCTGAGAAGCCCGAGGCCGCCTACACACCCTCTCCCCACTTGAGGAGGATGTGCTAGACATCACAGGCAGGGGGTGAGTCACGGCCATGGCGAGCAGCAATGCTGGAGGAGGTGTCATGCTGGGTCTCTTCACACCTTACCCACTTTTTACCTTCTCACTTCTAGCTCATTCTACACACTCTGCAAGACAAATTGCAGCTGGATTCAACAGCCATTCAGCTCTCTCGCTGCTTTCCTTTCAGACAAAAGCTAAGCTTTGTCCCTCTCTTTCATTTCAGGTGCCAAAAATGTTGAGGCCCCTGGCCCAGTGTAGGAAGAGGAGGACAGATTTCCCGAAGATGCCAGGTCACTCAATCTGATTATAGCTAACATCAGCTCAGAGACTGGCACCATGCAAACTTTAGAGGGTAGGCTTGAGGAGCAGTATTGGAAAGCAACAGTTTTAGAAACCTAGAACATAGAAAAATAGGAGCAGGAGTAGGCCATTCGACCCTTCGAGCCTGCTCCGCCATTCAATATGATCATGGCTGATCCTCTATCTCAATACCATATTCCCACTCTCTCCCCATACCCCTTGATGCTTTGTTTAAGCAGATCAAATTTTTTAGCCCCTTTTTTAATTCATTCATGGGATGTGGGCATCACTGGCAAGACCAGCTTTTATTGCCCACCCATAATTGTCCTTAAGAAGGTGGTGGTGAGCCGCCTTCTTGAACTGCTGCACTCTGTGTGGTAAAGGTACTCCCATAGTGCTGTTAGGGAGGGAGTTCCAGGATTTTCACCCAATGACGATGAAGGAACATATTTCCCAGTCAGGATGGTGTGTTACTTGGAGGGGAACTTGCAAGTAATGGTGTTCCCATGCGCCTGCTGCCCTTGTCCTTCTAGGTGGTAGAGTTCCCGGGTTTGGGAGGTGCTGCCGAAGAAGCTTTGGCGAGTTGCTGCAGGGCATCTTGTAGATGGTACACACGGCAGCCACGGTATGCCGGTGGTGGAGGGAGTGAATGTTTAAGGTGGTGGATGGGGTGCCAATCAAGCGGGCTGCTTTGTCCTGGATAGTGTCGAGCTTCTTGAGTGTTGTTGGAGCTGCACTCATCCAGGCAAGTGGAGAGTATTCCATCACACTCCTGACTTGTGTCTTGTAGATGGTTGAAAGGCTTTGGGGAGTGAGGAGGTGAGTCACTCACCACAGAATACCCAGCCTCTGACCTGTTCTTGTAGCCACAGTATTTATGTGGCTGTTCCAGTTAAATTTCTGGTCAATGGTGACCCCCAGGATGTTGATGGTGAGGTATTTGATTATGGTAATGCCGTTGAATGTCAAGGGGAGGTGGTTAGACTCCCACTTGTTGGAGATTTACTATGTTTTCAAACATAGAAAAAAATCCCTTTGCTGTATGTACATGGAGAACTAAGTGTAAAATCCTCTAAAATGGCGCCCTGTACATAGGATTATTAAAAGAAGGGAAAAAGGGATACTTACATGTCAGTGTAGTTACCTGCAGACGTAAACATAGCTTTCATTGTACACAACTCTACACTAATAGGCTCCTTTCATTAAAGGATTTCAAAAACAGGTTAATGCTTAGTGAAGGCTTGGAAAATAAAAAAATAAGGGGAATTCAGCTGTGGTCAGTCTGTGGAAGACCAAGGAGAGTGGAAGTGTTGAAGGAAGCTTCTGTCTGACCTAACTTGAGGTCAGACAGTGGCTTTCTTCATATTGGTTGCCTCTTAAGGCTAAAGGGATCAAGGGATATGGGGAGAAGGCAGGGACAGGGTACTGAGTTTGGATGATCAACCATGATCTCATTGAATGGCGGAGCAGGCTCGAGGGGCCGAATGGCCTACTCCTGCTCCTATTTTCTATATTTCTATGTTTCTATGTAATAGGTGTTTGCAGGCTCCACAGAGGAAACCAGTAAATATGAACAACAAAAGTAAAACTTCAAAAAAAAATCTAAGGGTAAATAACCATAAAACATATGAAAACGAGTGACAGAAAAAGACCATCTATCCATTAAGCTTGCCCTGTACTGTCACGGTGTGAATTCAAATTATAAAGTATTCTATTGATGCATAAATAACAAAAGGAAAATTGAAGTAGGGGTAGGGCCATTAAAGGATGGTTAAGATAAACTCACAGCTAATGTTAGAGAAATGGCAGAAGTATTGAATAATTACATTGCCTCAATTTTTACTAAAGAAGGTAACACAATAGACACTTCACTAGAGAATAACCTTAAAAAGAATATCAATACAATTGAGATAGAAAGGGATAAGATCATTGACAAACTAACAAAACTGAAAGAGGTTAAAACCCCAGGTCCAGATAATATGCACCCACACATATTCAAGGAAACTAGGGAGGAGACATCAGAGGCACTAGTTCAAATATATATATATAATATGCATTCCATAGAAGAGGAGGTAGTGCCAGAGGACCTGGTTGACAGATAATGTTGTTCCTATATACAAAAAGGGAGATAGAACTAAACCTGGGAACTATAGACCAGTCAGCTTAATGTCAGTGGTAGGAAAGCATAATGCAAAATAGTCAGCATGGATTCCCAAAGGTTAAGTCACACTTAACTAACCTGATAGAATTCTCTGAAGAGGTCACGGAAAGAGTAGACAAAGGTAATGCAGTAGATATCATATATTTGGATTTTCAAAAGGACTTTGATAAGATTCTACATGGTAGACCCATGACAAAGGTTAGGACATGTGGAGTCAGGGGACAAATAGCTGAATGGATAGCAAATTGGCTAAAAATATATAAATGGTAGTTATTCAGATTGGAGGAAGGTAGAAAGCGATGTTCCACAAGGGTCAGTGCTGGGCCCACTGTTACTCATAATTTACAGCAATGATTTGGATTTAAGAGCAAATAACTCAATAACAAAAACTGTAGATGATACCAAACTGGGGGGGTACAGCTAACACTGAGGAAGAATGCAACATAATACAAGAAGACATCAAAAAACTTGCAGACTGGGCAGTTAAGTGACAAATGAACTTTAACATAGATAAATGTGAGGTGATGCACTTTGATAGGAAAAAATAGAAACATCACCGACACCTTAGAAATAAGAAACTGAATGGTGTAGAAGAGCAATGGAATCTAGGGATACAGGAGAACAAATCATTAAAAGCAGCATCGCAGTTCAGCAAAGCAATTAAAAATACTAACAAAGCACTGGGAATTATTTCCAGAGGTATAGAATTCAAAAGTAGTGAAGTTATGTTAAATTTGTATAGGACCCTGGCCAGACCACACTTAGGCCTAGAAATTCGGTGGCGCCCCGTTTGGGGCACCAAGCTCGCCTGGGCGCCAGAATTACCGCTCCGGACAGAGCCGCTTGCGCCATCCCGATATTCAGTTTCCGCGCCCCAAACGGAAGTGGGGCGCTGCTCGAGGTGCAACTGAATATCGCAGCACAACGTGCCGCAGCACCACACGCTGCGGCATGGCGTGCTGTGGTACTGCAGGCCTTCCTCCCCTTCTTAAAGGGGAGGGGCCTGCACCAGCGCGATCGGAGATCATGAGTGCCGGCAAAAGAGCCCGGCACCGAGGAGAAGTACCGAGCTCTTGGGACACAGCCGGCACTGCCCGGGGGGGGGGGGGCCTCAGAAGGCTGGGGACGGCGGCGTGAGGAGGTGCTGGCAGGCGGCCAGCAAAAAAAATGGCCGCCCCGCACCTCCCCTTTAATTAGCGCCACTACCGCCGCAGGTAGGCCCCCCTGAACCGGTCGCAAATTGCGACCGGCGTTACCGCGGGGGGCGCGACCAAATATCGCGATCGGGGTGGTAGCGGGGCACTGCGCACACCGATGACGTCATCGGTGGTGGTGCAGAGCTACAGGCTAACGCCGCCGTTAACGGCCCGCTAAATTTCACGGGAGGCGTGGCCAGTGGCGCTAAAACCACTAAGTGCCCTCTTTGGGCACTAACTGGTGGCGCAGCCCACCGAATTTCTAGGCCTCAGAGTATTTTGCACAGTTCTGGTCTCCATACAATAGAAACATAGAAACATAGAAGATAGGAGCAGGAGTAGGCCATTCGGCCCCTCGAGCCTGCTCCGCCATTCAATGAGATCATGGCTGATCATCCAAATTCAGTACCCTGTTCCTGCCTTCTCTCCATATCCCTTGATTCCTTTAGCCTTAAGAAATATATCCAACTCCTTCTTGAATATATTTAATGAATTGGCCTCTACGGCCTTCTGTGGTAGAGAATTCCACAGGTTCACCACTCTCTGGGTGAAGAAATTCCTCCTCATCTCTGTCCTGAATGGCTTACCCCTAATCCTTAGACTGTGACCCCTGGTTCTGGACTCCCCGACCATCGGGTACATCCTTCCCGCATCTAGTCTGTCTAGTGTTTTTAGAATTTTATAAGTTTCAATGAGATCCCCTCTCATTCTTCTAAACTCCAGCGAGTATAAGCCCAATCGACCCAATATCTCCTCATACATCATTCCTGCCATCCCAGGTATCAGTCTGGTGAATCTTCGCTGCACTCCCTCCATGGCAAGAACATCCTTCCTCAGATAAGGCGACCAAAACTGCACACAATACTCAAGATGTGCTCTCACCAAGGCCCTGTGCAACTGCAGCAAGACATCCTTGTTCCTGTACTCAAACCCTCTCGCTACAAAGGCCAACATACCATTTGCCTTCTTAACCGCCTGCTGCACCTGCATGCTTACCTTCAGTGACTGGTGCACAAGGATACCCAGGTCTCGTTGCACTTTCCCTTCTCCCAATCTATTGCCATTCAGATAATAATCTGCCTTCCTGTTTTTGACACCAAAGTGGATAACCTCGCATTTATCCACGTTATATTGCATCTGCCATGCTTCTGCCCAATCACCCAACCTGTCCAAATCATACAGGAGTTTCATGGCATCCTCCTCACAGCACACACGCCCACCCAGCTTTGTGTCGTGAAAAGAACATAGAAGCACTGGAGAAAGTACCAAAAAGATTTAAAAGTTTGGTACCAATACTGAGGAAAGTTTGAACAGGTTGGGGCTTTTCTCATTAGAAAGGAGAAGAGTTAGAGGTGAACTGATCTTTAAAATTATGAATTGGTTGGACAGTGTGGATGTGGAGAGAATGTTTCCACTAATGGGAGATCCAAAATTAGGGGCCATAAATACAAGATAGTTACTAATAAATCCAGTAGGCAAATAAGGAGAAATTTCTTTACTCAGAGAGTGTTTAGAATGTAGAACTAGCTATCACAGGAAGCGGTTGAGGCAAATAGCTTAGATGCTTTCAAAAGGAAACTAAACGAGAGAAAATGGAACAGAAAGATATGCTGAAAACCTGAGATGAGGTAGATAGAATGGGAGGAGACTCGTGTGGAGCATAAACACCAGCACAGACTAGTACTGTATATTCTATGTAATACACACCATCATCCCCATTCGCCCACTTATCCCCACCCACCAGATACAAAAAGTAGAGGAAAAAGCCCTCAGTCAATTTGGGAAAAAACTCTGGGAAATTCCTCTCTGAACCCCTAAGGCGATCATCCAGGTTCCAAGAGACTATGGTGACTGAGAGGGACTTCCCAATACTCATCAAGGAATATAGGAACAGGAGTAGGCCAATCAGCCCTTCAAGCCTGCTCCACCATTCAATTAGATCATGGCTAATCTGTAGCTTAACTCCATTTACACCCCTTGATTCTATCCTAGCAAACATCTATCAATCTCAGTTATGAAGTTTTCAATTGACCTTGCCTCAACAGCTTTTTGGGGGAGAGAGTTCCAGATTTCCACTACCCTTTGAGTGAAGAAGTGCTTTCTGACATCACTCTTGAACGGCCTAGCTCTAATTTTAAGGTTATGCCTCCTTGTTCTGCACTACCCCATCAGAGGAAATAGTTACTCTCTATCTACGCTACCATGTCCTTTAATCAACTTAAACACCTCAATTAGATCACCACTTAATCTTCTATACTCAAGGGAATACAAGGCTAGTCTATGCAACCTGTCCTCATAATTTAACCTTCTAAGACCGGGTACCATTCTAGTGAATCTGTGCCGCACCCTCTCTAAGGCCAAAATATTCTTGCTGAGGTGCGCCACCCAGAACTGAATGCAGTACTCCAGATGTGGCCTAGCTAGAGCGCTATATCACTGTAGCATAACTTCCACTACTTTGTATTACAGCCCCCTTGAGATGAAGGCTAACATTCTATTAGTCTTCCTAATTATTTTTTGAACCTAACTATTTGTTAATGATTTCTGTACATGGACCCCTAAATTTCTCTGCTCCTTCACAGTTCCTAGCTTCTCACCATTTAGTTAATACTCTGATTTATCTTTCTTACCTTCAAAGTGGGTGACCTCGCACTTTCCCACATTGAACTCCACAGTTCTGTGCCACAGTTTTGCCCACTCACCTTTTTAATTTTTTAATTTATTTATTCATGGTATGTGGCATCACTGGCAAGACCAGCATTTATTACCCACCCCTAATTGCCCTTGAGAATGTGACAGTGAGCTGCCTTCTTGAACCGCTGCCGTCCGTGTGGTGAAGGTTCTCCCACAGTGCTGTTAGGGAGGGAGTTCTAGGATTTTGACTCAGCGACGATGAAGGAACGGTGGTATATTTCCAAGTCCGAATGGTATGTGACTTGGAGGGGAACTTGCAGGTGCTGGTGTTCCCAGGCATTTGCTGCCCTTGTTCTTCTAGGTGGGAGAGGTCGCAGGTTCGGGAGGTGCTGCCGAAGAAGCCTTGACGAGTTGCTGCAGTGCATCTTGTAGATGGTGCACATTGCAGCCATATTGCGTTGTTGATGGAGGGTGTTAAATTTTAAGGTGGTGGATGGGACGCCGATCAGGTTGATAATGGTGGGGGATTTGATGACAGTAATGCCAAGGGGAGGTGGTTAGACTCTCTCTCATTGGAGATGGTCATTGCCTGGCAATTGTATGGCGTGAATGTTACTTGCCACTTATCAGCCCAAGCCTGGATGTTGTGCAGGTCTTGCTGCATGTGGGCACGGACTGCTTCATTATCTGAATCTATCAATGTCCCTTTGCAACTTTCTGCCACCATCTACACTATTTACTATGCCACCTAGCTTGGCGTCATCAGCAAAATTGGATATACTTACATTCTACATGAGGTTATATTGGTCACGCTCAAGAATTCATCCAGGTCTCTTTTGAATGCTATCAGGTGTGGAGTTTAACTCTTCCTTCTAGATTTCTGTCTCAAAGTCAATGGAAAAGTTAACCTTTGTTTATATATTATCAGATCTACATGGCATTGCTCACAGTAAATGAGAGGTTAATGCTGTTTTATAAGGACAGGTGTATTATGCGATTGGATAACAATCAAGAGTTAAAACCCTGCCTAATGCTTCCTTTCAGTTTTGCATCACTAGATATGCTGAGTCCAATTGCAGTGATCCCACATCCTCCCACCTCAATAGCACAACCAACGCCTGTATTAGACCGTGCCGGTAATTGATAGCTTTCTCTTTCTCTTTCTGGCAAGAGACAAAGCTGAAATAAGCCATTCCACAGGGCCTATATGGTGGACACTACTTGCCACATTCAATCACATTTATGTTTTTAGCACGCGTTGACTCATGACTGAAAATCTCACATCAAGTTTTACATATTGTTGGCAGCTCTGATCAGATTTCATTTAAAAAGTTCCAACTGAAGAGGAATCATTTTTTACCTATTTCTGTTCAACCTAATATTTTCACTGACAAACTGAGAGTACTGATGAAATCAATTGAACTGGCTAGGTAGTATTAAGGCAGAGAGAAAGAGCTGAATTAACACACACTGTCAAAGTGATAATGATCACTGAAGTGTCCTAGGTTAATGACTGGATCTATTGAAGTTCATTCCGCTCCTGCACACGGTTTCTCAGTATTAATGGTTTAAAACAGAAATAAAACAACATTTAAAAAAGCACATTAAAGTTAATGATATTTTTAAGTATAATGCCAGGAAGAGACACGGGTGGTGAGATTCATTATTTAAAGGAATATTCATTCATTAGAAATGTGGTGATAGAACACTATTGCTGCAATTCTACTACCACCAAGGAGACAATTGAAAATATATGCTTTGTTCTTTCAAATTCAGGTTTATTGGCACACGAGTTACATTGCAAGGGCCATCAATTTCAATGTGATCCGACACCACTCACAAGCAGTTAGTACCCCTTTTCATATCAAGCCCACAAGGACAGTGATGGACATGATAGCAAGCTTATCCCATACATTACTCCAAGGCTCTTATATCCTTCCTGTAGTGGAGTGCACAAAAGTGCATGTAATCTTCCAACTCTGCCCATATCAATGTCTTGGATAAATCAATATCACCTCCTTGTTTTTGTTTACAATATTACTATATATAACAAAAACAAATTCAATTTACTCCTACATTGCTCTGTTCCGCCACTCCATTGAGAATCTTATCATTTTGGTATGCTTCCTGTGACTTTTATTTACTAAAATGTACTTCTTCATATTTGTATACAGGTAGACTATCCTTTATCCGAACTTCCAAAAACCGAAAACCGATAAAAACCGAAAGTTTTTTCATTCAGCGTAAGTCGTGCGCACGACATGACCAGAGTGGCGCACAACTTATGCTGAGCAGGGCAGAGGGTCACAAAGTTCCCTCCTGGGTAGGAGATTGCAGGCCGAGCCGGGCAGTGTGAAGGAGGTACCGGGAGAGTGAACCCAACAATACAGCAGCCCGTCCGATAGCTGCAGCGGCCCGTCCGATATTCTTTTCTCCCCCCAACCCGACCCGAACCGAACCGCGGCCCATCCGATATCCTTTTCTCCCCCCCCACCCGACCCGACCCGACCCCCGACCCGTCCGATATTCTTTTCTCCCGACCCGACCCGACCCCCGACCCGAACCGCGGCCCGTCCGATATTCTTTTCTCCCCCCCCCACCCAACCCGACCCGACCCAACCCTCCCCGACCCAAACCGCGGCCCATCTGATATTCTTTTCTCCCCCCCAACACCCCCCCGGACCCCCCCCCGACCCCGACCCCCCCGCCGGACACCCCCCGACCCCGGACCCCCCCCCCGACCTGAACCGCAGCCCATTCGATATTC
Source organism: Somniosus microcephalus (assembly GCF_052327205.1). Lineage (NCBI taxonomy): Eukaryota > Metazoa > Chordata > Chondrichthyes > Squaliformes > Somniosidae > Somniosus > Somniosus microcephalus. The sequence continues at coordinate 73,729,007 of NC_140993.1, forward strand.
TTTTCTCCCCCCCCCCCCACCCGACCCCCGACCTGATTTGCGGGCCAGCTTAGTAGGAGTCAGCCGATATCCGGCTTTCCAGAGAAGCAGGAAGGGGAATGAGACACGGAACAGTCGCAAGAGGTAGCCTGAACTTTTAAAATTTATATTAAATACAAATTTCCCAGTCTTATAATAATACCTTCTGAAATCCGAAAAATTCCGAAAACCGAAACTCAGCTGGTCCCAAGGCTTTCGGATAAGGGATAGTGTACCTGTATATTGAACTGCATCTGCCATCTATCTGCCCATTCAGCTAACCTATCCATGCCCCCTACAATCTTCTGAATTCTTCCTCACAGTTCACCATGCTCCCCAATTTATTATCAGCAACAAACCTCATGATTATTCCTCTTGTGCCTATGTCCAAATCATTATAAAAATGGAAAACAAAAGTGGGCCTAACATAAATCATTGGGATACACCAGTAAACACATCCTGCCAATCCAAAAAATATTGGTCTAATCTCTTTTCTTTCTCTCCCCTTATCATCTCTCTGTCCATACAGCTATGTTTAGTGCCATATGTCTCAATTATTGCAATAAGTCTCTTATGTGGCAACTTATCAAAAGTTTTCTCAAAATTCATACATAATTGAAACAGTATTTCCTTTTTCTAAGTTTTCACTAATTTCACCCCATATTATAGGCTGTAGGACCTAGATTTTCCACTGGCATTATGCCAGTTCCCTGCCGTAACTCCAGCAAAATGTGGTAGAAATATTATTAGGAGTTGCTCTGCTGAAACCCTGCTCGCTGCCACTTCCCGCTTTTTCCACCGGAAGTAACATCAGGCGTATAATATGAAATATCAGTGGGCGCAATGGAAATACTTCAAAACAACAAGAGTACATTGTATGGAATATTTTCCGTCACTTGCACCTTAGCAAAGCTGGGTACTAGGGAGCCTGTGCATTACTAGACTCCAGCACGGCTATGGGCGATGGAGTGGGATTTAAAAATCAAAGGACCAAAAAGTCTATGCAACTGATCGTAGGGCAATTGATTGCACAGGCTATGGTGCTTTTTGCACAGAATTTGTTTTAAAAATGTTAAGTTCTTTGGCCAGTAAAGAAGTCCCAGCCACAATCCAGTACGGCAGGACTTGAAACCCTGTCAGACAATCTCCAGCAGACTCCAGGTAAAGGCTGGGGACCCCACTTAAAAATGCAAATGACCCTGATGCTGGAAAATATGTAAGGTTATACAATGAAGTAGTTAAGCTTCTGGACTAGTAATCCAGAGGCCTGGACTAATACTCCAGAGAACATGAGTTCAAATGACATTATGGCAGCTTGAGAATTTGAATTCAGTTTAAAAATAAATTTTAGAAATAAAATGCTGGCATCAGGAAAAAGTGACCATGAAGCTGTCGGATTATTGTAAAAGCCCCATTGGTTCACTAATGCCCTTTATGGAAGGAATCTTCCATTCTTACCTGACCTGGCCTATATGTGACTCCTGTCCCACACGAATGTGGTTGACTGACCTCTGAAGTGGCCTAGATGTCACTCAGTTGCATCAAACCATTACAAAGATTTTGAAGTGGTTCAAGCAGAAGGCCCACCACCACTTTCTCAGGGTGGTGATGGGCAATCTAGGGATGGGCAATAAATACCGGCCTTGCTAGCGACGCCCACATCCTGGGAATTAATTTTTTTTCTAATTGCCCAGGGTCAGGAGAACATCCTTGTAGCAGGCAAAACTCCCACCTACACAAGATACCACAAAAGTAGAAACACCTGATTTACAAATTTACCTACAACTTATTGGCCTATAATTTCCTGACTTAACTATTTTCCGTTTCTTGAACAGGGGTGTAACATTTGCCAGCTCCAATCCTTTGGCACAATTCCCATCTTCAAATATATAGGCCGCGGAATTCAGCAGCTTAGCGCCAGTACTTATGGCCATTTAAATTTTAATTGGTGCCCGCCTCGCTTCTGCCCACTTCCGGCGTGGACCACACTGTTCACCATCTTGATGAGGGGGATAGCGCGAGCGGTACGTGTGTGCGCTGGTAATATGCAGAGTAGGCAGATCGTGACGTCAGATGTGTGACCTGGCATTTTCGGCGTCGATGCTCCATTCAATGGCCTCAGCTAAGCACGCACAGCTGAACACGCATTCAGCTACACGAGGGATGCCCCCCCCACCAGCGCTATTTAAAAGAAAACATCCAACTTGTAGATCAGTTGATTATTGCTATCTACTATCTATATGAATAATGGGTTGCTGGAAGACATTTAAAAAGTTGTTAAAGTGTGCAGGGACGTTGGGAAGGCGTTGGCTGCTACTGCAAGGCCTCTGAGTACACTCAGTCATGGGGGCTCTACTTGCAGTCCCCCTCGCACTGCAGCATGACAAAGAAAGAAAGAAAGTCTTGCATTTATATAATGCCTTTCATGACCACCGGACTTTCCAAAGCACTTTACAGCCAGAGAAGTGCTTTTTGTTTTGAAGTGTTGTAATGTAGGAAATGCGGCAGCCAAATTGCGCTGAGCAAGATCCCACACAGAGCAATGTGATAATGACTAGATATAACTGTTTTTGCTATATTGATTGAGAGATAAATATTAGCCAGGACACCGGGGATAACTCCCCTGCTCTTCTTCAAAACAGTTTTTTAAAATTTGTTCCTGGGATATGGGCATCGCTGGCAAGACCAGCATTTATTGTCCATTCCTAATTGCCCTTGAAAAGGTGCTGGTGAGCCGCCTTCTTGAACCGCTGTAGTCCTTGTGGTGAAGGTACACCCACAGTGCTGTGAGGAAGGGAGTTCCAGGATTTTGACGTAGTGACAATGAAGGATTGGCGATATATTTCCAAGTCAGGATGGTGTGTAACATGGAGGGGAGCTTGCAGGTAATGGTGTTCCCATGCGCCTGCTGCCCTTGTCGTTCTAGGTGGTAGAGTTCCTGGGTTTGGGAGGTGCTGTTGAAGAAGCCTTGGTGAGTTGCTGCAGTGTATTTTGTAGATGGTACACACTGCAGCCACGGTGAGCCGGTGGTGGAGGGAGTGAATATTTAAGATGGTGGATGGGGTGCCAATCAAGCGGGCTGCTTTGTCTTGGATAGTGTCGAGCTTCTTGAGTGTTGTTGGAGCTGCACTCATCCAGGCAAGTGGAGAGTATTCCATCACACTCCTGACTTGTGCTTTGTAGATGGTGGAAAGGCTTTGGGGAGTCAGGAGGTGAGTCACTCACCACAGAATTCTTAGCCTCTGACCTGTTCTTGTAGCCACAGTATTTATGTGGCTGGTCCAGTTAAGTTTCTGGTCAATGGTGACCCCCCCAGGATGTTGATGGTGGGGGATTCAGCGATGGTAATGCCATTGAATGTCAAGGGGCGGTGGTTGGAATTCTCTTTTTTTGGAGATTGTCATTGCCTGGTACTTGTGTGGCACCAATGTTACCTGCCACTTATCAGCCGAAGCCTGAATGCTGTCCAGGTCTTGCTGCATGCGGGCATGAACTGTTTCATTGTCTGAGGAGTTGCAAATGGAACTGAACACTGTGCAATCATCAGCGAACATCCCCACTTCTGACCTTATGATGGAGGGAAGGTCATTCATGAAGCAGTTGAAAATGGTTGGGCCTAGGACACTGCCCTGAGGAACTCCTGCAGCGATGTCCTGAGGCTGAGATGATTGACCTCCAATATTCACATTCATCTTCATTTGTGCTAGGTATGACTCCAGCCAGTGGAGAGTTTTCCCCCTGATTCCCATTGACTTCAATTTACCAGGGCTCCTTGACGCCACACTCGGTCAAATGCTGCCTTGATGTCAAGGGCAGTAACTCTCACCTCACCTCTGGAATTCAGCTCTTTTGTCCATGTTTGGACCAAGGCTGTAATGAGATTTGAGGCCGAGTAGTCCTGGCGGAACCCAAACTGGGCATCAGTGAGCAGGTTGTTGGTGAGTAATGTATCGACTTGTATGTGGGTTCAATGACGACTCATTTATGAAAGAGAATGTCTTTTAACTAAAGTTTGTTCAACTCAGTTAACAGCATTACAGGAGACACCATCTTGGAGATCCATCTAAAACGAAACTAAAACTAAACTGCTTGTCTCTCACATGCCCTCTGCTGGTCAGGCATAAGTAATCAATGAGGCAAATATGCTGGTAAGGCATCATAATCAAACAGGCAAATACCATCACTATCTGCTGAAATCATTACATCTCCCTTTCTTAAAACAAAAGTATTTTACTTTTAGCTAACAACATGTTTTCTTTGTATTAATCTGCATTTTAACTGTAACACTTAAAGAACTTACATTATCATTATCATTATCAAGGTTTTTTAACCTTGCTTTGTGTGTTCACATGAAATATGTAAATACACTAGAACTTGAAGAAAGAATAAGATAACATTACTTCCTTCTATAACAAGAGTCCTTAAATTTGCTCAATGAGTCTCTCAGGAGGCTTCACGTGTCTTGAGGATTTTCTGATTGATTGTCCTTGAATCTGAGTTGTTGCCTCAGATGATGATTTCTCAGCTGTGTGATCAGGTTGTTCAACAGTACCAGTCTTTTGACCTGCTGTGTGATCAGGTTGTTCAACAGTATCAGTCTTTTGACTTGCTGTGGCTGGTCCCATGAGAAGATCTCGACAATTTCTTCGCAGAACAGCACCCTCATCTGTCTGAATAGTGTATGATCTTGGTTGAACTTCACTCAGGACAGTTCCCTTCTGAGTCCATATGTTTGTTTTGTCTTTGAACCTTACTTGGTCACCAGTGTGGAGTTCAGGTAGGTTTTGTGTTCCTCTGTCATAGTAGTACTTTTGCTTTTCTTTCTGTTGTTCTTTGAACTTCCTCACTTTCTCCCCCTCTTTTGTTTTCAAGAGGGTCTCCGGGATGGGTAGGTTTGACCTTAGCCGACGTCCCATAAGGAGTTCGGCTGGTGACATACCACACTCGAGCGGCGTTGCGCGGTATACAAGCATGCTTTGGTAGAAGTCAGTTCCACTGTCTTTTGCCTTGTACATCAGTCTTTTCACTGTCTGGACCGATTTTTCCACTCGTCCATTGGACTGTGGAAAGTGAGGACTTGACGTTGTGTGGACAAAGTCCCACTCTTTGGCAAAGTGTCGGAAACTTGCATTGTAAAACTGGGATCCGTTGTCTGTGAAGACCTCGCTTGCCACGCCATGTCTGGAGAATATGGCTTTCATACATGTTATCACAGCATCTGCAGTGGTGGTGTACAGTCTACAAACCTCTGGATACAGGGAGTAATAGTCTGTGACTACAAGATAGTCCTTCCCTTGACATACGAATAGGTCAGCGCCTACCTTCTGGTAAGGTCTGTCTGGCACTGGGTGTGGCTTTAGTGGTTCTGCAGGATTGCTTGCTTGATATTTCAGGCATATTGTGCAGTTTGACACCTCATTTGTCACATCTTGGTTGATTCGTGGCCAGTACATCACCTCTCGTGCTCTTTTCTTATACTTTTCGATTCCCAGATGTCCTCCATGGATCCTTTTTAGCATCTCTCTTCTCAGACTCTTTGGGATAACTATTTTGCTTCCTTTGTAGATGATGTCTTCGACCACTGATAGTTCCGCCCTGCAGTTCCAGTACTCTGCCATGTCAGGTGAGCAGTCTTGCTTCATGTTGGGCCATCCATCCAAGATGCTTTTCCTCAGTCGTCTCATTGTTTCATCTTTGTTTGTCTCAGTCTTTATGAGCTCCATTTTTGCATCTGCTATGGGCAGTGCACTTGTGATCATGTCCACGTAGGCGTTCACTTTTTCATCCATTTTGGTGTTTGCGGGCTCACTTGGGTCAACAGCTCTGGACAACGTGTCTGCTGTGTACATCAGCTTACCCGGTGTGTACGCAACATTCAGTGTATAGCGTTGCAGCCTGATCATCATTCTTTGTATTCTAAGCGGACAGCTATTTAGTGGCTCTTGGAACAATGCAATCAAGGGCTTATGGTCAGTCTCTACACTGATTGCTTGTCCTGCCACAAACTGGTGAAATCTTTCACAGGCGTATGTGATGCTGAGCAGCTCCTTTTCTATTTGAGCATATCGCGTCTCCGCGTCTGTCATTGAGCGCGATGCATATGCAATAGGTTGCCAGTAGTCATATTGTTGCAGAAGAATGGCACCGAGCCCACTCTGTGATGCATCTGATGATATCTTGATGGGTCTCGCTGGGTCATAAAACCTCAGAACTGGTTCCTCTGTGAGCAGTTTCTTTAGATCGCTCCATGACTTCTCATGCTCATGATTCCATTCCCATTCTATGTTCTTTTCAGTTAGTCGTCTCAGTGGCGCCATCTTTTCTGAGAGGTTGGATATGAATTTACCCATGTAGTTGATCATTCCATTAAACCTCTGCACGTCCTTTTTGCATTGTGGCTTTGGCATATTCTCAATGGCGGACATCTTTCTGGGATCTGGTCTGATGCCCTCACTGCTAAGGATGTCTCCCACGAATGTCAGTTCTGTCACCCCGAGCTGGCATTTCTCTCTATTCAGCTTCAGGTTTGTTTTCCTTGTAGCTTCCAGCACTTTTTTCAGTCTCTCGTCATGCTCAGTTCTCGTGGTTCCCCATACTATGATGTCATCCATTGATGTATCAACTCCCTCCAGATGCTCATAGATCATATGGATAGTTTTGTGATACACTTCAGGAGCTGAGGCAATGCCAAATGGTAACCTTAGGAATCTGTATCTGCCAAATGGACTGTTGAACGTGCACAGTCTTGAACTTGCTTCGTCCAGTTTCATCTGCCAAAATCCTGATGATGCATCCAACTTGCTGAAATACTTTGCATTTGCAAACTGTGACATGATTTCCTCACGTGTAGGAAGCTTGAAGTGCTCTCTCTTTATTGCTCTGTTTAGATCTCTTGGATCCAGGCAAATTCTGAGCTTTCCATTCTTTTTGTCCACTACGACGAGGGAACTCACCCACTCTGTTGGCTCATCTATCTTCTGAATCACGTTCAGGCTTTCCATCCTGTCCAACTCTGCCTTCAGTTGCTTTTGAAGAGCAAATGGAACTTTTCTGCATGGATGTATGACCGTTGGCATACTTTTATCTACTCTGATCGTGTGTTCTCCTGGGAGGCAGCCTAGACCCTTAAATAGGTCGTTGTACTCTTTCATGAGTTCATCATAGACTGTCTCTCCTTCGCTTTCCACAACGAGGACTCTCTTTACCAGGTTCAGTCTCTCACAGGCTTTTAAACCTAGTATGGCTTGCACATCCTTTGGCACCACGATTAATGCTAGCGTGTGCTCTCTGTCCTTGTGTGTTACTTTGACAATGCATCTTCCTTTCACTGGTATATCAGTACTTGAGTATCCTGTCACTTTCACTTTTATTCCATGTATCTTTGGTCTGGGTCTAATTTTCTTAAAATCAGTCTCTGATATCACATTAACTTGTGCTCCAGTATCCAATTTAAATGGAATGTGTATGTCATTCACTTTTAGTGTCAACATCCAGTCTCTTTTTTCTTCTTTGTTTTCAGACACAACATCTACATTGAACTCCTCTATCTCGCTTTCATCTACTGCATGGACCTTGCTTTGTTGCGCTTGGTTCTTACAGCAATGGGCATAATGGTTGTTTTTGTTGCAACTATTGCATTTTTTACCATATGCTGGACACTTTTTTGGTGGATGCTGTGTACCGCATCGACTACATGACTTTCGATTGTCCCTTTCATTTTTGTTCGCTGGCCACGCCTCTTTTTTCACATTGGCGCTCTTTTTGTTAAACGGTTTGTGTCCGTTCTTTCTCACTGCATCCACGTTGCAGCTACTGTCACTGAACAGCTCCTTTGCCTGTGACTTCACAGTCTCTGTAGCCCTACACAGTGCTATGGCTTTTCCCAGGTCTAGATTTTGCTCTCTTAGCAGTCTTTCCCTTAGACCATTATCTGGAATACCACACACTAGTCTGTCTTTTATCAGCGAGTCTGTCAGTCCCCCAAATTCACACGTTTTGCTTCAGTTTCTCAGTTCAGTCACATACTGATCAATAGTCTCTCCCGTTTTCTGTACACATGTGAAAAATCTGTGCCTCTCAAACGTCACGTTACATTTAGGTATGCAGTAGGCCTCAAACTGTTCCATTATTTTATCTAGCTTCATTTTGTCTCCATCAACAGCGAATGTGAAGTTATTATACACCTCCAGCGCTTCATCACCCACGACATGTAAGAACACTGACGCTTTCATTTTATCACTTTTCTTGTCAGCTCCGATTGCTGATAAATACAACTCCAAACGTTGTTTGAACCTTCTCCAATTTTCAGCCACATTACCTGTCAACTGAAGCTTCGCCGGTGGGTGTAAACCTTCCATTTTTTCACTTCGTTAGCTATTCTCCAATGGTAAGTAATGATGTTCTCTTTTGGCTTGCTAATATGTGGAGAGCTGATTTAACTTCAGATTTTTCCTCTTCATCTCTTTCAATCACTTCTGACACCATGTATCGATTTGTATGTGGGTTCAATGACGACACATTCATGAAAGAGAATTACTTTTTATCTCAAGTTTGTTCAACTCAGTTAACAGCATTACAGGAGACACCATCTTGGAGAGCCATCTAAAATGAAACTAAAACTAAACTGCTTGTCTCTCACATGCCCTCTGCTGGTCAGGCATAAGTAATCAATCAGGCAAATATGCTGGTAAGACATCATAATCAAACAGGCAAATACCATCACTATTTGCTGATATCATTACAAGTAAGTGCCATTTGATAGCACTGTCGATGATACCTTCCATCACCTTGCAGATGATTGATAGTAAACTGATGGGGCGGTAATTGGCCGGATTGGATTTGTCCTGCTTTTTGTGGACAGGACATCCCTGGGCAGTTTTCCACATTGTTGGGTAGATGCCAGTGTTGTAGCTGTACTGGAACAGTTTGGATAGAGGCACGGCTAGTTCTGGAGCACAACTCCTCAGCACGATAGCCGGGATATTGTCTGTGCCCATAGCTTTTGCTGTATCCAGTGCGCTCAGCCGTTTCTTGATATCACATGAAGTGAATTGAATTGGCTGAAGACTGGCTTCTGTGATAGTGGAGACATCAGGAGGAGATTGATATGGATCATCCACTTGGCACTTCCGGCTGAAGATGGTTGCAAATGCTTCAGCCTTGTCTTTTGCACTCACGTGCTGGGCTTCACCATCATTGAGGATAGGGACGGTCATGGAGCCTCCTCCTCCCGTTAGTTGTTTAATTGTCCACCACCATTCATGACTGGATGTGGCAGGACTGCAGAGCTTTGTTCTGATTGTTGGATTACTTAGCTCTGTCTTTAGCATTCTGCTTTCTCTGTTTAGCATGTAGTCCTGTGTTGCAGCTTCCCCAGGTTGGCACCTGATTTTTAGGTACGCCGGGTGATGCTCCTGGCATGCTCTTCTACACTCCTCATTGAACCAGGGTTGGTCCACTGGCTTGATGGTAATGGTAGAGTGAGGGATATGCCAGGCCATGAGGTTGCAGATTGTGGTGGAGTACAATTATGCTGCTGCTGATGGCCCACAGCGCCTCATGGATGCCCAGTTTTGAGCTGCTAGATCTGTTCTGAATCTATCCCATTTAGCACGGTGGTAGTGCCACACAACATGATGGAGGGTGTCCTCGGTGTGAAGACAGGTCTTCGTCTCCACAAGGACTGTTCAGTGGTCACTGCTACCAATACTGTCATGGACAGATGCATCTGCGACAGGTAGATTGGTGAGGATGAGGTCAAGTAGGTTTTTCCCTCATGCTGGTTCTCTCACCAGCTGCCACAGGCCCAGACTGGCAGCTATGTCCTTCAGAGCTTGGCCAGCTCGGTCAGTAGTGGTGCTACTGAGCCACTGTTAGTGATGGACATTGAAGTCCCCCACCTAGAGTACATTCTGTGCCCTTGCTACCCTCAATGCTTCTTCCAAGTGGTATTCGACATGGGGAAGTAATGATTCATCAGCTGAGGGAGGGCGGTAGGTGGTAATCGGGGTTCGGAGTCAATGTTGAGGACTCCCAGGGCCACTCCCTCCCGACTGTATGCTGGTGGAACAGAATATAGCCAGGGTGGGTGATGGAGGAGTCTTGGACATTGGCTGAAAGGTATGATTCTGTGAGTATGACTACGCTGTTGATTGACTAGTCTGTGAGACAACTCTCCCAATTTTGGCACAAGTCCCCAGATGTTGGTGAGGAGGACTTTGCAGGGTCGACTGGGCTGGGTGTGCATCTTCATGTCCGTAGCCGGTGCCGAGGTCGATGCCAGGTGGTCTGTCCAGTTTTATTCTTATTGGCCCAGAAACTCGGGTCTCCACGGGTGAGTACGCACGGGGTACTCACCCGTAGGCCCAATGGAAGTGCCGGTTTCCTGCATGCACTGCACATGCGCAGGAAACTGGCACTTCCATTCCCCTGAAAGAAGGGGTTCAGTGGTCGAATGCATGCGCAGGAGAGGCTGTGCGTGAGCATCGAACTTCCGTTTTTTTTGCAGGTTTTCCCGGGAAGTTAAGTCTCCAGAAGTTAGACATATAAAAAGCAGTTGCAAGGCCTGCTTTTTACAAGGTAAGTGGTGAATTAATTAAAATTAAAACATTTTTTCCATAGGTTTATTATTTTTACAGTAAATACTTTAAAGAAAGGTAAGTTTATTTTTAGCCCCGTTAGAAAATAAAATTAATTTTTTCAAAAATTTAAATTATTGTTTAAAATAGTTATTTCATATAATTTATAGTTTATTTTAAAAATATGATTTAAAAAAAAATGTATTTGAAGATTTAGTGATGTTTTGGGGCTCGTAGTATTTATAAGTTTGACAGCCCTTCCTGTCAAACTTATGAATGAAGTATTCCCTGCTCCGATTGGCTCTCCATAGCCCACGTAATCCCAGGGGATGCTTCGAATTAACTGCACCCCTGGGATACGCAAGCACTGCGTGCCGGCAGTTGGAGGAGGCCCAGGATTGGAATTCCATGGGGGCCCACAGCTCAACGGCCGGCGTGCAAGGTAAGTGCAGGTCGGGGGCTTGCACCCCACGGGAAGCCCCCGACCTGAATTTCTGGGCCATTATTTTGTTTCATAATGGTTTCTTAGAACTGAGTGGTTTGCTAGGCCATTTCAGAGGGCAGTTAAGAGTCAACCACATTGCTGTGGGTCTGGAGTCACATATAGGCCAGACCAGGTAAGGATGGCAGATTTCCTTCCCTAAAGGACATTAGTGAACCAGATGGGTTTTTACGTCAATCCGATAGTTTCATGGTCACCATTACTGATACTAGCTTTTTATTCCAGATTTATTTAATTAACTGAATTTAAATTCTCCAGCTGCCATGGTAGGATTTGAACTCACGTCTCTGGATCATTGGTCCAGGCTTCTGGATTACTAGCCCAGTAACATAATGGCCTAGAAATTGAGTTTGCGCTGCGCCAGGGCTTTAGCGCCGGAAGTTAGCGCCGGCGCTAAGTCGCTTTGCGCGCGCCAAAAATTCAGTAGCGCCGCGCCCAAACGGCTGCCGGCGCTACTGAAGGGTTTTAGCGCCTGAAAACTGGCGCAACGCGCCGCATTGCGGTGCTATTCCGGCGCTGCGGCGCCCGCTGCGGTGCGGCAGGCTCGGGAAGTGCAGGCCTCCTCCTTCCGTTAAGGAGGAGCTGCCTGCACCCGGCCGCGGCCCGCGCAAATCTCCTCAAAAATGAGCCCGGCACCTCGGACAAGTGCCGGGCTTGCATCTGTTCCGGGGGGGGAGAAGTCCGGGGAGGGAGCTGCGGGCAGGCGGCCGGCGGGAAAGCGGCCGGCCGCCGCGCCTCCTTAAAGCGCCGGCACAGACTCCGGCAGCACTCGTTTGCCGGAGTCTTAGTTGCGGCTGCCACTGGCGAGGCGGCCGCAACTGAATTTCGGCTTGGGGCCGGGTTACCACGGCAACCGGGACGCTGCGCACACCGATGACGTCATCGGTGCCGGCGCAGCGCTACCGGTCTACCGCCGCGGAAGGGCCCCAGGCAATTTAGGAACCGGCGCCAATTGCAGCACTAGGCCCTCTAGCGCCGCAAAATCAGTGCTAAGGGCACTGAATTTCTAGGCCAATCACTCTTAGCCTTCCTAATCTCTCTTTTTGCTTCCTTTCTATATTTGTGCTATTTCTCAGTTTCGTCTGTACTGTCCTCCCTATTTTTATCATATGCCCCATATCAACCTCATTTTAACATAAACTCTCTATCCATGTAACCTCAGCCTTAGACACACCCCTTTTACGCTAGTCAGAATGTATTTATCCTGCACTTTATCCATCTCATATTTAAATGTCTGCTGTTTGATCTGCCATTCTTCCAACTAATTAAACTGGTTTAAATTCCTTTTCATCCCACTGAAATCAGTTAGTTTCCAGTCCATCACCTTTATCTTTAGCTCCCCTTTTTCTTCATCTATTTGCAATGTGAATCTAAGCAGGCTATAGTCACGATTTCCCAAGTGTTTTCCTACCTTCAGACCACCTACTTGTCCTGCTTCATTACCCAGAACTAAATCGAACAAGAGATTACCCAAGTGGAAAAAAGTAAGCAGGCACATTGTAGTTGTAGGGATTCTGTAATTAAAGGAACAGACCGCCTCTTTTGCATCTGCTGCTCTAGAGTTATAAATAGTGGTGCGGCCTCCCAGATGGCAGGGTGAGGGACATAATAGAGTGGGTGGAAAAGCTTCTGACAGGGGAGGTGGTGCTGCCAGAAGTAATCATCCACATAGCAACCAATCCTGCATCCTTCTTTGTTGGGCTTGTAATATTTTGATTAAGCAAATGGTCCTGAAGGAATTTTAAAAACCCCTCTCGTTTTTGATTACAAGCACTTGTCTTAGCCCAGTCTACCTCAGGATATTTAAAGTCACCCATTGTTGTAGCTCTGATACCACTACAAGCTTCTCTAAATTACTTAAAAAAGCTTATCATTAATTTCTTTCCCACTATTCGGTATCTATAATGTATTCCGAATATAGTAACAGACTCTGTATTATTTCTAAACCCAGAGAGATTGCTTCTGAGCGCCACCATTAACAAATTCCCTTCTAAGGCTGTCATTACGTCCATCCTCTTCCCATTTTTCTTCTCCACTTTTCCAGAAAATGTTATAGCCAGGAATGTTTGGTTCCCAATGGTTACTGTCAAGGCCAATATATCATATCAACCATTCTAATTAGTGTCTCTGATTTACTGACTTTTTCTAATGCATTGCATAATTGCATATAATCACTTGGGCTTACGAAATCCAATGGCATTGCGCCTGTTTTTCAGATGTTAGATGCATGCCTAAGCATCCAATATGGCGGCAGGAAGCATGCGTTCATTACGAGCTGAAGGTGCGCCGCCTGCCATATTGGATTAGGCAAAAATAGAGGTGTCCAGGGCCTATGCAAATAAGGGGCCTAACACCTGTTTAAGACCCCCTGTGTAAAATTGGATTGCCCCGAATGCAGCTGGTGCCGGGCCAGCTATGGTCAGAAAAAAAACAGGTCAACAGGTGGCCTAACCAGCAGTCCTTAAAGGGGCCATTGTAGGCTGCCACCAAAAAGGTAAGTTTGTTAAAATATACTTACCTGAATGTGGACCCAGGAGTGCTCCTCCCTGCTCCACATTAAAACCACGCTCCGCTGCTGCCACTGCTCGCCCCCATCCCAGTCCCGATGTCACAATCGTCCCTCATCCTGACATCCTGATTGCACCCCCTCCCCATCCCAATTGACCCCCATAAAACCAGCAAGCTGTCTGGGGATGCACAGCATGTGTCTGCAGTTCACTGATCTGATTGGGTCTGAAACCCAATATGGGTGGGCCTCAGGCTATAGGAGTGTAGATGTTTAAAAAAAAACCTTACTTAGAAACATATAAATGGAGTTGCAGATACAGACAAACAAATACACACACACCCAGAAGTTTTAAAAGCAATTCATCTCATCTGTGCACCAATTATAGGATCTGCTAGTTATGGTGTCTGACTGACAAAGTTACTTGGGCTCGGTTTATTTCTGAAAATTCAACTTGTGTTTGTAAAACTTTAATCCTGGTCATTCCACGAGTCACAAATGCTCAACTGAAGCCTTCAATCTTTTTTTATAGTACAACAGACAGTTAAATTTTTTAACAGTCAGTCATGATTTGTTCGACATTAAACACTCTAAGCAGCACAGACAAATATTTATTAGAAGTTACATGGTTGCATGGTTTCTATATATCCAACTGAAGGTACAGTAGATAATGAGGTTCTCCTTTACAAGGCATTTTTTAATGTATATGAATTCCTGTTTCCACTATACACCCATGATAATATTTCAATTGCACACCTTGTCAATTCTCAATATCTGAGGTTCCCATCCTAAAGAGCATAACCAACAACTAAAATAGATGATCTGGCCATTTATTTCATTGCTGTTTGTGGGAGCATGCTGTGTGTAAATTGACTGCCGCGTTTTCCTATATTACAACAGTGACGATACTTCAAAAATCGAAGGACTGAATTTCCTCTGGAAAATCAACATAATCTCGGTCGCTGAGAGAAGAGTTCAGTTCCATGAGACAGTTGCTGAGGAAATATCACTTTTGTCCCCAGCAGCCAGCCTGCCCCCCTCAATGGCCAGGGCGGAACACAGGTGGTATTGAGGACAGACACAGTATGAAAGTGTCATGACTACTAACAGGAAACCTGGCACAGACCTGCATAACTTGTTGCTTGTGGTCACAAACAAGTTGAACATTGAACAAATAGAAGTCCTTCTTGCTGAGAAACAGTGCTGGTTTGTGATGGGAAGAACACATACATGCATGCAGTCTGTGATCCCCAGCACCAGTGAGCAGACAAATCCCAGTGCTCTTACTTCCTGCTTGTCAGCCTCCATGGGTGAAGCTAATGAATTGCTGTTACCTCACAAACAGTGCATCAGTGACTTGCTGGATTGTCGTGTACACAGCAAACTAACTAATGTTGCTGATGTCACCAGAAGCAGTTTGGATGGAGCCAAAGGCATAAAAATTTAGAGCCACTGCAATCTTCACTGCCACAGGCTGTGTTCTGCTTTAATTCTCACTCCAACTGATGGAACAGGTAAGTGACTGTCTCACTCTTGAAATGCAGCCACCTTAAACACTGCTGCTCTGTGAGGTTCAGGTATGATGTTCTGTTTCTGAAGATCTACATCCTGAACTCTTGCCTCCTTCACCCTCGTCTTGCAGCCTGTGCAGGTCATTGCTTCCTTCCCTCCTGATTTGGTAAGCACAGCAGCATCCCCATGTTCTCCAATTCTGAAGGTTTCAGGTGCACACGGACATCAAAGGATCCTGATTCAGGTGCAGGACCATTATTAATATATGTTAATGATGACTGCGTCTGTTCCAGATGGCTACTAAGGATGCCTAATGAGCGGCTGAACCAATATGACTGAGGCCTCCAACTAAAAACATTAATGAAGGTACTTAAATATTAAAAGATGTTGGGCGAAAAATTCGGCTCTATAGATACCGATTTTTCGGTGCTACAGGTGCCGTTTTGTGGCAAAAATGGCACCCACGCCGTGCGTGGATACTTCTGGTGCCATCTTGATGAGGGCGCCAGCCTCGGCACGGGGAGCGTGCACCAGACGTATATATAGTAGGCAGACAGTGCTGCCATTTTTGTCCTCAACGCTGGAGCTAACGCCCTGTGTTAACCTTGTACGGCTGAACATGTGTTTAGCAGCAGCAAGGATCCCCCACCAATGCTATTTAAAGGGATCAGCAACTACTCTAAGGTTAGTTGCTGATTAATTTCTACTGGTTCTGTATAAGTTTGTGGAAGTGTTTGGAACTTTCTACAGTTGTTTAAAGTTGGTGAGGTGACTGGGAGTGGTGCTGCAATTAGGGAAGGCCTTGCTCCTGACTGCAAGGGTTCTGGTCAGACCACTAGCTCCCAGTCATGGGTCCTCTAGTTGTCTTCCCCCTTGACCTGCAGCATGACAGGGAGATGGAGCAGAGGCAGCGAAGAAGAGGACAAGCTGCTCACAGAGGGTGGAGGAGGGGAGAAGGGCTCTCAGCAGGAGGCCTGACACTCCTAGGGTCTTTCGAGAGCAATTCACTTACCTCAGCCTGAGCCAGGAGCAGTGTGTGAGGCGCCTGCACTTTACAAAGAAGATGCACACAGAACACTGCCACCTCTTGCAACCAAACCTGTAGCCTGTATAACATCTCCCAGTTCACCGTACATTGCTGCATAATAGAGCTTGCACGTGGCTTTGTCAGGATAGCGGACTTCCCCATCGTGCAGGGCGCCATCGACTATATGCATGTGGCTTTGCAAGCGTTGCATCTAAATGCTGAGATGTAGCGCAACTGCAAAGGTTATCAGTCGCAGAATGTGCAGTTGGTGTGCGACCATGCTCAGCAGATCATAATGGTGAATGCACGGTATCCTGGCAGAGGTTATAATGCTTTTATTCTGTGCCAGTCTGCTGTTCCCTCAATCTTTGAGCCACCAAGACAAAACAGAGGGTGATTATTGCGCAACAAGGGCTATCCGCTGACCACCTGGCTCAAGACGCCGCGCTGCAACCCAACCACATGTGGGCAGCATGTGTACAATGAGAGCGATGCTGCCCCATGGATTCTGATAGAGCAGACCATTGGCATCCTTAACCAATGCTTCTGCTGCCTGGACCGCTCTGGAGGAGCCCTGCAGTACTCACCAGAACGCGTCTGAAGATTCATCATGATCTGCTGTATGCTCCACAAACTCGTTATCATGAGGGCACAGCCCTTGCCACCAAGCATATGGCAACTAGCTCAGGAGGAGGAGTAGGAAGAGGAGGAGGAAGAGGAGGAGAAAGAAGCGGAAGCGGAATGGAAGAGGCGACCCAGCCAGCCCCTTTCTGTCCGGGTTCTCCGTGATCGACTCATTTGACTACAATACAAGTGAACGCAACCCCAATTCCCCATTCAACGGTGGTCCCACACCTTACTTTCCCTCTGTTAGTGACCATCACAACGTCCTCTTGGTCACAATGCTGAAATAAAAGCCACCACAAAAGAAATATTCCAATCCAACTTTATTCATCAATCAATCCAATATTACTTAACAAAGTCAACTAATTATCCTTGTGCATTCCCTTAGTGCCTGACTTCAGAGTGCCTTTGCTTGCCCTAGTGCTCCTATGAAGTGCTACCCCAGTGGCTGCAGCATGACTGGTGGAAGGTTGCTGACTTTCAGTGGTGGAGAATGCAGATGGCCTTGCAGGTCCGGCTGCAAACTGCACCACTTCGGCAAGGGTGGCAGCAGTCTGGGCTGGCTGACTGACAGGCAACAGCAAGGGCACTGGCAGAGTTGCAGTGCTGGGAGAATGAATGCTTTCATCCTGAGAGAGGACAGCAGGTTCGTCTTCCACAGAGCCACTACCACTCCCCCAGGGCGGCGCCTCAGCATTCCTAGCTATCTGTTGGAGGACAGATTGCTGGACCGCTGTGACACCCAGCAAACCCCTTTCCATGCTGGTAAACACAGCCATGATGGCAGCAATCTGAGCTTGTGTGGCGGCAAGCTGAGTCTACATGAGAGAAGTCTAAGCTTACATGACAGAAGTCTGAGCTTCCACTGCAGCACTCAGACGTTGGGTGGCTTCTGCTTGTGTTGCAATGGAAGCTGAGACATCAGCCATCAGACTCTACATCATGGTTGAGTCCATGGGCAGGGTTTTCATTGGGCCGTGGAAGCAGGATTGGAGGCATGTGGGGGGGTTAAAATCCCGAAATCGGGGGGGGGGGGATGAACCCATCCCGCCCCCAACCCGCCTCCATGCCAGTTTCAAAGGAGGCGGGTACCCGACCCGCACTGGGACCCGCCTCCCCGAGGCAGGAAGGGGATTAGTGCTAATTAACTGTTAACAGGCAGTTTTTAGCCTAATCCCTATTTTCATTGGTGAAATGTGGGATTCCCGACGGCTCCAAACCATGCCAAGTTAGCGAAGCGGGCCGTCGGGATGAAGGGCTTGGAGGGGTCGAGATGTCCAGTGTTCAGGTGAGTGATGGGTGCATGAGTGTAAAGGTAAGTGTGTTTGGTGTGTGTAAAGTGTTTAAAGAAGTTTTACTTACATGTACTTACCTTTACAGCCTTCCTTCCTTCAGGTCTCTGGAGTCCCTCATCTCACCGGCACAGAAAGCAGAATGGCCGCGATCTGTCAAAAATTGCAGCATTCAGCTTTCTGTTCTGGAGAGATCTCTAAATCATCCTGAGAGGAAGGAATTAACTTAGTGTACAGATTGTCAGTGTTTGACAGCTTCAAACAGCTGTGAAACACTGATATTTCATCTGTCAAAAGGTCTTGACAGATGAAATATCAATCTATGACGTCACCTGTTGCCGGGTGGCCCTTAATTGGCCTGCTGAGCCCGCTGGGCGGGCTCAACAAGGTCAATCAAGTCAAAACCGCATGGGTTGGCTAGAACTCGATGGAGGTGGGACTACAACCCTGAAAGTTGTAGTCCCGCCTCCTCAATGAAAATCCAGCCCCACAAGTGCGATGGATCTGCCCACCCCTTCCATGCTGGAAATCATGGGCTCCAAGTTCTGTGCAGTGATCTTGATGGTAATACCCATCTCTCAATCATCAGCAAAGTGATGGAAGGTGTCATTGACAGTGCTATCAAGCAGCACTTACTCACCAATAACCTGCTCACTGAGGCCCAATTTGGGTTCCGCCAAGACCACTTGGCTCCCAGCCTCATTACAGCCTTGGTCCAAACATGGACAAAGGAGCTGAATTCCAGAAGTGAGGTGAGATTGAGTGCCCTTGACATCAAGACAGTATTTGACCGAGTGTGCCATCAAGGAGCCCTAGTAAAACTGAAGTCGGGGGGAAAACGCTCCACTGGCTGATGTCATACCTAGCACAAAGGAAGATGGTTGTGGTGGTTGATGGTCAATCATCACAGCCCCAGGACATCGCTGCAGCAGTTCCTCAGGGCAGTGTCCTAAGCCCAACCATCTTCAGCTGCTTCATCAATGGCCTTCCCTCCAACATAAGGTCAGAAATGGGGATGTTCGCTGATGACTGCACAGTGTTCAGCGCCATTCACAACTCCTCAGATAATGAAGCAGTCCATGCCCGCACGCAACAAGACCTGGATGACATTCAGGCTTGGGCTGATAAGTGGCAAGTAACATTGGCGCCACAGAAGTGCCAGGCAATGACTATCTCCAACAATCAAGAGTCTAATGTAGGGGGTTTCTCTTGCTTGTTCTGGTCTCCTGCCAGGTTTCGTGCAATGATTACCCTTGAGTGGTTCGACCCACTCCCCCTACGGTTCTAGACCTTGGACTTAGATGCAGAGAACAGTAGTGCAGAGTAAGGACTCAATAGACCAGGTTGAATAGCACGAAATGGATGCTTTTATTTTTAAACAGTTTGAAGCATTACAAAATACATGTCATAGGCACAGATTAAAGTTACTACAATCATACACAAATTTATGAACTTAACTCTATGGAAATGGGGAACACACGGCACATCGTAAAAGGGGAAACACATTACGGTTACCCTTAACTCCCTCCCCTATACCTAAACTAAGTTTCGACCTGGGGAACTTGGGATCATGCTCACCACTCTCGAAATCGCGAAAAAGGGGGTTCGCAGCCTTTTGGCACCACTTTCCGTCGTCACGTGGATTTGGAAGCTTCTGGCGCAGTCGATATTCTCTCTCCCTCGAGGCGGTGGGGTAGACACAGCCTCGATGAGCGCTCGTCAAGGTTGAAGATCAGCTAAGTCTGTTGTCGATTTTGGTTCATGGAGCAGACCAACAACCAGATGGGATGTTGAGACACGGAAGTGTCAGGCCCGGAATGTCCTTCTCTCCGGCCTAGATCGTCGGTTTTCCAGAGGGTTTCTTCTCCTTCGGCCTGGGTCGTCGATGATCTCCCGACCCCAGTACCCGGGCCACCCTCGTCGTGGCCGAGCCTTGTCTGGCTGAACACCGACCACGTTGTCTTTTCACCGAAATTGTCCGTCCGAAGCGTCTTTAAAAAGACGAAGCGTCTTCATCGATTCCGAGTCTACCGAAGTGGAAGAGGCGCCGATCCTGGCACCGTCCGTCCTTCGTTCGTCCGTTCGTTCCGTCGATCACTCCGATAACGTCGATCGTGTTTCCTCCGAATGTTCCTTGTAGAAGAAGCTCTTCCTGAGTGTCTTTGATGGACTTTCAAGCCATAGTTATACTCTTTTGGGACAGTCTTATCTCCCGCCAAATCATAGTCCTGTCTTTGTATTAATTTTGGCGGGCAGAAATCTCTGCAGGGGCGCTTTGTCTTGTAACGGAGCCGGTGATAACTTAAACTGGCCTTCCTGGCCGATAATGTCTTTTAATGTCTTTTACATTGTCATCGCGGCTCGGTTTGCATATTGATCGGTCCGGAGATTGCCGCTAAACGGTTTTTCCTTTGTACAATAAATGGGTATAAGTGTTTTTGCATTGTCCGCCCATATCTTGATGTGCCCCATCCTGTACTTAGAATTCATTGAATATGTATGCTGTTTCTCTGAGTTTCGGTTCCCAGATATTGGCTTTCGCGGGCTTACTGTCTTCAATCCACAAGCCTGTCTGGCTTGCAGTAACAGAAATAAAATGGTTCAGAAACTGATCACGGGGCCTGGCGGCCATTTTGTATGCCCCTTTATCAAAGGTTATTCTGTGCAAGCTTACTTTGGTCAATAAACAGTCTTATTTTATCCAGTTTTCTTGCGTGATTTTTGCTGAAAATTTCGAATCTTACAGGCCCCCCTGTGATACTGATAGCTTGCTTAAAGTATCAATAATCCTTGGTGAGCAAATTTTCCCTGATTCCCCACATCCAAACATTCCTGGCGCTTAACTATCTATGACCCTTACGACACATGCAGTTCCCATTTCCGAAGAAAACGAAAATTACCTTTTTCACATTTGGATAATCACAGACAGCACATCTTAAACTATAACACATTCATCTGTCAGATGTGCAGGGGTCGATACCCTCTTGCGCCATCTGCATACACCTTTTATTAATCCAAAAAACTTAAGAACGACCAATAACATAACAATACTTATTTCCTTATAACCCAAAACAAACACAAAAAAAAAAGCAAATGGTCAAAAATTTTAAAAATGGAGGGACGCTTAATCTTATACTAGCAGCTTAAAGTGGGGTGTCTTCTTCCCCCATTCGCACATAGCGTTCTCTCCATTCTCCTGTGTTCTCGTGCCTCTGGAGGCGTTTGCCTCTTTTGCAATGCACGAAGAGTAAAAATATCACAATTAAAACCTGACACACTACTAGGATGTGGGATGCTATTCTAATCCAGGCTGGGACATCTATGTTGGTGAACAAGTCCCATCATGGTGGGAGGGTTATGTCCAATATGTCTTTTCCTATCTCTAAACTCTTCTGCTCCAGTGTGTAGAAATGTTTCTGTGAAACTATAACGGCTTTTAAAATCTTTGTGAGGTGTTCGGGCAGAGGGGGAATGACATAACCAAAATGCGCGACAAATCGTTGCAAGTCTGTGAAATTCTCTTTGATAGTGATGTAAACGGTGGAGGGCGCAGGAATGGGAACAATTCGTTGTTGTGCCACTTGAACCTCGGCCCTGGGTTTGAAACAGAAACTGCTATCACCGATCGAACACCACTCGTGTTGTCCGTATCGCTACTGAGGCACTGCAGTGGTGACGCAGTATGTCCCACCCCCGATATATACTACCTGCGGGGGCACATGGTCCTCTGCCATTGCCTCCATGGTGCAATTTACCGGCTTCGCGCTAGCAGTTCTGAATCCGCACTGTGGTTTCAAAAAGGCATTCAAGTGCTGGGGACACAGGATGATGTGTGCTCCCCGGCTCCGACATCCCGAGAGGTCGGTGCCTGTCATCGTACGCTCCCATCTGATGACGTAAGGCGGGACCACAGCGTAACGAATGTGTGCGCCCCCCTGAATGACTCCAATGTTCTCTACTCTGTATACCGGGGCGGGCTTTGCTGCGGGACCCAACACCGGCATTCTTACTACTATTCCCATGATAGTATGATTCGAATGTCCGCAGTCCACTGGGACTGGGTACGCTTCTGCAGCTAGTCTGAGCTGGCACGGGCTTAATGCATTCTCAAAAGGGTGGAGCGCTAGCAAGTGCTTGTTGCTGATCCAGGACGGGACCAAACCCTGTTTTAAATCCTCAAGATTACTGCGGCCCTCGCCCAGTAACCACGCCCCGTACAGCACACAGGCTTCGTTTTGCGCAGCTTGATCGGACGCATTCCGATCCTCCTTAATGAGTGCATTTACCGTTCTCGCGTGGCTTTCCAGCTCAGCTATTATATCCTTAAGTTGCAGTGTCATGGCCTGGTCCTCATGCAACTCAGAACCCACTACCTTATTTTCGTCTGTCAGTATGTTCCTTAACTGGGCTTTTAAACCGTTGATCTGTGTCTGCAGCTCCACGTTATCTAGAGCGTTGACGACAGATGTCCCGGTATTAAAAGCAGTGAATATGTCATTTACAGTACCCCTTCTTTGCCTCCCGACTCGATCCAAAACTTCTGGCGGTGTGGTGTATAATTTGTCTTTGTCGATGTCGGCAAAGTCAAATTCGTAAAATTGTCTAAACATTCGGGTTAACGGGACCTGGTATAGTTGTTCCGTTTCTTTGGGACACCACTCCGGCAATCGTACCTCAGTGAGATTTAAAATCACTGAGGCCACCGCGTAGTGTACCCCTTGGTACAGCACCTGGCCGGTGGGTACCAATACTAAACCGTTCCCGGGTCCCTTGGTGGTGGTTGGGCACCCTTCTTTCTGGGCTAGTGCTACCGGAAGCATGGGTAGGGGCTTGCGTGGGCGGGTGATAAGTTCAGTGGCATTTACCGGAATAGGGGAGTATGGTGCTCCGCACGCTCGAGTGCTGACATCCCATCTCATCCCCTTTCCTTCATCCTGCCACTGCCTCTGGAAGAAGATGGATACGCCCTTGGGGCACACGTGTCTCGAACCCCACATACAGACATATATTCCCTCATCTGGTTCCCACCATTTGTCCCAACACACACGTAATTGTCCGTGAGTCCCCGTAATAGTCCGATGGGTATTATTACCCAGTCGCTCCCACTCGACCGTAGAGTTTCTCATGTCCTTTCCCAGCTTTCGTAGCCACCACCATCGCCTTAGTGGTACGTTCCCATTGCACACCAGACAAATCCTCTTTCCCATGGTAACGCTGATTCTGAGTGCAAGGATCCTCACCCGAGGGCACGTTAACGAAGTCTCTTGGAAGGCAAAACCGAAATTGCTGGAATATTCCGTAGAATTCGTTCCCAGCCAACCTGGCCATCTCCCTTGGTGGAAGTAGGTGGCGGTTTCCTCAACCTCTCGCTCCCCTGTCCCATCCGTTGCGATGGGGGCCGTGGCCCAGGAGCACCCGAAAATAATGACGTCCTTGGTGCGGCCTCGGTAGGCCCACCGCACCCGATCGCCATGAACGCGATGAGAATCTTTTCCATCATATCCCAGGTTTCTGTAACCAATAAAATGATGTAGCCGGGCTCCCAATAGGTGCTGGCCTAATTAAATGGACGCGCGGGTTCCTGGACCCCGCTCCCAAACAAACACACATATCGGGCAGACTTTGAAAATTGTACTCTTAACACATCTTAACGCTATATACATTTCCTTAAATTATCGCCATAATTATCTAACTTAACTTATGTACAGCGCCGCCCTCCGCGGGGCGGCTTGCCTAATCCCTGTGAGGTCTGTCGTGCGCCACACCCTGCGGTGGGGCTGCACTGATCTTTGGCTTTGATCCCCCGCAGCCTGTCGCTGCTGAACGGGGACCATGCCTTCCTGGGGCTGCTCTAAACCGTGGTTGGGAAAAATGGGGAGAATCTGGCCAAAATTTTCTGGGCTGGGGCGCTCGAGCCGACCTACGAGGGGCCGCTTTGGGTTGGGCTCCCGGGGCTGATGGACCGGGGGTTGGGACTGTCACCGTCACAGCCTGTGGTTCCTCCACAGCCGCCAGCTCCAGCTCGCCTCCCTCAGGCTCCGCCCCCCCGGGGTCGGGATCTGTGGCTTCCGACACCACCTCACCTGTCCCTACAGGTAGTGAGTCTCCGCCCCCATTCCCTATCTCCCCCAAACTTGAGTCGAGGGCGGGATCGTCGTCCTCTGACTCTTCCTCCTCCGTGATTGGGTCTAAGGCGGGGTCAAGCTGTTCGTGCTCTCTCCTGCCTAAATCCCATTCAAAAGGTGAGACCTCCCACTCCAATGGGATGGCCTCTCCCTTCACGCAGGCTACTGTGCCAGCCAGTGTGGTCTGTGACTCTGTTACAGGCTGAGGATCTTTGTTCTCAGACCTGGTCCCCTTTGATGGCCCTTGTGCACTCGATTTAAACAGTTTACACTGGTTGATGTGAAACCATTTGGTACGTCGGGGCATCTTCACTGCATAAACCATGGGGCTGGCCTTGTCCACAATGCTGTAAGGCCCCATGTACAGTGGTTCAAAACTCCCTACCCTGGCGTAGTTTCGGACCATGACCTGGTCTCCGACTACCCATTCTTGTTGTTTCCGAGGTTCCAATAATAGTCTATTTCCCTGGTGCTGTCTTCCCATGTTCCCAGCCGCCTGCCCATAAATCTGTTTCAGGCGCTCCAAAAGGGTTTGGACGAATTTGTCTCGTTTCACCTCTCGGAGCTGGCCCTCAGTGAGCACCGGGGCTAGTACGTGGGTCGGTGTTCGCATGATCCTTCCAGTCATTAATTCGTGCGGGGAATACCCCGTACTTTTGGACTGGCTGGCTCGGATCCCCATGAGGACTAAAGGCAGGACCTCCGCCCATTTCTGGGGCAAGCCCATTGTCTCTTTCCTCAGCTTTTCCTTGAGGGTCCGATTCATACGCTCAACAATCCCGGATGACTGGGGATTGTATGCTACGTGCCACTTCCCCTCAATGCCCAAGAGCATGAGGGCGTTCTGCATTACTTGACCGGTGAACTGACTCCCTTGGTCGGACTCTACAAAACGGGGAAGTCCCCACCGTGAGAACACTTCCCGAATCATGATCTTAGCAGTACCCAGTGCCGTAGCTGTTCTGCACGGGAAAGCTTCTACCCATTTGGTGAACACATCTACCAGGACAAGGCAGTACTTATAGCCTCCCTGGGCGGCGGGCAGGGGCCCTATGTAGTCGACCTGAATCGACTGCCATGGTCCCTCTACCCTCCTGATGTGCCCCATGAGCACCTTCCTTTTGTGGGGGTCTGGGTTGTTAGCAGCGCACACAAGACAGCTTGCGCAGAACGCGCGGACATCGTCCCGAAGTCCCGGCCACCATCCCGCCTGCTCTACCCGTTGCCAGGTGACCTCAGGCCCGGGGTGTCCCGCTCCTGGACCCTCGTGGGCCAGTTGCAGGAATTCCCTCCGGTGCTGCTGCGGCACAACCCACTGCTCCTCTCGGAACAGCATACCTTCTTTGACTGTGAGGGCTGCCGCACTGTACGGACCCTCTACCTGCTTGCCTTCTGTGATGGCTTTTAGGACTGCTTTTCGGGCGGGATCCAGGGTTTGGACGGTCTTTAGGTCTGGGGGCGGTGTCACCCCTGTGTTCCCTGGAATTCCCTCCCTGCCTTGAATCGCCGCCACGGGTCCGGGTCCATAGGGGACCCAGAGAATGCCGTTGCGGGCACCCTCCCTGGCTAGCGCATCCGCCTGCTGGTTGCCCTGGCCGCGGGGTTCTGTGGTGGAGTGAGCCTTTACCTTATGGATGAACACCTCCCCTTTCTCCCGCACAGCTGCTAGGATCTTTTCCAGCAAGGGCTTAACTGTTAAAGGCCGCCCGTCCGCGGAGGTATATCCGCGTCGGGACCAGATGGCGAGGTACTCTGTACACGAATTGCAAGTGAACATGCTGTCTGAGCAAATCGTGTATGGGGTTGGGAAAATCTCGGGGTGGGTAACCACGTACGCCACCGCGGACAGTTCAGCCTGCTGTGCGCTCATAGTGCTGGGGAGCTTAATTGCCAGGGCAATGTTTGCCGCCAGGTCATAAACTCCACACCCTGTGAGTCGTTCGCCATCAGATACAGTGCTAGAACCGTCTACGTAGATTTCGCGGCCTGTGGGATGTATCCCGGACCGTAAACCTATGTTGACCTCCCATACCCCTTCTACGGAACATCGATGGGCTGTCCCGGGATATGCCATGTTGGCTGCGAGCCTTGGCGTGCAGAGGCCTTTAACTTTGAGATCCATCTGGGAAAGGAGGAGGGTCCAGCGCGCAATTCGAGCGCTGCTTACGGTCCCATCCTTAATCCTTCCATCCAGAAGCATCTTTGTGGGGGTGTGATGGGTGAGGAGCGTGATGGGAGAGGTTCCTGTGAAGATCACTGATCTGTTCACAGCCCAATGCGTGGCCAGGAGATGCCGTTCGCAATTGGAGAAACTCCTCTCTACATCCGTGAGCACCCTGGAGGAATAAACTACTGGTCTCAGCTTGCCGTGCCGCTCCTGGAGCAACACTGCGCTCAGGCTGTCCCCACTAGCGGCTACCTCCAGGAAGAACTCCTCTCCCCCATCTATGGCCCCTAGGGCTGGCGCGGTCTGCAGATCTCTTTTCAACTTCTCGAATGCTGCCTGGCACCCCTCATCCCAAGACCACTCGAGTCCCTTGTGTAAGAGTCGAAGTAGCGGGGCTGCCGTGGCAGCATAGTCCTCGATGAAATCTCTGCAGTACCCGGTCAATCCCAAAAAGGACCTTACACCCGTTACTGTGTTGGGGATCGGCAGATCTTGTATTGATTCCCTTCTGGCCTTATCTGTGGCTCTTTCCCCAGCGCGGATGGCCAGACCCAGGAATTTAACTTCCTGCTGGCCGATCTGGGCTTTCTTCGGGTTTACTTTGAAACCCTTCCTTTCTAACAGTCCCAACAATTCGGCTAATAGTAGGCCGTGCTCCTCCCTTGTGTCCGTGAACAGGAGTAGGTCGTCCACATACTGTACTATCTGGTTGGGCTGGCTAAACTCTTTTAAACTCCCCGCCATGCATTGATGGGGCTGTTGTGAAAACCCTGTGGTAAGCAGTTCCAAGTGTACTGTTGCCCTTTGAAAGTAAAGGCAAACTTGTACTGATCCTCCCGCCGCAGCGGGATGGACCAGAAACCGTTCGAGATGTCCAGCACCGTGAACGTGGTCGCCGATGCTGGAATACTCCCTATTAGGTCTGCAACTGCTGCTACCGTGGGTGCACAGGCTGGGATGTTACTATTGAGGACTCTGTAGTCCACCGTGGCTCTCCACGAATTGTCCGGCTTCTTTACCGGCCATAATGGGGAGTTCACGTGAGTGGCTATTGTTCTCAATACGCCCTGCTGCACCAATGAAGATATTGCCGTCTCCATGTCGGGTTCTGCCTCCTTGGGGAAATTATACTGCTTTTGGGGTCGGATCATGGGGTCCCCGTCTACGCTGACTTCAAACCCAATGACTCTCCCACAGTCGTGCTTGTGGGTGGCAAACGCGGTCAGATTTTCCGACACGCACGCCTGCAAGTCCGTTGGGACGTTCGCTACCATGAGCTCGAGATCATAACCTCCTGACGGCTTCATGGTGCACAGGGCCCCCTTTTCTTCCTTCCCTGGGATTATGACTACCTTACCTAAACCGCTCTCGGCTCCCCAGAGACAGTGATTTCTCAGGTCCACGAGGATCCCGTGTTCCACCAAGAAATCAGCCCCGAGGATGCCTTTTCCACCCCCCTCACTCCACTTCAATAGGATGCACGTCCATGTGGTGTGGAGTGCTCCCAACTGAATGGAGAGTGGGAGGGAGTACGCGCCAGCCTGTTCTTTGCCTGTGAAGCCCGCTACTAAGTATGGAGCCTGGGCGGACAGAGGTGAGGCAAAAGGTTTATCCGTGTGGATCACGGTACACGAAGCTCCCGTATCCAACAGGTAACTACCCTTTTGTCTTTCCACCTCCATCTCCACCACAGGTCTTCTCCAGGCGTCATAGCGGAGCGGGCACAAGTAGACGGGATGCGCAGGCGTCAGTCATTTAGGTGTTTCGGTTGGGGTCTCGGGAGCGATAGGGCTGTTGGTGACCGCTACCTTCCCCTGCCAGGTCATCAGAGACCGCATAGTCTCCAAGACTGACTCGATCGCAGCGGGATCCACAACCGCACCACCCCCTGTGGTTGGGGCAGGGGCTACGGTTGGGTTCTGGACTGGTGCTGGGGCAGCGGTCTGGGCTTGGGCTTGGACGGGTGTTGGGACAATGATCTGGCCGTGGGCTAGGACTTGGGCTTGGGCTCGGGCTTGGGCTGCGGCGAACGCTCTCTCTCTCTTATCCTTCCATGGATTCCTACAGTCCTTGCGCCAATGACCCTCCTTCCCACACCCGTAACAACTGCTGTTGGCTTGGGGAGGGCGATTTCCCTCCTGATGCCATTCCTTTTTAGCAGAAGCTGCGGGCCTCACCTCATGCACCTTTCCTTTTACAACAGGCGTTTTCTTACCCTTGTTGTTCCTGTAACTGATCGTGAGCTGATCAAGTACTAGTTCCTCCGTGGAGCGGGCGTTAGTGGGGTCAAACCATGCTTTGGCCTGCTCCCTCACTACTGGCAAGCAACCTGCTACCAGGCACCGAAGCCAATGAGCCCTTTGTTCATTATTTAGCGCGTTCCGTTCCGGTCCTCCCGGGCAGCTGCGCCGATACACGGGCCACAACCTTCCGGCGAAAACCCGTGGGGGTTCTCCCTCTAGCTGCACTGTCTTTTCTAAACGGAGGAACGGAGTTCCGTCCCCCCCTCCTATAATCTCCAGGATCTCATCCTGTAGCAACTCATAGTCCCTGTGCCCTCTCTTGCTCTCGTCAGGGAGACACTGGAGGAGCGAGCTGTCCAGGGAGAACAGCAGCATTTTAGACTGTTCAACCCCGTCGCAGTCATTGACTGCTGCGGTCTGCTCCACGTCCCTGAAATGCACGGAGGGATCTCCTGACTCGGAGAGTTTTGGGATGTGACTTATCATTTCCCTTAGCTGTCGTGCGCTATGGGGCATTATGATCTGACTCTCAAGGGGTCCGTCATCGCCATTGTCTTCATTCGGACCGAGCCTCCGGTGTCTGGTTGGACACATCGGCGCCGGCCCTGACTCTACTACCTGGTGTTGCTCTACCTCCGGAATCTCTTCCTCTACCGTCTCCGTCTCCTTCCCCGGAGTCCAAGACTCATCATAAGCAGGAGGCGCAGAGGGTTCGGGGGTTGGTTCCCGAACTATCTCTTGTGGAGTCGGTCTTTTGGATTCCTTGGCCAACAGTAGCTGGCTTGCTGGTGGGTTTATGAGACACACCAATCCGTTTGCCTTGGCTAGGGCCGTTCTTAGGTCCTCTAGCTCCCGGTGGCAAGCGCTATGATCGGTGTTCTCAGACCTATCCTCCATGGCCATCTTATAGGCTGCCCTGGCTCCCAGAAGTTTTTCCTCTTGGGCCTCTATCTGCTTGGCTAGACGGAAACACCTGTCTCTCATTCTACCTTCACTGGCCTTGGCTTCAATGACCTGACATTTTAAATATTCTACCCGGGTTTCGTGGCAGCGAGTTGTGGAGTGGCGTTCCTGATTCAGTGCGTTAAGCGCTTCAATCAGTTGCTGACCTCCCGCAACCTTCTCCTCTACGTCTTTAAGCAAACCGTTGATCTGGGCTGTCTGTGCTGTAACGACCTGGTCCAAAAGCTGGACTTGCTTTTTGTAGCACATCAGCCAGACCGCCTTCTCTACAGATTTCTTATGCTCTTTACCCACTGTCCACTTGATGGCTGCGTCGAGCGGGCGCCTAGCTCTCAACAGGTCAGATATCCATTGCTTTCTGAGGTTAACTTTTCCAAAAACATAATCGGCTGTTCTTTCATCCATCACATCTCCTTTATTCAGACCTTGATCTAACACACTACTTTCCTGCTGCCAAGGTCCTGCCGCGGTCGCCATTTCTGTAGGGGGTTTCTCTTGCTCGTTCTGGTCTCCTGCCAGGTTTCGTGCAATAATTACCCTTGGGTGGTTCGACCCACTCGCCCTACGGTTCTAGACCTTGGACTTAGATGCAGAGAACAGTAGTGTAGAGAAAGAACTCAATAGACCAGGTTGAATAGCACGAAATGGATGCTTTTATTTTTAAACAGTTTGAAGCATTACAAAATACATGTCATAGGCACAGATTAAAGTTACTACAATCATACACAAATTTATGAACTTAACTCTATGGAAATGGGGAACACACGGCACATCGTAAAAGGGGAAACACACTACGGTTACCCTTAACTCCCTCCCCTATACCTAAACTAAGTTTTGACCTGGGGAACTTGGGATCATGCTCACCACTCTCGAAATCGCGAAAAAGGGGGTTCGCAGTCTTTTGGCACCACTTTCCGTCGTCACGTGGATTTGGAAGCTTCTGGCGCAGTCGATATTCTCTCTCCCTCGAGGCGGTGGGGTAGACACAGCCTCGATGAGCGCTCGTCAAGGTTGAAGATCAGCTAAGTCTGTTGTCGATTTTGGTTCATGGAGCAGACCAACAACCAGATGGGATGTTGAGACACGGAAGTGTCAGGCCCGGAATGTCCTTCTCTCCGGCCTAGATCGTCGGTTTTCCAGAGGGTTTCTTCTCCTTCGGCCTGGGTCGTCGATGATCTCCCGACCCCAGTACCCGGGCCACCCTCGTCGTCTTCTCGTCGTGGCCGAGCCTTGTCTGGCTGAACACCGACCACGTTGTCTTTTCACCGAAATTGTCCGTCCGAAGCGTCTTTAAAAAGACGAAGCGTCTTCATCGATTCCGAGTCTACCGAGGTGGAAGAGGCGCCGATCCTGGCACCGTCCGTCCTTCGTTCGTCCGTTCGTTCCGTCGATCACTCCGATAACGTCAATCGTGTTTCCTCCGAATGTTCCTTGTAGAAGAAGCTCTTCCTGAGTGTCTTTGATGGACTTTCAATCCATAGTTATACTCTTTTGGGACAGTCTTATCTCCCGCCAAATCATAGTCCTGTCTTTGTATTAATTTTGGCGGGCAGAAATCTCTGCAGGGGCGCTTTGTCTTGTAACGGAGCCGGTGATAACTTAAACTGGCCTTCCTGGCCGATAATGTCTTTTAATGTCTTTTACATTGCCATCGCGGCTCGGTTTGCATATTGATCGGTCCGGAGATTGCCGCTAAACGGTTTTTCCTTTGTACAATAAATGGGTATAAGTGTTTTTGCATTGTCCGCCCATATCTTGATGTGCCCCATCCTGTACTTAGAATTCATTGAATATGTATGCTGTTTCTCTGAGTTTCGGTTCCCAGATATTGGCTTTCGCGGGCTTACTGTCTTCAATCCACAAGCCTGTCTGGCTTGCAGTAACAGAAATAAAATGGTTCAGAAACTGATCACGGGGCCTGGCGGCCATTTTGTATGCCCTTTTATCAAAGGTTATTCTGTGCAAGCTTACTTTGGTCAATAAACAGTCTTATTTTATCCAGTTTTCTTGCGTGATTTTTGCTGAAAATTTCGAATCTTACACTAACCACCTCCCCTTGACATTCAACAGCATTACCATTGCCGAATCCCCCATCATCAACATCCTGGGGGTCACCATTGACCAGAAACTGAACTGGACCAGCCACATAAATAATTTGGCAACAAGAGCAGGTCAGAGGCTAGGTATCCTGCGGCGAGTGTCTCACCTCCTGACTCCCCAAAGCCTTTCCACCATCTACAAGACACAAGTAAGGAGTGTGATGGAATACTCTCCACTTGCCTGGATGAGTGCAGCTCCAACAACACTCAAGAAGCTCGACACCATCCAGGACAAAGCAGCCCGCTTGATTGGCACCCCATCCACCACCTTAAACATTCACTCCCTCCACCACCGGCGTACCATGGCTGCAGTGTGTACCATCTACAAGATGCACTGCAGAAACTCACCAAGGCTTCTTCGGCAGCACCTCCCAAACCTGCGACCTCTTCCACCTAGAAGGACAAGGACAGCAGGCGCATGGGAACACCATCACATCCAAGTTCCCCTTCAAGTCACACACCATCCTGACTTAGAAGTATATTGTCGATCCTTCTTCGTCGCTGGGTCAAAATCCTGGAACTCCCTACCGAACAGCACTGTGGGAGAACCTTCACCAAACGGACTGCAGCCGTTCAAGAAGGCAGCTCACCACCACCTTCTCAAGGGCAATTAAGGATGGGCAATAAATGCTGGCTTTGCCAGCGATGCCCACATCCCATAAAAATAAATACATTTTTTTTTAAAAGCCCTGTGCAAGGCCGGCCTCCTCCATGCTCTTGAAATTGCACTCAGGCTTTCTGGCAGGCCTGCCAATGCACCAAGCATTTTGTTGTGCATACCCATCAGCGTTCTTCTGTAGGCCGCGCCATTAAAGTCCTCATCTGAATCCTGTGTAGCAGAACTCATATGCATCCTCGCCCTCTGGGGAGCTGGCACCTGCGCTACCCTTTCCCCCTGCCAGGGTTGCAACCCACTCATGCCTGGTGATGCACCGTGTGCAAATCCCGCCTCTGAGCTATCCTCTAAACTCCGCATAGTGCCAGTATCTGTGCTGGCGGATGCAAGGGAACATCTATAATTATGGGGGATTTCAACTATCATATTAATTGGACAAATCAAATTGGGCAGAGCAGCCTTGAGGATGAGTTCATTGAGTGTATTAGGGATAGGTTTCTTGAGCAGTATGTAACTGAACCGACCAGGGGGCAAGCAACCTTAGATCTGGTCCTGTGTAACGAGACGGGATTAATTAAAAATGTCCTAGTAAAGGATCCCCTTGGAATGAGTGACCATAACATGGTTGAATTCCATATTCAATTAGAGGGTGAGAAGGTTGGATCTCAAACAAGCGTGCTAAGCTTGAATAAAGGAGACTATGAAGGTATGAGAGCGGAATTGAGTAGAGTGGATTGGGAAAATAGATTAAAGGGTAAGACGATACATGATCAGTGGTGTACATTCAAGGAGTTATTTTACAACTTCCAAAAAAAATATATTCCACTGAGAAGAAAAGGGTGTAAAAGAAAAGGCAGCCATCCGTGGCTAAGTAAAGAAATTAAGGATAGTATTCGACTAAAAACAAGGGCATATAAGGTAGCCAAATCTAGTGGGAGGATAGAGGATTGGGAAAACTTTAAAAGACAGCAAAAAATAACAAAAAGATTGATTAAGAAAGGGAAGATAGATTATGAAAGTAAATTAGCAAAAAATATAAAAACAGATAGTAAGAGTTTTTATAGTTATATAAAAAGAAAAAGGGTGGCTAAAGTAAATGTTGGTCCCTTAGAGGATGAGACCGGGAAATTAATGGTGGGAAATATGGAGATGGCAAAAACACTGAATGAATATTTTACATCAGTCTTTACAGTAGAAGACACTAAGAATATCCCAACACTGGACAAACAGGGGGCTAAAGTGGGGGAGGAGCTAAACACGATCAAAATCACTAAGGAAGTGGTACTCGGTAAAATAATGGGACTCAAGGCGAATAAATCACCTGGACCTGATGGCTTACATCCTAGGGTCTTGAGGGAAGTGGTGGTAGGGATTGTGGATGCATTGGTAATAATTTTCCAAAACTCCCTGGACTCGGCAAAGGTCCCGGCAGACTGGAAAACTGCTAATGTAACACCCTTATTTAAAAAGGGCAGTAGACAGAAGGCTGGAAACTATAGACCGGTTAGCCTAACATCTGTGGTAGGTAAAATTTTGGAGTCCATTATTAAGTAGACAGTAACAGGACATTTGGATAATCATAATTTAATAGGGCAAAGTCAGCATGGTTTTATGAAGGGGAAGTCATGTTTGACAAATTTGCTGGAGTTCTTTGAGGAAGTAACGTATAGGGTGGATAAAGGGGAACCAGTGGACGTAGTGTATTTAGACTTCCAAAAGGCATTTGACAAGGTGCCACACAAAAGATTATTGCTTAAGATAAAAAATCATGGGATTGGGGGTAATATTCTGGCATGGATAGAAGATTGGCTATCTAACAGAAGGCAGAGAGTTGGGATAAATGGTTCATTCTCAGACTGGCAATCAGTAACTAGTGGTGTTCCGCAGGGGTTAGTGCTGGGTCCCCAACTCTTTACAATCTATATTAACGATTTGGAGGAGGGGACCGAGTGTAACATATCAAAGTTTGCAGATGATACTAAGATGGGAGGGAAAGTAGTGAGTGAGGAGGACATAAAAAACCTACAAGGGGACATCGACAGGCTAAGTAAGTGGGCAGAGATTTGGCAGATGGAATACAATACTGGAAAGTGTGAGGTTATGCACTTTGGCAGGAAAAATCGTAGAGCAAGTTATTATCTTAATGGCAAGAAACTGGAAAGTACTGAAGTACAAAGGGATCTGGGGGTCCTGGTGCACGAAACTCAAAAGCTTAGTATGCAGGTGCAGCAAGTGATTAAGAAGGCCAATGGAATGTTGGCTTTCATTGCTAGGGGGATAGAATATAAAAATAGGGAGGTATTGCTTCAGTTGTACAAGGTATTGGTGAGGCCGCACCTGGAATATTGCGTACAGTTTTGGTGTCCATACTTAAGAAAGGACATACTTGCTCTCGAGTCAGTACAAAGAAGGTTCACTCGGTTAATCCCGGGGATGAGGGGATGGACATATGAGGAGAGGTTGAGTAGATTGGGACTCTACTCATTGGAGTTCAGAAGAATGAGAGGCGATCTTATTGAAACGTATAAGATTGTGAAGGGGTCGGATCGGGTGGATGCGGGGAAGATGTTCCCGATGATGGGTGAAACTAGAACTAGGGGGCATAGTCTTAGAATAAGGGGCTGCTCTTTCAAAACTGAGATGAGGAGGAACTACTTCACTCAGAGGGTGGTAGGTCCATGGAATATGCTGCCCCAAAAAGCTGTAGAAGCTACATCATTACATAAATTTAAAACAGAAATAGACAGTTTCCTAGAAGTAAAGGGAATTAAGGGTTACGGGGAGCGGGCAGGAATTTGGACATGAGTCTAGGTTCGGATCGGTCATGTCCCTGTGGGTAGCGGAGCGGGCCCAGGGGCCGTGTAGCCTGATCCTGCTCCTGTTTTGTGTGTCTAATTCGGTTAGATTCAGGAGATGGTTCTGTGATAGTGGATTGGCGGTTAGGATCAGATCAGCCATGATCTTATTGAATGGCGGAGCAGGCTCGAGGGGCCAATTGGCCTACTCCTGCTCCTATTTCTTATGTTCTTATGTTCTTATGTATCAAGTGACGGTGTTTCTTTTTCATCATCATTCTCCTCTCCCTCTTCTTCTTGCGCCACTGGCTGAGCAGGTTGTATTTCTTGGGTCTCTGAAATGAGAAAGGGACAAGGATAGGGCTGTGGTGAGGGGAGGGGGGAAAACAAGAGGTGCATGCTTACATCATGTGGAGCTTGTAAATTAGAAGAGATTGTGGGCTGAAGGGGAGTGGGATGTGAGAAGGAGGATTACGCATGAGGATACCGGCATCTTGTATTCTTTCAACCCCACTGCTGGCCACGGGCTGAGCGATGGCCCTCCCAATAATGGCCAGCACCGTCTCCTCTATCAGGGTCAGGTTATGCAGGCGCACCTGTCCCCTACCAGTTAGGTGCTGCTGGCATCGATTGTAAGCCACCTTTTCCTGCAAGAGAAAGGGAAGTGTGTCAATGAGTGTGGTGCAGTGTTTGGGCGATACGCCTCTCATGGTAGAATAGCTGGCAGTGTGTGCAAGCTGTGAGATGATGTGTGTGAGGCTTGCCGCACTGTTAAGTGTGTGGTGAGGTGAGCTACGAATATGAGGTATGAGTCATGGTTGGTAGAGATTGTTGGTAGGTGAGTGATGAGGGTGTGGTGCATTGAGCAGTGGCTAAGGCTAGTGGTGCAGATGGTGGGATATGGCATTTGAAGATGAATTCACTGACCTTGACCACTCGTGTGAGGTCATTAAACTTCTTCCTGCACTGCATCCATGTCCTTGCAGTTAAACTGCTAGCATTCACGACAACGGCTATCTGCACCCATTGCACTTTACACTGTTGGTTGGAGGGCCTCCTGGCCCCCTGTGGAAACAGCATCGCTCTCCTCCGATCCACCTCCCGCACCAAAGCCTCCAGTGCTGCATCCGAGAACCTTGGTGCATGCTTTCTCCCCTGTTGTGCCATCATTAGTTGTTGTTCATTGTTCTCCCCAGCCAGTTCAATGAGCTACTGCAGGCAGAATGCAGCTCCCCTTTAAGAGGTGCAGTCTGCCTTTAAGTAGTGCAGGCCAGTTTTAAGTGGTGCTAACCTCATATGAACTTGGGCCCCCTGCTGAGCGTTCAGCCACTCAGCAGCGCGTTTAGCGCTGGGCTGAATGGCGCAATCATGGAAATGAGCAGGCAGCGCAACGTTCACGTGCTGCCTGCATTGCTCTGAATGGACACAGGTTGATCGCGCTTCATGTTCCCGGCTTCCGTTTTTGGGGGCTAACGAATTTCTAGGCCAATATTAAGTTTATCATGTTATAATGAAATATATCATTTTTAATGTCTTTTAGTTTAGAAACCTTATTTGAAACATTAAATTGCCTGTTCTTTCCACAGATGCTCAGAGTTTCCAGCATTTTCTGCTTTTGTTTCAATTTGTTATTTGTAGGTGCTCTGGACTGGTTATTCAGGATTGGTTATTTTCATATGTTCTTAGTAGTATCTCATTAGCAGTTTTCGAGCCAATTTCCTCACTTTTCATTCATATGATCCTTACCTCTTTAGTTCTGACTTGCTGCTGTTTTACTTTTGAGCCAACCAGTAAAATGCAATGAAGAAAGTGTGATGTTACAGGAAGTCAGTGTTACACTACATGAAGTGTATGCATGTGTAAAGCTTCTGATATATAATAGATATTGTACTGTTTGCAGAAAAATATGACAAGCATAAGGAGAAGGCATAAGTGAGAGAGAGCCCTGTGATCGCTGCCATGCTAACACATTTTGTCTTGATGCACAGTACAGCAATGTCATAAAGATATATGGCAAATGTGATACTGGGCTTGTCTGTGCCTGATCAGCAAGTGCAGATGATCTCCTTAGATATAAATATCTTTCCCATATCAAAACATGGGTCAATGTATTTCCAATATGGACAATAAAAACTGGTTTTAATTGTACCCAACACATGATCTTAAGGCCTAGAAATTCAGTTGGGCGCACCAGCCGTTAGCGCCTTAGGAGGAGTAGATCTCGAGCGCTAGGCGCTTAGCGCCCGGGCGCAGCGGGATCTGCGCCTCGCCCCAACTTCAGTACACATTTAGCGCCGGCGCAAAGTCTTAGCGCGCGCCCTGCTGCGCGCGCAGATCATGACGTCATTTCGTCGTTCACTCGCGCCGGCCCATTGTGCGCCGGGCGGCCCTAACGACTGTGAAGTGGAACGGTACACAGCCGAGGCGGGCCGCGGGGAGCGCTAATTAAAGGGCACTTACCCTGCACTATAAAGGCCAGCCATTTTGCAGCATTCACTCTTGTGCAACGGTTTTTTGGAGAGAGACCAAGGAGGAGAGCTTACTGGTTTGGACCAACACTAGGACAGGTATTTTTGGCTCAGGCCAGAGCTTAGCAATTATCTTTGCCTTCATTGAGAGCTCAGTGTTTGCCAGCATATAATGGGGGCTGCATTGGGTGCCAACGCTGACTTTCAGCCTTATGCCAGAAGGGCTTACAGACGCCGTGAGAGAGTGGCAGCCCTGGCTAGACGCAGAGGGGGCAACAGGCATCGCCAACTGAGGCCTTACCCACCCAGGGTATACCGCCAGCAGTCCTCCTATCTGACCATGTCTGCCGCGAAGTGTGTTAGGAGGCTGCGATTCAGAAGGGAGGTGGTTGCAGACATCTGCCAGCTGCTTCACAGAGATCTGCAGCCACAGCTGATGCGCAGGACGTCTCTGTTGGTGGCAGTGAAGGTGACGGTGGCTCTCAACTTCTATGCCACCGGCTCCTTCCAATCCGCTGCTGGGGACATCGCTAACATCTCCCAGTTCGCCGTGCATTGCTGCATCCGCCAGGTGACCGATGCCCTTTTCAGAAGGAGACATCAATTCATCTCCTTCCCCATGACCCTGGACAAGCAGCAGCAGCGTGCAATGGGATTTGCAAGAATAGCGGGCTTCCCCATGGTGCAGGGCGCCATTGACTGCATGCATGTGGCTTTGCGGGCACCTCTGGAGCATGCCGAGGATTACCGCAACCGGAAGGGCTACCATTCCCTCAACGTACAGCTGGTGTGTGACCACAGGCAGCGCATCCTAGCTGTCAATGCCCGCTTTCCAGGCAGCAGCCACGATGCCTTTATCCTGCGACAGACAACTGTGGCTGACATGTTCCAGGCACAGCCTCACCCAAGAGGATGGCTTATCGGGGACAAAGGCTATCCTTTGTGTACCTGGCTCATGACCCCGCTCCGCACGCCCACAACCCCTGCTGAAGAGGCATACAACGAGAGCCATCAAGCGACTAGGAACATCATAGAACAAACAATCGGCATCCTCAAGCAACGGTTCCGCTGTCTCGATCGCTCCGGGGGAGCCCTCCAGTATTCGCAGGAGCGAGTCTCCCAATTCGTCGTCGTTTGCTGCATGCTGCACAACCTGGCTATCCGCAGGACTCAGGCACTGCCACCTCACGTTGGACCACCACCTCAGGAGGAGGAGCAGGAGGAGCATGAGGAGGAGGAGGACGAGGAGTACCAGCCCAGGAGGGAGGCAGAAGGTCCCAGGGCCACCCGTCGGCGGCTTATTGAACGTCACTTCTAGGCCCCCTGTCAGGGAATGGCTTGTGCCAATGAAAGAACATGATTGCAGCCGCTCCGCAAGCCCTCAGCCGGTTAAGGCAACAAACACTTCAAAGATCAAACATGGACAATGTTAATAAATAAAATGCTTTATTGTACAAACTCAGGGCCCTTCCCACATGAAAACCAAAAACAGACGAAACCCCCAAAAAACACTCAAACACATTACTCGCTCCCACAACCTGGAGAGGATTAACAAAACAGTGCAACTAAAATGGCCGTCATCCTCGGCCTTCGTAAAAAACAAACATCACATCCTCGGCCTTCAAAAAACAAACATCCAATTCTCGGCCTTCAAAAAACAAACACAACTGGCCACACATTCGACTTTTTGGCCTGCTAGGGCGATGCCTTGGCCATCTTTGTGTGGCCCCTGCCCGCCCTGCTGCTCCTCCTCAAAGTAAGGCCATTGGCCGCTGCAAGGCTGGGGCAGGCTCCTGAGGGGCACATGTCGTGACGGCAGATGCCCTTGGGGGTCAGCCTAGTCGAGGTCTGGCCGTCGAGCGGGCGGCTGTTGAATGCTGCAGCTGTGGCTGGCCAGCATCAGTCGCTGCAGCAGCTCCTGGCAGCTCCACTGGGGGAGTGGCAGTGGTGGCTGGAGGAATGGGGGCAAGCTGGCGGATGGCAGGCGCTCGCTGGTCGCCTGAGACACTGGCACTCGCCCGGGCCAGCACTGCAGCATGCGCACCAATCTGCCGAGGGACAGACCGCTGTGCTGCTGCAGCGCGCCGGGTGCCCTGGCGATGCCTGGCTGACACAGCGAGTGTGGCAGCAGTGAGTGCCCATGTTGCCCTGTTCAGTGACCTCATCAGAGCACCCAGTGACTGCACGGCACCACTGATCAGCTGCCCACTCGCTGCCTGAGCTGCCCCGAATGCCGCCCGACTCGCTGCCTGCTCTGCCCCGAATTCCACCAAACTGATGGCCTGTGAGGCCCCGACGTCGGCCACACTCCGAGAGAGGGACTCGATGGCCTCAGGCAACCGTGCCACTACCCCCATGAGCTCCGTGTGCCGGCGCTCCGAGTCCGCGGACAAGTCCTCGAGGCGTCCCATCTCCTCGGCGAAGACCATCTCCGGACTGGAGGCCAGACTCTCCCTCTGGGGAGAAGGCCGCCGAGCTGGCCGACCCTTCCTGCGTTGCTGGACGCCGCTGGGCCCAGCAATTGGACTCCCCTCCGACCCTTCCCCCCTCTGGGGAGAAGGCCGCCGAGCTGGCCGACCCTTCCTGCGTTGCTGGACGCCGCTGGGCCCAGCAATTGGACTCCCCTCCGACCCTTCCCCCCCTCTGGGGAGAAGGCCGCCGAGCTGGCCGACCCTTCCTGCGTTGCTGCAGGCCGCAGGTCCCATGAGCTCCCCTCCCCTCCGACACTTCCGCCACGCTCCCCTCCAGAGAAGACGTGTCCCCTACATTCGCATGGGTTGCCGCGGCTGAGGGTTCCCCCGATGGGCCGCCTTCCTCTTGCTCCTCCTCCTCCTCCTCTTCTGAGGGGCTGTCACTGGCAAGTTCAGGGACCTCCTCCTCACCATCTGAAAGCAGGAAGGCACAAGAGTAGCTTTAGAGTGAGGAGAGGGCGTCAGCGAGGGATGCATGAGTGGTGGCATTCAGCGCATTGGTCGGACAGTGGCAAAGGATGTAGATCTGATGCGCAAGTGGGATGAGAGAGGTCCAAAAGGTGATGTCCTTACCATTGGTACCCAAAACAGGGTCAGCATCTCCACATGCAATGGGGCCAATCACCCGGCCACCCATGATGCGCTCCACGGGATGTTGCAGCTCGGTGAGCGGCTGGATCTGGGGTCGGCCTCCCCCGGTCGCAGTCCGGCTCTTCTTATTATTGGCCAGCTTGGCCTGCAAAAGAAAGGACGGCCTCTAAGTACAGTGTGTAGCCCTGACCTTGTGTGCACTGCCTCCCATGGTGGAATAGCCTGGCCAGTGTGTCGCCCTGATCTTGTGTGCACTGCCTCCCATGGTGGAATAGCCTGGCCAGTGTGTAGCCCTGATCTTGTGTGCACTGCCTCCCATGGTGGAATAGCTTGGCCAGTGTGTTAAGTGCAGAATGTGCAATTGATGTTCATGCTTGTCCCATAGCTGCTGCATGAGGGCTGGCCATTAGGGCTTTCAGGTCCCTTTGCCCATAATGTGAGGTGCACATGCAAGGATGAGGAGGACACTGGAAAGGGTACTCACCCTGACAATCCGAGTGAGGTCATTAAACTTTTTGCAGCATTGGACACCGCTCCTGGGGACCTCGCTGTTGGCTGACACCTTGCTGGCGACATGCCTCCAGGCTCTCCGGTAGACGCGGCCCGGCGCCTTCCTGCCATTGTCCGGGTACAAAATATGGCGCCTCTTCTCCACAGCACCAACCAGCACACTCAGATCAAGCTCTGAGAAGTGCTGCGCTCGTTCACGGGCCTTCTGCATGGCTTCAGGCACTATTTGGGTCCAGCAGCAGTGTTCAGGCCTAGCTGGAGGGTGTAGTGTATGTAACCTTGCCCTGGGGCTCCTTTGCTGTTTCTACTTCGCCATCATCCGCAGCCTCCACCATTCGAATTTCCACAAATGAATCGTCCGGTGATGCTGCACCCAACTTCAGTAGGAGCTCGGAATTCATGGCGACCAAATCAGCCTTTTCTGCCTGCAACCTGCTAACAAGCGCCTTCAGTTGCTGAACATCTTGCTCCACCAGATTAGAGCACGCACCTTCAGAAACCGAATCAGCTTTGATTCGTTTGGCCTCCTCGCGCAGACGGTTTGTGTGCTCCTGCTCCCTTTTCTCCATCAGCTGCTTCTGTTGTCTTTCCAGATTCTCCCACTCTGTGTCAAAGAACTTTTTCATTGCTTTCATCTCTTGCTCAAGACGGCAACTCAATTGTTCTAATTGCTGTTGTAATTTGAAATGGAGTTGAGTTCGAGCCCGGTGTTCCTCAGAATTGTGCATGTCTGTAAACTGGACAGACTCAGAATTCTCTGTCAAACTATGTTGTTGTTGTTCAGTGGAATTCTGTTCTGAAACTTTGTTCTCCTCTGAAGCATAAGCATTTATGCACTCCTTCGTTTTTCCAACCTTAGTCAGCAAGTCCATTTTAGACTTGTCTTTCGCACCTGGGCTGGTCTTATCGTCATCAGTTTCAGAGTCTGAGCTGATTGTCTTCACCGAGTTCTCACTCGTTATTGCTTTTAGGTAGTGCCATTCCATGTTTATTTCCCTGATCCACTCCCGTCCCAGAAGTGGTGGACCTCCCTCAGGTAGTACATATAAGTCCATTCCTTGGTGTTCTTTGCCCTTGTCTCTCACCTTGACTTTTATCTTTCCGATGGGGTATACTTTATGCCCTGTGTATGTCTGCAATACGATCTTGGTATCTCTCAAGGGTATATGTGAGAATAGCCGGTTGTAATCCCTTCGATTTATGACTGATAGGGCTGATCCTGTGTCCAATTCCATTTTTACTTGGACTCCGGCTATTTTTAGCATGACCCAGATAGTTTGTAGGTCAGCTTCATTACTCACATTGTGAATTCTCAGACTACCCAGTTCCTGGCCGTTTGGGTCTGAATCCGAATTCTGTTCATCCGAACTCTTCTCAGCCACCTTGTGTACCTTGCTGTACTTTTCCTGCGGTGACTTTTTTTTGTTGCTGGTCTTCTTTCCTGACCGGCATACTTTAGCTATGTGACCAAGCTTGCCACATTTTCTACATTCCTGGTTTTTAAACCAGCATTGGTTCTGGTCGTGTGTTGTCTTCCCACAACGATAACATTTCGTTGTACCCGAAGTCATTTGATCCACGCTGAGTACCGCTGCCTTCAGCTGCATTTCTGCAGTGCCTCTCGCTGCGGCTTCGTGCGATGCTGCAATAAGGACAGCCTTATCAAGTGTAAGATCGTTCTCTTCTAGCAGTCGCTTTTGTGTTCCTTCCTTCGACAACCCGCACACGAACTTGTCTCTCAATGCCTCTGTCAGATTTTCCCCAAACTGACAGTATTTCGCTAATCTACGCAGTTCAACCAAGTATTCCACGTTGCTTTCCTCTTTCCGTTGCGTTCTCGCATAAAATTTGAATCGTTCCGCCAACATCAGCGGTGTGGGGTTCAAATGATCCTTCAGGACAGCACCAATATTAGCGAAAGTCTGATCCGCCGGTTTAGCTGGTGATAGAAGATGCTTCAATAGCCCGTATGTCTTCGCCCCCATTGAGTTTAGTAAGGTTAGCGCTTTATCATCATCTGCTATTTTATTGGCCTCACAATATATCTCGATGCGTTCTACATACGTGGCCCAATCTTCCACCTCGGAATCGAAGTCGTTGATGTTACCATGCTTAGGCATTCTCACTATCTTTCTGAGAAACAACAACAAATTTGTTCGTTACTTTTTTTTTCCCAAAAATGGCGTTTCCCGCGCTTGTCTTCTTCCCCGCCCACTTTCAAAATGGCGGTTTCCCGCTCCTGTCTTCTTCCCCGCCTACTGGCGGCTTCCCGCGTTTCTTCCCCTGGCGGGAGGGGTAAGCTTTGCTCTCGGGCGACGACCGCTGGCTTTCGGGGTTCGCAGCCTGCGCGCCGGCTTCAGTGCGTTCCTTGTTCCCTTTTCTCGGCAGGGCAACCGGCGCTGGGGACAACCCGTTGGCGGCGAACAGTTCCAGCCGCTGGGCGGAATCTCGCTCGGTCTCCCTCGCTCGGTCCCGTTCCCCCTCGCTCGGGCTCTGTCTCGCCCGACTTTACCGCCCCAAAAGTGGCTACAATGAATTTCTAGGCCTAAGTCTACTACAATTCAAAATCACTCCATCTCTGGGCCTTAAGCCTCTGTTAAGCATCCCAAACAAATATTTATGAGGTGGGAAGACCTTTGCAATTAAGGTTCATAACTGCAGCTGTTTGTGCATCCTGTCATTTGATCTTCAACTTTGAAAGGAAAACTTACTTTCAGAACAGA
This sequence comes from Somniosus microcephalus, assembly GCF_052327205.1. Taxonomy (NCBI): domain Eukaryota; kingdom Metazoa; phylum Chordata; class Chondrichthyes; order Squaliformes; family Somniosidae; genus Somniosus; species Somniosus microcephalus. The sequence continues at coordinate 73,772,836 of NC_140993.1, forward strand.
CTTTCTGTAGAAATAATTGACTCAATCCTGGAACAGTCTCTTTCATTGGACATTGCCTAATTATGTTTTACGTAGTGTAAATAGTAAACTCCAACATCATTCAATGGCAATAATAATGAGGCATTAAAGTGGATATGTGCTCTAATCACTAAACGAGGACTGGTACAGTAATTTGCAGCCTTAACAGCATGGGCCTAACGGCTGTGGTGTAACTTTATGAAGGATCCCCCTTCTTTTCCCTAATGAATGCCAGATCTGAGCTGGAGTTATAACTTCCAAGTATACCTTCACGAGGGAGCTTATGATTTATTAAATAATTCACAAAATAATGGAAAGTTTTAAAAAACTATTAATCTGATAAAGCTTCAAAATAAAACAAAAGTCTAGCTAGGGCTAGAAATTCGGTATCGCCCTGGTTGGGGCGCTAAATTATAAAAAGTTGGAGAATCAGCGCCAGGCGCTAATCCTTCTGACCTCCCGCTAAATTGATTGTTAGCACTCCAAGAGAGAACTGGAGCGCTAAATCAAATGCTAATCACCTAACTTAGGGCGCTACCCGCAGAGCGATAACCAGTTTCAGGTGCAGTTCAATCGGGACTCATCATTCACACTGGCTGCTTCCAGTTCTTAAAGGGGAGGTTGAAGATTCAGCACAACCTCATTCTCAACATTGCTGGCTCTGAAGGCGACCTCTAATCAACTCAACAGCTACACATCTTATCCTCATTGCTGATCCCAGTCCCAGGGAGAGAGCTCGCCATTTCAGCAACCAGGCATTGGAGACATTGGTCGCAGTCGAAAGAAGGAGGGCAGTGCTGTTCCTGGCCACTGACAGGAGGCCATTGCCCCAGGTCTTCAGGGTAATGTGGAGGGAAGTGGCCCAGGACGTCTCGGCCAGCAGTGTGGTCCTCAGGACCCTCACACACTGCCGTAAAAAATTCAATTACCTCACTCGGCTGGTCAGGGTGAGTACATGCTTGAACAAGTCCCACAAACCAGCATCTGAACCTCAGCCTGTACACAAACCACCACACCCCCACCACTCACCCACCGCACCCCCAACACTCACCCAGCAAGCATCTCCACCTACGAAAACTCACATCCACATCTCACACCTTGCCTACAATCACAGCTATTCAACTATGGCAGGCAAATCTCCCAAACACATAGCTGCACACTCACTCACACACTTTCCTTTCTCTTGCAGGCCAAGCTGGCCCACAATAGAAGGGAGCAGCAATGAACAGGCAAAGGTGAAGCGTACATCCAACAGCTTACAGACCTGGAGAAGCGAGTGCTGAGAGTCCTTGGGCAACAGGTGGTGGGCACGGTGGCCGTCGGCAACACCGACCACCTTGGGGGCAACAAAAGTATGTCCATCCCCTCTCCTTCTCTCATCCCACTTCCCCCTCACAGCACAAGCATAGAAACATAGAAACATAGAAGATAGGAGCAGGTATAGGCCATTCGGCCCCTCGAGCCTGCTCTGCCATTTAATGAGATCATGGCTGATCATTCAAACTCAATACCCTGTTCCTGCCTTCTCCCCATTTCCCTTGATCCCTTTAGCCTTAAGAAATATATCTAACTCCTTCTTGAATATATTTAATGAATTGGCCTCAACTGCCTTCGGTGGTAGAGAATGCCACAGGTTCACCACTCTCTGGGTGAAGAAATTCCTCCTCATCTCTCTCCTAAATGGCTTACCCCTTATCCTTAGACTGTGACCCCTGGTTCTGGACTCCCCCGCCATCGGGAACTTCCTTCCTGCATCTAGTCTGTCTAGTCCTGTTAGAATTTTATAAGTTTCAATTAGAGCCCCTCTCATTCTTCTAAACTCCAGCGAGCATAAGCCCAATCGACCCAATCTCTCCTCATACGTCATTCGTGCCATCCCAGGTATCAGTCTGGTGAATCTTCGCTGCACTCTCTCCATGTCAAGAACCTCCTTCCTCAGATAAGGCGACCAAAACTGCACACAATACTCAAGGTGTGGTCTCACCAAGGCCCTGTACAACGGCAGCAAGACATCCTTGTTCCTGTACTCGAATCCTCTAGCTACGAAGGCCAACATACCATTTGCCTTCTTAACCGTCTGCTGCACCTGCATGCTTACCTTCAGCGACTGGTGCACAAGAACACCCAGGTCTCTTTGCTCTTCCCCTTCTCCCAATCTATTGCCGTTCAGATAATAATCTGCCTTCCTGTTTTTGCCACCAAAGTGGATAACCTCGCATTTATCCACATTATACTGCATCTGCCATGCATCTGCCCAATCACCCAACCTGTCCAAATCATACTGGAGTTTCTTGGCATCCTCCTCAAAGCACACATGCCCACCCAGCTTTGTATCGTCTGCAAACCTGGAGATATTACATCTAGTTCCCTTGTCTAGATCATTAATATATATTGTGAATAGCTGGGGTCCTAGCACCGATCCCTGCGGTACCCCACTAGTCACTGCCTGCCACTCGGAAAAAGACCCGTTTATTCCAACTCTTTGCTTCCTGTCTGCCAACCAGTTCTCTATCCAAGTCAGTACCTTGCCCCCAATCCCTTGTGCTTTAACTTTGCACGCTAATCTCTTATGTGGGACCTTATCAAAAGCCTTCTGAAAGTCCAAATACACCACATCCACTGGTTCTCCCTTATCTATTCTACCAGTTACATCCTCAAAAAATTCCAGTAGATTAGTCGAGCACGATTTACCTTTTGTAAATCCATGTTGACTTTGTCTGATCCTGTCACTGTTTCCAAGTGCTCTGCTATTACATCTTTTATAATGGACTCTGGCATTTTCCCCACTACCGAGGTCAGGCTTACCGGTCTATAATTCCCCATTTTCTCTCTACCACCTTTTTTGAATAGTGGGGTAACATTAGTTACCCTCCAATCCATGGGAACTGTTCCAGAGTCAATAGAATTTTGGAAGATGACCAGCAATGCATCTATTATTTCGAGGGCCACTTCCTTAAGTACCCTAGGATGTAGATTATCAGGCCTTGGGGATTTACCGGCCTTCAGTGCCGTCAATTTCCCTAACACCATTTCCCTACAAATACTGATTACATTCAGTTCCTCCCTCTCATTAGACCCTATGTTCCCCGACATCTCTGGGAGATTATTTGTGTCCTCCTTTGTGAAGACAGAACCAAAGTATGTATTTAATTGGTCTGCCATTTCTTTGTTCCCCATTATAAATTCACCTGATTCTGACTGCAAGGGACCTATGCTTGACTTCACCAATCTTTTTCTCTTCACATATCTATAGAAGCTTTTACAGTCAGTTTTATGTTCCCTGCAAGCTTATTCTCATACTTTATTTTCCCCCTCTTAATTAATCCCTTTGTCCTCCTTTGCTGAATCCTAAACTGCTCCCAATCCTCACGTTTGCTGCTTTTTCTGGCCAATTTATATGTCCTCTCCTTGGATCTTATGCTATCCCTAATTTCCCTTGTTAGCCACGGTTTAGTCACTTTTTTGTTTTATTTTTATGCCAAGCAGAGATGAACAAATTCTGTAGTTCATCCATGCGGTCTTTGAATGTTTGCCATTGCCTATCCACCGTCAACCCTTTAAGTAACGTTCCCCAATCCATCCTACCCAACTCGCGCCTCATACCATCGTAGTTTCCTTTATTTAAATTCAGGACCCTAGTCTCTGAGTCAAATACTTCACTCTCCATCTTAATGAAGAATTCTATCATATCATGATCGCTCCGCCCCAAGGGGCCTCGGACAACAAGATTGCTAATTAATCCTTTCTCATTACATAATACCCAGTCTAAGATGGCCTGATCTCTAGTTGGTTCCTCGACATATTGGTTCAGGAAACCATCCCGCAAACACTCCAGGAATTCCTCCTCCACAGTATTGTTACTAATTTGGTTAGCCCAATCTATATGTAGATTAAAGTCACCCATGATAACTGCTGTGCCCTTATTGCACGTGTCTCTAATTTCCTGTTTAATGCCATCCCCAACCTTAGCATTACTGTTTGGGGGCCTTTGCCACTTTCCAGCTCCTGATACTGTCTGCATTTCTTGCTTCCTTCCTGCCCTCACCTTAAAGCGAGTCTTGTGCCTTTATGCTTTCAGATAATCAGCAACCAGATGACCAGCCTGTTCCTGAGTCTCCCAGTGAGAGTGAGGTGGAGGAGGAGGAGGAGGAAGAGGAGGAAGAGGAAGAAAGAGGAAGAAAGCATCACGTCACTGCATGTCTCACCCACAGGCTCCACCTCAGATACTGGCACTACGCGATCTTTAGAGGCAAGTTAGCAGAGGGGTCTGCACTGGGTGATGCACCGGGGATGAGTGGGCTGCAGCAAGGCCAGGGGGAAAGGGTAACTTGGGAGTCAGCTCCCTGGAGGGTGGATGGGCATGCACACCAAGATGATAGGTGCAATGGCGAGGGTGCCCGAGAGCCTGTCGGCAATGGTAAGGAGCATGGAGGAGTCCACCTCCAACATTGCACAGAGCTCTGTACACACCATGGAGCCCATCCTTGGCAACCTGCCAAGGATGGTGGACTCCCTGAGATACCATGGGGACCCAGACCTCATGCTGCATGTCATGGGCGATGTGGCAGCATCCATTGCAGCACAGGCAGAAGCCACGCAATGTCTTAGTGCTGTAATGCAGTCAATGGTTGCTGCCATTGAGTGTCAGACTGCGCTCAGGCAGTCTCAGCTTGATGCCACAAAAGCTCTGACTGCTGCCATCATCGCTGGGTCCACCACAGTCGACCGGGGATCTCACAGTTTTGCAGCAGCCCAGCAATCTGTGCTTCAGCAGATTGGTGGGGATGCTGAGGTTCTGCCCCGGAGGAGTGGCAGTGTGTCAATGGAGCAGGAACCTGCTGTCCTCTCTCAGGGTGACAGCATTCCTGCTCCCACCGCTGCCAGTCTGCCATTGCCTTTGCTGCTGCCTGTCATCCAGCCAGCCCAGACTGCTGTCGCCCAGCCTGAGGTGGTGTAAGGGGTTTTAGATCGCAGAGGTTTCTCTCTCTAGAGGCCTCTCTCTCTTGCACAGTAAAACTGTGAGTGGTTCGACCCACTCATCCCTTAGATTCTGTACTCTGGACTTTGGGGCAGGAACTACAATGTAGAGAAAACTCTTATAGACCAAGTTTGATGAAACAAAATGGAATTTTATTGCATAATGTAAAACAAATCAAATGCAAGCAAATAAGAGAGTACATGGGAGGGAAAAACACAAACAAATCATAATGACACAATACTAACTAAGGCAAATACAGGCATATTATACTCTACAAAGATCATCATGAAATGGGGAAAACACACGGAACATCGAGGGACAACAACTCATGTTAATTATACCCTTGAATGTCCACCCCCTTAAACCTATCTAGATCTGATTATGAAGGGCCAGAAACATGCTCACCAATCCAACTAGGAAGTGTAAGGTTTTGAAACAGGTCTGCGTTTGCTCCTTTCAGACGTCTTGTCTCCACGTGGTTGGTGGAGCTCCAGCGAGCTGCGCCACACCTCTCTCCTGAGGTCGGGGTCGGGGACGGCTGGACACCGGCTGATCTGGATGTCGGCGGGGTCGGGGATCGTCTGCTCGACCCCGGTCAGAGGAGCCTCGGGCTGGCCCCCATCATTTCTTCAGTTTCTTCTTATCTCTTCTCCCGAGCCGGAGCGGGTCGATGTCCTCCCGTTTCGTCAACGGCCCGGGGTTGGTCGATGATCTCCCGATGTTTTACCCCTTCTTCTCCTTCTTCTAGCGATGATGCCACCGATACGATGGTAGCACCACGATGACCGCTTTTCTTTCTACCCCTGAGTTCCCAGATATACTTCTCATCAGAAGCCCTTATCTTGCGCCAAATCAGGTTAGTCTTTTGTTTTAATTTTGGCAGGCTGGGAGCACAACGGGGTAGTTATTATATTTTAAACTGTTCTTGGATGGCCGGTAACGGGCCATCTCTGGTCTGGAATGACCTTCATTGTTTTTAATGTCCTGGTGATGTCCTTAACGGGTCCTTGATGCTCTTCTCATGAATATGAAACTGTTCCCTTTTGTCTGGGTAAAAATTTAGATGGCCTTTATCTACAGGCCGATCTTGACTGGATCTGCATCCAATCTATATGTATATGTGGGTGTCTGGTTTCGTTCTCTCAGAAACGGCTTCCAGAACTTACTGTGGGCTGAATCCACAAAGCTGTCTGAGGACTGCAGGAACCATTTTAAAGTGTCCCAATAAGTTGGTCACGGGGTCTGGCAGCCATTATTAATGCCCCTTTTTCCTAGGCTTCTTTTAAAACAGTCTTTAAAATCATGGCCTCTTCTGCCATTCGACCCTTTATAATATAAAGTTCAATTTTGCGAATCCTACACTCCCCCCTGATGATACTGTAACTTGCTTGAAGTATCATAATTCTGGGTGAGCAAAATTTTCTGACTTTCCATAATCAAACCATCCCCAATATTTACCTATCTATGACCCCACGACACATGCATTTCCCATTTCAGAAAAACCTAGTGTACATTAAGCATCTATAGATGGCAATACTTCAGATGTAAAATTTGACATACTCACTTCCAGGCGTGGAGGGGGGCCTAATAACCTTACATCACCTGGTGCATACACACTATCTTTTAATAATAACAACACATCTAATAAACTTCAAGAATAAAAATAAAATACACACACAAAAAAAAATCAAATGCACATGAATACATATCAAAATAATACAGAGGAGGGAGGGAAAACTTAAATTTTATACAGAGCAGCAAAAATCTAAATGGGTGTCTCTTCTTCTACCCACACATAATGCTCCCTCCATTCCCCTCTGTTCACATACTTTTGCGAATGTTTGACCTTTTTACAGTGTACAAACAGTGAATAAACTACAATGATAACCTGGCACACTACAAGAATGTGAGAGGCTATCCGAATCCAAGAAGGGACTTCTATATTAGTGAACACGTCCCACCACGGTGGTGTCAATATATCCAATATGTCTGCCCCTATCTCTAAAGTCTTCTGCTCCAGTGTATAGAAATGTTTCTGTGAAACAACAATGGCTTTTAATATCTTGGTGAGGTGTTCAGGGAGAGGGGGAATGATATATCCAAAATGTGCAACGAATCACTGCAGATCAGTGAAATTCTCTTTAACAGTGATGTGAACAGTGGAAGGTTCAGGAATGGGGACAATTCGCTCTTGGGCCACTTGAACTTCTGCCCTGGGCTTGAAACAGAAGCTGCTATCACTAACCGGACACCAACCATGCTGTCCATGTTGGTAGTGGGGCGCTGCAGTGGTGACACAGTATGTCCCACCTCCTATATATGCCACCTGCGGGGGCACATGGCCTTGTGCCATTGCCTCCATGGTGCAATTTATAGGCTCCATGCCAGCAGTTCTGAACCCGCACTGTGGTTTTGAATGGGCATTCAAGTGCTGGGGACACAGGATGATGTGTGCTCCCCGGCTCCAGCACCCTGAGAGGTCGGTACCTGTCATTGCATGCTCCCATTGAATGACGTAAGGTGGGACCCCTGTGTAGCGAATGTGCGCACCCCCCTGAATGACTCCAATGTTCTCCACCCTGTATACCGGGGCGGGATTAGCTGTCTTTCCCATCACCGGCATTCTTACCACTATACCCATAATGGTGTGATTAGACCGTCCACAGTCCACCGGGACTGGGTAGGCTTCTGAAGCTAGTCTGAGCTGGCACGGACTCAATGCGTTCTCAAAAGGGTGGAGGGCTGCGAGGTGCTTGTTGCTGATCCAGGAGGGGACTAAACCTTGTTTCAAATCCTCCATGCTACTGTGGCCCTCGCCCAGTAACCACCCCCCGTACAGCACACAAGCTTCGTTCTGTGCAGCCTGATCGGACGCATTCTGATCCTCCCTGATGAGAGCATTTACCATATTCGCGTGTCCCAATAATTTGGTCACGGGGTCTGGTGGTCATTTTGAATGCCCCTTTTTCCTAGGCTTCTTTTAAAACAGTCTTTAAAATCATGGCCTCTTCTGCCATTCGACCCTTTGTAATATAAAGTTCAATTTTGCGAATCCTACAGTGGCGCAGTGTACAGCCGGGCCTTCCAGGCCCAGAGCTGGCCGAGGGCGTCCTGCAACGCCATCTGTAGTTTCTGGCACCGACACTCAGCAGCCTTCCACCAGCCCTGCTGCAGTCACTGGGGAGACTCTAGGTAGGAGCACTAGATTAGGTAAAGAGGGGAAGTAAGGGTTTGCACAAGGGTGATTAGTTAATATTGTTGTTTGTATGTGCTTACTGAATCTTGATAAATTTATGAATGGAATGTTGCTGATTTTGTGGTGTCTCTCATTGCAGCTTTGCGCTGTGATATGGCAAGCGAAATGGATGGAATGATGGGGATGTGGTCAGCAATCGGGATGTGGGGTAGAATTTATTGGAACCGCAGTCTGATGAGGAGGTCACGGACCGTCCTTCCAGAAGGCCGATTGAGTGGCTGCCTCCTCCCTTGCTTCTGTTCCTCCTCCTCCTCCTCGTCCTCTCCCTCTTCCTCCTCCTGAGGTGGTGCGGCTATGCCTGGTGGCAATGGCTGGGCCCTCATCATGGCCAAGTTGTGCAGCATGCAGCACACCACAACGAAAAGGGACACCTGCTCAGCCGTGTACTGGAGGGCTCCTCCCAAGCGGTCAAGGCAGCGGAACTGTTGCTTGAGCACCCCGATGGTCTGCTCGATGATGTTCCTGGTGGCGGCATGGCTCTCATTGTATGAGTGCTGAGCAGCAGTGTTGGAGTTGCAGAGGGGAGTCATGAGAAAGGTGGAGAGCAGATAGCCCTTGTCTCCGACCAGCCAGCCACGAGTTTGATATGCTGGCTGGAAGAGTGCTGGAACACTGGCCGGGTGCAGGATGAAGGCATCGTGGCTGCTGCCAGGATAGCAGGCATTGATGGTGAGGATTCGCCTTGTGTGGTCGCACACCAACTGCACCTTAAATGAGTGGTAGCCTTTGCGGTTACGGAAGATCTCAGGATTGTTATGGGGTGCCCGCAAAGCGATATGGGTGCAGTCAGTGGCGCCCTGCACCATGGGGAAGCCCGCTATCCTGGCAAATCCACATGCACGCTCGTCCTGCTTCTCCCTAGTCATGGGGAAGGAAATTGTTGTGTCTGTGTATAATAAGACACAGACTGCAGGAGAAACGGTACAACAGGTGTTTACTGAATGAGGGTTACTCTAGAACTAACTATACAGGTCACGACTCAGGGTTTATATACAGGTGTGGTCACTGCCGGTACTACAGTATACAGGAGCTGTAAAAAGTAGTTCTCTCCCTTAAAGGTACATACATTACAATTCCTCCCCTTTTAGATTAACAGTACCATAACACTCATTTAACAATTAAATATCAAACTAATTACAATTAACACTTTTAACATGCAACATTAGCTGAAAATAGTCTATTTATAAATTCAGTCTTTGGGGAGGCTTCCTGATTCTTTCTGGATAACGCCTTTCCCGAGTGTCTTGCTCTTGGTGCGGAGGCGATTCTAGCACACTGTCGTAAGTTGATTCATCAGCTTCCAATGCTATTGTTTCTGAGGTAGATGCGACCTGTACGTCGGGTTCCTCACCAGGTACGTATGGCCGAGACATGGGGTTGACTCGTTCCTGTGACTCTAGGATCTGGTCAGCATGGCGTCTCACAATGTTCTCCCCAACATCCACTGTGTACATTAGTGGCCCCTGCCGTGTGCATATCGTTCCTGGTTGCCATTTCTCTGATCGGTAGTCGCGGGCCAAGACTGGTTGCCCTACATTGAAGCTCCTTGTCAACTTCTCATTGATGTGCTGGAGTTGCTTACTCTCAACATCTCTTCGTACATTTGGTCTGAGCAAATCCAGACGAGATCTCAACCTTCGGTTAAAGAACATCATGGCCGGGGCCTGGTTGGTGACTGCATGTGTCGCATTTCTGTAGGCTAACAGGAAATTGTCCACCTTATGCTGCAGTGGAATGTCGTCATTGCACATGGCCTTTACTGCTTTTTTAAAGGTTTGTACAAACCTCTCAGCCAATCCATTTGTGGCTGGATGATACGGGGCGGATGTGTAATGCCTTACCCCATTCCTTTTCATAAATCTTTGAAACTCTTCGGACACAAACTGTGGTCCGTTATCAGAGCAAATCTGCTCTGGCAAGCCGTTCCTGGCAAAAATGGTCCATAGGACTGCAATAGTTTTCTCCGTGGTGGTGGAGGACATTTTGATCACCTCAGGCCATTTCGAGTGCGCATCCATGGCTATTAAAAACATTGAGTCCATGAATGGACCAGCAAAATCAATATGCACCCGTTGCCATGGAGATGAGGGCCACTCCCATGGGTGTAGAGGGGCATGTGGTGGTGCATTTTGGACCTTCTGGCATCCTGAGCAGCTCTTTGTCAGGTCCTCGATTTGCTGATCGATCCCCGGCCACCACACATAAGCCCTAGCAAGGCTTTTCATTTTCACCCCTCCCAGATGACCTTCGTGAAGCTCATTGAGCACTCTCTCCCCTAACTTGGGTGGAATTACCACTCGGGATCCACACATCAAGGTCCCCTGGCATACTGACAGCTGTTCTCTTCTGGATGAGAATGCTGGCAACAGTGAGTCGCCATGTGCTGGCCATCCCTTCACCGTCAAATCATATACCCGAGACAGTGTCGGGTCATTTCGGGTCTCCTTCTCTATACCAACGTTAGTTACTGGCAAGCATTCAATTATAGTCGAATGAAATATTTCGACAGGATCCACTGCTGGTGCTTCCTCCGCAGTAGGCAGTGGCAGGCGTGATAGCCCATCAGCGTTTCCATGCTGTTTCGTGTCCTTATACTCGATTTCATATTGGTGCGCCCCTAGAAAAAGGGACCATCTTTGTAGCCGTTGCACAGTCATCACCGGAACGCCCTTCTTTGGATTAAAGATGGAGACAAGTGGTTGGTGGTCAGTCAGCAAGGTAAACTTCTGCCCGTGCAGATAGTGATTGAACTTTTTCACTCCCCACACTAGGCTGAGGGCCTCCCTGTCAATCTGGGCGTAGTTACGCTCGGCTGAGGTAAGTGACCGAGATGCAAAGGCTACTGGCCTCTCCGAGCCGTCCGGGAATTTGTGCGATAGCACCGCTCCAATGCCATAGGGTGATGCATCACACGCCAACCGAATTGGTAGTGCTGGGTTGAAATGAGCCAACACCTCTTTTGATGTGATCAATGCTTTGCTCTTCTGGAAAGCTCGTTTACATTCGTCACTCCATTTCCATGGTACCCCCATTTGCAGTAGGGTGTTCAGTGGGTGTAGTACGGTAGACAAATTCGGCAAGAACTTATGGTAGTAGTTCACCAGCCCGAGGAACGACCTCAGTTGTGACACATTTTCCGGTGCTGGAGCCTTGACGACTGCCTTAATCTTTTCAGGGGACCTATGTAACCCCCTTTATCAATAACATGGCCACAATACGAGATCTGCTTCTGGAAAAACTCGCATTTGTGGCGATTAGCTCGGAGCCCATATTCCTTCAATCTAGTGAGCACCTGCTCCAGGTTGGCGAGGTGATCACTGTCATTTTCGCCCGTGACCAGGATGTCGTCCAAATAACACTGGGTCCCTGGAATCCCTTGCTGGACTTGTTCCATTGCCCTTTGCCAAATAGCCAGAGCTGATGTTCCCCGAACACCAGCCGGCTGTATTGGTAGAGACCTTTATGAGTGTTGATCGTGAGGTACTGTTTCGAGGCTTCTTCTACCTCCATTTGCAGGTACGCCTGGGCCAGATCAATCTTAGTGAAGCGTTTCCCTCCAGATAGCGAGGTGAAAATATCTTCAATCCGCGGAAGCGGATATTGTACAGTGTGAAGGACTGGGTTCACTGTCACCTTAAAGTCCCCACAGATGCGAACTTTCTTTGGTTCCCCAGGCGTATTACTCAACGACCTCTTCATTACAGGAATGATGGGTGTAGCCCACTCGCTCCAGTCCACTTTGGACAGTACTCCTGAACGTTCCAAACCTTCCAGCTCTGCTTCGACGGCTGGGCGAATCGCATAAGGCACCGGTCTGGCCTTAAAAAACTTTGGGCTTGCATTTTCCTCTATTTTGATCGTCGCTGTTATGCCTTTTAGTGTTCCGAGTCCCTGCTGGAACATTTCGTGTGCATCAGTTAGCATTTCTGACAGTCGTCCAGGTGTGACGTCGTCATCCTTTTTGGCATCTACAGTCAGTGCTTGTATGGAATGCCAATCTAGCTGTATCTTTCGGATCCATTCACGTCCTAGTAGTGGTGGTCCTCCATCTGGCAATACATATAGGTCCATTTTTGGTGTTTCCTTGCCGTTATATATAACGTTCACCCTTATTTTTCCTTTGGGGTAGACTTTTTGCCCCGTGTACGTCTTGAAGACAATCTTTGTATCTCTCAAGGGTATATGTGAGAATAGCTGCTTGTAGTCCCTTCGGTTTATGACTGTTAGGGCTGATCCTGTGTCCAATTCCATTTTCACTTGGACTCCTGCTATCTTGAGCATGACCCAGATAGTTTGGTGATCCTCCGTTCTGATCACATTATGTAGTTTCAGGCAACCCAGCTCCTTGCTTCCGGAGTCTGTATCACTTTTCTGTTCGTCTGAACTACTCTCCGTCACCTTATGTACCTTCTTGTACTTCTCCTGTGGAGATTTCTTGCTGCTGGTTTTCTTTCCCGACCTGCAGACTCTTGCTATGTGTCCTACTTTTCCACACTGTCTGCACACTTTGTCCTTGAACCAGCAATCATTATTGTCATGTGTTGTTCTGCCACAGCGATAGCACTTCACTGTTCCGTATGTCATTTCATTTGTGCCATATTCTTGCGGTCTCCAGTGTATCTCTGCAGCACCCCGTGCTGCTGCTTCGTGTGATACTGCAATGCTGAAAGCCTTGTCCAGTGTAAGATCCTATTCTGATAGAAGCCGTTTCTGGGTTCCTTCACTTTGAAGCCCACACACAAACTTGTCCCTTAAAGTATCTGCTAGTCCCGTTCCAAACTGGCAGTGTTTCGATAGCTTGCGCAGTTCCATTAAAAACTCAGCATTACTTTCATCTTTATGCTGGTTCCTTTTGTGAAACTTAAATCTTTCTGCTATCAGCAGCGGTGTGGGGTTTAAGTGGTCCTGTAGGATTGACACTATGTTTTCAAAATCCTTTTCTACTGGCTTCTCTGGGGTTACTAGGTTTCGTAGTAAGCCATATGTTTTTGCACCCATTGAATTCAACAATACCAGCGCTTTCTTGTCATCTGGCACTTCATTCGCCTTGCAGTATACTTCTATGCGTTCAACATATGTCGTCCAATCTTCGACTTCATTGTCGAACGCTGTGATACTGCCACTCTTCGGCATTTTTGGGTGTGGGTAGACTGGATTGAAATGGCGTCTCCCCCGCTTTCCTTTCTTCCCCGCTGCGGCTTTAAATGGCGTCTCCCACGCTTTCCTTTCTTCCCCGCTGCGACTTAAAATGGCGTCTCCCGCGCTGCTGCCAACGCCGCTCTCGGCGGTCCTCGTGGCAAATGGCGACGCCCTGTGGGTTTCGTGCACTGCTCCTGCGCTGCTGCCAATGCCGCTCTCTGCGGCCCTCATGGCAATGGCAGCGCCTCGCGTTTTCCTGCGCGCCTCTCTCCCCCATTGACGCTGCTCGGCCCTTGAACACCGGCTGCGCTCTGCGCGTTTTCCTGCGCGCCTCTCTCCCCCGTTGACGCTGCTCGGCCCTTGAACACCGGCTGCGTTCTGCTCTCTCTCGTCTCTCTCCCCATTGATGCTGCTCGGACCTGAACACCAGCTGCGCCCTGTGCGCTCTGCCCTCTCTCGCTCCCCCGTCGACGCTACTTGGCCTTTTTCTGTGCCGCTCGGTCGGCTCTAGCCGCCGCTGTCCAGGAAGGGTCTGTGCAGTACCTGTTGCCAGCCCGTGTTGCTGGACCACCGTGACTAGAAAGCCAAGCCTGGCTCTCGACAGCCTCCCCTGCGATGCTCAAATCTCCGCTGGATGACTGGGCAGTTGCCCGTGGTCGACGCCCATGCTTCTGAACTCGACCTCCTTCCACTGTTCTCCAGGAGCGAATCCCTGGGAGATGATGCAGAGTTGCAGGTAGGTTCGAATCTGCTCGTCGCCAATGTTGTGTCTGTGTATAATAAGAGAAACGGTACAACAGGTCTTTACTGAATGAGGGTTACTGTAGAACTAACTATACAGATCACTACTCAGGGTTTATATACAGGTGTGGTCACTGCCGGTACTACAGTATACAGGAACTGTAAAAAGTAGTTCTCTCCCTTAAAGGTACATACATTACAGAAATGTAACCCCTTCTCCTTCTGTAGAGAGCATCTGTGACTTCCCGGATGCAGCAATGGACAGCGAACTGCGAGATGTTAGCTATATCTCCTGCTGCAGACTGGAAGGATCCGCTGGCGTAGAAATAGAGGGCGATGGTGACCTTGACTGTCACTGAGAGAGCCATGGTGGTCCTGATCTGAGGCTCGATGTCTGGCTGCAGGAGGAGGCAGAGCTCTGTGACCATCTCCTTGTTGAAGCGGAGCCTTCTAAGACACTGCTCCTCAGTTAAACTTATGTAGGAGAAATGCTCCTGGAATACCCTGGGAGGGTAAGGCCTCCTGTTGACAGCCCTGTTGGCCCTCCTCCCTCTGGCTACATTTTCCAATCATTGTCTCTGCCTCCGTTGCCTCCGACGTTGATGCTGGAGGGCGTGGTTGAGTGCCAGTACAGCCCCTCTAACATATCCAAGTGTAGGAGTTCGAAATCTCAGCACAATGAATTTTTAGCAGCCAAAACACTCCTGAAAGTAACAAATGTTTATCTCACTGAAAATGGCTGTATCCCTATGTCAAACTGAGAAGGCAACATTGATTGGCGACTAAAATCAAACCAGATGTTGATCCCTTTAAATATCGCTCCTACAACGGTCATCCAACTGCATCCCGCCTCCTCTTCCTGCCGTTGTTCAGGCCAGGCGCTAAAGCAGGGGGCGGCAGTCAATTTTGCATCTGGGCCATTAACGGGGCATTCCAAAGCCATTGACGTCACGATTTGGGAGCCACTAAAGGCGTAGGCGCTAAATGTTATCGGGAGCGCTAAATACCAGGTGAATGTCACGTGCGGCGGTGGATTCGCCGCCCCCGCCGCAAACCCATTAGCGCCTCCCCCCCCCCCCAGGCGCTAACGGGAGGCGCGAACATGCCGAATTTCTCCCCCTAGGTCTTATTCCATTAAATGTAGGAATTGATGCAGATTGTTTAAACATCAAGCATGTAGTGGAAGGCTCAATAGAACTGCTCCAGTTAGCAAAAATCATTGGCCAAAGGTTAAAATGAATGCTTTTTTTTTTACTGTAGTCACTAGCTAGTGCACCCTATAATTCACACAATGGCAGACTGGTACTTAGGTTTATCATATCTCTACAAGTTACCACTAGTAAGTAGGGTTGCAAAATTCCAGGAATTTTTAAAAGAGCAAACTTTCCATGGGAATTTTCAGGAATTTATGGGAATTTTGAAAATTTATGGGAATTTTGAGTTTTTTTGCACGCTGATGGTTTTTGTCTCTGACCCTTATATTAATATTGGCCCAGAAATTCGGGTCGGGGGCTTCCCGCAGGTGCAAGCCCCCAACCTGCACTTACCTTGCGCGCCAGCCATTGAGCTTTGGGCCCCTGTGGAATTCCGATCCTGGGCTTGCTCCAGCTGCCGGCGCGCAGTGCTTGCATACCCCAGGGGCGCAGTTAGTTCGATGCAGCCCCTGGGATCACGTGGGCCATGGGGAGCCAATCGGAGCAGGGAATGCTCCATTCATAAGATTGACAGGAAGAGCTGTCAAAACTTATAAATACTACGGGCCCCAAAACATCACTAAATCTTCAAATAATTTTTTTTTTTAATCACATTTTTAAAATAAACTATAAATTACATGAAATAATTATTTTAAACAATAATTTAAATTTTTGAAATTTTTTTTTTAATTTTGTAACGGGGCTAAAAATAAACTTACCTTGCTTTAAAGTATTTAAAAATAATAAACCTGTGGAAAAAATGTTTTAATTTTAATTAATTCACCACTTACCTTGTAAAAAGCAGGCCTTACGCCTACTTTTTATATGTGTAAATTCTGCAGACATACCCTCCTGGGAAAACCTGTAAAAAAAGCCTAAGTTCGATGCGCACGCGCAGCCTCTCCCGCGCACATGTTCGAACTCTGAACCCCTTCGTTCAGGGGAACGGAAGTGCCGGTTTCCCGCGCATGTGCAGTGCATGCAGGAAACCGGCACTTCCATTGGGCCTACGGGTGAGTGCCCCGTGCGTACTCACCCGTAGAGACCCAAATTTCTGGGCCATTATCTTTGTCATCAAAATAGACATACTGTTCCATACAAATAAAAACAGGCTTTCAAAACTTTATTTAGGTTATAATTTTGAACTTTATTGAACCTCCACAAAAAAGACCCATCTAAAATAAAATAAAAAGAGCGTCAGCTTATTTAGCCTGTAATTTGTCCTTATTTGTCCCTTTGAGTCTTCTACTCATAAATCTTCTGAGTCTTCTACTCATCATTGCTCCTCCTGATTCTCTGACTCTGGCTCTGACGTGTCCATTTCCTCCTCTGTGTCACTGTCTAGCTGTGTGTGGACACTTCTGTATCTGGCTCAATAAGTTGTAGGTTCGCCAGGATAGCTACCTGTTTCTCCACTCTCCTGTTAGTCAGCCTGTTGCACACCTTTGTATGCATATTCCCAAAAAGTGACCAGTTTCGTTCAGAGGCCGCTGATGAAGGTGGGATTTGGAGTATCACCGATGCAATGGGTGACAGGGCCTCAGATGCACAAAGTCCCTTCCACTAGGTATGTGCACTGATATGCTTGCATGATTCTCATATCCCATCCCCATTCCAAAGACCTTGCTTGGTAGAGAACTTTGCCAGACTTCCCAGAACTTTGCCCACGTCCAGATTGAGGTGGCGTGAGAGGGTAGAAATCACACTGTAAGCGCTGTTGATCTGTTCTCCAGATAGTATTGGTCTCCCAGCATGCTTTGGGTCCAGCATGCATGCTGCAGCATGAATCGGCTTGACACAAAATTCTTGACGTGTCTGTATGAATTGAACAATTGCCTTCTCCTCTGCTTTGAGCAGCAGGTATGTGGGTAGGGCAATGCTGATTTGTTCTTTTAAATCAGCAGAAAGCCTGAGAACATCTGACAAGACAGCGTCATCTCCTTCAATCTGAGCAATTGCAACTGCTACTGGTGGGAGTAGTTTAAGGCTGCTAACCACTCTCTCCCAAAACACATCATCCAGCAGTATTTTCTTGATGGTGGTTTCCATATCCCCAGACTGGGATATTGCCATTTCTTGCAGTGACTCCTTACCCTCCAGAAGGCTGTTATACATTATGACAACGCCACCCCATCTAGTGTTGCTGGGCAGCTTCAGTGTGGTGTTTTTGTTCTTTGTCGTTTGCTTGGAGTTGTAGGTTGCTGCAACTACCTGTTTTCCCCTGACATACTTAACAACTTGCTTGGCTCTCTTGTACAGTGTTCTCAAACCCATGATGTCCTTGAGGAGCAGGTTGCGCCCATGAGCTGCGCACCCAATAGACGGAATATGAGGGTAGGCCTCCTCCACTTGAGCCCAAGCAGCCTTCATATTCGCAGCATTGTCAGTAACTACTGTAAAGACCTTTTGTGATCCAAGATCACTGATGACCGCTTTCAGCTCATCAGCAATGTATGTGCCTGTGTGTCTGTTGTCCTTCGTGTCTGTGCTCTTGAAGAGCACTGGGAGAGGAGTGGAGACGATGTAGCTTATGATGCCCTCCCCTTGTACATTTGACCACCCATCTGAGATAACTGCAACACCGTCTGCCATCTCTATGGTTTCTTTGAGCTTTCCTTGGACTCTGTTATACTCAGCCTCCAGCAAATAAGTAGACAAAGCTTGTCTGGTGGGAGGACAGTATGCAGGGCGAATAACATTGAAAAATCACTTCCAGTACACATTGGCTGTGAGCATGAGCGGTGAGCTTGTCGCATATACAGCTCAAGCAAGGCACTCATCTGCATTCTTCTGGCTAGGTTATCCATTGTATCAAAGAACCTTCCAAGTGGGCCAGGAGTTGCTGATGATAAGGAGCCTGATGCTGAATGTGAACCATCATCTTCTTGAATGGAAGCAGAGGAACTCTGGGCTGACTGCTGTGAGCTTTGAGTGAAGTTGTTGCATTTGGATAAATGCTGCTGCATCTCTGTGGCATTCTTTACATATGGCTTTGTACAGTGTTTGCACATGTACACAGTCTTTCCATCTTTAATGTCTGGGGTAAAATGCTTCCACACATCCGATGGTAAACGTGGCATTGTTCTATGCAGAGAAATAAAGGGCATTCGTCTCTGTGTCAAACTGCGGTCGATCAGCACGATTGCAACAGGGTGAGTAAATTTTTCCTGATGCTCCATGTGATGGAAGCATGACCTGTGCACACACGACGCTACATCACCAATAGAGGGAGCTAATCACTCATCCACTCATCCAACCAATCAGGACACATTTGTTCACAGTCACACACAAAACTTGTAATTATTAAAACAAGCCAAGTAAGAAGATAAACATATGTTGATTAAGAAATTCCTTAATAATTAAGATTCCATCTCTGTTAGTAATTTTAAGAGAGGACCTGTGAAAAACAATGAAAGAAATACAAAAAAAAACAATATTATGTTAGCATGTGCTTTGTTGAGCAAAATTCCCAAAATTCCCAAACTAAACTTCCTGTGGAAAATTTCCGGAATTTTCCGGAAATTTACCGAAAGCTTTCCACCCCTTCGCAACCCTACTAGTAAGCATTTCTAACCTGGACAATTCAAATAGTGCCATTAAGACTAGCAAACAACTTGTGATCTACAAACACTTATGGAATAATAGAAATTTACAGCACAGAAGGAGGCCATTTGACCCATCGTGTCTGTGCCGGCCCAACAATCACCATCTGCATAAATTGTGGAAAACTTCCAGCGTGCAACAAATGTCATTAAAAAGTCACGGCACTTTCAGTAAGTTAGTGTTTTTTTACCCAAGGATTTCCTGTTCAGCAAATACAGATTCTGTCAGCAGGCTGGTTAGATTAGTATGGTAGGGTCTGTGATCCAAAAATTCCTCAGCGGTTCCAAAGTCTCCTGCCGTAACTCCAACAGAATGTCTCCAGAAAACGATTGATATCCAGTGGCACCAGATCTCCACTGTTTCCAGGAATTTCTTGTTTGCTCTGTAAAGGGCATAGCTTCCATACATTCCTTAGAAGGCAAATTTTGGGAAGGGGGTGGAGCCAGGGTTGGTAACTCATTATGCCAGGAAGTTCCAGCTCTTTCGACTCAATCAGGACTTGGTACTTCTATGGAGACTGGTTCGTCCAGTGAGATAAGATCCACTAAGACAGATGTGGGCCCCGCCACTGGGGTCAAGGCTAGTCAATTCACCTGGACCCCTGCAGAGAAGGATTTAAATAAATAAACGTTTTACAGATTGACCCTCTTACCAACCTGGGTAATCCCCACCCACAGGCAGGTAGAGTTTCCAGCCGTCATAAGCAGGTGGATGCCCAAAGTAGCATTTGCACGTGCCTATGCCATGTTAATGAGATGTCCTCCCACTGATTCCACAAACTCAAGTGGGTCAGCACTATAGGGCACCAGTACGTAACTGCCAAGATTGTGATGCGTGGTACTCTGTGGGATATCTTCTGATTTCACTATGCTCTGTGGGATATCTTCAGATTTCACTATGCTCTGTGAGTTGTCTTCAGATTTCACTGTGCTCTGTGGATATCTTCAGATTTCACTATGCTCTGTGGGATATCTTCTGATTTCACTATGCTCTGTGGGATATCTTCTGATTTCACTATGCTTTGTGGGATATCTTCAGATTTCACTATGCTCTGTGGGATATCTTCAGATTTCACTATGCTCTGTGGGATATCTTCAGATTTCACTATGCTCTGTGGGATATCTTCTGATTTCACTATGCTCTGTGGGATATCTTCAGATTTCACTATGCTCTGTGGGATATCCTCAGGTTTCACTATGCTCTGTGGGATATCTTCAGATTTCACTATGCTCTGTGGGATATCTTCAGATTTCACTATGCTCTGTGGGATATCTTCAGATTTCACTGCGCTCTGTGGATATCTTCAGACTTCACTATGCTCTGTGGGATATCTTCAGGTTTCACTATGCTCTGTGAGTTATCTTCAGATTTCACTATGCTCTGTGGATATCTGCAGATTTCACTATGCTATGTGGGATATCTTCAGATTTCACTGTGCTTTGTGGATTCTTCAGATTTCACTAGGCTCTGTGGATATCTTCAGATTTCACTGTGCTCTGTGAGTTATCTTCAGATTTCACTATGCTCTGTGAGTTATCTTCAGATTTCACTGTGCTCTGTGGATATCTTCAGATTTCACTATGCTCTGTTGGATATCTTCAGATTTCACTGTGCACTGTAGATATCTTCAGATTTCACTATGCTCTGTGGATATCTTCAGATTTCACTGTGCTCTGTGAGTTATCTTCAGATTTCACTATGCTCTGTGAGTTATCTTCATATTTCACTATGCTCTGTGGGATATCTTCAGATTTCACTATGCTCTGTGGGATATCTTCAGATTTCACTATGCTCTGGGATATCTTCATATTTCACTATGCTCTGTGGGATATCTTCAGATTTCACTATGCTCTGTGGATATCTTCAGATTTCACTATGCTCTGTGGGATATCTTCAGATTTCACTATGCTCTGTGGGAGATCTTCAGATTTCACTATACTCTGCGGGATATCTTCAGATTTCACTATGCTCTGTGGGATATCTTCAGATTTCACTATGCTCTGGGATATCTTCAGATTTCACCATGCTCTGTGGGATACCTTCAGATTTCACTATGCTCTGTGGATATCTTCAGATTTCACTATGCTCTGTGGGATATCTTCAGATTTCACCATGCTCTGTGGGATATCTTCAGATTTCACTATGCTCTGTGGGATATCTTCAGATTTGACTATGCTCTGGGATATCTTCAGGTTTCACTATGCTCTGTGGGATATCTTCAGATTTCACTATGCTCTGTGGGATATCTTCAGATTTCACTATGCTCTGTGGGATATCTTCAGATTTCACTATGCTCTGTGGGATATCTTCAGATTTCACTATGCTCTGGGATATCTTCATATTTCACTGTGCTCTGTGGGATATCTTCAGATTTCACTATGCTCTGTGGATATCTTCAGATTTCACTATGCTCTGTGGGATATCTTCAGATTTCACTATGCTCTGTGGGAGATCTTCAGATTTCACTATACTCTGCGGGATATCTTCAGATTTCACTATGCTCTGGGATATCTTCAGATTTCACTATGCTCTGTGGGATACCTTCAGATTTCACTATGCTCTGTGGATATCTTCAGATTTCACTATGCTCTGTGGGATATCTTCAGATTTCACTATGCTCTGTTGGATATCTTCAGATTTCACTATGCTCTGTGGGATATCTTCAGATTTCACCATGCTCTGTGGGATATCTTCAGATTTCACTATGCTCTGTGGGATATCTTCAGATTTCACTATGCTCTGGGATCTCTTCAGGTTTCACTATGCTCTGTGAGATATCTTCAGATTTCACTATGCTCTGGGATATCTTCAGGTTTCACTATGCTCTGTGGGATATCTTCTGTTTTCACTATGCTCTGTGGGATATCTTCAGATTTCACTGTGCTCTGTGAGTTATCTTCATATTTCACTATGCTCTGTGAGTTATCTTCATATTTCACTATGCTCTGTGGGATATCTTCAGATTTCACTATGCTCTGTGCATATCTTCAGATTTCACTATGCTCTGTGGGATATCTTCAGATTTCACTATGCTCTGTGGGATATCTTCAGATTTCACTATGCTCTGGGATATCTTCATATTTCACTATGTTCTGTGGGATATCTTCAGATTTCACTATGCTCTGTGGATATCTTCAGATTTCACTATGCTCTGTGGGATATCTTCAGATTTCACTATGCTCTGTTGGAGATCTTCAGATTTCACTATACTCTGCGGGATATCTTCAGATTTCACTATGCTCTGTGGGATATCTTCAGATTTCACTATGCTCTGGGATATCTTCAGATTTCACTATGCTCTGTGGGATACCTTCAGATTTCACTATGCTCTGTGGATATCTTCAGATTTCACTATGCTCTGTGGGATATCTTCAGATTTCACTATGCTCTGTTGGATATCTTCAGATTTCACTATGCTCTGTGGGATATCTTCAGATTTCACCATGCTCTGTGGGATATCTTCAGATTTCACTATGCTCTGTGGGATATCTTCAGATTTCACTATGCTCTGTGGGATATCTTCAGATTTCACTATGCTCTGTGAGTTGTCTTCAGATTTCACTGTGCTCTGTGGATATCTTCAGATTTCACTATGCTCTGTGGGATATCTTCTGATTTCACTATGCTCTGTGGGATATCTTCTGTTTTCACTATGCTCTGTGGGATATCTTCAGATTTCACTATGCTCTGTGGGATATCTTCAGATTTCACTATGCTCTGTGGGATATCTTCAGATTTCACTATGCTCTGTGGGATATCTTCTGATTTCACTATGCTCTGTGGGATATCTTCAGATTTCACTATGCTCTGTTGATATCTTCAGATTTCACTATGCTCTGGGATATCTTCAGATTTCACTATGCTCTGGGATATCTTCATATTTCACTATGCTCTGTGAGTTATCTTCAGATTTCACTATGCTCTGTGGATATCTTCAGATTTCACTATGCTCTGTGAGTTATCTTCAGATTTCACTATGCTCTGGGATATCTTCATATTTCACTATGCTCTGTGAGTTATCTTCAGATTTCACTATGCTCTGTGGATATCTTCATATTTCACTATGCTCTGTGAGTTATCTTCAGATTTCACTATGCTCTGGGATATCTTCATATTTCACTATGCTCTGTGAGTTATCTTCAGATTTCACCATGCTCTGTGGGATATCTTCAGATTTCACTATGCTCTGGGATATCTTCAGATTTCACTATGCTCTCTGAGTTATCTTCAGATTTCACTATGCTCTGTGAGTTATCTTCAGATTTCACTATGCTCTGGGATATCTTCATATTTCACTATGCTCTGTGAGTTATCTTCATATTTCACTGTGCTCTGGGATATCTTCTTATTTCACCATGCTCTGTGACTTATCTTCAGATTTCACTATGCTCTGGGATATCTTCAGATTTCACTATGCTCTGTGGGATATTTTCAGTGCCTACTACCTTTTGCAAATACTGCTCAGCTATTTTTTTAAAAATTGATTTTATTCATTTTTGATGGGACGTGGGCATCGCTGGCAAGGCCAGCATTTATTACCCATGCCTAATTGCCCTTGAGAAGGTGGTGGTGAGCTGCCTTCTTGAACCGCTGCAGTCCGTGTGGTGAAGGTAGTCCCACAGTGCTGTTAGGTAGGGAGATCTAGGATTTTGACCCAGCGATGATGAAGGATCGGCGATATACTTCTAAGTCAGGATGGTGTGTGACTTGGAGGGGAACTTGAAGTTGGTGGTGTTCCCATGCGCCTGCTGCCCTTGTCCTTCTAGGTGGAAGAGGTTGTGGGTTTGGGAGGTGCTGTCGAAGAAGCCTTGGCGAGTTGCTGCAGTGCATTTTGTTGATGGTACACACTGCAGCCACAGTACGCCGGTGGTGGAAGGAGTGAATGTTTAAGGTGGTGGATGGGGTGCCAATCAAGTGGGCTGCTTTGTCCTGGATGGTGTTGAGCTTCTTGAGTGTTGTTGGAGCTGCACTCATCCAGGCAAGTGGAGAGTATTCCATCACACTCCTGACTTGTGCCTTGTAGATGGTGGAAAGGCTTTGGGGAGTCAGGAGGTAAGACACTCGCCGCAGAATACATGCTCTTGTAGCCGCAGTATTTATGTGGCTGGTCCAGTTAAGTTTCTGGTCAATGGTGACCCTAAGGATGTTGATGGAGGAGGATTTGGCGATGGTAATGCCATTGAATGTCAAGGGGCGGTGGTTAGACTCTCGCTTGTTGGAGATAGTCATTGCCTGGCACTTCTGTGGCACAAATGTTACCTGCCACTTATCAGCCCAAACCTGAACGTTGTCCAGGTCTCATTGCATGCAGGCATGGACTGCTTCATTATCTGAGGAGTTGTGAATGGCGCTGAACACTGTGCAGTCATCAGTGAACATCGCCATTTCTGACCTTAAGTTGGAGGGAAGGCCATTGATGAAGCAGCTGAAGATGGTTGGACCTAGGACACTGCCCTGAGGAACTCCTGCAGTGATGTCCTGGGGCTGTGATGATTGACCTTCAACCACCACAGACATGTGTACGGCTTGGAGCCAACAAAAAACTGTTGTAGACGTTCTTCATTATCCTAAACTGAAATCTAATTGTTATATGGTATCAAGGAGTTGGATGAGCAGTTGACTGATTACTTTGGGGAAGATTATCCAGAACCAAACATTACTGATGCTCAAAGGCTAGAACACAGAGTACAACATCAAAACCAAGTGTCCTTGGCAGACTTTAATTTGGCACATTGACATATTTTACAAATAAAAGGCTAAAGACAGAAGCACACTGAGTGATTTGCATTCTGAGGTTTAAAAGCAATTTTCTAGCAAAATGATAGCTATGGAAGAATCCATTACATATTTTCTAACCAGTGTAAAGTTATTATCAGTTTACTGCCACACTGTAATTATTCTTTCAAATTGTTTACAGGCCTCTGTTCTGCAGTGATTAAATATTATGGTTTAAAACATTTTCTAATGTATAACTCTTAAAACAAAATAACAACAACTTGCATTTATATAGTGCTTTTAAGATAGAAAAATATCTTCACTGAAGTGCAATCAGACAAAAATCAATGCTCGGCCAAAGAAGCAAATGTTAGGAGAGGTAACCAAGGGTTGGTCAAAGAGGCAGAATTTAAAGAGGGTATTTAATGAGGACAGAAGGTGGAGAGGCATAGATGTATAGGGAGGGAATTGAAAAGTGTTGGGCCCAGATGGCTGAAGGCACGGCTGCCAAAGGTGAAGTGAAGAGACTGGAAGATTGTCGAGGCCAGAGTTGGAGGAATAGAGTTTTTCGGAGGGTTGTGCGGTCAGAGAAGGTTACAGAGATGGGGAGGAGAGAGGCCATGAAGAGATTTAAACATGAAGATGAGAATTTTAAATTTGAGGCATGGTGGGGGTGGTCAGGAGTTAATGCTGGTCAACGAACACATGGGCAATGTGTGAGTGGGACTTGGTGCGGGATAGAAGACGGGCAGCAGAATTTTATTTGAGCTGAATTTTATGGAGGGTGAAGGATGGGAGACCAGCCGGAAGAGTATTGAAATAGTTGAGTCTGGAGGTGACAAAGGCATGAATGAGGGATTCAACAGCAAATGGGCAGACGTAGGGGGAAAGGCAGGTGATGTTACCGAGGTGAAATTGACGGTCTTTGTGGTGGAGAGTATATGGGATCAGAAGCTCAGCTTGGGACATTGGGTGAACAGAAATTTCCTCCAATTAAATCTTGGGAAGACCGGCGTCATTGGCCGCGATTTTGCCGGTGCTCAGAGGGCAGCTTCGGAGGCGGGTCATGTGTTAAAGTCGCAATGATTGACAGCGGGTTGGAAACCCGTCGCGAACCCACCTCCGTGTGAGTTTCAAGAGTGTCGGATCTGCAATTTCACAACAGACCCGACACCAGTCATAGAGTCATAGGGGATGATTTTGCCAATGGGGGTGATTTTGTCAATGGAGGCGGGACTGCTGCTTGTCGAGTTTCAGTCCCACCTCCATCGACTTGTGGCCATCCCACGCTATTTTCCCTTGATTGACCTTGTTAAGCCCGCCCAGCGGGTTTAGCAGGCCAATTAAGGGGAAGCCAGTTACAGAGGATGTCAGTGTATGACGTTTCATCTGTCAAAACTTTTTGACAGATGAATTGTCATCGTTTGACAGCTTTGAGAAGCTGTCAAACACTGACATTCTCTGTTGTTTGGTGAGTTCTTGTCCTCAAGGCTCACCAAACCTCTTTTGTGAGCAGAAAGCAGATGGTTGTTGCATCAGAGAATGCAGCAGCCATTCTGTCATCTCTGCCGTAGAGATGCCAGAGCCTCCGGATCCCCAAGGATTGAATCCTGCAGGAAAAAGCAAAGGTAAGGAAACTTTTTCTATCACTTTCCACTCACCTCACATATTTCCCTCTCCACACTTGCACCCATCACTTACCTCCACAGCGCACTTTTGGACCCCACAGACCCACTGCTCACCTCGGTGACCCTAGCAGAGTTTAGTGACTGTAATCCCTTTCCCGCCTCTAGGAGACGGGACCCAGCGTGGGTCAGGTACCCGCCTCTTGGGAAGATGGCACAGAAGCGGGTTGGGGGCGGGATGGGTACCCACCCCCAGATTTTGCCATTTTCCCAGCAGTCCCTCCTCCAAACCCGCCTCCCCAGGGCTGGCAAAATCACCCCCTCAGAGTCATAACGGCACAGAAGGAGGCCATTCAGTCCATCGAGTCCATGCCAGCTCTCTGTAGAGCAACCCAGTCAGTCCCATTCCCCCGCTCTATCCCCGTAGCCCTGCAAGTTTATTTCCCTCAAGTACCTATCCAGTCTCCCCTTGAAAACATTGAGTGTGTTCGCTTCCACCACTTCCGTCGGCAGCGAATTCCAGGTCCTCGCCACTTGCTGCGTAAAAAGGTTTTTCTTCACATCCCCCCTGTATCTCTTGCACAAAACCTTAAATCTGTGTCCCCTAGTCCTTGTACCATTAACTATTGGGAACAGCCTTTCCCCGTCTAGCCTATCCAAACCCGTCATAATCTTGTACACCTCAATCAAATCACCCCTCAACCTCCTTTGCTCTAATGAAAACAAATCCAACTTCTCCAATCTGTCCTTGTAGCTAAGATCCCCCATCCCTGGAACCATTCTGGTAAATCTCCCAGGTGGCCGCACACACTTGCATCACGCAGGTAACCGATGCCCTCTTTGCCATCGTGCACAATTACATCAATTTCTCCAAGGATCAAGCCAGTGCAACTGCGCGTGCAGTTGGGTTCGACAATCTGGCATACTTTCCAAGGGTGCAGGGCGTCGTTGACTGCACACATGTGGCCCTTAAGGCACCCCATCACAACCCAGGTATTTTTGTCAACCGCAAGGGCTCCACTCCCTCAACGTTCAGCTGGTATGTGACCACAAGAAGGAAATTTTGCATGTTTGTGCCAAGTACCCTGGCAGTTGCCATGACTCCTTCATCCTGCGCCAGTCTAGTGTGCCTCTGCTCTTCAGTCTGCCAGACCAACTTTTCGGATGGCTACTTG
Source organism: Somniosus microcephalus (assembly GCF_052327205.1). Lineage (NCBI taxonomy): Eukaryota > Metazoa > Chordata > Chondrichthyes > Squaliformes > Somniosidae > Somniosus > Somniosus microcephalus. Next base: position 73,800,279 of record NC_140993.1, read on the forward strand.
GAGACAAGGGCTATCCCCTGAAGACGTGGCTAATGATGCCGTTGAGGAGCCCATCCACCGAAGCTGAGGAGCACTACAACTCCAGCCACATTTCCACCAGATCCATAATCGAGCAAACCATTGGCTTGCTGAAGATGCACTTCAGATGCCTTGGTAGATCAGGTGGAGCCCTGCAGTACTCAGCAGCCAGGGTCTCCAGAATGGTCGTGGTTTGCTGTGCACTTCACAACATGGCACAGCGTCGTGGCTTGCAGATGCCTGAGGAACAAGTGGCTCATCACATAGACTCTGTAAGAATTCGCAATAATTTACAGTTCTGAAGATTCATGTTTTTGATTAAAGGATCCCTGAGCGATGTGCTTTTAAATTTCCAGGGATAAAATGGCTGTCACCACAAGGCCGAAGACAAGGACAATGCTTTGTTTACAAAGCAATTGAATGCTATTAGCATTTGTTTGTATGTCGAGTGGATCCAAAGGACATCTAAACTGCAGAAGAGACTTTTTGTATCTTAAATGGGAAGCGTTAACATTTGAAAGGATTTTAAATCACCCAGTACTGGACTATAGAGCAGATGTATCTCCCTTTTGTTTCAGCAAAGGGAGTTCTGAAAATCACATTAACTCAATCTAACCACTTTGAGTTAGCCTATCACAGCTTTGGGGATAATTTTGCACACAGCCCTTGCAAGGCAGGATGTGAGGGGCTCACCAGGTATAAAAAAGGGGCTGAGCAGCCAGCTCACGCTCTTGACTCTTGACTCTCTCTTGACTTCCTGGGACCATAGGTGAGCTCTCTCTCTCTCTCTCTCTTCGCTGGACCACATGTCAGCAGATTTTCTGACTCCACCCAAGGCAACCTAGCAGGAGTTAAGGGGGGATGGTGATTTAAGGGAATTGCTAAGATTATTTAAATACATTGTAGCCATTGTATCCCTCGTTTTTGCCATGTGTACCCCCTTGATATATAGTTTTACAATTTTACTGTGTTCGTGTGGGATAGTTTGATATTGTGATTGTAGTTTCTTTTAGTTAATAAAGATTGATTTTTGTTCTCTCATCCAAACCACTTGTTCCGTTTTAATATCATTAATTATAAGTTCCTCCACTCAGAACTAAAGGAGGGGTAGCGATTTGAAACCGCTGTTTGTAAATTGGTTTAGAGTGCAGCAGCAAAAAGACTGCTGGCCAGGTAGATTACCTTAAACCAGTTTAAAAGAAGCCCCCGAAATCCTTACAGACTCCTCAGATGAGGAGGAGGAGGATGAGGAGGAGAGCGACAATGAACAGCTTGCAGAGGCGCATCAACCAGCGGCAGCAGCATGCGAGCACATTGCTGCCCAGGATGCAAGGCACGCACTCATCTTGGCCAGATTTGCTTCGCCTGCACAATCAAACACTTTTGCCTCGCACCTTCTTATCAGACCATCGACAATGGCCAAAAACCTGTGGATTCCTATCACTCTGACCACCAAAATGACAATTGCAAGTCATCCTAAGCCCTCAATGTGGAAGTCCCATTAGCGAAATGACACACGCTGCAACTGCAACAGTTTGCCATCAGAATTTTTTATGACAATAATCAACTGATGGTTTTTCAAAATTAAAGATAACATTACACCCAAGTGACTACGCTTGTGAATACTTGTGTAGTATCTTTCTCTTACGCGTGCTCCTATGTGGTGCTTCCCCTGTGGCGTCAGCAGATGTGGAGGCCCCTTGCTCACTTTCTTGCTGCTCCTGTCTCAATACCTTTGGCGGGCGTCCTCTGGGATTGCGAACCTGTGAGGGCTCGGCAACAGTCTGCTGCTCCTACGGCTGAGCAGGGGTTGAGACGCCGATCTCAGTTGGGTGGGGACTCTTGTGGGGCTCTGACCGAGGGCTTTGCAGTGGCATGGTCGTGTGAGTGCTTGGAGAGAAGTCCCCACTTACTTGTTGTCTGCCACCAACATCCCTCTCATGGGTCAGCCCCACTTCAGAGCTAGCAAGAGGCTTGACAGCACCTTGCTGCACTTCAGGGGGTTCATGAGGACCCGTTTCTGTACTGGAAGTCCTACTCCCGAGGACTTGCATGAAGGTCTGGTTTGTTTGCTCAATAACTGACCATTGCTCCTCCAGAGATGTCAGTCTATTCTGAACAATTACCATGTTTTCAAGACCCTGGCGACTAAGCTCCTCCATGGACATAGCCATCCTCTCCTCTACCGTAGCCATCCTCTCCTCTACAGTAGCCAGCCTTACCATGGAGGTAGCCATCCTTTCCACGGAGGTTGCTATCCTTTCCATGGTGATGTGTTCATGCGCCAATACCTCCACAAAGGCTCTGCTCATGTTAACGATGGACTCCTCCATTTGCTCCACACTCGCAGCGACCCTGGAGACAAAACCTGCCAGAGACTCCTGCACCTGTTCCTGGAGTTCCAGCACTGCTCTCCTTCTGGATGGACCCGGAGGCACAGGGTTGACATGCAGCGGAGCCGAGCTGGGAGCATCCTGCGCCCTCCGACGAGGACTCTCCACTGCTGTCCCTGTCTCCATCATCTGCTGATGCTCACTTGTGAGCTGTGATACACCAGGTGACAACTCTACTCTATGTCCCGAAAGTCCCACCGAGGTGTGAGTGTCTGCGCTGGTGATGTTTGCACTTAATTCTGCTGACACAGCGCCCTCAGAGGTTGCAGCTTCCTCTGAGGAGTCTGGAAGCTCAGGCTCTTCCTCCTGGACAGTGGGGATGAGGGTTGTCGATGTTCCTGTGGGGGAGTAAAGGAAAGATTTAGAGATGTTAGGTCAAGGTTACATGCACATTGAATAGTGCAGATGATCATAAGTCAATCTGTTAGAGCATCAGATTCATTATCAGTGATTCATGCAATGTCAATGAGAGAGATGCCAAACTATTCTGTCACCAGCTTGCTGTGATGCGCCAGCCTGTCTGTCCCACACTTGGGAACCCTCCTCGATCCCGACAATTTCCAGGGCCGCCTCCTCCCAGGTGGTGAGCTGGGCTACTGAGGGTGGCCCTCCTCCTGTCCTTGCTCTTTCCCTCTTATTGTGGGCTCTCTTTTCCTGCAATGAGGGACACAAGTGGAATTTGAGTGAGAATGAAGGAGTGAGTGTAGAGATTCCATAGCATAGATGCTTAGAAGGAGACAAAGGGTCTTCCCTGTGTGTTGTAAGTTGTCATTGCATCACAGTGATAGAGAGTGTGAGGGCTGCATGGTCGAATAGTTAAGTGAATGTGATCATAGAGAGAGAGGGAATGGGTAAGGGTGCATGGATGTAAGTGTCAAGTGGGATGTGGAGGAAGAGGATGGCAAACAGAGTGCTGCTGAGGAGAGGCGATGGGGATGAGATTGAGGGTGATGGGAAAGTCATACTCACTTTTCCTTTGCGCAAAAGGTCATGAAACCTCTTCCTGCACTGCAGCCAGGTTCTGCGGCACATAGACATAGAGTTGACCTCCTGGGCCACTTGCATCCACACAGCTTTAGTCTGCTGGGGAGGCTTTTCCCTCCCTGAGGAAGGGAAGAACACTTCCTTATTTGCTCTTGCTCCCTCCACCAGAGCTTGCAGGGTGGCGTCATCGAACCGTGGAGCACACTTTGGCCTACTGCTGGACATAGTTGCTGAATGAAGCGATCACAGCAATGGGCATAAAGTTTGCTGTCTCCAGAAGAAGCAAGGCTGCTTGCAGGCCTTAAATCCAGCAGCATTGATGACGTCATCGGAGGCGACTTTCAGGATGGAAAGACTAATTGGGCCCAGGGTTCCCACACGCTGGAAATCAATTGCCCAATTGGGGGAAAATCGCACTTTTTTCCCACATCATACTGGAGTTGGGTTCAGGACTCGGAAAACACCTGACACACCCCCAGCCCGCCCCAATGGCAAAATTGAGCCCCAGGTCTTCTGCGGCAAGTGTCTCACCTCCTGACTCCCCAAGCGGCGGGTAAGGGATTTAAGGCACTTAACTCCTTGTTAAGTGCTTGTTAACTACTATTTTGACTGCCTTTTCCAATTTTCCAATATTTTCATTGGATTTCATGACATTCGGTAATCACGCCAGGTAAGTGTATCGGGAGGACCAACAAGCTGGAAACATCACAGCTGCAACTGCAGTCTAGAAGCTGCACTCTCACATCTGTTCAATTTCAAATGTCAGAGGTTGCTGATTTAATGATTTGGGAGACACATTCTGTCTTGTGGCTGTAAGTGGCTGGTGTTAACTCTATGTCCACTGTCACTGTGGGGGCATCTTTTACCTGGTTTACGGTAATTTACCTGGTCAGGCAGCCTTTTGCCACTGCACTGTGACCAATTCCAATCAGCGGTTCCGAATCGCTAAACATTCCTTCCAGTTCTGACTGGAGGAACTTATAATTAATGATATATTAAAAACGGGCAAATGGTCTGGATGCAAGAAAGTCACATTTTTTTTAAACTAAAGAAACTACACCACACGATCAAAGTAATCATGGTAAATTGCTTAACAGGGGAAGGCAGATGGCAAAAATGAGGGATAAATGGCTACAATGTTAATCTTACAATCTTAGCAACATTTCCCTTAAATTACCACCACTTTACTTCTCACTAGATTGTCTTGATAGTGGGTCAGAAGCCTTGCTCACCTGCAGTCCAAAGAGTAAAAGAGAAGAGAGAGGACTTCCTGGGCTTAATCTTTATACCCTGGGAGTCCCTGCTGTTTTCGCGCCGAAAAGGTCCGTGCGCAATTTCGCGCCGAAAAGTCTGAATACACAAGAGAAGGGCTTTTAACTTCCTCCATTCATACATGGAGACATCACGTAGTAGAGTCAATTTCAGTGAATGGATGTGTGTAAACAACCCATTATGCTTGTTGTCCGATGATTGCCTGATTCAAACGGGCTACTCCCAAGTGTAAACAAGCAGCTTGTAGTTTAACGGACCCGCCCAATACCACAGGGTGACTGACAGTTCAGGCTCCATTCAAACTTACTACAGGGCAGCGCTGAGCTTTTCATATGCTAACAAGTCTGTCTGTCCTGTTCTGCTGCCTTTTTATAATTCTGTTTCCATGAGGTCTGTTCAGCCATTTTTATGCCCTGGGCAATTTAAACAGTCCAAAACTCAAGAGCACATCTTTTAATAAAATGTACAATCTTAAAGTGTGCGATTTTCACAAAGTTCTTTGATTCCAGTGTCCAAGTGCTGCCTAGCTTACGAGCTTTTTAACGCAGCCTTTTGCGGTTCTGGGTATGTTTTAAAACATTGTCCAACCCAGAGACAATTTAAATCACACAAGTCTTCGTCCACGATGTGGATTAATATTTCCCGATCTTCGGGGGCTGAGGGGATTTTGCGACCCCTACATACCCCCTTGGATACCTCCAACTTGCTTGTAGTATCCTCTTGAAGAAGTGAGCAAAATTTTCTGACCCCCCACAAACAATCATCCCCTGTATTTACCTATAGATACCTATCACTGATTCCCTGACCCGTCTATTCCCCTCAAATCCAATAAAAACTGTGGTGCAGTAGGCATCTACAGATACATCAATTACAAAATGTTACAATAGAGGGTCTCATACCCCTGCACCACTTGTTACATTATAGCGTATTACAAAATGTTGCAATCTTGGTTATACAATGTAATCAAAATGATCCCAAGCACGGAGAGGGTCCTATGCCTCTGCACCGCTTGGAACTGTAAAACAAAATACAAAAATCTTCATTAAACATTTGAAACAAAATGCTGAAATAAACCCCGACCATCACATGCCAATGATGCGTCATGAAATTCGAGTGGGTATTGCTCCTCCCACCCGGGCAGTAAATGTTCCTTCCACCCCCCCCCCTTTAATGGTCTTAAAATTATAAAACATACAGAATGGATTTTACAGAACAGTCTGATCCACCAGCCCTGAGCCATTCCCTTGTCCCTTTGTGGAGGTGGTGTTCCCCTCATGTTTCACAGACCGAGACTGGGGAGTATGGGATCGCGACTCCCAGTCCCTCCCCCTCCCGTCTTCCCTCGACTGGTTGCAGAAAATGATGGGTGCCTGTGTGGCGGCTCTCACTGGCCCCACACTCAAACTTGGATCCCAGATGCAGCCACCCACTCATCCTTCCCAGCCACACTTACACTCTAACTTTGCCCGTGGGCCCCGGGTGAGTTCCTCCCTTCCCCGAACGCACCCACACGACTCTTGGGTCTCCCCCTCCCCTTTACAATCTTTCCCGGGCCATCACCACCCACTCCCGGGGAACACGTCCCTATCTGACAAGGCGCCCATGCTTCCCCACCATGACTCCTCAATAGCGAGGTCTCCCGCAAGTGAAATTCGGTCAGGATAGTGCTGGGTCACCCAGCTGGGGCCATCTCTTCCGCGTAAGATGAGTAGGCAGGTTCCTCCAGACCCTGTCCGGTTTCTCCTGAAGGTCGCTGCAGGGTCTCCTCCTGGAATTGTCCAGTGGCGAGGTGATCCCCAACATTCTGTATAACCATATCTTCATTCGATGCCCAGCTCGGGCTGGGCGAACAGGGCTGCTCCTTTGTCCACTCTCCTGCAAAAGAACTTAAAAGGACATTTAGCCAGGTCTCTCACTGACCTGCTGCCTTAGGTGGAGACATGGTCGGGTCCCTCGACCTCGGACCAAAATACAAGCATTTGGCACACTTATAAACTTAGGGGGAGAAATTCGGTTGTTAGCGCCACCGATTAATGCCTAAAGAGGCCGAGAAGTGGGGCGCTAGCCAATTTCCGGGCGGGCGCAAGGCACCAAGCGCCTTGCCCCATATTGAGCATGCATTTAGCGCCAGCGCTAAATCTTAGCGCCCGCACATGGGCGCAGGCTGATTATGACGTCATTTGAGTGTGCAACGCATTTTGGGCATCCCGGACCGGAAATTCAGTGGCGCCCCCCTCCGTAGCGCCTGGCGCTAATAGTGACAGCTTACCTGGACCTTACCAGCTCGCTCTCGGGCTGGAGGAGCGTTATTTAAAGGGGACTGGTGTGGATTAAAAGTGGCAGCCATTTTTGGAGCACAACTGCCTCGAGAGCTACAATGAGTTGCTGAGCTGCACACTGAGAGCCATTTGACCACTGGGCCAGTGCAGGCAGATGATCTTCAGCCTTCTGACCATCACCTTGCTGTTGGTGAGCCTTGACAATGGGGAACCTTCCTGTGGGCACTTATTATGGGGGCTGCATTGGAGGGGAACGTCCTGCTGCTGAGTCATCTGGAAAGGGCACTGAGACGCTGGGAGAGGGGGGCGGGCATAGCCAGACGGAGGAGGGCCAACAGACATCGCCACAGCAGACCTTACGCTGGCAGGGTTTTCCGACAGCAGTTTTCCTACATGAACATGCCGGAGGAGCAGTGTGTCAGAAGGCTGTAATTTAGAAAGGAGGTGGTGACTGAGCTGTGCCAGCTGCTTCAGCCAGATCTGCAGCCTCAGATAAGGTGCAGGACATCTCTGTCGGTGGCTGAGAAGATGGCTGCTGGCCTGAACTTCTATGTGAGTGGCTCTTCTCAGGCTGCGCATCAGAGGCTGATCAGAAGTAGCTTCTAGGCCCCTCTCACGGAATGCTTGCTGCCATTCCAAGAACAGGAATGGAACCGGTCTGATACCCCCAAGCCTGTGAAGGGCAAGATGCATGTAAATAGAAGGCATGGCCATTGTAAATGAAGAAAGTGTTTCATTACACAAAATGTGGTTCCTTCAAACATGAGAAAGCTATGGCAACAGAAAGCAAAACTAATACACTGACACATAATTTGCTCTCACACCCGGGAGACTGTCCAAAACATAAATCACATTCCGACCATCTTCCTTGGCCTTGATTCCACTGCGCCAACCAAAGCATCCAATGCCCCATCAGTGAGGCGTTCCGCCCTCTGCCTCACTCTTTCCATATATTGCTAGGCTGGTGCGCCACAGGTAGGCTCCCACCGCTTTGAAGGCCTACAAGGCAGTGAGTGTGTCTGGTGATGCCAATTGACCTGCCCCTTTAAGAGCTGGCCGGTGCCAGTGTGTCTCAGGGAAAGTGATTATTGACAGCACCCATGCTGCGCCCCGCCGCTGCGAAATTGGGTTGTGCCACTGGGTTAGCGCCTTAAGAGTAGCGTGCAGCGCCTGATATAGCGCCGCAATCACCTTTAGGGGGCGCTGCAAACCAATATCGTGCTAGGTGGCGCTAAATTGCGCCTGGTGCTAAACTTTGCGCATCACCAGGACTAGCGCCACAAAAGTGGCTATACCGAATTTCTAGGCCTTAAACTTTAAACTTAAACTCAAAACTACTAGTTACATTCTAAACTTAAAACTTAAACACCTTAAAAGCAAGCTATAAACATTGGTAGCTTAACACAAAGCTATAATACAAATGCTGCCCGTCTCCGGATGGCCAGGCTAATCTCTGGTGTCACTGTCGCAGATTACTGCTGCCAGCAGCGAAGCTGGACTGCCTCCTGCTTTAAATCCCTAGCAGCTTATGGCTGCTAGTTGGGGACCTCTGTGATCTGTTTCCTCCCAGGCTCGGGAGATTGCTCTTTGTGGCGGGTACTCTGGTGACCATCTTATCTTGGGCTTGCGGACCCGCTGAGACCTTCTGAGGGGCATCTCTGTGGGGGAAACTTTGGCTGACGGACCCTGAGCCTGGGTCACAGCCCTAGCTGGCTGGGAACCTTCTCCCCCTGATGCAAACAGCCCGCACTGTTTAATATACCTGGCAGCCTGCCAGTAATCCGGGTTTGTCTCCTTTTCCCTAACCACTCCTGTACTGGGGGCAGGTAACCCCTCACCACTCGCTGCTGGAGGCTGAAAATCTTCCTCTCCAGGTCCAAAACCTGGTACCAGCTCCTTCCATATGTCCCCTGCAAGAGAAATTGCTATCCCTTCCTCCCCAGAGTCCCACACCATAGGGGGAACCACTCTAGAAGTGGGCTGGGAAGCTTGTCCCTTTAAACAGGCAACTGCGCCTGCTCGAACCTCCTCCCCGGAGTCCCACGGCAGAGGCTGTGAAACCTCTGTATTCAAACAGGCGACTGCGCCTGCGTGAACCTCCTCCCCGGAGTCCCACGGCAGAGGCTGTGAAACCTCTGTTTTCAAACAGGCAACTGCGCCTGCGCGGGAAAACTGAAGAGGAGCAGCTGTGGTCACAGGCTGGGGAACTGCACCTGCGCGAACCTCCTCCTCGGAGTCCCACGGCAGAGGCTGTGTAACATCTGTATTCAAATAGGCGACTGCGCCTGCGCAAACCTCCTCCCTGGAGTCCCACGGCAGAGGCTGTGAAACCTCTGTATTCAAACAGGCGACTGCGCCTGCGCGGGAAAACTGAAGAGGAGCCGCAGTGGTCATGGGCTGGGGAACTGCGCCTGTGTGAACAGACCGTTCAAAAGACTGAGGAATTCCTGTCTCCAGACCAGCGACTACGCATGCGCGGGCAGTCTCTTCAAAAGGCTCCCTGAAGCCCCCCAAGCGATTTTCTGTGAATAAACTCGCAGCAGCCTGCAGATTTCTACTCTCAGGCTGCGGTTTCTCTGTTTCTGAACTAAATAACTGGTTCAAATTTAAACTTTGGCCAAAACATAGGTCCCACTGGGGTGGGGAACTATCCCAATTGGTGAGCCGGACAACCTTTCCCTTGAAACAAGCCACAGCGCCTGTATTTACAGCCTGTGAACTTGAACTTGCATGGTCAGATTTATACAATTTACATTGGTTGGTGTGGAACCACTTTGTGCACCGGGGTAGTTTTACTGCATAGGCCATGGGGCTGGCCCTATCAACTATACTATAGGGTCCCATGTAGAGTGGCTCTAAACTTCCCACCTGGGCATAGTTTCTTACCATCACTAGGTCCCCTATCTCCCACTGGTGGCTCTTCCTAGGCTCGAGCAGCAGCCGGTTTTTCCAATGCTGCTTCCCCATGCTGTCTGCTGCCTGCCCATAAATTTGTTTGACTGAGTGGGGTCTGGGGTATACCCCCACCTGCTCCTGACCGGTGAATCCCGATAGTACGTATGGAACCCCGTTAGACAGAGGTGAGGTGGTGGGATTATCCGTATGGATCACGGTGCATGATGCCACCGTATCCAATAGATAAGTCCCTGTAACCTTCTCTACCTCCATCTGTACGAGCGGTCTCTTCCATTCATCGTACCAGAGATTACGCAGACGGACAGGCTGCACGGGCTCCAGTCATTGTGGGGAGGCAGAGGTGGGCGAGGGGACTGCAGCACCACTGAGAGCTGCTACCTTTCCCTGATTGGCCCTGAGGAAAGATTTTATTGACTCTATGACGGACTCGACTGTATCGGGAGGAGTTTCTGTCTCTGCCTTCTGAGTTGGGGCCGCGGGGGTCCTGGCTTTATCGTCTCTCCCAGGCTTTTCACAATTCCTGCGCCAGTGGCCATCCTCCCCGCACCTGTAACAAGTGACCTTGTTCTGGGAGGGATGGCTCCCCTCCTGGCGCCACTCTTTCTTGTATTGAGCCCCAGGTTTAACCTTGTGGACCTTACCCTTTTGCTGGGTGGTCCCACTATTCCTACCATTCCTATATGCTACCGTGAGCTGCCGGATTACAGTCTCTTCAGTTGCTAGGGGGTCTCGGTGGTCAAACCAAGTATCAGCCTTTGCTTTTATCTCGGGTAGGCAATTGGACACCAGGCAACGAAGCCATTGGGTCCGCTGCCGCTGGTTCCGGTGTGCCCTATCTTATCCCCCTGTACACGCGCTGTTGTAGACTGGCCACAGCCTGTCTGCAAATGCCTGTGGGGTCTCCCCTTCCTTCTGCAGTGTTTTCCCTATGCGATCGAACGGACTGCCGTCGTTCACACCCATGGCTTCCAGTATTTCCTCCTTTAGGTCCTCAAAACCCTTCTGCCCTCTCTTAGCCTCATCTGAAAGGGTCTGATAGAGCTTAATATCTACAGAGAAAAGCAACATTTTGGCTTTCTCTTCGTCACCACAGCCGTTAACACAGGCTGCCTGTTCTATCTCTTGGAAGTGCATTGAGGGGGCTCCCTTTTTGGAGAGCAGGGGAATATGTTTCACCAGGCCTCTGAGCTGTTGGGTATCATAGGGTACCAGATAGGTATGCTGAACAGCCCCTGGGTCATTATCATTCACGGGCAGACCGTACCTCCGTTGTCAGAGGGGGTACACTGGTCCTGCTCCCTGCCTGCCTAGTGGGACCTTCTGGTGTTCTCCTACCACTCCATTGTCCACCCCTTCTTGCTGCCAGAGCTCCTCAAAACTCGGAGCTGTGGGCTGCGGTCTTGGGATCTCTAATTCCCTAGCCAGCTCTGTTCTGGGTGCTGCCTGTGTGGCGGTTTGACTTGGGCTTCTGGTACTGTCTGACGGCCTTCCCTTCGGACTTATGAGACATACCAGCCCTTTCGTCCTTAATAACTCCACACCCAAACTCTCTATCTTTCTGTTACATGGGGTATGATCTGCTCCACTAAACCTTTGGTCGCAGGCCAGCTTATAAGCTGCCTTTACCTCCCTAACCTTTTCCTCCTGCTCTGTTACTTCTGAGGTGAGGCGGGCATTCTCTTCCCGCAGTCTCATCTTGTTACTCTTTGCTTCTGTAATTTGGCACTTTAGGAACTCTATCTTGTGCCTCGTGTGCCTTTTGCCCTCGCTAGCTTCTTGGGTGAGGTGTATGTTTTCCTCCTGTAGCCTCATCTCACTGTCGCTAGCCTCTGTGACTTCCTGCACAAGGCGCTCTATCTCTGCCTGGCATTTCGTGACCTCCAGTGTGAGGCGTGCATTTTCTTCCCGCACCCTCATGCCACTATCTCTGGCCTCATTCACCTCTCTTATGAGGTGTTCTATCTCCGCCTGGCTTTTTTCAAACTCTGACTCCCGATTCTTGGCCCATGTAACCTCCTCCTGCACCCTCATCTCACCCTTCTTAACCCAGCCACCTATACTATAATAGGTCAGCTTACATGCTGCCGCTAACTTCTGCAGGGCTACCCACAGACTGAAAGCAAGAAAAGCAAGAGCTGATGCTTTCTCCAGATCCAGACCACTTATCGTATCAAAAACTGCCTCCAGTCCTGCCGCGGTCGTCAGTTTGTAGGGGGGCAATGATTACCTGGTTTACGGTAATTTACCTGGTCAGGCAGCCTTTTGCCACTGCACTGTGACCAATTCCAATCAGCGGTTTCGAATTGCTAAACCCTCCTTCCAGTTCTGACTGGAGGAACGTATAAATAATGATATATTAAAAACGGACAAATGGTCTGGATGCAAGAAAGTCAAATTTTATTAAAACTAAAGAAACTACACCACACGATCAAAGTAATCATGGTAAGTTGCTTAACAGGGGAAGGCAGACAGCAAAAATGAGGGATAAATGGCTACAATATTAATCTTACAATCTTAGCAACATTTCCCTTAAATTACCACCCCTTTACTTCTCACTAGATTGTCTTGCTAGTGGGTCAGAAGCCTTGCTCACCTGCAGTCCAAAGAGTAAAAGAGAAGAGAGAGAGAGGACTTCCTGGGCTTAATCTTTATACCCTGGGAGTCCCTGCTGTTTTCGCGCCGAAAAGGTCCGTGCGCAATTTTGCGCCGAAAAGTCTGAATACACAAGAGAAGGGCTTTTAACTTCCTCCATTCATACAGGGAGACATCATGTAGTAGAGTCAATTTCAGTGAATGGATGTGTGTAAACAACCCATTGTGCTTGCTGTCTGATGATTGGCTGATTCAAACGGGCTACTCCCCAGTGTAAACAAGCAGCTTGTAGGTTACTGGACCCGCCCAATACCATAGGGTGACTGACAGCTCGGGCTCCATTCAAACTTACTACAGGGAAGCGCTGAGCTTTTCATATGCTAACAGCCTGTCTGTCCTGTTCTGCTGCCTTTTTATAATTCTGTTTCCATGAGGTCTGTTCAGCCATTTTTATGCCCTGGACAATTTAAACAGTCCAAAACTCAAGAGCACATCTTTTAATAAAATGTACAATCTTAAAGTGTGCGATTTTCACAAAGTTCTTTGATTCCAGTGTCCAAGTGCTGCCTAGCTTACGAGCTTTATAACGCAGCCTTTTGCGGTTCTGGGTATGTTTTAAAACATTGTCCAACCCAGAGACAATTTAAATCACACAAGTCTTCATCCACAATGTGGATTAATATTTCCCGATCTTCGGGGGCTGAGGGGATTTTGCGACCCCTACATTCCCCCTTGAATACTTCCAACTTGCTTGTAGTATCCTCTTGAAGAAGTGAGCAAAATTTTCTGACCCCCCACAAACAATCATCCCCTGTATTTACCTATAGCTACCTGATTCCCCGACCCGTCTATTCCCCGCAAATACAAGAAAAACCGTGGTGCGGTAGGCATCTACAGATACATCAATTACAAAATGTTACAATAGGGGACTCATACCCCTGCACCACTTGTTACATTATAACCTATTACAAAATGTTACAATCTTGGTTATACAATGTAATCAAAATGACCCCAAGCACGGAGAGGGTCCTACGCCTCTGCACCGCTTGGAACTGTAAAACAAAATACAAAAATCTTCATTAAACATTTGAAACAAAATGCTGAAATAAACCCCGACCATCACGTGCCAATGATGGGTCATGAAATTCGAGTGGGTATTGCTCCTCCCACCCGGGCAGTAAATGTTCCTTCCACCCCCCCCCTTTAATGGTCTTAAACTTTTAAAACATACAGAATGGATTTTACAGAACAGTCTGATCCGCCAGCCCCACGCCATTCCCTTGACCCTTTGTGGAGGTGGGGTACCCCTCATGTTTCACAGACCGAGACCGGAGAGTATGGGATCGCGACTCCCAGTCCCTCCCCCTCCCGTCTTCCCTCGACTGGCTGCAGAAAATGATGGGTGCCTGTGTGGCAGCTCTCACTGGCCCCACACTCAAACTTGGATCCCAGATCCGGCCACCCACTCATCCTTCCCAGCCACACTTACACTCTAACTTTGCCCGTGGGCCCCGGGTGAGTTCCTCCCTTCCCCGAACGCACCCACACAACTCTTGGGTCTCCCCCTCCCCTTTACAATCTTTCCCGGGCAATCACCACCCACTCCCGGGGAACACATCCCTATCTGACAAGGCTCCTCGCTTCCCCACCATGACGCCTCAATAGCGAGGCCTCCCGCACGTGAAATTCGGTCAGGATAGTGCTGAGTTGGGGCCATGCCCCACCCAGCTGGGGCCATCTCTTCCATGGAGGATGAGTAGGCAGGTTCCTCCAGACCCTGTCCGGTTTCTCCCAAAGGTCGCTGCGGCGTCTCCTCCTGGATTTGTCCAGTGGCGAGATGATCCCCAACATTCTGTATAACCATATCTTCATTCGATGCCCAGCTCAGGCTGGGCGAACAGGGCTGCTCCTTTGTCCACTGTCCTGCAAAAGAACTTAAAAGGACATGCAGCCAGGTCTCTCACTGACCTGCTGCCTTAGGTAGAGACATGGTCGGGTCCCTCGACCTCGGACCAAAATACAAGCATTTGGCACACTTATAAACTTAGGGCTAGATTTTCAGTTGCTTGCGCCAGCAGTTAGCGCCTTAAGAGAAGTGATTTCCGGGCGCTATGCGTGTAGCGCCCGGGCGCAGCGCAGTTTGCGCCCCGCCCCAAATTAAGTTGCCCGTTAGCGCCGGCGCAAAGTTTAGCGCCCGCCCGGATGCACGCGCAGAAAATGACGTCACATCCTCGTGCAACGCCCTTTGGCCGCCCCGATTGCAAACTTCAGTCGGACCGCCCCATTGTGCGGCGGGCGGCCAGAGCGTTTGGAAAAAGGAACGCAACACAACCAGCGCGGGCCCCGGGGGGCGCTAATTAAAGGGAACGTCCTCTCCAGTATAAAGGCTATCCTTTTTTCAGAAAACAGTCTTGTGCAACGCATTTCTGGAGACACAACAAGGAGGATAGCTAACTGGTTTCAAGCAGCAAGAGCCAGGTATTTTTGGACTCAGGCAACAGCGCTGCAAGTGGCCATTTGGAAATTAGAGTGTTTTCCAGGATTTGATGGGGGTTGCATGGGGTGCCAACGCGGAGCTGCAGCTCCATGTCCGTAGGGCTCGCAGACGCATTGTGAGAGGGGCAGCCCTGGCTAGAGGCAGAGGGGGCTACAGGCGTCGGCCACGTAGGCCTTACCCAGTCAGGCTATACCGCCAGCAGCGCTCCTACCTAAACATGAGTGCCGCGCGATGTGTTAAAAGGCTCCGATTCCGAAAGGGGGTGATTGCAGAGATCTGCCACCTGCTTCGCCGAGATCTGCGGCCAAAGCTCAGGTGCAGGACGTCTCTGTCGGTGGAAGTGAAGGTGACGGTGGCATTGAACTTCTATGCCACCGGCTCCTTCCAATACGCTGCTGGGGACATAGCAAACATCTCCCAGTACGGCGCGCATCGCTGCATCCGCCAGGTGACCGAAGCACTGTTCAGAAGGAGAAGCCAATTCATCTCCTTCCCCATGGCCCTGGAGAGCCAGCATCAGCGCGCATTGGGATTTTCCAGACTCGGGGAATTCCCCTTGGTGCAGGGCGCCATTGACTGTACGCATGTGGCTTTGCGGGCCCCTCTGGAGCATGGCGAGCAGTATCGCAACAGGAAGGGCTACCATTCTCTGAATGTGCAGCTGGTCTGTGACCACAAGCAGCGCATCATGGCAGTCAATGCCAGCTTCCCAGGCAGCAGCCACGATGCCTTTATCCTGCGGCAGAGTACTGTGCATGACATGTTCCAGGCACAGCCTCCCCCAAGAGGATGGCTACTCGGGGACAAAGGCTATCCTTTGTGCACCTGGCTCATGACCCCGCTCCGCGCGCCCAGGACCGCTGCTGAAGAGGCCTACAACGAGAGCCATCAAACCACCCGCAACATCATCGAGCTAACTATTGGGGTCCTCAAGCAGCGGTTCCGCTGCCTTGATCGCTCCGGAGGAGCTCTCCAGTATTCGCCGGACCGGGTCTCCCAATTTGTGGTGGTTTGCTGCATGCTACACAACCTGGCTATCCGCAGGACTCAGGCACTGCCACCTGACGTTGGACCAGCACCTCAGGAGGAGGAGCAGGAGGAGCATGAGGAGGAGGAGGAGGAGGAGGAGGAGGAGCAGGAGTACGTTCCCAGGAGGGAGCGACCAGGGCCAAGGGCCGCACGACGCCACCTTATTACACGGTACTTCTAAGCCCCCTGTCAGGGAATGGCCAGGGGCCATGAGGGAAGATGAATGCAGCCGCTCCGCAAGCCCTCAGCCGGCGAAACCAACAAACACTAAGAAGAACAACCATGGAGACTGCATGAATAAAGATAATTTTTTATTACACAAAAATGAAAAGCCCTTCCCACATGAATCCCCAAAAACAATAAACGGGCCCCACAAAAAGCCCAACAAACGACTCACTCCCACAAACTGGGGAGGAGCCACTCCACCTTTATTGAAACCGGGCCTCAACGTCGGCCTAACGCAAAAAAAAAGCCCTCCAAAAGCACAACCATGGGCAAAATAAAGATGGCCACCGCCATATTAAAGGAAAGCTGGCCACACCCTCTACTGAGTGGCCCGCGAGGGCGAGACCTTGGCCAGCATTTTGCCTCCCCTGCCCTGCCTGCTGCTCCTTCGCAAGCTCTGCCCAGTGGCTGCTGCGAGGCTGGGGGAAGGCGCCTGAGGCTCAGATGCCCTTCCGCCAGATGCCGCTGGGGGGCGGCCTACACGGCGTTTGGGCCTCGAGGGGCCGTCTGCTGAGTGGCGCACCTGAGCCTGGCCACCATCAGCTGCAGCCGCTTGCCCTTGACGCCCCAGAGGGGGAATGGCGGCGACGGATGGCGCAATGTGGGCCAGCTGGCGTCTGGGATGCGCTGGCTGGTGCTGTGGCGCGGTGGCACTCGGCCGGGCCCGCACTGCAGGATCCGCAGCAATCAGCCGACGGCCGGCTTGCTGGGATGGTCCAGCACGGCGCCTGCCCTGGCGATGCCTGTCTGAGACAGCGCGTGTGGCAGCAGTGAGTGGCCCTGTGGTCCTGGTGTGCGCGCGCATCACATCCGCCAGGGTCTTGACGGCATCAGTTAGCATGCGGCCAGTTGCGGCAGTTGCTGCCCCGAACTCGCGCACACTGGTCGCCAGCGACTCGATGGCCTCAGGCATGCGCCCCACCACGCTCATGAGCTCCGTGTGGCGCCGGTCCGAGTCGTCGGCCATCTGATCGAGCTTCCGCACCTCCTCCGAAGTGAAGGTGTCCGGACTGGAGTCGCGACTCTCCCGCTGGGGAGGAGGGGGCCGAACTCGGGGACCCTTGCCGCGTTGGTGACGGCGAGTGTGCCGAGCAGCAGCACTCCCCTCTGATCCTTCCCCCCTTTGGGGGGAAGGCCACGGGCCACGCGCACGGCTGCTGGGTGGCTGGACGCCACTGGTCCCAGAAGCTGCATTGCCCTGCGACAGTTCCTCCAGGCACTCGTCCAGTGAGGAGGTGTCGAGCATTTCCTCCTCTCCTGCGGGACGTGACTGTTCCCCCGAAGGTCCGGCTTGCTCCTCCTCCTCCTCCTGGTTGGAGGTGCTGTCACTGGCAGCCTCAGGGTCCTGGTCGTCACCAGCTGAAAGCAGGAATGCACAAGAGTAGCTTCAGAGTGAGGAGACGGCGTCAGCGAGGGAGTTAGGACTGGTGGGATTCAGCGCATTGGTGGGACAGTGGCAAAGGAGGTAGCTCGGATGGGCCAGTGCGACGCGAGAGGGCCAAAAGGCGAGGTCCTTACCATTGCCGGGCAGTGGAGGGTCGGATACACCGCACGCTGTGGGGACAATCACACGGGCTCCCATGAGCACACACACGCGCTCCTCCAGCCGAGTGAGCTTCTGCAGCTTGGCGCGGCCACCCCTGGCACGGGCCTGGCGATTAAACGCTACTTTAGCCTGCAAGAGAAAGGACGGGCTGTAAGTGCGCAGTGAAGCCCTGATGTAGTGTGCACTGCCTCCCATGGTGGAATAGCTTGGACAGAGTGAAGCCCTGATGTACTGTCCACTGCCTCCCATGGTGGAATAGCTGGGCCAAAGTGTAGAGTGCCGAATGGCCATTTGATGCTCATGACTGTCCCAATGCTGCTGGCTGAGGGCTGGCCAAAAGGACTTTCAGGTCCCTTTGCCCATCATGTCAGGTGTACATGCAAGAATGAGGAGGAGACTGGAAAGGCTACTCACCCTCACAATCCTGGTCAGATCGTTGTATTTCTTACGGCATTGTGTGTGGGTCCTGGGGGCCTCGCCGGTGAACGTCACCCTCTGGGCGATCTGCTTCCAGGCTTTGGTGTAGTCGTGGTGGGTTGGATTCCTCCCACTCTCTGGAAACAAGATCTTGCGCCTCACCTCCAGAGCTGTGACCATTATGTCCAGATCACCCTCTGAGAAGCGCAGGGCACGCTGACGGGCCTTCTCTGGCGTTGCCATGACTCCCTGGGGCTGAGCAGTAGTGTTGAGGCCTCTTTGCAAGGCTGCAGTGTGCAGGGCGTGGCAGCAGACCAATTCGTCCCTTCCCCCTTTAAGAGCTGGTCGGCACCACGGGGTCTGCTGTCAGTGCAAAAATGACCGCACCCGTGCTGCGCCCCGCCTGGGCGCTATCCCTCTGGACCGCCGGCTTAGCGCCTAAAGAGAGTAGTGGAACGCCTCTTTTAGCGCTCCACCAACCTCTTAGGGCGAAGCCACTGAATTCCCGGCAACGGGGCGCTACTTTGGGGCGGGCGCTAACTTCGGGCGGGCGCTAAGGTTAGCGCCCCAAAACTGCCTATACTGAAAATCTAGCCCTTAAACTTTAAACTTAAACTCAAAATTACTAGTTACATTCTAAACTTAAAATTTAAACACCTTAAAAGCAAGCTATAAACATTGGTAACTTAACACAAAGCTATAATACAAATGCTGCCCGTCTCCGGACAGCCAGGCTAATCTCTGGTGTCACTGTCGCAGATTACTGCTGCCTGCAGCGAAGCTGGACTGGCTCCTGCTTCAAGTCCATGGCAGCTTATGGCTGCTAGTTGGGGACCTGTGTGATCTGTTTCCTCCCGGGCTTGGGAGATTGCTCTTTGTGGCGGGTACTCTGGTGACCATCTTATCTTAGGCTTGCGGACCCGCTGAGACCTTCTGAGGGGCATCTCTGTGGGGGAACTTTGGCTGACGGACCCTGAGCCTGGGTCACAGCCCTAGCTGGCTGGGAACCTTCTCCCCCTGATGCAAACAGCCTGCACTGTTTAATATACCTGGCAGCCTGCCAGTAATCTGAGTTTGTCTCCTTTTCCCTACCCACTCCTGTACTGGGGGCAGGTATCCCCTCACCACTCGCTGCTGGTGGCTGAAAATCTTCCTCTCCAGGTCCAAAGCCTGGTACCAGCTTCTTTCATATATCCCCTGCAAGAGGAATTGCCATCCCTTCCTCCCCAGAGTCCCACACCATAGGGGGAACCACTCTAGAAGCGGGCTGGGAAGCTTGTCCCTTTAAACAGTTGACTGCGCCTGCGCGAACCTCCTCCCCGGAGTCGCACGGCAGAGGCTGTGAAACCTCTGTATTCAAACAGGCGACTGCGCCTGCGTGAACCTCCTCCCCGGAGTCCCACGGCAGAGGCTGTGAAACCTCTGTATTCAAATAGGCGACTGCGCCTGCGTGAACCTCCTCCCCGGAGTCCCACGGCAGAGGCTGTGAAACCTCTGTATTCAAACAGGTGACTGCCGCTGCGCGGGAAAACTGAAGAGGAGCCACTATGGTCATGGGCTGGGGAACTGCGCCTGCGCAAACCTCCTCCCCGGAGTCCCACGGCAGAGGCTGTGTAACATCTGTATTCAAATAGGTGACTGTGCCTGCATGAACCACCTCCCCGGAGCCCCACGGCAGAGGCTGTGAAACCTCTGTATTCAAACAGGTGACTGCGCTTGCGCGGGAAAACTGAAGAGGAGCCGCTGTGGTCACGGGCTGGGGAACTGCGCCTGCGCGAACAGACCGTTCAAAAGACTGGGGAATTCCTGTCTCCAGACCAGCGACTACGCATGCACGGACAGTCTCTTCAAAAGGTGGCTCCTCCCTGGAGCCCCCCAAGCGATTTTCTGTGAATGACCTCGCAGCAGCCTGCAGATTTCTACTCTCAGGCTGCAGTTTCTCTGTTTCTGAACTAAATAACTTGTTCAAATTTAAACTTTGGCCAAAACTTTGGTCCCACTGGGGCGGGGAAGTGTCCCAATTGGTGGGCCAGACAACCTTTCCCTTGAAACAAGCCACAGCGCCTGTCTTACAGCCTGTGAACTTGAACTTGTATGGTCAGATTTATACAATTTACATTGGTTGGCGTGGAACCACTTTGTGCACCAGGGTAGATTTACTGCATAGACCATGGGGCCGGCCCTATCAACTATACTATAGGGTCCCATGTAGAGTGGCTCTAAACTTCCCACCCGGGCATAGTTTCTTGCCATCACTAGGTCTCCTTTCTCCCACTGGTGGCTCTTGCTAGGCTCGAGCAGCAGCCGCTTATTCCGATGCTGCTTCTCCATGCTGTCTGCTGCCTGCCCATAAATTTGTTTGACTGAAGGGGCCTGGAGTATACTCCCACCTGCTCCTGACCGGTGAATCCCAATAGTATGTATGGAACCCCGTTAGACAGAGGTGAGGTGGTGGGATTATCCATATGGATCACGGTGCATGATGCCCCCGTATCCAATAGATAAGTCTCTGTAACCTTCTCTACCTCCATCTGTACGAGCGGTCTCTTCCATTCATCGTACCAGAGATTACGCAGACGGACAGGCTGTGCAAGCTCCAGTCATTGTGGAGAGGCAGAGGTGGGCGAGGGAGCTGCAGCACCACTGATGGCTGCTACCTTTCCCTGATTGGCTCTGAGGAAAGATTTTATCGCCTCCATGATGGACTCGACTGTATCGGGAGGATTTGGGCCGCGGGGGTCCTGGCTTTATCGTCTCTCCCAGGCTTTGCGCAATCCCTGCGCCAGTGGCCATCCTCCCCGCACCTGTAACAAGTGACCTTGTTCTGGGAGGGACGGCTCCCCTCCTGGCCCCACTCTTTCTTGTATTGAGCCCCAGGTTTAAACTCGTGGACCTTACCCTTTTGCTGGGTGGTCCCACTATTCCTACCGTTCCTATATGCTACCGTGAGCTGCCGGATTACAGATTCTTCAGTTGCTAGGGGGACTCGGTGGTCAAACCAAGTATCAGCCTTTGCTTTTATCTCGGGTAGGCAATTGGACACCAGGCAACAAAGCCATTGGGTATGCTGACACTGGTTGAGGTGTGCCCTATCTTGTCCCCCTGTACACGCGCTGTTGTAGACTGGCCACAGCCTGTCTGCAAATGCCTGTGGGGTCTCCCCTTCCTTCTGCAGTGTTTTCCCTATGCAATCGAACGGACTGCCGTCGTTCGCACCCATGGCTTCCAGTATTTCCTCCTTTAGGTCCTCAAAACCCTTCTGCCCTCTCTTAGCCTCATCTGAAAGGGTCTGATAGAGCTTACTATCTACAGAGAAAAGCAACATTTTGGCTTTCTCTTCGTCATCACAGCCGTTAACACATGCTGCCTGTTCTATCTCTTGGAAGTTCATTGAAGGGTCTCCCTTTTCGGAGAGCAGTGGAATATGTTTCACCAGGCCTCTGAGCTGTTGGGTATCATAGGGTACCAGATTGGTATGCTGAACAGCCCCATGGTCATTATCGTTCATGGGTGGACTGTACCCCTGTTGTCAGAGGGGGTACACTGGTCTTGGTCCCCGCCTGCCTAGCGGGACCTGCTGGCGTTCTCCTACCACCCCATTGTCCACCCCTTCTTGCTGCCAGAGCTCCTCAAAACTTGGAGCTGTGGGCTGCGGTCTTGGGATCTCTAATTCCCTAGCCAGCTCTGTTCTGGGTGCTGCCTGTGGGGTGGTTTGATTTGGGCTGCTGGTACTGTCCGACGGACTTCCCTTCGGACTTATGAGACATACCATCCCTTTAGTCCTTAATAACTCCACACCCAAACTCTCTGGCCTAGAAATTAGGTTTGCCTCCGCCAGGGCTTTTGCGCCCGAAATTTTGCGCCCGCGATAATTGCCGCTGCGCCCGCCAAAAATTCAGCTGCCCCGCGCCCAGACGGCTGCGGGCGCTAATGGAGGGTTTCAGCGCCTCGCTATGGGCGCTGAATGCTGGTTTGCGGCGCTAATCTCCCGCTGCGGCGCCCGATGCGGTGCGGCAGGCTGGGGTACTGCAGGCCTCCTCCTTCTGTTAAAGAGGAGCTGCCTGCAGCCGACCACTGACCGGTCGATTCGCCCGACAAATGAGCCCGGCACCTCGGAGAAGTGCCGGGCTCGCGGGCCACACACATCAGTGCCGCGGGGGGGTGGTGGAGGAGTCCGGGGAGGGAGGTGCGGGCAGGCGGCCGCCGGGAAAGCGGCCGGCCGCCGCTCCACCTTAATGCGCCGGCGCTACGTGCTGCAACATCCCGTTGAACAATCGTTGGTTGCGGCTGCCACGGGCGAGGCGGCCGCAACTGAATTTGGGCGTCCAGCCGCGTTACCACGGCAACCGGGACGCTGCGCACACCGATGACGTCATCGGTGCCGGCGCAGCGCTACCGGCTAACGCCGATGGTAGGGCCCAACGCAATTTCGATCGCGGCTATAATTCCGGCGCAAGGCCCTCTAATGCCTCTAATTGGGCGCTAACCCCACCGAATTTCTAGGCCTCTATCTTTCTGTTACATGGGGTATGAACTGCTCCACTAAACCTTTGGTCGCAGGCCCGCTTATAAGCTGCCTTTACCTCCCTAACCTTTTCCTCCTGCTCTGTTACTTCTGAGGTGAGGCGGGCATTCTCGTCCCGCAGTCTCATCTTGTTACTCTTTGCTTCTGTAATTTGGCACTTTAGGAACTCTATCTTGTGCCTCGTGTGCCTTTTGCCCTCGCTAGCTTCTTGGGTGAGGTGGGCGTTTTCCTCCTGTAGCCTCGTCTCACTGTCCCTAGCCTCTGTGACTTCCTGCACAAGGCGCTCTATCTCTGCCTGGCATTTCGTGACCTCCAGTGTGAGGCGTGCATTTTCTTCCCGCACCCTCATGCCACTATCTCTGGCCTCATTCACCTCTCTTATGAGGCATTCTACCTCCGCCTGGCATTTTTCAACCCTGACTCCCGATTCTTGACCTCTGTAACCTCCTCCTGCACCCTCATCTCACTATTCTTAACCCAGCCACCTATACTATAATAGGTCAGCTTACATGCTGCCGCTAACTTCTGCAGGGCTACCCACAGACTGAAAGCAAGAAAAGCAAGAGCTGATGCTTTCTCCAGATCCAGACCACTTATCATATCAAAAACTGCCTCCAGTCCTGCCGCGGTCGCCAATTTGTAGGGAGGCATCCTTTACCTGGTTTACGGTAATTTACCTGGTCAGGCAGCCTTTTGCTACTGCACTGTGACCAATTCCAATCAGCGGTTTTGAATCGCTAAACACTCCTTCCAGTTCTGACTGGAGGAACTTATAATTAATGATATATTAAAAATGGACAAATGGTCTGGATGCAAGAAAGTCAAATTTTATTAAAACTAAAGAAACTACACCACACGATCAAAGTAATCATGGTAAATTGCTTAACAGGGGAAGGCAGATGGCATAAATGAGGGATAAATTGCTACAATGTTAATCTTACAATCTTAGCAACATTTCCCTTAAATTACCACCCCTTTACTTCTCACTAGATTGTCTTGCTAGTGGGTCAGAAGCCTTGCTCACCTGCAGTCCAAAGAGTAAAAGAGAAGAGAGAGAGAGGACTTCCTGGGCTTAATCTTTATACCCTGGGAGTCCCTGCTGTTTTCGCGCCGAAAAGGTCCGTGCGCAATTTCGCGCCGAAAAGTCCGAATACACAAGAGAAGGGCTTTTAACTTCCTCCATTCATACATGGAGACATCACGTAGTAGAGTCAATTTCAGTGAGTGGATGTGTGTAAGCAACCCATTGTGCTTGCTGTTCGATGATTGGCTGATTCAAACGGGCTACTCCCCAGTGTAAACAAGCAGCTTGTAGGTTACCGGACCCACCCAATACCACAGGGTGACTGACAGCTTGGGCTCCATTCAAACTTACTACAGGGCAGCGCTGAGCTTTTCATATGCTAACAGCCTGTCTGTCCTGTCCTGCTGCCTTTTTATAATTCTGTTTCCATGACGTCTGTTCAGCCATTTTTATGCCCTGGGCAATTTAAACAGTCCAAAACTCAAGAGCACATCTTTTAATAAAATGTACAATCTTAAAGTGTGCGATTTTCACAAAGTTCTTTGATTCCAGTGTCCAAGTGCTGCCTAGCTTACGAGCTTTTTAACGCAGCCTTTTGAGGTTCTGGGTATGTTTTAAAACATTGTCCAACCCAGAGACAATTTAAATCACACAAGTCTTCATCCACGATGTGGATTAATATTTCCCGATCTTCGGGGGCTGAGGGGATTTTGCGACCCCTACAGTCACCTGCATTGCTGGACATAAAAGGCGCCCTCACCCTTCATTGTGCCACCTCAAATTGAGAGGATACAAATGGCAATGATATCAAATGTTCATACAACATTAATTTATTCCAAAATAATAAAAGAACAGAAACTTAACATTGAATTCTATCAGAATACCCAAGTGATTACCCTTGTGATTAT
Organism: Somniosus microcephalus; assembly: GCF_052327205.1. Taxonomy (NCBI): domain Eukaryota; kingdom Metazoa; phylum Chordata; class Chondrichthyes; order Squaliformes; family Somniosidae; genus Somniosus; species Somniosus microcephalus. The sequence continues at coordinate 73,824,904 of NC_140993.1, forward strand.
TTATGTGTCAGCTTTCTCTTATGCGTGCTTCTACATGGTGCTACCCCTGTGACTTCAGCAGATGTAGAGACAGCCTGCTCACTTCCCTGCTGCGCCTACTTAGACACCTTTGGCGATTGTCCTCTGGGTTTTGAAGTCTGCTCCTCCTGAGGCTGCACAGGGGCAAACTCAGCCATCACTGCTCAAGTGGATGGAAGTATGAGCGCTTGGAGAGGAGCCCCTACTTGCACGTTGCCTCCCACCACCATCCCTCTCATGGGCCACCTGCACGTCTCTGCTAGCAAGTAGCTGGAGAGCACATCAGTGGGGCCATGAGGACCCGTCTCTGTACTGACAGTCATCATAACAGGGACATCCATGGACCTCTGGTTCCTCTCCATGATAGATGCCCTTCTATCCTCCATAGCTGACCATCTATTTAGAAGAGTCACCGTGTCCATTTGAGTCTGGCGATTTATGTCCTCCATGGAGGTTGCCATCCTTTCCATGACGGGACCTACATTCACCATTGCGTGCACCATGGCATTGCTCATGTTTGAGATGGACTCCTCCATTCTCTGCATACTCGCAGTCACTGTGGTTGCAAACCCAGTCAGAGCCTCCTGCACTTGTTCCTGAATCTCCAGCACCGCTCTCTTTCTGGATGGCTCCCGAGGATCATTGTCTACATGCAGCTGAGCAGATCTAGGAGCATCCTGCGGCTTCCGACGAGGACTCTCCACTGCTGTCCCTGTCTCCACCATCTGCTCTTGCTCACTCGTCCATTGTGATACACCAGGTGACAACACTACTCTGTGTCGCATACGACCCACCGAGGTGTGCGTCTCTGCGCTGGTGCTGGGTGCGCTCATTTCTGCTGACGCTGCTCCCTCAAAGGCTGGAGGATCCCCTGAGGAGTCCTCCTGCTCTTCCTCCTGGACTGTAGGAAGGGGGGCTCTTGATGGTCCTGTAGGAGAGTAGACATGAGTTAGACATGTGATATGTAGATTGCAGACACTCTCCCTCTTATTGTGGCCTCTCTTTTACTGCAATGAGTGAAAGAAGTGGAGTTTCAGTGAGAGTGATGGAATGCATGTAAAAAAATGGATAGGATAGGTGTTTAGATGGAGACTGTGAAGAAGTGGGTTCCCATTATGAAGTTCCCTCCTTTTGAGTTGTTAGTTGTTGTCAGTGCATAACCTTGAGGGTGAGTGTGAGGGGTGCATAGTAAGATGGGGAAATGATTCTGTACATAGGGAGAGAGGGATGGGGGATAGTGCAAGGGATGTTGGGTTGAGTTAGGATGTGCAGGAGTAGGGTTACCAATGCAGAGTGATGGGGATGTGATGACAGGCACAGCAGAATTAAGGTCAATGTGCTTTCACACTCACTTTTCCAGACCGCAGGAGATCATTGAACCTTTCCTGCATTGGACCCAGGTGCGTCTGACCATGGACCTGGCACTGACCTCCTCAGCTATTCACAGCCAGACTGCCTTTGTCTGCTGAGGAAGTTTCCTTCTTCCATCACCTGGGTATAGGACCTCCCGACATCCTCTGACTCCCTCCACAAGAACATGGAGGGTGTCTTCACTGAAGTGGGGAGCTGCCTTTTGTTTCTCTGCAGACATTGTGGTGAGCAGCAGCAGTCAGAAGCACTAGAAACCACCTGAGCTCCAATTGTGAAATGGCCCCCTTAAGTACACCAGCTGCAAACACGTCAGCATATCAGCTGAACAGACCCGCACCTTGTGATCAGGGCGGGTAACCCACATGACGGGCTTAACAAGCCCAATGAACCAAAGATTGTGTCAGCAGGCTAGCTGGAGCCGGCAGCGGGACCAGAACCGCTGAATAACGTTCCTGACGCCAACCCGCCTCCAAGCAGAAAATTGCAGCCATTGTCTTTGTTTCTTGCCACAAACTCCTTTCCCTAGCCATCGACTCCATCCCTCTCCCTGGCCACTGTCTAAGGCTGAACCAGACTGCTCGCCACCTTGGCATCCTATTTGACGCTAAGCTGAGTTTCCAACCCCATATATTCTCCAGAATACTGCCTTTACTAAAAAAATACCTTTACTGCCAGACACTAATGACTCTTCTCTGTACTGCCTCCAAGTGCTTGATTGTCTTTCTGTTTCTTGGAGATCAGAACTGAACACAGTACTCAAGGTGAGGTCTGCCCAGAGCGCTACACAGTTTGATCAGGGCTTCCTCTGACTTGTATTCTACTGTATTGGCAATGTACAACAGCAACTTGCATTTATATAGCACCTTTAACATTAAAAAATATTCCGAGAGATGTAATCACAGAAGAAAATGGATGCTGAGCCAAAGAAGGAGGTATTGGGAGGGGTGACCAAAAGCTTGGTCAAAGAGGTGGGTTTTAAGGAGGGTCTTAAAAGAGGAGAAGCAGCTGCTGTGTGTTATAAACCTCAATCTAAATGACCCAGAGTGCATTAAGAATGAAAAACAAGGAAACACGGAGCTGCTATGCCACTGTCCCTCATCTTGACATCGCGAGAAGGTTCAGAAAGCATGAGGGAAATTGGTGAAAGGATTTTAATGGCAGATTCGCCAGACTTTCTTGCCTGAACAAATTTTCTGCACTATTTATTCACCACTAATGTGCTGAAAACTGAGGAAATTCACTCCCATGGAATAACCACCTGGGCGATGTGCTGGGGGTAACGGCACCTATGGAACAGTACCTCAGAAAGGAGTCAAAACCTTCATGAAAGGAGGAAGGGACAAAATTGGTGGGAAAAAAGAAGGGAGAAAGAAAAAATTGTCTGGTTTCCTTCTTCACCTTGGAGAATGTTAGAATCCACACTGAAGCTGTTGAAACTTCCAGCAAACGGAATGGAATGTTTTGGCAAAAGATATTTCTGAATGAAGTCAGTCCACAAAATAACACTGACAGTCTCACAAAGGTCAGGCATCCTCCAGGTGTACAAGATATTTCCAGCAATCGGTCATAAGAATGGTACAAAAGGTTATCAGCCAGCCACAGAGGTCTGAAGTGAAGCATGAAATGGTAATGCGTGTTCAAGCACTGCCTGTGTAGTGTCATGGAAAATCTTACACACCAGTGGCAATCCATTAACTGAAAAACTCGAATAAATACGTTAGCAAATGTTATCTGTTTACTAACAGCAACAACAAGCTACAGTAGTTACTTAACTTAATACAACAATTTACTGCACGCAGAGATTATAATTCTGAGAGCTTGACTTGGTTTTAGATATCAAAATAGTTCTATTCTTGTTTCCTTTTACTCTAATATTCTCCTCTCCATTCTCTTTGTGAAAAGCCTGGCTCATCCTGGGATAATAATGGTAATTCTGCAATCCAGTACTAACCCAGATGGTCATACTTCCGTCATGGTAGCCAAGAACCTTGTCCGTCACCAATGCATATATCAGAAAATTTAGGATTGGGAGAAGGGCAACAGAGAAGTGGTTGCCGGAAAATAACTGGCAAGGCCCGAAAATACCTGGAGGAGAGGCAGAGACCTGGTGCAGCGTGCAGCATGCAGGATATAAAACCTGCTGCTGCTTAAAAGTGGAAATGGTAACACTGGAGGATCCAGGCAACCTGGTTGGCAAGGATGGCAGTCAGATCGGAGAAATGAGTGGCATCATGGAGCCAGAGTTGCGTGTCCTCGTAATGGAGATACGGAGCAGGACGGATGATCTATTTGAGGTCAGGGGCTGGAGACTCACCAAGGAGGTGGTACGTACTTTGTGGAGTGAGGTGGCTGTGCAGTGAATGTCACCTCCTTAATCCGCAGGTCTCCTTGGCATTGACCCAACAAGTAGAAACATTTCACCAGAGTAGCCAAGGTAAGCTGCCTGCTCTCCCGGCTCTTCCTTGCAGTCTATTTCTACTGTGGCCTTCATTCATTACCCTCACTGTGCCAATAGAGTCAATGGTGAAAGTGCATTCTGACAGAGGGGAACAGAGGTTTTACAGAAGTCAGCCCCTAAAGAAAAAAAAAAGACTTGGATTTATACAGCACCTTTCACAACCTCAGCAAGTCTCAAAGCGCTTTACAGCCAATGAAGTACCAGTAAAGAGCAGTCACTGTTGTAATGTAGGAAACATAGCAGCTAATTAGGTCACAGCAAGGTCCCACGAATAGCAATGTGATAATGACCAGATAATCTGTTTTTGTGGTGTTGGTTGAGGGATGAATATTGGCCAGGACACTAGGAGAGAACTCCCCTGTTCTACTTCAAAATAGTGCCATTAAATCTTTTACATCCACTTGAGAAGGCAGGTGAGACCTCGGTTTAACATCTCATTCAAAAGACAGCACCTGCAGCAGTGCAGCACTCCACAGGTGTGTCAGTCTAGACTTTGCGCTCAGGTCTCTAGAGTGGGGCTTGAACCCACAACCTTCTAACTCAGAGACAAGAATGACTGCCATTCAGCCATAGCTGACACAGCTGAGCTTCTGGCTCCTGAGCCTGCAGCCTCTTATCACTTGCTGTAAAAAGGATGATGTTGAATGAGCATCACACTTATATGGAGGAACTGAGGACCATCTCAGAGGACTTGAGACAGATGGCAGGGGTCAAAGTGCGGTTCAATACCATCCTCAGTGCTAACATTCGCAAATGATTCAACACAATGCAGCACTACTTAGAGTAAGTGGCAACATCAGGAAAATCTATATCTATCTTCCCTGATAGAGAGGCCTGCAGACCAGTCAGTGCTTCCAAATTTGATGCTTCTACCATTGGCCTTCAAAGAATGATTGAAAGTGGCTTGCAAGAAATGTGGGGTGATATCTCTCAGAGTCTGCAGGATCTAACTGATACCATCAGGACTGGCCTCCTGCTAATCAAGGATCCAGGACCCGACATAAGTGGCGTGGCTAGAATCTGCCTTCATGATGTTGTCCTCTCCTCTGATGACAGCTCATGTGACCTTTCTACCCAGCTCCCTCAGATGGTGGCTCATGTAGGTGTCAGGATACAGAACCAGGCTGCATTCAGCTGCCGTTTACCTTATTGTCCTATCACGTGCATACATCCACCACTCAGCAGGTAGGTTCAATTATACCTGAATTTGGTGTGTATTTTAGAATAGGTGCAATTCTGACATATTTGAATTGGAACTAAAATTCTGGTCCTCCCTATGCCAAAACTATACCACGTTTGTACCAAAACATCTCTTTAATCTTCTGCTTCCAATGGAGAAAATGGGCCTCCTAGGAAAGGTAGTTAATTTCTTTAGCAAAAGTTTGGGACATTCTTGAGGAACATAGGAACAGGAGTAGGCCAGTCAACCCCTTGAGCCTGTTCTGCCATTCAATGAGATCATGGTTGATCTGCGATCTAACTCCATATACCCGCCTTTGGCCCATATCCCTAATATGTTTGGTTAACAAAAAGCTATCAATCTCAGATTTAAAATTAACAATTGATCTAGCATCAATTGCCATTTGCGGAAGCGAGTTCCAAACTTCTACCACCCTTTGTGTGTAGAAGTGTTTCCTAATTTCACTCCTGAAAGGTCTGACTCTAATTTTTAGTCTATGCCCCCTAGTCCTAGAATCCCCAGCCAGTGGAAATAGTTTCTCTCTATCTACCCTATCTGTTCCCCTTAATATCCTGAAAACTTCGATCAGATCACCCCTTAACCTTCTAAATTCTAGGGAATACAACCCTAATTTGTGTAATCTCTCCTTGCAACTTAACCCTTGAAGTCCGGGTATCATTCTGGTAAACCTACGCTGCACTCTCTCCAAGACCAATATATCCTTCTGAAGATGTGGTGCCCAGAACTGCTCACAGTACCCCAGGTGTGGTCTAACCAGGGATTTGTACAGCTGCAGCATAACTTCTACCCCTTTGTACTCTAGTCTTCTAAATATAAAGGCCAGCATTCCATTAGCCATTTTGATTATTTTCTGTACCTGTTCATGACATTTTAATGATCTATGAACCTGAACCCCCCAGTCTCTTTGGACATCCACTGTTTTTAGCTTTTCACCATTTAGAAAGTACCCTGTTCTATCCTTTAAGGATGTCAGTGGGAGTCATGTCAACTCTCAGCACATGTCCACCCCCTTACTGGAATTTAGGTAGGCACTATAAATAGGGCAGAATCCCAGCAGAACCAGGTTCTGCCCCAAATTCCTGCCCCACCCCAAGCAGAAATCTTCTTCCCTGCTTTTCCTGAACTCAGGAACTCTGGGGACAAAATATCTTCCAAAATAAAAGAAAAATTCCATTACTTGACATCATGTGTATGTTGACACTTAAGGTTAGTGAATTCTTTATTAACTACTGACTACATCAACACCTTCAGCAATAATTAATTTCTTCTCCATTTGCTTCAGGAAGATAACCTGTCTAAATTAATGATGCAGAACATCAATTAAAATGAAAATTTGCTCATGTTGAGATCATTAAAATCAACAGAAAATCTTATATTGAAATACAATTGTAAATATTTAGGCCTAGAAATTCAGTGGGCTGTGCCACCCGTTGGCCCCCAAAGAGGGCACTTAGTGGGTTTTGCGCCACTGGCCACGCCTCCCGCTAAATTTAGCTAATGGCGGCGCTAACCGTTAGCGCTGCGCTGCCACCGATGACGTCATCAGTGTGCGCAGCGCCCCGTTACCGCCCTGATCGCGAAATTTGGTAGCGCCCCCTGCTTTAACGCCGGTCGCAATTTGCAACCGGTTCAGGGGGGCCTACCTGCAGCGGTAGAGGCACGGAGGTGAGGGGCAGCCATTTTTTTTGCTGGCCGCCTGCCAGCACCTCTTCGCGCCGCCGTCCCCGGCCTCCTGAGCCCCTCCACCCCCTCGCGTTGTGCCAGCTGTGTCCCAAGAGTCCGGCACTTCTCCTCGGTGCCGGGCTCTTTTGCCGGCACTCGCGATCGCCGATCGTGCTGCAGCAGGCCCCTCCCCTTTAAGAAGGGGAGGAAGGCCTGCAGTACTGCAGCATGCCGTGCCGCACCATGTGGTGCTGCGGCACATTGTGTTGCGATTTTCAGTTGCAGCACCCCAAGAGGGATGTGGGGCGCCTCAAGTAGCGCTGCGCTTCCCTCTGGGGTGCTGAAACTGAATTTCCGGCGTGCGTTCGCGACTCCTTCCGGGGCGGTACTTCCGGCGCCCTGGCGAGACTGGTGCCCCAAACGGGGCGCAAGTGAATTTCTAGGCCTTAATTTGTACAGCCATCACTTCAAATGGGTTTTACGCTCTAATAACATTGCAGCCCTTCCAGTAATTTGATCTCACTACAATGTTCCAAACTATCTGTTGAGATACAAGTAGAACCAAACATTGACAAAATGGTCACTGGGCTCACATTTGTTCAAACTAAGTCTAGTTAACAGCCAATAGCTCCTGTTCAGAGAGCACAATATTTTGAGATAAATATGGAAGAGGAAGGCATTCAGCCCATTATAATTATCCAACTAGAGAGATGCTAACATCCATCCATCCAATTAAATGAATCCAGGGTTTTTGCCTTCACTATTCTATCTGGACGTCTATACACACCGTGTTCAACGTGTCGAAAAGAAGAATTTCCTCATATTGGTCCTAAAATTACCTTTCAAAAGTTTGAACCTGTGTGCCCTAGTTCTATTCCTGCATGTTTAATTTAAAGTAATATTCCGGTTTACTTTTTTTCAAGCCCTTAACATTTTTATATATCTCCATTCTAGGCTGAAATCTCTTGGAATTTCCTGGTAGCTGCTCCTGCTCTGGCACTGGAACTTGACCAGAAATGTGGCGGAAATCACGTTTGCGCGCATAAAAGGGGTTCCTGCTGCAGCTCTGGTGAAGTTATGGAACAGCTCCCAGGAAATTCCAGGCCCATATCTCTCCTTGTAACTTCAACCCCTGACACTAGCAATCAACCTCATGACTGAATCCAGTATCCAAGTCATTTACGTAAATCAGAAACAGTATGATCCCAGCACTGATGCCTGAGGCACCTCACTCAGTACTTTCTCCCACTCTGACATAACTCCTCATGTTATGTCCTACCCTTAGACAGATTATTATCCATTCCCAGGGTTTACCCTGAATTCCCACAGTTTTTAGTTTAATTAATAGCCTTCAAACTGAAAACAATGGCTTTGGTCTTCCCAATATTTAATTAAAGCTCCTAGTCTCCATTGATTTCATGAGTTCAAATTCCAGCTTCAACTTACCTTCCAATTGAGTTACTTCTCACCAATCACTGGACTGAGCATGTCTTGGTAGTAGAGAGCCCCATCTCAGATAAGAAAAACTGAAGAAAAGCATCTCCTCTTGCTAAGTATCAAGCAATTGACTTCAATGGAAAAGAAAATCGTGAGTGATGTAAAACGGACTGTCAATTTGCTATTACCCATTTTACACTATCGCACAAAGTCAAAATCTACCCCCGTGAGCACTTATCGGGGATTCATACACATCCGCCACTGGCAACACTAAAGATGAAAATTAATTCAATAAAAAAACAGTTTTACAAGGGAACTGAGACAGATTGTTAATACTCAATGTACTCAATGTACTCCGGTGTGATATCTGTGGATGTGAATAAGAACATCCTGTCAGCACTAAAGACTCCCTGAACTGAAGCACAATAGCCTTTCAGGTTTTTTTGTACCAGCTAATATACGTTGCTCTCTTCAATATTTGTCACTGTATAAGCAATGGGCATTGACATTTTCAACTGAATAAACCTATTCATTCTACTCAGAACACCTTATCCCTTCAGGGGAGGTTAGAATGAACACAGAGTTAAAAAGACAACAATGATGGTGTCATGACGAGTCAGGTGTCCCACTATTCACAATGCCATAATTATCCTTGACCTGTAAGGTCATTCTGACTTCCTCTTGCAGGGTCTTGAATGTGGAGAGTAGTTCCACACAAATGCCTCCAGGGCAACGTTAACCAGCACAAGTCATGATCTTATAAGTACTGCATATTACTAAAACGATCATCACTCAATAGACAAGTAGTTTTAAATGTTTTCTTCCACAATTATTTTACATGCAAAAGCAAAATTTATCTGCTAGCAGCCAAGTTCATCACTAGAAGCTTCTCAGCAAAGATGATGGCGCCAATAATATAATAATCGATGCTATGCATCAGGCGCCATTCTCTGTAGTATTGGACACTGAGGTGTCCTATGCACCGGATAAACCTCATTGAACCAGGGTTAGTCATCTGGCTTGATGATGAGTGTAGATCCACCAGAGTGAGTCAAGTTTAAGAAAATATAGTTAAGAGGCAAGAGGAGATTGTTGTGGCTGTACCTTTCTACCTAGACACAATAAGAACTCAGAACTCAGAGATTCAAACATGAAGTGCTTTATTCAAAAAGAAGGTTCTGGAGAGTACCGAACAAAGAGAACTAAAACTTAACCAAGAGAACAACCCCAACCATTTATCTGCTGTGACAGCGCCACCGCAGGTGGGAGGAGAACACACAATACATAACATATTCCTCCCCTCTTAAATAAAAGGTCCACATTATTCCTCAACAGGTAAGTTACTTTCAATGCACTCAACTAACCAAGGGTAGAGGCAGACTGCCTCAAACCCTGACTTTACCCTGGGGTTTATTCTGCCCCAGTCTTGTGGGTAAGTCACTAAGCCTACAGATCCAAGCGTCTTGGAGGCCGCCGCTCTCTGACAGGGTACCGGCAGTCATCGCTGGCTTCCACAGCAGTAGGCATTGACACAGGCCTAGATAGAGAAGATGCCTGTGTCAGTCGAAAGTCAGGAGTTTGCACAGGTGGAACAGTCTCTTTGACTTCCTGTGTTGGAGAAGAGCACTGTGGCAAAGGATGCTGGTTTGCGGTATCATCCGGAAACAGTTCAGGCCAACCGGCCGTTGGAGCCTCTGTGGCTGTCTCTGCTCCTAGCAACAGTTGATCTGTGTGTCTTCTCCAGACGACGTCCTCAGCAGTCTCAACTGTGTAAGACACAGGGCCTGTCTGCGCAATCACCGTAGCAGGAACCCATTTCGGTCCAGTGTTGTAGTTTCGAGCTAGGACGTGCTCTCCAGGATGAAACCGTCTCTCCTTGGCTCTTTTCTCTCTCTTTTCAACTTGAGATTGTTGTTGACGATCGACAACCTGCTCTGCCCTTGGAGGTTTGAGTAAGTCAAAACTTGTCCGCAACTGCCTCTTCATCATGAGCGAAGCGGGGGAAGTTTTGGTTGTGGCATGCGGCTCGTTCCTGTAGGACAACAGGAAGCTGTTCAGACGTTGGTGGATTGAGCCCTGACCTTGCGATGCCTTCAAGGCATGCTTCAAAGTTTGCACGAACCTTTCTGCCAGGCCGTTAGTAGAGGGATGATAGGGTGCAGACCTGATGTGTTGGACACCATTCACATGCAGGAAGGTTGCAAACTCCTGTGATACAAATTGTGGATCGTTGTCACTTACGAGTTGTTCCGGTGAGCCATAACGGCTGAATATCTCATCAAGTTTCTCAATTGTTTTTTCTGCCGTGGTAGACCTCATCACAGCGACCTCCGGCCACTTGCTACGAGCGTCCACAACCACCATAAACATCTTCTCTTCGAAAGGCGAAGTCTACATGTACTCGCTGCCACACTTCTTCAGGCCAATCCCAGGGGTGTAGGGTTGCCAGCTGTAGAACATTCCGGACCCTTTTACATGGGGAACATGTTTTGGCTTTCTCCTCAATATTTCCATCGAGACCTGGCCACCAGAAGTAGCTTCTTGCCATTTCCTTCATCCGAACCATCCCACTGTGGCCTGTATGAAGTTGTTGCAGCATAGGTTCCCTCAGAGGCGGCGGAATGATGACACGGCATCCCCAAAGAAGACAACCTGCCTGGACGGAGAGCTCATTTCTTTTTGAAATGTAAGGTTTCAAACTAGGAGAATCTCCTATAGCTCTCCCTCGAATGACATCGTCCATTACCTCAGACAGGACTGGATCGTTGTGGGTGTAGCTTCGCACCTGAACTGCAGTGACAGGTGCTCCCTCCACTTGTCTAAAGTAGAAGATGTCTATCTGACGAGGCTCTGGGGGAGTAACAGGCAAGGGCAGCCTTGAGAGACCGTCTGCGTTGCCGTGCAAGTCTGATTTGCAATATTTGATGTCGTATGTGTGTCCTGACAACAGTAAAGCCCACCTTTACATCCTGCTTGCAGCAAGAGATGGAATTCCGGTGTGGGGCCCGAAGATTGAAGTCAATGGACGGTGGTCCATCAGGAGTGTGAACCTTCTCCCAAACAGGTACTGATGAAATTTTCAAATTCCAAAAACGATTCCCAAGGCCTCGCACTCAATCTGCGCATAGTTACTATCGGCCTTGTTCAAGGTGCGTGATGCGAAGGCGATAGGTTTCTTTTCCCCGGAAGGCATGATGTGGGATATGACTGTTCCCACACCATATGGTGATGCATCACATGCTAGCTGCATGGGTAGCTTTGGGTCGAAGTGTGTCAGGACCTCCGACTTCAGCAATGCTTTCTTTGCTTGGGCGAAAGCTTCATTGCACAGTTCAGTCCATTTCCATGTTTTGCCTTGACATAGCAACTGATGTAACGGCTTCAGCAAAGTTGCTAAGTCTGGAGTAAACTTCCCATAGTAGTTAAGTAGCCCCAGAAATGAACGTAACTGGCTCACATTCTGGGGTGCTGGGGCCTCCACGATCACCTTGACCTTTGACGGCGCCTTATGCAGGCCAGTAGCATCAATCACATGCCCCAGGTACTCAACTGAAAGAATTCACATTTGTCCTTACGAACTCTGAGTCCGTACTCTTTCAGTCACTGTAGTGTCGCATCCAAGTTCAGAAGATGATCCTCCTCATTTGTCCCAGTGACAAGGATGTCGTCCAGGTTGCACTGGACTCCTGGCAGTCCACTCCAAATCTGATCCATTGCCCTTTGGAATAGAGCAGGGGCCGACGTAATTCTAAACGGAAGGCGGCAGTACCGGTATAGCCCCTTGTGTGTCACAATTGTCAGCAGCTCCTTTGATTTGTCATTGACATGCATTTGTAGATAAGCCTGGCATAAGTCTATTTTGCTGAACTTTTGCCCTCCGGCCAGGCCCGTAAACAGATCACCAATGAGGGGAAGAGGGTACTGTTCCGCAGACAGCACCGGGTTAATAGTCACTTTAAAATCCCCGCAGATTCGAACAGATCCATCCTTTTTCAGGACAGGAACAATGGGTGTGGTCCATTTACTCACGCTCAGAGGCTCCAGGACTCCATTCTCGACTAAGGCCTCCAAGTTAGCCTCAACTTTTGGCCTAATTGCATAGGGTACAGGTCGGGCTTTGTGAAACTTTGGCTTGCTGTCAGGTTTAATGTCCAGTCTCACGCTGATCTTTTTCATGCTCCCAAGTTCACCATTGAAGAGTTCTGCATGTTTGTTTAAAACTGCAGTCAGACCTGACTCCCCTTTTGACATCATGCGGACTGCAGGCCAGTCCAGCGTGATTTTCTCTAGCCACGTACGTCCCAGTAGAGATGGGTAATTTCCCTTTACCACATATAGTGGCAGTTTCGCAGTCTGTCCGTTCAATTTAACTGTCACCTCAATGGCACCTCTCATGGCCACAGGTTCGCCAGTATACGTCTTTAGCACAATGTTTGTTGGCTGAAGGGTCAGATGCTTTAGCATTTTGTTGTAGACAGTGTCTGAAACAAGGGACACAGCCGCGCCTGTGTCCACCTCCATCTACACTGATTGTCCCTCCACCAGTGGTGACACCCAGTAGCCATTTGGACCACCTGCAACCGTCAGAATGTGCACCTCTTCCTCCTCAGAGGTGTCACTCCCCTCTGTTTTGCTTGTTCCATCATACTGCACTGAATGAACACTCTTTTTCTTCTCTTGTCCAAATACAGACATTTTGCTTTCATGCTTCCCAGCTCTGTCTGTTCTTTTTTTACCTCTACAGGCACGATCAATGTGACCTTTTTTGCCACAATTTCGGCATTCCAGCTCCGTACACCAGCAGTCATTAGCGTGATGGCCCGTTTTCCCACACTGGTAACATGTGCCGTTCCGCGCCCTTTTAGGCTCAGACGACACCTTGTGAACTCTCCCTATTGAACTCAACTGGTGAGCCTCCTTTTCCGCCATCTCCATGGAGACACTAACTTCAATGGCCTTTTCAAGAGTAAGGTTGTCCTCAGTAAGAAGGTGCTTCTGTGTGGCTGCACTTAGCAGACCACACACAAGTCTGTCTCTAATGGTGTCATTCAGCACCTCCTTGAACTCACAGTGTTCTGACAACCTTTTTAAAGCAGCAATAAACATTGTCACTGATTCCCCCTCCTCTTGATTCCGTTTGTGAAACCTAAATCTCTCAGCAATAACCAGAGGTTTTGGTGAAAAATGTGCTCCAAGAATTTCCACTAGTTGTTTATATGTTTTAGTTCCTGGCTTATCTGGCTGTACAAGGCTGCAAAGTAAATTGAATGTCTTTGCCCCCATTATACTCAAAAAGGTAGGCACGACCTTTTTGTTTGCCACCGCATTCGCCAAAACAAAATAGTCAAAACATTCCGTATAAGCGCTCCATTGCGCCACATTTTCATCAAAATCACCGATGTTTCCTAATATAGTAGCCATCTCACGTTTCAAATTTTAATTTCTGTTTACTCACTGCACCCGTAATGTTAATGTGATGTTGCAATCTCTGTTCCGAGTGTTTTGTAGTCGAAAACAAGAAAGTTTCCACAACGCAAATTCATCCGATCCTCGTCGTCACTTTGTTGTGTCTGTAACTTTCTACCTAGACACAATAAGAACTCAGAGATTCAAACATGAAGTGCTTTATTCAAAAAGAAGGTTCTGGAGAGTACCGAACAAAGAGAACTAAAACTTAACCAAGAGAACAACCCCAACCATGTATCTGCTGTGACAGCGCCACAGGAGAACACACAATACATAACAGAGATTTAGAAAAGTTTTGATAGGCTGAGATGGAAAAAATTATTTCCTCTGGATGGGGAGTCTGTGATGAAAAGTCATTAATTTAAAATTGTCATAGAGTGTGAGAGAGAGGTTAGGGGAAATTTCTTTGCACAGAGAATTGTTGGAGCATGGAGTGTCAGAGACCATCACGTCTTTTAAATGAAAAATGGTTAAATATTTGTTGAGGAACTTTAGGGATATTGGGAGACACAAAGCAGTGGGATTAGTTTTAGGTTGTTCTAGCAAAATGCCAGCATGGACACAATGGACTGAATGGCCCCTTCTGTGCTGTAAACTTACACTGTTTTGTGTTTTAATTGGATTTAATACTACATTCAGAAGTCTTAGTTAGGTGAAAGGTTTCTGTTACTCTAGGAGATACATGTGAACAACCCTAATGGAAAAGTGCCTAAGCTTTATGTAGCAACTCCAGACAACCTGGCCAAGATCCAGAACTCAGCCCTTGGGGGGAGTTTAGGATTCACGACTGAGAACCCAGGATAGAACCTGCAATCTAGGTATTTTAAACAGGTTAATGCCTGTGTGAAAATAGCATACACAGGAATGTGATACAAGCACTTTAAGCATCTAGTTAGGAAGTTCACTGATCAGAAGTTACACCCTCCTAAGTCCTGCTTGTACTCCGCGCTGTGAACTGATCCACAATCCAAAGGCATAGGGAGGTGTACATGATGTGTGCAATTGCATACAAATATGCTACAGTGTCAACTTGGCAATGGCAGAGAGGGATTTGCTTTCCCAAGAACACATAGCCATGGGGTGGGAGAGGCAATGGTTGTAAGGGAGAGTGTAAAAAACTTCAAACTGTTAGCTGCACTTCTTCATCAACCTGCTGAACCACCGGGACATCTGGGCACTTAATATTTAAAGTAACAATCTATTCCAAGAAGAAAAAATAAGTAAGTCTACACCTTTCTGATGCTATAAATAGTTCATAAATTTGGATAATAAGATTCAAGCATTCATGCCTAGTATTTACGACCTACCCTTCAAAAAACAAAAAGCTGAATAATTAAGTGCTCCTGGTGACAGATTGCAAAGTAACACACTTGTTCATGGAACTTGCTCCCAATTATCTCTGCAACAGTGTCAAATGAATCAGCATCTGGATATGTCTAGGCCTCCATTTTGAGATTGATGACCACTTTGGTGCCTCAGATAGCCATACACCTCATCATCTCTGCATCTACACTTATTATGCATTCTGTAGGGATTTTCCACTCTGTGTGATAATATAAAAAATACATAAAGATTAGAGGAAGGAAAACATGTGGCAGTATCTATTAATTCATTATTGAGCATGTTGTGTTTGTAATTATATCATTCTATATAACTTCGTCAGGGTGACTGGCTGTAACAGAGCCATACTATTAAATCAGCCCCTCCATCGTTATCAATTAAAAATATTACAATATTGACATTAATCTCTTTGCTCCTATGGATTTTTTAAACTTAAAATATACTAATTGAAAGCTCACATGACAAGTTTTTTTAAATATTTGTTGAGCACTAGCAATTCAAATTCTAACAAAGATTGTTTTGTTAAGCTTTAATCTAAGATTTTGGGTGGAAAAAGTAGTTAAAACAAACTACAACAGAAATTAGAAAGCGCATTGATCCAAGATTTCATGATGGTTGGGCAGGGAACATGGAGCTAGTCAAAAGGACATCATCAAATGTCACATTAACTTATGCCATTTTGAAAACAAACTAAACTTGCAGCCCTGATTTCAAAGCTAAGTATGAGGTGATGTCACTCTATACACTCTGATGCCAAACACATTCATTATCCAACTGAGTGCATCATTGTGGCTATATAATTGAAGTAGCCTCATTTAATTTTTTTAATTAAATACTAGTGTTTAAATACAAACACTCTGCATGCCATCTATTGTAGAGAAGATCATGTTTTGTTTTAAAAATATTCTCAGGATATAGGCAATGCTGGCAAGGACACATTTATTGCCCATCGCTATTTGCCCTGAGGAGGTGTTGGTGGGCCTTCTTCTTGAACTACTGCAGACCTCATGCTCCCACAATGGTGTTAGATGGGAAATTCTGTAAGGGTTTGGGGGCTTCTTTAAACTGGTTTAAAGTAATTTTCCTGATCTTGCAGGACCAATTCCAATAAAACCAATTATAAAACAGCGGTTTCGAATCGCTACCCCACCTTCCAGTTCTGACTGCAGGGCTTATAATTATTGATATTAAAACAGACACGTAGTTTGGATGAGAGAAAAAAAATCAAGTTTTATTAACTAAAAGAAACTATAATCAAAATATCAAACTATACCACACGAACACAGTAATTACAGTAAAACTATATAACAGGGGGTTGCAGACGGTGAAAACGAGGGATACAATGGCTACAATGTTATTTAAACAATCTTAGCAATTCCCTTCAATCACCATCCCCCAAACTCCTTAACTAGGTTGCTTTGCTGAGGAGTCAGAAACTCTGCTCACATGTGGTCCAGCAAAGTGAGAGAGAGAGATAGCTTCTCAGCCACTATCTTTATACCTGGTGAGGCCCCTGCCGTTCTGCCTTGCAAGGGCTGTGTGCAAAATTCCCCACCCAAAAGGGTCCAATACACAAGAGAAAGCTGTGATTGGCTAACTCAAAGTGGTTAGACTGGGTTAATGTGTCTTCCGGAGCTCCCTGGGCTGAAACAAAGAGAATGCAACAGCCCTATTGTCCAGTGCTGGGTGATTTAAAACCCATTCAAATGTTAAACGTTTCCCATTCAAGGTACAAAAGTCTCTTCTGCAGTTTAGATGTATCCATTCGATATACAAACAAATGCTAATAGCATTCAATTGCTTTGTAAACAAAGCATTGTCCTTTGTCTTCGGCCATGTGGTGACAGCCATTTTTATCCCTGGAAATTTAAAAGCACTAAGCCCAGGGATTCTTTAATCAAAAAAAATTGATCTTCAGAACTGTAAATTATTGCGAATTCTTACAGTCCGCCCTTGGATACTTCCAGCTTGCTTGTAGTATCTGTAATGATATCAGCAAATAGTGATGGTATTTGCCTGTTTGATTATGATGCCTTACCAGCATGTTTGCATGTATTGATTACTTATGCCTGACCAGCAGAGGGCATGTGACAGAGACAAGGAGTTTAGTTTTGGTCATTTTAGATGGATCACTAGCATGATGTCTCCTGTAAATGCTGTTAAAAGAGTTGAACAAGCTTTAGATTAAAACTCATTCTCTTTCATGAATGTGTCGTCATTGAACCCACATACAAGTCAATACATGGTGTCAGAAGTGATTGAAAGAGATGAAGAGGAAAAATCTGAAGTTAAATCAGCTCTCCACATATTAGCAAGCCAAAAGAGAACATTGTTACTTACCATTGAAGAATAGCTAATGAAGTGAAAAAATGGAAGGATTGCACCCACCGGCGAAGCTTCAGTTGACAGGTAATGTGGCTGAAAATTGGAGGAGATTTAAACAACGTTTGGAGTTGTATTTAGCAGCAATCGGAGCTGATGAGAAAAGTGATAAAATGAAAGCGTCACTGTTCTTACATGTCGTGGGTGATGAAGCGCTGGAGGTGTATAATAACTTCACATTCGCTGTTGATGGAGACAAAATGAAGCTGGATAAAATAATGGAACAGTTTGAGGCCTACTGTATACCTAAACGTAACGTGACGTTTGAGAGGCACAGATTTTTCACATGTGTACAGAAAATGGGAGAGACTATTGATCAGTATGTGACTGAACTGAGAAACAGAAGCAAATCATGTGAATTTGGGGGACTGACAGACTCGCTGATAAAAGACAGACTGGTGTGTGGTATTCCGGATAATGGTCTAAGGGAAAGACTGCTAAGAGAGCAAGATCTAGACCTGGGAAAAGCCATAGCACTGTGTAGGGCTACAGAGACTGTGAAGTCGCAGGCAAAGGAGCTGTTCAGTGACAATAGCTGCAACGTGGATGCAGTGAGAATGAACGGACACAAACCGTTTAACAAAAAGAGCGCCAATGTGAAAAAAGAGGCATGGCCAGCGAACAAAAATGAAAGGGGCAATCGAAAGTCATGTAGTCGATGCAGTACACAGCATACACCAAGAAAGTGTCCAGCATATGGTAAAACATGCAATGTAGATGTTGTGTCTGAAAACAAAAAAGAAGAAAGAGACTGGATGTTGACACTAAAAGTGAATGACATACACATTCCATTTAAATTGGATACTGGAGCACAAGTTAATGTGATATCAGAGATTGATTTTAAGAAAATTAGACCCAGACCAAAGATACATGGAATAAAAGTGAAAGTGACAGGATACTCAGGTACTGATATACCAGTGAAAGAAAGATGCATTGTCAAAATAACACACAAGGACAGAGAGCACACGCCAGCATTAATCATGGTGCCAAAGGATGTACAAGCCATACTAGGTTTAAAAGCCTGTGAGAGACTGAACCTGGTAAAGAGAGTCCTCGTTGTGGAAAGCGAAGGAGAGACAGTCTATGATGAACTCATGAAAGAGTACAACGACCTATTTCAGGGTCTAGGCTGCATTCCAGGAGAACACACGATCAGAGTAGATAAAAGTATGCCAACGGTCATACATCCATGCAGAAAAGTTCCGTTTGCTCTTCAAAAGCAACTGAAGGCAGAGTTGGACAGGATGGAAAGCCTGAACATGATTCAGAAGATAGATGAGCCAACTGAGTGGGTGAGTTCCCTCGTCGTTGTGGACAAAAAGAATGGAAAGCTCAGAATTTGCCTGGATCCAAGAGATCTAAACAGAGCAATAAAGAGAGAGCACTTCAAGCTTCCTACACGTGAGGAAATCATGGCACAGTTTGCAAATGCAAAGTATTTCAGCAAGTTGGATGCATCATCAGGATTTTGGCAGGTGAAATTGGACGAAGCAAGTTCAAGACTGTGCACGTTCAACAGTCCATTTGGCAGATACAGATTCCTAAGGTTACCATTTGGCATTGCCTCAGCTCCTGAAGTGTATCACAAAACTATCCATATGATCTATGAGCATCTGGAGGGAGTTGATACATCAATGGATGACATCATAGTATGGGGAACCACGAGAACTGAGCATGACGAGAGACTGAAAAAAGTGCTGGAAGCAACAAGGAAAACAAACCTGAAGCTGAATAGAGAGAAATGCCAGCTCGGGGTGACAGAACTGACATTCGTGGGAGATATCCTTAGCAGTGAGGGCATCAGACCAGATCCCAGAAAGGTGTCCGCATTGAGAATATGCCAAAGCCACAATGCAAAAAGGACGTGCAGAGGTTTAATGGAATGATCAACTACATGGGGAAATTCATATCCAACCTCTCAGAAAAGATGGCGCCACTGAGAAGACTAACTGAAAAGAACATAGAATGGGAATGGAATCATGAGCATGAGAAGTCATGGAGCGATCTAAAGAAACTGCTCACAGAGGAACCAGTTCTGAGGTTTTATGACCCAGCGAGACCCATCAAGATATCATCAGATGCATCACAGAGTGGGCTCGGTGCCGTTCTTCTGCAAAAATATGACTACTGGCAACCTATTGCATATGCATCGCGCTCAATGACAGACGCGGAGACGCGATATGCTCAAATAGAAAAGGAGCTGCTCAGCATCACATACGCCTGTGAAAGATTTCACCAGTTTGTGGCAGGACAAGCAATCAGTGTAGAGACTGACCATAAGCCCTTGATTGCATTGTTCCAAAAGCCACTAAACAGCTGTCCGCTTAGAATACAAAGAATGATGATCAGGCTGCAACGCTATACACTGAATGTTGCGTACACACCGGGTAAGCTGATGTATACAGCTGACACGTTGTCCAGAGCTGTTGACCCAAGTGAGCCCGCAAACACCAAAATGGATGAAAAAGTGAACGCCTACGTGGACATGGTCACAAGTGCACTGCCCATAGCAGATGCAAAAATGGAGCTCATAAAGACTGAGACTTACAAAGATGAAACAATGAGACGACTGAGAAAAAGCATCTTGGACGGATGGCCCAACATGAAGCAAGACTGCTCACCTGACATGGCAGAGTACTGGAACTGCAGGGCGGAACTATCAGTGGTCGAAGACATCATCTACAAAGGAAGTAAAATAGTTATCCCAAAGAGTCTGAGAAAAGAGATGCTAAAAAGGATCCATGGAGGACATCTGGGAATCGAAAAGTGTAAGAAAAGAGCACGAGAGGTGATGTACTGGCCACGAATCAACCAAGATGTGACAAATGAGGTGTCAAACTGCACAATATGCCTGAAATATCGAGCAAGCAATCCGGTAGAACCACTAAAGCCACACCCAGCGCCAGACAGGCCTTACCAGAAGGTAGGCGCTGACCTACTCGTATGTCAAGGGAAGGACTATCTTGTAGTCACAGACTATTACTCCCTGTATCCAGAGGTTTGTAGACTGTACACCACCACTGCAGATGCTGTGATAACATGTATGAAAGCCATATTCTCCAGACATGGCGTGGCAAGCGAGGTCTTCACAGACAACGGACCCCAGTTTTACAATGCAAGTTTCCGACACTTTGCCAAAGAGTGGGACTTTGTCCACACAACGTCAAGTCCTCACTTTCCACAGTCCAATGGACTAGTGGAAAAATCGGTCCAGACAGTGAAAAGACTGATGTACAAGGCAAGAGACGGTGGAACTGACTGTTACCAGAGCATGCTTGTATACGGCACAACACCGCTCGAGTGTGGTATGTCACCAGCCCAACTCCTTATGGGACGTATGCTAAGGTCAAACCTACCCATCCCGGGGAATCTCCTGAAAACAAAAGAGGGGGAGAAAGTGAGGAAGTTCAAAGAACAACAGAAAGAAAAGCAAAAGTACTACTATGACAGAGGAACACAAAACCTACCTGAACTCCACACTGGTGACCAAGTAATGTTCAAAGACAAAACAAACATATGGACTCAGAAGAGAACTGTCCTGAGTGAAGTTCAACCAAGATCACACACCATTCAGACAGATGCGTGTGCTGTTCTGAGAAGAAATCGTCGCGATCTTCTCATGGGACCAGCCACAGCAAGTCAAAGGACTGATACTGTTGAACAACCTGATCACACAGCTGAGAAATCATCATCTGAGGCAACAACTCAGATTCAAGGACAATCAATCAGAAAATCTTCAAGACACGTGAAGCCTCCTGAGAGACTCATTGAGCAAATTTAAGGACTATTGTTATAGAAGGAAGTAATGTTATCTTATTCTTTCTTCAAGTTCTAGTGTATTTACATATTTCATGTGAACACACAAAGCAAGGTTAAAAAACCTTGATAATGATAATGTTAATGTAAGTTCATTAAGTGTTACAGTTAAAATGCAGATTAATACAAAGAAAACATGTTGTTAGTTAAAAGTAAAATACTTTTGTTTTAAGAAAGGGAGATGTAATGATATCAGCAAATAGTGATGGTATTTGCCTGTTTGATTATGATGCCTTACCAGAATGTTTGCATGTATTGATTACTTATGCCTGACCAGCAGAGGGCATGTGACAGAGACAAGGAGTTTAGTTTTGGTTTCATTTTAGATGGATCACTAGCATGATGTCTCCTGTAAATGCTGTTAAAAGAGTTGAACAAGCTTTAGATTAAAAGACATTCTCTTTCATAAATGTCTCTTCATTGAACCCACAAAGAAATCAATACAGTATCCTCTTGAAGAAATGAGCAATGATTTCTGACCCTCCACAAACAACCATCCCCTGTATTTACCTAATAGCTATCTGCCACTGATCCCCGTCCCGTCTATTCCCCTTAAATTCAAGAAAAAAACGATGGTACGGTAGGCATCTTACAGATACTTCAGTTTTCAATAAGGTGTCTCATACCCCTACACGCTTGTAAAATTATACAGTGTAAACCAAATTTACAATCATTTTTTTTTAATCATAAACTAATACAAAATGTTGCAATCTTAGTTACACAATGTAATCAAAATGAACCCAAGCACGGAAAGGGTCCTACGCCTCTGCTCAACTTGGAGTTGTCACAAACTGGTCCCAAGCACGGAGAGGATCCTACGCCTCTGCTCAACTTGGGGCTGCAACACAAAATACAAAAAAATCATTAAACAACATGCTTAAATGAACCCCGATCATCACGTGCCGATGATGGGTCGCGAAATTCGAGTGGGCATTGCTCCTCCCACTCGGGCAGTAAAAGTACCTTCCACCCCACTTTGATCGTCTTAAACTTTAAAATAGGCAGAATGGATTTACCGACCAGCCTGCTCCACCAGCCCCGATCCGTTCCCTTGTCCCTTTGTGGAGGCGGGGTACCCCTCACGTTTAAAATTACCTTGGCACAGACCGAGACCGGGGAGTATAGGATCTCATGACTCCCAGTCCCTCCCCCTACCATCTTCCCTCGACTGGCTGTAGAAAATGATGGGTGCCTGTGTGGTGGCTCTCCCTGGCCCCACACTGATCCGGCCACCCACTCATCCTTCCCAGCCACACTTATCCTCTTTGCCCGTGGGCCCCCGGGTGAGTTCCTCCCTCCCCCGACTGCACCCACGCAACTCTTGGGTCTCCCCCTCCTCTATACAATCTTCCCGGGCCATCACCACCCACCCCCGGGGAACGCGTCCCTATCACAAGCTGCCCGCACTTCCCCATCGTGACTCCTCAACAGCGAGGTCTCCCGCAAGTGAGCTTCGGTCAGGATGGTGCTGGGTTGGGGGCCGTGCCCCACCCAGCTGGGGCCATCTCCTCCCCGTAGGAGGAGTAGGCAAGTTCCTCTGGGTCCTGTCCGGTTTTTCCCGAAGTTCGCTGCGGGGTCTCCTGGATTCGTCCAGTGGCGAGGTGATCCCCAACATTCTGTCTCCATAATCTTCATTCGATGCCCAGCTCGGGCTGGGCGAACATGGCTGCTTCATTTTCCAATCTCCTGCAAAACTTAAAAGGACATGCAGCCAGGTCTCATTGATCTGCTGCCTTAGGTGGAGACATGGTCGGGTCCCTCGACCTCAGACCAAAACACAAACATTCGGCACACATGTAAACTTAAACTCTTTAAGCTTAAACTTAAAACTAGTTATATCAACAAAACTTAAAATACACCTTAAAGCAAGCTATATACACACACATAGCTATAATACAGATGCCGCCCGTCTCCGGACGGCCAGTCTAATCTCTGGCACTGTCGCAGATTGCTGCTGGCTGCAGCGAAGCTGGACTGCCTACTGTCTCTGGTTCCCCGCAGCTTATGGCTGTTGAGTGGGGACCCCTGTTCTCTGGCTTCTCCCTGGCTCGGGAGACCGCCCTACTCCACTGTAAAGTGGGTGACCATGCTTTCTTAGGCTGGGGCACCCGCTGAGACCTTCTGAGGGGTGTTTCTATGGGGGAAACTTTGGCTGGCGGACCCTGAGCTTGGGTCACAGCCCCAGCTGGCTGGAAACCTTCTCCCCCATGTCCAAATAGCCCGCACTGTATAATGTACCTGGCAGCCTGCCGGTGCAAATCTCTCTCTGGGTTTGTCTGCTTTTCCCTGGAAACAAGTCACAGTTCCTGTTTTTGTAGGCTGTGAACTTGAACTTGCATGGACAGCAAACTCATGTTCCCTCACCCAGGTGGCTTTAACTGGGGAATTTTGGACCTGCATTTTTCCTGGGGCCAAAACCACCCCCTGTGTGCCTCCCTTGTCCCGGATTTCTGCTACTGGACCTGCTCTACAGGGGTCCCAGAACTCTCCTTTCCTGTTCCCTGGCTTAAACAGCTTACTCTGAATATGAATGGCTCCTCCCCCCACACAAGCCACAGTGCTTGCCTGTGAACTCGAAATTGCTGTGGGCTGAGGATTCCTATTCTCAGGCTCACTCCTCACGGGCGGGCCGTACCTCCGTTGTTGGAGGGGGTACACTGGTCCTGGTCCCTACTTGCCTAGCGGGACCTGCTGGCTTTCTACCACCCCATTGTCCACCCCTCCTTGCTGCCAGGGCTCCTCAAGACTCGGAGCTGTGGGCTGCGGTCTTGGGGTCTCTAATTCCCAATCCAGCACTGTTCTGGGTGCTGCCTGTGGGATGGTTCTACTTGGGCTGCCAGTAAAATCCGGCTGACCTGCCTTCGGGCTGATCATGCAAATCATTCCCTTTGATGCCTTTAAAGCCATGTTAAGGCTTTCTATCTCTGCCCTACAGGGGCCATGATCTGCTTCACCAAACCTGGCATTCTCTTCCCGCAGTCTCATCTCATTTTCCCTGGCCTCAGTGATTTGGTACTTTAGGAATTCTATCTCATTTCTCGCATGGCTCTCTCTCTCGCTAGCTTCTTGGGTGAGGTGTGTATTCTCCTCTTGTAGCCTCATCTCTCTGTCCCTCGCCTCTGTGACTTCCTGCACAAGGCACTCGATAAATGCCTGGCATTTCGTGACCACTAGTGTGAGGCGTGCATTCTCTTCCCGCACCCTCATACCACTAGCTCTGGCCTCATACACCTCTCTGAGGCGTTCTACCTCCGCCTGGCATTTTTCAAGCTGGGACTCCCGATTCTTGGCCTCTTTAAACTCCTCCTGCTCTCCCATCTCACCCTTCCTAGCCCAGCCACCTATACCCCGATAGGTCAGCTTACACACTGCCACTACCTTCCGCAGGGCTGCCCACAGACTGAAAGCAAGAAAGACAATAACTGATGCTTTCTCTAGATCCAGACCACATATCATATCAAAAACGGCCTGCAGTCCTGCCGCGGTCGCCATTGTAAGGGTTTGGGGGCTTCTTTAAACTGGTTTAAAGTAATTTTCCTGGTCTTGCAGGACCAATTCCAATAAAACCAATTTTAAAACAGCGGTTTTGAATCACTACCCCACCTTCCAGTTCTGACTGCAGGGCTTATAATTATTGATATTAAAACAGACACATAGTTTGGATGAGAGAAAAAAAATCAAGTTTTATTAACAAAAAGAAACTATAATCAAAATATCAAACTATACCACACAAACACAGTAATTACAGTAAAACTATATAACAGGGGGTTGCAGACGGCGAAAACGAGGGATACAATGGCTACAATGTTATTTAAACAATCTTAGCAATTCCCTTAAATCACCATCCCCCAAACTCCTTAACTAGGTTGCTTTGCTGAGGAGTCAGAACACCCTGCTCACCTTTGGTCCAGCGAAGTAAGAGAGAGAGATAGCTTCTCAGCCATTATCTTTATACCTGGTTAGGCCCCTGCCGTTCTGCCTTGCAAGGGCTGTGTGCAAAATTCCCCACCCAAAAGGGTCCAATACACAAGAGAAAGCTGTGATTGGCTAACTCAAAGTGGTTAGACTGGGTAAATGTGTCTTCCGGAGCTCCCTGGGCTGAAACAAAGAGAACGCAACAGCCCTATTGTCCAGTGCTGGGTGATTTAAAACCCATTCAAATGTTAAACATTTCCCATTCAAGGTACAAAAGTCTCTTCTGCAGTTTAGATGTATCCACTCGATATACAAACAAATGCTAATAGCATTCAATTGCTTTGTAAACAAAGCATTGTCCTTTGTCTTCGGCCATGTGGTGACAGCCATTTTTATCCCTGGAAATTTAAAAGCACTACGCCCAGGGATTCTTTAATCAAAAAAAATTGATCTTCAGAACTGTAAATTATTGCGAATTCTTACAATTCCAGGATTTTGACCCAGCGATGATGAAGGGACTGCAAGATATGTCCAAGTCAGGATAGCGTGTGACTCGGAGCGGAACTTGCAGTTGCTGCTGTTCCTATGATATTATTGCTCTTGGCCTTCTTGGCGGTAGAGGTCATGGGCTGAAAGGTACTGTTGAAGTAACCTTAGTGAGTTGCTGCAGCGCACCCTGTATATCTCGTACATATTGCAGCCATGGCCCGCCATTGTTGAAGGGGCTGGAAACTGATCCCAGTGGCGGGGCATTGACCAAGCAAACTGCTTTGTGTTGGATGGTGTCGAGCTGCTCGAGTGTTATTGCAGTTGCACTTATCCAGGCGCGTGGTGAGTATACCAACACACACCTGATTACATTAAATATGTCATACAGTGTTAAATTAGGCTGAAAAACTCCGTGAAATTATCAAACATCCATCTGCGTCCATCTTCCACTTATTCCTAATAGTCTGGGAATCTTCTGCCCGACTCATTAGGACATTGTAAAATGCCACAGTCATTTACAACACTGGCAATTCCAACAGAGTCAGAGGGCAGAGATTATTCTAATTTCTCTCCTTTGAGCACAGAATAATGCACCTGCAGATGTCAGAAGTCAGTTTTCTTTGGGCTAAATTTCATCAATTGCCGCTAAAAGACATCAGTACATCACCACAGAAAATATCATATCCTATAAAACTTTACCGACACAACAGATTCTCCACAGAGTCTCATCAGGGTGTGTCAATGATGAGTGGTGGGAATATGCATGCTGTACTTGGGGATGATGCAAAATTATCTTACCTCTACGTCTGTTCATAATTTGGTTTTGCTAAAGACTTGGAAAAGACCTCCCAAATAAGTCTGTAAATAGAAAGACGATCAGCAGCCTCTACTTGGAACCAATAGGGCCAATTTTCTTGGCCTTTGCACTCAGGGAAATTGAGTGTCTCCATCCCTTTAACGTTGTCCCAGGATTGCCAAGGCTTTCTGAGGGGCTGAAATAAGTGCAGGCCAGACAAAACCAATTAAATGAGCTGGGAGGGGTGTTCCCATACTTGCTGAGTGCCCCTATGCAAGGGCACCCAGAACAGATGGTGCTGCCTCCTGCCTCAACAGCCCCAATGAGGGTCCACGGGGATTACAGGGGGCAGGCCGAAGTATTACAGGTAGTGCATATCTTAAATTTATTGCCCATTCCCACCCCCCACCCTCCACCCCTCACCAGAAGTTGAATTTCAATCAGAATCTTCTGGCTGCTGATCTACATCCAATCACCAAGGGCAGAGAAGCAGGTCAAAGAAGCCTGAATTCCAGTCCCCATCTCTGGTGCCACAGCCATCAAAATAACCGTTGGCTTTATCCTCAAGTGCTTGTCTGAAAAATAGACTTTTGTGTTTGACTTCTTTCAGAAGAAATACAACACACATATTGTAAATAATATGTTTGAATTAAAAATCCACACTGCAGTATCATAGAATCATAAAATCATACAGCACAGAAGGAGGCCATTCTGCCCATTGTGTCTGGGCCACTCTTTGAAAGAGCGACCCAATTAGTACCACTCCCCTGCTCTTTCTCCATATCACTGTGAATATATCCAATTTCCTTTAGAAAGTTACTATTGAATCTGCTTCCACCATTCTTTCAGGTAGTGCATTAGCTTTCAGTCTGAACTATTTTCCAAGGCTAGGTGTAGAAAACAACTTTTGCTGCTTAATGTTGCATTTCAGCACCTCCCACTATTCATAAGAACATAAGAACATAAGAAATAGCAGCAGGAGTAGGCCAATCGGCCCCTCGAGCCTGCTCCGCCATTCAATAAGATCATGGCTGATCTGATCCTAACCGCCAATCCACTATCACAGAACCATCTCCTGCATCTAACAGAATTAGACACACGAAATAGGAGCAGGATCAGGCTACACGGCCCCTGGGCCCGCTCCGCTACCCACAGGGCCATGACCGATCCGAACCTAGACTCATGTCCAAATTCCTGGCCGCTCCCCGTAACCCTTAATTCCCTTTACTTCTAGGAAACTGTCTATTTCTGTTTTAAATTTATGTAATGATGTAGCTTCTACAGCTTTTTGGGCAGCATATTCCATGGACCTACCACCCTCTGAGTGAAGTAGTTCCTCCTCATCTCAGTTTTGAAAGAGCAGCCCCTTATTCTAAGACTATGCCCCCTAGTTCTAGTTTTACCCATCATCAGGAACATCTTCCCTGCATCCACCCGATCCAACCCCTTCACAATCTTTCAGGGCAGTAAAGTCAAAAAATTACCCCACTGAATCTAATAATGGGAGCAAACTGAATTAGCATGCACAGGTGATGCTGACTCATCTCTGGGCTTATGACTTTATTACTACAGGTATCAAACTTGGCTCAGTTGGTAGCACTTTGAGTCAGAAGGTCATGGGTTCAAGGCCCAATCCAGAGGCTTGAGCACTTAACCTAGGCTGACACTTTATCGCAGTGTTGAGGGAGCGTCTACTGTTGGAGGTGCTGTGTTTCTGATCAGATGTTACATAAGAACATAAGAAATAGGAGCAGGAGTAGGCCTTACGGCCCCTCGCGCCTGCTCCACCATTCAATAAGATCATGGTTGATCATCGACCTCAACTCCACTTTCCCGCCTGATCTCCATATCCCTTGATTCTCCTAGAGTCCAAAAATCTATCTATCTCAGCCTTGAATATACTCACTCAGCATTCACAGCCCTCTGGGGCAGAGAATTCCAAAGATTCACCACCCTCTGAGTGAAGAAATTCTTCCTCATCTCAGTCTTAAATGGCCTACCCATTATCCTGAGACTATGCCCCCTAGTTCTAGACACTCCAGTCAGGGGAAACAACCTCTCAGCATCTATCCTGTCAATCACCCTCTTCTAAACTCCAGAGTGCATAGGCCCATTCTACACAATCTCTCATCATAGGACATCCCCCCCATCCCAGGAATCAATCTAGTGAACCTTCGTTGCACTGCCTCCAAGGCAAGTATATCCTTCCTGAGATAAGGAGACCAAAACTGTGCACAGTACTCCAGGTGCGGTCTCACCGTTGTAGCAAGACAATTGTAGCAAGACTTCCTTACTCTTATACTCCAACCCCCTTGCAATAAAGGCCAACATGCCATTTGCCTTCCTTATTGCTTGCTGTACCTGCATGCTAGCTTTCAGTGTTTCTTGCACGAGGATACCCAAATCTCTCTGAACACCAACATTTGAAAGTTTCTCACCATTTAAAAAAATACTGTTTTTCTATTCTTCCTGCCAAAGTGAATAACCTCACATTTCCCTACACGTTGAAACGAGGCCCTGTCTGCCCTCTTATGCGGATGTAAAAGATCTCATAGCACTATTTGGGGATAGGGGAGTCTTGTGGCATCTTGGCCAACATTTATCCTTCCACCAACACCACTGAAATGTAATTATCTGATCATTTATCTCATTGTTATTTAGGGAAGTTGCTGTGCACAATTGGCTGCTGCATTTGCCTACATTATAACAGTAACCACACTTATAAAAAGTACTTTGTACTGTGAAGTGCTTTGGGACATCCTGTTTTTGTAAAAGGTGCTGTATAAATGCATGTTCTTCCTTTCTACCTCTATTAATGTCACTTACCTTTCTGACAGTCGTGGTTATTAATTCCTTTCAGTCTGTACTGTTGATGACATCATTGGCAATCATTCTGTAAACAAACAAAAAAAATCAAAAATTGACAGAAGCAAATGAAACAGAATAAAATAACTCAAACAAGAATTTCTTTCTAAATCCTAAAAGGGGTCCTGATAAACATAAAGGTGCCTTTTTGAGATGAATACTTGAAAATTTGGGCTTCATAGGTTAAGTATAACTGAGCATAAACTCCTCACTGGAAGCATCTGGGACTGTTACTGTAGTATGGGGAGAGTGTTTACTTTGATTATATAGGAAAACAGGCAGAATAATATATAATACAAAATAAAAACAGAAAATGCTGGAGATACTCAGCAGGTCAGGCAGCATCTGTGAAGAGAGAAACAGAGTTAACATTTCAGCTCGATGACCTTTCGTCAGAACTGGAAAAAGGCAGGAAATGGAACAGATTTTTAAGCAAGTGTAGGAGCTGGGAAATGGGGGAGGGAATGAAAGAACAAAAGTGAAGGTCTGTGACAGGATAGAAGGCGGAAGAGATTAAGAGACATTAAGAGATATTCAAGGCAAAAGGAGATGTTAATAGGACAGGTTAAGAAACAAAAGATGGCTCCAGATGAAGTGTAAATTGCGCTGGCAGAATGAAAGACAGCTGCCATGTGGGAGAGAAGAAAAGAAAACACAAACAAAAAAAAAGTGTGGAAAAAAATTATATATGATAGGGGCCGATGTTATGATCTGAAATTGTTGAACTCTATGTTGAGTCCAGAAGGCTGTAAAGTGCCTAATCGAAAGATGAGGTGCTGTTCCTCGAGCTTACGCTGAGCTTCAGTGGAAAAATGTAAGAGGCCGAGGACAGTGAGGTCTGAGTGGGTGTGGAGCGGAGAATTAAAGTGACAGGCGACCAGAAGCTCAGGATCCC
This sequence comes from Somniosus microcephalus, assembly GCF_052327205.1. Lineage (NCBI taxonomy): Eukaryota > Metazoa > Chordata > Chondrichthyes > Squaliformes > Somniosidae > Somniosus > Somniosus microcephalus. The sequence goes on from NC_140993.1 coordinate 73,855,016, forward strand.
CCTTACGGACTGAAGAGAGGTGTTCTGCAAAGCGATCACCCAATCTGTGTTTGGTCTCCCCAATATAGAGGCGACCACATCGTGAGCAGCGAATACAGTATACTAAATTGCAAGAAGTACAAGTAAATCGCTGTTTCACCTGGAAGGGGTGTTTGGGGCCCTGGACAGTGGGAAGGGGGGAGGTATAAGGGCATGTGTTGCATCTCCTGCGCTTGCATGGGAAGGTGCCGGGCGAAGGGGAAGGGGTGCTGGGGGTGATAGAGGAGTGGATTAGGGTGTCTCGGAGGGAGCGGTCCCTTCGGAATGCTGAAAGGGGAGGTGAGAGGAAGATGTGTTTGGTGATGGGATCACGCTGGAGGTGGCGGAAATGGCGGAAGATGGTCCGTTGAATGTGGAGGCTGGTGGGGTGAAAGGTGAGGACAAGGGGAACTCTATCGTGGTTCCGGGAGGGAGGGGCAGGGGTGAGGGCAGAAGTGCAGGAGATAGAACGATCACGGTCGAGGGCCGTGTCAACCGCAGTAGAGGGGAATCCTCGGTTGTGGAAAAAGGAAGACGTCGGAAGCACTGGTATGGAAGGTGGCATCGTCAGAATAGATGCGGTGGAGATGGAAAAACTGGGAGAATGGAATACAGTCCTTACAGGAGGCGGGGTGGGAGGAAGTGTAGTCCAGGTAGCTGTGGGAGGCAGTGGGCTTGTAGTGAATATTTGTCAATAACCTCTCCCCAGAGATGAAGACAGAGAAGTCGAGGAAGGGAAGGGCAGAGTCGGAGATGGACCATGTGAAGGTGAGGGGAGGGTGGAAATTGGAAGCAAAGTGAATGAATAATATGGCTACATTCTGAGCTTTAACAGAGAATTGCACAAGACAAGTGTTTGATAAGTACATTTGTCAATCCTACCAATTGATTATAGTAGTTCTTTATAGAATGTGGCCTTGACGCTACCTTTCACTCTTTTTATTTTGTTTTTAAACTATGATGACCTCTGTTTAAAGAGAAGCTTTACTTGGGACCACAGAATAGATTAATGATCACCTACTGAGAACAGATATATTGGCCCTGATATTAACTTAGAGACGCATTCGGAACAGGGTGGTTGGATATCACATGGGAAACCAGGAAATAAGTTCAGCGCTTCCCTTCCCTTCCCTTCCTCGACTTCTCCGTCTCCATCTCTGGGGATAGGTTATCGACCAATATTCACTACAAGCCCACTGACTCCCACAGCTACCTGGACTACACTTCCTCCCACCCCACTTCCTGTAAGGACTCTATTCCATTCTCCCAGTTTCTCCATCTCCGCCGTATCTGCTCCGACGATGCCACCTTCCACACCAGTGCTTCAGACATGTCTTCCTTTTTCCGCAACCGAGGATTCCCCTCTACCGTGGTTGACACTGCCCTCGACCGTGTCAGTTCTATCTCCCGCACTTCTGCCCTCACCCCTGCCCCTCCCTCCCGGAACCACGATAGGGTCCCCCTTGTCCTCACCTTTCACCCCACCAGCCTCCACATTCAACGGATCATCCTCCGGCATTTCCGCTACCTCCAAAGTGATCCCACCACCAAACGTATCTTCCCCTCCCCTCCCCTTTCAGCATTCCGCAGGGACCGCTCCCTCCGAGACACCCTAGTCCACTCCTCTATCACCCCAAACAGCCCTTCCCCTTCGCCTGGCACCTTCCCGTGCAAGCGGAGGAGATGTAACACCTGCCCCTATACCTCCCCCCTTCCCACTGTCCAGGGCCCCAAACACCCCTTCCGGGTGAAACAGCGATTTATTTGTACTTCTCGCAATCTAGTATACTGTATTCGCTGCTCATGATGCGGTCTCCTCTACATTGGGGAGACCAAACGCAGATTAGGTGACCGCTTTGCGGAACACCTCCGTTCAGTCCGTAAGGGTAACCCCGAGCTTCCGGTCGCCTGTCATTTTAATTCACCGCCCCATTCCCACTTGGACCTCACCATCCTCGGCCTCTTGTATTGTTCCACGGAAGCTCAACGTAAACTCGAGGAACAGCACCTCATCTTCCGATTAGGCACTCTGCAGCATTCCGGACTCAATATCGAGTTCAACAATTTCAGATCATAACCTCGGCCCCTATTTCATTTTTTCTGGTAATTTTTCCACTCCTTCCCCCCCCCCCTTTCCTTTTGTTTTGATCTCACACCTGGCAGCTATCCCTTGCCCTGCCAGTACACTTTACACCCAATCTCAGCCTATTACCATCTCGTCTAGCTTCTAACACCTTTTATTGTCTCTTTTTTACTTCTTTTGTTTCTTTTATTCTTTTGTCCGATCGCAGCCCTGCCTCCGATCTATCTTTTCTTTCCAATTTTGAAGAAGGGTTCAACCCAAAACGTCAACTCAAATTTCTGTCCACGGATGTTGCCTGACCTGCTGAGTTTTTCCAGCATTTTCTGTTGTTATTTCGGATTTCCAACATCCGCAGTATTTTGCTATCGTAATAAGTTCAGCGCATCTGTCTGGCATTTTAACGCAGTCAGCTCATTATCATTTTACTTCCGGCTTTGGCATCGATTACGCTGCAGCAGGCGTGATGAAGAGCTGCATGACAGGATCCCAACTTCAGTATTTAAAGGGTCAATCCAAAGATGGAACTTGAAGGAGTTTGGTGTTGGACGCAAGAGAAGACAAGGTTTGAACAATGGATTCAGAACACTCAAAGACTGCGCCCCACTTCAATGACGCCCCCCTTGATGTGCTGCTGGGTGGAGTGATGAGCCGGAGAGAGATACCCCGCCCTAGAAATGGGAGGAGCAAACCTGATGCTGCCACAAAGAAGGCGTGGCTGGAGGGAGCCCAGGAGGACAGCGGCAGGAGCATTGTACCACGCTCCTGGATTCAGTGCACGATGCGCTTTAATGACCTAGGTCAGGTCACGAAAGGTGAGTACAGATGCACATTCACCTGCATCCTGCTGTGTGCATCACCCAACCCCCTCAATCAACCTGGTGATGCCTATTCCATCATATCACTCCTCACACCCACTTACCTTGCAAGCCCACACATCCTTCTCTTTCTATGTACTTCCTCATATCCCCATCTATCCATCCACCACTGCCACTAACCCTCATGCTTATGCAATTTCATGCCTCTCCCTGATAGTCAACCTCATAAATGCACTGCATCCATCGGGTGAACACATGCCATTACAGTCACTCATAGGTCTTTTCTTTCCTCCATTGCAGGAGAAGAGTGCCCAGAACACTAGGGACAAGGAGAGAACTGGAGGTGGTCCTCCACAGATTTCCCAGCTAACAACTACAGAGGAGGAAGCACTGGAGATCAGTGTGTTTCAGCATCCCTGGCCATCGGAGATGGGGGCCTCCCAGCTACCCGGTGACATAATTAAATATGAGCGACACACGTCATAAGAAATAGGAGCAGGAGTTTGACCCTTTGAGCCTGCTCCGCCATTCAATAAGATCATGGCTGATCTTCTACCTCAACTCCACCTTCCCGCACTATCCCCATATCCCTTGATTCCCTTAGTTTCCAAAAAATCTATCGATCTCTGTTTTGAATATACTCAAAGACTGAGCATCCACAGCTCTCTGTCATGTTGACTTGATTTCAACAATGAGTGAAATATGATCATCTTCATAATGATAAGTTGCAATATACTTACCTTGCCAGTACTAATTCATGGCCCAGTAATTCCTGTCGGGGGCTTGCCGTGCGTGCAAGCCCCCGATGTGCACTTACCCGGCGCGCCGACATCTGAAACCTGGCCCGCAGTGGATTTCCTGTAAGTGGCCCGGTTCTGATCTCGGCGCGCTGTGCTAACCTGACCCAGCGGCGTAGTTAGTGCGATGTGCCAGCTGGGATCAGGTGAGCACTGTTCAGCCAATCAGGGGAGGGGAAGCTTCATTCATAAGTTTGATAGTAAAGACTGTCAAACTCATGAAAAGTACGGCACCCCAAAACACTACTTAAACTTTAAATAAAATTTTAAAAAGCATCCCAATAATTAAATTAACTATGAATAAGTTTAAAAAACTATTTTAAACAATTAATCAAATTTTTGAAAAAAATAAATTTTTAAAAAATAGGGTCTAAAACTAAACTTACCTTACTGTAGATTCTTTAAAAATAATAAACCTGTGGGAAAAAAAATTCTAAATTGTACTAAAAGACCACTTACCTGTAAAACTAAGTACTTACGTGTGGTTTTTCAATGCGTAAAAACCGGAGCCCTTTACACATGCGCAAATCTGTAAAAATACAGGAAATCCAAGTCGCACGTGCTGCCCGATACCGCGCATGCGTTCAGCCTCTTAACCCCTTGGGTCAGAGGACGGGAAATGCCGGTTTTCAACGCATGCGCTGTGCATGCTGAAAACCGGCAATTCCTCCTGGCACACGCGTGAGTACCCCGTCCTTACTCACGCGTTGTGACAGGAATTACTGGGCCACATCTTTTCTCTCCACCAGGGCCTTCACGCTTGCAGCAGCAGTCGGTGGACCTCGTGGATGACGAATCCTTGGAGGAGCTGATCTTTCTGAAGGTGCACCGTCACAGGACTCATGCTTACCATGCACAAGCACAGATACTCACACTCACTGGGAACAGTTAGTCAGATAGTTGGCTTTTCACCTGGTGACTCACATTTCACAAGTGAGCAAGAGCTAACAGTGGTGGCAGGGACAGCTCAGCTGGACATAGATGCTGCATCCCGAGGGCTGTCAATGAAAAGGAGAATCATTGAGGAGCAGCAGAGAATGTGTGATGTACTGACAGGTCTTCCAAGGACACTGACCATGATTGCAGAGAGATTGGAGGAGTCTGCCTCAAGCAGAGTGGGATGATGTTTCAGGGCATTGCGACAATGTCTTCTTGCATGGCTAGAGTGACCAGCTCCGTGGAACATCAAACACGGCAATTAAATGAGTCTATGCAGGCCTTGACCATGGCCGTGCACACTCTGGATGCCAACATGTCTGGTACTTAAATAGGATGACAGAAACATTAGCCTTGGCCTTACAGCGGTGCACTGATCTGCACCAAAGCGCTCTCCAGCAGAGTGATAGCAGTGAAGTGCGGCTGGCCCATGAGCGGGATGATGGTAAAAGGGGACATGGAAGTGGGGACTCCATTCAAAGCACTCCCCGCTTCTCAGTCAGTACCCGACAAGCTGCCTTGTGTCCCGATGGCCGAGTCTGCCCCTGCACAGGTGGAGCAGTCCTTGACAGGGTGCTCACGGGCTTCAAAGCTCAGAGATCATCGGCCATCAGCCATCAGCAATCAGAGCAGGGATCTGAACACTTGCCTCTTTCTCTGCTGAAGCCACAGGGGTTGCACCACGTAGGAGCGGTCGGAAAAGGAAGAGTAAAGCTTTGTAGTTGCACAAGGATATGCACATGGGTGTATGAGAAAATGTTATGTTGTGAACTTTCCGTTCTTTAGTAGAATCACGTGAATTTTATTAGTTTGCACCACTTTCCTGTCTTGCTCATTCTTGGTTTCTGGGTGGGAATTCAGCTTTTAACTTGCTTGATGATGAATGGGAAGACATGAATTGACAGATACCAAGAGGGGGATGTGTAAGGGATGGTTGGTTGTTTGCAGGACTGCTTTCTGTCAGTGGTTTTGTTGTGGGGAGCGGGGGAGGGAGGCAGGAAGTGTGACCGTTGCAGGTGGTTCCGACATTGGTCCACTGGTACAACCTAAGAGAACCTCGCATTAATTAGGGCATCCCTGGCATCCCAGGCAGCAATGTGAGCAGCTGGTGCTGCATTGCCCTCATCACCTCCTTCCTCCTAGTCTTCCTCCTTCTCCTCCTCCTCCTCGGAATCATCTGCAGATGATCTGCGCTCTGCACTTTGTTCCTCCTGCAGGTCCAAGCCTCGCTGCTGTGCAATGTTGTGCAGACTGCAGCACACCGCGAACACTCTGGAGACCCTGGCTGGTGTGTACTGAAGGGCGCCTCCAGATCTGTCTAGGCAGCTGAAGCGCATTGGGTTTTTTATCTGGTTTCTCGCCTCTCCCGGGAGATCACATGGGTTCGGGTGGGATGGAGAGTGATAGAAGATTTGAGGTTAGGATCAGATCAGCCATGATCTTATTGAATGGTGGAGCAGGCTCGAGGGGCCGATTGGCCTACTCCTGCTCCTATTTCTTATGTTCTTATGTTCTTATGCTGATGGCTTGTTCGATCAAACATCTGGTGGTCATATGGCATTCATTGTTGGGCTAAATTTGTCGAGTTTCTGATGGTGCCATCAGCCAAGTTTGAAGTCGGTATCCCTTCACTCCTAGCAGTCACCCCTTAAGTGTGCTTGCAGGTCCAAAGAGGTTGGGGAGCTTGGACTGCTGCAGGATGATAGCATCATGGCTGCTCCCCGGGAATCTTGTGCACACCTGCAGAAATATCTTTTTGTGGTTGCACACCACCTGCACATTGATGGAGTGGAAGCCCTTGTAGTTCACAAATGCTCTTGGTTGATCTGGGAGTGTACGGATTGCCACGTGTGTGCCGTCGAACACAGGCGAAGTTCACATAGCTGCCGGCCCTGGTATACAACCTGTGATGAAATATATGTCTTCATCAGCCCCTGTGTTTTACCTGCATTGTATTGTGTGTACCGCCCCCTTTTCCCCTATTGTGTGTATTGGCTCCGCCCCTGTCTTTTGTCATATAAAGGTCTCAAGAGCTGTATGAGTCATTCTGCCAGACGAATCCGATGTGGAATGACGTGCAATGTTCTTAGCGATTAAAAGCCTTCAGTTGAATCCTTTAACTTCTTGTCTTTGAGTTATTGATGGCACATCAATTTTAATCGCTAAAAAACCAAGATGGATCGATTCCTGAAACCAGTGCGCTTGGATCTGGACCCCCATGCCACAGACGCAGCCACACAGTTTGGACACTGGTTCCAATGCTTCGAATTTTTCATCAAAACCTCAGCCACCGCCATAGCAGCCGTGACCGCCACCGGAGACGTGAAACTGGGAATCCTGCGAAACCGGGTGAGTCATCGGGTCTCCCCTCTCATCCGAGATGCCACCAGCTACGAGGATGCCTGCACCATTCTGAAGGCCCACTACGTGCGGCCAATAAACGAGGTGTACGCCAGGCATCTTCTGACTACTCGCACGCAGCGGCATGGTGAGTCACTAGAGGACTTCATGCTAAGCCTAAAAGTACTGGGCAGAGACTGTAACTGTAAGGCCGTGTCTGCCACCGTGTACATGGAAGAGCTGATCCGAGACTCCTTTATTGCGGGCCTCAGTTCAAATTACATTCGGCAGAAACTGTTTGAAAAGGAGGGACTGGACTTAAAACAGGCTATGGGCATAGCGCGATCGCTGGATATGGCCCAGAGGAACTCTGAATCCTGTTCCTCAGGCCACGCGGCCCACTCCGCCTCGTGCGCGCCGTGGGGGCCGCCATCTTGGAAGCCATCTTCACCTCCCAGGTCTCAGGCCAGCCCAGCACCGTCGGAGCCCCAGCCTTCACCCAGGAGCCCCACTACTGCCGCGATGCATCGGGGCCCGAAATGCTACTTCTGCGGCCAGGACAAACACTCCAGGCATCTGTGCCCAGCGAAGGGCACCACCTGTTTTAAATGCGGGAAGAAAGGACATTTCAGTAAAGTCTGCAGAGGGAACCCCGCCTCCAACTCTGCCACCGCCACGTGCGCGCCGTGGGGGCGGCCATCTTGGACGCCATCTTGTCCACCCTCATGGAGTCCACCATCTTGTCCCGACTACACGGACCCCCAGGACCCACTGGTGGCCTCAATCACAGTGGATCAATCCAGGCCGCATCCGTTGTCTAGATCGATGATGGACATAGAGGTAAATGGGAACAAGGTTAAATGCTTGATTGACTGCGGGAGCACCGAAAGCTTTATTCATCCTAGCCTGGTAAAACGACTTTCACTAACGATAGTCCCTACACAGGGCAAAATCGCCATGGCTGATAAGACTCATACCTCAGAAATTACAGGTTTCTGCGCGGTTATGTTGTCGGTAAAAGGCACTGATTACAGAGATTTTAAACTGTTGATAATGCCAGATCTCTGTGTGAGCGTGATCTTGGGTCTGGACTTCCAGTGCCACCACCAAAGTATCACGCTTACCTACGGTGGGTCCCAGCTGCCCCTCACAGTGTGCGGTCTGGCTACCCTGAAGGTCAAGCCGCCCTCTCTGTTCGCCAACCTCGCACCCAACTGTCGACCCATAGCGACCAAGAGTAGGCGGTACAGCTGGGAGGACAGACGGTTCATTGCGTCTGAAGTAGAAAGACTCAAGCGGGAGGGTATCATCGAATGCAGTACCAGCCCGTGGCGCGCCCAGGTAGTAGTAGTTAAGGGTAGCGAAAAGAAGCGGATGGTGATAGATTATAGCCAGACGGTTAATCTATACACCCAGCTAGACGCCTACCCTCTGCCCCGCATAGCGGATATGGTTAACCAAATTGCGCAATACCGGGTGTTTTCCACCATCGACCTAAAATCGGCATACCACCAGCTCCCCATTAGGCCGGAGGACCGTCCATACGACGCCTTCGAGGCGAACGGACGCCTCTGCCACTTCCTCAGAGTCCCCTTTGGGGTAACGAATGGGGTCTCGGTCTTCCAGCGGGAGATGGACCGCATGGTCGATGAGAACCAGTTAACAGCCACCTATCCATACCTAGACAACATCACCATCTGCGGCCACGACCAGCAAGACCACGACTCGAACCTCGCGAGATTTCTGAAAACCGCCCTCAGACTCAATCTCACCTACAACGAGGATAAGTGTGTCTTTAGCACCACGTGCCTCTGTATCCTGGGCTGCGTGGCGGAAAACGGGGAAATCGGTCCGGACCCTGACCGATTGCGCCCCCTACGGGAGCTACCCTTACCAAACACTCCCAAGGCCCTGAAAAGGTGCCTGGGGTTTTTCTCCTATTACGCCCAATGGGTCCCCAATTATTCCGACAAGGCCCGTCCCCTCCTGAAATCAACGTCCTTCCCGCTCATGGCCGAGGCCCACGCTGCCTTCAACAGCATTAAACACGACATTGAGAAGGCCGCGCTGCGGGCAGTGGATGAAAACATCCCTTTCCAGGTCGAAAGCGATGCGTCCGACTTCGCTTTAGCAGCCACCCTCAACCAGGATGGGCGGCCCGTAGCCTTTTTCTCAAGAACCCTCCAAGGGCCCGAGATCAGGCACTCCTCGGTAGAGAAGGAGGCCCAGGCCATAGTGGAGGCAGTGCGGCACTGGAGGCACTACCTAGCCGGCAAACGCTTCACCCTGCTTACCGACCAGCGGTCGGTAGCCTTCATGTTTAACAACAAACAGAGGGGGAAGATCAAGAATGACAAAATTCTCAGGTGGCGGGTCGAACTCTCCACGTTTGAGTACGACATAATATATAGGCCGGGGGCCCTCAACGAATCCCCCGACGCCCTATCACGAGGGATGTGTGCCAGCATCCAGGGGGACAGGCTACAGGGCCTCCACAATGGCCTCTGCCACCCGGGGGTCACCCGGCTATTTCACTTTATAAAATCCCGTAACCTGCCCTATTCCATCGAGGAGGTCCGGTCTATGACCAGGGACTGCCGCACCTGTGCGGAATGCAAGCCCCATTTTTACAGGCCCGACCGAGCCCACCTGATCAAAGCTACACGGCCATTCGAGCGCCTGAGCTTAGATTTCAAGGGACCACTCCCCTCCACCGACCGCAATGTGTACTTTCTCAACATTGTGGACGAGTACTCCCGCTTCCCATTCGCCTACCCCTACCCAGACATGACCAGTGCCACAGTCATCAAGTGCCTCGGCAGCCTGTTTTGCACGTTCGGCATGCCGAACTACATCCACACTGACAGGGGGGCGTCGTTCATGAGCGACGAACTGCACCAATACCTGCTGTCGAAGGGGATAGCCACGAGTCGGACTACTAGTTATAACCCCCGGGGTAATGGGCAAGTGGAGAGGGAGAACGCGACGGTGTGGAAGGCGGTCACCTTAGCACTAAGGTCTAAAGGCCTCCCTACCTCCCGCTGGCAAGAGGTCCTCCCAGACGTACTCCGCTCGATAAGGTCACTACTGTGTACTGCTACTAATGCCACTCCTCACGAGAAGATGTTTGTTTTTCCCCGCAAATCAACCTCGGGAGTGTCCCTACCTTCGTGGCTCTCCACCCCAGGGACAGTCCTATTACGGAAGCATGTGAGGGGCCACAAAACGGATCCCCTCGTGGAGGCAGTACACCTACTCCACGCAAACCCACAGTACACGTACGTCAAGCACGCCGACGGGCGTGAGGACACCGTGTCCATAAAGGACCTCGCCTCGGCAGGAAGCGACAACGACCCATCCTCACCACCCCCAGAAGAACCTCCACCATCCCCAGAGGTATCCTCACCACCCCCAGAAGTACCTGCAACACCTCCAGCACATGGGTATGCCCAGGAGGGCACCACGGACTCCCGGTCAGAACCCGAGGTACTGTTGCGACGTTCAGGAAGGACTATCACACCCCCGGACAGACTAAATCTGTAGAAGGGGTGAATGTGATGAAATATATGTCTTCATCAGCCCCTGTGTTTTACCTGCATTGTATTGTGTGTACCGCCCCCTTTTCCCCTATTGTGTGTATTGGCTCCGCCCCTGTCTTTTGTCATATAAACGTCTCAAGAGCTGTATGAGTCATTCTGCCAGACGAATCCGATGTGGAATGGCGGGCAATGTTCTTAGCGATTAAAAGCCTTCAGTTGAATCCTTTAACTTCTTGTCTTTGAGTTATTGATGGCACATCACAACCCATCAGTGACTGGTCTTATTCATTTGTGGACCACCGACTGGGAGATCCTGCATATATCTGCAGCAGAGCCCTGGAAGGATCAGGAGACAAAAAAGTTGAGGGCAGTGGTGACTTAGACAGCCACTGGCATTGCTTGGTCACCAGGTCCAGCAGGGAGATGTCTGCCACCACCTGATGCGACAACCTGAGCCTCCTGAAGCACTGCTGTTCCAACATGTTAAAGAAACTCAGCCTCTGCTTATACACCCTGTGCCGCAGGTAGTGCCTCCTGTGAGCTGAATCCCTCTGCTGCTCCCCTCTATGCTGTCTAGTTGCAGGTTTCTCAACAGCAGGCTGCTGCTGGTCGTCACTTTGCTCCTCATCAGAGGTCCAATCTAAGGCAGCCAAGGCGCCACCCATCCTGATATGATTCAGAAAACCTCCAAAGTGTAGAAAGTACCTCTCAGCAACAGTATTGTGAATAAATCCTTTCCCATTAATAGGCAAGAAAGCAGCTGTGACTACTCAGTATTTATTGCAGTATTTCCATGAGTTTTAATCAGCCCCCTCAATAGCTGTTGTGCTCGCCCCTTGCTTTCAATGGCGAATTTCAGGAAACCCATAGCTGCAACGTTAAACTTAAAACTGTGTTGAAATATTGCTCCAATTGAGCGATTACCATATGTTAATAGGCAATCCACTTCTCCCGAGGGAGTGGCGCGCAAGCAACCTAATGTGCTCGACGTAAACGTGGAATTCGGCGGATTGGAGCCGGCTTCCTGACACACTTACCATTTTTCCAGATTTAACCCCCCCCCCCCACCTCACCCACACCCAAACCCACGCGTTCCTCCAGGTTACAACTCCCCCCATTGTTCAGGAAATAAGCAGAAACTGAGTTTTTGTTTTCTTTTTCTGCGCAGCTGCATTTTCCATGACCCAAAATTGATTTTAAAAAAGGTAAAAATCTGCAATTGCTTGTTAAAGCCTTATTAATGAGTTTTCAGAGAAGGATATGGCAATTTTCCACTCGAGAAAATTAAAATAACCGGGTAGGAATTATTTCAGTTACTCAGCTGGAGTTAGTTCAACAATAGAGAAAGAAAGACTTGCATTTATATAGCACCTTTCACGACCTTAGGTCGTCCCAAAGCGCTTTCCAGCCAATGAAGTACTTTTGAAGTGTAGTCACTGTTGTAATGTAATGAGAAACGGAACTCTTTAGCAGAGTAGCTCTGCAATCTGGGTTTTCCTGCAATTGTGACATTGACTTGCTCAAAGTTGCCATTGGTGGGACAACAACAACAACAACTTGGATTTATAAACTGTAAAAAAAAAGCATCACTGCCCAGCTCAGCAATAAAGTTCATTGTCCCTTGTGGGAGATTAAAAATGTCAAGGTTTAGAGGTTTAAATGACAGCTAATGCTCATGATCTTTTTCAAAACATGAGGTGTTATTTCATCTTTCTGACTTCAAAATTCAGAAGTTGATTACACATCTAAGTGTAACTAGTTTGATTCCAATGCCATGGACCTATAAATCAGTCTTTTGAAATCTATAAAATGGTCTTGTAAATGAATCAGGATATACAAATTTGTTTCTCTGCATAATTTCCTGTTTTCCGGAGCTGAATGAATATGCCTGACTGTTATTTGGCCAGTTAAAAGCCTATTTAGTCACCTGAGAGTCATGAAATGAGCATTACTGCAGGCAACATCTGACTGGTGATGTTTCTTCTGGTAAGGCTAATAAAATCCGATCGACCAAACTAACCTGATGGAAGGCTGAAGTAAATAGCACTTCTAAGTGCTAATGTCCAATCAGAACAAAAAATAGTAAGATTAAAACCATTTCTAACAGCAACATTTCTAACAGCTGAATCCATCCCCTTATACCCTGTGCAAACAGGATGCAGACGATAAGACATTAGGCAAGAAAGATTTCGCAGTCACAAGAAAAAGGCAAATGCTAATCCATTTTACCAGTGATATGGTGAACTCTTTCAACATTATGTTATAACCTAGTTAATCTAAATTTCTAACTCCTGGAGTAATAAAAAATATCTAATATTTTGTCTTCACCAAATAAAATTTTCGCTAATGGACTAATTATTTTTGGCAGCGCATAGAAAAACCGTCTCCATCAAAATTACAGCAGGCGATCAGAAACACCCCGACAGAAATTCTACCCCATACCTACCTATCTCTGCACTCCTCCAATTCTGGCCTCTTGCGCCTCACTGATTTTAATCGCTCCACCATTGGTGGCCGTGCCTTCAGCTGCCAAGGCCCTAAGCTCTGGCATTCCCTCCCTAAATCTCTCCGCCTCTCTAATTCTCTCTTCCCCTTTACGACATTCCTTAAAACCTACCTCTTTGACCAAGCTTTTGGTCCAAACCCTGTTCCAGAGGGTCTTTGCATGGTTTCTGTTGTGTATTTTGAATGTGTATTAGAATTGTCCCACATGGGATACCGTAGGGTGATTTGCAATGCACTATGGGAAATGTAGTGCATTGAGTGAAGAAGCACATTGTAAATAAAATGGCCGTTAACTAAACTCTCCACCCCGAGTCCTTCTTAATTGTTATATAGGTAAGGGTATAAAACCCCTTGAGACACAACAAAACTGGCGACGAGGACGACAGACCTGCGCATCACTTTGCACTGGAATTGGCGATGTTTAAAGTAAGAAGTTTCTGTCTTTTCTTAATGGCGCGCCTGCAGTTTAGTGCTGATGCAATCGCCTCGTAAAGGTGGCGGTTCGTGTGTTACACAAATAAGAAGGGGGAGCGTAACGATACAGTGAAATGAAGTGGAGGAAAAGGACTGTAAAAAATGTTTTTAAAGTGGAGGAAAAGGACTGTAAAGAAAAAAAAAATAACAAAATGGCTATGCTAACCAGAGCGTTTGGACCATTTGATGAAACGGCGGAGCAATGGAGTGCTTATACAGAGCGTTTTGGATTTTTCGTGACTGCAAATGGCATTAAAGATGACGTGAAAGTGGCGACGTTCCTCAGTGTGATCGGAGCAAAAACATTTGGCTTGTTACGGAGTTTGATGCACCCGGATAAGCCCGGCGCTAAGACATATGATCAGATTGTTGAAGTTTTGGAAACACATTTCGCACCCAAGCCGCTGCTGATTGCCGAGAGGTTCAGGTTTCACAAACAAACCAAGGGGAGGGTGAGTCCATAGCCGAATATGTTGCAGTGCTAAAGAAGCTAACTGAGCATTGTGAGTTTGGTGAAACTCTAAATGACACTGTCCGTGATAGGTTTGTGTGTGGATTAAGATGTGAAGCAACACAGAAGCGCTTGCTCACGACTGACAAACTGACGCTTAAATCAGCAGTGGAGCTCGCTGTGTCTATGGAGTTAGCAGCTAAAGATGCACAGCTGTTGGGGGCTGCAACAAGAGTGCACAGGGTAGCAGCTACACCGGATAAGCATGCAAGGGGCGCCAGAGAGTGTTACAGATGTGGACGGTCAGGTCATCAGCCATCTGACTGCTGGTGTAAAGACCTGACCTGTCGGAAATGTGAAAAGAAAGGACACATTGAACGTGTGTGTAAAGGGCAAAGCAAACAATCCTACACAGAGACACACAAAAACAAACAAGGAAACACATCCAACTGGCGTTCTAAAAAGAAAAACCTACACATGGTGAAACAAGAACAGGAAGACAGTGACACAGACTCTGATGGGGAGCTGAATCTTCATGTGTTAACGGTGAATGGAGGCTCATCAGGCTATGGAGTCACTCCACTACTAGAGGGAATACCGGTCAAAATGGAGCTGGATACGGGGGCCGCTGTCTCCTTGATTTCAGAGGAGCTATTCAAAGAAAAACTGAACCATCTATCACTGACGCCGGCCAAGCTCATCTTAAAGACCTACACTGGGGAAACAGTTCCAATGCTGGGTAAGACGGAGGTCAAGGTGGAGCTTAATGGACAAACCGTGATGCTGCCAGTTTATGTGGTCAAGGGTGACTATCCATCCCTGATGGGCAGGCCATGGTTGGAGAAAGTTCATCTGGATTGGAAAAAAGTGAATGCGGTGTCAGTCGAAGAGGCGGGGCTAGCGGCAGTGTTGACAAAGCATGCGACTGTCTTTGACGGAGAATTGGGGAGTATGAAGGGGATTACGGTCAAACTCAAGGTGAAGCCTGACAGCCAGCCACGATTCCTGAAGGTCAGGAACGTTCCCTACGCCCTCAGACCAAAGGTGGAGGCTGACCTGGAGTGTCTGGTCAAGATAGGGGTCCTGGTGCAGGTTTCGCACAGTGAGTGGGCCACGCCCGTGGTACCAGTGATGAAGAGTGACGGCGCAGTTCACTTATGTGGAGATTTCAAAGTAACAGTGAATCCTGTGCTCTCAGCTGAACAGTACCCCCTCCCCATCATTGAAGATCTTTTCGCGGGTCTAGCAGGCGGTCAGAAATTTAGCAAGATTGATCTATGCCAAGCCTACTTGCAGATGCATGTAGAAGAGGACTCACAGAAGCACCCTTTGGTATAACGTCAGCACCAGCATTGTTTCAGCGGGCTATGGACCAGATCTTAAGCGGCATTCCAGGGGTACATTGGGCCAGAAATTCCAGAACGGGGCTTGCAGCGCGTGCAAGCCCCGTATTTGCACTTACCCCGCGCTCCTGCCGATCAGCTTCTGGGACGCCGGAACTTGGAGAAATAGAAAGCACATTCCCGGGCAGCGTATGACGTCACGCCGCCCAGGAGTGCAGCCAGCGCGGACCCAGGAGCGTGCAGTGTAAGTGAGACACGCCCCTTGAGGTCTCAGTTTCACTGGACACGCCCCCAATGTTTCTGTCAAGCTGCTTTGCTTTTTTACATGCAAAGCAGCAGTTTAAATAGGTTTTTGGAAGTTTTTTGAAGATTTTGGTAACTTTTATAAACTTTTTAAAATGTTTACATTATTTTGAGTAATCTGAAGTAGTTTTAAAGAGAATTAAAGCAATTTAAAGACTTTTAAAAGCGCTAAAAGAATTTTTTTAATTCCATTTATTTATTTAGCAATGTCGTCGTCATACGTGTCTTCACACTGTTCCCTTTGGGGAACTGTATGAAGTGGTGGAAGGATTTATGGCCGTGATTAACGCTCATTCCGTGACCGTAACCATCTTTGAACCAGCCATTAGGGCGGTTAGTCCTATGGCGGGAGGGTTTTACGGGCTCCCACAAGCTATACAAGGAGGGGGGGCCACCCACACCCACGGACGCAAATATCCCACTGGATGTCAACCCAGAATTTAGAGCCGGAGCTCCGACTCCACTTGCTGGGACTGTCTGGAGCGGGGTTCGAAACCCTACCCTGATCTGGCCCAGCGGCGGGGATCCTACCGCTATGACAAAGGCCCAATCCGATTAGCAACGTGAAATGGCAGCATAGGGCTCCAGTCACGGGGAGGGAAAAGGCGCAGGAAACGTATGGGTGTCACCTTTTGTGCGGAGTGGGCCTTTTGCGTAGCAGTAAGCATCCCCGCCGCTGGGCCAGAAGGAGTAGGGTTTTGAACCCCACTCCAGACAGTCCCGGCAAGTGGAGTCGGAGCTCCAACTTTAAATTCTGGGTGGACATCCAGCGGGATACTTGCGTCCGTGGGTGTTGGTGGCCCCCCCCCCACTCAGATGGGTTGTGGGAGCCCGTAAAACCCTCCCGCCATAGGACTAACCACCCTAATGGCTGGTTCAAAGATGGTTATGGTCACGGAATGAGCGTTAATCACGGCCATAAATCCTTCCACCACTTCATACAGTTCCCCAAAGGGAACAGTGTGAGGATACGTCCGATGATGACCTCTTGCGCAATGCACCTCCTTGGACCCTCAGTCGCAGATGCGAGGGGGCAAGTCGTGCAAGTGTTAAATTTTTTATTTTATTGACATGTAAAATGTTGGCCCAATAATTCCCTTCCAAATGCGCTAGTACGGTCGGGGTACTTACGCATCTGGCCGGATGAAATGCCGGTTTTCAGCATGCACAGTGCATGTGGGGAAAACCGGCATTTCCTGTCCTCTGAACGAAGGGGTTCAGAGGCAGAACGCGTGCGACTGCACATGCAGCGCGTGCGCAGTATAATTCGCCGCTTTCATTAATGCTTTCAGTGAGGTCCAGTCATTACAACTTACACATTAAAAAAGCATGGGTACAGTTGCTACAGAGGCTGCGGAGGAAGATATTTCTTATCGTGGAGCTTCTGAAAGTATGTATGTCTGTATATATTCCTTTGCGTGTTATGTATATATTCCTTTACTTATGTGTATGAATGTATTATTTAATTATGACTTTCAGAGAAAGTAACTTATTGGAAAATCATAATTAAAAACATACATTCATAGTAAAGGAATATAAAACATACATACATATACGTAAAGGAATATATGTGGACATACATACATAACTCATTCTCACATTCCATTCACACAGCCACAATTGCTCCTTCTACCTACCGTTCTGAAAACCCTTTAAAAAAAAAAAAATTTTAACTTTAAAACTTACTTAAAATTTCTTAAAATAACTTCCCTCCCTTTCCCAAACAAAAATATTGCATTTCAAAAGCTCCACGATAAAATATATCTTCCTCCGCAGCCAATGAACCACTTTACACTTGCTTTTTTTCAGTGTAACTTCTAAGGACTTAACCTCACGGATTTCATGAATGAAATCCACGAAGTTCACTGCGCAAGCGCTGCCTGTGCAGTCACACGCGCTCGAGGTCTGGAAATGCCGGCGTTCCCCGCATGCGCTGTTCATGCTGAACGCCGGCATTTCCAACGGCCAGAAGCGTGAGTAAGCCGACCGTACTCACGCTTCTGGCCTGGAATTTCTGGCCCAATGTTATCTCGACGATATCCTTGTCACAGGAAAGGATGACAACGCGCATCTGCAGAACCTGACGAAGACACTGGGAAGACTTGAAGAATATGGCTTACGCGTTCGCAAGGACAAATGCGAACTTTTCAAGCCATCAGTGGACTACCTAGGCCATGTCATCGATGCGGACGGCCTACACACAGCACCGTCGAAAGTGAAAGCCATTGCCGACGCTCCTGCACCTACAAGTCTCGGCCAGCTGCGGTCATTCTTAGGTCTCCTGAACTATTACGGAAAGTTTATTCCACAGCTGGCATCACTGTTGAAGCCATTACATGAGTTGCTGTGTCAGGGCAAGGCCTGGGCGTGGACGAAGGAGTGCGAAGCTGCATTCAAGAAAGCCAAAGCAGCTTTGACTGACCCCAGAGTGTTGACGCACTTTGACCAGTCGTTGCAGGTTCAGCTGGCCTGTGACGCGTCGCCTTATGGCGTCGGCGCGGTCGTGTCCCACATCTTTCCCTCAGGCGAAGAGAAGCCGATTGCATTCGCGTCAAGGTCCCTGAGCAAGGCAGAGGTGAAATACCCGCAGATCGAAAAAGAGGCTTTGGGCATCATCTTTGGAATCAAAAAGTTCCATCACTACTTATTCGGAAGGAAATTCACCTTGCTGACGGATCATCATCCTCTGACATCGATCTTTGGTCCACACACAGGAATACCCTCCCTGGCAGCGTGCAGGATGCAGCACTGGGCGCTGATGTTAAGCGCTCACAATTACAACATCAAATACCGGAGGTCAGCAGCACATGGCAATGCAGACGGATTGTCAAGACTTCCGCTGCCTGTGTCCTCTGAAGGCTGAGAGCAGAAGATTTTCTACTTTGACATGGTGAGCAATGCCCCTGTCACGGCCCGGCAGGTCAAGAAAGAGACCAGAGTGGACCCTACGCTATCCAAGATGCTGGATCGGGTGATGCGAGGAGACGGATCACGGGTGTCAGACGTACCACCTGAGCTCCTACCTTACCTGTCAAGAGGGAAGGAGTTGTCTGTCACGTCAGGATGCCTCCTTTGGGGCATGCGAGTGATCATACCACCAAAGCTGCGGAAACATGTCCTCAACGAGCTGCACTCAGGACATTGTGGTATTGTCTGGATGAAGGAGCTGGCATGAAGCTACTTCTGGTGGCCCGGTCTGGATCATGAAATTGAAGTTGAAGCGAAATCATGCCCATCATGCGAGACAACCAGGGATAAGCCAAGAGCAGCGCCATTGCATCCATGGGAATGGCCGGCGACACCGTGGCAACGGATCCATCTGGACTTCGCGGGACCAGCAGAAGGAGCGATGTTCCTGGTCGCGGTGGACTCCCATTCCAAATGGCCGGAGGTTGCAGTAATGTCCACTACCACTACGGAGAAAACCATCGAGACTCTGAGAGAGATGTTCGGGCGATTTGGTCTGCCAGAGCAGGTCGTAACCGACAATGGAACACAGTTCATATCCCAGGAGATGGAGGAGTTCCTCAAGAGCAATGGAATCCAGCACACGTTCTCCGCGCCTTATCATCCATCCACGAATGGATTGGCAGAGAGATTTGTCAGAATGCTGAAATGCGCGTTGAAAGCGGCAAGAAGTGATGCTCCTCTAAAGCAGCGCCGGAAGGCTTTCTTGCTGAAATACCGAAACACGCCTCATGCTACGACTGGAGCATCTCCTGCTTACCTACTCATGGGAAGGCAGCTATGGACACGCCTTGACCTGCTGAGGCCAAAGTCCACAGAAGTAGTGGTGCACGCCAATCAGCAGGATCAAGTCAGCAGACGAGCTCAGAGGTCCAAAGAACGACACTTTGTGGTGGGGGGCAAAGTCCTCGCGCATAACTACACCACCCCGGAGCAGTGGGTCCTGGCTACGGTCATTCAAAAGAAGGGCCCCGTTTCATACCGAGTCCACACCGGAGACGACCGAACATGGAAACGGCATGTAGACCAGTTACTGCCAAGGCAGTCGACACAGGTAACCCAAGAAACAGAGGATCAAGGACCTGCTGGGGGCTCCAGCAGGGACTGGTCGTCCGACCCTGAGACGGTGGCACCATCCACTCTTGTGCCATCGAGGGAGGAAGCCACGCCTGCAGGGTCACGGGAGAGCCAGCCAGAGCCTGCTCCTGAGGCTAGGCGTTACCCCCAAAGAGAAAGGCAGCCTCCAGAGCGCCTTAGTTACAGTTAGTGCTAACCTGTGTGCATGGGGCAGAATAATCCCCAGGGTTAGCGGAATGTAGAGGCAGTCTACCCTCTCTTCCAAAGTTATAGTTATTTTCAGTTATTCTGTTTTGAGGACATTCTATTTTAAGGGGGAGGAAATATGTTGCGTATTTTGAATGTGTATTAGAATTGTCCCACATGGGATACCGTAGGGTGATTTGCAATGCACTATGGGAAATGTAGTGCATTGAGTGAAGAAGCACATTGTAAATAAAATGGCCGTTAACTAAACTCTCCACCCCGGAGTCCTTCTTAATTGTTATATAGGTAAGAGTATAAAAGCCCTTGAGACACAACAGTTTCAGATCCAAGAGTTTACAGAACTACTGCTCCACCTGACCCACAAGCAGTGCTATAAAGGCACTTGCCTTCTCCCCGAACCTGTCCTCTCCTCCCATCAGTTGTCGGGTTTCCCGAGGCCTGGGAAACCTGGCCAGCCAGGATTAAACCTGCAAAGCAGATTAAATCTGAAGTTGCTAGCCTCATTAAAATATTTAAATAGCCAACCGGCCTCCTGGGAATGGTTTGACTGTCCGCCCCTTATTCCGCCTCCGTTAAACCTTGACTTTGGCTGGTTGGAGGCAAGTTGTGGTCGGGTTTGAGATTTTTAAAGTTTTAACATCTCACCTGACCCCAGCCCACCCGATTTTGGGGGTGGGGTTAAAATTCCCCCCAATATCTCCCCATCTGGCTCAGTGTCAAATTTTCTTTCATAATGCTCCTGTACCGTTCCTTGGGATGTTTTACTATGGTAAAGGCGCTTTATAAATGTATGTTGTTGTAGTAAAATATTGTTCTCTGGGAGACTGGTGGGGGAAGTCATTTTAACTTTACTCGCCTGGCGCGAAACTGACAGGATTCGGTTGGGCACCCGTTTTACTTCCGTGTAAAGTAATATTGGGTGGTGTGTAAAACAGATGCCCGACCCAATCACTTCAGTTTCATGGTGGACAGGTAAAAGTTAAAATTAGCCCTCGAGCTGGTGTTTGGGAAAGGAGCAGAGTTCATTAGGAAAATTGAGGATATTAACGAGTGGCTGGCAACATGGTGTAAAAGCAACAATGTTGCTTTCAGAAATAACTGGCAGAACTGGAATAATACTTTCAATTAAACCGTGGGAAAGAAATCAAGATCTGCATTTATGTAGCAAATGGTACGGTAGCATAGTGGTTAGGTTACTGGATTAGTAATTCAGGGGGCCTCAACTAATGATCGGCGAGATGCGAGGTCAAATCCCACCACGGCAGCTGGGGAATTTAACTTCAGTTCATTAAATAAATCTGTAATAAAAAGCTAGTGTCAGTAATGGTGATCATGAAACTACTGGATTGTCGTAAAAACCCATTTGGTTCGCTTTTTACCCCTTTAGGGAAGGAAATCTGCTGTCCTTCCTGGTCTGGCCTATATGTGACTCCAGACCCACAGCAATGTGGTTGACTCTTAACTACCCTCTGAAATGGCCTAATAAGCCATTCAGTTGTACCAAACCGCTACAAAGAAGTATACTTCCCTCCCTAGCAGCACTGTGGAAGGTACCTTCACCACATGGACTGCAGCGGTTCAAGAAGGCAGCTCACCACCACCTTCTGATGGACAATAAATGCTAGCGTCGCCCACATCCTGTAGAATGAATTTTTAAAAAGCGCCTTTCACAACTTCAGGACGTTCCAAAGTGCGTTACAGCCAATTAAGTACTTTTGGAGTGTAGTCACTGTTGTAATGTAGGAAATGCGGCAGCCAATTTGAGCACAGTAAGTTCGCACAAACAGCGATGTGATAATGACCAGATAATCTGTTTTAGTGATGCTGATGAAGGGATAAATATTGGCCAGGACATCGGGGAGAACTCCCCTGTTCTTCTTCAAAATAGTGCCATGGGATCTTTTACGTCCACCTGAGAGAGCAGACAGAGCTTCGGTTTAGTGTCAGAATAGGACAAGGGGAGACAGGCTCAAACTAGCAAAAAAATTAACTTTACGGCTGATATCAGGACATTCTTCAGACAGAGATCGATCAACAGTTGGAACAGACTCTCCAGTGCAGTAGTGGTTACAAAAAAAAACCTGGAATCATTTAAGAAACAATTAGAAGCTCCGATTGGGAAACCGTAGTTTGCTTTTGGTTGGATGAACTAAGATGGACTGAAAGATTTGTAATGATTTTGTGACTTTGTGAATTGGAAATGACAGGAGAACATTAGAAAAGGGAAAAATAAACAAAGCAAAATATATGGAGGAAAATATTTGATATGGCGATTGAGGTCACTGAAAAGGCAACCTGGTTTACTGCAGTATGTTTCACTGTAAAGCGATTTAACAGCATGTGAAAACATTACTCCAAAGAACAGAAACCCAATAGTTATAACATTAGACCACTGACCCTCAGCTCTGATGTTTGTTTCTTCTCTCAAGAGGAAACGCTGTAATTGTGAATGTGGGATATATTAAACCCACAGTAGAGAAAGCATTAACACCATCTAAACAAACATTAACACCATCTTTCAATCTAATGCCCTCAGTTGTTTTTAGAAGTCAATCTGAAAATTACCTATAATCAGAAAATAGACCCATTATTCCTTAGTAGTCAACATTCCACTTTAACTATACACAGTGCAAATGGTTCAAGTTATATATAGAACAGTCAGAGGCGAGCTTTGCAAAACAGGCAAGAAGAAGCCAGAGAGGCTGAATTTTAAACCATCAATAACACTTAATATTTGTTTTTGTACTTTCGTTACTATCGATGCAGAGTATCACAAAGTAGGAGAATGTGAACATATGCAACCACAGAATGTTTCGTTCTTTGCACAAATCTCCAGGTAAACCAAAGGATTGTCACTTGGTTACATTTTAATTTTGCGGCAAAAGAGAAGCTACAATATTTTTCAACGGGTTAAAGAGCTTTAATTTCATTAGCAATCCCCCCATCAACAAATCTAGTTAGATTTTCCCAGCATTTCAAAGTGATTAGCAATAAGCACTTCAGCAGATGATTCTAATTCCCAAAGGACTACAAGTAGTTTGAAACTAACATCCAATTTCCATGCTCAAATTGCAAGAAAATAGTTCTCGCATTTAATCGGACAGCATCATTTGTTGGTGCAGGGAATGGCACTTCTTTGATTAATACAGACATGGCACACCTGTCCATAACAATTTTCCACACTGACATTTCAATTATAGTTTAAGTGACAAAGACTTGCAAGCATTCCACTATCTAACCCTACTTCTGGTAAAGCCCATTGAGAGTTTGGTATTGAATAAATGAGGCCAATAGAAATAGCAGTGAACAGATGCTACTGTTGTTAAAGTGGATTTTCCAATGGCCACAGATGTGAAGACAGTTAAATTCGCAGGGACCATTATACAGTTGTAAATATGCAAAAGAATTCTATCATGAATACACTGCACATTAAAGTAAAACAATGTGTTCCAATCAAACACAGACAAAACTCACAGTAGGAGCTGACAAGAAAAACTGGAGTAAATTGTAATTAACATATTAATTTACAGGTGTATTACCCTCATTTCTCTTTTGAATAAAGTAATGAAAACACATTACACGGTAAGTCCACAAATAAATATAGAAAGAAGTGATTGATCTGATAAGCGATACTGCTGCTCCCACTTTTATAGCTTCCAACCCCATTATACCAATAACTGACAGTCTCTTCATAACTCACAAACGTTGATTGTAGACAACAACCTTCCTGTTGGCTTCCTCAGCACAGTTGTGCAACTGTCAGAATGAATTAAGCATCAGATGTAATGCTTTTTACCAAGCTAAAACATGTCAGTGTTTAGTAGGGTCCTCCTACACAAATGATTCGAGCTGCAGTTTCACTTCAATGTTATCCCCAAAGGAGACAGCTGTAAAAGTACAACAGAATTGTGCCTCAACAGCTGGTAGCATGTGCCCCATATGAAATGTAACTTGGTACTCAAAGAACATCAATATTATACTGCGAGCAATAAGGGGCTGAGTTTAACCCTACCAGACAGGCAGAAACCAAGTGGGTGGGCAGTGAAAGTTACTTACTCACTCGGAATTTGACCCTTTTGCACCATTTTGGATTTTAACCTGCAGCGTTCTTCAGGCGGATGAGGCTCCCGCCTAAAGCAGACGAGGCCTCATGAATTTATACAAATCAGGTTCCTACTACTTCAATGGGACCCGGATTACATTTTCACCTGTGCCTGAACGGGGAAGCCACCCAGCATTCCCACCAGGTTGAAGCTGGTCTGCAGACAGAAGAAGCCCTCAAGGTAAGTGTAAAACTTTCCTTTGTAGGGCCAGAGGAGCAGGAGTGCTTCTCCAAGCCCCACCAGGCAAGTCACAGCCTCCCCTGCCCTGGACTTCCCCTTTTCCTCCCATAAGAGCCACCCAAAATCCTTCCCCACTGCCTACCTGCGAGACAATGGCTGGCAATGCTGGACAGAGGCAGGCCACCCTTAAACTGCTCATGACTTATGGGAAGCCAATGGTGCTTGTTGCTGTGGGAGATTGCAAGTCTAGCAGCTGATTGCCAATGCAAGGTGAGTGACTGAACACCTGCTCTGTTGCCTTGGCATGACCCAGCAGGAGGGAGGAGGAGGTGGAAGAAGGAGGAGGAGGAAGAAGGAGGACTTACCTGGTGAACTCAGTCCCATGAGGAGAGCATGAGGAGCTAATCACCTCCCTCGATCCTGGCCTGCTCGTTGCACCTAGAAGAAGCACCAGGATTGGTGAAAGAAAGGCACATGTAGGCACCCAGGGAAACACAGTGTTAAGAAAGAGTACACACTGTAATTATTGTACTAAAATAGAAAGTGCATTGATTTTGCACTTTGTTATTCATGGGAGTAAGGGTCATACAGGAGGGCATGCATTTATTAGGTGCTTGTAAAGTCTGTGGGTTGTTTAGTTAATTAATACACAGACTCCAAGAGTAACTTAAAACAGGACTTTACTATTCGAAGGTCAGGGCGAATCTGCCCAATAACTCCTGGCACAACACTTATATACTGGTGTGGTCACCGTCGGTATTACCGTATACAGAAGCCAAACAAAGTAGTGCCACACCTAAAATAGTTCTCTTAAAGGTGAACGGTTACATACAATAGTTCTCTTAAAGGTAGATGGGTACATACACTACAATCCTCCCTTTTTAGCTTACAACATACTTATTCCCCATTAAACATAACATATAATCAACTTCATGTAAAACAATTCACAGATATAGTCTCTGCGGGAAACAGTTCACAGATTCAGTCTCTGCGGGAACAGTTCACAGATTCAGTCTCTGGTCTTGACTCGGTCCGAACAACATCTCTGTGGTGTAGCCGGTTCACATTTCTAGCGTGACTCATCCAATAGTCTTTCCCTTGGCTTAACAGCTTGAACTTCCGTCCTGCTGAACCAGCAGTGCTGACTTTTACAAACAGCTGGACTGCCTTGGTAATTTTTCCTACTTTCCAACTGATTTGGCCCCTTTCGTGGGCCCACGTGCATGATCTGATAGAAGTGATAATGATTTAGATGGTTATCGTCTTCTGCTTCGTCTTTTTCTTTTCTGCTTCTTGGAGACTCTCGGGGCTCCCTTATCCACTGCCAGCTGTAGCGCCACCATCTCCCTATGTTCCTTAGACTTTAAGTGCTTCATCCTGATTTCTGCACTTTGGGAGTTTTCATCACAAGCTGGGCAGACCAAGTCATCGTAATATTCCGTGTCACTCAACAGGTCATGGTAATATTCAGTGTCGTCCTGAGCTAGTCTAGCGAGAGGGCCTGCTACTTCTTCCGTACCCAACTGGACGTTAGCCGACTGTTGTTCCCTCCCTAGACATCTTTCCTGAAGAGACTTCTTCATGCGTTCATATTCATCCCGCTCTTCCTGGGTTTCCTGCAAATCCTTCACTAATGACCTCGTTTGTGATTTCAACACTTCCCCTTCCCTTGGGGATTGATTGATCAGGCTATTCAATCCTTCTACTGGAGCAGCTGTTTCAACATTCTGCTGTTCACATTGACGTGATTCAGCGTACTTTTGGCATCCCTGTAAAATCTGTGTTGCAACCTCAGCTATTTCCATAACTTTTGAGAGCTCCGAACTCCTTCCCTTTGAAGATTGAAGCTCGTGTTCAGATTGTTCCCACTGTAGAGTCTTGTCCTTCAGCATATGAAGGAGTTGGCTGACCATTAACTCTTCCACGGGAACACTGTGGGTCAGAGTCTTCTCCATTTCATCCACCTTTTCCTCCAATGCTTTCACCTTCTTTTCCTCTTGTACTTTGGCTTCCAGCGCTCGGAGAAGTTGCGCCTTGATGCTCTCTAGCTCATGTTCAGAGGCCATTCTTACAGTCTCTGTGTTTCTTACAGTTCCCTTTTCTTCCACTGAACGGATTCCCAGTTGAATCTGTTCTTCAAGTTGTTGAACCTCGGTCATTGCCGCCCCATATTTGTCTTGGGTTTCCTTTAATATTTTTATGAGTTCTTGTACATCTTGTCTTTCATGTTCTGCCATGTCTTTCACCTCTAATTTCTCATCTATGGATGGAACTTCTACCGATGAGTCTGTCTTGGCCTTGAGCTCATCAAGAATTTCCTGCAGCCTTTGGACTTCTTGCTCATGTTCAACCTTCAGTTGCTCATATGCTTCCACTGAAACTAGCTTTTCGGAGGTTGCCGAGTTAACCCCTTCCAGAATTGTAGCCTGGGCCTGTTCATACTGTTCTTTCAACTTCTCACACTCTGCTTGTAAGGAGTCGTAGAGAAGAACTGGAATAAAATCCTGGCTTCCTGAAGATTCCTCTTCATTTGCTTCTTCCTGCAAATATTCTAACTCCTGAACAGCATAAGGGAGATGTGATCGGTAATTGGTCACGATGGCTCTATGGTCGCTCTCTGCTTGAGCTAGCTGCTTCTGTTGTCTTTCCAGATTCTCCCATTCGGTGTCATAGAACTTTTTCATTGTTTTCATCTCTTGTACGAGACGGTAACTCAATTGTTCTAATTGTTGTCGTAATTTGAAATAAGTTTGAGTCCGAGCTCGGTGTTCTTCCGTCATGGATATGTCCGTAACTTGAACAGGCTCAGAATTTTCTGTCAAACTAGGTTGTCGTTGTTCGGTGGAGTTCTGCTCTGAAACTTTGTTCTTCTCTGGAGCATAAGCCTTTATGCATGCCTTCGTTTTTCCAACCTTCGTCGGCAAGTCCATTTCAGCCTTGTCTTTCATATTTGGGTTGGTCTTATCGTCATCCGTTTCAGAATCTGAGCTGATTGTCTGCACCGAGTCCTCACTCGGTATGGCTTTTAGATAGTGCCATTCCATGTCTATTTTCTTGATCCACTCCCGTCCTAGAAGTGGTGGTCCTCCCTCATTTAGTACGTATAAGTTCATTCTTGGGTGTTCTTTACCCCTATCTCTCACTTTGACTCTTATCTTTCCCATGGGGTATACTTTATGCCCCGTGTATGTCTGCAATACGAACTTGGTAACTCCTGGCACAACACTTATATACTGGTGTGGTCACCGTCGGTATTACCGTATACAGAAGCCAAACAAAGTAGTGCCACACCTAAAATAGTTCTCTTAAAGGTGAACGGTTACATACAATAGTTCTCTTAAAGGTAGACGGGTACATACACTACAGTGCTGCCTTATTCCCTCAGGTGATGATTATTGGCATTATGTTGGGGCAAAGAGGCCCATGTTGTGGAATGGGTAATGGATTAAGGGAATGTGAGGAAGCAGGAAGTGAGGCAGTGGTGTCAAAGAACAGAAGACTCAGTGATGAGATGTGCTATGATGCACCTTATAACTGAGGAGTTCTCTGAGTGCAGGTTATCTTGATGCTGTCTTCCATGTAGTTATGGATCCAATGAAAGTAGGACCCCCTCGTCTACCTGTCTACAAAACAAAAGCATGTCTTCAAAACCCTGATGGTCATCTCATTGACCAAGCCTTTAGAGTTATGCTCCTCATTGTAGTGGTCCGCTCCTGCTGTTTAGGCCATTCTTAGCGGGGTAATTTTCAATGCGATCAGGGTCTAACTTTGTCACCTAGAAGCCATCTGTTGACCTGATTTTTTTTCCCTGAAGAGGTCAGGAATTTCAACAGGTGAATGCATCGTGCTACATTCCAGCATATCTGGCATTGACTTTTAGGATCGCCTGTATGTTCATGCAATCATAGAATCATACAGCACAGAAAGAGGCCACTTGGCCCATTGTGCCTGTGTTGGCTCTTTGAAAGAGCTATCCAATTAGTCCCACAACCTGCTCTTTTCCTATAGCCCTGAAATTTTTGTATTGTCAGACAAAATATATACACTGAGGTAGTGGAAACCCTTGCTGTTGAGGTAGTTATTGAGGTTTTCTGTCAAAGCTCACAAAGCAATGTGTGTGCCACCGATTGCAGCCTGAACCAGCAACTTCATGAAATTAAATGGTTCTATCTCACTGCTGGCATGCTGTGATGCCAAAAAGTTAACAAATTTCCCAGCTCTCCTGAAAAGGGCATCAGTGACTTGAGGAATGAATGCTGTTGCTGCAGCCTGGTTGATACTACTGAGACCGCCTTTGGCTGCCTGAAATCAGCCTGTGCTATAAAAGTTGAAGTGATGCACCTTGGAAGAAAATTGAGGAGAGGCAATATAAACTAATTGGTACAATTTTAAAGGGGGTGTATGTACACAAATCTTTAAAGGTAGCAGGACAAAGCTGTTAAAAAATCTTAGAGATTTTAGCTTTATAAATTGAGGCATAGGGCTCAATTTTGTCAATGTGGAGCTTTTGGAGGCGGGACTCCCACTTTTTGGGTTGTAGTCCCACCTCCATCGACTTGTGGCCAACCCACGCTATTTTCCCTTGATTGACCTTGTTAAGCCCGCCCAGCGGGCTCAGCAGGCCAATTAAGGGACACCTAGTTACTGGTGACGTCAGCGATTGACATTTCATCTGTCAAGAGCTTTTGACAGATGAAAAATCAGCGTTTGACAGCTCTGTGAAGCTGTCAAACACGGACAATCTGTCTTCTAACTTGAGTCCTTCTACTCAGACTCAGTTAGAGAGCTCTCCAGACCAGAAAGCAGAGGCTGCAGCTTTTGACAGTTCAGCGGCCATTCTGCTTTCTGTGCCGGTGAGCTGAGGGACTCCCGAGAACTGAAGGAAGGAAGCCTGCAGGAGAAAGTAAAGGTAAGTAAAACTTATTAAAATACTATACACTTACCTCACACACTTACCTCTGCAAACATGCACCCATCACTCACCTGCACAACGGACATCTCGACCCCTCCAACCCATGCAGACCGATGGTCCGCCTCGCTAACTTGGCGTGGTTCGGCGCTGTCGGAACTAAAAATAGGAATTAGGCAAAAAACTGCCTGTTAACTAATTCCCTTCCTGCCTCGGAGAGGCAGCTCCCAGCACAGGTCGGGTACCCACCTCCTGTGACATTGGCGGGATGGGTTCCTGCCCCCCGATTCTGCAATTTTCCCACCACTCCCGCCTCCAAACCCGCCTCCTCGGGGCTTGGAAAATCGAGCCTATAGAGTACAAAACAGCAAAGAAGTGATGTTCAACTTCTATAAATCACTGGTTAGACCTCAGCTAGAGTGTCCAATTCTCGGCACCACAGTTTAGAAAGGGCGTCAAGGCCTTGGAAAAGGTGCGGAGGAGATTTATTAGCATGGTACCAGGGATGAAGGGTTTCAGTTATCTGGAGAGACTGGAGAAGCTGGGATTGTTCTCCTTAGAGCAGAAAAGGTTAAGGGGAGATTTAACGGAGGTGTTCAAAAATTATGAAGGGTTTTGATAGAGTAGATAGGGGGAAACTGCTTTCACTGGCAAGAGGGTCAGTAACCAAAGGACATAGATTTAAAATAATTGGCAAAAAAGTCAGGGGGGAGATGAGGAGAATTTTTTTTTACTCAGCGAGCTTTTATGATCTGGAATGCATTGCCCGAAAGTGTGGTGAAAGCAGACGCAGTAGTAACTTTCAAATGGGAATTGGACATATACTTGAAAAGGAAAAAATTGCAGGGCTATGGGCAAAGAGCAGGAGAGTGGGGCTAATTGGTAACTCTTTCAGAGAGCCAGCACAGGTACAATGGACTGAATCATCTCGCTCTGTGCTGTATGATTCTATGGTCTATGATCACCTTCATAGCCACAGAGAGAGCAGTGCAGGCAGATGAGCATGGCTGCAGGACCTCATGTGTTAAAGATTGTAATTTTTAAATTTACAGATGTTATCGCCTCTCACTCACACTGCTCCCCAACAATAGTTGCCATTATACACTTAGCTTGGGTAAATTCACATCAGAATACACCACTCAAACTAACTGTAACATCTGGATTGATATTTATCGCTTTCAGTAAATCATTTAAAAATTATTGACAGCCTGAAATAGCTCACATATTCACTGTAAGCTACCCCTGGTGAACCAGAAACCAGAAAACAAGAGGTGGATTTAGCTGAAATGTGACAACAGGGAACAAGCGTCTTTCAAAAGCCTTCCTTTTTATAGTTACAGTTCCAAGAGAGCTGCAGGGTGCATTCTGATCAAATGAAGCTTAAACCACAATAATGATGAATCATTCTTTGTACAATGAACAAATTACATTGCCTATTACATGCGGAGGGTTTCTGAGAAGCGACAATGACATCCATTACTCCACCATCAAGTGTCAGCCATGGTTTAGTGGGTAGCACTAAGCCTCTGAGTCGGAAGGTTGTGGGTTCTAAGTGCCACTCCAGAGACTTAAGCACAAAAATCTAGGCTGACAGCAGTACAGTGCTGAGGGAGTGCTGCACTGTCAGAGGTGACGTCTTTTGGATGAGATGTTAAACCGAGGCCCCCATCTGCTCTCTCAGGTGGACGTAAAAGATCCCATGGCACTATTTCGAAGAAGAGCAGGGGAGTTATCCCCGGTGTCCTGACCAATATTTATCTCTCAATCAACATAACAAAAACAAGTTATCTGGTTATTATCACATTGCTGTTTGTGGGAGCTTGCTGTGGAAAAATTGGTTGCCACGTTTCCTACATTACAACAGTGACTACACTTCAAAAAGTACTTCATTGGCTGTAAAGTGCTTTGGGACGTCCGGTGGTCGTGAAAGGCGCTATATAAATGCAAGTCTTACTTTTTTTACAATTTAAGATGGCCATGTTTGCTCTAAGGGCCACCTATCGCACTACTGCCAATAGGTGCCACTCCTCATATCGTGAGGTTGTGCGGCCTCAGGCCAACAGAGTGCCTAATGGATACAGGACTAAATAACATGACCCAGTTGCGTCTCAGATGCTTGTGCCCAATTTTGATGCAATTATAAGTACAGTGTCTGAGCAAAGTTTCATTGGCTCAGTGTGCATATAAACGACTCCTGCAAGGGAGGACTCTTTCCTTCACTTGGGGCCTGGCTCTCAACATATATTTCTGTTTTTGATGTATTTGTCCACGAGTCGTTGTTCCTCTGCTATATTCCTATTGTCAAACAAAGGAAGATAGAAAAACTTAGTAAAGTCTTCCTGACAACTTCTTAAAACTGTATTGCATTTGCCACCTGAACTAGTTTGCCCACCAAATGGTATTATCGTGCTGATCTGAGAAGAGCTATTTGTTTCCCTATGGGCATACCTCCATATTTTCAGGTTCTGGAAGAGGAAGAAGATCAAAAGAAACTTGGCAGACAGCTGCCGGTGCTTCTTCATTTCTCCATCAGGACCTGTCCTTATGTTGTAACCCGTGTGTACAGGATTCTAATAGACACCTGCATGTGGAGATGTCTAAGGCCCCAAAATTCCTGGTGAAAAGGGCAGAAGGCTTGCCATTGTAGGAGTGGGTGATGTAGGGTGCTATCAGGTGCCAAGTGTCAGCTGTGGCTCAGTGGTACCATTCTAGCCTCTGAGTCAGAAGGTTGTGGGTTCATAATCCCACTCCAGAGACTTGAGCATAAAAATCTAGGCTGACAGTTCAATGCAGTGCTGAGGGAATGCTGCTCTGCTGAAGGTGCCATCTTTCGAATAAGACGTTAAAACATAGAAACATAGAAACAGAGAAGATAGGAGCAGGAGTAGGCCATTCGGCCCCTCGAGTCTGCTCCGCCATTCAATGAGATCATGGCTGATCATCCAAATTCAGTACCCTGTTCCTGCCTTCTCTCCATATCCCTTGATCCCTTTAGCCTTAAGAAATATATCCAACTCCTTCTTGAATATATTTAATGAATTGGCCTCTACTGCCTTCTTTGGTAGAGAATTCCACAGGTTCACCACTCTCTGGGTGAAGAAATTCCTCCTCATCTCTGTCCTAAATGGCTTACCCCTTAACCTTAGACTGTGACCCCTGGTTCTGGACTCCCCAACCATCGTGAACATCCTTCCAGCATCTAGTCTGTCCAGTTCTGTTAGAATTTTATAAGTTTCGATGAGATCCCCTCTCATTCTTCTAAACTCCAGCGAGTACAAGCCCAATCGACCCAATCTCTCCTCATACATCATTCCTGCCATCCCAGGTATCAGCCTGGTGAATCTTCGCTGCACTCCTTCCATGGCAAGAACATCCTTCCTCAGATAAGACGACCAAAACTGCACACAATACTCAAGATGTGGTCTCACCAAGGCCCTGTACAACTGCAGCAAGACATCCTTGTTCCTGTACTCAAACCCTCTCGCTACGAAGGCTAACATACCATTTGCCTTCTTAATCGCCTGCTGCACCTGCATGCTTACTTTCAGCGACTGGTGCACAAGGACGCCCAGGTCACGTTGCACTTCCCCTTCTCCCAATCTATTGCCATTCAGATAATAATCTGCCTTCCTGTTTTTGCCACCAAAGTGGATAACCTCGCATTTATGCACGTTATATTCCATCTGCCATGCTTCTGCCCAATCACCCAACCTGTCCAAATCATACTGGAGTTTCTCGGCATCCTCCTCACAGCACACACGCCCACCCAGCTTTGTGTCATCTGCAAACTTGGAGATATTACATCTAGTTCCCTCGTCCAGATCATTAACATATATTGTTGAGATACCGCGGCAAACGTGGGAGTCGAGACAGAGCTATTGAAAACACAACTGCTTTATTCTGACCACATGGCAAACAGGAACTAGAAAAGCCCGCACATCCACTTAAATACTTCCCAGACAGGAAGTGCTCCCGGCAGCCTGTCCCTGCGGGAAACAAGTTGCTGGAGGAAAGGGCCCCCGGCTGGGGGCTTCTGCTTAGACTGTCTGTGCCGCCGTGAGCGGATTATGTCCAGTGGTGGCGTGTCACCACAATATTATGAATAGCTGGGGTCCAAGGACCGATCCCTGCGGTACCCCACTAGTCACTGCCTGCCGCTCGGAAAAAGAGCCGTTTCTTCCAACTCTTTGCTTTCTGTCTGCCAACCAGTTCTCCATCCAAGTCAATACCTTGCCCCCAATCCCATGTGCCTTAATTTTACATGCTAATCTCTTATGCGGGACCTTATTGAAAGCCTTTTGAAAGTCCAAATACACCACATCCACTGGTTCTCCCTTATCTATTTTACCAGTTACATCCTCAAAAAATTCCAGTAGATTAGTCAAGCCCTGTCTGCCCTCTCAGGTGGATGTAAAAGATTTTGAATATATATAATCTATATATATAAAGCGGTTTGTCTCTCTGTTTGTCTCTCTGTCTGTTTGTCTCTCTGTTTGTCTGTTTGTCTGTCTGTCTGTCTGCCTGTCCGCTATACACTCAAAAGTTATAGAGTGTACCTACATGCATGTTATATCAAAAGAAAGCTTATCATTAGGGGAGTCTAATAGGCATATTTACTTTTTGCTCAGACAAAAATTGTTCGGACAGTATACAAAAAAGTTTCAAAAAACCGCAACATTCCGCTCATTAGCGTTGAGTGACGTGATGGTTGACCAATCGTACAGGGGATTAACCTGATGGTTGACCAATCGGTGCATCATGGGGGCGTTTCATTGCGTGTGTGGGCGGGCCTAATCCTTCTGAGCTGAGGTGAGTGGCCGCCATCGTGAATCCTAACTATTGATTTATTTTTCCCACTTTCTGTGTGTTTATTTTTCCCACTTTCTGTGTGTACCCCGTTAGGTTCTTTCCTGCAGTTGTCTTCTTAGCTATGGGGTGCTTAAAAAGCTGAACTTTAATATTTAGGAATCTCTCTTTATTGTAGTGGATGCGCGGAACCGCGGCCTAGCAGCGCGGGAAGCCTGGGCCTCGAGTTCAGTGGATTCCCGGCGTGCCCGGAACCTGTCGAACCTGCTCAAGGCCATTCATTTCCGCAACCACGTCACCGTCTTCGCCTCGGCCAACGGCATCGGGGTGATGGCCGAGGCCGCCAAAAGCATCCAGGGGAACGCGTTCATCCAGGTGCCAAGGCCCGGGCCACGGGGCGGAAAGCCGACCAGGTCACCGTCTTCGCCTCGGCCAACAGCATCAGGGTGACGGCCGAGGCTGCCAAAAATGTCCAGGGGAACGCGTTCATCCAGGTGCCGAGGCCCGGGCCCCGGGGCGGAAAGAGGGATTGGAGCGGGGGATGAGGGCTCCGGGAGGGGAGAGGGTAAGAGGGAGGGGGGAGTGGGAGAAGAGGGAGGAGGGGGAGGGGGGAAGAGGGAGGAGGGGGAGGGGGGGAAGAGGGAGGAGGGGGAGGGGGGGAAGAGGGAGGAGGGGGAGGGGGTGAAGAGGGAGGAAGGGGAGGGGGAAGAGGGAGGAGGGGGAGGGGGAGGGGAGAGGAGAGGAGAGGGGAGGGGGGAGGGGGAGGAGGGGAGAGGAGAGGAGAGGGGGAGGGAGGAGAGGAGAGGAGGAGGGGGGAAGGGTGAGGAGGGGAGAGGAGAGGGGGAGGGAGGGAGAGGAGAGGGGGAGGGAGGGGGAGCAGGGGGGCAGGGAGGGAGAGGGGAGGGAGGGACAGAGAGTAAAGCAGGGAGAGACAGAGGGAGGGAGAGAGAGAATGTGAGGGAGGGAAAGAGTGAGGTGGTGGGAGAGGGAGGGAAAGCTCGCCTTCTTCCTTCCTTCCTTCCTTCGCAGGGGTCCATCGGGCCAGGCCTGAGGTGCTCCTTCCCCCCCCTCTCTCTCCAGGCTAATCCCGAACTAAATCCAGCAGTCTCTCTCTCTCTCTTCCCCCCGTCTCTTTCTCCCCCCAGTCTCTCTCTCTCTCTCTCTCTCTCCCCCCGTCTCTCTCTCTCTCCCCCCTCCAGTCTCTCTCTCTCTCTCTCCCCCCCCGTCTCTCTCTACTCCCCCCAGTCTCTCTCTACTCCCCCCAGTCTCTCTCTCTCTCTCTTCCAACAACAACATCCCCTCAAAAAACCCTTGGCACCGCCGGGCAGTCCAGCTAGTATTGTATATATAATAGCCTGGCAGCTGGCCACCTACCTGCTTTTTTGTCTCTGGGAATGGTGTGCAGATTGGGTGGAGGGGCTAATTAAAAGGGATAAAAATAACGAAGAAAACTTTTGCAACAGACCTTCTCTGGGAATTTTAAAGAAAAATTATGGCTGTAGGGTTATGATCTCAGTGCAGAATTATGGATAGCTCAGTAAGGTCAGAAGCAAACTATGTAAAACATAAATACATTAAGCAGTTAAAAATAAAACGATAGTGGATTATATCTTTCATTTGTTACATTTGGTTCATGGGCATGCATTTCATTGAAAAGACATACCTGCAGTGCCATTGTGATAGGTATTTTCATTGGTAAAGATGTCACACCGTGTGACATACAAAGCTGCTATTTTATAGGACCTCCTTGTCCTTCTCGACCTGTCTGCAGCCTTTGACACGATTGACCACCCCATCCTCCTCCAATGCCTCTCCAATGTGGTCAGGCTGGGTGGGACTGCACTCTCCTGGTTCCATTCTTATCTATCTAATCTTAGCCAGAGAATCACCTGTAATGGCTTCTCTTCCTGCTCCCGCATCGTTACCTCTGGTGTCCCCCAAGGATCCATTCTTGACCCCTCCTATTTCTCATCTACATACTGCCTCTCGTTGACATCACCCAAAAACACAGCGTCAGTTACCACATGTATGCTGACGACACCCAGCTCTACTTCACCACAACTTTTCTCGATCCCTCCACTGTCTCTAAATTGTCAGACTGCTTATCCGACATCCAGTACTGGATGAGCAGAAATTTACTCCAATTATACCTTGTTTTCGGTCCCCACCACAAACTCCGTTCCCCAGCCACTGACTCCATCCCTCTTCCTAACATCTGTCTGAGGCTGAGCCAGACTGTTCGCAACCTTGACCTTGAAATGAGCTTCCGACCACATATCTGCAGCATAACAAAGACTGCCTACTTCCACCTCCATAACATCGCCCGTCTCCACCCTTGCCTCAGCTCATCTGCTGCTGAAAACCTCATCCATGCCTTTGTTAACTCTAGACTTGACTATTCCAACGCACTCCTGGCTGGCCTCCCACGTTCTGCCCTATGTAAACTAGAGGTCATCCAAATCTCGGCTGTCCATGTCCTAACTTGCACCAAGTCCCGTTCACCCAGCACCTCTGTGATCGCTGACCTACATTGGCACCCAGTTAAGCAATGCCTCGATATTAAAATTCTCGTCCTTGTTTTCAAATCCCTCCATGGCCTCGCCCCTCCCTATAGAGTCATAGGGGGAAAAATTCAGTTGGTAGCACCACCTGTTAGTGCCTTAAGAGGGCGCTAAGTGGGACGCAAACCAACTAGCACCCGGGCGCGGCGATATCTGCGCCTCTCGCGAAATTGACCGGACATTTTCCAGCGGCACTAAACAATACCACCCGATCTCCTGCGCACGCAGATCTTGACGTCATTCGAGAGTGCAACGCCTTTGGGGCACCCCGGACCAGAAGTTCAGTGGCACCCCCCTCCTTTCCGCCTGGTGCTACCAATGACAGGTTGACTGGAACGCATCCCAGTTGCTGTGGAGCTGGGGGGGCGCTATTTATAGGGGGCCTCTTCCTGGCTTTTGTGTGGTAGCCATTTTTGCACCACTCATTCTAAGAGAGAGAGAGAGAGATTTGGAGAGAGACAAAGAGAGAAAGAAAGACTTCTGCATTGAGTCAACGCTGCCTGAGGTAGTTTTGGCTTCTGACCATAACTTTGCAGGTACTTTGCTTTTTGACCTTAATAACTTTGATTGCCCAGATACTATGGGGGCTGCAATGGATGGGAACGTCATCCTTCTCCATCACATTCAGAGGGAACAGAGACACAGAGAGAGAGTGGCAATCATGGCCAGAAGGAAGAGGGCCAACAGGCCTCGGTACAGGAGACCTTACCCTCCCAGGGTTTCTCGCCAACAGTTCTCCTACATGAATATGTCTGAGGAGCAGTGTTTGCGAAGGCTATGATTCAGCAAGGAGGTGGTCACTGAGCTCTGCCAGATCTGCAGCCTCAACCGAGGAGCAGGACGTCTCTGTCAGTGGCAGTGAAGATAATAGTGGTTCTCAACTTTTGTGCCACCGGCTCATTTCAATCAGCTACTGGGGACATCGCCAATATCTCCCAGTTTGCGGTGCATTGCTGCATCCATCAGGTAACAAATGCCCTCTTTAAAAGGAGACACCGCTCCGTTCGCCCAGCACCCCTGCTGAGCTACGATACAATGAGAGCCATCAAGCTACCAGGAACGTCATTGAGCACACAATCAGTGTGCTCAAGCAACGGTTCCGCTGTCTGGACCATTCTGGAGGAGCCCTGCAGTACTCGCCTGAGCGAGTCTCCCACTTCGTTGTTGTGTGCTGCATGCTGCATAACCTTGCAAACCTCAGGACCCAGCCAATGCCACCAGACATTGGAGCACCAGCAGAGGAGGAGGAGGAGGAGGAGGAAGATGAGGAGGATGATCATCAGCAGCACCAAGGTGGGAGGGAGGCACAAAGTGCAAGGGCCGTCCGTCAGCGGCTCATAGCAAGTCGCTTCTAGGCCCCCTCTGAGGGAATGGCTTCTGCCATTCAAACAACCTGAATGAAACCATCCCGCAACCCCTAAGCCGGTAGAGGCAACAATGAGTGCAAAGACCAAACATGTACATTTTGAATACAGCCACTTCTTTATTTCACAAACTCTGTGTGTCTCGTTTCCGTATGACAAAGTAATAGAAAGAAACACAGAAAACAGTAGTCATTCACACAACTGGCTCTCACAACCTGGAGACAATGTCCAAAACAGTAACAGAAATTTGACCACGTACCTCGACCTTCAATAAAACAATGAAAAACATTTTGTCACACCTCCTACTTTTTGCCCTTCGAGGGTGCTCTGCATCCCTTGCGAAATTCCCCCCTTCCCACCCTGCAGCCCCTCCATAATGGGACCCCAGTGGCTGGAGCAAGGCTGGGGGAAGGCTGCTGAGTGTCAGAAACTGAGACTGCAGGTGTCCTTGAGGGACTGCCTGGACCAGCTCTGGGCCTGGAGGGCCCGGCTGCTGACTGCACCAACTCTGCATGGGCGGCAGCAGTCTGTCCTACAGCTGGTGGCAACTGCAGTGGAGAAGTGCCAGTGGTGGCAGCAGAAATGCTGTCATCTTGAAAGAGGACAGCAACTCCCTGCTCGACCGACACACTGGCACTCCCACAGGGCAGCACTTTAGCATCCAGAGCAATCTGACAGAGCACAGATTGCTGGCCTACTGCGGCACGGTAAGAGCCCTGGGGAAATCTGCCCGATCCAGCGAGGGTGGCAGCAGTCAGTGCTCACGTGGCCTCAATCTGCATCTGTATGAGACCAGCCACTGACTGCATTGCAGCACTTAGCATTTGCGTGGCAGCCGCCTGTGCTCCAGCGAAGTGCTCCACACTCCTTGCCAGTGATTCAATGGATTCGGTCATCCTTGCCACTGCAGCCATGAGCTCAGTGTGCCTTTGCTCCGCCTGGGCGCTCATTTCAGCGAGGACCCGCTCCTCGTTCTGCGTCCAGTGCAGCAGGAGTCGAGGCCATACTCTCCCTCCGGGGAGAAGGCCCCCGAGCTTCCCTACCCCCCTCGCGTTGCTGCAGCCCGCTGGGTCCTGGAGCTTCACCCTCATCAGACCATTCCCCCCTGCTCCCCTCCAGGGAAGGCGTGTCCCCAGTATGGGCATGGGCTGCCTCGGTAGAGGGTGGCGCTGATGGTCCGGCTTCCTCTTCCTCCTCGCCCTCAGCTTCACTCTCACTGGCAGCTTGAGGGCCCTTCTCCTCACCTGGTGAATCACCATTTGAAAGCAGGGAGGTACAAGAGTGGCTTTAGCGTGAGGACAGGGTGGCAGGAAGGGAGGCATGAGTGCAGCGATTTAGTGATTTGGATTGAAAGTGTCAAAGGCTGCTGTTGTGAGGAACAAGTGGAAGGAGAGAGGACAAAAAGGTGATGACCTTACCATTGCTGTCCAGAATGGGGTCGGCGTCTCCAGTGGCGACGGGACCAGTCACCCGGCTTGCCACAATCCTGTGGACGCGCTGCTCAAGATCGCTGAGGGCTTGAAGGTGAGGCCACCCTCCACCGGTCCATTGCTGCTGTCTCCTATTATGAGACAGCTTGGCCTGCAAGAAAAAGGACGGCGTCTGAGTAAATATGCAGCCATGACCTTGCCTGAAATGCCTCCCATGGTTGAATAGCCCTTACTGTATGCAGCCATGATCTTGCCTGAAATGCCTCCCATGGTTGAATAGCCCTTACTGTATGCAATGTGTGGAATGTGCATGTGTGTTTGATGAAAGGGCCATAGGTGTTGGATGAGTGTTGGGCATTGGGGCTTTCAAGACCCTCTGGCCATAAAGTGAGGTTGAGATGGAGGGATGAAGAGGTTTTGAAAAAAAGGCACTCACCCTGACGACCCGAGTGAGGTCGTTGAACTTTTTCCTACATTGCACATGGGTCCTAGGCACCATGCTGCTTGAGGACACTCTCTGAGCCACCTCCCTCCACGCTCTTCTGTACTCGCATGGCAAAGGCCTCCTGCCAATCTCTGGGTACAGAATGGATCTTCTGCGCTCCACCCCGTGAACCAGAGCCTCCAAAGCCCGCTCACAGAACCGCTGTGCTCGCTCCCTGGCCCTTTCCATAGTGTCTGGCCGCTAGATTTAGCCACAGGTCTGCCCAGGCCGAGATTCAAGGCTCCAGGGAGTAGGGTGTGGCTGCAGAGCAAGATCAACCCTCCCCTTTAAGAACTGACCGGCGCCAGTGTGTCTGTGTTCAATCGCTAACTGGCAGTACCTGCGCTGCGCCCGCCCTCTGAGGTAGCGCCTCGCTCCTTGGCCTTAGCGGCTTAAGAGAGTTGTGTAGCACCTGATTTAGCGCTCCAATCACCTCCAGGGGCAATAAAAGCCAAGTTTGCTGTCGGAGGCGATAATTAGCGCCAGGCGCTAAACTTTGCGCACGGCCGATAATGGCGCCCCAAACGGGGCGATACTGAATTTTTCCCCCATACAGTTATAGATTTATACAGCACAGAAAGAGGCCCTTCGGCCCATTGTGTCTGCACCGGCCATTAAGCCCTGTCTATTCTAATCCCATTTTCCAACAATTGGTCCATAGCCTTGTATGCTATGGCGTTTCAAGTGCTCATCTAAATGCTTCTTGAATGTTGTGAGGGTTCCTGCCTCTACCACCCTTTCAGGCAGTGAGTTCCAGATTCCAACCACCCTCTGGGTGAAAATGTTTTTCCTCAAATCCCCTCTAAACCTCCTGCCCCTTATCTTAAAACTATGCCCTCTGGTTATTGACCCCTCTACTAAGGGGAAAATTTCCTTTCTATCTACCCTATCTATGCCCCTCATAATTTTGTACACCTCAATCAGGTCCCCCCTCAGACTTCTCTGCTCTAAGGAAAACAACCCCAGCCTGTCCAGTCTCTCTTCATAGCTGAAGCGCTCCAGCCCAGGTAACATCCTGGTGAATCTCCTCTGCACCCTCTCCAATGTAATTACATCCTTCCTATAGTGTGGCGACCAGAACTACACACAGTATTCCAGCTGTGGCCTAACTAGCGTTTTATACAGCACCAGCATAACCTCCCTGCTCTTATATTCTATACCTCGGCTAATGAAGGCAAGTATCCCATATGCCTTTTTAACCACCTTATCTACCTGTCCTGCTGCCTTCAGGGATCTACGTATATGCACACCAAGGTCCCTCTGATCCTCTGTCCTTCCTAGGGTCCTACCATTCATTGTGTATTCCCTTGCCTTGTTAGTCTTCCCAAAATGCATCACCTCACACTTTTCAGGGTTAAATTCCATTTGTCACTGTTCTGCCCATCTAGCCAACCCATCTATATCGTCCTGTAGCCCGAGGCTTCCCTCCTTGCTATTTACCATTCCACCAATTTTCATGTCATCTGTGAACTTACTGATCATACCTCCTACATTCATATCTAAATCATTAATGTACACGACAAACAGCAAAGGACCCAGCACCGATCCCTGCAGATCCTTGCCCCGTTCAGAAGTCAAGATCGACCCCTGTAAGAGGAGTGAAGAAAAGAATTAAGACTAGAGAAGAAACAGAAAATAGAGAACTAGAAGCAGGAAAGGAGAGACAGAGAAAAATACTACGCAAGGGCAAGAGAAACAAGGAAGAAAGTGACTATATTCCCTGACTTACAACTTATAATGTCATGGGTCATCAATTAGCAAACAAATATACATTGGTACAGCAACTTAAATAGAATAGTATAAAGATACAGAGACTAGCCACCCAACTGACAGACTGGAGTGGCGTATCTTTCGTATTCATTAAATGTCTTTCAGTCAAGAATCAGATAGAAATTGTAATTCATGGAAGGTTATACCACAAGCACTATTCCAGTACCTGTACAGTATGATGAGTACACGAGTCATACTCTGCACAGCAACAACCTACATTTATGTAATGTTCCACATGCACAAAAGACATCTATATTTTATTGAATGATTGACAAAAAGTGTGGAGGAAGAGAAGGCAAAAGAGGTGGAGGTGAAAGCATTAACAAAGACAAAAGTCTTTAAGAGGTTTTTGGAAGCGGGGAAAGAAATATGGTAGTGTATATGGTAGTGTAATGGTAATGTCGTGAACTCGCAATCCAGAGGTTGTGAGCTTAAATCCCACCATGGCAAGCTGTGAAATTGAATTAAATAAATCTGGTAACCTCTGAGCTAGCACCAGAAAAAATAACCAAGAAAGCTGCTAGGTTGTCATCAAAGCTATTCACTCGTGTCCTTCAGGGAAGGTGAGCTACCACCTGGACTGACCTACACCTGATTCTAGTCCAAATTGCATGGTTGATACTTACTGCCTTCTGAAGAGGCCTAGCAGCTCACTTAGTTTACAAAAACTCACTAGCAGTTCACAAAGGCAGCCCAGCACCAACATTCCATGGCAAGTTGGGATAGGCAATACATATGGGCATGACATTGTCACCCTCATCCTGAGAACAAAGAAATAAAAAAGGTTGGTAGATGGGGATGTTGAAGGAGGGAGTCCTAAAGGGTGGGGCATAATAGCCGAAGGATTTGTCACCAATGGTGGCATGAGGGAGCTGGGAACAAGGAATAAGCCAGTGTTGGAGGAGCAGAGTGTGCACGCAGAGATAGAAGGAGATCACTGATATATGGTGTGGTGAAGCCCTCAAACAATTTGAGGACACGCGCAAGCATTGAGGCACCGAAAGACAGTGGAGTTGGGTGCAAATGGGGGTTGATAGGTTTGCAGGCTTCTGTACGGCTGAAGATGCAGCCTGCAGGTTCTGGAAAAGCTGTTGTTTGTGATTGTTGGAAAGGGAAAGACTAACAAAGACAGCATGATAGAAATCAAGTCTAAGGATTTCTACTCCTTTCTCAATTACAGTTTAATGTTGGAAAGGAATGGAGAGCATCGGTTCCTTCAAAACACTCAAATTTAAGTTTAAAAAGTTCCCAGGCCATCCAATGGATTGACATTGGGCCAGAGTTATGCTGCAGCCAAAGTTTCCGAGAGTTGATCTCAAACCTCTTGGTTTAATGTGTTCTTAAATCAGACACAGACCAGACACCCAAGTTATACACTGTTGTTTTTGCATTGATTGGCATCCAAAGCCACAACTCAAAAGGACGAGTACCTCACCATGAAATAAGCAACAATGGAGATACAATAGAATGTGACTGACAACAGGCTTGAAAAATGAGACTGCCCTCCTTATTCAAACTAAACATTAAATGCCAAGATATAAGAAGTTT
Source organism: Somniosus microcephalus (assembly GCF_052327205.1). NCBI lineage: Eukaryota > Metazoa > Chordata > Chondrichthyes > Squaliformes > Somniosidae > Somniosus > Somniosus microcephalus. The sequence goes on from NC_140993.1 coordinate 73,898,026, forward strand.
ATCCATATTGGCATGCAATTAAACTGTTAAAAAAGTATTAAAATATTTTATTTTTTCCACCCTCAGGTAATGGTATGAATAAGACTAGCTTTATTAATTCAGTTGATAATTAGGTGCCAGCTTTTGAAATATGAGGTGAGTGAAACAGTGCTACCTGGAGTTACTGATCTGAGTGGGGCACTTTGGAGAGGTGTTCAGCAGATGGAAGATGTTTCAAAAATGACAATAATTATATATATATAAATAAATAAATTCCTTTCAACTGGATCAATTGTGCAGGTGAGGGGTATAAAGATCATAACATAAGAATATAAGAAATAGGAGCAGGAGTAGGCCATTTGGCCCTTTGAGCCTGCTCCGCCATTCAGTAAGATCATAGCTGATCTTCTGCCTCATCTCCACTTTCCTGATCTATCCCCATATCCCTTGATTCCCTTAATATTCAAAAATCTATCGATCTCTGTCTTGAATATACTCAATGACTGAGCCTCCCCAGCCCTCTGGGATAGAGAATTCCAAAGATTCACCAGCCTCTGAGTGAAGAAATTTCTCCTCATCTCTGTCCTAAATGGCCGACCCCTTATTCTGAGACTGTAACCCCTGGTTCAAGACTCCCCAGCCAGGGGAAACATACCCCCTGCATCTACCTTGTCAAGACCTGTAAGAATTTTGTATATTTCAATGTGATCACCTCTCATTCTTTTAAACTATAGAGAATATAGGCCTAGTCTACTCAATCTCTCCTCATAGAACAATCCCCCCATCCCAGGAACCAGTCTGGTGAACTTTCATTGCACTCCCTCCATGGCAAGTATATCCTTCCTTAGGTAAGGAGACCAAAACTGTACAGAATACTCCAGGTGTGGTCTCACCAGGGCCCTATATAATTGCAGTAAGACATCTTGGCCTAGAAATTCGGTTGGCTTTGCGCCCAGTTTTCGCCCAAAGAGGGCTTTTGCGCCAATAGAGGAGTTCGCGCTGATATTCAGCGCTGCGGTAATGGCGGCGGTAGCCGGTAGCGCTGCGCCGGCACCGATGACGTCATCGGTGTGCGCAGTGCCCCGGTTCCGCCCCGATGCCGGCCCGAATCCCATATTCAGTTGCCGCCGCCTCCTCCATGGCGGCCGCTACTTACATCCGGAGACCAGGGCCTTACTGCAGCCTTAGTGGGGCGCATAAAGGTGGAGGTGCGGCCGGCCGCTTTTTCGGCGGCCGCCTGCCCGCACCTCCTTCCCCGGCCTCCTCCACCACCACCCCCGCGGCATTGCCGGCTGCTTTCCGCGAGCCCGGCACTTCTCCATGGTGCCGAGCTCATTTGCCAGCACAATCCAGCGGCGATCTCCCCGTTGCAGGCACCTCCACCTTAAGAGAAGGAGGAGGCCTGCAGTACCGCAGCCTGCCGCACCGCATCGGGTGGCGCAGCGGCGCCTACAGCGCTGAAATTCAGTTTCAGCGCCCCAAGCGGGGGCGGGCACACCCTGCAATAGCACCCGGTTCCGACTTGGGGCGCAAAAACCGAATATCTGACGGGCGCAACTGGCTCCGCGCTCAGCGCTAACTTTTGGGCGCAAACCAGCTGGCGGGCCCAAACTGAATTTCTAGGCCCTTTACTCTTATACTCAAATTCTCTTGTAATAAAGGCCAACATACCAGTTGCTTTCCTAATTGCTTTCTGTACCTGCATGTTAACTTTCAGTGATTTGTGTACAAGGACACCCAGGTCCTTCTGAACACCAACATTTCCCAATCTCGCACATTTAAAAAATACTCTGCTTTTCTATTTTTCCTACCAAAGTGGATAACTTCATATTTCTCCACATTATATACCATTTGCCATGTTCTTGCCCACTCACTTAGCCTGTCTATATCCCCTTGAAGCCTCCTTGCATCCTCCTCACAACTTACATTCCCACCCAGCTTTGTATCATCAGCAAACGTGGATCTATTACATTTGGTCCCCTCATCCAAATCATTGATGTAGATTGTGAATAGCTGAGGCCCAAGCACTGATCCTTGCGGTACCCCACTAATTACAGCCTGCCAACCTGAAAATTACCTGTTTATTCATACTCTCTGTTTTCTGTCCGTTAACCAATCCTCAATCCATGCTAGTATATTACCCCCCACTCCCATGAGTCCTAATTTTGTTTAATAACCTTTTGTGTCGCACCTTATCGAATGCCTTACAAAAATCCAAATACCCCACATCCACTCATTCCCCCTTATCTATTCTGTTAGTTACAACCTCAAAAAACTCTAACAGATTTGTCAAACACGATTTCCCTTTCATAAATCTGTGTTGACTCTGCCCAATCCTATTATTATTTTCTAAGTGCCCTGTTACCACGTCCTTAATAATAGATTCTCGCATTTTCCCGACTACTGATGTCAGGCTAACTGGTCAGTAGTTCCCCATTTTCTCTCTCCCTCCTTTCCTAAATAGTGGGGTTACATTTGCCACCTTCCAATCCACGGGAACCATCCAGAATCTATGGAATTTTGGAAAATGGCAACCAGAAGTGAAAATAACTTCTATTTTATATTAAAATAACAACAGAAAACACTGGAAAAACTCAGCAGGCCAGGCAGCATCCGTGGAGAGAGAAACAGAGTTAACGTTTCAGGTTGAAGACCTTTTGTCAGAACTGGAAAAAAGCAGGAAAAGGTACAGATTTTACTTGCTTTAAAATCTGTTCCTTTTCCTGCCTTTTTCCAGTTCTGACGAAAGGTCTTCGACCTGAAACATTGGGCAGGATTTTCAATCAGGAGTCGGGTTGGAGGCGGGACTACAACTTTTGGGGTTGTAGTCCCGCCTCCATCGAGATGCAGCCAATCCACGCGATTTTAACTTGATTGACCTTGTTGAGCCCGCCCAGCAGGCCAATTAAGGGCCACCCGGCAATAGGTGACGTCACAGACTGAAATTTCATCTGTCAAGAGGTTTTGACAGATGAAATATCAGTGTTTGAAAGCTGCTTGAAGCTGTCAAACACTGACAGTCTTACTTCTAACCTGAGTCCTTCTCCACAGACTCAGTTAGAAATCTCTCCTGCACAGTAAGCTGAAGGCTGTCACTTTTGACAGTTCGCAGCCATTCTGCTTTCTGTGCCGGTGAGATGAGGGACTCTCGGGACCTAAAGGAAGGAAGGCTGAAAAGGTAAGAAAAGGTCATTTAAACTTCTTTAATCACTTTAGACACACCAAACACACTTACCTTTGCACTCATGCACACATCACTCACCTGAACACCGACATCTCGACCCCTCCAAGTCCTTCAACCCGATGGCCCGCCTCCTCTAACTTGGCGTGGTTTGGAGCCGTCGGGAATCCCACACTTCAACCTTAAAAATAGGGATTAGGCTAAAAACTGCCTGTTAACTACCTGTTAACAGGCAGTTAATTGGCACTAATCCCTTCCCGGCTTGGGTAGGCGGGTCCCAGTGCGGGACGGGTACCTGCCTCCTTTGAAACTGACATGGAGGCAGGTTTGGGTGCAGGACGGGGTCGGGACCCCTGATTTCGGGATTGTAACCCCCCCACACGCCTCCAATCCCGACTCCACGGCCCAATGAAAATCCTGCCCGTTAACTCTGTTTCTCTCTCCACAGATGCTGCCTGGCCTGCTGAGTTTTTCCAACGTTTTCTGTTGTTATTTCAGATTTCCAGCATCCGCAGTATTTTGCTATTCTATTTTATATTGCTGCCTCAAAATACCTCATCATAATAGGGTGTGTTTCAAACTCAGGATGTGGATAAATATTTTAAAAATTGAAAGATTTAAAGAGGTGTGAAGAAAGTGGGAACAAGTGAATAGCTTTTTCAAAGCACTGGCATGATGGGCCTAATGGCCTCCTTCTGTGCTCTAACATTCTATGATTCAAACCAACCTTCACAATCAGCAAGTAGAAAGTTTTATCCAATTGATACATAGCTCTTAGCACAAATCTATTTTTTGCAAAAAAAAAGAAAATCTCTTGACAAATTTATTCAAGGCATTTACAACTCTGACAGGTGATAGCTGTTTTCTGTAAGTGAATAGTTTAGTCAGTGATAGCTTTGCGACAGTTTAGTCAGTGATAGCTTTGCGACGGGTCCCTTTTGGATCTAGTCATCTAGACAAGAATACCAGAGCTCTGCAAAATTCACATGTCATTAGCAAATCTGCATCCAGCAGGTTGGCACTGCAGTTTGCTTTGTAGATCCTCATCCATAAAACAAGGGAAATCTGCAGCTAAGCACTCTGCTTGCTGCTCCAGTCAGGCACCATACCAGGGAAAATTAATGACATCTAATGTACCAGTGGCTGCTCGTCAAGGGAAGCAAATGAGAGATTCCATTGTGGCTTCACTGCTGAGCTGAGTGAAGACTTTCACACAATGCCAAATCAGAGATTTTATTGTCACAAGCCCTGACACTAAAAATATGCTAAATTACCATATGTCCTTTACATTGTTTGAGTAATCGGTGTCTGAGAGCAACAACAGAACAATAATCAGGTATCAGCTGGCTCTCTCCATAGCTAGAGTGAAAATAAAATGTCAAAGCACTGAGAGAAAGAGCTGGGAGCAGAGATTGTCATTTCACTAATGTGGAAGGAAAGTTACAAGCAAATTGCAGATAGTTATTTTTAGCTACACCCACATTAGGGAAAATGTTCTGATTTCATGCTCCCTGGCAGGGAGCTTTGCTTGCCGAGAATGTACATCAGAAATTGTAGCATGCACTGCATACAATTTTCCAACCATTTAAAATAATGGTCAGAAAATCGTGCACGCTTGAATTTCCAACCTGCGTTCTCTGTGGGCAAGGCTCCCCACCAGAAGCACAAAATCTGAAAAGTACCCCACATTATGCCATTATCTCTAACTGCTTCGCTTCATTAAATTTTAAACCAATCCTGCTCGTTGAAATGAAATATTATTTTTCTTTTGCCAGTACCACAGCAGTGTAACAATCTGTAATGTGAAACAGTAGGACTTGGGCTCGTTCAAGCATCTTACACATAACAAAGACCAGGAATTCGGTATCACCCCGCTTGGGGTGCAATTATCGGCCGGGCGCAAAGTTTAGCGCCTGGTGCTAATTATCGTCTCCAACTGCAAACTTGGCTTCTATCGCCCCTGGAGGTGATTGGAGCGCTAAATCAGGCACTACACACCTCTCTTAAGGCGCTAACGCCAAGGAGCGAGGTGCTACCTCAGAGCACTGGCGAAGCTCATGTGATGTCAGTCAGCAGTGGAACACAGACACATTAGTGCCAGGCAGTTCTAAAAGGGGAGGGTCGATCTTGCTCTCCATCCACACCCTGCTCATTGCAGCCTTGAATCTCAGCCTGGAGAGACCTGTACATAAAATCTGCTGGAAAGAACAATGGAGAGACCCAGGGAAAGAGCTCAGAGCACAGCCCCCATAATCTCTTCTAAATTGATGCAAGGAAGGTCAAATCAAAATGAACCTGCAAAGTGCTGCTCAATACCCAAAACTCCTTCACACAGCGTTGAATCTCTCCAGAAGTCTCTCTCCCTCTCTCAGAATGCGTGGTGCAGAAATGTCACCGACAAAAAAAGGCAGGAGCTGGCTGCTTTTAAATAGCGCTCCCCCAGTCCCTTCCCGACTGCAAAACGCTCCCCTCAACCTGTCATTGCTAGCGGCAGGCGGTAAGGCAGGGGGCGCCACTCAATATCCATTCTGGGGCGCTACCAGGGTGTTGCACGCTCAACTGATATCACGATCTGCGGGCACAGGAGATCACGGTGGTAGTGTTTAGCGCTGCTGCAAAATGTCTGGTCAATTTCGCGAGCAGCGCAAACATTGCCGTTCCTGGGGGCTAGTTGCTTTGCGCCCCATTAGTGCCCTCTTAGGGCGCTAACAGGAGGCACAAAGTAACCAAACTCCCCCCCCCCAGATCTTAATCTTGGTATGTGGTGGTTTAGTGCTTTCATATAGGGAGGGAATAACAGTGGGTGGGGGGGGTGGGTGGCAGGGTAAGGAGGGGGAGAGACTCAGGACAGCAGTTCTTGCTCACTTCTTTATAACTGGAACAAACATATCACAGACTTGGTATCAGGAAAGACATCTGCTCACTATCCTGATTGTGAGAATTTAACTGTTTGGGCCGCTCTCTCCCACTGTTTTTATCTGGTGGGAAAGGCACAACGGCTTCCTGCTCAGGCAATCATGTTAAAATTGCAGTCAGGTCCCAATGACATCATTAGGATGAGACATGTATATGTAAAGAAGGACCCCACCGGCTTTGTACGGTTATCCTTGCCGCCTGCTCAGTGAAGCACATTAAAATTCTGTATGGTTGTGTAGGGGGTGGTGTGGGGTGGCACGTACGCCCAGTCAGTTATGCCTCTGACTGTTTATGAGCGGTGTGAATCGCTCCCACGCCCCTGGGTTCTGGACACGGGACTTAGGTACAGGCGGCGATACAGAAAAGACTCGAGTAGACAGGTGGTTTGGATGTGAGAAAACCAAGATTTTATTGAAATAGAAATTTACACTCTTATGAAAAAGTTACCAGTATAAAATTACAGGCAAATACAAAATAACTACACTTATACAGGGAATGGGGAACACACGGCACATCGAGGGAAAACGACTATCTTAACAATCCCCTTATCCTTATCCCACCCCCTATACCTAACTAGATTAAGCTATGAGGGGCCAGAATTCATGCTCACCAATCACAGATCTGCTGAATTCAAACAGCGGTGGGGCTTGGGGTTCGCTCTTTATGCTCTCCGGGGCCTGCTGTCATCACGTGGTCTCGGGGTGCTGCAAGGGCGTCGTCCAGGTACAAGTACCCCAAAGTTAAAGTCTCTGCTTGGGTACTTTACCTCGCAGGGATGATGGTTCCTCTTCCTCGGCCGGCAGTTGGAGTTTGCATGAAGATAGTCGAAGGTGAGCTGGATTGAAGGCCCAATTATTCAAAAAGTTTCTTCAATCGTCTTCCCAATTCGTCTTCCTCAGCACCTCGCCTCGTCTCGTCCCGCCTCGCCTGGTGCAATGCCGAGCATGCCTGATGAGATGGGAAGGGCACGGGCAGTGGCCAGGCGGTAAGCACGGGACGGGGGAAGAGCAGCAGCCACGAGGGCGAGGGGCCGGAGCAGGAGCCAAGAGCAAGGGGCAGAGAGCAGAGAGAGAGAGTCGGTTGCCAGTGGGCTTACAATTATACCCCTTCGGATGGCCCCTATCTGCGTGCCAAATCAGGTTAGTTAATTGTCCCAATCTTGGCGGGCTAGTTTAAATAATTGTAGCAATCTAAACTAACTGTTTTTAGATGGCCAGTAATCGCACCTACTGGCCCGATTCCTGAGTTGTTTTGTTATTGATACATCCTAATCGGCCTGCCCAGCTTCGATGGCTTCCCTAAGCTGTTTCCGATTATTTATGCAAACAACTTGATGGCCTTAAGTATAGGTCTCACTGGTTTTTGATCTGTCTCCGATTTGACTTAATGCATAATTCAAAGTCCTGTCTGCTTTCAAAATACAAAAGTCTCTCTTCACAGAAACTGCAGCTTGGGTTTCGATTTCCCAAAAGCTGCTTGTGCCACAGAGTCCAAGCTTTTTAAATCTTGCAGGCTTTTGGCCACGAGGTGCGGATGCCATCTTTTTGTATTCTTTTCATGCAGGGTCCCTTTTATTACTAATAACCTTTGGGGAAATGTAGAAATTTTGCGAATCTTACAGTTGGCCCCTGGCAGCTCCAGAGCAGGTAAGTAACCTGGGCAATTTTAATTACCTACCTACCTTCCTGGTTTCTGCTGGGTAGGTGGGTTAAAATTGCCCCCTGTACAGTTTATTCAAACATTTACATATTATTAGAAATCTCACCTTTGCACATACCGCCTGACTACAAACCCTTACTTCCTGTTGTCGATGTTTTAGTTACATTTTTGTGTCAATATTTTCTCTTATGTATTCTGTTGTCCACATTTATAATGGTAATCACTTATGAAAACTTGTCACGCTGTCATTATACCCTCCAGCCAGTGGTAGTGCTGCACTGCCTTAGTTTTGATTCTCTTAAGCTCCTTGGTTTGCACTGCAGAGAAACTCCTATCCGCTGACCAACTCTATATTTCACTGCTGCCTAAATTGCTATTTATGATAAATAATTAGATAAATTAATCTATATATATAAAAGGATACATCTGTCTGTCTGTCATTCCGTCTGTCTGTCTGTCTGTATTGAATAAACTCGAAAGTTATAGAGCATACCTACACGTGTGTTACATCGAAAGAAAGCTGACGATTCCAGAACCATCCTAAGTGTATTTACGTTTCGGCCGGACAAAAATTGCACCCACGGTATCCAAAAAACGTTCAACATTCCGTTCATTATCCGCTCATTAGCATCGAGTGACGTCGAGGTCGACCAATCGTACGGCGGGTTCCTGGCGCGTGCAGGCGGGCCCTCCTACGGTCGAGTGATGGGACGATTGACCAATCCTACACTTCGGTGACCTGACGGTCCACCAATCGGTGCGTGTGTGGGCGGACCTTATCGTTCTGAACCGAGGTGAGTCGCCGCCATCTTGATTCCAAACTTTTCATTTCTTTTTCCCGCTTTCTGCGTCTTTAAAAAAAAAGTTCCTTTTAAAACAGAAATTCTTTTTTAAAAAAGTTAATTACTTTCAGAAATTGTTTTAAAAAAAAGTTAATTACTTTCTAAATCTTTTATCTAATCTCATTAATTTTCCTACCTTTCCCCGTTTTTACAGGTAGGCCTCTAAGCCTGGGCGTCTGTTGCCAGCCATGCTGGACCCTAGGCAATTGTTTTGTGGCAAGCTCCTCCCACCCCTCACCCCCCCCTTCGGTCTCCCCCATCACGTGATGGTTGACCAATCCTATGGCGTGTGTGGACGGGGCCTGATGCTTAATAAGACAGAATAAATAAAAGTTACTTTAGTCTTCGCGAGCACTGGAGTGACTGCAGCAACTATTGCAACGTAAGTGAAGAGATAGAGAATAAATAATTCAGTTTTTATATCTTCTAACTTTATATCTTCTTTCCTTAAAAAACTTTCGGTTTTCAAAAGGCGAAAGCTTTTTAAGGAAAGAAGATATAAAGTTAGAAGATATACAAAAACCGAAAGTTTTTCACTAAAGAAGATATAAAGTTAGAAGATATACAAAAGCCGAAAGTTTTTAAGGAAAGAACATATAAAGTTAGAAGATTTCCGATTTTGTACTTTGCAGCTACTTTTTTTAAAAGTAAAGAAATTTTGCAGTTTTTATTAAGAAAATTTTTTTTTCCGTGCTTCCAACCGACATGAGAAAATGGCCGCCGGCTTCTTCACGCACCTTCAAGGCTGGCCGCACCCGCCCCGAAGGCTGGCAGACAGCTTTTTTTTCTTTCTGCCCCCACCCCCTATCCCCTCTCCTCGGTCCCCCACCGTCTCAAGGGTTAACCCGGCAACCGGCTCTGGAGATCGGGAGGGGAGGAGGGTTACCCCGGCAACTGGGCCCGGCCATCTTTCATCCTGGCAGCAGTTCAATGCAGCGACACCACAGCGCCATATTTGATCCTGGCGGCACGACAATTTCCTCGTGACGCCATCTTTGATCATGGCGGAACTTCAATGTGGGCCCGAACAGCGTCATCTTTAGTCTGGGCTGCCCGGTTTCTTCCTCCTTCCCTCTCTCCTTCCCCCTCCCTCCCTCTCTCTCCCCCCCTCTCTCCCCTCCCTCTCTCTCCCCTCCCTCTCCCTCCCCCCTCTCTCCCTGCCCCCTCTCTCCCTGCCCCCCTCTTCCCTGCCCCCTCCCCCTTCCCCTCTCTCCCTCTCCCCCTCTCTCCCTTCCCCCCCTCCCTCCCCCTCCCTCCCCCCTTCCTCCCCCTCCTCCCTCCCCTTTCCCCCTCCCCTTCCTCCCCCCTCCCCCTTCCCCCGCCCCTTTCCCCTCCCCCCTTCCCCCCTTCCTTTCCCCTTCCCTTCCCCCCCTTCCCTTCCCCCCTTCCCTCCCCCCCTTCCCTTCCACCCCTCCCCCCTTCCCTTCCCCCCTTCCCTTCCCCCCTTCACTTCACCCCTTCCCCCCTTTCCCCCCTTCCCGCCCTTCCCTTCCCCCCTTCCCTTCCCTTCCCCCCTTCCCTTCCCTTCCCCCCTTCCCTTCCCTTCCCCCTTCCCTTCCCCCCTTCCCTTCCCCCTTCCCTTCCCCCCAGTCGTGCTCTCTCTCTTCCCCCCAGTCGCTTTCTCTCTTCCCCCCAGTCGCTCTCTCTCTTCCCCCCAGTCGCGCTCGCTCTTCCCCCCAGTCGCGCTCTCTCTCTCTCTCTCTTCCAACAACAACATGCCCTCGAAAAAGCCTCGGCACCGCTGGGCACTCCAGCTAGTATAATATAATTAAAATTGCTATGAGAACTTTACAAAAGTTGACAGATAAATGCTGTTGAAAGATTATCCGTAGCATCTTGTTTATTTTCTCTCAAACTGAAATGTTTCTCTTCGCATAGTAACATTGTTCTATTTGTAATCACAGTGAAAATCTTAAATGTGCCTCCTGTACTAATTAAATGTCAGATCCCCTGAAGTGCAAAGCGAGGACATAATGATTGACAAGCTAAAGTGTGAACCAGTGCAGCAATAAAAAGTGAATGCTTTAAAAATTGAATTCAGTAATCTTTCCATTGCAATTTCCCAGAATCTAATAAGAATCAAAGACCACTTCTTGGCATAGCGGTTTATTGCACTGCTCTTTAAGGTGTCAGCCTTGACACCGAGATAGCACTTTCACCCGAGTCAGAAGGTTGGTGGGTTCAATCCGTACTCCAAGACTTGAGCTATTAATCTAGGCTGACACTTCAGTGCAATACTGAGGGAATGCTGTGCTGTTGGAGGTGCTGTCTTTCGGATGAGTTGTTAAATTAAGGCCTTGCCTGCCAACTTAGGTGTTTTGTGAAAGATTCCATGGTACTATTCGAAGAAGAACAGGGCAGTTGTCCTGGCCAACATTTAGCCCTCAGCCAATATCACAAAATTAGACTTCCTAGTTATTTACCTCATTGCTGATTTTGGGATCTTGCTGTGTGCATATTGGCTGCCACATTTCCCTACACTACAACAATGATAGCATTTCAAGAGTACTTCATTAGCTGTGAAGCACTTTGGGATGCCCTGAGGTAATGAAAGGCGCTATATAAATGCACATTCTTTCTTTAAAGCCTCTAATATTTGGTTTTGTCAAGTCTAGACGGATGGGATAAAATCTCCCTCTCTCTACTGGCTGCAACATACAAGAAATAAGTTTACACAATCTTAGAAACATAGAAACATAGAAAAGTAGGAGCAGGAGTAAGCCATTTGGTCCTTCGAGCCTACTCCGCCATTCAATGGCTGATTCTCTATCTCAATACCATATTCCCGCTCTCTCCCCATACCCCTTGATGCCTTTTGTGTCTCGAAATTTATCTATCTCCTTCTTAAATATATTCAGTGACTTGGCCTCCACAGCCTTCTGTGGTAGAAAATTCCACAGGTTCACCACCCTCTGAGTGAAGAAATTTCTCCTCATCTCAGTCCTAAATGTCCTACCCCATATCCTGAGACTGTGACCCCTCGTTCTAGACCCCCCAGCTAGGGGAAACATCTTCCCTGCATCCAGTCTGTCTAGCCCTGTCAGAATTTTATATGTTTCAATGAGATCCCCTCTCAATCCCCTAAACTCTAGTGAATACAGGCCTAGTCAACACAATCTCTCCTCATACGACAATCCTGTCATCCCAGGAATCAGTCTGGTGAACCTTCGTTGCACTCCCTCTATGGCAAGTATATCCTTTCTTAGGTAAGGAGACCAAAACTGCACACAGTACTCCAGGTGTGATCTCACCAAGGCCCTGTGCAACTGTAGTAAGACATCCTTGCCCCTGTACTCAAATCATCTTGCAATGAAAGCCAACATACCATTTGCCTTCCTAACTGTTTGCTGCACCTGCATGTTTGCTTTCAGTGACTGGTGTACAAGGACACCCAGGTCCCTTTGTACATCAGCATTTCCCAATCTAGCACCATTTAAATAATACTCTACCTTTCTGTTTTTCCTACCGAAGTGGATAACTTCACATTTATCCACGTTATACTGCATCTGCCATCTATTTGCCCACTCACTCAACTTGTCTAAATCGCCTTGAAGCCTCTTTGCATCCTCCTCACATCTCACAATCTCACCTAGTTTTGTGTCAGCAGCAAACTTGGAAATGTTACATTTGGTTCCCTCATCCAAATCATTGATATATATTGTGAATAGCTGGGGCCCAAGCACTGATCCCTGCGGTACCCCTCTAGTCACCGCCTGCCACCCCGAAAAAGACCCATTTATTCCTACTCTCTGTTTCCTGTCTGTTAACCAATTTTTAATCCATGCCAGTATATTACCCCCAATCCTATGTGCTTTAATTGTGCACACTAAACTCTTATGTGGGACTTTATCAAAGCCCTTCTAAAAGTACAAATACACCACATCCACTGGTTGTTAATACAATCCTGAATGGATGTGGCTCTACAGCACAACAATGTCTTCAATTTGGCAATTAGCGTGACACCTTCAAAGTGCTCCACATATCAAGTCTTAACAGAATCTGCCTGCAAGATGCATGATCATTTACTGACACCCAGGCTTCAGTTGTGCATCTTGGAGATTTTGATGCATGCTACACACGATTTTCTGAACATTTAAAATAATGGTTGGTTTATTGTACGCCGTCTGCACTTGAATTTCCAATAGGCACTGATAGGAATGCAAAGTTCAAAAATTACCCCTTTAATGCAAAGGAACAGACTTGGAGAAAGATTCAGAAATGTAGCTGTTATGTTCATTAATAACTAGACATTCTTATTATGAACAGCTAGCTTCTAGCTAGTCATTTATTCAGTACACATTCTCTAGGTACAGCATCTGTAGAGATTCAGCATGTGTACTTCTGTGTGCAGGCAGCCATCTTGACTACTGCCTTCTGGGTAGCCTAGTGCATCGTGGGTAGTGTAGTCTTAAACACATTCAACTAAACACACAGCAGTATACAGCTCTATAGCTCTATAGCTCCACTCTAGTGTACCACTCTAGAATGACATGTTATTGATCATTACATCCCCCTTTCTTTGAGGTTAACAAAATCAATATCAATCAACACGGTGGCATAGTGGTTAGCACTGTTGCCTCACAGCGCCAGAGACCCCGGTTCGAATCCGGCCTCGGGTGACTGTCTGTGTGGAGTTTGCACATTCTCCCTGTGTTTGCGTGGGTTTTCTCCGGGTGCTCCGGTTTCCTCCCACAGTCCAAAGATGTGCAGGTTAGGTTGATTGGCTATGATAAATTGACCCTTAGTGTTAGGGGGATTAAATACGTGGGGATAGGGTGGGATATGTGTTGGTGTAGGGGTTACGGGGATCGGGTGGGATATGTGTCGGTGCAGGCTCGATGGGCCGAAATGGCCTCTATCTGCACTGTGGGGTTTCTGTGATTCTGAACTTTCAAGAAAAACGATAAAGATGATATCAGTAACACTTTTGTTAGTGCTCTATAAACATAAACATTTTCACAACAGTCAATACATTTTCAAAGCTTTACTTTATACTCAAAGATTAAGTCTATCAGGCTTTTTTACTTCACGTGTGGATCTTCTCAGCACGGGTAAGTCTCATGTGTTTGCATGAGATTGTTCTGGTGGTGATTGACAAGATTCAGTTGCGGCATTGTCATCAATCTACTCTTGGATAGTTTCTTGTGTCTTCAGGAGGGAACGGCGGTTCCTCCTGAGAATCTGTCCTTCCTCAGTTCTAACAGTGTATGACCTTGGTCGTACTTCCTCAAGAACTGTAGCTTTCCTGTTCCATGCATCTGGATCCTCAACCCTGAAACATCATCCCTTGTCAATGGTTTTAGAGTTTTGGATGACTTGTCATAGTGTGATTTCTGTTTCAGCTTTAACAGTTGAAGTCTCTGTCTCAGTTCCTTACTTTGCTGTTCTTTTGCACAGCAGGGTAGCATGGTGCGCAACTTGTGACCCATTAGTAGTTCAGCAGGTGAAGAACCACAGTCTAAAGGTGAGACTCGGTAGCTCAGCAGGGCGAGATAAGGATCAGACTTGCTTTCTGTCGCTTTCTTCAGTAGCTGCTTGAGAACTTGGACACCTTTCTCTGCCTTACCATTTGACTGAGCATACAAAGGACTGGATGTGATGTGCTGAAAGTCATACTGTGCTGCAAACTGTTGCCACTCCTTACAGTTGAAGCACGGACCATTGTCGCTAATGGCAATCCTGGGAATTCCATGTCTGGCGAAGATGGATTTCACATGCATTATGACACCACTTGCTGTGGTGCTTGAGAGCAGCGCCATCTCAGGATAGTTAGAATAGTAGTCAATCACTATTAGATAGTTTTTACTATTCAAATGAAAAAGGTCCATACCAACCTTTTGCCATGGTGCTGTTGGTAAGTCAGCTACTATCATTGGTTCCTTTGCTTGTTTGTTTTGGTGTTTCTGACATGTCTCACATTTGCCTATCATGTTCTCAATGTCCTTATTTATGCCAGGCCAATAAACAGTGTCTCTTGCTCTCCTTTTGCATTTTTCAATTCCGAGGTGTCCCTCATGAATCCTTTTGAGCATGTCTTGACGTAGAGCCTGTGGAATGACTATTCTGTTCTGTTTTAGTAATAGTCCACTTACGACACTCAACTCTGACCTTATGTGATAGTATTTTGGACAGGAACCTTTTGGCCAGCCATGATGAATGTTCTCTATTATTGTTTGTAATACTGTATCTTTTACTGCTTCTTCTGCTATTTGCTTTGATTTTGTGTCTGACACGGGCAGCGCAGCAGTGACCATACTCACATGAACATCCACACCTTCTTCAGTAGAGCTCACATGACTCATTGTGGGTGCTCGGGATAGTGCATCTGCTAACACTATGTATTTGCCTGGTGTGTAGATCAGTTCAAAGTCATATCTTTGCAGCTTCATCATGAGTTGTTGAATCCTTGGAGATATCTCATTCAGATTTTTTTTTATGATGTCAACCAGTGGGCTGTGGTCTGTCTCAACTGTGAAGGTGGGAAGTTCATATATGTCTTCACAAAGGAGGACACAAATAACCTCTCAGAGATGCCGGGGAACATAGGGTCTGATGAAAGAGAGGAACTGAAACAAATCAGTTTTTGTAGGAAAATGGTGTTAGGAAAATTGATGGGACTGAAGGCCGATAAATCCCCAGGGCCTCATGGTCTACATCCCAGGGTACTTAAGGAAGTGGCCCTAGAGATAGTAGATGCATTACTGATCATCTTCCAGAACTCGATAGACTCTGGAACGATACCCATGGATTGGAGGGTAGCTAATGTTACCCCACTATTCAAAAAAGGTGGTAGAGAAAAAGCGGGGAATTATAGACCGGTAAGCCTGACATTGGTAGTGGGGAAAATGCTAGAGTCTATTATAAAAGATGTAATAGCAGAGCACTTGGAAAGCAGTGACAGGATCGGACAAAGTCAACATGGATTTACAAAAGGTAAATCATGCTTGACTAATCTACTGGAATTTTTTGAGGATGTAACTGGTAAAATAGATAAGGGAGAACAAGTGGATGTGGTGTATTTGGACTTTCAGAAGGCTTTCGATAAGGTCCCACACAAGAGATTAGCGTGCAAAATTAAGGCACGTGGGATTGGGGGCAAGGTATTGACTTGGATAGAGAACTGGTTGGCAGACAGAAAGCAAAGAATTGGAATAAACGGGTCGTTTTCCAAGTGGCAGGCAGTGACTAGTGGGGTACCGCAAGGATCGGTCCTAGGACCCCAGCTGTTCACAATATATATTAATGATCTGGACGAGGGAATTGGATGTAATATCTCCAAGTTTGCAGGCGACACAAAGCTGGGCGGGAGGGTAAGCTGCGAGGAGGATGTCGGGAAACTCCAGTACGATTTGGACAGGTTGGGCGATTGGGCAGAAACATGGCAAATGCACTATAATGTGGATAAATGTGAGGTTATCCACTTTGGTGGCAAAAACAGGAAGGCAGATTATTATTTGAATGGCAATAGATTGGGAGAAGGGGAAGTGCAAAGAGACCTGGGTGTCCTTGTGCACCAGTCGCTGAAGGTAAGCATGCAGGTGCAGCAGGCGGTTAAGAAGGCAAATGGTATGTTGGCCTTCGTAGCAAGAGGGTTCGAGTACAGGAACAAGGATGTCTTGCTACAGTTGTACAGGGCCTTGATGAGACCACACCTTGAGTATTGTGTGCAGTTATTGGTCACCTTACCTGAGGAAGGACGTTCTCGCCATGGAGGGAGTGCAGCGAAGATTCACCAGGCTGATACCTAGGATGGCAGGAATGACGTATGAGGAGAGATTGTGTTGATTGGGCTTATACTCACTGGAGTTTAGAAGATTGAGAGGGGATCTCATCGAAACCTATAAAATTCTGTCAGGTCTGGACAGACTAGATGCAGGAAGGATGTTTCTGATGGCTGGGGAGTCCAGAACCAGGGGTCACAGTCTAAGGATAAGGGGTAAGCCATTTAGGACTGAAATGAGGAGGAATTTCTTCACCCAGAGAGTGGTGAACCTGTGGAATTCTCTGCCACAGAGGGCGGTGGAGGCCAGTTCATTAAACATATTCAAGAAAGAGTTGGATATATTTCTTGAGGCTAAAGGGATCAAGGGATATGGGGAAAAGGCAGGGACAGGGTACTGAATTTTTGGATGATCAGCCATGATCACATTGAATGGTGGAGCAGGCTCGAAGGGCCGAATGGCCTACTCCTGCTCCTATCTTCTATGTTTCTATGTTTCTATGTCGCCATGGAACTTTTCTAATCCAACTACCAAGCCTAGACATTCCTTTTCAATCTGGGCATATCGACACTCAGTATCAGTCATAGACCTGGAGGCATAGGCAACAGGCTTCCAATCTTCACCCTCTGCTTGTAACAAGACCGCGCCTAGGCCATCCTTTGATGCATCCGTTGACACTTTGATTCTCTTTGTCGGGTCAAAGACAGTGAGTACAGGTGTGGTTGTCAGCACTGTTTTGAGGTTCATCCACTCTTGTTCATGTCTTTCTGTCCATGCGAACTCATTTGTTTTATGTAGCAGGTCTCGCACACAGGTTGTCTTGGCTGACAAGTTAGGAATGAACTTTCCAATGAAGTTTATCATCCCCATGATGCGTAGTACTCCTTTTTTGTCAGTGGGTCGGGGCATTTTGAGTATGGCGTTTACTTTTTCCATATCTGGCTCTATTCCTTTACCAGATAGAATATCTCCTAGGAAAGTGACTTCCTGGACGCCAAACTGACACTTGGCTTTGTTGAGCTTCAGTCCATTCTGGCGTATGCTCTGTAGCACTTTAATCAGTCGCTCATTGTGTTCTTTCGGTGTGGAGCCCCAGATGATGATGTCATCAACATAGACCCGGACTCCTTCCAGACCTTCAATTATGTGTTCCATCGCTCTATGAAAGATTTCAGATGCAGATATTATCCCGAAAGGCATTCTGAGGAAACAATACCTGCCAAATGGTGTGTTGAAGGTACAGTATTTGGTGCTTTCTTCATCCAATTTTAGTCGCCAAAATCCTTGTGAGGCATCGAGCTTTGTAAAGTATCTGGCACCTGACATTTTACTGGTGATTTCTTCTCGCTTGGGAATCTGGTAGTGTTCACGTTTTATGTTTGCATTCAAGTCCTTTGGATCCATGCATATTCTTAGATCATTGTTCTTTTTCTTTACACATACCATGGAGTTAACCCAGTCTGTTGGCTCTTCGACTTTCCTGATGACTCCTAGTGTGGTCATTCTGTCCAGTTCTTTGTTGAGCCGGTCACGCAGGGGTGCTGGAACTCTTCGTGGAGCATGTACCACTGGCTGAGCATCCTCCTTTAGCTGGATCTTGTAAGTGAATGGTAGAACTCCAAATCCTTTGAACACATCCTGGAAATTATTTACTACAGAATCCACTGAGTCATCTGGTCTGTTTATGGCACAGTTTATACGGTATACTCTCTTGACCAGTTCTAAGTCCTCACAAGCTTTGTCACCCAGTAGTGAATCAAGTCCTTCAGCCACAACAGAAAACATGAGATGATGCACTTTGTCTTTGACTGTTACTTTAAGTCTGCATACACCTAAGCTATCTATTTTCTGTCCATTATAGTTCTTCAGTAGTACTGACTTTTTCTGTATTGTGGGCTTTTCTTTCATATTTTTAATGTCACTCATACTGATTAAGTTTGCTTTTGCCCCAGTGTCTAGTTTCAATGTAACTAATGCTCCATTTGCCTGCAGTGGGATCATCCATTTGTCCTCTATTACTGCATTAACTTTAAATTCAGCATTGTTTATTCCTGAGGGCTGCACATTTTCTGTATCTTTTTTGATATTGTCACATGACACCATTCATACAAAAATGTCTCACTTAAATCAGTGTCCTCAATCATATTGACTTGTTGCCCTTTCTTTGTTGTTACTTTTGAAAAGCATTGTTTGGCAAAGTGATTCTTTCCATGACATTTTGTGCACATTTTTCCAAACGCTGGGCATTGTCTTAACTGGTGTTTGTAACCACAGCGTTTACAATTAAAATTTCCTTCCTCCGATTGCTTTTCATTTCTGTTCTGCCCATGTTTCTTCCCCTTGTAGGACACAGCACCGACAGCAGCACTTACTACAATCGCATCATTATTGATTTCACTGAAAGTCTTCGCGTGCTGTCGAGCTAGCTCACTGGCTTGGCATATTTTCACAGCATTTTCCAATGTCAGTTCGGTTTCTCTCAACAGACGTTCCCTGACCATTTTATCATGAATACCAAACACAATTTGGTCACGAATCATGGATGCTTTCAGCTCAGTAAATTACATGTCTGTGCTTTCAGTTTCAGATCAGTCACAAAGCTACCAAAAGTCTCATTTTGCTGCTGTGTCCTTGAACAAAACACATACCTCTCATAGGTTTCATTCTTTTTGGGAGAACAATGTGTATCAAATTTCTTTAGCACATTGTCTAATTTGTTTCTGTTCTCCTCTGGATTAAATACAAATGTATTAAATACCTCTATCGCCTGTGGGCCTGCAACCATGAGCAGCAACGCTATTTTCCTTGCATCTGGCTTCGTACCGAACCCGATGGCAGCAATGTATAGTTCGAATTGTTGTTTGAAGGTCCGCCAATTGTAGTCGACATTTCCCGTGAGATTCAAAAACTCCGGTGGCTTCAAATTCTCCATGTCACATTTCACAATTTTGAGCAGATCTTCACCAATCCTGGTACCATGTTATGTTCATTAATAACTAGACATTCTTATTATGAACAGCTAGCTTCTTGCTAGCCATTTATTCAGTACACGTTCTCTATGTACAGCATCTGTAGAGATTCAGCATGTGTACTTCTGTGTGCAGGCAGCCATCTTGACTACTGCCTTCTGGGTAGCCTAGTGCATCGTGGGTAGTGTAGTCTTAAACACATTCAACTAAACACACAGCAGTATACAGCTCTATAGCTCCACTCTAGTGTACCACTCTAGAATGACATGTTATTGATCATTACAGTAGCGACCGTGAAACCCGGAAATGTGGGTAACGCGGAGGTCCTGCTGAATTTAACTGCAGGACCTCATTTTAAAAAAAATTCTCTTTTTCCCAGCTGGTAGCCAGCCAGATTAAAAGGCTGGCTGGCTGATGAGCTGGAAGGCCACAGCCGGGGAGCAGAGAGGAGGGAGTGAGAGAGAGGGAGGTCACAGGGGGGAGGTTGAAGAGGTGGTGGGGGAGCTCACAGAAAAGTTCAGATCACGGATTGGGGGGGGAGAATTACCATTTTTGCATATGTCCTCTCCTTAGTCTCCCTCACAAAATATATTCACCTCACATTTCTCTGCATTAAATCTGAGACTTATCAATCCAATCTACTAACTCTAGAAATGATGTGGGTGAAACATTACTAGTTGTTTGTAAAGGTGATGATGTGTGTAATTATATTGCTGATTAAAAATTGTGGCCTAGAAATTCATTGACGCCACTTTTGGGGCGCTAAAGTGGGGCGTCCGCTAAAGTTTGCGGCCGCCGCCAAATCGATGCCACTTCTGCGATATTCATTAGCTTCGCCCTAGGAGTTCGGGCGAGCGCTAAAACTGCTGCTGGACGCCTCTCTTTGGGCGCTAAGCCGGAGGTGGTGATCGATAGCGCCGAGGCCGGGCGCAGCGCAGGTGCGGCCATCTCGTGATTGACAGCAGACACCCTGGCGCCGGCCAGCTCTTAAGGGGGAAGGGTCGACTGTGTCTGCTGCCACGCCCTGGTTAGTGGAGCCCTCCAGCTAGGCCTGAACACTGCTGCTGGACCCAAATAGCGCCTGAAGACATGGAGAAGGTCCGTGAACATGCGCAGTGCTTCTCAGAGCGTGATCTGAGTGTGCTGCTTGCTGCTGTGGAGAAGAGGCGCCATGTTTTGTACCCGAACAATGGCAAGAAGGCAACGGTCCGCGTCTACAGGAGAGCCTGGAGGCATGTCGCCAGCAAGCTGTCAGCCAACAGCGACGTCCCCAGGACCGGTGCCCAATGCCGCAAAAAGTTAAATGGCCTCACACGCATTGTCAGGGTGAGTGCCCTTTCCAGTGACCTCCTCATCCTTGCATGTGCACCTCAGATTATGGGCAAAGGGACCTGAAAGCTCTAATGGCCAGCCTTCATACAGCAGCTATGGGACAGGCATGGGCATCAATTGCACATTCTGCACTTAACACACTGGCCAAGCTATTCCACCATGGGAGGCATTGCACACCAGATCATGGTGACACACTGGCCAGGCTATTCCACCATGGGAGGCAGTGCACACCAGGTCATGGCGACACACTGGCCAGGCTATTCCACCATGGGAGGCAGTGCACACAAGATCACGGCGACACACTGTACTTAGAGGCCGTCCTTTCTCTTGCAGGCCAAGCTGGCGAATAATCGCAAGAGCCGGACTGCGACCGGGGGAGGCCGACCCCATATCCAGCCACTCACCGACCTGCAACATCGCGTGGAGCGCCTCATGGGTGGCCGGGTGATTGGGCCCGTTGCATGTGGAGATGCCGACCCTGTTCTGGGCAGCAAAGGTAAGGACATCACCTGTTGCACCTCTCTCGTCCCGCTTGCGCATCAGATCTACATCCTTTGCCACTGTCCGACCAATGCGCTGAATGCCACCACTCATGCATCCCGCACTGACGCCCTCTCCTCACTCTAAAGCTACTCTTGTGCCTTCCTGCTTTCAGATGGTCAAGAGGAGGTCCCTCAACTTGCCAGTGACAGACCCTCCGAAGAGGAGCAGGAGGAGGAGCAAGAGGAAGGCGGCCCATCAGGGGAACCCTCAGCCGCGGCCACCCAGGCCAATGTAGGGGACACGTCTTCCCTGGAAGGCAGCGTGGCGGAAGTGTCGAAGGGGAGGTGAGCTCCTGGGACCTGCGGGCTGCAGAAAGGCGGGAGGGGGGTGGAAGCTCGGCGGCCTTCTCCCCAGAGGGGGGATGCGTCGGAGGGGAGTCCAATTGCTGGGCCCAGCGGCCTCCAGCAACACAGGAAGGGTCGGCCAGCTCGGCGGCCTTCTCCCCAGAGGGAGAGTCCGGCCTCCAGTCAGGAGATGCTCTTCGCCGAGGAGATGGAACGCCTCGAAGACTTGTCCGCGGACTCGGAGCGCCGGCACACGGAGCTCATGGCGGCAGTGGCACGGTTGCCTGAGTCCATCGATTCCCTCTCTTGGAGTGTGGCCGAGTTCGGGCCCTCAGAGGCCACCAGTCGGGCGGAATATCGGGCAGATCAGGCAGCGAGTCGGGCGGAATTCGGGGCAGCTCTGTCAGCGACTGGCCAGGTGATCAGTGGTGCCGTCCAGTCACTGGCTGCTCTGATGCGGTCAGTGAACAGGTCAACACGGGCACTCACTGCTGCCACACTCGCTGTGTCAGCCAGGCATCGCCAGGGCACCCGGCGCGCTGCAGCAGCACAGCGGTCTGTCCCTCGGCAGATTGGTGCGCATGCTGCAGTGCTGGCCCGGGCGAGTGCCAGTGTCTCAGGCGACCAGCAAGCGCCTGCCATCTGCCAGCTTGCCGCCATTCCTCCAGCCGCCACTGCCAGTCCCCCAGTGGAGCTGCCAGGAGCTGCTGCAGCGACTGACGCTGGCCAGCCACAGCTGCAGCAATCAACAGCCGCCCGCTCGACGGCCAGACCTCGACTAGGCCGACCCCCAAGGGCATCTGCCGTCACGACATGTGCCCCTCAGGAGCCTGCCCCCAGCCTTGCAGCAGCCAATGGCCTTACTTTGAGGCGGAGCAGCAGGGCGGGCAGGGGCCACCCAAAGATGGCCAAGGCATCGCCCTAGCGGGCCAAATAGCCGAATGTGTGGCCATTTGTGTTTGTTTCTTGAGGCCGAGAATTGGATGTTTGTTTTTTGAAGGCCGATGATGTGATGTTTGTTTTGGACGAAGGCCGAGAATGACGGCCATTTTAGTTGCCCTATTTTGTTAATCCTCTCCAGGTTGTGGGAGCGAGTAATGTGTTTGAGTGTTTTTTGGGGGTTTCGTCTGTTTTTGGTTTTCATGTGGGAAGGGCCCAGAGTTTGTACAATAAAGCATTTTATTTATTCACATTGTCCATGTTTGATCTTTGAAGTGTTTGTTGCCTTAACCGGCTGAGGGCTTGCGGAGCGGCTGCAATCATGTTCTATCATTGGCACAAGCCATTCCCTGACAGGGGGCCTAAAAGTGACGTTCAATAAGCCGCCGACGGGCGGCCCTTGGACCTTGTGCGTCTCTCCTGGGCTGGTACTCCTCGTCCTCATCGTCCTCATGCTCCTCCTGCTCCTCCTCCTGAGGTGGTGGTCCAACGTGAGGTGGCAGTGCCTGAGTCCTGCGGATAGCCAGGTTGTGCAGCATGCAGCAAACGACGACGAATTGGGAGACTCGATCCTGCGAATACTGGAGGGCTCCCCCGGAGCGATCGAGACAGCGGAACCGTTGCTTGAGCACGCTGATTGTTTGTTCTATGAGATTCCTCGTCGCTTGATGGCTCTCGTTGTATGCCTCTTCAGCAGGGGTCGTGGGCGCGCGGAGCAGGGTCATGAGCCAGGTACACAAAGGATAGCCTTTGTCCCCGATAAGCCATCCTCTTGGGGGAGGCTGTGCCTGGAACATGTCAGCCACAGTTGTCTGTCGCAGGATAAAGGCATCGTGGCTGCTGCCTGGAAAGCGGGCATTGACAGCTAGGATGCGCTGCCTGTGGTCACACACCAGCTGTACATTGAGGGAATGGTAGCCCTTCCGGTTGCGGTAATCCTCGGCATGCTCAAGAGGTGCCCGCAAAGCCACATGCGTGCAGTCAATGGCGCCCTGCACCATGGGGAAGCCCGCTATTCTTGCAAACCCCACTGCATGCTGCTGCTGCTTGTCCAGGGTCATGGGGAAGGAGATGAATTGATGTCTCCTTCTGAAAAGGGCTTCGGCCACCTGGCGGATGCAGCAATGCACGGCGAACTGGGAGATGTTAGCGATGTCCCCAGTAGCGGATTGGAAGGAGCCGGAGGCATAGAAGTTGAGAGCCACCGTCACCTTCACTGCCACCGACAGAGACGTCCTGCGCATCAGCTGTGGCTGCAGATCTCTCTAAAGCAGCCGGCAGATGTCTGCAACCACCTCCCTTCGGAATCGCAGCCTCCTAACACACATCGCGGCAGACATGGTCAGATAGGAGGTCTGCTGGCGGTATACCCTGCGTGGGTAAGGCCTCAGTTGGCGATGTCTGTTGCCCCCTCTGCATCTAGCCAGGGCTGCCACTCTCTCACGGCGTCTGTAAGCCCTTCTGGCATAAGGCTGAAATTCAGCGTTGCCACCCAATGCAGCCCCCATTATATGCTGGCAAACACTGAGCTCTGAATGAAGGCAAAGATAATTGGTAAGCTCTGGCCTGAGCCAAAAATACCTGTCCAAGTGTTGGTCCAAACCAGTAAACTCTCCTCCTTGGTCTCTGTCCAAAAAACCGTTGCACAAGAGTGAATGCTGCAAAATGGCTGGCCTTTATACTGCTGGGTAAGTGCCCTTTAATTTGCGCTCCCCGTGGCCCGACTGGGCTGTGTACCGTTCCACTTCACAGTCGCTCGGGCCGCCCGGCGCACAATGGGCCGGCGCGAGTGAAGTTCCGGTTCGGGGCGCACAAAGGGCGTTGCATTAGTAAATGACGTCATGATCTGCGCGCACAGCAGGGCGCGGGCTAAGACTTTGCGCCGGCGCTAAATGTGTACTGAAGTTGGGGCGAGGCGCAGATCCTGCTGCGCCCGGGCGCTAAGCGCCTAGCGCTCGAGATCTACTCCTCCTAAGGCGCTAACGGCTGGCGCGCCCAATTGAATTTCTAGGCCAATCTCTTTGTAATTTCTTTTCAAGTTAAAGAAAAAGCCTGCTGAAGTCTGCATTATAATTATTCTGCGCTAGAGTGGCAACTGCATCTGCTGCAGAGCAGGCATTCCCAGTGGTTAGTATAGTGGGTGTGGAAACTAAGGCCTGGATTATAATTGCCAGCTGAATTCCCGCCCACCGGCAGGGTGGGTAGGGTTAAAATCGCTCCCTGAAGTTTCAAACCAGGCCATTAATAGCTGTTCCGTGACTGTGAAGAGATAATTACTAGTCCTAGCCCTTTTCGGGCTACCCCAGATCAGGCGTATTCCCCAGACGTTCACCTTCAACTAAAGTTGGAGATAGCCGAATTCTATAAGATGCTTAATTGGGTCTAAAGGTCCAGGCTATCTCTCTCTAAAGGAAAGGAATGACTTGAAGATGTTACCGTCTTCCAGATAGCACTTTTAATAAGTTTAACTAGACTGTAACCTTCCGGATATTATGAGGGTCCAGAAAACTCCCTCAGAATTCTGCAACTCCTCACAAAAAGAGTGTACAGAAATTGAGTTTGCGAGTTTGATACAGAAATACTATTTGAGAAAATTCCAAAAATATATAGATTTATTTAAGAGCCGACATACAGTTAACAGCTGGTGAGTCAATCGCGACTTTAACAGTTCAAAATAAAATAGCTTACATTTCTTATTCTCAGAGATCCTTATTCTCAAATCTTAACTTCGTACATTTTTACATTTCTTATTATTTCTAATCCAGAATATCCACCAAAATCAAATAAAAGTACCACTTGATCCCCGAGACTCAAAGAGTTAAAAACTTACAGAGCCTGCCTGTGAAGTTCAGAATCACTTGCCCTTTCCAGCGACTTCTGACTTTCTATTAGAAAGCTCTATTTTTATACTCTTTTTTAGTGGTTTATTCCTTGAAGTTTTCTGCTGATGTAAGCTAATTATCTCTAGTCATCTTCTGTTGAATTCTTTCTAATCTTACTGTAATTTCAGCTGTTAACTTTCAGAATCCTGTCTGCGGTGTAGGTGTTTCAAAAACTTATCATAAAAAATGGTTATTACAGATTTATCTCTTTGATGCCATTCTTACAAAGGACTTCAATTCAATTCTTATTATTGGCTTAACTGGTTATAATCAGAAATTGTGTCTCCTAACTGTTTCATTTTCAATAAAAAACCATGTGATTGCGTGGTGTCATCTATTGAAGTCATATTTTCAAAGTCTTCTGTTTTGTACCTTTTACAATATGTAAATCAAAAACACTTCAACTAGGGTGTTTGTTGCATTTCTTAGCTACTTCAATTGGTTGTATATATAATCGTGTTTCCTGTTTCTCATTTGATGTTACTTTTATCAGTCACATGGTTTTTTAATGTTCTGTGTTTCTGTTCGAAGTGTCAGTTTTTAACACTTTACTTGGGCATTGCTATTGTGTTGGTTCCAAACTGCAGACTCCTTGGAAGCAAGCCTTTGCTTCTTCAATAGGGTCTTTGCCTCTGTATTAACAATCAATTCCCATTTTAAAAGCTTGTGTGGTGTTTACAACTATTGTGTTAACACTTCATCTTATCTCAGAAGCCTGTATTGACATCTTGTGTCGTTGAGGCTTTTTAGATTTTTAAACCCAGTATGTTATGTTTAAATAATATCAGAAATCTATTCATAGGATGGTGTATTTTTCTGAAATATGGCTTTTCCTTTACAACTGGTGTATCTGAAAAATGCCTGAGAGGATCAAGAGGGTAAAGGTGCCTCTAAATGTGATACTAGGCCATACAAATTTAACAGATTTGAATCCAAGTCTGTACGGAAATAGCTGGTCGCAACTGGGAGAACAATTGGGGCTGTCTTGGAACCACTATGGTAGGGAAGAGAATAATCAATCAGAAATCCCACTCCCGATTGCTATACATTAACTCATGCTAAAAAGCGTGCAGTGCAGGCATTGGATGGAGAGAGGGTCAAGTTTGGCTGTGATAGCTCTCCATGGTTAGAATAACCCATCAGCACTATTGGATGAATGCCCATTAGCTCAATGATCTAAATAATCAAATTGTCCTTACTGTCTTCCTTTGTAGTCTTTGAAATGCTACAATGGCCCCATGATGCTTCTTCTAAGAGCAACCCGAGGGCCAGTATCGCGAGAGATGGTTGGATGCTCATGTTCTACTCACTGAGGTGGCACTCCTCTCATGGCAGCTTGTTCCTGGCAGGAGGCTTCTGCTGGCTGCATCTCTGGAGCTTGTTGCTGGGCAACCTGGTGTCGCCTCCCACATTCCACTGGTGCGGTGCTATGAGGGGGAAGGCTGGAGGCTTTCTCTTGAGCTGCTGTCCTGAGTAGCAATATCAGACAGCTGGGCAATTCCAGCTGTCACTATTCCACTGCGCAACAGATGTGTATCCCCATCAATGTTCCCCTTCATTTTTTTTTTGGTGCGTGGCCCATTCACAGTTTCGTCCATGCGCAAAACTTAAGATTGAAAAAGCCGGTCCCGGGCTGGGTGAGACCAGCGGCTGCGCAGCTTAGAGGGATCAATGATCCCCATTGATCACTGGAATGACTGATATGATGGCAGCAATCAAATGCTGGAAGCCCTGAGACAGCATCATGCATTGCAGCTGCCATAAGAACATAAGAACATAAGAAATAGGAGCAGCAGTAGGCCATTTGGTTCTTCGAGCCTGCTCCACCATTCAATAAGATCATGGCTGATCTTCTACCTCATCTCCACTTTCCTGCACTATCCCCAAATCCCTTGATTCCCTTAATATCCAAAAAATCTATCGGTCTCTATCTTGAATATACTCAACGACTGAGCCTCCACAGCCCTCTGGGGTAGAGAATTCCAAAGATTCACCACCCTCTGAGTGAAGAAATTTCTCCTCATCTCAGTCCTAAATGGCTGACCCCTTATTCTGAGACTGTGACCCCTGGTTCTAGACTCCCCAGCCAGGGGAAACATCCCCCCTGCATCTACCCTGTCAAGCCCCGTAAGAATTTTGTATGTTTCAATGAGATCACCTCTCATTCTTCTAAACTCTAGAGAATATAGGCCTAGTCTACTCAATCTCTCCTCATCTCCCCCCATCCCAGGAACCAGTCTGGTGAACTTTTGTTGCACTCCCTCTATGGCAAGTGTATCCTTCCTCTGGTAAGGAGACCAAAACTGTACACAATACTCCAGGTGTGGTCTCACCAGGGCCCTATATAATTGCAGTAAGACGTCTTTATTCTTATACTCAAATCCTCTTGTAATAAAGGCCAACATGCCATTTGCTTTCCTAACTGCTTGCTGTACCTGCATTTTAACTTTCAGTGATTTGTATACAAGGACACCCAGGTCTCACTGAACACCATCATTTCCCAATCTCTCACCATTTAAAAAATACTCTGCTTTTCTATTTTTCCTACCAAAGTAGATAACTTCACATTTCTCCACATGAGATCACCTCTAATTCTTCTAAACTCCAGAGAATATAGGCCTAGTCTTCTCAATCTCTCCTCATAGGACAAACCCCTCATCCCAGGAATCAGTTGCACTTCCTCTATTGCAAGTATATCCTTCCTTGGCTAAGGAGACCAAAACTGTACACAATACTCCAGATGTGATCTCACCAGGGCCCTATATAATTGCAGTAAGACATCTTTACTCTTCTACTCAAATCATTGATGTAGATAGTGAATAGCTGAGGCCCAAGCACTGATCCTTGTGGTACCCCACGAGTTACAGACTGCCAACCCGAAAATGGCCTGTTTATTCCTACTCTATGTTTTCTGTCCATTAACCAATCCTCAATCCATGCTAGTATATTACCCCCAATCCCATGAGCCCTAATTTTGTTTAATAGCATCTTGTGTGGCACCTTATCGAATGCCTTCTGAAAATCCAAATACCCCACATCCACTGGTTCCCCCTTATCTATTCTACTAGTTACAACCTCAAAAAACTCTAACAGATTCGTCAAGCACGATTTCCCTTTCATAAATCCGTGTTGACTCTGCCCAATCCCATTATTATTTTCTAAGTGCCCTGTTACCATGTCCTTAATAATAGATTCTAGCATTTTCCCTACTACTGATGTCAGGCTAACTGGTCTGTAGTTCCCCATTTTCTCTCTCCCTCCTTTCTTAAATAGTGGGGTTACATTTGCTACATTCCAATCCATGGGAACAGTTCTAGAATCTATGAAAATTTGGAAAATGACAACCAATGAATCCACTATCTCTATAGCCACCTCTTTCAAAACCCTCAGATGTAAGCCATCAGGTCCAGGGGATTTATTGGCTTTCAGTCCCATTAATTTCTCCAGTACTTTTTTTACCAATACTAATTTCTTTCATTTCTTCATTTTCGCTGGACCCTTGGTTCTCCAGTATTCCTGGGAAGTTTTTTTGCATCTTCTTCCGTGAAGACAAACACAAAGGCCGCAATTTTATTAATGGAGGCGGGTTGGGTGCAGGTCAGGTGATTTCCAGGTTCCAGTGCCGCCCCCAACTGCTTCCGCTCCACAGATGTGATTTTGCCTTGATTGACATTGTTAAGCCCATCCTGCGGTCTTGCCGGCCAATTAACAGGAAGCGGGTCAGATGACATCATTTGATGATGCGTCATCTGCCAGTTTCCTTAAAGGAACCACGCACAATTTTATTTTGACAGTTGGTTTCTCAGTGTTTGACAGCATTGAGGTGCTACAAACACTGACAATCACTGCACAAAGGTGACCTGTTGTACCCAGGCTCTCCAATGACTCCCCCCATAGGCTGGAATAGATGGCAGCTGCAAGTGAGGTAACAGAAGCGATCTGTCACTGGTGAGAGAGGTTCTCCCAATGAGGTGACACTGGCCATGGATTTCAAAACTTGTAACCTAAAGAAATGTGTAAATGTATTAAAAATGCAGTACTCAACATTCTCTTTCCTCTGAGACTCACCATGTGCAACATTGGATCCTTCACACCACTTCTGCAGCTGTCATCAATCCAGAAACATTACAGCAGACACACAACACGCCACACTTACCTGACGTGGTGTCCGGACGTCAGGAAACCTGAGCCAGAAGTGGCAAAATTCAAAAATAGGCTGACAACTACTGGCAACTACCTGTTAATAGGCAGCTAATTGCCTTTAATCCTCTTCCCGCTGCTAGGTGTTGGGTCCATTCGCAAATCAGGGACCCAACACTTGGGAAATCTGTTTGGAGGCAGGTTGATGGCAGGATCACAGCCCGCCATCAATCAAAATGATTTTAACCTATGACCACCTCCAAACCCGCACTCTGAGTGCTGGCAAAATCGCGGCCAAAGTATTTGTTTAATTTCTCTGCCATTTCCTTATTCCCCATTATAATTTCTCCTGTCTCAGCCTGTAAGGGACTCACATTTACTTTTACTAATCTTTTCCTTTTTACATACATATAGAAACTTTTACAGACTGTTTTTATGTCTCTTGTTCGTTTACTCTCATATTCTATTTTCCCTTTCTTTATCAATTTCTTGGTCCTCCTTTGCTGAATTCTAAAATCTTCCCAATCCTCAGGCTTTCTATTCATTTTGGCAACATTAAAAGCCTCTTCCTTTGATCTAATACTACTTTTAACTTCTCTTGTTAGCCACGGTTGGATCACTTTTCCTGTGGGGTTTTTGTGCCTTAAAGAAATGTATATTTGTTGAAAATTATGCATTAATTTTTTTAATGCTAGCCATTGCTTCTCTACCATCATACCTTTTAATGCAATTTCCCAATCTACCTTAGCCAACTCACCCCTCATACCTACGTAGTTTGCTTTGTTTAGATTTAAGACCCTAGTTTCTGATTTAGCTAAATCACTTTCAAACTCAATATAAAATTCTATCATAATATGGTTACTCTTCCCTAAAGGCCCCTTTACTACAAGGTTATTAATTAACCCTTTCTAGTTGCACAACACTAGATCTAAAATAGCCTGTTCCCCAGTTGGTTCCTCAACATACTGATCTAGAAAACTATCTTGCATACATTCCATGAATTCGTCTTCCACACTATTACTGCAAATTTGGTTTGCCCAGTCTATATATAGTTTAAAGTCCCCCATGATTATTGTATTACCCTTGTTACATGCGCCAATAATTTCCTGATTTATACTCCGGCCTACATTACAACAACTTAAAAAAATTCTGAGGGAAAGAATTAGTCTCCACTTGGAGAGGCAAAGATTAATCAGGGATAGTCAGCATGGCTTTGTCAGGGGGAGATCATGTCTGACCAATTTGATTGAATTTTTCAAGGGGGTGACGAGGTGTGTGGATGAGGGTAGTGCAGTTGATGTAGTTTACATGGACTTCAGTAAGGCATTTGACAAAGATCCACATGGGAGACTGGTCAAGAAGGTAATAGCCCATGGGATCCAGGGCAATTTGGCACTTTGGATCCAAAATTGGCTTAGTGGCAGGAGGCAGGAGGCAGAGGGTGATGGTCGAAGGTTGTTTTTGTTACTGGAAGCCGGTGTCCAGTGGTGTACCACAGGGATCGGTGCTGGGTCCTTTGCTGTTTGTAGTGTACATTAATGATTTAGATATGAATGTAGGAGGTATGATCAGTAAGTTCGCAGATGACACAAAAACTGGTGGAGAGGTAAATAGCAAGGAGGAAAGCCTCAGGCTACAGGATGATATAGACGGGTTGGTTAGATGGGCAGAACAGTGGCAAATGGAATTTAACCCTGAAAAGTGTGAGATGATACATTTTGGGAGGACAAACAAGGCAAGGGAATACACAATGAATGGCAGGATCCTAGGAAGGACAGAGGATCAGAGGGACCTTGGTGTGCATGTACATAAATCCCTGAAGGCAGCAGGACAGGTAGATAAGGTGATTAAAATGGCATATGGCATATGGGATACTTGCCTTCATGAGCCGAGGTATAGAATACAAGAGCAGGGAGGTTATGATGGAGCTGTACAAAATGCTAGTTAGGCCACAGCTAGAGTACTGTGTGCAATTCTGGTTGCCACACTATAGGAGGGATGTGATTGCATTGGAGAGGGTGCAGAGGAGATTCACCAGGATGTTACCTGGGCTGGAGCGCTTCAGCTATGAAGAGAGACTGGACAGGCTGGGGTTGTTTACCTTAGAGCAGAGAAGGCTGAGGAGGGACCTGATTGAGGTGTACAAGATTATGAGGAGCATAGATAGGGTAGATAGAAAGGAACTTTTCCCCTTAGTAGAGGGGTCAATAACCAGGGGGCATAGTTTCAAGGTAAGGGGCAGGAGGTTTAGAGGGGATTGGAGGAAAAACTTTTAAACCCAGAGGGTGGTTGGAATCTGGAACTCACTGCCTGAAAGGGTGGTAGAGGCAGGATCCCTCACAACATTCAAGAAGCATTTAGATGAGCACTTGAAACGCCATAGCATACGAGGCTACGGACCAAGTGCTGGAAAATGGGATTAGAATAGACAGGGCTTGATGGCTGGAGTGGACACGATGGGCCGAAGGGCGTCTTTCTGTGCTGTATAACTCTATGGGGTCGATTTTCAGTGTGCCGTGAGGCGGGCTTTTAGGCGTGCGGGGGGCTAAAATCCTGAATTCACCATCTCGCCCAAAACCCGCCTCCATGTAAGTTTCAAAGGAGGCGGGTACCCGCCCCGCACTGGGACCCGCCAACCCGAGGCGGGAAGGGATTAATGCCAATTAACTGCCTGTTAACAGGTAGTTAACAGGCAGTTTTTAGCCTAATCCCTATTTTGAAGCTTGAAGTGTGGGATTCCCGACGGCTCCAAACCACGCCATGTTAGAGGAGTCAGGCCGTCGGGTTGAAGGACTTGGTGGGGTCGAGATGTCAGTGTTCAGGTGAGTGATGGGTGCATGAGTGCAAAGGTAAGTGTGTTTGGTGTGTCTAAAGTGTGTAAAGAAGTTTAAATTACCTGTACTTACCTTTACAGCCTTTCTTCCTCTATGTTTCGGGAGTCCATCATTCAGCCGGCACAGAAAGCAGAATGGCCGTGAGCTGTCAAAAGTGACAGCCTGCAGCTTTCAGTGCCGGCGAGATTTCTAACTGTGTCTGCGTAGAAGGACTCAGGTTAGAAGTAAGACTGTCATTGTTTGACAGCTTCAAACAGCTGTAAAACACTGATATTTCATCTGTCAACACGTCTTGACAGATGAAATTTCAGTCTGTGACGTCACCTGGGCGGGCTCAACAAGGTCAATCAAGTGAAAATCGCGTGGATTGGCCGCATCTCGATGGAGGTGGAACTACAACCCGAAAGTTGAAGTCCCGCCTCCTTCCCGACTTCTGAATGAAAATCCAGCCCTATGACTCTATGGGGGGAAAATTCAGTTGGTAGCGCCACCCATTAGCGCCTTAAGAGGGCACTAAGTGGGGCGCAAATCAACTAGCGCCCGGGCGCGGCGATATCTGCGCCTCTCGCGAAATTGACCGGACATTTTGCGGTGGCGCTAAACAATACCGTCTGATCTCCTGCGCACGCAGATCTTGACGTCATTCGAGAGTGCAACGCCCTTGGGGTGCCCCGGACCAGAAATTCAGTGGTGCCCCCTTCCTTTCCGCCTGGCGCGACCAACGACAGGTTGACTGGAACGCTTCCCAGTCGCTGTGGGGCTGGGGGTGGCGCTATTTAAAGGGGGCCTCTTCCTGGCTTTTATGTGGTAGCCATTTTTGCACCACTCATTCTGAGAGAGAGAGAGAGATTTGGAGAGAGACAAAGAGAGAAAGAGAGACTTCTGCATTGAGTCAATGTTGTCTGAGGTAGTTTTGGCTTCTGACTATAACTTTGCAGGTACTTTGCTTTTTGACTGTCATAACTTTGATTGCCCAGATACTATGGGGGCTGCAATGGATGGGAACGTCGTCCTTCTCCATCTCATTCAGAGGGCACAGAGACACAGAGAGAGAGTGGCAATCATGGCCAGACAGAGGAGGGCCAACAGGCGTCGGTACAGGAGACCTTACCCTCCCAGGGTTTTTCGCCAACAATTCTCATACATTAACATGTCTGAGGAGCAGTGTTTGCGAGGCTGCGATTCACCAAGGAGGTGGTCACTGAGCTCTGCCACCTGCGTCAGCCAGATCTGCAGCCTCAACTGAGGAGCAGGACGTCTCTGTCGGTGGCAGTGAAGATAACAGTGGCTCTCAACTTTTATGCCACCGGCTCCTTTCAATCCGCTACTGGGGACATCGCCAATATCTCCCAGTTCTCTGTGCATTGCTGCATCCATCAGGTTACAAATGCCCTCTTTAAAAGGAGACGAGAGTACATCTCTTTCCCCATGACCCCGGACAAGCAGCAAGAACGTGCAATGGGCTTTGCGATGATAGTGGCCTTCCCCATGGTGCAGGGTGCCATTGACTGCCCCCATGTGGCTTTGCAGGCACCACAAGAGAATGCCGAGGATTTCCGCAACCGAAAGGGCTTCCATTCCTTAAACGTCCAGTTGGTCTGTGACCACAGACAGCTGATACTCGCTGTCAATGCCCACTTTCCAGGCAGCAGCCACGATGCCTTCATCCTGCGCCAGACTTCTGTGGCAGACCTTTTCGAGGCACGGCTTCACCCAGGAGGTTGGCTTCTCAGGGACAAGGGATATCCTGTGTGCACCTGGCTGATGACCCCGCTCCGTTCGCCCAGCACCCCTGCTGAGCTATGATACGAGAGCCATCAAGCTACCAGGAACATCATTGAGTACACAATCAGCGTGCTCAAGCAACGGTTCCGCTGTCTGGATCATTCTGGAGGAGCCCTGCAGTACTCGCCTGAGTGAGTCTCCCACTTCGTTGTTGTGTGCTGCATGGTGCATAACCTGGCAATCCTCAGGACCCAGCCAATGCCACCAGGCCTTGGAGCACCACCAGAGGAGGAGGAGGAAGAGGAGGAGGAAGATGAGGAGGATGGTCATCAGCAGCACCAAGGCGGGAGGGAGGCACAAAGTGGAAGGGCTGTCCATCAAAGGCTCATAGCAAGTCGCTTCTAGGCACCCTCTGAGGGAATGGCTTCAACAACCTGAATGAAACCATCCCGCAACCCCTAAGCCAGTCAAGGCAACAATGAGTGCAAAGACCAAACATGCACATTTTGAATACAGACACTTCTTTATTTCCCAAACTGTGTCTCATTTCCGCATGACAAAGTAATAGAAAGAAACACCAAAAAAAACAGTCATTCACATAACTGGTTCTCACAACCTGGAGACAATGTCTAAAACAGTAACAAAAATTTGACCACGACCCTCGGCCTTCAATAAAACAATGAAATACATTTTGCAACACCTCCTACTTTTTGCCCTTCGAGGGTGATCTGCCTCCCTTGCAAAATTGCCCCCTTCCCACCCTGCAGCTCCTCCGTAATGGGACCCCAGTGGCTGCAGCAAGGCTGGGGCAAGGCTGCTGAGTGTCAGAAACTGAGACTGCAGATGCCCTTGAGGGACGGCCTGGACCAGCCCTGGGCCTGGAGGGCCTGGCTGCTGACTGCTCCAATCTGCATGGGTGGCACCAGTCTGTCCTACAGGTGGTGGCAGCTGCAGTGGAGCAGTGACAGTGTTGGCAGCAGGAATGCTGTCATCTTGAGCGAGGACAGCAACTCCCTGCTCGACCGACACACTGGCACTCTGATGGGGCAGCACCTCAGCATACAGAGCAATCTGCTGGAGCACAGATTGCTGGCCTGCTGCGGCGTGGTGAGAGCCCCGGGGAAATCTGCCTGATCCAGTGAGGGTGGCAGCAGTCAGTGCACGCGTGACCTCAATCTGTGTCTGCATGAGACCAGCCACTGACTGCATTGCATCACTTAGCATTTGCGTGGCAGCCGCCTGTGCTCCAGCGAAGTGCTCCATACTCCTTGCCAGTGATTCAATGGATTCGGGCATCCTTGCCACTGCAGCCATGAGCTCAGTGTGCCTTTGCTCCGCCTGGGTGCTCATTTTCAGCGAGGACCCGCTCCTCGTCTGTGTTCAGTGCAGCAGGACTCGAGGCCACACTCTCCATTCGGGGAGAAGGCCCCCAAGCTTCACTAACCCCCTTGCGTTGCTGCAGCCCGCTGGGTCCTGGAGCTTCACCCTCATCAGACCATTCCCCCCCACTCCCCTCCAGGGAAGTCATGTC
Organism: Somniosus microcephalus; assembly: GCF_052327205.1. Classification (NCBI taxonomy): domain Eukaryota; kingdom Metazoa; phylum Chordata; class Chondrichthyes; order Squaliformes; family Somniosidae; genus Somniosus; species Somniosus microcephalus. The sequence goes on from NC_140993.1 coordinate 73,933,503, forward strand.
CCCAGTATGGGCATGGGCTGCCTCGGCAGAGCGTTGCGCTGATGGTCTGGCTTCCTCTTCCTCCTCGCCTTCAGCTTCACTCCCAATGGCAGCTTGAGGGCTCGTCTCCTCACCTGGTGAATCACCATCTGAAAGCAGGGAGGTACAAGAGTGGCTTTAGCATGAGGACAGGGTGGCATCAAGGGAGACATGAGTGCAGCGATGTACTGATTTGGATTGAAAGTGTCAAAGGCTGCTGGCTGTTGTGAGGAACAAGTGGAAGGAGAGAGGACAAAAAGGTGATGACTTTACCATTGCTGGCCAGAACGGGGTCGGCGTCTGCAGTGGCGACGGGACCAAGCATCCGGCTTGCCACAATCCTGTGGACGCGCTGCTCAAGATCGCTGAGGGCTTGAAGGTGAGGCCGCCCTCCACCGTTCCGTTGCTGCTGTCTGCTATCATGAGCCAGCTTGGCCTGCAAGAAAAAGGACGGCGTCTGAGCAAATATGCAGCCATGATCTAGCCTGAAATGCCTCCCATGGTTGAATAGCCCTTACTGTATGCAGCCATGATCTAGCCTGAAATGCCTCCATGATTGAATAGCCCTTACTGTATGCAGCCATGATCTTGCCTGAAATGCCTCCCATGGTTGACTAGCCCTTCCTGTATGCAGCTATGATCTTGCCTAAAATGCCTCCCATGGCTTAATAGCCCTTACTGTATGCAGCCATGATCTTGCCTGAAATGCCTTCCATGGTTGAATAGCCCTTACTGTATGCAGCCATGATCTTGCCTGAAATGCCTTCCGTGGTTGAATAGCCCTTACTGGATGTAAAGTGTGGAATGTGCGTGTGTGTTTCATGAAAGGGCCATAGGTGTTTGATGAGTGCTGGGCATTGCGGCTTTCAAGACCCTCTGGCAATAAAGTGAGGTGGAGATGGAGGGATGAAGAGGATTTGAAAAAAGGCACTCACCCTGATGATCCGAGTGAGGTCATTGAACTTTTTCCTGCATTGCACAGGGGTCCTAGGCACCATGCTGCTTGAGGTCACTCTGTGAGCCACCTCCCTCCACGCTTTCCTGTCTTCGCTTGGCAAAGGCCTCCTGCCATTCTCTGGGTACAGTAGAGCTCTTCTGCGCTCCACCGCGCCAACCAGAGCCTCCAAGGCACGCTCGCTGAAGCGCTGTGCTCGCTCCCTGGCCCTCTCCATGGTCCTTGGCTGATAGATTTTGCCACAGGTCTGTCCAGGCCGAGACTCAAGGCTCCAGTGAGCAGGGCGGAGCTGCAGAGCAAGATCGACCCTTCGCTTTAAGAACTGACAGGCGCCAGTGTGTCTGTGTTCAATCGCTAACTGACAGCACCTGCGCTGCGCCCGCCCTCTAAGGTAGAGCCTCGCTCCTCGGGCTTAGTGCTTTAAGAGAGTTGTGTAGCGCCTGATTTAGCGCTCCAATCACCTCCAGGGGCGAGAGGGGCGAATTTTGCAGCCGGCGGCGGTAATTTGCGCCGGGCGCTAAACTTTGCGCCCGGCCGACATTCGCGCCTCAAAATGGGTGATACCGAATTTCTCCCCCTATGACTCAAAGGGCTAGATTTTCAGTTGCTTGCGCCAGCAGTTAGTGCCTTAAGAGAAGTGATTTTCGGGCGCTATTCGTGTAGCGCCCGGGCGCAGCGCAGTTTGCGCCCCGCCCCAAATTAAGTTGCCCGTTAGCGCCGGCGCAAAGTTTAGCGGCCGCCCGGATGCGCGCGCAGAAAATGACGTCACATCCTCGTGCAACGCCCTTTGGCCGCCCCGAATCAAAACTTCAGTCGGACCGCCCCATTCTGCGGCTGGCGTCCAGAGCGTTTGTAAAATGGAACGCAACACACCCTGGGGAGCGCAAATTAAAGGGCACTCCTCCTGCACTATAAACGGCAGTCTGCATGTGTTGTGTGGAAGGATCCACTGTGTTGTTGTGAACGGTGTATCATCATCATCATCATCATCATCATCATCATCATCATCACCTCCTCCTCCTCCTCCTCCTCCTCCTCATCATCCTCATCCTCCTCCTCCTCCTCCTCCTCCTCCTCCTCCTCATCCTCATCCTCCTCCTCCTCCTCCTCATCCTCATCCTCCAAAAACACATGCACCCTTCCCCTTTAAGAGCTCACTGGCACCAGTGTGTCTGCCGTGCGCTGCGCCCGAGCTCGGGCGCTGCGCTCTGCACCGCCGACTTAGCGCCTAAAGATAGTAGTGGAACGCCTCTTTTAGCGCTCCACCAACCTCTTAGGGCGAAGCCACTGAATTTCCGGCAACGGGGCGCTACTTTGGGGCGGGCGCTAAGGTTAGCGCCCCAAAACTGTCTATACTGAAAATCTAGCCCTAACTGTTTAGGGGCCTATAAACAACTCCCACCACTGTTTTCTGCCCCTTGCTGTTGCTTAGCTCCACCCAAACTGATTCTACTTCTTGATTTTCAGAGCCAAGATCCTTTCTCTCTACTGTCAACACCCAGGGGTATTCAATATTCAGGAAGGACAGGCAAAAAGGAAAAGGAGGTGGGGTAGCATTGCTGGTTAAAGAGGAGTTTAACACAATAGTAAGGAAGGATGTTAGCTCTGATGATGTGGAATCTGTATGGGTAGAGCTGAGAAATACCAATGGGCAGAAAACATTAGTGGGAGTTGTATACAGACCCCCAAAGAGTAATGCGGAGGTTGGGGGTTGGAATTAAACGGGAAATTAGAGATGCGTGCAATAAGGGCACAGTAGTTATCATGGGTGACTTTAATCTACATATAAATTGGGCTAACCAAATTAATAACAATACTGTGGAGGAGGAATTCCTAGAGTGTATACGGGATGGTTTCCTGGACCAATATGTCGAGGAACCAACCAGAGATCAGGCCATCTTAGACTGGGTATTATGTAATGAGAAAGGATTAATTAGCAATGTTGTTGTGCAAGGCCCCTTGTGGAAGAGCGATCATAATATGATAGAATTCTTCATTAAGATGGAGAGTGCAGTAGTTGACTCCGAGACTAGGTTCCTGAATTTAAATAAAGGAAACAACAATGGTATGAAGTGCAAGTTGGCTAGGATGGATTGCGGAATGTTACTTAAAGGGTTGATGGTGGATAGGCAATGGCAAACATTTAAAGATCGCATGGATGAACTACAGAATTTGTTCATCCCTGTTTGGCATAAAAATAAAACAAAAAAGGTGACTCAATCGTGGCTAACAAGGAAAATTAGTGATAGCATAGGATCCAAGGAGAGGACATATAAATTGGCCAGAAAAAGCAACAAACCTGAGGATTGGGAGCAGTTTAGGATTCAGCAAAGGAGGACAAAGGGATTAATTAAGATGGGGAAAATACAATATGAGAGTAAGCTTGCAGGGCACATAAAAACTGACTGTAAAAGCTTCTATAGATATGTGAAAAGAAAAAGATTGGTGAAGTCAAGCATAGGTCCCTTGCAGTCAGAATCAGGGGAATTTATAATGTAGAACAAAGAAATAGCAGACCAATTAAATACATAATTTGGTTCTGTCTTCACAAAGGAGGACACAAATAACCTTCCAGAGATGTCGGGGAACATAGGATCGAATGAGAAGGAGGAATTGAATGAAATCAGTATTTGTAGGGAAATGGTGTTAGGGAAATTGATGGCATTGAAGGCCAATAAATCCCCAGGGCCTGATAATCTACATCCCAGGGTACTTAAAGAAGTGGCCCTAGAAATAGTAGATGCATTGCTGGTCATCTTCCAAAATTCTATAGACTCTGGAATAGTTCCCATGGATTGGAGGGTAGCTAATGTAACCCCACTATTCAAAAAAGATGGTAGAGAGAAAACGGGCAATTATAGACATGTAAGCCTGACATCGGTAGTGGGGAAAATGCTAGAGTCCATTATAAAAGATGTAATAGCAGAGCACTTGGAAAACAGTGACAGGATCGGACAAAGTCAACATGGATTTAGAAAAGGTAAATCATGCTTGACTAATGTAATGGAATTTTTTGAGGATGTAACTGGTAGAATAGTTAAGGGAGAACCAGTGGATGTGGTGTATTTGGACTTTCAGAAGGCTTTCGCTAAGGTCCCGCAGAAGAGATTGGCGTGCAAAGTTAAAGCACATGGGATTGGGGGCAAGGTACTGACTTGGATAGAGAACTGGTTGGCAGACAGGAAGCAAAGAGTTGGAATAAACGGGTCTTTTTCCGAGTGGCAGGCAGTGACTAGTGGGGTACCGCAGGGATCGGTGCTAGGACCCAAGCTATTCACAATATATATTAATGATCTAGACGAGGGAACTAGATGTAATATTTCCAAGTTTGCAGATGACACACAGTGTGTGTGCTGTGAGCAGAATGCAGAGAAACTCCAGTAGGATTTGGACAGGTTGGGTGATTGGACAGATGCATGGCAGATGCAGTATATTGTGGATAAATGCGAGGTTATCCACTTTGGTGGCAAAAACAGGAAGACAGATTATTATCTGAACGGCAATAGATTGGGAAAAGGGGAAGTGCAACGAGGCCTGGGTGCCCTTGTGCACCAGTCGCTGAAGGTAAGCATGCAGGTGCAGCAGGCGGTTAAGAAAGCAAATGGTATGTTGGCCTTCATAGCGAGAGGATTCAAGTACAGGAACAAGGATGTCTTGCTGCAGTTGTACAGGGCCTTGGTGAGACCACACCTTGTGTATTGTGTGCAGTTTTGGTCGCCTTATCTGAGGAAGGATGTTCTTGCCATGGAGGGAGTGCAGCGAAGATTCACCAGACTGATACCTGGGATGGCAGGAATGACGTATGAAGAGAGATTGGGTCGATTAGGCTTATATTCGCTAGAGTTTAGAAGAATGAGAGGGGATCTCATTGAAACTTATAAAATTCTAACAGGACAAGACAGACTAGATGCAGGAAGGATGTTCCCGATGGTGGGGGAGTCCAGAACCAGGGGTCACAGTCAAAGGATAAGGGGTAAGCCATTTAGGACTGAGATGAGGAAGAATTTTTTCACCCAGAGAGTGGTGAACCTGTGGAATTCTCTACCACAGAAGGCAGTTGAGGCCAACTTATTAAATATATTCAAGAAGGAGTTAGATATATTTCTTAAGGCTAAAGGAATCAAGGGATATGGGGAGAAAGCAGGGACAGGGTACTGAATTTGGATTATCTGCCATGATCTCATTAAATGGCAGAACAGGCTTGAGGGGCCGAATGGCCTACTCCTGCTCCTATCTTCTATGGTTCTATGTTATCCCACCCTTTATTATCAGGGCTACCCCTCCTCCTTTTCCATTTTGGCTATCTCTTCTAAAAGTTAAGTACCCTGGAATATTTTGTTCCCAACCTTGGCTACACTGCAACCACGTCTCCATAATGGCTGTTAGATCAAAGCTATTCATTTCTATCTGCGCTATTAATTCATCTATTTTGTTGCGAATGCTTCGCGCATTCAGATATAGTGCCTTTAGCTTTGACTTATTTCTATTTTTCCCTGATGTCCCCTTAGTCACTGATGCTTTATTACCTTTGTTACTCTCTTTGCCCTTCCTGACCCACTCTGCTTATTTTTACCTGCCTGAGTTGCAGTCACACCCTCCTGTCCCTGACCACTAACCAGACCTGTACCACTACCTAACCTAAGTGGTGTAACTGCCTCCTGTCCAGTTAACTCACCCCATCCCTAATGCCCCTCAATGTCTGCACCTCAGACCCTAGCTCAAAAAATCTGAGCTGAAGTTCCTCAAGAGGCAGTCACTTACAGCAATCATGGTTGTCACCCCGGTAGCACCCCGGCAGAAAAGTTCCCCTTTGCTCCCTGCAGTAGCACCAGGTGATGGTCGTGACTGCTGCAGGCGACGCGAACAGGGCGGCCGGCCGCCAGCGGGGCGGAGGTTAAAGGTGAAGTGGCTGGCCGCCCTGAAAAAAATGTAGGCTTTTTTGAAAAATGTTCTTTTTGTTCCGGACGCGGTGTCCGTGCCGTGATCGGTCAACCTGGCACTCTGCTCTGGTGCCGGGCTGATCACGTGGCACCCCCACTCCCCCGTGCTGCAAGTAAGTAAAAAAAAACTGCAGTGTTCGCAGCGTGGGGCCCTTCCCTTTAATTCAGGGAAGAGCCCCTGCAACACATTAGCTGAGCCGTGCACTCCGGGTCATGAACTTCCCCCCCTCTTACGTCCCAGAAGGAAGTGGAGTGCTTGATTTAGCACTCCACTTCTCTTTGGAGCAAAAAGTGGGAATTTTAGAAAGGCAGCAAGAGGTTAGCGCCTGGCGCTAACTTTTCCAGCGTTTCTGATTTAGCGCCCCAAACAGGGCTCGAGGGGAATTTCTAGCCCTTATTTTTTTTAACTTTTAAAAATTATTTGTTTATGGGAGATGGGCGTCGCTTGCAAGGCCAGCACTTATTGCCCATCCCTAATTGCCCTTGAGAAGGTGGTGGTGAGCCGCCTTCTTAAATTGCTGCAGTCCGTGTGGTGAAGGTACTCCCACAGTGCTGTTAGGGAGGGAGTTCCAGGATTTTGACCCAGCAACGATGAAGGATCGGCGATGTACTTCTAAGTCAGGATGGTGTGTGACTTGGAGGGGAACTTGGAAGTGGTGGTGTTCCAATGCATCTGCTGCCCTTGTCCTTCTAGGTGGAAGAAGTCACGGGTTTGGGAGCTGCTGCCAAAGAAGCCTTGGCGAGTTGCTGCAGTGCATCTTATAGATGGTACACACTGCAGCCACGGTACGGCGATGGTGGAGGGAGTGAATGTTTAAGGTGGTGGATGGGGTGCCAATCAAGCGGGCTGCTTTGTCCTGGGTGGTATCGAGCTTCTTGAGCGTTGTTGGAGCTGCACTCAGCCAGGCAAGTGAAGAGTATACCATCACACTCCTGACCACCTTGCAGATTGTGGAAAAGCTTTGGGGAGTCAGGAGGTGAGACACTCGCTGCAGAATACCTAGCCTCTGACCTGCTCTTGTTGCCACAGTATTTATGTGGATAGACCAGTTAAGTTTCTGGTCAATGGTGACCCTCAAGTTGTTGATGGTGGGGGATTTGGTGATGGTAATGCCATTGAATGTCAAGGGGCTGTGGTTAGACACTCGCTTGTTGGAGATAGTCATTGCCTGGCACTTCTGTGGCATGAATATTACCTGCCACTTATCAGCCCAAGCCTGAATGTCGTCCAGGTCTTGTTGCATGCGGGCATGGACTGCTTCATTATCTGAGGAGTTGTGAATGGTACTGAACACTGAGCAATCATCAGCGAACATTCCCATTTCTGTCCTTAAGTTACATAGAAACATAGAAACATAGAAGATAGGAGCAGGAGTAGGCCATTCGGCCCCTCGAGCCTGCTCCGCCATTCAATGTAATCATGGCTGATCATCCAAATTCAGTACCCCGTCCCTGCTTTCTCCCCATACCCCTGTTGGAGGGAAGGTCATTGACGAGGCAGCTGAAGATGGTTGAGCCTAGGACAGTGCCCTGAGGAACTCCTGCAGCGATGTCCTGGGGCTGTGATGATTAACCTTCAACCACCACAACCATACTCTAGGAGCTTCACCCAATTTACAATTGTTGACTCGGCTTCCCTGCTCCTGGTGATTAGCACCTATTGAAGACAATCACTTCCAGCTGACTAACAGTTAACTGCTACTGGCAGGCAGCTTCTGTTAACTACAGTTTCTAAAGTTCTGGGTTAAAATCAAAATGTTAAACTAAATTTCACTTTTTACATCAACTACTTACCAGAAATTCCCACTCTTTCAAAATTCCCAAATAAAACACTGTTTAAGTACACTCCATTTTAATCCCGCTCTTTGCAGACCACTCTGTGCGCGTGGTCTGGAAGCCAGCGGAATTTCCAATATGGTGTCTTGGCAGTAGAAACATGGGCCCCAATATAAATATAAAGGCAGCTTCTGAGCGAGGGGTGCAAGTGGAATTGCATGGAGGAAACCTGAAAGTTAACTGAGTGTGTCAGAATCTGTGATCTAAACTCAATTGTAGCAATAAAGTTTGGCTTCCGGGTTTAGTGTCTCCAAGCTGTGCAGCGGGTGTGATGCACACCCACATGAAGTGACCTCAGCTATATTTAAAGGGACAGTGCACAAATGGAAACTGGAGGTGTTTAGGATGGTTCGTAGACATAAAACAAGGGCAGCACCCAGATTTAATGAGGCCTCGCTGGAATTACTGCAGGCTGCAGTCAGGAGGAGGAGGGACATACTTTTCCCCAGGAATGGGAGGAAGAAACCTGCTGCTCTCACTGAGAAGGCATGGTTGGAGGTAGGTGAGGAGGTGAGCAGCAGGAGCGTTGTGCCCAGGTCATGGATGCAATGTAGATAGCAATGTAATTGTTGTGTATGTACCTTTAAGGGAATAACTGGTCTCAGACTGCAGTACCGGCAGTGACCACCCCTGTATAAAAGGCGCTAACAGCCTTCTGTAGTTTCAGTTTCCCGATTGTTTCCATTCAGTAAAGACTTGTTATAATCAACTCCTGCTGTCCGTGTCTCAATTATACACGGACATAATTTTTGGCGACGAGCAGATACGAACTTACCTACAGTCTGCACCACCTCTTGGGATCCATTCCTGAAGCGAAGTGAGCAGAGGTCGAGGCCAGAAGGAAGAAAGATGCAGTAGAAACGGGCATCGACCGTGGGCATCCGCCCCTGAGTCAGCGGAGTTGAAGATTGCGGGAGAAGCTGTCGAGAGCGGGGCTTGGTTCCTGTCGATGGTGCTTCAGCTAATCGGGCTGGTGGCAGGTAGTACACTGATCCTTCCTGGGCTGCGGCGGTCTAGAACTCGAGCGGGTGGCTTGCAACGGGGCCGAGCAGCGTTGTCGGGAAGAGGAGAGAGAGAGAGGGTGGAGCACACAGGGCGCGGCCGGTGCTACGAAGCCGGGCAGCGTACGGACCCGAGAAGAGGGAGGCAAGAGTCCCACAGGGTTGTTCCACGACAGGAAAATAATTTTAAAAATATTAAACGCGCAGAAAACCGCGAGGAGCTGCAGGTTGCAATGGAAACCGCGGAAAGCAGTGCTAGCAACAGCGGGGAAGAAGGCAAAGCGCGGGAGGCGCCATCTTAATCCAGTGGGGAAGAAGGCAAAGCGCGGGAGGCACCATTTTGTTAAATCGGGGAGGAAGGCAAAGCGCGGGAGGCGCCATTTTAGATTTCCAAGATGCCGAAGACTGGCTGTATCACTGCCTTTGATAATGCAATAGAGGACTGGACCACGTATCTGGAAAGAGTCGAGGTATATTGTGAGGCAAACAAAATAGCCGATGAAAAAAGGCATCGGTACTGCTAAACTTAATGGGCGCAAGAACGTACGGCCTATTGCGGGACCTGATTACTCCAGCCAAACCGAAGACGAAGAGTTTTAACGAAATTGTTGCTATCTTACAGGAACACCTAAACCCTGCACCGCTGCTGATAGCAGAAAGATTTAAATTCTACAGGAGAACTCAGCATAAAGATGAGAGCAATGCTGAGTACCTTACGGAACTACGCAAGCTATCAAAGCACTGCCAGTTCGGAGCAGGACTGGCAGATACCCTATGGGACAAATTTGTCTGTGGACTCCTGAGTGAAGGAACACAGAAGAAGTTACTCTCAGAGAAAGAGCTGACGTTAGATAAGGCTTTCAGTGTGGCAGTATCGTACAAAGCAGCAGCCAGGGGAGCTGCGGAAATACAACAAAAGCCACAGGAATACGGCACCCACGAAATGACACGGGGATTTGCAAAATGTTATCGCTGCGGCAGAACTAACCATGACCAGAAGGACTGCTGGTCCAAGGACAAAATATGCAGGCAATGCGGAAAGATGGGTCACATTGCACGAGTTTGCAGGTCTGGGAAGAAGACCAACGACAACAAAAAGGCTACTAAGGAACCGTACAAGAAAGTACAAAAGATGACGGACAGTAGTTCCGAAGACCAGATGAGTGATAGTGAATCCGGGAACAAGAGACTAAGCTGTCTCAAACTTCACAATGTAATCGCAAAAGAGGATCACCGAACCATTTGGGTCACTCTCACGATAGCAGGGTCCCAAGTTAAAATGGAATTGGATACAGGATCAGCGCTAACCGTCATGAATCAACGAGACTACGAGCGGTTATTCTCACACATACCCTTGAGAGAGACATCCATCGTCTTGACGACATATACGGGGCAAAAAGCATACCCCAGAGGAAAAATAAGGGTGCCTGTCGAATACAATGGCAAGACAATACGGAAATTGTATCTCTACACACTGCAAGATGGTGAACCACCGTTATTGGGACGTGAATGGTTCAGAAAGATAAGCTTAGATTGGCAATCCATTCAGGCAATGACGGTGGATGGTTAAAAAGATGACGACATCACTCCTGGACGATTGTCAACAATCTTAGCTAACGCCAAAGAGGTATTTCAACAAGAACTGGGCACTCTTAAAGGCGTAACCGCCTCGATAAAAATAGAAGAGAATGCAATTCCCAAGTTTTTCAAAGCAAAACCGGTACCATATGCAATTCGCCCAGCCGTTGAGGCAGAGCTGGAGAATCTGGAGAATGCAGGCGTGTTGTCTAAGGTAGACTGGAGCGAGTGGGCGACACCCATCATCCCTGTCATGAAGAAAACGTTAAACAATAAGTCTGAGGAGCCAAGGAAGGTTCGCATCTGTGGGGACTTCAAGATGACGGTGAACCCAGTCCTTCACACAGTACAATATCCTCTTCCAAGGATAGAAGACATCTTCGCCTCACTATCTGGAGGGAAGCGTTTTACAAAAATTGACCTAGCACAAGCGTATTTGCAGATGGAGGTTGAAGAATCCTCTAGGAAGTATCTCACGATAAACACTCACAAAGGTCTTTACCAGTATCATCGATTGGTATTCGGAGTAGCATCAGCTCCGGCGATATGGCAAAGAGCGATGGAGCAAGTCCTGCAAGGGATTCCGGGGACTCAGTGTTACTTGGACGACATCCTAGTGACAGGTGAAGATGACAGTGAACACCTTAACAACCTAGAACAGGTGCTCACTAGACTACGGGAACATGGGCTATGAGCCACCCGCCCCAAGTGCGAGTTTTTTAAGAAACAGATATCGTATTGTGGCCACGTGATTGATGAAGAGGGGTTACATAAGTCCCCTGACAAAATTGAAGCGGTTGTTAAGGCCCCAGTGCCTGAAAATGTGTCGCAACTGAGGTCATTCCTCGGATTGGTGAATTACTACCATAAGTTTTTACCAAATTTGTCCACAATTCTGCACCCACTGAATGCCCTACTACGAACGGGAGTAGCATGGAAATGGAGCAATGACTGTAAGCGGGCCTTTCAGAAGAGTAAGGACTTAATCACTTCAAGAGAAGTATTGGCTCACTACAACCCATCACTACCGATAAGACTGGCGTGTGATGCGTCTCCCTATGGCATTGGGGCGGTACTGTCACAGACGTTCCTTGATGGTTTAGAGAGGCCGATAGCTTTTGCGTCACGCTCGTTAACTTCAGCCGAGCGTAACTACACCCAGATTGACAGAGAGGCCCTCAGCCTAGTGTGGGGGGTGAAGAAGTTCAATCACTACCTGCACGGTAAAAATTTACTCTACTAACTGATCATCAGCCTCTTGTCTCCATTTTCAACCCTCAGAAGGGCATACCGATAATGACAGCACAACGGCTACAGAGGTGGTCCCTTTTCCTAGGGGCACACCAATATGACATCGAGTACAAAGGAACTAAACAGCATGGGAATGCTGATGGATTGTCGCGCCTACCGTTGCCGACGGTGGAAGAAGAACTTGCAGTGGATCCAATGGAGATATTCCACTCGACCATAGTCGAATGTCTCCCTGTGACGAATGCAAACATAGAAAAGGAAACACGAAATGACCCGACACTATCCCGGGTCTATGATTTAACGGTGAAGGGATGGCCAGCACATGGCGAACCACTGCTGCCAGCATTCTCGCCGAGAAGAGAACAGCTGTCAGTGTGCAGAGGAACCTTGATGTGTGGATCCAGAGTAGTAATTCCACCCAAATTGAAGGATACAGTGCTCAATGAGCTTCATGAGGGTCATCTGGGAGGGGTAAAAATAAAGAACTTAGCCAAAGCGTTTGTGTGGTGGCCGGGAATCGATAGAGAAATCGAAGAGATGACCAAGAGCTATACAGGATGCCAGAAGGTCCAAAACGCCCCACCACAAGCCCCTCTACATCCATGGGAGTGGCCGTCATCTCCATGGCAAAGGGTGCACATTGATTTTGCTGGTCCCTTCATGGACTCGATGTTTTTAATTACGGTGGATGCACATTCAAAGTGGCCAGAGGTAATAAAAATGTCCTCAACCACCACAGAAAAAACTATCACAGTCTTACGAACCATATTCGCCAGGAATGGGCTGCCTGAACAGATTTGCTCTGACAATGGACCACAGTTTGTTTCTGAAGAGTTCCGGAGGTTCTTAAAGAACAATGGTGTTAAGCATTACACATCTGCCCCATATCATCCAGCCACTAATGGATTGGCCGAGAGGTTTGTTCAAACATTCAAGAAGGCTATCAAGGCAATGTGTAATGAAGATATACCCCTACAACACAAGGTGGACAACTTCTTGTTTGCCTACCGGAATGCGACACATGCGGTTACCAACCAAACTCCAGCCATGATGTTCTTCAATCGAAGACTACGATGCCGCTTGGATTCGGTTAAGCCAAACGTCCGAAGAGATGTGGAGAACAGGCAGTTTCAGAGTATGAATGAAAGGCCGACCAGGAGTTTTAAGATAGGTCAACCAGTTTTGGCCCGGGACTACCACACTGAGAAATGGCAGCCAGGAACGATTTGTACACGGCAAGGACCTTTCATGTATACCGTGGACGTTGGAGAGAGCATTGTAAGACGCCATGCTGACCAGATTCTAGAGTCACTGGAAAACTTCAACTCCACACCACGATCTGGTACACCTGGCGATGAAACCGACGTACCAATTGCATCTACCGCAGAATCGGTGATATTGGAAGCAGATGAACCAAACAACGACATTAATCCCGACTCAACCTTGCCAGAAGAACCTGATACCCCAAAGAGGCATTATCCAGACAGAATCAGGAAGCCTCCTCAAAGACTGAACTTATAATTGCTTAACCTCAACCAATGTATCTAGCAACTGTAATTGTGATTGTAATTAGTTATCATTTAGTTGTTAAATGAACGTTATGTACTGTTTATCTAAAAGGGGAGGAATTGTTGTGTATGTACCTTTAAGGGAATAACTGGTCTCAGACTGCAGTACCGGCAGTGACCACCCCTGTATAAAATGCGCTAGCAGCCTTCTGTAGTTTCAGTTTCCCGATTGTCTCCATTCAGTAAAGACTTGTTATAATCAACTCCTGCTGTCCGTGTCTCAATTATACACGGACATAATAGTAATGACCTAACCAACTCAGGAAAAATGAGTGCATTTGCTGATTCAACTACCTAATGTGCTTTAAACCAGCCCCCCTTTCTGATGAAGGGTCATCGACCTGAAATGTTAGCTCTGTTTCTCTCTCCACAGATGCTGCCTGACCTGCTGAGCATTTCCAGCATTTACAGTTTTTATTCCCCTTTCATTCTGTCTTGCTAGGTGTTCTCCATCATATCACTCCACACACCCACTCAACTTTCAGCAGCACCAGCCTTCGCTTTCATGATGTCTGCCACCACCTGATGTGACAACCTCAGCCTATGAAAGCACTGCTCTTCTGAGAGGTGAAGGAAACTGAGCCTCTGCCTGTAAACCCTGTGACGTGGGTAGTGCCTCCTGCGACTTTGGCTCCTCTCGTCTTCATCTCTCTCCTGTACACGTGCTGATCCCACCACAGCACGTCGTCGCTGCCGTGGATGGTGATGGTCTTCCTCTTCTGATGTGCTGTCAAACAAATCCAAGGCGCCTCCCATCCGGCTCATGTCAATTTGAAACCCTCCAAGGTTGAAAAAAGCTGTATCCACACAAGCACTCTCTGCCAAACGTTTACCAGAGGGAACTGAGACAGTGGCTGCAATAAGTGAGCTTTTATTCAGATGGGACAATGACAAGTTTAAATGCCCACCTACGCTACTGCTCAAACCTACCTCCATTTCCCTGGTCAGTTTCCGAGCCCCGGGAAACCTGTGCTGCTCAGGTTAAAATGGAGCCCAGTTAAAAACAATTTAAAAATACCTCATTAACATCTCCTAAGGATGTTAATTGCATCAATAAGTGCCCGCCCACATCCAATGATGAAATCCCCGACTTCGGCGAGTAGGTTTCTCACCGGCATCAAAACGCATCTTCGTGAACTTGGAAGTCAAAAAATTTAACCCTCATCCCCCCTCCGCCCGTTCCCAGCCCACCTGTTCTTGGGGGTTAAAATTCCCCCCATGAAGTCAGAAAAGGAATCTTGTAATATCATTTAACATCCAACAGAACAGGCGGACAAGGCCTCGATTTAACAACTTGGCCGGAATTTTACTGGTGCTCAGCAGATGGGATTGGTGGTAGGTCGGCAGTGAAATTTGATTTGATTCCCGCTGTCAAATCACACAAACTTGCCTTTCCCAATGTTGGGTCTGCCAGCGCTGAGCAGACCCGACCGGCAGTGGCGAGGGACTGAATATAAACAATTATTGGCTTGTTGATGTGGTGATAGTTACCCCCCGCCCCGGTAGGGGGCGACGGAGAGTAAACAGAGAAAGGAAATTAATAAATAAGCCTCGTGTTGATGGCTGAAGGAATACATCCCGTGTCCGTGTGTTGAGCACATTACATGGTGACAGAAGTGGCAAGTACCCGAAATACCCATGTTAAAGACTGTCCGCGTCAATGGAACTAACTTTCCCAGTGAAACCAGTCAGCTCCCGGTGAGTGAAAGTTTACGATACGGGTGTAGCATAGTAGCTAGTTAAGCCAGGACGGAGATAAACAAGAGAGACTGAAAAAAAAAAGTGTACTTACCCCACGTTGCTTACTATCATGGCCACTCAAAGTCCTGCATTCTTTCAGATTTCTCCCCCCTCCGAATTTGATTTTACACGGCCGGAAGAGTGACCATTGTGGCTCAGCAGATTTGAATGCTTCAGACAGGCTTCAGGCCTTGATAAACAGTCACAGGAAAAACAGGTCAACACGCTATTATATTCCATGGGAGCGGAGGCTGAAGCGATCATCCGGTGCAGGAATATTACGGCTGATCAACTGAAAAGCTATGACACAGTTAAAACGGATTTGTCTAATCATTTCATCCCGCGGAGGAATTTGATATTCGAACGCGCAAGATTCCATAGGCGCATGCAGGAGAGAGGGGAATCGGGTGATAGCTTCATCAAAACGTTATATGAGCTCATAGAACACTGTGAATATGGAGCTATGTGGGACGAACTAATTCATGACAGATTGGTTGTTGGACTAAGGGATCTTAAACTCTCTGAAAAATTACAGATGGATCCAGACCTCACAGTTGACAAAGCAAAAACACAGGTTTTCCAAAGTGAAGCAATAAAGAAACAGCAATCAATGCTTCAGAAAGATAGTAATGAGGAGGAGGAGTCCATTGAAACCATAAGTGCCCCCCGACAATCAGCCCCCCCAAAACATTTTTCTACCAAATCAAGACAAACTGACTCAAATGAATATGTACAGAGGCCTCGCACTGGAACTCAAACTGGAACAAATTTCCAACCACAAAAGCGGAGTTGCAGATGGTGTGGCCGGAGTACACACAATAGACAAATCTGTCCAGCCAAAGATGTTAGCTGCAGGAATTGCCAGAAAAAGGGACATTTTGCTGCAGTTTGCCGATCCACACCTGCGGTTGCTGAAATATCAGAGGGCGACGACAATGAGATAGCGTTCCTGGGGTCAATTGGCGATGGGCAGGATCAGCTGTGGACCATCACCCTAAGCCTGTGTGGTCACATGACTGAATTCAAAATCGATACGGGGCTGATGTCACTGTCATCCCGGAGTGCCTCTACAACGACCTAGGTCAAGAGGCTCTTCAGAACACCACTAAGATTCTTCAGGGGCCTGGTCAAGTCCCGTTGAATGTCAGAGGAAAATTTTCAGCTACCCTGACCCGTGGTCCACGGTCTACAAAACAGGACGTGTATGTGGTACGCGGTCTACGAACAGCGCTCCTCGGTCGCCCCGCCATCATTTCCCTGCGTCTGGTGTCCAGGTTGGACCCACAAGTAGCAGAGACAGTATCTACGGACCTCGAACGGGAGGTCAGACAGTGGTTCCCCAGACTGTTTCAAGGCATTGGGTGACTGCAAGAGGAGTATCACATTCGCCTCAAGCCAGATGCTAAACCTGTTGCTCTCTCTACACCCCGACGTGTCTCGCTCCCCCTTATGTCCAAAGTTAAGGAGGAACTCACCCACATGGAGCAACTGGGGATAATTGCAAGAGTTGAGGAACCCACAGCCTGGTGCTCTGGAATGGTTGTAGTCCCAAAACCCAACGAAAAAATCAGAATCTGCGTAGAACTAACAAAACTCAATGAAAGTGTCTGTAGAGAGCTGCATCTCTTACCCTGCGTAGAGCACACTCTGGGGCAGCTGAAAGATGCAAAGGTTTCTACAAAGCTTGACGCTCAATCTGGTTTCTGGCAAATACCCTTGTCAGAGGAGTCAAAACGTCTCACCATGTTCATCACGCCATTCGGACGTTACTGTTTCCACAGACTGCCCTTTGGAATATCGTCCGCCCCTGAGCATTTCCAACGCCGCATGTCCCGCCTCCTTGAGGGACTTGATGGTGTCTTATGCCAAATGGATGATGTGTTGGTGTTTGGCGCAACCCATGAACAGCACGATCAGCGACTTTTGGCAATTCTCAGTAAACTACAGCAAGCTGGACTTACTCTTAACTCCAAATGTGAATTTGCCAAAACGCAGGTGAAATTTCTCGGCCAGGTCATCGATGGGACCGGTGTCAGAGCAGATCCTGACAAAGTCAAGGCCCTCGCACACATGGCCACGCCAAGGAATGTATCTGAAATACGCCGCTTCATGGGCCTGGTCAATCACTTGGGCAAATACATACCCCATCTAGCCGATAAAACCAAGCCACTCCGGGATCTCCTCAACAGGCAGACCTCATGGTATTGGGGACCCCAGCAGACCCAAGCTTTCACTGAGATAAAGACGGAGCAAACCACCCCGCCAGGCCTTGCACTGTATGCCCCCAATGCACTCACTAAAGTGTCAGCTGATGCCTCATCGTTTGGCTTGGGTGCAGTCCTTTTACAAAAGAGACCTGACACTGACTGGCGCCCTGTAGCCTATGCTTCACGAGCCCTTTCAAAAACAGAGCAGCGCTATGCGCAGATTGAAAAAGAGGCCCTGGCCATTACATGGGCGTGTGAGCGCTATAGAGACTTCCTAATAGGCATGACATTCCAGGTCGAAACAGATCACAAGCCCTTCCTTACACTATTGGGATCTAAAAACCTGGACGAGTTGTCCCCCCGCATTCAGCGCTTTCGGATGCGACTCATGCACTTTCACTTCACTATATCACATGTGCCAGGGAAGAGCCTAGCAACTGCCGGTGTCCTCTCCAGGGCTCCCTACCAGCCGCCGGTGGGTGATTCCCCTGAGGTGCAGTGCATAGAGAATTATGTACACTCAATACTCACTGCACTGCCCATTACCGAGAAACGCCTGGCTGCACTTCGTCAAGAACAGGAAACGGATGAACTACTTCGTCAGGTCTTCGCATACTGCCGTGAGGGCTGGCCAGATCATGCGAAACTTGACAACGCTCTTAGACCTTATGCGACCGTTTCAGGTGACCTCACTATTGCACAAGGATTGCTGCTACAAGGGTGCCGGTTGGTCATTCCAGCATCAATGCAGAAAGACATTCTGGACAAACTGCATGATGGCCATCAAGGGATCACAAAATGCAGAGCACGAGCCAGGTGTTCTGTCTGGTGGCCTGGATTAAGCGGTCAACTACAACGTAAAGTACAACAATGCCCAAGCTGCGCCCAAATGAGACAACAACCACCAGAGCCATTGATTCCAGATGACACCCCTGAGGGCCCATGGCAGAAGGTTGGGGCTGATCTATTTCATTTGGATAACTCAACTTACCTGGTAATGTTTGACTACTTCTCTAAGTTCATTGAAGTTATCAAGCTCCTCTCCACCACCTCACATGCAGTCGTTGAATGTATGAAATCCTGCTTTGCCCACCTAGGGGTCCCCCTGCTGGTCCGAACAGATAATGGCCCCCAATTTGCCTCGGACACTTTTCGCTCATTTGCCGACAGCTGGGACTTCACCCATGTCACATCCAGTCCTCTGTATCCTCAAAGCAATGGGGCTGCCGAGCGCGCTGTCCAGACAGCCAAACAGTTTTTTAAAAAGTCACCTGACCCATACCGGGCACTCCTTGCATACCGCTCCACACCTCTTTCTAGCGGATTCAGCCCTGCTGAGTTGCTACAAGGCAGAAAACGTCATACAACCATGCCAACTATGCCATCACTCCTGACCCCAGGCTGGCCCGACCTCCAGAATTTTACAGACAAGGACAAACAATCTAAACTAAGACAACAGGCCAGCTTTAACAGTCGCCACAGAGCTAAGCCCTTGTGTCCACTCCTTCCAGGTGACTATGTGTGGATACGTGACTCCCGCAAAAGAGGCATTGTGCAAGGACAGGCCAACACCCCAAGATCGTATCTGATTGATATCCAGGGCCAGATTGTTCGCAGGAACCGCAGACACCTCGCACTTACCCAGCAGCCCCCAGATGCTGCTGATGAGCCTTCCATTCCCGATGACTACAATGGGGATGCGGGTCCTGGAACTCCTCCACCTACAGGGGATACCCCACTTCCGTCTCCTCCACCCACAGGGGATACCCCGCCTCCATCGGGTTCCAGACGATACCCTGAAAGGGTCCGCAATCCTCCTTCATACCTCCAGGACTTTGCAACATGAATAGCTTAAGAACCAAGATACCTCATTGGGTCAGAATAATACCCGAGGTACTTGGTGGAGGGTTCAGGCAGTCACCTTGTCCCTCCAAGCTTACTCTGCTTGCATTATTCGTGTTTCTCTAAAAACAAAAACAAAAAGAAGAGATACATTGTGCATTAGAAACTGGCTATCCTAAAACTCTTCAACTTGGTTCTGAGTCATTTACTTCCCTGATATCTGGAACAAAGGACTCATAATGCCCATATACAAAAGTGGGGACAAAGTTGACCCAAATAACTATCGAGGCATCTGTGTAAACAGTAACCTGGGGAAGGTATTCTGTAGTATCATAAACAAAAGACTTATAAACTTCCTTGAGGAGCACAATGTCTTGAGTAAAAGCCAAATTGGATTCCTACCAAACTATAGAACATCAGATCATATTTTCACCCTACAGACCCTAATTGACAAACATGTTCATCAAAACAAAAGCAAAATTTTTGCCTGCTTTATAGATTTCCAGAAGGCTTTTGATTCCATCTGGCATGATGGTCTATTCCTGAAACTTATCGAAAGTGGTGTAGGGGGAAAAACATATGATGTAATTAAATCAATGTATACAAACAATAAATGTGCAGTTAAAATTGGAGACAAACAAACAAAATACTTCCCACAGGGGCGTGGTGTGATGCAGGGCTCGCCCATCTCACCGACACTCTTTAATATTTACATAAATGAATTGGCAAAACTACCTGAACAATCTACAGCACCTCGCCTCACCCTATATGAATCCAAGGTTAAATTCCTCATCTATGCAGATGACCTGGTTCTGCTGTCACCAACTAAGGAGGGTCTACAGCAGAACCTGGATCTGCTGGAGTCATTCTGTCAGACCTGGGCCCTGACAATAAACCCCCAAAAAACCAAAGTCCTTGTGTTCCAGCAAAGATCCAGACATCAGGGACCCAAAATAAATTTCACACTAGGAACAACTAAAATTGAACAAACCACTAACTACACATACTTGGGCTTAAAAATCAGTTCTACGGGAAATTTTCATCTGGCTGTGAATGAACTGAAAGAGAAAGCAAGAAGGGCTTTCTATGCCATTAAAAAATCAATCCAAATAGAAATCCCAATTAGCATTTGGCTCAAAATGTTTAAATCAGTAATTGAACCAATTGCACTCTATGGCAGTGAGGTGTGGGGACCGCTAACACAACAAGAATTTGCAAAATGGGACAAACACCGAATTGAGATCCTACATGCAGAATTCTGTAAAAGTATCCTCCAGACTCAAAGGAAAACCGTAAACAATGCATGCAGGGCAGAACTAGGCCAATATCCATTAATAATCACTGTCCAAAAAAGAGCCACCAAATTTTGGAAACACCTAAAAATGAGCAACCCCCACTGCTATCATTACAAAGCCCTGAAATGCCAAGAGAGGACCATAAAGAAGAATACCCTCAGTCAACTAGTCCTGGGACTCAGTGAAGTAACTACTAACACTACTAACAATAACCAGCCCCAGGACAGTGACAGCGTAACACAAAGAATTCGACCCAACACAATCGTCACTAAGCAAAAGGAAAAATATCTGTCATATTGGGCAGAAACAACAAAAACCCAAAACAAACTCAATTGCTACTTGGCCCTAAACAGACAATACGACATGGCTGATTACCTGACCATGGTAAAGGATAGCAAACTGAGAAAAACCTTGACAATGTACAGACTTAGTGAACATAGCCTGGCCATCGAAAAAGGTAGACACAGGCAGACCTGGCTACCAAGTGAGGACAGGATATGCTCTCACTGCAGTCAGGGAGTGGTGGAGACAGAGATGCACTTCCTCACAGCTTGTAGAAAATATCAGGGCATAAGGGAGAATTTCTACCCAAAATTCACAAAAATATGCCCGGAATTCAGAAATTTGAATGACGACCAAAAACTCCCATACCTACTAGGGGAAGAGAGAAATTGTGTAACCTTAGCAGCACACTATGTTACAGCTTGCCATAAACAGAGGGACAACCAGTAAATCTAAGAAAAGCGTATATACAAATTATATATATCTCCACTTGGAGAGGCAAGGATTAATCAGGGATAGTCAACATGGCTTTGTCAAGGGAAGATCATGTCTGACTAATTTGATTGAATTTTTTGAGGGGGTGACTAGGTGTGTGGATGAGGGTAACGCAGTGGATGTGGTATACATGGATTTCAGTAAGGCCTTCGATAAAGTCCCACACAGGAGACTGGTCAAGAAGGTAAGAGCCCATGGAATCCAGGGTGCCTTGGCACATTGGATACAAAACTGGCTTAGTGGCAGAAGGCAGAGGGTGATGGTCGAAGGTTGTTTTTGTGACTGGAAGCCTGTGGCCAGTGGGGTACCACAGGGATCGGTGCTGGGTCCCTTGCTGTTTGTGTTCTACATTAATGACTTGGATATGAATGTAAAAGGTATGATCAGTAAGTTCGCGGATGATACAAAAATTGGTAGGGTGGTAAATAGCGAGGAGGGTAGTCTCAGTCTGCAGGATGATATAGATGGGTTGGTCAGATGGGCGGAACAGTGGCAAATGGAATTTAACCCGGAAAAGTGCGAGGTGATGCACTTTGGGGGGACTAACAAGGCAAGGGAATACACAATGAATGGTAAGACCCTAGGCAAGATGGAGGGTCAGAGGGATCTGGGTGTGCAAGTACACAGATCCCTGAAGGCGGCGGAACAGGTGGATAAGGTGGTAAAAAAGGCATATGGGATACTTGCCTTCATTAGCCAAGGCATAGAATATAAGAGCAAGGAGGTTATGATGGAGCTGTATAAAACACTGGTTAGGCCACAGCTGGAATACTGTGTGCAGTTCTGGTCGCCACACTACAGGAAGGATGTGATCGCTTTGGAGAGGGTGCAGAGGAGATTCACCAGGATGTTACCAGGGCTGGAGCGCTTCAGCTATGAAGAGAGACTGGGCAGATTGGGTTTGTTTTCCTTGGAGCAGAGGAGACTGAGGGGGGACATGACTGAGGTGTACAAAATTATGAGGGGCATAGATAGGATGGATACTAAGGAGCTTTTTCCCTTAGTAGAAGGGTCAATAACTAGGGGGCATAGATTCAAGGTAAAGGGCGGGAGGTTTAGAGGGGATTTGAGAAAGAACTTTTTCACCCAGAGGGTGGTTGGAGTCTGGAACTCACTGCCTGAAAGGGTTGTGGAGGCAGGAACCCTCACAACATTTAAGAAGCATTTGGATGAGCACTTGAAATGCCATAACATACAAGGCTACGGACCAAATGCTGGAATATGGGATTAGATTAGACAGGGCTTGATGGCCGGCGCGAACACGATGGGCCAAAGGGCCTCTATCCGTGCTGTATAACTCTATGACTCTATGACTCTATATGAATGTATATTTATACACTCAGGGATATATCTGTTTATACACTGTATGGATAGATCTGTGTTTATGTGTTCAACCATAAATGTTTTTTGATGCTTTGGCAACATAAGATGTACCTTGTCATGCCAATAAAGTGATTTGAATTTGAATTTGAATTTGATGTTATGTTTGTTAGAGTTTGTTATTTCTTAAGCACAGTAAAAAAGTAATGATTTGAAAGAAGGTCATTTGAAATGTTAATAGTAAAGGAATTGTATTCAAAGTCTGTTTAGAAAGGGAGATGTGGTGATAGTTACCCTCCGCCCCGGTAGGGGGCGACGGAGAATAAACAGAGAAAGGAAATGAATAAAGAAGCCTCGTGTTGATGGCTGAAGGAATACATCCCATGACTGTGTGTTGAGCACATTACAGTTGACAAACCCTTTAGAGTGAATTTAACCTTACCTTTTGACTTTAACAGCTTGCCCACTGCTTCCACGCTGCTCCTGGACCTGGTCTGTTAATCTGAGGCGGAAGTTGAGTGGCCATTGAATCAGCTAATGAGTGACAGCTTCAAAAATATAGTATAAAAACTCCCACTTCACACCTGTTCACTTTCCAAGCGCAGAGGCTGTTGCTTTCTCCCTTTGGAATGCAGATTGAGCTTTATGTAGGCTGCAAGTGTTTGGAGCAAACTCTCCAGCCAGTGTCACCTCATTGCAGCAACCTCTCTCACCATTGACAGATCGCTTCTGTCATCTCAACTTCAACTGCTCTCTACTCCATCAGCATGGGTACCATTTACACTCTCTCACCTTGGTCCTCAGAATCTGACCATAATGAGCCCCAACACCAGCAGCAACAGGCACACCAGCAGCAACAATAACAACACCAACCTTCTTCACAATCAACTGATGCTGCATAGGACAGAGGGCATCAGCACCCGACCAACTTGCTGCCCGGGAGGCCAGGGATGGTCTCACCATGGCCAGATTTACTTCACTTGACACTGTACACCCTGGCTGTCACATGATGCGCCAAGTTGGCACCACCCCACAACAACACCATAAAGCATCCCTACAATGCCCAACCCATTCCTTTCACACTCGTCACCATTGCGGGGGGTGCCGTTATGTCTCTCCATTCACTGCAACTCACTAAGCCACTTTGAAAGGTGCACACAAATCTGTCCAAGAATGCAAAGTGTTGAAAATAAAGGTTTCAATGTTTGACACCACATTAACAGAAACTTTACATGAACATTGCATAAAACACCCAAGTGCCTACCCTTGTGTGTTGTTAATTGTTACGATTGGACTAGGATGAGGGTGAGTGTGAAGGGTGGCTAGTGAGATGGGGATGTGATAATATAGATAGAGAGGGATGGGTGGAGGTCCAAGGTAAGTTGGTGTGAGTAAGGATGTGCAGGAGGAGGGTGGGGGTTTGATGAGAGGCAGAGCATGATGAAGTTGAGTGTGGCTTTGTACTAATGTTTCATGATCTACTGAGATCATTGAAATGTTTGTGGCACTACACCCAGGTCCTCCTGACCACATCGCTGCTTGTGAACTCCTCTGCAATGTGCAACCAGGCTGTGTTGATCTTCTGGGGAGGTGTCTTGCGCCCATGGGAAGGGAAGAGGAAGGACCTCCCTGCATGCTGTGGCTCCTTCCATAAGCATATGGAGGGAGTCATGAGAGAGCCTGGGTGCAGCCATTGTCAGTGTTTACAGCACCTTAATGATCCCTTTAAGGAAACTGGCTGATGACGCATCATCAAATGACGTCACCAGATCCACTTCCTCTAATTGGCCGGGAAATGCGCTGAGCGGGCTTAACAAGCCCAGTCAAGGGAAAGTCATTTCAGACAGTGGGATGGAGCCAGTAGCAGGGCCGCGACCTGCCACCGACATCGCCCGCCACAGACCCGCCGAAGTCAGCAAAATCGCGGCCCTCGTTTGCAGCATTCCCTCCGTACTACAACAGGATGCCAGTGATGCAGTTAAATATTGGAATGTGTCTTCAACCCATAACCTCCTGGTTGAGAGGTGAGACTTAGGCAATGTGCTGATGAATATGAAGGCGAGAAAATTGAAGAAAATAGAGTGATTGCCCCCCCACCCCAAAAAAATTAAAGAGTTGCTTTATCCCTAAATTTAGAAAATAGAAAACAATAAACATGCCTGTAGGGCAAAACGGAATATAAAGTGCATACAGAAATCCAAACCGTTAAACTCAAACAATCATTCTAAATTAATACATTAGATGTAAGTATAGAGGTCACTGTATCTACGCGAGTGTACTCATTTAGCCATCTGCTATAGTTGATTCAAAAAGCAAATAAAATATTTTTGGGAAATAGTCCAATATAACAAACATAATCTACTGATGAAAGGACATTAATCTCTCACCAGCAAAATAAGCAGATAAGCCCAGAGGTCACTTCAAACTAAACAATACTTGGAAACAGTGTCCCACTCCATAGAAATCTGCCGCTTGTGCTTTACACCACATGCCTTTTGTGAAACATGGAGGCTTAAAGCCATGCAGCACCACCGTGTAGTGCAAAAACATTAACACCCAGAATTTTTTGGGGGGTTCTGCTGATAATTATGGAGATATTACATAGAATTACACAGAATTTACAGCACAGAAACAGGCCGTTCGGCCCAACTGGTCTATGTGGTTGATTATGCTCTACACCGTCCTCCTCCACCCTGCTTCATCTAACCATATCAACATCTCCTTCTTTTCCTTTTTCTCACATGTAGCTTCCCCTTTCACGCATCCATGCTATTCGCTCCAACTACTGCATGTGTAGTAGTTCCACAGTCTAACCACTCTCTGGATAAAGGAGTATAAAAGGTATTCTCTGCAGTCGCAATTCAAGCTCCACTGGGTTGCCAAGGTAAGAGAGATCTCAAAGTGGCTGGAAATTAACTTGGAAAGGGAGGGGGAAGAAGCAGTTGTCGTGATGCATGTTGGAACCAACAACATAGGAAAGAACAGGGAGGAGATCCCGCTAAGAGATAATCAGGAGTTAGGCACAAATTGAAAATCAGGACCTCGAGGATGATAATCTCCGGATTACTACCAGAGAATGGTAATCTCTGCATTAATACCCAAACCAGTGAAGGGTGGGGGAGGGTCTGGGTGGAGCTAATAGTAACCTAAAAATAAGAAAAAGAGAGCACTCTTTCAAATGGTTTAACTCCCCCACTAAAATAATAGGGAGAGGAATGTCATCTGAACACTTTAAGGATTCACAGTCTAAGCAGCGGGGGGTATAATGGGCGGCCGATCTGATATCGCCCCTTTTACATTTTCGCCAAAGTTGAAAGTTCCACCCATGATATTTTTGTACAAAAGTACAGCATAATTTCTAGGCTGTTGCACAGATGGATTTGCTACTGCAATAAAGAGTAAGGCCAAAAATAAAAAGATTATTTTTGTCATCCTTTGGGTCAGGCTATACTGGAATTCATGGATGCAAATATCTTAACGGTAACCACGTACACTTATTGCCAAGCCAATTAGACTCAATGTTCGGCTCCAACAAATGTTTAACATGTTGCCAGTGGAATGCTAGACATTTCAATTTGCTGTTGGTTGAAATAATTCAAATGTATTGCTTTCATGACCCAGTTGATTGATGTAGGAGTTGTAAAAGATGGACAATCTTGCCCCCCCCCCACCCCCACCATATATATATTAATGACTTGGACATGGGAGTACAGGGCACAATTTCAAACCTTACAGATGACACAAAACTTGGAAGTATAGTGAACAGTGAGGAGGGTAGCGATAGACTTCAAGAAGACATAGACAGGCTGGTGAAATGGGCGGACACGTGGCAGATGAAATTTAATGCAGAAAAGTGTGAAGTGATACATTTTGGTAGGAAGAACGAGGAGAGGCAATATAAACTAAAGGGTACAATTCTAAAGAGGGTGCATGAACAGAGAGACCTGGAGGTATATGTGCACAAATCATTGAAGGTGGTAGGGCAGGTTGAGAAAGTGGTTTAAAAAAGCACGCGGGATCCTGGGCTTCATAAATAGAGGCATAGAGCACAAGGAAGTTATGATGCACCTTTATAAAACACTGGTTCGGCCTCAACTGGAGTATTGTGTCCAATTCTGGGCACCGCACTTTAGGAAGGATGTGAAGGCCTTAGAGATGGTGCAGAAAATATTTACAAGAATGGTTCCAGGGATGAGGGACTTCACTTATGTGGATAGACTGGAGAAGCTGGGGTTGTTCTCCTTAGAGCAGAGAAGGTTGAGAGTGGATTTGATAGAGGTGTTCAAAATCATGAGGGATCTAGACAGAGTAGATAGAGAGAAACTGTTCCCATTGGCGGAAGGGTCGAGAACCAGAGGACACAGATTTAAGGTGTATGGCAGAAGAACCAAGGGTGACATGAGGAAAAACTTTTTTACGCAGCAAGTGGTTAGGATCTGGAATTCACTGCCTGAAAGTGTGGTGGAGGCAGACTCAATCATGGCTTTCAAAAGGGAATTGGATAAGTACCTGAAAGAAAAAAATTTGCAGGGCTACGGGGAAAGTGCAGGGGAGTGGGACTAGCTGAAGTGCTCATGCAGAGAGCCAGCACAGGCTTGATGGGCCAAATGGCCTTCTTCTGTGCTGTAACCATTCTATGATTCTATGATCCCAGAACCGTCAAGATATGCTAGACTTTCTAGCATGTTGGGATAAGTGTGTACCCGCAAAGTGGTCCTAGTGGTATTGGTACGATAGCAAAATACTGCAGATGTTGGAAATTCGAAATAACAACAGAAAATGCTGGAAAAACTCAGCAGGTCAGGCAACATCCGTGGAGAGAAATTTGAGTTGACGTTTCAGGTCGGACCCTTCTTCAAAACTGGAAAGAAAAGAAACTAGATCAAAGGCAGGGCTGCGATCGGACAAAAGAATAAAAGAAACAAAAGAAGTAAAAGAGATTAGAAGCTAGACGAGATGGTAATAGGCTGGGATTAGGTGTAAAGTGTACTGGCAGGGCAAAAGATAGCTGCCAGGTGTGAGAGAGAAACAAAAGGAAAGGGGGGGGGGAAAGGAGTGGAACAATTACAAGAAAAAATGAAATGGGGGCCGAGCTTATGATCTGAAATTGTTGAACTCGATATTGAGTCCGGAAGGCTGCAGAGTGCCTAATCGGAAGATGAGGTGCTGTTCCTCGAGTTTACGTTGAACTTCCATGGAACAATACAAGAGGCCGAGGACGGTGAGGTCCAAGTGGGAATGGGGCGGTGAATTAAAATGACAGGCGACCGGAAGCTCGGGGTCACCCTTACGGACTGAACGGAGGTGTTCCGCAAAGCGGTCACCTAATCTGCGTTTGGTCTCCCCAATGTAGAGGAGACCGCATCGTGAGCAGCGAATACAGTATACTAGATTGCAAGAAGTACAAGTAAATCGCTGTTTCACCTGGAAGGGGTGTTTGGGGCCCTGGACAGTGGGAAGGGGGGAGGTATAGGGGCAGGTGTTACATCTCCTCCGCTTGCACGGGAAGGTGCCAGGTGAAGGGGAAGGGCTGTTTGGGGTGATAGAGGAGTGGACTAGGGTGTCTCGGAGGGAGCGGTCCCTGCGGAATGCTGAAAGGGGAGGGGAGGGGAAGATACGTTTGGTGGTGGGATCACTTTGGAGGTAGCGGAAATGCCGGAGGATGATCCGTTGAATGTGGAGGCTGGTGGGGTGAAAGGTGAGGACAAGGGGCACCCTATCGTGGTTCCGGGAGGGAGGGGCAGGGGTGAGGGCAGAAGTGCGGGAGATAGAACTGACACGGTCGAGGGCAGTGTCAACCACGGTAGAGGGGAATCCTCGGTTGCGGAAAAAGGAAGACATGTCTGAAGCACTGGTGTGGAAGGTGGCATCGTCGGAGCCGATACGGCGGAGATGGAGAAACTGGGAGAATGGAATAGAGCCCTTACAGGAAGCGGGGTGGGAGGAAGTGTAGTCCAGGTAGCTGTGGGAGTCAGTGGGCTTGTAGTGAATATTGGTCGATAACCTATCCCCAGAGATGGAGACGGAGAAGTCAAGGAAGGGAAGGGAAGAGTCAGAGATGGACCATGTGAAGGTGAGGGAAGGGTGGAAATTGGAGGCAAAGTGAATGAAATTGTCAAGTTCGGGGCGAGAGCAGGAAACGGTACCGATACAGTCATCAACGTATCGGAAAAAGAGGTGAGGGAGGGGACCCGAGTAGGACTGGAACAAAGATTGTTCCACATAGCCCACGAAAAGGCAGGCATAGCTAGGACCCATGCGGGTACCCATGGCAACACCTTTGATTTGGAGGAAATGAGTGGAGTTAAAGGAGAAGTTGTTCAATGTGAGAACAAGTTCAGCCAGGCGGAGGAGGGTCGTGGTGGATGGGGACTGGTCGGGCCTCTGTTCAAGGAAGAAGCGGAGCGCCCTCAGGCCATCCGGGTGGGGGATGGAGGTGTAGAGGGATTGTACGTCCATGGTGAAAAGGAAGCGGTTGGGGCCAGGAAACTGGAAACAGTTAAAGTGGCGGAGGGCGTCCGAAGAGTCGCGGATGTAGGTGGGAAGAGACTGGACAAGGGGAGAAAAGATAGATTCAAGATAGGAAGAGATAAGTTCCATATTGGTGCTTGCACCACAAACTTTACCAGGGTCAGTGGTGGAGGTTTTTTAGTCTCCACATGTATACAATGGGGAGCAATTTTCAACTGCCAGCTGCCCGTTTCTTGCCTGAAAAATGAGCAACTGGTAGAGGTAAGGGCTTGTAGGAACCTTGTATATCCATTTGCCCACCTGATTCAAAGGTCTTTAAGTGGGCGCACAGCACTCCCGCCCAAAATAGGCAGATGGCTGTTTAAATATGCACCAGCAGTTGTAGGACCCAGCTTGCAATTTCCATGAAGAAATGAGCAGAGCATGCAAAGTGCATGAGTTCCCCTATTGGCTCCACTGCTGTGCCAAAGACCATTGCTGGCTCCCAACCGATCAACCCCCTTCCCTCCCTCCCAGTTGGTCCCTTCCCTTACTCCTGATTGGCCCTCTCCCTCCTGATCACTTCCTCCCTCTCCCAAACACGTTCCCCATTTCCCCATCACCACCGCCCCCCCCACCCCCATCCAATTAGCTTCACCCCTCTCCCAGATACTCCCCACCTTCCCGATCACTCTCCCCCTCCCTCAGCACGGAATTGAAATCCTCTTTACCCACGAGATACCTGGGGATGCCCAGCAGGCATCTGCAGCTCACTGGCCTTATGTAAATGATGGTCAAAACCCAATATTGGGTGTACCTTTACTAGCCATTCTGGTGTAGAGAACGTTCCTTTCACCCTATTCGTGACACAGTTGCCTGCAAGTTAAATCAGCGAGTTGCCTGGGGATGTGCAGCAGGCATCCATAGCTCGCGGTCTAATTGAAATGAGGCCCGAGGCCCAATATCGAGTGTGCCTCGGGCCTATTTCCTGCACCCAGTTAGCACCGGCAGGCTGGCACTATCCAACTTCATCCCCAATAACTGATTGTTCTCCTGGGCATCTAGTCCGAACATTGACTTCATTAACTTCAGGCTTTAGGTATGGCCACATTTTCAAACCTGATCCTCAGATTTTCCACATTTTCCATCTCTCCTATTCTTTCACATTTACCTCAGACCACTCACTTCCTTAGCTATTAACATGTTCTTTATTTCTTTAATGCTTCTATTAATTGACTAAGTTGGATCTGTAACATCATTTCACTGATGTTTCCTCTGTTTGTTTGCCTGTTCATGTCTACATACATATACACACACCAAAATAACACTGTGTTGTTCATAGGATTGGAGAAACAAGATGTAGACATGGTCTAAAAATGTCTATGGAAGGACAAGCCAGTGTAAATGCTCCGAAAATATAAATAGTTTGGCACTAGCATGACAAAAATGGACCAGAATTTGTGATGGGTGTGACAGCGTACATGGAGAACACTGTCATACTGCCTTTCAAATGGACAGCAAGTTCAGGATTTCCATATCCGCTTGCACATGCACTAAATACCAAACTTGCAATCTGTCAAGTTCCAACTTGACAGACGATCCACGCCAATGGGGAAATCCTCATTGCTAGTGCACAGTTGGGCTAATTGCCCAGCAATTACGCACAAAAATTTTACGGCTGATGCAAACAGGATCAGGGCCTGTTTGCATCAGTGTAAGGGGATACCTCAAAAGATCCAAAGCATCGTTCAGCATCTTTTAACATTATTTACTTCACATAAAAGTGAAATTCAAACATTACCACAGATGGAAGCACCTGGGCTTGTTTGAATAATTTGGCCGTGAGCGTCGTAGAATTGCGAAGAGCTTTTTTTGTTAGTTTGTTTTAGTGTCTGTGTGTTTCCGTTCAATAAAGTTGTCAGAATAAGTATCAGTCTTGCCAAAGGGGGATTAGTAAAACAGTTTGTCAATTGTTTCAATTTTGTTATTTAAAGGACACTCGCAATGCACTGGCTTGCTACCACGACCAGAGGGGAAAAGCAGAAACTTGGCGCTTCCACTGAGTGAGAAATATATTTATTTCTGAAGTTATGCTGCTATTACCTGTAGGGAGATGGGAAATTTGTAAAATCCAGCTGTATTTTAAACAATTATTGTATAGCTGTTTATGCACATTTAAATCCCGGAAGGCTCTAGTAATGAGAGTTTAAATGAGTGAGAGACCTCCTGTTTCCTGATTGGAGCACCGACCCACGCTTCCGCTCACGCTGCGCCCCTGGGACTTGTGGCCATTACGCTGCCCTCGAGTACACAGCATCAAACAGCAAGTTCACGAAGGAGGCTCCCCATCAGGTAAATGCGCATTTTATTTGGATGCCGGCGGCATTCTCCGTAGGTACATCGCCGACCGCAAAATCCAGGCCAAAGACTACACTCTTTCTTCTGTGTCATACACTTTTACTATTAAAATATAATTCTGGATATTCATAATTTTCTGAAACATTTAGATTGTCTGAAAATTGTGGCAATAATATCAGCAAAGATACATAGTGTGACTGTAAATGGTTGAAAGTTTTATATTTCTAGCTATTGTACAGATCATCCACTTTTTGTGCTAATGGCTGAAAAGATCTGTATGCTGGAAATGTTGGTTTGAGGAAATGACATTCAAATTGTGTATAGTTTTTAAAGCAATTTATTCCAAGCTAGTCCACGAAAGGCACACCAGTATCAATCATGTAACTTCACCAGGTTGACTGTGATAACAGCTCCTGTGTTGCAAGTAAAGGTCAAATCAAGGCAACCAGCTCTGAAGGTTACTCAAAACAAACTTCAGCAAAGAACTGCTGCATTTGTTACTGTTTATAGGATGAAAATAAATCTACAGAAACATGGCTGTACCGTGTAATGCAGACAACAGTGACTTGAAGCTGTGCTCTGACAATGAATTGATTCAATGAACCAGTGCAGTTAGTCACTGCTAAGTCATGCAGAAAATTCCATGAAATGGCTTCCAAAGTAAACATTAACAAGCTCTATAATAACAAGTCTGCTAATGTATGTCCTCTTTTGAACATCTGTAGTGATTATCTTATTCTGAATACCCAAGTCCAATTTCAAACTACAACCCAAGCCAATCTATCAATGAAATTTGTATCTGTTGAATTATAAAATCATCGCTGATGTTTTAAAGTATTTGTGGCAGGGCTTTATATCATGTGTAATGCCAGAAAAGGGGTCCTGCTGGGATCCAACACTTGCAGCTGCTTTATCCCAAACAATTACAAAAATCATGTTCATCAATGGAATTGATGTCTTCAGACTCACAAAATACATTTGTGTCCTAATTTCTCCTTCTACAGCAGCGCCATTCACAAACCACTAAGTAGCTGGGTCAGGCCGACTGATTTGTACTGAAGACTTCTCCATAGCTCTTACCTTTGTGTTGCGTTGAGTGCCTTTATTTCTATGGCCAAGGAAGTGGGGGTGGGGGAAGGTCTATGAGGCCAGTCTGGACATTCCTAGCTATATGACATATTGAAGCCATGGATACATAGAGAAATACTTCTCAACTAATGACTTTACTATTATTGTCTGTAGTTTGAACTGCAGCTGAAGCACTTTGAAGCTCTTCTCCAATATGATACTCTTACTTGGACAGAAGATGCATCTAGTTACAACACAATTACAACATTTATTTAGCACCGTTAACATAGAAGAGTGTCCACCGACTAAAAGGGGAAGTTTTTTAATAGATCTGGGGGAGAAATTCAGTTGTTAGCGCCTTAAGAGGGCGATAAGTGGGGCGCAAAGCAGCTAGCGCCCGGGCACGGCGAGACCTGCGCCTCTCGCGACATTGAGCAGACATTTAGCGGCGGCGCAAAACCACAATGCCTGCTCAGCTGCGCGCGCAGATCCAGACATCATTTCAGAGTGCAACGCCCTTGGGGCACCCCGAACCGGAACTTCAGTGGAGCCCCCCTCCTTTCCGCCTGGCGCTCCCAGCGACTGGTTGACTGGAACGGTTCCCAGTCGCTGTGGGGCTGGGGGGCGCTATTTAAAGGGGGCTCTTCCTGACTTCTTTGTGGTAGCCATTTTTGGACCACTCCTTCTGTGAGACAGAGAGAGAATTGCAGAGAGACAAAGGGAGAGAGCTTTCTGCATTGAGTCAGCACTCGCAGAGGTACTTCTGGCTTCGGCCCAGAACTTTGCAGTTGGTTTGATTTTTCAGTGGCATAACCTTGAGTGGCCACATACTATGGGGGCTGCAATGGGTGGAAACGTTGGGTTTCTGCATTGCATTGAGAGGGCTCAGAGACGCCGAAAGAGAGTGCCAATCATGGCCAGATGGAGGATGGCCAACAGGCGTCGGCACAGGAGGCCTTACCCTCCCAGGGTATTCCGCCAACAATTCTCCTACCTCAACATGTCTGAGGAGCAGTGTTTTCGGAGGCTTCGATTCAGCAGGGAGGTGGTCACTGAGCTCTGCCACCTGCTTCAGCCAGATCTGCAGCCTCAACTGAGGAGCAGGACGTCTCTGTCGGTGGCAGTGAAGGTGACAGTGGCTCTCAACTTCTATGCCACCGGCTCCTTCCAATCCGCTACTGGGGACATTGCCAATGTCTCCCAGTTCACGGTGCATTGCTGCATCCGCCAAGTCACAAATGCCCTCTTTAAAAGGAGACATCAGTACATTTCCTTCCCCATGACCCTGGACAAGCAGCAAGAGCGCGCAATGGGAGTTGCAAGAATAGCGGGCTTCCCCATGGTCCAGGGCGCCATTGACTGCACGCATGTGGCTTTGCGGGCGCCACAAGAGAATGCCGAGGATTACCGCAACCGGAAGGGGTTCCATTCGTTGAACGTCCAGTTGGTGTGTGAGCACAGACAGCTGATACTAGCTGTCAATGCCCGCTTTCCAGGCAGCAGCCATGATGCCTTCATCCTGCGTCAGACTTCTGTGGCAGACCTTTTCAAAGCCCCGACTCACCCAGGAGGCTGGCTTCTCGGGGTCAAGTGCTATCCTCTGTGCACCTGGCTGATGACCCCGCTCCGTGCGCCCAGCACCCCTGCTGAAGAACGATACAATGAGAGCCATCAAGCGACCAGGAACATCATTGAGCACACAATTGGCGTGCTAAAGCAATGGTTCCGCTGTCTGGACCATTCCGGGGGAGCCCTTCAGTACTCACCTGAGCGAGTCTCCCATTTCGTTGTAGTGTGTTGCATGCTGCATAACCTGGCAATCCTCAGGACTCAGCCACTGCCTCCAGACATTGGAGCACCAGCAGAGGAGGAAGAGGAGGAGCACCAAGATGGGAGGGAGGCACAAAATGCAAGGGCCGTCCGTCAGCGGCTTATTGCAAGTCGGTTCTAGGCCCCCTCTGAGGGAATGGCTTGTGCCATTGAAAGAACATGAATGGAAACATTCCGCAACCCCTGGACCGGTCAAGGCAACAAATCATAATCATAATCATAATCAACTTTATTGTCATTGTTAGTGCACAAGTGCAGCACAGCGAAATGTAGGCTTGCGGCTCCCGAGAGTGTACATTTAGATTAAGACATTTAAACATTCAACATTCATTTGGCTTGTAATACATTAACATAAACATAACCATAATAAAGTGCATTGGCAGATGTGCAGGCTTTATAGTTTATTTGTGGAGTTCAGTGTAAAGTCTGTGGGTTGTGCAGTTAATAAATACACAGACTTCAGAAATAACAACAAACAGGTCTTTACTATTCGAAGGTCCGGGCGAATCTGCCCCAGTTATCCTGTCACAACACTTATATACTGGTGTGGTCACTGTCGGTATTACAGTATACAGAAGCCAAACAAGTAGTGCCACACTTAAAGTAATTCCCTTAAAGGTGAACGGTTACATACAATAATTTCCTTAAGGGTAGACGGGTACATACACTACAATCCTCCCTTTTTAGCTTTCAACATACTGAGTCCATAGTGGACATACATTATCACATATATATATACAGATTTATTTAAGACAGTTCATAGATTCAGTCTTTCGGGAGGTTTCCGGATTCTGTCCGGGTAACGCCGCAGTGGTGTCGTCATTCCAAGCGGGCTAGTAGGTGTTTCTGGTAAAGTTGAATCGGCTCGAAGCCCAGTGTTAGGTTCCTCTGACTCCAGAACTACCAGATCGGACGTAGGTGTTCTGGGTAACTCAGTCTCAACCTTATCCGGGTAAGGTGGTGAAGTCGGGGGCCCATTTGTGGCGGACCCTATGATCTGGTCAACATGGCGCCTTATTATATTGTCTCCAATGTCCACAGTGTACATCAACGGGCCTAGCCTTTTTCCAATCGTTCCAGGCTGCCATTTCTCAGTACGATAGTCCCGGGCCAAAACTCGTTGACCGGTCTGGTTTGAGTAAATCCAGCCGACATCGTAGGCGTCTATTACAAAACATCATCGCGGGAGTTTGATTTGTGACCGCATGGGTTGCATTTCGGTATGCCAACAAAAAACTATCCACCTTATGCTGTAAACTTATGTCTTCATTACTCATGGCCTTTACGGCCTTCTTGAAGGTCTGGACAAACCTTTCAGCCAATCCATTGGAGGCAGGATGGTATGGGGCTGACGTGTAATGTTTAACCCCATTGCTCTTTAAGAATTTCTTAAATTCCTCAGATACAAATTGCGGTCCATTGTCAGAACAGGTCTGTTCTGGCAGGCCATTCTGAGCAAACATAGTCCTTAACACCGTGATGGTTTTTTCCGTCGTGGTGGTGGTCATCTTAATTACTTCTGGCCACTTGGAATGGGCATCTACCGCTATTAGGAACATCGAGTCCATAAATGGACCAGCAAAGTCGATGTGTACTCTTTGCCAGGGAGATGAGGGCCACTCCCATGGGTGCAGAGGAGCCTGTGGTGGCGCATTCTGAACCCTCTGACATCCTAGGCAGTTCTTCGTGATCTCCTCTATGTCTCTATCAATGCCTGGCCACCACACAAACGCTCTTGCTAGATTTTTCATCTTTACTCCCCCCAGATGTCCTTCGTGCAGCTCCTTTAGCACCTTCTTTTGGAGTTTGGGTGGAATCACCACTCTAGATCCACACATCAGGGTTCCTCGACACACTGACAGTTGTTCTTTCCTCTGTGCAAATGCTTGCAGTGTTGGTTCGCTCTGTGCTGGCCATCCCTCCACCGTTACACCATAGACTCGTGAAAGAGTCGGGTCATTCCTTGTCTCATTCTCAATCATTGAGTTTGTTATCAGTAGACACTCCACTATGGATGAGTGGAACAACTCTACTGGGTCCACTATACTCGCTTCTTCTACCATCGGCAATGGCAAGCGTGACAACCCATCAGCATTTCCATGCTGTTTAGACCTTTTGTACTCAATTTCGTATTGGTGTGCCCCAAGTAACACGGACCATCTTTGTAACCTTTGTGCTGTCATGGTGGAAACGGCCTTATTTGGGTTGAATATGGACACCAACGGCTGGTGGTCTGTCAGCAATGTGAACTTTTTACATTGTAGGTAATGGTTGAATTTCTTCACGCCCCACACAAGACTGAGGGCCTCCCTATCTATTTGGGCGTAATTTCGCTCCGCGGGTGTCAATGATCGGGACGCGAAAGCCACTGGCCTTTCCGAGCCATTTGGTAGCCTATGCGAGAGTACTGCCCCAATTCCGTACGGGGAAGCATCGCAAGCTAGACGAAGGGGTAATGCTGGGTTGAAATGAGCCAACACTTCTTCAGAGGTAATCAACTCCTTGCTTCTGCGAAAAGCCTTTTTGCATTCCTCACTCCACTTCCATGGTGTTTCTTTCCGCAACAGGTCATTCAGCGGATGCAGTACCGTGGATAAATTTGGCAGAAACTTGTGATAGTAATTAATCAACCCCAAGAATGATCTTAACTGTGATACGTTTCCTGGGGCGGGGGCCTTCACAACCGCTTCTATCTTTTCGGGTGACTTATGCAGTCCCTCTCGGTCAATGACATGATCGCAGTATGAGATCCGTTTTTGGAAGAACTCACACTTCTTGCGATTAACCCGAAGGCCATACTCCTTCAACCTGGTGAGTACCAGCTTCAAATTCGTGAGGTGTTCTTCCTTATCTTTTCCCGTGATTAAAATGTCATCTAAATAGCACTGCATGCTTGGAATTCCTTGTAACACCTGTTCCATGGCCCTCTGCCAAATTGCTGGCGCCGAAGCTACCCCAAAGACCAGTCTATTGTAGCGATACAAGCCTCTGTGAGTGTTGATGGTGAGGTACTGGCGTGACTCTTCCTCGACCTCCATCTGTAGATATGCTTGAGCCAGATCTATTTTCGTGAAATGTTTCCCTCCAGCCAACGAAGCAAAGATATCTTCAATCCGCGGAAGCGGGTATTGTACCGTGTGAAGCACCGGATTCACAGTAATCTTGAAATCTCCGCAGATACGGACCTTCCCCGGTCCCCCAGGCTTATTACTCGGTGAGGACTTCATGACGGGAACAATGGGCGTGGCCCACTCACTCCAGTCTACTTTTGACAGAACCCCTGATCGTTCAAGTTCTTCCAGTTCTGCCTCCACAGCTGGTCGTATTGCGTAAGGAACTGATCTGGCCTTAAAAAACTTTGGGCTTGCATTTTCTGCAATCTTAACCTTTGCTTTAATACCTCGCAGCGTTCCCAGTCCTTGCTGGAATACCTCCTTAGCTTCGTCCAATATTCTGGACAACCGTTCAGGTTTGACATCCTCTTTTTCGGAATCCACCGTCATGGTGTTTAGGGACTGCCAGTCCAATTTTATTTTTTGGATCCACTCCCGTCCCAGGAGTGGTGGTCCTCCCTCAGGCAATACATACAGGTCCAACCGGTGATGATCTTTATCCTTGTATCTCACCTTGACTTCTATCATTCCGATGGGGACTACTTTGTGCCCCGTGTATGTCTGTAGTACTAGTTCCGTATCCCGTAGTGGAATATGCTTGAAAATTTTCTTATAGTCATGCTTATTCATGACCGTCAACGCCGATCCGGTGTCCACTTCCATTTTTACTTGGACCTTTGCAATCTGTAGCGTTATCCAGATAGTTTGTCGGTCAGCTTCATTGCTCACGTTGTGGATTCTCAGACTGTCCAGTCCTTTGCATTTGGAGTGTGAGTCCGACTTCTGTTCCTTCAGACTCTTCCTAGTCGCCTCTTGTACCTTTCTGTACCATTTTTGTGAGGACTCGTTATTGTTGTACATCGTTCCTGACCGGCACACTTTAGCTATGTGCCCGATCTTGCCACATTTCCGGCATTCTTGGTTTTTACCCCAGCAACGCTTCTGGTCGTGTGTTGTCTTCCCACAACGATAGCATTTCGTAGTCCTCGAGGTGATGTGGTCCACCCCTAGTGCCACCGCCTTCCGCTGCATTACCGCCGTTCCTTTTGCTGCGGCTTCGTATGATGCGGCTATAAGGACAGCCCTGTCAAGTGTGAGGTTGTTCTCTTCCAGTAGTCGCTTTTGCGTCCCTTCTTTGGACAATCCACATATGAACTTGTCTCGCAGTGCCTCTGTCAGATTCCCTCCGAACTGGCAGTGTTTCGCTAGCCTCCGCAGTTCGACCAAGTATTCCGCGTTGCTTTCGTCTTTCTTCTGCGTTCTCGCATAGAATCTGAATCGTTCAGCCAGCTTCAACGGTGTGGGGTTCAAGTGATCCTTCAGCACCGCTACTATATCCTCGAAAGTCTGATCCGCCGGTTTAGCTGGAGAGAGAAGATGTTTCAACAACCCGAATGTTTTCGCACCCATCATGTTAAGTAAGGTTACAGCTTTTTCCTCCTTAGCTATTTTGTTAGCCTTACAATGTATCTCAATACGTTCCACGTACGTGGGCCAGTCTTCTATTTCGGAGTTAAAATCGTTGCTGTCCCCACGCTTAGGCATCTTCCTTTCTTTGGGTACAACACAAATATTTCTTTAAATTCTTATGTATTTTTTTTTCTAAGATGGCGGCTTTTCCCGCGAATTTGGCGGTTTCCCGCTCTTCCTTTCTCTCCCCGCCCACTTCAATGGCGGTTTCCCGCTTCTGTTGGCTCCTCCGCCTAATGGCGGCTTCCCGCGTTTCTTCCTGGTGGAAGGGGTACGCTTTCCCCGCAGCGGACAGGTTCAGCCGCTGGGCTGGCTCTCGCACAGCTCCCCCTACTCGGCTCTGTCTTCTCCTCCCGCCCGCACGGCTCTACCGGCGCTGGGTACACCCCGTTAACGGAGGACAGTTCAGCCGCTGGACTGGCTCTCGCGCAATCTCTCACCCCGTTTTCGGCTGTGTCTCTCTCCCACTCCCGCACGTTCGGTTTTGCCAGCTCTGAGTACCCCGTTGGTGGAGAACAGCTCAGCCGCTGGACTGGCTCCTCGCAGTCTCTCTCTCTGCACCCGGATCTCACCCGCACGGTTCCCGTTCACCTCCCCAGCCCTCTCGCAGACCGGTGTTTCCCTCCCCGGCTGCGGCTGGGTTTCTCTTCCCGCGCCTACTCACAGGCTCAGCGCTTCGTGGCTGCGGTCGCTGCCCGGATTTTTCCCGCCGATCGCGGTCCGGCTGTCACCCGACGCCGTTGGACCCGACTTTTGACCGGCTCAGCTCCCCCTCGACCGAGGTCGAGTTCACAGCCCTTATCCTCCGGATACTTCTACACTTTCCCCTACTCACAGTCTCTTCGGCCGCCTTGTTCCCTGCTGATCGGCTCACTCCGCACCGTGGTAGAAGGGTAGTCAGTGCCTGTTGCAGACGGAAGCTTTTGTTGCTAAAGTCTTCCACCTTTCTCCTGCTGCAGCCTCGTGTTTTCTTCCAGCAGCACGACGAGGGCGGTTGCCTCTCTTCGACGCTCTTCTTGCTTTGGTAATCTTGCCGCAGGGTACGATCGGACTCGTCGCCACTGTAAAGTCTGTGGGTTGTGCAGTTAATAAATACACAGACTTCAGAAATAACAACAAACAGGTCTTTACTATTCGAAGGTCCGGGCGAATCTGCCCCAGTTATCCTGTCACAACACTTATATACTGGTGTGGTCACTGTCGGTATTACAGTATACAGAAGCCAAACAAGTAGTGCCACACTTAAAGTAGTTCCCTTAAAGGTGAACGGTTACATACAATAATTTCCTTAAGGGTAGACGGGTACATACACTACATTCAGTAGGATGACAGCCCTGGGAAAGAAGCTGTTCCTAAATCTGGTCGTTTGGGTGCGAATGCATCTGTAGCGTCTCCCAGATGGCAGGAGGGTGAACAGACTGTGGCTGGGGTGGGTAGGGTCTTTGATGATGGTCCGTGACCTCCGTAAACAGCGTTTCTGGTAAATGTGCTCTATGGTCGGTAGCCGGGTGCCGGTAATGCGTTGGGCAGTTTTGACAACCCGCTGCAGGGCTTTCCGTTCATAGTAGCTACAGCTGCCATACCATACTGTGATACAGTTCGTCAGGATGCTCTCTATTGTGCAGCGGTAAAAGTTAGAGAGGATCAGCGGTGACAGGTTACATCCCTTCAGCCTCCTTAGGAAATATAGGCGCTGCTGGGCCTTCTTCACCAGAGAGGAGGTATTGAGGGACCAGGAGAGGTCTTCCGTGATGTGGACTCCGAGGAACTTAAAGCTGTCCACCCTTTCCACCACAGCCCCATGGATGTGGATGGGGGTGTGACTTCCGCCTTTAGACTTCCTGAAGTCCACAATGATTTCTTTGGTTTTCTTGATGTTAAGGGCCAGGTTGTTATCGGCGCACCACTTCACGAGATGCTGGACCTCCTCCCTGTAGGCTGACTCATCGTTGTTGGTGATCTGGCCTACTACCGTGGTATCATCCGCAAACTTGATGATGGTGTTGGAACCATGAACAGCCACACAGTCGTGGGTGAAGAGGGAGTAGAGGAGGGGGCTCAGCACACATCCTTGTGGGGCCCCCGTGTTCAGGATCAGGTGGGGGGAGGTGTGGTTACCTAATTTGACAGACTGGGGTCTGTTTGTTAGGAAGTCCAGGGTCCAATTGCAGAGGGAAGTTTTCAGGCCAAGAGTGTGGAGTTTGGTGGCCAGCTTGTTGGGGATGATAGTGTTGAATGCTGAGCTGTAGTCTATGAACAGCATTCTGATGTAGGTCTCTTTACCATCTAAGTGATTCAGTGCAGAGTGTAGAGCAGTTGTGATTGCATCCTCCATTGATCTGTTTGCAC
Source organism: Somniosus microcephalus (assembly GCF_052327205.1). Lineage (NCBI taxonomy): Eukaryota > Metazoa > Chordata > Chondrichthyes > Squaliformes > Somniosidae > Somniosus > Somniosus microcephalus. Next base: position 73,974,469 of record NC_140993.1, read on the forward strand.
GATAGGCAAACTGGTGTTGGTCAAGAGAGGCGGGAACGCTTTGAATAATTCAAAGAGCAAACATGCACATTCTGAATAAAGACACTTCTTTCTTTAACAAACTGTGTGCCCTCTTGCATGACAAAGTAATAGAGAGAAACCCCAAAAAAGCAGTCAGACACATAACTGGCTCTCACAACCTGGAGGCAATGAACAAAAAAGTTAACAAAAAATGACCACGATCCTCGGCCTTCACTAAAAAAATTAACAGCATTTTGCCACACCTCCTACTTTTTGCCCTTCGAGGGTGATCTGCTTTGCTTGCGAGATTGGCCCCTTCCCACCCTGCAGCTCCTCTGCAATGGGACCCCAGTGGCAGCAGTAAGGCTGGGGGAAGGCTGCTGAGTGTCAGGAACTGAGTCGGCAGATGCCCTTGGGGGACGGCCTGGACCAGCTCTGGGCCTAGAGGGCCCGGCTGCTGACTGCTCCAACTCTGCATGGGCGGCAGCAGTCTGTCCTACGGGTGGTGGCAACTGCAGTGGAGAAGTGACAGTGTTGGCAGCAGGAATGCTGCCATCCTGACAGAGGACAGGCACTCCCTGGTCAGACGACACAGTGGCACTCCCACAGGGCAGCACTGCAGCATGCGGAGCAATCTGCTGAAGCACAGACTGCTGGCCTTCTGCGGCGCGGCGAGGGCCCCGGCAATTCGTGCCCGATGCAGCGAGGGTGGCAGCAGTCAGTGCTCGTGTGGCCTCAATCTGCGTCTGCATCAGACCAGCCACTGACTGCATTGCACCACTAAGCAGTTGTGTGGAAGCCGCCTGTGCTGCCTGTGCTGCACTGAAGTCCTGCAGACTCCTTGTCTGTGCTGCACCGAAGTCCTGCAGACTCCTTGCCAGTGCTGCACCAAAGTCCTGGACATTCCTTGCCAGTGACTCAATGGATTCGGGCATCCTTGCCACTGCAGCCATGAGCTCGGTGCGCTTCTGCTCCGCCTGGGTGCCCATTTCAACGAGGAGCCGCACCTCTTCTGCGTTCACTGTAGCAGGACTGGAGGCCAGACTCGCCCTCCGGGGAGAAGGCTGCCGAGCTTCCCTACCCCCCCCCCCGCGTTGCTGCAGCCCGCTGGGCCCCGGAGCTTCACCCTACTCAGACCCTTCCGCCCTGCTCCCCTCCAGGGAAGACGTGTCCCCATTATGGCCATGGGCTGCCTCGGCTGAGGGTGGCACTGATGGTCCGGCTTCCTCTTCCTCCTCGCCTTCAGACTCACTCACAGTGGCAGCTTGAGGGCCCGCCTCCTCACCTGGCGAATCAGCATCTGAAAGCAGGGAGGTACAAGAGTTGGTTTAGCATGAGGACAGGGCGGCAGCGAGGGAGGCATGAGTGCTGCAATGCACTGTATTGGTTCGATAGTGGCAAAGGATGCTGGTGTGAGGCACAAGTGGAAGGAGAGAGGTCAAAAAGGTGATGACCTTACCATTGCTGTCCAGAACGGGGTCGGCATCTCCAGTGGCGATGGGGCCAATCATCCGGCCTGCCATAATGCGCTGGACTCGCTGCTCCAGATCGCTGAGTTCTTTAAGGTGAGGCCGGCCTCCCCCGGTCCAGTGCTGCTGCCTCCTATTATGGGCCAGCTTGCCCTGCAAGAGAAAGGATGGGCTCTGAATACAGTGCGAAGCCCTGATCTTGTCCTCCTTTGTTGAATCCTAAACTGCTCCCAATCCTCAGGTTTACTGCTTTTTCTGGCCAATTTATATGTCCTCTCCTTGGATCTTATGCTATCCCTAATTTCCCTCGTTAGCCACGGTTGTGAAGCCCTGATCTTGGCTGCACTGCCTCCCATGGTGGAATAACCCTTACAGTGTGAAGCCCTGATCTTGGCTGCACTGCCTCCCATGGTGGAATAGCCCTTACTGTGTGAAGCCCTGATCTTGGCTGCACTGCCTCCCATGGTGGAATAGCCCTTACAGTGTGAAGCCCTGCTCTTGGCTGCACTGCCTCCCATGGTGGAATAGCCCTTACAGTGTGAAGCCCTGATCTTGGCTGCACTGCCTCCCATGGTGGAATAGCCCTTACAGTGTGTAAAGTGCTGAATGTGTGTGTGAGTTTCATGAAAGGCACATAGGTGTTGGATGAGGGCTGGGCATTGGGGCTTTCAGGACCCTTTGGCCATAAAGTGAGGTGCACATGCAGGGATGAAGAGGATACTGAAAAGGGTACTCACCCTGATGACCCGAGTGAGGTCGTTGAACTTCTTCCTGCATTGCACAGAGGTCCTAGGCACCATGCTGCTGGAGGTCACTCTGTGAGCCACCTCCCTCCAAGCTTTGCGGTAGTCGGTGGGCAGCGGCCTTCTGCCACTGTCTGGAAACAGGATAGATCGCCTGCGCTCCACTGCGCCAACCAGAACCTGCAGGGCCCCCTCACTGAACCGTTGCGCTCGCTCCCTGGCCCTCTCCATGGTCCTATGCGTTAGAATGTGGCAGCAGGTCTGTCCAGGCCGAGAATCAGGGCTCCGATCTGTAGGGTGTGGCTGCAATCCAAAATCGACCATCCCCTTTAAGAGTTGACCGGCGCCAGCGTGTTTGCGTGCAATCGCTAACTGGCCGCACCTGCGCTGCGCCCGCCCTCGGTGGTAGCGCCTCGCTTCTCCGGCTTAGCGCCTTAGGGCAGACGTGCAGCGCCTGCTTTAGCGCTCCAAGCACCTCCTGGGGCGAAGCAGGTCAATTTAGCTGAAGGTGGCGATAATTTGCGCCGGGTGCTAAATTTCGCGCCTGCTCGAGTATAATGCCCCAAACGTGGCGATACTGAATTTCTCCCCCCTGGTATTTTATACTTTTCTAGATCATGATCCTACTAAAATACGATTTACTTGCTTCCAGGTTCCCCAACTCTTTAAATTAAAACAGAAAAAAGCAAAGAGAGATTTGCATTTCGGGTGGAGGCCCTAGGCTGAATTTTCCTCGGCACTGGTGAACGTGAAGTATAGCGGGATCTCTAAATTTTTTACTGTCAGCTTCATCTGGATAATTACGGTGTCCCTGACTCCTATTGAGATGTCACTGCAAGGTCGAAAGGCCTGCAGCAGCTAAAAGAGCATCAGGATTCATTTTTGGTTGCAGCAATTAGAACTTGCAAGCGTTAAGTGTCTGAAAGTTGATCTACAGGGCACAGAGCCCCCAAATTTTCAGATGCTTCAATTGAAGTGCTGCTGATGAGGAGAGACAAACTGCTTGGGATGCAGGGGAGAAGGGACTCGCAATGAATGCCACTTGCACAAAACTTAATAATCACATAAAATCAGGCAAGGTAAGAAGAGTCAGCCACACCACCCAAGAATGCCATTTACAACCAACCTTCCTCTCAGTGTGTTGAAGAGCTTCAATTGCTTACCATTAATATCCAGGAGGATTCACAGTACTCTACACTCTCAACCTTCACCTGCAAGTGTTCCTTTACTCACAGCTTGACATGTACATAGCCCAGTAAAAGCTTCAAATGGTATGCCTGGTATTTGCACCTCATCATCCCCATTACCGTTTGCCTGCTGGCATCTAGGTTTAACTCCATCTCGTAATAACCAGAGGGCATTCTCACTTTTTGCATTCTCCTTAAGGTAGATGAACACAAAGGTGAGATTGGCAATAGGTGGTGACCCAAACCTTAAGGCTCTCAAGGATGCTCCCTCACTGATATGCCTGATTCTAAACAGCAAGTGATTTCACTTGGATTGACTGCCATTTGTGAAGGGATAATTACTAGTCCCAGCCCCTTTCGGGTTACCCCAGATCAGGCGTATTCCCCAGATGTTCACCTTCAACTAAAGTTAGAGGTAGCCGAATCCTAAAGACGCTTAATTGGGTCTAAAGGTCCAGACTATCTCTCCCTAAAGGAAAGGAATGACCTGAAGATGTTATCATCCTCCAGATAGCACTTTTAATAAGTTTAACTAGACTGTAACCTTCCAGATATTATGAGGGTCCGGAAAACTCCCCCAGAATTCTGCAACTCCTCACCAAAGAGTGTACAGAGATTGAGTTTGCAAGTTTGATACAGAAGTACTATGTGAGACAATTCTAAAAATATATAGATTTATTAAAGAACCGATATGTAGCTTACAGCTGGTGATTCAATCGCAACTTTAACAGTTCCAAAAACAGAAATCTTACAATTCTTATCATCAGAGATCCTTATTCTCAAATCTTAACTTCGTTACATTTTTACATATTTCAGGATATCCACCAAAATCAAATACCTTTGATACCCGAGACTCAAAGGGGGAGAAATTCGGTGGGCTGCGCCACCAGTTAGCACCTAAAGAGGGCACTCAGTGGCTTTATCGCCACTGGCCACGCCTCCCATGATATTTAGCTGGGGCACTAATGGCGGTGTTAGCCTGTTGCGCTGCGCCACCACCGATGATGTCATCGGTGTGCGCAGCACCCCGCTACCACCCCGATCGCAATATTTGGCAGCGACCGCCTCTGTAGCGCCACTCGCTAATCGCGCCCGATTCACGGGGCCTACCTGTGGCAGCAGTGGCGCAAATTAAGGTGGAGGTGCGGGGCGGCCGTTTTTTTGGCGGCCGCCTGCCAGCACCTCCGTCCCCGGCCTCCTGTTCTCCCCCTGCGGCATTGCCGGCTGTTTTCCGAGAGCCCGGCACTTCTCCTCGGTGCCAGGCTCTTTTGCCGGCACTCACGATCGCTCATCGCGCTGGTGCAGGCCCCTCCCCCTTAAGAATGGGAGGAAGGCCTGCAGTACCGCAGCGCGCTGTGCCACAGCGTGTGGCGCTGCAGCACGTTGCGCTGTGATATTCAGTTTCAGCGCCCTAAGAGGGACACGGAGCACCTCGAGCTTCGCCCCGTGTCCCCCTTGGGGCGCGCAAGCTGAATTTCCAGCGATCGCTGCTGCTCCGATCGCAGCGCAAAATCTGGCGCCCAGGCGAGCTTGGCGCCCCATTTGCGGCTCCACCCAATTTCTCCCCCAAAGAGTTGAAAGCTTACACAGCCTGCCTCTGAAGCCTGAGAATCGCTTTGCCCCTTCCAGCGAATCTATCTTCCCATTTGCAAGTTCTATATTTATACTCTTTCTCAGTGGTATGTCCTTTGAAGTTTTCTGCTGATATAAGCTAATTATCTCTAGTCATTTTTCTGTTGACTTCTGCTATTCTTACTGTCAGTTCAACTGTAGCATTAAGAATTATGACTACTGTGTAGGTGTTCAAAACTTATCATAAAAACAATGTGACAGCAGTGGTTCTATTTGATATCATTTTTATCAAAGTCTCCTGTTTGTATCTTTTGCATTTAGAACACCTCAACTGGTTGCAACATAAAAACAATATGATGGCTGGTACCTCATCTGTTTGATTTGATGTCAGGTGTTTCTTTTACTGGATGTCATTTTTACAAAGGCACATGTTTCTTTAATCTTTCTGTGTTTCTTTCCAAAATGTTGGTTTATAACACTTAAATTGGGTATGGCTAATGTGTTCTCTGCAAAGATCAGACTTTCAGGAACCTCTAACCTGCTGCTTCAATAGGGCTATTGTTTCAGTGTCAACAACTTATCTTATCTGAAAACCCTGTATGCCGTTTACAGTTTTAGCTTGTTAAGGCTTCCAGACTTCCAGACCCAGTGACCTCGATTTTCATTGGGCCATGAGGCGGGCTTTTAGGCGTGCGGGGGGTTAAAATTGCAAAACCTAGGGGTCGCGACCTGCCCGCCTGGTTCCCGCCTCCACGCCATTTTAACCTAGGTGTGTCTGATTGACCCGAATCAGTCCCATCTGCAACAGGCGGGACTGGTCTTTAGGGCCCTTAAGCAGCACTGACTGGCCTTTATAATCCCATTTTAACTGGCCCTTGCCTGTTTAACCCTTTTCCCATGCAAAACTTGCCTGGTGGGGATGATGCCTGTGAAACCTGGCGTGAACACTATTGGCTTGCTGACTATCACCTGCAGGTCCAAAATTAAAGAGGATATTTGATCAGTCATCATTTGCAGGCGGCAGGATTCTGTTGTCTCAGCTCTGGGGGAATTTTAGAAGGCATAACCACAGCTATGGAAGTTTGGAGTCTCACACACTTCTCCAGTGTGACCTCCTGCGAGACCCCTCTCGTCACCCTCACTCAGCGCTTCCTCAACTGAGGCACCTACCAGAAGCATGGGAGGCCTTTTTTTCCTTCCCTCTTGGCATTAGAGGACCTCCAGCCCCATTCACGAAATGACACACGCCACAACTGCAGAAGTTGCCATCAGAAATTTTATTTACAATAAACAACTGATGGCATTTTTAAAATAAACACATTTCACCCAAGTGACTACCCTTGTGACTATTAGTGCTTTATTTTCCTCTTACGCGTGCTCCTACGTAGTGGTGCTTTAAGGGGTTTTCCTCGAGAGGTTTCCCTGAGGTTTCTCTCTCCAGAGGCCTCTCTCTCTTGCACAGTAAAACCTTGAGTGGTTCGACCCACTCGCCCCTTAGATTCTATACTCTGGACTTAGGCGCAGGAACTACAATGTAGAGAAAACTCTTGTAGACCAAGTTTGATGAAACAAAATGAAATTTTATTGCATAAGGAAAAATATCAAATCAAATGCAAGCAGACAAGAGAGTACATGGGAGGGAAAAACACACAAACAAATCATAACGACACAGAACTAACTAAAGCAAATACAGGCATCTTATACTCTACAAAATCATCATGAAATAAGGAAACACACGGAACATCGAGGGACAACAACTCATGTTAATTGTACCCTTAAATCCACCCCCTTATTAAACCTATCTAGATCTGATTGTGAAGGGCCAGAAACATGCTCACCAATCCCAATAGGAAGTGCAAGGATTTGAAATCGAGTCAGTGTTTGGTCCTTTCAGGCGTTTCGTCTCCACGTGGATCGTGGAGCCCCTGCGAGCTGCGCCACACCTCTCTCCTGAGGTGGGGGTCGGGGGCGGCTGGACACCGGCGGGCCTGGATGTCGGCGGCGTCGAGGATCGTCGGATCGACCCTGGTTAGAGGAGCCTTGGGCTGGCTCCCATCGCTTCTTCAGTTTCTTTTCTCTTCTCCCGAGCCGGGGTGGCTGGAAGGTTTCTCCTCTTGGGACCTTTTTTTTGTTTCTTCTCCCAAGCTGGGTCGATGGCCTCTCGTTCCGGCAACGGCCCAGGGACGGTCGATGATCTCCCGATGTGCTTCCCCGGGGCGGAATGCCAGTTTCGAGACGGCCTTCTCGATGTTGGCTTTCTTCGTCCTCCTGCAATTGCCTGCTTCTTCTTCTGGGTGTCCGGATTGAAGCTGTGTGTCTGAGCTCAAGCTGCAGGCTTGCCACTGTCTGCGTTCCAACTCGCTTGCCCCAACTGCCGAAAAGTCTTCCAGATATACTTTCTTCCAGAAGCCTCCATCTCCCGCCCAAAATCAGGTTAGTCTTTGTTTTATTTTTGGCGGGCTGGGAGCACAGTGGGGTAGTCATTATATTTTTTAATGTCTTAAACGGCTGGTAAAAGGCCCATCTCTGGTCTGGAGTTATCTTCATGTTTTTAATGGCCTGCTGATCTCGTTATCTAGTCCTGGATGCTGTTCTCGTGAATATGAAATTGTCCCCTTTTGTCTGGGTCAACATTTTGATGGCCTCTGTCTCCAGGCCAATCTTGACTGGATCTGCATCTAATCCATATGCATACGTGTGGGTCTGGTTTCGTTCTCTCAGAAACGGCTTCCAGAACTTACTGTGGGTTGAATCCACAAATCTGTCTGAGGTTGCGCAGGAACCATTTTAAAGTGTCCCAATAAGCTGGTCACATGGTATGGCAGCCATTTTGTATCCCCCTTTTTCTGGGCTTCTTATAAAACAGTCTTTAAAATCATGGCATCTTCTGCCATTTGACCCTTATTAACACAAAGTCCAATTTTGCAAATCCTACACTCCCCCCTGATGATACTGTAACTTGCTTGAAGTATCATAATTCTGGGTGAGCAAAATTTTCTGACTTTCCACAACCTAACCATCCCCAGTATTTACCTATCTATGACCCCACGACACATGCATTTCCCATTTCAGAAAAATCTAGTGCACATTAAGCATCTATAAATGGCAATACCTTGGAGTTAAAAATCTAACAAATTACTTCCAGGTGTGGAGGGGGTCCTTATACCCCTACATCACCTAGTGCATACATATTACTTTCTAATAATAACATCACATCTAATAAAACTTCAATAATAAAATAAAGTACATACACGAAAAATTCAAAATGCACATGAATACTTATCAAAAATAATACAGAGGAGGGAGGGAAACTTTAACTTTATACAAACAGCAAAATCTAAACGGGTGTCTCTTCTTCTACCCGCACATAATGCTCCCTCCATTCCCCTCGATTCTCATACTTCTGCGAATGTTTGACCTTTTTACAGTGTACAAACAGTAAATAAAATACGAAGACAACTTGGCACACTACAAGAATGTGGGAGGCTATCCTGATCCAGGAAGGGACTTCTATATTAGTGAACAGGTCCCACCACGGTGGGGTCACTATTCAATTCAATTCAATTCAATTCAATTCAATTTGTCATATATGCAACAGACGTGTGTACTGCACAATGAAATGTTGATTTTTACAAGTCCTCCCAACATTGGAATAAATATGGCATAACAATGATAAAAATACTAATAGAAATACTAACAGAAAGACAGTAATAATAAATAAATCAACAGTAATAAATAATAATAAATTAATCATTCATGAGTCTTATGGCCTGGGGGTAGAAGCTGTTTGGAAACCTGTTGGTACGAGACCGTATGCTTCGGTATCTCTTACCGGATGGGAGCAGGGCGAAGAGGTTGTGGCTGGGGTGGCTATATCCAATATGTCTGCCCCTATCTCTAGAGTCTTCTGCTCCAGTGTGTAGAAGTGTTTTTGTGAAACAACAACGGCTTTTAATATCTTGGTGAGGTGTTCAGGGAGAGGGGGAATGATATACCCAAAATGTGCAACGAATCGCTACAAATCGGTGAAATTCTCTTTCACAGTGATGTGAAAAGTGGAAGGTTCAGGAATGGGGACAATTCGCTCTTGGGCCACTTGAACTTCTGCCCTGGGCTTGAAACAGAAGCTGCTGTCACTCACCGGACACCAACCGTGCTGTCCATGCTGGTAGTGGGGCGCTGCAGTGGTGACACAGTATGTCCCACCTCCTATATATGCCACCTGTGGGGGCACATGGCCTTGTGCCATTGCCTCCATGGTGCAATTTAGAGGCTTCGCGCCAGCAGTTCTGAACCCGCACTGTGGTTTTAAATGGGCATTCAAGTGCTGGGGACATAGGATGATGTGTGCTCCCCGGCTCCGGCACCCCGAGAGGTTGGTACCCGTCATTGCATGCTCCCATCGAATGACGTAAGGTGGGACCCCCGAGTAGCGAATGTGTGCACCCCTCTGAATGACTCCAATGTTCTCCACCCTGTATACCGGGGCGCATTTTGCTGTCTTTCCCATCACCGGCATTCTTACCACTATACCCATAATGGTGTGATTAGACCGTCCACAGTCCACTGGGACTGGGTAGGCCTCTGAAGCTAGTCTGAGCTGGCACGGACTCAATGTATTCTCAAAAGGGTGGAGGGCTGCGAGGTGCTTGTTGCTGATCCAGGAGGGGACTAAACCTTGTTTTAAATCCTCCAGATTACTGCGGCCCTCGCCCAGTAACTACGCCCCGTATAGCACACAAGCTTCGTTCTGCGCAGCCTGATCGGACGCATTCCAATCCTCCCTAATGAGGGCATTTACCATTCTAGCGTGTTTCTCCAGCTCAGCTATTACCTCTTTTAAATGTAGTGTCATGGCCTGGTCCTCATGTAACTCAGAACCCACTACCTTATTCTCATCAGTCAGTATCTTTCTTAGCTGTGTTTTTAAACCATTGATCTGGGTTTGCAGCTCCACGTCATCCAGTGTGTTGATGACGGAAGTTCCTGTATTAAAAGCTGTGAAAATATAATTTACTGCACCCCTTCTTTGTCTCCCTGCTCTGTCCAAGACCTCATGTGGTGTGGTGTACAATTCGGCTCTGTCGACATCGGCAAAGTCGAATTCGTAAAACTGTTTAAACATGTTTGTTAACAGGACCTGGTATAATTGCTCCGTTTCCTTGGGGCACCACGCGGGCAATCGTACCTCAGTGAGGTTTAAAATCACCGAAGCCACCGCGTCGTGGACCCCTTGGTACAGTACCTGATCTGTGGGTACCAATACCAATCCGTTCTCGGGTCCCTTTGTCGTGGTGGGGCACCCTTCCTTGAGGGCTTTAGCTACTGGAACTGTGGGCAGGGGCTTGCGGGGTCGGGTGATGAGCTCCGTGGCATTTACTGGGATCTGTGAGTATGGGACTCTGCACGCCCGTGAGCTGACGTCCCACCTCATTCCTTGTCCAGCATCCTGCCACTGTCTTTGGAAAAAGATGGAGACGCCTGTGGGGCAAGCGCGTTCTGAACCCCACATACAGATGTAGATCCCCTCATCTGGTTCCCACCATTTGTCCCAACAGACACTCAACCTCCCATGAGTTCCCGTTATTGTCCGAAGGGTGTTATTACCCAATCTTTCCCATTCCACCGTCGAATTCTTCATGGTGCTGCTCAACTTGCGCAGCCACCACCAGCGGTCCAAAGGTACGTGTCCCAAACACTTTAAGCAAATCTTCTTGCCCACGGTGATGCTGATCCTGGGTGCAATGATCCGCACCCTGGGGCACATCAGAGACGTTTCTCTGTATGCAAATCCCGTCTGGCTGGAGTATTCAGTAGAGTTCGACCCCAGCCAGCCTGGCCATCTCCCCTCATGGAAGTAGGCAGCAGTCTCTTCAGCGTCCCGTGAGCCGGTTCCATCAGTCGCGATGGGGCCTCTATTTCCAGAGCACCCGTAAATGGTGGAGTCCTTAGTGTGGCCCCGATAGGCCCAGCTCCACCCGATTACCATGAACGCGACGAGGATCCCTCTCATCTTTCTCCTGGTTCCTGCAATAAATCAACAATATAGCCAGGCTCCCGAGAGATTCTGGCTTAGGTGATGGCATGATTGGGTCTTTCGACCTCGATCCAAAACAACACACATACTGGGCAGATTTAAAACTACTTAAACTCTAATTATTTTAATATTTACACACCTTAAACTTAAACTTAAACTAAACTTATGTACAGCGCCGCCCGTCCCCGGGCGGCTTGCCTAATCCCTGATTGGGCTGCAGCTTGCTGCTCCCTGTGGCGGGGCTGCAGTGACCTGTGGCTCTGGACTGCAGCTCGCCGCTCCCTGTGGCGGGGCTGCAGTGACCTGTGGTTCTGGTTCCCCGCAGCCTTTTGCTGCTAAACGGGGACTGTATTTTTTCATGGATTTCTGAAGTCGGCGTTTGCTGGGAGTGGGGGACTCGGGCCAAGGTTTTACAGGCTGAGGCGTTCGAGTTGACCTGCGAAAAGGTACTTTGGGCGTGGCTCCCTTAGCGAGTGGACCTTCGGGTGGGACCTTAGCTCTCACAGCCCGTGGCTCTTCCACGACTGTAGGCTTCGGCTCCCTTCCCTCAGGCTCCGCCCCTTTGGGATTCGGGCAGGCTCCCTTGGCGAGTGGACCTTCGGGTGGGACTTCAGCTCTCACAGCCCATGGCTCTTCCACGACTGTGGGCTTCGGCTCCCTCCCCTCAGGCTCCGCCCCTTCGGGAATTGGGCCTGTGGCAAATGGCTCCTCCTCACCTGTCCCTACAGGTGGAGAATCTCTGCCCCCAATTTCTACCTCCCCCACGCTCGAGTCGAGGGCGGGATCTCCGTCCTCCGACTCCACCTCTTCCAGAATCGTGTCGAGGGCGGGACCTTGTTGTTCGGGCCCTTCCTCGTCCGAGTCCCAGGCCATCGGAGAAGGCTCCCCCCAGGTGGGCGGGACCTCTTCCCCTTCCAAGCAGGCTACAACGCCAGCTTGTGTGGTCTGTGACTCATCGCGCGCCTCAGGCTGAGGATCTTTATCCTCAGACCTGGCTTCGGTTGCTGATGCTCTTGCACCCGGTTTAAACAGTTTGCACCACTTTATGCTAAACCACTTGTTGCGTCGGGACACCTCCACTGTGCGAGTGGCGTAGACCGGTGGATTTTGCACCGATTCCAGCTCATCCTCCTGGTCTACGGTTCTCTCACCAGCGCATAGGGTTAGCCCAAGAATTTTACTTCTCGCCGGCCAACCCGCGCCTTCGTAGGGGTTTCCTTAACACTCTCTATCTCCTTCACACTCGTACCCGCTCCCCAGAGACAATGATTTCTTAGGTCCACGTGGATCCCGTGGGCTACCAAGAAATTAGACCCAGGACTCCCGTTCCACCTCCCACCTCCCACTTCATTAGGGTACACTTCCACGTGGTGCGGAGTGGTCCTAAACGAATGGAGAGGGGAAGGGAATGTGCGCCAGCCTGTTCTTCGCCCGTGAAGCCCGACAGTAGATATGGGACCCCGGTGGACAGAGGCAAGGCGGTGGGGTTATCTGCGTGGATTACGGTGCACGATGCTCCCGTATCCAGCAGATAGGTTCCCTTCACCTCCTCCACCTCCATCTCCACGAGGGGTCGTCTCCATACATCATATCGCAGCGCACACAGGTAGACGGGCTGTGCCGACTCTAGTCACTTGGGTACAGCAATCGGAGTTTTGGGAGCGACAAGGCTGGTGGTGACAGCTATTTTCCCCTGCGAGGTCATCAGAGACTGCATTGTCTCTAAGATCGACTCAATCGCCGCGGGATTCATAACTGCACCAGCTCCTTGCGCTGGGGCAGGAGTTGCGGCTTGGGTTTTGGCTGGTGCTGGGGCGGCGGTCTGGGCTTGGGCTTGGGCTGCGGGAAATCTCCCTTTATTATCCTTCCACGGATTTCTACAGTCCTTGCGCCAATGTCCATCCTTCCCACACCCGTAGCAATTGAGCTTGGCTTGGACAGGGCGATTCCCCTCCTGATGCCACTCCTGCTTGCTTGGGGCTGCGGCTTTTGCCTCATGCACCTTTCCTTTCTGGGGTGGTGTTTCCTGACCTCTGCAATTCTTGTACGCTACATTCAACTGACGGAGTACTGTCTCCTCCATGATGCCGGGACCTTGGGGATCAAACCATGATCTGGCTAGGGCCCTTATCTCTGGCAAGCTGTTGGTAACCAAGCAACGGAGCCAATGAACCCACTGTTCGTTGCTCATTAGAGCCCGTTCAGGCATACCCAGACAGCTGCGTCGATATACTGGCCACAGCCTTTCTGCGAAAACCCGTGGGGGTTCTCCAGATAACTGCATGGTCCCTTCTACACGGTCGAACGGACTACCGTCGTCCACTCCCATTACTCCTAAAATCTCCTCCCTGAGATCCGTATACCCTTTCCGTCCCCTCTTGCCATCCTCTGAGAGGCACTGAAGGATTGTGGAATCCAGGGAGAAAAGCAACAGTTTCACCTGTTCCTGCTCATCACAGTCATTGATGGCTGCTGTTTCCTCTATCTCCCTGAAGTGAAACGAGGGATGTCCCTTTACTGTGAGTCGTGTGAGGTGGCTCACCATGGACCTTAATTGCGGGCCAGCGTAGGGCACCACGAGCTGGTTCTGGTGGGGTCCGACACTGCCATCGGCAGAGTTGGGACCGAACCTCTGGTGCCGAGCGGGACACATCGGTGCCGGTCCCGGTTTCGCTACCAGTGGCTCTTCCTCACACTCCACCTTGGCTACCTCCTCTTTCTCTGACCAAATCTCACTATAGCTCGGCGGTGCTGAGGGCTCGGTGGCTGGTACCACAATTACCTCAGCTGGAATCGGCTGTTTTGATTCCTTTAAAAAGTCCATGTGACTGGCTTTCGGGCTGATGAGACACACCATGCCTCTTGCCTTTACCAGGGCCGTTCTTAGGTCCTCTATGGTCTTTTGGCAGGGTCCGTGGTCTGTGCTCTCAAACTCGTGCTCGAGGGCCAGCTTGTAAGCTGCCTTAACCTCCACTACTCTCTCCTCCTGCGCTCTTAGCTGTTGTGCGAGGCGGGCGCTTTTCTCCCGTATCCTCGTTTCATTAATCTTTGCTTCTGTAACCTGGCACTCCAGGTACTCTATCCTAGCCTGATGCTGACTAGCTACCACTTGGCGTTCCTGATTCAGCGCGTGAAGCGCTGTGATGAGTTTTTCCCCACCCATGGCCTTTTCCTCTATCTCTGCTGCCTGGGTTGTGATCCTGGCTGCCTGTGCTGCAACGACCCGGTCCAAGATCTGGACCTGCTTCTTGTAACACATCTGCCACACTGCCTTTTCCACTGACTTCTTATGCTCTTTGCTCTCTGTCCACCTGATGGCTGCGTCCACCGGACGCCCATCCAGTAAGAGATCGGAAATCCACTGTTTAGTGAGATTTACCTTGCCAAAGACATAATCCGCTATCCTCTCATCCATTGCATTTCAACCATTCAAACTTGGATCTATTACATTGCAATCCTGCTGCCAGAGTCGCCATTTTCTGTAAGGGGTTTTCCTTGAGAGGTTTCCCTGAGGTTTCTCTCTCCAGAGGCCTCTCTCTCTTGCACAGTAAAACCTTGAGTGGTTCGACCCACTCGCCCCTTAGATTCTATACTCTGGACTTAGGCGCAGGAACTACAATGTAGAGAAAACTCTTGTAGACCAAGTTTGATGAAACAAAATGAAATGTTATTGCATAAGGAAAAATATCAAATCAAATGCAAGCAGATAAGAGAGTACATGGGAGGGAAAAACACACAAACAAATCATAACGACACAGAACTAACTAAAGCAAATACAGGCATCTTATACTCTACAAAGATCATCATGAAATAAGGAAACACACGGAACATCGAGGGACAACAACTCATGTTAATTGTACCCTTAAATCCACCCCCTTATTAAACCTATCTAGATCTGATTGTGAAGGGCCAGAAACATGCTCACCAATCCCACTAGGAAGTGCAAGGTTTTGAAATCAAGTCTGTGTTTGGTCCTTTCAGGCGTTTCGTCTCCACGTGGATCGTGGAGCCCCTGCGAGCTGCGCCACACCTCTCTCCTGAGGTGGGGGTCAGGGGCGGCTGGACACCGGTGGGCCTGGATGTCGGCGGGGTCGAGGATCGTCGGCTCGACCCTGGTTAGAGGAGCCTTGGGCTGGCTCCCATCGCTTCTTCAGTTTCTTTTCTCTTCTCCCGAGCCGGGGTGGCTGGAAGATTTCTCCTCTTGGGACCTTTATTTTTTTGTTTCTTCTCCCAAGCTGGGTCGGTGGCCTCTCGTTCCGGCAACGGCCCGGGGACGGTCAATGATCTCCCGATGTACTTCCCCGGGGCGGAACGCCAGTTTCGAGACGGCCTTCTCGATGTTGGCTTTCTTCGTCCTCCTGTGATTGCCTGCTTCTTCTTCTGGCTGTCCGGATTCAAGCTGTGTGTCTGAGCTCAAGCTGCAGGCTTACCACTGTCTGCATTCCAACTCGCTTGCCCCAATTGCCGAAAAGGCTTCCAGATATACTTTCTTCCAGAAGCCTCTGTCTCCCGCCCAAAATCAGGTTAGTCTTTGTTTTATTTTTGGCGGGCTGGGAGCACAGTGGGGTAGTCATTATATTTTAAAATGTCTTAAACGGCTGGTAAAAGGCCCATCTCTGGTCTGGAATTACCTTCATTGTTTTTAATGGCCTGCTGATCTCGTTATCTAGTCCTGGGTGCTGTTCTCATGAATATGAAATTGTCCCCTTTTGTCTGGGGCAACATTTTGATGGCCTCTGTCTCCAGGGCGATCTTGACTAGATCTGCATCTAATCCATATGCATACGTGTGGGTCTGGTTTCGTTCTCTCAGAAACGGCTTCCAGAACTTACTGTGGGTTGAATCCACAAATCTGTCTGAGGTTGCGCAGGAACCATTTTAAAGTGTCCCAATAAGCTGGTCACATGGTATGGTGGCCATTTTGTATGCCCCTTTTTCTGGGCTTCTTTTAAAACAGTCTTTAAAATCATGGCCTCTTCTGCCATTTGACCCTTATTAATACAAAGTCCAATTTTGCGAATCCTACACTGCCCCTGTGGTTTCAGCAGATGTGAAGGCCCCTTGCTCACTTTCCTGCTGCTCCTGCCTCGACACCTTTGGCGGGCGTCCTCTGGGATGGCGAACCTGTGAGGGCTCGCCAGCAGTCTGCTGCTCCTGCGGCTGTGCAGGGGCTGAGACCTCTATCTCCGTTGGGTGTGGACTCCGGCGGAGCTCTGACCAAGGGCTCTGCAGTGGCATGGAAGTGTGAGTGCTTGGAGAGGAGCCCCCACTTCCTTGAGGTCTGCCACCAACCTCCCTCTCATGGGTCAGGTCCCCCTCAGTGCCTGCAAGTGGCTTGAGAGCAGCTTCCTGCACATCAGGGGGGCCATGGGGACCTGTCTCTCCAATGGCAGCCCTACTCAGAGGGCTTGCCATGAAGGTCTGGTTTCTCTGTTCAATAGCTGACCATCGCTCCTCTAGAGATGTCAGTCTATTCTGAACACTCACCATGTTTTCAACACTCTGGCGACTTAGCTCCTCCATGGCCATAGCCATCCTCTCCTCTAGCCATCCTTTCCACAGAGGTTGTCATCTTTTCCGTGGTGAAGCGTTCATACACCAATGACTCCACAAAGGCTCTACTCATGTTCGCTATGGACTCCTCCATTCGCTCCACACTCGCAGCGACCCTAGAGACAAAACCTGCCAGAGACTTTCTGCGACTTTCTGACTGGAAATATTCAATTGCCAAGGCTTCCCACACGCTGGAAATCAATTGCCCAATTGTGTTAAATTTACATCAATCGCACAGACCTATTTACAATCGTGTCGAAATCACTAAATTCGGGGAAACCACCAATTCCCCGCACCTGAACGAAAATCGACCCCAGTATGTCATGTTTTAATAAAGTCAAAATTCTGTTCATAGGATGGTGTATTTTTCTGAATATGGCTACTCCTTCACATTTGCACACGGAATTATAGGCCTCAATGAAGACCCTTGAATGGCAAGCATGCTAGTCAGTGCAGTTACCGCTGGATGTACAGTGTGATGAAATATTCCATTCATCACTCATCAGTAGTTCTCTGCCTGTGACTGTGGTTGGTTTCAGTTTCATTTCCATTGTATTGTACTGTGTGTAGGGCTCCGCCCATACCTGGCTCCTATGTAAGCTGGCCCAGCCTGCAGCACATCCAGTACGGCAGACCTCTGGATGGAAGATACATTCTCCTCTGTGTGTTACCTTCTAAGTCAATAAAAGCCTTGTTTTGTTTCGCTAACATCGAGTCTCGGATTTATTGAGGCACATCATACAGCTGGCAGAAATGGTAGGACTTTGGGAGAGCTCCACATCCCACCACTGCCGCCTCCTTAAGTAACAGCATAATGGAGGGTCGGTGAAATAAACCCTTCCCCTGCCACATAATCTCACACCCTCTCTCACACCCTCTCTCACACTCTCTCTCTCACACACTCTCCCACACACACTCCCACACACACACTCCCACACACACTCCCAAACACCCTCTCTCACACTCTCTCTCTCACACACTCTCTCACACACACTCTCACACACACTCTCTCACACACTCTCTCACACACACTCTCTCACACACACTCTCACACACACTCTCTCACACCCTCTCTCACACCCTCTCTCACACACACTCTCACACACACTCTCTCACATACACTATCACACACACTCTTTCACACACTCTCTCACACTCTGTCACACTCTCTCACACACTCTCTCACACACTCTCCCACACACACACTCTCACACACTCTCTCACACACTCACACACTCTCACACACTCTCTCACACACTCCCTCACACAAACTGTCACACACTCCCTCACACAAACTGTCACACAGTCCCTCACACAAACTGTCACTCACACACTCCCTCACACTCTCTCACACATACTTACACTCTCTCTCTCACAGTCGCACACACTCCCTCACACACACACTCTCTCTCACACTCTCACACACTTCCTCACACACTCTCTCACATACACTATCACACACTCCCTCACACACTCCCTCACACTAGCTCTCACACATACTGTCACACACACACTCACACACACTTCTTCACACACTCTTTCACACTCTCTCACACACTCTCTCACACTCTCTCTCTCACACACTCCCTCACACACATTCACACACTTGCTCACACACTCTCTCACACACTGCCTCCCACACACTCCCTCACACACACTCCCTCACACACACTCCCTCACACATACTCTCTCAGACACTCTCTCACACAATCTCTCACACACTCCCTTACACACTCTCTCACACACTCCCTCACACTCTCTCACACACACTCTCACACACACTCTCACACACTCCCTCACACAATCTCTCACGCACTCTCTCACACACTCCCTCACACACTCTCTCTCACACACACTCTCTCACACACTCTCACACACACTCTCACACACACTCTCACACACACACTCTCACACACTCTCTCACACACTCTCACACACACTCTCACACACACTCTCACACACACACTCTCACACACTCTCTCACACACACCGTTACACATACACTCTCACACACTCTCTCACACACACTCTCTCACACACACTCTCTCACACACTCTCTCACACACACTTACACACACTCTCTCACACACTCTCTCACACACTCTCTCTCACACTCCCTCACACTCCCTCACACACTCCCTCACACACTCCCTCACACATACTCTCTCAGAAACTCTCTGAGTCTCACACACTCGCTCACACACTCTCTCACACACTCTCTCACACTCCCTCAAACACTCTCTATCACACACTCTCTATCACACACACTCTCACCCATTCACTCACACACACCCTCACACATTCTCACACACACTCACTCACACTCTCTCACAATTACGCATACACTCCCACACACACTCTCTCACACACTCCCTCACACTCTCCCTCAAACACTCAATTCAATTCAATTCAATTTGCTTTATTGGCATGACAAGATACATCTTATGTTGCCAAAGCACAGAAAAACATGTATGATTGAACACCTAAACGCAGATCTAGACATACAGGCCTAGAAATTCAGTATAGCCACTTTTGGGGTGGTAAATTCGGGCGGCCGCTAAAGTTTGCGCCTGGCGCAAAGTCGCGCCACCTTCGCCGATATTCAGTCGCATCGCCCCAAGAGGTTGCTGCTGCGCTAAAACAGGTGATGCACGACTATCTTTAGGCGCTAAGCCGGTGGTGCTGAGCGATACCCCCGAGGCCGGGCGCAGCGCCGGTGCGGCGAGTTGTTGATTGACGGCAGACACTCTGGCGCCTGTCAGCTCTTAAAGGGGGAGGGTGGATTTGTTTGCCTGCCACGCCCTGCACACTGCAGCCCTCAACCTAGGCCTGACCACTTCAGCTTCATCTGCACAACGCCCAGGGCTATGGAGAAGGCCAGGGAGAGAGCGCAGCGCTTCAGCGACGGTGACCTGAGGGTGCTGGTTGACGGAGTGGAGCGCAGGCGCCATGTTCTGTTCCCAGAAGGTGGCAAGAGGCCGCTGCCCAGCGCCTACCGGAAAGCCTGGAGGGAGGTCTCAAACAGGGTGTCTTCCAACAGCGTGGTTGCCAGGACTCCTGTGCAATGCCGGAAGAAGTTCAACGACCTCACTCGGGTTGTCAGGGTGAGTACCCTTTCCAGTGTCCTCCTCATCCCTGCATGTGCACCTCACTTTATGGGCAAAGGGACCTGAAAGCCCTAATGGCCAGCCCTCATCCAGCAGCTATGGGACTGTCATGAAAATCACTTGCACATTCAGCACTTTACACACTGTACAAGCTATTCGACCATGGGAGGCAGTGCAGACAAGATCAGGGCTTCACACTGTACAAGCTATTCGACCATGGGAGGCAGTGCAGACAAGATCAGGGCTTCACACTGTACTTAGAGGCCGTCCTTTCTCTTGCAGGCCAAGGTGGCGCACAACCGGCAGAAACAAATTGACACCGGGGGAGGTTGTCCTGACGTAAAAGAGCTCTCCGACCTCGACCAGCGTGTGGAGCGCATTATGGCAGGCCGGCTGATTGGCCCCGTCGCCAGTGGAGATGCCGACCCTGTTCTGGGCACCAATGGTAAGGGCATCACCTTTTTGACCTCTCTCGTTCCACTTGCGCCTCAGATCAGCATCCTTTGCCACTGTCCGACCAATGCAGTGAATGGCACCACTCATGCCTCCCTCGCTGCTGCCCTGTCCTCACTCTAAAGCTACTCTTGTGCCTTCCTGCTTTCAGATGGTGAATCACCAGGTGAGGAGGCAGGCACTCAAGCTGCCACTGTCAGCGCTTCCGAATTAGAGGAGGAGGAAGAGGAAGCCGGCCCATCAGTGCCACCCTCAGCCGCGCCAGCCCATGGCGAGGAAGGGGACACGTCTTCCCTGGAGGGGAGCCGGGGGGAAGGGTCGGAGGAGAGTGAAGCTCCGGGGCCCAGCGGCCTGCAGCAATGCGGGAGGGGTGGGGAAGCTCGGCGGACTTCTCCCCAGAGGGTGAGTGCGGCCTCCAGTCCTGCGACGGTCAGCGCAGAGGAGGTGCGGCTCCTGGAGGAAATGGCCGTCCAGGCTGAGCGCAGGCACAATGAGCTCATGGCTGCAGTGGCAAGGATGCCTGACTCCATTGAGTCTTTGTCAAGGAGTGTGCAGCAATTTGGAGCAGCACAGGCCAGGAGTCTACAGGGCTTCGCAGCAGCACAGGCGGCTTCGAGCCAAGCGCTCAGTCGTGCCGTCCATTCACTGGCTGTTGTCATGCGGACACAGACCAGGGCCACACGGGCACTAACTGCTGCCACCCTCGCTGGATCAGCCAGGCATCGCCAGGGCGCCCGCCGCGCAGCAGCAGCCCAGCAGTCTGTTCTTCAGCTGTTTGCTGCGTATGCTGCAGTGCTGGCCCGTGCGAGTGCCAATGTATCAGGCGACCAGCGAGCACCTGCGATCTGCCAGGTTGGCACCATTCGTGCAGCCGGCACTGCCACTCTGCCATTGCAGCTGCCACGAGCCGCTGGTCAGACTGCTGCCACCCAAGCAGAGTTGGAGCAGTCAGCAGCCGGCCCCTCCAGGGCCAGAGCTGGTGCAGGCCGACCCCCAAGGGCATCTGCCGTCTCGCCATCTGACCCTCAGCAGCCTTCCCCCAGCCTTGCTGCAGCCACTGGGCTCCCATTGAGGAGGAGCTGCAGGGCGGGCAGGGGCCAGGCAAGGATGCGAAAGGCATCGCCCTTGCAGGGCAAAAAGTAGAAGGTCTGCACAAATGGCTGGTGCTTTTTGTAAGGCCGAGACTGGTGTAGTTGTGTTTTTGTAAGGCCGAGACTGGTGTCTTTCTTTGTTTTTGTAAGGCCGAGACTGTTAGTTTTGTGTTTTTGGAGGGGGCTTCTCCACATGAGGTTGTAATGTGGGAAGGGCAGAGGTTTGCAATAAATTAATGTTCTTAAATTGCACTGTGCATGGTTTTTTTGTCAAGTCCTGGTTGCCCTGCTCGGCTGAGGGCTTGTGGAGCGGCTACATTCATCTGCTGACATTGGCACAAGCCATTCCCTAAGAGGGGGCCTAGAACCGACGTTCAATAAGCCGGCGACGGGCGGCCCTTGCACTTTCTGCCTCCCTCCTGTGCTGGTCCTCCTCCTCCTCCTCCTCCTCCTGTGGTCCTCCAATCTCTGGTGGCAGTGGCTGAGTCCTGCGGATAGCCAGGTTGTGCAGCATGCAGCAAACGACCACGAAATGGGAGACTCGCTCCGGCGAATATTGTAGGGCTCCACCGGAATGATCCAGACAGCGGAACCGTTGCTTCAGGACGCCGATTGTTTGCTCGATGATGTTCCTGGTCGCTTGATGGCTATCGTTGTATCCCTCTTCAGTAGGGGTGCTGGGCGCACAGAGCGGGGTCATCAGCCAGGTACACTAAGGATAGCCTTTGTCCCCGATAAGCCATCCTCGTGGGTAAGACTGGGCCTGGAACATGTCTGCCACAGAAGTCTGGTGCAGGATGAAGGCATCGTGGCTGCTGCCTGGAAAGCGGGCATTGACAGCTAGGATGAGCTGCCTGTGGTCACACACCAGCTGGACGTTGAGCGAATGGTAGCCCTTCTGGTTGCGGTAATCCTCGGCATTTTCCAGAGGTGCCCGCAAAGCCACATGCGTGCAGTCAATGGCGCCCTGCACCATGGGGAAGCCCGCGAATGCTGCAAAGCCCATTGCACGCTGTTGCTGCTTGGCAAGGGCCATGGAGGAGGAGATGAACTGACGTCTCCTTTTGAAAAGGGCACTGGTCACCTGGCGGATGCAGCAATGCACAGCGAACTGGGAGATGTTGGAAATGTCCCCAGTAGCAGATTGGAAGGAGCCGGTGGCATAAAAGTTGAGAGCCACCGTCACCTTCACTGCCACCGACAGAGACGTCCTGCTCCTCAGATGTGGCTGCAGATCACCGCCAAGCAGGTGGCAGATCTCTGTGACCACCTCCCTTCGGAATCGCAGCCTCCGAACACACTGCTTGTCAGACATGTTCAGATAGGAGAACTGCTGGTGGTATACCCTGGGTGGGTAAGGCCTCCGTTCCCGACGCCTGTTGCCCCCTCTCCATCTAGCCAGGACTGCCACTCTCTCACGGCGTCTGAGAGCCCTTTGGATGCAATGGAGAAGGCCAGCGTTTGCACCCATTGCAGCCCCCATTATATGTTAGCAAACAATGATATGTCAATGAAGGCAAAGACAAGTGGAAAGTTGTGGCCTGAAGCCACAAGTACCTGTCCGAGTGTTGAGCCAAAGCAGAAAGCTCTCTACCTTGGTCTCTCTGCAAAGATCCGTCTCTCAAGAAGGAGTGCTGCGAAATGGCAGCCTTTTATAGTGCAGGAGGAGTGCCCTTTAATTTGCGCCCCCCGCGCCCCGCATCGACTGAGCACCGTTCCACTCTACCAGTCGCTAGGGGCGCCAGGCGCACAATGGGGTGTCGTGACTGAATTTCCGGTTGGGGGCGCACAAAGGGCGTTGCACGAGCAAAGACTTTGCACCGCCGCTAAATCGTGAGTGAAGTTGGGGGGAGGCGCAGATCGCGCTGCGCCCGGCCGCTAGCCGCCTAGCGCCCGACATCTACTCCTCCTAAGGCGCTACCGGCTGGCGCAACCAACTGAATTTCTAGGCCACAGAGTATAGACAAATATACCCGTGTAAACATAAATATACACACATTTAATATACATATCTTTTTTTAAATTTAATGGTCACTGGTTGTCCCTCTGCTTATGGCAAGCTGTAACATAGTTTGCCGCTAAAGTTACGCATTTTCTCTGTTCCCCTAATAGATATGGGAGTTTTTGGTGGTCATTCAAATTTTTGAATTCAGGGCATATTTTTATGAATTTTGGGTAGAAATTCCCCCTTATGTCCTGATAGTTTCCACAAGTTGTGAGGAAGTGCATCTCTGTCTCCACCACTCCCTGACTGCAGTGAGAGCATATCCTGTCCTCTCTGGGCAGCCAGGTCTGCCTGTGTCTGCCTTTTTCAATGGCCAGGCTATGCTCACTAAGTCTGTACATTGTCAAGGTTTTTCTCAGTTTGCTATCTTTGACCATGGTCAGGTATTCAGCCATGGTGTATTGTCTGTTTAGGGCCAAATAGCAATCGAGCTTGTTTTGGGTTTTTGTCGTTTCTGTCCAATAGGTCAAATATTTTTCTTTTTGTTTAGTAATAATTGTGTTGGGTCGAATTCTCTGTGCTAGGATGTCACTGTCCTGGGGCTGATTATTATTAGCAGTGTTAGTAGTTACTTCACTGAGTCCCAGGACCAGTTGACTGAGGGGACTCTTCTCTATGATCATCTCTTGGCATTTCAGGGCTTTGTAATGATAGCAGTGGGGGTTGCTCACTTTTAGGTGTTTCCAAAATTTGATGGCTCTTTTTTGGATATTAATTAGTAGTGGATATTGGCCTAGTTCTGCCCTGCATGCATTGTTTGGGGTTTTCCTCTGAGTCCGGAGGATACTTTTACAGAATTCTGCATGTAGGATCTCAATTGGATGTTTGTCCCATTTTGCAAATTCTTGTTGTGTTAGCGGACCCCACACCTCACTGCCATAAAGTGCAATTGGTTCAATTACTGATTAAAAAATTTTGAGCCAAATGCCAATTGGAATTTCTATTTGGATTGACTTTTTAATGGCATAGAAAGCCTTTTTTGCTTTCTCTTTCAGTTCATTCACAGCCAAATGAAAATTTCCCGTAGAACTGATTTTTAAGCCTAAGTATGTGTAATTTGTAGTTTGTTCAATTTTAGTTGCTCCTAATGTGAAGTTTATTCTGGGTCCCTGATGTCTGGATCTTTGCTGGAACACAAGAACTTTGGTTTTTGGGGGGTTTATTGTCAGGGCCCAGATCTGACAGAACGACTCTAGCAGATCCAGGTCATCTGCATAGAGGAGGAATTTAACCTTGGAGTCATATAGGGCGAGGCCAGGTGCTGTGGATTGTTCAAGTAGTTTTGACAATTCATTTATATAAATATTATTAAATAGTGTCAGTGAGATATTATTGTTTGTATACATTGATTTAATTACATCATATGTTTTTCCCCCTACACCACTTTCAATAAGTTTTAAGAATAGACTGTCATGCCAAATAGAATCGAAAGCCCTCTGGAAATCTATAAAGCAGGCAAAAATTTTGCTTTTGTTTTGGTGAACATGTTTGTCAATTAGGGTGTGTAGGGTGAAAATATGATCCGATGTTCTATAATTTGGTAAGAATCCAATTTGGCTTTTACTCAAGACATTGTGCTCCTTAAGGAAATTTATAAGTCTTTGGTTTATGATACTACAGAATACCTTCCCCTGATTACTGTTCACGCAGATGCCTCGATAGTTATTTGGGTCAACTTTGTCTCCACTTTTGTATATGGGCGTTATGAGTCCTTTGTTCCAGATATCAGGGAAGTAACCGACACTCAGAACCAAGTTGAAGAGTTTTAGGATAGCCAATTTCATTTTATCATCAGTGTGTTTAAGCATCTCGTTTAGGATGCCATCTGCACCACAAGCTTTTCTTGGTCGCAGGTCCTTGAGTTTTTCAAATAGCTCTTTTTCAGTTATTGCGGAGTCTAATGGGTTTTGGTAATCTTTTATGGTCAGTTCGAGCTTTTCCAATTCTTTTCCAATTCTTTACATATTTGATCTTGCTCTGGGCTTAGTGTGTTTTTCTGGTATAATTTTTCAAAATGTTTTTCCCATGTGTCTCCATTTTGAATGGGCAATTCGTCGTGTTGCTTTTTGTGTAATGTATTCCAGTTGTCCCAGAAACAATTAGAATCAATAGATTCCTCAATGGAGCTGAGTTTATTCTTAATATACTGTTCTTTCTTGGTTCTGAATGTGTTTTTGTATTGTGTTAGTGCCTGACAATAAGCAAGGCGTAATTCCTCGTTTTCTGGTTGTCTGTGTTTTTGGTTTGATATTTTTCTGAGTTTTTTCCTCATGTTATGACAGTCTGAATCAAACCATTTTTCGTGGTTTTGGGTTTTGGGTTTACTCTTGCGAGATTTCAAGTTCGACATTGATGCCAAATTATCAAAAATATTATTTAGGTTATTCACTGCCAGGTTTACGCCTTCTTTATTGTGAGTGTATGTGTTTTCCAGAAAGGTGTCCAAGAGAGATTGAGTTGATTGACTGCTAATTGCTTTCTGGTATTTTTCCATGCTGTTTTGGGCCCATCTGTAGGATTTTTTAATGTTGTACAGCTTACTGGGCTGTGTTTCTGTGTTGGTTGTTTCTGTCCTTTTAAGATACGCAGTAATTTGGCTGTGATCTGACAGTGGTGTTAGTGGTTTGACTGTGAATGCTCTGAAAGAGGATGGGTCCAGATCTGTAATCATATAGTCTACGGTGCTGATGCCAAGAGGTGAAGAATAGGTCGATCTTCCTAGGGAGTCTCCTCTGAACCTACCATTGACAATGTACAGACCCAGGCTTTGACAGAGCTGCAGGAGTTGCTTTCCATTTGCATTTGTCTGTTTGTCATAGTTATTCCTGTGTGAATGAAAAGGGAGATCAAAATGGTTATTCCCAAATATGTAATTATTCCCCTGAGTACTGATAAAGTCTGGTTCTTCACCAGTTCTTGAGTTGAGATCACCACAGATCAACACGTTCCCCTGGGCCTGGAAATGGTTAATCTCCCTCTCAATGTTGGAGAAGGTGTCCTCTTTGAAGTACGGGGATTCTATAGGGGGGATATAGATTGCACAAATGAAAACATTTTGCATGCTAGAAATGATGTCTTTCTTAATCTTGAACCATAAGTGGTTTTCGTCCTTTTTTATAAATTCAATGTAATTACTAAGCTCTGCTTTAAACCAAATCAGTATGCCTCCAGAGTCTCTGCCCTGGGTTACTATCAGACACAAAGCCTCACACACTCCCTCACAAACCTCCTCACACACTCTCTCACACACACTGTCTCACACACTCCCTCGCACACTCCCTCGCACACTCCCTCGCACACTCCCTCGCACACTCTCTCGCACACTCTCTCGCACACTCTCTCACAAACTCTCTCACACACTCTCTCACACACTGTCTCACACACACTGTCTCACACACACTGTCTCACAAACACTGTCTCACACACACACTCACACACTCCCTCACACACTCCCTCACACACTCCCTCACAAACCTGCTCACACACTCACTCACACACTCTCGCACACTCTCTCACACACACTCTCTCACACACTCTCTCACACACACTGTCTCACACACACACTCACACACTCCCTCACAAACCTGCTCACACACTCACTCACACACTTTCGCACACTCTCTCACACACACTCTCTCACACACTCTCTCACACAATCTCTCACAAACTCACTCACACACACTCACACACACTCACACACACTCTCACACACTCTCACACATGGTATGGTAGACAAATTCGGCAAGAACTTATGGTATTGTTCACCAGCCCAAGGAACGACCTCAGTTGTGACACATTTTCCGGTGCTGGAGTCTTGACTACTGCCTCAATCTTTTCAGGGGACTTATGTAACCCCTCTTTATCAATAACGTGGCCACAATACGAGATCTGCTCCTGGAAAAACTCGCATTTGTGGCGATTAGCTTGGAGCCCATATTCCTTCAATCTAGTGAGCACCTGCTCCAGGTTGGCGAGGTGGTCACTGTCATTTTTGCCCGTGACCAGGATGTCATCCAAATAACACTGGGTCCCTGGAATCCCTTGCAGGCTTGTTCCATTGCCCTTTGCCAAATAGCTGGAGCTGATGCTACCCCGAACACCAGCCGATTGTATTGGTAGAGACCTTTATGAGTGTTGATCATGAGGTACTGTTTCGAGGCTTCTTCTACCTCCATTTGCAGGTACGCCTGGGCCAGATCAATCTTAGTGAAGCGTTTCCCTCCAGATAGCGAGGCGAAAATATCTTCAATCCGCGGAAGCGGATATTGTACAGTGTGAAGGACTGGGTTCACTGTCACCTTAAAGTCCCCACAGATGCGAACCTTCTTTGGTTCCCCAGGCGTATTACTCAACGACCTCTTCATTACAGGAACGATGGGTGTAGCCCACTCGCTCCAGTCCACTTTGGACAGTACTCCTGAATGTTCCAAACCTTCCAGCTCTGCTTCAACGGCTGGGCGGATCGCATAAGGTACCGGTCTGGCCTTAAAAAACTTTGGGCTTGCATTTTCCTCTATTTTGATCGTCGCTGTTATGCCTTTTAGTGTTCCAAGTCCCTGCTGGAACACTTCTTGTGCGTCAGTTAGCATTTTTGACAGTCGTCCAGGTGTGACATCATCATCCTTTTTGGCATCTACAGTCAGTGCTTGTATGGAATGCCAATCTAGCTGTATCTTCCGGATCCATTCACGTCCTAGTAGTGGTGGTCCTCCATCTGGCAATACATATAGGTCAATTTTTGGTGTTTCCTTGCTGTTATATATAACGTTCACCCTTATTTGTCCTTTGGGGTAGACTTTTTGCCCCGTGTACGTCTTCAAGACAATCTTTGTATCTCTCAAGGGTATATGTGAGAATAGCCGCTTGTAGTCCCTTCGGTTTATGACTGTTAGGGCTGATCCTGTGTCCAATTCCATTTTCACTTGGACTCCTGCTATCTTGAGCGTGACCCAGATAGTTTGGTGATCCTCCGTTTTGATCACATTATGTAGTTTCAGACAACCCAGCTCCTTGCTTCCGGAGTCTGTATCACTCTTCTGTTCATCTGAACTACTCTCCGTCACCTTATGTACCTTCTTGTACTTCTCCTGTGGAG
The DNA here is from genome assembly GCF_052327205.1 of Somniosus microcephalus. Classification (NCBI taxonomy): domain Eukaryota; kingdom Metazoa; phylum Chordata; class Chondrichthyes; order Squaliformes; family Somniosidae; genus Somniosus; species Somniosus microcephalus. The sequence continues at coordinate 74,002,781 of NC_140993.1, forward strand.
ATTTCTTGCTGCTGGTTTTCTTTCCCGACCTGCAGACTCTTGCTATGTGTCCTACTTTTCCACACTGTCTGCACACTTTGTCCTTGAACCAGCAATCATTATGGTCGTGTGTTGTTCTTCCGCAGCGATAGCACTTCACTGTTCCGTATGACATTTCATTTGTGCCATATTCTTGCGGTCTCCGTTGTATCTCTGCAGTGCCCCGTGTGGCTGCTTCATGTGATACTGCAATGCTGAAAGCCTTGTCCAGCGTAAGATCCTTTTCTGATAGAAGCCGTTTCTGGGTTCCTTCACTTTGAAGCCCACACACAAACTTGTCCCTTAAAGTATCTGCTAGTCCCGTTCCAAACTGGCAGTGTTTCGATAGCTTGCGCAGTTCCGTTAAATACTCAGCATTACTTTCATCTTTATGCTGGTTCCTTTTGTGAAACTTAAATCTTTCTGCTATCAGCAGTGGTGTGGGGTTTAAGTGGTCCTGTAGGATTGACACTATGTTTTCAAAATCCTTTTCTACTGGCTTCTCTGGGGTTACTAGGTTTCGTAGTAAGCCATACGTTTTTGCACCCATTGAATTCAACAATACCAGCGCTTTCTTGTCATCTGGCATTTCATTCGCCTTGCAGTATACTTCTATGCGTTCGACATATGTCGTCCAATCTTCGACTTCATTGTCGAACGCTGTGATACTGCCACTCTTCGGCATTTTTGGGTGTGGTTAGACTGGCTTAAAATGGTGTCTCCCGCACTTTCCTTTCTTCCCCGCTGCGGCTTAAAATGGCGTCTCCCGCGCTTTCCTTTCTTCCCCGCTGCGGCTTAAAATAGCGTCTCCCGCGCTTTCCTTTCTTCCCCGCAGCGGCTTAAAATGGCGTCTCCCGCGCTGCTGCCAACGCCGCTCTCGGCGGTCCCCCTGGCAAATGGCGACGCCCTGTGGGTTTCGTGCGCTGCTGCCAATGCCGCTCTCTGCGGTCCTCGTGGCAATGGCATCGCCTCGCGTTTTCCTGCGCACCTCTCTCCCCCGTTGACGCTGCTCGGCCCTTGAACACCGGCTGCGCTCTGCTCTCTCTCGCCTCTCTCCCCCGTTGACACCGCTCGGTCCTGAACACCGGCTGGGCTCTGCTCTCTCTCGTTGATGCTGCTCGGCCTTTGAACACCGGCTGCACCCCGTGAGCTCTGCCCTCTCTCTCTCCCCCATCGACGCTGCTCGGCCCTTTCTGTGCCGCTCGGTCGGCTCTAGCTGCCGCTGTCCAGGAAGGGTCTGCGCAGTACCTGTTGCCAGCCCGTTTCGCTGGACCACCATGGCTGGAAAGCCAAGCATGGCTCTCGACAGCCTCCCCTGCGATGCCCGTGCTTCTGGACTCGACCCCCTTCCACTGTTCTCCAGGAGCGAATCCCTGGGAGGTCAGGTAGGTTCGAATCTTTCTCGTCCCCAATGTTAGATCCGGGTATCTTAATGTGGTGTCCTTCAATAATCAGACAAAGACTGCAGGGAATGATCAACAGGTGTTTACTGAATGAGGGTTCAAACTGCAACTGACTGTACAGAGCACCACTCAGGGCTTATATACAAGTGTGGCCACTGCCGTACTACAGGATACAGGAGCTGTAAAAATAGTTCTCCCCCTTAAAGGTGCATACACTACAACTCCCACACACACTCTCACAACACTCTCACACACACTCTCCCACACTCTCTCCCACTCTCACACACACTCTCACACACACTCTCACACACTCTCTCACACACTCTCTCACACACTCTCTCACACACACTCTCACACACACTCTCCCACACACACTCCCACACACACTCTCACACACACACTCACACACACACTCTCACAACACTCTCACACACACTCTCCCACACTCTCTCCCACTCTCACACACACTCTCACACACTCTCTCACACACTCTCTCACACACTCTCTCACACACTCTCTCACACACACTCTCCCACACACTCTCCCACACACACTCCCACACACACTCTCACACACACACTCACACACACACTCTCACACACACACTCCCACACACTCTCCCACACACACTCTCACACACACACTCCCACACACTCTCTCCCACACACTCCCACACACTCTCTCACACACACTCTCACACACACACACTCACACACACACTCCCACACACTCTCACACACACACTCTCACACACACTCTCTCACACACACACTCCCACACACTCTCTCACACACTCTCTCTCACGCACTCTCTCTCACACACTTTCACACACACTCCCTCACACACTCTCTCTCACACAGTCTCACACACTCTCACACTCTCTCACACTCTCTCACACACTCTCTCTCACACACTCTCTCTCACACAGTCTCACACACTCACACACACACTCACACTCTCTCACACTCTCTCACACTCACACTCTCTCACACACTCTCTCACACACACTCTCTCTCACACTCTCTCTCACACACTCCCTCACACTCTCTCTCACACTCCCTCACACACTCTCTCTCACACACTCACACACACTCGCACACACACTCTCACACTCTCTCTCTCACACTCTCTTACACTCTCTCACACACTCCCTCACACTCGCACACACTCTCGCACACACTCTCGCACACACTCTCGCACACTCTCTTACACACTCTCTCACACTCTCTCTCTCACACTCTCTTCCACACTCCCTCACACTCGCACACACTCTCTCACACACTCTCGCACACACACTCTCACACACACACTCCCACACACACTCTCACACACACACTCCCACACACTCTCACACACACTCCCACACACACTCTCTCTCACACACTCTCTCTCACACACTCTCTCTCACACAGTCTCACACACTCTCACACTCTCTCACACACTCTCTCTCACACACTCTCTCTCACACACTTTCACACACACTCCATCACACACTCTCTCTCACACACTCACACACACTCTCACACACACTCTCACACTCTCTCTCTCACACTTACACTCTCTCTCACACTCCCTCACACTCTCACACACTCTCTCACACACTCTCGCACACCCTCTCACACACTCTCTCTCACACACTCTCTAACACTCTCTCACGCTCTCTCACACTCCCTCACACTCTCTCGCACACTCTCGCACACTCTCTCGCACACTCTCACGCACACACTCCCGCACACACTCCCGCACACACTCCCGCACACACTCCCTCACACACTCCCTCACACTCCCTCACACACTCCCGCACACACTCTCTCACACACATGCCCTCACACACTCCCTCACACACTCCCTCACACACTCTCTCTCACACTCTCTCTCACACTCTATCACACACACTCGCACAATCTGTCTCACACACTCTCTCACACACTCCCTCACACACCCTCATACACACTCTCCCTCACACACTCTCTCACACACTCCCTCACACACTCCCTCACACACACTCACTCACACACACTCTCACACTCTCTCTCACACACACTCTCACACTCTCTCTCACACTCTCTCACACACACTCTCACACTCTCTCTCTCACACTTACACTCTCTCTCACACTCTCACACACTCTCTCACACACTCTCGCACACCCTCTCACACACTCTCTCTCACACACTCTCTAACACTCTCTCACGCTCTCTCACACTCCCTCACACTCTCTCACACACTCTCGCACACTCTCTCGCACACTCTCACGCACACACTCCCGCACACACTCCCGCACACACTCCCTCACACACTCCCTCACACACTCCCTCACACTCCCTCACACACTCCCGCACACACTCTCTCACACACATGCCCTCACACACTCCCTCACACACTCCCTCACACACTCCCTCACACACTCTCTCTCACACTCTCTCTCACACTCTCTCACACTCTCTCACACACACTCGCACAATCTGTCTCACACACTCTCTCACACACTCCCTCACACACCCTCATACACACTCTCCCTCACACACTCTCTCACACACTCCCTCACACACTCCCTCACACACACTCACTCACACACACTCTCTCACACACACTCTCACACTCTCTCTCACACACACTCTCACACTCTCTCTCACACTCTCACACACTCTATCACACACACACTCACAATCTGTCTCACACACTCTCTCACACACACTCACTCACACACTCTCTCACACACTCCCTCACACTCTCTCACACACTCCCTCACACACTCCCTCACACTCCCTCACACACTCCCGCACACACTCTCTCACACACATGCCCTCACACACTCCCTCACACACTCCCTCACACACTCCCTCACACACTCTCTCTCATCTCTATCACACACACTCGCACAATCTGTCTCACACACTCTCTCACACACTCCCTCACACACCCTCATACACACTCTCCCTCACACACTCTCTCACACACTCTCTCACACACTCCCTCACACACTCCCTCACACACTCTCACACTCTCTCACACTCTCTCACACACCCTCACACACTCCCTCACACACTCCCTCACACACTCCCTCACACAGTCTCTCACACTCTCTCACACACTCTCTCACTCACTCTCTCACACTCTCTCACACACTCTCACACACTCCCTCACACAGTCTCTCACACACTCTCTCACACTCTCACACACTCCCTCACACACTCTCTCACACACTCTCTTACACACTCTCTCACACTCTCTCACACTCTCTCACACACTCTCACACACTCCCTCACACTCTCCCTCACACACACTCTCTCACACTCTCTCACACACTCTCTCACACACTCCCTCACACACTCTCTCACACACTCACACTCTCTCTCACACACTCTCACACTCCCTCACACACTCCCTCACACACAACCACATCTGCTCACTGTACAAACATTCCTGCCTATCCCTCCAATCCCACTGCACAAGATTCCTGGACCCAAAGCCCCCTCATTTCTAAGGGTCCCTAACTAAACCATTTCGGATGATGATGGAATTGTGTTGTGCATTTCCTGTTTTATTTCAGATTTGCAGTTTTTTTCCTTTTTGGCTTTAGCTTGGTGCCTAGCGTCACCAAGTTGCTTGTATGGAACACCTTGTTCGCAAACCCACAACCTACATGAATAAGGCACTGTCCAGGCAGCACAAGCTGGTCCAGTTGATATATAGAAAAGCATAGGTTGAGCCCAATTTTATTTGCAGGAACTTGAGCGATTACAGCATTGCTCCTCAGAGAGTCAGTTATTTTCATATTTCAGCCCTTTGAAGGGAAGGTGCACTGCCAGCCCTGGAGTTACTTGATCCCGAGCTATTTCCTTGGTGTTGAGACATCTAGGCTGAAATGGCAAAAAAAACAATTCATTTGGAGTCTTTCAAGTCTGAATTTATCGGTTCTGAAAGAGTACATTATTCAGTGAGCAACAGTTCAATTGATTCAAGTGAATATGGATTTTTGCCAGAGGTAACAACTTCACAATAAAACGTAAAAGTTGGTAATGGGCACAGTGCCAGTGCTATTGTAGCTGCACTCAGAGACTGAATGATGCTGAAGTAATCACAAATAGTTTGTAATAGTATAACACAAGAAATCATAGAACCTGAACAAGTAGTATAGTTTGCCCGCCAAAAGATTTTCTTGACGCAGCTGGGTTAAGTGAATTACTGGCTCTTCAAATTTGTCCATCTACTTGAAGGAGACTTTAATTGGTCTCCCAGTAGTTATGACAATGATCCAGGTTCAGACTTAGAATTCAGCAGCCTTCGCATCAGGCATTGCCTTTCTTTTCAGCTTGAATTGCTCCCAGAACCAAATCACAGCACAAAATGTAGCCTTTTGAGGGAGATTTGCTCTTCTTATCCAGGCAGGAAACTCAATTGTGTCCTGCACATTCATGGGGATGCATCAATGCAGCCACTTTGTGTGTGAAGCAGAGAGCACAACATGCACTCTACTTCAGAATCAGTTAGCTTCTCTCTCTGGAAAGCACTTCATTGTGTTTAATGATTTATTATATTTTGAAGGAGATGTGAACTATCTTTCGCCAACTTAGGAAAGATCGTGTTGCAGCCAGTGCAGGTTTTGAAACCATGGGGTAGATTTCCGTCTGCTGCACATGGGAGTGAGTTGTCACCTGGCCAGACTGCCGGGAGGAAAATTGGGTGAGAAGGATTGCACAGCGGTAACACAGCCCAGCTGATTTTCCTTCAATTAAGTTAAACAAAGGGAAAATTGGGCAAATCTGTTACGGGTGTCTCCCCTACCCACCCGATTTTCTGTTCTGCACTTTACTCCCAGGCATCAGACAAAATCTACCCCAGTTACTCTACTTTTTTGGGGGCTTTAAATTCAGATATAAACAAAAACTACCAATAACATTTTCAGGGGCACAAAGAATAAAGAGCAGCTCAGAAATAGGAGGGACCATACAGGGGAAATGCGAGGCAGATAAGGTGGGTATGGAGTGCATGTGTGCAAATGCACGGAGTGTGGGAAATAAAGTTGGTGATCTGCAGGCACAAATAATGGGACAAATGGGCACTTAATAACATAAGAACATAAGAAATAGGAGCAGGAGTAGGCCAATCGGCCCCTCGAGCCTGCTCCGCCATTCAATAAGATCATGGCTGATCTGATCCTAACCGCCAATCCACTATCACAGAACCATCTCCTGAATCTAACAGAATTAGACACACGAAATAGGAGCAGGATCAGGCTACACGGCCCCTGGGCCCGCTCCGCTACCCACAGGGCCATGACCGATCCGAACCTAGACTCATGTCCAAATTCCTGCCCGCTCCCCGTAACCCTTACTTCCCTTTACTTCTAGGAAACTGTCTATTTCTGTTTTAAATTTATGTAATGATGTAGCTTCTACAGCTTTTTGGGGCAGCATATTCCATGGACCTACCACCCTCTGAGTGAAGTAGTTCCTCCTCATCTCAGTTTTGAAAGAGCAGCCCCTTATTCTAAGACTATGCCCCCTAGTTCTAGTTTCACCCATCACCGGGAACATCTTCCCTGCATCCACCCGATCCAACCCCTTCACAATCTTATATGTTTCAATAAGATCGCCTCTCATTCTTCTGAACTCCAATGAGTAGAGTCCCAATCTACTCAACCTCTCCTCATATGTCCATCCCCTCATCCCCGGGATTAACCGAGTGAACCTTCTTTGTACTGACTCGAGAGCAAGTATGTCCTTTCTTAAGTATGGACACCAAAACTGTACGCAGTATTCCAGGTGCGGTCTCACCAATACCTTGTACAACTGAAGCAATACCTCCCTATTTTTATATTCTATCCCCCTAGCAATGAAAGCCAACATTCCATTGGCCTTCTTAATCACTTGCTGCACCTGCATACTAACCTTTTGAGTTTCGTGCACCAGGACCCCCAGATCCCTTTGTACTTCAGTACTTTCCAGTTTCTTGCCATTAAGATAATAACTTGCTCTACGATTTTTCCTGCCAAAGTGCATAACCTCACACTTTCCAGTATTGTATTCCATCTGCCAAATCTCTGCCCACTTACTTAGCCTGTCTTTGTCCCCTTGAAGGTTTTTTATGTCCTCCTCACTCACTACTTTCCCCCCCAACAAGGTATTCAGGAAAGATAGGGAAGTTAAAAAAGGAGGGGCTTGGCAGTATTGATCAAAGAAACTATTATAGCACTGGAGAGCAATGATGTAGTTGACGGTCAAAGACAGAGGGGGAGAAATTCAGTATCGCCCCATCTGGGGCGCAATTCTCGGCTGGACGCAAATTATCGCCACCTACTGCAAAATTGGTCTGTTTCGCCCCTGGAGCTGATTGCAGCGCTAAATCAGGTGCTGCACAACTCTCTTAAGGCGCTAAGCTGGAGGAGCGAGGCGCTAACTCAGAGGGCGGGCGCAGCGCAGGTGCTGTCAGTTAGCGATTGCACACAGACACGCTGGCGCCGGTCAGCTCTTAAAGGGGAGGGTCGATCTTGATTTGCAGCCGCACCCTGCACATCGGAGCCCTGAATCTCGGCCTGGACAGACCTGTTGCCAAATCCTGCAGCCAAGGACCATGGAGAGGGCCAGGGAGCGAGCGCAGCATTTCAGCGAGGGTTGCCTTGGAGGCTCTGGTTGGCGCAGTGGAGCGCAGGCGATCTCTCCTGTACCCGGAGAGTGGCAGGAGGCCTTTGCCCAGCGAGTACCGAAAAGCTTGGAGGGAGGTGGCTCACAGAGTGACCTCCAGCAGCATGGTGCCTAGGACCCCTGTGCAATGCAGGAAGAAGTTCAACGACCTCACTCAGGTCGTCAGGGTGAGTGCCTTTTTCAGAAACCTCTTCATCCCTCCATCTCACCCTCACTTTATTGCCAGAGGGTCTTGAAAGCCCCAATGCCCAGCACTCCTCCAACACCTATGGCCCTTTCAAGAAACTTACACGCACATTCAGCACTTTGCATACAGTAAGGGCTATTCGACCATGGGAGGCATTTCAGCCAAGATCATGGCTGCACACAGTAAGGGCTATTCGACCATGGGAGGTATTTCAGCCAAGATCATGGCTGCACACAGTAAGGGCTATTCGACCATGGGAGGCATTTCAGCCAAGATCGTGGCTGCACACAGTAAGGGCTATTCGACCATGGGAGGCATTTCAGCCAAGATCATGGCTGCACACAGTAAGGGCTATTCGACCATGGGAGGCATTTCAGCCAAGATCATGGCTGCACACAGTAAGGGCTATTCGACCATGGGAGGCATTTCAGCCAAGATCATGGCTGCACACAGTAAGGGCTATTCGACCATGGGAGGCATTTCAGCCAAGATCATGGCTGCACACAGTAAGGGCTATTTGACCATGGGAGGCATTTCAGCCAAGATCATGGCTGCACACAGTAAGGGCTATTCGGCCATGGGAGGCATTTCAGCCAAGATCATGGCTGCACACAGTAAGGGCTATTCGACCATGGGAGGCATTTCAGCCAAGATCGTGGCTGCATCTTTACTCAGACCCCATCCTTTTTCTTGCAGGGCAAGCTGGCGCATAATAGGAGACAGCAGCAATGGACCGGGGGAGGCCGGCCTCACCTTCAAGCCCTGACCGATCTGGAGCAGCAAGTCCACCGGATTGTGGCAAGCCGGATGCTTGGCCCCGTCGCCACTGGAGACGCCGACCCCATTCTGGCCAGCAATGGTAAGGTCATCACCTTTTTGACCTCTCTCCTTCCACTTGCTCCTCACAACAGCATCCTTTGACACTCTCGATCCAAATCAGTACATCACTGCACTCATGCCTCCCTTGCTGCCACCCTGTCCTCACGCTAAAGCCACTCTTGTACCTCCCTGCTTTCAGATGCTGATTCGCCAGGTGAGGAGGCGGGCCCTCAAGCTGCCACTGGGAGTGAATCTGAAGGCGAGGAGGAAGAGGAAGCCGGACCATCAGCGCAACGTAGCACCGCGATCTTTAGTAGTAGCGCCTCAAGAAGGAGGTGGAGCACTTCCAGTAGCACTCCACCTCCTGCTTGGGGCACTACTACTGAATTTCTGGTGAAGAGGCACTAACTTTTTCCCCCAAAATCTTTTATAAACATGTAAATAGTGAAAGAGTAGTCAAAGATAGGATGAGGTTGATTAGGGAGCTAAAAGGAGATCTTCTTGTGGCGGCAGAGGGCATGGCTGAGGTACTAAATGTATACTTTGCATCTGTATAACTAAAGAGGAGGATGCTGCCAATGTTACAGTAAAGGAGGAGGTAGTAGAGATATTGGATACGATAAAAATAGATAAAGAGGAGGGATTTAAAAGTTTGGCAGTGCTCACAGTGGAAAAATCACCTGGTCCAGATGGGATGCATCCTAGGTTGCTGAGGGAAGTAAGGGTGGAAATTGCAGAGGCTCTGGCCACAATCTTCCAATTCCCCTTAGATATGGGGGTGGTGCCAAAGGACTGGAGGATTGCAAATGGTACACACTTGTTCAAAAAAGGGGAGAGGGATAAACCTGGCTATTGTAGGCCAGTCAGCCTAACGTTGGTGGTGGGGAAACTTAATCCAGGACAAAATTAATTGGCACTTAGAAAAATATGGGTTAATAAATGAAAGCCAGCATGGTCACCATCTCGTCTCGTTTTGAATACCTCTTAATGTCTCTTCACTTCTTTTGTTCTGTCCCAGCCCTGCCTTTCAATCTATTTCATTTCCTTTCCAGTTTTGAAAAAGGGTTAGACCCGAAACGTTGACTCTAATTTCTCTCCACGGATGTTGCCTGGCCTGCTGAGTTTTTCCAGCATTTTCTGTTGTTATTACAGATTTCCAGCATCGGCAGTATTTTGCTATCGTCATGGTAAAAGGTAAATTGTGTTTGACTAACTTGATTGAGTTCTTTGAGGAAGTAAGGGAGAAGGTTGATTAGGGTAGTATGGTTGATGTTGTGTATATAGGGGGAGAAAGAGATGATGAAATCTAAATTATTTTATTGTACACAAAAACTCAGTAAAATAAATTAACAATCTCATATGTTTTGCAAAGATTGCTTCAGAAGATAAATACAAAAATCTATTTTTTCTGAATCATAATTACATGATGCTGTTTGACAGAAAGCAATTCACACGTGCATAAATTCTGGGGGAATTGCTATCTTATAAAGTAATTAAGCTCAATGACTCTGGTAATTATATCACACAAGCCAGCCAACCAATTGGGGAGGGGGGGGAAAGAGGGAAATATGTGGGGGTTTGGTTGTCAAGTGAGGCTAGGTGAGGAGTGCAGTCAAACTCGCTGGCGGCGCGTGCTCGTCCCTCGGCGCTGGATTGACATCGACGTTAACCAATAGACCAGCACCTTACAACACCGAGCCCGTTTCAAGGCTGGCCTCACATCCAGCTGGCGCTCATGGTGGGCGTGATTGACGGGGGCGCCCAGGAAGGAATCGTGTAACCAGGGATTCTTCCGGGGACATTGTTTGCTCGGGGGTACATTACCTCATCCGGGGTCTGTCCCCGGAAAACAGGGATGTATGGTCACCCTAGTTAAAAAGGCATACGGGAGCCTTGGCTTTATAAATAGAGGCATAGAGCACAAAAGCAAAGAAATTAAGCTAAACCTTTATAAAACATTGGCTATGCCCCAGCTGAAGTACTGTGGCCATCACACTTTAGGAAGATGTCAATGCCTTAGAGAAGATTTAATAGAATGGTACCAGCGATGAATGACTTCAGTTACATGGAGAGACTAGAGAAACTGGGGTTGTTCTCCTTAAAGCAGAGAGGTTTAGAGGAGATTTGATAGAGCTGTTCAAAATCTTGAAAGGTTTTGATAGAATAAATAAGGAGAAACTGTTTCCAGTGGCAGAAGGGTTGGTAACCAGAGGACACAGATTTAGGTCATTAGCAAAAGAACCAGAGGCAGCATGAGGGGAAAAAAATTTACACAGCGAGTTATGATCTGGAATGCACTGCCTGAAAGGGTGGTGGAAGCAGATTTAATAATGGCCCAGAAATTCGGGTCGGGGGCTTCCCGCGGGTGTAAGCCCCTGACCTGCACTTACCTAGTGTAAGATTCGAAATTTTCAGCAATAATCACGCAAGAAAACAGGATAAAATAAGACAGTTTATTGACCAAAGTAAGCTTGCACGGAAAAACCTTTGATAAAAGGGCATACAAAATGGCCGCTGGGCCTCGTGATCAGTTTCTGGACCATTTGATTTCTGTTACTGCAAGCCAGACAGGCTTGTGGATTGAAGACAGTAAGCCCGTGAAAGCCAGTATCGGGAAACCGAAACTCAGGGAAACAGCATACATATTCAATGGATTCTAAGTACAAGACAGTTTCAGGCAAGCAGGATGGGGCCCATCAAGATATGGGTGGACAATGCATGAACACTTATACCCATTTAATGTACAAAGGAGAAACCGTTTAACAGCCATCAAGGGAAATCTCCAGACCGATCAATATGCGAACCGAGTCACGGTGACAATGTAAAAGACATTAAAAGACATTATCGGCCAGGAAGGCCAGTTAAGTTATCACCGGCTCCCATTACGAGACAAAGCGCCCCTGCAGAGATTTCTGCCCGCCAAAATATTACAAAGACTGGACTATGATCTGGCGGGAGATAAGGCTGGCCCAAAAAGGGTATAAATATGGATTTTGAAAAGTCCATCAGCGCCTCTTCTACCTCGGTAGCTTCGGAATTCGATCAAGAAGTTTCGGACGGACATTTCGGAAAGGACAACGTGGTCGGTGTTCAGCCAGGCAAGGCTCGGCCGCGACGAGAAGACGACGAGGGTGGCCCGGGTACCGTTGTCGGGAGATCATCGACGACCCAGGCCGAAGAAGAAGACACCCTCAGGAAAACCGATGATCCAGGCCGGAGAGAAAGGACATTCCGGGCCTAGCACTTCCGTGCCTCAACATCCCATCGAGGTGTTGTTCTGTTCCATGAACCCAAATCCACAACAGACTTAGTGGATTTTAGCCATGATGAGCGCTCACCGAGGCTGTGTCCACTGCCTCATCGCCTGAGAGAGAGAGAAAAACAAGCTGCGCCAGAAGTTTCCAAATCCACGTGACGACGGAAAGCTGTGCCAGAAAGGCTGCGAACCCCTCCTTTTTGCGATTCTGATAGTGGTGAGCATGATCCCGAGTTCCTCAAGTCGAAACTTAGTTTAGGTATTAGGGGAGGGAGTAAGGTTAAATCGTAATGTGTTTCCCCTTTTACGACCTGCCGTGTGTTCCCCATTTCCATAGAGTCAAGTTCATAAATTTGTGCATGATTGTAGTTACTTTGATCTGTGCCTATGACATGTATTTTGTAATGCTTCAAACTGTTTAAAAATAAAAGCATCCATTTCGTGCTATTCAACCTGGTCTATTGAGTCATTTCTCTGCACTACAGTTCTCTGCATCTAAGTCCAAGGTCTAGAACCGTAGGGGAGAGTGGGTCGAACCACTCAAGGGTAATTATTGCACAAAGCCTGGCAGGAGACCAGAACAAGCAAGAGAAACCCCCTACACTAGCGCGCCGGCCGTTGAGCTGTGGGCCCACGTGGAATTCCGATCCGGGGCCTGGTCCAGCTGCCGGCGCGCAGTGCTTGCGTATCCCAGGGGCACAGTTAGTTCGATGCGTCCCCTGGGATCACATGGGCCATGGGGAGCCAATCAGAGCAGGGAATGCTCCATTCATAAGTTTGACAAGAAGAGCTGTCAAAACTTATAAATACTACAGCCCCAAAACAGCACTAAATCTTCAAATAAATTTTTTAAAAACGTCACATTTTTTAAATAAACTATAAATTACATGAAATAACTATTTTAAACAATAATTTAAATTTTTGAATTAAAAAAAATTATTTTCTAATGGGGCTAAAAATAAACTTACCTTACTTTAAAGTATTTAAAAATAATAAACCTGTAGAAAAAATGTTTTAATTTTAATTTTAATTAATTCACCACTTACCTTGTAAAAAGCAGGCCTTACGCCTGCTTTTTAAATGTGTAACTTCTGCAGACTTACCCTCTCGGGAAAATCTGGAAAAAAAAACAAAGTTCGATGCGCACGCGCAGCCTCTCCCGCGCACGCATTCCACCTCTGAACCCCTTCTTTCAGGGGAACGGAAGTGCCGGTTTCCCGCGCATGCGCAGTGCATGCAGGAAACCAGCACTTCCATTGGGCCTACGGGTGAGTACCCAATGCGTACTCACACGTTGGGACCCAAATTTCTGGGCCATTAACTTTCAAAAGGGAATTGGATAAATAATTAAAGGGGGAAATTTGCAGGACTAGAGGGAAAGAGCAGTGGAGTGGGACTAATCGGATAGCTCTTTCAAAGAGGCAGCACAGGCACGATGGGCAGAATGGCCTCCTTCTGTTCTGTATCATCCTGTGATTCTATGATAATATGCTAAGAAATCTGAACTTATTAAATTTGATTTGGATGTGTGTGTCTATAATATATATATATATATTACACACACAAATATTCAAATATATTTTTTTATTCAAAAAGTGAATTCAAGTGAAGAAAGAAAGAAAGACAGCAGATAATAACCAGTTCATCTACAGTATTTTGGTTGTGTTGGTTGAGGAAGAAATGTTGGTTAACTGCCTTGTTCTTCTTCAAAAAGGGAATTTTATGTCCATCTGAACCCGCAGACATAGCCTTGGTTTAATGTCTCCAAAAGTTGGCTTGATAAAATTTAACTAATTTATTAAACACAGTTGAACTCTCACTACTACCTTTCCCTGAAATTCCATGGGTGTCTCCCGGTCTTCTGGTGTTACTGTGGCAGGAGATCAGCAGAATACCCAGGGAAATGCTGCAGCAGTCAATTTTCACCGTGAACACCATTTCCCTGAAATCCTTGGCGTTCATAAGGAATTTCCTCAATGTTCCATTTAACCGATTGTCCAGTAACTACTTCTTGTGAAAGATGACTCAACCGGATTAGTAAAGCTCTTTGGGATAATTTTATTTAAAATACGTCAAGCAAATAATCTTTCAAGTTATAAAAATGCAAGGTTCAAAATAGGATAGAGTTAAGTCGTGAAGAAATAAATGTTTGCATTCTTATAGCCTTGAACATAAAGCTTAGTTAAGCTTCTTCCCTGAACAACTCTTTCAAGGAAGTGAAAACTTCAGCAGCAAATTAAATACCCTTTGTGTCAAAACACGATTAGCAACAGGATAACTAATCCTCTCAAAAAAAGTCTCCAGCTACCAAGAGATCTACATAGTTAATGTCTTTGCTGCATTGTAGGCAGTTGCATTTGTATGGTACTTAGAGACTTTCCAGATTAGAGTATCTAAAAAGTGAACATTTATTAAGATTTGATCACTTGTTACTCTTTATTTTTATAGATAGTTAATGATTGAAATAGACTGCTCATGTAGGGCCAATGTTGGACTGGGTGTTAAATGTTAAGGATTCCTTTCAAAACAACAAGATGGAAGAATTACTGTATATGGTTAATATTGACTATGATTCTAACAGGAGATTATTGTATCAATTATTGGTGCAGCTGGAATAACAATATTAACAGTCGGAGACTGATGGCTGTAGAATGCGAAATGAATTGGCAAGAAAGGAGTTATACTAAAGACTGCAAGGCGTTCTCTGTCCTCCAGCAGGAAGATCTATGCAGCTGACTTATACTGATGTGCAGAGCTCTTTGCGCCGGCAGCTATTTTCCAATGATAGCAGAGCTGAATGGCAGCATCTGCTTTCTCATAACATGAAGGAAACTCAATACTAAGTATAAAAAGTGACCAGAGATCCATTTTTAAAACTTGGCTTCACTCTGGATTGGAGTTATACTTCACCTTTTTTTGAAGCCATGTGAACTGACTGCTTCACACTACTTGGCTTTGTGTGCTTAGGAATCAGATAAGAACCTGTCTCTGAGTTATGTTGCTGTAAAAATGGCTTTCACAAAAGTGCTTTCATTGTCCTCCATGGGTGTCAGCTGTGGCACAGTTGGTATCACTCTCGCCTCTAAGCTGTGGGTTCAATTATCACTCCAGAGACTTAAATACAAAATCTAGGCTAACGCTTCAGTGCAGTACCACTGGAGTGCTGCATTATCGGAGGTGCCATCTCTCAAATGAGACTCTAAACCCAAGGCCCTGTCTGCTCTCTCAGGTGGATGTAAAAAAATCCCACAACACTATTTCAAAGAAGAGCAGGAGAGTTTGCCCTGGTGTCCTTCCCAATATTTATCTCTCAACCAATATCGCTAAACAGACCAACTGGTCATTATCACATTGCTGTTTGTGGGAGCTTGCTATGCACAAATTGGCTGCCATGTTTCCTACATTACAACAGTAACTACACTTCAATAGTACTTCAAAAGTACTACATTGGCTGTAAAGCATTTTGGAACATCCTGAGGTTGTGAAAGGTACTGTATAAATCCAAGTTTTTTTTTTCATAATGTGCACAGCTTTAATCTTCTCCAACGCCCCCCCCCCCCCACAATCTTCCCCCCTCTTTATAATACCAGGAGACCTTAAACTATTATATAAATACTTTAAAACTTTCATTGCTCACATGCAAATTGATGCTGTGTTTCCCTACAGCAGTTACTGCATTTCAGAAGTAACTAATTAGCTGTGAAGCGCCTTGGGAGGTGCTGAGGATGTGAATGATGCTACATAGAAAATAACTTCCATTCATTGGTTAGGAAACAATTCAAAATTATAGAATGCAATAAATCTGTCCTGGAACAGATTTTTTTTTAATTCATTAATCTGTGAATAGAGTATACTTTTGTCCACAGCTAAGGGAATTAATAACAAAACCTACCAATAAGTGATACACTACAGACAAAGTTTATCCTCCTACATAAAAGTAAACACTTAAGATTGCAAGTCACAACAATCCTTTTCTTCTCTACTATGGCTACAACCATAACGTTAGTGGTGCCTTTTATTCTTTCTTTCTGCATAATCATCTCCTTATTTCTTGCCATCCCTCTGTAATGTGATCTCTTGGACCCACTTGCAATAATCTACCCTTAACTACTTTTACAACAATTTCTTTGGACATAAAGTTGCAATGTCATATTGCCTTAAGCCTTGCACGAAACATTAAACCAGTAATTAGGATTCAATTAAAATCAGATTTGGAGATATGAGGGTAAACAAATTCAGCAAACGTTATTGATACTAACAGATAGGGGAAATCCTTTGTTCAGGGCAAACAAAAATGTAATTGTTATAGCTCGGTACCACGACCACCCCCCCAGCCCACTCCCCACCCCTCCACCCCCAAACCTTTTCATGTTTAAATGTCTTGACAGTGTCCATAAGCAGAGCGAGGTCTCCCTAAGGGACACCCAACATGGTTTCATAAAAAGGTCATGTCTTACAAATCTAATTGTATTTTTTGAAGAAGTTTCAAAGTTGGTGGTTGAGGGAAGTCCAGTAGACATTGTCTACTTAGACTTCCAGAAAACTTTTGATAAGGTACTGCACAAGAGGCTTCTTTATAAGATTGAAGCCTCTGGTATTAGTGGTAATATATTGAGCTGGTTTAAGAACTGGCTGGCAGGACATAGGCAAAAAGTAGTTATAGATGGATTTGGATCTGTTTGGGGATCGGTCACCAGTGGTGTCCCATAGAGATCGGTGTTGGGACTGTTGCTCTTCACTATTTTTATTAATGATGATCTGGATGTAGATGTTGGGGGCACCATCTACAATTTTGCAGATGATACTAAGATCTTTGCAAGTGTTAGGACTGTAGACAATGCTCGTCTGCTTCAGGTGGATCATAGAATCATAGGCCTAGAAATTGGGTATAGCCCCGCTTGAGGCGCTAGAACTGGCGGTGCGCAAAGTTTATAGCCAGACGAAACTTATCGCTGCCTGGCGAGATATTGGGTTGCATCACCCCCAAAGGGGATTGAGGCGCTAATTCAGCCATTGCACGGTGCTCCTAAGGCGCAAAAGTTCAGGCACTACTCAATATCGCCGCGGACGGGCGCAGCGCAGGTGATCTCAATTACGGGAAACCACGAGACTTCCAGGCGCCGGCCGGCTCTTAAAGGGGTGGGTCAGTCAGCCTGAGCTTCAACACCCAACGCCCTGTAGGCCTCAGATTCGGCGCTCGCCCTTCTCTGGCGTTAGAAACTTGTTGAGCATGGAGAAGGTTAGACAGAGAGCAGAGCACTTCAGCACTGAGGCTCTGGACCACTTGGTGGCTGCAGTTGAGTGCCGTCGAGATGTCCTGTATCCGGACAATGGCAAGAGGCCAAATCAGAAGGCTTACCGACGATCTTGGAGGGAGGTTGCTGTGAGGGTCAACTCCAGCAGCATGGCGACCAGGACCCCTGTTCAGTGCAGGAAGAAATTCAACGACCTCACACGGATCGTTAGGGTGAGTGATGGTTTAGCAAACTTCTGATTCCCTCCATCTGCAGCTGACTTCGGGCACCCTGCTGCAATGATGCCCCAATGGCCATCTGTCAGCAAGCACCCATGGCCCTTTCTGGGCACACACATGGACAGATGTCTCAAGGCCTCATGTAAGGGCTCCTGCACCATGGGGGGCATGAGATGATCTCTCAAGGCCTCATGTAAGGGCTCTTGCACCATGGGGGGCATGAGATGATCTCTCAAGGCATCATGTAAGGGCTCTTGCACCATGGGGGGCATGAGATGATCTCTCAAGGCATCATGTAAGGGCTCTTGCACCATGGGGGGCATTAGATGATCTCTCAAGGCATCATGTAAGGGCTCTTGCACCATGGGGGGCATGAGATGATCTCTCAAGGCATCATGTAAGGGCTCTTGCACCATGGGGGGCATGAGATGATCTCTCAAGGCCTCAAGTAAGGGCTCTTGCACCATGGGGGGCATGAGATGATCTCTCAAGGCATCATGTTACAGAACTTCCCCTTCTTTCCCCTGCAGTCCAAGCTGGCGATGATCCAAAAGGAGCAGCGTCGAACCGGTGGCAGACCTCCACAAGTGGTCACTCTCACGGATCTGGAGGAGAGAGTGCACCAGATTCTTGGAGGACATCTGTCTGGTCCTGTGACCACTGCATCTGCCAACCTCATTTCAGACAGCGAGGGTAAGATTCTCACCTTTTTCACCTGTTGCCTTCCACTTGATCCCGTCGCCAGCATGCTTCCTCAGTGTGCAGCCATGTCAGAGCCTTGCCGCAATCTGGCATGCCTTTCCGCAAACCTGTCCTTTTGCTAAAGCCACTCTTCCACCTCCCTGCTTTCAGATGAATCAGCACCAACTCGGGCTCAACGCACTGAAGTTGCCAGTGCCAGTGCCAGTGCCACCGGAGGCGAGGAGCAGGAGGAATCTGGACCAGCCGTTGCAGAATCCGGGGAGCGGACACATCTACAGACTGGGGATAGTAGTCCCCTGGAGGGGAGGGGGGTGCTCTGAGGATGAACCAGTTGCCGGAACAAGCGGCATGCAGCAACGCAAGGGGGATAGGCAAGTTCGCCCACCGTCTCCCCGGAGGGCAAGGCAGGTAGTGATGACTGCTGCACAGAGTGCAGAGGAGGTGCGTCGCCTGGCTGAAATGAGCAAACAGGCCCGGCTCAGACACACGGAGCTGATGGCTGCAGTGGAGAAGATGCCTGAGTCAATAGATTCATTGGCTAAGAGTATGTTGGACTTCGGGGCAACAATGGAGAGGACTCTCCAGGGCTTTGGGGTAACAATGGACAGGACTCTCCAGGGCTTCTGGGCAACAATGGACAGGACTATCCAGGGCTTCGGCCCAACAATGGAGAGGACTGTCCAGGGCTTTGAGGCCGCTATGGAAAGGACTGTTCAGGGCTTCGGACAATCCCTGGAAAGGTCTGTGTAGTGTATGTACCTTTAAGAGGAACTATGTTTTTGAAGCCCCTGTATGCTGTAGTACCAGTAGTGACCACTCGGGTATATAAGCCTGTGTAGCGTCTTGTGTTGTTAGTTCACCTCCAGACTTTGTTCAGTAAACACTTGTTAAATCAACTCCTGCATTCCGTGTCTCCCTTAACACACGGATCTAACAGTGGCGACGAGTTAGAAACGAACTTACCTGCAATTCAGCAGCACCTCAAGGGGATCGATTCCTCAGACGAAGGTCGAAGCCAGAAGAAAAAAAAAATCAAATTAAATTTTAACAAAAATAACTCGAAGAAACTCAAAAACGAGAGCCAGGCTTGGTCTCCAGTCTGTGGTTTCCCCAGCTAAATGGGCTGGTGGCAGGTAGTGCACTGATCCTTCCTGGGCTGCGGCGGGCTAGAGCTCGATCGGGTGGCTCTACAACAGGGCCGGGCAGCGAGTCGGGAAGCAGAAGCAAAGAGAGAGAGAGGGTGGAGCACTCAGGGCGCGGCCAGTGCTGCAAAGCAGGTCGGCGTTCGGACCGAGCAGAGGGAGGGGAAAGTCCCAGAGGGTCTGCTCCACAACGGGAATGGTTCTCCAAGTAATGGAGAAACTATTGAAGCGATATATAAAAAAAAATAGAAACACTGCGAAAAGCTGCAGGTCACAACGGGAACCGCGGAGAACAGCGTTGGCAGCAGCGGCAGCGGCGGGAAAGCGTGGGAGGCACCATCTTAACTCGGCGGGGAAGAAAGAAAAGCGCGGGAAGCGCCATTTTAGATTTTCAAGATGCCGAAGACTGGCAATATTACTGCTTTCGATAGTGATATAGAAGATTGGACCACATATGTGGAAAGAGTGGAGGTATATTGCAAGGCGAATGAAGTAGCGGATGATAAAAAGGCATTGGTACTTCTAAATCTGATGGGCGCAAGGACATACAGGCTGTTACGAAACTTGATCACTCCAGCCAAACCGATGGAGAAGAATTTTAAGGAGATTGTTGATACCTTACAGGAGCACTTAAACCCAACACCGCTGCTGATAGCGCAACGATTCAAATTCTTCAGGAGGAATCAGCACAAGAATGAAAGTAACGCTGATTACCTCACCGAATTACGAAAGCTGTCAAAGCACTGCCAATTCGGGGCAGGACTGGCAGATTCTCTACGAGACAAATTCGTCTGCGGTCTCCTAAGCGAAGGAACACAGAAAAGACTACTTTCTGAGAAAGATTTGATACTGGACAAGGCTTTCAGTGTGGCTGTATCATACGAAGCAGCAGCAAGAGGAGCTGCAGAGATACAGCAAAAGCCACAGGACTTCGGCACCCATGAAATGACACAGGATTTCGAGAGATGTTATCGCTGCAGCAGATCCACCCATGACCAGAAGGACTGCTGGTTCAAGGACAAAGCATGCAGGCAATGCGGAAAGATGGGACACATTGCACGTGTATGCAGATCTGGAAAGAAATCCAGTGACAGTAAAAAGGTCAATAAGGAAAAGTACAGAAAGGTACAAATGATGACGGACAGTAGCTCCGAAGACCAAAAGAGCGATAGCGACTCCGGAAACAAGAGACTAAGCTGTCTCAAATTACATAATGTAATTGCCAAAGAAGATTACCAGACCATTTGGGTTACCCTCACGATAGCGGGGTCCCCAGTTAAAATGGAGCTAGATACAGGATCAGCTCTGACCATCATGAGTTGACGGGATTACGAGCGGCTATTTCCGCATATACCTTTGAAAGACACATCCATTATCTTGAAGACATATACGGGGCAGGAAGTATACCCCAGAGGGAAAATAAGGGTGCCTGTTGTATACAACGGCAAAGAAATACAGAAGTTGTATTTATACGTTCTGCAAGATGGTGGTCCACCGTTGTTGGGACGTGAATGGATCAGAAAGATACGTTTAGACTGGCACTCCATTCAGGCACTGACGGTGACCAGTAAGAAAAAAAACGATGATGACGTCATACCTGGACGATTAAAAGAAATCTTGGCTAACGCCAAAGAAGTGTTTCAACAGGAACTAGGAACCCTGAAAGGCACCACCGCCTCAATAAAAGTGGAAGATGCGGCAATTCCCAAGTTTTTTAAGGCAAGGCCGGTGCCATACGCAATTCGTCCAGCCGTTGAGGCAGAGCTGGAGAATTTGGAAAAAGCAGGCGTGTTATCCAAGGTAGATTGGAGCGAGTGGGCAACACCCATCGTCCCGGTCATGAAGAAAACGTTGAATAATGATAAATCTGAAGAACAGAGAAAAATTCGAATCTGTGGGGACTTCAAGGTGACTGTAAACCCGGTTCTTCACACGGTACAGTATCCTCTTCCGAGGATAGAAGATATTTTCGCCTCACTATCCGGAGGGAAACGTTTCACCAAAATTGACTTAGCACAGGCATATCTACAGATGGAGGTTGAGGAGGCCTCTAAAAAGTATCTCACGATAAACACACACAAAGGCCTGTACCAGTACAATCGACTGGTTTTCGGAGTGGCATCAGCTCCGGCTATCTGGCAAAGTGCTATGGAGCAAGTCCTGCAAGGTATTCCGGGGACTCAATGCTACCTAGATGACATCCTTGTAACAGGAGAAAATGACAACGAGCACCTTGCCAACTTGGAGCAGGTGCTCTCGAGGCTGAGAGAACGGGGCCTACGAGCAAATCGCCCCAAGTGCGAATTTTTCCAAAAATGAATATCATATTGTGGCCACGTCATTAACGAAGAAGGGTTGCATAAGTCACCTGAAAAAATTGAAGTGGTCGTAAAGGCCCTAGCGCCTGAAAATGTCTCACAATTAAGGTCGTTCCTGGGATTAGTAAATTACTATCATAAATTTTTACCAAACTTGTCGACAGTTCTGCACCCGCTTAACGCACTGCTACAAACGGGAGTAGTTTGGAAATGGAGCGAAGGCTGTAAACGTGCCTTCCATAAATGCAAAGGCTTGATCACATCCAGGGAAGTGTTGGCTCATTACAACCCATCACTGCCAATCAGACTGGCGTGCGATGCATCCCCTTACGGCGTGGGAGCGGTATTATCACATAGATTCCCTGATGGCTCGTAGCGGCCGATAGCTTTTGCGTCACGCTCATTGAAGTCAGCTGAGCGTAACTATGCCCAGATCGACAGGGAGGCACTCAGCCTGGTGTGGGGGGTGAAGAAATTCAACCATTACCTACACGGACAAAAGTTTACCTTGTTGACTGACCATCAACCCCTCGTCTCCATATTCAACCCTAAAAAGGGCGTTCCCATTATGACAGCGCAAATGCTACAGAGGTGGTCCCTTTTCCTAGGGGCACACCAATATGACATAGAGTACAAAGGAACAAAACAGCATGGGAATGCTGATGGGTTATCGCGCCTACCATTGCCAACGGTGGAAGAGGCGCCTACAGTGGACCCAGTGGAGATATTCCACTCGATCATAGTGGAATGTCTACCGGTGACAAATTCTACCATTGAAAAGGAAACGCGAAATGACCCGACTCTCTCACGAGTCTACGATTTAACGGTGAAGGGATGGCCAGCACATGGCGAACCACTGTTGCCAGCATTCTCACAAAGAAGAGAACAGCTGTCAGTGTGCCGAGGAACCTTGATGTGTGGATCCAGAGTGGTGATTCCACCCAAACTCAAGGATAGAGTGCTAAAGGAGCTTCATGAGGGGCATCTGGGTGGAGTGAAAATGAAGAACTTAGCCAGAGCGTTTGTGTGGTGGCCAGGTATCGATGGAGACATCGAAGAAATGACCAAGAGCTGTCTAGGATGCCAGAAGGTCCAAAACGCCCCACCACAAGCCCCTCTACATCCATGGGAGTGGCCCTCATCTCCATGGCAAAGGGTACATATCAACTTTGCTGGTCCATTTATGGACTCAATGTCCTTAATCGTGGTGGATGCACACTCCAAGTGGCCGGAGGTAATAAAGATGTCCTCCACCACCACGGAAAAAACCATCACAGTATTAAGGACCATATTCACCAGGAATGGGCTGCCTGAACAGATCTGTTCTGATAATGGACCGCAATTTGTATCCGAAGAATTCAGGAAGTTCTTACAAAACAATGGGGTTAAGCACTACACGTCCGCCCCATACCATCCCGCCACCAATGGATTGGCTGAAAGGTTTGTCCAGACCTTCAAGAAGGCCATAAAGGCCATGGGTAATGAAGACATAAATCTACAACATAAGGTAGATAACTTCTTGTTTGCGTACAGGAATGCAACACATGTGGTTACAAACCAAACCCCCGCCATGATGTTTTTCAATAGAAGACTAAGATGCCGGCTGGATTTGGTCAAGCCAAACGTCAGAAGGGACGTAGAGAACCGGCAATTTCAAAGCATGAATGAAAGGCCAACTAGAACCTTCCAGATAGGTCAACCAGTTTTGGCCCAGGACTACCGTACCGAGAAATGGCAGCCTGGAACTATTTGCACACGACTAGGACCGCTGATGTATACCGTGGACATTAGAGAAAGCATAATAAGGCGCCATGCTGACCAGATCATAGAGTCATCCGAAAAGGGACAACGGACACCACAACTCTATACGCCTAATGATGAAGCAGAAATGCCCATAGTATCTACCTCCGATCCGGTGATACTGGAATCAGATGAACCCGACACTAGCATTGAAGCTGAATCAACCTTGCCAAAAGAACCTACTACACCACCGAGGCGTTATCCGGACCGAGTCAGGAAGCCTCCAGAGAGACTGAATTTGTAATTGATTAACTTCAGCAAATGTGTATATTATTGTTCTTGTAAAAATGTTATTTAATGATTACTTAAAATGTTATGTACTATTTATCTTAAAGGGGAGGAATTGTAGTGTATGTACCTTTAAGAGGAACTATGTTTTTGAAGCCCCTGTATACTGTAGTACCAGTAGTGACCACTCGGGTATATAAGCCTGTGTAGCGTCTTGTGTTGTTAGTTCACCTCCAGACTTTGTTCAGTAAACACTTGTTAAATCAACTCCTGCATTCCGTGTCTCCCTTAACACACGGATCTAACAGTCTGTCCAGGGCTTGTCCGAGGCAGTGGAGCGGTCGGCACCTGCCTTGTCCGAAGCAATGGGAAGAACTGTCCAGGGCTTCTCCGAAGCACTGGCAGCTGGCACACAGGTCCTCACTGTGGCCACGCAGTCATTGCTGGGCTCCTCCACACCCAGATTGAGGCAACGCGATCTCTCACTGCAGCCACCCTCTCTGCATCAGTTAGGATCACCCCGGGCCCTTCCAGTCCCATACAAGGCCAGGAATCAGTGGAGCATGCGATTGTGGCGGATGAGCCGAGCCGCTCCCCTCAGATAGCCAGTGTGTCATCCGACCATGGTGCAGGTGTCCTCTCTCGGCAGGAGACCATTGCACATGCCAGCGCTGGTACATCGGCAGTGCAGCTGCCACCACCTGCAGGGCACAATGCTTCCAGCCATGGTCACATCAAGCATCCTGCGTCCGCACCCTCCAAGCCCAGAGGTCGGCCAGGCCGTCCCTCAGGGGCTTCTGCGCTTCCAGACAGTCAGCAGGCGTCCCCCAGCCTTGAGCCCGCCACTGGGGTCCAATTACGTAGGAGCAGGAGGGAGGGAAGGGGCCGGGCGCGAAAGAGAAGTCGTTCTCCCTCAAGGGGCCAGTTGTAGAGGGAGGTGCTGAGATGTTTCTTTGTCCAAATTCAAGGACACCCTCACCTGTTGTTATATTTGCAGAAGGTTTGTTGAGTTTTGCGGCTTTGCCGAAGAGTTCACAGTTATTTTGTTACTTATGGTTTCTGTTGACATTACGTTGTTTTGCTGTAATGAAAGACTTTTGTGACAATAAACAGAAGTTTCAATGTGGCATGGTGCACGTAACTACTTTCAGTGATGCTGGCATTCAGAGGCCGTCAAACATCCAAAGTGCGCAGGAGTTAAGACTCTCATCATTCCGCCAGAGGGGTCTCAAAAGTAGTCGTGATGAGCCTCTGACGTATGGCCCTTCCACTTTCAGGATCCCTTCCATCTTCCTCCTCCTCCTCCTCCTCCTCCGCCTGCTCTTCCTCCTCCTCCTCCTCCTCATCCTCCTCCTCCTCCGCCTGCTCTGATGGTCGTTGAGGGACAGGTGCAATTGGCTGGGTGCGTCGAATCACCAAGTTGTGGAGCATGCAGCAGACGACGACGATGTGTCCCACTTGCTGCGGCGAGTACTGCAGGGATCCCCCCGAATGTTCCAGACATAGGAAACGCTTTTTGAGAACACCAATAGTGTGCTGTTCACTGTGCCTGGTCGCCTGATGGCCGCTGCTGATCAGCTCTTCTGCTGGGGTGTCGGCCACACGGAGTGTTGTCATCAGCCATGGGCAGAGAGGATAGCCCTTGTCCCCAGTAAGTCAGCCTCGTGTTAGAGCCAGCCCCTCAAAAAGTTTACAAACTGAGGTCCACCGCAGGATAAAGGCATCGTGGCTGCACCCTGGGAAATGCGCGGTGACTGCCATGATGATTTGGCGCTGGTCACAGACCAGCTGCACGTTGAGGGAGTGGAACCCCTTGCGGTTGCGGAAGTCCTAACGATGCTGGCATGGCGCCATCAAAGCCATGTGTGTGCTGTCAGTCGCCCCCTGCACCATGGGGAAGTCCGCAATAGAAGCGATACCCTGCGCGCGCTCCGCCTGCTTGTGCAGGGTCAGAGGGAAGGTCATGAATTGACGCCTTCGCCTATAAAGGGCATCTGTAACTTGCCGGATGCAACAGTGGACTGCAACCTGAGCGATAGTTGCAAGGTCCCCAATGGCTGACTGAAAGGATCTGTTGGCATAAAAATTGAAGCAACCAGTCAGTTTAGCGATCACGAACAGAGAGGTTCTGCACCGTTCACGCGGCTGCAGATCCTGACCAAGCAGGTGGCACAGATCAGTCACAATGTCCCTCCAGAATCGGAGCCTTCGCAAACACTGCTCCTCTGACATGTCAACATAAGAACATAAGAACATAAGAAATAGGAGCAGGAGTAGGCCAATCGGCCCCTCGAGCCTGCTCCGCCATTCAATAAGATCATGGCTGATCTGATCCTAACCGCCAATCCACTATCACAGAACCATCTCCTGAATCTAACAGAATTAGACACACGAAATAAGAGCAGGATCAGGCTACACGGTCTCTGGGCCCGCTCCGCTACCCACAGGGCCATGACCGATCCGAACCTAGACTCATGTCCAAATTCCTGCCCGCTCCCCGTAACCCTTAATTCCCTTTACTTCTAGGAAACTGTCTATTTCTGTTTTAAATTTATGTAATGATGTAGCTTCTACAGCTTTTTGGGGCAGCATATTCCATGGACCTACCGCCCTCTGAGTGAAGTAGTTCCTCCTCATCTCAGTTTTGAAAGAGCAGCCCCTTATTCTAAGACTATGCCCCCTAGTTCTAGTTTCACCCATCATCGGGAACATCTTCCCCGCATCCACCCGATCCAATCCCTTCACAATCTTATATGTTTCAATAAGATCGCCTCTCATTCTTCTGAACTCCAATGAGTAGAGTCCCAATCTACTCAACCTCTCCTCATATGTCCATCCCCTCATCCCCGGGATTAACCGAGTGAACCTTCTTTGTACTGACTCGAGAGCAAGTATGTCCTTTCTTAAGTATGGACACCAAAACTGTACGCAGTATTCCAGGTGCGGTCTCACCAATACCTTGTACAACTGAAGCAATACCTCCCTACCTTTATATTCTATCCCCCTAGCAATGAAAGCCAACATTCCATTGGCCTTCTTAATCACTTGCTGCACCTGCATACTAACCTTTTGAGTTTCGTGCACCAGGACCCCCAGATCCCTTTGTACTTCAGTACTTTCCAGTTTCTTGCCATTAAGATAATAACTTGCTCTACGATTTTTCCTGCCAAAGTGCATAACCTCACACTTTCCAGTATTGTATTCCATCTGCCAAATCTCTGCCCACTTACTTAGCCTGTCTATGTCCCCTTGCAGGTTTTTTATGTCCTCCTCACTCACTACTTTCCCTCCCATCTTAGTATCATCTGCAAACTTTGATATGTTACACTCAGTCCCCTCCTCCAAATCATTAATATAGATTGTAAAGAGTTGGGGACCCAGCACTGACCCCTGCGGAACACCACTAGTTACTGATTGCCAGTCTGAGAATGAACCATTTATCCCAACTCTCTGCCTTCTGTTAGATAGCCAATCCTCTATCCATGCCAGAATATTACCCCCAATCCTGTGATTTTTTTTATCTTAAGCAATAATCTTTTGTGTGGCACCTTGTCAAATGCCTTTTGGAAGTCTAAATACACTACGTCCACTGGTTCCCCTTTATCCACCCTATACGTTACTTCCTCAAAGAACTCCAGCAAATTTGTCAAACATGACTTCCCCTTCATAAAACCATGCTGACTTTGTCCTATTAAATTATGATTATCCAAATGTCCTGTTACTGTCTCCTTAATAATGGACTCCAAAATTTTACCTACCACAGATGTTAGGCTAACCGGTCTATAGATTCCAGCCTTCTGTCTACTGCCCTTTTTAAATAAGGGTGTTACATTAGCAGTTTTCCAGTCTGCCGGGACCTTTGCCGAGTCCAGGGAGTTTTGGAAAATTATTACCAATGCATCCACAATCCCTACCGCCACTTCCCCCAAGACCCTAGGATGTAAGCCATCAGGTCCAGGTGATTTATTCGCCTTGAGTCCCATTATTTTACCGAGTACCACTTCCTTAGTGATTTTGATCGTGTTTAGCTCCTCCCTCCCTTTAGCCCCCTGTTTGTCCAGTGTTGGGATATTCTTAGTGTCTTCTACTGTAAAGACTGATATAAAATATTCATTCAGCGTTTTTGCCATCTCCATATTTCCCACCATTAATTTCCCGGTTTCATCCTCTAAGGGACCAACATTTACTTTAGCCACCCTTTTACTTTTTATATAACTATACAAACTCTTACTATCTGTTTTTATATTTTTTGCTAATTTACTTTCATAATCTATCTTCCCTTTCTTAATCAATCTTTTTGTTATTTTTTGCTGTCTTTTAAAGTTTTCCCAATCCTCTATCCTCCCACTAGATTTGGCTACCTTATATGCCCTTGTTTTTAGTCGAATACTATCCTTAATTTCTTTACTTAGCCACGGATGGCTGTCTTTTCTTTTGCACCCTTTTCTTCTCAGTGGAATATATATTTTTTGGAAGTTGTAAAATAACTCCTTAAATGTACACCACTGATCATGTATCGTCTTACCCTTTAATCTATTTTCCCAATCCACTCTACTCAATTCCGCTCTCATACCTTCATCGTCTCCTTTATTCAAGCTTAGCATGCTTGTTTGAGATCCAACCTCCCCACCCTCTAATTGAATATGGAATTCAACCATGTTATGGTCACTCATTCCAAGGGGATCCTTTACTAGGACATTTTTAATTAATCCTGTCTCATTGCACAGGACCAGATCTAAGGTTGCTTGCCCCCTGGTCGGTTCAGTTACATACTGCTCAAAAAACCCATCCCTAATACATTCAATGAACTCATCCTCAAGGCAGCCCTGCCCAATTTGATTTGTCCAATTAATATGATAGTTAAAATCCCCCATAATTATAGATGTTCCCTTATTACAAGCCTCAACTATTTCCTGATTGATACTCCGTCCAACAGAGTTGCCACTGTTCGGAGGCCTATAGACTACGCCCACTAGTGTTTTTTTCCCCTTATTATTCCTTACCTCCACCCAAACTGTTTCATTATCCTGATCTTTTGACCCAATATAATTTCTCTGTATTACAGTGATTCCTTCCTTTATTAACATAGCCACCCCACCTCCCCTTCCTTCCTGCCTGTCCTTCCTGATCGTTAAATAACCTGGTATGTTTAATTCCCAGGCATTGTCACCCTGCAGCCATGTGTCTGTAATGGCCACAAGATCATACCCATATGTAGTTATTTGTGCCATTAACTCATCTATTTTGTTACGAATGCTACGTGCATTCAGATAGAGAACTTTCAAAGATGTTTTGTGACACTTAGTTCCTGCTTTTGCCCTTTTTATTACTTTACCTTTTATTCCATACCTTCTGCCCCTTCCTGACATGCTCTGGTTTTTAATTTCCCCACTGCTACCTAAGTCTATTACCTTCTCTGTTGTCATTTTTATTATTTGCTCTCCAGGAACCTCCCCCCCACTAGTTAGTTTAAAGCCCTCTCTACAGCCCTAGTTATATGATCCGCCAGGACTCTAGTCCCAGCAGTGGCCAAGTGAAGCCCGTCCCAACGGAACAGCTCCCTCCTGCCCCAGTACTGGTGCCAGTGTCCCAGGAAGCAAAACCCATTTCTCCCACACCAGTCTTTGAGCCACGCATTTAACTCTCTAATTTTATTTGTCCTAGCCAAATTCGCTTGTGGCTCAGGTAATAATCCAGAGATTATTACCCTTGTGGTTCTGCTTTTTAATTTGGCCCCTAGCTGCTCAAACTCCCTCAGCAGAACCTCCTTCCTTGTCCTATCTATGTCATTGGTACCAACATGGACCACGACAACTGGATCCTCCCCCTCCCACTCCAAGTTTCTCTCCAGTCCAGAGGAGATGTCCTTAACCCTGGCACCGGGCAGGCAACACAGCCTTCGGGACTCTCGCTCTCGGCTGCAAAGAACTCTATCTATCCCCCTAACGATACTATCCCCTACCACTACAACATTTCTTTTAACTCCCCCCACTTGAATGGCCCCCCACTCCACGGTGCTGTGGCCAGGTTGCTCATCCTCCCCGCAGTCCCTGTTCCCATCCTCACATGGAGTAAGAGCCTCGAACCTGTTGGACAAGTGCAAGGGCTGCGGCTCCTCCAACACTACCTCCTGGATCCCCGTACCTGCCTCACTTCGAGTCACACCATCCTGACCCTGGCCACGGACTACATCTGAATTAATTAACCTAATTGGTGTGAATATCTCGTGATACACAGAGTCCAGGTAACTCTCCCCCTCCCTGATGTGTCTCAGTGTTTGAAGCTCGGACTCCAGCTCTTCAACACGGAGCCGGAATTCCTCGAGCAGCCAACACTTACTGCAAATGTGATCACCGTGAGCATCAATGGTGTCCACCAGCTCCCACATATTGCAGCAGCAACACATCACCTGATCTCCCATTCTATGTAATTAATTAAATTAATTAATATTATTCTTAAATACCCTCTGCCCCGATTCTAGATGGTGAATATCACACCTTAGAAACTATAAACCAAAGAGGTTTAAGCTTAAAAAGGGAGAAATACTTACCAACCAATCACTTACCCGCTTTCTGGTGACGTCACACTTGGATTACTTTTTACCTCTCTCCTTCCCTCCGAGTTCCCAGACTGGAGATTGGTACACCTTACCTGGGTCTCAGGAGCCTTTATACAGCCGCTCAGCCCGCGAGGCTTGACACCTGCTGCCTAAAGACCCTCGCAGCATCCCGTCGGATTGGCCGACGTCCATTGCCCCTCCTCCTTCTGGCCAATCCCGGCCCTCTCTCCCGCCGTCTCTCTGCCCCTTCACAGTGTTGGGCCATGAGGCCGTCGCCCTCCAAAGCAGCTCCCATTCCGATGCCAGTTGGTCAAAAGGCTTTTAGGTGTAGTGCTGCAAGTGCTTCGGACAGGTTTGAAGGTCTCAAGTACTCTAAAGCTAAATTCCCAAAACACTGCTCCACAGTAACTCGCCAACTCTCTCCAGCAACGATCGCAATGAGCAGGCCAAGTGGCTGAAGCTTCTGCACTAGAGCTGTCCCCTCTAAATAGCGCCCCCCTACTCCGAGAAGGGCCTGCTAGCCCTCCCTCGAACTGTCACTAATAGCGCTAGGCGTTAAGGCTCCGGGCGCCACCCAATATGCGCTCAGGCGCTCCTAAAAGGCGTTGCACACTGAAATGACGTCATGATCTGCTTGCGCTCGCGAGCGCGCGCAAACGCTTAGCGCAGGCGTTAAATGTATAGTCAATATCTGAGTTGTCGCTATCTTCATAGCGACCACCCCAACATAGGGTATCGCGCCAATTCTAGGTCTCTTTAGGCGCTCAGCGCCGGCGCTACCAAACGAATTTCTAGGCCATAGAACTTTATGGCACAGAAGGAGGCCATTCAACCCATCGGCCTAGAAATTGGGTATAGCCCTGCTTGAGGCGTTAGAACTGGCGATGCGCAAAGTTTATAGCCAGACGGAACTTATCGCCGCCTGCCGCGATATTGGGTTGCATCGCCCCCAAAGGGGATTGAGGCGCTAAATCAGCCGTTGCACGGTGCTCTTAAGGCGCAAAAGGTCAGGCGCTACTCAATATCGATGCAGACGGGCACAGCGCAGGTGAACTCAATTGCAGGAAAGCACGAGACCTCCAGGCGCCGGCCGGCTCTTAAAGGGGTGGGTCAGTCAGTCTCAGCTTCAACACCCAATGCCCTGTAGGCCTCAGATTCGGCGCTCGCCCTTGTCTGGTGGTACAAACTTGTTCATCATGGAGAAGGTTAGACAGAGAGCAGAGCGCTTCAGCACTGAGGCTCTGGACCACTTGGTGGCTGCAGTTGAACACCGTCGAGAGGTCCAGTATCCGGATAATGGCAAGAGGCCGAATCAGAAGGCTTACCGACGATCTTGGAGGGAGGTTGCTGTGAGGGTCAACTCCAGCAGCATGGCGACCAGGACCCCTGTTCAGTGCAGGAAGAAATTCAACGACCTCACATGGATCGTTAGGGTGAGTGATGGTTTACCAAACTTGTGCTTCCCCGCATCTGCAGCTGACTTCGGCCACCCTGTTGCCATGATGCCCCAAAGACCATCTGTCAGCAAGCACCCATGGCCCTTTCTGGCCACACACATGGACAGAGGTCTCAAGGCCTCATGTAAGGGCTCTTGCACCATGGGGGGCATGCGATGATGTCTCAAGGGCTCTTGCACCATGGGGGGCATGCGATGAGGTC
The DNA here is from genome assembly GCF_052327205.1 of Somniosus microcephalus. NCBI lineage: Eukaryota > Metazoa > Chordata > Chondrichthyes > Squaliformes > Somniosidae > Somniosus > Somniosus microcephalus. The sequence goes on from NC_140993.1 coordinate 74,034,992, forward strand.
TCAAGGCATCATGTTACAGAACTTCCCCTTATTTCCCCTGCAGTCCAAGCTGGCGATGATTCGGAAGGAGCAGCGTCGAACCGGTGGTGGACCTCCACAAGTGGTCACTCTCACGGATCTGGAGGAGAGAGTGCACCAGATACTTGGAGGATGTCTGTCTGGTCCTGTGACCACTGCATCTGGCGACCCCATTACCAACAGCGAGGGTAAGACTCTCAGCTTTTTCACCTGTTGCCTTCCACTTGGTCCCCCCACCAGCATGCATCCTCAGTGTGCAGCCATGTCAGAGCCTTGCCGCAATCTGGCATGCCATTCAGCAAAGCTGTCCTTTTGCTAAAGCCACTCTTCCACCTCCCACTTTCAGATAAAGCAGCACCAACTCGGGCTCAACGTGCTGAAGCTGCCAGTGCCAGTGCCACCGGAGGCGAGGACCAGGAGGAATCCGGACCAGCCGTTGCAGAATCCGGGGAGCTGACACATCTACAGACTGGGGATAGTAGTCCCCTGGAGGGGAGGGGGGGGCGGCTCTGAGGATGAACCAGTTGCCGGACCAAGCGGCATGCAGCCACGCACGGGGGATAGGCAAGTGCGGCCACCGTCTCCCCGCAGGGCAAGGCAGGTCATTATGACTGCTGCACAGAGTGCAGATGAGGTCCGTTGCCTGGCTGAGATGAGCAAACAGGCCCGGCTCAGACACACGGAGCTGATGGCTGCAGTGGAGAAGTTGCCTGAGTCAATAGATTCATTGGCTAGGAGTATGTTGGACTTCGGGGCAACAATGGAGAGGACTCTGCAGGGCTTTGGGGCAACAATGGAGAGGACTCTCCAGGTGTTCGGGGAAACAATGGACAGGTCTATCCATGGCTTCGGGGCAACAATGGACAGGACTATCCAGGGCTTCTGCCCAACAATGGAGAGGACTGTCCACGGCTTTGAGTCGGCTATGGAAAGGACTGTTCAGGGCTTCGGACAATCCCTGGAAAGGTCTGTGCAGGGCTTGTCCGAGGCAGTGGAGCGGTCGGCACCTGGCTTGTCCGAGGCTATGGGAAGAACTGTCCAGGCCTTCTCCGAAGCACTGGCAACTGGCACACAGGTCCTCACTGTTGCCACGCAGTCACTTGCTGGGCTCCTCCACAGCCAGATTGACGCAACGCGATCTCTCACTGCAGCCACCCTCTCTGCATCAGACAGGATCACCCCGGGCCCTTCCACTCCCGTACAAGGCCAGGAATCAGTGGAGCATGCGATTGTGGCGGATGAGCCGAGCCGCTCCCCTCAGATAGCCAGTGTGTCATCCGACCATGGTGCAGGTGTCCTCTCTCGGCAGGAGACCATTGCACATGCCAGCGCTGGGACGCCTGCATTGCAGCTGCCACCACCTGCAGGCCACACTGCTTCCAGCCATGGTCACAGCAAGCATCCTGCGTCCGCACCCTCCAAGCCCAGAGGTCGGCCAGGCCGTCCCTCAGGGGCTTCTGCGCTTCCAGACAGTCAGGAGGCGTCCCCCAGCCTTGAGCCCGCCACTGGGGTCCAATTACGGAGGAGCAGCAGGGAGGGAAGGGGCCGGGCGCGAAAGAGAAGTCGTTCTCCCTCAAGGGGCCAGTTGTAGAGGGAGGTGCTGACACGTTTGTTTGTCCAAATTCAAGGACACCCTCACCTGCTGTGATATTTGCAGAAGGTTGGTTGAGTTTTGCGGCTTTGCCGAACAGTTCACAGTTTTTTTTAAAGTTATGGTTTCTGCTGACATGACGTTGTTTAGCTGTAATGAAAGCCTTTTGTGCCAATAAACAGAAGTTTCAATGTGGCATGGTGCATGTGACTACTTTCAGTGATGCTGGCATTCAGAGGCCCTCAAACATCCAAAGTGCGCATGAGTTAAGACTCTCATCATTCTGCCACAGGGGTGTCGACAGGAGTCCAGAGGAGCCTCTGACGTATGGACCTTCCACTTTCAGCAGCCCTTCCATCTTCCTCCTCCTCCTCCTCCTCCTCCGCCTGCTCTTCCTCCTCCTCCTCCTCCTCCTCATACTCCTCCTCCTCCGCCTGCTTGTGCAGGGTTCGAGGGAAGGTTATGAATTGACGCGTTCGCCTATAAAGGGCATCTGTCACTTGCCGGATGCAACAGTGGACTGCAGCCTGAGTGGCAGTCGCATTGTCCCCAATGGCTGACTGAAAGGATCCGTTGGCATAAAAATGGAGGCCATCAGTCAGTTTAGCCATCACGGACAGAGAGGTTCTGCAGCGTTCACGCGGCTGCAGATCCTGACCAAGCAGGTGGCACAGATCAGTAACAATGTCCCTCCAGATTCAGAGCCTTTCCAAACACTGCTCCTCCGACATGTCAAGGCTTGTCACCTGCTGCCTGAAGACCCTCGCAGCATCCCGTCAGATTGGCCGACCTCCATTGCCCCTCCTCCTTCTGGCCAATCCTGGCCCTCTCTCCCGCCATCTCTCTGCCCCTTCACAGTGTTGGGCGATGAGGCCATGGCCCTCCAAACAAGCTCCCATTCCGATGCCAGTTGGTCAAAAGGCTTTTAGGTGTAGTGCTGCAAGTGCTTCGGACAGGGTTGAAGGTCCCAAGTACTGTAAAGCTTAATTCCCAGAACTCCGCTCCACATTAGCTCGCCAACTCTCTGTAGCAGCGATCGCAATGAGCAGTCCAAGTGGCGGAAGATTCTGCACTAGAGCTGTCCCCTTTAAATAGCGCCCCCCTACTCCGAGAAGGGCCTGTTAGCCCTCCCTCGAATTGTCACTAATAGCGCTGGGCGCTAAGGCTCCGGGCGCCACCCAATATGCGCTCAGGCGCTCCTAAAAGGCGTTGCACACTGAAATGACGTCATGAGCCGCTTGCACGCGCGGGCGCGCGCAAACACTTTGCGCAGGCGCTAAATGTATAGTCAATATCTGAGTTGGCGATATCTTCATAGCGTCCGCCCCAACATAGGGCTTTGCCCCAATTCTAGGTCTCTTTAGGCGCTCAGCGCCGGCGCTACCAACCCAATTTCTAGGCCATCGTGTCTGTGCCGGCTGAAAAAGAGCTATCCAGCCTAATTCCACATTCCAGCTTTTGGTCCGTAACCTTGTAGGTTACAGCAATCCAAGTACTTTCTAAATGTGATGAGCGTTTCTGCCTCTACCATCCTAGCTCCCTAAAATCTGCCTGCAGTGCCTCATTCCTCTTTCTACCTATGTCATTTGTAGAAAGAGGGACTTAATGTGTTGGGACATTGGGCTCATGACTGGCAAACGATATATAACTTGGATAACTGCAGTGTTGTGCATGTGGGCAGGACAAATGCTCAATGTTCATACAGCCTTCAGGGAAAAGCATTAAAGAAGGTGGAGATAAAAAGAGATTTGGGTATTCTAGCCCATACATTTTTTTATTCGTTCCTGGGAAGTGGGCATCACTGGCAAGGCCAGCATTTATTGCCCATCACTAATTGCCCTTGTGAAGGTGGTGGTCAGCCAATATCTTGAACCACTGCAGTCCTTGTGGTGAAAGTACTCCCACAGTGCTGTTAGGGAGGGAGTTCCAGGATTTTGACCCAGCGACGATGAAGGAACAGCAATATATTTCCAAGTCAGGATAATGTGTAACTTGGAGGTGTAACTTGGAGGGGAACTTGCAGCTGATGGTTTTCCCAAGCTCCTGCTGCCATTGTCTTTCTAGGTAGAAGAGGTCATGGGTTTGGGAGGTGCTGCCGAAGGTGCCTTGGTGAGTTGCTGCAGTGCATCTTGCAGATGGTGCACATTGCAGTCACGGTACGCCGGTGATGGAGGGAGTGAATGTTTAAGGTGGTGGATGGGGTGCCAATCAAGTGGGCTGCTTTGTCCTAGATGGTGCCAAGCTTCTTGAGTGTTGTTGGAGCTGCACTCATCCAGGCAAGTGGAGAGTATTCTATCACACTCCTGACTTGTGCCTTGTAGATAGTGGAAAGGCTTTGGGGAGTCAGGAGGTGAGACACTCACCACAGAATACCCAGCCTCTGACATGCTCGTGTAGCCACAGTACTTATGTGACTGGTCCAGTTAAGTTTCTGGTCAATGCTGACCACCAGGATGTTGATGATGGGGGATTCGGCGATGGTAATGCCATTGAATGTCAAGGGGCGGTGGTTAGACTCACTTGTTGGAGATGGCGATTGCCTGGCACTTGTGTGCCGTGAATGTTACTTGCCACTTATCAGCCCAAGCCTGACTGTCATCCAGGTCTTGCTGCAGTCGGGCATGGACTGCTTCATTATCTGAGGAGTTGCGAATGGAACTGAACACTGTGCAATCATCAGCAAACATCCCCACTTCTGACCTTATGGTGTAGGGAAGGTCATTGATGAAGCAGCTGAAGATGGTTATGCCTAGGACACTGCCCTGAGTAACTACTGCAGCAAAGTCCTGGGGCTGAGATGATTGATCTCCAACCACTACAACCATCTTCCTTTGTGCTAGGTATGACTCCAGCCAATGGAGCGTTTTCCCCCGATTCCCATTGATTTCAATTTTACTAGGGTCCCTTGATGCCACACTTGGCCATATGCTGCCTTGATGTCAAGGTTAGTCACTCTCACCTCACCTCTGTAATTCAACTCCTTTGTCCATCTTTGGACCACGGCTGTAATGAGGTCTGGAGCCGAGTGGTCCTGGCGGAACCCAAACTGAGCATCGGTGAGCAGGATATTGGTGAGTAAGTGCCGTTTGATGGCATTGTCAACGACACCTTCCATCACTTTGCTGATAATTGAGAGTAGACTGATGGGGTGTATGTGGTCAGATTGGATTTGTCTTGCTTTTGTGGACAGGTCATACCTGGGCAATTTTCCACAATGTCGGGTAGATGCTAGTGTTATAGCTGTACTGGAAAAGTTTGGCTAGAGGCACGGGCAGTTCTGGAGCACAAGTCTTCAGCACGACAGCCAGGATGTTGTCAGGACTCATAGCCTTTTCTGTATCCAGTGCGCTCAGCCTTTTCTTGATATCACGTGGAGTGAATCGAATTGGCTAAAGACTAGCTTCTGTGATGGTGGGAATCTCAGGAGGATGCCGAGATGGACCATCCACTCGGCACTTCTGGCTAAAGATAGTTGCAAACGCTTCAGCCTTGTCTTTTGCACTCATGTGCTGGGCTCCATCATCATTGAGGATGGGGATATTCATGGTGCTGCCTCCTCCCTGTAAGATTCTCAAAATTCACAGATCCCCCAAAACTTGGAGAAAAACCCTAAAGAAAAGGACTTTGGACTCTTTTCTAACCACTTCAGGGTGATAAAATGTATTGGGCCTAACAGAGGGAGATTCAAGGTCAAAAACCAAGATTTGGTATTTTAAAAAGGCATGCTTGGGCTTGTAAAGGAAAAGGCTGCAACAGGAGATGGGATCAACCTCTGTAATAGACAGTTTGAGTATTGGAGTTAATCAAACTGTCTGGGGAACTGTCTAACATCACTCAGCCCCTATCAGACAATTTTCATTCTAACAATAGATCCACGGAAGAGCAGTCCCCACCCAAATTACAGGACCCATCCAAAACATGCAAAAAAACAAATCACCTCACCCAACTCCATAGAAATCTCAGGCCCATCAGGAAACTCGGAACCTGAGCACAATGACTACAATCAAGTAAGAGCTCAACAGCTCATGGAACCATCCTGAAACCGCTTCACACATTCATAAACAAGTTACTATTAACGAGCCCGCCAAAATCTTACAATAAACCGGGACTGATTTGGCGTGCAGATTAGGAGGCCCCAATAGTATAATTGAAGGCCTGTTTTCTCAAGAAGACAGTTCAGCAGTTACACAGTTACAACAAGTTCTCTACAAGCCCGACAGTTCTCGTCAGTTCTCAGGAGTTCATCGAGTTCGAAGTTCACAGTTCTGGAAGCAGGTCAACACACAAGAAGAAACCACAGCAACAGTTCCAGTGACCATCAGACACCTCGCGGCTTACGAAACAACCAACTGAATATTAACACCAACCAACCAGGTAATATTGGGCCACCGCGACCAAAGAAAACCAACTCGGGAGAAAACCGAAGATTCGCAAGTTTTCCACTCTGCAATCTATTCCTGACTTACCCCTGGGTAAGATTTTTACTTAAAAGGACTCTAAACCCTATCTCTAACAGAAGAAAAGTGGGTACTCACCCGATAAATCCAATACGCACCCTACCGCATCAGCGGACTCGCGAAGACTGACGAGACACGCAGTCGAAGTCCTCAACCACGTCCTGGGTACGGCAGGCACCAACCAACACATCCAGTGAACCCCGAAACCGCGAACCAGCTCAACTGTCAAGGATTCATTTGGTGAGCATTATCCCTGGTCCTCCAGAGCCCAACTTAGCTAGTAAAGTGGGATTGGGAGGGGTGAGGTATTTTTTCTACTGTAATTTCCCTCGTGTGTATCGAAGTGTTCCCCATTTTATTAGAGTGTTAAGATTGTTGTGTTATATTTTCTCTCTTGAATAAAGATCAAAGTTTCTTGCACCAAAACCAGTTGTCTACTGCACTTTTGTCACAACCCCCAAATAAGTCCATGGTCTAGAACCAAGGGAGTGGGAGCGATTTGAACCGCTCATAAGTCAGAGGTGAAGCTGACACACACCACCACCCCCTACATCCCGTTAGTTGTTTAATTCTCCACCACCGTTCACAACTGGATGTGGCAGGACTGCAGAGCTTTGATCTGATCTGTTGATTGTGGGATCACTTAGCCCTGTCTATAGCATGCTGCTTCTTCTGTTTAGCATGCATATAGTCCTGTGTTTCAGCTTCCCCAGGTTGGCATCTCATTTTTAGGTATGCCTGGTTCTGCTCCTGCCATGCTCTTCTGCACTCCTCATTGAACCAGGTTTGGTCCCCTTGCTTGATGGTAATGGTAGAATGAGGGATATGCCGGGCCATGAAGTTACAGATTGTGGTGGAATATAATTTTGCTGCTGCTGCTGATGGCCCACAGTGTCTCATGGATGCTCAGCTTTGAGCTGCTAGATCTGTTCTGAATCTATTCCATTTAGCATGGTGGTAGTGCCACACAACCAAATGGAGGGTGTCCTCAGTGTGAAGATGGGATTTTGTCTCCACAAGGACCGTGCGAGGGTCACTGCTACCAGTGCTGTCATGGACAGATGCATGTGCAACAGGTAGATTGGTGAAGATGAAGTCAAGTAGGATTTTCCCCTCATGTTGGTTCTCTCACCACCTGCCGCAGGCCCAGTCTGGTAGCTACGTCTTTCAGGACTCAGCCAGCTCGGTCAGTAGTGGTGCTACCAAGCCACTCTTCGTGATGGACATTGAAGTCCCCCACCCAGAGTACATTCTGTGCCCTTGCTTCCCTCAGTGCTTCTTCCAAGTGGTGTTGAACATGGAGGAGTACTGATTCATCAGCTGAGGGAGGGCGGTAAGTGGTAATCAGCAGGAGGTTTCCTTGCGCATGCTTGACCTGAAGCCATGAGACTTCATGGGGTTCAGAGTCAATGTTGAGGACTCCCAGGGCCACTCCCTCCCTCCACTGTGCCGCCACATCTGGTGGGTCTGTCCTGCTGGTGGGTCAGGACATACCCAGGGATGGTGATGGAGGAATCTGGGACATTGGCTGAAAAGTATGATTCTGTGAGTATGACTATATCAGGCTGTTGCATGACTAGTCTGTGGGACAGCTCTCCCAATTTTGGCACAAGTCCCCAGATGTTAGTGAGGAGGAATTTGCAGGGTCGACTGGGTCAAAAAGGTACATGAGCAATGCTGTGAAGCAAAAGCTATAGCCAATAGGGTGTCAGGGTGTATCCATTGGACAATTCATTATAAGACAGAGGGGGAAAAATTCGGTTGCTTTGCGCCTCCCGTTAGCGCCCTAAGAGAGCACTAATGGGGCGCAAAGCAACTAGTGCCTGGGCACAACGATGTTTGCGCCGCTTGCAAAATTGACCAGACATTTTGCGGCGGTGCTAAACTTTACCGCCACGATCTACTGCGCCTGCAGATCGTGACGTCAGTCGAGCATGCAATGCCCCGGTAGCGACCCAGACTGGATATTGAGTGGTGCCCCCTGTCTTTCCACCTGCCGCTAGCAATGACAGGTTGAAGGGAATGTTTTGTAGTCGGGAAGGGACTGGGGGAGCGCTATTTAAAGGCAACCACTTCCTGCATTTTTTTGTCAGCAACATTTTTGCACCACGCATTCTGAGAGAGAGAGAGAGACTTCTGGAGAGATTCAACGCTGTGTGAAGGAGTTTTGGGTACTGAGCAGCACTTTGCAGGTTCATTTTGATTTGACCTTCCTTGCATCGATTTAGAAGAGACTATGGGAGCTGCACTCTGAGCTCTTTCCCTGGGCCTCTCCATTGTTCTTTCCAGCAGAATTGATGTACAGGTCTCTCCAAGCCAAGATTCAAGGCTGCAATGAGCAGGGTGTAGATGGAGAGCAAGATCGACCCTCCCCTTTAAGCACTGGCTGGTGCCAGTGTGTCTGTGTTCCATTGTTGACTGACATCACATGAGCTTTGCCAGCGCTCTAAGGTAGCATCTCGCTCCTCAGCGTTAGCGCCTTAAGAGAGGTGTGCAGCGCCTGATTTAGCGCTCCAATCATCTCCAGGGGCGATAGAAGCCAAGTTTGCAGTCGGAGGTGATAATTAGCGCCAGGCGCTAAACTTTGCGCCCGGCCGATAATTGCGCCCCAAATGGGGCGATACCGAATTTCTCCCCCAAAGCATACTATTTTGTCCTTGTATAAATCTCCAGGGCTTGATAATCTACATCCTAGGGTACTTAAGGAAGTGGCCCTAGAAAATGCATTGCTGGTCATCTTCCAAAAGTCGATAGACTCTGGAACAGTTCCCATGGATTGGAGGTGTAAGATTCGAAATTTTCAGCAATAATCACGCAAGAAAACCGGATAAAATAAGACTGTTTATTGACCAAAGTAAGCTTGCACAGAAAAACCTTTGATAAAAGGGCATACAAAATGGCCGCCGGGCCCCGTGATCAGTTTTCTGGACCATTTTATTTCTGTTACTGCAAGCCAGACAGGCTTGTGGATTGAAGACAGTAAGCCCGCGAAAGCCAGTATCTGGGAACCGAAACTCAGGGAAATAGCATACATATTCAATGGATTCTAAGTACAGGATGGGGCCCATCAAGATATGGGCGGACAATGCAAAAACACTTATACCCATTTATTGTACAAAGGAGAAACCGTTTAACAGCCATCAAGGAAAATCTCCGGACCGATCAATATGCGAACCGAGTCGCGATGACAATGTAAAAGACATTAAAAGACATTATCGGCCAGGAAGGCCAGTTAAGTTATCACCGGCTCCCGTTACAAGACAAAGCGCCCCTGCAGAGATTTCTGCCCGCCAAAATTAATACAAAGACAGGACTATGATTTGGCGGGAGAAAAGACTGTCCCAAAAGAGTATAACTATGGATTGAAAGTCCATCAAAGACACTCAGGCAGAGCTTCTTCTACAAGGAACATTCGGAGAAAACACGATCGACGTTATCGGAGTGATCGACGGAACGAACGGACGAACGAAGGACGGACGGTGCCAGGATCGGCGCCTCTTCCACCTCGGTAGACTCGGAATCGATGAAGATGCTTCGTCTTTTTAAAGACGCTTCGGACAGACAATTTCGGTGAAAAGACAACGTGGTCGGTGTTCAGCCAGACAAAGCTCGGCCACGACGAGAAGACGACGAGGGTGGCCCGGGTACTGGGGTCTGGAGATCATCGACGACCCAGGCCGAAGGAGAAGAAACCCTCTGGAAAGCCACCGAGCCAGGCGGGAACGAGAAAGGTCCTCGGCATACCATTCGGCCAGAGACCTTCAGATTCTCCCATTTGCATCCAGTTCTTCAACAGCTTTTAGCTGATCCAACCATGACGAGCGCTCATCGAGGCTGTATCTACTGCCCCATCGCCTGAGAGAAAAACAGACTGTGCCAGAAGTTTCCAAATCCACGTGACGACGGAAAGCGGTGCCAAAAGGCTGCGAACCCCCTTTTTCGCGATTTTGAGAGTGGTGAGCATGATCCCAAGTTCCCCAGGTCGAAACTTAGTTTAGGTATAGGGGAGGGAGTTAAGGGTAATCGTAATGTGTTTTCCCTTTTACGATGTGCCGTGTGTTCCCCATTTCCATAGAGTCAAGTTCATAAATTTGTGCATGATTGTCGTTACTTTAATCTGTGCCTATGACATGTATTTTGTAATGCTTCAAACTGTTTAAAAATAAAAGCATCCATTTCGTGCTATTCAACCTGGTCTATTGAGTCCTTTCTCTGCACTACTGTTCTCTGCATCTAAGTCCAAGGTCTAGAACCATAGGGGGAGTGGGTCAAACCACTCAAGGGTAATTATTGCATGAAGCCTGGCAGGAGACCAGAACGAGCAAGAGAAACCCCCTACAGAAATGGCGACCGCGGCAGGACCTTGGCAGCAGGAAAGTAGTGTGTTAAATCAAGGTCTGAATAAACGAAATGTGATGGATGAAAGAATAGCAGATTATGTTTTTGGAAAAGTCAACCTCACAAAACAATGGATATCTGACCTATTAAGGGACAGGCGCCCGCTAGACGCAGCCATCAAGTGGACAGCGGGTAAAGAGCATAAGAAATCCGTAGAAAAGGCGGTCTGGCTGATGTGCTACAAGATGCAAGTCCAGCTTTTGGACCAGGTCGTTGCAGCACAGACAGCCCAGATCAAAGGGTTGCTTACAGACGTAGAGGAAAAAGTTGCGGGAGGTCAAAAACTGATTGAATCGCTTAACGCGCTGAATCAGGAACGCCACTCCACAACTCGCTGCCACGAAACCTGGGTAGAGTATTTAAAATGTCAGGTCATTGAGGCCAAGGCCAGTGAAGGTAGAATGAGAGACAGGTGTTTCCGTCTAGCTAAGCAAATAGAGGCCCAAGAGGAAAAACTTCTGGGAGCCAGGGCAGCCTATAAGATGGCCATGGAGGATAGGTCTGAGAACACCGATCATAGCGCTTGCCACCGGGAGCTAGAGGACCTAAGAACGGCCCTAGCCAAGGCAAACGGATTGGTGTGTCTCATAAACCCACCAGCAAGCCAGCTACTGTTGGCCAAGGAATCCAAAAGACCGACTCCACAAGAGATATTCGGGAACCAACCCCCGAACCCTCTGCGCCTCCTGCTTATGATGAGTCTTGGACTCCGGGGAAGGAGACGGAGACGGTAGAGGAAGAGATTCCGGAGGTAGAGCAACACCAGGTAGTAGAGTCAGGGCCGGCGCCGATGTGTCCAACCAGACACCGGAGGCTCGGTCCGAATGAAGACAATGGCGATGACGGACCCCTTGAGAGTCAGATCATAATGCCCCATAGCGCACGACAGCTAAGGGAAATGATAAGTCACATCCCAAAACTCTCCGAGTCAGGAGATCCCTCCGTGCATTTCAGGGACGTGGAGCAGACCGCAGCAGTCAATGACTGCGACGGGGTTGAACAGTCTAAAATGCTGCTGTTCTCCCTGGACAGCTCGCTCCTCCAGTGTCTCCCTGACGAGAGCAAGAGAGGGCACAGGGACTATGAGTTGCTACAGGATGAGATCCTGGAGATTATAGGAGGGGGGGACGGAACTCCGTTCCTCCGTTTAGAAAAGACAGTGCAGCTAGAGGGAGAACCCCCACGGGTTTTCGCCGGAAGGTTGTGGCCCGTGTATCGGCGCAGCTGCCCGGGAGGACCGGAACGGAACGCGCTAAATAATGAACAAAGGGCTCATTGGCTTCGGTGCCTGGTAGCAGGTTGCTTGCCAGTAGTGAGGGAGCAGGCCAAAGCATGGTCTGACCCCACTAACGCCCGCTCCACGGAGGAACTAGTACTTGATCAGCTCACGATCAGTTACAGGAACAACAAGGGTAAGAAAACGCCTGTTGTAAAAGGAAAGGTGCATGAGGTGAGGCCCGCAGCTTCTGCTAAAAAGGAATGGCATCAGGAGGGAAATCGCCCTCCCCAAGCCAACAGCAGTTGTTACGGGTGTGGGAAGGAGGGTCATTGGCGCAAGGACTGTAGGAATCCATGGAAGGATAAGAGAGAGAGAGCGTTCGCCGCAGCCCAAGCCCGAGCCCAAGCCCAAGTCCTAGCCCACGGCCAGATCATTGTCCCAACACCCGTCCAAGCCCAAGCCCAGACCGCTGCCCCAGCACCAGTCCAGAACCCAACCGTAGCCCCTGCCCCAACCACAGGGGGTGGTGCGGTTGTGGATCCCGCAGCGATCGAGTCAGTCTTGGAGACTATGCGGTCTCTGATGACCTGGCAGGGGAAGGTAGCGGTCACCAACAGCCCTATCGCTCCCGAGACCCCAACCGAAACACCTAAATGACTGACACCTGCGCAGCCCGTCTACTTGTGTCCGCTCCGCTATGACGCCTGGAGAAGACCTGTGGTGGAGATGGAGGTGGAAAGACAAAAGGGTAGTTACCTGTTGGATACGGGAGCTTCGTGTACCGTGATCCACACGGATAAACCTTTTGCCTCACCTCTGTCCGCCCAGGCTCCATACTTAGTAGCGGGCTTCACAGGCAAAGAACAGGCTGGCGCGTACTCCCTCCCACTCTCCATTCAGTTGGGAGCACTCCACACCACATGGACGGGCATCCTATTGAAGTGGAGTGAGGGGGGTGGAAAAGGCATCCTCGGGGCTGATTTCTTGGTGGAACACGGGATCCTCGTGGACCTGAGAAATCACTGTCTCTGGGGAGCCGAGAGCGGTTTAGGTAAGGTAGTCGTAATCCCAGGGAAGGAAGAAAAGGGGGCCCTGTGCACCATGAAGCCGTCAGGAGGTTACGATCTCGAGCTCATGGTAGCGAACGTCCCAACGGACTTGCAGGCGTGCGTGTCGGAAAATCTGACCGCGTTTGCCACCCACAAGCACGACTGTGGGAGAGTCATTGGGTTTGAAGTCAGCGTAGACGGGGACCCCATGATCCGACCCCAAAAGCAGTATAATTTCCCCAAGGAGGCAGAACCCGACATGGAGACGGCAATATCTTCATTGGTGCAGCAGGGCGTATTGAGAACAATAGCCACTCACGTGAACTCCCCATTATGGCCGGTAAAGAAGCCGGACAATTCGTGGAGAGCCACGGTGGACCACAGAGTCCTCAATAGTAACATCCCAGCCTGTGCGCCCACGGTAGCAGCAGTTGCAGACCTAATAGGGAGTATTCCAGCATCGGCGACCACGTTCACGGTGCTGGACATCTCGAACGGTTTCTGGTCCATTCCGCTGCGGCGGGAGGATCAGTACAAGTTTGCCTTTACTTTCAAAGGGCAACAGTACACTTGGAACTGCTTACCACAGGGTTTTCACAACAGCCCCATCAATGCATGGCGGGGAGTTTAAAAGAGTTTAGCCAGCCCAACCAGATAGTACAGTATGTGGACGACCTACTCCTGTTCACGGACACAAGGGAGGAGCACGGCCTACTATTAGCCGAATTGTTGGGACTGTTAGAAAGGAAGGGTTTCAAAGTAAACCCGAAGAAAGCCCAGATCGGCCAGCAGGAAGTCAAATTCCTGGGTCTGGCCATCCGCGCTGGGGAAAGAGCCACAGATAAGGCCAGAAGGGAATCAATACAAGATCTGCCGATCCCCAACACAGTAACGGGTGTAAGGTCCTTTTTGGGATTGACCGGGTACTGCAGAGATTTCATCGAGGACTATGCTGCCACGGCAGCCCCGCTACTTCGACTCTTACACAAGGGACTCGAGTGGTCTTGGGATGAGGGGTGCCAGGCAGCATTCGAGAAGTTGAAAAGAGATCTGCAGACCGCGCCAGCCCTAGGGGCCATAGATGGGGGAGAGGAGTTCTTCCTGGAGGTAGCCGCTAGTGGGGACAGCCTGAGCGCAGTGTTGCTCCAGGAGCGGCACGGCAAGCTGAGACCAGTAGTTTATTCCTCCAGGGTGCTCACGGATGTAGAGAGGAGTTTCTCCAATTGCGAACGGCATCTCCTGGCCACGCATTGGGCTGTGAACAGATCAGTGATCTTCACAGGAACCTCTCCCATCACGCTCCTCACCCATCACACCCCCACAAAGATGCTTCTGGATGGAAGGATTAAGGATGGGACCGTAAGCAGCGCTCGGATTGCGCGCTGGACCCTCCTCCTTTCCCAGATGGATCTCAAAGTTAAAGGCCTTTGCGCGCCAAGGCTCGCAGCCAACGTGGCATATCCCGGAACAGCCCATCGGTGTTCCGTAGAGGGGGTATGGGAGGTCATCATAGGTTTACGGGCCGGGATACACTACACAGGCCGCGAAATCTACGTAGACAGTTCAAGCACTGTATCTGCTGGCGAACGACTCACAGGGTGTGGAGTTTATGACCCTGCGGCAAACATTGCCCTGGCGATTAAGCTCCCCAGCACTATGAGCGCACAGCAGGCTGAACTGTCCGCGGTGGCGTACGTGGTTACCCACCCCGAGATTTTCCCAACCCCATACACGATTTGCTCAGACAGCATGTTCACATGCAATTCGTGTACAGAGTACCTCGCCATCTGGTCCTGACGCGGATATACCTCCGCGGACGGGCGGCCTTTAACAGTTAAGCCCTTGCTGGAGAGGATCCTGGCAGCTGTGGGCGAGGAAGGGGAGGTGTTCATCCATAAGGTGAAGGCTCATTCCACCACAGAACCCCGCAGTCAGGGCAACCAGCAGGCGGATGCGCTAGCCAGGGAGGGTGCCCGCAACGGCATTCTCTGGGACCCCTATGAACCCGGACCCGTGGCGGCGATTCAAGGCAGGGAGGGAATTCCAGGGAACACAGGGGTGACACTGCCCCCAGACCTAAAGACCGTCCAAACCCTGGATCCCGCCCTAAAAACAGTCCTAAAAGCCATCACAGAAGGCAAGCAGGTAGAGGGTCCGTACAGTACGGCAGCCCTCACAGTCAAAGAAGGCATGCTGTTCCGAGAGGAGCAGTGGGTTGTGCCGCAGCAGCACCGGAGGGAATTCCTGCAACTGGCCCACGAGGGTCCAGGAGCGGGACACCCCGGGCCTGAGGTCACCTGGCAACGGGTAGAGCAGGCGGGATGGTGGCCGGGACTTCGGGACGATGTCCGCGAATTCTGCACAAGCTGTCTTGTGTGCGCTGCAAACAACCCAGACCCCCACAAAAGGAAGGTGCCCATGGGGTACATCAGGAGGGTAGAGGGACCATGGCAGTCGATTCAGGTCGACTACATAGGGCCCCTGCCCGCCGCCCAGGGAGGCTATAAGTACTGCCTTGTCCTGGTAGATGTGTTCACCAAATGGGTAGAAGCTTTCCCGTGCAGAACAGCTATGGCACTGGGTACTGCTAAGATCTTGATTCGGGAAGTGTTCTCACGGTGGGGACTCCCCCGTTTTGTAGAGTCCGACCAAGGGAGTCAGTTCACCGGTCAAGTAATGCAGAACGCCCTCATGCTCTTGGGCATTGAGGGGAAGTGGCACGTAGCATACAATCCCCAGTCATCCGGGATTGTTGAACGCATGAATCGGACCCTCAAGGAAAAGCTGAGGAAAGAGACAATGGGCTCGCCCCAGAAATGGGCGGAGGTCCTGCCTTTAGTCCTCGTGGGGATCCGAGCCAGCCAGTCCAAAAGTACGGGGTATTCCCCGCACGAATTAATGACTGGAAGGATCATGCGAACCCCCACCCATGTACTAGCCCCGGTACTCACTGAGGGCCAGCTCCGAGAGGTGAAATGAGACAAATTCCTCCAAACCCTTTTGGAGCGCCTGAAACAGATTTATGGGCAGTCGGCTGGGAACATGGGAAGACAGCACCAGGGAAATAGACTGTTACTGGAACCTCGTAAGCAACAAGAGTGGATAGTCGGAGACCAGGTCATGGTCCGAAACTACGCCAGGGTAGGGAGTTTTGAACCATTGTACATGGGGCCTTACAGCATTGTGGACAAGGCCAGCCCCATGGTTTATGCAGCGAAGGTGCCCCGACGTACCAAATGGTTTCACATTAACCAGTGTAAACTGTTTAAACCGGGTGCACAAGGGCCATCAAAGGGGACCAGGTCTGAGAACAAAGATCCTCAGCCGGTAACAGAGTCACAGACCACACAGGCTGGAACAGTAGCCTGCGTGAAGGGAGAGGCCATCCCATTGGAGTGGGAGGTCTCCCCTTTTGAATGGGATTCGGACGCGGAAGAGCCCGAACAGCTCGACCTCGCCTTAGACCCAATCACGGAGGAGGAAGAGTCAGAGGACGACAATCCCGCCCTCGACTCAAGCTTGGGAGAGGTAGGGAATGGGGGCGGAGACTCACTACCTGTAGGGACAGGTGAGGTGGAGTCGGAAGCCACAAATCCCAACCCCGGGGGGGTGGAGCCTGAGGGAGGGGAGCTGGAGCCGGCAGCTGTGGAGGAACCACAGGCTGTGACGGTGAAAGTCCCGACCCCCGGTCCATCAGCCCCGGGAGCCCAACCGAAAGCAGCCCCTCGTAGGTCGGCTCGAGCGCCCCAGCCCAGAAAGTTTTGGCCAGATTCTCCCCATTTTTCCCAGCCACGGTTTAGAGCAGCCCCAGGAAGGCATGGTTCCCGTTCAACAGCGACAGGCTGCGGGGGATCAAAGCCGAGGGCCAGTGCAGCCCCACCGCAGGGTGTGGCGCGCGACAGCCCTCACAGGGATTAGGCAAGCCGCCCCGCGGAGGGCGGCGCTGTACATAAGTTAAGTTAGGTAATTATGGTGATAGTTTTAGGAATATGTAGTATACGGTGTTAAGCAATGTTAAGAGTACAATTTTGAAGTCTGCCCGGTATGTGTGTTTGTTTGGGAGCGGGGTCCAGGAAACCGCGCGTCCATTTAATTAGGCCAGCACCTATTGGGAGCCCGGCTACATCATTTTATTGGTTACAGAAACCTGGGATATGATGAAAAAGATTCTCATCGTGTTCGTGGCGATCGGGTGCGGGTGGGCCTACCGAGGCCGCACCAAGGACGTCATCATCTTCGGGTGCTCCGGGGACACGGCCCCCATCGCAACGGATGGGACAGGGGAGCGAGAGGTTGAGGAAACTGCCACCTACTTCCACCAAGGGAGATGGCCAGGTTGGCTGGGAACGAATTCCACGGAATACTCCAGCAATTTCGGTTTTGCCTACCAAGAGACTTCGTTAACGTGCCCTCGAGTGAGGATCCTTGCACCCAGAGTCAGCGTTACCGTGGGAAAGAGGATCTGTCTGGTGTGTAATGGGAACGTACCACTAAGGCGATGGTGGTGGCTGCGAAAGCTGGGAAAGGACATGAGAAACTCTACGGTCGAGTGGGAGCGACTGGGTAATAATACTCATCGGACGATTACGGGGACTCACGGACAATTACGTGTGTGTTGGGACAAATGGTGGGAACCAGATGAAGGAATATATGTCTGTATGTGGGGCTCGAGACACGTTTGCCCCAAGGGCGTATCCATCTTCTTCCAGAGGCAGTGGCAGGATGAAGGAAAGGGGATGAGATGGGATGTCAGCACTCGAGCGTGCGGAGCCCCATACTCCCCTATTCCGGTAAACGCCACCGAACTCATCACCCGCCCACGCAAGCCTCTGCCCACGCTTCCGGTAGCACTAGCCCAGAAAAAAGGGTGCCCAACCACCACCAAGGGACCCGGGAACGGTTTAGTATTGGTACCCACCGGTCAGGTGCTGTACCAAGGGGTACACTACGCGGTGGCCTCAGTGATTTTAAATCTCACTGAGGTACGATTGCCGGAGTGGTGTCCCAAAGAAACGGAACAATTATACCAGGTCCTGTTAACCCGAATGTTTAGACAGTTTTACGAATTTGACTTTGCCAACATCGACAAAGACAAATTATACACCACACCACCAGAAGTTTTGGATCGAGTCGGGAGGCAAAGAAGGGGTACAGTAAATGACATATTCACTGCTTTTAATACCGGGACATCTGTCGTCAACACTCTAGATAACGTGGAGCTGCAGACACAGATCAACGGTTTAAAAGCCCAGTTAAGAAACATACTGACGGACGAAAATAAGGTAGTGGGTTCTGAGTTACATGAGGATCAGGCCATGACACTACACTTTAAGGAAATAATAGCTGAGCTGGAGAAACACGCGAGAACGGTAAATGCGCTCATTGAGGATTGGAATGCATCCGATCAAGCTGCGCAAAACGAGGCCTGTGTGCTATATGGGGCGTGGTTACTGGGCGAGGGCCGCAGTAATCTTGAGGATTTAAAACAGGGTTTGGTCCCGTCCTGGATCAGCAACAAGCACTTGCAAGCGCTCCACCCTTTTGAGAATGCATTAAGCCCGTGCCAGCTCAGACTAGCTGCAGAAGCGTACCCAGTCCCAGTGGACTGCGGACGTTCAAATCATACTATCATGGGAATAGTGGTAAGAATGCCGGTGTTGGGTCCCGCAGCAAAGCCCGCCCCGGTATACAGGGTAGAGAACATTGGAGTCATTCAGGGGGGCGCACACATTCGTTACGCAGTGGTCCCGCCTTACGTCATCAGATGGGAGCGTACGATGACAGGCACCGACCTCTCGGGATGTCGGAGCCGGGGAGCACACATCATCCTGTGTCCCCAGCACTTGAATGCCTTTTTGAAACCACAGTGTGGGTTCAGAACCGCTAGCGCGAAGCTGATAAATTGCACCATGGAGGCAATGGCAGAGGACCATGTGCCCCCGCAGGTAGCATATATCGGGGGTGGAACATACTGCGTCACCACTGCAGCGCCTCACTACCGCTACGGACAACACGAGTGGTGTTCGATCAGTGATAGCAGTTTCTGTTTCAAACCCAGGGCCGAGGTTCAAGTGGCACAACAACGAATTGTCCCCACTCCTGCACCCTCCACCGTTCACCTCACGGTCAAAGGAAATTTCACGGACTTGCAACGATTCGTCACGCATTTTGGTTATGTCATTCCCCCTCTTCCCGAACACCTCATTAAGATTTTAAAAGCCGTTATAGTTTCACAGAAACATTTTTACACACTGGAGCAGAAGAGTTTAGAGATAGGAAAAGACATATTGGACATAACCATCCCAACATGGTGGGACTTGTTCACTAACATAGAGGTCCCGGCCTGGATTAGAATAGCATCCCACATCCTAGTAGTGTGTCAGGTTTTAATTGCGATATTTTTGCTTTTCGTGCATTACAAAAGAGGCAAACGCCTCCAGAGGCACGAGAACACAGGAGAATGGAGAGAACGCTATGTGCGAATGGGGGAAGAAGACACCCCACTTTAAGCTGCTAGTATTGAAGGTTAAGCGTCCCTCCATTTTTAGATTTTGGCCATTTGCGTGTTTTGTTTCTGGTTTTAAGGATATGAATATTATTATGTTATTAGTCGTTCTTAAGTTTTTTTGGATTAATAAAAGGTGTATGCAGGTGGTGCAAGGGGGCATCAACCCCTGTACATCTGACAGATGAATGTGTTATAGTTTAAGAAATGCTGCCTTTGATTGTCCAAATGTGCAAAAGGTAATTTTTCGTTTTTTTCGGAAATGGGAACTGCATGTGTCGTGAGGGTCATAGATAGTTAAGTGCCAGGAATGTTTGGATGTGGGGAATCAGGGAAAATTTGTTCACCAAGGATTATTGATACTTTAAGCAAGCTATCAGTATCACGGGGGGCCTGTAAGATTCGAAATTTTCAGCAATAATCACGCAAGAAAACCGGATAAAATAAGACTGTTTATTGACCAAAGTAAGCTTGCACAGAAAAACCTTTGATAAAAGGGCATACAAAATGGCCGCCGGGCCCCGTGATCAGTTTTCTGGACCATTTTATTTCTGTTACTGCAAGCCAGACAGGCTTGTGGATTGAAGACAGTAAGCCCGCGAAAGCCAGTATCTGGGAACCGAAACTCAGGGAAACAGCATACATATTCAATGGATTCTAAGTACAGGATGGGGCCCATCAAGATATGGGCGGACAATGCAAAAACACTTATACCCATTTATTGTACAAAGGAGAAACCGTTTAACAGCCATCAAGGAAAATCTCCGGACCGATCAATATGCGAACCGAGTCGCGATGACAATGTAAAAGACATTAAAAGACATTATCGGCCAGGAAGGCCAGTTAAGTTATCACCGGCTCCCGTTACAAGACAAAGCGCCCCTGCAGAGATTTCTGCCCGCCAAAATTAATACAAAGACAGGACTATGATTTGGCGGGAGATAAGACTGTCCCAAAAGAGTATAACTATGGATTGAAAGTCCATCAAAGAAACTCAGGCAGAGCTTCTTCTACAAGGAACATTCGGAGAAAACACGATCGACGTTATCGGAGTGATCGACGGGACGAA
Source organism: Somniosus microcephalus (assembly GCF_052327205.1). Classification (NCBI taxonomy): domain Eukaryota; kingdom Metazoa; phylum Chordata; class Chondrichthyes; order Squaliformes; family Somniosidae; genus Somniosus; species Somniosus microcephalus. Next base: position 74,055,298 of record NC_140993.1, read on the forward strand.
CGGACGAACGAAGGACGGACGGTGCCAGGATCAGCGCCTCTTCCACCTTGGTAGACTCGGAATCGATGAAGACGCTTCGTCTTTTTAAAGACACTTCGGACGGACAATTTCGGTGAAAAGACAACGTGGTCGGTGTTCAGCCAGACAAAGCTCGGCCACGACGAGAAGACGACGAGGGTGGCCCGGGTACTGGGGTCGGGAGATCATCGACGACCCAGGCCGAAGGAGAAGAAACCCTCTGGAAAGCCACCGAGCCAGGCGGGAGCGAGAAAGGTCCTCGGCATACCATTCGGCCAGAGACCTTCAGATTCTCCCATTTGCATCCAGTTCTTCAACAGCTTTTAGCTGATCCAACCATGACGAGCGCCAATCGAGGCTGTATCTACTGCCCCATCGCCTGAGAGAAAAACAGACTGCGCCAGAAGTTTCCAAATCCACGTGACGACGGAAAGCGGTGCCAAAAGGCTGCGAACCCCCTTTTTCGCGATTTTGAGAGTGGTGAGCATGATTCCCAAGTTCCCCAGGTTGAAACTTAGTTTAGGTATAGGGGAGGGAGTTAAGGGTAATCGTAATGTATTTTCCCTTTTACGATGTGCCGTGTGTTCCCCATTTCCATAGAGTCAAGTTCATAAATTTGTGCATGATTGTAGTTACTTTAATCTGTGCCTATGACATGTATTTTGTAATGCTTCAAACTGTTTAAAAATAAAAGCATCCATTTCATGCTATTCAACCTGGTCTATTGAGTCCTTTCTCTGCACTACTGTTCTCTGCATCTAAGTCCAAGGTCTAGAACCGTAGGGGGAGTGAGTCGAACCACTCAAGGGTAATTATTGCACGAAGCCTGGCAGGAGACCAGAACGAGCAAGAGAAACCCCCTACAGAGGATAGCTAATGTTACCCCACTATTCAAAAAAGGTGGTAGAGAGAAAACGGGGAATTATAGACCGGTAAGCCTGACATTGGTAGTGGGGAAAATGCTAGAATCCATTATAAAAGATGTAATAGCAGAGCACTTGGAAAACAGTGACAGGATGGGACAAAGTCAATATGGATTTACAAAAGGTAAATCGTGCTTGACTAATCTACTGGAATTTTTTGAGGATGCAACTGGTAGAATAAATAAGGGAGAACCAGTAGATGTGGTGTATTTGGACTTTCAGAAGGCTTTCGATAAGGTCCCGCATAAGAGATTAGCGTGTAAAGTCAAGGCACATGGGATTGGGGGCAAGGTACTGACTTGGATAAAGAACTGGTTGGCAGACAGTAAGCAAAGAGTTGGAATAAATGGGTCTTTTTCCGAGTGGCAGGCAGTGACTAGTGGGATACCACAGGGATCGGTCCTAGGACCCCAGCTATTCACAATATATATATAAATGATCTAGACGAGGGAACTAGATGTAATATCTCCAAGTTTGCAGACGACACAAAGCTGGGTGGGCGTGTGTGCTGTGTGGAGGATGCCGAGAAACTCCAGTACGATTTGGACAGGTTGGGTGATTGGGCAGCAGCATGGCAGATGCAGTATAATGTGGATAAATGTGAGGTTATCCACTTTGGTGGCAAAAACAGGAAGGCAGATTATTATCTGAATGGCAATAGATTGGGAGAAGGGGAAGTGCAATGAGACCTGGGTGTCCCTGTGCACCAGTCGCTGAAGGTAAGCATGCAGGTGCAGCAGGCAGTTAAGAAGGCAAATGGTATGTTGGCCTTCGTAGCGAGAGGGTTCGAGTACAAGAACAAGGATGTCTTGCTGCAGTTGTACAGGGCCTTGGTGAGACCACACCTTGAGTATTGTGTGCAGTTTTGGTCGCCTTATCTAAGGATGTTCTTGCCATGGAGGGAGTGCAGCGAAGATTCACCAGACTGATACCTGGGATGGCAGGAATGACGTATGAGGAGAGGTTGGTATTATGTCCGTGTATGATTGAGACACGGACAGCAGGAGTTGAACAAAACAAGTCTTTACTGAAAGGAGTCAATCGGGAAACTGAAACTACAGAGGCTTACTAGCGCCTTTTATACAGGGGTGATCACTGCCGGTACTGCAGTCTGGGACCAGTTATTTTCTTAAAGGTACACACACAACAATTCCTCCCCTTTTAGATAAACAGTACATAACATTCATTTAACAACTAAATGATAACTAATTACAATCACAATTACGGTTGCTTGATACATTGGTTAAGTTTAAGCAATTATAAGTTCAGTCTTTGAGGAGGCTTCCTGATTCTGTCTGGATAACGCCTCTTTGGGGTATCAGGTTCCTCTGGCAAGGTTGAGTCGGGATCAATGTCGCTGTTTGGTTCATCTGCTTCCAATATCACCAATTCTGCGGTAGCTGCAATTGGTACGTCGATTTCATTGCCAGGTGTATCAGATCGTGGTGTGGAGTTGACGTTTTCCAGTGACTCTAGAATCTGGTCAGCATGGCATCTTACAGTGCTCTCTCCAATGTCCACGGTATACATGAGATGTCCTTGCCGTGTACAAATCGTTCCTGGCTGCCATTTCTCAGTGCGGTAGTCCCGGGCCAAAACTGGTTGACCTATCTTAAAACTCCTGGTCGGCCTTTCATTCATATTCTGAAACTGCCTGTTCTCCACATCTCTTCGGACGTTTAGCTTAACCAAACCCAAGCAGCATCGTAGTCTTCGATTGAAGAACATCATGGCTGGAGTTTGGTTGGTAACCGCATGTGTCGCATTCCGGTAGGCAAACAAGAAGTTGTCCACCTTGTGTTGTAGGGGTATATCTTCATTACACATTGCCTCGATAGCCTTCTTGAATGTTTGAACAAACCTCTCGGCCAATGCATTAGTGGCTGGATGATATGGGGCAGATGTGTAATGCTTAACACCATTGTTCTTTAAGAACCTCCGGAACTCTTCAGACACAAACTGTGGTCCATTGTCAGAGCAAATCTGTTCAGGCAGCCCATTCCTGGCGAATATGGTTCGTAAAACTGTGATAGTTTTTTCCGTGGTGGTTGAGGACATTTTTATTACCTCTGGCCACTTTGAATGTGCATCCACCTCAATTAAAAACATCGAGTCCATGAAGGGACCAGCAAAATCAATGTGCACCCTTTGCCATGGAGATGAGGGCCATTCCCATGGATGTAGAGGAGCTTGTGGTGGGGCGTTTTGGACCTTCTGGCATCCTGCACAGCTCTTGGTCATCTCTTCGATTTCTCTATCGATTCCCGACCACCGCACAAACGCTCTGGCTAAGTTCTTCATTTTTACCCCACCCAGATGACCCTCATGAAGCTCATTGAACACTCTATCCGTCAATTTAGGTGGAATTACTACTCTGGATCCACACATCAAGGTTCCTCTGCACACTGACAGCTGTTCTCTTCTCGGCGAGAATGCTGGCAGCAGTGGTTCGCCATGTGCTGGCCATACCTTCACCGTTAAATCATAGACCCGTGATAGTGTCGGGTCATTCCGTGTTTCTTTTTCTATGTTTGCATTCGTCACAGGGAGACATTCGACTATGGTCGAGTGGAATAACTCCATTGGATCCACTGCAAGGTCTTCTTCCACCGTCGGCAACGGTAGGCGTGACAATCCATCAGCATTCCCATGCTGTTTAGTTCCTTTGTACTCGATGTCATATTGGTGTGCCCCTAGGAAAAGGGACCACCTCTGCAGCCGTTGCAGTCATTATCGGTACGCCCTTCTGAGGGTTGAAAATGGAGACAAGAGGTTGATGATGGGTTAGTAGAGTAAATTTTTGACCGTGCAGGTAGTGATTGAACTTCTTCACCCCCCACACTAGGCTGAGGGCCTCTCTGTCAATCTGGGCGTAGTAACGCTCGGCAGAAGTTAACGAGCTTGACGCAAAAGCTATCGGCCTCTCTGAACCATCAAGGAATTTATGTGACAGTACCGCCCCAATGCCGTAGGGAGACGCATCACACGCCAGTCTGATCGGCAGTGCTGGGTTGTAGTGAGCCAATACTTCTCTTGAAGTGATTAAGTCCTTACTCTTCTGAAAGGCCCGCTTACAGTCATTGCTCCATTTCCATGCTACTCCAGTTCATAGCAGGGCATTCAGTGGGTGCAGGATTGTCGGCAAATTCGACAAAAACTTATGGTAGTAATTCACCAATCCGAGGAATGACCTCAGTTTCGACACATTTTCAGGCGCTGGGGCCTTAACAACCGCTTCAATTTTGTCAGGGGACTTATGTAACCCCTCTTCATCAATCACGTGGCCACAATACGATAACTGTTTTTTTTAAAACTCGCACTTGGGGCGGTTGGCTCGTAGCCCATGTTCCCGTAGTCTAGTGAGCACCTGTTCTAGGTTGTTAAGGTGTTCACTGTCATCTTCACCTGTCACAAGGATGTCGTCCAAGTAACACTGAGTCCCCGGAATCCCTTGCAGGACTTGTTCCATCGCTCTTTGCCATATCGCCGGAGCCGATGCTACTCCGAATACCAACCGATGATACTGGTAAAGACCTTTGTGAGTGTTTATCGTGAGATACTTCCTAGAGGATTCTTCAATCTCCATCTGCAAATATGCTTGTGCTAGGTCAATTTTTGTAAAACGCTTCCCTCCAGACAGTGAGGCGAAGATGTCTTCTATCCTTGGAAGAGAATATTGTACTGTGTGAAGGACTGGGTACACCGTCACCTTGAAATCCCCACAGATGCGAACCTTCCTTGGCTCCTCAGACTTATTGCTTAACGTTTTCTTCATGACAGGAACGATGGGTGTCGCCCACTCGCTCCAGTCGACCTTAGACAACACGCCTGCCTTCTCCAGATTCTCCAGCTCTGCCTCGACAGCTGGGCGAATTGCATGTGGTACCGGTCTTGCTTTGAAAAACTTGGGAATTGCATTCTCTTCTATTTTTATCGAGGCGGTTACGCCTTTAAGAGTGCCCAGTTCTTGTTGAAATACCTCTTTGGCGTTAGCTAAGATTGTTGACAATCGTCCAGGAGTGACGTCTTCATCTTTTTTACCGTCCACCGTCATTGCATGAATGGAGTGCCAATCTAAGCTTATCTTCCTGATCCATTCACGTCCCAATAACGGTGGTCCACCATCTTGCAGAATGTAGAGATACAGTTTCCGTATTTTCTTGCCGTTGTATTCGACAGGCACCCTTATTTTTCCTCTGGGGTATACTATTTGCCCCGTATACATCGTCAAGACGATGGAGGTCTCTCTCAAGGGTATGTGTGAGAATAGCCGCTCGTAGTCTCGCCGATTCATGACGGTTAGCGCTGATCCTGTATCCAATTCCATTTTAACTTGGGACCCTGCTATCGTGAGGGTGACCCAAATGGTTCGGTGATCCTCTTTTGCGATTACATTGTGAAGTTTGAGGCAGCTTAGTCTCCTGTTCCCGGATTCACTATCGCTCATCTGGTCATCGGGACTACTGTCCGTCATTTTTGTACTTTCTTGTACGGTTCCTTAGTAGCCTTTTTGTTGTCGCTGGTCTTCTTCCCAGACCTGCAAACTCGTGCAATGTGTCCCATCTTTCCGCATTGCCTGCATATTTTGTCCTTGGACCAGCAGTCCTTCTGGTCATGATTAGTTCTGCCGCAGCGATAACATTTTGCAAATCCCCGTGTCATTTTGTGGGTGCCGTATTCCTGTGGCTTTTGTTGAATTTCCGCAGCTCCCCTGGCTGCGGCTTCGTATGATACTGCCACGCTGAAAGCCTTATCTAGCGTCAGCTCTTTTTCTGAGAGTACCTTCTTCCGTGTTCCTTCACTCAGGAGTCCACAGACAAATTTGTCCCGTAGGGTATCTGCCAGTCCTGCTCCGAACTGGCAGTGCTTTGATAACTTGCATAGTTCCGTAAGGTACTCAACATTGCTCTCATCTTTATGCTGAGTTCTCCTGTGGAATTTAAATCTTTCGGCTATCAACAGCGGTGCAGGGTTTAGGTGTTCCTGTAGGACAGCAACAATTTCGTTAACACTCTTCGCCTTCGGTTTGGCTGGAGTAATCAGGTCCCGCAATAGGCCGTACGTTCTAGCGCCCATTAAGTTTAGCAATACCGATGCCTTTTTATCATCGGCTATTTCGTTTGCCTCGCAATATACCTCGACTCTTTCCACATACGTGGTCCAGTCCTCTATTGTATTATCAAAGGCAGTGATACAGCCAGTCTTCGGCATCTTGAAAATCTAAAATGGCGCCTCCCGCGCTTTGCCTTCTTCCCCGATTTAACAAAATGGCGCCTCCTGCGCTTTGCCTTCTTCCCCGCTGTTGCTAGTGCTGCTTTCCGCGGTTTCCATTGCAACCTGCAGCTCCTCGCGGTTTCCTGTGCGTTTAATATTTCTTTTTTTTATTATTTCCCCGTCGTGGAACAACCCTGTGGGACTCTTGCCTCCCTCTTCACGGGTCTATAAGCAGCCCGGCTTCGTAGCACCGGCCGCGCCCTGTGTGCTCCACCCTCTCTCTCTCCTCTTCCCGACAACGCTGCTCGGCCCCGTTGCAAACCACCCGCTCGAGTTCGCGACCGCCACAGCCCAGGAAGGATCAGTGTACTACCTGCCACCAGCCCGATTAGCTGAAGCACCGTTGACAGGAACCAGGCCCCGCTTTCGACAGCTTCTCCAGCAATCTTCAACTCCGCTAACACAGGGGCGGATGCCCACGGTCGATGCCCATTTCTACTGCTTCTTTCTTCCTTCTGGCCTCGACCTCTGCTCACTTCGCTGCAGGAATGGATCCCAGGAGGTGGTGCAGACTGTAGGTAAGTTCGTATCTGCTCGTCGCCAGTATTATGTCCGTGTATGATTGAGACACAGACAGCAGGAGTTGAACAAAACAAGTCTTTACTGAAAGGAGTCAATCGGGAAACTGAAACTACAGAGGCTTACTAGCGCCTTTTATACAGGGGTGGTCACTGCCGGTACTGCAGTCTGAGACCAGTTATTCTCTTAAAGGTACATACACAACAGTTGGGTCGATTGGGCTTATACTCACTGGAGTTTAGAAGAATGAGAGGGGATCCCATTGAAACTTATAAAATTCTAACAGGACTGGACAGACTGGGTGCAGGAAGGATGTTCCTGATGGCCTGTGAGTCCAGAACCAGGGTTCACAATCTAAGGATAAGGGGTAAGCCATTTAGGACAGAGATGAGGAGGAATTTCTTCACCCAGCGAGTGGTGAACCTGTGGAATTCTCTACCACAGAAGACAGTTGAGACCAATTCATTAAATATATTCAAGAAGGAGTTGGATATATTTCTTAAGGCTAAAGTGATCAAGGGATATGGGGAAAAGGCAGGGACAGGGTACTGAATTTGGATGATCAGCCATGATCTCATTGAATGGCAGAGCAGGCTCGAGGGGCCGAATGGCCTACTCCTGCTCCTATCTTCTATGTTTCTATGTAAGACCTTGGTCAGGCCAACTTGGAATGATGTTTCCAGTTTTGTTCTCACATGGCGGGTGGTACTGAGGCTTTGGAAATGATACAGTTTTGGTCTCCTTACCTAAGGAAGGATATACTTGCCATAGAGGGAATACAACGAAGGTTCACCAGACTGGTTCCTGGGATGGGGGGATTGTCATATAAGGAGAGATTGAATAGACTAGGCCTATATTCTCTAGAGTTTAGAAGAATGAGAGGTGATCTCATTGAAACATACAAAATTCTTACAAGGCTTGACAGGGTAGATGCAGGGAGGATGTTTCCCCTGGCTGGGGAGTCTAGAACCAGGGGTCACAGTCTCAGAATAAGGGGTCGACCATTTAGGACTGAGATGAGGAGATAGTTCTTCACTCAGAGGGTGGTGAATCTTTGGAATTCTCTACCCCAGAGGGCTATGGAGGCTCAGTCGTTGAGTATATTCAAGACAGAGATCGATAGATTTCTGAATATTAAGGGAATCAAGGGATATGGGGATAGTGTAGGAAAGGTGAGATGAGGTAGAAGATCAGCCATGATCTTATTGAATGGTGGAGCAGGCTCGAAGGGCTAAATGGCCTACTCCTGCTCCTATTCCTTATGTTCTTATGGTGCAGAAGAGGGCCACTAGACTAATTCCCAATTTAAAGCATCTTAGTTATCAAGATAGGCTCAAAGAGTTGGGACTCTGCAGTTTTAGAGAATAGTAGACTTAGAGGTGATCTGATTGAAGTTTACAAGATAATGAAGGGAATAGATTGTGTCCTAATTAAATGGGTCACAAATTTAAGTTGTATCGGCCAGATCTAGGTTCGATGTCAGGAGATGGTTCTTTTCCCAGAGATTAGTGGACCTCTGGTACAGGCTGCCGACTTGTGGGATGGATGCTGAGTTGCTGAATTCCTTCAATCGAGAGTTGGACCTATTTCTTGCTGGAGAGGAGATCACCTCTACTTTGTAGGTACTGCAGGAAATTCAGGGCCAGAATGATCTCCTGGACTAGTGTCGATCGCCTAGATGTGTCGGAGAGGAATTTCCCAGATTTTTTTCCCCAAATTGGCCTGGATTTTTTTTATGTGTTTTAGCCTCTCCCAGGAGATCACGTGGTTTTGGGTGGGGTGGAGTGTATATATTATGATACACAAGGTATCACAATTGTGTGGGACAGTTTGATGGACCAGAGGTCTTTACCTGTGCATCATTGTTCGTATGTTTGTAAGAATGGAATCTGTGTCTTTATCTTTGTCGTGTTTTGAGTTAGCATTGTAAGGAGCAAATAATTAAATTCTGTACTGGAAAATATGCAGGATCGCCACTACATCAGGATACCTACAAGTGGCAGCTTGGCTCAGTTAGTAGCACTTTCACCTCTGCGACAAACACTCATGGGTTCAGGCCCACCAATGAACCTGAGCACATAATCTAGACTGACACTTCAGTACAGTACTAAGGGTACTACACTATCAGAGGTGCGGTCTTTTGGATGAGACATTAAACTGAGGTGCCAAGTCACAGTTCTGGAGGACGTAAAAGATTGTTATTTGAAGAGGAATTCTCCTGATATCCTAGTCATCATTCTTCCTTTGTGCAGCCCCACTGAAAACAGAATATTTATGTCATGCATCTGCTGGTTGTGGGACATTGCTCTACACAAATTGCCTGTTATATTTCCCTGCATAACAGCAGTAATGAATTGGCTGCTTTGGGGCATCCTGAGGGCCCAAAAAAATCCAAGTTCTTTCTTATATCAATTATGACAATCCAGACAATAGAAAATATTGTACTGTTAAACCAGTTTATAAGGGATAAATGACTGTCCTAGATTTATTCAGAAATAAAATGATACACAAAAGCAAAAACAACTTAGAATCATAGAATGGTTACAGCACAGAAGGAGGCCATTCGGCCCATCTGTAATGTATATACCTTTAAGGGGGGAACTATCTTTTACAGCTCATGTATACTGCAGTACCGGCAGTGACCACACCTGTATATAGCACTGAGTAGTAATCTGTACAGATCAGTTCCCATGTGAGTCACGTTGAGTAAACACCTGTTGTACCGTTCTCCTGCAGTCTGTGTCTTATTATACACAGACACAACATTGGCGACAAGGCAAGTTCGAACCTACCTGCAACTCTGCATCACCTCCCGGGGATTCGTTCCTGGAGATCAGAGGATTGGAGGTCAAGGCCAGAGACTCGGGCGTCAACCACGGGCAACCACCCAGTCATCCAGCAGAGACTCGAGAATTGCGGGGGAGGCTGTTGAGAGCCAGGCTTGGCTTTCCAGTCAAGGTGGTCCAGCAAAACGGGCTGGCAACAGGTAGTGCACAGACCCTTCCCGGACAGCGGCAGGCTAGAGCCTGACTGAGCGACACAGCAAAGGGCCGAGCAGTGTCAACGGGGGAGAGAGAGAGAGAGAGAGGGCAGAGCGCACAGGGTGCAGCCGGTGTTCAGGGGCCGAGCAGCGTCGAAGAGAGGGAGAGAGAGAGACGTGCAGAAACCCGCGAGGCGCCGCCATTGCCACAAGGACTGCCAAGAGTGGCATTGGCAGCAGCGCAGGAGAAGCGCGCGAAACCTGGCGTTGGCAGCAGCGGGGGAGGAAGGAAAGCGCGGGAGATGCCATTTTAAGCCATTGGTAGATGCCATTTTAAAGCACACCCAAAATGCCGAAGAGTGGCAGTATCACCGCATTTGACAATGAAGTCAAAAATTGGACTACATATGTCGAACGAATAGAGGTATACTGCAAGGCAAATGAGGTGTCAGATGACAAGAAAGCGTCGGTATTGTTAAATTTAATGGGTGCAAAGACGTATGGTTTATTACGAAATCTAGTAACCCCAACGAAGCCAATGGAAAAGAGTTTTGAAGACATAGTAACAATACTACAGGAACATTTAAACACCACACCGCTGCTGATAGCAGAAAGATTCAAGTTTCACAAACGGAACCAGCATAAGGATGAAAGCAATGCTGATTATTTAACAGAACTGCGCAAACTATCGAAACACTGCCAGTTTGGAACGGGACTGGCAGATACCTTAAGGGACAAGTTTGTGTGTGGGCTTCAAAGTGAAGGAACCCAGAAACGGCTTTTATCTGAAAAGGACCTTACGCTGGAAAAGGCTTTCAGCATTGCGGTATCATATGAAGCAGCAGCACGGGGCGCTGCAGAGATACAACAGAGACCGCAAGATTATGGCACAAACGAAATGTCATATAGAACGGAGAAGTGCTATCGCTGCGGCAGAACAACACACAACCAGAATGATTGCTGGTTCAAAGACAAAGTGTGCAGACAGTGTGGAAAAGTAGGACACATAGCACGAGTCTGCAGGTCGGGAAAGAAAACCAGCAATAAGAAACCTACCAAAGAAAAGTACAAGAAGGTACATAAGATGACGGAGAATAGTTCAGACGAACAAAAGAGTGATAACGACTCTGACAGCAGGGAACTGAGTTGTCTGAAACTACATAATGTGATCACAACGGAGGATCACCGAACCATTTGGATCACTCTCAAGATAGCAGGAGTCCAGGTAAAGATGGAATTGGACACAGGATCAGCCCTAACAGTCATAAACCGACGGGACTATGAGCGGCTATTCTCACACATACCCTTGAGATACAAAAATTATTTTGAAGACGTACACGGGGCAAAAAGTCTACCCCAAAGGAAAAATAAGGGTGACCGTTATATATAACGGTAAGGAAACACCAAAACTAGACCTGTATGTATTGCAAGATGGAGGACCACCATTACTGGGACGTGAATGGATCCGGAAAATACAACTGGATTGGCATTCCATACAGGCACTGACTGTGGCTGACAAAAAGGATGACAACGTCACACCTGGGCGACTGTCAAAGATCCTAACTCACGCAAAAGAAGTGTTCCAGCAAGGACTCGGAACACTAAAAGGCATGACAGCGACGATTAAAATTGAAGAAAACGCAACCCCAAATTTTTTTTAAGGCCACACCGGTACCTTATGCAATCCGCCCAGCCGTCGAAGCAGAGCTGGAGAGTCTGGAACATTCAGGTGTACTGTCCAAGGTAGACTGGAGCGAGTGCGCTACACCCATCGTCCCTGTGATGAAAAAGTCGTTGAGCAGCACGCCTGGGGAACCAAGGAAGGTTCGCATCTGTGGGGACTTTAAGGTAACAGTGAACCCGCTCCTTCACACCGCATAATATCCACTTCCGCGGATTGAAGATATTTTCGCCTCGCTATCTGGAGGGAAACGCTTCACTAAGATTGATCTGGCCCAGGCGTATCTGCAAATGGAGGTAGAAGAAGCATCAAAAAAATACCTCACAATCAACACCCATAAAGGTCTCTACCAATAGAACCGGCTGGTATTCGGGGTAGCATCAACTCCGGCTATTTGGCAGAGGGCAATGGAACAAATCCTGCAAGGGATCCCAGGGACCCAGTGTTATTTGGACGACATCCTGGTCACGGGCGAAAATGACAGTGATCACCTTGCCAACCTGGAGCAGGTGCTCACGAGATTGCAGGAATATGGGCTCCGAGCTAACCGCCCCAAATGCGACATTTTTAGAAAACAGATCTCGTATTGTGACCACGTTATCGATAAAGAGGGGTTACATAAGTCCCCAGTGAAGATTGAGGCAGTAGTCAAGGCTCCAGCACCGGAAAATGTGTCACAACTGAGGTCGTTCTTCGGGCTGGTAAACTGCTACCATAAGTTCTTGCCAAATTTGTCTACAATACTACACCCACTGAACACCCTACTGCAAACTGGGGTGCCATGGAAGTGGAGTGACGAATGTAGACGAGCTTTCCAGAAGAGCAAAACACTAATCACATCGAAAGAGGAATTGGCCCATTACAACCCGGCATTACCAATTCGGTTGGCAGGTGATGCGTCACATACATACATAGAAGATAGGAGCAGGAGTAGGCCATTCGGCCCTTCGAGCCTGCTCCGCCATTCAATGAGATCATGGCTGATCATCCAAATTCAGTACCCGGTCCCTGCCTTCTCCCCATATCCCTTGATCTCTTTAGCCTTAAGAAATATATCCAACTCTTTCTTGAATATACTTAATGAACTGGCCTCCACTGCCCTCTGTGGCAGAGAATTCCACAGGTTCACCACTCTCTGGGTGAAGAAATTCCTCCTCATTTCAGTCCTAAATGGCTTACCCCTTATCCTTAGACTATGACCCCTGGTTCTGGACTCCCCGGCCATCAGAAACATCCTTCCTGCATCTAGTCTGTCCAGGCCTGACAGAATTTTATAGGTTTCAATGAGATCCCCTCTCAATCTTCTAAACTCCAGTGAGTATAAGCCCAATCGACACAATCTCTCCTCATACGCCATTCCTGCCATCCCAGGTATCAGCCTGGTGAATCTTCGCTGCACTCCTTCCATGGCAAGAACGTCCTTCCTCAGATAAGGCGACCAAAACTGCACACAATACTCAAGGTGTGGTCTCACCAAGGCCCTGTACAACTGCAGCAAGACATCCTTGTTCTTGTACTTGAACCCTCTCGCTATGAAGGCCAACATACCATTTGCCTTCTTACCCGCCTGCTGCACCTGCATGCTTACCTTCAGCGACTGGTGTACAAGAACGCCCAGGTCTCTTTGCACTTCCCCTTCTCCCAATCTATTACCATTCGAATAATAATCTGCCTTCCTGTTTTTGCCACCAAAGTGGATAACCTCACATTTATCCACATTATAGTGCATTTGCCATGTTTCTGCCCAATCACCCAACCAGTCCAAATCGTGCTGGAGTTTCACAACATCCTCCTCACAGCATACCCTCCCCCCCAGCTTTGTGTCGTCTGCAAATTTGGAGATATTACATCCAATTCCCTCGTCCAGATCAATAATATATATTGTGAACAGCTGGGGTCCTAGGACCGATCCTTGCGGTACCCCACTAGTCACTGCCTGCCACTTGGAAAACGACCCGTTTATTCCAACTCTTTGCTTTCTGTCCGCCAACCAGTTCTCTATCCAAGTCAATACCTTGCCCCCAATCCCATGTGCCTTAATTTTGCACGCTAATCTCTTATGCGGGACCTTATCGAAAGCCTTCTGAAAGTCCAAATACATCACATCCACTGGTTCTCCCTTATCTATTTTACCAGTTACATCCTCAAAAAATTCCAGTAGATTAGTCAAGCATGATTTACCTTTTGTAAATCCATGTTGACTTTGTCCGATCCAGTCACTGCTTTCCAAGTGCTCTGCTATTACATCTTTTATAATGGACGCTAGCATTTTCCCCACTACCGATGTCAAGCTTACCGGTCTATAATTCCCCGCCTTTTCTCTACCACCTTTTTTGAATAGTGGGGTAACATTAGCTACCCACCAATCCATGGGTACCATTCCAGAGTCTATCGAGTTCTGGAAGATGACCAGCAATGCATCTACTATTTCTGGGGCCACTTCCTTAAGTACCCTGGGATGTAGATTATCAGGCCCTGGGGATTTATCGGCCTTCAGTCCCATCAATTTTCCTAACACCACTTCCCTACAAATACTGATTTCTTTCAGTTCCACCCTTTCATCAGACCCTATGTTCCCCGGCATCTCTGGGAGGTTATTTGTGTCCTCCTTTGTGAAGACAGAACCAAAATATGTATTTAGTTGGTATACCATTTCTTTGTTCCCCATTATAAATTCCCCCGATTCTGACTGCAAGGGACCTACACTTGACTTCACCAATCTTATTCTCTTCACATATCTATAAAAGCTTTTACAGTCAGTTTTTATGTTCTCTGCAAGCTTACTCTCATATTCTATTTTCCCTTTCTTAATTAATCCCTTTGTCCTCCTTTGTTGAATCCTAAACTGCTCCCAATCCTCAGGATTATTGCTTTTTCTGGCCAATTTATATGCCCTCTCCTTGGACCTTATGCTATCCCTAATTTCCCTTGTTAGCCACGGTTGGGTCACCTTTTTTGTTTTATTTTTATGCCAAACTGGGATGAACAAATTCTGTAGTTCATCCATTCGGTCTTTGAATGTTTGCCATCGCCTATCCACCGTCAACCCTTTGAGTGCCATTCCCCAATCAATCCTACCCAACTCACTCCTCAGACCATCATAGTTTCCTTTATTTAAATTGAGGACCCTAGTCTCCGAGTCAACTACTTCATTCTCCATCTTAATGAAGAATTCGATCATATTATGATCGCTCCGACCCAAGGGGCCTCTTACAACAAGATTGCTAATTAATCCTTTCTCGTTACATAATACCCAGTCTAAGATGGCCTGATCTCTGGTTGGTTCCTCGACATATTGGTCCAGGAAACCATCCCGTAAACACTCCAGGAATTCCTCCTCCACAGTATTGTTACTAATTTGGTTAGCCCAATCTATATGTAGATTAAAGTCACCCATGATGACTGCTGTGCCCTTATTGCACGCTTCTTTAATTTCTCTTTTAATGCCATCCCCAACCTCCGCCTTACTGTTTGGAGGTCTATAAACCACTCCCACTAACGTTTTTTTCCCCTTAGTATTTCTCAATTCTACCCATACAGATTCCACCTCATCAGAGCTAATATCCTTCATTACAATTGTGTTAATCCCTTCTTTAACCAGTAATGCTACCCCACCTCCCTTTCCTTTTTGCCTATCTTTCCTGAAAATCGAATACCCCTGGATGTTGAGTTCCCAGTCCTGGCCTTCCTTGAGCCATGTTTCCGTAATCCCAACCAAATCGTATTTGTTTACTTCTATTTGCGCAGCCAATTCATCCACCTTATTACAAATGCTCCTCGCATTAAGACACAAAGCCTTCAGGCTTGTATTTTTAACGCACTTAGACCTATTAGAATTATTATTTACACCCTACGGCATTGGAGCGGTGCTGTCGCACAAATTCTCAGACGGCTCAGAGAGGCCAATAGCCTTTGCGTCACGATCACTAACCTCAGCCGAGCATAACTACGCCCAGATTGACAGGGAGGCCCTCAGCCTAGTGTGGGGAGTGAAAAAGTTCAATCACTATCTGCACGGGCAGAAATTCACCTTGCTGACTGATCACCAGCCTCTTGTCTCCATTTTTAATCCGAAGAAGGGTGTTCCGGTGATGACTGCGCAACGACTACAAAGATGGTCACTTTTTCTAGGGGCGTACCACTATGAGATTGAATATAAGGGCACGAAACAGCATGGAAATGCTGATGGGCTACCACGCCTGCCACTGCCTACTGTGGAGGGAGCACCAGCAGTGGATCCTGTCGAAATATTCCATTCGACTATAGTTGAATACCTACCGGTAACTAACGCTTGTATCGAAAAGGAAACCCGAAATGACCAGACACTGTCTCGGGTATATGATTTGATGGTGAAGGGATGGCCAGCACATGGCGACTCACTGTTGCCAGCATTCTCGACAAGGAGAGAACATAAGAATATAACAAGTAGGAGCAGGAGTAGGCCATACGGCCCCTCGGGCCTGCTCCGCCATTCAATAGGATCATGGCTGATCCGAATCTAGACTCACGTCTACTTCCCTGCCGTCTCCCCGTAACCCCTAATTCCCTGATCTGCTAGGAAACTGTCTATCTCCATTTTAAATTTATTTAATGTTGCAGCTTCCACAGCTCTCTGGGGTAGCAAATTCCATAGATTTACTACCCTGAGTGAAGAAGTTTCTCCTCATCTCAGTTTTGAAAGGGCAGCCCCTTATTCTTAGATTATGCCCCCTAGTTCTAGTCTCACCCATCAGTGGAAACATCCTCCCCGCATCCACCCGATCAAGCCCTCTCACAATCTTATATGTTTCGATAAGATCGCCTCTCATTCTCCTGAACTCCAATGAGTAGATGCCTAACCTACTCAACCTTTCCTCATACGTCAACCCCCTCATCTCCGGAATCAACCGAGTGAACCTTCTCTGAACCGCCTCGAGAGCAAGTGTATCTTTTCTTAAATATGGAAACCAAAACTGCACGCAGTATTCCAGGTGTGGCCTCACCAATACCCTGTATAACTGCAGCAAGACTTCTGTGTTTTTAAACTCCATCCCCCTTGCAATCAAAGCCAAGATTCCATTGGCCTTCCTGATCACCTGCTGCACCTGCATACTAACTTGTTGTGTTTCATGCACCAGGACCCCCAGATCCCTTTGTACTGTAGCACTTTGCAGTTTCTCTCCATTTAGATAATAACTTGCTCTTTGATTTTTTCTGCCAAAGTGCATAACCTCACACTTTCCAACATTATATTGCATCTGCCAAATCTCTGCCCACTCACTTAGCCTGTCTATGTCCTTTTGCAGATTTTTTATGTCCTCCTCACTCATTGCTTTCCCTCCCATCTTTGTATCATCGGCAAACTTGGATATGTTACACTCGATCCCTTCCTCCAAATCGTTAATATAGATTGTAAAGAGTTGGGGTCCCAGCACTGACCCCTGCGGAACACCACTTGTTACTGATTGCCAGCCCGAGAATGAACCATTTATCCCAACTCTTTGTTTTCTGTTAGATAGCCAATCTTCCACCCATGCCAGTATATTACCCACAATCCTGTGATTTCTTATCTTGATCAGTAATCTTTTGTGTGGAACCTTGTTAAATGCCTTTTGGAAGTCCAAATACACTACATCCACTGGTTCCCCTTTATCCACCCTGTATGTTACATCCTCAAAGAATTCGAGCAAATTTGTCAAACATGACTTCCCCTTCATAAAACCATGCTGACTCTGTCCTATTAAATTATGTTTATCCAAATGCTCCGTTACTGTTTCCTTAATAATGGACTCCAACATTTTGCCAACCACAGATGTTAGGCTAACTGGTCTATAGTTTCCAGCTTTTTGTCTACTTCCCTTCTTAAATAAGGGTGTTACATTAGCAGTTTTCCAATCTGCCGGGACCTTTCCTGAGTCCAGGGAGTTCTGGAAAATAATCACCAATGCATCCACAATCCCTACCGCCACTTCTCTCAAGACCCTAGGATGTAGGCCATCAGGTCCGGGGGATTTATCCGCCTTAAGTCCCATTATTTTACTGAGTACCATCTCCTTAGTGATTTTAATCGTCCTTTGCTCCTCCCCCCCCCCCCCCCATTGCCCCCTGTTTGTCCAGTGTTGGGATATTTTTAGTGTCCTCTACTGTAAAGACTGATACAAAATATTTGTTCAGCGTCTTTGCCATCTCCATGTTCCCCACCACTAGTTTCCCGGTCCCATCCTCTAAGGGACCAACGTTCACTTTAGCCACCCTTTTTCTTTTTATATAGCTGTAGAAACTCTTGCTATCTGTTTTTATATTTTTTGCTAGTTTACTTTCATAATCTATCTTCCCTTTCTTAATTAATCTTTTAGTTATTGTTTGCTGGCTTTTAAATGCTTCCCAATCTTCTATCCTCCCACTAGATTTGGCTACTTTATATGCCCTTGTTTTCAGTCGGATACTATCCTTTATTGCTTTACTAAGCCATGGATGGCTGTCTTTTCTTTTACTCCCCTTTTTCCTCAGTGGAATATATTTATCTTGAAAGATGTGAAATATCTCCTTGAATGTAGACCACTGCTCTTATACCGTCTTACACTTTAATCTGTTTTCCCAGTCCACTTTAGTCAATTCTACTCTCATACCTTCATAGTCTCCTTTATTTAAGCTCAGTACGCTGGTTTGAGATCCAACTCTGTCACCCTCAAACTGAATTTGGAATTCAACCATATTATGGTCACTCATTCCAAGGGGATCCTTTACTAGGACATTTTTTATTAATCCTGTTTCATTACACAGGACCAGATCTAAGATTGCCTGCCCCCTGGTTGGTTCAGTTACATACTGTGGTGTATGTGCCTTTAAGAGCCCCAGGTGTGCTGTAATGCCGGTAATTGCCACTCGGGCTATATAAGCCTGTATATTGTGTATATCCGTTAGAACCTCCCCCCCCCCCCAGACTTTGCTTAGTAAATACCTATGAACCAACTCCTGTCTTCAGTGTCTTTATCAACACACGGACACTACAGTGGCGATGAAGTGGAAACGGACTTACCTGCAATTCGGCAGCACCTCAAGGACATCAATTCCTCAGGCGTCCAGAAGACTCAAGGAAGTGAGAGAAGCTGTGGTTTCACCAGCTGGTGGCAGGTACTGCGCTAATCCTTCCTGGGCGTCAGGCTGGGGCTCCAGCGGCTGGCTCTACAGCTGAGACAGGCAGCGAAATCGGAGGCAAGCAATAACGGACTGGGAGGGAGCACTTGGGAGATGGCCGGCGCGGCAAGCAGGTCAGCGTTCAGACCTCCGGCGGGAACGAGTCTCCAACAGTAAATTTTAAAAAAGAGAACAGAAACCGCAGTAAACAGCGTTGTTATCGGGAGCAGCGGCGGGGAAGCGCCATATCTTTTCTGAAATGCATAAATCTGGTAATATTGATGCTTTTGATAGCGAAATAGAGGATTGGACCACATACGTGGAAAGAGTAGAGGTATATTGCACTGCAAATGGAATAGAAGATGAAAAAAAAGCTTCGGTACTTCTGAACTTAATGGGCGCAAAGACATACGGGCTGTTACGAAATTTAATCACTCCAGCCAAACTAAAGGACAAGAATTTTAAAGAAATTGTTGTTACCCTGCAGGAGCACTTAAACCCAACACCGCTGCTGATAGCGGAACGATTCAAGTTCTTCAAGAGAAATCAACACAAGAATGAAAGTAACGCTGATTACCTAACCGAATTAAGAAAGCTATCAAAGTACTGCCAATTCGGGGCAGGACTATCAGATTCTCTTCGAGACAAATTCGTTTGCGGTCTCTTAAGTGAAGGAACACAAAAAAGACTGCTTTCTGAAAAAGATTTAACATTGAACAAAGCTTTCAGTATGGCTGTATCATACGAAGCAGCAGCAAAAGGAGCTGCAGAGATACAACAAAAGACACAGGACTTCGGCACCCATGAAATGACAGGGTTTCTCGAAAGATGTTATCGCTGCGGCAGATCCACCCATAACCAGAGGGACTGCTGGTTCAAGGACAAAGCATGCAGGCAATGCGGAAAGATTGGACACATTGCACGGGTATGCCGATCTGGACAAAATAAATCCACTGACAGAAAAAAAAAATCAATAAAGAAAAGTACAGGAAGGTACAAATGATGACGGACAGTAGCTCCGAAGACCAGAAGAGCGATAGCGACTTCGAAAACAAGAGACTAAGCTGTCTCAAATTACATAATGTACTTGCCAAAGATGATTACCAAACCATTTGGGTTACCCTCACAATAGCAGGGTCCCCAGTTAAAATGGAGCTAGATACAGGATCAGCTCTAACCGTAATAAATCGACGGGATTACGAGAGGCTATTTTCGCATATACCTCTAAAAGACACATCCATTATCTTAAAAACATATACGGGGCAGAAAGTATACCCCAAAGGAAAAATAAGGGTGCCTGTTGTATACAACAGCAAAGAAATACAAAAGTTGTATTTATACATTCTACAAGATGGTGGTCCACCGTTGTTGGGACGTGAATGGATCAGGAAGATACGTTTAGACTGGCACTCCATTCAGGCACTGACGGTGACCAGTAAGGAAAAAAACAATGATGACATCATACCTGAACGATTAAAAGACATCTTGGCCAACGCCAAAGTGTTTCAAGAGAAACTAGGAACCTTGAAAGGCATCACCGCCTCAATAAAAGTGGAAGATGCAGCAATTCCCAAATTTTTAAGGCAAGACCGGTGCCATACGCAATACATCCAGCAGTCGAGGCAGAGCTGGAGAATTTGGAAAAAGCAGGCGTATTATCCAAAATAGATTGGAGCGAATGGGCAACACCCATCGCTCCAGTCATGAAAAAAGCATTGAATAAAGATAAATCTGAAGAACAGAGAAAAATTCGCATCTGTGGTGACTTCAAGGTGACTGTAAACCCGATCCTTCACACAGCACAGTATCCTCTTCCGAGGATAGAAGATATTTTCACCTCACTATCCGGAGGGAAACGTTTCACCAAAATTGACTTGGCACAGGCATATCTACAGATGAAGGTTGAGGAGGCCTCTAAAAAGTATCTGACGATAAACACACACAAAGGCCTGTACCAGTACAATCGACTGTTTTTTGGAGTAGCATCAGCTCCAGCTATCTGGCAAAGAGCTATGGAGCAAGTCCTGCAAGGGATTCCGGGAACTCAATGCTACCTGGACGACATCCTTATAACAGGAGAAAATGACAACGAGCACCTTGCCAATTTGGAGCAGGTGCTCACTAGGCTGAAAGAACGGGGCCTACGAGCGAATCGCCCCAAGTGCGAATTTTTCCAAAATCAGATATCATATTGTGGCCACATAATTAATAATGAAGGGTTGCATAAGTCACCTGAAAAAATTGAAGCGGTTATAAAAGCCCCAGCACCTGAAAATGTTTCACAATTAAGGTCCTTCCTGGGATTAATAAATTACTATCATAAATTTTTACCGAACTTATCAACTCTTCTACACCCTCTTAATGAACTTCTACAAACAGGAGTGATTTGGAAATGGAACGAAGACTGTAAACGTGCCTTCCATAAATGCAAAGACTTAATCACATCCGAAGAAGTTTTGGCTCATTACAACCCATCACTGCCAATCAGACTGGCATGCAATGCATCCCCTTACGGCATAGAATCACAGAATCACAGAAACCCCACAGTGCAGATAGAGGCCATTTCGGCCCATCGAGCCTGCACCGACACATATCCCACCCGATCCCCGTAACCCCTACACCAACACATATCCCACCCTATCCCCGTAACCCCACGTATTTAATCCCCCTAACACCAAGGGTCAATTTATCATAGCCAATCAACCTAACCCGCACATCTTTGGACTGTGGGAGGAAACCAGAGCACCCGGAGAAAACCCACGCAAACACGGGGAGAATGTGCAAACTCCACACAGACAGTCACCCGAGACCGGATTCGAACCCGGGTCCCTGGCGCTGTGAGGCAACAGTGCTAACCACTATGCCACCGTGCTGATAATAGGAGCAGTATTATCCCATAAATTCCCTGATGGCTCAGAACGGCCGATAGCTTTTGCGTCACGCTCATTAAACTCAGCTGAGCGTAACTATGCCCAAATCGACAGGGAAGCACTCAGCCTGGTATGGGGAGTGAAGAACTTCAACCATTACCTACACGGACAAAAATTTACCCTGTTGACTGAACATCAACCCCTCATCTCCATATTCAACCCTAAAAAAGGTGTTCCCATTATGACAGCGCAAAGGCTACAGAGGTGGTCCCTTTTTCTAGGGGCACACCAATACAACATAGAATACAAAGGGTCAAAACAGCATGGGAATGCTGATGGTTTATCGCACCTACCGTTGCCAACGGTTGGAGAGGCACCTACAGTAGACCCAGTAGAGATGTTCCACTCTACCATAGTGGAATGTCTACCAGTTACAAATTCTGCCATTGAAAAGGAGACGAGAAATGACCCGACTCTCTCACGGGTCTACGATTTAACAGTGAAGAGATGGCCAGCACATGGCGAACCACTGTTGCCAGCATTCTCGCAAAGAGGAGAACAGCTGTCAGTGTGCCGAGGAACCTTGATGTGTGGATCCAGAGTGGTGATTCCACCCAAACTCCAGGATAAAGTGCTAAAGGAGCTTCACGAGGGGCATCTGGGTGGAGTGAAAATGAAGAACCTAGCTAGGGCGTTTGTATGGTGGCCAGGTATCGATGGAGACATCGAAGAAATGACCAAGAGCTGCCTAGGATGCCAGAAGGTCCAAAACGCTCCACCACCAGCCCCTCTACATCCATGGGAGTGGCCCTCATCTCCCTGGCAAAGGGTGCACATCGACTTTGCTGGTCCATTTATGGACTCAATGTTCTTAATCGCGGTTGATGCACACTCCAAGTGGCCGGAGGTAATAAAGATGTCCTCCACCACCACGGAAAAAACCATCACAGTATTAAGGACCATATTTGCCAGGAATGGGCTGCCGGAACAGATATGTTCTGATAATGGACCGCAATTTGTGTCCGAAGAATTCAGAAAGTTCTTAAAAAACAATAGGGTAAAGCACTACACGTCCGCCCCATACCATCCCGCCACCAATGGATTGGCTGAAAGGTTTGCCCAGACCTTCAAGAAGGCCATAAAGGCCATGGGTAATGAAGACATAAAACTTCAGCACAAGGTGGATAACTTCTTATTCGCATACAGGAATGCAACACATATGGTTACCAACCAAACTCCCGCCATGATGTTCTTCAATAGAAACCTAAGATGCCGGCTGGATTTGGTCAAGCCCAACATCAGAAGGGACGTGGAGAACTGGCAGTTTCAAGGCATGAATGAAAGGCCAACTAGAACCTTCCAGATAGGTCAACATGTTTTGGCCCGGGACTACCGTACTGAGAAATGGCAGCCTGGAACTATCTGCACACGACTAGGACCACTGATGTATACCGTGGACATCGGAGAAAGCATAATAAGGCGCCATGCTGACCAAATCATAAAGTCATCCGAAAAGGGACAACCTACACCACAACTCTATACATCTAACGATGAAGTAGAGATACCCATATCTACCTCCGATCCGGTGATACTGGAACCCGATGAACCTGACACTGGCATTCAAGCCAAATCAGCCTTGCCAGAAGAACCTACTACACCACCAGAAACTACTACACCCCCGAGGCGTTATCCGGACCGAGTCAGGAAGCCTCCTGAGAGACTAACTTATAATTAATTAACTACAGCAATATATATTATTTTGCTTATAACTTGTAATTAATAATTACTTAAAATATGATGTACTGGTTAGCTAAAAGGGGAGGAATTGTGGTGTATGTGCCTTTAAGAGCCCCAGGTGTGCTGTAATGCCAGTAATTGCCACTCGGGCTATATAAGCCTGTATATTGTGTATATCCGTTAGAACCCACCCCCCAGACTTTGCTCTTTGCTTAGTAAATACCTATGAACCAACTCCTGTCTTCAGTGTCTTTATCAACACACGGACACTACACATACTGCTCAAGGAACCCATCCCTAATACACTCTATGAACTCTTCCTCAAGGCTGCCATGCCCAATTTGATTAGTCCAGTCAATATGAAAGTTAAAATCCCCCATGATTATAGCTGTTCCCTTATTACAAGCCCCAACTATTTCCTGATTTATACTCCGACCAACAGAGTTGCAACTGTTAGGAGGCCTATAGACTACGCCCACTAGTGACTTTTTCCCCTTCTTATTCCTTATCTCCACCCAAACTATTTCACTATCCTGATCCTTTGACCCAATATCATTTCTGACTATTGCAGTGATTCCATCCTTGATTAACATAGCAACCCCACCTCCCCTTTCCTTCCTGTCTATCCTTCCTAATTGTCAAATACCCTTGTATGTTTAGTTCCCAGTCATGATTATCTTGCAGCCATGTTTCCGTAATGGCCACCAGATCATACCCATGTGTAGTTATTTGTACCGTCAACTCGTCAATTTTGTTACGAATGCTGCGTGCATTCAGATAAAGAACTTTCAAATATGTTTTCTGACAATTTATTCCTGCTTTTACCCCTTTTACTACTTTACCTTTATCATTATACATTCTGTCCCTTCCTGACACGCTCTAGTTCTTAATTCCCCCACTGCTACCTTGCTCTATTGCCTTCTCCGCTGTCATTTTTATTTTTCACTCTCTTAAAAACTCCCCCCCACTAATTAGTTTAAAGCCCTCTCTACAGCCCTAGTTATTCGATTCGCCAGGACTCTAGTCCCAACACTGGCCAAGTGAAGTCCGTCCCAACGGAACAGCTCTCTCCTGTCCCAGTACTGATGCCAGTGTCCCAGGAAGCAAAACCCATTTCTCCCACAACAGGCTTTGAGCCACGCATTTAACTCTCTAATTTTATTTACCCTAGCCAAATTTGCACGTGGCTCAGGTAGTAATCCAGAGATTATTACCCTTGTGGTTCTGCTTTTTAATTTGGCCCCTAGCTGCTCAAACTCCCTCAGCAGAACCTCCTTCCTTGTCCTATCTATGTCGTTGGTACCAACATGGACCACGACAGCTGTCAGTGTGCCGGGGGACCTTGATGTGTGGACCCCGAGTGGTAATTCCACCCAAGTTAAGGGATAGAGTGCTCAATGAGCTTCATGAGGGTCATCTGGGAGGGGTAAAAATGAAAAGCCTAGCCAGGGCTTATGTGTGGTGGCCGGGAATCGATAAACAAATCGAGGACCTGAACAAGAGCTGCTCAGGATGCCAGAAAGTCCAAAATGCATCACCACAGGCCCCTCTGCACCCATGGGAGTGGCCCTCATCTCCATGGCAATGGGTGTATATTGATTTTGCTGGTCCATTCATGGACTCAATGTTTTTAATAGCCGTGGATGTGCACTCGAAATGGCCTGAGGTCATCAAAATGTCCTCCACCACCACGGAGAAAACTATTGCAGTCCTACAGACCATTTTTGCCAGGAATGGCTTGCCAGAACAGATTTGCTCCGACAACGGACCACAGTTTGTGTCCGAAGAGTTCCGGAGGTTCTTGAAAAAGAATGGGGTAAGGCATTACACATCTGCCCCGTATCATCCAGCCACAAATGGATTGGCTGAGAGGTTCGTACAAACCTTTAAGAAGGCAATAAAGGCTATGTACAATGACAACATTCCGCTGCAGCACAAGGTGGACAATTTCCTGTTCGCCTACCAGAATGCGACACATGCAGTCACCAACCAGGCCCCAGCCATGATGTTCTTTAACCAAAGGTTAAGATCTCGCCTGGATTTGCTCAGACCAAACGTACGAAGAGATGTTAAGAGTAAGCAATTCCAGCACATCCATGAGAAGCCAACAAGGAGCTTCAATGTAGGGCAACCAGTCTTGGCCCGCAACTACCGAACAGAGAAATGGCAGCCAGGAACGATATGCACACGGCAGGGCCCACTAATGTACACAGTGGACGTTGGGGAGAGCATCGTGAGACACCATGCTGACCAGATCCTAGAGTCACAGGAACAAGTCAACCCCGTGCCTCGCCCATACGTACCTGGTGATGAACCCGACGTACAGGTCACATCTACCCCAGGAACAGTAGCATTGGAAGCTGATGAACCAACCGACGACAGGGGGCCAGAATCGCCTCCGCACCTAGAGCAAGACACTCGGGAAAAGCGCTATCCAGAAAGGATCAGGAAGCTTCCCCAAAGACTGAATATATAAATAGACTATTTTCAGCTAATGTTGCATGTTAAAAGTGTTAATTGTAATTAGTTTGATATTTAATTGTTAAATGAGTGTTATGGTACGGTTAATCTAAAAGGGGAGGAATTGTAATGTATATACCTTTAAGGGGGGAACTATCTTTTACAGCTCATGTATACTGCAGTACCGGCAGTGACCACACCTGTATATAGCCCTGAGTAGTAATCTGTACAGATCAGTTCCCGTGTGAGCCACGTTGAGTAAACATCTGTTGTACCGTTCTCCTGCAGTCTGTGTCTTATTATACACAGACACACCATCGAGCCCGTGCCAGCTCTCTGCAAGAGCATTTCAGCTAGTCCCACTCCCCTGCCTTTTCCTTGTAGCCCTGCAATTTTTTTTCCTTCAGTTACTTATCCAATTCCCTTTTGAAAGCCACGATTGAATCTGCCTCCACCACCCTCTCAGCCAATGTATTCCCTCATGTCGCCTTTGGTTCTTCTGCCAATCACCTTAAATCTGTGTCCTCTGGTTCTCGACCCTTCCACCAATGGGAACAGTTTCTCTCTATCTACTTTGTCTTGACCCCTCATGATTTTGAACACCTCAATCAGATATCCTCTCAATCTTCTCTGCTCTAAGGAGAACAACCCCAGCTTCTCCAGTCTATTCACGTAACTGAAGTCCCTCATCCCTGGAACCATTTTTATAAATCTTTTCTGCACCCTCTCTGTGGCCTTCATATCCGTCCTAAAGTGCGGTACCCAGAATTGGACACAATACTCCAGTTGAAGTTGAACCAGTGTTTTATAAAGGTTCATCACAACTTCTTTGCTTTTGTACTCTATGCCTCTATTTATTAAGCCCAGGATTCCGTAGGCTTTTTTAACCACTTTCTCAACCTGCCCTGCCACCTTCAATGATGTGTGCACATATACCCCCAGGTCTCTCTGTTCCTGCACCCCCTTTAGAATTGTAGCCTTTAGTTTATATTGCCTCTCCTTTTTCTTCCTACCAAAATGTATCACTTTGCACTTTTCTGCATTAAATTTCATCTGCCACTGTGAAGGAATAAGCAATATACCTATTCAGAAAAACACACCATCCTATGAACAGAATTCTGACTTTATTAAAACATGACGAACTGGGCTTGAAAATCTGGAAGCCTCAACAATCTAAAGCTGTGAACAGCATACAGGCTTTTGAGATAAGTTGTTGACACTGAATCAATAGCCTTAATGAAAGCCTGAAGCCTGAAGCCTTGACAAGAACACAATACCATACCCTGTTAAAATGTCTTATACCAACACTTTGGAAAGAAATCACAGAAATTAAAGAAACATATGTTTTCGTAAAAATAACATCAAGTGAAACACAGAGACACAAGTCTGTAATACAACTAACTGAGGTAACTAAGAAGACAATGGTGCAACCAGCTGAGGTGTTCTAAATGCAAAAGATACAAACAGAAGACCTTTGTACGAATGACATCAAATAGATAGATCAGCTCCACACTGTTTTTTATGATAAGCTTTGAACACCTAAAGGTAGAGATACAATTCTTAATGCTACAAGGTGATCTAACAGTAAGAATAGCAGGGGTCAACAGAAAAATGACTAGAGATAATTAGCTTACATCAGCAGAAAACTTCAAAGGATATACCACTGAGAAAGGGTATAAAAATTGGACTTTCAAATGGGAAGACAGATTTGCTTGAAGGGGCAAAG
The DNA here is from genome assembly GCF_052327205.1 of Somniosus microcephalus. Classification (NCBI taxonomy): domain Eukaryota; kingdom Metazoa; phylum Chordata; class Chondrichthyes; order Squaliformes; family Somniosidae; genus Somniosus; species Somniosus microcephalus. The sequence continues at coordinate 74,082,602 of NC_140993.1, forward strand.
CGATTCTCAGGCTTCAGAGGCAAGCTCTGTAAGTCTTCAACTCTTTGTATCTTGGGGATCAAGATATTGTATTTGATTTTGGTGGATATCCTGGAATAAGACTAAGAAATGTAAAAATGTAACGAAGTTAAGATTTGAGAATAAGGATCTCTGATAATAAGAATTGTAAGCTTTTATATTTGGAACTATTAATGTTGCGACTGAATCACCTACTGTAATTACATGTCGGTTCTTTAATAAATCTATATATTTATAGAATTGTCTCACATAGTACTTCTGTATCAAACTCGCAAACTCAATCTCTGTACGCTCTTTGGTGAGGAGTTGCAGAATTCTGGCGGAGTTTTCTGGACCCTCATAATATCCAGACGGTTACAGTCTAGCTAAATTTATTTAAAGTGCTATCTGGAGGACGGTAACATCTTCAGGTTGTTCTTTTCCTTTAGGGAGAGATAGTCTGGACCTTTAGACCCAATTAAGCGTCTTTAGGATTCGGCTACCTCTAACTTTAGTTGAAAGTGAACGTCTGGGGAATATGCCTGGCTAGGACTAGTAATAATCCTTTCACCACATGTCCACCCATTCCACCAGCCTCTATCAGCATTTAACATCGTAAAACATCCCAAGGAACTTCACAACAGTATAATCAGACAAAACAAATTGGCACCAAGCCAAAGAAGGAGATAGGACAGGTCAAAAAGCTCGATGAGAAAGGTAGCTTTTCAGCAGTGTCATAAACGTTGGGAGGCTAGGGGTGGGAATTTCAGAGCTTAGGGCCTAAACAGATGAAGGCTGTCATAAATCTCATCATCGAGAAACTATCTATGAAATAACACTGGACGGCCAGCTGGTGGCACCGTCCAAGGAGTATAAATACTCGGGCGTTGGCCCCAGCTTGCCAGGGACATTTGTAAAGACAAGGAGCTAGTGGATACAACTAGACTTCCATGTTCAGAAATAAGTTGATTAAAGCCTTGCTTTATGCTCAAACCAAGTGCGTAGTGAGTTTTATTACGTCAAAGGCACTGCCAAAATTCATCAGTAAAATATTAAGCAACATTACAGGAATTGGTCCACAAAGAGTTAGTATATATACCCTTTTTAAAAAGTTGCCTTTTTTTAAGTTTCTTGAAATGTTAACCCAATCAGTTGTGCCTTCTCTTTCCTTCATACAGTTTTGAAATCCTTGCCAGGACTAAAGACTAGCATCTATAATGGATACATTTATTCCATGGACTCTCTTTAAGCTAATGCATTTTTTTTGAAGTGTTAACAGTCTTCACATCTTGGTAGACAATGATGTTTTCACACATGGCCACAATTGGAAATGGCATACATGTCAGTCACAGCTACATCCATTAACATTTTAAACTTGCTGCCCAGCAAAGACTTTTATCTTAATTGGTTCCTGACGAAAATAATTTCCCTTTCTCACAGGCTTGCTGTCTACCATTTTGTACATAGTAAAGTGAGCAACCTCCCTCTATGTAGTCTCAGGTCAGGTATAACAGTTAGATACACAGTAAAGCTCCTTTGACTCTGCCACAGTAAAGTACCAACCCCAACCTCAGAAAACACATCCTGTGGCGTATCTGAATGAGATTATCAATTTTGTGCTGAGTTAGAAATAGCTTTGTTCTGTGGACTCAGTGACCAGAGACTAGATTGAGATTACACAAACTCATTACATATAGAATTCAATCAGACAATGGAGACTTTCATCCAATCACTATGGATTCAAACCGAATTCCCAGAGGTGAGAGGCTTGGTCCTAACTTTATTATATCACCAGCTCCCCTATTCATGTAAAAGAACATGGCCTAGAAATTGGGTTGTGGGTTCGCCAGGGCTGTAGCGCCAGAAATTTTGCGCCAGCGTTAATGCGGCAGCGCCCGACGAATATTCGGTTGCGCCGGGCCCAGACGGCGGCGGGCGCTAAAGGAGGGTTTTAGCGCCTCAAAACGGGCGTTCAATTGGGTTTTCCGGCGCTAATCCCCCGCTGCGGCACCCGATGCGCTGCGGCAGGCTGGGGAACTGCAGGCCTCCTCCTTCTGTTAAGGAGGAGCTGCCTGCAGCCGACAACTGACCGGCGGATTCCCCCGACATCTGAGCCCGGCACCTCGGGGAAGTGCCGGGCTCGCAGCACACACACATCAGGGCCGCGGGGGGGCTGATGCAGGAGTCCGGGAAGGGAGGTGCGGGCAGGCGGCCGCCGGGAACGCGGCCGGCCGCCGCTCCACCTTTATGCGCGGCGCAAAGGCGTGTAAGAACTCTTTCCACAATCGTTGGTTGCGCCTGCCACGGGCGAGGCGGGCGCAACTGAATTTGGGCTTGGGGCCGGGTTACCACGGCAACCGGGACGCTGCGCACACAGATGACGTCATCGGTGCCGGCGCAGCGCTACCGGCTAACGCCAATGGTAAGGCCCAAGTCAATTTCAGAAACGGCTATAATTCCAGCGCAATGCCCTCCAGCGCCGCTAATTGGGCGCTAACCCCACTCAATTTCTAGGCCCATATCTTGGAAATCCACAGCTACCAGCTAATCACCCAGACATACTGCTTATATAGCGGATGTGTTTTCTGAAGTTAGGACTGAAGAATATTATTGTAACAGGGATCAACAGAGGTTGATCAACAGAGGTTAACTGCATTGCACCTGGCCTGGGACTGGAAAATGTTCCACTCTTCAGCACTTATATCCTTCGACTTGATGAGTATAAAACTCACAAGAGTCACTTTCACAGAAGCATATGGTCCATCCCACAAAGCCACCGGAGGCTCAATGGGTAATTATAACTTTATCACTGGGTGAAAAACAGGCCATAGCGAATTGACCACCCGCTTTAGACCCTATCCAATTTTCTTTTCAATCTTAGACATGTTGAATCTCAAAAGTCTCAAGTCCTCCAAAGGTATTGCAATCAGCAACCAGTTCTTCTATAGTGGGCCCTAACTAACAGGACCAACTTGTGGAAAGTCCTTGTTTAAACGATGGGTCCCGCAGGCAAAATTTTATAGAAATGTGTATAAAATACTGAAACACTTATAGAACATGGATCATGGTGAAATATACATTGCTCCAACAGAGTTCTTGTTCCTTAATCACTCCTTTGATGTGAGATAGTCTATGACTAAAACGACTGTAGGTTTGCAAGCATTCAAAAATATTGGATTAAAAAAATTACAAATTCTACCAAGGATGTAGTGAATGTAGCTACACAATATATTAATGTTAAAGTACAATAAAAACATACTTTTCCAGTCATATTTATCAGATTTTTGAAGTAGAAAGGCTTGTGTTGTCACCCCTGTTTCCACTGCCTTCTGTCCCTCTTTATACCTATTTTCAAACCCATTTCATATTTAGATTGAACATGTTCAGCATTTTGTCTGTTGATTCTCCTGGTGCAACTGTTACAGTCTCTGGGACAGTCCCATGTGGCTCTCCCGTGGGGCCAGCTTTTCTTAACACTTACATTGTTGGTCGGTGCAGGTAATTCAAAGTCTTCCTGTGCTGGCATTTTTCATGAGAATTTTCAGTTCATACATTGTGATACTGAAACAAGCCCTATTAAAACAATAAAGCCACTCAAATATCAGGAGAGGTTTATAAATGTAATATTAATCCAATGCAAACAACCATAATTAATATTCTTTTAAATGCAAGTGTTAAAACACTACTGCTCACTCCACCTTTTCAATTTTACATTTTCTGATATATATTCCTTAAGTTTTTTTATAAAAAAAGAAATAAATACAATTTTCCTGCTGAGCCACTTAGGTAATACTTTTCATTTTGGAGGATTCATTCTTAATATATTCATAATGGATTAATATGTGACACAGAACAGATGTTACACATATTGTGCTACGCAAAGTGGGGAAAAAAATGATCAATATTAATTTATGATGTCTCCACATACATCAACAGATATGGTGTAATTTTTCATTGTAAATTATGAGATTTTACCATATTGGTTGTAGTATGTTGGCATAAAAACATAGGAACAGGAGTAGGCCATTCAGCCTCTCGAGTCTGTTCTGCCATCCAATGAGATTGTGGCGGATCTGGGACCTAACTCCATATACCCGCCATTGGCCCATATCCTTTAATACCTTTGGTTAACAAAAATCTATCAATCTCCGATTTAAAATTAACAATTGATCTAGCATTACTTGCCGTTTGCGGAAAAGAGTTCCAAACTTCAACCACCCTTTGTGTGTAGAAGTGCTTCCTAATTTCACTCCTGAAAGGTCTGGCTCGAACTTTTAGACTATGCCCCTAGTCCTAGAATCCCCAACCAGCGGAAATAGTTTCTCTCTATCTACCCTATCTGTTCCCCTTAATATCCTGAAAACTTCGATCAGATCACCACTTAACCTTCTAAATTCCAGGGAATACAACCCTAATTTGTGTAATCTCTCCTCGTAACTTAACCCTTGAAGTCTGGGTATCATTCTGGTAAACCTACGCTGCACTCCCTCCAAGGCCAATATATCCTTCCTAAGGTGCGGTTTAACCAGGGCTTTGCATAGCTGCAGCATAATTTCTATCCCCTTGTATTATAGTCTTCTAGATATAAAGGCCAGTATTCCATTAGCCTTTTTAATTATTTTCTGTACCTGTTCCTGACATTTTAATGATCTATGAACCTGAATCCCCAAATCTCTTTGGACATCCACTGTTTTTAGCTTTTCACCATTTAGAAAGTAACCTGTTCTATCCTTTTTGGGTCCAAAGTGAATGCCCTCACATTTGCCTACAATGAAATGCATTTGCCACAGTTTTGCCCATACACTTAATCTATCAATATCCCTTTGTAATTTTATGCTTTCATCTACACTGCCTACAATGCTGCCTATCTTTGTGTCATCGGCAAATTTGGATAGATGACTTTCTATTTGGATATATGGCTGGGAACTCAACATCCAGGGGTATTCAATATTCAGGAAAGATAGGCAAAAAGGAAAAGGAGGTGGGGTAGCATTGCTGGTTAAAGAGGGGATTAACACAATTGTAAGGAAGGATATTAGCTCTGATGATGTGGAATCTGTATGGGTAGAACTGAGAAATAGCAAGGGGCAGAAAACGTTAGTGGGAGTGGTATATAGACCTCCAAACAGTAAGGCGGAGGTCAGGGATGGCATTAAAAGGGAAATTAGAGAAGCATGCAATAAGGGCACAGCAGTTATCATGGGTGACTTTAATCTACATATAGTTTGGGCTAACCAAATTAGTAACAATACTGTGAAGGAGGAATTCCTGGAGTGTATACAGGATGGTTTCCTGGACCAATATGTCGAGGAACCAACTAGAGATCAGGCCATCTTAGACTGGGTATTATGTAATGAGAAAGGATTAATTAGCAATCTTGTTGTGCCAGGCCCCTTGGGTCGGAGTGATCATAATATGATAGAATTCTTCATTAAGATGGAGAATTCTTCATTAAGATGGAGAGTGAAGTAGTTGACTCAGAAACTAGGGTCCTGAATTTAAATAAAGGAAACTACGATGGTGTGAGGTGCGAGTTGGGTAGGATTGATTGGGGAATGTCACTCAAAGGGTTGACGGTGGATAGGCAACGGCAAACATTCAAAGATCGCATGGATGAACTACAGAATTTGTTCATCCCAGATTACAATGGGGAACAAAGAAATGGAAGAACAATTAAATACATACTTTGGTTCTGTCTTCACAAAGGAGGACACAAATAACCTCCCAGAGATGTCGGGGAACATAGGGTCTAATGAAAGGGAGGACCTGATAGAAATCAGTATTTGTAGGGAAATGGTGTTAGAGAAATTGATGGAATTGAAGGCCGATAAATCCCCAGGGTCTGATAATCTGCATCCTAGGGTACTTAAAGAAGTGGCCCTAGAAATAGTAGATGCATTGCTGGTCATCTTCCAAAATTCGATAGGCTCTGGAATAGTACCCATGGATTGGCGGGGAGCTAATGTTACCCCACTGTTCAAAAAAGGTGTGTTACATAGTTATGTTGGGACTACATTGTACAAGTGTACTAACACTCAAATCAAGTGTAGCAGCACTATGATGCTGGGAAAGTAGTACGCAGGTGCCGCACAGGACTAGAAAATATCACCCCGCACCATGCGGCAGGCAGCCATTACAACACAAATAAAACAGTAGTTATAATTACAAACTACCGAGTCCAGAGTCATCTTTACAAAGCACTACAAGCGCTAGAAGACATAACATGGTGGCAGCGGTATAAGTGAGTAAAACTTACGCAAATAAAAACGATATCAGATTGAAGAAAGAAATTTAAAAGTAAACTCTGCAGCGTTGTAACCGCGAATCGTACGGGCAGCTAAAATGGCGTCGTCCAATGCACTGACCACAAATATGCTCCCCATCATGAACTGGGAAGCCGACGATATCGTGGAAGCTTTCCAGAAATTTAAGCAAAAATGCGAGCTTACATTTAAAAGTTTCCTGAAAGGCTCCTCCAACGAGGAAAAAGTCAGCTACATTCTACTGTGGGCGGGAGAAAAAGGCTTAGATCTCTATAACAGCTGGAGTTTATCCGAAGAGGATAAAACAAACCCTACGGAGATTTATGAAAAGTTCAGTAACCATCTCGAGCCTAAATCAAACCACCGCATACACAGGTATAAATTCCAAAGCTTAAGACAGGAACCTGGTGAAACGGCTGACAATTTCCTGACGAGATTAAAAAACGAAGCCAGCAAATGCAAGTTTACGGAACTAGAAGAAAGGCTGGTAGACCAATTAATATGGGGATCAGCACATACAGAAGTGCAAAAAGAACTAATAGGAAAAGAAAAGCTCAGAATATCAGAAGCCATAGATACAGTGAGGGCTCACGAAGCCACAAAACAACAGATGAAAACGCTGAATTCTCATACGGCTGACGTGCGGACAACTCCCGAACCGGATCACAGAGTAGATGCAGTGCGCGAAAAGCACAGCACACAAAAACAAGTATATGACAGCGGGAAGAATACGTGTAGAAACTGCGGAAGACAACACGACTACGCAGACAGAAGAAAATGCCCAGCGTATGGAACAAGCTGCAACACGTATGTTAAAGCAAACCACTGGCAAAAGATGTGCAGAGCTAAAAGAGAGGGGCTACACACCAAAAGCAGAGGTGGACAGCAGAACCAACAAAAGAAAAACAAAATCCATACCATGGGTGAGCAAGATGATGAAGACTGCGGGTACGACAAAGCTCTGAACATTGAAACCATAAAGGTTCTCTTACACGAAACGTCCAGAGCGGAAAGCACCCCAAAGAAAGAATGGCACACTATCATCCAGATTAAAAAGAGGATCGAAGGACAGCCCACAACCGTCAATCTAAAAGTAAAGTTGGACACAGGAGCTCAGAGGAACATCCTTCCACTGAGGCTATACCAGAGGATCTTCCCCAAAAACTTGGGCGAAGATAGATACCTGAAAAGAGGATGTTTAAAAGCAAACAACGTCATGCTGACAGCGTATGGGGGGAGCGAGATCAGACAACTCGGAACAACCTATATAAAAGGAACACACAAAAGCAGAAACATCAACTGCATGTTCTATGTGACCAACTCCGAGGGACCGGCGATCCTGGGGTTAAACAGCTGCGAGAAGCTGGGGTTAATCTCGGTAAACCACGAACTAACAAAAACATCACTGAAAGTCGACAGCAACACCCCACTGGAGAATTGTCCACAAATCATGGACACAAAACATTTGATGGACATGTATCCAGAATGTTTTGATGACACTGTAGGATGCTTCGGGGAGTTCAAGTACCATATAACAACAGATCCAGAGGTAAAACCCGTCACCCACGCTCCAAGAAAAATACCCATCGAGCTAAAAGAAAAATTATACACCGAACTAAAAGAAATGGAAGAGAAAGAAATAATCGCAAAGGTCACTGAACCCACAGACTGGGTAAACTCGATTGTGGTACGGGAAAAGCTGAACGGGCGGCTCAGAATCTGTCTGGACCCCAAAGACTTAAACCAGGCAATAAAGCGGGACCACTACCCCACACCAACATTAGAAGAAATCACACCAGCACTGGCAGGAGCCAAAGTCTTCTCCAAACTGGATGCCAGAAACGGCTACTGGAACGTAAAACTGGATGAAGAATCAACTAACCTGATGACTTTTAAAACACCATTGGGGCATTATAAATTCCTGCGGCTGCCATTCGGGTTGAAAGTCAGCCAAGACATCTTCCAACAAAAGATCGATGAAACATACAAAGGCTGTGAAGGAGCCATTGGAATCGCTGATGACATCCAAGTTTACGGATCAAATGAAAGAGACCACAACGTGCACTTGCACAAGGCCATGGAGCGCACCAGAACGGCTGGCATCAAGCTGAACGGTGAGAAGTGCATCGTTAAAAGTACGAAATGCAAATTTTTTGGCATGATCTACACAATGGAGGGTGTCAAGCCTAATCCCGAAAAGGTCGAGGCGATAGCAGAGATGAAACCTCCGAACGACAAGAAGGAGCTGAGAAGCTACCTCGGCTTGGTCCAGTATATGAGCACTTTCATCCCGAACATGTCAGACTACACAGCGAACCTAAGAGAATTACTAAAAGAAGACACCGAATACCAATGGTCAGAATCCCATGAGAGGAACTTCAAACACCTAAAGGAATTATTATGTAAAGAAACCAGCCTGTCTTATTATGATAGAAAAAAACCTGTCACCCTACAGGTAGATGCCTCTAGCAGGGGGCTAGGGGCAGCCCTTGTGCAGGAAGGAAAACCAATAGCTTTCGCATTGAAGGCATTGACATCAGCAGAGACAAGATACGCAAACATCGAAAGAGAGCTATTGGCAGTAGTATACGGATGCGAAAAGTTCCACACCTACTTATACGAAAGAAAATTCGAGGTAGAGAGTGACCATCATCCACTCGAACAAATTTACAAGAAAAACCTAAGCAAGGCCCCAGCAAGACTGCAAAAGTTACTGTTAAGACTCCAAAGTTACGACTTCGAATTAAAATACCGGCCAGGGAAAGAAATGGCACTGACAGATGCATTGTCTCGATTGTCACCACACGAAAAACACGAGATGAAGGGCCTGACAGTAAAAATACACCACCTCATAAATGTTACTCCCACAAAGCTTAGCCAAATTCAAGAGGAGACTGGTAAAGAAGAGGAGTTGCTACTACTCATGCAACAGGTAATACAGGGGTGGCCGGAGAAGATCCAGCAGGTCCAAAACCAAATCCGACAGTACTGGACAATCAGAGACGACATCTCGGTAGAGGACGGTGTTCTCCTTGCTAGCTCAAGAATCATAATACCAAAAACGATGCAAACGGAACTTCTCCGCTTAATACACCAAGGCCATATGGGGATGGAGAAATGTAAACTAAGAGCCAGATCAGCGGTGTACTGGATAGGCATGTACAAAAGCACAGAACAAATGGTCTCCACATGCTGCATATGCCAGAAATACCGAAACACACAGCAGAAGGAGGAGATGATTCAAATGGAAGTACCCCTGAGACCATGGCACACGGTCGGAACAGATCTGTTCCTGTGCAACCAGGAGTGGTACATCATAGTAGCAGACTACTACTCAAAATTTCCTTTTGTCAGAAGGATAAACAACATGAGAGCCACAACAATCACAAAAATTGCGAAAAACTTATTCGCAGAATAGGGCATCCCAGAGAAGGTCATCTGCGACAATGGGACACAATTCACCTCCAGCGAATTCAGAGCACTGGCTGGAAAATACGGATTTAAAATAATTACCTCATCCCCACATTACCCAAGGGGACACGGATTTATTGAAAGACAGATTCAAACAGTCAAAAGAGCTCTCATTAAAAGCAAGGAGATGGGAGAAGACCAAGACCTCGCCCTTTTGGCAATCAGATCGACACCTTTGAGAGCAGACTCGAAATCACCAGCAGAACTACTAAACGGTAGAAAATACAAAACAACTCTACCAGCAAAGGTATATCCTCTCCAGGACCAAGAGGACGTTCGGCAGAAGCTGATGGAAACACAAGCTACGGGGAGCACACACTATAACAAGCATGCAAAACCACTACCGGAGCTGCTAAATGGGCAATCAGTGCATATACAAGATCCGTTGTTGAGAACATGGAGTCCAGCCAAAGTTATTAGAAAAGCTGATACTCCAAGATCTTACTTGGTAGAGACAGAACCTGGAAACCAATATAGGCGAAACAGGATCCATATCAGACCCTCACCTGAAGCTGTCAAACAGCGGACAACATTAACAGCAGTTAGGGTACCAGACACGGAAAACAATATAACGCCAGAAACAAACACCTCAAATACAGCAACTGCAAACATGCACTCTCCAGAGCCAAACACAACAGCACCGGCAACAAGAAAAGAACACACCAAAACACCGCAGAAAGGAATAGTTACAGCCAAGTCCACAAGATGGAGGAGTAACATACAACCACCTGAGCGGTATCGCAAATAATTATAAAGACAATTATAATTCGCACAGAACAGTAAAACAACATGGACAAATATCTATATATAAATTGAGCAAAGAAAGCTCACGTTCTGTATTTTGTTAACGGTATTTAACTGGAAACATTGTAAAATAGAAAATTGATGTAATTAGTTTTGTTCGGAAAGAGGGATGTTACATAGTTATGTTGGGACTACATTGTACAAGTGTACTAACACTCAAATCAAGTGTAGCAGCACTACGATGCTGGGAAAGTAGTGCGCAGGCGCCGCACTGGTCTAGAAAATATCACCCCGCACCATGCGGCAGGCAGCCATTACAACACAAATACAACAGTAGTTATAATTACAAACTACTGAGTCCAGAGTCGTCTTTACAAAGCACTACGAGCGCTAGAAGACATAACAAGGTGGTAGAGAGAAAACGGGGAATTACAGACCAGTAAGCCTGACATCGGTAGTGGGGAAAATGCTAGAGTCCATTATAAAAGATGTAATAGCAGAGCACTTGGAAAACAGTGAACGGATCAGAAAAAGTCAACATGGATTTACAAAACATAAATTGTGCTTGACTAATCTACTGGAATTTTTTGAGGATGTAACTGGTCGAATAGATAAGGGAGAACCAGTGGATGTGGTGTATTTGGACTTTCAAAAGGCTTTCGATAAGGTCCCGCATAAGAGATTAGCGTGTAAAGTTAAGGCACATGGGATTGGGGGCAAGCTACTGACTTGGATAAAGAACTGGTTGGCAGACAGAAAGCAAAGAGTTGGAATAAACGGCTCTTTTTCCAAGTGGCAGGCAATGTCTAGTGGGGTACCGCAGAGATTGGTCTTTGGACCCCAGCTATTCACAATATATATTAATGATCTGGACGAGGGAACTAGATGTAATATCTCCAAGTTTGCAGATGACACAAAGCTGGGTGGGCGTGTGTATTGTGAGGATGATGCCGAGAAACTCCAGTATGATTTGGACAGGTTGGGTGATTGGGCAGAAGCATGGCAAATGCAATATAACGTGGATAAATGCGAGGTTATCCACTTTGGTGTCAAAAACAAGGCGGCAGATTATTATCTGAATGGCAATAGATTGGGAGAAGGGGAAGTGCAACGAGACCTGGGCGTCCTTGTGCACCAGTCACTGAAGGTAAGCATGCAGGTGCAGCAGGCGGTTAAGAAGGCAAATGGTATGCTGGCCTTTGTAGTGAGAGGGTTTGAGTACAGGAACAAGGATGTCTTGCTGCAGTTGTGCAGGGCCTTGGTGAGACCACATTTTGAGTATTGTGTGCAGTTTTGGTCGCCTTATCTGAGGAAGGATGTTCTTGCCATGGAAGGAGTGCAGCGAAGATTCACCAGACTGTTACCTGGGATGGCAGGAATGACGTATGGGGAGAGATTGGGTCAATTGGTCTTGTACTCACTGGAGTTTAGAAGAATGAGAGGGGATCTCACTGAAACTTATAAAATTCTGACAGGACTAGATGCAGGAAGGATGTTCCAGATGGTTGGGGAGTCCAGAACCAGGGGTCACAGCCTAAAGATAAGGGGTAAGCCATTTAGGACAGAGATGAGGAGGAATTTCTTCACCCAGAGAGTGGTGAACCTGTGGAATTCTCTACCACAGAAGGCAGTAGAGGCCAGTTCATTAAATATATTCAAGAAGGAGTTGGATATATTTCTTAAGGCTAAAGGGATCAAGGGGTATGGGGAGAAAGCAGGGACAGGGTACTGAATTCGGATGATCGCATTGAATGGCGGAGCAGGCTCGAGGGGCCGAATGGCCTACTCCTATCTTCTATGTTTCTATGCCATCATCTAAGTCGTTAATAAATACTGTGAATAGTTGAGGCCCCAACACAGATCCCTGCGGGACACTGCTAGTCACATCCTGCAAATTAGAGTACCTGCCCATTATCCCTACTCTCTGTCTCCTGCCGCTCAGCCAATTTCCTAACCAGGTCAATAATTTGCCTTCAATTCCATTGGCTTCTACCTTATTTAACAGTCTCTTGGGACGTTATCAAGTGCCTCCTGGAAATCAATATAAATAACATTCATAGACATCCCCCTGTCCACTACTTTAATGATCTCCTCAAAAAAATCAATCAGGGTTGTCAGGCATGACCTACCTTTCACAAATCCATGCGGGCTCTCACTGATCAGCTGAAAATGAGGTGTTCAGTCACCCTATCCTTAATTATAGTGGGCGATTTTCCCATTGGAGACGGGTTGGAGGCGGGTTTTGGTTTGGGCGGGTGCCGAACCCGCCTCCACTGTCAGGTGGGAAAAAGTTGCGAATTTCCCCTAATTGGCCAGTTAATTTCAGACGTGTGGGTTCCCCAGGGCCAATTAGTCTTTTGGGACTGAAACTCGCCTCTGCTGACATCATTTCTCCAGCTTCATTTAAGGGCTGCTTGCTGCCTTGGCTCATTCCACTGGTTTTTGGTTGATGCTGCACCACCTCCAAACTTTCATCACAGAGAAGAATGGCCAGCTCCAAGGCAAGGGCCTCCCCAAAGTTCTCGGATGAGGCGCTGGGTATCCTGGTTGAGGGGGCGAGAGCTAACAGGGAGGTGCTCTTCCCCTCATCTGGGAGGAAGAGGCCTCCCAAAGAAACCAAGGCTGTGTGGGTCCAGCTGGCAAGGGATATCACCTCCAGATCTGTGTGCAGCAGGACATAGCTGCAGTGCCGTAAAAGGTTCAATGACCTTGTAAGATCAGGCAAAGTGAGTATACCATCAGCTTGACCCTTCTTCTGCTCCCCTTCTCTCATCACCAGCACTCTGCATTGTCAACCTCCTCCTACACATCCCACTTTACCCTTACAACCCTTGCACCTTTCACCATCCCTCTCACTCTATGAACCCAATCACTTCACTATTCGACTATGCTGCCCTCACACTCCCTTTCAATGTTAAGCAATGACAACGACTAACAACACACAGGGAGGGCCCTTGGATATGAAACCTCACTCCATCTTTGTCTCCTTCTAAGCATCTATGCTCTGGACTCTCTACACTCGCTCCATCATTCTCACTCCAACTCCACTTGTCTCCCTCACTGCAGGAAAAGGGAGCCCACAATAGAAGGGAAAGGGCAAAAACAGGAGGAGGGCCAGCTTCCCTCGCCCTTCTCACCCAGGTTGAAGAGGTGGCCCTGAACATCGCCGGCATGGAGGTGGAAGTGGGGGACGAACAGAGGGGCGACACAGACCAAGCTGGTGACAGAATAGTTTAGATTTCCAGCATCCGCAGTATTTTGCTATTGCACTGGTGGCAGAATAGTTTTGCATCTCTCTGTTACACTGCTTGAGTGGCTGAAATGGCTGCTGGTATACATTAATAGAAAGCCACTTGATCATCTGCACTATTGCAAGTGCATGCCACACTTCCGTGAAATGTCTAACCTATGCCTTTACACCCCCACAGGAGTCCCCCTCCCCAACTGTCGATGAGGAAGAGGCTGAGCCGGAAGACTCCTCAGAGGAACCTGCAACCTCTGAGGATGCAGCGTCAGCAGATGTAAGCGCACCCAGTACCAGCGTAGATACGTACACCTCAGTGGGACCCTCGCGACATAGAATAATTTTGTCACCATGTGTATCGCAGCTCACAGGTGAGCATCAGCAGGTGGTGGAGACAGGGACAGCAGTAGAGAATCCTTGTTGGAGGTCGCAGGACTCTCCTAGCTCTGCTCTGCTGCATGTGGACCCTGTGCCTCCAGGTCCATCCAGGAGAGTGGTGCTGGAACTCCAGGTGCAGGTGTCGCTGGCAGGGACACTGCGAGTGTGGAGAGGATGAAGGAGTCCAATTCAAACATGAGCAGTGCCTTTGTGGAGGCAATGGCACATGAACGCACCACCATGGAAAGGATGGCAACCTCAGTGAAAAGGATGGCTACCTCTGTAGTAACGATGGTTACCTCTCTGGAAAGGGTGTCTATGGTAGAGGAGAGGATGGCTACGGCCATGGAGGACCTAAGTCGCCAGAGTCTGGAAAACATGGTAAATGTTCAGAATAGACTGACATCTCTGGAGGAGCGATGGGCAGCTATTGAGCAGACAAACTAGAGCTTCATGGAAGTCCTTTTGAGTAGGACTGCCAGTGCAGATACAGGTCCCCATGGCTCCCCTGATGTGCAGCAAGGTGCTCTCAAGCCACTTGCAAGCGCTGAGGTGGACCTGACCCATGAGAGGGAAGTTGGTGGCAGAGAACAAGGATGTGAGGGCTCCTCTACAAGCACTCACACTTCCCTGCCATTGCGTAGCCCTCGGTCAGAGCCCCACCAGAGTCCGCACTCAACTGAGATGGGCGTCTCAGCCCCTGCACTGCCGCAGGATGAGCAGATGTTTAATGAGCCCTCACAGGCTCGGAAACCCAGAGGATGCCCGCCAAAGGCGTCGAAGCAGAAGCAGCATGAAAGTGAGCAATGGGCCTTCACTTCTGCTGAAGCCACAGGGGGAGCACTATGTAGAATCACGCGTAAGAGAAAAATAAATCACATGCAAAATCTCCTTCTTGTGGTTACACACCAGCTGTACGTTGAGGGAGTGGAAGCCCTTGCGGTTGACAAAGATAGCTGGGTTGTGATGGGGTGCCCTAAGGGCCACACAGGGTCCTGAATCTAAATAAAGGAAACTACAATGGTATGAGGCGCGAGTTGGCTAGGATGGATTGGGGAATGTTACTTAAAGTGTTGACGGTGGATAGACAATGGCAAACATTTAAAGATCGCATGGATGAACTACAGAATTTGTTCATCCCTGTCTGGCATAAAAATAAAATTAAAAAGGTGGCTCAACTGTGGCTAACAAGGGAAATTAGGGATAGCGTAAGATCCAAGGAGAGGACATATAAATTGGCCAGAAAAAGCAGCCAACCTGAGGATTGGGAGCAGTTTAGGATTCAGCAAAGGAGGACAAAGGGATTAATAAAGTGGGGGAAAATAGAGTATGAGAGTAAGCTTTCAGGGAACATAAAAACTGACTGTAAAAGCTTCTATAGATATGTGAAGAGAAAAAAGATTGTTGAAGTCAAGCGTAGGTCCCTTGCAGTCAATCAGGGGAATTTATAATGGGGAACAAGGAAATGGCAGACCAATTAAATACATACTTTGGTTCTGTCTTCACAAAGGAGGACACAAATAACCTCCCAGAGATGTCGGGAAACACAGGGTCTAATGAGAGGGAGGAACGGAATGAAATCAGTATTTGTAGGGAAATGGTGTTAGGGAAATTGATGAGATTGAAGGCCGATAAATCCCCAGGGCCTGATAATCTACATCCTAAGGTACTTAAGGAAGTAGCTCTAGAAATAGTAGATGCATTGCTGGTCATCTTCCAAAATTCTGCAGACTCTGGAACAGTTCCCATGGATTGTAGCTAATGTAACCCCACTATTTAAAAAAGGTGGTAGAGAAAAAATGGGGAATTATAGACCAGTAAGCCTGAGATCAGTAGTGGGGAAAATGCTAGAGTCCATTATAAAAGATGTAATAGCAGAGCACTTGGAAAATGGTGACAGGATCAGACAAAGTCAACATGGATTTACAAAAGGTAAATCATGCTTGACGCATCTACTGGAATTTTTTGAGGGTGTAACTGGTAGAACAGATAAGGGAGAACCAGTGGATGTGGTGTATTTGGACTTTCAGAAGGCTTTCGATAAGGTCCCGCATAAGAGATTAGCGTGTAAAGTTAAAGCACATGGGATTGGGGGTAAGGTACTGACTTGAATAGAGAACTGGTTGGCAGACAGGAACAAAAGAGTTGGAATAAACGGGTCTTTTTCTGAATGACAGGCAGTGACTAGTGGGGTACCGCATGGATTGGTGCTCGGATCCCAGCTATTCACAATATATATTAATGATCTGGACGAGGGAACTAGATATAATATCTCCCAGTTTGCAGACGACACAAACCTGGGTGGGCGTGTGTGCTGTGAGGAGGATGCAGAGAAACTCCAGTATGATTTGGACAGGTTGGGTGATTGGGCAGATGCATGTCAGATACAGTATAACATGGATAAATGTGAGGTTATCCACTTTGGTGGCAAAAACAGGAATGCAGATTATTATCTGAAAGGCAATAGATTGGGAAAAGGGGAAGTGCAACGAGACCTGGGTGTCCTTGTGCACCAGTCGCTGAAGGTAAGCATGCAGGTGCAGCAGGCGGTTAAGAAGGCAAATGGTATGTTGGCCATCATAGCGAGAGGATTCGAGTACAGGAGCAAGGATGTCTTGCTGCAGTTGTACAGGGCCTTGGTGAGACCACACCTTGAGTATTGTGTGCAGTTTTGGTCACCTTATCTGAGGAAGGATGTTCTTGCCATGGAGGGAGTGCAGCGAAGATTCACCAGACTGATACCTGGGATGGTAGGAATGACTTATGAAGAGTGATTGGGTCGATTAGGCTTATATTCGCTAGAGTTTAGAAGAATGAAAGGGAATCTCATTGAAACATATAAAATTCTAACAGGACTAGACAGACTAGATGCTGGAAGGATGTTCCCAATGGCGGGGGAGTCCAGAACCAGGGGTCACATCTAAGGATAAGTGGTAAGCCATTTAGGACTGAGATGAGGAGGAATTTCTTCACCCAGAGAGTGGTGAACCTGTGGAATTATTTACCACAGACGGCAGTTGAGGCCAATTCATTAAATATATTCAAGAAGGAGTTGGATATATTTCTTAAGGCTAAAGGGATCAAGGGATATGGGGAGAAAGCAGGGGCAGGGTATTGAATTTGGATGATCAGCCATGATCTCATTGAATGGCAGCGCAGGCTCGAGGGGCCGAATGGCCTACTCCTGCTCCTATCTTCCATGTTTCTATGTTTCTATGTGTGCCGTCTATGACGCCCTGAACCATTGGCAAGCCTGCCATATTTGCAAAGCCAACCAAATGCTCGGTTACACTTGCTTGATCACAGAATCACAGAAACCCCACAGTGCAGATAGAGGCCACCTCGGCCCATCGAGCCTGCACCGACACATATCCTACCCGATCCCTGTAACCCCTACACCAACACATATCCCACCCTATCCCCCTAACGGTCAATTTATCATAGCCAATCAACCTAACCCGCACATCTTTGGACTGTGGGAGGAAACCGGAGCACCCGGAGTAAAACCCACGCAAACACGGGGAGAATGTGCAAACTCCACACAGACAGTCACCCGAGGCCGGATTCTAACCCGGGTCCCTGGCTCTGTGAGGCAACAGTGCTAACCACTATGCCACCGTGCTGCCCTTGAGAAGCGGATGTAATTGTGCGCCTTTGCGAAAAGGGCATCGGTAGCCTGCGTGATGCAACTGGGAGATGCCGCTGATGATCCCTGGAAGGAGCCCGAGGCTAAAAAAGTTGAGTGCGGTGGTGACTTTGACAGCCACTGGTAAGGGGTGTCCACCCACTCCTCTGGGATCCAGGTTTGTGCAGCAGTGCGCAGATGTCTCTGACAACCTCTCGTGAAACTCTCAGCCTCCTTTGGCGCAGCTGTTCAGTTATGTTGAGGTAGCTCATCCTCTGTCTGTAAACTCAGAGGGGGGTTTCTCCTGCGGCAACGTGCTTCTATGCGCTGACGCCTTCTGGCCTATGCACCATCAGGTGGGTGAGTAGGAGGTTGGCGCTCCTGCTGCTGAGCTGCTGAGCTGCCTGGTTCTGCTGCTGCCGTGGCTGCTCCTCATCCAAATCTGAGGTCCATGATGAAAGGAAATAAATGGTTCCCATGCTGCTGGCAGATACCTTCATTGGGGAAGTGCTCAGTTAAAGCAGGGAGAGGGTCTTCCAAGGTGGTCCCACAGTTGAGAGATAGAAGCTGCAGCACCTCTGACTTCGGTAGGCCTGCTAAAAGTGCTGAAAGACCTGTGCAACAAAAGTTCTGCCACCTGCAACTGATCCCTGTTGAAATCTTCATTTTATGGTGGAGCTACAGCTGTGAGGAGGCCACCCACTTGTCAACCTGCCAGGATTAGCTGGCATGGTTTAGGAGGGCCGTGCAACATGCTGAAATTGTGGTAAAATAACAAAGTCCTGGCAAAATAGGATTACAGAGGCCCTTAACCACTTGTTAAGGGTCTTAACTACCTCTCCCGACTGATGGAGATGGGACCGAATCGTACCCATGATACCCGCCTCCGGCAAAATTGCAGAGGCGGGTTCCGAAACCGCCCTCACTATTTGCGATTTTCCCAACTGTCCCGCCTCCAAACCCGCCTCCTTGGGGCTGGAAAATCGCCCCCATAGACGCTAACAATTTCCTGACAACAGATGTTAGGCTAACTGGTCTATCATTCCCTGGTTTCCTCCTCACCATTCTAAAATAGCAGAGTGACTTGCACAATTTTCCAATCTAAAGGAACGGTTCCTGAAATCGAGAGAACTTCAGAAGAATATAGTTAAGGCATCTGCAATGTGTTCACCTACTTCCTTTAAAAGCCTGGGATAGAAGCCAGCTGGTCCTGGGGATTTGTCACTCTTTAGTGCTATTATTTTCTTCGTTACGGTTATTTTACTTACATTAATTTTATTGCGTCCCTGTCCCTGATTCAATATTAGTTTCCTTGGGATTTCTGGCATGCTATCCTCTTCCTCTACTGTAAATTGGCATTGTTAAAGTTGGGTCTGACTACAATTCACAGCACATCATTTTAGTATATGGAATATGCAGTTTGATTTCAGTAAATTTTATATGACTTCCAATATTTTGGCTCATTTGGGTTTATCCGCCCATCAGTGCAACACATTTATTATCATGTTAAATCTACATCAAAATTTGTGAATTGTCTGCTATCACTCAGAGCAGCCTTAACACCTGTACTGCCACTTTCTGCATCATGTGGGTGCAGAAATTAAGAGTGTGGACATGGGTCCTGTTAGGTCCGTGTAATAATAAGAAAAGGACTGCAGAGAACGGTACAACAGGTGTTTACTTAACGTGGTTCAAACTGCAACTGAAACAACAGATTACTACTCAGCGTTATATACAGGTGTGGTCACTGCCGGTACTATAGTATACATGAGCTGTAAAAAGTAGTTCTCCCCTTAAAAGGTACATACATTACAATTCCTCCCCTTTTAGATTAACAGTACCATGACACTCATTTAACAATTAAATATCAAACTAATTACAATTAACACTTTTAACATGCAACATTAGCTGAAAATAGTCTATTTATATATTCAGTCTTTGGGGAGGCCTCCTGATCCTTTCTGGATAGCGCCTTTCCCGAGTGTCTTGCTCTTGGTGCGGAGGCGATTCTGGCCCCCTGTCGTCAGTTGGTTCATCAGCTTCCAATTCTACTGTTTCTGGGGTAGATGCTACCTGTACATCGGGTTCATCACCAGGTACGTATGGGCGAAGCATGGGGGTTGACTCGTTCCTGTGACTCTAGGATCTGGTCAGCATGGCGCCTCACGATGCTCTCCCCAACATCCACTGTGTACATTAGTGGCCCCTGCCGTGTGCATATCGTTCCTGGTTGCCATTTCTCTGTTCGGTAGTCGCGGGCCAAGACTGGTTGCCCTACATTGAAGCTCCTTGTCGGCTTCTCATGGATGTGCTGGAATTGCTTATTCTCAACATCTCTTCGTACATTTGGTCTGAGCAAATCCAGACGATATCTCAACCTTCGGTTAAAGAACATCATGGCTGGGGCCTGGTTGGTGACTGCATGTGTCGCATTTCTGTAGGCTAACAGGAAATTGTCCACCTTATGCTGCAGTGGAATGTCATCATCACACATGGCCTTTACTGCTTTTTTAAAGGTTTGTACGAACCTCTCAGCCAATCCATTTGTGGCTGGATGATACGGGGCTGATGTGTAATGCCTTACCCCATTCCTTTTCATAAATCTTTGAAACACTTCGGACACAAACTGTGGTCCGTTATCAGAGCAAATCTGCTCTGGCAAGCCGTTCCTGGCAAAAATGGTCCGTAGGACTGCAATAGTTTTCTCCGTGGTGGTGGAGGACATTTTGATCACCTCAGGCCATTTCGAGTGCACATCCACGGCTATTAAAAACATTGAGTCCATGAATGGACCAGCAAAATCAATATGCACCCTTTGCCATGGAGATGAGGGCCATTCCCATGGGTGTAGAGGGGCATGTGGTGGTGCATTTTGGACCTTCTGGCATCCTGAGCAGCTTTTTGTCAGGTCCTCGATTTGCTGATCGCTCCCCGGCCACCACAAATAAGCCCTAGCAAGGCTTTTCATTTTCACCCCTCCCAGATGACCTTCGTGAAACTCATTGAGCACTCTCTCCCTTAACTTGGGTGGAATTACCACTCGGGATCCACACATCAAGGTCCCCTGGCATACTGACAGCTGTTCTCTTCTGGATGAGAATGCTGGCAACAGTGAGTCGCCATGTGCTGGCCATCCCTTCACCGTCAAATCATATACCCGAGACAGTGTCGGGTCATTTCGGGTCTCCTCTATACCAGCGTTAGTTACTGGCAAGCATTCAATTATAGTCGAATGAAATATTTCGACAGGATCCACTGCTGGTGCTT
This sequence comes from Somniosus microcephalus, assembly GCF_052327205.1. Lineage (NCBI taxonomy): Eukaryota > Metazoa > Chordata > Chondrichthyes > Squaliformes > Somniosidae > Somniosus > Somniosus microcephalus. Next base: position 74,103,591 of record NC_140993.1, read on the forward strand.
CCTCCGCAGTAGGCAGTGGCAGGCGTGATAGCCCATCAGCGTTTCCATGCTGTTTCATGCCCTTATACTCGACTTCATATTGGTGCGCCCCTAGAAAAAGGGACCATCTTTGTAGCCGTTGCGCAGTCATCACCGGAACGCCCTTCTTTGGCTTAAAGATGGAGACAAGTGGTTGGCGGTCAGTCAGCAAGGTGAACTTCTGCCCGTGCAGATAGTGATTGAACTTTTTCACTCCCCACACTAGGCTGAGGGCCTCCCTGTCAATCTGGGTGTAGTTACACTCGGCTGAGGTTAGTGACCGAGACGCAAAGGCTACTGGCCTCTCCGAGCCGTCCGGGAATTTGTGCGACAGCACCGCTCCAATGCCATAGGGTGATGCATCACACGCCAACCGAATTGGTAGTGCTGGGTTGAAATGAGCCAACACCTCTTTTGATGTGATCAATGCGTTGCTCTTCTGGAAAGCTCGTTTACATTCGTCACTCCACTTCCATGGCACCCCCGTTTGCAGTAGAGTGTTCAGTGGGTGTAGTACGGTAGACAAATTCGGCAAGAACTTATGGTAGTAGTTCACCAGCCCGAGGAACGACCTCAGTTGTGACACATTTTCTGGTGCTGGAGCCTTGACTACTGCCTCAATCTTTTCAGGGGACTTATGTAACCCCTCTTTATCAATAACATGGCCACAATACGAGATCTGCTTCTGGAAAAACTCGCATTTGTGGCGATTAGCTCGGAGCCCTTATTCCTTCAATCTAGTGAGCACCTGCTCCAGGTTGGTAAGGTGATCATTGTCATTTTCGCCCGTGACCAGGATGTCGTCCAAATAACACTGGGTCCCTGGAATCCCTTGCAGGACCTGTTCCATTGCCCTTTGCCAAATAGCCGGAGCTGATGCTACCCGAACACCAGCCGGTTGTATTGGTAGAGACCTTTATGAGTGTTGATCGTAAGGTACTGTTTCGAGGCTTCTTCTACCTCCATTTGCAGGTACACCTGGGCCAGATCAATCTTAGTGAAGCGTTTCCCTCCAGATAGTGAGGCGAAAATATCTTCAATCCGCGGAAGCGGATGTTGTACAGTGTGAAGGACTGGGTTCACTGTCACCTTAAAGTCCCCACAGATGCGAACCTTCTTTGGTTCCCCAGGCGTATTACTCAACGACCTCTTCATTACAGGAACGATGGGTGTAGCCCACCGCTCCAGTCCACTTTGGACAGTACTCCTGAACGTTCCAAACCTTCCAGCTCTGCTTCGACGGCTGGGCGGATCACATAAGGTACTGGTCTGACCTTAAAAAACTTTGGGCTTGCATTTTCCTCTATTTTAATCATCGCTGTTATGCCTTTTAGTGTTCCGAGTCCCTGCTGGAACACTTCTTGTGCGTCAGTTAGCATTTTTGACAGTCGTCCAGGTGTGATGTCATCATCCTTTTTGGCATCTACAGTCAGTGCTTGTGTGGAATGCCAATCTAGCTGTATCTTCCGGATCCATTCACGTCCTAGTAGTGGTGGTCCTCCATCTGGCAATACATATAGGTCCATTTTTGGTGTTTCCTTGCCGTTATATATAATGTTCACCCTTATTTTTCCTTTGGGGTAGACTTTTTGCCCCGTGTACGTCTTCAAGACAATCTTTGTATCTCTCAAGGGTATATGTGAGAATAGCCGCTTGTAGTCCCTTCGGTTTATGACTGTTAGGGCTGATCCGGTGTCCAATTCCATTTTCACTTGGACTCCTGCTATCTTGAGCATGACCCAGATAGTTTGGTGATCCTCCGTTTTGATCGCATTATGTAGTTTCAGACAACCCAGCTCCTTGCTTCCGGAGTCTGTATCACTCTTCTGTTCATCTGAACTACTCTCCGTCACCTTATGTACCTTCTTGTACTTCTCCTGTGGAGATTTCTTGCTGCTGGTTTTCTTTCCCGACCTGCAGACTCTTGCTATGTGTCCTACTTTTCCACACTGTCTGCACACTTTGTCCTTGAACCAGCAATCATTATGGTCGTGTGTTGTTCTTCCGCAGCGATAGCACTTCACTGTTCCGTATGACATTTCATTTGTGCCATATTCTTGCGGTCTCTGTTGTGTCTGTGCAGCACCCCATGCTGCTGCTTCGTGTGATACTGCAATGCTGAAAGCCTTGTCCAGCGTAAGATCCTTTTCTGATAGAAGCCGTTTCTGGGTTCCTTCACTTTGAAGCCCACACACAAACTTATCCCTTAAAGTATCTGATAGTCCCGTTCCAAACTGGCAGTGTTTCAATAGCTTGTGCAGTTCCGTTAAATACTCAGCATTACTTTCATCTTTATGCTGGTTCCTTTTGTGAAACTTAAATCTTTCTGCTATCAGCAGCAGTGTGGGGTTTAAGTGGTCCTGTAGGATTGACACTATGTTTTCAAAATCCTTTTCTACTGGCTTCTCTGGGGTTACTAGGTTTCGTAGTAAGCCATACATTTTTTGCACCCATTGAATTCAACAATACCAGCGCTTTCTTGTCATCTGGCACTTCATTCGCCTTGCAGTATACTTCTATGCGTTCGACATATGTCGTCCAATCTTCGACTTCATTGTCGAACGCTGTGATACTGCCACTCTTCGGCATTTTTGGGTGTGGTTAGACTGGCTTAAAATGGCATCTCCCGCGCTTTCCTTTCTTCCCCGCTGCGGCTTAAAATGGCGTCTCCTGCACTGCTGCCAACGCCGCTCTGGGCGGTCCTCGTGGCAAATGGCGACGCCCTGTGGGTTTCACGCACTGCTCCTGCGCTGCTGCCAATGCCGCTCTCTGCGGTCCTCGTGGCAATGGCAGTGCCTCACGTTTTCCTGCGCGCCTCTCTCCCCCGTTGACGCTGCTCGGCCCTTGACCACCGGCTGCGCTCTGCTCTCTCTTGCCTTTCTCCCCCGTTGACGCCGCCCGGTCCTGAACACCGGCTGTGCCCTGTGCACTCTGCCCTCTCTCTCTCCCCCGTCGACGCTGCTCGGCCTTTTTCTGTGCCGCTCGGTCGGGCTCTAGCCCGTCGCTGTCCGGGAAGTGTCTGCGCAGTACCTGTTGACAGCCCGTTTCGCTGGACCACCGTGACTGGAAAGCCAAGCCTGGCTCTCGACAGCCTCCCCTGCGATGCTCAAATCTCCGCTGGATGACTGGGTGGTTGCCCGTGGTCGACGCCCGTGCTTCTGGACTCGACCTTTTTCCACTGTTCTCCAGGAGCGAATCCCTGGGAGATGATGCAGAGTTGCAGGTAGGTTCGAACTTGCTCGTCGCCACTGTTACGTCCGTGTAATAAGAAGAAAAGGACTGCAGAGAACGGTACAACAGGTGTTTACTCAACGTGGTTCAAACTGCAACTGAAACAACAGATTACTGCTCAGCGTTATATACAGGTGTGGTCACTGCCGGTACTACAGTATACATGAGCTGTAGAAAGTAGTTCCCCCCTTAAAAGGTACATACATTACAGGTCCTTATATGTTTTAGTCCTCATTTCCCTGAATCAATCTCTTGGTCCTTTTTTGCTGAACTCTAAACTGCTCCCAATCCTCAGGCTTGCTACTTTTTCTGGCAACTTTATATGACTCCTCTTTGGATCTAATACGATCCTTAATTTCTTTTGTTAGCCATGTTTGGGCCGCTTTTCCTTTTGTGTTTTTGCACCAGAAAGGAATGTATAACTGTTGCAATTCATGCATTCGTTCCTTAAATGTTAGCCATTGCCTATCCACCATCATGCCTTTTAATAAAGCTCCCCAATCTATCATAGCCAACTCACTCCTCATACCTTCGTAGTTTCCTTTGTTTAGATTTAGGACCCTAATTTCAGATTGGACTTCTTCACTTTCCATCTTAATGAAGAATTCTATCATGTTATGGTCACTCTTCCCTAAAGGACCCTGCACAACAAGATTATTAATTAACCCCTTCTCATTACACAATACCCAATCTAGGACAACCTGTTCCCTAGTTGGCTCCTCAACGTACTGGTCTAAAAAAACATCTCGTACACACTTCTGGAATTCATCCTCCACAGTATTATTGCTAATTTGGTTTGGCCAGTCTATATGTAGATTCAAGTCACCCATGATTACTGTAGTACCCTTGTTACATGCATCTCTAATTTCCGGTTTGATGCCATCCCCTGCATTATCACTACTGTTTGGAGGCCTATAGACAACTCCCACCAATGTTTTCTGCCCTTTGATGCTTCTTAGCTCCACCCAGACTGATTCTACATCTTGATTTTCTGAGCTAATATCCTTTCTCACTATTGCTCTGATTTCATCCTTTACTGACAATGCCACCCCACCTCCTTTTTGCTTTTTGCCTGTCCATCCTAAATATCGAATATCCTTGGATATTCAGCTCCCATCCTTGGTCACCCTGCAGCCATGTCTCTGTAATCACAATTATATTGTATCCATTTACATCTAATTGCGCTGTTAATTCATCCACCTTATTACGAATGCTTCATGCATTCAGATACAGTGCCTTTAGATTTGTCTTAACATTTTTTCTACTATGGCCCGATTTTTGTCACCAGACCTGCTTCCTCTAATTGGCTGGGAAACTCGCTGGGCGGGCTTAAGAAGCCCAAGCAGGGGAAATTCATTTCGGAGGCTGGGATGGAGACAGCACTGGGGTCGGGACCTGCCACCAACTTGCCGAGGTTCGTAAAATCTAGCCCATAATGAGCATGCGCTTCCTGCCCACCAAATTGAAGGCTGATTAGTGCCCAAAAAAATGGGCACGGCCCGAATGGATTTCTAGGCCACGAGTCCTTTGTTGCACCTTTTCCAGTGCCATGATGTACTTCTTGTAATGTGGTTAGCAGAACAGCACCCGATGCTGCAGACAGAGATGAACCAATGCCCTACATAGGCCCACTGGTGCATCCTGTTATTTGCTCTATTCTATGCACTACACAACTCAAGGTCCTATTTTGCTTTATTTGCTGCTGCCACACATCATGCAGATGGTCTCAATGATCTGTGAACTGATATCCTCAAAACCTTTCTTGTGTTGTAACCTACACACTAACACCATTTAGTTTATAGTTCCAATGTTTAGCCTGCATCACTAGCCTGATTATTTTTTCCTTGCTGACATTACATTTCTCAGCTCAATTCCCTATTCTACCTCGTTCCCATTATACCTGATCAGCCTGCTGTTGATTGTTTGAAACTTCTCTCCATCTTGCTGTCATCAGCAAATTTTGATCAAGTCATATTGTGTTCAAGTGCTGTGTTCTTGTTTTGGGTTTGTTTTTCCCCAAATCATTAATCTACAAAATGATGAGCAAAGATCCGAGCACCGATCCCGGGGTAACACAATTAATCATTTTCCACCAATCTGACACAGCTCCACGCACCACCACCCTGTCTCCTTTGATACAGACAATTGCTTTTGTATCAGAATGAATATCAGATTTCATACTTTTTACATTTGGTTAAGATATTTCAAAATCATGTAGTAATGTCGGACTGAGCGCATAAATAGCACAATGTCCGTAGTACTCAATAGATGGGGATAGGTACATTATTTGTTTGATTTGACCTATTTGTTTAGTAGTGATTGCCTGGAGTTAAACAAAGAAAACAAATTCCTTTTCAAGTTCTTTCTCAACATTTGCCTAGGCTTGGGTAATAACCAAACTGACTGGTGTTCAAATCTAGTAAATATTTCAAATCCTAGAAGTCTGTTGTATGACAACCTGATTATTTCTCAACAAACAACTACCATTTACTGTGTATTCCCTTGCCTTCCTAGCTCTCACCAAATGCATTACCTCACACTTCTCCAGATTGAATTTCATTTGCCACTTTAGCTATGAGGAAAGATTAGATAGGCTAGGGTTGTTTTCTTTGGAGCAGAGGGCTGAGGGGAGACTTAATTGAGGTGTATAAAATTATGAGCGGCCGAGATAGAGGATAGGAAGGACCTATTTCCCTTTATAGGTCAATAACCAGAGGGCACAGATTTAAAGTAATTGGTAGAAGGATTAGAGGGAAGTTGAGAGCAGAACTTTCACCTAGAGGGTGGTAGGGGTCTGGAACTCACTGCCTGAAAGGGTAGTAGAGGCAAAAACCCTCATTGCATTTAAAAAGTACTTGGATATGCATTTGAAGTGCTGTAGCCTACCAGGCTGCAGCCCAAGAGCTGGAAAGTGGTATTAGGCAGGATAGCTCTTTGTCGGCCGGCATAGACATGATGGGCTGAATGGCCTCTTCCTGTGCCGTAAATTGCTATGATACTATAATTTTTATGCTCAATCTGGAAAGCAGTGACAGGATCGGACAAAGTCAACATGGATTTACAAAAGGTAAATCATGCTTGACTAATCAACTGGAATTTTTTGAGGATGTAACTGGTAAAATAGATAAGGGAGAACCAGTGGATGTGGTGTATTTAGACTTTCAGAAGGCTTTCGATAAGGTCCCACATAAGAGATTAGCGTGCAAAATTAAGGCACATGGGATTGGGGGCAAGGTATTGACTTGGATAGAGAACTGGTTGGCGGACAGAAAGCAAAGAGTTGGAATAAACGGGTCGTTTTCCGAGTGGCAGGCAGTGACTAGTAGGGTACCGCAAGGATCGGTCTTAGGACCCCAGCTGTTCACAATATATATTAATGATCTGGACGAGGGAATTGGATGTAATATCTCCAAATTTGCAGACGAAACAAAGCTGGGTGGGAGGGTATGCTGTGAGGAGGATGTCGTGAAACTCCAGTACGATTTGGACAGGTTGGGTGATTGGACAGAAACATGGCAAATGCACTCTAATGTGGATAAATGTGAGGTTATCCACTTTGGTGGCAAAAACAGGAAGGCAGATTATTATTTGAATGGCAATAGATTGGGAGAAGGGGAAGTGCAAAGAGACCTGGGTGTTCTTGTGCACCAGTCGTTGAAGGTGAGCATGCAGGTGCAGCAGGCGGTCAAGAAGGCAAATGGTATGTTGGCCTTCGTACCAAGAGGGTTCGAGTACAGGAACAAGGATGTCTTGCTACAGTTGTATAGGGCCTTGGTGAGACCGCACCTTGAATATTGTGTGCAGTTTTGGTCGCCTTACCTGAGAAAGGATGTTCTTGCCATGGAAGGAGTGCAGCGAAAATTCACCAGGCTGATACTTGGGATGGCAGGAATGACGTATGAGGAGAGATTGTGTCGATTGGGCTTATACTCACTGGAGTTTAGAAGATGGAGAGGGGATCTCATCGAAACCTATAAAATTCTGTCAGGCCTGGACAGACTAGATGCAGGGAGGATGTTTCTGATGGCCGGGGAGTCCAGAACCAGGGGTCATAGTCTAAGGATAAGGGGTAAGCCATTTAGGACTGAAATGAGGAGGAATTTCTTCACCCAGAGAGTGGTGAACCTGTGGCATTCTCTGCCACAGAGGGCGGTGGAGGCCAGTTCATTAAATATATTCAAGAAAGAGTTGGATATATTTCTTAAGGCTAAAGGGATCAAGGGATATGGGGAGAAGGCAGGGACAGGGTACTGAATTTGGATGATCAGCCATGATCTCATTGAATGGCGGAGCAGGCTCAAAGGGCCAAATGGCCTACTCCTGCTCCTATCTTCTATGTTTCTATGTTTACTGATTGGAAATGCCAGCAATGGGGTACCATCACATCTTCACATATGTCAGCCTATTGATCATAGTCAATATTTTCATTTATGTTGGAATAATAAACCAGAATACATTGAGAACTCTTTAAAAACGTGTATGTTCACTCCCTTCAAGTAAACTGCAAGTCACCAACTCAGGATTTTTAAGTACCCTTTTGTCCCAAGGCACCAAGTTACAACATACATTGGATTGAGAGAAGTCACACAAACAAGAGCCGTGATGGGTTTACATCTTTTAATTCAGGTTTGTATATCAAACCTCACTACATAAAGATGTTATTTGAGGATAGCCAGTTCCTTTATCTGTTCTAATTGTTTTCTTCAGAGTGTATCATTTTTCGGTACAATCCTTAATATTTCTGTACAAAGAACCTTGGGCCTAGAAATTCAGTGGTTTGGGTGAAAAAATGGCGGCTGCCATTTTCGGATAGCTGGCACCACTGCCGATGTCAGCGGTCGCAAGGGATGTGTAGATGATGCAGATGCGAGTGTGCACTGCTCACCTGATGCCCGATCTGCAAGCTTGGCATTTGCTGCTCAACTTACCAGTGTGCCTTAAGTGCGACGATTTGAGCAAGCATTGAGAAGCAAGAAGGAGGCTCCAGCAGCGATATTTAAAGGGATCATCAGCCACTACTTGCACCTGACATGTTTGTTCAGTTTGACTGGCTCTGCGCTACTTTCTGCAACTCCAGCAGCTTTATTAACTTCTTTCAAGATTCCAAGGTGACAGGGAGTGTTGTTGCAAGTGGAGAACGCCTTCATTATTATTTAAAGGCTTCTGTTCACAACACTTGCTTACAGTCATGGAGGCTCTACTGGCAGTTCCCTTCATGCTCGACTATCTTAGGGAAAGGGAACGGAGGCAGAAAAGAAGATGAGGGAGGAAGAGGAGGGCTCTCAAAAGGAGGCCTTACCCACTTAGTGTCTTCTGAGAACATTTCTCTTATATTCGCTTAAGCAAGGAGTGGTGTATTAGGAGGCTACGCTTCACCAAGGAGGTGATCACAGAACTCTACCACCTCCTGCAACCAGACCTGCGGCCTGAGACCTTGGCGGACACTGTGGCCCTCAATCTCTTCACCAGTGGATCATTCCAGTCTGCACTCGGAGACATAGCTAACATCTCCAAGTTCCCCATCCTTCACTGCATCCAGGAAGTCACTGAGGCTCTCTACACCAGGAGAAGGGAGGGACTATGTTGTTTTATCTCTGAGCAGAGAGAAGCAAGACAAGTGCGCATATGGCTTTGCTAGGATAGAAGGCTTCCCCATGGTGCAGGGAGCCATCAACTGCACACACGTGGCTTTACAGGCACCGTATAACAATCCTGAGATCTCCGTAACCGTAAGACTACCACTCACTTAATGTGCAGTTGGTGTGCGACCACACCCAGCGCTTCCTGATGGTCAATGCCTGCTATCCTGGCAGCAGCAATGATGCCTTCATCCTGCATCAGTCCGGTGTGCCAGCAATCTTCCAGTCACCACATCAAACCCGAGATGGCTGCTCAGAGACAAGGGCTATCTGCTTTACACCTGGCTGATGACTCCCCTCCGCAACCCCATCACTTGTGCCCGGCCCTTATATAATGGAGAGTCATACTTCCACCAGGAACATCTTTGAGCAGACAATCGGGCTACTGAAGCAAAGGTTCATCTACCTTGACCACTCAGGAGGAGCCTGTCAGTACACAGCAGTGTGGGTGTGCCTTGACCGCTCGGGAGGAGCCTGCCAGTACATGGTGGTGTGGGTGTGCTATGACCGCTCGGGAGGAGCCCGCCAGTACACGGCGGTGCGGGTGTCCCATTTTGAGGTGATCTGCTGCATGCTTCACAACTTGGCCATCATGAGAGCGCAGCCATTGCCACCAGGGATTGCGGGACCACATGAGGAGGAGGAGGAGGAGCAAGGAGGCAGGCTACCAATCCGCCTTCCCGACAGGCTGTCCGTGAACTCATCAGACTCCTGATTCCAATGAATGAAACCCCAGATCCCTGTTGCTCACCACATCCCCATCATACCATTCCTCTGTCACGGAATATCACAGCGTCCTCCTGGGCACAAAGCTGAAATGAGAGCCACCAAAAAAGATTCCAAACAAAGTTAATAAGTTTATCAAAAATCAATTGACACATATTTACACTTACGATATCAACTAATCAACTTTGTGCAATCCCTTAGTGCCTGTTGTTCGGGTGCCCTTTCCTGTCCTAGTGCTCCTACGAAGTCACGGAGTGCAGATCGGAACAGAGTGTTAAGCTGCGAGTTTGTGAGTGAGGGAGTTCAGGGAGGTAGGTGTTCCTTTCTTTTTCTATCTTTGTCAGCTTCTAGGAGAGCAGGAACTAAAAAGCTGCACAAGAGGGGACAGAGAACCAGCGGGAGTTCGGCTCTGTGACACCCTCCAACCGCATCTGGGGAAAATAAAAGTGCGGTTTAAACAGAGTGCTGTGAGTTGGGAATTGGTTCTTGCTTTACACCAAGGAAAGAATCTGAGAGCGGGAGCAGTCAAACAACAACAACGGCAAAACCGCTAAAGTGACATCATAACCAGGGAAGGAGCGGATTGGTAAATAGGACCTGGTATTTCTATAGTCCAGTCATTAAAGTAAAAGTAAGGTCTCTAGCTTAGAGTAAGTAGTGTTTAAAGGGAAGTAAGGTACCTAGTGTATTTAATATTCTTTAATTTAAAGGAAGTAAAGGGAGTAAATTAAGGGTAGGACTTGGCATGGAAGCTCAGCAGTGTGGAGTGCTCCTCCTGTGCTATGTGGGAAGTCAGGGCCACTTTTGGTGTCCAGGGCGAACACATGTGCAGGAAGTGTCTCCAGCTGCAGCTACTCGAAATCCATGTTTTGGAGCTGGAGCTGCGGCTGGAGTCACTGTGGAGCATCCGCGAAGCTGAGGTCTTCGTGGATAGCATGTTTAACAAGGTGGTCACACCGCAGGTAAAGAGTGCACAGGCAGACAGGAAATGGGTGACCACCAGACAGAGTAAAAGAACTAGGAAGGTAGTGCAGGAGTCCCCTGGGTCCATCTCCCTCTCCAACAGATTTTCCGTTTTGGATACTGATGGGGGAGATGGTTTCTCAGGGGAATGTAGCAAGAGCCAGGTCCATGGCACTACAAGTGGCTCAGCTGCACAGGAGGGGAGGAAAAAGAGTGGGAGAGCAATAGTGATAGGGGATTCTATCGTAAGAGGAACAGATAGACGTTTCTGTGGCCGCAGATGTGACTCCAGGATGATATGCTGCCTCCCTGGTGCCAGGGTCAAGGATGTCACTGAACGGCTGCAGGGCATTCTGAAGGGGGAGAGCGAACAGTCAGAGGTCGTGGTTCACATTGGTACCAACGACATGGGTAGAAAGAGGGATGAGGTCCTGCAACAAGAATTTAGGGAGCAAGGTAGCAGATTAAAAAGCAGGACCTCAAAGGTTGTAATCTCTGGATTACTTCAGGTGCCACATGCTAGTGAGTATAGGAATAGGAGGATAGAGCAGATGAAAGCGTGGCTAAAGAGTTGGTGCAGGAGGGAGGGCTTTAGTTTCCTGGATCACTGGGTCTGCTTCTGGGGAAGGTGGGACCTGTAGAAGCTGGACGGGTTGCACCTGAACCAAAATGGGACCAACATCCTTGCAGGGAGGTTTGCTAGTACTGTTGAGCGGGGGGGTGGGGGGGGGGGTGGTGGTTTAAACTAACAGTGTAGGATTCGCAACATTGAACTTTATATTATAAAGGGTCAAATGGCAGAAGAGGCCATGATTTTTAAAGGCTGTTTTAAAAGAAGCCCAGAAAAAGGGGCATACAAAATGGCCACCATACCACGTCACCGGCTTATTGGGACATTTTAAAATGGTTCCTGCGAATCCTCAGACAGCTTTGTGGATTCAACCCACAGTAAGTTCTGGAAGCCGTTTCTGAGAGAACGAAACCAGACCCCCACATATACATATGGATTAGATGCAGATCCAGTCAAGATCGCCCTGGAGACAGAGGCCATCTAAATGTTGACCCAGACAAAAGGGGACAATTTCATATTCATGAGAACAGCACCAAGGACTAGATAATGAGATCAGCAGGACATTAAAAACAATGAAGGTCATTCCAGACCAGAGATGGGCCTTTACCGGCCATCTAAAACATTTTAAAATATAATAACTACCCCGCTGTGCTCCCAGCCCGCCAAAAGTTAAACAAAGACTAACCTGATTTTGGGCGGGAAGTGGAGGCTCCGGAAGGAAAAGTATAATTGAAGGAGTTGGAGTTGTACAGTTACAGAGTTGCAGTGGAACAAGAGTTGAGCAGTTGCAGAGACAGTTGGAGTGAAGTCACAGTTGCAGTCGTCGGACAGGCGAGTCGCTGGAGAATAGCTGGGTAAAGAGGAGCTGGTTTGGGAGAAGATCAGCGAACTCCTCTCCAGCATCGGAGGAAGACGAAGAAGACTAAGTCACCATCAAGAAGACCGCTCGAGCCAGCGTCCTGCCCCGGGGTCACACATCGGGAGATCATCGACCAACCCCGGGCTGTTGACGAAGACGAGAGGCCTTCTCCCAACTCGGGAGAAGAGACAAAAACAAGCTGAAGAAACGATGGGAGCAAACCCAAGGCTACTCTGACCAGATCGAGCCGACGATCCCTGACCCCGCCGACAGCCAGAACCAGCCGGTGTCCAGCCGCCCCCGACCCCCACCTCAGGAGAGAGGTGTGGCGCAACTCGCTGGGGCTCCACGATCCACGTGGAGACGGAACGCCTGAAAGGATCAAACGCAGACTGGTTCAAAGCCTTGCACTTCCTAGTTGGATTGGTGAGCATGTTTCTGGCCCTTCACAATCAGATCTAGATAGGTTTAAGGGGGTGGATTTAAGGGTACAATTAACATGAGTTGTTGTCCCTCGATATTCCATGTGTTTCCTTATTTCATGATGATTTTTGTAGAGTATAAGATGCCTGTATTTGCCTTAGTTAGTATTGTGTCGTTATGATTTGTTTGTGTTTTTCCCTCCCATGTACTCTCTTATCTGCTTGCATTTGATTTAATTTTCCATATGCAATAACATTTCATTTTGTTTCATCAAACTTGGTCTACAAGAGTTTTTCTCTATATTGTAGTTCCTGCCCCAAAGTCCAGAGTATAGAATCTAAGGGGCGAGTGGGTCGAACCACTCAAGGTTTTACTGTGCAAGAGAAAGAGGCCTCTAGAGAGAGAAACCTCTGTGATCTAAAACCCCTTACAGAAAATGGCGACTGTGGCAGGACTCTGGCAGCAGGATTGCAATGTAGTAGATCCAAGTTTGAATGGTCGAAATGCAATGGATGAGAGGATAGCAGATTATATCTTTGGCAAGGTAAATCTCACTAAGCAGTGGATTTCCGATCTCTTACTGGATGGGCGTCCGGTGGACGCAGCCATCAGGTGGACAGAGACCAAAGAGCATAAGAAGTCAGTGGAGAAGGCAGTGTGGCTGATGTGTTACAAGAAGCAGGTCCAGATCTTGGACCGGGTCGTTGCAGCACAGACAGCCAAGATCACAACCCAGGCAGCAGAGATAGAGGAAAAGGCCATGGGTGGGGAAAAACTCATCACAGCGCTTCACGCGCTGAATCAGGAATGCCAAGTGGTAGCTAGTCAACATCAGGCTAGGATAGTGTACCTGGAGTGCCAGGTTACAGAGGCAAAGATTAATGAAACGAGGATACGGGAGAAAAACGCCCACCTCGCACAACAGCTAAGAGCGCAGGAGGAGAGAGTAGTGAGGTTAGGGCAGCTTACAAGCTACCCCTCGAGCACGTGTTTGAGAGCACAAACCACGACCCTGCCAAAAGACAATAGAGGACCTAAGAACGGCCCTGGTAAAGGCAAAAGGCATGGTGTGTCTCGTCAGCCCGAAAGCTAGTCACATGGACTTTTTAAAGGAATCAAAACAGCCGATTCCAGCTGAGGTAATTGTGGTACCAGTAACCGAGCCCTCAGCACCACCGAGCTATAGTGAGACTTGGCCGGAAAAGGAGATAGCCAAGTTGGAGTGTGAGGAAGAACCACTGGTAGCAAAGCCGTGACCGGCACCAATGTGTCCCGCTCGGCACCAGAGGTTCGGTCCCAACGCTGCCGATGGCGGTATCGGACCCCACCAGAACCAGCTCGTGGTGCCCTACGCTGGCCCGCAATTAAGGTCCATGGTGAGCCACCTCGCACGACTCACCGTAAAGGGAGATCCCTCGATTTATTTCAGGGAGACAGAGGAAACAGCAGCCAATAATGACTGTGATGAACAGGAACAGGTGAAACTGTTGCTTTTCTCCCTGGATTGCACAATCCTTCAGTGCCTCTCAGATGAGAGTAAGAGGGGATGGAAAGGGTATACGGATCTCAGGGAGGAAGTTTTAGAAGTAATGGGAGTGGACGATGGTAGTCCATTCGACCGTGTGGAAGGGACGGTGCAGCTATCTGGAGAACCCCCACGGGTTTTCGCACAAAGGCTGTGGCCAGTGTATCGACGCAGCTGTCCGGGTATGCCTGAACGGGCTGCAATGAGCGACGAACAGTGGGTTCATTGGCTCCGTTGCTTGGTTACCAACAGCTTGCCAGAGATACGGGCCCTAGCCAGGTCGTGCTTTGATCCCCAAGGTCCCGGTGTCACGGAGGAGACGGTACACAGTCAGCTAAATGTTGCGTACAAGAATTGTAGAGGTCAGGAAACACCTCCCCAGAAGGGAAAGGTGCATGAGGCAAAACCCGCAGCCCCAAGCAAGAAGGAGTGGCGTCAGGAGGGGAATCGCCCTGTCCAAGCCAAGCTCAATTGCTACGGGTGTGGGAAGGATGGACATTGGCGCAAGGACTGTAGAAACCCGTGGAAGGATAATAAAGGGAAATTTCCCGCAGCCCAAGCCCAAGCCCAAGCCCAGACCGCCGCCCCAGCACCAGCCCAAACCCAAGCCGTAGCTCCTGCCCCAGCACAAGGAGCTGGTGCAGTTATGGATCCCGCTGCGATTGAATCAATCATACAGACAATGCGGTCTCTGATGATTTCGCAGGGGAAGATAGCCGTGACCACTGGTCTTGTCGCTCCCGAAACCCCGACCGCTGTGCCCAAATGACTAGAGCCAGCGCAGCCTGTCGACCTGTGTCCCCCAGAAAGACACGCACAGGAAGAGACATCCTGTAAAATGGAGGAATACCTGCGGTGCCAGGTTGGGGAGGCTAAGTTAGTTGAGCAGGCTTTAAGGGAGGAGAACGCTAGGTTAACAGCGAGGGCTGGCAGTTTAGAGGGTCAGCTAAGGGCTTGTAAATGGTTTCACATCAATCAGTGCAAACTGTTTAAGCCGGGTGCAAGAGTACCAGCAACCGAAGCCAGGTCCGAGGGTAAAGATCCTCAGCCTGAGGCGCGCGATGAGTCACAAACCACACAAGCTGGCGTTGTAGCCTGCTTGGAAGGAGAAGCTGTCCCGCCCACCTGGGGGGAGGTTTCCCTGAAGACCTGGGACTCGGACGAGCCCGAACAACAAGGTCCCGCCCTCGACGCGATTCTGGAGGAGGTGGAGTCAGAGGACGGAGGTCCCGCCCTCGACTCGAGCATGGGGGAGGTAGAAATTGGGGGCAGAGATCCTCCACCTGTAGGGACAGGTGAGGAGGAGCCGTCTGCCACAGACCCAAATCCCGAAGGGGCGGAGCCTGAGGGGAGGGAGCCGAAGCCCACAGTCGTGATAGAGCTACGGACTGAGAGAGCTAAAGTCCCACCCGAAGGTCCACTCGCCAAGGGAGCCTGCCCGAATCCCAAAGGGGCGGAGCCTGAGGGAAGGGAGCCGAAGCCCAGTCATGGAAGAGCCACGGACTGTGAGAGCTAAGGTCCCACCTGAAGGTCCACTCGCTAAGGGAGCCACGCCCAAAGTACCTTTTCGCAGGTCGACTCGAATGCCTCAGCCAGTAAAACCTTGGCCCGAGTCCGCCGCTCCCAGTAAACGCCGACTTGAGAAATCCTTGACAAAACGCAGTCCCCGATTAACAGCAAAAGGCTGCGGGGAACCCAAGCCACAGGTCACTGCAGCCCCGCCACAGGGCGCGGCGAGCTGCAGTCCAATCAGGGATTAGGCAAGCCGCCCGGGGACGGGCGGCGCTGTACATAAGTTTAAGTTTAAGGTGTGTAAATATTAAAATGATTAGAGTTTAAGTAGTTTTAAATCTGCCCAGTGTGTGTGTATTTTTGGATCGAGGTCGAAAGACCCGATCATGCCGTCACCTAAGCCAGAATCTCTCGGGAGCCTGGCTATATTGTGTGATTTGTTGCAGGAACCAGGAGAAAGATGAGAGGGATCCTCGTCGCGTTCGTGCTGATCGGATGGAGCTGGGCCTATCGGGGCCGCACTAAGGACTCCACCATTTACGGGTGCTCTGGCAACAGAGGGCCCATCGCGATTGATGGAACCGGCCCACGGGACGCTGAAGAGACTGCCACATACCTCCATGAAGGAAGATGGCCAGGCTGGCTGGGGTCGAACTCTACTGAATACTCCAGCCAGACGGGGTTTGCGTACAGAGAAACGTCTCTGATGTGCCCCAGGGTGCGGATCATTGCACCCAGGATCAGCATCACCGTGGGAAAGAAGATTTGTTTGAACTGACTGGGACATGTACCTTTGGATCGTTGGTGGTGGCTGCGCAAGTTGAGCAGCACCATGAAGAACTGCACTGTGGAGTGGGAGAGACTGGGTAACAACACCCATTGGACTATTACGGGAACTCATGGGGGGTTGAGTGTCTGTTGGGACAAATGGTGGGAACCAGATGAGGGGATCTACATCTGTATGTGGGGTTCAGAACGCGCTTGCCCCACAGGCGTCTCCATCTTTTTCCAAAGACAGTGGCAGGATGTTGGACAGGGAATGAGGTGGGACATCAGCACATGGGCGTGCGGAGTCCCATACTCTCAGATCCCAGTAAACGCCACTGAGCTCATCACCCGACCCCGCAAGCCCCTGCCCACAGTTCCGGTAGCAAAAACCCTCAAGGAAGGGTGCCCCACCACAACAAAGGGACCCAGGAACGGATTGGTATTGGTACCCACAGGTCAGGTGCTGTACCAAGGGGAGCACTACGCGGTGGCTTCGGTGATTTTAAACCTCACCGAGGTACGATTGCCAGAGTGGTGCCCCAGGGAAAAGGAGCAATTACACCAGGTCCTGTTAACAAACATGTTTAAACAGTTTTACGAATTCAACTTTGCCGATGTCGACAGAGCCGAATTGTACACCACACCACATGAGGTCTTGGAAAGAGTAGGGAGACAAAGAAAGGGTGCAGTAAATGATATTTTCACAGCTTTTAATACAGGAAATTCCGTCATCAACACACTGGATGATGTGGAGCTGCAAACCCAGATCAATGGTTTAAAAACACAGTTAAGAAATATACTGACTGATGAGAATAAGGTAGTGGGTTCTGAGTTACATGAGGACCAGGCCATGACACTACATTTAAAAGAGATAATAGCTGAGCTGGAGAAACACGCCAAAATGGTAAATGCTCTCATCAGGGAGGATCGGAATGCGTCCGATCAGGCTGCGCAGAACGAAGCTTGTGTGCTATACAGGGCGTGGTTACTGGGCGAGGGCCGCAGTAATCTGGAGGATTTAAAGCAAGGTTTAATCCCCTCCTGGATCAGCAACAAACACCTCGCAGCCCTCCACCCTTTTGAGAATACATTGAGTCCGTGCCAGCTCAGACTAACTTCAGAGGCCTACCCAGTCCCAGTGGACTGTGGACGGTCTAATCACACCATTATGGGTATAGTGGTAAGAATGCCCGGTATACAGGGTGGAGAACATTGGAGTCATTCAGGGGGGGTGCGCACATTCGCTACACAGGGGTCCCACCTTACGTCATTCGATGGGAGCATGCAATGACGGGTACCGACCTCATGGGGTGCCGGAGCCAGGGAGCACACATCATCCTGTGTCCCCAGCACTTGAATGCCCATTCAAAACCACAGTGCGGGTTCAGAACTGCTGGCGCAAAGCCTATAAATTGCACCATGGAGGCAATGGCACAAGGCCATATGCCCCCGCAGGTGGCATATATAGGAGGTGGGACATACTGTGTCACCACTGCAGCGCCCCACTACCAACATGGACAGCACGGCCAGTGTCCGGTTAGTGACAGCAGCTTTTGTTTCAAGCCCAGGGCAGAAGTTCAAGTGGCCCAAGAGCGAATTGTCCCCATCCCTGAACCTTCCCCTGTTCACATCACTGTTAAAGAGAATTTCACCGATCTGCAACGATTCATTGCACATTTTGGGTATATCATTCCCCCTCTCCCTGAAAACCTCAACAAGATATTAAAAGCCATTGTTGTTTCACAGAAACACTTCTACACACTGGAGCAGAAAACTTTAGAGATAGGGGCAGACATATTGGACATAGTGACCCCACCGTGGTGGGACCTGTTCACTAATATAGAAGTCCCTTCTTGGATTAGGATAGCCTCCCACATTCTTGTAGTGTGCCAGGTTGTCATTGTAGTTTATTTACTGTTTGTACACTGTAAAAAGGTCAAACATTCGCAAAAGTATGAGAATAGAGGGGAATGGAGGGAGCATTATGTGCGGGTAGAAGAGACACCCCTTTTGATTTTTGCTGCTTTGTTTAAAGATAAAACTTTCCCTCCCTCCTCTGTATTATTTTTGATATGTATTCATGTGCATTTTGATTTTTTGTGTGTGTGTATTTTATTTTCTTATTGCATTTGAATTAGATGTGTTGTTATTATTAAAAGGGTAATGTCTATGCACTAGGTGATGTAGGGGTATAAGGACCCCCTCCATGCCTGGAAGTAAGTTGTCAGGTTTTAACTCCAAGGTATTGCCATCTATAGATGCTTAATGTACACTAGGTTTTTCTGAAATGGGAAATGCATGTGTCGTGGGGTCGTAGATAGGTAAATACTGGGGATGGTTAGATTGTGGAAAGTCAGAAAATTTTGCTCACCCAGAATTATGATACTTCAAGCAAGTTACAGTATCATCAGGGGGGAGTGTAGGATTCGCAAAATTGAACTTTGGATTATAAAGGGTCAAATGGCAGAAGAGGCCATGATTTTTAAAGGCCGTTTTAAAAGAAGCCCAGAAAAAGGAGCATACAAAATGGCCGCCATACCACGTCACCGGCTTATTGGGACATTTTAAAATGGTTCCTGCGACTCCTCAGACAGCTTTGTGGATTCAACCCACAGTAAGTTCTGGAAGCCGTTTGAGAGAACGAAACCAGACCCCCACATATACATATGGATTAGATGCAGATCCAGTCAAGATCGCCCTGGAGACAGAGGCCATCTAAATGTTGACCCAGACAAAAGGGGACAATTTCATATTCATGAGAACAGCACCAAGGACTAGATAACAAGATCAGCAGGACATTAAAAACAATGAAGGTCATTCCAGAGCAGAGATGGGCCTTTACCGGCCATCTAAAACATTTTAAAATATAATAACTACCCCGCTGTGCTCCCAGCCCGCCAAAAGTTAAACAAAGACTAACCTGATTTTGGGCGGGAAGTGGAGGCTCCGGAAGGAAAAGTATAATTGAAGGAGTTGGAGTTGTACAGTTACGGAGTTGCAGTGGAACAAGAGTTGAGTAGTTGCGGAGACAGTTGGAGTGAAGTCACAGTTGCAGTCGTCGGACAGGCGAGTCGCTGGAGAATAGCTGGGTAAAGAGGAGCTGGTTTGGGAGCAGATCAGCGAACTCCTCTCCAGCATCGGAGGAAGACGAAGAAGACTAAGCCGCCATCAAGAAGACCGCTCAAGCCGGCGTCCCGCCCCGGGGTCACACATCGGGAGATCATCGACCAACCCTGGGCTGTTGACGAAGACGAGAGGCCTTCTCCCAACTTGGGAGAAGAGACAAAAACAAGCTGAAGAAACGATGGGAGCCAACCCAAGGCTCCTCTGACCGGGGTCGAGCCGACGATCCCCGACCCCGCCGACAGCCAGAACCAGCCGGTGTCCAGCCGCCCTCGACCCCCACCTCAGGAGAGAGGTGTGGCGCAGCTCGCTGGGGCTCCACGATCCACGTGGAGACGGAACGCCTGAAAGGATCAAACGCAGACTGGTTAAAAACCTTGCACTTCCTAGTTGGATTGGTGAGCATGTTTCTGACCCTTCACAATCAGATCTAGATAGGTTTAAGGGGGTGGATTTAAGGGTACAATTAACATGAGTTGTTGTCCCTCGATATTCCATGTGTTTCCTTATTTCATGATGATTTTTGTAGAGTATAAGATGCCTGTATTTGCCTTAGTTAGTATTGTGTCGTTATGATTTGTTTGTGTTTTTCCCTCCCATGTACTCTCTTATCTGCTTGCATTTGATTTAATTTTCCATATGCAATAACATTTCATTTTGTTTCATCGAACTTGGTCTACAAGAGTTTTTCTCTACATTGTAGTTCCTGCCCCAAAGTCCAGAGTATAGAATCTAAGGGGCGAGTGGGTCAAACCACTCAAGGTTT
Source organism: Somniosus microcephalus (assembly GCF_052327205.1). NCBI lineage: Eukaryota > Metazoa > Chordata > Chondrichthyes > Squaliformes > Somniosidae > Somniosus > Somniosus microcephalus. The sequence continues at coordinate 74,123,715 of NC_140993.1, forward strand.
TACTGTGCAAGAAAGAGGCCTCTAGAGAGAGAAACCTCTGCGATCTAAAACCCCTTACAACTTGGCAGGGGGATGGGATACGGAGTGGAGCTATAGTAGGGGGTGATGCACAGCCAAATATAGAGGAAAAAACAAAACAAGTCAGCCTGGAAGGCAGAGCAAATATGTAATGGCACAAGGGAGTATCCATGGTGTGGAGATGCCACTGTTGGACTGGGGTGGACAAATGTAAGAAGTTACACACCAGGTTATAGTCCAACAGTTTTATTGGAAATCACAAGCTTTCGGAGCGCTGCTCCTTCGTCAGGTGAAGTGGAGAGATGCATAAAGACACAGCTTATATAGTCAGAGAAGAATGCCAGATGATTACAGGTAATCTTTCTAACTGCCATTTATCACACCTCGGCAGAGAAATAATCACAGCAAACAAAGGTGTGAATGGTGTCCAAACAGGTCAGTCAGGAAAACATTACATCAAAGAACAATGAGGTGGGGTCACAAGGGGTCAAATGTTGCAGATGCTGGGGTCTGTATGAAAAAAAAAGACAAAAAAACATTTTTTTGCTGGAAATCACAGCAGGTCCGGCCGCATCTGTGTAGAGAGAACAAGCCAATGACGACTCGAGTCTGGATGACCCTACGTCAGGTGGGTTTACATGTAGCATGACATGAACTCAAGATCCCGGTTGAGGCCGTCCTCATGAGTGCGGAACTTGGCTATCAATTTCTGCTTGACGGTTTTGCGTTGTCGTGTGTCTCAAAGGCCGCCTTGGAGAATGCTTACCCGAAGATCGGAGGCTGAATGTCCTTGACTGCTGAAGTGTTCCCTGACTGGGAGGGAACACTCCTGACTGGCGATTGTTGCGCGGTGTCCGTTCTTCCGTTGTTGCAGTGTCTGCATGGTCTCGCCGATGTACCATGCTCCGGTATGCTACATGTATCCCCACCTGACGTTGGGTCATCCAGACTCGAGTCGTCGTTGGCTTGTTCTCTCTACACAGATGCGGCCGGACCTGCTGTGATTTCCAGCAAAAAAAAAGTTTTTTTGTCTGTTTTTTGTTTTTTTATACAGACCCCAGCATCTGCAACATTTGACCCCTTGTGACCCCACCTCATTGTTCTTTGATGTAATGGTTCTGTCTTCACAAAGGAGGACACAAATAATCTCCCAGAGATGTCGAGGAACATAGGGTCTAATGAGAGGGAGGAACTGAATGAAATCAGTATTTGTAGGGAAATGGTGTTAGGGAAATTGACGGGATTGAGGGCCGATAAATCCCCAGGGCCTGATAATCTACATCCTAGGGTACTTAAGGAAGTGGCCTTAGAAATAGTAGATGCATTGCTGGTCATCTTCCAAAATTTGATAAGACTCAAGCAACCCTCCAATCCATGGGAAATGTGCCAATGTAACCCCACTGATGTGCCTTCAATAACCACAAAACTAGAAGTTATAGACTTAAACAAGTTGGCTTTTAATCACTAAGATCAGAGCTAACATCTCAACACGCCGACTGGTTCACAGGAATGAGTCATACAGATCCTGGGATCTTTATGTAAGAGAAGTCAGGGGCGGAGCCAAGAGCCAAGACCTGGAACCTTCCAGGTCAGTCAGGAAAGAGGAAGTGAATCTATACACAGTGTGGGGGAGGGTAATATACATGAGTGCAAAACGAATACAGGAAATACAGGATCAAGACAAACAGATTTCATTACATTCACCCCTTCTTTAGATTTAGTCCATCGGGGTGACGTTTCTTAAAAGTTGGTATAAGTGAGTCTGTCAGGAGGTTTTGCGGTTCTCAGTGATCAGCGCAAAGCCGGTTGGGGTGCCTCCAGGGGAGTGGATTCTGGTTCCTCCGCTGTCCGGGCCTCCACAGTGTCTTCCAGGTTATCTGCAGTGTCCTCCAGGTTAAAGTTGGGTATTGATACCTCTGGGCGTCCTGTCTCTTTGTAGTATAGGTCTTCCTCGGGTAGTCTCTCATCATTCTCTCCGCTCCCCGAGGGAGCGAGGTCTTTTATGGAAACAGTGTCCTCTCGCCCATCAGAGTATTTGATATAGGCGTACTGAGGGTTTGCATGGAGGAGCTGTACCTTTTCCACAAGGGGGTCCATTTTATGGCCTCTCACGTGCTTCCGCAATAGTACTGTCCCCGGAGACGTCAGCCACGTGGGTAGAGATATGCCCGAGGTGGATTTCCGGGGGAAAACGAACATCTTTTCGTGAGGGGTAGCATTAGTGGCTGTCCATAACAGAGACCTTATGGAGTGGAGCACGTCTGGGAGGACTTCCTACCAGCGGGAGGTCGGAAGGCCTTTTGACTTTAAGGCTAACGTGACAGCCTTCCAAACAGTAGCATTCTCCCTTTCCACTTGCCCATTACCCCGGGGGTTGTAGCTATTGGTTCTGCTAGTGGCTATCCCCTTTGAGAGCAAGAACTGGCGCAGTTCGTCACTCATGAATGACGTCCCCCTATCGCTGTGTATGTAGTTCGGCATGCCAAACATGCAGAATAGATTACAGAGACACTTGATGACCGTGGCACTGGTCATGTCTGGGCAGGGAATGGCGAAGGGGAAGCGGGAATATTCATCGATGATATTGAGGAAGTATACGTTACGGTCGGCAGAGGGAAGGGGTCCCTTGAAGTCCAGACTTAGGTGCTCGAATGGCTGTGTGGCTTTGATAAGGTGTGCACGGTCAGGCCTGTAGAAACGAGGCTTGCATTCCGCACAGATGCGGCAGGCTCTGGTCATTGCCCTGACCTCCTCGATGGAGTGGGGCAGATTGCAGGACTTTATAAAATGGTATAGTCGGGTGACCCCTGGGTGACAGAGGTCGTTGTGGAGACCCTGTAATTTGTCCGTATGAATGCTGGCACACATTCCCCGTGATAGGACGTCTGGGGGTTCATTAAGGGCTCCCGGCCTGTACTTAATATCATAGTCGAACGTGGATAGTTCGATCCTCCACCTGAGTATTTTGTCATTCTTGATTTTCCCCCTTTGTTTGTTATTAAACATGAAAGCCACCGACCACTGGTCGGTGAGCAGGGTGAAACGTTTGCCGGCTAGGTAGTGTCTCCAGTGCCGCACTGCCTCCACTATAGCCTGTGCCTCCTTCTCGACAGAAGAGTGCCTGATTTCAGGTCCCTGAAGGGTTCGGGAGAAGAAGGCCACAGGTCTCCCAGCCTGATTGAGGGTCGCAGCTAAGGCAAAGTCTGACGCATCGCTTTCGACTTGAAAGGGAATGCTTTCGTCCACTGCACACACTGCAGCTCTTTCAATGTCCTGTTTGATACTGGTGAAAGCCTCCCGAGCTTCAGCTGATAGTGGGAAGGACGTCGATTTAATGAGGGGTCGGGCCTTATCAGAGTAATTGGGCACCCATTGGGCATAATACGAAAAAAATCCCAGGCACCTTTTTAAAGCTTTGGGATTGTGTGGCAGGGGCAGTTCCTTTAGGGGGCGTAATCGGTCAGGGTCCGGTCCAATTACCCCATCTTCCACCACACAGCCGAGGATACAGAGACGGGTTGTGTTGAAGACACATTTGTCTTCGTTGTAGGTTAGATTCAGCTTTAGGGCAGTTTTTTAAAATCTCGCAAGATTTCGATCATGGTCTTGCTGGTTGTGCCCGCAGATAGTAACATTGTCCAGATAGGGGTAGGTAGCTTGTAGTTTATTCTCATCAACCATGCGGTCCATCTCACGTTGGAAGACCGAGACCCCATTTGTTACCCCGAAGGGTACTCTGAGAAAATGGTAGAGGCGGCCGTTCGCCTCAAAGGCGGTCCTCTGTTCTAATGGGGAGCTGGTGATATGCGGATTTGAGGTCGATAGTCGAGAAGACTCGGTATTGCGCAATCTGGTTGACCATTTCTGATATGCGGGGTAAAGGGTAGGCGTCCAGCTGGGTATAAATATTAACAGTCTGGCTGTAGTCAATTACCATCCGTTTCTTTTCGCTATTTTTAACTATGACTACTTGGGCACGCCACAGACTGGTACTGCATTCAATAATGCCTTTCCGCAGGAGTCTGTCCACTTCCGCCTTGATAAAGTGTCTGTCTTCCAGACTGTACCGTCTACTTTTGGTCGCTATGGGCCTACAGTTCGGGGCGAGATTAGCGAATAAAGAGGGCGGGCTGATTTTTAAGGTTGATAGGCCACAGACTGCGAGTGGCGGCTGGGACCCGCCATATGCTAGCGTGACACTTTCGTGGTGGCACTGGAAGTCCAGGCCCAAGATTACATTAACACAGAGTTCCGGCATCACGAGGAGTTTAAAATCCTTGTAGTCCGTGCCTTTTACAGTCAGTGTTACCACACAGTAGCCCAAAATGTCCGCAGTGTGGGGCTTAGCAGCCATAGCAATTCTGCTCCGTGTAGGGGTTACCGTTAATGAGTGCCGCCGTACCAGGCTAGGGTGGATAAAACTCTCGGTACTCCCACAGTCAATTAAACATTTCGTTAAATTCCTGTTTACCTGTATGTTCATCATGGATTTTGTCAACGGGTGTGGCCTGGATTGATCCACCGTGATCGAAGCCACTGTTGGGCCCTGGGCGGCCATTGAGTTGGGAAAAGATGGTGGATCCCAAGGTGGCGGCCCGCACAGCACGCATGAGGCGGTGACAGAGTTGGAAATCGGATTCCCCCTGCAGACTTTGCTAAAATGCCCCTTTTTCTTACATTTGAAGCATGTAGCATCCTTCGCTGGGCATCGTTGTCTGGGGTGCTTGGCCTGGCCGCAGAAGTAGCATTTCGGGCCTCGAGACATTGCCGCTGTAGTAGGACTCCTGGGTGAACTTGTGTGTGGGGACTCTGGCGGCGTAGAGCTGGTCTGAGACCTGGATGGGGAAGATGGCTGATTCCAAGATGGCGGCCCGCTCTGCGCGCATGAGGCGGTGAGGGGCGCATGGCCGGAAGAATAAGAGTCAGAGTTTTTCTGGGCCACGTTCAGCGATCGCGCAGTGGCCACTGCCTTTTTTAAGTCCAGGACCTCCTTCTCCAGCAATCTTTGCCGGATATAATTCGATTTGAGGCCCGTGATGAAGGAATCGCAGACCAATTCATCAGAGTACACGTTGGCCATTACGGCCTTGCAGTTACAGTCCCGGACCAAGTCCTTTAGGCCCTGTAAGAAATCGTCCATTGATTCCTCAGGTCGCTGCCTGCGTGTAGCCAGATGTCTGGCGTACACTTCATTTACCGGCCTCTGGTATTGGGCCTTCAGGATAGTGATGGCCTCCGTGTAAGAGGTGGCGTCCCGGATGAACGAATAAATCCGATGACTAACGCGAGTAGTCAGTAGACTCAGTTTATCTACCTCGCTGGCGGAAGAGGCCCCCGTGAAGAGTTCGAAGCATTTGAGCCAGTGTCCAAATTGATTTGATGCTTCAGCAGAATGTGGATCCAAGTCCAGACGCTCTGGTTTTAGGAGTCGATCCATCCTAGTATTGTTTAGTGATTAAAATTGATGTGCCTTCAATAACCACAAAACTAGAAGTTATAGACTTAAACAAGTTGGCTTTTAATCACTAAGATCAGAGCTAACATCTCAACACGCCGACTGGTTCACAGGAATGAGTCATACAGATCCTGGGATCTTTATGTAAGAGAAGTCAGGGGCGGAGCCAAGAGCCAAGACCTGGAACCTTCCAGGTCAGTCAGGAAAGAGGAAGTGATACTATACACAGTGTGGGGGAGGGTAATATACATGAGTGCAAAACGAATACAGGAAATACAGGATCAAGACAAACAGATTTCATTACACCCACTATATAAAAAAGGTGGTAGAGAGAAAATGGGGAATTATAGACCAGTAAGCCTGACATCGGTAGTGGGGAAAATGCTAGAGTCCATTATAAAAGATGTAACAGCAGAGCACTTGGAAAACAGTGACAGGATTGGACAAAGTCAACATGGATTTACAAAAGGTAAATCATGCTTGACTAATCTACTGGAATTTTTTTGAGGATGTAACTGGTAGAATAGATAAGGGAAAACCAGTGGATGTGCTGTATTTGGACTTTCAGAAGGCTTTCGATAAGGTCCCGCATAAGAGATTAGCGTGTAAAGTTAAAGCACATGGGATTGGGGGTAAGGTGCTGACTTGGATAGAGAACTAGTTGGCAGACAGGAAGCAGAGAGTTGGAATAAATGGGTCTTTTTCCAAATGGCAGGCAGTGACTAGTGGGGTACCGCAGGAATCGATGCTAGGACCCCAGCTATTCACAATATATATTAATGATCTAGATGAGGGAACTTCATGTAATATCTCCAAGTTTGCGGACGACACAAAGCTGGGTGGGCATGTGTGCTGTGAGGAGGATGCCGAGAAACTCCAGTAGGATTTGGACAGGTTGGGTGATTGGGCAGATGCACGGCCGATGCAGTATAATGTGGATAAATGTGAGGTTATCCACTTTGGTGGCAAAAACAGGAAGGCAGATTATCTGAAAGGCAATAGATTGGGAAAAGGGGAAGTGCAATGAGACCTGGGTGTCCTTGTGCACCAGTCGCTGAAGGTAAGCATGCAGGTGCAGCAGGCGGTTAAGAAGGCAAATGGTATGTTGGCCTTCATAGCGAGAGGATTCGAGTACAGGAGCAAGGATGTCTTGCTGCAGTTGTACAGGGCCTTGGTGAGACCACACCTTCAGTATTGTGTGCAGTTTTGATCACCTTATCTGAGGAAGGATGTTCTTGCCATGGAGGGAGTGCAGCAAAGATTCATCAGACTGATACCTGGGATAGCAGGAATGATGTAGGAGGAGAGATTGGGTCGATTGGGCTTATATTCGCTGGAGTTTAGAAGAATGAGAGGGGATCTCATTGAAACTTATACAATTCTAACAGGATTAGACAGACTAGATGTAGGATGTTCCCAATGGCAGGGGAGTCCAGAACCAGGGGTCATAGTCTAAGGATAAGGGGTAAGCCATTTAGGACAGAGATGAGGAGGAATTTCTTCACCCAGAGAGTGGTGAACCTGTGGAATTCTCTACCACAGAAGGCAGTTGAGGCCAATTCATTAAATATATTCAAGAAGGAGTTAGATATATTTCTTAAGGCTAAAGGGATCAAGGGATATGGGGAGAAAGCAGGGACAGGGTACTGAATTTTGCATGATCAGCCATGATCGCATTAAATGGCGGAACAGGCTCGAGGGGCCGAATGGCCTACTCCTGCTCCTATCTTCTATGTTTCTATAAGAGCAGGGAGGTTATGATGGAGCTGTACAAAATGCTAGTTAGGCCACAGCTGGAATACTGTGTGCAGTTCTGGTCACGACTATAGGAAGGATGTGATTGCATTGGAGAGGGTGCAGAGGTGATTCACCAGGATGTTACCTGGGATGGAGCGTTTCAGCTATGAAGAGAGACTGGACAGGCTGGGGCTGTTTTCCTCAGAGCAGAGAAGGCTGAGGGGAGACCTGATTGAGGTGTACAAAATGATGAGGGGCATAGATAGGGTAGCTAGAAAGGAACTTTTCCCATTAGTAGAGGGGTCAATAACCAGGGGTCATAGTTTCAAGGTAAGGGGCAGGAGGAAAGTACTGAAGTACAAAGGGATCTGGGGGTCCTGGTGCACGAAACTCAAAAGGTTAGTATGCAGGTGCAGCAAGTGATTAAGAAGGCCAATGGAATGTTATAAGAACATAAGAACATAAGAAATAGGAGCAGGAGTAGGCCAATCGGCCCCTCGAGCCTGCTCCACCATTCAATAAGATCATGGCTGATCTGATCCTAACCTCAAATCTTCTATCACTCTGCATCCACCCGAACCCATGTGATCTCCCGGGAGAGGCGAAAAACCAGATAAAGACCCAATGGCCAATTTGGGAGAAAAAAATCTGGGAAATTCCTCTCCGACCCATCTAGGCGATCGAAATTCTTCCAGGAGATCACTCTGTCCCTATATTTTCTACAGTACTTACCTTCTGTAAAGGCGATCTCCACCCCAGCCAGGAACAGGAATAAAACCATCTCCTGAAATCTAACAGAATTAGAACACAGTAGGAGCAGAACAAGGCTACACGGCCCCTGGGCCCGCTCCACTACCCACAGGGCCATGACCATTCCGAACCCAGACTCATGTCCAATTTCCTGCCCGCTCCCCGTAACCCTTTATTCCCTTTACTTCTAGGAAACTATCTATTTCTGTTTTAAATTTATTTAATGATGTAGCTTCCACAGCTTTCTGGGGCAGCAAATTCCACAAACCTACCACCCTCTGAGTGAAGAAGTTTCTCCTCATCTCAGTTTTGAATGAGCAGCCCCTTATTTTAAGATTATGCCCCCTAGTTCTAGTTTCACCCATCATTGGGAACATCCTCACCGCATCCACCCGATCAAGCCCCTTCACAATCTTATATGTTTCAATAAGATCGCCTCTCATTCTTCTGAACTCCAATGAGTAGAGTCCCAATCTACTCAACCTCTCCTCATATGACCACCCCCTCATCCCCGGGATTAACCGAGTGAACCTTCTTTGTACTGACTCGAGAGCAAGTATGTCTTTTCTTAAGTATGGACACCAAAACTGTATGCAGTATTCCAGGTGCGGCCTCACCAATACCTTGTACAACTGCAGCAATACCTCCCTGTTTTTATATTCCAACCCCCTAGCAATAAAAGCCAACATTCCATTGGCCTTCTTAATCACTTGCTGCACCTGCATACTAACTTTTTGAGTTTCGTGCACCAGGACCCCCAGATCCCTTTGTACTACAGTACTTTCCAGTTTCTTGCCATTAAGATAATAACTTGCTCTATGATTTTTCCTGCCAAAGTGCATAACCTCACACTTTCCAGTATTGTATTCCATCTGCCAAATCTCTGCCCACTTACTTAGCCTGTCTATGTCCCTTTGCAGGTTTTTTATGTCCTCCTCACTCACTACTTTCCCTCCCATCTTTGTATCATCTGCAAACTTTGATATGTTGGCTTTCATTGCTAGGGGGATAGAATATAAAAATAGGGAGGTATTGCTTCAGTTGTACAAGGTATTGGTGAGACCGCACCTGGAATACTGCGTACAGTTTTGGTGTCCATACTTAAGAAAGGACATACTTGCTCTCGAGTCAGTACAAAGAAGGTTCACTCGGTTAATCCCGGGGATGAGCATATGAGGAGAGGTTGAGTAGATTGGGACTCTACTCATTGGAGTTCAGAAGAATGAGAGGCAATCTTATTGAAACATAAAAGATTGTGAAGGGGTTGGATCGGGTGGAAGCGGGGAAGATGTTCCCGATGATGGGTGAAACTAGAACTAAGGGGCATAGTCTTAGAATAAGGGGCTGCTCTTTCAAAACTGAGATGAGGAGGAACTACTTCACTCAGAGGGCGGTAGGTCCATGGAATATGCTGCCCCAAAAAGCTGTAGAAGCTACATCATTACATAAATTTAAAACAGAAATAGAGAGTTTCCTAGAAGTAAAGGGAATTAAGGGTTACGGGGAGCGGGCAGGAATTTGGACATGAGTCTAGGTTCGGATCGGTCATGGCCCTGTGGGTAGCGGAGCGGGCCCAGGGGCCGTGTAGCCTGATCCTGCTCCTATTTCGTGTGTCTAATTCTGTTAGATTCAGGAGATGGTTCTGTGATAGTGGATTGGCGGTTATGATCAGATCAGCCATGATCTTATTGAATGGCGGAGCAGGCTCGAGGGGCCGATTGGCCTACTCCTGCTCCTATTTCTTATGTTATGTTCTTATGTTTAGAGGTGATTTGAGGAAAAAGTTTTTCACACAGAGGGTGGTTGGAATCTGGAACTCAGTGCCTGAAAGGGAACCCTTACAACATTCAAGAAGCATTTAGATGAGCACTTGAAACGCCATAGCATACAAGGCTACGGACGAAGTGCTGGAAAATGGGATTAGAATAGACAGGGCTTGATGGGCGGCGTAGACACGATGGGCTAAAGGGCCTCTTTCTGTGCTGTATCTCTATGAAGTGCTCCCCCAGTGACTGCAACATGGCTGGTGGAAGGCTGCTGAGTTTCCATGGGGAGACTTCAGATGGCCTTGCAGGACAACCTCAAGCAGCTCTGACCCAAGGAGGCCCGGCTGTAGGCTGCACCACCTTGGCACAGGCAGCAGCAGTCGGTGTTGGCTGGCTGACAGACAGCAGCAAGGGCAATGGCGGAGTAGCACTGGTGGGAATGTAGTCAACCTGAGAGAGGAGAGCAGGGTCCTGCACCACTGACCCATTGCCACTCCTCCATCCTAACAATCTGTTGGAGCACAGATTGCTGGGTGGCTATGACACCCTGCAAGCCCTGGTCGACACTGGTAAACCCAACTACGATGGCAGCAGTCTGAGCTTGGGTAGCATGAAGCCGAGACTTCATGAGAGCGGATTGCACTTCCACTGCAGCACTAAGATGTTGGGTCGCTTCTGCCTATACTGTAATAGCAGCTGCGACGTCGCCCATTCACTCACAGCTTCATGTCTGGGTTGACATGGTCTCTTCGGGAGTCCTTCCATCATTTACAGTCTGGAAATCCTGGGCTCCAAGCTCCACGCAGAGCCCCATGGAGTGTTGCAGGCTACCTTTCCCCTCGGCCTTGCTGCAGCCCACTCGTATCCAGTGCCTCACCTTGTGCAGATCCCACTTCTACACTAGCTTCCGACCACATATCTGCAGCATAACTAAGAACGCCTATTTCCACCTCCGTAACATTACCCGTCTCTGCCCTTGCCTCAGCTCATCTGCTGCTGAAATCCTCATCCTTGCCCGTTACCTCTAGACTTGACTATTCCAATGCACTCCTGGCTGGCCTCCCACATTCTACCCTACGCAAACTTGAGGTCATCCAAAACTATGCTGCCCAAGTCCTAACTTGCACCAAGCCCCATTCACCCATCACCCCTGTGCTCGCTGACCTACATTAGCTCCCAGTTAAGCAACGCCACGATTTAAAAATTCTCATCCTTGTTTTCAAATTCCTCCAGGGCCTCGCCCTTCCCCATCTCTATAATTTCCTCCAACCCCCCACGAGATATCGGTGCTCCTCTAATTCTGCCCTCGAGCATCCCTGATTATAATCGCTCAACCATTGGTGGCCGTGCCTTGTTGCCTAGGCTCTAAGCTCTGGAATTCCCTGCCTAACCCTCTCCACCTCGCTACCTCTCTTTCCTCCTTTAAGATGCTCCTTAAAACCTACCTCTTTGACCAAGCTTTTGGTCACCTACCCAAATTCCTCATGTGGTTCAGTATCAAATTTTTTGTCTTTTAATACTCCTGTTACTGAGCATGAATTTTGCGTGCTACCTAGACCATTTTGACCTAGCGCAGCTTAACATCGTTGGACAAAACAGTACCCATTTCATGGCCATATCCAATTGCTAGGCCTTGGAGGTTTTCCATCTTGATATCAGGAATGAAAACATGAGGTTTTCCAAGTCACCACCATTTTCCAATTTGCAAAGCATAATCTCGGTTGCCTGCTCTCTGAGTTGAAGTGTCTTAATGATCTGCTTGCACATCTTTTTATATTGTAATTGCTTCAGTTCAGAGATTGAGGAAGATGGTAAACGTGCTCTCAACATCCACCAGCCCACCAACCAGTACTTCATTGTCAGCGCCTCAGAGAACTGTAGCATCTGCTTCATCATTTTTCTTTTTTTTTTTTTTTGCAGTATACTTCGGACGTGGGGCAGGAGCAGCAATCATATTGACATCTGTTACGCTTACTGAACAAACAGACAACACCATCAGGTCGAGTGATATCAAAACAGAATGGACTCATCCAGCAGCATTCTCAGGCATGCTAACTCTAACCGGTGTCTCAAAATCTTAGTATCAGCTAATAACTCAGCACAAATACTCCCAGAAAAAGAGTACCCAAGACCAGTTAGTCAGTCATCATCTCTTTAGATCACCTGGAAGGCTTGTTCACCTGGAAGGCTTGTTGGTCAATAAGCTATGAGCTTGCCTGGAATCACCAGTGTCAGCTAGACATATAAGGCTCCAATGGTCATTTGGGAGGTTTATGTGATGGTGGACAGCATTCTACAAGCCAGCTAATTGCAGAAACTTTAGTAGCAAGAGTTGAGATCCAAGAGATTGCCACTGACAAAAAATGTCAAGCTGTGATTCTGCAAAACAACAAATTCAACTTTAATCTTGTACAACAATGAAGTGCTGTTTATTAGTCACGACAGAAAGAAATTCACCAAGGACTGATCTGGGGCCATAACCTTTGCCCAGTACAGGAAGTAAGAGAATCAGGAGACTGTGCAAAGCTATTAAATTGTTCCCGAGACTTTTCCCTGTTGGTCTCATGCAACAGTGGACTGCAGCCTGAGTGGTAGTCGCATTGTCCCCAATGGCTGACTGAAAGGATCCGTTGGCATAAAAATGGAGGCCATCAGTCAGTTTAGCCATCACGGACAGAGAGGTTCTGCAGCGTTCACGCGGCTGCAGATCCTGACCAAGCAGGTGGCACAGATCAGTAACAATGTCCCTCCAGATTCGGAGCCTTTCCAAACACTGCTCCCCCGACATGTCAAGGCTTGTCACCTGCTGCCTGAAGACCCTCGCAGCATCCCATCGGATTGGCCGACCTCCATTGCCCCTCCTCCTTCTGGCCAATCCCGGCCCTCTCTCCTGCCGTCTCTCTGCCCCTTCACAGTGTTGGGCGATGAGGCCATGGCCCTCCAAACAAGCTCCCATTCCAATGCCAGTTGGTCAAAAGGCTTTTAGGTGTAGTGCTGCAAGTGCTTCGGACAGGGTTGAAGGTCCCAAGTACTGTAAAGCTTAATTCCCATAACTCCGCTCCATATATGCTCGCCAACTCTCTGTAGCAGCGATCGCAATGAGCAGTCCAAGTGGCAGAAGATTCTGCACTAGAGCTGTCCCCTTTAAATAGCGCCCCCCTACTCCGAGAAGGGCCTGTTAGCCCTCCCTTGAACTGTCACTAATAGTGCTGGGCGCTAAGGCTCCGGGCGCCACCCAATATGCGCTCAGGCGCTCCTAAAAGGCGTTGCACACTGAAATGACGTCATGAGCTGCTTGCACTCGCGGACGCGCGCAAACACTTTGCGCAGGCACTAAATGTATAGTCAATATCTGAGTTGGCGCTATCTTCATAGCGTCCGCCCCAACATAGGGCTTCGCCCCAATTCTAGGTCTCTTTAGGCGCTCAGCGCCGGCGCTACCAACCCAATTTCTAGGCCATAGATTTTTAAAGCATGGGCTGCCATTCAGCCAATCTCACCTGCACCAACTCTCCAAAAGAACTATCCACTTAGTCCCATTTATTGCCCTTTCCCTCATACACTTTAATTTTTCCTTTGCAAATATTTATCCATGTACCTTTGAAAAGTTGTTAGTCTCTGGTACGTTATTCCAGTCTCATTCATATTTCTCAACATTCTGATAAGTCAAGACTTACAACTCAGAACACAATTGTTTTTGAAAAAGCAGCCTTTACTTATAACAGAGTTGCTCTCTTCCTTATAAACCATTAGCTATATATTCAATGGTGAGAATGCGGAACTCGCTATCGTAGGGAGTAGAGGTGAATAGTATAGATGCATTTAAGGAGAAGCTAGATAAGCATATGAGAGAGAGAAGAGAATTGAAGGTTATGCTAACAGAGTTAGATGAAGGAGGATGGCAAAAGGCTCAAGTGGAGCATAAATGCCGGCATGGACTGGTTGGGCCGAATGACCGGTTTCTGTGCTGTATATTCTATGTAACTACGTATAGGACACGCTTTGCATCAACTGCTAATGTTGCAATAGCATACTATTTAAAGTTTCAAACCGCAACTAAGTTTACATCAGTCTAAAACTAGGTATTTTATGCATGCCTGTAATTATTGCTAAGTGTTCAAGGACAATCAACTAGAAACCCAAAGTTTTTTTTTTTTTTAATAAAAGAAACTTAAATAGTGATCATTCTTTCTATGCATTTTTAATTCTTACTCCCCCCACCCATTTAATGTTATCTGGAAAGTCACTCCAGGCAAGCAACTTACTCCTGGGTCACTCCCAATATCAACCAGCTGTTCGGAAGAAGAAAGTAGAGCCATGGTTAACTGTATTTTCTGCTCACTACGAGAAGTGCCTTATCTTCTGACATCACGTCTTGAGAAATGAGAACTCATCATGTGGGGACCAGGTTCTTCTCCAGTCTGTGTGATTACTTATTGGCGTACCAATTTACTGTACCATCGATTGCTTGGGTATCTCTTATTCCCAGTACAAACAGAGAGCTTTTCATTTCGCCAGTGATTACTTTGTCCTACGATGATGCTGTGAGCATTCCCCAGAATACTTATTCAGGCAATTAATGTATTGTGAAAGACTTAACCCTATTATAAATATTATCTGTTTGGAATGATTTACTCAGAACCTTTACGAATCGTAATTGAGAAAAATGAACAGGCAACTGAAAAATGTTCTCACCACAAAATAATAAGCAGTATAGGAGAATGAACAGTAATTAATAACATAAGAATTAGGAGCAGGAGTAGGCCATACAGCCCCTCGGCCATTCAATATAGCTGATCTTTGACCTCAACTCCATCTTCCTGCCCTATCCCCATACCCCTCGATTCCTCTAGAGTCCAAAATTCTATCTATCTCAGCCCTGAAAATACTCAACGACTGAGCATCCACAACACTTGGGAGCAGAGAATTCCAAAGAGTCACAGCCCTCTGAGTGAAGAAATTCTTCCTCATCTCAGTCTTAAAAGGCCGGCCCCTTATCCTGGACTCTCCAGCCAGGGGAATCAATCTCAGCAATTATCCTGTCAACCCCCCTCGGAATCTTATATGTTTCAATGAGATCACCGCTCATTCTTCTAAACTCCAGAGAGTATAGGCCCAATCTACTCAGTCTCTCATTAGGACAACTCTCTCACCCCAGGAATCAATCTAGTGAACCTTCGTTGCACCGCCTTTAAGACAAGTATATCCTTCCTTAAAGGAGACCAAAACTTTACAGAGTACTCCAGGTGTGGTCTCACCAAAGCCATGTGCAATTTAGCAAGACTTTTACACTCTTGCACTCCAACCCTCTAGCAATAAAGGCCAACATGCCATTTGCCATCCATCCTAATTGCTTGCTGTACCTGCATGCGAACAGTGTTTCTTGTACTAGGAAACCTAAATCTCTCTGAACACCAACATTTAATAGTTTCTCACCATTTAAAAAATTCTGTTTTTGTATTCTTCCTACCAAAGTGAATAACCTCATTTCCCCACATTATACTCCATCTGCCACCTTATTGCCCACTCACTTAACCTGACTATATCCCTTTGCATCCTCCTTACATCTTACTTTTCCACCTAGCTTTGTATTGTCAGGATATATTGCACTCGGTCCCTTCATCGAAGTCATTAATATAGATTGTAAATAGCTGAGGCCCAAGCACTGATCCTTGCGGCACCCCAATAGTTACAGCCTGCCAATCTGAAAATGACCTGTTTATCCCTACTCTGTTTTCTATCTGTTAACTAATCCTCTATCCATGCTAATACATGACCCCCAGCCCCATGAGCCCTCATCTTGCTTAACAACCTTTTATGTGGCACCTTATCAAGTGCCTTTCGGAAATCCAAATATACTACATCCACTGGTTCCCCTTTATCTACCCTGCTAGTTACAGCCTCAAAAGACTAATACATTTGCCAAACACTATTTCCCTTTCATAAAACCATGTTGACTCTGCCTAATCATATTACGATTTTTAAGTACCCTGTTACCACTTCCTTAATAATGGATTCCCGCATTTTATCAACAACCGAGGTCAGGCTAACTGGCCTGTAGTTCCCCTTTTTCTCTCACTCCTTTCTTGAACAGCGGGGTTACATTTGCTACCTTCCAATCTGCTGGGACCTTTCCTGAATCCAAGGAACTTTGGAAGATCACAACCAATACATCCACTATCTCCGCAGCTACCTCTTTTAGAATCCTAGGATGTAGGCCATCAGGTCCAGGGGATGTCGGCTTTTAGCCCCATTAGTTTTTCTCTACTGATATGTATTACTTTAAGTTCCTCGCTCTCATTAGCCCCTTGGTACCCCACTATTTTTGGTATGCTTTGTGTGCCTTCTACTGTGAAGTCAGATACAAAATATATGTTTGAAGCCTCTGCCATTTCCTTGTTCCTGTGGTAAACCACTTTTATCGTTCACTATCGTTACACTATAGTTATCACTGTTGTATTGCATGTTTAATAACAAGCTGAGGGGCAAAATCAAGAATGACAAGATCTTGAGGTGGAGAATCGAGCTATCCACCTACGATTATATCTTGTACCGGCCAGGTAAGCTGAACGAACCCCCTGATGCTCTCTCACGAATTACATGCGCCAGCGCGCATATTGATAGACTTCAGACCCTCCACAACGACCTCTGCCACCCCGGGGTCACCAGACTTTACCATTTCATTAAGGCCCGCAACCTGACCTACTCCATCGAGGAGGTCAGGACCATGACCAGGAACTGCCAGACCTGCGCCGAGTGCAAACCGCACTTCTATAGGCCGGACAGAGCAAGCCTGATCAAGGCCACCCGCCCCTTCGAGCGCCTGAGCATCGACTTTAAGGGGCCTCTACCGTCATCTGACCGCAATGTGTACTTCCTCAACATCGTTGATGAGTACTCCCGTTTCCCTTTTGCCTTCCCCTGCCCAGACATGACCAGTACCACGGTCATCAAGTGCCTGAACGACCTCTTCGCCTTGTTCGGGTTCCCGAACTATATACATAGTGACCGGGGCTCCTCCTTCATGAGCGAGGAACTCCGTCAGTTCCTACTAGCGAGAGGTATTGCAGCAAGTAGGACCACCAGCTACAACCCCCGAGGGAACGGCCAGGTGGAAAGAGAGAACGCGACGGTATGGAAGGCCGTCCTCTTAGCCTTAAAGTCTAAGGGCCTCCCAACCTCCCGCTGGCAGGAAGTCCTCCCGACAGCGCTGCACTCCATCCGGTCACTACTTTGCACTGCCGTTAACGCCACCCCCCATGAACGAATGTTTGTCTTCCCCAGGAAGTCGACTACGGGAACCACTCTACCAACCTGGCTGACCTCTCCGGGGCCCGTCTTGCTGCGAAAGCACGTGAGGGCCCATAAAACGGACCCCCTGGTCGAGAGGGTGAACCTCCTGCACGCCAACCCCCAGTACGCCTACGTGGCTTACCCAGACGGGCGGGAGGACACTGTCTCCTTACGAGACCTCGCACCCTCGGGCACTCCGGAGACACCACCTTTACACCCCCCCCCCACCACCCCCCCAATTCCAGCCCAGGTAGACGGCATGCCGGAACCCCACGAGCCTTCGCCGACCACGCAGACACCAGCATTAACACCGGATAATGCAGCACCGCCGCTGCGACGATCGGAGAGGCTTACGAGGCCTCCGGACAGACTGACATACCAGAACTGGTAGTACACTTCACCCCGCCGGACTCAAATCTAAACAAGGGGTGAATGTGGTAAACCACTTTTATCGTTCACTATCGTTACACTATAGTTATCACTGTTGTATTGTTCTCACTGTTGTATCACTATACGAGGTCGCCTCTTGTCGCGCTGTTATACCTGGGCTGACCACCTCCGACTCCGCCCATGGCTCCACCTACCTGCCCAGGTATAAAGGTAGTCGACTGGCTGGTATTCCTCCTTGTTGGACCCGATCACCCACGAGGGTGGGCTCTGTTATTTAGTCAATAAAAACCTTTAGTTACGTTCCTAACTCGTCGCTTTTTATTGAACGAATTGATAGGTATATCAGTTCCCCAATGTAATCTCTCAGCCTCTAAGGGACCAACGCTTACTTTTGTTACTCTCTTCCTATTTACATACTTGTAGAAGCTCTTACAATCTGTTTTTATATTTCTTGCTAGTTTACTCTCAATCTATTTTGTCCCTTATCATCAATTTTTTGGTCATCCTTTGCTGGTTTCTAAAGCTCTCCCAATCCTTAGACTTGCTACTATTTTTTGCAACATTATAAGCCTCTTCTTTTAATCTAATACTATCCTTAACTTCTTTAGCTAGCCACGGATGGATCACTTTTCCCCTGGAGTTTTTATTTCTCATTGGAATGTAATAAAAGAACGTGATTTAGATATCTTTTGTAAAAATGCATTTTTTTCTTGGGATAACTCTAGGTAACCAATGTACTTGCTACAGGGTACCTGTTCAAAACACCAATATATTGGTTAGTGTTTCTAGAAGAGAAAAGGTGAAAGAGAAAAGGTGAAAAAAGAGACTATACCTATCAATAAAGCTGTGGACACTCACGCCAAAATCCACATACATAGTCTTACAAACATCTTGCTATACCTGAAAGAGTTACAAAGAAAAGCACATACTTTGGAAATATAACTCTGCAGTCATTTCAGATAGGTTAATTATTCCCCTATTGAACTTCATTAGATACATACAGAAAAAAAGATTATGTAATAATGTATATAGATCTACAGAGAATGAGAGGAGTTGGATGTTTGACAGGTCTATGCAAGTAAATTACAATTTTTTTTTGATTGAAGGTAAGAATGCAGTAATACACCTCATTAAGAGTTTTATTTGGTCCCTGACAAGACTGTAAAGGAGTACCCGGAGGCTTATAAATTGTGCATCCATACCGATCTAAGTTTGTTAACACATAGGGGGGAAAATTCGGTTGCTTGCGCCACCCATTAGCGCCTAAAGAGGTCGAGAAGTGGGGCGCTAATCAACTAGCGCCCGGGCGCAGCGAACCCTGCACCTCTTCCCAAATTGAGCGGACATTTAGCGCCGGCGCTAAACCATTACGCCCGCTCACCGGCGCACGCAGATCATGACGTCATTTCAGTGTGCAACGCCCTTGGGGTGCCCCGGACCGGAAATTCAGTGGCGCCCCCCTCCGTTCCGCCTGGCGCTAACAAGGACAGGTTACCTTGAACGTTTCCTAGTCGCTGTCGGGCTGGGGCCGCTATTTAAAGGGGACTCTTGCTGGATCATTAGTGGCAGCCATTTTTGGACCACACCTTCTATAAGAGAGAGAGAGCGAGAGAGAGAGAGAAAGAGAGAGAGAGAGAGAGAGAGAGAGAGAGAGATTTGCTCAGAGACAAACGGAGAGCCATTTCTGCAGTGAGCCAGCGCTGGCTGAGGAACTTTAGACTTCTGAACATTACTTTGCAGTTGGTAAGCTTCTCAACCGGCATAACTTTCAGTGCGCACTTACTATGGGTGCTGCATTGGATGGGAATGTCGTCCTTCTCAATCATATTGACAGGGCACAGAGACACAGGGAGAGTGTGGCAGGCATGGCCAAACGGAGGAGGGCCTACAGACGTCGGCACACGAGACCTTACGCTGCCAGGGTTTTCCGCCAACAGTTTTCGTATATCAACATGTCAGAGGAGCAGTGTTTCCGAAGGCTGCGCTTCAGAAAGGAGGTGGTCACTGGGCTCTGCCACCTGCTTCAGCCAGATCTGCAGGACAGCTCTGTCGGTGGCTGTGAAGATCACTGTGGCTCTAAACTTCTATGCCAGCAGCTCCTTTCAGGCCGCTACTGGGGACATTGCCAACATCTCAGTTCGCGGTGCATTGCTGCATCTGTCAAGTGACTAATGCCCTCTAAAAGGAGACAGCAGTACATCACCTTCCCAATGACCCCGGACAAGCAGCGAGAGCGCGTAGAGGGTTTCGCAAGGATAGCGGGCTTCCCCATGGTGCAGGGCGCCATTGACTGCACGCATGTGGCTTTGCGGGCGCCTCTAGAGAATGCGGAGGATTTCCGCAACCGAAAGGGGTTCCATTCTTTGAATGTGCAGCTGGTCTGTGACCACCGACAGCTGATATTCGCTGTCAATGCCTACTTTCCAGGCAGCAGCCATGACGCCTTCATCCTACGCCAGACTTCTGTGGCAGACCTTTTCGAAGCCCCGGCTCACCCAGGAGGCTGGCTTCTCGGGGACAAGGGCTATCCTGTGCCCCTGGCTGATGACCCCGCTCCGTTCGCCCAGCACCCCTGCTGAAGAACGTTACAATGAGAGCCATCAAGCGACCAGGAACATCATTGAGCACACAATCGGCGTGCTGAAGCAACAGTTCCGCTGTCTGGACCATTCCGGGGTAGCCCTTCAGTACTCACCTGAGCGAGTCTCCCACTTCGTGGTTGTGTGTTGCATGCTGCATAACCTGGCAATCCTCAGGACCCAGCCAATGCCACCAGGCATTGAAGCACCAGCAGAGGAGAAGGAGGAGGAGGAGGAGCACCAAGATGGGAGGGAGGCACAAACGGCAAGGGCCGTCCATCAGAGGCTTATAGCAAGTCGCTTCTTGGCCCCTCTGAGGGAATGCTTTCTGCCATTCAAAGAACATGAATGGAACCGTTCTGCTACCCCTAAGCCGGTCAAGGCAACAATTAGTGCAAAGAACAGACATGGACAGTGAATAAATAAACTTCTTTATTTAACAAAATGTGTATCCTTCCCGCATGACAAAGCGATGGAAACAAACAGCTAAACAAACAGACTGCCACATAACTGTCTCTCACACCCTGGAGACAATGTCCAAAACATAACCAACATTCAGACCAGGATCCTCGGCCTTGAATGAAAGAAATAACTTAATTTAGCAGGACCTCCTACTTTTTGCCCCTCGATGGTGTTCTGCTTCCCTTGCGGAATTGCCCCCTTCCCGCCCTGCAGCTCCTCCGCAATGGGACCCCAGTGGCTGCAGCAAGGCTGGGGGAGGGCTGCTGACTGTCCGAAACTGAGACCGCAGATGCCCTTGAGGTACGGCCTGGACCAGCTCTGGGCCTGGAGGGCCCGGCTGTTGACTGCTTCAACTCCGCATGGGCGGAAGCAGTCTGTCCTACAGGTGGTGGCAGCTGCAGTGGAGAAGTGCCAGTGATGGCATCAGGAATGCTGTCATCTTGAGCGGACAGCAGCTCCCTGGTCGGCCGACACACTGGCACTCTTGACGGGGCAGCACGCGCAGCAATCGGCTGGTGCAGATTGCTGGCCTGCTGTGGCGCGGCGAGGGCCCCGGGGAATCCTGCCTGATCCAGCGAGGGTGGCAACAATCAGTGCTCGCGTGGCCTCAATCTGCGTCTGCATGAGACCAGCCACTGACTGCGTGGCAGCACTCAGCACTTGCGTGGCAGGTGCCAGTGCTTCGCCGAAGTCCTGGAGAATCCTCGCCAGTGCTGCGCCGAAGTCCTGCACACTCGCTTGTGCTGCGCCGAAGTCCTGGACACTCCTTGCCAGTGTCTCAATGGAGTCGGGCATCCTTGCCACTGCAGCCATGAGCTCAGCGTGCCTCAGCACCTCATCTGCGCTCTGTGCAGCAGCACTCGCGGCCCGACTCGCCCTCCGGGGAGACGGCCCCAGAGCTTCCCTACTCCTCTCGCGTTGCTGCAGGCCGCTGGGTCCTGGAGCTGCATCCTCCTCAGACCATTCCCCCCCGCTCCCCTCCAGGGAAGGCATCTCCCCAGTCTGGACATGGGCTGGCTCGCCCGCCTGAGGGTGGAACGGATGGTCCGGCTTCCTCCTCCTCGTCGCCTCCAGAGTCACTCGCACTGGCAGCTTGAGGGCCCACCTCCTGAGCTGGTGATGCAGCATCTGAAAGCAGGGAGGTTCAAGAGTGGCTTTAGCGAAATGACATGGTGGCAGCAAGGGATGCATGAGTGCTGCAATGCTGAGTTGGCTCGAGAGTGAAAAGTATGTTGGTGTGGGAAACAAGTGGAAGGAGAGGGTTAAAAAGGTGATGATTTTACCCTTGCTGTCCACAATGGGGTCGGCATCTCCAGAGGCGACGGGGCCAATCATCCGGCTTGCCACAATCTGGTGGACTCGCTCCTCCAGGTCTGTAAGGGTCTGCAAGTGAGGCCGGCCTCCTCCGGTCCGATGCTGGTGCCTTCTATTATTGGTCAGCAAGAGAAAGGATGGGGTGTGATGAAACCTGCAGCCCTGATCTGGCATGACATGCTTCCCATGGTCCAGGAGCCCTTACATTATGCACAGAGCTGAATGTGCATGTGTGTTTCCAGAAAGGGCCATGGGTGCTGGATGACAGCTGGCCATTGGGGCTTTGCACACCCTCTGGCCATAAAGTGAGGTCCAGATGGAGGGATGCAGATGATTCTGAAAAAGGCACTCACCCGGACGACCCGAGTGAGGTCGTTGAACTTCTTCCTGCATTGCACAGGAGTCCTGGGAACCATGCTGCTGGAGGTGACTCTGTTGGAAACCTCCCTCCAAGCTCTGCGATAGTCGCCATGTTGAGGCCTCCTGCCATTCTCTGGGTAGAGCACAGATCGCCTGCGTTCCACCGTGCCAACCAGAGCATCCAATGCCCCCTTGCTGAAGCGCTGCGCTCTCACCCTGGCCCTCTCCATATTGATGCGGTTGTCGACGCCACAGGTAGGTTACCACCGAGTTTGAGGCCTATGAGGCGCAGGGTGCGGCTGCAGATGATAATCGATCCACCCCTTTAAGAGCTGGCCGGCGCCAGCGTGTCTGGCTGAAATCGATAATTGACAGCACCTGCGCAGCACCCGCCTGCGGAGAAATTGCGTCGCGCCGCCGGGTTAGCACCTTAAGACTGTCGTGCAGCGCCTGATTTAGCGCCGCAATCACCTGCAGGGGCACAGCTACCCAATATCGCTTGAGGTGGCGATAAATTGCGCCTGGCGCTAAACTTTGCGCATCGCCAATACTAGTGCCCCAAACAGGGCGATACCGAATTTCTCCCCCATAGTTTCCTAAAAGACACATGAATGAAGGCAATGGTAATTCATTAGTGGGCCACATAATTTATTCAGTAGTTTATGTTCCCCATCTTCCAAATTAAAACGTGTCTGTTAAACTGTAAAAACCATAGCACTTAAATTAACTGAGCTTACAAAAGACCATACATTTGCGGATATCAACCTCGAAAAATCTGCAAGACAGCAGTAAAGGAACCAGAGAATTGTAGGCACTTAATAGGCTTATGAAAACCTGTACCTGTTGATTTTAAGAGGTCTGGTCCAAAATCTTCATTTCCTACCAAATTTAAAAAGAAATTAATACAAAAAAAAATAAAATTAACATACATCTGTGGCTGTATAAATCTACTGCAGCTTAAGTCACTAGTCTTTGGGTCTGCTCAGGTTTATCATTATTTTATATCAGATCTTATGTACAGGAGATCTGCGAATACACATGGGCACAACTTTACAGAATGTAGCTAAAAATAAATTTTGCACTCCATTTTCAGGTATTCAATTACTAGATGCTTAAAGAAATCAAGCACAGTGTAAATTAAACATAGTGACACTACCATTCTATACAAAGTAGAGATCCATGTTTACATAGCTCCCATAGCAGAAATTACATTTACACATAGTATCTGAATTATTTGAAGACAAATTGCACCATGAAAACTATAGAAAGGCATTTTAACATATCTGAAAAAGATAAATTAATGAAAATTTTACTTGTAAGATCAATTTTATATGCATTATGACTAAATTATAGAACTCTGATAGAAAATTTAAGAAAACAGAACAAGTATATCTCATACTTTCATTCTGTCTGCAGGTGCAGTTAACATTTTTTCTTCCTCGAATTCGGTAAACAATGGATACTAAGCCACTGTTCACTGTCACAATCTTAAGCATCAAGACTAGATCAAATGGCATGTTTCTGTTTAAAAAAAAAAAAATACAGGAAAATGTTTTAAATACAACAGGGTTCATTATAAGAGAGCCTGGATGGCTTTTTCATTAAGAAAAGGTCTTCATTATCTCTATGCAAAAAGCTTTAATTAATATAGTTCAGTGATCTCGCAACTAGAGATACTTTGAAGGTTTATGCATAAAATTCCTTGGTTGGTGCCTTTTGATAGGCTGCAGTGGATGGTTTTCGTTCACCAAGGTCGTAGCTGCCTTCATCCTTCTTCCTCATGCGGTACACCAACAGTAAGATAAGGAAAATGGCGAACAAAAAGCCAATGACTCCTCCAGCAATAACAGCTACAAGACAGATATTAGAATAGTGAGATAAATGCCTACAGAAATATTCAGACATAATTAAACATTGCCATATCATTTATTAACATTGAATACAGTTGGAAATCTACATAACTTTGTTGCGGAGAACACACAATTGAAAACAACTACCTTACAGAGGGTTAACATTTTGTTGGCACAATTTCAGTACTTGAGTTGCAAGTAACTATTAAATTATGAGCAAACGTATTCAAATTTGTAATGGAAATTTGACAGGATTTCTGCTGGAGGTATCCAGTTTACTTCCAGGTGAATGTTGCTGTGAATTCTTGGGGAGCTACGATCATTGGCTCCTCACCATCAGCTATGCTTCCAGGATTTTTCACTGGAAGTGATAGGGACCATACAATATGACTGCACAGACATCCAACACATTTACTATCATTTGTGTCCTATCAGTACCCATGCTTGTTACAGCAATGTGGGGGAAATTGTGGCAGGTGCCCAGCCATTCTCCTCCACCTGCCTAAATTGTGCAAAACATTCTGATCCAGAAAATCAGCCAGGGTCAGGGGCGAGCAGAGCTCCTGGCCATTGTGTTTACAGTTCTGGGTCAAAAGTGGGTTAAAGGTACAGAGACTATTTTCAATTAGAATCCTGACCAAAGAGACAACTGTTCCAATGAACTGCCCCATCTGAAACCATAAGCTACTTTAAAGTGAAAAAGGCATCATGCTTTGAAGGCCTGTATCCCAGAATGCGAAAGGGAAACAGCAGAGGCTCTGACCACATTGGCCCGGAATTTGCGGTAGATAATGATGGCAAGCAGTCAGCGTTCGTCGTCATTATCTCGCTGAAACGGACCACAACTTCAGGATTTAGCACGTGTATCTAAACACGGAAATCCTGAAGTTGGGGTCAGTCATACACTGCTCTGACACAGGCTGCACTGTGAACCACCCCCCCAGCTTCCGCCGCCATAGCTGGCAATCAGTGAAACTGACAAAAACTTTGGGGTCGATTTTCCCGAAGCTGTCGGGAAGAAGGCGGGACTACAACTTTCGGGTTTCAGTCCCGCCTACATCCAGCCAATCCATGCGATTTTCCCTTGATTGACCTTGTTGAGCCCGCCCAGCGGGCTCAGCAGGCCAAGGGCCACCCGGCAACAGGTGACGTCACTGATACGCTTATCAATTAATCCATAAAAAGCGATGAATTAGGATAGTAATGAAAAGGTTTTTATTAACTAAAGAACAGAGCATGCCTCTCGTGGATGACTGGTTCCAAGAAGGAAGTGGGTTGCCGAGCAGCCACCTTTATACCAGGTCATGTAGGCGGAGCCATGGGTGGAGCCAGCTGAGGCATGCATTGGTACACAGTGAGTAGCAAGAGGTAACAATGTGTAATAATGATAACAGTAGTAAACAACAGTGAAAACGATAACAGTGGTTTACCACAGTCACAGACTGCAATTTCATCTGTCAAGAGTTTTTGACAGATGAAATATCTGTGTTTCACAGCCGTTTCAAGCTGTGAAACACTAACAGTCTGAGTTCTGACACGAGTCCTTCTGCACAGACTCCATTAGAACTCACATCGGCACTCAAAGCTGAAGGCTGTCACTTTTCACAGATCGCAGCCTTTCAGCTTTAAGCGCCGGCTGAGTGATGGGCTCCTGACGGCTACAGGAAGAAAGGCTGTGAAGGTAAGTACAGGTAAGTAAAAGTTCTTTACACACTTTAGACACACCAAACACACTTACCTTTGCACTCATGCACCCATCACTCACCTGAACACCGACATCGCGACCCCTCCAACTCCTTCAACCCGACGGCCCACCTGCTCTAACCTGGCGTGGTTTGGAGCCATCGGGAAACCCACATGAAACCCCTCAAAATAGGGATTAGGCTAAAAACTGCCTGTTAACAGGCAGTTAATTGGCACTAATCCCTTCCCGCCTGGGGTCGGCGGGTCCCAGTGCGGGGCGGGTACCCGCTGCCTCTGAAAGTTGCATGGAGCAGGGTTTTGGGCGGGATGGTGTCGGGACCCCAGAAATCGGGATTTCCCCCCGCCTACACGCCTGAAACCCCGCCTGACCGCTCCACAAAAATCGACCCCTTGGTCTTTTCCACGGTAATATCACGGTTAAATACCACATTAAATTTTAAGCCATGTTGGCATAGGTGTAACTGTCATTTTAAGAGACTGGTAAACAAATGTTCTGGCTCTGAAAAACTAATTTTTATATTTGTAGGTGTGAAATTTCTCCATTATGATAAAAATGACCATTTTTTTAAATCTTAAAAATTTAAAGTTAGTTCATGATATTTCAGCTTCTACCTTATCCCCATGAGAGAGAGTACCAATTTTTAATTCGCTCTAACATTAAAAAAAAAGTCCAGATAAAAGCAGCTTCTCATTTCCTGGTTTCTTGTCTGTGAGAATTCTGCAATGTGATTGGCTGCTTAGACAGCTTGCTAACGTCACAGCAGCATCGCACTAGGAATTTCCATTACACAGCGCTGAAATCAATTGAACGTCAAAAGATGCAACCTTCTCGCCACAGAGATCGCAAGATCACTGTGGGTAGCTTTCTTTGGGGCCAGCGGCAAGCGCCTTTGCTTCGCCGCTGACCGCAAATTACATGCCAATGTTTCAAACATTCTTGGATATGAAAGTTGGGCCAGAGGACTGGCAAGTGGCCAATGTAACATCTCTGTTCAAAAAGGGTAAACCAGGTAACCATAGACTAGTAAGATTAACATTGATTGTGGGTAAGCTTCTAGATGCTATAATACGGATAAAATTAATACTCACTTAGATAAATATTTACAACAGTGTAAACTATAAAAGAAAGCATACACACACACATCACTGCTCTATCAAATTGATTGGTTTACAAATTATAAAAATGGTTTCTAAAATATTGATTTTTTTACTCAAATGTATAACCCATAAGTATCCTTCAACACGATGCAGTAAGTAAACTCATGGTGTTCTATGATTCAGTTACGGAAGCGTGAGCAAAACACAGAAAGTTGCCATTTACCTGCAAGCACTTCTGTTCTCTGGAAAAGGCTTTCCGAATGTTTTTGTGCAGACACATCATTATCAGTATTGATTGTTGGCTTTTCAATAACAAAGTCATCTATTTTCTTTGGTTCCTCTTTAACTGGGGTGTCTACAGTTGTCTGCATGGAAAAAGGCATTGAAAGAGACCATGTAAATTCCAAAACAGAGTTTAAAACACACACATCAATTTTGGATGGACTACAAAATTTGCTTGTTCAAAAGCTCCTTTGCAACAGGTAATCCGCAGAGTGAGGCACTACAATATGGTATGGAAAAAGACGGGGGGGCGAGCTCATTACAAATACATTTACAGCAGTACATGACCACAGTATAGTGACAATAAAATAAAGAAAATTGACAACTTCTGACAAAAAAGGTACCGTATAAAATACATTACAAATCTGAAAACATGTCTTTAAAATAAGTTGTATTTACTTGCCTCTGTTCGGACAGGCTTTCTGGCCATTTTTTTCTGTGTAGTTGGTTCTACTCCCATAGTTACTGATCTTGTTGCATCACCAGTTGGTTTGATGACTGGGTGCATTTGTGCAGGATTTAAGGTGACCATTTGTACCTCTGTTTCAAAATTCCCTGTGGAAGAGAAAATTCATGTCAATACACATCCAAAAAAATCTGTTCATACTGCATCATAAGTAAAGAGTTACATATGAAAACTAGCTGGTGAGCCCGGCGTTGCCGGGGCTGTTTTGGGGCAGGCGGTTTAAATCGAGTGCCAGGCTTTGGGGCCCTGTCTGTGTCCCTTTTAAAGTAGTTAACTGAACATCAGAACATTCAATGATCACATTGCAAGTGTCTTTCCTTTGGCATGGACATCTTTAGACCACATACACGAAAAAATATTGTTCCGATGTCAGTGGTGCTAAGTATGCATTAATGTGTAGTAATTTTGTTTGTTCGCTCTAACAAAGTGAGTGTTCACTTCTTTCTTCCCAGCAACAGTGCCAATTGGGCTGCTGGTTTGTGATATTTAATAGCATTATACAGCTTAGATCATTGCCTTCCTCTAATTACAGGATCAGATCGCCGGCTTGTATTGTGCCTGCTGGTCATCTGCCTCATTTTTTGTGGTTCGATGTAAAATTTCTGTCTTATAACACTCCTGTGAAGCATCTTGGCACATTTTACTACATTAAAAGGTGCCATTATAAACACAAGTTGTTGATGTTGTATAATAGTCCATGTGAATCAGCGGGTGCTGTGTGTTTACCCACAGAACCAGCATGAACTTGTCTTTCAAGAAGCAAATCAACTGACTTGTGGCAAATGACTATTTTTTGTTTTTTTAATGGAAAAGATAAATATGATGGCTGAATAGGGCTGGTGTTAGTTAATAGTGGCAGAAGGAATGAAGTGTTATTTACAGTGACCCGAAAACAGACCAAAAAACAACAGTGGAAAAGCTGAAACAAATACATAGAACGGCAAGGAGTGCGCAGATAACCCTAGGCTGCCCTGACGGGAATGTGATCGACAAGCTACCACCATCCCATGTGAGTGTCTAGGTTCAAACAGAGTAAATGCTTTTCAATTAATTGTACAATTTAATGATTCCATTTATTTCATAAATTGAAACAATTATTTTAACAAAAGATTTCAGAAGTGACTTTTTTTTTAAATGTCCATCCATTTACACAGCTGACACTGCCTACTTTGCTTAGTTACATACGTGGGGTAAACCTTTGTGAAATAGACTATGGGATTTTTTATAATAAAAGGAAAGCATTCATGGGATGTGGGCGTCGCTGGCAAGGCCAGCATTTATTGCCCATCCCTAATTGACTGAGAAGGTGGTGGTGAGCTGCCTTCTTGGCAACTGAGCCATTTCAGAGGGCAGTTAAGAGTCAACCACATTGCTGTGGGTCTGGAGTCACATGTAGGCCAGACCAGGTAAGGAGATTAGTGAACCAGATGGGTTTTTAACAGCAGTTTCATGGTTATTATTACTGTTACTAGCTTTTCATTCCAGATTTATTTAATTAACTGAATTAAAATTTCCCAGCTGCTGTGGTGGTATTAGAAATTAGTCCAGGCTTCTGGATTACTAGTCCAGTAACATAACCATTATGCTACCATTCCCTCTACCGTTTTCCTACTCTCACACAGGTGATAAACTTGGGAGACCGGTCAGTCAGTCCATGATCAGAAATGATTGCAATATTTGTTAATTGAGGCTGAATAGCTGACCTTTGTAGAATCAGAACAAGCACCTTCACTTCACAGCTGTCCATTTCTACATTGTGGGGTAGGGTGTATGAGCCACCAGCCAATGTATGACTGACCCACACGGTTTATTTCCCCCCTCTAGTTCTCAAACACGTCTTGACCTAAATTTTCACCTCAAGCCACTAAAGCGCAAGCTAAAAATAAAATTGGTATCTGCTGATTTGACACACCAAGCTGTGAATTTACAAACAGGTCATTAAAATCAGGCCCCCAAAATATTTCAGTCAGCTTTTCTAAACTCCTTGGTGACTTTCTGTGGGGGTTCTCTTGCTCATAATTTCGAAGACCCACGAGAACCCTGGAAAAAACAGCATAAGCACAATCTGCGTTGTTTTCACAGTGTTTATGCAGCTACTTATGCCAAAATTATAGCAGATGAGCGGGAGAACCCTCGCAACAATTCACCCTCAAAGACCCGAGATTGTATACAATTAAATACCTAAATCAGTCCTGGTCTATTTAAAGGGTTAAATGGTTGACCATGTATTAAAGTAACAGCGCACACATACACTATCAATCCAAATATGGAGAGAGCTCGGAACATTGCTATCCCAAGACCAACAAGAATCAAGTTAGGAGTACACGGTAACAATGCAAAAAAATCCACACAAAAGTTCTCCCACTAGTGTGTTGCTAAACAGAGCTAGCTGGAAAAAAAATCAGTTATATGGAAAATAGACATAAATAATTCATTTTGTAAAATCCAGCACTAGTACAAAAAATGCTTGCATTCTTGGGGTATAAATTGAACTTGTGCTTTTAGTCCTTGTGTGCCAGCTCGAAGCGTGCATTCTGTGGGAAATTTTGGCACGCCATGCAGATTTAAAGGTTAGATCTCATACATCCTCAATGTTGTCATCCTGCTCATTTCTGTAATGAAGCCTGTCTGAAGAGAAAACCCACAAGCTTTTAATTCAGAAGTCACAATTCAGTTCATCATCGAATCTTACAGCACAGAAAGAGGCCATTCGGCCCATTGTGCCTGTGCCATCTCTTTGAAAGAGCTATCCAAATACTGTAGTCCCACTCCCTGCTATTTCCCCATAGCCCTCAAAATTTCTCCTTTTCAAGTATATATCCAATTCACTTTTGGAAACATAGAAGATAGGGGCAGGAGTAGGGGTAGGCCATTCGGCCCTTCGAGCCTGTTCCGCCATTCAATGACATCATGGCTGATCATCCAAATTCAGTACCCTGTCCCTGCCTTCTCCCCATATCCCTTGATCCCTT
Source organism: Somniosus microcephalus (assembly GCF_052327205.1). Taxonomy (NCBI): domain Eukaryota; kingdom Metazoa; phylum Chordata; class Chondrichthyes; order Squaliformes; family Somniosidae; genus Somniosus; species Somniosus microcephalus. The sequence goes on from NC_140993.1 coordinate 74,154,211, forward strand.
TAGCCTTAAGAAATATATCCAACTCTTTCTTGAATATATTTATTGAACTGGCCTCCACCACCCTCTGTGGCAGAGAATTCCACAGGTTCACCACTCTCTGGGTGAAGAAATTCCTCCTCATTTCAGTCCTAAATGGCTTACCCCTTATCCTTAGACTATGACCCCTGGTTCTGGACTCCCCGGCCATCAGAAACATCCTTTCTGCATCTAGTCTGTCCAGACCTGACAGAATTTTATAGGTTTCGATGAGATCCCCTCTCAATCTTCTAAACTCCAGTGAGTATAAGCCCAATTGACAATCTCTCCTCGTACGTCAATCCTGCCATCCCAGGTGAGGATATAGAATGCAAAATATGGTAACGACTCGCTTCGCATATCCAAGGACCCTGTCAATCTAAAATGGAGGATCCTGTCAACATAAAATGGTGGTGAAATCGACATCGCTGAGTCACTTGCATATTGTAAGAAATGATCATGTTAACTCAAGAAACTGTGAAGGCAGCAGGAAGTAAAATAAAAGAAGCTAAACTGATCTGTGGCTGCTAATATGGCTGGCACCCACGATGTCACACCTTGCTGGTGGAAACAGTGTAGGGCGGAGTGCAGAGGTTAATACAGACAATAGGCGATCAGAAAACACATTACCATGATTGCAAACGCATTACCATAATGATTAGGTGATCATGAAACCATTACCAGGATATTTACTTAACTATAAACCAGTGAAATGTGACTTCTTTGTTTCATACTGCCAGGCCAGGAAATCAAATTAAATGTATACGTGTACAGCTCGGGATTGGTGCAGACTGTACGATGTGTTAATGTCTTCTCAAATGCAAGTATAATAATGTGGCACACTGTATGAAAGATTGCTTGCTCTGGTTTAACCTGTCGGACTCTTCTGGAGTCAGGACTGTGCTGTATCAGAGTAAGTCTCCCGGGATGACGGAATAAAAACTGTTGAACTCAACCAGTATTCGACTCAGTGTTTGTACTGAACCAGATTGAGGACCAAAAGAATCCGTTTCAACACAGGTATCAGCCTGGTGAATCTTCGCTGCACTCCCTCCATGGCAAGAACGTCCTTCCTCAGGTAAGGTGACCAAAACTGCACACAATACTCAAGGTGCGGTCTCACCAAGGCCTTGTACAACTGCAGCAAGACATCCTTCTTCCTGTACTCGAACCCTCTTGCTACGAAGGCCAACGTACCATTTGCCTTCTTAACCGCCTGCTGCACCTGCATGCTTACCTTCAGCGACTGGTGCACAAGAACACCCAGGTCTCTTTGCACTTCCCCTTCTCCCAATCTATTGCCATTCAAATAATAATCTGCCTTCCTGTTTTTGCCACCAAAGTGGATAACCTCACATTTATCCACATTATAGTGCATTTGCCATGTTTCTACCCAATCACCCAACCTGTCCAAATCGTACTGGAGTTTCATGACATCCTCCTCACAGCATACCCTCCCACCCAGCTTTGTCATCTGCAAATTTGGAGACATTACATCCAATTCCCTCGTCCAGATCAATATATATTGTGAACAGCTGGGGTCCTAGGACCGATCCTTGCGGTACCCCACTAGTCACTGCCTGCCACTCGGAAAACGACCCGTTTATTCCAACTCTTTGCTTTCTGTCCGCCAACCAGTTCTCTATCCAAGTCAATACCTTGCCCCCAGTCCCATGTGCCTTAATTTTGCACGCTCTCTTATGCGGGACCTTATCGAAAGCCTTCTGAAAGTCCAAATACACCACATCCACTGGTTCTCCCTTATTTACCAGTTACATCCTCAAAAAATTCCAGTAGATTAGTCAAGCATGATTTACCTTTTGTAAATCCATGTTGACTTTGTCTGATCCTGTCACTGCTTTCCAAGTGCTCTGCTATTACATCTTTTATAATGGACTCTAGCATTTTCCCCACTACTGATCTCAGGCTTACCGGTCTATAATTCCCTGCTTTTTCTCTGCCACCTTTTTTGAATAGTGGGGCAACATTAGCTACCCTCCAATCCATGGGTACCGTTCCAGAGTCTATCGAGTTCTGGAAGATGACCAGCAATGCATCTACTATTTCTAGGGCCACTTACTTAAGTACCCTGGGATGTAGATTATCAGGCCCTGGGGATTTATCGACCTTCAGTCCCATCAATTTTCCTAACACCATTTCCCTACAAATACCGATTTCTTTCAGTTCCACCCTTTCATCAGACCCTATGTTCCGCGGTATTTCTGGGAGGTTATTTGTGTCCTCCTTTGTGAAGACAGAACCAAAATATGTATTTAGTTGGTCTGCCATTTCTTTGCTCCCCATTATAAATTGCCCTGATTCTGACTGGAAGGGACAGACGCTTGACTTCACCAATCTTTTTCTCTTCACATATCTATAAAAGCTTTTACAGTCAGTTTTTATGTTCCCTGCAAGCTTACTCTCATATTCTATTTCCCCTTTCTTAATTAATCCCTTTGTCCTCCTTTGTTGAATCCTAAACTGCTCCCAATCCTCAGGATTATTGCTTTTTCTGGCCAATTTGTATGTCCTCTCCTTGGATCTTATGCTATCCCTAATTTCCCTTGTTAACCACGGTTGAGTCACCTTTTTTGTTTTATTTTTATGCCAAACTGGGATGAACAACTTCTGTAGTTCATCCATTCGGTCTTTGAATGTTTGCCATTGCCTATCCACCGTCAACCCTTTGAGTGCCATTCCCCAATCAATCCTACCCAACTCACTCCTCAGACCATCGTAGTTTCCTTTATTTAAATTGAGGACCCTAGTTTCTGAGTCAACTACTTCATTCTCCATCTTAATGAAGAATTCGATCATATTATGATCGCTCCGACCCAAGGGGCCTCTTACAACAAGATTGCTAATTAATCCTTTCTCGTTACATAATACCCAGTCTAAGATGGCCTGATCTCTGGTTGGTTCCTCGACATATTGGTCCAGGAAACCATCCCGTAAACACTCCAGGAATTCCTCCTCCACAGTATTGTTACTAATTTGGTTAGCCCAATCTATATGTAGATTAAAGTCACCCATGATGACTGCTGTGCCCTTATTGCACGCTTCTTTAATTTCCCTTTTAATGCCATCCCCAACCTCCGCCATACTGTTTGGACAAATGTAAGAAGTCACACAACACCAGGTTATAGTCCAACAGCTTTATTTGAAATCACAAGCTTTCGGAGCGCTGCTCCTTCTTCAGGTGAAGTGCAGAAATGCATAAAGACACAACTTATATAGTCAGAGAATCATGTCAGATGTTTACAGGTAACCTTTCCAACTGCCATTTATCACACCTCGGCAGAGAGATAATCACAGCAGTCAAAGGTGTGAATGGTGTCCAAACAGGTCAGTCAGGGAAACATTACATCAAAGAACAATGTGGTGGGGTCACAAGGGGTCAAATATTGCAGATGCTGGGGTCTGTATGAAAAACAAAAAAAGGCAAAAAACATTTTTTTTGGCTGGAAATCACAGCAGGTCCGGCCGCATGATTCTCTGACTATATAAGTTGTGTCTTTATGCATTTCTCCACTTCACCTGAAGAAGGAGCAGCGCTCCGAAAGCTTGTGATTTCAAATAAAGCTGTTGGACTATAACCTGGTGTTGTGTGACTTCTTACATTTGTCCACCCCAGTCCAACTCCGGCATCTCCACACCATTACTGTTGGGAGGTCTATATACCACTCCCACTAACGTTTTTTTCCCCTTAGTATTTCTCAATTCTACCCATACAGATTCCACATCATCAGAGCTAATATCCTTCATTACAATTGTGTTAATCCCTTCTTTAACCAGTAATGCTACTCCTCCTCCTTTTCCTTTTTGCCTATCTTTCCTGAATATCGAATACCCCTGGATGTTGAGTTCCCAGTCTTGGCCATCCTTGAGCCACGTTTCCGTAATCCCAACCAAATCATATTTGTTTACCTCTATTTGCGCAGCCAATTCATCCACCTTATTACAAATGCTCCTCGCATTAAGACACAAAGCCTTCAGACTTGTTTTTTTAACGCTCTTAGACCTATTAGAATTACTATTTACTGTGGCCACGTTTGATTTAAACCATTGATTTCTCTGACTGCCGCTTTTGTTTTACTATTGAATCTGCTTTCACCACTTTTTCAGGTAGTGCATTCCAGATCACAACTCTATATGTTGAAAAATATTCTCCTCATTCCTCCTGGATTTTGTGACAATTATCTTAAATCTGTGTCCTCTGATTACCGACCCTCCTGCCAGTGGAAGTGGTTTCTCCCCATCTACTCGATCAAATCCCCTCATCATTTAATACCTCTGAAATCCCCTCATCATTTAGCACCTCTATCAAATCTCCCATTAACCTGAAGACAAAAGCAAAATACTGCAGATGCTGGAAATCTGAGAGAGAGAAAATGTTGGAAATACTCTCTGCTCTAAGGAGAACAATCCCTGCTTCTCTATTTTCTCCACAGAATTGAAGTCCCTCATCCCTGGTACCATTCTGGGACATATCTTCTGCACCCTCCCCAAGGCCTTCACATCCTTCCTGAAGTGTGGTGCCCAGAATTAGACTCTAGCTGAGGTCTAACCAGTGTTTTATAAAAGATTACCATTCCTTCCTTGTATTTGTACTCTATGCTTCTATTTATAAAGTCCAGGATCCCATATGCTTTTTTAACCACCTTATCAACTTGTCCTACCACCTTTAAAGATTTATGTATGTGAACCCCCAGGTCTCCGTGTTCTTGCACCCCCTTTAAATTGTACCATTTTATTTATATTGCCTCACCTCGTGGGAACATAAACATGCCAATATTGAAAGAAAACAAAACATCTGATTAGCAAAAATGCTTCATCAGGTCTCAAGAAAACTGTATATGCTTTTAAGTCACTGACGCGACACTTTTTTGCAGAATATTTACAGACTTGCAGAGATTTCCCGCGAAACTCACAGATCCAATGTCCATTTCAGGGTATAACTTACTTGCGCTTTAAACTCATGGAAAATCTCACTCCTCAGCACGCGAGATCAGTACACAGAGGGTCTTCAGCCTACTCTCAGTGTGAGGAGGAATCAGTGATCTGATAGAGTACCTGTTAAACCACCGCTCCCAATTCTAGCCAATGCTGCTCCACGCACACCAAGATCAACTCCCTGGATGGCAGTGGTCCAATCCTCTGCTGAAGGAGAGGCTGTGGTGGAATTATATAAAGGCAGGGGAGAACTAAGCTAGTATGAGGTTCGGACTGGGAGGGGAGCCCTGAGCTCTCAACTCATACTGAATGAATGTGCCCTCTCACTTGGGATCTCTGATCCCACAAAGTGAAGGGGGACTCTGCTCTTACACAGGGATGAGGGGGGGGGCGGCTTCTCTGCCATGACAGTGTGGTGTCTCCCATCACACAGAGCGGGGCATCCTTGCCCTCACACGTAGGGTCACTGACCTTGCACTGTTTCTTAACCTACTTCCATTCCATTTTTAAAAGGAATTCAGGGAAGTATGTCCAAATAAACAGCATTATGTTGCAAGGAAAGCCACTCCTTTGCCTCCAAAAATGCTTAAAATCCAGGAGTTGCTGGGGAATTTACTCCCTGGATCCCCCAGCGGGGCCCTAGGGCCAACTCACTGATTTCAATACTTAAAAGGTTGACATTTTGATACCATCCAGCCTGCCCACTTCCGGAAACAAATCCGATTCTAGGGGAGAGGGTTAAAAAGAGAGAGCAATTCACTATTGAAGGTTGGTAAAAATCCAAGAGTTTGGAGTTGGTGGGAATGAAACATCAATCATTCTCAGAAATATATAAATGGAACTGAATATTTTAAAGCATAGGCATTTTCTAAGTGCCCAGTATGTGAAAGGGATGGAGAGGTGGAATAAGGTGACCTATGTGGTACTTTTAAGAAGTTATTGAGGTGCCAAATTAAACTGCATGGACAGAAGCATAATATTCTAACTTAAGTGAGCAGACGGAGGTGGTGGTGGGACGAGGGAGAAGACGGTGTCAGGTCGACTGCATTTTGTAATTTCATAGTGAAGTCCCAAGTTGGAAATTTTCTCTAGTGTCAGATTAATCACCAACAGCAAATACATTATATCATTTATCTTCAAAATGTCAGACATGCTGTGAAGTGTTCATTTACTACCATTGCTTAACCCAAGATTTAATTCGATGAACTGTTGTTTCGAAGAAAAAAGTTGCGTAATGGACTGCAACGACCTGAAAACACATTTTTAATTTTACCACAAAAATAATATTGGTGCATTTGCAAAGATTTAGAGGAAAGATGGCCTTAACCGATACTTACTGTCTTCATGTTACCTTGGTTTGAAAGGGTTTTATCTGCAGAAAAACACTCTCTAGATAGCTTTTGCAAGTCAAATATTTACTGAATCAGTGCATTTCTCCTATTATTTGATGAATTCTTAACCACTGGTCCATCTAATAAAATGAACAATTTTAGCACTGTCAAACCTAGTCACAAGATATGGATCAGAAACGAGGGCCTCTATTAACCCGCACCCCCCACGATTGTTGGGAGGTGGTAAGGGGGTGGGGGGCGCAGCCTTAAAACGAAGCCAACCTGGCACGTACTTGCCTGCTGCCATTTTTATTAACATATTTAAAATCAGGCTTTTACAGTGCAATTGGGAGCCTGATTTAAATTTAACTGCAACCAGCCGGGTTTCCTGTGGCCTGGGAAAACCGGCAGTAAAATGGAGGCAAGAGTGTCCCCCACCCCCTCAAGGAAGCCTTCGGTTACCCTTCTGCTGATCGCGGCCTCTCTCTAGCCCCTGCCGTAATCAACGACCACCCCCACCCCAAGCCCTTATTTGTAGCCTGTTCCCCACCCAATTGAATTTGTCCAACTGTTGGGCCGGAAACGGAAAATATCTTGAGGTGTGAGTAATAGTTTAATACTCGAAATTCTTAAAACCCACAGACAAATCCAGCTATGTGGTTTATGCATTTCCTTATCAGAGTTTCTCACTGAAGCCTTTTGACATACTGACATTTCTTTACAAAAAAAATGCCTCTGCAAAACTGTTGGAATTAGAATGTTGCAAACAGCTTTTAATTTTGCAGTCATTTACTGGAGCATAAAATACTGTTGTAAAAATAAAATCTAACGTTGCATATCAGAAGAGTCAATTTTCATCATTCATGGTTTAGTGATGGTTGAATTTCAGTGTCAGACAGAGGAGAGAGTTTGGTTGGCTAGCGTGAGATTTTCCTGAATTACCCCTGAACTTGGCAAGATAAAAACAGAAGGCAAAGTGTCAGCTTACCTGAGCCTGATCCAGAATTATCATAATCGTCGTCGTCAACTGGCCAATTTCCAGACTCAATGGGCTCACTATTCTCAACAGGCTGTTCAAGATAGAATTCCTCAGGCCATGGCATTTTTGTCGCGGAGACAGACTGCCTCTACAAAACAAACAGAAAAAAATGGATTTTTAAAAAATGGAACCCTTTAAGCATTTGATATTCTTTGCACAATATGACAAATTGGACGATGAATGCCACGTCAAGAAGAAAATTCTGTGGTAGCTTATTGCTAATCAATTATGAAATCAAATGTTACTTCGTGAAAAAGCAAACCTTCCAGAATTTTCCTAGGAAATGGCCTTTGTGTATAGTCTTTATTTAAAAAAAAGCGTCATTATTTTTCAAAACCATAATAATTGCACATTATTGTACCGCAAGAGATTTTTAACATGCTGCAGGAGTTTATGTATTTTTAGCAGATCAAAATTTGCCATGAGTTATGTGTGTGGAAATCACTTATGAAAAAGGTGAAAAATCTAATGAAGTTTAATTTATTGGAGATTACAAGTCAATATTTATGGGCACAAACAGGAAGCCCAATCATCTAATGTTCTATTAATTGAAAGCAAGGAGGAGGTCCTTTAAGTACCAGTCATTGAATGCTCTTGTTGAAAGTTTACAGATTAGACAAGTGGACAATCCTACTCCATCCAATTTTAGAAAGGAACCACAGAATGATGAGGCAGTTTGTCTAGTTTAGCAAAGTCTTAAATTAAATTTCAAGGCACACCTCTTCTTACAGGTGTACAAAACAGCCTGTGTAAACTTTCTACATATGTTTTTTTACAAATTGTTTATGAAATTTATAATCTGGTGAAGCACAAGTTACTGAAGTGGCAATTAGATGCACTCATGTGGGGTACTGACCAAAATCAGCCTGCAACTATCCATTATGCATCAAATATGGAGTTGGTGCAGTTAATATCCACCAAGGACCATATGAACTCTGCTGCAGATGTCCTGCACTAACATTTCAAATATTTCCATTAATTCTAAACACTTTATTGAGTTACTTCCAAATCAATGCAGTAACCAATCAAGTAACAGGGTCTCAAGTCGCGTGCTGCTGTTATTATTGCATTGAGCTGGTCAGAGGTGATCAGGAAGCAGATATTCTTTGCAGAATCCCCTCTTCAACAACATCATCATAAGGGGGGGGATGCTCTTTCATCCCCTAAACACTGATAGTCTTGAAGAGCAAACTCAGGCTGGTCCTGAACAGCAATGTGACACAGAAACAAAGTAGAATGAAAATTCATAGCTTGTAACAGTACAAAAACTAATGTAGCCTCTGCAGTGATTATCCAAAACACTATACCAAATCCATTTAAATCCGTTTAAAATGCACTTTTCTCTGGCAATTGAAGATTAAAAGGCAGTCCAATGTTTTTATGCTGTTGCTATTCTACCTATGACCTACAGGAGTAATAACATGTCGGGGGATGATTGTTGCTCATTCTGAGAAACGACTGCACCGTGGGACATTTGGTTAGATCAATGCAAGTTACTGCTGTTGTTGCCCCGCTTTGACTGAAGCGGAGCACTGGAAGGCAGCAAACACAACTTCATTGTTGACAACTTTGGGGCTCTGCTTCAGAGTTAATACTTTTCTCGGTCTCCAACTTTTTCCAGGAGGTAGCAGTTCAGGATTCCAATATTCAACTTTTAATTTCTAAAAACGGTACCAATACTCAGGAGACTTTTCACCCGAATCTAAAACACACTAATATGCAGATATCAACTACAGGCAATTACAGTCTACTTTACAGAATATGAACATTTTCCATGGCACTATTTGAAGGGCAGGGGAGCGTTCCTGGTGTCCTGGCCAACATTGATCCCTCAAACCACAGCACTAAGAACAGGTTTTCTGGTCATCGTCTTCATTGCGGTTTGTGGGACCTTGCCGCCTGTAAATTTTCCTACATTACAACAGTGATTACACTTCAAATGTACTTCATTGGCAGTGAAGGGCTTTGGAACAGTTTGAGGTTCTGAAAAGCGTTACACATATGCAAGCTTTCTTTTTGTGGAGTGGGGGGGGGGGGGGGGAATAATTTGAATTAGCTGGCAGTGGAAATAAGCCATGTTTAAGAGTTTCACTGTACATTACAGGAACACTCAGAAAAAAATCATAAAACACCATAAAACAGCAATTTTTAAAATGTACTGTACAAGCTGCCCAAAGCAAAGTAGTTATTCCGCAAAATAATCAGTGGTTTTGGTTTGCTTCCTGCCGACAGCACATTTGTCCTGAAAGCTTCGTCTCGATTTGGTGCAGATAAAAGCTCCATCGGGACCTCTGGCTGAGCGGTCAGCAATCACACACAATTCAATGTCACGGCCATGGTGGGAACTGGTTCCTCGACCACCATCTGCTTGTTGGTTCCACCCGCTTGGGCCTTTTGTTCACTCTCACCAGCCTTCGGCACAGCATCAACAATTCCCATGTTGGTCAGTAATTTGGACATCAGGACTTCTCAAGACCAACAATGGATGCCAAAAGCCTGGCCTACCAGCGGTCAGAGAGTGCGCATGTGTTCAGAGGCTCGTGGCTTCAGAGTTGGGCATCAGTACCCGTAAGGAATCCTCAACACGGTCAGATGCAACTGCTGTTTCTGCTGGCGGGATGAATTTACAATGCCAAATGCACCCAAGCAGAACAATAGCTTTCATCTACAGAAAATGTTCAGGGTGCGAAGCTTGATAATAAGTGAGTTACAGTCAGAAAGAAAGTTGTTGGCAATGGATTCTGCTTTCAGTTAGAAACATAGGAGCAGGAGTAGGCCATTCGGCCCTTCGAGCCTGCCCCGCCATTCAATATGATCATGGCTGATCCTCTATCTCAATACCCTGTACCATATTCCCGCTCTCTCCCCATACCCCTCGATGCCTTTTGTGTCTAGAAATCTATATCTCCTTCTTAAATATATTCAGTGACTTGGCCTCCGCAGCCTTCTGTGGTAGGGAATTCCACAGGTTCACCACCCTGAGTGAAGAAATTTCTCCTCATCTCAGTCCTAAATGACCTACCCCATATCCTGAGACTGTGACCCCTCGCTCTAGAGCCCCCAGCCAGGGGAAACATCCTCCCTGCATCCAGTCTGTCTAGCCCTGTCAGAATTTTATACGTTTCAATGAGATCCCCTCTCATTCTTCTAAACTCTAGTGAAAACAGGCCTAGTCAACCCAATCTCTCCTCATACGACAGTCCTGGCATCGCAGGAATCAGCCTGGTGAACCTTCGCTGCACTCCCTCTATGGCAAGTATATCCTTTCTTGGGTAAGGAGACCAAAACTGCACACAGTACTCCAGGTGTGGTCTCACCAAGGCCCTGTATAACTGTAGTAAGACATCCTTGCTCCTGTACTCAAATCCTCTTGCAATGAAGGCCAACATACCATTTACCTTCCTAACTGCTTGCCATTAAGAGAATATGTGGACTGCCCGCAACCACTTTTCCCCAGAGAGTATTATTTGCACTGCTGCTTCAAAGCATCAATCACACCAGCAACCAATGGCTGCATCATGCTTGGTGGTAAAAATATTAGCTCCGCTGCATTTAAATTCAGGCACTTTACATGGGCCCCAGAGTAACGATCAAGATGACTTTTCTACCTTCCATTGCCAAACTTTAGTCAGTGGTGCAGTTGTGTCTCAGAAAGAGCATCAGTCATCTCCGTCATTTGATTACTCCTGTAGGTCACAGGCAGAATAGCAACGCCATGAAAACATTGGGGGACAGTCTTTCAAACTCCCAGTCGCCAGCAACTTTCTTTTCCCCTGAGCCATTCAGGTTTCCAAAAATTTTCAGAATCAAGCTGGCTACAAAATTAAAATACAGGTATCTATATAAAATATATCTTAGTATACAATAACATCTAGAAAGGTGATTACTAGGTGAAATGCAGGTTTTTTAATATTCTGGGCTCTGAATATTAAAGTTAAAACTACAAACTGTAGTTCTGTACAACTAAGTGACATTAAGACTAACTATACTGCAGAGTATAACCCTCAGTTGAAGTCAAAGCCAGCTGCAGGTCACACTGTGGCAAGTAACAAAAGAACATGGTGCGGGATTGCACTGATGCCCGAGCAGAGCTCTGCTCAGCTCATTTTTAATTCAGCAACAGCTTGCATTTTTAGAGCGTCTTTCACTTATTAAAACATCCCAAGGTGCGTAGGGGTGGGGGTTCTCCTGCCAAAATTATGGCAGTCAAGAAGAACTAGACGAATGGGAGAATCCACACAGATATTCACCTCCTTAATGTCAGCAGAGTGCGAGACTGAGCATCAGCTTGCTCACAAAGATTGAAATATGAGCTTTAAAACATCCCTAGGAGGTCCAGTGGACCACCTTGGAACTTTAAGCTGCTGCTTTCCATCTGGCTGGGATTACACTGCAACTGATGAAGAGTCAAACTGGTGTAAGGTGATTTCCTGGGAGATGATCTTGTTAACTCGCACTTCCCAGTTTCAGTGAGTTAAGATTGCTGACTTGACTCCACTTGTACTGCCAGTTTTGCATTAACACAAAAACGGCAGCATAATTGTCATAGAATCACAGAATGATACAGCACAGAAGACAATCGTTTTGGCTTATCGTGCCTGTGCTGGCTCTTTGGAAGAGCTATCCAATCCGTCCCACACCCCTGCTCTTTCCTCATAGTCCTGAAATTTTTGCCCTCACATCAAGTATTTATCCAATTATGAAAATTACTACAGAATCTGCTTCCAGCACCCTTTCTGGCAGTGCATTCCAGCTCACAACTCACCGCATAAAGTGTTTTTTCCTCATGTCGCCTCTGGTTCTTTTGCCAATTAACTTAAATCTGTGTCCTCTGGTAATCGACCCTTCTGCCACTGGAAACAGTTTCTCCTTAGTTACTCTATCAAAACCCTTCATTATTTTGAACAACTCTATCAAATCTCCTCTTAACCTTCTCTGTTCTAAGGAGAACAATCCCAACTTCTCCAGTCTCTCCACATATGAAGTCCCTCATCCCTGGTACCATTCTAGTAAATCTGTGCTGTGCCCTCTCTAAGGCCTTGACATCCTTCCTAAAAAAAGTGTGGTGCCCAGAATTGGACACAATACTCCAGCTGGTGTCTAACCAGTGTTTTATAAAGGCTTAACATAACTTCCTTGCTTTTGTACTCTATGCCTCTATTTATAAAGCCAAGGATCCCGTATGCTTTTTTAACAGCCTTCTCAATTTGTCCTGCCACCTTCAAAGACTTGTGTACATAAACCCTTTTGGGTCCTTAAAACAAAGAGAAAAGAAACTGTCGGTTAGTCCCATGGCAAAAGCTTTCATTGCCCACTTTACAGGTGGGCGGAGAGTATAATATTTTCAGGCTGCGTAGACTAAACAAAACAGAAAACTTTAATTAACAAAAGGTCCCTCAATTGTTTAGTATATACCTAAAGATCAATTAAATCCATTGACATGACAAGTATATTTCTAAAATCAAAGTTTTGTTCAACATATACAAGTGTGTTGTCAAGCTGTAAATATTGAATAGGAACAAATTTACTGCATGATTGTAGTCCTGCCAATTTGCCCTTCACACAGCTGGGAGCTGCTCCTTCACATCAAGGACACCTGTCTGCTATTGGCTCCACTGTAAATACCAGAGATTGACATCTGCTCCTGGACAACAATCAAAGGCCATACACAAGCCAACAATAGTTTAGCATTGGCCCAGTATAGGTAGTAAACCATTTATTCCATATAATGGAGTATGTGATCAAGTACACCTGCTTTCTGTAACTGCAGCAATTACTGTACCGAGGAAACTTGTGGTTTAGAAACAGCAATTCTATCTTTTAAAAAAAAGTTACTTTAAAAAGACCCTTCTATCCTGTTTTGACGAATCGGGATGAATGATTACAGCTGCCTGGACTACCCCCTTGGCATGCAAGTCAGTAACTCTGCAGCTAATAGTGTTTTCACTGCCTCAATGCCCCTCTCCTCTGGCATTTATTATTGCTGCTGCTTCACGTGGTCACATTTCATAGCAAAATCCCTGGGAACCTATTTGGAACTGAAGCTTGCCCCTGTAGAAGCTGTTTTTAATACCAATTGTGCTCTTCAGCCTCATCAAAATCAGTTGTAATCCATGTAGGGCTATGCAAGTACTGCCACATTCATTGGTCTAGTTTGAGTTGATTGCATAATCATTCTCACAAATAACCCCGAATCTTACCTATTTGATGAGAACTACTCAAAAAGTGTCCTTTATCGGCATCTTTTAATCTCAATATTCAACAAAGCCATATTTAATGTTGCAATCCAATACAAGTACAGTATGTACCGTCTGTTAAAAATACAATTTTTTTTGAGATATGCTTTGACCTAAACTACAATTTTTTTACACTTGCCATTTTTGTTCTAACTTAAATGTTGCCAAGAACAAAAGTTCTAACTGGACTTAGGTACAAGATTCTTCGTCCTTCGCTAAATTAGACAACTCTCAGTCTACGAAGTCTTCACTGTTTTTCATACAAGTAAAAGGACCCGAGTTACCTTTGCCTGGACAATTCAACGATGCTAAGCAATGAATGCTTGTATAAGGAGCACTGAATTAGCTGTTGCCCAGCCTCCAAGGCAAAGGGTAGAAAGCTTCCTTCAGTAGAGCACGAGGCCAGTATCGTGAAGCCTGTACCCTATTCCCTTCCAGATGGATATATAAGATGGCCAAATTACATAATTTGGTACTGCATCAAGACTAAAACACTGGAAAGATGCACTTCTTGATATGAAGAGAGGCAGCAGCACATAGATGCTAAATGTAATCAGGCCCATCAATGTTCAGGTAAAACAGGTCTTAATGCTCAGATAAAACATAAGTCAGCAAGGAAGCCTGATAATTCCTTGAAGGCCAAAACCCAAGTAACTAATTACGATGGCAACGTAATTAGATTCTACTCCTCACGAGAGGTTTCATCACGGAAATCTCAACAGGGTCGGCCTTACCTATTGATGATTTGAAAATGCAGTAGCTCAGATGAGATAATTTTAATCCTCGAGACATTAGTTCTGTTCATGTCAACATGAAGAAACAGGATGAGCAGGGAAAAAAAAGCACCTGGTGTTGTGAGAATCTTTCCATCTCTGATCTCGTCTAATTTGTCAAGTTTGTTCTACTTGCCTTTTGTGAGTGTAACGCAGCACAAGGTGCCAATTAATTATCTCCAGTGACTGGGAAGGCATTCCTACAGCTTACACAAACATTAAACCAAGACTTGGAATTAGCTAAAGACCCGGTGCAGGAATTGAAAACATCAAAGTGCCTGAAGTACTATCAAAAATCGCAGATGTGACACCACTTTTTTTTTTAATGGAAGTGAAATGTCTAGCAGAAGATTAAACGGTGTTGCTGGTAAGATTTTGTTCACAAAATAAATTTCCGGTTTTCAGGACATAACACAAAAAGTCATAAGATGGATGGACAGAAGCAAGATGCTACCAACAGCCACAAGAAGAATTTCAAACCTGGAGTTACAGATATACATAGGTCTTCAGTGTATTACTGACTTGGACAGCTTATCTGTCCTGGCGTACTACTTTTCCAAGGGCCCGAGAAAATGGCTGTATTAGCTTTCATGAGGACTTTAGTAAGCAAGCAATAACCCATACATACAGGCAGAACATCCAGCATCAAAACATACAGTAAGAGAGATCTGACCATCAGCTTCTATTTTCACAATTTTACATCTACCACAATCAGAGCCAGCCATGCGGGGTAAAGCATGGAGAAGGAAGTGGCTCACCTGCAACAGTGCTTCATACTCTGCATTTCTAAAGAATGTGGTTTGCTACAGTGAAAAGAGGAAACTTGATTTTTTAACTCCAGCTTTGAACACTTTTAACTGAAGTTTTACAAAAAATCTATAAACAGGTGGTAAAAGAAACTCATTTTGATAATGTTTAACAAGTAGCAATAATAAGCAGCAATATCAAGAATACTCGCAGTATTAATGATGCAAATTGTTTTGTTAAATTGCACCACTTTTTTTAAAAAGTGTATATTAAACTGAACATTAATAAGCTGGAGCAGCGATGGGGGGTTTGTATGGGTTGGAGGGGATACTTACATGACGCGAAGGGGAGAAGGGATGCAAAGGTGCGGGACAGTGCTGATAAGACTGGGTAAGGAAGTTGGAGCAGCAAGTGGAAGAGAGGAGGGAGAAGTGGATAAACAGAGGGGCCAGACGGTAACAGCAAAAATGCTTCTTGGTTCTTCATGCCCACCCTTGCAACCAGCAAAGTGGAGATGGGAGGGGTGTGTGGGGAGTGGAGAATGAATTAAATAGAAAAAAAGAGGAAACAGGTGAATGCAGGATATCTGGGGGGTGGGGAAAGAGAAGGGGGGGGGTTTGGGACGAGGGACAAACAAACAAAGAGAGACGACGACAACAAATTGTATTTATATAGCGCCTTTAACGTAGTAAAACGTCCCAAGGCGCTTCACAAGAGTATTTTATGACAAAAAAATTTGGCACCGATCCACATGAGAAATTAGGGCAGGTGACCAAAAGCTTGGTCAAAGAGGTCGTTTTTAAGGAGCGTCTTAAAGGAGGAAAGAGAGGTAGCGAGGCGGAGAGGTTTAGGCAGGGAATTCCAGAGCTTAGTGCCTAGGCAACAGAAGGCACGGCCACCAAAGGTTGAGCGATTATAATCAGGGATGCTCAAGAGGGCAGAATTAGGAGGAGCGCTGAAATCTCGGGGGGTTGTGGGGGCTGAAGGGGATTACAGAGATAATGAGGGGCAAGGCCATGGAGGGATTTGAAAACAAGAATGAGAATTTTGAAATCGAGGAGCTGCTTAACCGGGAGCCAAGGTAGGTCAGTGAGCACAGAGGTGCTGGGCGAACGGGGCTTGGTGCGAGTTAGGACACAGGCAGTCGAGTTTTGGATGATCTCAAGTTTACATAGGGTGGAATGTGGGAGGCCAGCCAGGAGTGCGTTGGAATAGTCAAGTCTAGAGGTAACAAAGGCATGGATGAGGGTTTCAGCAGCGGATGAGCTGAGGCAAGGGCGGAGGCAGGCGATGTTAGAGTTGTAAGTAGGCGGTCTTTGTTATGCTGCGGATATGTGGTTGGAAGCTCAGTTCGGGGTCAAATATGACACCAAGGTTGCGAACAGTCTGGTTCAGCCTCAGACAGATGTTAGGGAGGGGGATGGAGTCAGTGGCAAGGGAACGGAGTTTGTGACGGGGACCGAAAACAATGGCTTCGATCTTCCCAATATTTAATTGGAGAAAATTTTTGCTCATCCAGAACTATATGTCGGACAAGCAGTCTGAGAATTTAGACACCGTGGAGGGGTCGAGAGAAGAGGTAGTGAGGTAGAGCTGGGTGTCGTCAGCGTACATGTGGAAACTGACGCTGTGTTTTCAGATGATGTTGCCAAGGGGCAACATGTAGATGAGAAATAGGAGAAGGCCAAGGATAGATCCTCGGGGGACACCAGAGGTAACGATGCGGTAGCAGGAAGAGAAGCCGTTGCAGGTGATTCTCTGGTTACGATTAAGTGATAAGAATGGAACTAGGCAAGGGCAGTCCCACCCAGCTGGACGACGGTGGAGAGGCGTTGGAGAAGGATGGAGTGGTCAACTGTGTCAAAGGATGCAGACAAGTCAAGAAGGATGAGGAGGGATAGTTTACCTTTGTCACAGTCACAAAGGATGCAACAAGTTCAAGGACTTGAGAGGAAAGGGAGGTTGGAGATATGGTGGTAGTTTGCAAGGGATCAAGGGTTGTTTTTTTTCCAGAGGGGTGATGATGACAAATTTGAGGGAGAGGGGGACAGTGCCAGAGGAGAGAGAACAGTTAACAATATCAGCTAACATGGGAGCCAGAAAAGGAAGTTGGGTGGTCAGCAGTTTGGTGGGACTAGGGTCGAGGGAGCAGCAGGTGGGTTTCATGAACAAGATGAGCGCAGAGGGGTCATGGGGAGATCAGAGAGAAACTGGAGAAAGCTGAGAGTTCAAGGCTAGGGCAGGGGGGAACCTTAGAGGAAGTTTGGCCCAGTGGGCTAGGGGAAAGAAAGGAAATGGCAGAGACAGCTGAACGGATGGTCTCAATCTTAGAGACAAAGAAGTTCATAAGCTCCTCACACTTGTTATCGTAGGTGAGGGTGGAGGAGACAGGGGAGGGGGGGTTTAAGAAGACAGTTAGCAGTAGAGAATAGGAGCCGGGGTTTATCTTTGCATTCCAGAATGATTCTGGAATAGTGAGCAATTTTGGCAGATGAGAGCGGGGCTCAATAATGCTTTATGTGGTCCAGCCAGATCTGGCGGTGAACGGCTAAACCAGTTGTCCGCCATATCCATTCGAGTCTGCGTCCCTTGGACTTAAGGGAGCGAAGATGAGAGCTGTACCAGGGGGAACGGCCAGGGTGAGAGAAGGAAAGAGGAGACAGAATAACATGAAAAAAGCTAATGGCAGGTAAGAGAAACACCACATCCTCAGACTGCCGTGTGCAATGCTAAAAGGAAATCCACTAGTGTGTATATGTAGTATATCTCACACATACATGTGCATTCACATACATACCTATTAAAACATGACCAGTTCAATGCTTATAAAGTCTTAATGGCCAAAAGTAAGTTATTATGCCACTCTGCTCTTGCAAACATAGAAGATAGGAGCAGGAGCAGGCCATTCGGCCCCTCGAGCCTGCTCCGCCATTCAATGTGATCATGGCTGATCATACAAATTCAGTACCCTGTCCCTGCTTTCTCCCCATATCCCCTGATCCCTTTAGCCTTAAGAAATATATCCAACTCCTTCTTGATGGGGATGGGGAGGTTTAAAACACAAGTGGTAGAAAGCTCTTTGTTGCCAATTGCTTTTTTAATTAATATACAAGTCTACCCTCATTGGTTATTTTACATCCCACAAATACTTAAAGCGTTTATATTTTAATAAAAGATTGGTTTCATAAATTTGCCCTCGATGGTTATTTAGAACACAGGAAGGCCTTGAGAAATTGTATCGAGCGGCCAGTGAGCACGTCACAGATTTTACATTGTTTAATGCATGTTCCATCAACTCTGATTGTGATTAACTTGGCATTGGAACCGAGGTGCACAAAAAGGACAGGATCCCAAATGATAATACCATTCAGAAGACAGTCATGGACAGAGGAAACAGCATTTGAAACCTTGGCACTTGTATTCAATATAAACTTTTTGGATCAATACACAAGCATGGCTGTGGAATGTACAGAATTCAGGCACAAGAGACATGTTTCTGCACTCTTCCAACAGAGGGGGTACAATAGATACTACATCGAGCTAGATTTCTCATTCCATTTAAAGAAGCCAAATTTATGCATTAGGCACTTTTTTTTTTTTTTTTGCAACCTCTTAATGTAGTTTTTCTCTGCTCAGAGATTGAGTTTTCCATCAAACTGGCACATTACCGTGGAACCAAGCACAGATCAAGCATTGGATGTTGGAAGGACAATCAGCAAACAACTGCTGCACAACTTTTGGAGGCTGGGTGTCATTAAATCATGTAATCTCCTGGAAGAGACAAAAAAGATTTGAAAAAGCCACAGCTCTCCAAGCTTATCATAATAAATAAGGGTTTTTAAGCTAGGGACCATTCTCGTAGACCTCCTTTGAGCCACTTCCAGGGCTTCTATAATATCCACCATGTGCGGGAACCAAAACTGAAGAGAAGATGACCAAGAGTTTAGTGCTTAAGCACGATCTCCATGCTTGTGTCTGGACGGAACATAAAAGTTGCTGTAGCTACATCCAAGCATTCTGCAACAACCCAAATGGTCCACACACATCAGCACCAGAGTGTCCCACAGCCCTTGCTTGTGGAACTTCATCTAAGCATGCAGCAGTTCAAACAGTTAAATCAGCTGTTAACCCAGGGCAGCTTGAACATGCTTTAGGCTACAGGAAATAGTTGACTTGCATGATTTTAGCAAAGTAAAATTTCCAAGCCATTCTCTGCCCCCAGCTTGGTCACATTTGAGAGATATTAGTCAGTTGTGGCAGCATGCTCGTCTCAGAGTTCGAAAGTTGTGGGTTCAAGCCCACCTCCAGTGACTTGAGCACATAATCTAGATTAGCACTTCAGTGTAGCACTGCTGGAGGTGCAGACTTTCAGCTGAGACGTTAAACCTAGTCTACCCTCTCGGGTGGATGTAAAAGATCCCACGGCATTATTCAAAGAGGAGTTGTAGAGTTCTCCTGGCCAACATTTAAATCGCTCAACCCAAAAAAATTATCTGGTTATTTATCTCATTGCTGTTTGTGGGACTATGCTATGCACAAATTTGCTGCTGCATTTGCCTACGTTTCAAACGTACTATATAAATGCAAATTCTTCTTTCATTGCTGTATCCATTTCTGGCTACACCCAGTTATACCGATATACAAAAGAATTAGCGGAGGCTACCATGGGTATTATTAAAAGAAACAACAGCACTATTTCTCCGTCCTGACATCACGTCATTTGACATTCTGGACAGTCGCCAAATTATATACAACTATGAAAGAGCCATTTATTCCTCAGCACTGTTTTAATATGCTGTCATTTGTAAGTTATTGTGAGGAATACCCACTCAACTCTCCTTGCAACACATAAATAACCAGCTTTTAAAACAAAATGCAGCATACTGTATCACTTAAGAGTTCAGAACATTCCCAAGCCATATTTTTGCCAGAAACAATAGCTGCCATGTACAAACATACTAAAAAAAGCTGTGGGGTGTAAAGTTGGAGGTTACAGAGCTGGGGAGCGACAAGGCCTGGCAAAATTTAGACACAAACAATTTTTCCTAACCGAATTGTTTAGCTCTCTTCAGATTTGGAGAATTAGTCATCAGCAAAATCTGCCGTTGTATTCCAAATATAAAAATGGTACATTTATGGGAGAGATGTACAATTTTTGGTTTAAGCTATTAATTGTGTATAGTGATCGAGACGAGAGGAAAGTCTAAGATTTGAAAAGCAAAAATAGTAACACCTAGAAGAGCTGGCATGCTGGTGCAGAGGGTCCAGTTGAATAGGATTATCCATGGGTTGTACACAGAACAGAATCGAGGGCAAAGAGCAGAGCTTAGATCTGTCTCTCACACACACTCTAATCTTTATATGCATCATACAAAATATTAGTACAGGTAGTTAAAAAAAAATTAAGTGGGCTTCTTTTATTGGGCTACATACAAGTACAGGAAACTTTCATTTAACCAGAGGTTAAATGTCCGGAAAGCTCTATCTACCGGCAAAATTCAGGAGCCGTTTCCTATAAGTTTTTTTTTAACTTCTCGTTGCTTTTTTTTTTCCCCCCCAGGTCAGGCTCTGCAAGGTCTAGCTGAAGCTGTTGCTTAGCTACAGAGACGCTTTTAAGCTGCAGCCGACTGTTTTGAAGCTGTTGCTAAGCAACAGGGTTTGTTGATTCACACGGAGCTGAAAAGCTCCATATGTTTTAACATTAGCGCTGGTTTATACGGCAGTTTTGATGGGACGGCACCAACTCGGTCCCGTCAGTGCCGGATACCAGAAAGTTTCCTGGTATAAGTAACCTTGTTAGTTAGGCTCTCTCGCTCCAATACATGTTCGGTTTATCATAACCACAGTTTTAATAGTTTAGTTATTCCAGAAGGAAGGTAAAACTGACTTAGTCAACACTTTGTTGTTAGTGCCAATAGATCATTCCCTCCCCATGAAGTAAACAAGTGTGTTATAAGTTATAAATCAGTTTCAATATACTGTTCATTGTTTGCCCTTTACCAGAAACTGCACAGGACATCCCATCCATACTCAAAAGCCTGAGTGGCATTCAATTTTTTACACCAACAGCTTTACTCTGCAATAGAAGAATTTTAGATGTGCATATATCCAATCATTGTTGTTATTCACATCAAGCATAGAGTGAAGCTGTTCTTTAAGAAACTAAGCTTTCAGAATAGCTTATGAAAAAAAGAGGACCTCCCACCCCCTCACTGAGCTACATGTATTAGCCGCTGTATAACTGTAAGCGAGAGTGGTCTGCAGAGTGTCTTAAACTGAGTGCTTCTAAACAGTGTTAAAGTTGGGAATTGAGAGTGGGAATTTGGAGCAGAAGGGGAAGGAGGTGCTGCTTTTTGCCTCCAATACTTGTAATGCTTGGTGTTACAGGTAAATATTTAATTTCATCTACCTATAACTTCAACTAATTAGTTAAAAAACTATACTACAAGCTAAGTTAATTAAATAAATAAAATAAGGTTATATAGGGTGGCGTGCTGCAACTGCAGCATGTGGGAGTTTGTGGAGAGAATCGCGATCCCGGATGATCACGTCTGCAGTAAGTGTCTGCATCTCGAGGAATTTCAGCTGAGTCTGCGCCTCGGACATCAGGGAGGGGAGAGTTACCTGGACATTTTGATCCAGGAGGGTAGGTTAGGTAGTGGTACAGGTCTGGTTAGTGGTCAGGGACAGGAGGGTGTGACTGCGACTCAGGCAGGTAAGGGGACCCCAGGTGCAGTGCTAGTGGAGCCTCGGCCTTCGCCCTTATCCAGCAGGTATGAGGTTCTTGCTGCCGGTGTGGATGAGGGCAGAGTCTGCAGGGTGGATGAGCAAAATGATCACGGCACCGTGGTACAGGAGCCAATTCAAGTGGGGGGAATGAAAAGGAATGTTGTAGTCGTAGAGGCCAGTATAGTCAGGGGGATAGATACTGTTCTCTGCAGCACTGACTGGGAGTTCCGAAGGCCGTGTTGCCTTCCCGGTCAGTGTCAGGGTTAAGGATATCTCCTCGTGGCTGGAGAAGAATTTGGAGTGGGAGGGGGAGGATGCAGTTGTCATGGTCCATGTAGGAACCAACTACATAGGTAGAACTAGGAATGAGGTTCTGCTGAGAGAGTTTGAGGAGCATGGGTCCAACAGAACCTCAAAGGTAATAATCTCTGGATTGTTACCTGAGCCATGTGCAAATTGGCATAGGGACAAACAGATCAGAGAGAGTTAAATGCATGGCTCAGAGTGGTGTGGGAGGAACAGGTTTTGATTCATGAGGCACTGGCACCAGTACTGGGAAAAGAGGGAGCTGTTCCGTTGGGACGAGCTCCGCTTAAACCGGGCTGAGACCAGTGTACTGGTGAATCGAATAACTAGGGCTGTAGATAGGACTTTAAACTAAAAAAGGAGGGTGGGTGGGGGAGGTCAGGTAAGGGGAAATTTAGAAATCGAAAGAGAAAAGCCAAGGCAATGGAGCAGTGTAGCGATTTGGGTAACGATAAGCAGAGTGTGACAGGAATGGACAGAGTTTAACGGTAATACAGGAAACTCTTTTTTATCCGGCACAGACGGGACCGGCGTGGTGCCGGTTTATCAAAAAGTCCGGATTACAGAGAGTTATAGTTAAAAGATACGAGAGCTCGTACACAGCAACAAATCCAAGCTTCCCTGTTGCTTAGCAACAGCTGCAAGAAGCCCGACCACAGACCAAGCGTCCCTGTTGCTTAGCAACAAGTGCAGGAACCTCCGATTACACAACCAAGAATCGAGAAACAGCCACTAATATGAAGAAAAACGTAACTGAACCTACTCCTGAATTTTGCCGGTTAACCGAGATTTCCAGTTGTTTGGGTGCTGGTAAATCGAGAGTTTCCTGTAGTGCATCAGCGAATAAGGTGAAAGCAGGGAATAATGGTAAAAAAAGTTAAAATTAAAGGCTCTTTATGTGAATGCACGAAGCATTCATAACAAGATAGACGAATTAGTGGCACAAGTAGAGATAAATGGCTTTGATCCAATAGCCATTAGAGACGTGGTTGCAAGGTGACCAAGGTTGGAACTAAATATTCCAGAGTACTCGATGTTTAGAAAAGGCAGACAGAATGGAAGGGGGCGTAGCCCTGATAATAAAAGGACATAAGAACAGTAGTGAGAAAGGATCGTGGCTTGGAAAAATCAGGAAGTAGAATCAGTATGGGTGGAGATAAGAAATAACAAGGGGCAGAAAACACTCGTGAGAATAGTTTATCGGCCCCCAAACGGTAGCTCTACTGTTGGACAGAGTATTAATCAACAAATAATAGGAGCTTATAACAAAGGTAATACAATAATCGTGGGCTACTTTAATCTTCATATAGACTAGGCAAATCAAATTGGCAAAAGGTAGTCTGGAGGATGAGTTCATGGAATTTATTCGAGACACTGTCCTAGAACAATATGTCATGGAACTAACCAGGGAACAGGCCATTTTAGATCTTGTATTGTGTAATGAGACAGAGTTAATTAGTAATCTCATAGTAAAAGGATCCTCAGGGGAAGAATGATCATAATGGAATTTTACATTGAGTTTGAGAGTGAAATACTTAAATACAAAACGAGGGACTTAAACTTAAATAAAGCCAATACATAGGTATGAGGGACAAGTTGGCTAAAGTAGATTGGGAAATTAGATTAAAATGTATGACAGTAGATAAGCAGTGGCAAACATTTGAAGAGATATTCCAAAATTTTCAACGAATATAGATTCCATTGAGAAATAAAAATTCCACAGGAAAAGTGATCCATCCATGGCTAACGAAAGAAGTTAAGGATAGTATTAGATTAAAAAAGAGGCTTATAATGTTGCAAAGAATAGTACAGTAGTAAGCTTTAGATACCAGCAAAGGATGACCAAAAATTGATTTAAAAAGGGAGAAAATAGAATACAAGAGTAAACTAGCAAGAAATATAAAAACAGATTGCAAGAGCTTCTACAAGTATGTCAAAATTAAGAGTAGCAAAAGTAAGTGTTGGTCCCTTAGAGGCGGAGACAGGAGAAATTATATAAAGGAAATGGCAGAGACTTTAAACAAATATTCTGTATCTGTCTTCACAGTAGAAGACACAAAAAGCATAGCAAAAATAGTTTGGAACCGTGGAGCTAATAAGAGTGAGGAACTTAAAAGTAATTACAGGAAACATTTTTTTTTTAATGAGGCACCAATGGGACCGGATTACAGAGAGGTATACTTACCAAGGTACGAGAGCCCCATACACAGCCACAGGTGCAGGAACCCCAGTTATATGGCCACAGGCCCAGGAACCCCAGTTACACGGCCACGAATATATAGTAAAACTTACCTGAACCTACTCCTGAACTTTGACGGTTAAGTGAGGTTTCTGGATATTTAGGTGCCAGTTAAAAGAGTTTCTCCTGTAATATCAGTAGAGAAAAAGTACTTGAGAAACCAATGGGATTAAAAGCCAACAAATCCCCTAGAACTCATGGTCTACATCCTAGAGCTCTAAAAGAGGTGACTGCAGAGATAGTGGATGCATTGGTTGCGATCTTCTAAAATTCCCTAGATTCTAGAACGGACCCAGTGGATTGGAAGATAGCAAATGTAGCCCCACCATCCAAGAAAGAAAGGACAGAGAAAACAGGAAACTACAGGCCAATTAGCCTGACATCAGTTGCTGGGAAAATTAAGGAAGTGGTAACAGATTACTTAGAAAATCGTAATATGATTAAGCAGAGTCAACATGGTTTTATGAAAGGGAAATCGTGTGTGATGAAATATTCCATTCATCACTGCCTGTGACTGTGGTTGGTTTCAGGTTTCCCCTCACCATTGTATTGCCTGTGACTGTGGTTGGTTTCAGGTTTCTCCTCACCATTGTATTGCATATTGGAATGTATGGAATGTGTTGTGTGTAGGGCTCCGCCCATACCTGGCCTCTATGTAAGCCAGCTCAGTCTGGCCTCATATCCAGTACTGCAGAGCTCCAGATGGAAGATACCTCTCTCCACTGCGTGTTATCTTCTAAGTTAATAAAAGCCTTGTTTTGTTCCGCTAACATCGAGTCTCGGGATTATTGAGGCACATCAATTTTATTAACTTATTTTTCAACACAATGGATCAACTCCTGAAACCCGAACGTTTGGATTTGGATCAGCATGCTCCGGACGCATCAGCACGCTTTGGACACTGGTTTATGTGTATGGAATTCTTCCTGGACAATTCCGCAGCCGTCAAAGACGCTACGGACGCTGCGAGTATGAAACTCGGAATTCTGCGGAATTGGGTAAGCCACCGGGTTTACCCCCTCATCCAAGACGCCGACACGTACCTGGCCGCCTGCGACATCTTAAAGGCGCATTACCAGCAGCCTACGAATGAGGTGTATGCTAGGCATCTGCTCGCCACTCGCGCACAGCGACCTGGGGAATCGGTGGAGGAGTTCCTAGGCACCCTGAAAATGCTTGGCAAAGACTGCAAGTGCCGAGGTGTAAAAGCCGCAGTGTACACCGACGAGCTTGTTCGCGATGCCTTTATCACAGGCCTCAGCTCCACTTACATCCGGCAAAGACTGCTGGAAAAAATGGGATTGGACCTGAAACAGGCTGCGGACACCGCGCGATCCCTGGATGTGGCCCAGAGAAACTCGGACGCCTACTCTTCAGCCCGCGCCGTCCACGCCGCCACGTGTGCACCAAGGGCGCCGCCATCTTGGAAGGCATCTTCCCCGCCCGGCAGCCCGTCACCGTCGGGGCCCCGCTCTCCCCCCAGAAGCCCTACAACAGCCGCGACGCGTCGGGGACCCAACTGCTACTTCTGCGGGCAGCCAAAGCACACCAGAAACCTGTGCCCGGCGAAAGGCACCACCTGCTTTAAGTGCGGTAAGAAGGGGCACTTCGGGAAGGTGTGCAGAGGGAACCCCGCCGGAAAACCAAAACCCGCCACCGCCGCGTGTGCGCCGTGGGAGCGGCCATCTTGGACGCCATCTTGCCCGACCTCGTGGGGTCCGCCATCTTGTGAGCAGACAGCGTGGACGCCATCTTGTCTCGATCAGGGCCCTACAGTGGCATCGGTCACAGTGGACCAGACCAGGCCCCACCCGCTATCCAAATCAATGGTGGACATCGAGGTAAACGGGTGCCAGGTTAAATGTTTAATTGACAGCGGAAGCACGGAGAGTTTTATCCACCCTGAACTGGCACAACAACTCTCCCTAAAGGTGGTCCCTACTCGGGGTACCATCTCTATGGCTGATAAAACCCAGACATCGACCATTCTGGGTTACTGCACGGTACAATTGTCCATTAACGGGACTGTATACGATAATTTTAAAGTATTAATCATGAAGAATCTATGCGCGAGCGTGATCTTGGGCCTGGATTTCCAGTGCAACCACCAAAGCATCACGCTCAAGTACGGTGGGTCCCAGCCGCCCCTCACTGTGCGGCCTGGCTACCCTGAAGGTAAA
The DNA here is from genome assembly GCF_052327205.1 of Somniosus microcephalus. Taxonomy (NCBI): domain Eukaryota; kingdom Metazoa; phylum Chordata; class Chondrichthyes; order Squaliformes; family Somniosidae; genus Somniosus; species Somniosus microcephalus. The sequence goes on from NC_140993.1 coordinate 74,180,759, forward strand.
GCCGCCTTCGCTATTCGCGAACCTTACCCCTAACTGCCGGCCAATAGCGACCAAAAGCAGGAGGTACAGCTGGGAGGACAGGCGGTTTATCGCGACCTGGTAGACAGGCTCCTGAAAGAGCGCATTATTGAATGCAGCAATAGCCCGTGGCGCGCCCAAGTGGTGGTGGTAAGGGGTAGCGAGAAGAAACGGATGGTGATCGACTATAGCCAAACGATCAACAGGTACACCCAACTAGACGCCTACCCGCTACCCCGCATATCAGAAATGGTGAACCAAATCGCCCAATACCGGGTGTTCTCCACCATCGACCTCAAGTCAGCGTACCACCAGCTCCCTATCAGACCAGAGGACCGCCCGTACACCGCCTTCGAGGCGAACGGACGCCTCTACCAATTCCTCAGAGTCCCCTTTGGGGTGACGAATGGGGTCTCGGTCTTCCAGAGGGAGATGGATCGCATGGTCGATGACCACCACTTGCAGGCAACCTTCCCCTACCTTGACAACGTCACCATCTGCGGTCACAACCAGCAGGATCACGACTCGAACCTCGAGAGGTTCCTGAAAACCGCACAAAAACTCAACCTCACCTACAACGAGGACAAGTGCGTTTTCAACACCACGCGCCTCTGCATACTAGGCAGCGTGGTGGAGAATGGGGAAATCGGACCAGACCCCGACCGATTGCGCCCCCTACGGGAGCTGCCCCTGCCCAACACTCCCAAAGCCCTGAAAAGGTGCCTGGGGTTATTTTCTTATTATTCCCAATGGGTCCCCAACTACTCCGACAAAGCCCGCCCCCTCTTGAAAGCATCCTCTTTTCCGCTCTCTGCTGAGGCCCACGCCGCCTTCAAAAGCATTAAGCAGGATATTGAGCGGGCCACGCTACAGGCAGTGGACGAGAACACTCCATTTCAAGTGGAAAGTGATGCGTCTGACTTTGCCTTAGCGGCCACCCTCAACCAGGCGGGGCGGCCCGTAGCTTTCTTCTCGAGGACCCTCCAAGGGCCCGAGATCAGACACTCCTCCGTGGAAAAGGAGGCCCAAGCCATCGTGGAGGCAGTGCGCCACTGGCGCCACTACCTAGCCGGCAAACGCTTCACCCTACTTACCGACCAGCGGTCGGTAGCGTTTATGTTCAATAATAAACAGAGGGGGAAGATCAAAAATGATAAGATTCTTAGGTGGCGGATCGAGCTCTCCACCTTCGAGTATGACATCATTTACCGGCCAGGGGCCCTTAACGAATCCCCAGATGCCCTCTCACGAGGGATATGTGCCAGCGCCACCGGGGATCGGCTACAGACCCTCCACAACGACCTCTGCCACCCAGGGGTCACGCGGCTGTTCCACTTCATAAAGTCCCGCAACTTACCCTACTCGATTGAGGAAGTTCGGTCCCTGACCAGGATCTGTCGCACTTGCGCTGAGTGCAAGCCTCGGTTCTACCGCCCAGATAGAGCCCACTTAATCAAAGCTACACGGCCCTTTGAGCGGCTCAGCTTAGATTTCAAGGGCCCCCTCCCGTCCGTCGACCGCAATGTTTACTTCCTGAACATTGTGGACGAATACTCCCGGTTCCCATTCGCCTTCCCCTGCCCAGACATGACCAGCACCACGGTCATTAAATGCCTCAACAGCCTGTTCTGCCTGTTCGGTATGCCGAGCTACATCCACACGGATAGGGGGGCGTCCTTCATGAGTGAAGAGCTACGCCAGTACATGCTGTCCAGGGGTATCGCCACGAGCCGTACCACCAGCTACGACCCCCGGGGTAACGGTCAAGTGGAGCGAGAGAACGGGACAGTATGGAAAGCAGTCACTCTAGCTCTAAGGACCAAGGGCCTCCCTATCTCCCGCTGGCAGGAAGTCCTCTCAGATGTGCTCCATTCGATACGGTCGCTATTGTGTACTGCCACTAATTCCACGCCTCATGAACGAATGTTTAGCTTTCCCCGGAAATCCACCTCAGGCGTATCCATGCCGTCATGGCTCTCCACCCCAGCTCCGGTATTCGTGCGAAGGCATGTGAGGGGCCATAAGACGGACCCTCTCGTGGAGCCAGTGCACCTACTCCACGCCAACCCCCAATACGCGTATGACCGGCACGCCGACGGAAGGGAGGACACCGTGTCAATAAAAGACGTCGCCCCAGCCGGTAACGACAACAACCACGGCAATAGCAGCAACAACGACCACAGCAACCCTTACCCACCCACTACTCTTTCATCACCCCCGGAAGAACATCGACCAACGGCACCCCCACCAACTACCCCTTCAACAGCCCTGGCGGCACCCCCGGCAGAGACCCAGGAGGCCACCGGGGACACCCAGCCGACACCCGCGACAGCACAACAGCCACGTCGGTCGCAGAGGACTACCAAACCCCCGAACAGACTAAATCTATAGAAGGGGTGAATGTGATGAAATATTCCATTCATCACTGCCTGTGACTGTGGTTGGTTTCAGGTTTCCCCTCACCATTGTATTGCCTGTGACTGTGGTTGGTTTCAGGTTTCTCCTCACCATTGTATTGTATATTGGAATGTATGGAATGTGTTGTGTGTAGGGCTCCGCCCATACCTGGCCTCTATGTAAACCAGCTCAGTCTGGCCTCCTATCCAGTACTGCAGAGCTCCAGATGGAAGATACCTCTCTCCACTGCGTGTTATCTTCTAAGTTAATAAAAGCCTTGTTTTGTTCCGCTAACATCGAGTCTCGGGATTATTGAGGCACATCATCGTGTTTAATAAAATTGAGGTTTTTGGATGATGTAACCAGCAGGGTAGATAAAGGGGAACCAGTGGCTGGAGCATATTCGGATTTCCAAAAGGCATTCGATAAGGTGGCACATAAAAGGCTGCTACACAAGATAAGGGCTCATGGGATTGGGGGGAATACATCAGCATGGATGGATAGAGAATTGATTGACAGACAGAAAAGAGAGAGTAGAGATAAATGGAACATTTTCCAGTTGGCAGGCTGCAACTAGTGGTGTGCTGCAAGGAGCAGTGCTTGGGCCTCAGCTATTTGTAATCTATATTAAATGACCAAGATGAAGGGACTAAGAGCAATGTATCCAAATTTGCTGATGATACAAAGCCAGGTGAGAAAGTAAGCTGTGAGGACACAAAGAGCCTGCAAAGGGATATGGACAAGTTAAGTGAGTGGGCAATAATGTGGGGAAATGTGAGGTGATTCACTTTGGTGGAAGAATAGAAAAACAGAATATTTTTTAAATGCTGGTGTGGAGAGATTTAGCTGTCCTTGTACAGGACACAGGGCGTTAGCATGCAGGTACAGCAAGCAATTATGAAGGCAAATGGCATGTTGGCCTTTATTGCAACGGGGTTGGAGTACAAAAGTAAGGAAGTCTTACTACAATTGTACAGGGCTTTGGTGAGAACACACCTGGAGTGCTGTGCACAGTTTTGTTCTCTTTATCTGAGGAAGGACATACTTGCCTTGGAGGCGATGCAACAAAGGTTCACTAGATTAATCCCTGGGATGGGAGGGTTGTCCTATGAGGAGAGATTGAGTAGATTGAAGTGAAGTGATTATGGTAAGTATTTATCTTATTTATTTATTTATTTATTTATTTTACTCGTATGATGTTCAGAGTTGGTTTTCCCGGAGGCAACGTCACTGGCGCTGGCTGCCTCAAGGCAAACCAAAGTTGCAGCAGCGACCAAAAGCAGGCGTTAGGCCATTTAACTAGTCTTAACGCCTGCTTCAGACATGGGTAAAGCACACCTCTGGTTTGTCTTTTACCAAGATGGCGTCCTGCGCACTTCCTGTCGATGTTAAGCTAACTAGTATATAGTTCCCTCTCGCTTTTTGAAGATTGGCAAACAGCAAATGTAATTCCTATCATCTGGCATTATTCCTTAGACTACTGAATTTTTATATATGATACTGGTATCCCTCCCTAATTTCTTGAGTATCTGTGGGTGCAATTCATCTGGGCCCGAGGTTTTGTCCTCAAGTTTGGCTAGTACAAGAAACTCTCGTTTAAAACGGCACCTAAATATCCGGGATTCTCTATTAACCGGCAAAATTCATACTCCGAAAACAACACATCAATAACCGGAAATGTTGCCGAGTCAGAGTCTCCCGCAGTGGCCGAGTTAGTCAGTGGGGGTAGTTCTCCAAACTGCCACTACTCAGCTTCTTGGCGCTGTCGGAAGTCCGAACACCTCAATAACAGGAGTCTGACTCTCCCGCGCTGCCGGGAGTACCCAATTACTGTATATACTGCACATTTCTTGATTTTTTAAATTTTTGTTTGTTAAAAATAGCCTCGGTAGATAACCCTCACCGTCATCCGGAATTTTTAATCAACCGGCACCATCCCGGTCCTGTCGGTGTTGGATACCAAAGAGTTTCCCGTATATCCTTTCTTTCCACCTTATATGTTGTAATATTCGTCCCAACTTCTACTGTTGTCATTTCCTCTTTGGATACGTTGCCTCAGTTTTCACTGAAAAGAATACCATTCAGCATCATCTCCTGAGAGTTTATGTTACTCATCCTGTAGTGGCCCTATCCTATCTCTCCTTGTTTATATGTGTCCATTGGATACTTTACTATTTCTTTTAATATTCTTTGATGTTGTCATTTCATATTTCTTCTTTGCCTTCTTAATTGTCTTTTTAACTTCTTTCCTAAGCTCATAATATTTCCTTTGCCTCCCTCCCTTTATTGTTTATGTATTCAATATATGCCTTTCCGTTAGATTCAATTTTATCCTCGCCTCTTTAGTTATCCATGGAATCTTAGTCTTGGCTAATTTGTTCTTATTTTTTAGTAGAATATATTTCTCCTGAGCACCATTGGTCTCTGCTTTAAATATCGCTCACTGTTGTTCTACTTCTTTATCTTAATATTTTAACTCCATCGTCATTCACTCACAGTTGGCTTCCCCCCCCAATCAATTACTTTGGTCTTTGTACTATTATCTTAAACCTTATTATATTACGATCATTGCTCCCTGGGCGTTCTCCCACACCTACTTCTCTTATCTGCTCCGGTTCATTTCCCATTACTAAATCTAGCAGTACTTCCACTCTAGTTGGGCATCTTACAGATACAAATCTTCAACCAACAGCATACAATAGATTGCAATTGGTGATATGTAAACCCTCAGCTGACTAGGAGATGGGCCTCGATTCAGAGGATAATTGAAACATCGCACACAAAAAGATACGAAATGAACAAAGGGGCTGAAACTGTTTTTTGGCGGTAGCACAAAACGGGCAATAGTGAATCGGAAACACGTTTAACACTCTGCCCGATTTTCTTTTCCACTGAACACCTGCGTTACCACCAAAGACCATTTTCACCCTCAAAGTGTGTTCACTCAGTATTGCAACTCTTCTGGATACTAATAGCATGCAACGGTCAACATTTATTTTCCATTCATAAGTCTGTAACTGTATAACTGCTTCTGTTTATTATTGTCTACCAGACATCTACAAGCAATGCTGAAACTATTACAAGAAAACTTGGCTCCCCCAATGGTTCACTAAGCCGTAACCACAACTGCCTGCCAGTTGTTAAGCTATGCCACGCACATATTGGCAATGCAAGGTGTAAGCCAACGATCATGATACACAAACTCAAAATCGAACTACTATCCACTTCTGGTTTTCTTGCTTAAAAAAGTGAATAATTCAGTAATTTGAATTAAACTGGAGTAATTTAACATTGGAGGTTTTGTCAGCACAATTCAAATTCAAATTATCCAGACTTATCTAGAGTAGAAAACTCCAAATCAAAAATTAGCTTGTAACAACCGTTAAGACTCATTTGGAAGCATTAACCCTAATGAATTTACTGTGGTGCCTGGTGCTGGCTACACAAATACCCAAACATTTGATGGAAGTAATGCCAAAACCATCAAAGCCCCTCCCCCTGCTAAATCAGGTTGCAATTCTATACAGTACCACTGTAGAGCAGCAACAAATGTATGGATATCCTTATTCACAAAAACATCTGACTGTGGCTTCATTTAATAATCTGCATTCTAACAAAAGAAAATTAACAAATGTTGAAGGCACTAATTCATTGCAGGAAGATAAGTCAGTAAAATATTGCAGTAATTTGCTTGTAATTAAACAAACATCTGCCGAAACAAAAAGTAGTGGTGCAGATAGTTAATAAAGTCACGAATGCAAACTGCTATAGCGTAGCCATTAAAATACAGGAATGAGCTAGTCTGTTCAATTCATACATCCAATAAAACACAAGTTAAAGTACCCCTTGGTAGAGTATTCTCAAAACAGCAAGGATATTGCTGGCCTTAGAGTGTGTTGTTTGTGGTCATATCTGGAACTAGTGTTCTAGAAATCAGATCTAAGGATTTTAGACCATATGCTTAAGTACATTTTCAAGATTGTTGCCAGAGCCAAAAATCAGAGTTGAATTCCAAACTGAACCACCGACACGGAAGTTCAGCTGCACAATCATGTGGCAAGCCAGTATATGCAGCTCATCAAATCTGTAAAGTCAGTGGGCAGCTGACCCACAGAGGCCAGAAAAATCCCAATTTTGATTCCCAGTTGGTACCGAGTCAGCAGAGATCTCAGTCCAGGATGAAAATAAGGGGGTGTATTTCATCGGGGCATCTCCTTCTCGACCACTGTAACTTTGGCAGAAGTCCCAATAACACACAAAGCGGGGCTTCTGCTGAACCTACAGTGGAGCGGAAGAAGCTCTATGGAAATTCATCTCCAAGCATGTTGGCCTCAATACCCCTGGAAATAGGAGCGGGAAAAAAATTGCAATCCTGTGACCCCCTGCTGCAAAGTGAGCTCGGCAGGTGAGAAGAAGTTCAAGTGCATTGCTTCTCCTCGCCATGCACCTGAATACAGGAAACTTTGGTTTATCCAGAGGTTGTATGCTTGGAAGCCTCAATCTAACAGCAGAAATCAGCAGCCGTTTTGGTTAGGTTTTTTTTCTTCTCCTAGCATTTTTTTTATAAAAACAGTCAGGCTCTGGAAAGCGTCTCTGTAGCTTAGCAACAGCTTCAGAGACGCTTCAAAGGTACGGGCCGAGTGTTTACAAGCTGTTGCTAAGCAACAGTGTTTGTTGTCAGATACGGAGATGAAAACCTCCTATCCTTCAACATTAGCGCTGGTCTATCCAGAAGTTTTGATAGATCGGCAGCAGCTCGGCCCCGTCAGTGCCGGATATCAGAACTTTTCCTGTAGCCTGGTGACATTCACATCTAGGCTCACACAGGAAGCAAGGCCACCTTGTGCGTTACAGGAAGGTAGCTGTGGAACATAACCCAGCAAGAGAGTCAGTGCCTTCAGGAGAAACAGAGAAAGGAACAGTACACTTCTGTAAGAGACACAAAAAATATATAGTGCTGTGCACTGCTCTGAGATTCCTAAAGTTATATGATTCAGAGCGACAAACATGCTGTGCAGTCAAAACAACGATGCAAGACCAACCATAAATCTCAATGGACCATTAGCCAATGTCAAACATTACAACTTTGGAATAAACAGGATAAAATCTGACTGTAGAATTTAAACTTCCGCACAATACAATTTACTTTGAAGTATTTGTTAAGAGCATGTGTACTCTGCGTTTAACTTCAACCAGTTTTAGAAGTTTTAGAAGAAAATTCAGGTCCCCAGTGGATAAATGTGGCACCAAGCATTGAGCCACAACAGAGCGGAAGGACCAGTCCTGAGAAAGATGATTTCTGCTTTGGCAGTGGTGAGGAAAAACAAACAATCTAAATCTGGTATCAAACCAATAGGGCAACAGCATTAATACATTGAAACTACATTACAAGCTGTAATTCTAATAAATGATAAAGCAAACACCTACAATTTGTGATTACAAGGAAAACATTTTCTCTGCTAAAAATAGGTTTCAGGCAAAACAGACATTCAACAACCCATTAGCAGCAAGTGAACAGTGAACCATAGAAAGAAGGGCAGACATAGAGGCATGTAAATGTTATTTTAAACTAATGCATTATAAAAAGCTCAGTTTTTGATCTCAAATTTTTTTACTTCAAAACATGTTTTTGTTCCACTCGGCCTGTAGGGTGTTAGCTGGTGTGTTAATGCAGTGTGTGGAAAAGGGATCCAAAAAATCAATTGGTTTCAAAACAAACTGTACAGACCAACATTTTACATTTTCTAGGCAGGCGCCACATTCCAAGCCCTGCAGCTTCACAACAGATCGCTTGTACTCATGTTTCACGTGGTCCATTCAGAACAGGACAGGATTAAACTGGACAGGAAATGTCTCCTCTGTTTCTTCCTGCTTCAGATCCCAAACATCAAAACAAAGCTGGTCCCAAGATTCTTCAACTATGCATTAATTAAACTGAGATATATAGAACTTTGTGCTAATATTTAACCATACAGGAAGTTTGAGACATAAAAATGATCCTATACAGGGACAGAACACAGATCTTTCCTTCCTCTCCCCTCCAATATATTACATTCCCCTTCAGCCTCTCTCGCTCCACAGGGTTCTTTTACACATGATACCTTCTCGCAGTGCTTGGGGAGTTTTGAGTAGGTTTGCAACAATTGCAACGTGCACAGTCCCAAATATTTTTAATAGCTTGAACCAAATGGTCCTAATAAAAAGGCAAAATTATTTCTCAAATTTAAACAACTCTCCTCTGCCCCATCAACTGTTGTGACATTGATACTTTGGTCAGTTTGTTCTACAGCTGCCTTGCTGCTGCTGGTAACACCCTTCATCTGCACCAGATCCCAAACGAACAGGCAAAATTATTTCTCAAATTTAAACATCTCTCCTCTGTTCAATCAACTGCATTGGCGTTGATACTGTACCTTGGTCAGTTTGTTCCGCAGCTGCCTTGCTGCCACTGTCAATAGCCTCATCTGCACTACATCCCAAGCAAACAATCTCCCACACCAATTGATTCCCTGGTATATTAACCATATCCTATGTACTCCTAGTCCCACGACTGAGTGGAAGACTGGCTTAATTGTCCATCAGCAGATCTCGCTTGACCGCCTCAAGTAGTATGGCTAGTCCCTCTCTGGGACCAAATCCTATTATATCCTGGACAGACACAACTCAAATTTATAAAATGAAAACAAAACTTGTTTTTATAGAACACCTTTCACGTCCTCAGAACATCCAAGTGCTTTGTAATGATGAATTATTTTTGAAGTGCTATCCTTCTTAGGCAGTCCCTCAGAACCGAGGATGACTTGCTTCCACATTAAAAATGAGTTCTCAGGTGACTGATGAGTCCAATGCGGGACCTACAGTCTCTGTCACAGGTGGGGCAGACGGTGGTTGAAGGGGCGGGTGGGTGGGGTGCTTCCGCTTGCTCCCGGCGAAGAGACTCGATGTGTTTGGCGCCTTCTAGGAGGCTTGTCCTCCACTTTGTGCGGTCTTGAGCCAGGGATTCCCAGGTGTCGATGGGGATGTTACACTTTTTCAAGGAGGCTTTGAGGGTGTCCTTGAAGCGTTTCCTCTGCCCACCTGGGGCTCTCTTGCCGTGTCGGAGCTCCGAGTAGAGCGCTTGTTTTGGGAGTCTCTTATCGGGCATGCGGACAATGTGACCCGTCCATCGGAGTTGATTGAGCGTGGTCAAAGCCATCACTGTTGTGTAAGCCAACATAGCTGCAAATTGGCACGTAGCAATGTCCCACAAACAGCAATGAGATAAATGATCAGAATGTGTTTTTGTGGTGTTGAGTGAAGGATAAATGCTGGCCAGAACACCATAAAAACACACCTGCTCTTTGAATGTTGCTATGTGATTATTTACATCAACCCAAACAAGGTCTTTGTTTAAAAATGGCACCTCCAATAGTGCAGCACCACTGCACTAAAACATTAGTCTAGATTATGTGCTCAAGTCCTGGAATGGGGCTTGGACCCACAATCTGCTGACTCAAGAGGCAAAAGTGCTACCAATTGTGTCTAGAACAACCCAAAAATCCTCCTCCATCATAAACTACCTACAACCTCCCTCCAGCATGCCCCTTGCCCTGACTTTAGATGCCCAACATGACAAGTTTATGAATTTTTGTTTCTAAAACTGGAAGCCATCCGCTTAAGCTGCCTTTTCCTCTCTTCACTTATCTCCCATGCCCCTCATTCCTCCCACCCCTCCACATAAATTAGCACTCACCGCCCCATACACTGCAGCATCTCTCTCATCTCACTCCCACCTCTCAAAAATCATCTCCTTCATGAAGCCCTTCAGTTGTTCAGCTAAACTTCCTTTTCTTGGCACCAAACTTGCTACCAACTTCTCTCTAGCCTCTGGCATTGTTTCCCATTCTTTCACAGCAATGTACAATACACTGCTCTTCACTATTATTTTTAACACCATCTCCAACCTATCCTTGCTCTGAGAGATCCTTCAATGCATTGTTGCTACCAAGCTGTACTCTCGCCTCTTTCATCATTCTGGCTCAATTCTTTCCAGACCAGTTTCTGACTAAGCCACAGCAGCAAGATCACCCGGTGCTGCTGTGACCATGGATTTCTTCTCTCCTTGATCTCTCTGCTACCTTCAAATCGGAGCAATTTCCCGCAATATCCGCTCCAGAGTACTCTTACTCTCTGCTCCTTTGGAGATTGATCATTCAGTGGATATGCCCATAATCTCCGAAATTCTATCCCAGAAATCAATTCCCCCGCAATTCCTGATTTTTCTGTTGGGTGTCTGTTAGATCCGTGATTCTGAGGGTATGCTGTTTTTCAATAACCACACGGATGCTGGAACTTAACAATAAAACAGGTATTTACTGGAGGAGGGTAGTCTCAAGACTGGGGCTACAGAGGTATGCGCAAAGCTTATATACAGGTGTGGTCACTGCCGGTACTACAGTATACAGGAGCTGTAAAAGTAGTTCTGTCTTAAAGGCACATACACTACAATTCCTCCCCTTTTAGATTAGTAGTACCCCTAATATTCAAATAACAATTAACACTTTAACATGTACATTAAACAACAATAGTCCATTTATAGATTCAGTCTTTGGGGCGGCTTCCTGACCCTTTTGGGATAGCGCCTTTCCTGAGGTTCTTGTTCTTGGTGCAGAGGCGATTCTGACCCCTTTTCATCAGGTTCCACCGCTACTGGTTCTGAGGTAGATGCTACCTGTATGTCGGGTTCATCCCCAGGTACTCGAGACATGGGGTTGACGCGTTCCTGTGACGCTAAGATCTGATCGACGTGGCGTCTCACAATGTTCTCCCCGACATCCACTGTGTACATTAATGGCCCCTGCCTTTTGCATATCGTTCCAGGTTGCCATTTCTCTGTTCGATAGTCACAGGCCAAGACTGGTTGTCCTACATTGAAGCTCCTTGTTGGCTTCTCATTGATGTGCTGGAATTGTTTGTCCTCAACATTTCTTCGCACATTTGGTCTGAGCAAGTCCAGACGAGATCTCAACCTTCGGTTAAAGAACATCATGGCCGGGGTCTGGTTGGTAACTGCATGTGTCGCGTTTCGGTAGGCTAATAAGAAATTGTCCATCTTATGCTGTAGTGGAATGTCATCGTCGCACATGGCCTTTATCGCCTTCTTAAAGGTTTGTACGAACCTCTCAGCCAATCCATTTGTGGCTGGATGATACGGGGCGGAGGTGTAATGCCTTGCCTCATTCCTTCTCATAAATTTTTTAAACTCTTCGGACACAAACTGTGGTCCAGTATCAGAGCAAATCTGCTCTGGCAAACCGTTTCTGGCAAATACGGTCCGTAGGACTGCAATCGTTTTCTCTGTAGTGGTTGAAGACATTTTTATCACCTCAGGCCACTTTGAATGAGCATCCACTGCTATTAAGAACATTGAGTCCATGAATGGACCAGCGAAATCAATATGCACCCATTGCCATGGAGAGGAGGGCCACTCCCATGGGCGTAGAGGGGCATGTGGTGGTGCATTTTGGACCTTCTGGCATCCTAAGCAGCTCTTAGTTAGGTCTTCGATTTGTTGATCGATTCCCGGCCACCACACATAAGCCCTAGCAAGGCTTTTCATTTTCACTCCCCCCAGATGACCTTCATGTAGCTCATTTAGCACTCTCTCCCTTAACTTGGGTGGAATCACCACTCTGGATCCACACATCACTGTCCCCTGGCATACTGACAGCGGTTCTCTTCTGGATGAGAATGCTGGCAACAGTGAGTCGCCATGTGTTGGCCATCCCCTCACCGTCAAATCATATACCCGAGACAGCGTCGGATCATTGCGGGTCTCCTTCTCTATATCCGCATTCGTTACTGGCAATCGTTCAATTATTGACGAATAAAATATCTCGATAGGGTCCACTGCTGGTGCTTCCTCCACAGTAGGCAGTGGCAGGCGCGATAGCCCATCAGCGTTCCCATGCTGATTCGTGCCTTTATATTCTATTTCGTATTGATTCGCCCCTAGAAGCAGGGACCATCTTTGTAACCGTTGTGCAGTCGTCACTGGAACGCCCTTCTTAGGATTAAAGATGGAGACAAGTGGTTGGTGGTCAATCAGCAAGGTGAACTTCTGCCCATGCAGATAGTGGTTGAATTTTTTTACTCCCCATACTAGGCTGAGGGCCTCCCTGTCAATCTGGGCGTAGTTGCGCTCGGCTGAGGTTAGCGACCGAGACGCAAAGGCTACTGGCCTCTCCAACCCGTCTGGGAATTTGTGCGACAGCACCGCTCCAATACCATAGGGGGTTGCATCACATGCCAAACGAATTGGTAGTGCTGGGTTGAAATGGGCCAACACCTCTTTTGATGTGATCAATTCTTCACACTTCTGGACAGCCCGTCTACGTTCGTCATCCCACTTCCATGGTACCCCTGTTTGCAGTAGGGTGTAATACCGTGGACAAATTTGGTAAGAACTTATGGTAGTAGTTTAACAGCCCGCGGAACGACCTCAGTTGTGACACATTTTCTGGTGCTGGAGCCTTGACTACTGCCTCAATCTTTTCAGGGGACTTATGTAACCCCTCTTCATCAAGGTCGTGGCCACAATACGAGATCTGTTTCTGGAAAAACTCGCACTTGTGGCGATTAGCTCGTAGCCCATACTCCTTTAATCTGGTGAGCACCTTCTCCAAGTTGGCGAGGTGATCACTGTCATTTTCGCCCGTGACCAAAATGTCATCCAAATAACACTGGGTCCCTGGAATCCCTTGCAGAACCTGATCCATCGCCCTTTGCCAGATAGCCGGAGCCGAGGCTACTCCGAACACCAGCCGGTTGTATTGATAGAGACCTTTATGAGTGTTAATCGTAAGGTATTGTTTCGAAGCTCCATTTGCCTTCTACCTCCATTTGCAAGTACGCCTGGGCTAGATGAATTTTGGTGAAGCATTTACCACCAGATAGCGAGGCGAAAATATCCTCAATTCGTGGAAGCGGATATTGCACCGTGTGAAGGACTGGGTTCACTGTCACCTTAAAATCCCCACAGATGCGGACCTTCTTTGGTTCCCCAGGCGCATTACTCAACGACCTCTTCATTACAGGAACGATGGGTGTAGCCCACTCGCTCCAGTCCACTTTGGACAGTACTCCTGAACGTTCCAACCCTTCCAACTCTGCTTCGACAGCTGGTCTGATCGCATAAGGCACTGGTCTGGCCTTCAGAAACTTTGGGCTTGCATTTTCCTCTATTTTAATCGTTACTGTTATGCCTTTTAGTGTTCCTAGTCCCTCCTGGAACACTTCTTGTGCGTCAGTTAGCATTTTTGACAGTCGTCCAGGTGTGACGTCGTCATCCTTTTTGGCCTCCACCTTCAGTGCCTGTATGGAATGCCAATCGAATTGTATCTTCCGGATCCATTCACGTCCTAGCAGTGGTGGTCCTCCATCTGGCAATACATATATATCCATTTTAGGTATTTCCTGGCCTTTATATGTCACTTTCACCCTTATTTTTCCTTTGGGGTAGACTTTTTGCCCCGTATACGTCTTCAAGACAATCTCTGTAACTTTCAAGGGTATATGTGAAAATAGCCGCTTGTAGTCCCTTTGGTTTATGACTGTTAGGGCTGATCCTGTGTCCAATTCCATTTTCACTTGGACTCCATCTATCTTGAGTGCAACCCAGATAGTCTGGTGATCCTCCATTTCGGTTACCTTATGTAGTTTCAGACAACCCAGCTCCTTGCTTCCGGAGTCTGTGTCACTTTTCTGTTCGTCTGAACCACTGTCCATCACCTGGTGTACCTTTTTGTACTTCTCCTGTGGAGATTTCTTACTGTTGGTTTTCTTCCCAGACCTGCAGACTCTTGCTATGTGTCCTGCTTTCCCACACTGTCTGCACACTTAGTCCTTGAACCAACAATCTTTCTGGTCATGTGTTGTTCTGCCGCAGCGATAGCACTTCCATGTTCCATAGGACATTTCATTGGTGCCATATTCTTGCGGTCTCCGTTGTATCTCTGCAGCGCCCCTTGCGGCTGCTTCGTGTGATACTACCATACTGAAAGCTTTGTCCAGCGTAAGATCCTTTTCTGATGGAACCCAGAAACGGTTTCTTTCACTTTGTAGCCCACACACAAACTTGTCCCTTAACGTATCTGCTAGTCCCGCTCCAAACTGGCAGTGTTTCGACAGCTTGCGCAGTTCCGTTAGGTACTCAGCATTGCTTTCATCTTTGTATTGGTTCCTTTTATGGAACTTAAATCGTTCTGCTATCAGCAGCGGTGTGGGGTTTAAGTGGTCCTGTAGAATTTCTACTATGCTTTCGAAGTTCTTGTTCACCGGCTTCTCTGGGGTTATTAGATTTCGCAGTAACCCATAAGTTTTTGCACCCATGGAATTTAACAAAACCAGTGCTTTATTAGCATCTGGCACTTCATTCGCCCTGCAGTACACCTCAATAAGTTCCACATATGTCGCCCAATCTTCGACTTCATTGTCAAACAGAGATACTGCCACTCTTCGGCATCCCTGGGTGTGATTTAACTGTCAAAAATGGCGTTTCCCGCGCTTCCCCTTCTCCGCTGGCACAAAATGGCGTCTCCCGCGCTTTCCTTCCTTCCCGCACTCGCCCTTCTCTGCTGCGGCTTCTAAAAATGGCGTCTCCTGCGCTCTTCCTTCTTCTCCGCGGCTCAATGGCGTCTCCCGTGCTCTCCATTCTTCTCCCCGCGGACCCTATTCAGCCCGTGAGCCCTGGCTGTGCTCTGCGCGTTCTTCTTTTTATTTTATTTTTTTCTCGACGCCGCTCGGTCTTGAACCCGGCTGTTTCTTTACCCTCTCTCCGGTTTGTTTGTTTTTTTTTTTCCTCGACGCCGCTCGGTTTTCAACCCCCGGCTGCGCCCTGTGCGCTTCACCCTCTGTCTTACCCAGTCGACGCTGCTCGGCTTTCTCTTCGCCATCGGTCGGCTCCAGCCGCCGCTGCCCGGGAAGGGTCTGCGCTGGACCTGTCGTCAGTCTTTTGCTGATCGTCCTGGCTGGGGAACCAAGCACGGCTCTCCACAGCCTCCCCTGCGATGTTCACTCTCTGCCTGACGACTGGGCGGTTGCTCGTGGTCGACGCCCGTGTTCCTGGCCTCGACTTTTTTTTTGTTGCAGGTAGATTCGAATCGACACTCGTCGCCACTGTTAGATCCGTGATTCTGAGGGTATGCTGTTTTTCAATAACCACACGGATGCTGTAACTTAACAATAAAATAGGTATTTACTGGAGGAGGGTAGTCTCAAGACTGGGGGTACAGAGGCATGCGCAAAGCTTATATACAGGTGTGGTCACTGCCGGTACTACAGTATACAGGAGCTGTAAAAGTAGTTCTGTCTTAAAGGCACATACACTACAGTGTCCACCCCTTCCTTTTTGTGTGAGAAACGCTAGATAAGTGCAAGTTGTAATTTTGCAATGTCAGCTATTCAAACGTGACTCCAAGAACTTGAGGGGTGGGGGGGGGGGGGGGGGGGGAAAAAGTAAAATGATATTGGCTTCAGAGACATTCAAAGGAGGCCAGGAGCAATAGGAAAGAGAAAAGGGTGGGGGTGTTCGGATCATAAAATAAACAGACGCGTTCCCACGTCGTCATATTTACCAAGCACAAGTTGTCTTATTCAATCCCACTGCTCCATGACTCCTCCTCACATATATGATATGATTCAATCTCACAGCTGTATGCATTCCTCAGCCAGTAGGTCACCCTTTTCCATCCTTCACACATACGTGCAAGCTTATACACAACTATTTCAGACAATTTACAAACCCAGAAAGACGATGCCCTCAGCTTATCTCAAGACCAGTTTGCCGTAACCCAGCATATGCAAAACACAAAAAACTTTGCATCAGCAGATTGCTACAAGTCCGCAGCCAACTCTGCATGGCTCATTAACTATCCCCTGGTGATACTTGGTGAATGTTAACTTCCGATCTCTAACAGTACTTCCTCAAAAAGGAAGTTTCAGGAAGGAATTAAAAAGGTTCTGGGACTCCAAAAATAGCAATTGAAAAAGAAATCAGAACAAGTATTAAGACCAACTGTTCAGGGCTCTCCCTAGTGACTGATCCCTGAAAAAAAAACTCAGCCTTATTTTCAAACCTCATGTTGGCTTCACTACCTTGCTCTTTTTAACGATCAAACTGTTGTTTTTCACACTTCTCTTCTCCCACCCCCAACTTGGGCAAATAACACGCATAAGCCATTCAAACCTTCACTGCTCGCAGACACAGCTTTACCAACAGACACCAAGTCTGACCTGGTGAAATGCAGAACAAATGTCGGACATTTCACAGCCTCACATTAATCTCTTTGGTTGA
Organism: Somniosus microcephalus; assembly: GCF_052327205.1. Lineage (NCBI taxonomy): Eukaryota > Metazoa > Chordata > Chondrichthyes > Squaliformes > Somniosidae > Somniosus > Somniosus microcephalus. The sequence goes on from NC_140993.1 coordinate 74,197,506, forward strand.
TTGTTGCTGTAGAAGTGCTACTGGGGCAGTGCCCTCTACACAGGACAAGAAATAAATAGATTACGCAAATTCCAGAGAGACAGGGAGGGAAAGCATTTACAGAGTAGGTTGCAAGTTATTTAACAAAAAAAACTGAAATGTTAAAAATATAAAGACATGCAAATAGTTCTGGCAAGTAAAAGTATCACTTGTGGTGTAAGGTCAGTTTGCTCTTGTGCTAATCTATGCGTTCATTTTTAAAAATGACAATCAGGGAATATTACCGCAAGCAGCAAATAATGCAGTAACTTGTGGAGGCAATCCTGTAACAAACAACCCAAGGTAATTTTCAGTCAGAGACAAAGAGATTTCACATTTGTCGTTGGGATGTCATTCTTCAGTCTGGCTGTGAAAAAGTTTACGGTCAGTATAATGATCTTGTCCCAAACATCAGGGAAAGTCCCAGACAGGCTGGCAAAGCCAAGAAATGATTTCGCTGCGCATCTGCGAGACTGCACATATGTTTGGAGCAACTGCATATGTGCAGGATTCCATTGCTGCCAAATCCACCCAGGGCGATGGAGGCACGACAGAACCTAGCACACACCACTGAACTGCTTCAGTTTGATTAAAATGCAAGAGAAAAGTCACCGAGTTTAGCAGTTACTGTTCACAGACAATCATAATAAGCTTCTCCCACTGCTGATTCAGAACCATAAAGCTGACTTTCAAAACCACTTACGTAGACAATATTCAGGATTCAACAGATAACTTACTGTGGTTTTACGCCAGCTTTTGTTCTGGTTACCATTCACAGTCTAATCTAATCTTGGACTATTTTGTTACATTGCTCTTCTTAGACCAAGATTTTTATTTTATGCTCAGGAGAGTGGAAGAGCCTTTTACAATGATGTTAGTTTTGCCCACTGCAGCAATGTATTTTATTACCTAAATTTAAAAAAAATTAGTACATTTCAGAAAGTAAAATCAAGAGGACAGTAAAATGGGATTTCTGTTTACTTTACAAAATATATTGTAGAGAAAACAGATAACTGAAGCAATCACTATGTGCCAAGTCTAACCATCAACAATATTTCCTTTAACGACTGCAGCCTCATCTTCAGCCAAAGGATAAATATGAGAGTTAAAGCTAACCTAGCTCCATCAAAATATTTATAGCAGAACTCTGAAATGGTCTAAATATCTACTGCAGATGTCTTGAAACCCAACGGACCAAGAGATATACATTACAGAAATAAGTCACCATGCCAATTTCATTGCACATATAAACAGTGTGTTTGGAGGCAAAACATTGAATGAGGTAATGTTTCCTAGTATTAGAGCAAGATTTTTACTGTTGGCTTTGTCATTCACTATTACCTAGTGCTTCTGGGTTTTAAGATGTTTTCACCATCAACCAGCTCTTCTAGAGGTTTTAGATCCTAAAACTGAACACTTGCTGACTTTTGAAAAAAATTACACAAGCAAAAGATTACATGAAACCCTCACTCTCAAAAGTTGTAACAAGAACTGCTTCACTGAAAATTTATTCCACCCCATGGTGAATCTCACATTGGGGAGGAATTTTAACCTAAAAAAGGGATGGGAAAGAAGTGTTGAAAACCTGCCTCCAACCCGCCCACTTCTGGTTTTAACGGAGGCGGGCTGGGGACAGGCGGCCAATCCGTTGCCAGAAGGCGGGCCGTCTATTTAAATATTATAATATAAGGCTGGAAGCCTCTGCTTTAACTTCCATTTGGTATTTAAATTTAGCTGGTCGGGTTTTGCATGACTCGTGAAACCCGCCAGCCAATGCAGGGCGAGGACTGCTGGATTCAGGAGCTAAGTGCTTTACACTAACCTCCTGGATCCAGGGTCCCTGCCTAACCCATCCCCACGATCGGAGACCCCTCCAGGAGGCCGCCAATCCACTCATGAAACATAGAACATAGAAGATAGGAGCAGGAGTAGGCCATTCGGCCCCTCGAACCTGCTCCGCCATTCAATGAGATCATGGCTGATCATCCAAATTCAGTACCCTGTCCCTGCCTTCTCCCCATATCCCTTGATCCCTTTAGCCTTAAGAAATATATCCAACTCTTTCTTGAATATATTTAATGAAGTGGCCTCAACTGCCTTCTGTGGTAGAGAATTACACAGGTTCACCACTCTCTGGGTGAAGAAATTCCTCCTCATCTCTGTCCTAAATGGCTTACCCCTTATCTTTAGACTGTGACCACTGGTTCTGGACTCCCCCGCCATTGGGAACATCCTTCCTGCATCTAGTCTGTCCAGTCATGTTAGAATTTTATAAGTTTCAATGAGATCCCCTCTCATTCTTCTAAACTCCAGCAAGTATAAGCCCAATCGACCCAATCTCACCTCATACATCATTCCTGCCATCCCAGGCATCAGTCTGGTGAATCTTCGCTGCACACCCTCCATGGCAAGAACATCCTTCCTCAGATAAGGCGACCAAAACTGCACACAATACTCAAGGTGTGGTCTCACCAAGGCCCTGTACAACTGCAGCAAGACATCCTTGTTCTTGTACTTGAACCCTCTCGCTATGAAGGCCAACATACCATTTGCCTTCTTAACCGCCTGCTGCACCTGCATGCTTACCTTCAGCGATTGGTGCACAAGGACACCCAGGTCTCGTTGCACTTCCCCTTCTCCCAATCTATTGCCGTTTAGATAATAATCTGCCTTCCTGTTTTTGCCACCAAAGTGGATAACTTCGCATTTATCCACATTATACTGCATCTGCCCAATCACCCAACCTGTCCAAATCATACTGGAGTTTCTCGGCATCCTCCTCACAGCACATGCCCACCCAGCTTTGTGTCGTCTGCAAACTTGGAGACATTACATCTAGTTCCCTCGTCTAGATCATTAATATATATTGTGAATAGCTGGGGTCCTAGGACCGATCCCTGCGGTACCCCACTAGTCACTGCCTGCCACTCGGAAAATGACCCGTTTATTCCAACTCTTTGCTTCCTGTCTGTCAACCAGTTCTCTATCCAAGTCAATACCTTGCCCCCAATCCCATGTACCTTAACTTTACACGCTAATCTCTTATGCGGGACCTTATCGAAAGCCTTCTGAAAGTCCAAATGCACCACATCCACTGGTTCTCCCTTATCTATTCTACCAGTTACATCTTCAAGCCTCCCACCCCCAACCCTGTGCGCCTCCAGGCCCATGATCTCGGCCCCCCTACCCCCCCTCCCAAACTGTTTCTCCAGGCCAATCTTTTAGCGATCCTCCCGCACCTCGTCCAGGCTGATCCCACGCCCCCCCCACCCACCCCCAACCCCGCTCCTCCAGCTGAGCACGGCCCTCACGCGATCCTTGCCTCCCCATCTGCTCCTCCAGGCCGATACCCGATCCCCGATCTTTCCACGACCACTGCTCCCCCCCCACCCCAGCACCTCCAGCCAACCCCGAACTTTTCGCAATCCCCCTCTGCTCCTTCAGGCCGCCAATCTTTTCAGACCACCACCCCGGCCGATCCCAATCGTTTCGCAATCACCCCACTCCTCCAGGGTGCCGATCTTTTATCGATCACCACCCCTGCACCTCCAGCCAACCCCGAACTTTTCGCAATCCCCCTCTGCTCCTCCAGGTCGCCCCTGCCCGACCCCAACCCCAAGCGATCCCTCCCTCCTTCCTCTGTGCAGCCTAGTGCAACAGGCCTATCCGCCTGGAGCCTATCAGTCGGGCTGGCTGTGGGTGGGATACAGAGGTTTTCCATTCAAATCAAATGGGAAGGAAGGAGGGGTCAAGCGCAGGATATAACACCTGAAAATTGGACCCCAGCTCCTATTTATTTTTGCCCAGAAATCAGGCATGATAGAAACTAGGTTCTTCCCCACTGTGTGAAAGAAATCATTCTGCAGTCAAGATTCAGTCTACTCTTTAACATGCTGAATTTGTCCATTTATCAAATTTCAGGGAGTTCTCCCACGGCCCTAAATCAGAAAAGCTGGAAAAGTTAGCGCCAGATGCTACCCTCTTCCAGCCTCTCTGAAATTTCTATTTTTTGCTCCAAGAGGGAAGTGGAGCACTAAATCAAGCACTCCACTTCCTTCCACCGGGGAGCAGGGGGTGCCGCGCGATCAGCCCAGCACACAAGCAGTGAGCCGGGCTGACCGATGGATCCCGCGTCCGGTGGCGTAAAAAGAGGGTTTTTTTTTTTTTAAATCTGTCTTTTTTTCCCCCCAGGGTGGCCGGCCACCTCACCTTTAACTTCCACCTCGCTAGCATCTGACTGCCCTGCTCGCATCCCCTGCAGCAGTCGCTGCCATAGTCCGGCACTGCTGCAGGGAGCGAAGGGAAATTTGTGCGCCGGGGCATTATGCCTGGAGATGACGTCATGATCTCCGGGCGCATGAGATCGGGGCCCAACCTGCTAGTGCCGCCGCTAACCTCCCGTGGAATTTGGCGGGAGGTGTGGCCAGCGCCATGCCCGGGCGTAAAGGCATTTGTGCTTCATTAGCACCCCCCACGAGAGGCGCAAAGGAGGGGAATTTCTCCCCCCTAGTGTCTTGGCTAACGTTTATCCCTCGATTAACACCACAAAAAGCAGATTAACAAGACATATATCTAATTGTTGAGAGTCCTTGCAAATTGACTACCATGTATGTGCACAAAGGAACTGTGACTAAGCTTCAAAAAATATGATTCCGGGGTTTTCTGGTGCTTTGAGACATCCCGTGGACAGGAGAGGTGCTAAATAAATGCAAATTCTCTCTTTCCTTCAAGTATTACTGTGATTACTTGTCCTACTTTTTATATTGTAGGCACAGTGTCATAGGCGACACTGTATATACAATGTTGAAAAATGCAGAGAAATACCCAGCTGAACAGATTATTACTTAGAACTGAAACAAAAGAACGTAAAATCTTACAGGGGGGGAAAGAACATAATTGTTAGGTTTACACTCAAAAGACTGTAAATGGCCTCGTTTTAACAGGATTTTTAGGAAGGATGTGTGCACCTGCATTGGTGGAAATGCAATGACAAAGACTGTGGGGAACTGTACAACCAGGAATTTGTTTTAATTCCCTCTTTTCGCACTGTTCCAGGCATCTGCTAAAACTGTTGGATATCCATTGGCTGGGAGGGTAACTCATCTCATGGTGCATCAATTCACCGTACTCGTGCTTTGCAGCATGTTTAATTTCAACTGCAACTCTCGGGACATAATCAGCTTGTCATTGATAGTGGTAACTTAATGGCATCATGACACTTTCGGATTGAGAGAGCAGTAGTGAATGTGATGGGCCACAACCCAAAATAGACTAAACCAATAATAATGGGCCAGATATTCACACCTGTAGGGATCTGTACGCGCTGTGTACCCACCCATAGGGACATCGAAATGCCGGTTTCAGGCATGCACAGCGCATGCGCTGAAAACCAGCATTTCCGATCCATCAAGAATGGTCTTGACAGATCCTCTGGCTGCCCTGGAGAAGGGCCTCTGCGGGCGCATAGTTCCGCTTTTTGGAGGCCCTCCACCCGCAGAAAACCCTTACAATTCTTACGCCTGGTAAAAGCAGGCATAAGGCCTGCTTTTACCAGGAGAAGAGTAGAAAAAAGTTTTTAAAAAGTTTTCACTGATTTATCATTTTAAAATACTTTTTTTTTAAGTTTATTTTTAGCTCCGTAAAATACTTTAATTATTTTTTTCAAAAAATGTCATTTTTGTTTAAAATACTTAATTTATTGTAATTTCAAGTCATTTTAAAAATGTGATTAAAAAAAAAATTATTTAAAGTTTTACTATGTTTTTTCATTGATCTCCATTCATATATTTGACAGATAACAGGAAACGCTGGAAAAACTCAGCAGGCCAGGCAGCATCGGTGGAGAGAGAAACAGAGTTAACGTTTCAGGTCGATGACCTTGCGTCAGAACTGGAAAAAAAGCAGGAAATGGAAAGCAAGTTTAGGGGGCTGGAAAAAGGGGGAGGGGGATGAAAGAACAAACGGGAAGGTCAGTGATGGGATAGAAAGCAGGAGAGATTAAGAGACATTAAGAGATATTCAAGGCAAGGGGAGGTGGAAATGGGACAGGTGAAGGAACAAAGGATGGCTCTAGATGGGGTGTGAATTGTGCTGGTAGAATGAAGGACAGCTGAAGGGAGGGGAGAAAAAACAACAAGTGTGGATAAAAAAAATGTGCGATAGGGGCCGGGATTATGATCTGAAATTGTTGAACTCTATGTTTGAGTCCAGAGGGCTGTAGAGTGCCTAACCGAAAGATGAGGTGCTGTTCCTCGAGCTTACACTGAGCTTCCGTGGAACAATGCAAGAGGCCGAGAACGGTGAGGTCTGAGTGGGAATGGGGCGGTGAATTAAAGTGGCAGGCAACCGGGAGCTCGGGGTCCCCCTTACGGACTGAACGGAGGTGTTCCGCAAAGCGGTCTCCCAATCTGCGTCTTCCTATCAAATGTATGAAGGGAGATTCCCTTCTGTGATTGGCTCCCCATCGCCCACATGATCCCAGGGACGCTGTGAACTACATGCGCCTCTGGGATACGTGGGCCCTGCACATTTGGAGTTTGGTGAGGCCCAGCATCAGAACTATGTGCGTGTCCCAGGAGCCCTCGGGTAAGGGCGCAGATTTTTCCAGACCGCAGGCCTCCGCCCGTGGGAGGCCTACGATTGGAAAATACGGGCCATTTACTCTTAAACAAAAGCAGGAAAGTGAGTTTGATTGTAAGGAAAAAAACGCTGACTATCTGCTTAAGCAAGGGACTGAACATTAAAACAAAAAGGCCATGAACCAATACTCAGACACTGGCCCTGTGTTGCTAGGATTGTGGATAGGTCATTTGTAGAATTCAAGTAGTGATGGCTGATTAAAGTTTTGCTTGGTCAAGAAGAAATGTCACAGGCTTAATGGGTTGAATAGCTTTCTTCAATTCCACATTTTAGTCTATTTGTGCACTCTTGGTAATAAAGATCATCATAAAAAAGTTCCTTTAAAAAAAGAGACCGACATAATACAAATTATTCACTACCTGCCACTATCCCAAATTCCTGGGGGGGGGGGGGGGGGCGTTAAAAAAAGGGTTAGAGAAAAAATGTCTTTGTTGAGCTAAAATGTTTTTATTCTAATTTCCTGACATTTGGTTAGCAAGATACGAGTGCTTTAGCAATTTGAAGGTCAAGAAAGAAAAATAACCAACTTTGACCTAGTGCCTTATCAGACCTCCTGGAGTGTCAGTTTGGCTCAGTGGTAGCATCCTCACCTAAAGCATAAGGTTGTCGGTTCAAGCCCCACTCTCGGACTTGAACACACAGGCCCAGAATTTGCAGTCCTGGTGACAGCAAACTGGCAGCGTTCGCCGTCATTTCGCCTTTGAAACTGACCGCAACTTCGAGATCCAGCGCCAGTTCGCCGTCACCACAACCACAAATTCTGGGCCAACCAGGCAGCCTAATGCGGAAATCCGGAAGTTGCGGTCTGTCATTCACTGCTCCTCCAAAGGCTGTGCTGTGGGTCCCCTCCAACAGACCCGGCAATCAGTGAAATCTCTCAAATCATGGGAACGGATGAAAACTTTGGCTCTTCCGCAGTAAGTACGTTGCTAAATTCCCCACTAAAAGTTAGACCCAAAGGAATTAGGTGTAACTGGGGTTTTAACAGTGTATTGACTGCTAAACAAAGGTTATGGCCCTGAAAAACTAACTTTAGTTTTGTGCAGTGTCAAACGTATCCATTTTAATAAAAATTCAAATCAAGGAACTTTTTAAAAAAAAAAAAAAAAAAAAAAAATTTTTTATTTTTACTAAAGTTTGTTCATCTTTATTTCAGGTTTGCCTTTTCTCATGAGAGCCCCAATCTTTGTTTTGCTCTAACATTTTTTTAAAAAGTTAGAATTTTAAGAGCTCACTCACTTCCTTGTTCACTGAGAGAATTTTGCATTTTGATTGGCTGCTTAGACAGCTTGTTGACGTCACAGCAGCTCACGCTATGGAATTCCCACTAATCTACGTTGATTTGAATTATGCGTCGGAAAACCCGAACTTCGACATGGAGGTCGTGAAATCTTTGTGCGACACTTACTTCGGGCCAACGGCAAAGCCACTGACTGCAAATTCTGGGCCGTTATCCAGGCAGAGGGGTTAAATCAAAGCCCCCGGGGAATTCTCAGTCTACTGGCCAACATTCAGCCTCAATCAACACCACCAAAAAGCAGATTAACTGGTCATTAACTTCCATTTGTTGTATGCAAGACATTGTAAGCAAAAGTGCTAATTTACACAAACATGTGACTACGTTTCATAAAAATAATCCATCAGCCATGAGGCACTTTGCGATGTCCTGAGGATGTGATATGCATTATGCAAGTGCAAATTCTATCAGGATATCCCAAAGTGCTTTATAATTAATTGCTTTGAAGCACAGTCACTGTTGTTATATAGGCAAACATGCAGCCATTTTGTATGAAATGAAGTCCCACAAACTAGCATTAATATTAATGGCTCGAAAATGTGTTTTTTGGTGGTGTTGGTTGAGGGAGGAATATTGGCCAGGACACTGGGACAACTTCCTACTGTTTTTCAAATAGTGCCATGGGATTATTAATGTTCACTTGAACCACTGGTTAGACAGATGGATCTTGGTTTAACAAGTCAAACCTTGGGTCAGCACCTCCGACAATGCAGCACCTTCTGTCAAGCCTAGTCTTGGAGTGGGGCTTGAACCTACGATCTTTTGACTCACGATGCGAGATTGCCAAGTATTTTAAGCAGAAACAAAAAGCATGAAAATGAATCAAATGCAGTGCAGAGGTATGTAAACATCTCCTGTTTAGCACAGCTAGACTTCTACTAATCAGGTATGATTACCTTTATTTTGATATTGATCCACTTTAATTGTGGAAAGTGTTTTCAGCATTACACTGTATGTAACAGTACATGTGTCTGGGATTTAGCTTGTAAATTCCCTCCTCCAGGCTTTGCACCACAAAATCTTCCAGTTGGCAGTGAGGTCGGTTGCATCATACATTCAAGGATTCCAAACATATGTTGCTTAAACAGTAACCCCTGGTTTGGTGAAAGATGATGTGGAAGTTTATAAGCTTGTACAGTAATACTAAATTTCCTATGATTAGATCCATGACTTGATCAGAGACTGTGTGGGCTCCTATCTGAATGATTAATTTTCCCATTCAAGACAAAGTTATTGACAACATTCCAACAGTGAAGTTTAGCTCTCTAGTCCTTCCTATTACAGTTACGGGCATTTAAGCAACTTCAACAATATTTTATTTCACATTTAGTTTACAAAGTCCGAGTGTATAGATTCTATGGTAGACTTAGCCAAAATGGCACTATGTACCAACTCTGTTAAATTGAGAGCTTGTTACATACAAAAGTTTATATTTGAAGTTTATTGCAAGTTCAGGTCAGACAAATTTTCTTTTTTGGATCCAAGTGTCTGAAGATTACTGGTGATTAAGATTTGAAATTCAATATATTGCGAGGTTCTATTTTTTAGGAATTTTCTTTTATCATTTGCTCTCAGGATATGGATGCTGGAAAGGCCACATTTATTGACTATTAGAAATGAAAAGCTCAGTTGATAACCAGCTTTTAAAAAACATACCAGAACCAAAGTTCTCAGGATAACACAATTTTTTGTGGACAGCGGGAAACCTGAAGTTCTGGGGTGTCTGATCCCTGATGACCCCGGGGTTGAGACACGATGCCCAGGAAGGGGGCGGGGTGCGGATCTGCAACCCCGGGGCCAAGCAGTGATCCTGGGGAAGGTCCAATCCGCAACCCCGGGGCCGAGTACTGATCCTGGAGAGGGTCCGATCTGCAACCCCGGGGCCGAGTAGTGAGCCTGGGGAGGGTCCGATCTGCAACCCCAGGGCCGAGTACTGATCCTGGAGAGGGTCCAATCTGCAACCCCGGGGCCAAGTAGTGATCCTGGGGAGGGTCCAATCCGCAACCCCAGGGCCGAGTAGTGAGCCTGGGGTGGGTCCAATCCGCAACCCCGGGGCCAAGTACTGATCCTGGGGAGGGTCCGATCCGCAACCCCGGGGCTGAGTACTGATCCTGGGGAGGGTCCGATCCGCAACCCCGGGGCCGAGTACTGATCCTGGGGAGGGTCCGATCCGCAACCCTGGGGTTGAGTACTGATCCTGGGGAGGGTCCAATCTGCAACCCCGGGGTTGAGTAGTGATCCTGGGGAGGGTCCAATCCGCAACCCCGGGGTTGAGTAGTGATCCTGGGGAGGGTCAGATCCGCAACCCCGGGGTTGAGTACTGATCCTGGGGAGGGTCCGATCCGCAACCCCGGGGTTGAGTACTGATCCTGGGGAGGGTCCGATCCGCAACCCCGGGTTGAGTACTGATCCTGGGGAGGATCCGATCCACAACCCCAGGGCAGAGTACTGATCCTGGGGAGGGTCCAATTTGCAACCCCGGGGCTGAGTAGCAATCGGGTGGGGGGGTTAGGGAAAGAGGGGTCCAATCCCCGCCCCCAGGAGGGGTGGGCTGCTGGTGGGGGAGCTTGGAGGGCCGGGGGGAGGAAACACTCCTGCTCCTCCTGGCCCACAAAGATTGCTTCCCGAGGCTGTGCTCGCCTCATTGCACCTGGGATTCCCGGCCGCCTGCTGTTAAACCCGCACAGCAAGTTAAAGCCGAGGCTTCAGGCCTCAATATTTAAAATGCTAACCCACCCCCCTGGAATAAAAAGGTGAACATGGGCAGGTTTTAGATTTTTCCAACTTTCACTTCCACCCCATCCCTCCGCCGCCCGCCTCCAGCCCACCTGTTTTTTCCTGTGAAAATTCCCCCCCTACGTGTCAGAATATCTCAGATCACATTAAGAACATATTTCATGTTTGCACTCATGTTAATGACTCGTTATGAAGTAAAATGCACTTCAGAAAATGCAACCTCAGGAGATGTAAAATGGTGCTGCAATACAAAAAACAGAGCACCTTTAGGACAGTAATGGATATACCTTAAAACATTGAAGCAGGGCAATGAAGGCCAAAGGATAGGATGTGGTGTCAACATTTCCCATTCAATTTGCTAGGTTAACAATCATGATGAGATTGCTTTAAATCTCAAAAAAAGATCCGTTTTTTTTGAAGAAGCAACCAACATCAACTGATCTTGTATACAAAGCAGCACCCCTTTTAATGCTACACAAACTTGAGTAACACCTCAAGCTGTGTTTTCCAGAATTTCCAATAGAACATTGCACCTTAAGGGATTTTGTAATCTTGGTTGAAAATTAAAAAAATATATATTTTGTATCAACAACACTTAGACAAATAAATATTGTGGACTATACTTACCAATCAACACATCATCACATCCTGCAATCCAGCCCTTCAACCAGTGAACAATAGTGAGTAAAATCTCAGCAGAATGCACAGTCACCAATGTTTCAGGAATTCAGGAATGTACCCATTCCTGCATGCTGTGCAATTAACTTCCTTCCACTTGAGGATTACGAGTCCCAGCTGTACATGCCCTGGTTGGCCTTTTTGTGTGAAAATTGTGTGCAAATTCCAATGAGATGAAACAACCCTGATTGTGTTTACGATCACCAGTCCTGCTCTGGGGCGAAGGAATTTGTGAAGCAGTCAAATGGGCCAAAGTAGTTAACCTTCAACTCCTGGAACTGTGGCTGGATAGATGCCGTGTTTGAATCTTGCATCAATTTTATACTGCAAGAAAAGTACCATTACTAATATCAGAAATATTACACAGTACTGCAATGTACCCGAGTAGTTATTTTGTCGATTATAAACCAGACTCATCTTTTGTCAGCAACAATGTTTGCTTTGCAGTTTGTAAACTGCATGCCCATTAAAAAACTTGGTGCTGTTTTCTGTATCAATTAGATTTAAAGTTTCTAAATACAGTAAAACCTTTTGCCTTCAATAAAATATACTTAGTGAAGTTAACACAAGCTAACCGGTCAATTTGAATAACTATTCAAATATTCTTGAGGTTGAGGAATTAAGCTCTACCTGGGGGAATATTCCTTAATAACAACAGTGCACTGTTAAGGTGAGCAATTAACTGCTAGAAGCATCATTCAGAGATGTTAAATCTTACTTGGCAGACAACAGATCCCAAGTCACTGATCAATGTGTAGTAAAACAAAGGTATGAGAAACAGTTCAATGCCCATCAGCTACATAACTAAAACACAGCAAAATAAAAAAGGAAAAACTATAAATTTTGAAAACCTGAAACAAACACAGAAGATGCTGGAAATACACAAGAGGTCAGCCAGTATCTGTAAAAGAGTAGTCACATTATTGCATTTTGGCTGTGTACCTTTATGAAGGATACACACTTAAAACATCAAAGGATCAGTTCTGGGACCACTGTTGATCACAATTTAGACTTTGGAATCAAAAAACACAATTTCTAAATTTGCAGACGACATCAAATTGGGAGGGTTAGTCAACACCGAGGAGGACTGCAACAAAATACAAGACGACATTAATAAACTTGCAAAATTGGCATATAATTGGTAAGTGAATTTCAATATAGATTAAGTATTACATTTTGGTAAGTAAAATAAAGAGACTTCACATAGTACTTGGAAAATAAGAATCTAAATGGGGTAGAGGAGCAAAAGGGATCTCAGAATACAAATACATAAATCACTAAGTTGTGATGCAGGTGAATAAGGCCATAACAAAAGCAAACTAAGCACTAGGGTTTATTTCTAGAGGGATAGAATTGAAAAGTAGAGAAATTATACTAAACTTGTATCGATCCTTGGTTAGACTACACGGAGTACTGTGTACAACTCTAGTCGTCATATTATAAAAAGGATATAGAGGCACTGGAGAGGGTTCAGAGAAGATTTACAAGGAGGATACCAGAACGGCGAGGTTATATCTATCATGAAAGGATGAACAACCGGGGTCTCTTTTCTCTTGAAAAGAGAAAGCTGAGGGGTGACCTAATAGAGGCCTTGGCCTTCAAAATTATGAAAGGTTTTGATAGAGTAGACACAGCGAGAGTACTTCCACTTGTGGGGAAGAGCAAAACTAGAGGCCATCAATATAATAGTCACCAAGAAATCCAATAGGGAATTCAGAAGAAACTTCTTCACCTAGTGGTAAAAATGTGGCACTCACTACCACAGGGCATAGTTGAGGCGAATAGTATAGATGCATTTAAGGGAAAGCTAGATGAGCATATGAGGGAGAAGGGAATAGAGGGTTATGCTGACAAGAGTTAGGTGAGGAAGGATGGGAAGAGGCTCGAGTGGAGCATAAATGCCGGCATGGACTGGTTGTGCCGAATAGCCTGTTTCTGTGTTGTATATTCTATGTAATCATAAACTGTCTTTTCTCTTTACAGATACTGACTGACTGTTGCGCATCTCCAGCATCTTTTGTTTTTAAATGAAGAAACACAAACCAATTCTTGATTTGATTTTAACACCATAAAATATTACTAACCTACCAGTGAATTGATAAACCTCTGCATTTCTTAGCCCAAGTGAAAAAAGAGGATTAACCAATTCAGATTGAGTAGTGCCCTACTTTTGAAAATCCATTCAAATTCATCTAATCTTGAGTTATTCCTTTCAGATTTCAAAATATGCAGACACCAGCATATGGAGATATTCAAAGAATTTTCCTGTACATTTGGTGTAAAAACACTGTTGACCTCAGTTTTGTCACAAATACAAATACTGGTGGAGCCTCTTTATGGACGGTGAGAAGGAGTGGTAATATAATCCAAGTACGCGCTGACTAGAGCCACAAAACCAAAGAAATAGGGGTATGAGATTGGGGACCGTGGATATGGGACAAAGGGGCATTGGATAGGGGACAGTGGGTACAGCGCAGGGCCAAGGGGAAAGAGCAGGGTGTGGGAATAATTGGATAGCTCTTTCAATGAACTGACACAAGCATGATGGGCCCAATTGCCACTTTCTGTGCTGTATAATTCTATCAAAGAAAACATAATACCTAGACAGATTTTAAATTCTATGGTTTGCAAGGGTTTCCTTAATACAGTGGTCAATATAAATAAAAATGTGTTTGTTTGCATAGGACAGGTGCTGTATCATGTCCTTCACTTGAAAAAGTTGATAATACTTCACTAAATAATCATCCTCAAATCTTTCAATCATAATGCTATGTATATAAAAAAAAAACTTAAATGATGCCACAGAGGGAAAGAAAATGCTCAGAGCAATTCTCCCATCAAGTATTTTCACAATTTCATTTCAGGAGTAAACAAATGTTTCAATAAACGTAATCCCCAAAATAATGTTTGAATTGTTCGCTCTTGCACTTCAATTTACCCAGATGAAAATGATAATGGGTAACTTAACAAAACTGCAATTTAAAACATTTCTGATCCATTCTAAAAGGATGAAACTAACCATGAAATGGCTGGCTTCCTGCTAAGCTAAAATTTCTCAAGTCCGGGCACAGAAGCAGAAACCTTCTTTCAAACCTAAGCTTCTAGTACCCCATTCACTCACTGCTTACTGAAAGTAACAGCTTCTGGTGGGAGCAGTGGCCGTGGATTTGGGACTGAAATTCAGCAAGAGTTCTTTTGCAACAACTGCAAGAAGAAATCAGTTTTTAAACACTCCTTTATGTGCAGTCCAGTATAATAAGCCTGGTGGTTGTGCAATTGATGCATGTAAACAGAAATTGTCAAAATAAATCAGCACCAAAATTCCCATCCACTTAAAATGAGCATAAGCAGAGAGGGTTCCAATACTAGTTCAAAATGTTCATTCAGATTCCCACTGAAGTCCTATCAGCAACTGAATTTGAACACTTCGGAGGAAAAATAAATATTTGAAGAGTACCTAAAAGAACTCTGCACATTTTCCTTTAATGTAGGCCTTTCTGGATTTGCTCTTCATTTAGTTAAAACCTTTAGTGCAGCTTTATTGATGGCAGGGAAGAAAAAAAAGCTATGCTTTTGCAATTTTGTTAAAGGTTAAATATTTTCTAGCCGCTAAGTGGGCCAAATGACTGAACATCCTGCCCTAGGTGGACCTTTCTAAGCTAAACAAATGCACAGCAGGGAGAGAACATAAAGTCAGGTGCCTCAAGAACATAGGAACAGGAGTATGCCATTTAGCCCCTCGAACCTGTTCTGCCATTCAATGAGATCATGACTGATCTGTGACCTAACTCCATATACCCGCCTTTGGCCCATATCCCTTAATACCTTTGGATAACAAAAATCTACTAATCCCAGATTTAAAATTAACTGACTTAGCATCAACTGCCGTTTGCGGAAGAGAGTTCCAAACTTCTACCACCCTTTGTGTGTAGAAAGATTTCCTAACTTCACTCCTGAAAGGACTGGATCTAATTTGTAGGCTATATCCCCTAGTCCTAGAATCCCCAACCAGCAAAAATAGCTTCTTTTTTTTATAAACACTTCCCTGTTGCTAGCGCTGCAAAATAAAAGTATGTCAAAGCAAAATCTAGCCTTTCAGCCTATTTCAAAACAAAGTGGATTCTCTCTCAAACCACCTACTGTACTGTAAAATGTACTGAATGCAGCTGTGTTTTGTACTGGCCGCTGTACGGTTATGTAAGCCCACTCAACGACACAGCATCAAAATTCTAGTGAGCAACAAAGATAAAATTGCAGTGAACTATGTGAATTTTCAATTGTTGCCCCTTCTTCCTCTGGGAAATGGAGGGGGAAATAAAGCTGCAGGGATCCCTTCCTAAATCCCTCAAAACAAGCTGCCAAGATCAGTACAGGAGCAAATTTGGATTTCCATTTTCACCTCTTCTTCCCACCACCCTTCCCAATTTCCTTCCTTCTCCTGAAGAAGCCATCTCATTCCAGGTTATAGTTCCACAAATGCCACCCCAGAGTGTTTTGCCTGTGTGGCCATCCTTCATTTGTGAACCTCGATGGTGAGTCAACAGATTGTTCAACTAGGGTCCATCAGAGCAGCGCTTATTGCATGGATGTGCATCTTGCAGCATGGGCCACTAAACAGCACTGCAGTTGGATTCATAGATCCCCATTTCTCTAGCCAAGAGGTACTGAGGCCAAGTGTAGCATCACCATTGTTGCCGGAGCCAAGACTAGCTAATTCAGCACAGGTCAGGGATTGAACTTCAGAAGATTTTAACAACTGCTGCTGTACTAGAAGACATTAATGTCACTATCTACAAAATGTTCTAGGTCAAGGCTACGTGCTATTAAATCCCACCTTAACATTGATTAAAGCCCATTCAAAAATATCATTGTATGCAAGTTGCAATGCCTGTAAAATCTCATCATGGCAAGTAGCAAATGCAATGCACAAATCACACGTGAACACAACAAAACTCTCTTATTAAGATCGATCAGTTTTCACATCATCAGACCTTTGTCAGGGAACTTTTAAGATGTTCCAAACTATCACTGTGGAACTTTAATTCCCACTTCACTGCACAGCCCAAGAATACCAATCTCTTCTAGTAGCAAGCTCAAAAAGGTTAATTTAAATTGTTATTTGTATTGTATTTAATCTGCATCACCACACTTAGGGCATAGTTGTACCACAATTTAGGCAGTTTTGATTGGTCAATTTTCACTATTCAGCATGGAAACCCCCTCGATTGTGGCAGATAATAAGAGGCGCCACTGTATTTTGAATGCAGTTTTCTGGCAAAAGAGAAAACGAGGCAGAAAAGAAAGTGAAGAACATTCTAGTTTGCGTGTGATGAGGTCACAATGTTTAATACTTTCTCAATGTTTTCTCAGTTATGGATATAATGTTAAGTTAAAGCAGACACAGTTGCAATCAGTGTTGGGCCAGGAGATACAGCTCCCACCATACTAGTGTGAAAATGAACAGTATGTTGAGAGATAAGATTAATGCTGAATAAAAGCTTTTAGGAGGTACTGATTAGAATATCACCCTTGCCACCCTTCCCCCTCCCAAGAGAAAACACAGAGCTCTTCTATAGGAAGGAGGATCAATTGGAACACTAGCATCAAAAACACAAAAATCCCAAGTTAATTTGCAGGCAGGGAAGAGATGAGGCAAGAGGCAAGACTTTGATTCATTCACATTTCTAGGGATTGTCAATTGAGGCACATTATTTACTTGAAAGTCTTCCTAACAATAAGAGAAACAAAACTGGCTGCCTACAGTTACTGAAGTGGCAGTGTCCAAATAGAAGCACGACAAACAATAAACATCCCTGCAATGTACACAAATACCAACATTAAAAAGGGGAGGGGAATACTCAAATACTGTAATGGATGTTTACTTCCCCAAACTTTAGTACCATTGCAGCCGAGAGTGGATCTCAATTCAAAAGATCCAAGGTTTGCACGGGTCGGTTTTCTAAATCCGAAGCCTGAATTCACATACATTGGTAGTATTGTACTACGGCTAGATTTTTCATCCATTCATAGTTGATCTAGTATTTTAGAATTGGCTCCGCCTGGATTGTCTTTATAGTTATATCGAGAGAGAGGAAACAATCAGGAAATCTTTGTTCCTCACTAAGGAGCATTGTCTCTACACATTTGGCACTGAAACTCAAGATACAAGGTCACATAACCAGTGCTCTTCAGTGCAATGTGGTTGTGCTAATATCGTAAACCCAGATTGGAAACTAGTTTCTATACAAAACAGTAGATACGGATAATTCCAAAAATAAATAAAAAATAATTTCTTCTAGCCCAACAGGGAAAATCTATCACCTGTAATCCCTAAAAATGTTCTGTATGAAACATCCTGAACTAAATTTGCAAAAGATTAAACTTCCATCTAAAACAGGATCATAGTAAATAAACAAACTAGTCCAGACACACATGACATTCGCTGAACACTTAAAACATTGTCCTGAACAGTAACATTAAGTATTTAATAAAATACATCCCTCCATGGCCCCAGACCCCCCCCAAATTCAATTTTCCAAATGGCATGCCACCATTTAAGGGGTATTTGTCAGTCTGTGATCAGTGGGAAGTCGGAGCTCCTTTGTGCTAAATCCAAGAATAATAATGTCCTGAAAAAAATCAATGGCAGACTGAATCCAGAACCAAACAGGGAAAGAGACACACAAGAAACTAAAATTAGTACCCAATTTAAACAAAGTTTAACCACACTATAGAACACACCAAGCATTTATAACTTTACTATGGATTACTTGCGACACTGCACACAGGAAGTTGAATCCTGTATCATGTTGTATTGCTATTTTCCTGAAAGAAATGATATGATCACTGCTTAAAGCTATTAACAGGACACACAGATGAAAAAGTAACAGGTAAAGAGCAGAGCTATTATTACTAAACGGGTTACTGATTTTGTGTACGATGTTATACAATCTCAGCAGAAGTCAAACCAAACAAAAGTAGCACCAACTACGCAAGTTACCGATGAACATTTCACGACAGCATATCCACATCAGCGAAAGCAGCAATCAGCTGTATTTGTCCCAATAATCATACCAGCATATACTATTGCAAATCATAAAATAATCTTGATCTTATTGTCACCAGTCTTTGCCACCCCAGCTCTTGCTCAATTACCAATGCTTTTGCTCGCGGTCAGTGCCTGGAAGTTGTTCTGCAGGGACTAGATTCCCAGATCACTGGCATTTACTGCCATTTTATTGCACAGCAGCCTTCCACATTGGCATTTTGGGGTAAGGGGTTTTCAGAGGCAAAGCTTTTTCTGGACTCTTGGGTGGTGGAAGAATGTGTCCATGCAGTGAGTGTCTAGGGTCATACACCTGTTTCTGTCTGTTTTTTTTACTGAAGGTATCCCGCCTCACTGATGGGTGGTGCAATCCCCTCGAGGCAGTATAGCGAGTGTGGGAGTCGCTTTCAAAGCCCCTGCGATGATCCTACTGGATTGATCGAGTTCAGTATCAAGTTAGTGTGCATGGTTACAGTGCGACCATGCGGAGGCACAGAATTCTGCCAATAAGTAACACAGGGCAAGACTGGTTGCTCCGAGTGTTGGGGTCAGCTCCCCATTTTGTGTTGGCCAGTTGCTAAAGTACACAGCATCTGGAGTTTACTTCCTTTACAATTTCTTGATATGCTCTTTGAATGTCAACGTTGGGTCTAATGTGACCCCAAGGTACTGGATACTCAGTGCTCGACGATTGTACCATCACACATTATCTGGAGCTTTTTCTTGGTCCAACGGTATTTCAAGTGGAAGGCGCACACTTGTCTCGCAAGAGTTGGCATTCAGGGACCATGTGCAATAGTATTCTGCAGACAATGGTTAATGTAGTTACATTACATTTCTGCAATTGTTAACCCTTTCAGTAAGTTGTGCATTAAAAATACTGCAGAGAAGATTACACTTCATTGTGTGCAGAATTTCTCCAGCTGTGTGAATCATCATGTCTATAAAAGATGAGTCTCCTCAGTAATCCATCACAGGCTCAACTTCTGCACGGACATGCTGGCCTGTGTTTTTGATTGTGCCAACTGGTGATTACCCCATTTATTTTAATGGGCAGGAAAATCAGCAGCTGGCGAGTGCACAGTGAAAACACCGGCCAGAAAGATTCAGTCATACTGCCACTGGGACACCAGAATGGAGTGTCTTTTTCCCGTTCAAGTTACTATAGCAGAAATACTATTGTGTATTCCTAGGCTGTCTGAAATGAGCTCCCTCCACCTCTCACCTCAAAAGGCATTAAAACAAACAAGCTGAAATATGGCACCAGGAAGGGATAAGTGACTAACAAAATAAAATGCACACTCTTAAGAACCAGGCACTTTAATTATCAATACTAATTCGGAGTTGCTTTTACAATTAAAAAACTCAATCAGAACAATACACAGAAGTACATCTAGCTGCCAGGCATGATTACATACAAATACAGGCCAGCATATTCCCACATTAGAAGATATCAAAAAAAAAATCTCCCTATTAAGTCGAGAGCAGACCTAGCAAATCTTTGCAAGGAGAGCCAAAACAATCTGGAATAGAAGGGCAAAACATTCAACATCTGAGGACACTGTGCTATTAATACGCTTCATTTAACTTGAAGCAATGCCTCATTTATATATCTCGTTCATCTATTCAGTTAATACAAGATGATGAAAAATGGTCCTTCACTTAACAAGAATGTGTGCTATTTGTAGAGTTCTTTGATAAACATAGGTATTAATGTTTCTGCTTACCAGAATCTCAACATTTAAAAATATCATGGAAAAAAGCAGCACCACTATATCTGATGATACTTTGCACTGTTGCAGAAATCCAGGTTTGTCAAATGTCGGAGAGACTATTTAATCTTGTGCTTGTCTGAAGGTTTGTTAAATGATAGAATGTAAAAAAAGGCTCAAATATTTCACTAGAGGTTTTGAGAATCTATTACTGTGGCTATGTTAAAAAATTAGGTTTCGAATACATGATGTATAATTGGAAAAATTTCTCTTATATGCAAGTATCACAACTATTAAAGAAATGTACAGCTAGTTAGTCACTATCCTTAAAGAAAAAAAAAGAGCAATAACCTCCATCAAAAGAAACTAGTTATGAATATAATATACAGCTCTGGATTTGTGTGTCAATTCCAGTCACATGTAAAACAGCAAGTAGAAGTATTAAAGGATAAAGAGCTAAAAGGCTCTTGTGTCAAGCGAGTTTCTTCAGCAATGCTATCCTACTTAACAGAGTGCTCGTCATAAAGTTAGAAACCCAATTTTGTATATGTCTCACCAGATCTCAGCACATGCATACTTCCATTTATCATGGCCTGTTCTCAACATCCTGACACCCCCTCCCTTTTCCCATCTGGACTCTTATTTTTGTTGCCACTTTAAGACATGATGCTGGAAAAACTTCCCACAATGTTCTACAATTTTTCCATCCAGCCAGAGTGTCTGGAAGTGTTCCACTCAATTACACTAAAACAAATAGCATATGTTATCACAAGTGGTGTTGAAATTTCCCAGACTAAATGTCTTTTTCACAGTGCAATGCTTCAAAAGGCAACATTTTAGGAGTCACTGCTAAAGAATCTGGAAAACTGCCCAAAAAGATCAAATTACATTTGGGAATATCTGCTAGAAAAAAAAACTTAGCAGCATCAATTTTTGGGTTGTCTTCAGGTAATGAGATTTTTTGTAAACTGGTTTGCCTGGATGAGTGCAGCTCCAACACTCAAGAAGCTCGACACCATCCAGGACAAAGCAACCCACTTGGTTGGCATCCCATCCACCACCTTAAACATTCACTCCCTCCACCACCGGCACACCGTGGTTGCAGTGTGTACCATCTACAAGGTGCACTGCAGCAACTCACCAAGGCTTCAACAGCACCTCCCAAACCCACAACCTCTACCACCTAGAAAGACAAGAGCAGCAGGCGTATGGGAACACCTCAAAGTTCCCCTCCAAGTCACACACCATCCTGTGAACAAATTAAAAAAAGGTATGTCCCAATCATAGTCAGGGAAGTAGGGGGAGGTTTGAAGCCAACACAAAAGACACACTCACAGAGTTGCTAGGTCAGGAGATTTTATATCAATTTGAGCCGATTCCAAACAAAATCCTCAGATGCGTAGGGACAACGAACTACCAGTTCCCTTAAGTCTGTTACTTGGATTGCCAAATTATTTAAAAAGTGCTACAGATGCTGGAAATCTGAAACAAAGAAAAGGCTGGTTGATCAGCAATTGTGCAGAAAATCCTGAATGACCTCGTGTGTGTTCCCCGATTTTATAAATAAATATATATAAAAAAATATATATATTTTTAAAAACAGATGCATTTGTAGATTTAAATTCATATAATTCTTAGACACTTACAACACAGGAGGAGACCATTCGGCCCATCATGCCTGTGCTGGCTCTTTGAAAGAGCAGTTGTGTTTAGTCCCACATCCCTGCATTTTGTCCGTAACCCTGCAAGTTCCTCAACTTCAAGTACCTGCCCAACTCCTGGGGAGTCGAGAACCAGGGGTTACAGTCTCAGAATCAGGGGTCAGCCATTTAGGACTGAGGTGAGGAGTCATGTCTTCACTCAGAGGGTGGTGAATCTTTGGAATTCTCTACCCCAGAGGGCTGTGGCGGCTCAGTCGTTGAGTATATTCAAGACAGATCGATAGATTTTTGGATATTAAGGGAATCGAGGGATATGGGGATAGTGCAGGAAAATGGAGATGAGGTAGACGATCAGCCATGATCTTATTGAATGGCGGAGCAGGCTCAAAGGACCAAATGGCCTACTCCTGCTCCTATTTCTTATGTTCTTAAAGTTATTTATGGACTCAGCATCCACCACTTTTTCAGGTGCAGCGTTCCAGATCCAGACAACTCAAATAATTTCTCATCTCCCCTCTTGATCTTTTGCCAATGATTTTGAATCTATGACCCCTGGTTATTGACCCACTCGCCAGAGGGAATAATTTTTCTCTTATCTACTTTATCAAAACCTCTCATCATTTTGAAAACCTCTATTAGATCACCTCTTAACCTTCTCTGTTCCAAGGAAAACAGTTCTAAATTTTCCAACCTCTCCTCATAACTGAAGTCCCTCATCCCTGGTAACCCTACTCTGTACCCTTTCTAAGGCCTTTACATCTTTCCTGAAGGGTGGTGCCCAGAATTGTCCACAATACTCCAGCTGAGGCCTAACCAGTGATTTAGAAAGTTCTAGCATGAGCTCTTTGCTTTTATATTCTATTCCTCTATTTATAAACCCAAGTAACCCATAGGCTTTTTTAACCACCTTATCAGCTTGCCCTGTCACCTTTAAGGATGTGTGTATATGGACACCAAGGTCTCTGCTCATCTACACTTTTCAAAATCGTGCCATTCAGTATACTGCCTTTCCATATTAGTCCTCCCAAAGTGCATCACTTCGCACTTCTCCGCATTGAACTCCATCTGCCATGCTTCTGTCCATTTCACCATCCTGTCTATGTCATGCTGAAGCCTAGAAGTATCCACTACTTTTCGAAGTTTCATATCATCTGCATAGTTTATAATGCTGCTCCCTACACCAGAGTCTAGGTAGTTTATAAAAATCGCAAAGAGTAATGGACCCAAAACGGAGCCTTGGGCAACAGCACAGCAAAACACCACCCAGTCTGTAAAACATACAACCACCACATTTTGCTTTCGGTTACTGAGCCAATTTCATATCCATACCATACCACCACTTCCCCTTAATTCCATGGGCTTCCATCTTCTTAATAAGCCTCCCGAGCGGACTGTTGTGGACGCACACGCACACACACGCACACACACCCACACCCACACCCTTCTCTGTTACCTCAAAGAATTCAATCAAGTTAGTCAGACAAGATTTGCCTTTAATAAATCCATCCTGGCTCTGCTTGATTAACCAATGCCTTTCCAAATGAAAGTTTATTTTGTCCTGGATACTGGTTTCCAATAACCTCCCCACCACTGATATTAGGCTGACTGGCCTGTAGTTTCCTGGTTTATCACTCTCCTCTTTCTTGAATAGTGGTATAACATTAGCAACCCCCAGTCCCCCGGTACTACTTCTGCATGAGGATTGAAAGATTGTGCCCAATGCCTCTGCTATTTCTACCATTGCATCTTTCAGCAACCTAGGATACATTCCATCTAGACCAAGTTACTGACCAACTTTTAGTAATCCTAATCTTCTTAGTACATCTTCTTTATCTGTTACTAACATGTCCATAACTTCCCGCTTCTCTTTCAGTGTAACCTTCACATCATCCACTTCCTGGGCAAAGTACTCATTTAATACTTTAGCCACGTCCTCAGCCTCTACATGAAGATTTCCCTTTGGGTCCTTAATGGGCCCCAACTTTTTCCCTTTATATGTTTATAAAAAGTTTTAGGGTTCAATTTAATGTCGCCTGCTAATCTTTTCTCGTAACCTCTCTTTGCCTCCATATTAACTTTTTCCAGTTCCCTCTTGTACTTTCCATAACCTTCCTGGTTATTCAGCACATTAGCTTTGGATGCTCTACCTTTTCCCTTCAAAGGAATATGCCTAGTTTGTATCTCTTCCCTGAATTCTCCATTCTAATTCTTAATGCAACTTAATAGTCAAAACATAAAATGCTGGAAATATTAGTCAGGTCAGGCAGCATCAGTGGAGTGAGAAACAGAGTTAACGTTTCAGATCGCTGACCTTTTGTCAGAACTGGAAGAAGTTAGAGATCTAACAGTTTTTAAGCAAGTACAGAGGCAGGGATGGGGGGAATGGGAGGAAAGAACAAAAAGGAAGGTCCGTGATAGGGTGGAAGGCAGGAGAGATTAAATGACAAAAGGGATGATGGTGCGAGGCAAAAGGAGATGGTAATGGGACAAGAAACAAAAAGATGAGTCTAGAGGAGGTGTAAAAAGCAACAACAGAACCAAAACCAGCAACTGCGGTCTGAAAAAGGGTGCAGTGGTTATGATCTGAAATTGTTGAACTCAATGTTGAGTCCGGAAGGTTGCAATTTACAGGCTTCCGAAAACTGCTGCAGTGTTTGAATGGATCATGTACAAGCACCTCGAGAATAAATCAGATCTTCCAGATGCTGAGCTTTACAAAAAAATACTGGAGGACAGGGAAGGGCTAAAATAGTCAGTGCAAATTTTAGCACCATTCAGAAAAAGTTGCACTTCAGTGCGATTGGATAAGGCGTACGTCAATCTAAATGAGAATATCTGTTCAAGCTCCAAAAAGGTTTTAAAAACAAAATCCATCCCCTCAAGCTATAAAATATCTACACTGATGAAAGCACTATCCAGACCACAGGCCCAGGGCAAATTAGTCCATTGGTTCAACAACTGTTCCATCTTATCTTCAACATAAAGCAACTGAATTCTCATCCCTTGAAGGTCTATTATAAAGAAGCCACTGATCTGAATCTCTTTTTTCTTTAAAAAGAAGCAAAGATAGCCACACTGTAATCTAAACTTAGTGACAGCATGAAAAACAGACACCCAGCTTCAGGCAACAGCAACAGGTGAGGGTGGGTGGGTGGGAGAGGGGGGTAGGGGTAGGGAAGAGACACAGTCTCGCATTACAGAATTAGACTGGTGTGTAAAAGATTTCATGTTATTGCCTCGAGCTTAAAACATTCCACAAATAGGGATTCCCTTACTTAAAAGGATCTTTAACAAAAACTCCTTGTAGTACTTTGACAATGGAATAGAAAAACAGAAACAATTCACAAAACCAACTTATTCTTGCATCTGCTGATTGTGCCAAGCACTCATCCCAAAAACCTTTTCCCACAGCAGTAATTGAGATCGCTAAAAATACAGCCTATGATCCACTTTAGATTAGATACTGTTCGCTTTCTACATTTCAATTTGATAGATAGTCTTGTAATCAAAACAGACAATGTTTTTGGTCCATCTTAAGTTAAGCAAGAAAGTTTGCCTCCATTACAAATGGCATCAATTTGTCTTCAAAGAATGGTTTACTGCAAATGCTGAGTCTAAGCTCTTTTAGATCTGACACACGGTGATCAATCAACAAACCTTAAAAGAATGTGCTTGCAGGAAGCTATTTGCATTCCCACACCACATTTTACTGCTGTTCTAAGATATCTTAGTAGTATCCTTTGAAAAGCTTGCTCACACACACACACACACTTATTAAATCGTAATACTGTAGTTGGTTAATAAACAGCATGTTTTTAAGCATTCCACAGAAAAATATATCAAGCAACCGGCAATGACACTTTAGTCTGCAAGAAAACTCTATGCAAGGCCAAAGAGGTTTTATTTTAAATCCACCTTAGCATTACCATAATTTGTCTTTTAAACCATAAAGCCACTTACGGTTCAAATTAACCGGGGGCGGGGGGAGGTGATGATCGCTTCAAAATTACAAGATAGGTAGAAAGACTGGGGCAGAGTTATTTTATCACACTTCCTCATTAATCTACTCTTGGCAACACAGCTACTTTATCGAAGCACTAGGATGTTGATGACTCAAAACTTTGTGGGAGTTCCACTGTTATCGCACTGCAAGTTCCACTGTTATCGCACTGTAACTCTGTCGTTTTGGGGAATTTCCAATATGCCTTGTAAGGGGCAGAACCGCCGCTCAGCTCTTACAAGGCAAATGTCGTGGGGTGGGGAGAAAGTGGCACAGAACTAGGAGATGCTGGAAGTCCCCACTTCCCTGGCTCTTTTGGGGCCTGGAGTATCTCTGGAGCTCTGAATGCTGAGTGAATTGAAGTGAACAGACGTCCAGCTGGACGAAACTGGGTCCCACCGATGGGGTCCAGAGCAGGGAAGCGGCCTGGCCCCCCAATCCAACTTTCTACCCCCCAATTAGACCTTCCCCGTCTTCCCCCCCCCCCACCCAAAAAAAAAGCGGGCATGTTTCACACAGGAGGGTGAAGGGGACACGGCAGGGGTCTGGTCAACCTCTAATTACAGGCCGCGGGATTTTCCAGCAGCATGAGGCAGGTGGACATGGCAGATGCGTCCAGTGACACTTGCACCCGCCTGCTCCATGCAAATTAAGTGCCCTCCCACTGCAGCAGGTAATGAAGAATTTCAGGGCCAACATCATTAACAGCCTCAATTCAAAAATACTATCAAAATAATTGCTAACAATAATGCGGTCATGCCGACTACACCTGATTTATAATACTGTAGTGTATATTTAAGTATTCACCCCGTTGCCCCTTTCTGCTGTTCCATGTGCAGGAGGGCAAGTGGCCAACCAAAATATAGCAGCATGAGTGGCTCGAGCATTGACCAAGCTTTAAGGTATCCCTGCTAATATCTCCTCCTTTGGTTTAGTGTAAATTATTGTCTGATTACACTACAATGGAGCACCTTGGGACGTTTTCCTATGTATAAGGTGCTACATATGCCAGTTGTGGTTGTTGAGCACTCCCATTCCATTGCACTGATAGTAATGCAGCAGATTGACTTCCACTTAATAGCACAGCACCACTTGTTTACAAGTGAAAAATCTGGGGGAGAAAGGAGCAGAGACTTTAATCTGAAGTTGTGTGTACTGCAGTTAGAATTTTTTCTTTCTTTCCCCGTCTCCAATCATGCAAGCTTCTCATTGCGATGCAAGCTGTTTCAGTACTGGTCTATTACTGTCCTAGAAGCTGAGTGGGTGAGCCAGATCCCCGTATTTACACTGTTAAATTAGTTTTCCATAACCTGATGGCAGACTCTTGGACTCTGTTACTGGTGTCAGCGAGTCTGCTGCTGGACTACGGAAAATGGACTTAACAGCGTAAACACTGGGAGCTGGCTCACGGATGCCTGGCTCTCCGAATCCAAATGAAAAGACTAGTATAAAAGCTGCTGCAGTCTGACCCACTGTGGGGGGTTGGGGGTCAAAGTATAACTGCCACACTGCCCAGTGTAGCACTAAGCCATACAGACCAGGGGACACTGGGTTCAATTTCTAACCAATATCAAGTTATCTGGAGCCAGCTGAAGCAACAACAATGTGCATTTATATAGCGCCTTTAATGTAGTAAAACGTCTCAAGGCGCTTCACAGGAGCGCAATCAGACAAAAGTTGACACCGCGCCACAAGAGATATTAGGACAGGTCACCAAAAGCTTGACCAATTGGTAGGTTAGATAACAGCCTTAGTGTGGTAGGCAGGGTGGAGAAAGACAGCATTTGGTATGGATTGGGAAGGGGGGGGGCAGGGGGAAGAGTCATAATTTCCATTTCCGATCATTATCCACTAACTAACCCCTATTGACGAATGTAGATATCAGGTGACAGGGACTGGCTAAGGACAGGATCAGGCTTCACTGCAATGTCCTCCATGGTTTAAGAACATAGGCTCACACATGAACAATTGCCACTTGTGCAAAGAACCAGAGTGCTACTGGTGCCCATGTAACTGTATCCCAAAAGGAAAGAGTGGCTTCAGGAGCAAGGGGGACAAAGATTGACAAGCAAGAGAGAAACAGGAGTGATTTGAAGAGTAAAAAGGACCTTCATTTTTCAATGTCGCCATTATTTACAGTGGTAGGGAAGTAAAATACAAGCTATGCTTGGCCCTCTTGCTAGGTTTTATACTCAGCTTTTCAGGGTGGGGGAGGAAAAAGAGGGACTTTCAAACTATTGTATAATAAATGGGAGCCGTCTTCATTTCACTTCTGTTTACTTTTCTAAACTGGATGTCAAATGGCCAAACTTTGAGGTCTGCATAGTTATAAATCAACCATGCAGTAATTAGATTAACAAATTATTGTGGTATGAGAAAGAAACCGTTACTTTGCCATCTTTCTAAGATTAGATCATCAAAAAATAATTGTTGTGGAAATAAACTTGCTCTCCGTTCTTCAGTACCATTCTCCAAACAAAAATTAACTCCAATCTTAATTCTAGTCAGTCTTAATATTAAAAACAAAATTATCCCAGCTGTATTAATTTCAACGGTTTGTAAAGTAATTTAATATTTTGACGTTTGAAATACTGTCGGATGTCTGGTATTCAACCAGTTTCTGGGCACTGGAACCAGCGAACAAGAGGCAGATGACAGCAGTATGGTTTGCCTCTCTGATTCTGCCCTTCCCCAGGGAAGCACACTGCTTCTTCATAGTCACTTCTCAGACCGTCCTGATAACATTATTTGTTTGGGAGGGGAGAGGAGAAAAAAGAGGGAGAGAGAAAAAGGGGCAGGGGGAGAAAAGAAACAAAGCAAAAGGGAGAAAGAAAAAAACAGATGTGTGAAGACACATCCTATCTTAGCACTTTGATGCAATCAAACTATCACAAGGAATTAAACTTTAGCTAAAATAACCTACAATGAAATTAAATGCTTTGGGCTTACCATTTTTAGGAGGATGTTATGGCCTTTTATATAAAAATACAAATTGTGAATAGGTCCTTGACTTAATCAACAGGAGAACCACCCTCTCCCCTTGCAGGAATGTAGTTGTGTGTGACTTGTGGTAGACAATGTCTAGCGCCTATCGGCCTGTGTAGTCATCAGTGCACCCATCCAAAAAGCAGCATTTTCTCCCTTAAATTCTTGATGCGGTCATCCTTGAGTAGGAGGGTCACAGTACTAGTTGAAGAATCTTGCACAATATGAAATGCATTTTTTTTATTTTTTACATATACAGGTAGACTATCCTTTATCCGCACTTCTGAAAACCGAAAACCGTAAGTTTTTTTGTGGAGCGTAAGTCGTGCGCACGACATAACCCGAGTGGCGCCAAACATGACCTGACGCGGCCGATGCTTTTCTGACCTGATTTGCGGGCCAGCTTAGCATAGGAGTCAGCCGATATCCGGCTTTCCCACAACTGGCGGCAGCAGTCGAGCCCCAGACCCCCGCTAAGTCAAGGAATTCAGATACGGAGCAGGGGGAGCTGTAAACAGACTGTGAGCGGCAGCACAGAGAAGCAGGAAGGGGAATGAAACAGTCGCAAGAGGTAGCCTGAACTTTTAAAATTTATATTAAATACAAATACTAATTACCAAATTAATTTAATGTTCAGAGTTTCCCAGTCTGAAATAATACCTTCTGAAATCCGAAAACTGAAACACAGCTGGTCCCAAGGTTTTCGGATAAGGGATAGTCAACCAGTACTTACGTTCACCAAAAATTACATTATGAATTTCTATTTAATAGATTATCAATGCAATTAAAGCAACAAAAAAAATGCTCAGAAAGCTGGTCAAATCCACAGGAACAGCACAATAAAAGCCTTCTTCAAACAAAGGTCAAAAGGTAAACTGTAAGCAAGTTCCACCTTCAGTTATATTCTACATTCTGTGTATCCTTCATTACTATACGAAAGTATACACAGACATGCATCAAGATATATAAACTGGAACTCCCTCCCTTAACAGCACTGTGGGAGTACCTTCACCACACAGACTGCAGTGGTTCAAGGTGGCGGCTCACCGCCACCTTCTCAAGGGCAACTAAGGAAGGGCAATAAATGCTGACCTTGCCAGTCGCCCACATCCCAGGAATGAATTAAAAAAAGAACTTGCATCCTCTCTCATCTTCAGGATGTCCCAAGATACTTCACCGCCAATTATTATTTTTGATGCATAGTTACTGCTGTAATGTAAGGAAATGCATTAGCCAATTTGCACACAGCAAGGTTCCATATACAGCAAAGTGATATTGACCAGATACATTTTTTTTAATGATATTGGTTGATTAATATTGGCCGAGCAATAAATATTAGCCAAGACACCAGGGAGAACTCCCCTGCTCCTCTTCGAAACAGTGCCGAGAGATCTTTTACGTCTACCAAAGAGGGAAGATGAGGCCTTGGTTTAATGTCTCATCCAGAAAGACAGTACCTCTGATAGTGTGGCGTTACCACATTGGGGAAACACTGTGTGCATGTAGATAAACCTGTATAATCCCCTTTTAACTGCTGTATTCCCCTCCCCCCGCAAGACAGTTGCAAGTTGAGAGGAATAAGGCACGTTCAGACTTGCCTGCTGCTGAGAGAAGGAAAACCAATCAGGTTCCAGCAGGTGACCAATCCGTGAGTCATCACAGGTTTGCGGGCTTCACGAATTCAGTACTGTATTGTGAGAGTTGGAGTAAAGACCTATTTCTTGTAGCTCGCTGTGTTGCCTATTTCTTTACGCGGGAGACCGTAGTCCCCCACATTGGTGACCCCGAATGTCGGCGGCCGAAGCCCCCGACTCACGCAGCCCTACAGAGGCCAGCAACGACCCGATGGCAACCAGCAGCAGCCTGATGTCGGCCGGCGCCGCGTCCTTGAAGCTCCCCACCTTCTGGGAACACCAAGCACCAGCTTGGTTCGCGCACTCGGAGGCCCAATTCACCCTTCGCAGGGTTCAAGACGATGGAGAAAGGTACCTCCACGTAGTCTCAGCACTAGCAAGCTCTACCGCCGAAGTTCTCGACCTACTGGGGAATCCACCACAGACCAGCAAGTACTCAACCATTAAGGGCCGCTTGCTGCAGGCTTACGGCCTGTCCAAGGAGGAGAGGGCCCGCAGGCCTCTCTCACTACCAGGCCTCGGCGATTCTACCCCGACCCAGTTGATGAGCCGGATGCTTGTGCTCCTGGGCTCTGAACCGCAGTGCTTTTTGTTTCGGGCCCTTTTCCTTAGCCTGCTTCCTCAGCAGGTACAGACTGCCCTCGTGGGGTCCCCGATCACGGACTGCGTAGAACTGGCAGCCGCCGCGGACAAAGTTTTCGCCGTCGCTCAACTCGGCTGTGCAGCCACGAGGCTCCCCGACACCACCGAGCGCGCGCCGCCACGCCAGGCCGCAGAACTATGCTACTACCACGCGCGTTTCGGCCACAAGGCCCAACGCTGCAGAGCACCCTGCTCTTTCGATCAAACCAAGATGGCCGCCCGGCCCAACGCACCAGCCTCGCGCCGCCGCCTAGGCCCGCTCGACCGCACCCCCGCCGCCACGATGGCCATCGGCACCGCAGGTAAATTGCTGTACATAACCGACTCTTTCAGGGCGCAGATTCCTTTGCGACACCGGAGCCCAATGCAGCATAATTCCTGCCTCCCAGCTCAACATCCAGGCAGGCCGCAGCGGCCCACCCCTCGCAGCGGCAAATGGCGCAGCCATCGCTACTTTTGGAAAGCGACGGGCCGAGGCTTGTTTCAATGGCCAGCGATTTACGTGGGATTCCGTGACGACCTCGGTGGCACATCCTTTGCTGGGCGCCGATTTTCTTTGCGCCCACGGACTCCTGGTCGACGTCCGTGACAGGCGCCTGATCGACGCAGCAACTTTCGCTTCACTGGCCTGCCAGCAGAACAACAGCCCGGCCCTCATCGGGTCCTGCTCCGCCCCGGCGCATGACTACTACGCCCGCCTACTCGCAGATTTCCCCGAGGCTCACACAACCGACCTTCTCAGCCGCGGCAGCCAAGCATGGGGTCGAGCACCACATCGCCACTACGGGACCACCAGTGTTCGCTCGAGCCAGACGCCTGGACCCAGCCAAGATGGCGGTGGCCAAGGAAGAATTTGCCATGATGGAAAAACTGGGCATCATCCGCCGCTCGAACAGCCCTTGGTCGTCCCCCCTTCACATTGTGCCCAAGCCGGGCAGTGGCTGGCGCCCCTGCGGCGACTACAGACAGCTCAACGACGCCACCACGCCCGATAGATACCCCATTCCGCACATCCAAGCCTTCTCGGCACACCTAGCAGGAAAGTCCGTCTTTTCCAAGGTCGACCTGATTCGCGGCTACCAGCAGGTTCCCGTCCACCACGCAGATGTCCAGAAGGCAGCGGTCATCACCCTCTTCGGACTGTTCGAGTTCCTGCGCATGCCCTTCAGGCTTAAGAACGCCGCACAGGCCTTCCAACGGCTCATGGACTCCGTCCTATGGGACCTGAGCTTCCTGTTCCGTCTATCTGGACGATATCCTCGTGGCCAGTACCAGCAAGGCCGAGCACATCGCGCATTTGCGCTCCCTTTTCCAGCGCCTCAGCCAACACGGGCTAATCGTCAACCCGGCCAAATGCCAGTTCGGAGCAGCCCAAATTGACTTTCTCGGCCACAGAATCTCACCAAGGGGAGCCATTCCCCTACCTTCCAAGGTGCAGGCGGTGGCGGACTTTCCCCAGCCCACCTCGGTTAAGGCGCTGCAGGAATTTTGGGGGAATGGTCAATTTCTATCACCGGTTCGTGCCCAAGGCCGCCGCACTCATGCGCCCCCTCTACGAAGCCACCAGGGGCAAAACGGGCAACGAGCAACTCACCTGGTCCAGCGAGATGGCGACAGCCTTCCACCAGACCAAAAGCGCCTTGGCCAACGCCACACTACTGGCCCAACCCATCCCGGGCGCCAAGACCGCCCTTACCACGGACGCCTCGGATTACGCCGTCCAGCAACAGTGGGTCGAAGGCGCGTGGCAGCCACTGGCATTTTTCAGCCGACAGCTGCGCAAGAACGAGCAGGCCAACAGCACGTTCAACAGAGCGCTTCTGGCCCTGTTCCTGGCAATCCGACACTACCGTTTCCTTCTGGAAGGCCGGCCGTTCACCGCATTCGTGGACCACAAGCCACTCACTTTCGCCATGGCCAAAGTAACCGAACCCTGGTCTGCGCGCCAACAGCGCCAACTCAACTTCATCTCGGAGTTCACCACGGACATCCGCCACGTCGCCGGCAAGGACAATTTGGTGGCCGACTGCCTCTCAAGACCCTCGTCCACGCAGTGCACCTGGGCGTCGATTATGCCAGCATGGCGAGAGACCAGGCTGCCGACGCGGAGATCCAGGCCCTCAGGACGTCAACTACCAGCCTCACCCTGGCCGACATCCACTTCCACGCAGCCGGCACAACCCTCCTGTGCGACGTCTCAGTCCCCTTGCCTAGGCCGGTCGTTCCATCTGCCTGGCGCAAGCGAGTTTTCGACATCATCCACGGCCTTTCACATCCAGGGATGCGTGCGTCTCAGAAACTTATGTCCGCCAAGTTTGTCTGGCCTGGACTCCACAAGGATGAGAGAGACTGGACCAACACATGCGTGCCGTGTCAGCGCGCTAAGATCCAGCAGCACACCAAGGCGCCATTGGAGTGTTTCCCGGTGCCCGAGAGGCGTTTCGACCACGTCCACGTCGATCTGGTAGGCCCCTTGCCGCCGTCGCACGGTTTTACACACCTGCTCACGATCGTCGACTGCACCACCAGATGGCCCGAGGTGGTTCCCCTCGCCTCCACCACCACGACCGACGTCGCGCGAGCATTCGTCTCGACATGGGTGGCTCGGTTCGGCGTGCCGACCGACATATCCTCGGACAGAGGCCCCCAGTTCACCTCCCACTTGTGGAATGCCATCATCGCCGGCCTCGGCACCAAGTTGCACAGGACAACAGCCTACCACCCACAGGCCAACGGGCTCTGCGAGCGCTTTCATCGTTCTTTGAAAGCCTCCCTCCGCGCCAGCCTGGCCGACACCAGCTGGATCGACAAACTACCCTGGGTTCTCTTGGGATTGCGTACCGCGCCCAAAGAGGACCTCCGCGCCTCTGCGGCCGAGATGGTCTACGGCCAACTGCTCAGAGTACCAGGCGACTTCCTCCCCGACAACGGAGCCGTGGTCGGCCGCCAGACAGCTTTCCCTGCACCAGGACGCGGCCCAGCAATTCCGTCCAGTGCCCACTTCGTAACACGGCCCGCAGCCGTCCTACGTGCCTCGAGACTTACGACATGCGGAGTTCGTCTTCGTGCGCCGGGACGCGCACAGAGGCCCGCTGCAGGCACCATACACCGGCCCCTTCCCAGTATTGGAGACGGGGGACAAAGCTTTTCTTATCGATGTCGGCGGGAAGCCGGACCTTATTTCAGTAGACCGCCTCAAACCAGCGCACCTGGACCTCAGCTTCCCGTTTCGGCCGGCTCTTCCCCCATGGTGGGGCAGACCTCCCGCGTTGGCGGCGGCCCCACAAGAGGACCAAGACACGCCAGAACCTTACTTCCCAGCCGCCGCCCCACCTTCGCCAGCAGCCCGTCCAGCCAGCCCACCGGCAGACCAGCCGACGAACCAACCGGCCAACCTCCCAGACAGCCCTCCTCACACGCCAGATGGCTACTACAGCCGCTTGGTCAAACCTCCGCAGAGACTGACTTTTACAGTTAACGAGGATTCTGGGGGGGCGTTGGGGAAACACTGTGTGCATGTAGATAAACCTGTATAATCCCCTTTTAACTGCTGTATTCCCCTCCCCCCGCAAGACAGTTGCAAGCTGAGAGGAATAAGGCACGTTCAGACTTGCCTGCTGCTGAGAGAAGGAAAACCAATCAGGTTCCAGCAGGTGACTAATCCGTGAGTCATCACAGGTTTGCGGGCTTCACGAATTCAGTACTGTATTGAGAGAGTTGGAGTAAAGACCTATTTCTTGTAGCTCGCTGTGTTGCCTATTTCTTTACGCGGGAGACTGTAGTCCCCCACAATAGCACATCACTCCCTCAGGTGTCAGCTTGGACTTTGCGCGCAAGTCACTGGAGTGGGACTTGAACTCATGACCTTCTGAAGTGCTAACACTCAGCCAAAGCTGGCATTTATCAGGCCGTTTTGGAAGGAAGATACCAACAGTTTTACATCCCCCATTGAATCATACAAAGATTTATTCTGCTTTGTGAAAATAACAAATAGCCATTACATGCATCTATGAATGCAGTGGAATGGCATGGGCTCCAACAGAACACTGCTCTCTCAGCACGCCAACTTACCAGCAACAGCACACTTACAATAATGAGTTACTCATTTGTTTTGTCCTTTTCCCTCACACAGCCTGCAAATCACAATGGCCCATCAGCTCTGTGGATGAAGTTAAAGGCTGACTGTAGAACCGAGGTTCTAGGAACCTTCATCAATTGTTTGAGCTGGGTCTTTGCACATACCATTGATCTCGGTTTAGCTCCAACTTTAGGAACTCCCTTTCCATTATTTTATTTACCCGACCTAAAGTTTTTGCTATATTGGATAGATTCTTTTTCTTTTCCCAAAATTTCCACTGCTCCTATCCAGTCTGACATCTAGTTCAGAGAGTGTTCATGTGGCCTTTTCCCAGGCTACTGCCATGTAATGATCATCGGGAAATGGCATCAAACACCATCAGGCATAATTTCTCTCCTTAGAATTAGATGCAATTTCATTGCCACAGTGTGCTAAAGAGTTTACATGCACCGGATAGTTCCTATCTTACGGATACTAATCCTTACATAAACACACACACTTCAGAATTTACAGTATCCCTTTCTGGGGAAGTGCCATTGCAGGTGTGACGAACTACTGTCACACACACACTCAGTAGAGTAAGCTCACTCAGGAATCCTTATTTTATACCAAGAATACAAGTTAAATTCAACTTTTCAGCCAGAGCAAAAAAAAAATCATCTTTCTCTGCAAACAAGTAACCTGAAATGTTTACTCTTACAATTCTCTTCAGCTGCATTGTCCCTATTTTCTGGAGCTCTCCCTGAACATTTCTGCCTCAGTGCTTTTAAACATTTTCTGAAAACATATATATTAGACCATGACTTTGGTCACCTCTCCTAACCCTCCATTTCCACTCGGAGTTTGTTTTGCTTCTCTGTAAAGCACCTTGGAATATGTGTCTGTGTTAAAGGTGTTATACAAAAGCAAGTTTGCAGTTTGATAGCTCAAAAGGAGTCTGTACACGCTTTTATGATGCAATCTGAACAGGTTGACAGTGAACACAACTCGTCCTCTCTTACCTATTCCTCATTCAACCTACTCTAACCTGGACTCTAGGTTATCCTTTCCTGCTCCAATCTACTGGTTTTGAAAACCCAAGCTTGGTCTCACCTGATCACTACTTCATTAATTGTGTCATCTTCGGTCTCAGTGGTGTTTTGCACTGTGAGCCTTGGTATCTCAATTTAAAAGGAAACCTGAATCTCCAATATTAAGGAAGGATACAAGAGTTTTCAATATTCATGAGGCAGCGTAGAGATTAGGTACTAAGCTACAATATAACAGTACCTACACTTTAAAGTACTTCATTGGCTATAAAGCGCTTTGGGATTTGAGGTTGTAACAGGCGCTATATAAATTCACAATTCAAATCGCTTTATTGGCATGATAAGT
This sequence comes from Somniosus microcephalus, assembly GCF_052327205.1. Taxonomy (NCBI): domain Eukaryota; kingdom Metazoa; phylum Chordata; class Chondrichthyes; order Squaliformes; family Somniosidae; genus Somniosus; species Somniosus microcephalus. Next base: position 74,234,005 of record NC_140993.1, read on the forward strand.
TACATCTTATGTTGCCAAAGCATCAAAATACATTTATGGTTTAGCACATAAACGCAGTTCTATTCATAGTGTATAAACAGGTATATCCCTGAGTGTATAAATATACATTCGCATTGTTTATATATATTCTTTTCTTAGTTTACTGGTTGTCCCTCTGTTCATGGCAAGCTGTAACATAGTGTGCCGCCAGTGTTACACAGCTTCTCTCCTCTCCCAGTAGGAATGGGAGTTTTTGGTTGTCATTCAGATTTCTGAAATCAGGGCATATTTGTGAGTGTTCTTTCTTTCAACTGAACAAATAAAGTAATAGGCAAATCTCTTTTCCTGAATACAAGCTTCCAAACTAGGCTGGAGTTGGAGACAGGGTAGTCACTCTTTCTAAAGTCATCATGATCCAGCTAATATGGTCATGTCTCATGACAGCAAAGCACTCCACCTCATGAGAAAACCAGCAGGGCTCTGTCTGCTTCAGCAAGAATGGGCTTCCTGTTTGTTTTGGCACCAGTGCACTTTGAGAAGCCCTTTTTGAACCTTCTACATCAAAACAGTCTTATTATTCAATGCACTTTTTGTAGCACGAGAGAATTAAAAGAAAAAAGTAGAAGAAGTTAATATAAGGTCACTTGCACATCTGTAAGCTATTTTCTACAACCATTGATCAACACGGACTAGGAAGTGTGTGACTGCATCAGTGCAATTTTCCCACAATTATAGTAGGTCACTAAAGACCAATTTTTAAAAATAAATTTTCCAATCCCAAAAAAGGTCGCTAATTGAGTACGGCCAAGGAACTGACAAAATATTTAAGGATTTCCAAGTGTTTCCTTCTGTTGGGGTTGGGGGCAGGAGGGAAGGGGGATAAAGAATTTATTCTCAACAGTAAGATCATGAACAACAATTTACTTCAATAGGTAAAAGTCTGTTCAGGGAATACATATCACAGTGCAGGTGTACCCTTTTCATAAGAACAAGAACATAAGAAGTAGCAGCAGGAGTAGGCCATACGGCCCCTCGGGCCTGCTCCGCCATTCAATAGGATCATGGCTGATCCTAATCTAGACTCACGTCCACTTCCCTGCCCTCTCCCCATAACCCCCAATTCCCTTATCTGCTAGGAAACTGTCTATCTCCATTTTAAATTTATTTCATGTTGCAGCTTCCGCAGCTCTCTGGGGTAGCAAATTCCATAGATTTACTACCCACTGAGTGAAGAAGTTTCTCCTCATCAGTTTTGAAAGGGCAGCCCCTTATTCTTAGATTATGCCCCCTAGTTCTAGTCTCACCCATCAGTGGAAACATCCTCACCGCATCCACCCGATCAAGCCCCCTCACAATCTTATATGTTTCGATAAGATCGCCTCTCATTCTTCTGAACTCCAATGAGTAAAGTCCCAACCTACTCAACCTTTCCTCATACGTCAACCCCCTCATCTCCGGAATCAACACCCCTCATCTCCGGAATCAACCGAGTGAGCCTTCTCTGAACCGCCTCGAGAGCAAGTATATCTTTTCTTAAATATGGAAACCAAAACTGCACGCAGTATTCCAGGTGTGGCCTCACCAATACCCTGTATAACTGCAGCAAGACCTCCCTGTTTTTATACTCCATCCCCCTTGCAATAAAAGCCAAGATTCCATTGGCCTTCCTGATCACCTGCATACTAACCTTCTATGTTTCATGCTCCAGGACCCCCAGATCCCTTTGTACTGTAGCACTTTGCAGTTTCTCTCCATTTAGATAATAACTTGCTCTTTGATTTTTTCCTGCCAAAGTGCATAACCTCACACTTTCCAACATTATATTGCATCTGCCAAATCTCTGCCCACTCACTTAGCCTGTCTATGTCCTTTTGCAGGTTTTTTATGTCCTCCTCACTCACTGCTTTCCCTCCCATCTTTGTATCGTCAGCAAACTTGTTTATGTTGCATTCGGTCCCTTCCTCCAAATCGTTAATATAGATTATAAATAGTTGGGGTCCCCCACCCAAACGCTTACCTCCCAGCTAAATTAGTTTCCAGAAGCAGAATTATCTCTTATAAACTGAAATCCAGGTTTATACAAGTGCTGACAGGCATTGATTATGTAGATGTTGGACGCATTTACACTGCACCCAGTTCGGGATCCAGCCAGGCAGCAAGTACACGGCTCAGCTCGCTTCTTGTCCTGTCCAGTAGACAACTCTGCTCATGTCTGAATGCATGAATGTACAGAGCTCTCTCAAAACAGTTCAAAATGTAAATGTTTAGAAAGTATGGAGGAATCCCCGTACTCTATATATTTAAATGGTCAGGTAGGTCCAACACCATGCTGGATACTTCACATCAAAATAAGTTTGACATCTCACAGGGGGTTCACTCTATGCAACATCAAAAACCAAGGCGATGTGAAACTCTTTCCTCCAAGGAGCCTCACTCCATTTAGGTCAGAATCAGGTTGGACTCCGATTATGGATTTACACTACAAATTTAGTGCTGTTTGCAATCAAAATCAATTCACACAGAAACTAAACTTATGGTGTAAATTCACACTTAAAACAGACTATTTAATTTGGATTGTGAACACAGAACTGAAAGATGCAAGTACAGTGCTAACAAGAACTCAAGCAAGAGTGGCATTCAAAAAAAAAAAATTGTTCTTCTCCCAAAAACCACAGTGGTGGACTTAAGGGAACAGATTTTACAGAAAAGCAGTGACCACGAAACTGCCAGATTGTCATAAAAATCCAACTGGGTTAACTAATGATCTTGAGGGAAGGAAATCTGCTGTCTTTATCCAGTCTGTCCTATAGGTGATTCCAGTCCCACACCAAGTGGTTGACCCTGAAGTGGCCGAGCAAGCCACACAGTTGCATCAACAACGACTGCAGTGATTCAAGAAGAAAGCCAACCAGCACCTTCTCAGGGTAACTAGGGTCAGGCACTATATTAATGCCTTGCCAGCAACGTTCGTATCCAGAGAATAAAAAAACAAATGCAGCGCAGCTAAAATTAATTTCAGTTATTAAAAATAAATCCAACTGGATTAATTTTCCTCCACCAATTGCAGAGAAAAAACAGAAAACTTTGTTGTACAATAAAACAGAAAACATTTCTGCCTTATGAACCCTCAGCTCAGGTCACCGAGACAAAATTAATGGATTACTATACTGTATTTTTAGGGCTTCAAATAGGCAGGGTAATTGCTACTTAAAAACTGGCTTCACTCAATAGTATCTGCAAAGGAAGCTCATTGTTTCTGCAGTAAGGATGACCAACTGGATAATCAGACCATCCCAGTGGGAACTATTGGTCTTGGATGGATACTCTTCGTTGTGAATACCTCTATCCAGAAACACGGCAAAATTTGCTTAATGACGATTACGAAATGTTAATGGCCTGGAACTTGCAGTCCTAATGACGGCGAACTGGCAGCGTTCGCTGTCATTCCGCTTTTACGCTGTTAAATACCCCATTAAAAGTTAGACCCTTTTGTATTAGGTGTAACTGGAGTTTTAACAGTGTATTAACTGCTAAACAAAGGTTATGCCCTGAAAAACTCAATTTAATTTTGTGTAGAGTCAAATTTATCCATTTTAATAAAAATTAAAATTAAGAAACTAATGCCTAAAAATTCGGTTGCTTTGCATCATCGCCGTGCGCAGTGCCCCGCTCGCGATCTTAGATAGCACCCCCTGACTTACCGCTGGACGCTATCCGACGGGGTCAGGGAGGCCTACCTGCGGCTCGGGCGGCCATTTTTCTTGCTGGCCACCTGCCAGCACCTGCCCCCCTCTGCAGCCCCCCCCCCCCCCCCCCCCCCCCCCAAAGAGTGCCAGCTAGGCCCCAGGTCGTGCTGCGCTGGGCCCCTCCCCTTTAATAAGGGAAGGCCTGCAGTACCACAGCGCAGCGATATTCACTCGCAGCGCCCCAAGAGGAGGCACCCCACCTCCCTCTTGGGGCACGACTGGTGAATTTTGGCCGCGGGGGCGCTAATTTTTTCAGGGCGCTATGCGAAGTTAGCGCCCCAAAGGGGGCACAACTCAATTTTTCCCCCTAAGTTTGTTCATCTTTATTTCAGGTTTGCCTTTTCCCCATGTGAGAGCCCCATCTTTGTTTTGCTCTCTAACATTTTTTAAAGTTAAAAACTTTAGGAGCTTAATGGTTCGCTGTCTGAAAATTCTGCATTTTGATTGGCTGCTTAGACAGCATGTTGACGTCACAGCAGCTCTTCACCAAGAATCCCCATTAACTTCCATGGATTTCAACTACACATTGGAAAACCGGAAATTCTCGATACCAAGATCACGAGATCTTTCGGGGCCAGTGGCGAACGCCTTTGCTTCACCGCTGACCGCAAATTCCGGGCCATAATGTTTGGATTAAGAAACCAGGGGATAGTCAGCCAGTGGCTCAGTAGGTAGCACTTTTGCCTGAGTCAGAAGGTTGTGGGTTCAAGTCCCACTCCAGGACTTGAGGACAAAAATCTAGGCTGACACTCCAGTGCAGTGATGAGGGAGTGCTGCACTGTTGGAGGAGCCTTCTTTTGGATGAGACGTTAAACCAAGGCCCCATCTGCCCTCTCAGGTAGACGTAAAAAGATCCCATGGCACTATTTTCAAGAGCAGGGGAGTTATACCCAGTGTCCTGACCAAGATTTACCCCCTCAACCAACATCACTAAAACAGATTATCTGGTCATTATCACACTGCTGTTTGTGGGAGCTTGCTGCGCGCAAATTGGCTGCTGCGTTTCCTACATTACAACAGTGACTATACTTCAAAAAGTACTTCATTGGCTGTGAAGCGTTTTGGGACGTTCGGTGGTCATGAAAGGCGCTATATAAATGCAAGCCTTTCTTTTAGTCATATTCAATTACTCTGATGGCTGAAACATTCAAGGGAGACGTTTGCACAAAGACAGTAATAGCCTGTCTAATACCTTTCCCCACAAGGTGCGAGATCAGTTGTGCTCTCAGACTGCCTGTGGACTTCAAAGGCATGGTGTTAACTTCAAAGGTGCCCATAGCATAAAACACAGAGGTCTGGTTACTTAGCTTTAGTTGTATTTAGAGATCTGAACTCCGAATCAGAAATTCACGTCATGCACGTACAACTGGACTATGAAAGTCAATGGGGAAATTTTAATGGGGAAGGCGGATTGGGAGCAGGGGTGGAGGAGTTTGTCTCCGAGGTGGTCAGTAAACCCAGGAGAACTGGTTTCCTGCAGGCCCTGCCGAATTTAAACGGCAGGGCCTGATTTGAATGGGAAGCCTCTGTTTCCCACCTGCAGCCAGCCAGATCGAGGGGCTGGCTGGCTCTGGGCAGGTAAGCCGGCAGCAATAGGCCGCACAGAGGGGGGGGGGAAGGAAGGATCGCATGGGAGCCGGTATGATGATGATTGGGGGGCGTTGGGAAGAAGGGTCTGAAGGGATTGGGGGCTGGAGGAGCAGCACGGGGAGGGCTGGCTCCGATCGTTGGGGGTGGGTTAGGCAGGGACCCTGGATTCAGGAGGCAAGTGTAAAGCCACCCCCTCCTGGCAGCAGATTGCATCCCCGCCCCGTCGCTGTTAAACCAGAAGTGGGCAGGTTGAAGTCAGGATTCCGATTTTTAACACTAACTACCCACACTTCCCAACCCATTGGTTTTTAGGTTAAAATTCCCCCCCCCCCCCCCAAAAGGTCTGGTCACTTATCAACCTATTCACAATCGGGCATTTTAATCCTTCAATCTTTATTGTTTTAAACACTGTACTATTCGTGTCTTGCTGAGTATTAATTCCATTAGCAAGTAAGTCTATTAGTTTTACTCTGTTTTGATCTGGCAATGTAGTGTTCTCAACCTTTCACAGAGAGTAAGGAGAATGTGATGAGCATGTTCCAGGGCCTCCAGTAGCTGATCTAGTAACAGGATAATTATTAATCCTTGACACGCCATCTCAGATATATATATAGCATATATAAGGGTGCAAGATTTGGTTTATAGGAGACTGTTTATGGAGATTATCTTTATAGGCCAAACCAGGTAAAGATAGCAGGATTCCTTCCCTCAAGTGTTGGGAGAAAGCCTAAACAGTAACAATCTCTGCCTCCAACTACAGTAACCCATAAATGGATGGACAAAAACTTGTTCAAAGGGTTCAAAAACATCAAGCAAATACTTCAGCCCCCCCTCAAGACTTGCTCAGAAGATTGCACAAGAACACTTACTGTACCAGGAACACAGTAAGTAGAAGTGTTTGCAAGAAAAATATAGAACCAGAAGCACATGAATTTTCTTTAGTTAGCAGTGCCTCTCCAGCAATGATGCTATTGGGATTGTAACTTAACCTCTAAAATAATATTGGATTTCAGCTATCCAAACTTTCTCCCCTCCCCAAGGGTCCACATGCCACATCTTTCTAGGATCTTACTTTGATCTTATGTGGAGGTTGGATCTTAATCTCTTTCAACTGCCTTTATCTGTACAGGACTGTTTCTTTAGTGATTTATCTTTGATATGTGCTTTTTCCTAGTTTTGAGCAAGCCAGAAACACACTAAAAAGTGGTCTGTGAACTGTGGGGTTCCTAATTACAATGTGGTTATTTGACAGCTCCCCAAATAAATACTGCATTCCTTTATCATCTTATCTTTCAAATTTCATTCTTAAGCATATAACTTTCAAACAGAGCTGGACAGAACGGTAATCTAAAAAGGTGGAAGGCTATTTCACATATCCGTTAATTTTCTAGGGGGTGAGAAAAGAGATCCTAATGTCACTAGTCGATTTTCTATTTATGTGTTCCAGCTCTGAAGTATTAGATTAAGTGAAAATAACTAATTTAAATGAATATATTAAAATTGGTACATGGATGGTACTCCCACAGTGCGGTTAGGTAGAGTTCCAGGATTTTGATCCAGCAATGATGAAGGATCGGCGATATATTTCTAAGTCAGGATGGTGTGTGACTTGGAGGGGAACTTGGAGGTGGTGGTGTTTACATGCGCCTGCTGCCCTGGTCCTTCTAGGTGGTAGAGGTCGCGGGTTTGGGAGGTGCTGCCGAAGAAGTCTCGGTGAGTTGCTGCAGTGCATCTTGTAGATGGTACACACTGCAGCCACGGTACGCCGGTGGTGGAGGGAGTGAATGTTTAAGGTGGTGGATGGGGTGCCAATCAAGCGGGCTGCTTTGTCCTGGATGGTGTTGAGCTTCTTGAGTGTTGTTGGAGCTGCACTCATCCAGGCAAGTGGAGAGTATTCCATCACACTCCTTATTTGTGCCTTGGAAAAGCTTTGGGGAGTCAGGAGGTGAGACATTCACCACAGAATACCTAGCCTCTGACCTGCTTTTGTAGCCACAGTATTTATGTGGCTGGTCCAGTTCAGCTTCTGGTCAATGGTGACCGCCCAGGATGTTGGTGGTGGGGGATTCGGCGATGGTAATGCCGTTGCATGCCAAGGGGCGGTGACTAGACTCTCGCTTGTTGGAGAGAGTCATTGCCTGGCACTTCTGTGGCGTGAATGTTACCTGCCACTTATCAGCCCAAGCCTGAACGTCATCCAGGTCTTGTTGCATGCGGGCATGGATTGCTTCATTAACTGAGGAGTTGTGAATGGCGCTGAACACTGTAGTCATCAGCGAACATCCCCATTTTTGACTTTATGTTGGAGGGAAGGTACATTGATGTACCTCACCGCGTCGGCGGGAATCCTGAGCAACAGAGCGGGGTATAAAAGTCCCCAGAGACCAGGTAAGGCCTCACAGCGTCGGCGGGAATCCTGAGCGGCAGAGCGGGGTATAAAAGTCCCCAGAGACCAGGTAAGGCCTCACAGCGTCGGCGGGAAACCTGAGCGGCAGAGCGGGGTATAAAAGTCCCCAGAGACCAGGTAAGGCCTCACAGCGTTGGCGGGAAACCTGAGCGGCAGAGCGGGGTATAAAAGTCCCCAGAGACCAGGTAAGGCGTACCAGTCTCTGAACTCGGAGGGAAGGAGAGAGGTAAAAAGTTATCCAAGTGTGACGTCACCAGAAAGCGGGTAAGTGATTGGTTGGCGAGTATTTCTCCCTTTTAAGCTAAAATCTCTTTGGTTTATAGTTTCTAAGGTGTGATATACACCATCTAGAATCGGGGCAGAGGATATTTAAGAATAATATTAATTAATTTAAATAATTACATAGAATGGGAGATCAGGCGATGTGTTGCTGCTGCAATATGTGGGAGCTGGTGAACACCATTGATGCTCACGGTGATCACATTTGCAGTAAGTGTTGGCTGCTCGAGGAACTCCGGCTCCGTGTTGAAGAGCTGGAGACCGAGCTTCAAACACTGAGACACATCAGGGAGGGGGAGAGTTACCTGGACTCTGTGTATCACGAGGTAGTCACACCAATTAGATTAATTAATTCAGATGTAGTCCGTGGCCAGGGTCAGGATGGTGTGACTAGAAGTGAGGCAGGTACGGGGATCCAGGAGGTAGTGTTGGAGGAGCCGCAGCCCTTGCTCTTGTCCAACAGGTTTGAGGCTCTTACTCCCTGTGGGGACAGGAGCAGGGACTGCAGGGAGGATGAGCAACCTGGCCACAGCACCGTGGAGCAGGGGGCCATTCAAGTGGGGGGAGTTAAAAGAAATGTTGTAGTGGTAGGGGATAGTATCGTTAGGTGGATAGATAGAGTTCTTTGCAGCCGAGAGCGAGAGTCCCGAAGGCTGTGTTGCCTGCCCGGTGCCAGGGTTAAGGACATCTCCTCTGGACTGGAGAGAAACTTGGAGTGGGAGGGGGAGGATCCAGTTGTCGTGGTCCATGTTGGTACCAATGACATAGATAGGACAAGGAAGGAGGTTCTGCTGAGGGAGTTTGAGCAGCTAGGGACCAAATTAAAAAGCAGAACCACAAGGGTAATAATCTCTGGATTATTACCTGAGCCACGAGCGAATTTGGCTAGGACAAATAAAATTAGAGAGTTAAATGCGTGGCTCAAAGACTGGTGTGGGAGAAATGGGTTTTGCTTCCTGGGACACTGGCACCAGTACTGGGGCAGGAGGGAGCTGTTCCATTGGGACGGGCTTCACTTGGCCAGTGCTGGGACTAGAGTCCTGGTGGATCATATAACTAGGGCTGTAGGGAGGGCTTTAAACTAACTAGTGGGGGGGGGAGGTTCCTAGAGAGCAAATAATAAAAATGACAACAGAGAAGGTAATAGACTTAGGTAGCAGTGGGGAAATTAAAAACCAGAGCGTGTCAGGAAGGGGCAGAAGGTATGGAGTAAAAGGTAAAGTAATAAAAAGGGCAAAAGCAGGAACTAAGTGTCACAAAACATCTTTGAAAGTTCTCTATCTGAATGCATGTAGCATTCGTAACAAAATAGATGAGTTAATGGCACAAATAACTACATATGGGTATGATCTTGTGGCCATTACAGAAACATGGCTGCAGGGTGACAATGCCTGGGAATTAAACATACCAGGTTATTTAACAATCAGGAAGGACAGGCAGGAAGGAAGGGGAGGTGGGGTGGCTATGTTAATAAAGGAAGGAATCACTGTAATACAGAGAAATGATATTGGGTCAAAAGATCAGGATAATGAAACAGTTTGGGTGGAGGTAAGGAATAATAAGGGGAAAAAAACACTAGTGGGCGTAGTCTATATGCCTCCGAACAGTGGCAACTCTGTTGGACGGAGTATCAATCAGGAAATAGTTGAGGCTTGTAATAAGGGAACATCTATAATTATGGGGGATTTCAACTATCATATTAATTGGACAAATCAAATTGGGCAGAGCAGCCTTGAGGATGAGTTCATTGAGTGTATTAGGGATGGGTTTCTTGAGCAGTATGTAACTGAACTGACCAGGGGGCAAGCAACCTTAGATCTGGTCCTGTGTAACGAGACGGGATTAATTAAAAATGTCCTAGTAAAGGATCCCCTTGGAATGAGTGACCATAACATGGTTGAATTCCATATTCAATTAGAGGGTGAGAAGGTTGGATCTCAAACAAGCGTGCTAAGCTTGAATAAAGGAGACTATGCAGGTATGAGAGCGGAATTGAGTAGAGTGGATTGGGAAAATAGATTAAAGGGTAAGACGATACATGATCAGTGGTGTACATGCAAGGAGTTATTTTACAACTTCCAAAAAAAATATATTCCACTGAGAAGAAAAGGGTGTAAAAGACAGCCATCCGTGGCTAAGTAAAGAAATTAAGGATAGTATTCGACTAAAAACAAGGGCATATAAGGTAGCCAAATCTAGTGGGAGGATAGGGGATTGGGAAAACTTTAAAAGACAGCAAAAAATAACAAAAAGATTGATTAAGAAAGGGAAGATAGATTATGAAAGTAAATTAGCAAAAAATATAAAAACAGATAGTAAGAGTTTGTATAGTTATATAAAAAGAAAAAGGGTAGCTAAAGTAAATGTTGGTCCCTTAGAGGATGAGACCGGGAAATTAATGGTGGGAAATATGGAGATGGCAAAAACACTGAATGAATATTTCACATCAGTCTTTACAGTAGAAGACACTAAGAATATCCCAACACTGGACAAACAGGGGGCGGGAGGAGCTAAACACGATCAAAATCACTAAGAAAGTGGTACTCGGTAAAATAATGGGACTCAAGGCGGATAAATCACCTGGACCTGATGGCTTACATCCTAGGGTCTTGAGGGGAGTGGCGGTAGGGATTGTGGATGCATTGGTAATAATTTTCCAAAACTCCCTGGACTCGGCAAAGGTCCCGGCAGACTGGAAAACTGCTAATGTAACACCCTTATTTAAAAAGGGCAGTAGACAGAAGGCTGGAAACTATAGGCCGGTTAGCCTAACATCTGTGGTAGGTAAAATTTTGGAGTCCATTATTAAGGAGACAGTAACAGGACATTTGGATAATCATAATTTAATAGGACAAAGTCAGCATGGTTTTAGGAAGGGGAAGTCATGTTTGACAAATTTGCTGGAGTTCTTTGAGGAAGTAACGTATAGGGTGGATAAAGGGGAACCAGTGGACGTAGTGTATTTAGACTTCCAAAAGGCATTTGACAAGGTGCCACACAAAAGATTATTGCTTAAGATAAAAAAAATCACAGGATTGGGGGTAATATTCTGGCATGGATAGAGGATTGGCTATCTAACAGAAGGCAGAGAGTTGGAATAAATGGTTCATTCTCAGACTGGCAATCAGTAACTAGTGGTGTTCCACAGGGGTCAGTGCTGGGTCCCCAACTCTTTACAATCTATATTAACCATTTAGAGGAGGGGACCGAGTGTAACATATCAAAGTTTGCAGATGATACTAAGATGGGAGGGAAAGTAGTGAGTGAGGAGGACATAAAAAACCTGCAAGGGGACATAGACAGGCTAAGTAAGTGGGCAGGCTAAGTAAGTGGGCAGAGATTTGGCAGATGGAATACAATACTGGAAAGTGTGAGGTTATGCACTTTGGCAGGAAAAATCGTAGAGCAAGTTATTATCTTAATGGCAAGAAACTGGAAAGTACTGAAGTACAAAGGGATCTGGGGGTCCTGGTGCACGAAACTCAAAAGGTTAGTATGCAGGTGCAGCAAGTGATTAAGAAGGCCAATGGAATGTTGGCTTTCATTGCTAGGGGGATAGAATATAAAAATAGGGAGGTATTGCTTCAGTTGTACAAGGTATTGGTGAGGCCGCACCTGGAATACTGCATAGAGTTCTGGTGTCCATACTTAAGAAAAGACATACTTGCTCTCGAGTCAGTACAAAGAAGGTTCACTCGGTTAATCCCGGGGATGAGGGGATGGACATATGAGGAGAGGTTGAGTAGATTGGGACTCTACTCATTGGAGTTCAGAAGAATGAGAGGCGATCTTATTGAAACATATAAGATTGTGAAGGGGTTGGATCGGGTGGATGCGGGGAAGATGTTCCCGATGATGGGTGAAACTAGAACTAGGGGGCATAGTCTTAGAATAAGGGGCTGCTCTTTCAAAACTGAGATGAGGAGGAACTACGTCACTCAGAGGGTGGTAGCTCCATGGAATGTGCTGCCCCAAAAAGCTGTAGAAGCTACATCATTACATAAATTTAAAACAGAAATAGACAGTTTCCTAGAAGTAAAGGGAATTAAGGGTTACGGGGAGCGGGCAGGAATTTGGACATGAGTCTAGGTTCGGATCGGTCATCGCCCTGTGGGTAGCGGAGCGGGCCCAGGGGCCGTGTAGCCTGATCCTGCTCCTATTTCGTGTGTCTAATTCTGTTAAGATTCAGGAGATGGTTCTGTGATAGTGGATTGGCGGTTAGGATCAGATCAGCCATGATCTTATTGAATGGCGGAGCAGGCTCAAGGGGCCGATTGGCCTACTCCTGCTCCTATTTCTTATGTTCTTATGTTCTTATGAAGATGGTTGGGTGTCAGACACTGCCCTGAGGAACTCCTGCAGCGATGTCCTGGGGCTGAGATGATTGACCTTCAACCACAACCATTTTCCTTTGTGCTAGGTATGACTCCAGCCAGTGGAGTTTCCCCCCACCCCCCCAATTCCCATTGACTTCAGTTTTACTGTGCTAGGGCTCCTTGAAGCCACACTTGGTTAAATGCTGCCTTGATGTCAAGGGCAGTCACTCTCACCTCACCTCTGGAATTCAGCTCCTTTGTCCATGTTTGGAGCACATGTGTTTCATTGAAGGCTACCCATTACTCCTTTGGTGGCGTTGTGATTGGTATTTTCAATGCCAACGGTAGTGACACAAAACAGCTGCTATTTTAGTTAAAGGACCATCCAAAGCAAAACGTACCCTTAAAGCCACCCATCCTACAAACTGGAGAGGACGACAAAAGAACTTGGTAAGTAAATTCTACATTACACACAAAATCAAGAAATTGGGAAGTAATATTAGACCAGACAAGCACATACACATACACACGAAAAGAAAAGCAGCCGAACATGCATTCGGTCATCGTCCACTCCGTCACATACATCAAAGCCCCAAATCCACAACTGGCAGGAACGGAAGAATCAAAGATAATTTAGCTTTGTGGGGCAAAAGAATTATGCCCACTAATCTCAAATTCAAAAAGCCTCTCCAGAACAACCCCCCATGGTGAATGAAATAACCCAAACAGCACCCTACCTTGCCCAACTGCAAGATACCTCCGTCTCCCCGTTCCCACTGAAAGAAGTGTTGGCTCCATCTCTCCCTCAACCCAGTCACTTTCCCTTCCCCTCACTTTGTCCCTGCTCCCTCGCATCCTCACCTTTTCTTCCTGCTTCTTTACCATGTGCAACATCACAGAAGATCAACTAGTGCTAATAAAAATCTTGCTAATCTCTCATAAGGTCAAAGTTTAAAATCTTAGAATGATCCATGTTGATCTTCTCTGAATTCTCTATGGGAACGGTAGCATAATGGTTATGTTACTGGACTAGTAATCTAGAGGCCTTGAGTAATGATCCGGAAATGTTCAGTTAATTAAATAAATCTGGAATAAAAAGCTAGTATCAGTAATGGTGACCATGAAACGATCGGATTGTCGTAAAAGCCCATCTGGTTCAATAATGCCCTTTAGGGAAGGAAATCTGCCGTCCTTACCTGGTCTGCCCTATGTGACTCCAGACCCACAGCAATGTGGTTGATTCTTAACCGCCCTCTGACATGGGCTAGCAAGCCACTCAGTTGTAAAAAACCGCTACAAAAAACAGTAAGAATAAAACTGGAAGGACCACCCAGCATCGACCTCGGCACTGGCTACGGACACGACAACGGCACACCCAGCCCAATCGACCCTGCAAAGTCCTCCTCAACAACATCTGGAGACTTGTGCCAAAATTGGGAGAGCTATCCCACAGACTAATCAAGAAATAGCCTAGACATACTCAATCATACCTTCCAGCCAATGTCCAAACGCTTCCATCACCATCCCTGGGTATGTCCTGTCCCACCAGCAGAACAGACCCACCAGGGGTGGTGGTACAGTGGTATGCAGTTGGGAAGGAGTGGCCCTGGCAGTCCTCAACATTGACTCCAGACCCCATGAAGTCTCATGGCTTCAGGTCAAGCATGGACAAGGAAACCTCCTGCTGATTACCACCTATCACTCTCCTTCATCTGATGAATCAGCACTCCATGTTGAACATCACTTGGAAGAAGCACAGAGTAGGAAGGGCACAGAATGTACTCTGGGTGGGGATCTTCAATGTCCATCACCAAGAGTGGCTCGGTAGCACCACTACTGACCGAGCTGGCCAAGTCCTGAAGACAGGTGGCGAGAGAACCAACACGAGGGGAAAAACCTACTTGACCTCGTCCTCACCAATCTACCTGTCGCAGATGCATCTGTCCATGACAGCATTGGTAGCTTGTGGAGACTAAATTCAGTCTTCACACGGAGGACACCCTCCATTGTGTTATGTGGCACTACCACCGTGCCAAATGGGATAGATTCAGAACAGATTAGCAGCTCAAAACTGGGCATCCATGAGGCGCTGTGGGCCATCAGCAGCAGCAGAATTGTATACCACCACAATCTGTAACCTCATGGCCCAGCATATCCCTCACTCTACCTTGACCATCAAGCCAGGGGGCCAACCCTGATTCAATAAGCAGTGTAGAATAGCGTGCCAGGAGAACCTAAAAATGAGGTGCCAACCTGGGGAAGCTGCAACACAGGACTACGTGCATGTTAAAGACAGCTAAGCGCTCCCACAATCAACAGATCAGATCAAAGTGCTGCAGTTCTGCCACATCCAGTTGTGAATGGTGGTGGACCATTCACAACTGAACGGGAGGAGGAGCCTCCATGAATATCCCCATCCTCAATGATAGTGGAGCCCAGCACGAGTGCAAAAGACAAGGCTGAAATGTTTGCAACCATCTTCAGTCGGAAGTGCCGAGCGGATGATCCATCTCGGACTCCTCCTGAGGTCCCCATCATCACAGAAGCCAGTCTTCAGCCAATTCGATTCACCCCATGGGATATCAAGAAATGGCTGAGTGCACTTGATACAACAAAGGCTGTGGGCCCAGACAAAATCCCGGCTGTCGTGCTGAAGACTTGTGCTCCAGAACTAGCCACGCCTCTAGCCAAGCTGTTCCAGTACAGTTATAACACTGATATCTGTCAGACAATGCGGAAAAGTGCCCACGTATGTCCTGTCCACAAAATGCAGGACAAATCAAATCCGGCCAATTACCGCTCCACTCTCAATCATCAGCAAAGTGATGGAAGGGGTCATCGACAGTGCTATCAAGCAGCACTTACTCACCAATAACTTACTCACTGATGCTCAGTTTGGGTTCTGCCAGGACCACTCGGCTCCAGACCTCATTACAGCCTTGGTCCAAACATGGACAAAAAGAGCTGAATTCCAGAGGCGAGGTGAGAGTGACTGCCCTTGACATCAAGGCAGCATTTGACCGAGTGTGGTATCAAGGAGCCCTAGTAAAACTGAAGTCAATGGGAATCGGGGGGGAAACTCTCCACTGGCTGGAGTCATACCTAGCACAAAGGAAGATGGTTGCGGTGGTTGGAGGTCAATCATCTCAGCCCCAGGACATCGCTGCAGGAGTTCCAGGCCCAACCATCTACAGCTGCTTCATCAATGACATTCCTTCAATCATAAGGTCAGAATTGAGGATGTTTGCTGATGACTGCAGAGTGTTCAGTGCCATTCGCAACTCCTCAAATAATGAAGCAGTCCATGCCCGCAAGACTTGGACGACATTCAGGCTTGCGCTGATAAAGGGCAGGTAGCATTCGTACCATGCAAGTGCCAGGCAATAACTATCTCTAACAAGCGAGAGTCTAACCACCACCCCTTGACATTCAATGGCATTAACATCGCCAAATCCCCCACCATCGATATCCTGGGGGGTCACCACTGACCAGAAACGTAACTGGACCAGCCACAAATACTGTGGCTACAAGAGCAAGTCAGAGGCTGGGTATTCTGCAGCAAGTGTCTCACCTCCTGACTCCCCAAAGCCTTTCCACCATCTACAAGGCACAAGTCAGGAGTGTGATGGAATACTCTCCACTTGCCTGGATGAGTGCAGCTCCAACAACACTCAAGAAGCTCAACACCATCCAGGACAAAGCAGCCCGCTTGATTGGCACCCCATCCACCACCTTAAACATTCACTCCCTCCACCACCGGCGTACCGTGGCTGCAGTGTGTACCATCTACAAGATGCACTGCAGCAACTCACCAAGGTGGGGCATCCAAAACAGCTCAATGCAGTCCAATTATAGTTTACTGAAGCTAACTACTTATAAACCCAGGCCAAAGATGTACAAAATGCTGATCCATGTGACCAAGTTAACTGTGTGGTTGGGCCCTGGAATAATGTTTATTCCATGGCAATTTTACTACTTCAAACACGGCACAATGGGAGGATCCATAAGAACTTCATTACCTTGCTTCTTGATAGATAATTAAAGAGCTCCAATTTTAAATATATCTTCCATGAAAAGTAATAAGGCTGTCCCATACTTCGAGACCAACTAAATGAGATTCAGATCTCTTTTTCTACATCGGCCCAGAAATTCGGATCGGGGGCTTCCCACGGGTGCAAGCCCCCGCCCTGCACTTAGCTTGCGCGCCGACCGTTGAGCTGTGGGCCCCTGTGGAATTCCGATCCTGGGCCTGCTCCAGTTGCCAGCGCGCAGTGCTTGCGTAGCCTAGGGGCGCAGTTAGTTCGATGCGTCCCCTGGGATCACGTGGGCCATGGAGAGCCAATCGGAGCAGGGAATGCTTCATTCATAAGATTGACAGGAAGAGCTGTCAAAACTTATAAATACTACAGCCCCAAAACACCACTAAATCTTCAAATAATTTTTTTTTTTTTTTTTTTAAATCACATTTTTTAAATAAACTATAAATTACATGAAATAACCATTTTAAACAATAATTTAAATTTTTGAAAAAAATAATTTTACTTTCTAACAGGGCTAAAAATAAACTTACCTTGCTTTAAAGTATTTAAAAATAATAAACCTGTGGAAAAAATGTTTTAATTTTAATTAATTCACCACTTACCTACATGTCTAACTTCTGGAGACTTACCCTCCCGAGAAAACCTGCAAAAAAAAACGAAGTTCGATGCACTGCAGCACGGTGGCATAGTGGTTAGCACTGTTGCCTCACAGCGCCAGGAAACTGGGTTCAAATCCGGCCTCAGGTGACTGTGCAAACTCCACACAGACAGTCACCCCGTGTTTGCGTGGGTTTCCGCCGGGTGCTCCGGTTTCCTCCCACAGTCCAAAGATGTGCGGGTTAGGTTGATTGGCCATGATAAAAAAATTGTCCCTTAGTGTTAGGGGGGATTAAATACGCGGGGTTACGGGGATAAGGCTTGGGTGGGATGGCTGTCGGTGTAGGGACCGGGTGCTAGGGTTTGGATGATCAGTCATGATCTCGTTGAATGGCGGAGTAGGCTCGAAGGGCCGAATGGCCTACTCCTATCTTCTATGTTTCTATGATGCGTAGCCTCTCCCGCGCACGCATTCGACCTCTGAACCCCTTCGTTCAGGGGATCGGAAGCGCCAGTTTCCCGCGCATGCAGGAAACCGGCACTCCCATTGGGCTTACGGGCGAGTACCACGTGCGTACTCACCCGTGGAGACCCGAATTTCTGGGCCATCAACTCTCACTACTCATCCAATCAACCCTAGACATTAAAAGGAGACATGGCTCAATTGAAGACACATGACCAAAATATTTTTGATTTGCAAAAATCTCTATTTGATCAGGGTCACATTCTTACAAGTTTGTATTTAGCAACACAGTCTTTGGGAAGTCCAAAAAATGGTTAATATTCTGGCTAAATGGTATCAGTCAGAGAGCACATCCAATTTTTGTTTAGGTTCAGATTCCATGCATCTTTCCCAGGTGGGAGGAGCAAGGAGGAAAACATCATCTGTGCCCCACCAGTGCCTCTGTTGATGGGAATGAGATCAGAGTTGACTCTCTTCTGGCCTCCTCTCCAAGAATAAGCATCTCTGTTCTCCCTGGTGCCTTCCCAGAGGGTTCTCACTGAAATCACGAAGTCCATGTTCAAACAGAAGTTTTGCTATGCCAGGCTATTTTATGCAGACGTTCATTCATTGTTGATTTGGGGGGGGGGAATACCCAACAAAGAGCCAAGGTAAAAACAAAATTAGTGCACCAACTTAAGGTTCTATACATTAAAAACATACCTGTAAATAAAAGTTAGATTTACCAGTTATTAATTGATCATTTATCCATGTACACAAATGTTAGGCATAAACCAGTTGCTCAGTCAAGTGGGCAATAGTTAAAACATGGAGGCCCTGAAGAGTCGACTGAAAACAAAGCAAGGTATTTTAGAAACATAAAATTCTACAACGTGTCATATATAATTAAAAATGTTGCTAAAATGCAATTACCCAATACGTTTCTGCAATCTAGAGAAAGGATGACGATCATAAAACCACACGCCTGTAATTTAATGAACATTACAAAAGAAAATAGCTTCCCCATAGGATATGGTGGATTTATCCGACATGTAGCAGAGCCATATAGAGCAGAGGTCCCAGCTTCAGTTCGTCAGTGCTAAATTTTTCTCAATGAATCCACTTAATCAAAATTCTGGGAGGAAAAAAAATGTTTTACAGCTAATAAAGGAAATTACTTGAACAACAAACTTTCTTTATGGTAAAGATTTCTGATGCAGTAATCTTCTAAGCCATCTCAAACTTAAGAGGAAAAAAAAAGTGGAGGTCAACACATTATAAGCACACTGTTCTGCACTAATTCAGTCAATATAGTCAGAGGACAAGCAAGTTCCCTCTCAAATTATGCTACCTGTGTATTAAACGACAGCTCATCCTCTTAACTATTTTTCCATTAATTCAGGAGGTCTCCCGAGCTCGGCTCTCTCCCCCACTCATTTCCTGTCAATTACCTCTTTAATTCACCATCCAACCCTGCTTTGCTGATTGTTATGCTCTACATTCATCAACATCCTTCAGATCACACAACCTCCAGTCCTCCAACTGACGGGACCAACACCACATCTCAATCTCCTACATGCTCTTCAATGGGATACTCAAAATTCTATTTTTCAATTCTTCAAAAACAACAGGTCTCTCAAGTCTGAACAACAGCTACCATCCATTAACTTTAATGATACCACCCCAAGCCTGCCTATTGACATTTTTGGCTTCACAATTTGAGCTAAAATGGAGCTCCTACATTTCCTTAATCGCAAACATTGCCTCTAGAAACCTGGGTTTCTGATGTGTGATACTTCAACAATTTTTCTCTCTCTATTAACCCAGAGTCTGTCCTAGAATTTGAACACTGTTTCCATATCTAGGAAGGTTCTTCCAACACTTCCCTCCAGTTTCAAATATGCCACTCCACGTTATCTTCCTTACCATCTTTAAATCATGACTCATTGTAGTTTTCTACTGACGCATTAATGTTGCAAACAATTTAAATCTAATTTTCTACAGTTAGACATTTTGTGTGTGAACCACAAGCATTAAAAAAAACTTCCACAAATTGCAGTACTCAAGTGTTAGCAATGTTACTGATTCTTTGCAAAGGTCCTTAAAACTGGAAAGCCTTACCTCCTTCAGTCTTAATTAATTCAGCCATCAGACTTTAAACACTCAATGTTGATGTCAACTAATCAATATTTATTGATGCATCTAGTCTGCGTTTGTAGCATTTAACATTCTTCAAAACTCACCAAAAAAAGTTGCTATATTCCACTGCAGAGGTAACAGAGCATCTGGCACCAATTGAGAATAGTCAGGTGAGAATAACTGCCCTCGATATCAATGTAGAATTTGATCCAGTATGGCAACAAGGCACTTTACCAAAATGGAGGTCAATGGGAACACCCTCCAGTGGCTGGAGTCATACCTGACACAAAGGAAGATGTGGTTGTTGGAAGTTAGGTCATTGCAGCCCCAGGGCAGCACTGCAGGAGTTCCTCAGGGAAGCATGCTCACCCCAACATCTTCAGCTGCTTCAATAGAAACATAGAAGATAGGAGCAGCAGTAGGCCATTCGGCCCCTCGAGCCTGCTCCGCCATTCAATGCGATCATGGCTGATCATCTAAGTTCAGTTCCCGGTCCCTGCTTTCTCCCTATACCCCTTGATCCCTTTAGCCTTAAGAAATATATCCAACTCCTTCTTGAATATATTTAATGTATTGGCCTCTACTGCCTTCTGTGGTAGAGAATTCCACAGGTTCACCACTCTCTGGGTGAAGAAATTCCTCCTCATTTCTGTCCTAAAAAGGCCTACCCCTTATCCTTAGACTGTGACACCTGGTTCTGGACCCCGACCATTGGGAACATCCTCCCTGCATCTAGTCTGTCCAGTCCTGCCAGAATTTTATAAGTTTCAATGAGATCCCCTCGCATTCTTCTAAACTCCAGCGAGTACAAGCCCAATCAACCCAATCTCTACTCATACATCATTCCTGCCATCCCAGGTATCAGCCTGGTGAATCTTCACTGAACTCCTTCCATAGCAAGAATATCCTTCCTCAGATAAAGCGACCAAAACTGCACACAATACTCAAGGTGTGGTCTCACCAAGGCCCTGTACAACTGCAGCAAGACATCCTTGTTCCTGTACTCAAACCCTCTCACTACGAAGGCCAACATACCATTGGCCTTCTTAACCGCCTGCTGCACCTGCATGCTTACCTTCAGCGACTGGTGCACAAGGACACCCAGGTCTCGTTGCACTTCCCCTTCTCCCAATCTATTGCCATTCAGATAATAATCTGCCTTCCGGTTTTTGCCACCAAAGTGGATAACCTCACATTTATTCACGTTATATTGCATCTGCCATGCTTCTGCCCAATTACCCAACCTGTCCAAATCATCCTGGAGTTTCTCGGCATCCTCCTCACAGCACACACACCCACCCAGCTTTGTGTCATCTGCAAATTTGGAGATATTACATCTAGTTCCCTTGTCTAGATCATTATTAATATATATATTGTGAATAGCTGGGGTCCAAGGACCGATCCATGCGGTACCCCACTAGTCACTGCCTGCCACTCGGAAAAAGACACGTTTATTCCAACTCTTTGCTTTCTATCTACCAACCAGTTCTCTATCCAAGTCAATACCTTGCCCCCAATCCCATGTGCCTTAACTTTACACACTAATCTCTTATGCGGGACCTTATCGAAAGCCTTCTGAAAGTCCAAATACACCACATCCACTGGTTCTCCCTTATCTATTTTACTAGTTACATCCTCAAAAAATTCCAGTAGATTAGTCAAGCACGATTTACCTTTTGTAAATCCACGTTGACTTTGTCCGATCCTTTTACTGTTTTCCAAGTGCTCTGCTATTACATCTTTTATAATGGACTCTAGCATTTTCCACACTACTGATGTCAGGCTGTAATTCCCCGTTTTCTCTCTACCACCTTTTTTGAAGAGTGGGGTAACATTAGCTACCCTCCAATCCATGGGTACTGTTCCAGATTCCATCGAATGTTGGAAGATGATCAGCAATGCTTCTACTATTTCTAGGGCCACTTCCTTAAGTACCCTAGGATGTAGATGATCAGGCCCTGGGGATTTATCAGCCTTCGATCCCATCAATTTCCCTAACAATACTGATTTCTTTCAGTTCCTCCCTTTCATCAGACCCTATGTTCCCCGACATTTCTGGGAGGTTATTTGTGTCCTCCTTTGTGAAGACAGAACCAAAATATGTATTTAATTGGTCTGCCATTTCTTTGTTCCCCATTATAAATTCCCCTGATTCTGACTGCAAGGGACCTACGCTTGACTTTACCAATCTTTTTCTCTTCACATATCTATAAAAGCTTTTACAGTCAGTTTTTATGTTCCCTGAAAGCTTACTCTCATTCTATTTTCCCTTTCTTAATTAATCCCTTTGTCTTCCTTTGTTGAATCCTAAACTGTTCCCAATCCTCTGGGATTATTGCTTTTTCTGGCCAATTTATATGTCCTCTCCTTGGATCTTATGCTATCCCTAATTTCCCTTGTTAGCCACGGTTGAGTCACCTTTTTTGTTTTATTTTTATGCCAAACTAGGATGAACAAATTCTGTAGCTCATCCATGCGGTCTTTGAATGTTTGCCATTGCCTATCCACCATCAATCCTTTGAGTGACATTCCCCAATCAATCCTACCCAACTTGCACCTCAAACCATCGGAGTTTCCTTTATTTAAATTCAGGACCCTAGTCTCTGAGTCAACTACAGGTAGACTATCCTTTATCCGAAAACCTCGGGACCAGCCGAGTTTCGGATAAAGGAGAATTTCGGATTTCGGAAGGTGGGTCGGCGGGGGTCCGCGGGGGGGGGGGGGGGGGGGTCGGCGGGGGGTCGTGCGCACGACTTACGCTGACGCTCAGCGTAAGTCAGTCGGGGTCGGCGGGGGTCGGGGCTGGCGGGGTCGGCGGTTGTCGGGGCCGGCGGGGTCCGCGGTTGTCGGGGCCCGCGGGGGGGGGGGGGGGGTCGGCGGTTGTCGGGGTCGGCGGTTGTCGAGGCTGGCGGGGTCGGCGGTTGTCGGGGCCGGCGGGGTCCGCGGGGGGGGGTCGGCGGTTGTTGGGGCTGGCGGGGTCGGCGGGGGGTCGTGCGCACAACTTACCCTTTATCCGAACTTCCGAAACCGGAACCCTCTAAAAACCGAAGGTTTTTTCGTTCGTACGCACGACTTACGCTGAACGAAAAAACCTTCGGTTTTTTAGAGGGTTTCGGTTTTCGGAAGTCCGGATAAAGGGTAGTCTACCTGTACTTCATTCTCCATCTTAATGAAGAATTCGATCATATTATAATCGCTCCGACCCAAGGGGCCTCGTACAACAAGATTGCTAATTAATCCTTTCTCGTTACATAATACCCAGTCTAAGATGGCCTGATCTCTGGTTGGTTCCTCGACATATTGGTCCAGGAAACCATCCCGTAAACACTCCAGGAATTCCTCCTCCACAGTATTACCACCAATTTGGTTAGCCCAATCTACATGTAGATTAAAGTCACCCATGATGACTGCTGTGCCCTTATTGCACGCTTCTCTAATTTCCCTTTTAATGCCATCCCCAACCTCCGCATTACTGTTTGGAGGTCTATATACCACTCGGACTGTTTTCTGCCCCTTGGTATTTCTCAGTTCTACCCATACAGATTCCACATCATCAGAGCTAATATCCTTCCTTACAATTGTGTTAATCCCTTCTTTAACCAGCAATGCTACCCCACCTCCCTTTCCTTTTTGCCTATCTTTCCTGAATATTGAATACCTCTGGATGTTGAGTTCCCAGCCTTGGCCACCCTGGAGCCATGTTTCCATAATCCCAATCAAATCATATTCGTTTACCTCTATTTGCGCAGCTAATTCATCCACCTTATTACGAATGCTCCTCGCATTAAGAATGATCTTCTGTCAGTCATAAGGTCAGGTGTCGGGCTGTTAGATGACGATTCCAGTATTCAGCTCTATCCAGCATTCCTCCGTTAATGAAGCGGACAGTGTCAGAGCACAGCAGGACCTGAATAACATCCAGGCTAACCAGCTGATAGGTAACATTTGCACCACATCATTGCCAGGTAATGACCATCTTGAACAAGAAACTGGCTAACCATCTCCCCTTGACCTTCAATGGCACCACTGTCAGCATCAACATCTTGCATGCAACTACTGACCAGAACTTGAACTGGACCAGTCATAGCAACACCATGGCTACAAGAGCAGGGCAGGGTACTCTAGTACTACAAGTGGCTCACCTTCTGTCACGTCAAAGTCCATCTACCATCTACAAAGCTTGAATCAGCAACAATGGAATATTCACCACTTGCCTGGGTGGGTATAACCGCAACAACACGCAAGGAACTCACCACCACCTAGGACAGAGCAGTTTGTTTGATTTGCACCTGTCACTAGGCTCAATATTCACCCCTCCATCACCAACTTACTGTGGCTGTAGTATGTACGATCTACAGAATGTATTTCAGCAACTCACCAAGGTTATTGTGACAGCACCACTCAATTGCTATCACCAAGAAGAACAGATGCAGCAATGTCATTGGAACACCAACACCTCCAAATTTCCTTAAAGTCTTAAGACGCATATTACAACAGTGTAATTCCCACATTACAACAGTGACTACACTCAAAGTATTTCATTGGCTATAAAGCGCTTTGAGACGTCCGGTGGTCATGAAAGGCGCTATATAAATGCAAGGCTTTCTTTCATATTGCCATTCCTTCATAGTCGCAAGGTCAATAGCCTAGAATTTCCTACCTAACACCATGATGGGAGCACCTTCAGGACAAAAACTGCAGTGGTTTAAGGAGAAGGCCCACCAGCACTTTTCTCAGAACTAGAGATGGGCAATAAATGCAGCCTTGCCTGTAAAGGAAATAGCCATATTCCAAGAGATACACCATCCTATGAACAGATTTCTGATAATACATGACATACTGGGTTTAAAAATCTAAAAGCCTCAATGACACAGGCTGCAAACAGAACACAGGCTTCGGAGATAAGATGAAGTGTTAACACAAAAGTTGTAAACACCACACAAGCTTTTGACATGTGAATTGATTGTTAATACGAAGACAATGGCCCTATTGAAACAGCAGGCTGGCGGTTCCTCTATGTCTGAACATTGGAACCAACACAATAGCTATGCCCAAGTAAAGTGTTAAATACTAACACTTCGAACAGAAACTTAGAATATTA
The DNA here is from genome assembly GCF_052327205.1 of Somniosus microcephalus. Lineage (NCBI taxonomy): Eukaryota > Metazoa > Chordata > Chondrichthyes > Squaliformes > Somniosidae > Somniosus > Somniosus microcephalus. Next base: position 74,258,641 of record NC_140993.1, read on the forward strand.
AAAAACCATGTGCCTTTGTAAAAGTAACATCAAATAAGGCAGGAAACACACTTATATATACAGCCAATTGAAGTAACTAAGAAATGCAACAAACACCCTGGTTAGGAGTCACGACGTCTGCTTTAAAACAGCAGAGGCGATTTAGAAATTGAATGAAAGACCTTCGATAAAAATGGCATCAAAGAGATACATCGGTCATAACCATTTTTTGATAAAATTTGAGCACCTAAAAAGGTAGAGACATAATTATGCATGCAGCAGCTAAATTGACAGCAAGATAGAAAAAAGTCAACAGAAAGAATGACTAGAAATAATTAGCTTACATCAACAGAAAACTTCAAAGGACAAACCACTAAAAAAGGTATAAAAATAGAGCTTTTCAGATGGAAAGTCAGAAGTCGCTGGAAAGGGCAAGCGATTTTCAACTTCAGAGGCAGTCTCTAAGTTTTTAATTCTTTGAGTCTCAGGGATCAAAAAGGTACTTTTATTTGATTTTGGTGGATATTCTGGATTAAGAATAATAGAAAATGTAAAAATGTACGAAGTTAAGATTTGAGAATAAGGATCTCGGAGAATAAGAAATGTAAGCTATTTGTGTTTTGAACTGTTACAGTTGCGATTGACTCAACAGCTGTTAACTATATGTCAGCTCTTAAATAAATCTATATATTTTTATAATTGTCTCAAGTAGTATTTCTGTATCAAACTCGCGAACTCAATTTCTGTACACTCTTTTGTAAGGAGTTGCAGAATTCTGGGGGGTTTTCTAGATCCTCAATATCCGGAAGGTTACAGTCTAGTTAAACTTATTAGAAGTGCTATCTGGAGGACGGTAACATCTTCAAGTCATTCCTTTCCTTTAGGGATAGTCTGGAACTTTAGACCCATTTAAGCATCTTATAGAATTTGGCTATCTCTAACTTTAGTTGAAGGTGAGCGTCTGGGGAATACGCCTGATCCGGGGTAGCCCGAAAAGGGCTAGGACTAGTAATTATCCCTTCATGTCCACATCCCAAAAACAAATAAAAAACCATGTTTCCTCCATCTCTGTCTTCCTGTGTATGTTTTACTTGCACTTTCAATTCTAAATTCTGTTGCACGGACGATCTGAATCTACAGCAAGATTAGTTTCTACTTGAGTTGCCTAACCTTTGTTTAAAAAAAAAAAAAATCAATCAATCAACTGTGGCTATAACACGAATTATTGTTATTTCATGTTTGTCATTCCATGTGTCAGAGGCACTGATCAGTTGCTTCATCTATTGAAATATGCGCTTTGGTCATTAAGTGTTGTTTATACCAGAAAATTATTTCCTTCACATCGTTTCACGTCCACAAATAGCTTTGTTTCATCGCAGTCATCAGAGGTGGTTGTGAAATATTTGGTGGATGTTATCATTCAAATAGAATAGTACAAAAATAATTTACTCATAATTGGAGAAGACAAATCACAGGGACCAGACACTGACATCCAAGGACATTGTATGTAGCTAAGGAAGACAGCAGTAGCTCAGACTATAATCTTCTAAAATTCTATGAGAAGGAAATTTGTCCCCGATAGCCAGAGGGTGGCAAATTTACACTTCTGTTCAAAAAAAAAGTACAGCTTTAAACCACAAAATTATACACAAGTTAGTCTTACTTCAGTAGTTGCTAAACTACCAGATGACATGGCTAAGCACTTGGAGGAACAAGTTATTCAAAGCTAGTCAGCACATATTTTCAAAGGGCAGATCATGCTTGACCAGCTTTATAGAATTTCTGAACAACAGAGGACAGATAAAGGGAAATCAATGCATGTGGTTTATATGGATTTTCAAAAAGAATTTGATAATGTTCCAAACAAGAGACTTATGGCTAAGGTAACAGTTCATGGAATTAAGGGGAATGTGACCACATGGAGATAGATAGTTGGAGGGCAGACAGAAAAGGGTGGGGATAAAAGGACATTTTTCATGCTGCAAAAACTTGGCAAGTGGTGTTCCAAAGGGTCTGTGTTGAGGCCACTCTTACTATATACACACACAACAAATCTACTCTTAGAAAGTCACCAAATGGGGTGCAAGGCAAATTGTGATGAGGACTGTGAAAGCCTGCCGGAGGACAAATGTAGGTTGGCAGGATGGGCAGGTGTGTAGCATATGCACCTCAAAATAGAAAAATAAAGTAAAACATTTTGGAAGAATATGGGATTTTTTTTTATAAATGGAAATGGAGGCAGTGCAACTAGATAAGGCCATAAAAAAGTCAAACAGAATGCTTGGGGGAATTTTAACCCCCAAAAAAGAGTTGGGGTCGGGTGGGAGGTTACAGTACTAAAAATGTAAACCCTGACCCCAACCCACCCACTCCCAGGTTTAACAGAGGCGGGACGGGGCGGCCAGGAAGTGGGTTGGCACTTTAAATATTATAATGATGCTGGAAACCTCGGATTTAACCTGCCGTGCAGGTTTAAACTGTGGCTGGAATTCCAGGTCTCGGGATTCCCAGCAGCTGCAGCGAGGAGAGGACAGCCTAGGGGAGCAATTCTTGTGGGCCGAGAGGAGCAGGAGCGCTTCCTCCTGCACCCCCCACCATTAGCCCCCTGCTGCCTGGGGATCAGACCCCCCCAGGATCAGGGCTCGCACCTACCTGTGGTTACAGCCTCTTGTCCAACGTTCCCCGCCCAACTGGAAACCAGACTGTCAATCAAGTCAACATCTGGGCAGGGAACCTGACCGTGATGTCACACACACGCTGTGTTAAAACCTCACAGCGTGGGGGGAAACCCGGACTTCTAGGTTTCTCGCGCTCTACCGAGCCCCCGCTCCAAGCGGGTCAAAAACTTCTAGTCCTTGTGTCTAATTACATATAATACAAAATCAAGGATAATGTTGAACTTGTACAGAACCTTAGTTGGGCTACAGCTGGGTGCATTATGTACCATTTTGGGCACATCATTACAGGAAGGATATGGTGGAACAGCAGTAGGCCATTCAGCCCCTTGAGCCTTGTGTGCCATTCAATTAGATTATAGCTGACTTGTACCTCAAATCCATTTACCTGCTTTTGTTCCATATCACTAGATACCCTGACCCAACAAAAATCTACTAGTCTCAGTATTGAAAATTTCAACTGATCCAACATCCACAGCTTTTTGATGGAGCAAGATCTAGATTTCCACTACCCTTTGTGTGAAAAAGTGCTTCTCGATTTCATTCCTAAATGGCCAAACTCTTATTTTAAGATTATGCCCTCTTGTTCTGGATTTTCCTACTGGAGGAAATAATTTCTCTGTATCTACCTTATCAAATCCCTTTATTAGAATCACCCTTCAACTTTCTAAACTTGAGGCCAGGTTACGTAAACTTGGCTTATAATTTAACCCTTTAAGCTCTGGTATCCTTTTGGTGAATCTGCACTACACCCCTTCCAAAGCCAATATAGAATCCCTTAGGTTCAGTGCCCAAAGCTGAACGCAGTAGTCCAGATGGTGTCTGACCAAGACTCTGGTCAATTGAAGCAACACTTTGTCATCTTTGAATTGCAACCGCCTCGAGATAAAGGCCAACATTCCATTAGCCTTTTTGATTATTTTTTGTACCTGTGCACGAGATTTTAGTGGTAAAAGCAATGGAACTAAGTTGCAGTATATATTCACTGGGATGTTATCAGGGATGAGGAATTAGAGTTATAAAAAAGAGAGATTGGAGAAGTTAGGGTGCTTTACACTGGAACTGCTAAGGTTGCAGGGTGGCCCAAGAGTTCCCATTTGTTGGCGATGATAAATGAGGGGGTAAAATTTAAGATACTCACTAAAAGAATGAGAGAGGTTACAAAGTTCTTTACACAGAGGGGTCAGAATGTGAAATGCTCTGCCACAAACTCTTTAAGAAGCAGAGTTCATAAGAACTTTCAAAAATGGAATTAAATAAAGGTTTCAAGAGAGAACATTTATTTCCATTGGTAGTAAATCTGTAATAAAAAAGCATACATTTATCAAAAGAGTGAAATGGAGAAATTCGAAGATTTTAATCATGTAGAAGTTTTTTAGAACAGGAACAGAAGCCACAAAAAGTTTTAAAAGGGAAGTGAAGAAAAGGGTCTAAATGTATCAATAGCTCCTTCAGAAAACCAATACAGACACGATGGGCTAAATTATTTCCTTATGTGCTGCAAAATTCTATGATTCTGGTTACTTGAAAGAGGGGGAAAGGTTGTCGGATGTCCAGGCCGATGCAGACTGGCCCGTTTCTGTGCTGTAACTTCTATGATTCGCATTCACTCATCAACTCTACTGGTGTACTGCATTATGGGTCTTCACCCCTTAACTTTGCTTTCTCAATAAAACAAAAATGCAGGCAAATAACCATCGTGGAAAAAACACCAAAATTAAGCAGAAAAAAGAGGAAGGGAATCTGAAAATTGCAGTTTTAAATGTTACATGTACAATATGACATTCTGAACAAGCATGAATACACAGCAGATTTAACGTAATTATTAAAACAATGCAGGTTCCATAACCTTTATCTCCTGGGTAAATTTATGAAATGCTCAGTGGATCTTTTAAGAATTCACATCATCAGTTTCAAGCATCTGCTATCAAGATATTTGCAATTTACTCCCTCCCCCCGCCCCCAAAAAGACAGATCATCTCATACAAAATTCCCCAAGAAATACTTGAATTCCCTGTACGCATATTTATTGTGGGCAGTCAGGCATCTGACATACACATAAACCCATCACCACGTTTTAAGACTCTCCAAATCAAGCTGCCGATAAACCTACACTCACTGTAAAGTTTATATTTGCCCAATATGAGTGCACACATTCTCCCTGAAGGAAGATATCCCACATACCCAAGTCCAGAAAGCCTAGACACAGACTGGTAGAGCGGAGTCTTGGGGCCAGTGCTGCGGAGGTTAATTAGCTAAAACCAGTCAGCTTACTAGATACCGTTTGTCCAGTTAGGCCTACCTTGAGACACTGGCTTGCATGGATATCTGGATCCAAGTGGGAAAAATCCTGCTCCCCACTACACCGTTCCAGGTTCCATTAGTGCGTCGACTAGTTGATTAGTGCCTTGGAGTACTGAGGACCTGCTTAGTTCAGGTACAAGACTACCGAGTCTGCCACAAAGGGCTAACTGGATTTCAAGCTACCACTGCCAAGTGTGTCACCCTGGAGCCACCTAGACCCCAAGGACCTCACTTACCTTTCACTCCCAGATAGTCACTAGGTGGCCAGACAACTGGCAAAGTGCAGAAGTGAACTATTGCTATGTAACAACAGGCATGAAAAGCTCCTCACAAGTGGCATATGACCAACACAAGATGTGCGTGTCCATTAGCACCATCCTCCGGACCCCAGCATGGACATATATCACATCCCATCAAATGGCGGGTCCACCAGTTGCAAGTGTAGAGCTTTATCAGCAACTGCTTGCCTCTTTGCAACCCAATGATGGTAGGCACCATGACCTGGATATATGAGCACTGTTCTCATATCTGGTCGCCTGGTGATGTATTCCAGCAGCTGTCATCTCAAGTGTCAGAAGATCTTCATCAGCTACATGCTGGACATCTGCTTTCAGTGTGGTGGAATGACCCACACAGCTTGCATCATGCCAGTCACCTTGATACGCTGGATGTCCAATTCCAATGCCCTGTAACAGGCTTACTTATCACCAACTGCTTAATCCAAGTATTCAAGATGAGGACCTTCGAAAAAGAAGTGTGCCTGCTGTGAGACTGACTTCCCACCTTCATGTTGTAATTATACAAATTTTGTTCTTCTTCGAAAACTAAATTGAATTATTGACTCAGCCGAAGTATTAATGACTTAGATAAACTTTCCACCCAAGTTTTTTTTTACAACAATGCTCAAACGTACACACTGCAGGATGCAAAAAAGCAGCCACAACGAGCCTGTTAATGGCAAGAAATTTTACTCAATTCTATTAAGATTCTGCTGAAAAGTGTAGCAAAAACATAATATTAAAATGCTGTAAGATAAGAGTGCTAACCCCACCCCAGAACTTGAGTGTAAAAATCTAGGCTGACACTTCAGTGCAGTGCTGAAAGAGCGCTGCACTGTCAGAGGTGACGTCTTTCAGATGAGACGTTAAACCGAGGCCCCGACTGCTCTCTCAGGTGGACTTTAAAAAACGCATGGCACTATTTCGAAGAGCAGGGTAATTATCCCCGGTGCCTTGGCCAACATTCATCCCTCAACCAACATCACGAAAGCAGATTATCTGGTCATTATTACGTTGCTGTTTGTGGGAACTTGCTGTGCGCAAATTGGCTGCTGCGTTTCCTACATTACAACAGTGACTGCACTTCAAAAAGTCCTTTGTTGGCTGCAAAGTGCTTTGGGATGTCCGGTAGTCGTGAAAGGGCACTATATAAATGCAAGTCTTTCTTTCTAACAGTATTCAACACAGGCTCTGTCTGACCTTGTTACCAGACCTACTTTAAGAGAGGGAGAGAGAAATAAACGACTTGCAATTTGAACAATTTCTGGTGGTCACTGACATTTATTAGAATTTAATTTACAAAGAGAGAATTTTTTTCTGTTTTTACTGCTTTATATTAAACAGACTGTAGTGTTCAACTGTGGAATACATTTACAAGTCAGAACATATAAACATACTTATTTTATATGAAATAAAAAAAGAGGCAAGTGCAGCTTTAAACTATTTTTATAATTTTACATTTCCTGAGAATATTTATCTTAAAAATACCATTTATCAAATGAGGCAAGTAAATTTCCTGAGGTGCAAAGTGTAATTAAAAATTCTTATGCAATTGCCGACAAGAAAATTATTTTGAGAAGCAAAATTATATATTCAAAGAAAATTGTGTGTGCAAACATGGGTTAGACTTTATACTGTACTCAGTTACAGGAATTTTGCTGCAAGTCATCTAGTTTTCATAACAAGGAAATTACTGGGGATATTAATAGTTTACCTACAGGGGGCCATTTTCAAAGAAGTACACAATATGTTTGAGAAATTTATCTCAGTTATATAAAACTGGATGGATGAATAACTAGGTACAATACTGTACTTATTCAGCAGAGGTAACCTACAGTATTCTCTTCCCAACCAATTTCAATTTAGATTAAAAAATTACCATAAAATTATGGTGCACACAATTTCATTTAATTGAGCAAATTAGAATAATTTATACTAAAAAAGTGTACTGGGCTTTTAAGAGGGTTTTTGGAATATAGTTCCTGGAACAGCTGGCTGCACAGGTTACACTTAGTAGCCGCCAGACTGGCTGTTAGATAGTCACACTGCGACAGATTCACGCTTTGGCAAACTACGAATAGATTTTTTTAAGCCACAAAGACAAAAAAGTTGTGTCACTAAAAAGTGTATGTGTATATACAAATATCACTGATCATTTATTTTTCCAGTGTAGATTCAGGACAGAAATACTTTCAGAGCTTAATTTCAATCTATATTAATTGTATTTATTCCATTTACTTGATCGGTTTTGTAGTGAATTCCTGCAATGACAATTTTTCTTTCATTCAGTGAGCTTTAAATTATATAAAAAGCCAAACGCATAACTGGACAATAATATCCTATATAATGCAGAGAACTAGTGGCGCAACAACTAGATTGCAGCAAGCTAACTTTTGTGGTATTGTACATTACAGTAATCATGTATTTTACCAAAAAACGGTGAATATGGTAGCGCTAGTCGCTAGAAATTCTCAGACGCCACCTAAAGGATTTGCACAGTTATTTCAACAAAATATTCCACCTGCACTTTCACACGCACAGAAACTTTCTGCCGAACTTGTCCCTTTTCATCTCTCCTTACTTCCGGAGCTTAATATATGGTTCGTTCCTCAAACAGGTCAGCTTGTGTCTTGATCCTTTCACACAGCGACAGGAGGAATTAATTTACTGCAATCTCCTTTCCACAGCCTCAGGCGAAACTACTTTTCCCCTCCGTTCTATTGGGGGGATTAAAGAATGTAACATTCCCGCATATGTAAAGTGCATTTCTCAAGAGCGCTTTGCAACACACGCCACGGTATTAGGACCGATCCTGTGTTTGGATCGAATTCACCCAGCCTTACAGCAATCTGAAACAAGGTGGAAAAAAAACCTTCCCAATGTATCCCTATACAATCTCTTATAAGAAACTGGAAATAATCCACAATGCAGACACAAAAACTATTTAGGCTTAGTTTACATTCAATTGTATATATAATTTTTACACAGATATTGAACGTTTATTTTCTTTAAAATGACCACTCATAACTTTAAGACCCTTGCATGAAAGAATCGAAACATCGGGAAAGAAAAATCGTACTCTTAACTGCACCACAAGTCAAAATGCGTTAACAGTATCACAAACTAGATTGCGTGCCTCGTCTGATCCTACAAATTTCTCCCGATTCACATTTGGAAGTTCCATTACTCGCCCCCGGAGCAAAGCGGACTAAACAGCAAACGACCATCTTCTCACGTTTTACCCGCTGCCCGGACTCACCAGTTCTCCGTTTACCAGTGTGCAGAGTCCTAAAGTAAGGAATATCCAGAGGTTCGTCATCCTGCTGCCGCCGCTCTCCAGAGGGCTCGGACTCCGACTCCGGCTCCGGCTTCAGCAGCTCGCGCGCGTTGGTCTGTGGAACGTCCCGGGGTTCACGCCGCGTTCGCTTCGCAAAGCCTGGCTGCTCCTGGCGGACCGGCAGTCCCGCTGCACGCTCCGCAACCTCACTCCCCGCAAACACCACTTGTTCTTCTTCAAAAGAATATTCTTCCGCGGACTTTTTCCTCACGCGCTTGTCTTGAATTTCTCTTCCTCTGATTAAATGTAATTCAAATTATATATATTATATATATATTAAAATAAACGGGTTTTCTTTTGTTGAAAGAAAATAATCGATGCAATTGAACGCAAAAGGAGCTTCCTTCTCAAGAGAGTATCACACTTCTTACCTAACCCTCCTGCAATAACCTCTAAATGCGTCGGCTGTGCGATTTAAGTGGGAAAAAAGCCGCTCATGGGATGCGTGCGCAGCTCTGCTCCAGGGGTGTGGGCGAGCAGCTTGATTTGATTGACATGACCAATAGAGAAGCTCTGCTCTTTTGGTTAGAACCAATTAACTGTAAATTAAATAGAACTTTAAATAAAACTTATCAAATCAAATTAAAATTACATTACATTGCACTCCAGTCCCCGCGGCGCCCACCGGTCTCAGAAGGCCTCAAGCGTGCCGGCAGACACCGCGTGCTCCATCTCCAGGGCCACCTGGGTGCGAACATAGCCGCGGAAGAGAGGCAGGCAATTGGGCCGAACGACCCCCTCGAACGCCCGCTGCCTGGACCTATTAATAGCCACCTTGGCCAGGCCCAGGAGCAGTCCTACAAGGAGGTCCTCCGACCTGCCCGCTCCCCTCCGCACCGGATGACCGAAGATCAGGAGCGTGGGACTGAAGTGCAGCCAAAAATCAAGGCGCAGCCCCTTCAAGTAATGGAACAGGGGCTGCAACCTCTGACATTCTATATAAACATGGAACACGGACTCCTCTAGGTCGCAAAAAAGGCAGGCGGCCTGAGAGTCCGTAAACCTACTTAACATTTTATTGCACGGGACCGCTCCATGTAACACCCTCCAGGCCAAGTCCCCAATAGAAAAGGGGAGGACTCCCGCATAGAGAGCCCTCCACTGGGGGCCTCTGCCTCCGCCGGACAACAAGATGGCACGCCAAGGCGGTCGGCAGGCGAAGATGACAAAGTGGAGAGTATGCAGGAGCAGCCCATACAGGAAACCCCTCTGAGCAGAGCTAAAGGGCACGGAGGGTATTTCCCCGAGATGGCTCAAGTTGTGAGGCGCTGGTTCCCAAGAGGGGTTTCGGGGCCGCGCGCCGATGAGGAATTCCGTCCAAATGGGGGTCAGTTCGGACGGGATCGCCCCACATGCTTGAGCCTCCTCGATACACCTAGTGGAGTCAGGGCCCAGTGCCGCTTTCAGCGACTCGATGGCTTTGGCTGCAAGCCGGACGTTGGTGGAGGACAGGCGCTGCGCCAGCTCCTCCGGCACCATCCAACCCGCTCCTCCGCATGATGAAGCTCTGCAGTGCCGCCCTGCATAGAGGTAAAAGCAGATTTAAATGGCTATCCAGCCCATTACACAATATGTGTGTAAAATAGATACTGGGCCAGAGAGGTTGTGCAGCAGTAATTATGACATAGTAGGCTGTTAAAAATCCAGTTACACCTCATTCAACAAGGCTTAACTTTTTCTGGGGTTTTTACAGCGAGCTCAGAGCATAAAAAAAGGAAGTTCATGTCAATTCAGTGATTTGTAAGATTCCATCAGTGAGGATTTCAACAGTGCACCTTGTGGAGGAACGGGCAATCACTGACAACACTTCTGGATTTCTGTGTTTAACTCCGTATGTGGTAACGCCAGAAGTTGTCAGTGAACGCTGACAGTTTCACCGTCATTACAACTGCAAATTCCAGGCCAATGTATACTGTTTTATATGCTAGTTTTTAGATCATGCACACAGCTGCCCACAATTCAGCAACATTGGGCAAATCAAACCTGCATCTCTTAACGCAGTGGCATTGCTCATTAGTGTTCCAGATATATTGGCCCAACATTTGCGATCGGATGCCTCCGACCTGTAAAATATCTATGCATTTACCTGGTGGCCCGGGAGGTATGGAGGCTTACGATCCTGGGCCTCTCCGGGTATGTGCGGGCAGAGGCCCACGATTCTCAGGGGCACACGCGGTTCGCAAGTGCCCCTGGGATCATGTGGGCCGGCCCAACCAATAAAAGAAGGGAATCCCCATTCATAATTATGGGAGTTCCGTACAGAATCCCCGTAAGTATGAATGGGGATCACTTAAAAAATACACAAACACATGAAATAATTTTTTTTTTAATTACATATTTAAAATTAATTAAAATGCCATTTAATTAAATATTTTAAACTAAAATTAAATTTTTGGAGAAAAAAATTATGGGCTAGATTTTCAGTTGCTTGCGCCAGCAGTTAGCGCCTTAAGAGAAGTGATTTTCGGGCGCTATGCGTGTAGCGCCCGGGCGCAGCGCAGTTTGCGCCCCGCCCCAAATTAAGTTGCCCGTTAGCGCCGGCGCAAAGTTTAGCGGCCGCCCGGATGCGCACGCAGAAAATGACGTCACATCCTCGTGCAACGCCCTTTGGCCGCCCCGAATCCAAACTTCAGTCGGACCGCCCCATTGTGCGGCTGGCGTCCAGAGCGTTTGTAAAATGGAACGCAACACACCCTGGGGAGCGCAAATTAAAGGGCACTCCTCCTGCACTATAAATGGCAGTCTGCATGTGTTGTGTGGAAGGATGCAGTGTGTTGTTCTGAATGGCGTATTTATGTTTCCAGACACCACCACCACCACCACCACCCCTCCTCCTCCTCCTCCTCCTCCTCCTCCTCCTCCTCCTCCTCTTCCTCTTCCTCTTCCTCTTCCTCCTTCTCCATCATCATCTTTTCCCCCCAGACTCTGCCTTTGAAAAAAACACATGCACCCTTCCCCTTTAAGAGCTCACTGGCACCAGAGTGTCTGCCGTGCGCTGCGCCCGAGCTCGGGCGCTGCGCTCTGCACCGCCGGCTTAGCGCCTAAAGATAGTAGTGGAACGCCTCTTTTAGCGCTCCACCAACCTCTTAGGGCGAAGCCACTGAATTTCCGGCAACGGGGCGCTACTTTGGGGCGGGCGCTAACTTCGGGCGGGCGCTAAGGTTAGCGCCCCAAAACTGTCTATACTGAAAATCTAGCCCACAATGTTTTAACGGGGCTAAAAATAAACTTACCTTATTGGACAGGGTTTTTAATGTACAAATGAGTGATAAAATTTTATTTTTCTATTTTTTTAAATTCTTATGCTGGTAAAAGCAGGCCTTACACAACAGTTCAATGTCACCCAAGACCCAGATACAGCAACCGCACTTATGGATTCCCTAGATGAAGGCAGACTAGCACATTGGTGAGAAACCACCGAAAACCTGGATTTCTCACACTCCAGCAGGAAACCCTGCAACCTGCTCTGCTGGCTTGGTGCTGCCTTACTGCCCCTATGTGAGGTGCCAAAGGTCAGTGCAGATGCCGTTGCGGCGTGCCTTCTAACCAACTCAAAGGTAAATGACTACCACCGGAAACAAATGCTGATAAAGCTGCTTCAGCTCTCTGCAAAAAGCCGCTCCGCACACCTCCTTTTCGGTGGCCTTCACCACTGAAGAGGTGGACACAGTGCTGAGAAACATAGAAACATAGAAACATAGAAGATAGGAGCAGGAGTAGGCCATTCGGCCCCTCGAGCCTGCTCCGCCATTCAATGAGATCATGGCTGATCATCCAAATTCAGTACCCTGTCCCTGCCTTCTCCCCATATCCCTTGATCCCTTTAGCCTTAAGAAATATATCCAACTCCTTCTTGAATATATTTAATGAACTGGCCTCCACCGCCCTCTGTGGCAGAGAATTCCACAGGTTCACCACTCTCTGGGTGAAGAAATTCCTCCTCATCTCAGTCCTAAATGGCTTACCCCTTATCCTTAGACTATGACCCCTGGTTCTGGACTCCCCGGCCATCGGAAACATCCTTCCTGCATCTAGTCTGTCCAGGCCTGACAGAATTTTATAGGTTTCGATGAGATCCCCTCTCAATCTTCTAAACTCCAGTGAGTACAAGCCCAATCGACCCAATCTCTCCTCGTACGTCATTCCTGCCATCCCAGGTATTAGCCTGGTGAATCTTCGCTGCACTCCTTCCATGGCAAGAATGTCCTTCCTCAGATAAGGTGACCAAAACTGCACACAATACTCAAGGTGCGGTCTCACCAAGGCCCTGTACAACTGCAGCAAGACATCCTTGTTCCTGTACTCGAACCCTCTTGCTACAAAGGCCAACATACCATTTGCCTTCTTAACCGCCTGCTGCACCTGCATGCTTACCTTCAGCGACTGGTGCACAAGAACACCCAGGTCTCTTTGCACTTCCCCTTCTCCCAATCTATTGCCATTCAAATAATAATCTGCCTTCCTGTTTTTGCCACCAAAGTGGATAACCTCACATTTATCCACATTATAGTGCATTTGCCATGTTTCCGCCCAATCACCCAACCTGTCCAAATTGTACTGGAGTTTCATGACATCCTCCTCACAGCATACCCTCCCACCCAGCTTTGTGTCGTCTGCAAATTTGGAGACATTACATCCAATTCCCTCGTCCAGATCATTAATATATATTGTGAACAGCTGGGGTCCTAGGACCGATCCTTGCGGTACCCCACTAGTCACTGCCTGCCACTCGGAAAATGACCCATTTATTCCAACTCTTTGCTTTCTATCTGCCAACCAGTTCTCTATCCAAGTCAATAACTTGCCCACAATCCCAAGTGCCTTAATTTTGCACACTAATCTCTTATGCGGGACCTTATCGAAAGCCTCCTGAAAGTCCAAATACACCACACCCACTGGTTCTCCCTTATCTATTTTACCAGATACATCCTCAAAAAATTCCAGTAGATTAGTCAAGCACAATTTACCTTTTGTAAATCCATGTTGACTTTGTCCGATCCTGTCACTGCTTTCCAAGTGCTCTACTATTACATCTTTTATAATGGACTCTAGCATTTTCCCCACTACCGATGTCAGGCTTACCGGTCCATAATTCCCCGCTTTTTCTCTACCACCTTTTTTGAATAGTGGGGTAACATTAGCTACCCTCCAATCCATGGGTACTGTTCCAGAGTCTATTGAGTTCTGGAAGATGACCAGCAATGCATCTACTATCTCCAGGGCCACTTCCTTAAGTACCCTAGGAGGTAGATTATCAGGCCCTGGGGATTTATCGGCCTTCAATCCCGTCAATTTCCCCAACACTATTTCCCTACAAATACTGATTTCTTTCAGTTCCTCCCTCTCATTAGTCCCTATGTTCCCCGACATCTCTGGGAGGTTATTTGTGTCCTCCTTTGTGAAGACAGAACCAAAATATGTATTTAATTGGTCAGCCATTTCTTTGTTCCCCATTATAAATTCCCCTGATTCTGACTGTAAGAGAGCCGCCAAGTCTGGGAAGGCCGCCGGGATCAATGGCATCTACCCAGAATTTCTCAAGAACCAAGGCCCAAATGGACGGATGTAATTGCCAAACTTGCCTCCAACATCCTTGATACTGGGATAATTGCAGAAGTTTGGCGCCATTCAAAAGTCATTGCCATCCTAAAGCCAGGAAAAGCAACCAACGATCCCAAAAGCTACCGCCCTATCGCCCTTCGGTCTGTAGTCTACAAGGTGGTCCAACAACTCATCCTTAACCGGATAAAACTGGCTTTAGAAGCTGCCTTCCCAAACAAGCAGTCAAGTTTCAGAGAGGGGAGAAGCTGCTCTGACCAGGTCCTTGCACTCACTTCCAACATTGAAGCAGGGTTCCAGAAGCAGCTGAAGACTAGTGCTACCTTCATAGACTTGTCATCGGCATACAGCACTGTCTGGCGTGAAGGTCTGCTATTAAAGCGTTCAATAATAATCCAATGCCGCAAGACTGTTAGGCTTATCAACGCCCTAAGAAACAACCATAAGTTCAGCATCTATTTTGGCGACAAGACCAGTCGAACACAGACGCTCAACAATAGTCTGCCACAGGGGTCGGTGCTCGCACCAGACTTTTTCAACAACTATACGGCGGACATGCCCTGCACCAAATCCTGGAAGTTTGCATATGCCGATGACATGGCACTGCAGACGCAGGCATCAACACTAGAGGAAGCAAGTAGGACAATAACAAGCAACCTGGACATACGGGAATGCTACTTCTAGACCTGGTGCTTCCGCCCCAAGCCAGAGAAGACAGTTGTGTCAGCGTTCCATCTGAACAACAACATCGCCGGGAAAGAACTCAATGTTTCAGCTGCCTCTGCCACTTCCCTTCCTTCTCCTAGCCCACTGGGCCAAACTTCCTCTAAGGGTTCCCCCCCACCCCCGCCCTAGCCCTGAACTCACATCTTTTTCTAGTTTCTCTCCGATCTCCCCTCATGACCCCTCTGTGCTCATCTTGTCCATGAGACCCACCTCCTGCTCCCTCGACCCTATTCCCACCAAACTGTTGACCACCCAACTTCCTTTTCTGGCTCCTATGTTAGCTGATATTGTTAACAGTTCTCTCTCCTCAGATACTGTCCCCCTCTCCCTTAAATCTGCCGTCATCACCTTCTCCTCAAAAAACAACCTTTGACCCCTCCGTTCTTGCAAACTACCGTCCAGTCTCCAACCTCCCTTTCCTCTCCAAAGTCCTTGAACTTGTTGTCGCCTCCCAAATCCGTGCCCATCTTTCCCGCAATTCCATGTTTGAATCACTCCAATCAGGTTTCCGTCCTTGCCACAGTACTGAAACAGCTCTCATCAAAGTCACAAATGACATCCTTTGTGACTGTGACAAAGGTAAACTATCCCTCCTCGGCCTTCTTGACTTGTCTGCAGCCTTTGACACGGTTGACCACACCATCCTCCTCCAACGCCTCTCCACCGTCATCCAGCTGGGTGGGACTGCACTCGCCTGGTTCCATTCTTATCTATCTAATCGTAACCAGAGGATCACCTGCAATGGCTTCTCTTCCCACTCCCGCATAGTTACCTCTGGTGTCCCCCGAGGATCTATCCTTGGCCCCCTCCTAATTCTCATCTACATGTTGCCCCTTGGCGACATCATCCAAAAACACAGCGTCAGTTTCCACATGTACGCTGACGACACCCAGGTCTACCTCACTACCTCTTTTCTCGACCCCTCCATGGTGCCTAAATTGTCAGACTGCTTGTCCGACATACAGTTATGTATGAGCAAAAATTTTCTCCAATTAAATATTGGAAAAACTGAAGCCATTATTTTCGGTCCCCGCCATAAACTCCGTTCCCCAGCCACTGACTCCATCCCTCTCCCTAACATCTGTCTGAGGCTGAACCACACTGTTCGCAACCTTGGTGTCATATTTGACCCTGAAATGAGCTTCCGACCACATATCCACAGCATAACAAAGACCGCCTACTTCCACCTCCGTAACATCGTCCATCTCCGCCCTTGCCTCAGCTCATCTGCTGCTGAAACCCTCATCCATGCATTTGTTACCTCTAGACTTGACTATTCCAATGCACTCCTGGCTGGCCTTCCACATTCCACCCTACGTAAACTTGAAGTCATCCAAAACTTGGCTGCCCATGTCCTAACTCACATCAAGTCCCGTTCACCCATCTCCCTTGTGCTTGCCCACCTACATTGGCTCCCGGTTAAGCAGCTCCTCGATTTCAAAATTTTCATTGTTGTTTTCAAATCCCTCCATGGCCTCACCCCTTCCTATCTCGGTAATCTCCTTCAGCCCCACAAACCCTTCCCCCCACCGCCCGGAGATATCTGCGCTCCTTTAATTCTGCCCTCTTGAGCATCGCTGATTATAGTCGCTCAACCTTTGGTGGCCATGCCTTCTGTTGCCCAGGCACTAAGCTCTGCAATTCCCTGCCTAAACCTCTCTGCCTCACTACCTCTCTTTCCTCCTTTAAGACACTCCTTAAAACGTACCTCTTTGACCAAGCTTTTGGTCACCTGCCCTAATTTAGCCTTATGTGGCTCGGTGTCAAATTGTTTGTCTTAAAATACTCCTGTGCAGCGCCTTGGGACGTTTTACTACGTTAAAGGCGCTATATAAATACAAGTTGTTGTTTCCTACTGCGGAAGGTGACTTACCCATGGACCCCACCCAAAATACCTGAGCATCACCCTGGACAGGACTCTAACCTCTCGGCCTTATCTCACCAACACCAGCCAAAAAGTAAAAACCAGGGCAAACTTAGAGTCATAGAGTCATAGAGTTTTACAGCACAGAAAGAGGCCCTTCGGCCCATCGTGTCTGCGCCGCCCATCCATCCCTGTCCAGTCTAATCCCATTTTCCAGCATTTGGTCCATAGCCTTGTATGCAATGGCATTTCAAGTGCTCATCCAAATGCTTCTTGAATGTTGTGAGGGTTCCTGCCTCCACCACCCTTTCAGGCATTGAGTTCCACATTCCAACCACCCTCTGGGTGAAAAAGTTCCTCCTCAAATCCCCTCTAAATCTCCTGCCCCTTACCCTGAATCTATGCCCTCTTGTTATTGACCCCCCACTAAGGGGAAAAGTTCCTCTTTATCTACCCTATCTATGCCCCTCATTATTTTGTACACTCAATCAGGTCCCCCCTCAGCCTTCTCTGCTCCAAGGAAAACAACTCCAGCCTGTCCAGCCTCTCTTCATAGCTGAGGCGCTCCATCCCAGGTAACATCCTGGTGAATCTTCTCTGCACCCTCTCCAAAGCAATCACATCCTTCCTATAGTGAGGCGACCAGAACTGCACACAGTACTCCAGCTGTGGCCTCACCAGCGTTTTGTACAGCTCCATCATAACCTCCCTGCTCTTATATTCTATGCCTCGGCTAATGAAGGCAAGTATCCCATATGCCTTTTTAACCACCTTATCTACCTGTTCCGCTGCCTTCAGGGATCTATGTACATGTACACCAAGGTCCCTCTGACCCTCTGTACTTCTTAGGGTCCTACCACTCATTGTGTATGCCCTTGCCTTATTTGTCCGTCCAAAATGCATCACCTCGCACTTTTCAGGGTTAAATTCCATTTGCCACTTTTCCGCCCATCTGACCAACCCGTTTATATCGTCCTGTAGCTGGAGGCTTTCCTCCTCGCAATTTACCACCCCACCAATTTTCGTGTCATCTGCGAACTTACTGATCATACCTTTTACATTCTCATCCAAATCATTTATGTAGATCACAAACAATAAGGGACCCAGCACCGATCCCTGAGGTACCCCACTGGACACAGGCTTCCAGTCACAAAAGCAACCTTCGACCATCACCCTCTGCCTCCTGCCACTCAGCCAGTTTAGGATCCAACGCGCCAAGGCACCCTGGATCCCATGGGCTCTTACCTTCTTGACCAGTCTCCTATGCGGGACTTTGTCAAAAGCTTTACTGAAGTCCATGTAAACCACATCCACAGCATTTCCCTCATCCACCCCACTAGTCACCCCCTCGAAAAATTCGATCAGATTTGTCAGACATGATTTACCCTTGACAAAGCCATGCTGACTATCCCCGATTAATCCTTGCCTCGCCAAGTGGAGATTAATTTTGTCCCTCAGAATTTTTTCCAATAATTTCCCCACCACAGATGTTAGACTCACTGGCCTGTAATTCCCTGGTTTATCCCTGCTACCCTTCTTGAATAATGGTACTACGTTAGCTGTTCTCCAGTCCTCTGGTACATCCCCTGTGGCCAGAGAGGTTCTGAAAATTAGTGTCAGAGCCCCTGCAATCTCCTCCCTTGCCTCCCACAGCAGCCTGGGATACATCTCGTCCGGGCCTGGGGATTTATCCACTTTTTGGCTCGCTAAAACCGCTAGCACCTCCTCCCTCTCGATGCTAATATGTTCGAGTATGTCACAGTCCCCTTGCCCGATTTCTATGTCTGCATCGTCTTTCTCCATAGTGAACACAGATGCAAAAAATTCATTTAAAACCCCGCCTACATCCTCTGGCTCTACACACAGATTGCCACTTTGGTCCCTAATGGGCCCTACCCTTTCCCTGGTTATCCTCTTGCCCTTAATATACTTATAAAACATCTTAGGATTTTCCTTTATTTTGCTCGCCAGTGTTATTTCATGGCCCCTCCTCGCCCTCCTAATTTCTTTTTTAAGTATGCCCCTGCTCTTTTTATACTCCTCTAGGGCTTCTTCTGTCTTTAGTCTTTTGTAACTGCCAAAAGCCCCCCTTTTATTTCTAATGCATTTTTGTATATCCCTTGTCATCCAAGGTTCCCTTTGCTTGTTGGTCCCACCCTTGACCTTTACAGGAACATGTTGGCGTTGTACTCTCTCTATTTCCCTTCTGAAAGTCTCCCACTGTTTTGATGTGGATTTTCCTATAAGCAGCTGCTCCCAGTCCACTTTGGCCAGATCCTGCCTTATCATATTAAAATCGGCCTTCCCCCAATTTAGAACCCTTATTTCCGGGCCGTCTTTGTCTTTTTCCATGACCACCTTAAATCTCACCGAATTATGGTCACTGTCGCCAAAATGCTCTCCTACTGACACTTCCACCACTTGCCCGGCTACATTCCCCAGAATTAGGTCCAGTATCGCCCCCTCTCTTGTAGGACTTTCTACATGTTGGCTCAAAAAGCTCTCCTGGATGCACTTTAAGAATTCTGCACCCTCTAAGCCTTTCACACTCTGACTGTCCCAATTTATATTGGGGAAGTTGAAATCCCCCACTATTATTACCCTATTATTTTCGCACTTCTCTGAGATTTGCCTACATATCTGTTCCTCTATCTCCCCCTGACTGTTTGGGGGCCTATAGTACACTCCCAGCAAAGTGCTTGCCCCCTTTTTGTTTTTAAGTTCTACCCATATGGCCTCATTAGAGAAACCCGCTAATATATCATCCCTCCTTACAGCAGTAATTGACTCCTTAATTAATATTGCAACACCCCCTCCCCTTTTACACCCCCCTCTGTCTCGCCTGAAGATTCTATACCCCGGAATATTGAGCTGCCAGTCCTGGCCCTCCCTCAACCATGTCTCCGTGATAACAACAATATCGTACTCCCATGTGTTCAACAACAACTTTAGTTCATCCACCTTATTTGCAAGACTCCTTGCATTAAAATAAATGCCTTCCAGCCCTGCCATATTCTCTTTTGCCTTCACATATTTGCTCTGCCTTCCCAGCTGACTTGTTTTTCCCTCTGTATTTGGCCGTAAATCACCCCCTACTATAGCTCCACTCTGTACCCCAACCCCCTGCCAAGTTAGTTTAAACCCTCCCCAGCAGTGCTAGCAAACCTCCCCGCAAGGATATTGGTTCCCCCCTGGTTCAGGTGTAAACCGTCCGACTTGTACAAGTCCCACCTTTCCCAGAAGCAGACCCAGTGATCCAGGAAACTAAAGCCCTCCCCCCTGCACCATCCCTTTAGCCACGCATTCATCTGTTCTATCTTCCTATTCCTATACTTACTAGCACGTGGCACCGGGAGTAATCCAGAGATTACAACCTTTGAGGTCCTGCTCCTTAATCCTTCACCTAGCTCCCTAAATTCTTGCTGCAGGACCTCATCCCTCGTTTTACCTATGTCGTTGGTACCAATGTGGACCACGACCACTGGCTGTTCTCCCTCCCCCTCCAGAATGCCCTGCAGCCGCTCAGTGACATCCTTGACCCTGGCACCAGGGAGGCAACAAACCATCCTGGATTCACGTCTACGGCCACAGAAACGCCTATCTGTTCCCCTTACTATAGAATCCCCTACCACTATTGCTCTCCCACTCTTTTTCCCCCCTTCCTGGGCAGCAGGAGCACCCCCAGTGCCAGGAAGTTGGCCGCTGCTGCCTTCCCCTGGTGAGTCATCCCCCTCAACAGTATCCAAAGCGGTATACTTGTTTGAAAGGGGGATGTCCACAGGGGTTCCCTGCACTACCTGCCTGCCTTTGTTGCTCCGCCTGATGGTCACCCCCTGTGCTGCCCTACCCTGAGGCATGCACAACTCGCTAAACGTGTTATCCACGAGCCTTTCAGCATCGCGCATGCTCCAAAATTCATCCACCCGCAGCTCGAGCGCCGCAATGCGGTCTACAAGTAGCTGCAGCTGGATGCATTTCCCGCACACATGGTCCAGAAACTCGCTGAAATGTCATGGGGGAGCACAGCCAGAACACTTTGCACCGCAACAGTGGCCCTAGTCTACTCTGCTGCAGAATACCGCTCTGCCTCATGGTCTTGCAGCTGCCACACAAAGATGGTGGACGTGCAGCTAAATGCCGCCATGAGAGTGGTGTTAGGAACGCTCAAGCCCACTTCACTGAGTGGTTCCCGGTGCTGTCCCACATTGCCCCGCCTGCCATTCGCCACAATGCCACCGTGCTCCATGAGATAGAAAAAGTCATGAGCAACATCGACCTTCCCATTCATGAAGACTTGAAAATCTCACCACGAAAGCGCTTAAAATCGCGCCAGCCATTCTGGGAATCAGCAACCAATATTCATGCAGCTGGTATTGACCCACTATCCAGATGGACAGAATCATGGGATGCATGCAACATTAAGAACCAACATCTCATCACTGACCCAACAGCAGAGGTCCCTGCCTTTGATCTCCCTCAAAGAGAGTGGACAGTGTTCAACCGAATCTGCACAGGGCATGGACGATGCGGCCACCTGCTCCACAAGTGGAAGATGAGGAATGACCCGAAGTGTGACTGTGGTCATGAGTCCCAGATCATGGAACACTTCACATCAACCCCCTGCCCACTAAGATCTGTTGCGGGAGGTACCTCATTTCTCCACTTGGCATCTCAGGAGGCCATTGAATGGATAGCCAAACTAGATATCCCATTATAAGCTTTTCCCATCATATGAAACAACAATAACAACTCAGTAACCCCATTTAACACAATGTTCATGTCTTTTGCAGTTGGGTCTTTCACAAATCGATGCTGGCTCTCTTTGATCAGCTCATACTTGTCCAAGTCAGTCTGTATTTGATGATAGATTCCAGTAACTTCCTGTTAAACTGATATTTTTGTAGTTACCTGGTTTCTCCCTCCCTCCGTTTTTAAATAATGAAGTGACATTTGCAATTATCCAATCCAAAGGCATAATTCCCAAATCTAGAGCTTTGGAAAATGATGACTAGCACATCTGCAATTTCCTCACCTATTTATTTTAATACTCTGGTGGTGACCATCAGGTCCTGGAGATTTGTCTGTATTAAGTCACATTATTTTCTCCATTGCCATTTTTTAAACTTATATTAAATCCACTAACTTCCTCCCCATGACTTATTTTTAGGTTCCTTTGTACAGCTGATATTTTGTCCTCTTCCTCTATTGTGAAAACAGATACAAAGTACTCATTCAACAAGTCTGCCATTTCCTTTTTGTCCATTATAATCTCATCAGCATCTGCCTTTAATGGACCCACCTTCCCCTTTACTACTCTCTCTTAATATATTTATATAAAAACTTTTGTTGTTACCTTTGATATCCCTTGCAAGTGTTTTTATTATTCCCTTTTTGCACTTCTTATTAGTTTCTTTATATCCCATTGTTGCTTTTTATCTGTCCCATTGATTTGAAGTTGAATGATTATACAGAAAATGAAGGATATAGAGACAGACTACAACAGAGAGAGATGGAGAGAGAGAGACTACAAAAATGTGTTGTCATTGAAGAATGTTTTCTCACTTTATCAACAGTAGAGTTATGTTTCGAAGCAAGAAACAACTTGGATTACTTTTCTCTAGTATGCTCTTTAGGTGACAGTATAAGTTTCCATTTTGTACTGTTATAATTATGTTAGAAGAAAAGTTATTCTTGGCAGATCTACTGTCTTTCAAACTGTTGTCAAATAACTTCCAGGGAATAAAGAGGTATTTTGTTGGTGAAACATAGGGGCTTACATTAAATCTAAACTGCTCTTACATGTAGTTTGTGTTTATTTGGAACTCATTGTTGTCATTTAAGTTCATTATTACATACAAATACGGATTATTGAGTCTAACATAATAATGAAAGTAATGAAAGTATATGATTCTTTTTGTAACCAATCAAATGAACATTAAGAACTACATTTTTAAAAAGACAAACTAAAATAATGAAAGTGATATTTGGAGTGATAAGAACAAAGATAATTATGGTTAGCACAAATAATACTAATTCAATTCTACTACCTTGTAAAAAATGCAAATATTTTGATTTTGCTCAGTGCTTTCAAACTGACCGGCACCAATGCCCTCTATTCTGCCCTTGCAGCACGTTCCTATGCAGAGCTAGACAGGTAGCTAACAACTTGATATCTTCCCATAAAAATCACAAGGCTTGACTTTTCTTGTAAAACTTTACTGAAAGATTCTTATTGTGAAACTGAAATACAACACAGAAATGGAAGCACACATTAGTATACAAGTACATAACTGATATGCATACACAAATTTAGGTACGCCTGAGCAACACAGTACATTTGGCATGTAACTTACCAAACACGTGGAAACACAGCTTACTGTGAATATACATTTAGCAAACTGGAAGGCATTCTCTTTAAATTAGCCCTGTACATAGTGCATCAAAATACAGCTACTAGTTAACCAGCTAGACAGAGAGCGAGCACTTCACGGCTAGCTGTGTAAGTTTGCTTACAAAGAAAAGTTACAAACTAAATATTTTCTGCAAAATATAGTGTACACTAATCATCTGTAACATTCTCAAGTACTTACAGACAAATAGTATCCAAGGTTCAAGCGTGGCAACAATATAACTTCCCAGACCATGTGTGGCTGTAGGTCTGTGATATACAGTAGTTTACTTTACTGCACTTACTGTGCTTTACTGCACTTTACTGCGCTTTTGCTGCAGTTGCTAGGTACCAAATATCCACTAGGTGGCGGCACACAATGGGAATCGACCCAAATTACTCAAACCCCTGAATTAACTGGAAAACTAACATAAATTCCTAAAGAAAGACAGCACACCCTCCGTGGATTCTGGTCCAAAAATGGCAAGCACTGTTTCCTCATATGGCTGAACTACTTGAGTAGGGCTGGCCCATCTCCCATTTTGCTTCTATTACACTGGCTGTGATCATACTTGTTCTGTAAGCAGAGCATTTTAATGATGATAGTTAGAAAATGGCTGCGCACAAGAAACATCAACTCCATCTTGTCCACCTCTCTCTCTTGGCTGAGATATCTCCCATCTCGCATGGTGTTCTCTCATGCCATACTCTTTTGTACATAACCTGTAAAGAGCTTCATGCATGGAACTATTTTCCTGACTGGCAATGTGCCCTCCAGCTTGTGTAGAATGACGGTGATCAAGAAAAACGGGACAATACAGTATGATTCCTTTGCAGCTGATCTCCCCGAGCATACAACAGTTGGATGATTACATTCTTTGTATGAAGGAAGAACATGTATGTATGCAAAAGTTGCTACACTCACCTTAGCACTGCTTGTGATGCGACAGAACCCCTTCATCGTTTGTTGCAATGTATGGTGGAGCTGAGAGAATTGATGAACTTACTCCTCCGCTTCCACCTCCACCTAAAGTGTTTGCGCCTGTGCTTTCAGAGTTCCGCACCTCCTGCCTCAGAGTTGGCTACCTTTCTTCACCACACCATCTGCAGCAAGATCTCCTCGGCATCATTGGAGAAAACTTTGTGGCAGTCACGAGTTGCCGGTGTCAATGGACGCAGAAAATGGACGCAGCACTACCCGAGAAAAACATTTGCGCTGGGGGCTAATGATTTTTAGCCCAGCTAAACTTACCGTGTAACACCCTCCTGGTGGCGTTAGTGCAGGCATGGAACTCGAAATTCCCGTCCTGAAGTGGCGTTCCAGCTTCTAACAGCCTCTGGGAGCGAGGCTATGGAGTTCACAAGGAATTGTGGGCAATTAAAATGGCTATGAATTAAAGGGGCAATGCGTTCAGAACGAACAAAAATTACAATGCAGTGAAAAAATGCAGTTTTAGCCCTTACTTCTTTAAAAAAAATTAACATTAAAAAGAAATCCCAAATGGGAGTCTTCAGCTCTTAAAGCTAAATTCCCTTCCGAACCTCAAAAAATGGGAAAAGTGCTTCAGCACTAACACAAATGGCTCAGCAAGCCAGGGAAGGGGCACCCAGGGTCTCGCACACAGCACTCCAGCTTCGTGCAGGGCATCAACACTGCAAAAGAGGTCTTCTACCCACAGGAGCCAGGAGGCCCTCCAGAAAGAACGATGTGAGACTAGATCACCGAGGCCGTCAGTGCCAGCAGCATCACCCCCACCACCTAGCTCCAGTTCCCAAAGAAGATTCATGACCTCAGACCACTGGTCAAGGTCAGTGAATGCATCTTCAAAAGCCGTCTCCTACCAACTGAATCACAAGCCTCACACATTGCTCATTGCACAACTCCCTCCTCCCCCGCCAATCACTCGCCTAACAACAATCTGTACCAATCATGAGGCACATCTCCCATTCCTAGCCTCACCTCACCCCCTTGGAGGAGACGGTGCAGGTCAGTTTTGGCAGGGGCATGGCTGAGCCCTTGGTCAGTGGTGGGGCTGAAAGGATACAAGATGTTGGTATCCTCGTACGTTATCCTCCTTTTGGCATGTACCTCTTGCTTTCCTGCCCTCCCCTCACCACAACTCTACCCTTGTGCCTTCCTCATTTCACACACCCAAGAAATGCAGCCTGCCCAGCCAGTGGTTGGCCAAGAAGAGGGAGAGGAGAGTGAAGAAGAAGCATAATAAGAAGAAACACCATCACTTGATTTGACACTCCCAGCCACCAGCTCCTAAAGGTCGACCAGCAAGGCCATTTGCCAAGTCCCCACTGAAAGTCAGCAGCCTTCCACCAGCCATGCTGCAGCCACTGGGGTAGTACTGCGTGACATCAGTAGGATAGGCAAAGGCACACACAAGACAGTCACTAAGAGAATGCATAAGGGTGATGAGTTGATTTCTTGATGTCATATTGGATGGATAGATGTATAAAGTTGGATTGGAAAGTTTGCTTTGTGGTGACTTTTATTTCAGCATTGTGGCCAAGAGGACACTGTGATGGTCAGTAACAGAGGGAAGGTAAGGTGTGGGACTAATGTTGAAAGGGGAATTGGGGTTGTGTTCACTGGGACCACAGGCAGATGATTTCATCCTGGATATCCCGCCCAGAAAGGAGCGGTCTGTGTTGCATCCTTCCTTCTGCTTCCTCCTCTTCTGTTTCCCCCTCTTCTGCTTCTTCCTCTTCTGTTTCCTCCCCTTCCCTGTGCGAGCGGATGCTGGAAATCTGAAATGAATACTCAGCAGGTCAGTCAGCATCTCAACATGAAACTTGAACTCTGTTTCTCTCTCCACGGATGTTGCCTGGCCTGCTGAGTATTTGCAGCTTTTTCTATCTTCTCAGAGGCCTTCCTTTATCATCTAAGGCCTTGCAAGTGTACAGCAGCACTCCCTACAGATTAAAAAACTTTAAAATTCTATTGCAGCAAGCCACTACTTCAGTAAAATAAAAAAAAGTCCAAAAGCTTACATGAAAACTTACCTAAAATATGTGTGTGTCCCTTTAAGAGGTGCTAACAGTGGCTCTGAGAGTCTGCTTGCATGCTGGGTTTACCTGGCCTGATTAGGACCCCTAGGGTCGAAGTTCGCCATGGTAATGTTAAGTCAGCGTTGCACGCCAATTGACATCACCACTCCGCCATTTAAATCTGCAGGGTGATACTTCTTAACGGCAGTGCTGCCAGATCTGGGAAAATGGAGGATGCCGCGGGACCCGCCACCAGCTGGCGAAAGAGCAGCAGCCGCCCTCTTTGCGCCATTTTTTGCTGGCAGCAGGTGGCGTAAAGCCCCCGAATTTTTAGCCCGTGGCCAGTGTCTTCCCCATTTCAAGCATTGCGCTCCATTTTACCCGTCTCTGGCAATCCATTCACACTGAGAAACTTTGGTGAACTCCCCTTTAATTGTGGTGTGGAGATGCCGGTGTTGGACTGGGGTGGACAAATGCAAGAAATCACACAACACCAGGTTATAGTCCAACAGTTTTATTTGAAATCACAAGCTTTCGGAGCGCTGCTCCTTCGTCAGGTGAAGTCACCTGACGAAGGAGCAGCGCTCCGAAAGCTTGTGATTTCAAATAAAACTGTTGGACTATAACCTGGTGTTGTGTGACTTCTTGCATTTCCCCTTTAATTACCAGCAACAACCCTCAAACAGCAATTGGCTGGCCAATTTTTCAACTGGCAGCCAATCAACTTCCAGGCATCACCCCCTGCACATGTTTTCCATGTTTTTTTTCACACAGATGTGTGCAGTCCCCATTTTCCCAAACTTGGGAAAGTGGGCCTTATAATCTGTTCTGATGATGTTGTACATTAGCTGGTAGCAGTGGGAAAACAAATGTATTGTGGAAATAGTATAGGTGTAACAGCAATTTATGTAATTTGTACTGCAGATGAAAAGGATCATATGATAGATCCTGGTTCTATAACAATGACTGGAATCTCTAACCCGCTCCCTCATTGATAGTCCATGGGGGAAGATTTCAACCATTGCATTTATCACAAGGTTACTGAGAAATTACAAATACAATGACATAGTAACCATATGCAACTGTCACAGAGAGTTAATTTGCTGATCAATAGGAGATTATATTTTATAAATATTATGCTCACGTTGCAGAGCTTTTCCCATTCGGGGTGCAAAATCAGCCTTGAGTGTTGATACCATAAACATTTCTGTTTTGTCCTTGAAAACACAGTCATAGGCCAGAATTTTGCCAGCACTCAGAGGGTGGGTTTGGAGGTGGGACATCCGATAAAATCGCAAAGATTGACAGCGGGCAGAAATCCGCTGTCAACCCACCTCCAATCATTCTTCCCAAGTGTCGGGTCTCCAATTTGCGCATGGACGCGACACCTAGCGGCGGGAATACAGCCACTTAACTGCCTGTTAAAGGCTGTTTACAGGCTCTTTTGCAATTTTGATACTTCTACTTCGGGCTTCCTGACGTCCGGACACCACGCCAGGTAAGTGTGGCATGTTGTGAGTCTGCTGTAATGTTTCTGCATTGATGACAGCTGCAGAAGTGGTGTGAAGGATCCAATGGTGCACTGGTGAGTTTCAGAGGTAAGGAAATGTTGGGAAATTCATTTTTAATGCATTTAGACTTTTCTGTAGGTAACAAGTTGTGAATTGGCTCTCTAGTCCCACCTCATTGAGAGAACCTCTCTCACCAGTGACAGATCGCTTCTGTAACCTCACCTGCAGCTGCCATCTGTTTTAGCCTAAGGAGGGAGTCACTGGAGAACCTGGGTGCAAGAACTCACCTGTGAACAGTCATTGTCAGTGTTTGCAGCACCTCAATGCTGTCAAACACTGAGAAATGAGCTGTCAAAGAAAAAAAGTGTGTGGTCCCTGTCTTGTTTTGCACACTTTGTAAAAAAATAATAAATTGCAGGACAACGGAGTATTACAGTTTAAACTATTTTAATGAAGCATCAGGTCTGTGAACTCTCATATCAGTACAGCACCGTGTGAACAAGGTGGAGTTAGGACCCCTGGGTCTTCTAAACAATAGCAGTCCTTACAGATGCCTGCAGGCCAATGACAACTCAGCATGTGATCACATGTGAATATAATAGGTATTCCTTACAGATGCCTGCGGGCCAATGATAATTCAGTATGCAAATGTTACATCCCCTTTCTTTTAAAAGAAAAATGTTATGCATTACTTTTGAACCTTTCTTCTACCAATGTTCTCAGTAGCATCAACATATAAGTAAACTCAACATTTAACTAGCACTGAAAACATCTCAACGTTTCAATAATGATGTACAGTTATTTTTTTAGGGCAGCGATCCACCTACACCCTTTTGACAGTTCAGAAGTCAAGGATAACTCTAGGCTTGACCTCTCGTCCTGACCTTGTGTGGTATGGAACTGAGCATGCTCCTGAATCTGTCAACAAATCAGGTTCAGGTTTAGGTTCAGGTAAGTATGATATGTTTTGTGTATTGCTCTGTTCATCACACTCTGTTGAACTGATCCTCTCATCGAAATGAAGGTGTTGTTCCTTGGTGTTCATGAGGTGCCTGCGATTGCGGCGGTACACCTGTCCTTCTGGGGTGCGAACGTGATACGATCGCTCAGTGTCAGCTGGCTGGATGACGACTGCTGGCTTCCAGTAGTCATGCTCCTGGATTCTGACGGATTCTCCATTGTGCAGCGGCGGCAGTAGTCTAGCTGACCTGTCATAGTATCTCTTTTGGTGTTGCTGTCTCTGTACACGTTTTGCATGCACTTACTTGCAGCTGACGACCTCTGGCTGCAGCTGCTGGTTGATGCTTGGAAGGATTGAGCGAAGTCTGTGGCTCATCAACAGCTGTGCTGGTGACTTGAAGTTGTCAACCGGAGTGTTGCGGTACTCAAGGAAACTGATGTAGGGGTCTCTTTTATCCGCTTTGGCTTTGTCCATGAGTGTTTTTGCAATCTGGACAGTTTTTTCAGCAAGACCATTACTTTGAGGGTAATGTGGGCTTGATGTGACATGTATGAAATCCCATGCCTTGGCAAACGACTCAAACTCTTTTGATTTGTATTGGGGCCCATTGTCTGAGACTAAGGTCTCTACAATGCCATGCCTGGCAAAGGCTGCCTTTAGCTTGTGGATCACAGCTGCAGATGTGGTGCTGTGAAGCTTGTCCAATTCAAAAAATCTGCTGTAGTAATCAACAGTCACTATGTAGTCCTCGTTGTTCCATGTGAACAGATCCATTGCCGCAATGTACCAGGGCCTCTCTGGGATACGGTGAGGTATCATGGGCTCTTTGACATTTGATGGGCGGCGTTCTAGACAAATGGAACATTTTCCGACAATGTCCTCAATGTGTTTGCACATTCCGGGCCAAAACATAATGTCACGTGCTCTTTGTTTGTATTTTTCCATGCCCATATGTCCAGCATGAATTTTTGTCAACATCTCTTCTCTGAGACTGATAGGAATGATGATTTTCTCCCCTTTGAAGACAATTCTGTTGATTTGTGACAGTTCGTCTCTGTGGTTCCAGAATTCAGATATGCTCTGAGGGCATTTCCTCCTTTCCTCAGGCCATCCTTCATGTATGACTTTGCTCAGCAGTGTGAGTTGTGCATCTTTCTCTGTTCCTGCTCGGATCTCCTTCAGTTTTGAGTCACTCACAGGTAAGCTGTTGTACACCATGTGCACCTGCACATCCATGCCTTCACTGAGGCTGCTGTCCTGGTAGCTAAGAGACTTTCTGGAGAGCGTGTCTGCGACAGGAATGTCTTTGCCTGGACGGTGAATGATTGTGACGTCATACTTCTGTAGCTGAAGGATCATTCTCTGTAGCCTTGGTGGGGCTGCGGCTAGTGGTTTCCTCATGTTTGACTCGAGGGGCTTGTGGTCGGATTCCACAATGACTTGTCAGCCATAGACGTACTGGTGGAAACGCTTACATCCAAACATTTGAGCATAGTTGATTTCACTGTCTGAGAGAGATCTGGAAGCGTAGCCGATGGGCTTTCCTTCTTGCAGTAATACTGCGCCTAGTCCGTACTTTGACACGTCCACTTGTAGTCTGAGCTCTTTGTAGGGG
The DNA here is from genome assembly GCF_052327205.1 of Somniosus microcephalus. NCBI lineage: Eukaryota > Metazoa > Chordata > Chondrichthyes > Squaliformes > Somniosidae > Somniosus > Somniosus microcephalus. The sequence goes on from NC_140993.1 coordinate 74,288,838, forward strand.
TCGAAGTAGGCAAGAACTGGTCCTGGTTCTCTGGTGATTAGGTCTTTCATTTTCTGAAATGCTGTGTCATGTTGTTTGTCCCACAGGAACTCATTGGATTGTTTGAGCAACTGACGCATGGGTACGTTGATTTCGGAGAGGCTCGGGGCAAACTTGGCTAAGTAGTTAACCATGCCTAGTACTGTCTCTAGCTCTGCGCGGTTCTTCGGCGGCTCCATCTTCTTGATGGCGGAGATTTTCTCTGGATCCGGCTTAATGCCATCAGTTGAGAGGCGATGCCTGAAATAACTGATCTCGGTGGATCCGATTATGCTTTTCTCAGGGTTGAGCCGGATACCTTTTTCCCGTGATCTTTGTAGCATCACACGGAGGTTCCTGTCATGTTCCTCTCTATTCCTGCCATAGATGAGGATGTCGTCTATGATTGCGACTACTCCGTCAAGGCCTTCATAGGTTTTGTCGATCTTCCGCTGGAATTCATCCTGAGCTGAGATAAGACCAAACGGTAAACGCAGAAATCGGTAGCGTCCAAATGGTGTGTTGAACGTTGTTACTTAGATGGCTCTTCTATGAGCTTGATGGTCCAGTATCCTGATCGTGCGTCCATTACACTGAAGTCATGTGCTCCCACTAGCTTGGATGTGATGTCATCTAGCATTGGTAGAGGGTAGTGAGGGCGTTTGATAGCCTTGTTCAAATCTCTGGGGTCGAGACAGACTCTGAGCTTGCCTGTACGTGGTTTCTCAACCACTACTAACACGTTGACCCACTCTGTCGGTTCTGTTTCCCGGACGATGATTTCTGTATTCTCCATGCTCTGCAGCTCCTCCTTCAGGCGACTATGTAGAGCAAGGGGTATCCTTCTCGGTGGGAAAACCACAGGGGTTGCTGCTGGGTCAAGGTGAATAGTGCATTCACCTGGGAATAGTCCGATTCCTTTGAAAACGTCAGCAAACTCCTCCATGACTGTCTGCTTATCAACTGGTGCTGTCAATGATAGCACTAGCTTGACGAGGTCCATGTCTAAACATGCCTTTAGACCTAGCACTGGAGGTGCTTGAGTGTCAATAATGTAAAAGTTCAACATCATGTCGCTTTCTTTGTACTTGCATTTCATCACGCATGTGCCTTTTACAATGAGCTGCTCACCCCCATAGCCGGTCAGTCTGCGCGAGGTGGGCTGTAGCTCACACTCATCCTTCAAGCTGTGATACTCACTCAGAGGAATTACATTAACCTGAGATCCAGTGTCTAGTTTAAACTTAAGCTCTTTGCCCTGTTTTCCTATCTCAATATCAGCAAAAGCTTGCTCAGTCTCTGAAATCTGTTTTTTCTGTGACACAGAATCAATAAACAGTTCCTCTGTATTTGGCTCCCTATCTGGCATTTGGCTGTCACTCACTGTGTGTACTGCTTTTCTGAAAACAGTCTTGCAAACTTTAGCAAAGTGGTTCCGTTTACCACATTTAGTACATTGCCTTCCTTTGGCAGGGTAGTACTTCTTTTCTCCATGCCAGTTGTTTCCACAATGTACTTCTTTTCTCCATGCCAGTTGTTTCCACAATATCCACAGTTTTTGAAGCATTTTATGTCTGTGTCACCCATTTTTAGAACTCTCGCTGTTCTTTCTGTTCTGAAACACGCTCTCTGGGCAGTGTTCTTTGGTGTGTATCTATTAACTGCGTGCATTGTCTGTTCACTCGAGCTGCTCGTGGCGCCGGTTATGGTTTTCAACTGTGCTTGGGCTATCTCGTGCGATCTAGCTATGTCTATAGCTTTGTCCAGCGTTAGCCTGGACCCAACATTCAAAAGTTTCTCTCTCACTTTAGCTGAATATATTCCAAACACGATGCGGTCTCTGACCATCTCATCTTTATCTGCATATGCACAGTCATTTACCAGCAGTTTTAACTCAGTTACAAACTGTTCAAACAACTCACTAGCTCCTTGTACTTTCTCCTGAAACTTGTACCTAGCGAATATCGTATTTGTCTTGGGCATCACATATGCTTCAAAACGGTCAAAATAACTTTTCAGTACCTTTGCTTCATCCGTGAGAGGCCATGTGTTAAAAATGTCTCTCCCTTTTTCTTCGATCCACAGGAGTAGGTAGCTGCATCTTTCTTCCTCCCCTTTGCTTTCCAGTGGACCCGAAAACATCAACTCCACGTGTTGCTTGAACTTGCTCCATTCTCTAGGTAAGTTCAAGGATTCCCAATTCATTCGGGGTAAGGGAGCTCCAACGATGTCCATTTCAAATCCCTGTTCTGACACCATGTCTTGTTTTGCACACTTTGTACAAAAATAATAAATTGCAGGACAACGGAGTATTACAGTTTAAATTATTTTAATGAAGCATCAGGTCTGTGAACTCTCATATCAGTACAGCACCGTGTGGACAAGGTGGAGTTAGGACCCCTGGGTCTTCTAAACAATAGCAGTCCTTACAGATGCCTGCAGGCCAATGACAACTCAGCATGTGATCACATGTGAATATAATAGGTATTCCTTACAGATGCCTGCGGGCCAATGATAATTCAGTATGCAAATGTTACATCCCCTTTCTTTTAAAAGAAAAATGTTATGCATTACTTTTGAACCTTTCTTCTACCAATGTTCTCAGTAGCATCAACATATAAGTAAACTCAACATTTAACTAGCACTGAAAACATCTCAACGTTTCAATAATGATGTACAGTTATTTTTTTAGGGCAGCGATCCACCTACACCCTTTTGACAGTTCAGAAGTCAAGGATAACTCTAGGCTTGACCTCTCGTCCTGACCTTGTGTGGTATGGAACTGAGCATGCTCCTGAATCTGTCAACAAATCAGGTTCAGGTTTAGGTTCAGGTAAGTATGATATGTTTTGTGTATTGCTCTGTTCATCACACTCTGTTGAACTGATCCTCTCATCGAAATGAAGGTGTTGTTCCTTGGTGTTCATGAGGTGCCTGCGATTGCGGCGGTACACCTGTCCTTCTGGGGTGCGAACGTGATACGATCGCTCAGTGTCAGCTGGCTGGATGACGACTGCTGGCTTCCAGTAGTCATGCTCCTGGATTCTGACGGATTCTCCATTGTGCAGCGGCGGCAGTAGTCTAGCTGACCTGTCATAGTATCTCTTTTGGTGTTGCTGTCTCTGTACACGTTTTGCATGCACTTACTTGCAGCTGACGACCTCTGGCTGCAGCTGCTGGTTGATGCTTGGAAGGATTGAGCGAAGTCTGTGGCTCATCAACAGCTGTGCTGGTGACTTGAAGTTGTCAACCGGAGTGTTGCGGTACTCAAGGAAACTGATGTAGGGGTCTCTTTTATCCGCTTTGGCTTTGTCCATGAGTGTTTTTGCAATCTGGACAGTTTTTTCAGCAAGACCATTACTTTGAGGGTAATGTGGGCTTGATGTGACATGTATGAAATCCCATGCCTTGGCAAACGACTCAAACTCTTTTGATTTGTATTGGGGCCCATTGTCTGAGACTAAGGTCTCTACAATGCCATGCCTGGCAAAGGCTGCCTTTAGCTTGTGGATCACAGCTGCAGATGTGGTGCTGTGAAGCTTGTCCAATTCAAAAAATCTGCTGTAGTAATCAACAGTCACTATGTAGTCCTCGTTGTTCCATGTGAACAGATCCATTGCCGCAATGTACCAGGGCCTCTCTGGGATACGGTGAGGTATCATGGGCTCTTTGACATTTGATGGGCGGCGTTCTAGACAAATGGAACATTTTCCGACAATGTCCTCAATGTGTTTGCACATTCCGGGCCAAAACATAATGTCACGTGCTCTTTGTTTGTATTTTTCCATGCCCATATGTCCAGCATGAATTTTTGTCAACATCTCTTCTCTGAGACTGATAGGAATGATGATTTTCTCCCCTTTGAAGACAATTCTGTTGATTTGTGACAGTTCGTCTCTGTGGTTCCAGAATTCAGATATGCTCTGAGGGCATTTCCTCCTTTCCTCAGGCCATCCTTCATGTATGACTTTGCTCAGCAGTGTGAGTTGTGCATCTTTCTCTGTTCCTGCTCGGATCTCCTTCAGTTTTGAGTCACTCACAGGTAAGCTGTTGTACACCATGTGCACCTGCACATCCATGCCTTCACTGAGGCTGCTGTCCTGGTAGCTAAGAGACTTTCTGGAGAGCGTGTCTGCGACAGGAATGTCTTTGCCTGGACGGTGAATGATTGTGACGTCATACTTCTGTAGCTGAAGGATCATTCTCTGTAGCCTTGGTGGGGCTGCGGCTAGTGGTTTCCTCATGTTTGACTCGAGGGGCTTGTGGTCGGATTCCACAATGACTTGTCAGCCATAGACGTACTGGTGGAAACGCTTACATCCAAACATTTGAGCATAGTTGATTTCACTGTCTGAGAGAGATCTGGAAGCGTAGCCGATGGGCTTTCCTTCTTGCAGTAATACTGCGCCTAGTCCGTACTTTGACACGTCCACTTGTAGTCTGAGCTCTTTGTAGGGGTCGAAGTAGGCAAGAACTGGTCCTGGTTCTCTGGTGATTAGGTCTTTCATTTTCTGAAATGCTGTGTCATGTTGTTTGTCCCACAGGAACTCATTGGATTGTTTGAGCAACTGACGCATGGGTACGTTGATTTCGGAGAGGCTCGGGGCAAACTTGGCTAAGTAGTTAACCATGCCTAGTACTGTCTCTAGCTCTGCGCGGTTCTTCGGCGGCTCCATCTTCTTGATGGCGGAGATTTTCTCTGGATCCGGCTTAATGCCATCAGTTGAGAGGCGATGCCTGAAATAACTGATCTCGGTGGATCCGATTATGCTTTTCTCAGGGTTGAGCCGGATACCTTTTTCCCGTGATCTTTGTAGCATCACACGGAGGTTCCTGTCATGTTCCTCTCTATTCCTGCCATAGATGAGGATGTCGTCTATGATTGCGACTACTCCGTCAAGGCCTTCATAGGTTTTGTCGATCTTCCGCTGGAATTCATCCTGAGCTGAGATAAGACCAAACGGTAAACGCAGAAATCGGTAGCGTCCAAATGGTGTGTTGAACGTTGTTACTTAGATGGCTCTTCTATGAGCTTGATGGTCCAGTATCCTGATCGTGCGTCCATTACACTGAAGTCATGTGCTCCCACTAGCTTGGATGTGATGTCATCTAGCATTGGTAGAGGGTAGTGAGGGCGTTTGATAGCCTTGTTCAAATCTCTGGGGTCGAGACAGACTCTGAGCTTGCCTGTACGTGGTTTCTCAACCACTACTAACACGTTGACCCACTCTGTCGGTTCTGTTTCCCGGACGATGATTTCTGTATTCTCCATGCTCTGCAGCTCCTCCTTCAGGCGACTATGTAGAGCAAGGGGTATCCTTCTCGGTGGGAAAACCACAGGGGTTGCTGCTGGGTCAAGGTGAATAGTGCATTCACCTGGGAATAGTCCGATTCCTTTGAAAACGTCAGCAAACTCCTCCATGACTGTCTGCTTATCAACTGGTGCTGTCAATGATAGCACTAGCTTGACGAGGTCCATGTCTAAACATGCCTTTAGACCTAGCACTGGAGGTGCTTGAGTGTCAATAATGTAAAAGTTCAACATCATGTCGCTTTCTTTGTACTTGCATTTCATCACGCATGTGCCTTTTACAATGAGCTGCTCACCCCCATAGCCGGTCAGTCTGCGCGAGGTGGGCTGTAGCTCACACTCATCCTTCAAGCTGTGATACTCACTCAGAGGAATTACATTAACCTGAGATCCAGTGTCTAGTTTAAACTTAAGCTCTTTGCCCTGTTTTCCTATCTCAATATCAGCAAAAGCTTGCTCAGTCTCTGAAATCTGTTTTTTCTGTGACACAGAATCAATAAACAGTTCCTCTGTATTTGGCTCCCTATCTGGCATTTGGCTGTCACTCACTGTGTGTACTGCTTTTCTGAAAACAGTCTTGCAAACTTTAGCAAAGTGGTTCCGTTTACCACATTTAGTACATTGCCTTCCTTTGGCAGGGTAGTACTTCTTTTCTCCATGCCAGTTGTTTCCACAATGTACTTCTTTTCTCCATGCCAGTTGTTTCCACAATATCCACAGTTTTTGAAGCATTTTATGTCTGTGTCACCCATTTTTAGAACTCTCGCTGTTCTTTCTGTTCTGAAACACGCTCTCTGGGCAGTGTTCTTTGGTGTGTATCTATTAACTGCGTGCATTGTCTGTTCACTCGAGCTGCTCGTGGCGCCGGTTATGGTTTTCAACTGTGCTTGGGCTATCTCGTGCGATCTAGCTATGTCTATAGCTTTGTCCAGCGTTAGCCTGGACCCAACATTCAAAAGTTTCTCTCTCACTTTAGCTGAATATATTCCAAACACGATGCGGTCTCTGACCATCTCATCTTTATCTGCATATGCACAGTCATTTACCAGCAGTTTTAACTCAGTTACAAACTGTTCAAACAACTCACTAGCTCCTTGTACTTTCTCCTGAAACTTGTACCTAGCGAATATCGTATTTGTCTTGGGCATCACATATGCTTCAAAACGGTCAAAATAACTTTTCAGTACCTTTGCTTCATCCGTGAGAGGCCATGTGTTAAAAATGTCTCTCCCTTTTTCTTCGATCCACAGGAGTAGGTAGCTGCATCTTTCTTCCTCCCCTTTGCTTTCCAGTGGACCCGAAAACATCAACTCCACGTGTTGCTTGAACTTGCTCCATTCTCTAGGTAAGTTCAAGGATTCCCAATTCATTCGGGGTAAGGGAGCTCCAACGATGTCCATTTCAAATCCCTGTTCTGACACCATGTCTTGTTTTGCACACTTTGTACAAAAATAATAAATTGCAGGACAACGGAGTATTACAGTTTAAATTATTTTAATGAAGCATCAGGTCTGTGAACTCTCATATCAGTACAGCACCGTGTGGACAAGGTGGAGTTAGGACCCCTGGGTCTTCTAAACAATAGCAGTCCTTACAGATGCCTGCAGGCCAATGACAACTCAGCATGTGATCACATGTGAATATAATAGGTATTCCTTACAGATGCCTGCGGGCCAATGATAATTCAGTATGCAAATGTTACATCCCCTTTCTTTTAAAAGAAAAATGTTATGCATTACTTTTGAACCTTTCTTCTACCAATGTTCTCAGTAGCATCAACATATAAGTAAACTCAACATTTAACTAGCACTGAAAACATCTCAACGTTTCAATAATGATGTACAGTTATTTTTTTAGGGCAGCGATCCACCTACACCCTTTTGACAGTTCAGAAGTCAAGGATAACTCTAGGCTTGACCTCTCGTCCTGACCTTGTGTGGTATGGAACTGAGCATGCTCCTGAATCTGTCAACAAATCAGGTTCAGGTTTAGGTTCAGGTAAGTATGATATGTTTTGTGTATTGCTCTGTTCATCACACTCTGTTGAACTGATCCTCTCATCGAAATGAAGGTGTTGTTCCTTGGTGTTCATGAGGTGCCTGCGATTGCGGCGGTACACCTGTCCTTCTGGGGTGCGAACGTGATACGATCGCTCAGTGTCAGCTGGCTGGATGACGACTGCTGGCTTCCAGTAGTCATGCTCCTGGATTCTGACGGATTCTCCATTGTGCAGCGGCGGCAGTAGTCTAGCTGACCTGTCATAGTATCTCTTTTGGTGTTGCTGTCTCTGTACACGTTTTGCATGCACTTACTTGCAGCTGACGACCTCTGGCTGCAGCTGCTGGTTGATGCTTGGAAGGATTGAGCGAAGTCTGTGGCTCATCAACAGCTGTGCTGGTGACTTGAAGTTGTCAACCGGAGTGTTGCGGTACTCAAGGAAACTGATGTAGGGGTCTCTTTTATCCGCTTTGGCTTTGTCCATGAGTGTTTTTGCAATCTGGACAGTTTTTTCAGCAAGACCATTACTTTGAGGGTAATGTGGGCTTGATGTGACATGTATGAAATCCCATGCCTTGGCAAACGACTCAAACTCTTTTGATTTGTATTGGGGCCCATTGTCTGAGACTAAGGTCTCTACAATGCCATGCCTGGCAAAGGCTGCCTTTAGCTTGTGGATCACAGCTGCAGATGTGGTGCTGTGAAGCTTGTCCAATTCAAAAAATCTGCTGTAGTAATCAACAGTCACTATGTAGTCCTCGTTGTTCCATGTGAACAGATCCATTGCCGCAATGTACCAGGGCCTCTCTGGGATACGGTGAGGTATCATGGGCTCTTTGACATTTGATGGGCGGCGTTCTAGACAAATGGAACATTTTCCGACAATGTCCTCAATGTGTTTGCACATTCCGGGCCAAAACATAATGTCACGTGCTCTTTGTTTGTATTTTTCCATGCCCATATGTCCAGCATGAATTTTTGTCAACATCTCTTCTCTGAGACTGATAGGAATGATGATTTTCTCCCCTTTGAAGACAATTCTGTTGATTTGTGACAGTTCGTCTCTGTGGTTCCAGAATTCAGATATGCTCTGAGGGCATTTCCTCCTTTCCTCAGGCCATCCTTCATGTATGACTTTGCTCAGCAGTGTGAGTTGTGCATCTTTCTCTGTTCCTGCTCGGATCTCCTTCAGTTTTGAGTCACTCACAGGTAAGCTGTTGTACACCATGTGCACCTGCACATCCATGCCTTCACTGAGGCTGCTGTCCTGGTAGCTAAGAGACTTTCTGGAGAGCGTGTCTGCGACAGGAATGTCTTTGCCTGGACGGTGAATGATTGTGACGTCATACTTCTGTAGCTGAAGGATCATTCTCTGTAGCCTTGGTGGGGCTGCGGCTAGTGGTTTCCTCATGTTTGACTCGAGGGGCTTGTGGTCGGATTCCACAATGACTTGTCAGCCATAGACGTACTGGTGGAAACGCTTACATCCAAACATTTGAGCATAGTTGATTTCACTGTCTGAGAGAGATCTGGAAGCGTAGCCGATGGGCTTTCCTTCTTGCAGTAATACTGCGCCTAGTCCGTACTTTGACACGTCCACTTGTAGTCTGAGCTCTTTGTAGGGGTCGAAGTAGGCAAGAACTGGTCCTGGTTCTCTGGTGATTAGGTCTTTCATTTTCTGAAATGCTGTGTCATGTTGTTTGTCCCACAGGAACTCATTGGATTGTTTGAGCAACTGACGCATGGGTACGTTGATTTCGGAGAGGCTCGGGGCAAACTTGGCTAAGTAGTTAACCATGCCTAGTACTGTCTCTAGCTCTGCGCGGTTCTTCGGCGGCTCCATCTTCTTGATGGCGGAGATTTTCTCTGGATCCGGCTTAATGCCATCAGTTGAGAGGCGATGCCTGAAATAACTGATCTCGGTGGATCCGATTATGCTTTTCTCAGGGTTGAGCCGGATACCTTTTTCCCGTGATCTTTGTAGCATCACACGGAGGTTCCTGTCATGTTCCTCTCTATTCCTGCCATAGATGAGGATGTCGTCTATGATTGCGACTACTCCGTCAAGGCCTTCATAGGTTTTGTCGATCTTCCGCTGGAATTCATCCTGAGCTGAGATAAGACCAAACGGTAAACGCAGAAATCGGTAGCGTCCAAATGGTGTGTTGAACGTTGTTACTTAGATGGCTCTTCTATGAGCTTGATGGTCCAGTATCCTGATCGTGCGTCCATTACACTGAAGTCATGTGCTCCCACTAGCTTGGATGTGATGTCATCTAGCATTGGTAGAGGGTAGTGAGGGCGTTTGATAGCCTTGTTCAAATCTCTGGGGTCGAGACAGACTCTGAGCTTGCCTGTACGTGGTTTCTCAACCACTACTAACACGTTGACCCACTCTGTCGGTTCTGTTTCCCGGACGATGATTTCTGTATTCTCCATGCTCTGCAGCTCCTCCTTCAGGCGACTATGTAGAGCAAGGGGTATCCTTCTCGGTGGGAAAACCACAGGGGTTGCTGCTGGGTCAAGGTGAATAGTGCATTCACCTGGGAATAGTCCGATTCCTTTGAAAACGTCAGCAAACTCCTCCATGACTGTCTGCTTATCAACTGGTGCTGTCAATGATAGCACTAGCTTGACGAGGTCCATGTCTAAACATGCCTTTAGACCTAGCACTGGAGGTGCTTGAGTGTCAATAATGTAAAAGTTCAACATCATGTCGCTTTCTTTGTACTTGCATTTCATCACGCATGTGCCTTTTACAATGAGCTGCTCACCCCCATAGCCGGTCAGTCTGCGCGAGGTGGGCTGTAGCTCACACTCATCCTTCAAGCTGTGATACTCACTCAGAGGAATTACATTAACCTGAGATCCAGTGTCTAGTTTAAACTTAAGCTCTTTGCCCTGTTTTCCTATCTCAATATCAGCAAAAGCTTGCTCAGTCTCTGAAATCTGTTTTTTCTGTGACACAGAATCAATAAACAGTTCCTCTGTATTTGGCTCCCTATCTGGCATTTGGCTGTCACTCACTGTGTGTACTGCTTTTCTGAAAACAGTCTTGCAAACTTTAGCAAAGTGGTTCCGTTTACCACATTTAGTACATTGCCTTCCTTTGGCAGGGTAGTACTTCTTTTCTCCATGCCAGTTGTTTCCACAATGTACTTCTTTTCTCCATGCCAGTTGTTTCCACAATATCCACAGTTTTTGAAGCATTTTATGTCTGTGTCACCCATTTTTAGAACTCTCGCTGTTCTTTCTGTTCTGAAACACGCTCTCTGGGCAGTGTTCTTTGGTGTGTATCTATTAACTGCGTGCATTGTCTGTTCACTCGAGCTGCTCGTGGCGCCGGTTATGGTTTTCAACTGTGCTTGGGCTATCTCGTGCGATCTAGCTATGTCTATAGCTTTGTCCAGCGTTAGCCTGGACCCAACATTCAAAAGTTTCTCTCTCACTTTAGCTGAATATATTCCAAACACGATGCGGTCTCTGACCATCTCATCTTTATCTGCATATGCACAGTCATTTACCAGCAGTTTTAACTCAGTTACAAACTGTTCAAACAACTCACTAGCTCCTTGTACTTTCTCCTGAAACTTGTACCTAGCGAATATCGTATTTGTCTTGGGCATCACATATGCTTCAAAACGGTCAAAATAACTTTTCAGTACCTTTGCTTCATCCGTGAGAGGCCATGTGTTAAAAATGTCTCTCCCTTTTTCTTCGATCCACAGGAGTAGGTAGCTGCATCTTTCTTCCTCCCCTTTGCTTTCCAGTGGACCCGAAAACATCAACTCCACGTGTTGCTTGAACTTGCTCCATTCTCTAGGTAAGTTCAAGGATTCCCAATTCATTCGGGGTAAGGGAGCTCCAACGATGTCCATTTCAAATCCCTGTTCTGACACCATGTCTTGTTTTGCACACTTTGTACAAAAATAATAAATTGCAGGACAACGGAGTATTACAGTTTAAATTATTTTAATGAAGCATCAGGTCTGTGAACTCTCATATCAGTACAGCACCGTGTGGACAAGGTGGAGTTAGGACCCCTGGGTCTTCTAAACAATAGCAGTCCTTACAGATGCCTGCAGGCCAATGACAACTCAGCATGTGATCACATGTGAATATAATAGGTATTCCTTACAGATGCCTGCGGGCCAATGATAATTCAGTATGCAAATATTACAGGCCCTTTAAGAAAACCGGCAGATGACGCGTCATCAAATGCCGTCATCTGGCCGGCTTCTTCTTAATTGGCCGGCAAGCCCGCAGGTGGGCTTAACAAGGCCAATTGACGTAAAATCACATCCGTGGGTGGGACTGGAACCTGGAAACCAGCTGATCCGCTCCCAAGCCAAATCGATCGATAAAATTGCGGCCATAGAGTCATAATGGCACAGAAGGAGGTCATTCAGCCCATCAAGTCCATGCCTGCTCTCTGTAGAGCAATCCAGTCAGTCCCATTCCCCCGCTCTATCCCCGTAGGTCTGCAAGTTTATTTCCTATCCAGTCTCCCTTTGAAAACATTGAGTGTCTCCGCCTCCACCACTTCCGTTGGCAGCGAGTTCCAGGTCCTCACATCCCCCCTGTAACTCTCGCCCAAAATCTTAAATCTCTGTCCCCTAGTCCTTGTGCCATCAACTAGTGGGAACAGCCTTTTGCTGTCTAGCCTATCCAAATCTTGTACACCTCTATCAAATCACCCCTCAACCTCCTTTGCTCTAATGAAAACAAATCACATGGGTTCGGGTGGATGCAGAGTGATAGAAGATTTGAGGTTAGGATCAGATCAGCCATGATCTTATTGAATGGTGGAGCAGGCTCGAGGGGCCGATTGGCCTACTCCTGCTCCTATTTCTTATGTTCTTATGTTCTTAAATCCAGCTTCTCCAGCCTGTCCTTGTAGCTAAGATCCCCCATCCCCGGTACCATTCTGGTAAATCTCCTCTGCACCCTCTCAAGGGCCTTCACATCCTTCCTAAAGTGTGGTGACCAGAACTGGACGCAATACTCCAGTTGTGGCCTAACCAGCGCTTTATAAAGGTTCAGCATAACTTCTCTACTTTTGTACTCAATACCTCTATTTATGAAGCCCAAGATCCCATATGCTTTGCTAACCGCTCTCTCAATATGGCCTGCCACCTTTAGGGACCTATGCACATTAACTCTCAGGTCCTTCTGTTCCTGCACACTCTTTAAAACTATGCCATTAAGTGCATATTGCCTCTCCCTGTTCCTTCTGCCAAAATGCATCACCTCACACTTCTCTGTATTAAATTCCATCTGCCACTTGTCTGCCCATTCTGCTAGCCTTTCTACGTCCTGTTGCAGTCGATTGGTATCATCATCATTCTGTCCCTCCCCTCAGTCCCTTCCCCGAGCCGGCCGCGGTTGCTGGGCCTGTATCCAGGCGCTGCGGTGCGAGTGCGGCGGTCTCTCTCTCTCTCTCTCTGGCTGATGGCGGAGGAACAAGCGACGCGATCCCGAGCTGGAGTGGCGGCTTACGGCGGGGGCCCAACCCCGGCGGCTCCCTCTCCGGGCCTGGAGCTATCGGTTCCCGCCAGCACCAAGAACAGAAGCAGAGCCAGAGCGGCAGGTCCCCATCGTCGGGTAGCTAATCAGATTCCCGAAGAAATCCTAAATGACAAAGAGCTACAGGAGGCTGTTACAGCGCTGCCCAGTAACTACAACTTTGAGATATACAAGACTGTCTCGAGAATAAAACAAGCAGAAGCTAAGAGAGTTGCCCTGCAAATGCCTGAAGGACTCCAGATGTTTGCCTGCGCAATTGCTGATATCATAGAAAGTATTACATACGAGGGTGGGAAAAGCAGGCCCTGGAAGGTCGGACACCGGGGGAGGCTCGGAGGTCAGACCGGGTGAAAGGAGAGCCAGGGAGAAGCAGGCCCCGGGACGTCGGTACCACGGCGGCTGAAGATTGTCATGCAGGAGTGCAGGAAAGGCGGAGCGAGGCGAGAGCGGACCCTGTTGTGATGGCGCCGATGAAGATGGCTGCCGTCCTTGCGGGCTCCGTGCGTACCAGGCAGCTAAGTGTCCTTTGCTGCTTGGTGCGCTCGGCTCGTTAAGAAAAAAGCATTTCACTGACTGGATTTCACTTGTTGAATTTGGTTATGTGACAAATAAAATTGAAATTGAAATCATCACTGTTTGACACAACCCCAAGTTTGGTGTCATCGGCAGATTTAGAAATTCTACTCTGTATTCCAATACCCAGGTCATATATTAAAAAAAAGTGGCCCCAGCACTGAGCCTTGGGGAAGACCACTGTCTACCATCCTCCAGTCTGAAAAACAGCCATTTACCACAACTCGTTGTTTTCTGCCCTTAAGCCAATTCCTTATCCAAGCTGCCACTGACTCACCTATTCCATGAGCCTCAACTTTGTTAATCAGCCTTTTATGTGGTACTTTGTCAAACGCCTTCCTAAAATCCATGTAGACAACATCCATTGCATTCCCTTCATCAATCCTCCGTTACTTCATCAAAAAATTCAAGTAGATTAGTCAAACACGATCTGCCTTTTACAAATCCATGGCTCTCCTTATTTAGTTTAAACCTCTCCAAGTGCCCGTTAATTTTTTCCTTGATTATTGTTTCTAAAACTTTACCCACCACTGATGTTAAACTGTCCGGCCTGTGTTACTAGGATTGTCCTTACACCCTTTCTTAAACAATGGTGTCACATTTGCCACTTTCCAATCCTCAGGCACCTCCTCCGCATCTAGGGAAGATTGGAAAATTATGGCAAGCCCTTCCGTTATCTCCTCCTCCAATTCCCTTAGCAACCTGGGATGCAAGCCATCTGGACCAGGCGACTTATCCACTCTAAGCCTTTCTAGTACATCCTGTCTATCAATTTTCACCCCTTCCATTGCTTCTACCTTTTCCACTTCTACCGATATTTTGTCAGCATCCACCTCCTTAGTAAACACCGATACAAAGTACTCATTGAGTATTCTAGCCTTGCCCTGCGCCTCTAAGCATATATCACCTTCTTTGTCCCTAATAGGTCCCACTCCGCCTCTTACTACCCGCTTACTATTTACATGCCGGTAGATTTTTGGGTTCCCTTTTATGCTAACCACCATTTTACTCTCATATTCTCTCTTTGCCAATCTTATTTTCATCTTCACATCCCCTCTCAACTTATTGTATTTGGTCTGGTTCTCCCTTGAAGAATTCACCTGACATGCATCATACACCCTCTTTTTTTGTTTTTGTTTCAGTGAAGGTGATATTACGCCACAAGGATAGTAACACCCAGATCACTCACAGCGAGCTAACTCTGGGACTCTTTCAGTTTTACTGAGCCTTTATCCACATCAATTACCATTCACTCACATACACAGAGACTGTAGAGAGGAAATGTGAGGTGCACTCAACTCCCACGGCTTAAGATCAATAACTTCTCTCATTTTATATTACCTTTGTTAGAAAATCATACCCACTATTATATGTTACTGTCTTTTTTTTTTAAAGATAACTTTTTATCATCTTCTAAAGCTAGAAATTCAGGAAAGTAGAAGGTAGGTATGTAAAGCTAATTGGTAACAGATGAAATGATACAAGAAGCAATTTCGAGAGGTTATATTTTGCTGAGGTAAAATGCCTATAAAGGACTGCATGGCCTGTTGCAGGAATGAGCTTGACATAAGCAGCATGCTGTATTGACATCAACAGCAGGCCAGTGGAGTGGAGCATGGTGTAAGTCGATGGTCAATGGGTGAGTGAAAGAATGCAGAAAAAAAATTAGAATTGTGCTCTTTCCTGGTTGATTTTATGTTTACCTGAAGTTTGTATTTTGGAGTGGATACAATCTTTCATAAATATTACTCCAGTGCAAAATGTCATGACATAGTTAAAGTATAATATGTTCCTGTCACAGTCCCCATTATATTTTCATTGATTGGACTTTTTTGCAGGGGGAGATTTTTTAAATCATTGACTAGACTACAGCACCCCCTTAAGGTAGGTCAAGGAATATCAAAGTGAAACATTGGACAAGTTAAAAAAATGCCCAAGTAATGTATTAGTTTTCTGTTCAATATTTGTGTATTGAGAAACCTCAATTATTTAGTGCAATTTTCCTTATCATCTCTGATTAAATTTAACTTGTGCTACTAATCGCCACCATCATACATCATTCCACCTATAAATGAGAAAAAGATTGAGACAGTACATAATAACACAAAGAACAAAACAACAGAGGCCACGGTGCATACACAGACCATGTATAATTTGAATTAAAGAGTTTCCTACCCAATTTGTTTAATGTCCTGGGAGAGGTGACTAATCACAGCTAAACCAATTCTCGGAGATTTCTTTCTCACCTCCAAAGGTCATATAGTGAAATGCTAGGATATTCGTCAAATGCTCATTACACTGCACCAAGTATAGAATCATAGCATTGTACAGCACAGAAGCACACCATTCAGCCCATCACACTAGTGCTAAGTCTCTGAAAGAGCTATCCACTTAGTCTCATTCCCCTGCCCTTTTAGATCTTTCTTTCTAAAATATTTATTCACTTGCCTTTTAAAAGCTATTATACATCCTCAATGTATCTGGTGGGGCATTCCATGTCCTAGAACCCCCTTGCTTAAGAAACTTATAGCTTCTCCATGTATTCTTTTGGTGATAATCTGAAAATTATGTCCTCTATTTACTAATTCATCAATCCATGGAAATAGCTTTTCCCCATTCACGTTATTAAAAACTCCTGATAACTTTGAACACTTCTATCAGATCTCCTCTTACTGTTCTAGTCAAAATTTGAGTTACAGTTTCACCAGTATCTTCTCATAAACAAAGCCTCTCATTCCTGTTATCACCTTAGTTAATCTCTCCTATACCCTTTCAGTAGTCTTGACATTTTAAGATGGGCACCCAAAGCTGCCTAAATCCTAATATCCTAATATAATACTCAATATCCTAACTGTGGCCTCAGGAATGATTTAAGACCTAAGACTGGTGTAAGTGAGATTATGCTGGTATTTTCCATTGCTGTTCAATATTACATATTGCATTGAATCTACAGCACAGAAACAAACCATTCAACCCAACTGATCTATGCTGGTGATTATACTCCAGATGAGCCTCCTCCCTCTCTAATGACCTCTTCCCATCCTGCCCTTGCACCTCTCTATTCCCTTCTCCCTCATGTATGCATCAAGAGTAAGGGCAATAAAATCCACACGTGTACTCAGATACATGCATAGAGCTCTGTTTACTGGCCTTTGATAGTTGACAACATTTCTCATCTTAGACATTTAAAGATGTAACTAGGCCACCTGAATTCCTTTTAAGTTAATAATGTGGGCTGTGCACTCCAGCTGATGTGCAGTATTGTTGGTGTCAGATCAGCATTTTTAAGTAGTGTTCAAATTGCTGATCTTTGTGAACTTGGCTGTGCGAGTGGCATCTATGTGATGCAAATGATGATATGGGAGATTGGCTAATAATCCAGTTATATTTATATATTAGTAAAAGTCTTGCGCATAGCATGTATTTCCTGTAAACATTAACCTTACTTCTTGTGTCATGCTTTTATCATGGAAGAACAAGTCAGCCTGTCACAATAATCATTAAAATATCATGAACAGGTACAGAAAATAATCAAAAAAGCTAATGGAATGCTGACCTTTATATCTAGAGGACTAGAATACAAGGGGGTAGAAGTTATGCTGCAGCTATACAAAACCCTGGTTAGACCACACCTGGAATACTGTGAGCAGTTCTGGGCACCACACCTTAGGAAGGATATATTGGCCTTGGAGGGAGTGCTGTGTAGATTTACCAGAATAATACCTGGACTCCATGGGTTAAATTATGAGGAAAGTTAGGGCTGTATTCCCTAGAATTTAGATGGTTAAGGGGTGATCTGATCAAAGTTTTCAAGATATTAGGGGGAACAGATAGAGTAGATAGAGAGAACCTATTTCTGCTGGTTGGGGAGTCTAGGTCTAGGGGGCATAGTCTAAAAATTAGAGCCAGACCTTTCAGGAGTGAAATTAGGAAACACTTCTACACACAAACGGTGGTAGAAGTTTGGAACTCGCTTCCACAAACAGCAATTGATGCTACATCAATTGTTAATTTTTAAATCTGAGATTGATAGATTTTTGTTAACCAAAGGTATTAAGGGATATGGGCAAAGGCAGGTATATGGAGTTAGGTTGCAGATCAGCCATGATCTCATTGAATGGCAGAACAGGCTCAAGGGACTAAATGACCTACTCCTGTTCCTATGTTCCTAATAGAAAAACTATAACCACCGATGACGGGCAAACCTTGCATCAGTATATTAGCATTTCACTGAGACACTTGCTGATGAACTAGTGAAACTGCCAGAGTGAGGCATTCTCTGTTCACCTGTTATTTTTGGATCCCCACCCATAATAAAGGATGTAACTTGAGCCTGTGGGTTTCCATATGGCAATTCCTCTTATGCCATGTTGAGGAAAGAGGAGGAGGAGTCCCGATGGGGGCAAAGGAAAGTGTGGCATAATATGAGAAGGATGAGAGCAGTCTGGCCATCCAGCACTATTCAGCAAAGACATTCAGGTGTCTGGATGGATTCCAGGCACCACAGCCTACCCCTTGATCCCTTTGCTCATGACTTTCCTTCAAGCAGCTGAACATTCGTACAATGAACCATATTCAGCCGCCAGAGTGGTAAATGAGAGGACTATTGGTGTTCTGAATGCAAGGTTTCTGATTCCTTGATAAATCAGGAGAAACACTGCAGTATGCTGCTGAATGGATCTTTTCACATTGTGGTTGCATGCTCTGCCCTACACAACTCTGCAATTCAAAAGGGAGTGGCCTGGACTGGAAGGCCTGGCTACTGCTGGGGCAGAGACACCTGAACCCCAACATGAGGAGGATCGTGATTCAAAGGATGCTACCATCTTGGCTCATCTAACTTCCTTTCAGAGCATGATCATAAGATCTGACTCCACTGGCTCCTCAGCCATGGTCTTTGTAATCTTTTCCGTTCTTTCGTGCTCTGTGAATCTCAGTGCTAATTCCTTATTCCCACAATCTTTCTCCCCTGGGGTATAAGTCTTTGAGCTGGTTAGTGGGAAAGAAATGGTGAATGACACAGGAGGCAGTGGCCAGAAGATGAGGGACCACTCTGCTCTGAGGAGAGGAAAGCATCTTAGACTGGGTGTTGTAGCAGAAATGCGCTAAGAATCATCTTAACTGTGTTCTCAAAATGGAGTCAGTAGTCAGATAGAATGCTGGTAAAAGGGGCTAATGCTAAACCACAGAGACTTATACAAACAAAACATTTCTTACCAGGGATAGAAAACAAGCCATTAAGACCACAGGCCTGGAGACAGTTCATTAAGGGAGGCGTAAATACATCCAGCCTTATCTGAACCTTGGTTAGCAAAGACTTGAGAAGCTAGGGAGTAAATGAGCAACCTGACATGTCAAGGTGCCACTGCTTCACTGATTTGGAGATTATCAGGAGTACCAACAGGGTTGTGTGAGGTCATTGGCATCAGAAGGGCTAAACTCTTGTAACACAGATTGGCCAATAGAATTGAGGAAGCAAATTAAGGATATATAAGATGGAGTACTGTCCCCCTCCCTTTCCAAATTGCCAACATCACCCTCTCCTCAAAAGAACCCATCCACAACCCGTCTGTCCTGGAAAAATACTGTTCCATATCCAACCTCACTTACCTCTCCAAAGTCCTTGAACATGTTATTGCCTTCCAAATGCGTGCCAATTTTTTCCTATAACTCCCATGTTTGAATCTCTCCAATTAGTTTTGCATCCCTACCACAGCACTGAAATAAACGTAATTAAGTCATAAACAACAATTTCTATGACTAACTATGGTGCACTATTCTTCTCGTTCTCAACTGCTCTGTACGCCGTCGACCACAGCAACGTTCTCCAATGCCTCCTTTATTGTCCAGCTGAGTGGTTCCACATCTATCTATCCAATTGTAACCAGAGCAACTCCTGCAATGGTTTCTCTTCCTGGCCTTCCACCATTACCTCTGGTGTCACCCAAGGATCTGTCCTTGGCCCCTTCCTTTTGCTCAGCTACATGCCGCCACTTGGTGGCATTATCCGAAGACATGGGGTTATGTTTCACATGTATACTGACAACACCTAGCTCTACCTCTCACGACCCCCTCTGCTTCTGTGTTGTCAGACTGCTTGGTCATTATCATTTTTCGATTAGTTCCGGTTAAACATTGGGAAATCCAAAGCCATTGTCTTTGGCTCCCACCACAAACACCATCCTCCTCCCCAGCCACTGTCTAGGACTGAACCAGACTCTTTGCCACCTCAGCATCCTATTTGACCCAGTGCTAAACTACAGACCCCTTATCCTCTTCATCACAAAGACCTACTTGAATCCCTGCAGTATCGCCCATCTCTGCCCCTGCCTCAGTGCGTCTGTTGCTGAAACCTTCTTCCGTGCTTTGGTTATCTCCACTCAACAATTCTAATGCTCCCCTAGCTAGCCTCGTATCTTCCACCCTACATAAACTTCAGCTCATCTAAAATTACATCGAAAATTAGTGCCTCAAATTTAAAATTGTCATGTTCAAATCCCCTCAGGGCCTTGCCCTGTAACCTCTTCCAGCCCCACAAACCCCCAGATCTTTGCATCCCTCCAACTCCTCAAGACTCTTGTGCAGATCCCATTGCCCTGCCTAAGCTCTGAAGTTCTCTTCCTAAACTTCCCTGTGTCTTTACCTGCCTCTCCCTCCTCTAAAACCCTCCACCTCTTAACAGAAAAACAAAAAAAATGGTCAAAGAACTATATAAATGTATGTTGTGTGGTGGAAATTGAAACAGTCTTCAGTTCTTCGGTTAGTTCTAGTTTTTTTGGTAGTTCCTGGAGTAGTCTTTATATTAGAAGGTGCAGATATTAGAAGGGTGTGGCTATAAAATTGTAAATGCATTCCAACAGAGAAAAGTTACTGAAGCTATACCAGCCAAATATAAATCTGTCACATAGATGTAAAGTGTCCTGGAGGTCAAGGGAGGTGAGATTTAAGCCAGTGAGTCTAGATACCAGTACAGGTACCAGTGTGGAAGGTGAATTTACCAAGGAGCAGAGTCCAAGAGGAAAGGAAAGCACCTCTACAGATGGCAGTTCAGCACATTGAAATCTCAAAAGGCCAACACCATCCTCCCTGAGGAAGACAAAACAACCAGTTCATCCATACCAGCTCATAAGAATGAGGTTGCATGTTCTGGAAACATTGGTAACTACAAGCCTATAGACTTTAATCTATTCAATAGACTAGCTATCTAATGCCGTTACCTTGTCAGTTATCGAAGGAGACTAATTCTAAATTAATCTCACCAATTCATATTAATCTCAGACATTGACCTAAACTGTAATTTATAATCTGCAAGCAGTTAATGCTGAATAACTGAAGTGCATTTGTAAAACCTGTTCCTTATTTAATCAATTAACCCAATTTACTAATTATTCACATAATCAATATTTATGTTTAAGTACTAACTATAATTCGAAGGTTATCGACAATTGTTAGTTTATGATTTTGTCGGACCTCTTTGATAAATGGCAAGAAATAATTAATTCATTCACTCAGCAGCTTGTGTGGACTCTGATGGGAAGTTGGTGGTGTAAAAGCTAATATAATCCAAACTAGTTACTGCAAAACAATTCAGTGAACCAAATTTAGGAATTATTAACTTCTAGGCAGGCATAGACTGGGTGGTAATTATATACACAGCTCCTCTTTCTTTTCTGCTTCTAAGCTGTGGGAGCCATCTAAAACTCTACCTGCCTCTCAGTGAAGGTCTTAGATGGTTCACTCTAACAGTACACAGGACTGTTTGCTCTCGACCTTGTTGACAAGATTCATTATGAATCGGTTACTGCCAGCCTCATTCATAAAACAACAGACTGTCATATCCATAGCTGAATGAATCACAAACTCTGCATATATATGAAAATGGCATTTGGAATTCTTCTCAAACGTGTTACCAGGGACAAACTTTACAACACATGTAACAAAATAGGGTTGAGATTGCAGGTGTCTTTTCAAAAGAAACTTATTTATTACGACTGATTTAAGGGAGCAATTACCAGACCAAAACAGAACTGGTTCATTTTTGTGACTCGCTACCCCCTCGATTATTCACCGTCTTTCCAGCCCCTTTACAACTCGCTTCTCTACCCCAAGTAACCACTACTGCTCAAATTTTCACTACTTTCCTCCCCCAACTGCTCTCAGATCCCCTCCCAAAACCTTATAAACCCAGCCCCCCTCTCCAAAACAATATAACATCTCAATTACTGAGAGCATTGTCCCGGAAGATCCACTTCCATATAAAACACTACGAAACTATGAGAAATGCCATGGCAGATCAACTAGTAACGTACTTAAAGCACTAAAATAGCAGACGGTTCCCATCCATTACGGCCTCCCTGCTGAATTGTAGCAAGTCTGTTTCAACAGGCAAAGGAGTTGTGCCTGGCTTGTGCGATGTAGTTCCTGGACCGCCTGCAGGCGATTGCCACGCTAGTGCAGGTGCCTAGCCTCCTTCCGCAGGAATTCTTCCTCAAAATTCAGCACAACCAAGACACAATGAAGTGTCTATGATCAGCATAGCTTGAGCCCATAATACAAAAGGCACCTTTAAATCATTCATTAATTTGAATGCAAAATATATATATTTTTAAATAATCACACAGAGAATCTTTTATTCCCCAAGTGTTTTATTTGGAACCACTGTCTATTTGTTAGTATCACAAATGTAACATTTTCCTGAGAAAAGACAGTCAGTTTTCTTAAGAAATTTCAGGTTATGATAGGCAGGTTCACTATACAAGTAACACTGTGCATACTGCAGCAGATGAACAGTGTTTGGGTTTTTGATAGTGTACTATACCACCCAATGGTTCAAAAAGGTACACATGGTTTCAGACAGAAATTATTTTGCAAACACAGTGGCATCAAAACTATTCTGCATTGTCCTGCATTTCCCCACACAAATCTTCTGCAGGATTATTCTCTCTCGATATGAAACTTACAAATGGGCCATAGGATTGACCTAAAAACAAAAATGAGTAATCCATGCTTCTTGGAGGGAGAATTTGAGATCTAATTTTGCTCATACCAGGGATGGCAAGTTAACCACATCCATCCATGACTTGCTCTTATAAAAGAGGGAGTAAGGATAATAATTTTTTTTATTTCATTCTCTTCAAAATAGTGACAAGATTATACAGTCAATGGTATATATCAACTATTAAACAAAAATGCACACAAAACTGAATTTCTCCTTTAAACTGGATTGAAGTGTACAGCAGCATTTAATTTGTATTTTATCCCGCTTTCAATTTTATTGTGTATATATTATCTATTGGATAAAAATAGGTGAAATGTTCAAGAATTAAAAGAAATTATTTGGGAAAAAAGTTCAATCTGGAACTAAACTTATAAAACCATTTAAGCACAGTTGGCAAGGGTTGTGCCTTCATAAACCAAGCAGTATTAAGCAATTTCAGTCAATGCAAATTGAAATCAGTCACAGCAGTATTTGGTACAATCAATAGGTACAACTGAAGCATGCTTTGCGCAAAAGGCTATAATTTTAATACACAGCAAATGTACAGGATGAGAATGCTGCAGCAGATACTAGTTAGAAAGTGCATAAAGCATGTGGTTTGCTAAATATTATTTGCTAATTTTGCCTGCTAAACTAAATACAGGTCAATGTTAACGCTATAGTCAGTTTTATTAACTAAAAAAAATTGCCTGCAAAAACTTATTTTTAAAAAAATTACAGAAAAGGCTTCCAGCATTTCTTCCTTATGTCATACCTTAAAAAAATGCAAGATCTAATGTAGGACCATTTTACTGTTAAGTAAGCCTATGAATTGCTATCTGTAGCAAAACAGCTAAACTGCTTAGTCTTCAAGCACCAGCCCTTGGCTACTGAAACAATAAATTATTTCAGAGACAGTCTTCCCCTTGTGCTCGTTGGCATTCCAAATGCTTTTGGATCCAGCTCCAAATTTCCTTGTCCAGGGCAGTCTCCAGCTCTCTGAAACCACCTTACTTCCTGCCGAGACCATTACTCACTTTACTCTCAGCAGAGAATTTTTTCCGTTTTGTTACATCCTTGTCTGCTGCACTTGGGTGCAACAAGTCTTCAGAGTTTCCTTCGCCTAGTTAAGAAAAAAAAAGACTATTATGTTTCTGTGAAAGAAATAAAATGGAAGACTATCTTTTACCAAGTTTGCATTATCCACTTTGATTTGTGATGTAATAAAAAGTCTCACACATCAAGGAACTTTAAAGTAAGCTTTAAGCAACTTATAATTATACTATATACAAGAGCAGTCTTCACCATGCCTCTAGGAGAAGCCCTTTTACATACTGAGCAATTCAGTATTTATACTAGTCCAAACACAGGAAGTGACGTATGCACAGGAAGTGAGGTATGCACAGAGTTCACAGTTCACAGGAAATGATGTGCACATAACTTCAACCGGAAGTTATTTATTATTACAATTTGTATGTGTGCTGAGTATTTCATTTATAAATGACATTTGAAGCCTGCATATAAAAAACATGCTTCTGTTCATAGTGCTGCATTTAGCTCAAGTTAGTCATTCTCATTTTAGCTACTAATCTAAATTTATCAATGAAATTATACAAAGCTCAGTCAATTAAAAATGCACACACAAGAGCAATTTATTTACTACCTTGGTTTGCAGAAATAAATGAGCAAGCACATCTCCAAGGTCAAGAAAGCTACCAATAAAAATAACAAAAATGCAACGTCGCTGAACTTGCTCCTGATATACTCAGCTCAACAGCAGTAGTTTAAAACCAGAAATTGGCAAGTGTCCATTACCACTATCTGTCTGTGAACGTTGCTTTGCAATTCTAATCACAAAGTATTTTGTATCAAATAGTTTCTCTGAAGCTACAACTCGAAAGACATCAATACAATAGCAAAATACTGCAGATGCTGGAAATCTAAAATAACAGAAAATGCTGGAAACACTCAGCAGGCCAGGCAGCATCTGTGGAGAGAAACAGAGCCTCTGCACCTGCTTAAAATCTGTTGCATCTCCAACTTTTACCAGTTCTGGCGAAGGGTCTCCGACCTGAAACGTTAACTCTGTTTCTCTCTCCACGGATGCTGCCTGGCCTGCTGAGTGTTTCCAGCATTTTCTGTTGTTATTACTAAAGACATCAAGGCATTTTGTCAGGAATACCTAAAATTCCTCTTTTTGGTTGCTTTATGCCATAAAATAACTGGTAAAAATGAATCCCTCATGTTCTTGAGTGCTAAGATTATCAACATTTCTTCTTCTATCTGTATCTATTTGTTTTGTAAAAAAATAAATAACACCTTTTTGTTTGAAGATAAAGGTCATTACTAATATAGCTCACGGAGCAACAAAGCAGCACCTCCATTTTTCAAATGTGTTGTCAAATGTTACAACCAATTTCCAACTCAGTATTTCTCACTCATTTTAGAAAATAAAACCCAATATAAAGCTGGAGAAAAAAACTGGAGCAGCTCCAAACTATGTGCCAATGTAGGAAAGTTGAACCATTTTAAACGATTATTCTTATAATTTGGATTCATTTTCTCCTTTATGAAACAGGACATTTACTGTGAGCAGTGCAATAGGATATTCACTATTATAAAAACGGGTAGGTCTGGCATGTATTTCCTGGCCTTCATACTTCAAGGCCCCAATGACACCAGGAGACCGTGATTTGAATATATTCATCGAGCACTCGCCAATTTCCAGCGGGTGCGTTTGCCACCTCAGTCAGTGGCTCCATCAAATTCGTGATCAAGGAGTTTGCAGCAGGAATGGGGTGGTAAGTAGATTCCTGTGATTTTAGCTGCTCACCCTCCCAGTTCCTGCCGGGCGGGTAGGCAAGGACGGTGCTGTGTGTTGCGGGGCTCCGTGCAAAGATCCAGTTTGGGGACTGGATCCGCTCTGGACCAGTGCATGGGTTGCACAGCCCTAATGCCATCCCTGACTTCGCTGATGATGGGCAACATACATACAGACCAGCAGTGCAGAAACGAAGTACATCATGCCAATACATTCAGCCTGCCTGGGCTGACCAGTGGCGGCCAGTTACTGGACTCATTCGGGTCCCTAACAAGCTTGGGGTCAAGGATTCCATGCAATTGCATGGGTTGCGCTGCCCCTGCGATTAGGGTTAAAATCAGGGCCTCAGTGCCAGCATCAAGTGCTCTCAAGTTAAGTATGGCATGGTTTGATGCAAAATAAAACTCTCTAAACTGTCCCAAAATATACTTCAGAAGACCATCTCCTACTGCACCAATTTTCAGCACCCTAGCCATTCTGTGTTTCTCTGAGTGCGATACCCAAATGGGAATTTCCAATGCGCAGTGTTATATCAAGGGTAGTTTTCTACTATAAACCCATTCCGAAAACACAAAACTGCCTCCGAGATGGCACTAAATCATCAATTTCAATAGACTTACATAAGATCTTTACATCAACAGTCTAAGAAGATATTGGCTCGGATTTTGCGGTAAGAATAACAGTGAGGCGATCAGCGCTCGCCGTTATTATGGAGTAAATCGGACACCAACATCTGGTGTCCGCACATGCGTAATTAAATGCGGAAAGCAGGAAGTTAATGTCCGATTTGCCCTGCTCCTCCACTTTCTTTATGTCTCTTATCGCTCTCTTAAACCCATCTTTCTTTCCCTCTCTTTATTTTGCTTTCTGTACATGATTTTACATTAAATTAAATATTCTAACTCTGATTTAGACTCTGCGTGCCTCAGTAAGGATTCTTCAATCTGATTGGTTGAAGAGACAAGCTGTTGCTTGCTCTGTTCACACAGGTCCCAGATCCCCTGTAGAAGATGTTGTGCTGAAATGGATCTCTAATTAGCATAAGTTGCCTCGCAAACGTCCACTAAAAGTCTGTGGACAGCTGTAAATGTAATGAACAGCGAGTACCGCTGACTGCAAAATCCGGGCCATTAATTCCATCTCTGGGCTGTATTTGAACCAGGTCCCAGAGGTAAAGGACCAGTGTCCAACCCACTGTAGCACCCAGTTAAAATCGCAATGTTTGATGAGTTCAAAAACAAAATTTAAGAAAACAACACTGCTTTAGTAAATATACATAAAAATGCAATGTAATGGCAGCATCAAAGAAGACAGGGAAGTCCGTCTCAATTTGCCAAGTTATTAAGGAGAAGAATCGGATCTCTATAAAGGAGACCAAAAATGCAGATCACAAAAGGTCAAAGTACCCCTCCCCATTTTCCACAGCAGTATTCAATTTTAAAATCCGCATTTAAACTACACAGCCTTCAGCTGATGTCTAAAGGAAGCTTATGGCTACAGTAAATTAAAAGCTGTAGTGCCAATGTGGCACAGTAAGCAAAATCAACGAATGAGGAACAAAATGCTCACCTCTGGAGACTGGGTTTACATTGTGGTATGTTTCTGAGGGGCAGGAATTATCCTTCATACTGTATTCTTGCCTAATTTGGCTCTTTTAGCAGTAATTGTATTTTTAGAGTACTTATCACCAGTTTGCATTGTCTGTACTGAATTAAACACAGCTGTAATACACTTGTGTAAACATCAATTATTAGGCATCGCCTGAACTAAAATAAGCCAAATTGGAATTCCCTACTGTTACTGTGCCCTTTAACTCTTCTTTCAAGAGAGTGTAATACCTCCTACAATGTCAGACTAACCATTCATTACAAATCTCCCATATATACTTTCTTACAAATTTTTGCAACTGTGATTTGTATAATTATAGCAATTATAACATACATACATGCCGAGTAATTCTAAGAGTTCAAAACTAGCCCATATTTAAAAAAATATTCACATTTATATCAGAGTTGGTCTAACCCTTAGTGTTATGGCCGAGTCTGCTGAGGAGTTCACCTGTCCACCAAAATTCCTTCCAGTTTTTTTGATATATTTGACATGCCACACTGATCTGGATGTGCTTGCGACCATGCCTATAGTCAGTACCAGGCTTTTCGATGGCAGGAAGTGAGGAAAGATGGTCACTGGAGCTAGATTTTAATCTATGAAAGCCTATTTCCAATGGCAGTAAGCCAAGGAGCAGAAAAAGGCTTTGAAGTTAGATTTTAGGAAAATGTACATAAGACAGATTTAATAGGAAAAAAAGGAACTTAAAGTTTTAAAAATTAAAATCCGAATTGAAGGATTTAGTTTAGTTATAAAACTACTCCTGATATTTCTGTAGCTTGGTGTTTATTTTAGCATCACTGCATGACGTGAACATTTAAGAAACCAACTGGGAGACAATTAAAGGTCCAAGGGTTAAAAGGACAGTAGCAAATATAAATTAAAAATTGCACTTTTTAATTCAAAGGTAATGCTTCATTATCCTTCCTTTCTACACACCAACTGTGGCAGAGGACAGGCAGTCACCAGGCCCCTCACAGTCCTGCTCTGGACCAACTGATTGGAAATCAACAAGAGTGGCCCAATGACGACTTGTCTGGTGATTTTCCCACTTTCCCTGTGGCAGGGTGTACGTCCCCATAGCAGAGATAAGAAACTCTGCAGTTTTGAATTCCAGACAGGAACTTGGGTCTCTACTCCATGACACCTCACATTGCGGCTGCAACATACTAGGTCTCTGCAGAGCTACTTTTGATTAGTGGCACAAAGCACGCTGTACCGATTATTAAAGGAACAGAGTTCTTGAAGAACCCAGTGTGTTCCATTCAGTTTTCGTGCAAAAGCGAGTCAAGAAAAGCTCTGTAAATATAGATTACAAAATGTAAACCTAGAGCTATTCAATGGAAAAGTGTTCATCACTGATAATAGTTTAGCAAGTCATCTTAAGTAGGCGGACGACAGACACTAAAACAACTTTGGTCGTATTAACCTGTAGTTACCTTCCTACCTTAATAACTAAAAACCTAGGAAGAGAAGTGTTTCAAAGTGTATACAAATACACAAACCTTTAGCGTATGTGTCCCAATGTAATGGTGAGGAATCGGTGCTGTTGATTGTCTCTTCATATTCACATTCACATTCAGAAAAGGTCTTAAACACAGAAAACATTGAGCAGTGAAATCAGTATAAAGCAGCCATGCTCAGTAATGGTAAAGCAAGATTAACGGTCAATATTTTGCATATCCATGTATTAAAACTTTGGCTGAACAGTCAGCTCCAGAGTGCAGTTACATAGAATTTACAGTACAGAAACAGGCCATTTGACCCAATTGGTCTTTGCCTCTTTATGCTCCACAAGAGCCTCTTCCCACCCTACTTTAACTAACACTATTAGCATATCAAAAAACAGTTAAGAGTTGAAGTGAAACACCATTGTATTTACAATAGCATTGGCCAAACTGGAAATTACTTTGTCTCTATCTCCTCTCTTGTGGGCTGTGATGGATTCTGCTATAAAAGGTTCCATGGGTGCAAACAGGCCTTTTGCACCTCACCCAAATAGTAATTATTCACATGAGCTCCAACAGCTACGGCTAGTTTTCCCTCTTTTGGTGTAACTTATGCCAGAATGCTACTGACAGATTTTAGACAGACTCAAATGGAAGTGGGTTGTTCACATCCTGTTTTTCTGTCAGCTCATTAAGCATAACTTCAGGTGCA
This sequence comes from Somniosus microcephalus, assembly GCF_052327205.1. NCBI lineage: Eukaryota > Metazoa > Chordata > Chondrichthyes > Squaliformes > Somniosidae > Somniosus > Somniosus microcephalus. The sequence goes on from NC_140993.1 coordinate 74,317,830, forward strand.
AGCTTGGATGGATCTAAAGAGCAGAATAGTGGTGGAAGAGAACAGCTAAGGAAGCATACAACACTACAGTTAGTTAGATAGTCACATATCTTAGTGGAGGTCTGCAGGCACATCTTTCTTTGGGAGAAGGAGCCTACACCAGCAATACATCAGACAAAGCAAGGTCGTTTCATCTTTGTCTATAGATGTGGGTGCAAAGGTACTGGCAGCTGGGCACAGAACATCTCTTGTGCAGCCTGACATCAGTGCTTCTCTTCAAGATATGTCAGTTAAAGGGGAGGGGGAATTCCTACCAGGATATCCAGTGGTGCCTGCTGTCCTGAGGATGGGGATAATTTATATCAATTGACAAAGATTTATTACAATCTAAATGCCAAGAGGAAAAAAATATTGAAGATTAATGGCCGAGTGATGCCAAAAATACATTTACCTTTATATTGCTGCGTCCTTTCCATTGCCTCTTGATTGCTTACTAGCCACCCTGAATGCCTATTCAGTATGAATGTGCTTCTCATTAGACATCCTGCAAACCAGTACAGTAGAGACTGGCATGCAAGCCTGACACACCTTCATTTTAATATTAAAGTTAAGCACCTCTGAGGCAGGCGCTTCCAATGCAACTGGTACTGCCGACCATAAAATGAGTGAGGACGCAAACCCATTTCTGGTGGGGAGGAACTTCGCTTGATATTTCCAACCTTCTCTGGTGTTGCCAGAAAAGGCAGCAGAAAATATTACTTCCGGTGTTGGTAGGCTATTTGTGCATGCCAAGAATCACAGCTGAGGAGCGGAAACCCTGTTAGTTTTCCCCTTCCTAGCCCAGGAACACGAAGGCAAATTGGAACCCTCCTGCTGCTGGCCTGGCCATGATCAAAAATCAAACCAGGGGTTGAACCGGAGATCTTGCTCATTTCTATGGTTATGTACGGCACCCTAAATCTAAATAACCTTAATGCATATAAAGTTCATCAGATGCAACTTCCCTGTATGCAAAAAAAAAAAACTGCTCATAAGCACGAAGAGGAGTGAACTTCCTGTTCAAAAACGTACCTTTTCACGTTGCCCAGAATGTTCAGCGTACCATACCATTCCAGAAAGACAAAGAAAGGTAATGAAAGCCTGAAATGAACAAAACGCCTAATTAGATAGTCCATACTCCCTTTACAGGCTCCAAATCACACACAACTGAACAAAAATAGGCCGTTACCATCTAATATGTTTTCATTTATTTTTGATATTTTACAAAACCGATGCAGGACCACAAAACAATAGTATTCCTGCCTCTGGCCTGGAAGTGATCAAACTCAGAAGACCGCGTATCTTTCTCATCTCTATGGTTATGTACAGCACTGCTAGAGTTTTTAAAAATCACTCCCCCCCCCCCCCCCCCCCCACTTTTAAAATATACTGGAATATAAAACTTGATTTGTGAATAAATTATTCTGGTCTATATACACTATGAAAATTATATAATATAATCAAATCACCCAATTTGTTCAGAGACTTTAGTAACAAAATGATTCTTAGTGAAACAAACAAAAAATGCTGGAAATACACTACACTTCATTCAGTGTCTGTGCAGAGAAAACAGGCTGGGAAGAGACCTGCCTGAAAGTGCGACTAGTCTTTCCTCTCCATGGTTGCTCATGGACCTACTGTGCATATACAGAATTTTCTGCTTTTGTTTCAGATTTCCAGCATTTGGAGTTTTTTTGCTTGTTATTTATATACTTAATGAACTCTGCAAATATTTTCCTTTGCAACAACAAAACAACACACTTTTAATATGTTGGCCCTTAAAGTTGAGCACTTTAAGCTTAAAATCCACTGGATCCAATTGATTAATTTTAAAAATGATGGTATCAAGTACAATATTTAAGGCCACATTGCATTTTTCTTAATGTTATTGTCGCATTTATGAGTGAATGCTAGATATTCTACTTGGGTTCATCATCACCATCCACGCCAGTAAGCAGACCTTCTGTCCCCTAGGACCTGGAGTGTACCTTTACTGATCAAATATCTAGGTAAGCGACAGCAGGACCCAGGGATCGAATAGAGAACCCTTTCCACTGTACAGTGGCTTCTGGGAATGTACCATGTGTTTCTCTTGATCTTCGTAAGCAGATTGAATCGGTATGGTGGTAGGTTAAAATTAAAAAAATTACAAAACCAGACCCCAAACTGCCTCGAACGTGCCCACTTCCTGGGTTGGGGGGGGGGGGGGGGGGGGTGTGGTGGCGGGCGACTAGCCTGCTCTCAAGAGGCGGGGCAGTTATTTAAACATGCTAATGAGGCTGCCTGCCTCAAATTTCAACAGACTTCTAGATTTAACGGCTGCGGGCCAGGTTTCCCAGGACTCAGGAAACCAGACAGCTGAGGGGAGGCGAGAGCAGCTGGATTCAGCGGGCAAGTGTCTTTCTCATTGAAACTTATAAAATTCTGACAGGACTGGACAGACTAGATGCAGGAAGGATGTTCCCGATGGTCGGGGAGTCCAGAACCAGGGGACACGGTCTAAGGATAAAGGGTAGGCCATTTAGGACAGAAATGAGGAGGAATTTCTTCACCCAGAGAGTGGTGAACCTGTGGAACTCTCTACCACAGAAGGCGGTGGAGGCCAGTTCATTAAATATATTCAAGAAGGAGTTGGATATATTTCTTAAGGCTAAAGGGATCAAGGGGTATGGGGAGAAAGCAGGGACCGGGTACTGAATTTGGATGATCAGCCATGATCGCATTGAATGGCGGAGCAGGCTCGAGGGGCCGAATGGCCTACTCCTGCTCCTATCTTTCCAGCACTGCTTGTGGGCCAGGAAGAGTAGCAGTGCTTCACCCCGGCCCCGCAATGCAATATCTGCTTCCTACCCAGTGACCTCCACCCCCCTCCCTCCTATCTCTTTAAACCCCACTCTGGTGATCTCTCCCACCCTCCTCTCTGCTCCGCTCCCTGGCTGTGGCCTCCCAGCACAGGCCTTCCCGCCTGACAGCCAGCCAACCTCTCAATCTGACTGGCTGCCAGCTGGGAAACAGGGAAAGAAATTATTTAATGATGTCCTGCTATTAAATTCTGCAGGACCTTCACGTTAGTCACATTTCCCTGCCGCTACGACCCCCCTACCCCCACCGTGAATATCAAGGCCTTGGTTACCAATCCAGGCTCAAGGTAGAATATAGGTCCTTGCTGGAACCTGCTATTAATGTGGAATTTACCAGAGCAATAAGCAATGAACTTTCTTACCATGCAAATAAGCCAAAGGATGATGTACGGTACCACAGTTTTGGAGAACAAATCTTGACCAGACTTGATGCACACTATTGCTTCCAGAAAGGAAATGGCACTGTTAACATTAAAAAAAAAAGTTAGACAGATCCCATCAATTCAGTCTGAGTCACAGCCAGGTCCACAGTCTAATATTTTTGGGATTTCGTTTTCTGGGTGTCACAAAATGCATTTAATAAAAATAAATTATTTCAAGCTCCAAAAATAGTTTGATATAATAAATTTCATGTAGTGTTGTTTATGGCGAGTCAAAAATGAGACTTGCAATGGGGTGTGAGAGTACTTGGGTGGGCTTGGAGCAGGGGACTACATGAGAAGGTCAATGTTTGGGAGGATTAGAGGTTAGGGAACTGGTATGTGGGAGATTTATTTACATTATATACAAGTCCTGATGTGCAACCAATTGTGTTTACACTATTCATGACAAGAAAACTGGGAGTAAGCTGATCAGAAGGCTGAAATTGCAGTTGGCTGGTTGTAGTGTCGGGAAAGTCCCTAAAAGCAAGGGAAGACTGGGACAGAGGCCTAGGCTGTGAATGGTGCAGATGAACTACTAGGAATGGTCAGCAGACAACAGCAGGATGGGCACCTTTGGAAGGAAGGGCCAGTGCTGGCCCTGGTCAGTAATCAACCCCAAGAGAAGATGCCACAGTTGAAGCACTTAACACCTCTCAAACATTTTCACCTCTTCAGACGCATCAGCAGCAGGAGCTGGTGCCTGGGGTACAAGTACAACTAAGCTGATGCCAAGTTGCGTCCTACAACCCCACTTGCCTCCGCCTTATTTGTCCCCAGCAATACCAGCTTTACCCATCATCAGCAGCAGCTTGTCTCATGACAGTTGAATATTTGAGCAAATCAGCATATTAATTGAACAGATAGTGGTTATTTAAGTCAGTCAATCAGAACAACACTATATATACATTTAAACTGTGACTGATCTAGATGAAAGTAATATGCACTAGATACAAAACTTAATTATAAAGATAGATGGATAGATTTGGAAGTAAACACAGACATACACGTACATTGTACTAAGCTTACTTACTGTTTTGGTATCGAGCTTCAACGAAAAACTACACTTCAGCTAATGGCCCAGAAATTCGGGTCGGGGGCTTCCCACGGGTGCAAGCCCCTGACCTGCACTTACCTACCACGCCGGCCGTTGAGCTGTGGGCCCGCGTGGGATTCCAATCCTGGGCCTCCTCCAACTGCCGGCACGCAGTGCTTGCGTATCCCAGGGGCGCAGTTAGTTCGATGCGTCCCCTGGGATCACGTGGGCCATGGAGAGCCAATGGTAGCAGGGAAGGCTTCATTCATAAGTTTGACAGGAGACCTGTCAAACCTATAAATACTATAAGCCCCAAAACATCACTAAATCTTCAAATAATTTTTTAAAAATCACATTTTTAAAATAAACTATAAATTGCATGAAATAACTATTAAACAATAATTTAAATTTTTGAAAAAATTTATTACATTTTCTAACGGGGCTAAAAATAAGCTTACCTTTCTTTAAAGTATTTAAAAATAATAAACCTGTGGAAAAAATGTTTTAATTTTAAGTAATTCACCACTTACCTTGTAAAAAGCAGGCCTTGCGCCTGCTTTTTTAAAAGTGTAACTCCTAGAGACTTACCCTCCCGGGAAAACCTGCAAAAGAACCGTAAGCTCGATGCGCACACGCTGCCTCTCCTGCGCACGCGTTCCACCTCTGAACCCCTTCTTTTAGGGGAACGGAAGTGCAGTTTCCCGCACATGCGCAGTGCATGCACGAAACTGGCACTTCCATTGGGCTTATGGGCGAGTACCCCATGCGTACTCACCCGTGGAGACCCGAATTTCTGGGCCATTATCCTTCAGCACTGTGCCAGTACACTGCGTGTGTGATACTCATCAACTCCCATCAAAAAGAAAAAGAACTTGCATTTATATAGCGCTTTTCATGACCTCACGACATCCCAATGAGCTTTACAGCCAATGAAGTACTTCTTACGTGTACTCACTGTAATGTAGGAAACGCAGTAGCCTATTTGCACACAGCAAGGTCACACAAACAGCAGTGTGATAATGACCAGCTATTCTGTTTTAGTTATGTTGGTTGAGAGATAAATACTGGCCAGGACACTGGGGAGAAGTTCCCTGCTCTTTTTCAAAATAGTGCCATGGGATTGTTTACGGGCACTTGAGGGGAGATAGGGTCTCGGTTTAAAGTCTTATCCGATAGACGGCACCTCAGACAGTGCAACATTCCCTCAGTACTTCACTGGAGTGTCAGCCTAGATTTTGTGCTCAAGTCTCGAGTCGGACTTGGACCAACAACCTTGTGACTTGGAGGCGAGGGTGCTGCCATTGCCGACACATCAAAGTCATAAATCTATAACTAGTAGTACATCATTCTGTGTTACATTACTCAAACACACTATACAACAGAATGGAAGCACAAAACTTGTAATCTAATTGTACCGCTGAATGTTTTTCATAGAAACATAGAAGATAGGAGCAGGAGTAGGCCATTCGGCCCCTCGAGCCTGCTCCGCCATTCAATGCGATCATGGCTGATCATCCAAATTCAGTACCCGGTCCCTGCTTTTGCCCCATATCCCTTTAGCCTTGAGAAATATATCCAACTCCTTCTTGAATATATTTAATGAATTGGCCTCTACTGCCTTCTGTGGTAGAGAATTTCACAGGTTCACCACTCTCTGGGTGAAGAAATTCCTCCTCATTTCTGTCCTAAATGGCTTACCCCTTATCCTTAGACTGTGAGCCCTGGTTCTGGACTCCCCGGCCATCGGGAATATTCTTCCTGCATCTAGTCTGTCCAGTCCTGCCAGAATTTTATAAGTTTCAATGAGATCCCCTCTCATTCTTCTAAACTCCAGCAAGTACAAGCCCAATCGACCCAATCTCTCCTCATACATCATTCCTGCCATCCCAGGTATCAGCCTGGTGAATCTTTGCTGCACTCCCTCCATGGCAAGAACATCCTTCCTCAGATAAGGCGACCAAAACTGCACACAATACTCAAGATGTGGTCTCACCAAGGCCCTGTACAACTGCAGCAAGACATCCTTGTTCCTCTACTCAAACCCTCTCGCTACGAAGGCCAACATACCATTTGCCTTCTTAACCGCCTGCTGCACCTGCATGCTTACCTTCAGCGACTGGTGCACAAGGACACCCAGGTCTCGTTGCACTTCCCCTTCTCCCAATCTATTGCCATTCAGATAATCTGCCTTCCTGTTTTTGCGACCAAAGTGGATAACCTCACATTTATCCACGTTATATTGCATCTGCCATGCTTCTGCCCAATCACCCAACCTGTCCAAATCATCCTGGAGTTTCTCGGCATCCTCCTCACAGCATGTAAGAATTCGCAATAATTTACAGTTCTGAAGATCAATTTTTTTGATGAAAGAATCCCTGGGCGTTGTGCTTTTAAATTTCCAGGGATAAAAATGGCTGTCACCACATGGCCGAAGACAAAAGAGGCTTGGAATCAGCTTTCTGTGTCTAGAAGTAAGGTTCAATGAAGACAAAGGACAATGCTTTGTTTACAAAGCAATCGAATGCTATTAGCATTTGTTTGTATATCGAGTGGATACATCTAAACTGCAGAAGAGACTTTTGTATCTTGAATGGGATCAGTTTAAGAATTGAACGGGTCTAAATCACCTAGCATGCTGGACAATAGAGCAGTTGTATTTCCCTTTTGTTTCAGCCCAGGGAGCTCCGGAAGACACATTAATCCAGTCCAACCACTCTGAGTTAGCCAATCACAGCTTTCTCTTGTGTATTGGACCCTTTGGGCAGGGAATTTTGCACACAGGCCTTGCAGGGCAGAATGGCAGGACCTGACCAGGTATAAAGATAGCTGCTGAGAAGCTATCTCTCTCTCTTACTTCGCTGGACCACAGGTGAGCAGGGTGTTCCGACTCCTCAACAAAGCAACCTAGCAGGAGTTTGGGGTGGTGATTTGAGGGTAATTGCCAAGATTGTTTAAATAACATTGTAGTCATTTTATCCCTCGTTTTCGCCGTCTGCAACCCCCGTTATATAGTTTTAATGTAATTACTGTGTTCATGTGGTATAGTTTATTCTTTGGATTGTAGTTTATTTAGGTAATAAAACTGGATTCTTCTCTCATCCAAACCACTTGTTCCGTTTTAATATCATTAATTATAAGTTCCTCCACTCAGAACTGAAGGAGGGGTAGCGATTCGGAACCGCTGTTTTAAAATTGGTTTTATTGGAATTGGCCTGAATGCAGGCAAAGGCTGCAAGACCAGGAAAATTACTTTAAACCAGTTTAAAGAAGCCCCCACCCCTTACAAGCACACACGCCCACCCAGCTTTGTGTCATCTGCAAACTTGGAGATATTACATCTAGTTCCCTTGTCTAGATCATTAACATATATTGTGAATAGTTGGGGTCCAAGGACCGATCCCTCATTGCCTGCCACTCGGAAAAATACCCGTTTATTACAACTCTTTGCTTTCTGTCTGCCAACCAGTTCTCTATCCAAGTCAGTACCTTGCCCCCAATCCCATGTGACTTAACTTTACATGCTAATCTCTTATGCGGGACCTTATCGAAAACCTTCTGAAAGTCCAAATACACCACATCCACTGGTTCTCCCTTATCTATTTTACCAGTTACATCCTCAAAAAATTCCAGTAGATTAGTCAAGCACGATTTACCCTTTGTAAATCCATGTTGACTTTGTCCGATCCTGTCACTGTTTCCCAAGTGCTCTGCTATTACATCTTTTATAATGGACTCTAGCATTTTCCCCACTACCGATGTCAGGCTTACCGGTCTGTAATTCCCCGTTTTCTCTCTACCACCTTTTTTGAATAGTGGGGTAACATTAGCTACCCTCCAATCCATGGGTACTGTTCCAGATTCCATCGAATGATGGTGAACAAAGTGCAAAAATTGGACTTTACTAAAATCCTAGTGACAACACGGTTATGGAAATTCATGAAGAACAGACTGGAATCCTCAGGAATATTTGTGGCAGAGACACAACTTGCTTTGGCTATTGACAACATGGTGCAATTTGAAGGAGCACTGTCCTCGTAAAACTGGGCTTGACAAAAGTTTTTTGTGGGGGGGGGGGGGAAGGAGGGTAGAAGAGCCAAAGGACTTCAGCTCAAATGTCTAGAAGTTGATACCAATGTTGTAAATCTGATGTTCTTAGAACACAAGAAAAATTATGGACAAGAAAAGCCCAGTCTCCCTAATACTCAAACTCCCATCACTGCGTCCAACTGTACGTTGAACATCTCGAAGATGTTGCCTCTATTACCCCTGCTTCAGTGAACAAAAATCTTCCTGATACATTTGCTGTAATCTAGGATTACATTAACTATACCTTTTAATATATCCCCTATAATTCAAGTTTTACGAAGTTGAGTGAAATAGAGTTAGATGCAATGGATGATGTACTCAACAGCTGTAATAACTACTTATTTCACAGGTTAATTATTCCAGAACATTTTTAGCTTTTAAATAAAATATACCAATGACTAAACTATCAGCTATTGTACAGTTTCACTACATTACTACTTATAAAATGATTCTTCTCCCTCTCCAGACCATGCACGTCTTAGAAAAATCAAGTCAATGTTTCAACATAACAAATTCAATTAACCAGCAGAGGGCACTCAAACCTTATTAGATGGGCTAATCTTTAATCCTTGATCTCCGCATTTCTACATTTTTGGTCTAGTTTCCACCAGGTCCACACCTACTCTTGATCTCTCAAATGGCATGACAGATAAGTAGCAGGCTTCTGAGTAAGAGCTGAGAGAACATCTGCCCCCTTTTGTCCCCATCAGCTAGATGAATTGCACTGGGCCAGGAATTCAAGGCAAAGACGATATAGCTGATTAGGAGGAACATCTGGTTTTACTTTTAGCCAGTTATTGACACAAAACATCTGGGATGAAATGTTAAATAAAATTTTAAAAAGTTATAAGAAATAAACACTTACCCAAATACCCAGCACTGAGTTCCTACTCTTCTGCATTGAGAGTCAGTGAGATATGCATAATACTGCCTGTAAACAAAACATAAAAGAAAAACATTGAACAAGTATATTATAGTGTCACAAAAACCAGAGTGCAAGTCGCACCCATTTTTGTAAGTTAACACTACATTACGTTCCACATTCAGTAACTTGCCATTCCGCAGCCCCTTTAATAACGAGCAACTGTACCAAACAGCTCATGAGCATCACAGCAGTGGGTTCTGTTCCAACAGCTGCTCATAGCCAGAATATTCAATAGAACATTAAACGAAAAATAATGTCCTTCCAACTTTGGTGATGAATAAAATATGGGGTTTGGAGCTCCGCTCTGGGTTAAAACAGGTTACCACGTGGTTCCAGCGAGCAACTGGGAATAGGAGTGGAAATGGAGACCAGTGTTCATTTGGGCAAAGTTTTAGTTCATCTACAACTTGATGTCGTAAAAACAATACAGCAACATGAAGGAGTTAGAGAGTAAAGAGTGAAAAAGAAAGAAAAAGGAAGACTTGCATTTATATAGCGACTTTCACCGGACGTCCCAAAGCGCTTTAGCCAATGAAGTACTTTTTGAAGTGTAGTCACTGTTATGATGTAGGAAACGTGGCAGCCAATTTGCACACAGCAAACTCCCATAAACAGCAATGTGATAATGACCAGATCATCTGTTTTAGTGATGTTGATTGAGGGATAAATGTTGACCAGGGCACTGGGGATAACTCCCCTGCTCTTCTTCGAAATAGTGCCATGGGATCTTTTATGTCCACCAGAGAGTGCAGATGGGGCCTTGGTTTAACGTCTCATCCGAAAGACGGCACCTCCGACAGTGCAACGCTCCCTCAGTACTGCACTGGAATGTCAGCCTAGATTTTTGTGCTCAATCTCTGGGGCTGAATTTTGCCGGTGCTCAGAGTGTGGGTTTGGAGGCGGGTCCGCTGTCAAAATCACAAAGATTGACAGCGGGTCAGCAGAACAAAGGGAGCCGATGGATAATTCAACAGAGGCAGCAACATCTTGATGGGTGGAGCACCAGAGAAGAGCATGTTTTAGTAAGGGAGCTGTGAGCAGGGGACGTTTCCCTCCCTCCCTCCCCCACCCCAGGATACAGGGGTCGAGGACGGTTTAGACTGCGCGGGAATAAGGAAGTAGTCACAGAAAGCATGGTTGATAACGAAAACCTCACAGATGGTGAGGCCTAACGTGATGCCAAAGTCAAGGAGGTATGCATGGGTTGGAGAGGTTATTTGCTGCGTGAGGACAAGAGACACAGAAGTCAGGGGAGAGGGTGGGGGTAAGGGAAGTTTCAGTAAGTTGGAAGCCATTGAGGATGAGGAGCTTTTCCGTGCAAAGGCCAAGGGAGGAGAATAGGGAGATCTCTGCTTGGGGGAGGAAATTAAGAGAGTAGGTGGGCACTGTGCAAGAGGGCGAGGTGCTCAAATGAGGATATGATGTCAAAAGAGAAGGGCGAGAGACAGATGAGACCTAGCCCCTACCACCACATTTCAGTCTCCTCAGCAAACAGAATATCAACACACAGATCAAAGCTTTTGGACTTAATTTGTTTACTACTTAAAGCACAATGGAGCCTAAGAATTAGGCTAACATTACAGAGCACATGGTAATATTCCTATGCGTGCAACACAAAGTGTCAGAGAGTTAGACAGCGCCTCTCCAGATATATAGAGATTCTTAGAATTAGACAAACTACATTTGGATTTGCCGATACACAAACCATTCATTCAGTCTTCTAATGCCACTTTCAGTATCAAGTTAGCACACCAAGTAGTATCCTTCAGGAGGAGAGTTCCACGTGAAACGCACAAGCTGCTTACTTGTATAGTCCTTGCATCGAAGCTGCCAGAAGGAGCTTTTATATTGGCTCCCCAAGAATGAGCCTTGCTCAGCCAGTTGCAAGACAAATATAAAAGTATGGGTACTCACGGAGTTCAGTGGTTGGCGGTCTTAACGAGTCATTATGGTTTTACATTTAACTTTCAACCAGCTGCACAGGCTCTGCGCTTGGGTAGCCCAATAGCACCAGCACAGGTCTCACACAATCTAAAACAAGCAAGAACTAGAGACCTGCGGCAAAGGTCCAGCACTTGTATCCTGAAACTTTCTGACATGGGTTCTCAATGCATTGACAAATTTTTTCATAAAGCAGCAACAATGATCGCTTTCAAGGATAATTTGTCTTATTGTTTAGCCAGAAGCTCAAATGACTCTTTTCAGTGAATCACACCAAATGTACTGACAGTAGATCTTGAATGAAACAGACCTTTTCTAAAGACAATGATGCCTCATGCTGCATAATACACATCAGATTGTTTTAAAATTATATATTAAAATAGTGTGATTGTCATCCAAAAAATGCTAATGCTACTTCCTGTATCACTTTTTATAATGTAAACATTTATAATGAGATGTAAACATTTTAGAATGGAAAAAGCAAATGTAAACATTTTGACATCATGGTTTATTGATGAATTAATTAAAGTACTCAAGATGTTTTCTGAAAAAAATTAATCCGTTTCCTGCACCCCTCCGGGTAACAAATTTCTAACGTCCAAAGTAAGATTTTAGCAAAATAAAAAATTACAATTGACAGGTTTCATAATAACATGATTACTTTTATCCATTGAATTGTTTTTGTACCTTTAAAAACCTTCATTAGAGTTTTACTTGAAAGCTTCAACCTCTCCTAAATGCCTGGGCTTGGCCTCAATATTTCTTACTGTCCCACCACAACCAGATCCCAAGCCAACTTCGAGCCTCCTAAATGCAGGAACAACAACTTGCATTCAAATAGCAACTTTAGTGTAGAAAAATGTTTCAAAGCATTAATTAAAAAAAAAGTGAGCCAAAGGAGGATTGATTAGGAGGGGTGACCAAAAACTTCATCAAAGAGGTGGGCTTTATGGAGGAGAGCTAGCTGGAGAGGGTTAGGGAGGGAATTTCAGAGTATGGGTCTAGGTGACTATCGGTGGGGTAAAGAGAGGGGGGAGATGCACAAGGTGCCAGAGTCAGAGGAATGGAGAGCTTGGGTGGGGAGGGGGGGCATTATAGGGATGGAGGAGGTTACAGAGATAGGGAAAGGTGAAGCCACAAAAAGAGATTTAAACACAAGAATAAGAATTTTAAATCTGTGGTGGTGGGTTTGAGGGGTTAGCAAAGACAGAGATGAAATCTGAGTGAGACTCAGTGCAGGACAGAATATGGGTAGCAGAGTTTTGGATCAGTTGAAGTTTACAGATGGTGGAGGGTGAGTGCCTGGTTGGAGAGCATTGGAATGATCATCTGATGGCATGGATGAGATTTTAAACGGTAGATCGACTGAGGCAGGGACAGAGGCGAGCAATGTTAGAGATGGAAGTAGGCAGTCTTTGTGATGTAGAGGATATGGGGTCGGAAGCTCAGCTCAGGGTTGGGTAGGACACGAAGGTTGTGAACAGTCTGATTCAGCCCATCACAGTGGCTAGGGAGGGGAATGGGGTTTGTGACAGGGGTCTAAGACAAGGCTTCAGTCTTCCCAATGTTTAGGAAATCGCAGCTCATCCAAAACTGGATGTTGAACAGGCAGTTTGATAACACAAAGGCAGTGAAGGGAGTCAGAAAGGTGGTGGAGAGCTATGCATTATCAGTGTACATGTGGAAGCGTAAATGCTGACTATGCTTGGATAGGTAAAAGTGAGGGTAGTTCCACCAAGCTAGACAACAGAGGCGGCGCTTTGGAAGAGGATGGTGTGGTTGACGGAGGTAGGAAACTTTGGTTAACGATTGATCAAAGGTGTAGATCAGCACTAAATAAATCTGACAGCCCAGCACAAAACACTGTTGCTATCTGTGTTCGTCTCACAAATAGAAATGCAGAATTTGTGACATCACTTCATCCTCTCTGGAAAAATGATTATAACCAACATGGCACTCACATGAACTGACCCCCCACCTTGTCATCATAACTCACCAGCATTACAATTCACTGAACCTTTTGGTGTCAGATGACTATTGTATAGCAAAGCAACAGTCCACCCCAACAACTGCACTTACTTTTCATGTCAAATTTAGTGGTACCAACAGACTATATTGTGAATTATTTACCATACAGATATGGCTGAAGCCTACATGAAAACCAATGTACACAAACATATACTTCCTTGATCATGAGCACAGCATTTCTGGTGGCACTGGTAAAGAATGGTGTGTTCCTCCACTTGGTCATTTACCCGAGTTAGCACGACTCCAATGGGAAGTTCTTGGGTATAATCAAGACTGGCTGAAATAGGATTTCCACACAAAAACTCCATCTTTTTAAGACACATCCTCATGTATGTAAAATGTCATTTCAAAAGCAATATTCCCATGCAAATAAATTTTGATTGCAAAACAAGTGGAAACCACTTAACGCAGACTGCTTGCTTTGTCATGATATCAATCAAATCAAGGTAAAGCATAACACAAGCAAATTACCTCACAACTGGATGGAGTTCACTAAACCGTCGTTAACTTGATAAATTTAGGTCAACTATGAAACACACTTTTTGTTCTCCTGTATTCCAGTTTCCAAGTTCAAAGGGTACAAGAAGTACATCTCAGGCGGCAATTAGTTTGTTCTTCTTGGATCACTGCAATGGCAGCTCACATGGAAGTACTTTTGTGGAGCTCCTTGGGCCATTACACATCCTGCATACAAGAGTTACAGTACAAATGCTAGCCCAGGTTAAATCTCATCAGTAGACTTAATGAAGTGTTATATTTGTACCCAAGGAAGGGAGCAACAGTTAAACGTGCTATAATAAGTGTCGAGTGTTGCAGTGGTTCCTGTATATTGCCACCACGCACGCACACACCCTGTATATGCTAGTACTGATCAGGACCACAGGTCCAAATCCACCACATCAACAACAGGATGCCATCTGACCCAAAGGTACAAGGCCACAGCTCTAGATCCATCATTGTGTCAGGCCAGAACTTGGTGTCTCTTGCTCCCTCCCAGCCAGGCTCCAACCTGCCATCCACTCTCAGCCCAGCCCCAATCCTACTACTCCTTCCCAACGAGGGGCCCCAAACTAAGACCCCCCCCACCCCACTTCCTTCCAGCCCAAGTGTTCTGTTCCCTCGCAGCCGAGCCCCAAGCCCTAGTTTCTCGCACACCCATACGTGTTGCAGCACTTCCCGAGATTGTCTCTTCTGACCAGCTATGGCCCATCCCTGCTCATCCCAGATCCCTCCTCTGACTGAGTAAACATTGGCTTTCAACCAGTTATGTGGCCTACTTTTAAAAAAATGGACACACAAAATGTAGTAAAGGAACATATAGGAGATACAGAATATGTGGAGGTGACAGTTAGAGGGCAGAATGAGCAAAATAAAAACAGTGAGGTAAACAGGGGAATGAGAGATGGTGTGTAAAGTTGATACTGGAGAGCAAAAAGGAACAGGAAAAAAGAAGAAAAGAAAGAAATATGAAAAGAAAAAAAAGGGAAAAAGATGGAAGACAAATAGAAAGACAGACAGGGGAACAACAAATTAGATAGCAAAAGACAAAAACCAGAAAGTAAACGATTTTAAATTTTATACATAAGCAATGCCTCAGGAGATCAATGGGAAGGTTTAAAAAAATGTAATAAAGCTGGCTTACCGTACAGTTGGAGCCGTGATCACACCAATAAAGAGAATTCTACCATAACTCAGCGCGTGGCTCGCTTGAAACACAAAGATGTGTTTCAAGAAAAAGGTATTCAATTCAGTCAACTAAATAAACAGAAAAAAATACATAACAGGTTTAATGATCTCAAACAATTCTTTAGCCATTCTTAACATTATGTAAAGGATTTCACTGTATTGTGTGGAGACTTTAAAACAGGTAAAATGTTTCACAACAGAAATATACTTACATGGCTTTCACAAGTCACACCTTACAGGCGAAATTACATAACTTGCTAAAATATTGAACTATAGTGTTCAAGGCCTTCAAATGAAAATTGGTAGGTATTTATATAAGCTATCAAATCAAATAACATAAGAAATAGGAGCAGGATTAGGCCAATTGGCCCCTCGAGCCTGCTCCACCGTTCAATAAGATCACGGCTGATCTGATCTTAGCCTCAACTCCACTTTCCTGCCCGCTCCCCATAACCCTGGACTCCCTTACCATTCAAAAATCAGTCTATCTCCACCTTAAATATATTCAATGACTCCGCCTCCACAGCTCTCTGGGGTAGAGAATTCCATAGATTCACGACCCTCAGAAGAAATTCCTCCTCATTTCCGTTTTAAATGGGCGACCCCTTATTCTGAAACTATTCCCTAGTTCTAGATTTCCCCAAGAGGGGAAACATCCTCTCTGCATCTACCTTGTGACACCCCCTCAGCATCTTATGTTTCAATAAGATCACCCCTCATTCTTCTAAACCTGCTCAACCTTTACTCCTAAGACAACCCCTTCATCTCAGGAATCATTCCATCTGAACTGCCTCCAATGCAAGTATATGCTTCCTTAACCAAAACTGTACGTGGTACTCCAGGTGTTGTGTCACCAATATCCTGTACAGTTGTAACAGGACTTCTCTACTTTTATACTCCATCCCCCTTGCAATAAAGGCCAACATTATATTTGCCTTCCTAATTACTTGCTGTACCTGCATGCTAACTTTGTGTTTCATGTACAGGTCCCTCAGCATTTTGTAATCCCTCTCCATTTAAATAATAATTTGCTTCTTTACTTTTCCTATCAAAGTGGATAACCTCACATTTTCCCACATTATACTCCATCTGCCAAATTTTTGCCTACACACTTAGCCTGTCTATATCCCTTTGCAGAGTCTTTGGGCTCGATTTTGCCAGGCCCGAGGAGGCGGGTTTGGAGGCATGCAAGTTGTTAAAATCGCCAAGAGGCAGGATAGGCCCTTAACAACCACTTAATTGCCTTTATAATCCCATTTTGAGAGGCCTTTCCGATTTTAACACATTTCCCCCATCCTACAAGACTCCTCTGGAACACGCCAGGTAATGCTGGCGGCCTCACAAGTGGATTGCTTACGAACAGCTGCAGCTCCACTATTACAAAAAGGAGTTTTCACCAATGATCATTTGCAGGTGGCAGATCTTTGTTGTCTCAGGTCTGGGGAAGTTTGAAGCCTGACACCCATTTCCAGTGTGACCTCCTGGGAAAGCCCTCTCCCCACCTTGACTAAGCGCTTCCTCAACTGAGGCATATACCAGAAGCATGGCGACCATTTAATTTCTTTCCTCCTGGACATCAGATTCGGATGAAGACCAGCCACGGCAGCAGCAGAACCATGAACAACAGCAGCACCAACAGCAGGAGTATCAACAGAAGTGCCAAGCTGCTAGTCACCCACCTGAAGATGCACAGGCCAGAAGGTGCCAGAGCACAACCATATTGTTGCCCGGGATGCACTCATGTTGGTCACATTTGCTTAGCCTGTACAATCAAACACTTTTGCCTTGCACCTTCTGACCAGAGCATCGACAATGGACAAGAACCTGCGGATTCCCATCACTCTGACCACCATAATGACAATTGCAAGTCGCCCTAAGCCCTCAATGTGGAAGTCCCATTTGCGAAATGACACAGGCCACAACTTCAACAGTTTAGCATCAGTATTTTTTTTTATCACAACAAGCAACTGGCGGCATTTCAAAAATAAACACAACAAAACACCCAAGTGACTACTTGTGCATTATCTTCCTCTTACACGTGCTCCTACGTGGTGCTTCCCCTGTGGCTTCAGCAGATGTGGAGGCCCCTTGCTCACTTTCTTGCTGTTCCTGTCTCTACACCTTTGGCGGCCGTCCTCTGGGGTTGCGAACCTGTGAGGGCTCGGCAACAGCCTGCTGCTCCTGCGGCTGTGACGCCCACCTCAGTTGGGTGAGGACTCTGGTGAGGCTCTGACCGAGTGCTTTGCAGTGGCATGGTTGTGAGCGCGCTTGGAGAGGAGCCCCCACTTCCTTGTTGTCTGCCACCAACATCCCTCTCATGGGTCAGCCCCACTTCAGAGCTAGCAAGTGGCTTGACAGCACCTTGCTGCACTTCAGGGGGGCCATGAGCACCTGTTTCTGCACTGGAAGTCCTACTCCAGAGGACTTCCATGAAGGTCTGGTTTCTATGCTCAATAGTTGCCCATCGCTCCTCAAGAGATGTCAGTCCATTCTGAACAATGACCATGTTTTCTACACTCTGGCAACTTAGCTCCTCCATGCCATCCTCTCCTCTACTGTAGCCATCCTTTCCACGGAGGTTGCCAGCCTTTCCGCGGTGATGCGTTCATGCGCCAATGCCTCCACAAAGGCTCTGCTCATGTTCGCGATGGACTTCTCCATTCGGTCGACACTCGCAGCGACCCTGGAGACAAAACCGGACAGAGACTCCTGAACCTGCTCCTGGAGTTCCAGCACCGCTCTCCTTCTGGATGGACCCGGAGGCACAAGGTCGGCATGCAGCTGAGCCGAGCTAGCAGAGTCCTGTGCCCTCCGACGAGGACTCTCCACTGCTGTCCCTGTCTCCACCATCTGCTGATGCTCACTTGTGAGCTGTGATACACCAGGTGCCAACAGTACTCTATCTTGCGAAGGTCCCACCGAGGTGAGAGTGTCTGTGCTGGTGCAGAGTGCTCTGAATTCTGCTGACGCTGCGCCCTCAGGAGGTTGCAGCTTCCTGTGAGGAGTCTGGAAGCTCAGGCTCTTCCTCCTGGACAGTGGGGATGGAGGCTTTCAATGGCCCTGTGGGGGAGTAAAGGAAAGGGTTAGAGAGGTGAGGTCAAGGTTACATGAACATTTAGTGCAGATGATCATAAGTCAATCTGTTAGAGCATCAGATTCATTATCAGTGACTCATGCAATGTCAATGAGAGAGATGCCAAACTATTCTGTCACCAGCTTGCTGTGATGCGCCCATCTGTCAGTCCCCCACTTGGGAATCCGCCTCGATTCCCAGGGCCGCCTCCTCCCAGGCGGTGAGCTGAGCTACTGAGGGTGGCCCTCCTCCTGTCATGGCTCTTTCCCTCTTATTGTGGGCTCTCTTTTCCTGCAATGATGGACACAAGTGAGAATGATGGAGTGAGTGTAGAAAATCCATAGCATAGATGCTTAGAAGGATACAAAGGACCCTCCCGGTGTGTTGAAAGTTGTTGTTGTCATGGCATCAGTGATGGGGAGTGTGAGGGCTGCATGGTGGAATAGTTAAGTGAATGTGACCTTAGAGAGAGAGGGAATGGGTAAGGGTGCAGGCATGTAAGTGTCAAGTGGGATGTGAAGGAAGCAGAGTGCTGGTGAGGAGAGGCGATGGCGATCAGATTGAGGGTGATGGGAAAGTCATACTCACATTTCCTGTGCGGAGAAGATCATGAAACTTCTTCCTGCATTGCAGCCAGGTTCTGTGGCTCAGCGAAATGGAGTTGACCTCCTGGGCCACTTGTAGCCACACAGCTTTTGTCTGCTGGGGTGGCTTTTTTCCTCCCTGAGGAAGGAAACAGCACCTCCTTATTGCAGCTGGCTCCATGCACCAGAGCTTGGAGGGAGGGCTCATCAAATCAAGGAGCACACTTTTGCTTGATCGTGGACATTGTCGGGAAATCAACTCCCCTTTCATACAATTTGCAGAGCCTTTGCAATCTCCAGAAGAAGCAAGGCTGCTTGCAGGTCTGAAATCCAGCAGCATTGATGATGTCATCGGAGGCGACTTTCTGTATGAAGGCTAATTGGGCCAGTGGTTCCCACATGCAGGAAATCAATTGCCCAATTAGGGGAAAAAATAAAAAAAATAAAAAAAAAATAAAAATAAAAAAAAATCGCACTTTTTCAGCACTTCACTTAGGAATCGGGGTCCTGACACGATTTCCACCCAACGCCCCAGCCCGCCCACACTGACAAAATCCAGCCCTGTGTCCTCTTCACAATTTGCTTTCTCACCTATCTTTGTATCGTCAACAAATTGGCTACATTACACTCGGTTCCTTCATCCAAGTCATTAATATAGATTGCAAATAGTTGATGCCCCTTCACTGATCCCTGTGGCACCCCACTAGTTACAGTTTGCCAGCCGGAAAATGACCCAGTTATCCCGACTCTCTTGGGGGGGAATTTTGCCAGCCCTGGGGAGGCGGGACTGCCGGGAAAATGGCAGAAACTGGGAGCGGGTACCAAACCCGCTCCCAACCCGCCTCTGTGCCATCTTTCTGGGAGGCGGGTCCCCAAATCGCGCAGGGACCCTCTCCTCAAGGCAGGAAGGTTATTATCCGCATTTTACCCCTGCAAGTGCAGGCTTCCTGATGGCTGCGAACCTCACCAGGATTAGCGAGGCGAGCAGTGGGTCTGCGGGGGTGAGAGGGATCAAAAAGTCCGCTATGGAGGTGAGTGATGGGTGCAAGTGTGGAGAGGTAAGTGTTACAAAAATGTACTTACCTTTGCTCCTTCCTGCAGGCTTCAACCGTTGGGGATCCGGAGGTGCCTCATCTCAACGGCGGAGATGACAGAATGGCTGCTGCATTCTCAGATGCAGCATCCATCTGATTTCTGCTGAGGAAAGAGGTTTGGTGAGCCTTCAGTACAAGGACTCACCAAAGAACAGAGATTGTCCATGTTTGACAGCTTCTCTAAGCTGTCAAACACTGACAATTCATCTGTCAAAAATTTTTGACAGATGAAATGTCATACGCTGACATCCTAGGTCACTGGCTTTCCCTTAATTTGCCAGCTAAGCCCGCAGGGCGGGCTTAACAAGGTCAATCAAGGGAAAATAGCGTGGGTTCGTCGGACGTGGTTGGGGGCGGGACTGAAACCCGGCAACCAGCAATCCCGCTCCCATTGACAAAATCCAGCCCTCTGCTTTCTGTTAGTTAGCCAATCCTCTATCCATGCTAATATATTACCCCCATCCCCATGAGCTCTTATCTTGTGCAGTAACCTTTTATGTGGCACCTTATCGAATGCCTTCTGGAAATCCAAATACACTACATCTACTAGTTCCCCTTTATCCACTATGTTCGTTACATCCTCAAAGAACTCCAGCAAATTTGTCAAACATGATTTCCCTTTCATAAAACCATGCTGACTTTGCTTGACTGTATTATGATTTTCTAAATGTCCTGCTACTACTTCCTTAATAATGGACTCCAGCATTTTCCCAATGACAAATGTTAGCCTAACTGGTCTATAGTTTCCTGCTTTCTGTCTCCCTCCTTTCTTAAATAGGGGCGTTACATTTGCGGTTTTCCAATCCACTGGGACCGCTCCAGAATCCAGGGAATTTTGGTAGATTGCAACCAATGCATCCACTATCTCTGCAGCCACTTCTTTTAAGACCCCAGGATGCAGACCATCAGGTCCAGGGGATTTGTCCACCTTTAGTCCCATTATTTTACCGAGAACTTTTTCTCTAGTGATTGTTTTAAGCTCCCCCCTCCCTATAGCCCCTTGATTATCTATTATTGGGATGCTTTTAGTGTCTTCTACCAAAGACCGATCCAAAATATTTGTTCAAAGTCTCTGCCATTTCCCTGTTTCCCATTATTAATTCCCCAGTCTCATCCTCTAAGAGCCCAATGTTTACTTTAGCTACTCTTCCTTTTTATATACCTGTAGAAGCTCTTACTGTCTGTTTTTATATTTCTTACTAGTTTACTCACTTAGTCTATCGTCTCTCTATTTTTTTTGTCATCCTTTGCTGGTTTCTAAAAATTTCCCAATCATCTGGCCTACCACTAATCTTCACAACATTGTATGCCTTTGTTTTTAATCTGATACCATCCTTTACTTCTTTAGTTAGCCATGGATGGTTCATCCTTCTCTGGAGTCTTTCGTTCTCACTGGAATATATCGATGCTGAGAGTTGTGAAATATCTCCTTAAATGTCTGCCACTACTTATCTACCGTCTTACCCTTTAATCTATTTTCCCAGTCAACTTTAGCCAACTCTGCCTTCATACCTTTGTAATTGCCTTTATTTAAATTCAGGACACTGGTTTGAGACCCAAGTTTCTCACCCTCAAACTGATTTTGAAATTCTATCATGCTATGATCACTCTTTCCTAGAAGATCCTTTACTACGAGATAATTAATTAATCCTGTCTCATTACAGTACCAGGTCTAAGGTAGCCTGCTCCCTGGTTGGTTCCACAACGTATTGTTCTAAGAAACCATCCCAAATACACTTGATGAACTCTTCAAGGCTACCATGGCTAATTTGATTTGTCTAATCAATATGAAGATTAAAATTGCCCATGATTATTGCAGTACCTTTCTTACAAGCCTCCATTATTTCTCGATTTATGCTCTGTCTACAGTGTAGCTACTGTTTGGGAGCCTATAGACCACTCCACCACTGACTTCTTTCCCTTATTATTTCTCATCTCCATCCAAACTGATTCTACATCTTGATCTTCTGAGCCAAGATCATTTCTCACTACTGCACTGATCTCATCCTTTATTAACAGAGCTACCCCACCTCCTTTTCCTTTCTGTCTATCCTTCCAAAATGTCAAATACCCCTGAATATTCAGTTCCCAGTCTTGGTCACCTTGCAACCAAATTTTGTTGGATAGACAAGAAGCTCTTCACCATGAAATCAGTATGCATCGATGTATATACTGAAATCGTTAACATGCTAAAAGAGTGCAGAATTAATCACGAGAGCAGTTTAAATATTCACCTTTATCTTTTTAAACCCATGTTCACTGATTACAGGACTAATAAAAACTGCATGTTGCTGGTGGAAATGTAAATACTTCGTCAGCTCTGCTCTTAACTCATCACACATACAAATTTAAAATAAACAGTGAAACTTGATAAGACCATATCATTCAGATAGCACAGAATTATGATATGAACAGTCTGTCCCAGTATTGTGCATGGGAAATTAAATATGATGTACAGAGGGTTACAATCCTGGCGATTTAGCGACTTTCCACTTCAATATAGTAACTAATAAAGCGCACAAAACGCTCAATATAAAATACTCTCTTTCTTCCCCTCGCCCCCGATTTAAAATTCAATTTAACTCCTACACGACAAAAGACAGGAGAAATTATAATGGAGAATGGTAGAGATATTAAAGGATACTTTGTATCTGTCGTCATGGTAGAAGACACAAAAAAACATTCCAGAAATAGCGGGGAACCAAGGGTCTAGCGAGAATGAGAAACTTAAAGAAATTAGTCTTAATAAAGAAATAGTATTGGAGAAATTAATGGGACTAAAAGTCGACAACCCCCCTGGACCTGATGGCCTACATCCTAGGGTTTAAAAGAGGTGACTGCAGAGATAGTGGATGCATTGGCATTGATCTTCCAGAATTACCTAGATTCTAGAACGGTCCCCGTGGATTGGAAGGTAGCAAACGTGACCTCACTATTCAAGAAAGGAGAGAGAGAGAAAACAGTAACTGGCAGGGTAGATAAGGGGGAAACCAGTGGATGTAGTGTATTTGGATTTTCAAAAATAATTTGTTAAGGTGTCACACGAGGTTATTACACAAAATTAGGGCTCATGGGATTGGGGGTAATATATTAGCATGGATGGATGGAGGATTGGTTAACAGACATAAAACAGAGAGTAGGAATAAACAGGTCATTTTTGGGTTGGCAGGCTATAATTAATGGGGTACCGCAAGGATCAGTGCTTGGGCCTCAGCTATTTACAATCTATATCAATGACAATAGATGAGGGGACAGAGTGTAATGTATCCAAGTTTGCTGATGATACAAAGTTAGGTGGGAAAGTAAGCTGTGAGGAAGACGCAAAGAACATAAGAACTAGGAGCAGGAGTAGGCCATTCGAGCCTGCTCCGCCATTCAATGAGATCATGGCTGATCTTCTGCCTCAACTCCATTCACTGGCCCTATCACCATATCCCTTGATGCCCTTACTAGTCAGAAATCTATCGACTTCTGTTTTGAATATACCCAATGACTGAGCCTCCACAGCTCTCTGGGGTAGAGAATTCCAAAGATTCACCACCCTCTGCGAGAAGAAATTTCTTCTCATCTCAGTCCTGAATGGCCTACCCTTTATCTTGAGGCTGTGGCCCCTGGTTCTAGACTCCCCAGCAAGGGAAACATTCTCTCAGCATCCATTCTATCAAGCCCTGTAATAATTTTGTATGCTTCAATGAGATTCCCGCTCATTCTTCTGAATTCAAGAGAATACAGGCCTAGTTTACTCAATCTCTTCTCATACGACAGTCCCGCCATCCCAGGAATCAATCTCGTGAACCAATCTCGTGAATCTTCATTGCACTCCCTCTATGGCAAGTATATCCTTCCTTAGGTAAGGAGACCAAAATTGTACACAGTACTCCAGGTGTGGGCTCACCAAGGCCCTATATAATTGGAGTAAGACTTCTTTACTCCTGTACTCAAATCCTCTTGTAATGAAGGCCAGCATACCATTTGCCTTCCTAATGGCTTGCTGCACCTGCACATTCACTTTCAGTGACTCATGTACAAGGACACCCAGGTCCCTTTGAGCATCTGCATTCCCCAATCTTTCACCATTTAGGAAATACTCTGTCTTTCTGTTTTTTCTACCAAAGTGGATAATTCACATTTATCCACATATTACATCTGCCATGTTCTCGCCCACTCAGAGCCCGTTGAGATCCCCTTGAAGCCTCTTCACATCTGACACTGCCACCTAGCTTTGTATCATCAGCAAATTTGGAAATGTTACATTTAGACCCCTCATCCAAATCATTGATAGATTGTGAATAGCTGGGGCCCAAGCACCGATCCTTGCGGTACCCAACTAGTCACAGCTTACCATCCTGAAAAAGACCCGTTTATCCCTACTCTTTGTTTTCTGTCTCTTAACCAATTCTCAATCCATGCTAGTATATTACCCCCAATTCCATGTGCCCTAGTTTTGTTCACCAACCTCTTGTGTGGGACCTTATCGAAGGCCTTCTGAAAATCCAGAAACACCACATCTACCAGTTCCCCTTTGAGGATGTAACTAGTGGAGTAGACAAAGAACTCCAGCAGGTTTGTCAAACAGGATTTCCCTTTCATAAATCCATGTTGACTCTGCCCAATCTTACTATTAGTTTCTAAGTGCCCAGCTATTGCATCCTTTATAATAGATTCCAACATTTTCCCAACTACTGATGTGAGGCCAACAGGTCTGTCGTTCCCCGTTTTCTCTCTCCCTCCTTTCTTAAATAGCAGGGCAGGGTTACATTTGCTATCCTCCAATCTGCAGAAACCGTTCCAGAATCTATAGAATTGTGGATAACAACCAATGCGTCCACTATTCCAATGGCCACCTCTCAAAACCCTAGGATGTAGGTCATCCGGTCCTTGGGATTTATCGACTTTCAGTCCCATTAATTTTGCTAGTACTGGTTTTTTACTAATAATAATTTCTTTAATTTCCTCATTCTCGCCACACCCTTGGTTTTCTCGTATTTCTGGGAGGTTTTTTGTGTCTTCCTCCATGAAGACAGAAACAAAGTATTTATTTAATTTCTCTGCCATTTCCTCATTCCCCATTATAAATTCTCCCGTCTCTGACTGTAAAGGACCTACATTTACCTTCACCAGTCTTTTCCTTTTCACATACCTATAGAAGCTTTTACAATCTGTATTTATATTTTTCGCTAGTTTGTGCTCATATTCCATTTTCCCTTTCTTTATCAATTTCTGGGTCCCCCTTTGCTGATTTCTAAAAAGATCCCAATCCTCAGGCTGGCCGCTTTTTTCTGGCAACTTTATAAGCTTCCTCCTTTGACTTAATACTAGCTTTAATTTCTTTTGTTAGCCATGGGTGGATCACTTTTCCTTTTGGGTTTTTATGCCCCAGAGGAATATATGTTTGTTGCAAATTATGCATTATTTCCTTGAATGTTAGCCATTGTATGTCTACCTTCATACCTTTCAGTGTAGTCTCCCAATCTACCATGGCCAACTTGTCCCTCATACCCTTGTAGTTTCCTCTGTTTAGATTGAAGATCTTAGTTTCAGATTGGACTACATCACTCTCAAACTTAATGTAAAATTCAATCATATTATAGTCACTTGTCCCTAAAGACCCCTTTACCACAAGATTATTGATTAGCCCTTTCTCATTACACAGTACCAGATCCAGAATAGCCTGTGCCCTGGTTGGTTCCTCCACATACTGATCCAGGAAACCATCTCGCATGCATTCCAAGAATTCGTCCTCCACACCATTAGTGGTAATTTGATTTGCCCAGTCAATATGTAGATTAAAGTCCCTCATGATTACTGTATTGCCCTTGTTACATGCACTTCTAATCTCTTGATGGTAATGCAGGGCACAGTATCAATTACTGTTTGGTGGCCTATACACAACTCCCACCAATGTTTTCCGCTCTTTGCTGTTTCTTAGCTCCACCCAAACTGATCCCAGTTCCACATCACGATCTGCCGAGCCAAGATCTTTTATCTCTACCGTACCGATCTCCTCCCTTATTAACAGTGCTACGCCGCCTCCTTTTCCTTTTTGTCTGTCCTTCCTAAATGTTGAGTACCCTGGAACATTCAGTTCCCAGCTTTGGTTACCCTGCAACCATGTCTCTGTAATAGCAATTACATCATACCCATTTACTTCTATTAGTGTCATTAATTCATCCACCTTGTTGTGAATGCTATGTGCATTTAGATAAAGTGCCATCAACTTTGCCTGTTTAATATTTTTCTGCACTTTGACCCTCTTTACTGTTGGCCTTTGTTTCTGCTGCCTCCTAGTTTTGCTGACTACTTTTCTAACTTGCACTTCCAGCTTTGTTTCTCTCCATTCTGGGCCCACACTTAGGTTCCCAGCCCCCTGGCAAACTAGTTTAAATCCTTCCCAACAGCACTAGCAAACCCCCCTGCGAAGATGTTGGTCCAGTTTCTGCCGAGGTGTAACTCGTCCAGCTTGTACAGGTCCCACCTTCCCCAGAATCGGTCCCAATGCCTCAGGAATTTAAATCCCTCCCTCCTACACCATCTCTCCAGCCACGCATTCATCTAGTCTATTCTCCTATTTCTGCTCTCGCTAGCACATGGTACTGGGAGTAATCCGGAGATTACTACCTTTGTGGTCCTGCTTTTTAATTTATTTCCTAGCTCCCTATATTCTGCTTGCAGGACCTCGTCCCTCTTTCTACCTATGTCGTTGGTACCGATATGGACCACGACCTCCGACTATTCGCTCTCCCCCTTCAGAATGCCCTGCAGCCATTCAGTGGCATCCTTGACCCTGGCACCAGGGAGGCAACATACCATCCTGGAGTCACGTCTGCGGCCACAGAAACGTCTATCTGTTCCCCTTACGATAGAATCCCCTATCACTATTGCTCTCCCACTCTTTTTCCTCCCCTTGTGTGCAACTGAGCCACTCGTAGTGCCAAGGACTTGGCTCTTGCTGCATTCCCCTGAGAAACCATCTCCCCCAGCAGTATCCAAAACGGAAAATCTGTTGGAGATGGAGATGGACCCAGGGAACTCCTGCACTACCTTCCTAGTTATTTTACTCTGTCTGGCAGTCACCCATTCCCTGTCTGCCTGTGCACTCTTTACCTGCGGTGTGACCACCTCGTTAAACTTGCTATCCACGAAGATCTCAGCCTCGCGGATGCTCCACAGTGACCCCAGCTGCAGCTCCAGCTCCGAAACGCAGATTGAGTAGCTGCAGCTGGAGACACTTCCTGCACACGTGTTTGCCCTGGACACCAAAAGTGTCCCTGACTTCCGACATAGCACAGGAGGAGCACTCCACACTGCCGAGCTGCCCTGCCAGGTCCTACCTTTAATTTACTCTTTACTTCCTTTAAATTAAAGAATATTAAATACACTAGGGACCTTACTTCACTTTAAACACTACTTACTCTAAACTAGAGTCTGCAAAGGGATACAGACAGGTTAAGTGGGCAAGAACATGGCAGATGGAATATAATGTGGAGAAGCGTGAAGTTATCCACTTTGGTAGGAAAAATAGAAGAGCAGAATATTTTTTAAATGGCGAGAGACTGGGGATGTTGGTATTCAGAGGGACCAGAGTGTCCTTGTACACGAATCACAGAAAGTTAACATGCAGGTACAGCAAGCAATTAGGAAAACCAATGGTATGTTAGCCTTTATTACAAAGGGATTGGAGTACAAGAGCAAAAAAGTCTTACTACAATTATATAGGGCCTTGGTGAGACACACCTGGAGTACAGTGTACAGTTTTGGTCTCCTTACCCAAGGAAGGATATACTTGCTATAGAGGGAGTGCAACGAAGGTTCACCAGACTGATTCCTAGGATGAGGGCATTATCCTATGAGGAGAGATTGAGTAGACTAGGCCTATATTCCCTAGAATTTAGAAGACTGAGAGGTGATCTCATTAAAACATACAAAATTCTTAAGGGCTTGACAGGGTAGATGCTGGGAGGATGTTTCCCCTGGCTGAGGAGTCTAGAACTAGGGGTGGCAGTCTCAGACTAAGGGGTCGGCTATTTAGGATTGAGATGAGGAGAAATTTCTTCACTCAGAGGGTCGTGAATCCTCTACCCCAGAAAGCTGTGGATGCTCAGCCATGGAGTATAATCAAGACAAAGATCTATATTAAGGGAATCAAGGGATATGGGGATAGCGCAGGAAGGTGGAGTTGAAGTCAAAGATCAGCCATGATCTTATTGAATGGTGGAGCAGGCTCGATGGGCCAAATGGCCTAATCCTATTTCTGATGTACATCTCCATCTTACGCCATTGTAGAGCCCAGCATGTGTGAGGCACTAACAATGGAGAAAATGCAAATCGTTCATTATAAATTCAAGTCATTCAATATGTATTGCAGACATTATGGGCTCGATTTTCAGTGTGCCGTGGAGTCGGGTTTGGAGCCGTGCGGGGGGTTAAATTCCCGAAATCGGGGGTCCCGCCCCCATCCAGGCTCCATGCCCCCCCCCCCACCCCGAGGCGGGAAGGGATTAGTGCCAATTAACTGTCTGTTAACAGGTAGTTAACAGGCAGTTTTTAGCCGAATCCCTATTTTTAAGCTTGAACTGTGGGAATCCCGACGGCTCCAAACCATGCCAAGTTGGAGGGGTCGGGCCGAAGGGCTTGGAGGGGTCGAGATGTCCGGTGTTCAGGTGAGTGATGTGTGCATGAGTGCAAAGGTAAGTGTGTTTGGTGTGTCTAAAGTGATTAAATAAGTTTTACATACCTTTTCAGCCTTCCTTCCTTTAGGTTCGGGGAGTCCCTCATCTCACCGGCACAGAAAGCAGAATGGCTGCGAACTGTCAAAAGTGACAGCCTTCAGCTTTCTGTGCAGGAGAGATTTCTAACTGAGTCTGTGGAGGACTCACGTTAGAAGTAAGACTGTCAGTGTTTGACAGCTTCAAACAGCTGTGAAACACGGATATTTCATCTGTCAAAACGTCTTGACAGATGAAATTTCAGTCTGTGACGTTACCTGTTGCCGGGTGGCCCTTAATTGGCCTGCTGAGTCCGCTAGGCGGGCTCAACAAGGTCAATCAAGTTAAAATCGCGTGGATTGGCCGCATCTCGATGGAGGCAGGACTACAACCCCGAAAGTTGTAGTCCCGTCTCCAACCCGGCTTCTAAATGAAAATCCAGCCCTATCTGTTAGCGAGTCACAGCTACTGTCCTCCTTGCGCCCTGTTGCTAACATCATCGCGTGCACATCACTCTCCCCCCAGCAGCGTGGGTCTCTTCTGCCATAGCACAACTATACTAAAACATCAGTCGTGTCCGAGTGCAACCTAGCTAGCAACGTAACCGAGGAGGACAAATTACAAAGTGATTTCAGAAATGCGGTCCTGTAACTAGGAGACTTTCAACTTTGGCAGGGGCATAAAACAGGTGGCAGCGGATCAGCCGCCCGTTATACACCTGAAAGGAAATCGAGCGGGGTATATAATGAATGGGTGGCTGATCAGCTACCGCTCGTTTTACAAACCGAAGTTGAAAGTTCCACCCCATAAGTCATAAAGAAGCATCTTTATCAGAATGAGAGCTCATGCATGCGTTCTAGGTTTGTTCTTTACCTGCCAGATAATTAAGAAGAGGTAAATTCCAGCCACCCTCTGAAAGGAAGATTTTGGGTCAAACCAGCGGACGTATGTCCAGCTGGCCGGAGTAAACTGCAGCACTGCTCGTTTCAGCTTTCCACTCGTGGTATGAATTGCCCTGATGAAGACACATTTTATTAGTGTGACTGTACCACAAAACAGAAAGCCCCTCCATCCCCCAAAAGAAAAATGCATCATAACTTACTGGAAATCATTCTAAATAGCATCTTATTATTTTTGCAATAGCTTTAATACTGTAATGTGACACAACTCGCAGGAAAGTAACTTTAGGGGGATCATCTAGGCAATAGCGATCACAACATAATAAGGTTTAAGATAAAGATTGAGAAGGACATAAGACAGACACGATCAAAGTAATAAATTGAAAAAAAAAAAGCTGATTTTAAGGGGATGGGAATGGAACTAGGGAAAATAAACTGGAAAAATTTACCGACAAAGAAACAGAGCAGTAGTGGAAAACATTTAAAATGGTGATAGAGAGTCCAGGAGAAATATATCACTAAAAAAACAAGAACTAGCCTGCATGGATGAATAGGATGAATAAAGAAATAAGGGCAAAATTGAAACTGAAGAAAAGGCATACATTAAGTAAATGGACAACAAAGGAAGATAACCAAAGGGACTAGGAAAAGGCTAGGAAAGTTTTTTTTAAAATTAGGAAGGCAAAGAGAAACTACAAAGTTAAATTATTAATGAATATAAAGAAATAGTGAAGTATTCTACAAAGACATAAATAACAAAAGAAAATTCAGGATAGGGATAGGGCCACTAATGGATACAAACCATAAACTCACAGGTAATGACAGCAAAATGGCAGAAATATTAAATAATTACTTTGCCTTGGTATTTATTAGGAAAAGTAACATGGTGGACATGACATTAGAAGAAGAGATCAAAAAAGATATATATGTATTTTTTATTTTATTCATTCACGGGATTTGGACGTCGCCGGCAAGGCCAGCATTTATTGCCCATCCCTAATTGCTCTCAAGAAGGTGGTGGTGAGCCGCCTTCTTGAATACCAATATACTGGGCCATTTCAGAGGGCAGTTAAGAGTCAACCACAATGCGGTGGGTCTGGAGTCACATATAGGCCAGACTGGGCAAGGATGGCAGATTTCCTTCCCTAAAGAACATTAGTGAACCAGATGTGTTTTTACGACAATCCGATAGTTGATGTGTAGTATATGGACTTTCAAAAAGCATTTGGTAAAGTACCACATACAAGGCTGGTTAGCAAAATTAAAGTCCATGGGAATAAAAGGGGCAGTAGCAACACGGATACAAAATTGGCTAAGAAAACAGAGTTGTGGTGATTGGGTGCTTTTCGGACTGGAGGGAGGTATACCCAAGGTTCAGCAAGAAGACCAACGTTCTCTATAAGCTGCGCGGCCTCACAGATCTCTGCCGGTCCCGCGCAGCTGTGTTTGATATACCTTAATGACTTAGACTTGGGGGTACAGGGCACAATTTCAAAATTTGCAGGTGACACGAAACTTGGAAGTATAGTAAAGAGTGAGGAAGATAGTAATAGACTTCAAGAAGACATAGACAGGCTGGTGGAATGGGCGGACACATGGCAGATGAAATTCAACACAGAAGTGTGAGCCGAGACAGTTTGGTAGGAGGAATGAGGAGAGACCATACATGCTAAATGGTACAATTTTAAAGGGGGTGCAAGAACAGAGACACCTGGGGGTGCATCTGCACAAATCTTTGAAGCTGGTAGGACAGACTAACAAATCTATATATATATATAAAGCGGCTCTTCTGTCTGTCTGTCCCGATGTCTGTCTGTCTGTCCGTTCTCTATACGTTTGAAAGTTACAGAGTGTACCGATGCGCGCGTCGCCTCAAAAGAAAGCTTGCGATTCCGGACCGGTCATAGGCGTATTTACGTTTCGGCCGGACAAAAATCCCGCCCGCGGTATCCCAAAAACGTTCAGCGTTCCGCTCATTAGCATCTCATTAGCGACCGCGTGACGTCGAGGTCGACCAATCGGACGGCGGGTTCCTTCCTACAGTTGAGTGTCGAGTGACTCGACGATTGACCAATCCTACGCTTCGGTGACCTGATCGGTCGACCAATCGGTGCGTGTGTGGGCGGGCCTTATCCTTCTGAACCGAGGTGAGTGGCCGCCATCTTGATTTTTCACGATTTTTTCCCCCCCCACACTTTCAGTGTGTTAGGGAAGTAACGTAAATATTTGAATTATGTGTTAGGGAATTAATTAACAATTTATTTGAGTTTTATATTGTGTTTAGCAACCCCCCCCCCCTCCTCCTCACCCTGGGGGGACTCGGGGCCTGAAGCTCAAAAAATTTCTCTCTCTCTCCTTCTCCTCTTCCCTCTCTCTCCCCTTCTCCTCTTCCCTCTCTCTCCTTCTCCTCTCTCTACTTCCCCCTCTCAGGTTTGACGGTGTCGGGGCCAGAGCGCGGGATGGACACCCGAAGTGATCCGCTTGCTAACGGCCGCCAGCCTGCGGGGTTTCCCTGCCTACTCCCCGCGGGCCGCCTCGCGCCGCTGGCACTGACCGCGCATGCGCTGCCCACCCGCGAGAGCCCGCTCTGGCTTTTTTTTCCAACGGCTGTCCCCGATCTCAATCGGACACGGGAGTCTGCCAACCGGGTCCAAAGGCCCGCCTTGTTCACCAGCAGGTGCTACCGAGGTTAGTCCGGTCGGGCCTGGAGGGAGAGTGTGAGGGAGAGGGGGAAAAGAGAGAGAGAGAGAGAGAGAGAGTGTGGGGGGGAAGAGAGAGTGTGAGGGAGAGGGGGGGAGAGAGAGAGAGAGAGTGAGGGGGAGGGGGGGGGGAGAGAGAGTGAGGGAGAGGGGGGGGAGAGAGAGAGAGAGAGTGAGGGGGAGGGGGGGGAGAGAGAGTGTGAGGGAGAGGGGGGGGAGAGAGAGTGTGGGGGGGGGAAGAGTGTGTGTGAGGGAGAGGGGGGGGGGAAGAGAGAGTATGAGGGAGGGGGGGGAGAGAGAGTGTGAGGGAGAGGGGGGGGGGAGAGAGAGTGTGAGGGAGAGGGGGAAAAGAGAGAGTGTGAGGGAGAGGGCTCTCTCTCTTCCAACAACAACATGCCCTCGAAAAAGCCTCGGCAACGCCGGGCTCCCCCCAGCTAGTAGTTAATAAAACATATGGGATCCTGGGCTTTATAAATAGAGGTGTGGAGTACCAAAGCCAGGAAGTTATGCTAAACCTATATAAAACACTAGTTCGGCCCCAGCTGAAGTATTGTGTCCAATTCTGGGCACCACACTTTAGGAAGGACATGAAGGCTTTGGAGAGGGTACAGAAGAGATTTACTAGAATAGTTCCAGGGATGAGGGACGACAGTTACGTGGATAGACTCCTTGGAGCAGAGAAGGCCAAGTGGAGATTTGATAGAGGCTTTTAAAATCATGAAGGATTTAGATAGAGTAAATAAAGAGAAACTGTTTCCAATGGCTGATGGATCGATAACGAGAGGGCACAGATATAATGTGATTGGCAAAAGAACCAGAGGTGACATGAGGAAAAACCTTTTTACACAACGTGTAGTTAGGATTTGGAATGCACCGCCTGATAGGGTGGTGGATACAGATTCAATAGTAGCCTTCAAAAGGGAATTAGATGAATACTAGGAGAAAAAATTGCCGGTATCTGTGGAAAGAGCGGGGGAGTGGGACTAACTGATTTGCTCTTCGAAAGAGCCGGCACAGACTTGATGGGCTGAATGGCCTCCTTGTGTGCTGTACTATGCTATGATTTTATGTGGAGTCAGGGAACAAGTAGCAGAATGGATAGCAAGCTAGCTACAAAATAGAAAACAGAGTGTGGGGGTTAAAGGTAGATTAACAAATGGTGGGAAGTGGTGTTCCACAAGTACTACCATTTACATAAACAATTTGGACATGGGAATCGTTAGTACAATTTCAAAATTTGTGAATGACACCAAATTGGAGGATGCATTTAATACAGAGGACTGCGACAAAATACAGAAAGACATTAATAAACTTGTAGAATAGGCATTCAATTGGCAAATGAACTTCAATATAGCTAAGTGTGAGGTAGTACATTTTTGTAGGAAGAATAAGGAGACCACATACACCTTAGAAAATAAGGGGGTGATTTTGCCAGCCATGGGGAGGCGGGTCTGCTGGGAAAATGGCAGAATTTGGGGGCGGGTGCCCAACCCACCTCCATGCCATCTTCCTAGGAGGCGTTAGGTAGTTAACAGGCAGAAAATAGGATTATCCCCACTTTGCCCTCACAAGTGTGGGCTTCCCGAAGGCTCCAAAACCCGCCAGATCAGTGAGGCGAGTACTGGGTCTGCGGGGGTCGGTGCAAAAGTGTGATGTGAAGGTAAGTGATGGGTGCAAGAGTGCAAAGGCCTCATCAAACTACAGAGAATGTCACTGTTTGACAGCTTCACAGAGCTGTCAAACAATGACAATTCATCTATCAAAATTGAACAGGTATTTTGCATCGGTCTTCACTATAGAGGGTACAAGTAACATCCCAGAAATAGCTGTAAATCAGGAAATGGAAGGGAGGGAGGAACTCAAGAAAATTATAATCACCAGGGAAGTGGTACTGAGCAAATTGTTGGAGCTGCGGGCTGACAAGTCCCCGGGTCCTGATGTACTTCATCCTAGGGTCTTAAAAGAAGTGGCTAGTGAGATAGTTGATGCATTGGTTTTAATTTTCCAAAGTTCCTTAGATTCGGGGAAGGCTCCATTAGATTGGAAAATAGTGAATGTAACTCCTTTATTCAAAAAGGGAGGGTGACAGAAAGCAGGAAACTACAGGCCAGTTAGCTTAACGTCTGTCATAGGGAAGATGTTAGAAGCTATTATTAAAGACGTTATAGCAGGGCATTTAGAAAAGTTCAAAGTAATCAGGCAGAGTCAACATGGTTTTGTGCAAGGGAAATCATGTTTAACCAATTTATTGGAGTTCTTTGAGGAAGTAACATGTGCTGTGAATAAAGGGGAACCGGTGGATGTACTGTACTTAGATTTCCAGAAGGCATTTGATAAGGTGCCACATCAAAGGTTATTGTGGAAAATAAAAGCTTATGGTGTAGGGGGTAACATATTGGCATGGATAGAAGATTGGCTAGCTAACAGGAAACAGAGAGTAGGCATAAATGGGTCATTTTCTGATTGGCAAGATGTAACAAGTGGTGTGCCACAGGAATCAGTGCTGGGGCCTCAACTTTTTACAATTTATATAAATGACTTGGATGAAGGGACCAAAGGTATGGTTGCTAAATTTGCTGATGACACAAAGATAGGTAGAAAAGTAAATTGTGAAGAGGACATAAGGAGGCTACAAAGGGATAATAGATAAGTGAGTGGGCAAAGATCTGGCAAATGGAGTATAATGTGGGAAAATGTGAAGTTGTCCATTTTGGCAGGAATAATAAAAAAGCATATTATCTAAATGGTGAGAGATTGCAGAGCTCGGAGATGCAGAGGGATCTGGGTGTCCTAGTGCATGAATCGCAAAAGATTACTATGCAGATACAGCAAGTAATTAGGAAAGCTAATAGAATGTTATCATTTATCGCGAGGGGAATTGAATACAAAAGTAGGGAGGTTATGCTTCGGTTATACAGGGCATTAGTGAGACCACATCTGGAGTACTGTGTACAGTATTGGTCTCCTTATTTAAGGAAGGATGTAAATGCGTTGGAAGCAGTTCAGAGAAGGTTTACTAGACTAATACCTGGAATGGGCGGGTTGTCTTATGAGGAGAGGTTGGACAGGCTAGGCTTGTATCCGCTGGAGTTTAGAAGAGCAAGAGGTGACTTGATTGAAACATATAAGATCCTAAGGGGTCTGGACAGGGTGGATGTGGAGAGGATGTTTTCTCTTGTGGGAGAATCTAGAACTATGGGTCACTGTTTAAAAATAAGGGGTCGCCCATTTAAGACAGAGATGAAGAGAATTTTTTTCTCAGAGGGTCGTGAGTCTTTGGAACTCTCTTCCTCAGAGGGCGGTGGAAGCAGTCTTTGAATATTTTTAAGGCAGAGGTAGATAGATTCTTGGTAAGCAAGGGGGTGAAAAGTTATTGGGGCTATGCGGGAATGTGGAGTAATCGGATCTGCAATGATCTTATTGCATGGCGGAGCAGGCTCGAGGGGCCGAGTGGCCTACTCCTGCTCCTAATTCGTATGCTCATATGTAAAAATTTTTGACAGATGAAACGTCCTATGTTGACGTTCTCTGCAACCAGCTTTCCCTTAATTGGTCTGCTAAGCCCACTGGGCCGGCTTATCAAGGTCAATCAAGGGAAAATAGCATGGGTTGGTCACAAATCAATGGAGGCGGGACATCAACCTGCCAAGCAGCAGTCCCGGCTCCAATGCACCCCCATTAACAAAATCGCCCCCTAAGTGTCTAAATGGGATAGAGGTGGGAAGAATGAGCCAAATCAGTTGTGGCAATATAAATTTGGCCAAGTTAGAATAAAGGTAGGATGATCACAATAAATTTGACAAAGCTAACATGACAAAGGCCACATACTCCTACAGAAAACAAGTGTCTAAATGGGGTAGAGGAACAGAAGGATCTGGGGGCACAGTCACACAAATAACTAAAAGTAGCAAAACAAGTTCATGAGGCCATAAAAAGCAAACAAAGCTCTGCGGTTCATTTCTAGAGGGATAAAATTGAAAAGCAGAGAAGTAAAGTTAAGCTTGTATAGAACCTTGGTTAGACCACACTTAGTATACTGTGAACAGTTCTGGTCTCTATATTATAAAACGGATATGGAAGCCCTGGAGAAGGTGCAAAAAAGATTTACTAGAATGATACCAGAAATGAGAGGCTGTACCCATCATGAAAGATTGCAGTTTGGGGCTTTTTTCTCTAGAAAAGAAAGGACCAAGGGCTGACCTGATAGAGGTCTTCAAGATTATGAAAGGGTTTGATAGGGTAGACATAGAGAAGATGTTTGCACTAGTGGGCGAGACCAGAACTAGGGGCTATAAATAAAAGATAGTCACTAATAAATGCAATAGGGAAATCAGGAGAAACTTCTTTACCCAGAGAGTAGTTAGAATGTGGAACTCACTTCCACAAGCAGTAGTTGAGGCGAATGGTATAGATTTATTTAAGGGGAAGCTAGATAAGCACTTGAGGCAGAAAGAAATAAAAGGATGTGTTGATTGGGTTAGATATAGAAGGGTGGGAGGCTCGTGTGGAGCATAAACACCAGCATGGACCTGTTTCTGTGCTGTAAATACTTTGTAATGACAACTAAGGACACTTACTTGAAACTTCCCCAGTGATAGGTTCTCATTTCTAAGAAGCGACAGACCACCATTCCTAGCCAAATGCCACCCCCATTGCAGAGCAGGATGTCAAGAATGATCTGATCCCACCAACATTCAGCAAAGTTGGGCAACAGGTGCATGAAGAACAGCTGAAAGAAAAAAAAATACATGACACTATATCACATACATAAAGAACTGAAAAAACAACTTTAATTTACAGCAGTTAAACAGTTTAAGGCTTTCAGATTTCTGGGATAGTGGGACCTGTTCTGGGGGAGATGGGACCTCTACAGGCTGGATGGGTTGCATCTCAACAGAGCCGGAACCAATGTCTTCACGGGGGTGGGGGGTTGCTGGTTCTGTTGGGGAGGGTTTAAACTAATTCGGCACCAAAATGTAGCATCAGAAAGGAGAAACAAAGTGCACAAAAGATGGGGAGAGACAGATAGCACTAGAGTAAGAAATAGTAAGGTATTAGGTGGGGTCAAATTGAGAGAGAATACAAGGTGGTCTAAAACAGGTTTACAGTGCATGTGTGTAAATGCACAAAGTATGGTAAATAAGATTGGTGAGCTGCAGGTGCAAATAGCCACATGGGAATATGATGCCATGGCAATAACAAAGACCTGGCTCAAAAAAGGACAGGATTGGGTTTTAAATATTCCTGGATACAAGGTATTCAGAAAAGATAGGGAAGGAAAGAAAGGAGGTGGGGTGGTAGTATTGGTTAAGGAGAATGGTTTAGTGCTGGAGAGAGAGGATGTCCTGGAGGGTTTAAGGACAGAATCTATTTGGTTAGAGTTAAGAAATAATAGAGGTGCCATTACACTACTAGGTGTATTATATAGACCACCAACTAGTGGGAAAGTTTAACCCCTAGTGGGGAAGCTTTTGGAAACGATAATCAGGGACAAAGTTAACAGTCACTTGGACAAGTGTGGATTAATTAAGAAAAGCCAGCACGGATTTATTAAAGGCAAATCGTGTTTAACTAGCTTGATCGAGTTTTTTGATGAGCTAACAGAGGGTTGATGAGGGCAATGCAGTTGACGTGGTGTACATGGATTTCCAAAAGTCATTTGATAAAGTGCCACATAATAGGCTTGCCAGCAAAGTTGAAGCCCATGGAATAAAAGGGACAGTGGCAGCATGGATACAAAGTGACAGGAAACGGAGAGTAGTGGTGAACGGTTGTTTTTCGGACTGGAGGAAGGTACACAGTGGTGTTCCCCAGGAGTCGGGACTAGGATCACAGCTTTTCTTGATATATATTAATGGCTTGGACTACTTGGGAGTACAAGGCACAATTTCAAAATTTGCAGATGACACAAAACTTGGAA
Organism: Somniosus microcephalus; assembly: GCF_052327205.1. Classification (NCBI taxonomy): domain Eukaryota; kingdom Metazoa; phylum Chordata; class Chondrichthyes; order Squaliformes; family Somniosidae; genus Somniosus; species Somniosus microcephalus. Next base: position 74,355,804 of record NC_140993.1, read on the forward strand.
GTACAGTGAACAGTGAGGAGAATAGTGATAGATTTCAAGAAGACATAGACAGGCTGGTAAAATGGGCGAACACATGGCAGATGAAATTTAATGCAGAAAGGTGCTAAGTGATACATTTTCATAGGAAGAACGAGGAGAGGCAATATAAACTAAAGGATACAATCCTAAAGAGGGTGCATGAACAGAGAGACCTGGGGGTATATGTGCAAAAATTGTTGAAGGTGGCAGGTTGAGAAAGCAGTTAAAAAAGCACACAGGATACTGGGCTTCATAAATAGAGGCATAGAGTACAAAAGCAAGGAAGTTACAATGAACCTTTATAAAACACTGGTTCATAACTGGAGTATTGTGTCCAATTCTGGGCACCGCACTTTAGGAAGGATGTAACGGCCTTAGAGAGGGTGCAGAAAAGATTCACGAGAATGATTCCAGGGATGAGGGACTTCAGTTACGTGGATAGACCGGAGAAGCTGGGGTTCTTCTCCTTAGAGCAGGGAAAACTGAGGGGAGATTTGATAGAGGTGTTGGGTCTAGACAAAGTAGAGAGAGAGAAACTGTTCCCATTGGCGGAATTGTCGAGAACCAGAGGACACAGATTCAAGGCGATTGGCAAAAGAACCAAAGGCGACATGAGGAAAAACTTTATGTAGCGAGTGATTCGGCTCTGAAATGCAATGCCTGAAAGGGTGGTGGAGGCACACTCAATCGTGACTTTCAAAAGGGAACAGGATAAGTACCTGAAGGAAAAAAAATTGCAGGGCTATGGGGAAAGGCCAGGGGAGTGGGACTAGCTGAAATGCTCTTGCAGAGAGCCGGCACAGGCTTGACGGACCGAATAGCCTCCTTCTGTGCTGTAACCATTCTATGATTCACAGGGCTGGCCATTGGGGAATTGCTTTGTCCTCTCCATGCCTCACTGAAAAGTAACTATCCCTGCAGCCCAGCTGAGGCATGGAAAAAACAGCTCAGGTGAATAAACAGGGTCGTGCTGGCATAGTCTAGATCAGGAAAGCCAATTAAAAAAAAAAAAATATTTCCCTGAAGATGATGCTATTCCACTCCTCAATTCTGAAATAAAAATGGTATTCTTCACCACAAGTAATACAAGGTTGCAGAGTAATACTTTCTGCATGTCCAGAAACAATAATTCTAGTAGAAAATGCAAATCCACGTAATATTCTCCAGTGAATAGTTCTTGGGTCTCTCACTAATTGTTTTGATGATCATTTGTAGTGTTGCTGAGACAATGGGCTGGATATTCCGATCCCTATGGGTGTGTATGCGCTGTGTACCCACCCGTAGGGACATTGGAAATGCCTGTTTCAGGCATGCACTGGAAACCAACATTTCCGATCTGTCAAGAAGGCTCTCGACAGATCCTCCGGCTGCCCGGGAGAAGGGCCTCTGCGGGCAGAGAGTTCCGCTTTTTGGAGACCCTCCGCCTGCAGAAAACCCTTACAATTCTTGCGCCTGGTAAAAGAGGCCTGCTTTTACCAGGAGAAGATTTGAAAAAAAGTTTAAAAAAAATGTTTCCACTGATTTATCATTTAAAAATACTTTAAAAAAGTTAAGTTTATTTTTAGCACCGTAAAAACTAATTCTTTTTTTGAAAAATGTAAAGTTTTAAACATAGCAACATAAAAGATAGTAGTAGTAGGCCATTCGGCCCTGCAAGCCTGCTCCGCCATTCAGTGAGATCATGGCTGATCATCCAAATTCAGTACCCTGTCCCTGCTTTCTCCCCATACCCCTTGATCCCTTTAGCCTTAAGAAATATATCCAACTCCTTCTTGAATATATTTAATGAATTGGCCTCTACTGCCTTCTGTGGTAGAGAATTCCACAGGTTCACCACTCTCTGGGTGAAGAAATTCCTCCTCATTTCTGTCCTAAATGGCTTACCTCTTATCCTTAGACTGTGACCCCTGGTTCTGGACTCCCCGAACATCGGGAACATCCTTCCTGCATCTAGTCTGTCCAGTCCTGTCAGAATTTTATAAGTTTCAATGAGATCCCCTCTCATTCTTCTAAACTCCAGCGAGTATAAGCCCAATCGACCCAATCTCTCCTCATACATCATTCCTGCCATCCCAGGTATCAGCCTAGTGAATCTTCGCTGAACTCCTTCCATGGCAAGAACATATTTCCTCAGATAAGGCGACCAAAACTGCATGTGGTCTCCCAAAGGCCCTGTACAACTGCAGCAAGACATCCTTGTTCCTGTACTCAAACCCTCTCGCTACGAAGGCCAACATACCATTTGCCTTCTTAACCGCCTGCTGCACCTGCATGCTTACCTTCAGCGACTTGTGCACAAGGACACCCACGTCTCGTTGCACTTCCCCTTCTCCCAATCTATTGCATGCAGATAATAATCTGCCTTCCTGTTTTTGCAACCAAAGTGGATAACCTCACATTTATCCACGTTATATTGCATCTGCCATGCTTTTGCCCAATCACCCAACTTGTCCAAATCATACTGGAGTTTCTTGGCATCCTCCTCACAGCACACACGCCCACCCAGCTTTGTGTTGTCTGCAAACTTGGAGATATTACATCTAGTTCCCTTGTCTAGATCATTAAATATATATTGTGAATAGCTGGGGTCCTAGGACCGATCCCTGCGGTACCCCACTAGTCACTGCCTGCCACTCGGAAAAAGACCCGTTTATTCCAACTCTTTGCTTTCTGTCTGCCAACCAGTTCTCTTTCCCAGTCAATACCTTGCCCCCAATCCCATGTGCCTTAACTTTACATGCTAATCTCTTATGCGGGACCTTATCGAAAGCCTTCTGAAAGTCCAAATACACCACATCCACTGGTTCTCCCTTATCTATTTTACCAGTTACATCCTCAAAAAATTCCAGTAGATTAGTCAAGCACGGATTTACCTTTTGTAAACCCATGTTGACTTTGTCCGATCCGGTCACTGTTTTCCAAGTGCTCTGCTATTACATCTTTTATAATGGACTCTAGCATTTTCCCCACTACCGAAGTCAGGCTGTAATTCCCTGTTTTCTCTCTACCACCTTTTTGAATAGTGGGGTAACATTAGCTACCCTCCAATCCATGGGTACTGTTCCAGATTCCATCGAATGTTGGAAGATGATCAGCAATGCATCTACTATTTTGTTTAAAATAGTTAATTTATTGTACTTGTCATTTAAAAAATGTGATTTAAAAAAATTATTTTAAGTTTTACTATGTTTTGGGGGTGACCTCCATTCATATATTTGACAGGTCTTCCTGTCAAATGTATGAAGGGAGATTCCCTTCTTTGATTGGCTCCCCATGGCCCACGTCATCCCAGGAACGCTGCTAACTACCTGTGCCTTTGGGATACGTGGGCCCTGCACTCTTGGAGTTTGGAGAGGCCCAGCATCGAAACTGTGTGCCTCCCGGGAGCCCTCAAGTAAGGGCGCAGGAGGCCTGCGATCGGAAAATATGGGCCAATATCTATTGAACATCTGCTCCAGTAACTGACCTGAAAACTCAACGGTTGCAATAGACTCCACTCCACTAAAGCATTGCTCCTGTCTGAATGTAACCTTGCAGGAAATGGAGTGCAAGTTGTATCTGAGGAAGCTAAACTAAAAAAGGGGTTTCAGAAATGCTGCACATTACCCTTTATAGAAACATAGAAGATAGGAGCAGGGGTAGGCTATTCGGCCCCTTGAGCCTGCTCCGCCATTCAATGAGATCATGGCTGATCATACAAACTCAGTACCCTGTCCCTGCCTTCTCCCCATATCCCTTTAGCCTGAAGAAATATATCTAACTCCTTCTTGAATAATATTAATGAATTGGCCTCGACTGCCTTCTGTGGTAGAGAATTCCACAGGTTCACCACTCTCTGGGTGAAGAAATTCCTCCTCATCTCTGTCCTAAATGGCTTACCCCTTATCCTTAGACTGTGACCCCTGGTTCTGGACTCCCCGACCATCGGGAACATCGTTCCAGCATCTAGCCTGTCTAGTCCTGTTAGAATTTTATAAGTTTCAATGAGATCCCCTCTCATTCTTCCAAACTCCAGCGAGTATAAGCCCAATCGACCCAATCTCTCCCCATACGTCATTCCTGCCATCCCAGGTATCAGTCTGGTGAATCTTTGCTGCACTCCCTCCATGGCAAGAACATCCTTCCTCAGATAAAGCGACCAAAACTGCACACAATACTCAAGGTGTGGTCTCACCAAGGCCCTATACAACTGCAAGACATCCTTGTTCCTGTACTCGAATCCTCTCGCTACGAAGGCCAACATACCATTTGCCTTCTTAACCGCCTGCTGCACCTGCATGCTTACCTTCAGCGACTGGTACACAAGGACACCCAGGTCTCGTTGCACTTCCCCTTCTCCCAATCTATTGCCGTTCATATAATAATCTGCCTTCCTGTTTTTGCCACCAAAGTGGATAACCTCGCATTTATCCACATTATACTGCATCTGCCCAATCACCCAACCTGTCCAAATCATACTGGAGTTTCTCGGATTCCTCCTCACAGCACACATGCCCACCCAGCTTTGTGTCGTTATAATAAGCTCCTACCACCAGCGCGGTTTTTAAAAACTCAATTTGAAAATTCATGTGGATTTTCTATTTTTTGCAGACATTAATTAATATTTATATATAAACAAGTGCAGAACTTGATATTGCCTTTGTGGTGTTAATTTTCCCCTCTATTCCTGAAGGAACAGACTCTTGTTGAGGTATGGTTCCATGGGTGTCAGTAGCTCACCAGAATGGCCATTCTTAATGTGCCCTAGACCAGGTGCCATCAGGCTCTTCAACTGCAGAGGGAATCACAGCCATGCCAGATCACATTTTCACCGCCAAGCATGTACTTACAGTAAGAGACCAGACTGTAATCAGGAGCAGGAACTTTGACTGATTTTTCCTTCCCTAGTCCAGGGACGTGTGCTACAATTGTCCTCAACAACTGCAGTCCTGGCTGAAATCAGCACAGATTGGGACAGAAACCTGGATTATTTAACAGATTCTCCTTATTCAACCCTCATTCTCCAGATTTAATTTTTGCAGAAATCTAAATAATAAGCGCAAGCCATCTGCCAGCCACAGGGTCGTGAGTGAAGAGCAGCAGAACATTTACTGTCACTTTGTCCCTCAGTTTGGTGGTGGGGAAGAATACCTTATTTCTATTCTGTACCCTTCCCCATCCCAAAATGACCCAGTTGAGATCGAGAACTCAATCTGTAGACTTAGTCCAAGGCACAGCACCCTCGCATGCGCTTATCTTTTGGAAAGAACACAGCACTACTTCTTGTAGCTACTGTTCAAACAATGTCATCTGTAATTTGGCTAGTACAACTTAACAATTTGCATTGACAGGTATGATTCTGTTAATGCCATACCTCAGTTAACTCCCAAGTGATGCTAATAGTCCAGCAGAGCCCATAGCTACGTATAAGCAACGCTTTCATAGCCCAGCCCCAGAAGTGCCCAAATGCAAAGATGTCAAAATGGCTGAGAATCCTCTCCCAAGTGATGACATGGCAGTTCACTGCATATTCCTATTAAAAAACAAAACACACAAGGAAATTGCTTTAATCTTTGAAGTTATCCCTGATAAAAGACTGAAAAATATTTGGTTTATCCAGCATTGTCACATATAATTTCAAGATCAGAGAAAAAAAAGTTATTTTAGTAGCAGTGAAGCAGACCACTAAATAAAACAGGAACAGTTGTACAAAGATGTCAGTCTGTACAAGGGATTGATTACTTTATCTGGATTTCTGTTCACGTGGTTTGAAATCAGTTAAACAGCCAACACAATAACAACAGAAAACGCTGGAAATACTCAGCAGGCCAGGCAGCAGCCGCGGAGAGAGAAACAGAGTTAACGTTTCAGGTTTGGGACCATTCATCAGAACTGGAAAAAGCTGGAGATGTAACAGATATTAAACAGGTGCGGAGATGGTGGGGGCGGGGGGTTAGGAGGGGAGGAAGGAATTGAAAGAACATCCTGTACTTTTCGAAGAGGCAAGAAAAATAAAATGTTGCAAATGGGAATGGCAAAAATCACACAGCATGAAAAATGGGGGCAGGGATTATTATCTGAAATTGTTGAACTCGATGTTGAGTCCAGAAGGCTGTAGAGTGCCTAATCGAAAGAGGTGCTGTTCCTCGAGCTTACGTTGAGCTTCATTGGAACAGTGTAAGAGGCCGAGGACAGAGAGCTCAGAGTGGGAGTGAAGCGGAGAATTAAAGTGACAGGCGACCGGAAGCTCAGGGTCACCCTTACGGACTGAATGGAAGTGTTCCGCAAAGCAGTCGCCCAATCTGCGTTTGGTCTCCCCAATGTAGAGGAGACTGAATCGTGAGCAGCAAATACAGTATACTAAATTGCAAGAAGTACAAGTAAATCATTGTTTCACCTGGAAGGGGTGTTTGGGGCCCTGGACAGTGGGAAGGGAGGAGGTAAAAGGGCATGTGTTGCATCTCCTGCGTTTGCACGGGAAGGTACCAGGCGAAGGAGAAGAGCTGTTAGGGGTGATTGAGGAGTGGACAACCAAGTTGGCAACTTTGTTGAGCTATTATTATATACAGGTACCTAAACTAAAGGAAGACTGGATAAATATTTTCAAAAAAGACAATCTTATTGAGAACCACACCCATTTTCTGAGATAAAAGTTCTAGCTTGTGCCAGCTTAAAATCAGAAAACTATGCTGGCACTAGATGCACAATTTGATGCTGTGGTTTGTTTAGATGAGCATTTTGTTAAAAGCCAATGTTTGTTCAGCATAACAAATTCTCTTCCTTCCCCTCACCATGGAAAATATAAACCTTAGGAACACATTTAATGCAATTTATGTACAGGGCACCTAGGGGATAAGGAGCCTCTTGACCGGATACATAAGACATCATAACTGTATGGGACAGACTGATCTTTTCCTGTCTGACGTTTTTGTATGTTCGTATGTAAAAGGAATCCAATACCTATAAAAGGAAGGAGGGGATAAAATCCTGGAACTAGAAAATGGATCAAAATGTATAAAATTTAGAGCATTAGCCTTTTTTTTGTTTCTTCTATCCCACGCACTATCTTTCCCAATCAGCAAGTAAGCATCACCCAACCCAGACTTCGCCACAAAGTTGTTAATGCTGCTCCTGGATTGAGCCAGTGGAAAGTGACTACAGCAAGAACCACTCTTATCTTCCCTCCCTGCAATAATGTAGTTTTATCTTTCTCCCTAAAATTATATGGTAGAGATTGGAGAAACTGATCCAAAATGGGAAGAAAGCTCAAATACAAAACACTCGTCATGACCAAAGCTGAACTTGGGGTCTTCTTGCTGGGAATTGATTTACATTATAACTAACCAGCAACCTTAACCAGGAACTTCCATAGAATTACTCTTCAAAGGCTACTTATTTATGACAGAATAAGTAGGCCTGATTCCAAATTATGAAGTATCCTTCTCAGCTCCTTATTGTCAAGATTTACACACCAGATTTATGTACTTAACTTCGAGTTCTGGGCTGTTCAAGAGCAATATTATGTGGAGAAAGAGCTATTTAAAAACTGTTTATCTTGCAATAATTAAAAACACTTTTTCCACATATTCTGGTTACAAGTTTAAAATGTAGCCACTATTGCTATAAAAGTGCTATTGTTTGTGTTCCTCAGGCCATAACTGCATCAATGCCTATTAATTAAATTGAGTCTTGATTGACTCCAGAACATTTATTTAAGGTAGGGCACATTTGCAATTAATTTAATACTGCAAAACAACATCTACTCTACTCATCCTTGAAGTAATATTATGACCACTTGAGAATTGAACTTTGGATCTACTGAAACAATAGAACACCTGATGTTTACAAAAATCATACAAGTCAGGAAATTTGACTAAGCATGAAGTTAAATTAAAGAAAAATAACATTACGAATTTTCAAAATACAGCTGGATACAGTAAATGGGTTTTAAAGATGAACTTAAATGGGGAAAATAACCGATACATTTTGGATTTTTCTCCTCATCTTAAAACATTAAAGAATAACTAGTGGAATGAAAAAAATTAGTTCCAGGCTTTTAATGTTCATGAAAGTACTGCCAGAACACAGACACCGAAGATAGTTTCCTGCTCTACATACCATCACGTCTGCTTCACGAGTGGCATAGCGCAGATTAGGGTCCAGCCAATACATGACCGATTTCACTTGTTCAAAATTCAGGAACAGCAGGAACACCAGAAAAAGGAAATATAGTACGCTGAGGCCTGGAGTGATACACAACATAAACACAACACATGGTAAACATCACATTACCCAAGCTTCAGGGCAGATCGGGACATGCTATGGTCTCCAGATATTTGTTCTTTTAAAAAAAACAATAAAATCCCTGATCTATAGCTTTTAGTAAATGTAATCAATCACCAAACAGCAAAATGGTTTAGAATAAGTGAACCTTGTGTGGGAAAGGAAAAGCTTAGCGTTTACTTTAAAAATTTCAAAAGGGAATTTTAAATAATTTAATTAATGACCACAGGTCAGAACTGTACACCAATATAAAAATACATTACAAAAAGACCATTGTAAATTCATTAACAAGCAATAGCTCAGAAGTTAAATTAAGTTTCACAAATGGGATCACCCAGTTTGCAGTTGCGATGCCAACAGAAACTGTGGCGGAGATCTGTTATGCCAGGTAGCCTCCTACTTTGCATCACATTCAATTTCCCATGTCAGGGAATGGTGGTTTAGGACGTACATTTGGGGGTAAATGCCCAACGTTTCCATGTGACATGGGTGTTCAAAGTTGCTGGACAGCTGCAAGTCATGGAAGAGATTATTAAGGCAACTGTATTTCAAGTGATTGATGCAAGAAGTTGAATGGACACCAGCACTGACCAGTGGAGTGACCAGGAACCAGGCATTACAACAGTACTCAGCATGTACACCATAAGAAACTTTCGCTTTTCTTCTTAACATCTCTACCTTCGTGAGTAGTTTTAAGTCTGCCTGCTCAGCTAGATGTAAAGGATTCCATGGCACTATTTGAAGAAGAGTGGGAAAATTCTCAGAGTATTTTGCCCAACATTTGTTCCTCAACCAAAGCCACTAAAGCAGGTTAGCTGGTCATTTATTTATTGTTGTTTGTGGGACCTTGCTGTATGTAAATTGGCTGTACAATAAAACCTAACTCCTTGACTAAGCCTTTGGTCACCTGCCCTAATAGCTCCTTATGTGGCTCGGTGTCTGATTTACTATCGTGAAGCGCCTTAGGACATTTTACTACGTTAAAAGCGCTGTAGAAATACCAGTTGTTGTAAATGCTTCAGAATTCAAAATGCTGAGGAGTTTTGTTAAGGTAAAACTATTTTCCACCGGTCAGTGAGTTGGTAACTAGAGGGCATCAATTTAAGATCATCTGCAGAATACGAAGGGATTGCTCAGGAGAAAGGTTTTAAGCAGAGAGTTGCTACGACATGGAATGCCCGAGCAAAGGGATAGCAGAATCCAGCATAGCTTTTAAAAGGGAAGGGGTTAAATATTTTACAAAGAAGCATTTTAAAGGCTATGGGGAAAGAGCAGGGATATGGGACGAGTGTACTGTTGCCAAATTTGCTGACGATACAAAGATAGGTGGGAAAGCAAGTTGTGAGGAGTACACAGAGTCTGCAAAGGGATATAGATAGGTTAAGTGAGTGGGCAAAAATTTGGCAGATGGAGTATAATGTGGGAAAATGTGAGTGTTATCCACTTTGGTAGGAAGAATAAAAAAGCAAATTATTATTTAAATGGAGACTACAGAATGCTGCGGTACAGAGGGATATGGGTGTCCTCGTACATGAAACACAAAAAGTTAGCGTGCAGGTACAACAAGTAATTAAGGCGGCAAATGGAATATTGGCCTTTATTGCAAAGGGGGATGGAGTATAAAAGTAGGGAAGTCTTGCTACAACTGTACAGGGCGTTGACAAGACCACACCTGGAGAACTGCGTACAGTTTTTGTCTCCTTATTTAAGGGGGGGGATATACTTGCATTAGAGGCATTTCAGAGGAGGTTCACTAGGTTGATTCTGGAGTTGAAGGGGTTGTTTTATGAGGAAAAGGTTGAGCAGGTTGGGCCTATACTCATTGGAGTTTAGAAGAATGAGAGGTGATCTTATTCAAACATATAAGATACTGAGGGGGCTTGACAGGGTAGATGCAGGGAGGATGTTTCCCCTCATGGGGGAATCTAGAACTAGGGGCATAATTTCAGAAGAAGGGGTCGCCCATTTAAAACGAAGATGAGGAGGAATTTCTTCTCTCAAGAGGGTCGTGAATCTTTGGAATTCTCTACTCCAGAGAGCCGTGGAGGCGGAGTCATTGAATATATTCAAGGCGGAGATAGACAGATTTTTGAAAAACAGGGGAATCCAGGGTTATGAGGAGCGGGCAGGAAAGTGGAGTTGAGGCCAAGATCAGATCAGCCATGATCTTATTGAATGGCCTATTCCTGCTCCTATTTCTTATGTTCTTATGGATAGTTCGAGAGCCATGATGCACCAAATGGCCTTCTTCTGTGCTGTTTGATTCTACAACAGTGACTATACTTCAATAGCACTTCATTGCCTATGACACACTTTAGCACATCCTGAGGATGTGAAATGTACTATATAAACGTAATTTATTTTTTCTTTATAGAAACATTCTGATTACAGCTTTGAAGATGAATAAAATAGTGCTCCCATCAAAATTCCATAGTTCTTGAATGCAACTTTGCTCAGTTGGACAAAACTAAAAGCTACTGTAAATACAAGCAGCTCTTCAGTTTAACTGCGGTCAGACGATGATCCATTTGTGTCGTGGTCACCGAGTAACTGAGACAAATTTATGTCTTCACCGCCTGGGTGGTAATCTGGTGGAGCAGATTGCATGGCTGATTTTCATTCCATTGAAATCATAAAAAGATGTTCAGTAAACTTTTTTTGTTTGAAGACATAAAATGAAATGATTCAACTCGTGTTGAAATGCATCAAGGCACTTGCATGCAAGGTCGCACCCAAAATTTAAAAAAAATCACAACAGATTCAGCTGAAAATGGCCCTTCAGCCCATTTGATATTCTCTCAGAATGTTAACTCTATTGTCTTCCCTTTACAGCTTGAACATCCATCTGAACAGGCAGAGGAGAACTTGGTTTAACATGTTATCCAAAGGACTGTAGCTGTGGTAATGCAACACTCCCTTAGTACTGAAAAGTACTCCCGTCGTGAAAAGGAAACATTTGCTGGGCTACGGGGATATGGGACTAACTGGATAGCTCTTTCAAAAGAGCCGGCCCAGTCACAATGGGCTGAATGGCCTCCTCTGTGCTGTATGATTTGATAATACTAGAGTGTCAGCACAGATTAGGAGCCTGGACTGCAGCTTAAATCCACAACTTTCAAACTCCGACGCGAGAGACCTACCAACTAGGTCTAGCTGGCATTAAAGGCATTCACAATCATTCAAGTGGAATCAAACAGGGGACCTACAGCTAGTGTCATTCTGGATAACTTGCTAAACTATCAAAAACACAGGCACAATACAAATGCCGAATACCTTTCAAAATATAAAATATTAATCCAACTGTAGAAAACAGAAATGTTACACACAAATATCCATAAGCATAACAAGTCAGGAATACTGCATCTTTAATTAATAAATATGTAACTTAAATAGGCCTTTGACCTTACCGAAAACCATCCTCCATATTGCTGGATGTGGTCGGATGAAAGGACCTGAAAATGAACATGAAAATCGTTAAGCAATGTATTCTAGCTAAATAAATTGTTTCAGAATATATAAAAGTAATCATATGCAAGAAATGTGAGTAATCACAATTCTCACGAGTAACAAACAACTTACCATTAGGAAATGCTAAAACACTTACAATTAGAAAAAAGAACACCACGGAAAGAACGCCCTTCCATATATTGTCTTCCGGACTTGAATCATCCCTGGATAAAAAGATAACATTCTGGGTATTTTATTACACGGTTTCAGTCCCAACAGAGCACTTTGGCAATGCATTATTTATCCTACTCAGAACTGTACAGAGCAAACAGAAAATAAAAATATTAATTTCACACTACATCGGTACAAACGTAATACTGCGAGACCAAGTGGAAGTAGGTTATTCCGGAGAACAAGAAACTCCAGATGCGACACAAAATCGAAACCAACAACCAAGTTTGCAAGTGATTACATTATAAATCAGGCCTAACAGCAGAATCTTTGCAAGCTCGACTTGGCACACATACATTTATATTCAACAACCAGCTGATCCTTCGGACCTGAAGCACAGGGAGAGAGGGCTACATGCAGACAGTACCTGGTAAAAGCAAAATACATGACACTGATGATCGTGAAGGTGAGCAGGGTGATGGTGTGCGGCTTGTAGAAGAAGTCTATGGTGATATCCTCCACTTGCTGCTCGTTGATCATGCGGAAATGCAGTCTGTAATTAACATCATTTTTGCTGATTGTCCTGCTGCCTCTGCTAGACGCCATGGCTGCGGAGTTCTGCCCGAGCCGCCAGCAGCGCCCGACAACCGCCCAGGCTGAGGGTGGGGCCGTCTAATGGTCAAACGCGGTCAGCCCTCTGGTGCAAGTCGGATAGAAGCTTCCGCCACACTATCTATTAGCATATGTGTCGAAATAAGGCGGAGTTTGTTTTAAAATACATAAGTTCTTTTATAGTGATCTAATAAAAGGAAAAAGGTTTGTGTCAACCCCCATTTTTTGTGGTGGACTCTCCCGTTCTGGAAACGGTTACATTTCAGTACGTCCTTTACGCACGTGGGGCGGCGGCACGGCGAGCCGGGGCCGGGCCTGTGGGCAGGGTGAGCTGGGCCGAGGCCGGGGCCTGTGGGCAGGGTGAGCTGGGCCGAGGCCGGGGCCTGTGGGCAGGGTGAGCTGGGCCGAGGCCGGGGCCTGTGGGCAGGGTGAGCTGGGCCGGGGCCTGTGGGCACGGTGAGCTGGGTTACACTGTTACACGGAAGCTTTGGCCTGGATATCTGACTTAGATATTGACATGTGATTGATTTGCTTTGCTACTACCATACGAAAGAAGTAGTTTAAAACCTTTGGCTGATTTGGATTAACAAACTCTGGTTCCTAAGATACAGGCTTTGTTTTAATTCTGCGCTTGTGAGGCTTCCGTGGGCTGTGCCGTGCTGATAGAAACGCTGTTTGGAGTTTCTGTAGTATCTGTGTACTCTTGATTGGTGCACACTAAAACAAATAAACTGTAACTAATAAACCATTAAATGAAACTTAAATTAAATTAAAATTGTGTTGGCCGGGGTGATGATGCACTCCAGTCCCCGCGGCACCCACCGGTCACGGAAGGCCTCATGCGTGCCAGCGGACACCGTGTGCTCCATCTCCAGGGCCACCCCGGCGCAAATGTGGCTGCGGAAGAGAGGCAGGCAGCCGGGCCAAACGACCCCCTCGACCACCCGATCCCTGGACCAATTAATGGCCACTTTGGCCAGGCCCAGGAGCAGTCCTCTGACCTGCCCGCTCCCCTCCGCACCGGGTGACCAAAGATTAGGAGCGTGGGACTGAAGTGCAGTAGTATCTGTGTAATGCTGTGCACTTCCTCGTTGGAATCATTAATGCGGGTACTTCTGAGTGTGTAGCCTCACACTCCATATCAATTGGTTCGACTGCATGCAATATCTGGACAACTTCACCTCAGTTTCTTTCGCCTCTCAATGTAGTATTTCATCATCTTAGGCAATCCCTCGGAGCCGAGGATGACTTACTTCCACATTAGAAATGAGTTCTCCGGTGACTGATGAGTCAAATGCGCGACCTACAGTCTCTGTCACAGGTGGGGCAGATGGTGGTTAAAGGGGCGGGCGGGCGGGCGGGGTGCTTGGATTGACTTGTGCTGTTTGTGCTTGGCTTCCGCTTGCTCCTGGCGAAGAGACTTGAGGCGTTCGACGCCTTCCCGGATGCTTCTCCTCCACTTTGTGCGGTCTTGGGCCAGGGATTCCCAGGTGTCGGTGGGGATGTTGCACTTTTTCAAAGATGCTTTGAGGGTGTCCTTGAAGCGTTTCCTCTGCCCACCTGGGGCTCTCTTGCCGTGCCGGAGCTCTGAATAGAGTGCTTGTTTTGGAAGTCTCGTATCGGGCATGTGGATGATGCGACCCGTCCATCGGAGCTGATCGAGCGTGGTCAAAGCTTCGATGCTGGGGATGTTGGCTTGATCCCATTCTAATAAATCTCTGCACCCTCTCCAAGGTCTTCCGAAAGTGTGGTGCCCAGAATTGGCCACAATACTCCAGCTGGGACCTAACCCATGTTTTATAAATGTTTAGCAAACTGCTTTGCTTTTGTACTCTGCCTTTTTATAAAGCCAAGGATTCTGTATGCCTTTTTAACAGCCTTCTCAACTTGTCATGCCTCTTTGAAGACTTGTGTATATACATGCTCAAGTGTCTCTGTTCCTGCACCCCCTTTAAATTTGCATCATTTCGTTTATATTGCCTCGCATTCTTCGTACCAAAATGAATCATTTCTCTGCATTAAATTAAATATACGGTATATCAAAAAAGCAGTGGTCCCAACACTAACCCCTGGGGGACATCTGCACACTTCTCTCCAGTCTGAAAAACAACTGTTCACCACTCTTCTCTGCTTTCTGTCCCTTAGCCAATTTTGTATTCACGCAGCCACTGCCCTTTAATCCTATAACTTCAATTTTGCTAACAAGTTTATTATGTGGTACTTTATCAAAAGCCTTTTGAAAGTCCGTATACACAACATTAACTGCACTACCCTCATCAACCCTTTCTGTTACTTCATCTAAGAACTCAAATCAAGTTAGTCAAACACGATTTGCCTTCTACAAATCTGTGCGGGCTTTCATTTATTAACCCATATTTTTCCAAGTGCCAATTAATTTTGTTCTGGATTATTGTCTCTAAAGGTTTCCCCACCACAAACATTGGGTTGCCTGGCCTGTAGTTGCCAGGTTTATCCCTCTTCCCTTTTTTGAACAGGGGTGTAACATTTGCAGCCCTCTGGCACCACTCATTTCTAAGGGGAATTGGAAGATTGTGGCCAGAGCCTCTGTAATTTCCACCCTTACTTCCCTCAGCAACCTAGGATGCATCCCATCAGGACTAGGTGACTTTTCGACTTTGAGCGCTGCCAACCTTTCAAGTACCTCCTATATTTTTATCCTATTTGATTTCTCTACTACCTCCTCTACTTTTTGCGGTGTATAGACTGCTCAGTCAAAACTGTAAATCGACATACATTAATGTTTAAATTCAAATTGATTTTAACCAACATTGGAAAGTTCAGCTCTTGAGTTCTGGGGTCCCATGTTGATAAATATATTTAATTTACCAAATAATGCTGGCAGATCCTCTTCTTTAGAGAAGACAGATGCAAAGTACTCATAGTACATCAAGAAGATCTCCTTTTTGATCCCTAATCAGCCCTACCCTTCCACTATTTATATGTTTATAAAAGACTTTTGAGTTCCTTTTTATGTTACCCACTAATCTATTCTTAAGCACACTCTTTGCCCCTCTTATTTCCATTTTCATTTCTCCCCTTTAATTTTTGTATTCAGCTTGGTTCTTTACTGAATTATGAATCTGCCATTTATCATAAGCTTCCTTTTTCTGTTTCATTTTAATGGCTCACTGGTACATTGCACTTTCTATTCAGTTTATCAATTTCATTAATTCCACAGTATATATTTGACTCCAGCAAAATGTCAAAATCCAAAAGGCCTACATTTGTGCCTCTGTTGTAGCGGCAAGTGTAAAATCAGCCAGAAGCCATGTATTGCATTAGTATTAAATACTCAGAGTGATGGATCAATCCTTAGTTGTACCAGCTTTAGCTAAGACAAAACACCTAATTGGATAGCAGTTGACTCATTCCAGGATTTGCTAGTAGTATAAAAGTGTCTTTGTTTAATAATATCAGAAATTTAATGAAAAGCTAAGAATTTGAGTTAAATAATGGGAACTCTCACGCGAAGATTCAAAATCTATTTGAAATTTACCCCTTGAAATATCTTCTGCAAGTACAGTCAACTCTTCTCAATTTCAAGTTGCTTAATTCAAATGATCTATTCATTCAAATTGAAATCATGCAAAAACATGCCATGTGCTGTTTTATTAAAATTACTTGTTTTTAAATTTGTACTACTGGGGAATTGAATTTTTTTTCACGCAAAAACAACTTTGAATTAACGGAGCATATTGGAAAAAATAGGCATTTTTTTCTGTATAGCTTAGTTCATTTGTTAATATTTAAAATCAGAGATAGAAAGTAAAAATATAGTCTCCATTTCATCTTTCACTTTACTATTTTAAATCCTTAACTATTCAATGATTTAATGTTTTGAAACATTTAAAATTGTCTTTTTTAACTTTTAATTTATATCCCTTAACAAAGTTTTTATGACTACAACTTGCAGTTTACTCATATTAAATTTGTTGTTTACAGGATCAAGTTAAATTGAATAAAAATGTCCTCACTGTGTCACCGCATTTGCTACCGTTGGTCTTCATTGAGAATCACTGGTCTAGTTTTCTCTTCAAACCAAGAAATAAAGGTGTTGCCTATCGCATCATACAGCCTTCAACCTCGGTTTGGTGTAGGTGTGCATCGATGCCTCTTAACTCAAAAACTCTGGTGGTTGAAAAATTCTAACTTCAGTTCTTCAGCAGCAGACTCACCACCAAATAAAGAACCTGCATGGTTCACAGAAAGTAGTCTTTTGCTAAATGCAAACCACAACCATGGCAAAACGGAACTGTCAAGTCTGGCCAAAGACGTACAACCCGTAGGTAAGCAAATGGAAGAGCTGTACTTTTTGTGGTGTATAGACTGCTCAGTCAAAACTGTAAATCGACATACATTAATGTTTAAATTCAAATTGATTTTAACCAACATTGGAATGTTCAGCTCTTGAGTTCTGGGGTCCCATGTTGAAAAATATATTTAATTTACCAAATAATGCTGGCAGATTGGAAATTCTGCATACTGCAGATACAACAATCAGTACATTGACTTTTTAATCATAGTCAATTTAAATCATTAATTCAGTAGTTTACTGCAAATAATTGTATAGGTATCGTAACTCGCACCGAGTCCCGTTCGCCCATCACCCCTGTGCTTACTGACCTACATTGGCTTCCGGTCCGGCAACGCCTCGATTTAAAAATTCTCATCCTTGTTTTCAGATCCCTCCTTGGCCTTGCCCCTCCCTATTTCTGTAACCTCCTCCAGCCCTACAACCCACCGAGACCTTGCACTCCTCCAATTCTGACCTCTTGCGTATCCCCGATTTTCATCACTCCACCATTGGCGGCCGTACCTTCAGCTGCCTAGGCCCTAAGCTCGAGAATTCCCTCCCTAAACCTCTCTTCTCCTTTAAGCAGCTCCTTAAATCCTATCTCTTTGACCAAGTCTGTCCTAATGTCTCCTTAGGTGGCCCAGTGTCAAACTTTGTTTGATAGCATTGCTGTGAAGCATTGCTGGGATAAGAACATAAGAAATAGGAGCAGGAATAGGCCACTTGGCCCCTTGAGCCTGCTCTGCCATTCAATAAGATCATGGCTAATCTTGGGCTCAAAGCCACTTCCCTGCCCGCTCCCCATAACCCTTCACTCCCTTATCTTGTAAAAATCTGTCTCTCTCCACCTTCAATTTATTTAATGACCAGCCTCCACAGCTCTCTGGGGCAGAGAATTCCACAGATTTACGGTCCTCTTGAGAGAAGAAATTCCTCCTCATCTCAGTTCTAAAAGGGCGACCCTTTATTCTGAAACTACGCCCCCGAGTTCTAGATTTCCCCACGAGGGGAAACATCCTCTCTGCATCTACCTTGTCGAACCCCCTCAGTATCTTATATGTTTCAATAAGATCACCTCTCATTCTTCTAAATTCCAATGAGTATAACCCCAACCTGCTCAACCTTTCTTCATAAGTCAACACCCTCATCTCAGGAATCAACCGTGTGAATCGTCTCTGAACTGTCTCCAATGCAAGTATATCCTTCCTTAAATAAGGAGACCAAAACTGTAGGTGTGGTCTCACCAATACCCTGTACAGTTGTAGCAGGACTTCCCTGCTTTTATACTCCAACCCCCTTGAAATAAAGGCCAACATTCTCTTTGCCTTTTTGATTACTTGTTGTATCTGCATGCTAACTTTTTGTGTTTCATGCACAAGGACCCCCAGGTCCCTCTGAACTGTAGCATTTTGTAATCTCTCTCCATTTAAGTAATAGTTTGCTTTTTTATTTTTCCTGCCAAAGTGGATAACCTCGCACTTTCCCACATTATACTCCATCTGCCAAATGTTTGCCCACTCACTTAGCCTGTCTATATCCCTTTGCAGATTCTGTGTGCCCTCTTCACTACTTGCTTTCCCCACCCATCTTTGTATCATCCGCAAACTTGGCTACGTTACACTCGGTCCCTTCATCCAAGTCATTAATGTAGATTGTAAATAGTTGAGGCCCCAGCACCGATCCCTGTGGCACCCCACTAGTTACCGTTTGCCAACCGAAAAATGACCCATTTATCCCGACTCTCTGCTTTCTGTTAGTTAGCCAATTCTCTATCCATCCATGCTAATATATTACCCCCAATTCCATGAGCTCTAATTTTATGCAGTAACCTTTTATGTGTCACCTTATCGAATGCCTTCTTGAAATCCAAATACACCACATCCACTGGCTCACCTTTGTCCACCCTGCTCGTTACATCCTCAAAGAACTCCAGCAAATTTGTTAAACATGATTTCCCTTTCATGAAACCATGCTGACTCTGCTTGACTGCATTATGATTTTCCAAATGCCCTGCTACTGCTTCCTTAATGAAGGACTCCAGCATTTTCCCAACGACAGATGTTAGGCTAACTAGTCTATAGTTTCCTGCTTTCTGTCTCCCTCCTTTCTTAAATAGGGGTGTTACATTTGCAGTTTTCCAATCCGCTGGGACCTCTCCAGAGTCCAGGGAATTTTGGTATATTGCAACCAATGTATCCACTATCTCTGCAGCCTCTTTTAAGACCCTGGGATGCAGGCCATCTGGTCCAGGGGACTTGTCATCTTTTAGTTCCATTATTTTACGAAGTACTGTTTCCTTAGTGATAGTGATTGTACTTAGTGCCCCACTCCCTGTGGCCCCTTGATTATGCATTATTGGGATGTTGTTAGTGTCTTCTACCGTGAAGACAGATACAAAACATTTGTTCAGAGTCTGCCATTTCCCCGTTCCCCATTATTAATTCCGCAGTCTCATCCTCTAAGGGACCAACGTTTACTTTAGCTACTTTCTTCCTTTTTATATACCTGTAGAAGCTCTTACTATCTGTTTTAATATTTCTTGCCAGCTTACTCTCATAATTCATCATCTTTTTTTTTTAGTCATCCTTTGCTGGTTTTTAAAAATTTCCCAATCCTCTGGTCTCCCACCAATCTTGGCAACATTGTATGCCTTTGTTTTCAATTTGATACCATTCTTTACTTCCTTAGTTAGCCACGGATGGTGCTCCCTTCTCTTAAAATCTTTCTTTCTCATTGGAATATATTTTTGTTGAGAATTATGAAATATCTCCTTAAATGTCCGCCACTGCATTTCAACTGTCTTACCCTTTAATTTATTTTTCCAGTCCACTTTAGCCAGTTCTGCCCTCATGTCATTGTAATTGCCTTTGTTTAAGATCAGGACACTGGTTTGAGATACAACTTTCTCATCCTCCAACTGAATTTGAAATTCAACCATGCTATGATCACTCTTTCCTAGAGGATCCTTTACTATGAGATCATTTATTAACTCTGTCTCATTACACAGTACCAGATCCAAGATACCCTGCTCCCTGGTTGGTTCCATTACATACCGTTCTAGGAAACCATCCCAGTTGCACTCTATGAACTCCTCCTCAAGGCTACCATGGCCAATTTGATTTGTCCAATCAATATGGAGATTAAAATCACCCATAATTATTACCGTACCTTTTTTACAGGCCTCCATTATTTGTTGATTTATACTCTGTCCAACAGCATTGCTACTATTCGGGGACCTGTAGACTATGCCCACCAGAGACTATTTCCTCATTTTTTATCTCCACCCAAACCGATTTTACATCTTGATCTTCTGAGCCAATATCGCTTCTCACCACTGCACTGATCCCATTCTTTACCAACAAAGCCACCCCACCTCCCTTTCCCCTTTGTCTATCCTTCCGAATTGTCAAATACTCTGGAATATTCAGTTCCCAGCCCTGGTCACCCCGCAACCACGTCTCCGTAATGGCGATCAGATCACGCCCATTTGTATCTATTTGCGCCGTCAACTCATCCATCTGGTTATGGGATGTTTTACTCCGTTAAAGTTGTTTTGTTAATGAGCTCACCTGTCAGTTAATGAGCCATTGAAACTGATCTCCATAACGATCTGGGAGCACATTTCAATGGTCTTCTGATGCCTCGGCCAAATAGTCATTCCTTTTTTTTTTATAAGCCTGGATGTTTTGCATAAATGAACTACTTAACTAAATGAGTCATTGTAGCTGAATCCAAACCTGTTCTCACCTAGGATCTACATATGTGTATTACTTCTGTGCAGTTGTGATGTGGCTAACTGAGTCCCAACCAGAAACTGAACCTGTGCGGGACAGTTCAACACACTAAGATGGCAGGATTACATACCCACAATACTCGTATCACATTTCCAGTAATCTCCCTGACTTATATGAATCAGTGATGCATCACATGGTACTTTTATCCATTGAGCTATAGGGAAGGTGCATCTGCTGGTTCCAATAACTCTCCACAGGGCTATGTACTTCCCGTAATGGAGTTTCCCGGTGACATACTTGCGAGTCTTACTTTTTACCAGAGTGTTGAAAATCTCACTGAGGTTAAGGAAGTCTGCAACACTGACCACAGGTAAAGTGCCTAATGATTGATAGGAAAGAAGGAAGATTAGCAGATTGTTCACTCTGTGTTTCACTTCACCATTTATCATCTTGTAATGCTATTTACTTGCTATGGAATTGTAATCTTTGGCTAATCTAGTGTTGATTTTCTTTTTAAATCCCAGAATTCGATGTTGCCCCACCCCTATCTCCGTTTGAAGAAATATCTGAAGAAGAAGCTTTGCAAATTGAGGCAAGTCCTTCACTCCCTCCAACCTCTTTTACCCTGCGTGACTATGTGGACCGGTCTGAGACTCTAACCAAGCTGGTGCTTTTGGGTATGTGCTAAATCTGGTAAAAGAAATATAAATAATTCCAGTATTTTAGAACATTACTGTGCATGGCACCTTCATTTAGACAAGCTTCATGGTTAGTGTTTTTGAGTTAATAGTGCCATTCAAAGGTTGGATCATTGTGATGTACAAGCGTATGAAAATGACAGAAAGGAAAAGACCAGCTGGTCCATCGAGCTTGTTCAATACGGTCATGTTGTAATTAAGCATTATGACCCCAAATGAACCCACTCATCAGCAACTCCTGGGAAAGGCAAAAAGACAGAAAAACAATCCTAGGCCAATTCAGGGAAAAATAAATTCCCCTCTGACTCCTGAACATGATCAAAATAAGTTCAGGAGGCCATAGTGACCATGATGCATATCGTCCAATAACTCAAGAACATAAGAATTAGGAGCAGGAGTAGGCCATACGGCCCTTCGAGCCTGCTCCGCCATTCAGTGAGATCATGGCTGATCTTCGACCTCGACTCCACTTTCCCGCCCAATCTCCAGATCCCTTGATTTCCCTAGAGTCCAAAAATCTATCTCTCTCAGCCTTGAATATACTCAACGATCGAGTATCCACAGCCCTTTTGGGTAGAGAATTCCAAAGATTCACAACCCTCTGTGTGAAGAAATTCCTCCTCCCCTCAGTCCTAAATGGCTGACCCCTTATCCTGAGACTATGCCCCCTAGTTCTAGACTCTCCAGTCAGGGGAAACAACCTCTCAGCATCTACCCTGTCAAACCCCCTCAGAATCTTGTATGTTTCATTGAGATCACCTCTCATTCTTCTAAACTCCAGAGAGTATAGGCCCAATCTACTCAATCTCTCTTCACCTACCTATTGCATGCTGTGACTATAACCTCAGCCAGGGATTCATCCAGTTGCCATTTGAATGATCACAGCTAATCTGCATTCCATGTACAAGCCGGCAACTTGTTCCAGAGGTCGATGACTCTCAGCGAGAAGAAAAATCTCTTGCCATGTAACCTAGTTCTGTGCTTATGTATTTTATATTGACATCCCCTGATTCTCCCTGAACTATCTAATTCAAATAGTCGATAGACACAGACTAACTCCTTCATTATTTTTATTACTTCAATCAAATCTCCCCAAAGTCTACAGTTTTCTAGACTAAAAAGACTCTGCGCTCTAAGCCTATCCTGATAACTAAGGACTTTTAAACTAGGTATCATTCTAGCGGCCCTCCTCTGAAATTTTTTCAGGGCTGCTAAATCTCCCACCATGTGAGGGGACAAAAAGCAGATACAATATTCTAGATGAGGCCTAACCACAGTATTGTTTAAGGTCTTTATAGTGCTTTTTGTTATATATTGGATTGTCAGTGCGATACATTCCAGTACTCTATTAGCCTTTATTAAAGCCTGGTGGCACCGATCATAAACTTTTAGAAAGTCATGGGAAAAGTTGAAATAGGCAACAGTGTACACTCATTATTTTCTTCTCTTGTGACATTACTTTTAGTTTCCTCATCTCGTAGTTCACACGGTTCGTTCCCTGTCTGTGCTTATGTGTATCTCATTCTCTCAACCTCCATATATGCAGAAATCATTGTTAGGATTCTGGGACCAGTGGTCTGTGCAAAGGTATATAGTTAACATGCATAAAAGCACAGTGACTTTAATTTTTTATGACTAATTGTCACAGTCAGTAAACAAATAAATGGCTATTAAGACATAATTATTTGACACGGCACACTGTTAATGCATTTTACTTTTAATCACATCATACAGGTGTGAATCTGTCTAAACTTGAAGGGCGACCAAATGTGGCCAATATGTTGTTGCGATTGGATTTTGATAGAGATGTAAAAGAGCGACTTCTATTCCTGAAAGATGTAGGAGTAGAAGAAGATCTGCTTGGAGCATTCCTCACTAGAAACCCCTTCATCCTGACTGAGCACATGGAGAATCTACAGATGAGGTAAAGAACAGGATTGGGAGATCTATATGATAGACTGAGAAATGCCAAGAAACTGATGAGGGCTGCTAAGAGTGACCTAGCAGAACAAAAGAACAGGAGTAGGCCATTGAGCCCCTCGAGCCCGTTCCTCCATTCAATGAGATCATGGCTGATCTGTGACCTAACTTCATATTTCTGTTAATCAAAGCTATTACCTTTGACTAACAGAAACCTATCAATCTCGGGTTTAAAATTGATCCAGCATCAACTGCCGTTTGCAGAAGAGAGTTTCAAACGTCTACCATCTTTTGTGTGTAGAAATGTTATCTAACTTTACATCTGAAAGACCTGGCTCTAGTTTTTAGTCCATGCCCCCTAGTCCTAGACTCCCCAACCAGCAGAAAGAGTTCCTCTCTATCTACCCTATCAACTCCCCTTAATATTTTGAAAACTTCATTCAAATCACTCCTTAATTTTCTAAATTCCAGAGAATACAACCCTAGTTTGTGTAATCTCTCCTCATAATTTAACCCTTGGAGTCCAGGTATCCTTCTCGTAAAGCTACACTGCACTCCCTCCAATATCCTTCTTAAGGTGTGGTGCCCAGAACTGAACACAGTGCTCCAGGTGTGGTCTAACCAGGGCTTTGTATAGTTGTAGCATGACTTCTAACCCATTGGATTCCAGTCCTCTAGATATAAAGGCTAGAATTCCATTAGCCTTTTTGATTATTTTTGTACCTGTCCATGACATTTTGTTGATCTGTATAGATGGAACTCCAAGAGCTCAAATTTCCAAGCCCCGAGGAGGCGGGTTTGGAGGTGGGAGTGGTGGGAAAATTGCAGAATCGGGGGGCAGGAACCCATCCCGCCCCCAACCCGCCTCCGTGCCAGTGTCCCAGGAGGCGGATATCCGACCTGTGCTGGGACCCGCCTCCCGGAGGCGGGAAGGGGATTAGTGCCAATTAACTGCCTGTTAACAGGTAGTTAACAGGCGGTTTTTTGCCTAATCCATATTTTTAACCCTGAAGTGTGGGCTTCCCGAAGGCTCCGAACCACGCCAAGTTAGCAAGGCGGACCGTTGGTCTGAAGGGGTTGGAGGGGTCGAGATGTCCGTTGTGCAGGTGAGTGATGGGTGCATGTGTGCAGAGGTAAGTGTAAAGTGTTTTAATAAGTTTTACTTACTTTCTCCTGCAGGCTTCCTTCCTTCAGTTCTCGGGAGTCCCTCAGTTCACCGGCACAGAAAGCAGAATGGCTGCTGAACTGTCAAAAGCTGCAGCATTCTGCTTTCTGGTCTGGAGAGCTCTCTGAGTCTGAGTAGAAGGACTCAAGTTAGAAGACAGATTGTCAGTGTTTGACAGCTTCACTGAGCTGTCAAACGTTGATTTTTCATCTGTCAAAATCTCTTGACAGATGAAATGTTAATCGCTGACGTCACCAGTAACCAAGTGTGCCTTAATTGGCCTGCTGAGCCCGCTGGGCGGGCTTAACAAGGTTAAGGGAAAATAGTGTGGGTTGGCCACAAGTTGATGGAGGTGGGACTACAACCCAAAAAGTGGGAGTCCCGCCTCCATCACGTCCTCATTGATAAATTTGAGCCCAAAGTCTCTTTGGACCTCCACTGCTTCTAACCATTTAGAAAGTACTCTGATCTAGTCACACTTGCCTATATTGAAATCCGTTTGCCACAGTTTTGCCCATTCACTTAATCTATTAATATCTCTTTGTAATTTTATGCTTCCATCTACACTGCTTACAATGCCACCTATCTTTGTGTCATCAGCAAACTTGGATTTGTGGCTCTCTATCCCGTCATCTAAGTCGTTATTAAATACAGTGTATAGTTGAGGCCCCAACACAGATCCCTGTGGGACACCTTTACCCTTCTTCATCTAGTCACATCCTGCCAATTAGAATACCTGTCTATTATCCCTACTGTCTATTCCTGCACCTGTCACTCAACCAATCTCCTAACCAGGTCAATAATTTGCCTTCAATTCCATGAGCTTGAACTTTAGCTAACAGTCTCTTATGAGGGACTTTATCGGATGCCTTCTGGAAGTCCATATAATTAACATTCATAGACATTCCCCTGTAAGTCAATCAAGTGACCTCTCAGAGTTCTTGGACAAGACACAAATAGGCAGCAGCCAGTATATTTGAGCAATAGATCAGATTTATTAAGCTTGCAGCGTAATCAATACTTAACATAAGAACATAAGAAATAGGAGCAGGAGTAGGCCAATCGGCCCCTCGAGCCTGCTCCGCCATTCAATAAGATCATGGCTGATCTGATCCTAACCGCCAATCTACTATCACAGAACCATCTCCTGAATCTAACAGAATTAGACACACGAAATAGGAGCAGGATCAGGCTACACGGCCCCTGGGCCCGCTCCGCTACCCACAGGGCCATGTCCGATCCGAACCTAGACTCATGTCCAAATTCCTGCCCGCTCCCCGTAACCCTTAATTCCCATTACTTCTAGGAAACTGTCTATTTCTGTTTTAAATTTATGTAATGATGTAGCTTCTACAGCTTTTTGGGGCAGCATATTCCATGGACCTACCACCCTCTGAGTGAAGTAGTTCCTCCTCATCTCAGTTTTGAAAGAGCAGCCCCTTATTCTAAGACTATGCCCCCTACTTCTAGTTTCACCCATCATCGGGAACATCCTCCCCGCATCCACCCGATCCAACCCCTTCACAATCTTATATGTTTCAATAAGATCGCTTCTCATTCTTCTGAACTCCAATGAGTAGAGTCCCAATCTACTCAACCTCTCCTCATATGTCCATCCTCTCATCCCCGGGATTAACCGAGTGAACCTTCTTTGTACTGATGATACTAAGATGGGAGGGAAAGTAGTGAGTGAGGAGGACATAAAAAACCTGCACGGGGACATAGACAGGCTAAGTAAGTGGGCAGGCTAAGTAAGTGGGCAGAGATTTGGCAGATGGAATACAATACTGGAAAGTGTGAGGTTATGCACTTTGGCAGGAAAAATCGTAGAGCAAGTTATTATCTTAATGGCAAGAAACTGGAAAGTACTGAAGTACAAAGGGATCTGGGGGTCCTGGTGCACGAAACTCAAAAGGTTAGTATGCAGGTGCAGCAAGTGATTAAGAAGGCCAATGGAATGTTGGCTTTCATTGCTAGGGGGATAGAATATAAAAATAGGGAGGTATTGCTTCAGTTGTACAAGGTATTGGTGAGACCGCACCTGGAATACTGCGTACAGTTTTGGTGTCCATACTTAAAGGGTCATGAGCAGTTCATAGCAAATTGGATTCCATGAGGGTTCACTTTCAACTTCAGAGGGATGGGTGGGGGAGGGGGTGGAATGGAAAGCTGATTATCAGATCGGCTGCCCGTTATACACCCCGCCTGACTTTCCTTTTCATTGAAGCCATTTGGCTCACAACTGTGGTATTGACACCTGAAATAATGATGTCACAGCTGAGGTATATGTCACTTTTCTGCGGATTAATGTTAGATTTACCACTTTGGGGGCTTCTTTGCCAACCTCCTTCCCATCCTGCTCACCCCACCCACCGCTGTTCCCTTGGACTCTGCCGGCAGATCAACAATCGCTGCCCCTCTCTGTATTTCCCTCTGGAATGTCCACTTACAACAAACAACTTATAGCACCTTTAATGTAGCAAAACGTCACAAAGCACTTCACAGGAGCGTTATAAAGCAAAATTTGACACCGAGCCACATAAGGAAATATTAGGGCAGATGAGGTAGGTTTTAAGGAGTGTCTTACAGGAGGTAGAGAAGCAGAGAGGTTTAGGGAGGGAATTCCAGAGCTTAGGCCCTTGCAGCTGAAAGCACGGCCGCCAGTAGTGGAGTAATTGTTACTCACGAACAAGCCCTTTGCTATCCACAGACCTACTGTCGATGATTGTATTGATTGACTGAAATGCAGCTTTCAGGTGGTGGCACCTTGCCAAGCCTCCCCACCTGGCTGTACATTCCAGCACCCAGCACCTGCCCTACCCAAACTACCAAGGTAGCAGTGTTGTTCTTATTAAGTCACCACTTGGACTCTCCCCTGCTCCTCTGGTGTCTTCACATTCTTCACACAAACTTGAGTTTATCTTCTGCTGAGACTCTCATCATGCCATTATTACCTCCAGACTCAACTATTCCAATGATCTCCTGGCTGACCTCACGACCTCCACGCTCTAAACTTCAGCTCATGCAAAGCTTTGTCTGTATCCTTTCCCATACCAAGTGCCTATCATCCCTGTCCTCAATGACCTCCCTTGGCTCCCATTCCCCACTGCTTCAAATTTAAAATTCTTGGGCTAGATTTTCAGTTGCTAGCGCCAGCAGTTAGCGCCTTAAGAGAAGTGATTTTCGGGCGCTATGCGTGTAGCGCCCGTGCGCAGCGCAGTTTGCGCCCCGCCCCAAATTAAGTTGCCCGTTAGCGCCGGCGCAAAGTTTAGCGCCCGCCCGGATGCGCGTGCAGAAAATGACGTCACATCCTCGTGCAACGCCCTTTGGCCGCCCCGATTCCAAACTTCAGTCGGACCGCCCCATTGTGTGGCTGGCGGCCGGAGCGTTTGGAAAAAGGAACGCAACACAACCAGCGCGGGCCCCGGGGGGTGCAAATTAAAGGGGACGTGCTCTCCAGTATAAAGGCCAGCCTTTTTTCAGAAAACACTCTTGTGCAACGCATTTCTGGAGACACAACAAGGAGGATAGCTAACTGGTTTCAAGCAGCAAGAGCTCAGGTATTTTTGGAATCAGGCCAGAGCGCTGCAAGTGGCCTTTTGGAAATTTGAGTGTTTGCCAGGATTTGATGGGGGTTGCATGGGGTGCCAACGCGGAGCTGCAGCTCCATGTCTGTAGGGCTCGCAGACGCATTGTGAGAGGGGCAGCCCTGGCTAGAGGCAGAGGGGGCTACAGGCGTCGGCCACGTAGGCCTTACCCAGTCAGGCTATACCGCCAGCAGCGCTCCTACCTAAACATGAGTGCCGCGCGATGTGTTAAAAGGCTCCGATTCCGAAAGGAGGTGATTGCAGAGATCTGCCACCTGCTTCGCCGAGATCTGCGGCCAAAGCTCAGGTGCAGGACGTCTCTGTCGGTGGAAGTGAAGGTGACGGTGGCATTGAACTTCTATGCCACCGGCTCCTTCCAATACGCTGCTGGGGACATAGCAAACATCTCCCAGTACGGCGCGCATCGCTGCATCCGCCAGGTGACCGAAGCACTGTTCAGAAGGAGAAGCCAATTCATCTCCTTCCCCATGGCCCTGGAGAGCCAGCATCAGCGCGCATTGGGATTTTCCAGACTCGGGGAATTCCCCTTGGTGCAGGGCGCCATTGACTGTACGCATGTGGCTTTGCGGGCCCCTCTGGAGCATGGCGAGCAGTATCGCAACAGGAAGGGCTACCATTCTCTGAATGTGCAGCTGGTGTGTGACCACAAGCAGCGCATCATGGCAGTCAATGCCAGCTTCCCAGGCAGCAGCCACGATGCCTTTATCCTGCGGCAGAGTACTGTGCATGACATGTTCCAGGCACAGCCTCCCCCAAGAGGATGGCTACTCGGGGACAAAGGCTATCCTTTGTGCACCTGGCTCATGACCCCGCTCCGCGCGCCCAGGACCGCTGCTGAAGAGGCCTACAACGAGAGCCATCAAACCACCCGCAACATCATCGAGCAAACTATTGGGGTCCTCAAGCAGCGGTTCCGCTGCCTTGATCGCTCCGGAGGAGCTCTCCAGTATTCGCCGGACCGGGTCTCCCAATTTGTGGTGGCTTGCTGCATGCTACACAACCTGGCTATCCGCAGGACTCAGGCACTGCCACCTGACGTTGGACCAGCACCTCAGGAGGAGGAGCATGAGGAGGAGGAGGAGGAGCAGGAGTACGTTCCCAGGAGGGAGCGACCAGGGCCAAGGGCCGCACGACACCACCTTATTACACGGTACTTCTAAGCCCCCTGTCAGGGAATGGCCAGGGGCCATGAGGGAAGATGAATGCAGCCGCTCCGCAAGCCCTCAGCCGGCGAAGCCAACAAACACTAAGAACAACCATGGAGACTGCATGAATAAAGATAATTATTTATTACACAAAAATGAAAAGCCCTTCCCACATGAATCCCCAAAAACAATAAACGGGCCCCACAAAAAGCCCAACAAACGACTCACTCCCACAAACTGGGGAGGAGTCACTCCACATTTCTTCAATCCGGGCCTCAACGTCGGCCTAACGCAAAAAATAAGCCCTCCAACAACACAATCATGGGCAAAATAAAGATGGCCACCGCCATATAAAAGGAAAGCTGGCCACACCCTCTACTGAGTGGCCCGCGAGGGCGAGACCTTGCCCAGCCTTTTGCCTCCCCTGCCCGGCCTGCTGCTCCTTCGCAAGCTCTGCCCAGTGGCTGCTGCGAGGCTGGGGGAAGGTGCCTGAGGCTCAGATGCCCTTCCGCCAGATGCCGCTGGGGGGCGGCCTACACGGCGTTTGGGCCTCGAGGGGCCGTCTGCTGAGTGGCGCACCTGAGCCTGGCCACCATCAGCTGCAGCCGCTTGCCCTTGACGCCCCAGTGGGGGAATGGCAGCGACGGATGGCGCAATGTGGGCCAGCTGGCGTCTGGGATGCGCTGGCTGGTGCTGTGGCGCGGTGGCACTCGGCCAGGCCTGCACTGCAGGATCCGCAACAATCAGCCGAGGGGCGGCTTGCTGGGATGGTCCAGCGCGGCGGCTGCCCTGGCGATGCCTGCCTGAGACAGCGCGTGTGGCAGCAGTGAGTGCCCCTGTTGTCCTGGTGTGCGCCCGCATCACATCCGCCAGGGTCTTGACGGCATCAGTCAGCATGCGGCCACTCGCGGCAGTTGCTGCCCCGAACTCGCGCACACTGGTCGCCAGCGACTCGATGGCCTCAGGCATGCGCCCCACCACGCTCATGAGCTCCGTGTGGCGCCGGTCCGAATCCTCGGCCATCTTATCCAGCTTCCGCACCTCCTCCGAGGTGAAGGTGTCCGGACTGGAGTCGTGACTCTCCCGCTGGGGAGGAGGGGGCCGAACTAGCGAACTAGGGGACCCTTGCCACGTTGGTGGCGGCGAGTGTGCCGATCAGCAGCACTCCCCTCTGATCCTTGCCCCCTTTGGGGGGAAGGCCGCGGGCCACGCGCACGGCTCCTGGGTGGCTGGACGCCACTGGTCCCAGAAGCTGCATTGCCCTGCGACAGTTCCTCCAGGCACTCGTCCAGTGAGGGGGTGTCAAGCATTTCCTCCTCTCCTGCGGGACGTGACTGTTCCCCCGATGGTCCGGCTTGCTCCTCCTCCTGCTCGGAGGTGCTGTCACTGGCAGCTTCAGGGTCCTGGTCGTCACCAGCTGAAAGCAGGAATGCACAAGAGTAGCTTCAGAGTGAGGAGACGGCGTCAGCGAGGGAGTTAGGACTGGTGGCATTCAGCGCATTGGTGGGACAGTGGCAAAGGAGGTAGCTCGGATGGGCCAGTGCGACGCGAGAGGGCCAAAAGGCGAGGTCCTTACCATTGCCGGGCAGTGGAGGGTCGGCTACTCCGCACGCTGTGGGGACGAGCACACGGGCTCCCATGAGCACACACACGCGCTCCTCCAGCCGAGTGAGCTTCTGCAGCTTGGCGCGGCCACCCCTGGCACGGGCCTGGCGATTAAAGGCTACTTTAGCCTGCAAGAGAAAGGACGGGCTGTAAGTGCGCAGTGTAGCCCTGATGTAGTGTGCACTGCCTCCCATGGTGGAATAGCTTGGCCAGAGTGAAGCCCTGATGTAGTGTGCACTGCCTCCCATGGTGGAATAGCTTGGCCAGAGTGAAGCCCTGATGTAGTGTGCACTGCCTCCCATGGTGGAATAGCTTGGACAGAGTGAAGCCCTGATGTAGTGTGCACAGCCTCCCATGGTGGAATAGCTTGGCCAGAGTGAAGCCCTGACGTAGTGTGCACTGCCTCCCATGGTGGAATAGCTTGGCCAGAGTGTAGAGTGCCGAATGGCCAATTGATGCTCATGACTGTCCCAATGCTGCTGGCTGAGGGCTGGCCAATAGGACTTTCAGCTCCCTTTGCCCATCATGTCAGGTGTACATGCAAGAATGAGGAGGAGACTGGAAAGGGTACTCACCCTGACAATCCTGGTCAGGTCGTTGTATTTTTTACGACATTGTTTGTGGGTCCTGGGGGCATCGCCGGTGAACGTCACCCTCTGGGCGATCTGCTTCCAGGCTTTGGTGTAGTCGTGGTGGGTTGGATTCCTCCCACTCTCTGGGAACAAGATCTTGCGCCTCACCTCCAGAGCTGTGACCATTATGTCCAGATCACCCTCTGAGAAGCGCAGGGCACGCTGACGGGCCTTCTCTGGCGTTGCCATGACTCCCTGGGGCTGAGCAGCAGTGTTGAGGCCTCTTTGCAAGGCTGCAGTGTGCAGGGCGTGGCAGCAGACCAATTCGTCCCTTCTCCCTTTAAGAGCTGGTCGGCGCCACGGGGTCTGCTGTCAACCCAAAAATGACCGCACCCGCGCTGCGCCCCGCCTGGGCGCTATCCCTCTGGACCGCCGGCTTAGCGCCTAAAGATAGTAGTGGAACGCCTCTTTTAGCGCTCCACCAACCTCTTAGGGCGAAGCCACTGAATTTCCGGCAACGGGGCGCTACTTTGGGGCGGGCGCTAACTTCGGGCGGGCGCTAAGGTTAGCGCCCCAAAACTGCCTATACTGAAAATCTAGCCCCTTATCTTTGTGTTTAAATCCCTCCATGGTTTTACCCTTCCCAATCTCTGTAACCTTCTCCAACGCTATAAACCCCCTCAAACTCTCCATTCCTCTGACTCCAGCCTCTTATGCATTCCCCCTGCCCGCACCTAACCATTGGCTGCTATGTCTTCAGCCACTCTGGAATTCTCTCCTTAAACCTCTCTCGCCTCCATTTTCTCCTTTTAAGAGCCCCTTTAAACCTCACGTCCTAATATCCCTTGGGCTCGATGTACGTTTTTTCCTTACTGCTCTGTGAAATGCCTTGTGACATTTTTCTATGTTAAAGGAGAAATATAAATGTAAGTTGCTGGTAGCAATAGTAGTATTAGTGTTAAATCCATACAATAATCCTGCATTACTTACTGGATATTACAAAAGCCTAGATAAGTATCAATTATAAGATCATCATTTTGTTTAAAGCTACAAAAAATGTTGAGATTAACTTAATAAAAACTTGTTTCTTTGCAATGTTAAGTATGTAAGGACGGCGTTCATTGTACTAAATAATTAGATATATAGTATGTTCCATAATATCCTATGAAATTTTATACAATCCAAATATGTATGCAAATATAGTAAATATTTGGTGACGTATAGATGTTTTATGTCTTTCAAGACAACATATATGGATTTTCCTTTTATTTCAGAATACAGTACCTGCAATCTAAGGAATTCAGCAAAGGAGCCATTTCAAGGATGGTGTCAGGAGCTCCTTATTTGTTAAATTTTAGCGTGGAAAGACTGGACAACAGGCTAGGGTTCTACCAGAAAGAACTGGGGCTAAATATGCAAAAGGTAATGCCGTATAATGAATTGAATACCGTGACTGTAGAGTTCTCATGAGCTGCACGTGGTGAGACCTGACATTGTGGGCTGAGGAGACCTTATATAATTGCTGTCTGTGTATGCCAGTCATGAACCCAGAATAACCACCTCAGTGCCACTTAACCTGTCTTTGATCATTACAATCAGTCACCAATGTTAGGCATGGCATGAGACTGTTAGTTGGAATGGTCAATTAATGAAGACTCTGGTTTTTAAAGTGGTGCTTAATTACTTGGACATTTAAAAAAAAAAGGAAAAACTTGTACTTATTTGGCACCTTACCTTGTCTCAAAGCACTTCACATGAAATGACTTGCTTTGAAGTGCAGCCACTTTTGTACACAAGTACTGCACTGGAGTACCAGCCTAGATTGTGTGCTTCAATTGTGGAATATACCTTGAACTCACAAATTTCTGACTCCCAAGGTGAGAGCGCTATAAACTGAGCCTAACTAGATTGCCAGAAGTATGATTTATATGAGACAAGTGTATGTTTTTGTTGAGATTGCAGATCCCCTTGTGATGTGAATAGTTGGCATTAGTACAAAGGCAAAGATATGCTGCTTCTATTTATATTGGAGAGATTGATTCATAGAGAGAAAACATTCCCTTTTACACTGAAACAGGATTCCTGCTGAAATTCTGTTAAGCATCCTTGGTGAATCATTTATTAATCTACACAAAAATGTCTGAGCTTTAGCTGTTTAACTATTCCCTGAAGATCACCTGCATTAGTAAAATAAATGCCGAGATGTCTTTCTCTCCTCTCCTTCCTATGAAATGCATCTGGCTGAAAAGGTTACCAGGCAACTTCCAATGCCATCTTAATGCATGTGAGCAACCTAGAGGTGAATACTAATTTCCCCCCTCTAGAGAATTCAAGGCATCCCCCAGCACGGCTGAGAGGAATTCACCGTGTGGATTTCACATGGATGTGAAATCACCACGTGAGGTATCCTGGATATGAAATTACACCCAATTGTTGTGGCTCGGCAGGTTGGAACGCCAGAGCAAGAAGCTCTTATTTTTTTTAAATTGTTGAGCAATCCATGATCCTACTGTCTATTTATATTACTACAGCATAATTTAATATTGATTTAGAGTAAATATTCTGGTAAAGAAGTGATGACTTTTTGCTATATTGTGGTTAAAGCAAAGTAGATTTGAACCTTATTGCAAGCTCACTCTTCAGTGAATCTGTCATATATTGAAACACCTTTTAAGTTGTTGAAATGAAATTATGACCGTTCTTCATCAGCGCTGCTGTTTGCTTCCATTGCATGAGGAAATGTAGATGGTATTTTTATTTATTTGCCAAAACAATAACCGCTGCATTCTTTGTGATAACAACAACTACATAGCATCTTTAATGTCATTAAACGTCCCAGGTTGCTTTACAGGAATGTTTTCAAACAAAATTTGATACCGAGCCATGTAAAGAGATATTACGATAGGGAAACAAAAGCTTGGCCATGAGAGAGAGAGGCAGAGAGGTTTAGGGGGAAAATTCCAGAGCTTGGGACGTAGGCAGATAATGGTGGAACGAAGAAAATCGGGGATGCACAAGAGGCCAGAATTAGAGGAGCCATGACTCAACTCAATAGACTTCAGCAGAGCTTCTCTGGGAGCGCATGGAAAACTTGTATTGGAGTAAAAGCAGAAAATGCTGGAAACACTCAGCAGGCGTTCTATTGGAGTGATTTGTAGTGATCGGAGTAAATTAGATTTCCAAAATTGGAGGTGATCTACAGCAAGACTTTAAGTGATGAGAAATTCATTGACCATTAACTCTAACTGAAAGAAAACTGCTGGAAATGCACAGCAGGTCCTTCATCACCAGATAAAAGAAATAATGGGTCTCTACTCAAAACATTAACCTTTCACCAGATTGGCTTCTGACGACAGGTCTCTACTTGAAATGTTAACATTTCTTGTTGCTTTCAGAGGCCATCTATTTCTGTCAATTTCTGCATTTAATTTTGTATTTGTAGTTTTTTTCTCTATCTCAAATGGTAATTTTAGTGAGTGTCTTATTTTCTTCTAGACTCGTGATCTGGTCACTCGTCTCCCCAAATTGTTAACGGGCAGCTTGGAGCCAGTAAAAGAAAATCTCAAAGTAGGTGAAGCAACTTTGATTTTCCCTGGAAAGTATTTATAAGACGCCACATATCTCATGTGTCAATCTCTCAAAAGTGTGTGATCCTCTGAGCAAGCCACTTGGTATCGTGGCTATTCTTCCCCACATATGCAGGACGCAACACAATTACTGCCGATTTTGCTGGAAGAAATGGCATTGCCATTCAAACAAGACTTTTTTTCCTCTTGGCCATGTTATATTTCAGTTAGGTTCCCCCCCACCCCCCACCAACGCAGTCACCGCTAATTTATTTCTATGCTTCCTCCAGTCAGTTCTTGCTGACCATTAAACTTCAAGCACTTTCCCAGTTGGTACAACTTCCAACAAAATGTAAATGAAAAATAAACTGCAAATGATTCAGTGATCCATACCAGATAACCAGCTACTAGTTTTCATCTCTGGTCTGTGCTAAGTTAGCCAGGGTGGCACTGGGATTGCTGCAGTTTGTATCAGCATGCATAGGCTGGAGAAAGGAAAGTCGACCAGCGTTTCCCCCTGGTTGCAACCCATTGCTGGAGAGTGCGTGGGCGTGCACATATGGACATTGAATGAGGACACACTCCGTTGTAATGCCCCTCTTTTCTGCCCCAACAGTTGAAGAGCCTGCTTATTCTCACTGTCTAGGCTTGCTAGTCAAGAATGGCTTAACTGACGGTCACACAATGCAATTCTCAAAGGAAAGGCTCTGAGCTCAGGTCCAGACAAGCTGGTTGGGTGAGCAGCACAAGGTGCAAGATGCTCGGGAAAACACAATGGGACATCTATGGGTTTAATTGTTTATATAGCTGGAACCATCACAATCAATTAAGGGAAGGTCATGTCAGATTAACTTGATTGAATTTTTTGAGGAGGTAACAAGGAGGGTTGATGAGGTTAGTGTCTTTGATGTAGTCTGCATGGATTTTAACAAGGCTTTTGACAAGGTCCCACATGGCAGACTGGTCAGAAAAGTAAAAGTCCATGGGATCCAAGGGAAAGTGGCAAGTTGGATCCAAAAATTGGCTCAGTGGCAAGAAGCAAAGAGTAATGGTCGACAGTTGGTTTTGTGACTGGAAGGCAGTTTCCAGTGGGTTCTGCAGGGCTCAGTACTAGGTCCCTTGCTTTTTGTGGTATATATCAATGATTCAGACTTCAATGTAGGGGGCATGATTAAGATGTTTACAGATGAAACAAAAATTGGCCATGTGGTTGATAGTGAGGAAGATAGCTGTAGACTGCAGGAAGATATCAATCGACTGGTCAGGTGGACAGAAAAGTGGCGAATGGAATTCAATCCGGAGAAGGGTGAGGTAATGCATTTGGAGAGGGCTAATAAGGCAAGGGAATACACAATTAATGTTAGGATACTGAGAAGTGCAGAAGAACAGAGAGCTTGGAGTGCATGTCCACAGATCCCTGAAGGTCACAGGACAGGTAGATAAGGTGGTTAAGAAGGCATACGGGATACTTTCCTTTATTAGCCGATGCATAGAATATAAGAGCAGCGAGGTTATGCTAGAACTGTATAAAACATTAGTTAGGCCGCAGCTAGAGTACTGTGTACAGTTCTGGTCACCACATTACAGGAAAGATGTGATTGCATTAGAGAGCGTACAGAGGAGATTTACTAGAATGTTGCCAGGACTGGAGAATTTTAGCTATGAGGAAAGATTGGATAGGCTGGGGTTGTTTTCTTTGGAACAGAGGAGGCTGAGGGGAGATTTAATTGAGGTGTATAAAATTATGAGGGGCCTAGACAGAGTGGATAGGAAGGACCTGCGTATTTCCCTTAGCAGAGAGGCCAATAACCAGGGGGCATAGATTTAAAGTAATTGGCAGAAGGATTAGAGGGGAGTTGATAATTGTGTCACATTTCAGGATTTTTAAAACCTATTTTCCCTCAGAGAGGATTTGGAAAGAGAGTTAGCTTTAATTGTGATTTAAAGCATAGTATGTTCCAAAAAGAGGCATTAAAATGATATGTGGGTAATATGCTAATATTTCCCCCCCCCACCCCCCAAAAAAAAAACCCCAATAAGAATATGTTCACTTGTCTTGGTAATTAATAAATATGTCACCCATTGTGTTGGGAAGTTGCTGGTCCTGGACACTCATCAGAGGGTCTGGGAAGCCTTCCCTCCCGGCGGTGGGCACAGGTCTTCCCTCCCAGCTGTGAACATAGGGAGAAAGGAAGAACCAGAGAGAGATAGGGGTAGTCAGTTCCAGCAAAGACTGTGAGGTCAGTCGGGTTTGTTTTAAACAGAAAGCTGCAAGAGGTAGTCAAGCTTAGCAAAGGCTGTGTGAAGATTAGAATACTGCAAAGTAGTTATAAATTATTTTGTTTTAAGTCAAGCCAAATGACTGCTTATGTGGAGAAGTGTAGCATGTTCATTATACTATTATGCAAAGACAAATTGTACTGAGTGAACGACCAAATATCCAATGCAGATCACAAGGGGAATATGGTTACTGAACCCTTGGTTACACTATTGTGTAGCTGGATATTGGGCAATAAGGGCACGCCCCCAAATGTAAAATGCTCAGACTGCTTACTGGCACTGCTGCACCATAGAGGATGTCTATGGCAAGACCTGTAGTATGTAACCAGTGGATATTGCTTTTGCAAACTCTCATGCTATAACTTCACAATATGGCCACCAGGGGGTGTGTGAAGACTATTTCTCTCTCTGCTTAGGAAGATAGGAACAGTAGTAGGCTATTGAGCCCCTCGAGCCTATTCCTCCATTCAATGACCTAACTCTATATACCCGCCTTTGCCCCATATCCCTTAATATCTTTGGTTAAAAGAAAACTATCAATCTCAGATTTAAAATTAACAATTGACTTAGCATCAACTGCCATTTGCGGAAGAGAGTTCCAAACTTCTACCACCCTTTGCGTGTAGATGTGTTTCCTAACTTCAATCCTGAAAGGCCTGGCTCTAATTTTTAGCCTGATTCCCCATATAGTTTCTCTCTATCTACCCTATCAGTTCCCTATTCTGTCGCCATCATGTTTTTCCTTAACCTTGTAGAGGATAAGTATTAATGCTTTTCTATACAATTTAAGTGCTATTTTTTTCTTTTATAAAAATATTTACTTTCAAAGTTTTATTTTATTTATATTACTTGAACATTATGCCTTTGTTGGGCTGTCCCGCTTTCTCCTTTTACAACCTGTTGCTTAGCCACTCAGGTTTTACAAATTTTCTAATTTCTCTCTGGTGCACACGCACATAAGAACATAAGAAATAAGAGCATACGGCCCCTCGAGCCTGCTCCGCCATTCAATAAGATCATGGCTGATCATCGAACTCAACTCCACTTTCCCACCCGATCGCCATATCCCTCGATTCCCCTAGAGTCCAAAAATCTATCTATCTCAGCCTTGAATATCCTCAAAGACTCAGCATTCACAGCCCTCTAGGGCCGAGAATTCCAAAGATTCACAACCCTCCTGAGTGGAAAAAGTTCCTCCTCATCTCAGTCTTAAATGGCCGACCCCTTATCCTAAGACTATGCCCTAGTTCTAGACACTCCAGCCAGGGGATACAACCTCTCGGCATTTACCCTGTCAATCCCCTTCAGAATCTTGTATGTTTCAATGAGATCACCTCTCATTATTCTAAACTCCAGAGAGTATAGGCCCATTCTACACAATCTCTCATCATTGGACAGCCCTCTCATCCCAGGAATCAATGTAGTGAACCTTCGTTTCACCGCCTCCAAGGCAAGTATATCCTTCCTTAGATAAGGACACCAAAACTCTGCACAGTACTCCAGGTGTGGTCTCACCAAGGCCCTGTACAATTGTAGCAAGACTTCCTTACTCTTATACTCCAAACCTCTTGCAATAAAGGCCAACATGCCATTTGCCTTCCTTATTGCTTGCTGTACCTGCATGCTAGCTTT
Organism: Somniosus microcephalus; assembly: GCF_052327205.1. Classification (NCBI taxonomy): domain Eukaryota; kingdom Metazoa; phylum Chordata; class Chondrichthyes; order Squaliformes; family Somniosidae; genus Somniosus; species Somniosus microcephalus. Next base: position 74,394,554 of record NC_140993.1, read on the forward strand.
CTGTGTTTCTTGCACGAGGACACCCAAATCTCTCTGAACACTAACATTTGAAAGTTTCTCACCATTTAAAAAAGTATTCTGTTTTTCTATTCTTCCTACCAAAGTGAATAACCTCACATTTCCCTACATTATACTCCATCTGCCACCTTACTGCCCACTCACTTAGTCTATCAATATCCCTTTGCAGACTCTTTGTGTTCTCCTCACAGTTTACACATTCTCACTCGTGCTCTCTTCCTCCCTGCCCATCTCTCTCCTTCCCCAACCCAGTGACTCCACTGCCCAGCCCCTCAGTTGCTCCCTGCTACACTGTGCCTCACAGCTGCAGCTCCCTTTGCCATCTCAGGATCCGCATGCTCCTGGAGTCCATTAAATACAGGGGTGAGGGTTTTCACTCTTATCTGTGGACTCGGAAGCTGTCCCATTCCATGCCTGTAGTTATATGTAGACGAGGCATTTAATGGAGTGTAATCCCGCAGCCAAGAATGAGAAATTCCAAGACAGACACACCATAATTCAGTTGGCACTGGTCATACTTTGTGTGGATCTTCGGTCACTGGCTCCTTCTCCCAGCTACTACTTTCCTGGTGGTCTCCCGTCCCCCTCAGTTCATCCGAAACCGCTGCCCGTGTCCTGTCCCGCTCACCCATCAGCCATGTCCTTAGCAAAACTGAGGTCAATTGGAAAAGCCTCCAGTGGCTGGAATCCTACTTGACAGGCAGGAAGATGTTCTTGGTTTCGCAGGACAGTTATCACAACCCTGGGGAAATGCTGCCAGAGTTCTTTAGGGCAACGTCCTTGTCCCAACCATATTTAGCTGCTTCTACAAGATGCACTGCAGCAACTCGCCAAAGCTCCTTCAACAGCACCTTCCAAACCCGCGACCTCTACCACTTAGAAGAACAAGGGCAGCAGACGCATGGGAACATCACCACCTACAAGTTCCCCTCCAAGCCACACACCATCCTGACTTGGACCTGTATCGCCGTTCCTTCACTGTCGCTGGGCCAAAATCCTGGAACTCCCTTCCTAACAGCATTGTGGGTGTACCTACACCATATGGACTGCAGCGGTTCAAGAAGGCGGCTCACCACCATCTTCTCAAGGGCAATTAGGGATGGGCACTAAATGCAGGCCTAGCCAGCCAGCGACGCCCACATCCCATCAATGAATAAAAAAATAATGACCTTTCTGTCATAAAATCAGGAGTGGGACTATCCACCAATGAAACTACAGTGTGTGCACTTCATTCACAACTCCTCCAATAGTGGAGCAGAACCTGAACAACATCCAGGTGTAGTCTGACAAGTGGCAAGTAACATTTGTGCCATAAGTGCCGGGCAATAATCATCTCCAACAAGAAAACACCTAACCACTTCCCCGTGATCTTCAATGGCACCAGTTTTGCCAAGGCCCCACCATCAACATTTTGCAGACAGAGGATGGTTAGTCTGCGGCAAATGGCTCACCTGATCCTTCACTTCTTTTCCCCAATCTGCAAAGTTCAGTTGAGAAGTGTGATGGGTGCAGACACAACACCTTTTAAGAAGCTTTACACTAGCCAGGATATCGCATTGAGCTTCATTAGTGCCTCTGTCACTGAGCTCAGTATCCACCCCTCCACCAACAGTGCACTTTGGCTGTAGTATGTACTATATTCAGGATACACTGCAGCAACTCAACAAACGTATTTCAGCAGCACCTCCCAGGCCTGCAACCTCTACCACTGAGCAGGACAAGAGCAGTAACGTTGTGGGTGCATCGCCAGCTACAAGTTTCCCTTCAAGTCACACACCATCCTGACTTGGACATTTATCACCATCACCATTCCTTCATCATCAGTGGCTCATAATCCTGGAACTCCCTACCTAATATCATTGTGGGAGCACTATAATCACAAGCTCTGCAGAAGTTTAAGAAGTCTTGCCACCATTTTCTCGGGACAAACCGGGATTGGCAATAAATGCAGTCATGCCAATCTCATTTCGTATTTGTTGTACAGTCCCCTTCTTATTTATATGGAAAGCAAGTCTATTATTGCCAGTTACATGACTTGTATAGCCTAAAATGGAACCTGTTTAGCTTTGACTATTTTATGTAATAGCTGCAGTAGCTAATTTTCCATCTAGTTATTTATCAGTTCTATCATTGCAAACCTCTCACTCAGGCAACTTCATTGTTTTCTAGGTTTGCCGGATTGAGTTGGGGTTTCGTCATAATGAAATCCAGCACATGGTAACCAGCGTCCCCAAACTACTCCTCGCTAATAAGAAAAAAGTGACTGGACTGTTTGATTACTTGCACAATACTATGGGTATCCCTCACCACCTGATTACAAAATTTCCTCAGGTAAATAGAGATGTTTACTTCATCTTTTTATATTAAAAATATACTGTATCCTAATCTGAACATTATTTAAATTGTTGTGGGATCTTTACTGATTTATTAGTATTGTTTCCTTTTTATACAATGAGATGATTTTAAAACTAAAACTGCATTATCACAAAATGTTTGCATTGCATTGTACCAAAACAAAAAGTCTTAGAAATTAGTCACCCTATACAGTATCTCATTTGATGCTGTGCAAAATGACTGTCAATAGAAAACGTGATGTTTTATTACATTTTATTTTACAAATCTTTATAACTAGTGATGGAGTACAGGAAGAAATGAGCAAACTGCCCAAGAACAGCCTAGCGGAAATCAATCGGGTTAAGGGGCAGAGTCACCATATAAAACTTTCCCAAGCAGAAACCGATTGCTTTTTAAAGATTTCTTTTTCTTCACCGCATCTTTTATTGGTGTCTGTATTTGTACGCAATCCATGTTTGAGGGATTGGGTGGGTGACCGGGTCCTAGGTGGCCACCATTTCCTCTTTGCCTGGACTTGTGTGCAATAGTGACACAGGAACGACTTTTATTTCCTTTCTTCTCCTCCCCTCCCCTCCCCCCCCCCCCACCCCGCCGCCCCCAATGTGTTGCGACATGTCATATGCCACCACCATCAATTCCCCAATCATCAGCCAGTTCCTGTCTTTATGTTCTTGCCTTAAAGAGTTTTAAGTGTAAATTTTCTGCTTGTCAAAATTAATAAATGGAAAATCATGGCGTGGATGTGCACTCCTGGTGTTCGCTGACTATTCGCCTTTAATGAACATAAATTTCCATAACCAAAACAAATTGCTCCATAAAATGCTCATTATTTATGTAATATCCAAGTTTTAAATATATTTTAAAAGCTGTTAGTCTCAAAAAATGGTTCAGCAGAGATTTTCAATTAGATATATGCAACCAAATGTGGTTGACTAAAAGAAAAATTAATTTTCTGTAAACAATCTTTTTTCTCTCTAACCATCAACAAAGAACCGCAATAACATCTGTTACTGTTGACAAATGAACCTCTAATTTTACAAAAGAAGTTTATAACAAATGCACAATTGTAATATATTTATGTAAATTCATCACTTTCCTGAAATGAAAGCTCTCAGAATTCACTCTCCAGTTTCCTTCCCAGTCTTTTGGGAAAAGAACAAAAAAACTCTCAAAACCTCAGAGTGAAGGGACACGTCTCCATTACCATTAACATCATAGTGCTACCTGCGCTGGTATAGGTACTTTATAATAAGTTTTCAATTAAATATTTCATATACTAAATTTAATATAGATAGATAGCTTTTCTTGTCACATCTTGTCTAATTGAAAACTTGAGTATTCTTGTTGGGTACTAACCTTTTGACTTTGTTAATTATGAAAGAATTCGGGTTTAAACTATCTAGAAACTTTCTTATAACTGTATATCTTGCGAATTACCTTTCTGCACCAAATAAAGGCTTCTTATTTCTGCCCTAGGTTTTCAATGCAAAGTTTCTGAGAATAAAAGACAGACATTTGTTTCTTGAACACTTGGGACGAGCCCAATATGATCCATCTCAGCCGAACTATATCTCCCTGGATAAACTGGTTGCAACCCCTGATGATGTATTCTGCGTAGAGATAGCAAAAGGCACACTGCTGGACTTTGAGGCATTCCAAAAGACACTTTAGGTTCCTTCAAATGGTTTCAATACATACTGATTTACAAAAGGAATAAGTAGATGTAGGGTGATGAATATTTTTCCTGTACACCCAATAACTGCATAAACTACTTCCAGACCAGCTGTGGTTTGCTCAGCAGCAATGCCAGAAGTATCTGAAAATACATCCAAAAAATTCATTTTCCCCTGTAAAGCTTCTCTGAGTAAGACTGTAGATTTTGGCTGCGGTTTTATACGTTGTGAATCAATGCTCACTGGGAAATGGATTTAAACTTCCCAAAACTAATTTCTCTTGTCAATAATTGCCAGAAAGCTGCCACCTTTATCCTCTCTGTTTTAGCAGATTGAATCCAGGGCCAGGAGGTGAATATTCCACACACTGCCACACATTCACTAAGAATACTTTAATGGCAGCAGGACTAAGGAAGGCTCCTTACAATGTTGATTATATTATGTAAATTCTTTTGAGTTTCACCATGTTTAGATGTAAGAATTTTGTTGATGGAGACAGACATTCATCTCCGTGAAACTACGCAGCATTGCTTGGCTCAAGCCATGCTTAAATGAACCCTGAATGTAGGTAGACTGTAACTGTACAAGTAATAGCCTAAATTCTCTTTATACTGCAGTATTGTGCAAATCTGGCTTGCAATCCACCCAACAGTAAGCTACTGCTGGAAGTACACAGCAGCTCTGTCAGCATCTGTAGAGATTGTGACAGACCTCTGTGTATTTCCAGTTACTATTTTTTTGTTTCAGAATCCGCATTTGAAGGTTTTTTCTTTTTATTAATAAACTACTGTTTGAAATATTTTACTATGCAATTTATTACCACCTCTCTTGACCCTTCCACTGCCTGTGATTTGTCACGCTCCTTGTCCGACATCCAGTATGAAATGAGCAGAAATTTCCTCCAATTAAATATTGGGAAGACCGAAGCCATTGTCTTCAGGCCCTGCCACAAACTCCATCCCTCTCCCTGGCAACTGTCTGAGGCTGAAACAGACGGTTCGCAAGCTTTTGATGTCCTACTTGACCCCGAGCTGAGCTTCCGACCCCACATCCTCTGCATCACCAAGACCGCCTACTCCCACCTCCGTAACATCACCTGTGTCTGCCCCGCCTCAGCTCATCTGCTGCTGAAACCGTCATCTGTGCCTCTGTTACCTCTAGACTCGATTATTCCAATGGTCTCCTGGCCATCCTCCCACCCTGCACCCTTTGTAAACTTGAGCTCATCCAAAACTCTGCTGGCCGTATCCTAACTCGCACCAAGTCCCATTCACCCATCTCCCCTGTGCTGGTTGATCTACATTGGCTCCCGATCTGGCAATACCTCGATTTTAAAATTCCCATCCTTGTTTTCAAATGCCTCCATGGCCTCGCCCGTACATATCTCTGTAACCTCTTCCCTCTGTAACCTCTTCCAGCCCTACAACCCTCAGAGATCTCTGCATTCCTCAAATTCCGGCCTATTGCGCATCTCCAATTTTTATCAATCCACAGTTGGCGGCCGTGCCTTCAGCTGCCTAAGCCCCTGGAATTCTCTCCCTAATCCTCTCCGTCTCTCTACCTTTAACCTCTACCTTCTTTTAAGATGCTACTGAAAATCTACCTCTCTGACCAAGCTTTTGGTCACCTGTCTTAATATGATAGCAAAATACTGCGGATGCTGGAAATCCGAAATATCAGAAAACGCTGGAAAAACTCAGCAAGCCAGGCAACATCCGTGGAGAGAGAAACAGAGTTAACGTTTCAGGTCAAAGACCCTTCATCAGAACTGAGCAAAAAGCAGGAAATGAAACGGATGGAAAAGCAAGTTTGGGGGCTGGGAAATGGGGGAGGGGATGAAAGAACAAAAGGGAAGGCCCGAGAGGTTAAGAGATATTCAAGGCGAGATGAGATGGTAATAGGGCAGGTAAAGAAACAAAGGATGGCTCTAGATGAAGTGTGAAATGCGCTGGCAGAATGAAAGACAGCTGTCAAAATTAAGACTAGTCCTGGGGGAGGGAGACAGACCATATCTTGGTGCCCAATATGTAACAACATGTCACAACCTGAGGAACATTGAGTGACTAACGAGCACACCCATAGCATATATACGCTAAAAATGTTTAAATCAATACCGAATGTACCCAACGACTGTTTTAAATTAATACTGAATGCACCCAATTGGGTCAACGACTGTTTAAATTAATACTGTCTGTACCCAACGAGGGTCAAAAACGTTTGACACCTACAGAATGTTGGAAACCTGTACTTTTTGTTATGTAAGCTTTGGCAACATGGTTCCCTGTAAACTTTCATGCCAATAAAGCATTTGAATTGAAAAAAGGAAAAGGCACAAAACAAAAGTGTGGATAAAAAATATATTAAAAATATGATAGGGGCCGAGGTTATGATCTGAAATTGTTGAATTTGATATTGCCAAATTTAGTTTGAAAGTGCTCCTGCACGCGCACGCAGAACGTGCCTGCATTCTATCTCCTGCATGCGCACGCTGAACGTGCCTGCATTCTATTTCCTGCACGCGCACGCTGAACGTGCCTGCATTCTATCTCCTGCACGCTGAACGTGCCTGCACTTTATCTCCTGCACGCGCACGCTGAACGTGCCTGCCTTCCCTGGCCGGCTGGGGTTTTTTGAGGCGTCAGACGCTGAGTGCAGGGGTGCCGCACTGAATTCCGGCCACGAAAATGGCGGCGAGAGCTCCAGGTGAGGTCGTGCGGGCGGTTTGTAAACGCCGCCCCGGTGTGAGTGATAGGCGGCGCGGGAGAGGGTTCGGCCGCGGTAAAACTGGCAACCGGTCCTGCGCGCCCTTTCATGCTCTTGGGCGGTGCACCGCCGGTGATGCTGGGCCTTGACCTTAGGGTGTCCCTGATGGGGGAGCCGCCGGGCACTGGAGCCGCGATCCGCAGCCTGGAGAGCCCAGGGCCGGGCGGCTGGCTGAAGTCCAGCCCGGGGACGGTATGTGCGCCTCTGTTCCACCGCCGCCCTGAGGCTCTATGACATTGAGGCCCAGCAGTAGTGAGGAGAGGATGAATTTGTCTTTATACAGCCCCTCTGGTGCTCAAGGTCACCCGAGCAGAATCCAGAACAGGAATAAACGGGCCATTTTCCGGTTGGTAGGCTGTATCTAGTGGGGTAGCGTGAGGGTTAGTGCTTGGGCCTCAGCTATTCACAATCTATATCTGAGGGGACCAAATGTAATATATCCAAGTTTGCTGATACAAAGCTGGGTGGGAATGTAAGTTTGAGGAGGATGTAAAGAGGCTTCAAATCAAATCAACTTTTATTGTCATTGTTAGTGCACAAGTGCAGTACAACGAAATGTAGGCTTGCGGCTCCCGAGAGTGTACATTTAGATTAAGACATTTAAACATTCAACATACATTTGGCTTGTAATACATTAACATAAGCATAACCATAATAAAGTGCATTGGCAGATGTGCAGGCTTTAGAGTTTATTTGTCGAGTTCAGTAGGATGACAGCCCTGGGAAAGAAGCTGTTCCTAAATCTGGTCGTACGGGTGCGAATGCATCTGTAGCGTCTCCTAGATGGCAGGAGGGCGAACAGGCTGGGGTGGGTAGGGTCTTTGATGATGGACCGTGACCTCCGTAAACAGCGTTTCTGGTATATATGCTCTATGGTCGGTAGCTGGGTGCCAGTAATGCGTTGGGCAGTTTTGACTACCCGCTGCAGCTGCCATACCATACTGTGATACAGTTTGTCAGGATGCTCTCTATTGTGCAGCGGTAAAAGGTAGAGAGGATCAGGGGTGACAGGTTACATCCCTTCAGCCTCCTTAGGAAATATAGGCGCTGCTGGGCCTTCTTCACCAGAGAGGAGGTATTGAGGGACCAGGAGAGGTCTTCCGTGATGTGGAATCCGAGGAACTTAAAGCTGTCCACCCTTTCCACCACAGCCCCATTGATGTGGATGGGGGTGTGACTTCCGCCTTTAGACTTCCTGAAGTCCACAATGATTTCTTTGGTTTTCTTGATGTTCAGGGCCAGGTTGTTATCGGCGTACCACTTCACGAGATGCTGGACCTCCTCCCTGTAGGCTGACTCATCGTTGTTGGTGATCTGGCCTACTACCGTGTTATCATCCGCAAACTTGATGATGGTGTTGGAACCATGAACAGCCACACAGTCGTGGGTGAAGAGGGAGTAGAGGAGGGGGCTCAGCACACATCCTTGTGGGGCCCCCGTGTTCAGGGTCGGGGGGAGGTGTGGTTACCTAATTTGACAGACTGGGGTCTGTTTGTTAGGAAGTCCAGGGTCCAGTTGCAGAGGGAAGTGTTCAGGCCAAGAGTTTGGAGTTTGGTGGCCAGCTTAAGTGAGTGGGCAAGAACATGGCAAATGCAATATAATGGGGCGAAATGTGACATCCAGTTTGGTAGGAAAAATAGAAAAGCGAAGTATTTTTTAAAATGTTGAGAGACTGGGAATCTTGGTGTTCAGCGGGACCTGTGTGTCCTTGTACATGAATCACTGAAAGTTAACATGGAGGTACAGCAAGCAATTAGAAAAGCAAATGGTATGTTGGCCTTTATTACAAGAGGATTTGAGTATAAGAGTAAAGATGTCTTACTGCAATTATATAGGGCCCCAGTGAGACCTCACCTGGAGTATAATGTACAGTTTTGGTCTCCTTACCTAAGGAAGGATATACTTGCCATAGAGGGAGTGCAATGTAGATTCACCAGACTGGTTCCTGGGATGGGGGGATTGTCCTATGAGGAGAGATTGAGTAGACTAGGCCTATATTCTCTAGAGTTCAGAAAAATGAGAGGTGATCTTATTGAAACATACAACATTCTTACAGGGCTTCTAATGCAGTAGATGCAGGGAGGATGTTTCCCCTGGCTGGGGAGTCTAGAATCAGGGGTCACAGTCTCAGGATAAGGGGTCGGCCATTTAGGATTGAGATGAGGAGAAATGTCTTCACTCAGAGGGTGATGAATCTTTGGAATTCTCTACCCCAGAGGCTGTGGAGGCTCAGTCGTTGAATATATTCAAGACAGAGATCGATAGATTTTTGAATATTATGGGAATCGAGGGATATGGGGATAGTGCAGGAAAGTGGAGTTGAGGTCAAAGATCAGCCATGATCTTATTGAATGGCAGAGCAGGCTCGACGGGCCAAATGGCCTACTCCTCCTATTTCGTATGTTCTTATGTAAGAATCATCGGTTGATACAGCACTGAAGGAGGTCATTCAGCCCTTTGTATCTCTGCCCACTCGTTGGTAGAGTTATCCAATTAGACCTAGTCCCCTGCTCTTTCCCCATAGCCCTGCAAAATTTTCTCCTTTACGGATTTATCCAATTCTCTTTTGAATGTTGCGACTGAATCTTCCAGCACCCTTTCAACCAGTGCGTTCCAGATCACAACAACCTGCTGTGTTTATAAAAAAAAAAAAAAAGTTTCCACATCTCACTTCTGGTTCTTTTGCCAATCATCATAAATCTGTGTAGTCTGGTCACTGACCCTTCTGCCACTGGAAACACTGTCTCCTTATTTACACCTCTATCAAATCTCCACTTAACCGTCTCTGCTCTAAGGAGAACAGCCACTGCGATCCCACAACCAACGGATCAGATCAAAGCTCTGCAGTCCTGCCACATCCAGTCGTGCATGTTGGTGGACAATTAAACAACTAACGGGAGGAGGATGCGCCATGAATATCCCCATCCTCAATGATGGTAGGGCCCAGCAAGCGAGTGCAAAAGACAAGGCTGAAGCGTTTGCAACCACCTTCAGCCAGAAGTGCTGAGTGGATGATCCATATCTGCCTCCTCCTGAGGTCCAATCTTAAACCAATTCAATGAATTCCACGTGATATCAAGAAACAGCTGAGCACACTGGATACAGCAAAGGCTATGGTCCCCTACAACATCCCGGCTGTCGTGTTGAAGACTTGTGCTCCAGAACTAGCTGCGCTTCTAGCCAGTATAGCTACAACACTGACATCTACCCGCCAATGTGGAAAATTGCCCCGGTATGTCCTGTCCACATAAAGCAGGACCTATCCAATCCAGCCAATTACCGCCCCATCAGTCTACCCTCGATCATCAGCAAAGCGATGGAAGGTGTCATTGACACTGCTATCAAGCGGCACTTGCTCACCAATCGCCTGCTCACCGATGCTCAGTTTAGGTTCTGCCAGGACACCTTGGCTCCAGACCTCATTACAGCCTTAGTCCAAACCTGGACAAAAGAGTTGAATTCCAGTGGTGAGGTAAGAGTGACTGCCCTTGACATCAAGGCATCATTTGACCGAGTGTGGTATCAAGGAGTCCTAGTAAAATTGAAGTCAATGGGAATCGGGGGGGGGAAAAAGCTCTTCACTGGCTGGGGTTGTTGGAGGTCAATCATCTCAGCCCCAGGACTTCGCTGCAGGAGTTCCTCAGGGCAGTGTCCTAGGCCCAACCATCTTCAGCTGCTTCAACAATGGCCTTCCCGCCATCATACAGTCACAAGTGGGGATGTTCGTTGATGATTGCACAGTGTTCAGTTCCATTCGCAACTCTTCAGATAATGCAGCAGTCCATGCCCGCATGCAGCAAGACCTGGACGACATTCAGGCTTGGGCTGATAAGTGGCACATAATATTCGCGCCGCACAAGTCCAGCAAGCGAGAGTCTAACCACCGCTCCTTGACATTCAATGGCATTACCATCGCCAAATCCCCCATCATCAACATCTTGGGTGTCACCATTGACCAGAAATTTAACTGGACCAGCCACATGAATACTGTGGCTACAAGAGCAGGTCAGAGGCTGGGTAGTCTGCGGTAAGTGTCTTGCCTCCCGACTTCCCAAAGCCTTTCCGCCATCTACAAGGCACAAGTCAGGAGTGTGATGGAATACTCTCCTCTTGCCTGGATGAGTGCAGCTCCAACAACACTCAAGAAGCTCAACACCATCCAGGAGCAGCCCGCTTGATTGGCACCCCATCCACCACCTTTAAATATTCACTCCCTCCACCACCGGCGCACCGTGGCTGCAGTGTGTACCATCCACAAGATGTACTGCAGCAACTCGCCAAGGCTTCTTTGACAGCACCTCCCATACCTGCGCCCTCTACCATCTAGAAGGACAAGGGCAGCAGGCGCATGGGAACACCATCACCTGCAAGTTTCCCTCCAGATTACACACCATCCTGCCTTGGAAATATATTGCCGTTCCTTCATTGTCGCTGGGTCAAAGTCCTGGAACTCACTCCCTAACAGCACTGTGGGAGAACCTTCCCCACAGGGACTGCAGCAGTTCAAGAAGGTGGCTCGCCACCACCTTCTTGGGGGTAATTGGGGATGAGCAATAAATGGTGGCCTTGCCAGCGATGCCCACATCCCAGGAACGAATAAAAAAAAACTACCTTCTTCATCAACCCTCTCCGTTTCTTCATCAAAGAACGCAATCAAGTTAGTCAAACATGATTTGCCTTTAACAAATCTGTACTGACTTTCATTTATTAGCCCAATCTTTTCCAAATGCCAATTAGCTATGGATGTCTTTCCTTTCCCCTTCATGGGAATGTGTCTGCTCTATACCTGAACCATCTCTTCTTTGGAATCCTCCCATTTCAGTTACTGTTTTGCCCACTAATCTTTGATTCCAACCCACCTGGGCCAGATCACGTTTCAACTCCCTGAAGTTAGCCCTCCTCCAGTTAAGTATTTTAAAGCTTGCTTGTTCTTTGTCTTTTTCCATAACTATTCTAAACCTGATACTATGATCACTGTTCCCCAAATGCTCTCCCACCGAAACATGCTCCACTTCATTCCCCAGCACTGGATCCAGCGGCTGCTTCCTTCCTTGTTGGGCTGGAAACACCCACTGATCAAGAAAGTTCTCTTGTACACATTCCACCCCTCTGCCCTTTACACTGTTACTATCCCAGTCTGTATTAGGATAATTGAAGTTCCCCCATTATCACTATTCTGTAGTTTTTGCATCTTTCTGCAATCCTCCTGTAAATTTGCACCTCTATCTCCTTACTATTTGGCGGCCTATAGTGTACACTCAGTAGTGTAATAGCTCATATTGTTCCTTAATTCTAACCAAATAGATTCTGTCTTTGACCCCTCAACTACATCAGCCCTCTCCAGTGCTACAATAGTTTATTTGATCAATACTGCCACCTGCTTCTTTTTTCCTTATCTTTTCTGAATACCTTGTAGCCAGGAATATTAAGTTCCCAATCCTCCCCTTGTTTGAGCCAGGTCTCTGTTATTGCCACTATATCATAGTCCCACGTGACGACGTGCCTGCAGCTCACCAACCTTATTTACCACGCTATGTGCATTTACTCACATGCACGCCAAACCCATCTTAGACTGCCTCACGTTTGCGCCCTTTCTGATCCCTCCTATTTCTGAGCTATTCTTTAGTGCTTTTTGCCTCTCCCAGTCCTCTGTGCACCTTGTTTCTCCTCTCTTGAGTTTCATCCTGATGCCCATCCCCCTGCCAGATTCATTTAAACCCTCCCCTATAGCACTAGTTAGCTTTACCACAAGGACATTGGTCCCAGCTCTGTTGAGGTGCAACCCATCCACCTTGAACAGGTCCCTTCTGTCCCAGAACTGGTTCCAATGCCCCAGGAATCTCAAGTGCTCCCTTCTGCACCATTTCTCCTGCCACGCATTAACCTGTCTTATCCTGCTATTCCATACTCACTAGCGCGTGGCACTGGGTACAGCCATCTAGTGACAACAGCGTTGCTAATGACAGAAAAAAGTTGAGTCAGTGTCGTATGCCCATGTCAGTCATATCCAGTAAAGACATTGTAACTTATACTGTTGATACTGTGCATGTAAAATTAAACGGAGAGAGGGTGCGAAGACACGTCGAATCTTAACACCGAGTAACTATTGACATCGATGATGTTACAATGATTATTGAAACCACATGATAATGGGTTAGGGGGTTGGGGTTAGAAACCAACACCATAGATGCAGATTCAATAACTTTCAAAATGGAATTGGATAAATACTTGGAGGAAATATTTGCAGGGCAGTGGGGAAAGAACAGGGGAGTGGGACTAATTGAATAGCTCTTTCAAAGAGCTGACACAGGCATGATGGGCCGAATGGCTTCCTTCTCCTGTATCATTCGATGAAAAGGCTGGGATGTAGGGTCAATTGAAATTTTCAAAACTGAGATCTTTGTTCGGTAAGAGTATCGAGGGATATGGAGGAAATCCAGGTAAATGGAGTGGGGGTACAGATCCACCATGATCGAATTGAATGGCCTACTGTTCCTATGTACCTTTCATTCTAAGAAACATAAGAAATAGGAGCAGCAGTAGGCTATAGGGCCCCTCGAGCCATTCAATAAGATCATGGATGATATTCAACCTCAACTCCACTTTCCTGGATAACTTATTAATATTTATTATTAATGGATAAATTCGTAACTCTTAACTGCACAAACTGACCACCTGCATCTTAACTTCCAGTCTTCTGGTTAAAACCTGACTGGTTGCCCTGCGTCTCTTTTCTCCTCCTCCCTCCCGGCGTTCCCCAGGAGGAGGGCCAAGGCCTATGATTCCTTCATTCATGGATTTGTTGGTGGTCCTCAAACTGACTACCCCCTCTGCAAGAGTATATATTCTCTGTTTAATTTTACATGCAAAGCATATTGGACTCGTGTGAATAGAATCTTTAAAAGGTGGGATGTTTTGCTCGATCATATGAGACATATAAAGAATTGCTTACTGTCCCCGGTCATTGTGGCAACCTCTAAAGTTAACACCTCACACCCTCCCTCTGTCTTGGCTGCGGACTGTGGCTTTTTAAGCCTGTGAAAGAAAGTGATGCTTGCATTTCTATAGCTCCTTTCACAACCTCGAGATATCCCAAAGCACTTTACAGCCAATTAAGTACTTTAGAAGTGTAGTCAGTGTTGTAAAGTAGGAAACTTGGCTGTGAATTTGCGTACAGCAAATTCCAACAAATAGGCATGTGATAATGACCAGATAATTTTTTTTAGCGGTGTTAGTTGAGGGGTGAATTTTGGCCAGGACAGCGGGTAGAATTGCCCATCTCCTCTTCGAAATAGTGCCATGGGATCACTTATGTCCACCTGAGAAGGCAGACAGGACCTCGGTTTAACATCACATCCAAAAGAGCATCTCCAACATAAATACATAGAAGTGGCTAGTACTGTTGCCTCACAGCGCCAGGGACCCGGGTTCGAATCCGGCCTCGGGCGACTGTCTGTGTGGAGTTTGCACATTCTCCCCGTGTTTGCGTGGGTTTACTCCGGGTGCTCCAGTTTCCTCCCACAGTCCAAAGATGTGCAGGTTAGGTTGATTGGCTATGATAAATTGACCCTTAGTGTTAGGGGGATTAAATACGTGGGGTTACGGGGATCGGGTGGGATATGTGTCGGTGCAGGCTCGATGGGCCGAAATGGCCTCTATCAGCACTGTGGGGTTTCTGTGATTCTGTGAAGGTAGGAACAGGAGTAGGCCATTCGGCCCCTCGAGCCTGCTCCGCCATTCAACGAGATCATGGCTGATCATCCAAATTCAGTACCCTGTCCCTGCTTTCTCCCCATATCCCTTGATCCCCTTAGCCTTAAGAAATATATCCAACTCCTTCTTGAATATACTTAATGAATTGGCCTCCACTGCCCCCGTTTTCTCTCGACCACCTTTTTTGAATAGCTACCTAATGCAGCACTGGAGTGTTCGCCTGGATTTAGTGCTCCAGTCCCTGGAGTGGAACTTAAACCCACAACTTTCTGACTCGGAGGCAAGAGTGCTACCTACTGAGCCGCGGCTGACCCCTAAATTCACTTTATTTTAAAACACAACCCTTAATCATAACTCATTCCCAAATCATTTTTATGAAAAAATGTGATCAAAAATCCCAAACTAGCAGCAATAAATGCTGTCTTGCCAGTATTTGTCAAATGCCAAGAACAAAGGTTAAAAAAGGCGGTCTGACTAGGTGACTTTCATCCAGCGAGTATTTCTCTGTACGTTGAGCTTAAATCAAAGAATAAGGAACATTTTGCCAAAATTTGGTCATCTAATTTGGAATTTTCCTTCTATAGTAGAGTAATGTGTTTTGTATTTTTTCCTTCCTCTAGTCAAAGCAACAAGCAGTTTGCTTCAGAAATTTCAGAAGTGGTACTATAATGCTGCAGGGTTCAACAAATATGGTAAGTTTATGTTTATATTCTCCTCGACTCTCTTATTTTCTTTCTCATTCTCGGGATATAGGCATCGCTGGCACAGGCAGTATTTATTGCCCATCTCTAGTTGCCCATGAGAAGGTGACGGTGAGCCGCTATAGTCAGCGTGGTGAACCTACTCCCACAGTGCTGTTAGGGAGGGAGTTCCTGTATTTTGACCCAGTGACGATGAAGAAATGGCATTATATGTCCAAGTCAGGATGTTGTGTTACTTGGAGGTGATGGTGTTCCCATGCACCTGCTCCCCTTCTCCTAGGTGTTGGAGGTTGCAGGTTTAGGAGGTGCTGACGAAGAAGACTTAGTGAATTGTTGCAGTGCATCCTGTAGATAGTACACACTGCAGATTTTAAAAATTGAATTCAAATTCCAAACTTCCACGGTGGGATTTGAAGTTGCGTTCTCTGGATTACTAGTCTAGTAAATAACTACCCTATAAATCCAAGTGGTACTTATGAACAGCGATCTTTCCCTAGGCACCTGTCAGTATCCTTCCTAGCAACCATTGGGAGCAATAGCAACTGTTTGCTGTCTTTTTTTGTTGCTTACTCCTTTGTGGATTTGTATGGTTTCTACTACTGTGCTATTATTTTTTTTAACCACCACTCTCCCCGACCCCCCAAAAAATTAAATGAAAGCGAAATCTGCTGGAGAGCTGCCATGCCAGCCAGAAAACACAACCTTTAACAAGGCTTATCCAATTTCTGTTTATGGCCTGCTTTATTTATTATCCTTCCTGTTCCTGTATGTCAATTTTGGTTCAGTACTGGGTACAGGATCATGGCTTGCATGTCGTCGTGAAGCAGGCGGAGGATGGTGACGAACTTTTGAGGGCAGCCGAATTTGAGGAGGACACTCCATAATCCCTCACGGTTGACAGTGTCGAAAGCCTTTGTGAGATCAAAGAAGGCCATGTACAGCAGCTGGTGCTGTTCCCTGCATTTCTCTTGTAATTTACGCATGGTGAAGATCATGTCCATTGTGTCCCTTAGTGGGCGGAATCCGCATTGCGACTCTGGGAGGAGCTCTTCGGCCACTGGGAGAAGGCGATTGAAGAGAATTCTTGCGATCATTTTCCCTGTGGCAGAGAGCAGGGAAACTCCTCTGTAATTACCACAATCGAACTTGTCACCTTTCTTGAAGATCGGACAAAGTCAACATGGATTTACAAAGGTAAATCGTGCTTGACTAATCTGCTGGAATTTTTTGAGGATGTAACTGGTAGAATAGATAAGGGAGAACCAGTGGATGTGGTGGTATTTGGACTTTCAGAAGGCTTTCAATAAGGCCCCGCATAAGAGATTAGCGTGTAAAGTTAAGGCACATGGGATTGGGGGCAAGCTACTGACTTGGATAGAGAACTGGTTGGCAGACAGGAAGCAAAGAGTTGGAATAAATGGGTCTTTTTCCGAGTGGCAGGCAGTACCGCAGGGATCGGTCCCAGGACCCCAGCTATTCGCAATATATATTAATGATCTAGACGAGGGAACTAGATGTAATATCTCCAAGTTTGCAGACGACACAAAGATGGGTGGGCGTGTGTGCTGTGAGGAGGATGCCGAGAAACTTCAGTATGATTTGGACAGGTTGGGTGATTGGGCAGATGCAGTATAATGTGGATAAATGCGAGGTTATCCACTTTGGTGGCAAAAACAGGAAGGCAGATTATTATCTGAACGGCAATAGATTGGGAGAAGGGGAAGTGCAACGGGACCTGGGTGTCCTTGTGCACCAGTCGCTGAAGGTAAGCATGCAGGTGCAGCAGGCGGTTAAGAAGGCAAATGGTATGTTGGCCTTCATAGCGAGATGGTTTGAGTACAGGAACAAGGATGTCTTGCTGCAGTTGTACAGGGCCTTGGTGAGACCACACCTTGAGTATTGTGTGCAGTTTTGGTCGCCTTATCTGAGGAAGGATGTTCTTGCCATGGAGGGAGTGCAGCGGAGATTCACCAGACTGATACCTGGGATGGCAGGAATGACGTATGAGGAGAGATTGGGTTGATTGGGCTTATACTCGCTGGAGCTTAGAAGAATGAGAGGGGATCTCATTGAAACTTATAAAATTCTAACAGGACTAGACAGACTAGATGCAGGAAGGATGTTCCCAATGGCGGGGGCATCCAGAACCAGGGGTCACAGTCTAAAGATAAGGGGTAAGCCATTTAGGACAGAGATGAGGAGGAATTTCTTCACCCAGAGAGTGGTGAACCTGTGGAATTCTCTACCACAGAAGGCAGTTGAGTCCAATTCATTAAATATATTCAAGAAGGAGTTAGATATATTTCTTATGGCTAAAGGGGTCAAGGGATATGAGGAGAAGGCAGGGACAGGGTACTGAGTTTGGATGATCAACCATGATCTCATTGAATGGCAGAGCAGGCTCGAGGGGCTGAATGGCCTACTCCTGCTCCTATCTTCTATGTTTCAATGGTCACAATTACAGCGTCTCTGAGACACCCTGGCATGCTCTCCTCCTTCGAGATAAGAGAAATGAGTTCATGAATTAGCGCCAGTAGTGCTTCTCCGTCATGCTTTAGTGCCTCGGCAGGGATTCCATCTGCTCCTGAGGCCTTGTTGTTCTTCAGTTGTCGGATGGCCTTTTCAATCTCATGCCGGGCTGGGGTAGTGCTGAGATGGTGGCGGGTAGCATGCTGCGGGATGGAGTTGAGGACACTCGCGTCGAAGACAGAGTCTCTGTTAAGGTCTTCGAAGTGCTCCTTCCAGCGGGCACTGACTGCCTCTCTGTCCTTGATGAGTACCTCTCCGTTCTTGGCCCACAGTGGGGTAAGATGATGGGTGCTTGGGCCGTAGATTGTCTTGACTGCGCTAAAGTCGTGGTTGTTGGCTAGCTGCTGGATCTCCTGCGCTTTCTCCACCCACCATCTGTTCTTTAGGTCGCAAGTTTTTTGTTGGACCTCGGCCTTCAGGCGTCCGTAGAGCTGCTTTCGTGCTCTTGAGTTGTGTTGCTGTTTCCAGATCAGGAATGCCTTGCGCTTGCGGCTTATTAGCTCCTGGATCTCTTGGCCTGCTTCACAACAGCATGCAAGCTGTGATCCTGACCAACGGTTCCACCACAGACCCAATTCACATATGGACCGGGGTCAAGCAAGGCTGTGTCATCGCACCAACGCTCTTCTCGATCTTCCTTGCTGCAATGCTCCATCTCGCCCTCAATAAGCTCCCCGCTGGAGTGGAGCTAATTTACAGAACAAATGGGAAACTGTTCAACCTCCGTCGCCTCTAGCCCAGATCCAAGGTCGTCCCATCCTCTGTCGTCGAATTACAGTATGCAGACGACGCATGCGTCTGTGTTCACTCGGAGGTCGAACTCCAAACCATCGTCGGCACCTTCACTGAAGCTAACGAGATCATGAGCCTTACACTAAACATCCGTAAGACAAAAGTCCTCTACCAACCTGCCCCCGCCACACAGTACTGCCCCCTGATTATCAAAATCCACGACAAGGCCTTGGACAATGTGGACCACTTTCCATACCTCAGGAGCCTACTATCAACAAGGGCAGACGTCGATGACGAAGTCCAACACCGTCTTCAGTGTGCCAGTGCAGCCTTCGGTCGCCTGAGGAAGAGAGTATTTGAAGACCAGAACCTCAAACGCAGCACTAAGCTCATGGTCTACAGAGCAGCAGTGATACCCGCCCTGCTGTATGCCTCAGAGACATGGCACCTCAAAGCACTGGAGAGGTACCACCAACGCTGCCTCCACAAGATCCTGCAAATCCATTGGCAGGATAGGCGCACCAGTGTTCTCGCTCAGGCCAACATCCCCGGCATCGAAGCTTTGACCACGCTCGATCAGCTCCGATGGACGGGTCACATCGTCCGCATGCCCGATACGAGACTCCTAAAACAAGCGCTCTACTCGGAGCTCCGACACGGCAAGAGAGCCCCAGGTGGGCAGAGGAAACACTTCAAGGACACCCTCAAAGCCTCCTTGAAAAAGTGCAACATCCCCACTGACACCTGGGAATCCCTGGCCCAAGACCGCACAAAGTGGAGGAGAAGCATCTGGGAAGGCGCCGAACACTTTGCGTCTCTCCTGGGAAGGCGCCGAACACCTCGAGTCTCTTCGCCGGGAGCAAGCGCAAGGAGCGCACGTCAACCCAAGCACCCCACCCACCCGCCCTTTCAACCAACGTCTGCCCCACTTGTGACAGAGACTGTAGGTCCCGCATTGGACTCATCAGTCACCTGAGAACTCATTTTTAATGTGGAAGCAAGTCATCCTCGGTTCCGAGGGACTGCCTAAGAGAGAGAGTACTGGGTGCTTTCTTATTTTAAAGAAGTAACGTTCATTCATGAAGATACATTTTCTGAATTTACCACGAATGTGATAAGTACCTTAAGTATTTTTCTGCTTCCAGGACTCGTGCGGGATGATACACTGTACGAAAATGATGATGTGAAGGAGGCTGTGAGAAGGTTGCCTGAAAATCTTTACAATGAGAGAATGTTCCGCATGAAACAAGCTTTGGATTTGAGCTTGAAGCATCAAATCCTTCCAAAAGAGATGTGGACAAAATATGAGCAGGTAAGTTGAACATTGGTGTTGACTTCTGTAAGAGGGGAAGTATTTACTGCAATAGGGTTTTCTTCACTGTTCCTCCTTCCTGGACAGTTGACTTTAACCCAGGTATCTGCCAAAGTCTCAAGCTTTTAATGGCTTTGATGTGCCCATGAGCAATAGAGACTGATTTGCCTATCTTTTTCTCCAGCCCTTTTATGGAGAAAGGTCTGGGCTCCACCCTGCTGGAGCTCACCACTGTGCCATCATTACATAGGAAGGTCTGGGCTCCACCCTGCTGGAGCTCACCACTGTGCCATCGTTACATAGGTCTGGGCTCCACCCTGCTGGAGCTCACCACTGTGCCATCATTACATAGAAAGGTCTGGGCTCCACCCTGCTGGAGCTCACCACTGTGCCATCGTTACATAGGTCTGGGCTCCACCCTGCTGGAGCTCACCACTGTGCCATCGTTACATAGAAAGGTCTGGGCTCCACCCTGCTGGAGCTCACCACTGTGCCATCGTTACATAGAAAGGTCTGGGCTCCACCCTGCTGGAGCTCACCACTGTGCCATCGTTACATAGGTCTGGGCTCCACCCTGCTGGAGCTCACCACTGTGCCATCGTTACATAGAAAGGTCTGGGCTCCACCCTGCTGGAGCTCACCACTGTGCCATCGTTACATAGAAAGGTCTGGGCTCCACCCTGCTGGAGCTCACCACTGTGCCATCGTTACATAGAAAGGTCTGGGCTCCACCCTGCTGGAGCTCACCACTGTGCCATCGTTACATAGAAAGGTCTGGGCTCCACCCTGCTGGAGCTCACCACTGTGCCATCGTTACATAGAAAGGTCTGGGCTCCACCCTGCTGGAGCTCACCACTGTGCCATCGTTACATAGAATGTACAGCACAGAAACAGGACATTTGGCCCAACTGGTCTATGCTGGTGTTTGTGCTCCCACCCCTCTTCACCTTCTATTCCTATCTATTATCCCTTAAATGTGTCCAAGCTATTTGCCTCAACTACTTATTGTGGAAGTGAGTTCCACATTCTGACTACTCTCTGGGTAAAGAAGTTTCTCCTGATTTCCCTAATAACCATCTTATATTTAATGGCCCCTAGTTTTGGACTTTCCCTCAAGTGGAAACAGCTCTATGTCTACCCTATCAAGTTCTTTATTAAATGCCTCCTTGGAGCAGAGAAGGCTAAGCGAAGATTTGATAGAGGTGTTTAAAATCATGAAGGATTTCGATGGAGTAAATAAAGAGAAGCTGTTTCCAATGGATGAAGGGTCAATAACGGTAGGGCACTGATTTAAAGTGATTAGCAAAAGAGCCACAAGCGACATGAGGAAAACTTACGCAACGAGTGGTTAGGATTTGGAATGCGCTGCCTGATAGGGTGGTGGGTACAGTTCAATAGTAACCTTCAAAAGGGAGTTAAATAAATACTTGAAGGATAAAAAATTGCAGGGTTATGGGGACAGAGCGGGGAGTGGATTACATAGGATATACGATACAGAAACAGGCCATTCGGCCCAACCAGTCCATGCCGGCATTTATGCTCCACTTGAACCTCCTCCTGCCTTTTTTCATCTAACTCTATCAGCATAACCCTCTATTCCCTTCTCCCTCATATGCTTGTCCAGCCTCCCCTTAAATGCATCGATACTATTCGCTTCAGCCACTCCCTGTGGTAGCGAGTTCCACATTCTCACCACTCTTAGGGTAAAGAAGTTTCTTCTGAATTCCCTGTTTGATTTCTTGGTGACTATCTTATATTGATGGCCTCTAGTTATGCTCTTCCCCACAAGTGGAAACACACTCTCTGTCTACTCTTATCAAAACCTTTCATCATTTTAAAGACCTCTATTAGGTCACCTCTCATCCTTTTTTCAAGAGAAGAGAGACCCAGCCTGTTCATTCTTTCCTGATAAGAATGCCCTTGCATTTCTGGTATCATCCTTGTAAATCTTCTCTGCACCATCTCCAGTGCCTCTATATCCTTTTTATAATATGGCGACCAGAATTGTACGCAGTACTCCAAGTGTGGTCTAACTAAGGTTTGATACAAGTTTAGCATAACTTCCCTACTTTTCAATTCTATCCCTCTAGAAATAAACCCTAGTGTTTGGTTTGCTTTTTTATGGCGCTACTTTTAGTGATTTGTGTATTTGTACTCCGATCCCTTTGCTCCTCTACCCCACCCAGACTCGCACCCTCCAAGTAATAAGTGACCTCCTCATTCTTCCTACTAAATACCTCACATTTATCTGTGTTGAAATTCATTTGCCAATTGTAATAATAATATAATAATAATCAACTTTATTGTCATTGTTAGTGCACAAGTGCAGTACAACGAAATGTAGGCTTGCGGCTCCCGAGAGTGTACATTTAGATTAAGACATTTAAACATTCAACATACATTTGGCTTGTAATACATTAACATAAACATATAACCATAATAAAGTGCATTGGCAGATGTGCAGGCTTTAGAGTTTATTTGTGGAGTTCAGTAGGATGACAGCCCTGGGAAAGAAGCTGTTCCTAAATCTGGTCGTACGGGTGCGAATGTATCTGTAGCGTCTCCCAGATGGCAGGAGGGCGAACAGACTGTGGCTGGGGTGGGTAGGGTCTTTGATGATGGTCCGTGACCTCCGTAAACAGCATTTCTGGTATATGTGCTCTATGGTCGGTAGCCGGGTGCCGGTAATGCGTTGGGCAGTTTTGACTACCTGCTGCAGGGCTTTCCGGTCATAGTAGCTACAGCTGCCATACCATACTGTGATACAGTTCGTCAGGATGCTCTCTATTGTGCAGCGGTAAAAGTGAGAGAGGATCAGGGGTGACAGGTTACATCCCTTCAGCCTCCTTAGGAAATATAGGCGCTGCTGGGCCTTCTTCACCAGAGAGGAGGTATTGAGGGACCAGGAGAGGTCTTCCGTGATGTGGAATCCGAGGAACTTAAAGCTGTCCACCCTTTCCACCACAGCCCCATTGATGTGAATGGGGGTGTGACTTCCGCCTTTAGACTTCCTGAAGTCCACAATGATTTCTTTGGTTTTCTTGATGTTAAGGGCCAGGTTGTTATCGGCGCACCACTTCACGAGATGCTGGACCTCCTCCCTGTAGGCTGACTCGTCGTTGTTGGTGATCTGGCCTACTACCGTGGTATCATCCGCAAACTTGATGATGGTGTTGGAACCATGAACAGCCACACAGTCGTGGGTGAAGAGGGAGTAGAGGAGGGGGCTCAGCACACATTCTGCAAGTTTATTAATGTCCTCCTGTAATTTGTTGCAGTCCACCTCTATATTTACATCCCTCCCCCCCCCCCCCCCCCAAAATTTGGTGTCATCCACAATTTAGAAATTGTGTTTTTGATTCCAAAGTCTAAATCATGAATATAAATTGTGAACAGCAGTGGTCCCAGCACTGATCCTTGTGGAGCACCACTACCCTCCTTCTGCCACTGTGAATAGCTACCCTTTACCCCATCTCTCTGCTTTCTGTCTTGAACCAGCTATCTAGCCATTCTGCTAAATAACAACAGAAAATGCTGGAAAACTCAGCAGGTCAGGCAACATCCGTGGACAGAAATTTGAGTTGACGTTTCGGGTCGAACCCTTCTTCAAAACTGGAAAGAAAAGATGGATCGGAGGCAGGGCTGCGATCGGACAAAAGAATAAAAGAAACAAAAGAAGTAAAAAAGAGACAATGAAAGGTGTTGGAAGCTAGACGAGATGGTAATAGGCTGAGATTGGGTGTAAAGTGTACTGGCAGGACAAGGGATAGCTGCCAGGTGTGAGAGCGAAACAAAAGGAAAGGGGGAGGGGGGGGGAAAGGAGTGGAAAAATTACAAGAAAAAATGAAATAGGGGCCGAGGTTATGATCTGAAATTGTTGAACTCGATATTGAGTCCGGAAAGCTGCAGAGTGCCTAATCGGAAGATGAGGTGCTGTTCCTCGAGTTTACGTTGAGCTTCCGTGGAACAATACAAGAGGCCAAGGACGGTGAGGTCCGAGTGGGAATGGAGCGTTGAATTAAAATGACAGGCGACCGGAAGCTCGGGGTCACCCTTACGGACTGAACGGAGGTGTTCCGCAAAGCGGTCACCCAATCTGCATTTGGTCTCCCCAATGTAGAGGAGACCGCATCGTGAGCAGCGAATACAGTATACTAGATTGCGAGAAGTACAAGTAAATCGCTGTTTCACCTGGAAGGGGTGTTTGGGGCCCTGGACAGTGGGAAGGGGGGGAAGTATAGGGGCAGGTGTTACATCTCCGCTTGCACGGGAAGGTGCCAGGCGAAGGGGAAGGGCTGTTTGGGGTGATAGAGGAGTGGACTAGGGTGTCTTGGAGGGAGCGGTCCCTGCGGAATGCTGAAAGGGGAGGGGAAGATACGTTTGGTGGTGGAATCACTTTGGAGGTAGCGGAAATGCCGGAGGATGATCCGTTGAATGTGGAGGCTGGTGGGGTGAAAGGTGAGGACAAGGGGAACCCTATCGTGGTTCCGGGAGGGAGGGGCAGGAGTGAGGGCAGAAGTGCGGGAGATAGAACTGACATGGTCGAGGGCAGTGTCAATCACGGTGGAGGGGAATCCTCGGTTGCGGAAAAAGGAAGACATGTCTGAAGCACTGGTGTGGAAGGTGGCATCGTCGGAGCAGATACGGCGGAGACGGAGAAACTGGGAGAATGGAATAGAGTCCTTACAGGAAGCGGGGTGGGAGGAAGTGTAGTCCAGGTAGCTGTGGGAGTCAGTGGGCTTGTAGTGAATATTGGTCGATAACCTATCCCCAGAGATGGAGACAGAGAAGTCGAGGAAGGGAAGAGTCAGAGATGGACCATGTGAAGGTGAGGGAAGGGTGGAAATTGGAGGCGAAGTGAATGAAATTGTCAAGTTCGGGACGAGAGCAGGAAACGGCACCGATACAGTCATCAATGTATCGGAAAAAGAGGTGAGGGAGGGGACCTGAGTAGGACTGGAACAAAGATTGTTCCACATAGCCCACGAAAAGGCAGGCATAGCTCGGACCCATGCGGGTACACATGGCAACACCTTTGATTTGGAGGAAATGAGTGGAGTTAAAGGAGAAGTTGTTCAATGTGAGAACAAGTTCAGCCAGGCGGAGGAGGGTAGTGGTGGATGGGGACTGGTCGGGCCTCTCTTCAAGGAAGAAGCGGAGCGCCCTCAGGCCATCCGGGTGGGGGATGGAGGTGTAGAGGGATTGTACGCCCATGGTGAAAAGGAAGCGGTTGGGGCCAGGAAACTGGAAACTTAAAGTGGCGGAGGGTGTCCGAAGAGTCGCGGATGTAGGTGGGAAGAGACTGGACAAGGGGAGAAAAGATGGAGTCAAGATAGGAAGAGATGTAACACCTGCCCCTATACCTCCCCCCCTTCCCACTGTCCAGGGCCCCAAACACCCCTTCCAGGTGAAACAGCGATTTACTTGTACTTCTCGCAATCTAGTATACTGTATTCGCTGCTCACGATGCGGTCTCCTCTACATTGGGGAGACCAAATGCAGATTGGGTGACCGCTTTGCGGAACACCTCCATTCAGTCTGTAAGGGTGACCCCGAGCTTCCGGTCGCCTGTCATTTTAATTCAACGCTCCATTCCCACTCGGACCTCACCGTCCTTGGCCTCTTGTATTGTTCCACGGAAGCTCAACGTAAACTCGAGGAACAGCACCTCATCTTCCGCTTAGGCACTCTGCAGCTTTCCGGACTCTATCGAGTTCAACAATTTCAGATCATAACCTCGGCCCCTATTTCATTTTTTCTTGTAATTTTTCCACACCTTTCCCCCCCCCCTCCCCCTTTCCTTTTGTTTCGCGCTCACACCTGGCAGCTATCCCTTGCCCTGCCAGTACACTTTACACCCAATCTCAGCCTATTACCATCTCGTCTAGCTTCTAACACCTTTCATTGTCTCTTTTTTACTTCTTTTGTTTCTTTTATTCTTTTGTCCGATCGCAGCCCTGCCTCCGATCCATCTTTTCTTTCCAGTTTTGAAGAAGGGTTCGACCCGAAATGTCAACTGAAATTTCTGTCCACGGATGTTGCCTGACCTGAGTTTTTCCAGCATTTTCTGTTATTTTGGATTTCCAACATCCGCAGTATTTTGCTATGTATCCATTCTGCTGCTTGTCCCCCGACTCCGCAGTCTCTGACCTTGTTCATTAGTCTATTATGTGACACTTTATCGAAGGCCTTTTGAAAATTTGGATAAATTATATCTACTGCATTAACCTTGTCTACTCTCTCTGTTAAATCTTTAAAAAAATTCAATGAGGTTGGTCAAGCAAGACTTTCCCTTTTGAAATCCATGTTGACTATACATTATTCTACTTTTGTTTTCTAGACGTTCTTCAATTTTCTTCTTTAGTAGCGATTCCATTATTTTTCTTGCCATCGATATTAAGCTGACTGGTCTATAGTTTCCTGGACATGTTCTATCCCCCTTCTTAAATATCGGTATTACGTTAGCTATCCGCCAGTCCTCTGGCATTACACTTTTTATAATGAATCATTAAATATGTGTACTAATGCCTCTGCTATCTCTACCATAGATTCTTTTAAAATGCGCGTTTTATCCTGAGTTTGATTAGTTTATTTAATATATCCTCTCTTTATTTTAAATGCAGTTATCTCATTACTAATCTCATCATCCAATGTCATATCCGCATGTTCTATCTCCCTGGTAAATACCAAAGCAAAGTAATGATTTAATATTTCTGCCATCTCTATCGTTGCCTGTGGTATTACAGGAAACTCTTTGGTATCTGGGACCGGGATGGTACCGGTAGACTAAAAATTCCGGATATGAAAGAAGGGACATGGAGTGAAAATGGCCCAAGATACGAGAGCCCCGTGGCGCAGCCAGAAGTGCTGGAGCCCCGTGGCGCAGCCAGAAGTGCTGGAGCCCCGTGGCGCAGCCACAGGGGACCCGGTTACACAGCCGCAATTATACAGTATACGGAAGCCTCAAAACTTACTCCTGAATTTTGCCGGTTATTAGAGAATTCAGGATAATTAGGTGCCGTTTAAACGAGAGTTTCCTGTATCCTGTCCTTCCCTTAGTAGCCTTATTCCCATCCTGATCTTTTTTTAAATTTATGTGCCTGTAAAATATTTTACTATTTTTTTATGTTCCTTCATAATTTAATTTCATAGAAGTCTGCCTTCCTAATTATTTTTTTTGACTTCTCTTCTAATCTCTTTGTATTCTACCATATCATGCTCTCCCCCTGCTGTCCATGTACTTAATGTATGAAACCTAGAAACATAGAAGATAGGAGCAGGAGTAGGCCATTCGGCCCCTCGAGCCTGCTCCGCCATTCAATGAGATCATGGCTGATCATCCAAATTCAGTACCCTGCCCCTGCTTTCTCCCCATATCCCTTGATCCCTTTAGCTTTAAGAAATATATCTAACTCCTTCTTGAATATATTTAATGTATTGGCCTCCACTGCCTTCTGTGGTAGAGAATTCCAGGTGAAGAAATTCCTCCTCATCTCAGTCCTAAATTGCTTACCCCTTATCCTTAGACTGTGACCCCTGGTTCTGGACGCCCCGCCATCGGGAACATCTTTCCTGCATCTAGTCTGTCTAGTCCTGTTAGAATTTTATAAGTTTCAATGAGATCCCCTCTCATTCTGAACTCCAGCGCTCTCCTCATACGTCATTCCTGCCATCCCAGGTATCAGTCTGGTGAATCTTCGCTGCACTCCCTCCATGGCAAGAACATCCTTCCTCAGATAAGGCGACCAAAACTGCACACAATACTCAAGGTGTGGTCTCACCAAGGCCCTGTACAACTGCAGCAAGACATCCTTGCTCCTGTACTTGAATCCTCTCGCTATGAAGGCCAACATACCATTTGCCGCCTTAACCGCCTGCTGCACCTGCATACTTACCTTCAGCGACTGGTGCACAAGGACACCCAGGTCTCGTTGCACTTTCCCTTCTCCCAATCTATTGCCGTTCAGATAATAATCTGCCTTCCTGTGTTTGCCACCAAAGTGGATAACTTTGCATTTATCCACATTATACTGCATCTTCCACGCATCTGCCCAATCACCCAACCTGTCCAAATCATACTGGAGTTTCTCTGCATCCTCCTCACAGCACACACGCCCACCCAGCTTTGTGTCATCTGCAAACTTGGAGATATTGCATCTAGTTCCCTCGTCTAGATCATTAATATATATTGTGAATAGCTGGGGTCCTAGGACCGATCCCTGCGGTACCCCACTAGTCACTGCCTGCCACTCGGAAAACGACCCGTTTATTCCAACTCTTCGCTTCCTGTCTGCCAACCAGTTCTCTATCCAAGTCAGTACCATACCCCCAATCCCATGTGCTTTAACTTTACACGCTAATCTCTTATGCGGGACCTTATCGAAAGCCTTCTGAAAGTCCAAATACACCACATCCACTGGTTCTCCCTTATCTATTCTACCAGTTACATCCTCAAAAAATTCCAGTAGATTAGTCAAGCGCGATTTACCTTTTGTAAATCCATGTTGATTTTGTCCGATCCTGTCACTGTTTTCCAAGTGCTCTGCTATTACATCTTTTATAATAGACTCTAGCATTATCCCCACTACCGATGTCAGGCTTACCGATCTATAATTCCCCATTTTCTCTCTACCACCTTTTTTAAATAGTGGGGTTACATTAGCTACCCTCCAATCCATGGGAACTGTGCCCGAGTCTGTAGAATTTTGGAAGATGACCAGCAATGCATCTACTATTTCTAGGGCCACTTCCTTAAGTACCTTAGGGTGTAGATTATCAGGCCCTGGGGATTTATCGGCCTTCAATCCCATCAGTTTCCCTGACACCATTTCCCTACAAATACTGATTTCATTCAGTTTCTCCCTCTCATTAGACCCTATGTTTCCCTTATGGCTTTATTCATCCATGGTGTCTCATTAGTGTTTAGTTTGATCTTTTTTTAAGTGGAATATATTTTTCCTGGATTCTGTTGAACACTATTTCAAATGTTTCCCATTGCTGTTCTACATCATTGTTTGCCAATATTGCTGTCCGTTTTATTTTCCCAAGTTCTATTCTCAGCCCCTCAAAATCAGCCTTTCTCCAATCTATTACCCTGGTCTTCGTCATATTTATGTCCTTCTCAATTATTACCTTAAAGCGTATTATATTACGGTCACTATTGATGTTCCCCTACTTTTACTTCTCTTAGAGAAGTGGGACTAACTCGATTGCTCTTCGAGAGAGCCGGCGCAGACTCCTGTGCTGTACTATTCTATGATCCCTTAAAAGGGTAATGGTAACAGTTATTTACGTAAATGCTTCTGCATTTAGATATGAGATACTTATTGATTTAACATGTATAATTGAACAGATTTTTTGGGGGTTTTACAGGATGTACGCTACCTAGAACCATACCTTAAGGAAGTTATTTGCGAACGAAAGGAGAAAGAAGAATGGAATAAGAAGTGATTTCCTGGTTGAATTCTTGACTTGGTATTTGATTCCCTGTTAATATCTAGCCATGCAAATTTAAAATACATTCTATTATTGGTCAGGATAACGGATTCCCTTCTTGAAAAAATAAATTGTACTGTAAAACTGCAGAAAGCAATTTTTTTGCTTGTGTACTGAATTAATAGTGTCAAACTTATTTTCTGATTACTTCTGTCATGGGCAGTTTAGCTCGTAATTATGTAGATTTAAAAATAAATCACAAGTAAAATAAAGTTTTGCCCATCATTTATATACGCTCGACTAATGGGTAATAAAATAGCTTTCAGAAAGTAAACTTATATTAGAATTCATAATTAATATCTGTTCATCTGTTAGAAAATAATGAGCCAGTCAAAAAAAAAATGTTTTAACGCAAAATTACAACTTGCATTTGTAGCCAAGTTACAGTCGTGAAGCCATGCTGGAATTATTATTTTTCCCCACCTAATAATGGAAAGAAATCCTATTTATAGACTCGACAGCGGCCCTGCCATCTTGCTCAGGAATGATTTAGAATTTATTTTTACTTTACGTTAGACTTGTAAATGGACCAGCAGAAACTTCCAGTCTTTCAAGCTAAGCACAGAATAATAAACTACGAAACAATATAATTTACACTTTAACAATTTAATAAAGTACTAAAGACGGTTTTTTAAACTACTAGCGGATCTCCTGTAGCGTTGCTTGTCGTGAGTTGGGAGTCTTCTCAGAACAGGAGCGTTATGCCAAATAGTATTACCAAGAATACTGATTGGGGGTGGCACTGGGAAGAATGCCGGCCATACTGGGATGGGTCTGAGTCTACGAATACTTTGAGGGGTTGCCAGGGTCTGGGGGTTCTGGGAGGGAGTGCATTGGAATACTGCAGAGGGAGGTTCTGGGATTTGTGAGAATTAGGAAGTGGAATTTCAAGGTTTGACAGCATTGGAGGGAGTTCTGAGATCAGGGATTACTAGGAGTGAAAGCTTTGGAACACTGGAGAGGGAAGTTCTGGGAACAGTGGGAAGGTCCTAGAATCTGGCATTACTGGGAAATGAGTCCTTTGAGAATTGGAAAGGGAGTGCTAGAGGTTTGTGAGCACTGAGGAGTCGTCCTGGGAGCTGGGACTGGATGGACAAAGTCAGAGGAGGTCCTGAAATCGAGCATGACTGAGAGGAGATAACCGATCATGGGGGAGGTGGCTAGGACCTGGCAGAACTGAAGATAGCAGTTTTCTGCCTTTTTGGACCATCAGGTGAATGGATGGAAAATCATTAATTGGATCTGGGTATACAATTTCCCAATATATTCTCCTGGCTCAAGTCATGAGCGTAGGGGTGGAAATTTTCCCTTTCGTGCACTATTAATGAGTTTGCTGACTCATACCATCTTTAATAAATTTAAATGTCCCTGAACCAACAAAAGTTACCTCATATAAAATGATCAAAAGGTTTACGCAGTTTCCAAATTTTTGTATAAAAATTTCCTTCCGCTTCAAAATGGTTGAGATTTTTAACTAAATTTTAAACAAATAGAGGCAAATAACTTAAAAATAAATACATATCTAAAAATCTTCAAACCTTTTTTGTTTTCTAGCAACAAAAAACACCACAATCACAGGTGCTGCTGATCATAGATGACTGTGAGGCGTTCTTAGCAAATGTTAATAAATTTATATAGCAAATGTTAATATATAAATGTCATCAACTTGCTGGAATAAAGCTTTGATAATTCAATCTCCATTTTATTTCAAAGTATTTTGGAAAAAGCATAAAAGGTCTCAAATCCTCACAGGTTGTTGAAGATTGCTGGGAAATTCTGCAAACTGTATATGCTCAGAATGCACAGATGCGATTTAAAGCTCTGTTGAACTGTTTTAAAAAAAAAAAAGTCAAAATTAAAAACTGTATGGATGCTATTAAAATTCAGAAAACGTTATTCCAACATTCCCACTCGACCAACCACTGATCACGCCTGCTACCATCCCAGTTCAATGTATGAATTTTGTTATTGGGAAGTATATATATATTTAAAACTTACTTTGGCCGTCAGAAATTTCAGGGAAAAATGACAGAATTTTTTTTTTTAAAAAGCACTTTGAATGATTCAAAAGCTGCAAAAAAACAGTGGATTGTGAAAAGGCAGAAGACTGTGGCGTTCAGCCTTGAAATGCAGTTGGACAGGAGTTTCTTTTCAATAATCAATAGTTCTGCAAAGTGAGTAAGCACAGTTTGATTCTTGTAAGCATTTGGTGCCGGTGGAGATCAAGCTAACACTATAGCGGTAATTTTCCAGGATGGTAGCGGGCGCGATCAGGGGTGAGTCGGGTGGGAAAGTTGTTATTTTTGACAGTGGGTCAGGAACCTTTTGCCATCGCTCCCACGCGCCTTTCCCCCAAGAGCGCCTGTCATCACGGAGCCGACCCGACCAGCAGCGACGGACGACCCAATTGAGATGATTATCAGGTAGTTTACAGGCACAGGCACGTAAGAGTCTTGATTCAAGCAGCTCGGGAACCACGTCCGTCAACCTGAGGCGGGAGTTCAGTGAAAACTCCCACCTGACAGATGATCAGGCAGAACCTGTTGCTCAGTCGATTTCCAACACACATTCTGCAGGCTGTAAGTTTTTCCAGCAAAGTCTCCATCCAGTGTCCCCTCATTGGAAGAACTCTCACCATAATTTGTACTGCACCTGCACCATCTATTCCATCAACATGGGTGCTGTTTATACTGCCTCATCTTGGTTCTCAGAATCCCACCGCGATCAGCCCCAACACCAGCAGCACCAACAACACTAACCTCCGCAATCACCTGATGCTACACAGGGCATCAGCACCCGAGCACATTTCTGGCCGGGAGGCCAGGGATGGACTCATCGTGGCCAGATTTGGTTAACTTTACGCTGTACACCCATATGGCTGCCACATCATGTGCCAGGTTGGCACTAACACCATAAAGCATTCCTACAATGACCAAGCCATTCCATTTACACTCCTCACCATTGTGGGGGGTACTGTTATGTCTCATAATTCACTCCAACTCACTAAGCCACTTCCAAAGGTGCAAGTGTTGAAAATAAAGATTTTTATGTTTGACGCCACATTAACAGAAACTTTACATAAACGTTGCATAAAACACCCAAGTGGCTATCCTTGCGTGTTGTTAGTTGGTATGATTGCACTAGGATGAGTGAGAGGGGTGGCTAGTGCGATGGGGATGTGATGATGTAGATATAGACGGCGGGATGGGTGGACATGCAAGGTATGTTGGTGTGAGTAAGGATGTGCAGGAGTAGGGTGGGGAAGGCAGAGTGATGGGGATGTGATGAGAGGTGCAGCAGAATACAGTTGAGTGTGACTTTGTACTAACATTTCCTGATCTAATGATATCATTGAAACATTTGTGGCACTGCACCCAGGTCCTCCTGAACACATCCCTGCTTGTGACATCTGCAACCAGGCTGTCTTGGTCTCCTGGGGAGATATCTTCCGCCCATCAGAAGGGAAGAGGACCTCCCTGCGTGCTCTGACTCCTTCCATAAGCATATGGAGGGAGTCATCGGAGAACCTGGGTGCAGCCCTCTGCCTCTGTGCAGTCATTGTCAGTGTTTGCAGCACTCCATTGCTGCAATGCAATGACTGCACTATGTTAGATTAAACTTCAACTGTAATGTGGCCAGGGTCCCTTAAGGATCCTGCTGAAAACACATCATGAATGACGTCACCAGACCTGCTCCATCTCATTGGGCCGGGTAACATGCTGCACGGGCTTAATAGGCCCCATTAAGGTAAGTTAATTTTCAATAGCGGGATGAAGCCAGCAGCGGGGTTGCGACCCACCACGGACACTGGCCGCACCGAACCCGCCAAGGTAGACAAAATTCCGGCCTATATTTTTAAATTAGACACATGGGGATGGCACTGCAGGGAATGCTCATGATGTGTGTGGAGTGCGATATGTGGTCATCATCGATCCAGTGGTAGCATATTTGCAATAATTTGGAAAACTGTGTCTGGAGCAGAGGATCTCTGCTTAAGGAGCAATTGACTATGCACTGCAGCATCAGAGAGGATAACAGGTTTCTGGACTACTCTCCAGATTGTGATCAGCGAAGAGGCAGTGCTGGACTGTTTGGTACACAGGGATAGCGCAGAGAGAGAAGTGGGTGATCACCTGCTTGGGCAGCAGAGAGAAACGGGACCATCACACACAGGGAGCCCTGGGTTACTTACATAGAAGCTACAGCGCAGAATCAGACTGTTTGGCTCACCTGGTCTATGCCAGCGTTTATGATCCGCACGAGCTGCCTCCTGCCCCTCCTCATCTAACCATGTCAGCATCTTGTATTCCTTTCTCCCTTGTGCTTATCAGTGTCAGCCATGGCTCAGTTGGTAGCACTCTTGCCTCTGAGTCAGAAGATTGTAGGTTCACGGTCCCACTCCAGACACTTGAGTGCAAAAATCTAGGCTGACACTCCAGTGCAGTACCGAGGGAGTGCTGCACTGTCATGGGTGATTTGACTTTATTTATTTTGACTTTACAGAGGATAATTGAGACTTACGTTACCCAGTTATCCTCTGGGTAGAAACGCAATTGTGAATAAGCTGCACCCTGTCTCCCTGATTCTTCCTGAAATCTACTCTTTCTGAAATCTACAATTTGTGGCTGTTAAGACCCCCTTTTTATACCCATACTCTCATTCAAAACCTATGGAGTCTTACTGAACCAATCACTGGCTTACGCCCAAAATCCAATCATAAAGATGCCATGTCTGCAGCACTTGGCTTACGCAGGTTCTAGTCTTACGAAAGTTCGATATCTGTTTTTGCCCATCAAGACTCATATTTGGGGTAGTTATGGCAACACAAAAGGAACATGTCTCCATATGGCATCCTTGCTATTTCTGTGCAAGGCCTATGTTTGTAATTCACTGCAAACATCATAACATTCCAACACTGGCAGTTACACCTGATCTTGCTTCCCAGGCAAGCTGCACTCTATGTCTCATGCTTACTGTTGGTTAATAACCAACTTTCACCCACAGCTTCCCTATTTGACCATAGCAATCCTCCTTTTCATCCCAGGCTGTCTGGTTACAGTTTACTCAGACTTAATTATAAGCAAAAGGGTTACATGTCATTACAGGAAACTTTGTGTTATCCGGAGGCTAACTGTCCGGAATGCTCGAGCCACCGGCAAAAATCAGGAGCCGTTTTCGTTTGTTTTTTTTTCTTCTTGTTGCTTTTTTTCTCAACAGTCAAGCTCTGCAAGGTCTGCTGAAGCTGTTGCTAAGCTACAGAGACACTTGGACTGTTTAGAAGCTGTTGCAGGGTTTGTTGACAGATACGGAGCTCAGAAGCTTCCGTATCTTTCAACATTAGCGCTGGTGTGTCCGGCAGTTTTGAGGGAACGGCAACAGCTCGGTCCCGTCGGTGCTGGATAGCACAAAGTTTCCTGTATATAATTCAGGTTATCATTGCATGCAACTGATGATTACAGACTTCTACATTTAATTCTTACACACGATTATAAATCCATTACTGATGATTATAAGATAAGACATTAAAACAAGTATTCTAAAAATCAACTAATCCATGATAATCTTACAGTCCCTGGCTTGAGGGGAAGGAGCACCTTCTATGACCCTTCACTCAATCTTATTTCTTATCCTTTTGCAGGAGGTCTACTAATTCTAAGTTATTAGCACGTCGAGCAAGTACATACATTTCAAGCAGCAGACAAAGAAAATCATAAATCGTGGACTTGAAAGATACTCCAGCTCTCCCTTTAATCATATCCATTTTGTGGATAATTCTTGCTAAGTATGATTTCTCTCTAGCCCTCCATTGTCCCAATCCAAATTCTATGTCCCTCTTTACTTTATCTTCAATTTTAATCTGTCTGACAGGTACCAGTGTGTTTAATTCTGTCCTGATTGTTTCATTAATTAGGTAGTTTCTCAATGGAGTATGTGTCAGTGCCTTGATGATTTAGAAAGTTGGCTCGCTCCCCTGAGCCACATTAACCATTTGATGTTGTGCTGTTGTCAAGTAATTGAGCATGTCTGAGACCCATTCTTCAGTGCAAATTCACCATGTATTTCTTCATGTTAGTTGTCTCACACGTAACAAATCACATTTGCTCACGCACATTGGTATCCCAATATCATGCCACGTGACATCCAATACAAGCCATTCTTGGGCTTTCAGGTGATCATATCAAAATATCGTGGGGTTGTCTGGAGATCTTTGCTCATCTTCCACCACATGGTCCCGATGTCTCAGGTAGTGGCTAGAGTATCAAATACAGTTTTCTTAAAAGGTTCATAGGTAAGGACAGAAACATCTCCAAGAGAAAACTATTAATTTACTATTCAACAGTTTCCTGACTTTCAGTAGAATGTTAGGAAAATTCCATTTGGTAGTGTAATTCTCCTGTTTCTATCTAATGTCCTCAATCACTTCCTCTCATTCCATTTTACACATCCCATTAATTACCATTCTATCTCATTCATGAGCCCTGGAGAAACTTTAATATCAAAAAACATTCTTGATACACAGCAATTGGCAGGACCACATAGACTGTTTTCCACCAGTTCCTTTTAATTAAAATTTGATGATCCCCATAAACCTCAGGTCAATTTTCCCTTCTCGAGTGCTTGAAACAGCAACTCATATCAATTTTACTTTAATTAATTGATCTTATCAATTCTAACTTCAGAAAAAAGTGATGCCCAGGCTTGCTGGTTTTACATGGTGTTTTCACATTAGAGATGGAAGTGCTTGCAATTAGTTTGGAGGTAACTTCCATATCTCCCCATCTCGAAGATAACACATAACCCTGACTGGGTTAAGTCCGAGCTTTTGAAAGGCAAAGCCTTTAGTCCAAATCGTCACCATGCTGTAACATATGATGTCTGCCGATATCTGCAGATAAATTCTTAAAACTGCTGGATCTCTTGCTACGTCATCAATATTCATGCGGTGGCTACCTATTGAAAAGGAAAAAAAAGCCATTGTGGCTCTTCATAAGAGCCCAAGCGGTTAATTTGTCAAATCATAAAAATTCCTTCTGTCACCATTGGAAAATATCCACTTAAAATTAAGAAACTTAAATTTAATAATGTCCAGTATATAAATTTATTTCAGCAATACAAAAATTGTTGTGTGGTGAACTAAAAAAAACTGAAAGCGTTAACTCCTTTGCAGGTTTATAAAAAGGTGGAGCAAAATATTGTAAGATGCACGCAATTGCGTCACTTAACGTAAATTTAAAAAAAACTTTCTCGATCGAAAAAGAACCAAGATTCAATTTACTTTTTCCAAGTCTTTGTACCTTCGAACCTTCTTTAGGAATTAAAAAAAGTCTGTTAAAACAGCAGCAAATCATAAGTAACTTCATTATTAGCTTTAAATAAAACATTCTCATCAGGGAAGACAGCATTTTAGATTAAACGCCAATTGTTTTTAAACTTTTTTGCATTTTTTTAAAGAGGCTTCCAACCCCAACATTCTCCAGTACAATCAAGATGTTTAACAAACAGAACCACCTCAAATGTCCTAAAATTCCAATCCAAATCATTAAAGATTTAAGAAATTCAAAACTGCCAATGTGAAAGTCTCACGTCTAGAACTAGAAACCTTCACATAATTTAAAATAATAACCAGAATTTCACTCTGGCAGCAATGAAAGGCGAGTTTTCACAATTTAATAGGTTCGTTATTCTCAATAACTCCAATTTAATACAGCCCAATAGTTAATTAACTAAACACAATACAGAACAGATAAAATAAAATAGCACATAGAATCATAGAATGGTTACAGCACAGAAGGAGGCCATTTGGCCCGTCGAACTCGTGCCGGCTCTCTGCAAGAGCACTTCAGCTAGTCCCACTCCCCCGCCCTTTCTCCGTAGCCCTACAAATTTTTTTCTTCAGGTACTTATCCAATTCCCTTTTGAAAGCCACGATTGCATCTACCTCCACCGCCCACCCTTTTAGGCAGTGCATTCTAGATCATAACGACTTGCTACATAAAAAAGTTTTTCCTCATGTCGCCTTTGGTTCTTCTGCCAATCACCTTAAATCAGTGTCCTCTGGTTCTTGATCCTTCCGCCAATGGGAACAGTTTTTCTCTATCTACTCTGTCTAGACCCCTCATGACTTTGAACACCTCTATCAAATCTCCTCTCAACCTTCTCTATTTTAAGGACAACAATCCCAGCTTTGCTAGTTTATCCACGTAACTGAAGTCCCTCATCCCTGGAACCATTCTTGTAAATCTTTTCTGCACCCTCTCTAAGGCCTTCCTAAAGTGCGGTGCTCAGAATTGGACACAATACACCAGTTGGGGCCGAACCAGTGTTTTATAAAGGTTAATCCTAACTTCCTTGCTTTTGTACTCGATGCCTCTTTTTGTGAAGCCCAGGATCCTGTATTTTTAACTGCTTTCTCAACCTGCCCTGCCACCTTCAATGTGCACATATACTCCCAGGTCTCTCTGTTCATGCACCCCCTTTAGAATTGTACCCTTTAGTTTATATTGCCTCTCCTTGTTCTTCCAACAAAAATGTATCAGTTCACACTTTTCTGTGTTAAATTTCATCTGCCATGTGTCCGCCCATTCCATTAGCCTGTCTATGTCCTTTTGAATTCTATCACTATCCTCCTCACTGTTCACTATACTTCCAAGTTTTGAGTCATCTGCAAATTTTGAAATTGTCCCTTGTACACCCAAGTCTAAGTCATTAATATATATCAAGAAAAGCAGTGGTCCTAGTACCGACCCCTGGGGAACCCCACTGTGTATCTTCCTCCCGTCTGATAAACAACCGTTCGCCACTACTTTCTGTTTCCTATCACTTAGCCAATTTTGTATCCATGCTGCCACTGTCCCTTTTAATCCATGGGCTTCAACTTTGCTGGCAAGCCTATTATGTGGCACTTTATCAAACATCTTTTGGAAGTCCATGTACACCACATCAACCGCATTGCCCTCATCAACCCTTTCTGTTACCTCATCAAAAAGCTCAATCAAGTTAATTAAACACGATTTGCCTTTAACAAATCCATGCTGGCTTTCCTTAATTAATCCACACTTGTCCAAGTGACTGCTAATTTTGTCCTGGATTAACATTTCTAAAAGCTTCCCCACTACCGAGGTTAAACTGACTGGCCTGTAGTTGCTGGGTTTATCCTTACACTCCTTTTTCCACAAAGGTGTAACATTTGCAATTTCCAGTCCTCTGACACCACCCCTGTATCAAAGGAGGATTGGAAGATTATGGCTAGTTCCTCCACAATTTCCACCTTTACTTCCCTCAGCATCCTAGGATGCATCCCATCCGGTCCTGGTGACTTACTTACTTTAAGTACAGCCAGCCTTTCTAGTATCTCCTCTTTATCAATTTTTATCCCATCCAGCATCTCAACTACCTCCTCTCTCACTATGACTTTGGCAGCATCTTCTTCCTTGGTAAAGACAGATGCAAAGTACTCATTTAGTACCTCAGCCATGCCCTCTGCCTCCATGCATAGGTCTCCATTTTGTTCCCTAATCAGCCTCACCCCACCTCTCACTACACGTTTACTATTTTTATGCCTAAAGAAGACTTTTGGATTCTCTTTAATGTTAGCTGCCAATCTATTCTCATACTCTCTCTTTGCCCCTCTTATTTCCTTTTTCATTTCCCCTCTGAACTATCTATATTTAGCCTGGTTCTCACTTGTATTCTCAACCTGACATTTGTCATACGCCCCCTTTTTCTGCTTCATCTTACTCTCTATCTCTTTCATCATATAGAGAGCTCTGATTTTGGTTGCCCTACCTTTCCCCCTCATGGGAATGTACCTCGACTGTACCCGAACCATCTCCTCTTAAAAGGCAGCCCATTGTTCGATTACAGTTTTGCCTCCCAATCTTTGATTCCAGTTTACCCGGGCCAGATCCATTCTCAACCCACTGAAATTGGCCTTCCTCCAATTAAGTATTTTTACTCTAGATTGCTCCCTGTCCTTTTCCATAGCTAATCTAAACCTTATGATACTATGATCACTGTTCCCTAAATGTTCACCTACTGACACTTGCCCTGCTTGACCTACCTCATTCCCCAGAACCAGATCCAGCAATGCCTTCCTCATTGGGCTGGAAACGTACTGATCAAGAAAATTCTCCTGAACATACTTCAGAAATTCTTCCCCCTCTCTGCCCTATACACTATTACTATCCCAGTCTATATTAGGATGCTTGAAGTTTCCCATTATTACTATAGTTCTTGAACCTCTCTGTAATTTCCCTGCAAATTTGCTCCTCTATATCCTTCCCACTAGTTGGCAACCTGCAGAATATACCTAGTAGTTTAATGGCACCTCTATTATTTCTCAACTCTAACCAAATAGATTCTGTCCTTGACCCCTCCAGGACATCATCTCTCTGTCTAGCACTGTAATATTCTCCTTAATCAATACTGCCATCCCACCTCCTTCCTTTCCTTCCCTATCTTTCCTGAAAACCTTATATCCAGGAACATTTAGTACCCAATCCTGCCCTTTTTTGAGCAAGGTCTCCATTATTGCCACTGTATCATATTCCCATGTGTCTATTTGCGCCTGCAGCTCACCAACCTTATTTACCATACTTCGTGCATTCACACATATGCACTGTAAACCTATCTTAGATCTTCTTGTATTCTCTCTTAGTCTGACCCCACCTAATACCATACTATTTCTTACTCTAGTGCTATCTGTCTCTCCCAATCATTTGTGCACCATGTTTTTCCTTTCTAAGCATTGCTGGTTAAAGAGGAGATTAACACAATAGTAAGGAAGGATATTAGCTCTGATGATGTGGCTCTGATGATGTGGAATCTGTATGGGTAGAACTGAGAAATACCAAGGGGCAGAAAACGTTAGTGGGAGTTGTATACAGACCCCCAAACAGTAAGGCGGAGGTTGGGGATGGCATTAAAAGGGAAATTAAAGAAGCATGCAATAAGGGCACAGCAGTTATCATGGGTGACTTTAATCTACATATAGATTAGTCTAACCAAAGTAGTAACAATACTGTGGAAGAGGAATTCCTAGAGTGTATACGGGATGGTTTCCTGGACCAATATGTCGAGGAACCAACTAGAGACCAGGCCATCTTAGACTGGGTATTATGTAATGAGAAAGGATTAATTAGCAATCTTGTTGTGCGAGGCCCCTTGGGGATGAGCGATCATAATATGATAGAATTCTTCATTAAAATGGAGAGTGAAGTAATTGATTCAGAGACTTAGATACTGTAATTAAATAAAGGAAACTATAATAGTATGAGGCGTGAGTTTGCTAGGATGGATTGGGGATTGTTATTTAAAGGGTTGACAGTGAATAGGCAATGGCAAACATTTAAAGATTGCATGGATGAACTACCGAATTTGTTCATCCCTGTTTGGCATAAAAATAAAACAAAAAAGGTGACTCAACATTGGATAACAAGGGAAATTAGGGATAGCATAAGATCCAAGGAGAGGACATATAAATTGGCCAAAAAAAGCAGCAAACCCGAGGATTGGGAGCAGTTTAGGATTCAGCAAAGGAGGAAAAAGGAATTAATTAACAGGGGGAAAATAGAATATGAGAATAAGCTTGCAGGGAACATAAAAATGGACTAAAAGCTTCTGTGGATGTGTGAAGAGAAAAAGATTGGTAAAGTCAAGCGTAGGTCCCTTGCAGTCAGAATCAGGGGAATTTATAATGGGGAACAAAGACATGGCAGACCAATTAAATACATACTTTGGTTCTATCTTCACAAAGGAGGACACAAATAAACTCCCAGAGATGTTGGGGAACATAGGGTCTAATGAGAGGAAGAAACTGAATGAAATCAGTATTTGTAGGGAAATGGTGTTAGGGAAATTGACGGGATTGAAGGCCGATAAATCCCCAGGGCCTGATAATCTACATCCTAGGGTACTTAAGAAAGTGGCCCTAGAAATAGTAGATGCATTGCTGGTCATCTTCCAAAATTCTATAGACTCTGGAACAGTACCCATGGATTGGAGGATAGCTAATGTAACCCCACTAACTAAAAAAGGTGGTAGAGAAAAAACGGGGAAAGCCTGACATTGGTAGTGGGGAAAATGCTAGAGTCCATTATAAAACATGTAATAGCAGAGCACTTGGAAAACAGTGACAGGATTGGACAAAGTCAACATGGATTTACAAAAGGTAAATAACATAAGAACATAAGAAATAGGAGCAGCAGTAGGCCAATCGGCCCCTTGAGCCTGCTCCACCATTCAATAAGATCATGGCTGATCTGATCCTAACCTCAAATCTTCTATCACTCTCCATCCCACTCGAACCCATGAGATCTCCTGGGAGAGGCGAAAAACCAGATAAAAAACCCAATGGCCAATTTTGGAGAAAAAATCTGGAAAATTCCTCTCCGACCCATCTAGGCGATCGAAACTCTTCCAGGAGATCACTCTGTCCCTATATTTTCTACAGTACTTACCTTCTGTAAAGGCGATATCCACCCCAGCCAGGAACAGGAATAAGACCATCTCCTGAAATCTAACACAGAATTAGAACACAAGAAGTAGGAACAGAACCAGGCTACACGGCCCCTGGGCCCGCTCCACTACCCACAGGGCCATGATCATTCCGAACCTAGACTCATGTCCAATTTCCTGCCCGCTCCCCGTAACCCTTAATTCCCTTTACTTCTAGGAAACTATCTATTTCTGTTTAAAATTTATTTAATGATGTAGCTTCCACAGCTTTCTGGGGCAGCAAATTCCACAAACCTACCACCCTCTCAGTGAAGAAGTTTCTCCTCATCTCAGTTTTGAAAGAGCAGCCCCTTATTTTAAGATTATGCCCCCTAGTTCTAGTTTCACCCATCATTGGGAACATCCTCATCGCATCCACCCGATCAAGCCCCTTCACAATCTTATATGTTTCAATAAGATCGCCTCTCATTCTTCTGAACTCCAATGAGTAGAGTCCCAATCTACTCAACCTCTCCTCATATGACCACCCCCTCATCCCCGGGATGAACCTTCTTTGTACTGACTCAAGAGCAAGTATGTCTTTTCTTAAGTATGGACACCAAAACTGTATGCAGTATTCCAGGTGCGGTCTCACCAATACCTTGTATAACTGCAGCAATACCTCCCTGTTTTTATATTCTATCCCCCTAGCAATAAAAGTCAACATTCCATTGGCCTTCTTGATCACTTGCTGCACCTGCATACTAACTTTTTGAGTTTCGTGCACCAGGACCCCCAGATCCCTTTGTACTACAGTACTTTCCAGTTTCTTGCCATTAAGATAATAACTTGCTCTATGATTTTTCCTGCCAAAGTGCATAACCTCACACTTTCCAGTATTGTATTCCATCTGCCAAATCTCTGCCCACTTACTTAGCCTGTCTATGTCCCTTTGCAGGTTTTTTATGTCCTCCTCACTCACTACTTTCCGTCCCATCTTTGTATCATCTGCAAACTTTGATATGTTACACTCGGTCCCCTCCTCCAAATCATTAATATAGATTGTAAAGAGTTGGGGACCCAGCACTGACCCCTGCGGAACACCACTAGTTACTGGTTGCCAGTCTGAGAATGAACCATTTATCCCAACTCTCTGCTTTCTGTTAGAGAGCCAATTCTCCACCCACGCCAGAATATTACCCCCAATCCCGTGATTTTTTTATCTTGAGCAATAATCTTTTGTGTGGCACCTTGTCAAATGCCTTTTGGAAGTCTAAATACACTACGTCCACTGGTTCTCCTTTATCCACCCTGTATGTTACTTCCTCAAAGAACTCAAGCAAATTTGTCAAACATGACTTCCCCTTCATGAAACCATGCTGAGTTTGTCCTATTAAATTATGTTTATCCAAATGTCCCGTTACTGTCTCCTTAATAATGGACTCTAACATTTTACCAACCACAGATGTTAGGCTAACAGGTCTATAGTTTCCAGCCTTCTGCCTACTACCCTTTTTAAATAAGGGTGTTACATTAGCAGTTTTCCAATCTGCCGGGACCTTTGCTGAGTCCAGGGAGTTTTGGAAAATTATTACCAATGCATCCACAATCCCTACCGCCACTTCCCTCAAGACCCTAGGATGTAAGCCATCAGGTCCAGGGGATTTATCCGGCTTAAGTCCCATTATTTTACCAAGTACCACTTCCTTAGTGACTTTAATCGTATTTAGCTCCTCTCCCCCTAGAGCACCCTGTTTGTCCAGTGTTGGGATATTCTTAGTGTCCTCTACCGTAAAGACTGATGCAAAATATTTGTTCATCGTTTTTGCCATCTCCATGTTTCCCACCATTAATTTCCCAGTCTCATCCTCTAAGGGACCAACATTTACTTTAGCCACCCTTTTTCTTTTTATATAACTATAGAAACTTTTGCTATCTGTTTTTATATTTTTTGCTAATTTACTTTCATAATCTATCTTCCCTTTCTTAATCAATCTTTTAGTTATTTTTTGCTGTCTTTTAAAGACTTCCCAATCTTCTATCCTCCCACTAGATTTGGCTACCTTATATGCCCTTGTTTTTTGTCGGATACTATCCTTAATTACTTTACTTAGCCACGGATGGCTATCTTTTCTTTTACACCCTTTTTTCCTCAGTGGAATATATATTTTTTTGGAAGTTGTAAAATAACTCCTTAAATGTACACCACTGATCATGTACCGTCTTACCCTTTAATCTATTTTCCCAGTCCACTCTAATCAATTCTACTCTCATACCTTCATAGTCTCCTTTATTCAAGCTCAGCACGCTTGTTTGAGATCCAACCTTCTCACGCTCTACTTGAATATGGAATTCAACCATGTTATGGTCACTCATTCCAAGGGGATCCTTTACTGGGACATTTTTAATTAATCCTGTCTCATTACACAGGACCAAATCTAAGGTTGCTTGCCCCTGGTCGGTTCAGTTACATTCTGCTCAAGAAACCCATCCCTAATACACTCAATGAACTCATC
The DNA here is from genome assembly GCF_052327205.1 of Somniosus microcephalus. NCBI lineage: Eukaryota > Metazoa > Chordata > Chondrichthyes > Squaliformes > Somniosidae > Somniosus > Somniosus microcephalus. Next base: position 74,438,796 of record NC_140993.1, read on the forward strand.
CTCAAGGCTGCTCTGCCCAATTTGATTTGTCCAGTTAATATGATAGTTAAAATCTCCCATAATTATAGCTGTTCCCTTATTACAAGCCTGAACTATTTCCTGATTAATACTCCGTCCAACAGAGTTGCAACTGTTCGGAGGCCTATAGACTACGCCCACTAGTGTTTTTTTCCCCTTATTATTCCTTATCTCTACCCAAACTGTTTCACTATCCTGCTCCTTAGACCCAATATGATTTCTCTGTATTATAGTGATTCCTTCCTTTATTAACATAGCCACCCCACCTCCCCTCCCTTCCTGCCTGTCCTTCCTGATTGTTAAATAACCTGGCATGTTTAATTCCCAGTCATGGTCACCCTGCAGCCATATTTCTGTAATGGCCACAAGATCATACCCATATGTAGTTATTTGTACCATTAACTCATTCATTTTGTTACGAATGCTATGTGCATTCAGATAAAGAACTTTCAAATATGTTTTGTGACACTTAGTTCCTGTTTTTTCCCCTTTTACTACTTTACCTTTTACTCCATACCTTCTGTCCCTTCCTGACATGTTCTGTTTTTTAATTTCCCCACTGCTACCTAAGTCTATGACCTTCTCCATTGTCATTTCTGTTATTTGCTCTCTAGAAACCTCCCCCCCACTAATTAGTTTAAAGCCCTCTCTACAGCCCTAGTTATATGATTCGCCAGGACTCTAGTCCCAGCACTGGCCAAGTGGAGTCCGTCCCAACGGAACAGCTCCCTCCTGTCCCAGTACTGGTGCCAGTGTCCCAAGAAGCAAAGCCCATTTCTCCCACACCAGTCTTTGAGCCACGCATTTAACTCTTTAATTTTTTTTATCCTAGCCAAATTCGCTCGTGGCTCAGGTAATAACCCAGAGATTATTATCCTTGAGGTTCTGTTTTTTAATTTGACCCCTAGCTGCTCATACTCCTTTAACAGAACCTTCTTCCTTGTCCTATCTACGTCGTTTGTACCAACATGGACCACGACAACTGGATCCTCCCACTCCAAGTTTCTTTCCAGCCCAGAAGAGATGTCCTTAACCCTGGCACCGGGCAGGCAACACAGCCTTCGGGACTCCCGCTTAACTGCAGAGAACCCTATCTATCCCCCTAATGAAACTATCCCCTACCACTACAACATTTCTTTTTACTCCCTCCACTTGAATGGCCCCCTGTACCACAGTGCTGTGGCCAGGTTGCTCATCCTCCCTGCAGTCCCCGCTCCTGCCCTCACAGGGTGTAAGAACCTCAATACTGCTTGACAAGAGCAAGGGCTGCGGCTCCTTCAACACTACATCCTGGATCCCTGTACCTTCCTCACTCATAGTCACACCGTCCTGTCCCTGACCACGGACTAGCTCTGCAGTAATTAATTTCATAGGTGTGACCACCTCCTGAAACACAGAGTCCAGGAACTTCTCCCCCTCCCTGATGTGTCGCAGTGTCTGAAGCTCGGTCTCAAGCTCTTTAACATGGAGCTTGAGTTCCTCTAGCAGCAAACACTTATCGCAAATGTAATCACCGTGAGCCTCAATGGGGTCCACCAGCTCCCACATTTCACAACAGTGACACATCACCTGTTCACCCATATCTGGGTAATTAATTAAATTTCTTATTATTAGTTATGAAGACCCTCTGCCCCGATATAGATGATAATATTACACCACTATTTAATAGGACTTACCAACTTAAAGGTATAGAAGAGAAGGAAGAGAACCTACCAACCAGCTGATCACCAACCTCCCTTGTGGAAGCTGTCTGGGGGACCTGTCTGGTTCAATTGTCTCACTGCTCCATGTCCGCAGCGTTGGATTAGCCTGAGAGAGGGAAGCAAAACAGAGCAACAAGCACCCCCTCACCTCCCACTTGCCCGAACTCTGCCACTTACCAAACTCTACTTACACTCAATGCGACCGCACTCAGCGCTACCGTACTAAGCCCGCCCCTTTTTATACCCGGATTCTACTTCCGGTTTCAACTCCCCAACAGCTTAATTTACTCTAAAAAATTGAACTTACTTCAAATAATTCACTTTTTTACTCACTAAAATTCAGTAAATGCACTTAAAAGACTTTTTCTGCCACTTACCAAAGTCTGCTTAAACTCAATGCGATTGCACTCAGCCTGCAGCTCTAAGCTTGCCCCTTTTTATACCCGGGTTATACTTCCGGTTTCAACTCCCCAACAGCTTAATTTACTCTAAAAAATTAAACTTACTTCAAATAATTCACTTTTTTACTCACTAAAATTCAGTAAATGCACTTAAAAGACTTTTTCTGCCACTTACCAAAGTCTGCTTAAACTCAATTGCTTGACTAATCTACTGGAATTTTTTGAGGATGTAACTGGTAGAATAGATAAGGAAGAACCAGTGGATGTAGTGTATTTGGACTTTCAGAAGGCTTTCGATAAGGCCCCGCATAAGAGACTAGCGTGCAAAGTTAAAGCACATGGGATTGGGGTAAGGTACTGACTTGGATAGAAAACTGGTTGGCAGACAGGAAGCAAAGAGTTGGAATAAACGGGTCTTTTTCCAAGTGGAAAGCAGTGACTAGTGGGGCACCACAGGGATCAGTGCTAGGACCCCAGTTATTCACAATATATATTAATGATCCAGACCAGGGAACTAGATGTAATATCTCCAAATTTGCAGACAACACAAAGCTGGGTGGGCATGTGTGCTGTAAGGATAATGCAGAGAAACTCCAGTACGATTTGGATAGGTTGGGTGATTGGGCAGATGCAGTATAATGTGGATAAGTGTGAGGTTATCCACTTTGGTGGCAAAAACAGGAAGGCAGATTATTATCTGAATGGCAATAGATTGGGAAAAGGGGACGTGCAATGAGACCTGGGTGTCCTTGTGCACCAGTCGCTGAAGGTATGCATGCAGGTGCAGCAGGCGGTTAAGAAGGCAAATGGTATGCTGGCCTTCATAGCGAGAGGTTTCGAGTACAGGAGCAAGGATGTCTTGCTGCAGTTGTACAGGGCCTTGGTGAGACCACACCTTGAGTATTGTGTGCAGTTTTGGTTGCCTTATCTGAGGAAGGATGTTCTTGCCATGGAGGGAGTGCAGCGAAGATTCACCAGACTGATACCTGGGATGGCAGGAATGACGTATGAAGAGAGATTGGGTCGATTAGGCTTATATTCGCTAGAGTTTAGAAGAATGAGAGGGGATCTCATTGAAACTTATAAAATTCTAACAGGACTAGACAGACTAGATGCAGGAAGGATGTTCCCAATGGCGGGGGAGTCCAGAACCAGGGGTCACAGTCTAAACATAAGGGGTAAGCAATTTAGGACTGAGATGAGGAGGAATTTCTTCACCCAGAGTGTGGTGAACCTGTGGAATTCTCTACCACAGAAGACAGTTGAGGCCAATTCATTAAATATATTCAAGAAGGAGTTAGATATATTTCTTAAGGCTAAGGGGATCAAGGGATATGGGGAGAAAGCAGGGACCGGGTACTGAGTTTGGATGATCAGCCATGATCGCATTGAATGGCGGAGCATGCTCGAGGGGCCGAATGGCCTACTCCTGCTCCTATCTTCTATGTTTCTAATGCTACATCCTGGTGCACATCCCCCTGCCAAATTAGGTTAAAGCCTCCCTAACAGCACTAGCAACCCTCCCCCCCTCCGCGTGGACATTGGTCCCAGCTCTCTTGAGGTGCAACCCATCTGGCCTGTACAGGTCCCGTCTCCCCCACAACCGATCCCAATGTCCCAGGAATCTGAAGCTCTCCCTCCAGCACCATCTCTCCAGCCACGAATTCTTCTGCTCTATCCTTCTATTTCTATACTCACTAGCTTGTGGCACTGGGAGTAATCCCGAGTTTATTACCTTTGAGGTCCTGCTTTTTAATCTCTTTCCTAGCTCCCTAAAATCTGCTTGCAGGACCTCATCCCTCTTTCTACCTATGTCTTACAAAAACACAGCAGATTACTTCATCCATCTTTTATATTCTTCAGGCGCCTTTCCAATGACAGTAAAAAGACTGAATATAGCTGGAGAAAAATTAGTTTTCACAATCAAACAAAAATTATTAACACTCCACACAAAAGAGAGCGGCAGCGGCGGGAACTCGAGCGGTGGTGAGTATAAAAGGTGAGCCCGAGCGCGGGTAGGCCTCAGAGCGGCAGCGGCGGGAACTCGAGCGGTGGTGAGTATAAAAGGTGAGCCCGAGCGCGGGTAGGCCTCAGAGCGGCAGCGGCGGGAACTCGAGCGGTGGTGAGTATAAAAGGTGAGCCCGAGCGCGGTAGGCCTCAGAGCGGCAGCGGCGGGAACTCGAGCGGTGGTGAGTATAAAAGGTGAGCCCGAGCGCGGGTAGGCCTCAGAGCGGCAGCGGCGGGAACTCGAGCGGTGGTGAGTATAAAAGGTGAGCCCGAGCGCGAGTAGGCCTCAGAGCGGCAGCGGCGGGAACTCGAGCGGCAGCGACCTATAAAAGGTAAGCCCAAGGCACGGTTAGGCCTCAGAGCGGCAGCGACCTATAAAAGGTAAGCCCGAGGCGCAGGTAGGCCTCAGAGCGGCAGCGACCTATAAAAGGTAAGCCCGAGGCGCGGGTAGACCTCAGAGCGGCAGCGACCTTGTGGTAAACCACTGTTATTGTATCCTACTGTTATCGTTATTGCATATTGTTACCTCTGGTTGGCGCTGTGTACCAATGCATGCCTCAGCTGGCTCCGCCCACATGACCAGGTATAAAGGTGGGTGTTTCGGCAACCCACTTCCTTCTTGGAACCAGTTGGCCACGAGAGGCATGCTCTGTTCTTTAGTTAATAAAAACCTCTTCATTACTTTCCTAATTCATCGCCTTTTATGGAGTAATTGATAAGCGTATCAATTTTATTAACTAAAAGTAAAATGTCGACACCTGAACAGCAACAACAGCAGGTGTTGCTGCGAGCCCTCAGACCAGCATGCCTGGACCTCGACCCTCAAGCAGCGGGTTCATCGACCAATTTCGAACACTGGCTGAGCTGCTTTGCATCCTTCCTAGAAGCCTCCGCCGTGACATCGGAGGAGAACAAACTAAAAGTTTTGACCGCCCAGGTGAGCCCTCAAGTATATACACTCATCCGGGACGCTACTACGTACACGGCAGCCCTCGAACTACTAAAAGGGCAATACACGCGCCCAGTGAACACGATTTACGCCAGACACCTCTTGGGATCCCGCAGGCAGCAACCGGGGGAATCGGTAGAGGCATTTTTACAGGTGTTACAGACACTCTGCAGGGACTGCGACTGTAAGGAGGTAACAGCTGTGGGGCACGCGGAGGGACTTACCTGTGATGCCTTCGTTAGGGGCCTCCAGTCCGACTACTCCCGGCAGAGACTGCTCGAAAGCAAGGAGCTCGACCTGAAGACGGCCGTAGCCCTTGCGCTCTCGTTAGATGCGGCCCACCGAAACCTCGAAGCATACTCACGTAACGGCGCCGCGCCATGGCCATCGCGACCTTGGGACATGGGACCGCCGCCCCCGGTACCAACTGCTGCAGCGATGTCCCGAAATCAACCGGGACCGCCGCCCCCGGTACCAACTGCAGTGATGCCCCATAACCAGGCCCAAAAATGCTATTTCTGTGGCCAGTTAAAACACCCTAGAGCACGCTGCCCGGCTAAGACCGCTACCTGCTCGGGCTGCGGGAAGAAAGGCCATTACGCCAATGCCTGCAGGGGGAAACCCGCGAACGCCAGCAGCGCCGCGTGCGAATCGTGGGGGCAGCCATCTTATCCGCCATTTTGTGCACCTCTGGCCGCGTGGGGACCTGAATCATGGCCGCCGGCATTTTGTCCGCCGCACTCAACCGCCATTTTGTCTCCGGACTCGACCACCGTCTCGTCGGACGACCATATCGACTCACTAAGCCATACACTGGCCTCCATTACGCTGGATCAAGCCCTGCCTCATCATCTGTCCAGGTCCATGATGGACATCACGGTAAACGGCCGTGCCACCACTTGCCTATTTGACAGTGGGAGCACAGAGAGTTTTATTCACCCCAACACGGTACGTAGCCACTCCCTCACGGTCCTGCCAACGCGCCATCGGATCTCTATGGCGTCTAAGTCCCATTCAATGGACGTCGGTGGCTACTGTGTGGTGACCCTTTCGGTTAGGGGCACAGAATATAAAAATTTTAAACTTCTTGTCCTGCCCCGTCTTTGCGCTGCTGTGCTGCTAGGGTTGGATTTTCAGTGCCACCTTAAAAGTGTCACATTAGCATACGGTGGACCCCTCCCCCCACTCACAGTCTGCAACCAACACCTTTTAAATTGCCCGCCGCACACCACTTGCAGCCTTTCCACACTCAAAGTCCCCCCCCCCCTTGTTCGCTAACCTCACCCACGGCTGTAAACCCATCGCTACCAAGAGCAGGCGGTACAGCGCCGGGGACAGAGCTTTTATTAGCTCTGAGGTGGAGCGGCTCCTGAAGGAGGGCATTATCGAAGGGAGCACCAGCCCCTGGCGAGCCCAGGTTGTAGTCGTTAAAACCACCGATAAACGCCGCCTGGTCATTGACTACAGCCAAACCATAAACCGGTACACTCAGCTGGACGCATACCCCCTTCCTCGCATATCTGATATGGTCAATCAGATTGCGCAATACAGAGTATTCTCCACCATTGACCTTAAGTCAGCATACCACCAACTCCCCATCCGCCATGAGGACCGCCAGTATACTGCCTTCGAGGCGAACGGCCGCCTCTACCACTTCCTTAGGGTTCCCTTCGGCGTCACCAACGGGGTTTCGGTCTTCCAAAGGGAGATGGACCGGATGGTTGACCAGAACGCGCTGCAGGCCACCTTTCCCTACCTGGATAACGTCACCATCTGCGGCCAAGACCAGCAGGACCATGACGTTAATCTAGAAAAATTCCTCCGTACGGCCCAGCGGCTGAACCTAACGTACAATAAGGAGAAATGTATGTTTCGCACCAAACGCCTTGCCATTCTCGGCTGCGTAGTGGAGAACGGAGTCATCGGGCCCGACCCCGACAGAATGCGCCCCCTTATGGAGCTCCCCCTCCCCCACTGCCAAAAAGCACTGAAGAGATGCCTGGGGTTTTTCTCTTACTATGCTCAGTGGGTGCCCCACTATGCGGACAAAGCCAGACCCCTCATCAAATTCACCTCCTTCCCCCTGACACCAGAGGCGTGTGCAGCCTTCACTCTTATCAAGAGCGATATTGCGAAGGCCACAATGCACGCAGTGGATGAGTCCATCCCCTTCCAAGTGGAGAGCGATGCATCCGACTTCGCCCTAGCTGCGACCCTTAACCAGGCGGGAAGACCCGTGGCCTTTTTCTCAAGGACCCTCCAGGGCCCCGAGATTCGCCACTCCTCTGTCGAAAAGGAGGCCCAGGCTATTGTGGAAGCGGTGCGTCACTGGAGGCATTACCTGGCCGGAAAACGGTTTACCCTTCTCACTGACCAGCGTTCAGTTGCTTTTATGTTCAATAATAAGCAGAGGGGCAAAATCAAGAACGGCAAGATCTTGAGGTGGAGAATTGAACTCTCCACCTACAATTACGATATCTTGTACTGGCCCGGGAAACTCAATGAGCCCCCAGATGCCCTATCACGTGGTACATGCGCCAACACGCAGGTTAATAGACTGCAGTCCCTCCACAATGACCTCTGCCACCCGGGGGTCACCAGGTTCTTCCATTTCATCAAATCCCGTAACCTGCCCTACTCCATCGAGGAGGTCAGGACCATGACCAGGAACTGCCAAATCTGTGCCGAGTGCAAACCGCATTTTTATAGGCCTGACAGAGCAAGCCTGATCAAGGCCACTCGCCCCTTCGAGCGCCTGAGCGTCGATTTTAAAGGGCCCCTCCCCTCCTCTGACCGCAACGTGTACTTCCTCAACATAATTGATGAGTACTCCCGTCTCCCGTTCGCCATCCCTTGCCCAGACATGACCAGTACCACGGTCATCAAATGTCTGAATGACCTCTTCGCCCTGTTCGGGTTCCCTAGCTATATACATAGCGACAGGGGCTCATCTTTCATGAGCGACGAACTTCGTCAGTACCTGCTCGCGAGAGGTATTGCTACGAGCAGGACCACTAGCTACAACCCCCGGGGGAACGGCCAGGTGGAAAGAGAGAACGCGACGGTTTGGAAGGCCGTCCTCTTAGCCTTAAAATCTAAGGGCCTTCCGACCTCTCGCTGGCAGGAGGTCCTCCCTGCGGCGCTCCACTCCATCTGGTCACTGCTTTGTACTGCCACTAATGCCACCCCTCATGAGCAAATGTTCGTTTTCCCCAGGAAGTCCACATCGGGAACCTCGCTACCGACATGGCTGACTTCTCCTGGGCCCGTCCTACTGCGGAGGCACGTGAGGACCCATAAAATGGACCCCCTGGTCGAGAAGGTGAACCTCCTACACGCCAACCCCCAGTATGCCTACGTGGCGTACCCAGACGGGCGGGAGGACACGGTCTCCATACGAGACCTCGCACCCTCGGGTGCCCCTGAATTACCACCGTTATCCCCCACCACTTCTCCCAACCCAACCCCTGTAGACGGCATGCCGGAGCCCCAGGACCCTTCGTTGACCACCCAGACACCAGATTCGACGTTGGATACTGCACCACCGCCGCCGCCACCACGACGATCGGGACGTCATACAAGGCCTCCTGATAGACTTACCTACATGAACTTGTAGTACACTTCACCCCGCCAGACTAAATTTTAAACAAGGGGTGAATGTGGTGAACCACTGTTATTGTATCCTACTGTTATCGTTATTGCATATTGTTACCTCTGGTTGGCGCTGTGTACCAATGCATGCCTCAGCTGGCTCCGCCCACATGACCAGGTATAAAAGTGGGTGTTTCGGCAACCCACTTCCTTCTTGGAACCAGTTGGCCACGAGAGGCATGCTCTGTTCTTTAGTTAATAAAAACCTCTTCGTTACTTTCCTAATTCATCGCCTTTTATGGAGTAATTGATAAGCGTATCAGACCTATAAAAGGTAAGCCCGAGGCGCGGGTAGGCCTCAGAGCGGCAGCGACCTATAAAAGGTAAGCCTGAGGCGCGGGTAGGCCTCAGAGCGGCAGCGACCTACAAAAGGTAAGCCCGAGGCGCGGGTAGGTTTAACAATCTCCAATCTCAGAGGGAGAGAAGTAAAAAGTAATCGAGGTGTGACGTCACCACAAAGCAGGTAAGTGATTGGTTGGGAGTATTTCTCTTTTTTAAAAACATTAACTCTGTGGTTTATAGTTTTTAAGGTCTCTGTGGTGTAGCGGGACAGTTTGTAAACCAGGGCCCTTAAATATATCATTTAAAAAAATAATAATAAATTTAATTAATTACATAGAATGGGAGAACAGGTGATGTGTTACTGCTGCAATATGTGGGAGCTGGTGGACACCATTGATGTTCACGGTGATTACATTTGCAGTAAGTGTTGGCTGCTCGAGGAACTCCGGCTCCGTGTTGATGAGCTGGAGTCCGAGCTTCAAACTCTGCGACACATCAGGGAGGGGGAGAGTTACCTGGACTCTGTGTTCCAGGAAGTAGTCACACCAATTAGATTAACTAATTCAGATGTAGTCTGTGGTCAGGGACAGGAGGGTGTGACTATGAGTGAGGCAGGTATGGGGATCCAGGAGGTAGTGTTGGAGGAGCCACAGCCCTTGCTCTTGTCCAACAGGTTCGAGGCTCTTACTCCCTGTGGGGACGGGAACGGGGACTGCAGGGAGGATGAGCAACCTGGCCACAGCACCGTGGAACGAGGGGCCATTCAAGTGGGGGGAGTAAAAAGAAATGTTGTAGTGGTAGGGGATAGTATCATTAGGGGGATAGATAGGTTTCTTTGCAGCCAAGAGCGAGAGTCCCGAAGGCTGTGTTGCCTGCCCGGTGCCAGGGTTAAGGACATCTCCTCTGGGCTGGAGAGAAACTTGAGTGGGAGGGGGAGGATCCAGTTGTCATGGTCCATGTTGGTACCAACGACATAGATAGGACAAGAAAAGAGGTTCTGCTGAGGGAGTATGAGCAGTTAGGGGCCAAATTAAAAAACAGAACCACTAGGGTAATAATCTCTGGATTATTACCTGAGCCACGAGCAAACTTGGCTTGGGTAAATAAAATCAGAGAGTTAAATGTGTGGCTCGAAGACTGGTGTGGGAGAAATGGATTTTGCTTCTTGGGACACTGGCACCAGTACTGGGACAGGAGAGAGCTGTTCCATTGGGATGGGCTTCACTTGGCCAGTGCTGGGACTAGAATCCTGGCGAATCGAATAACTAGGGCTGTAGAGAGGGCTTTAAACTAATTAGTGGGGGGGAGGTTTCAAGTGAGCAAAAAATAAAAATGTCAGCGGAGAGGGCAATAGAGCAAGGTAGCAGTGGGGGGGAATTAAAAACCAGAGTGTGTCAGGAAGGGACAGAATATATAAAGGTAAAGTAGTAAAAGGGGTAAAAGCAGGAATAAATTGTCACACAACATTTAAAAGTTCTTTATCTGAATGCACGCAGCATTCGTAACAAAATGGACGAGTTGACGGTACAAATAACTACACATGGGTATGATCTGGTGGCCATTACAGAAACATGGCTGCAAGGTGACCATGACTGGGAACTAAACATCCAGGGGTATTTGACAATTAGGAAGGACAGACAGAAAGGAAAGGGAGGTGGGGTGACTATGTTAATAAAGGATGGAATCACTGCAATAGCGAGAAATTATATTGGGTTAAAGGATCAAGATAGTGAAACAGTTTGGGTGGAGATAAGGAATAATAAGGGGAAAAAGTCACTAGTGGGCATAGTCTATAGGCTTCCTAACAGTTGCAACTCTGTTGGTCGGAGTATAAATCAGGAAATAGTTGGGGCTTATAATAAGGGAACAGCTATAATCATGGGGGATTTTAACTTTCATATTGACTGGACAAATCAAATTGGGCAGGGCAGCCTTGAAGAAGAGTTCATAGAGTGCATTAGGGATGGGTTCCTTGAGCAGTATGTTACTGAACCAACCAGGGGGCAGGCAATCTTAGATCTGGTCCTGTGTAATGAGACAGGATTAATAAAAAATGTCCTAGTAAAGGATCCCCTTGGAATGAGTGACCATAACATGGTTGAATTCCAAATTCAGTTGGAGGGTGAGAGAGTTGGATCTCAAACCAACGTACTAAGCTTAAATAAAGGAGACTATGAAGGTATGAGAGCAGAGTTGACTAAAGTGGACTGGGAAAATAGATTAAAGTGTAAGATGGTACATGAGCAGTGGTGTACATTCAAAGAGATATTTCACAACTTTCAAGAAAAATATATTCCACTGAGGAAAAAGGGGCATAAAAGAAAACACAGCCATCCGTGGCTAAGTAAAGTAATAAAGGATAGTATCCGACTGAAAACAAGGTCAAATAAAGTAGCCAAATCTAGTGGGAGGATAGAAGATTGGGACGCATTTAAAAGCCCGCAAAGAATAACTAAAAGATTAATTAAGAAAGGGAAGATAGATTATGAAAGTAAACTAGCAAAAAATATAAAAACAGATAGCAAGAGTTTCTACAGTTATATAAAAAGAAAAAGGGTGGCTAAAGTGAATGTTGATCCCTTAGAGGACGAGACCGGGAAATTAGTGGTGGGGAACATGGAGATGGCAAAAACGCTGAACAAATATTTTGTATCAGTCTTTACAGTAGAGGACACTAAAAATATCCCAACACTGGACAAACAGGGGGCTATGGGGGGGAGGAGTTAAACACGATTAAAATCACTAAGGAGGTGGTACTCTGTAAGATAATGGGACTAAAGGCGGATAAATCTCCTGGACCTGATGGCTTACATCCTAGGGTCTTGCGAGAAGTAGCGGTAGGGATTGTGGATGCATTAGTGGTAATTTTCCAAAACTCCCTGGATTCAGGAAAGGTCCCAGCAGATTGGAAAACTGCTAATGTAACGCCCTTATTTAAAAAGGGAAGTAGACAAAAGGCTGAAAACTATAGGCCAGTTAGCCTAACATCTGTAGTTGGTAAAATGTTGGAGTCCATTATTAAGGAAGCAGTAACAGGACATTTGGATAAGCATAATTTACTCGGACAGAGTCAGCATGGTTTTATGAAGGGGAAGTCATGTTTGACAAATTTGCTCGAATTCTTTGAGGACGTAACAGACAGGGTGGATAAAGGGGAACCAGTGGATGTGGTGTGTTTGGACTTCCAAAAGGCATTTGACAAGGTGCCACACAAAAGATTACTGTACAAGATAAAAAAAATCATGGGATTGGGGGTAATATACTGGCATGGGTGGAAGATTGGCTATCTAACAGAAAACAGAGAGTTGGGATAAATGGTTCATTCTCGGGTTGGCAATCAGTGACTAGTGGTGTTCCACAAGGGTCGGTGCTGGGACCCCAACTCTTTACAATCTATATTAACGATTTGGAGGAAGGGACCGAGTGTAATGAATCCAAATTTGCCGATGATACAAAGATGGGAGGGAAAGCAGTGAGTGAATAGGACATAAAAAACCTGCAAAAGGACATAGACAGGCTAAGTGAGTGGGCAGAAATTTGGCAGATGGAATATAATGTTGGAAAGTGTGAGGTTATGCACTTTGGCAGAAAAAATCAAAGAGCAAGTTATTATCTAAATGGAAAGAAACTGCAAAGTGCTACAGTACAAAGGGATCTGGGGGTCCTGGTGCATAAAACACACAAATTATGTTCTTAATTTGGTTACTGCATGTCCAAGACTCCCACCCTCTAAAGTTTTGACAAGTAAGAAGTAACCAGAAATTGTAAATTGGGTTGAAAGAGAAAGGATAAATTAGTCTAAGACAAAATAAAGAAAGGAAAAAGGGAAAGATTCTGTCCCTTTTCTACGTTCAGTGTAGTGTCCCATTAAAAAGCCTGTATGAATGTTTCGTGGCCACAAGATGTGGCTCCACCCTCTTTTTTCTTTTACATAAGAACATAAGAACATAAGAAGTAGGAGCAGGAGTAGGCCATACAGCCCCTCGGGCCTGCTCCGCCATTCAATAGGATCATGGCTGATCCGAACCTAGACTCACGTTCACTTCCCTGCCCGCTCCCCGTAACCCCTAATTCCCTTATCTGCTAGGAAACTGTCTATCTCCGTTTTAAATTTATTTAATGTCGCAGCGTCCACAGCTCTCTGAGGTAGCAAATTCCATAGATTTACTACCCTCTGAGTAAAGAAGTTTCTCCTCATCTCAGTTTTGAAAGGGCAGCCCCTTATTCTAAGATTATGCCCCCTAATCCTAGTCTCACCCATCAGTGGAAACATCCTCCCCGCATCCACCCGATCAAGCCCCCTCACAATCTTATATGTTTCGATAAGATCGCTTCTCATTCTTCTGAATTCCAATGAGTAGAGGCCCAACCTACTCAACCTTTCCTCATAAGTCAACCCCCTCATCTCCGGAATCAACCGAGTGAACCTCCTCTGAACTGCCTCGAGAGCAAGTATATCCCTTCTTAAATATGGAAACCAAAACTGTACGCAGTATTCCAGGTGTGGCCTCACCAGTACCCTGTATAACTGCAGCAAGACTTCCCTGTTTTTATACTCCATCCCCCTTGCAATAAAAGCCAAGATTCCATTGGCCTTCCTGATCACCTGCTGTACCTGCATACTAACCTTCTGTGTTTCATGCTCCAGGACCCCCAGATCCCTTTGTACTGTAGCACTTTGCAGTTTCTCTCCATTTAGATAATAACTTGCTCTTTGATTTTTTTCTGCCAAAGTGCATAACCTCACACTTTCCAACATTATATTCCATCTGCCAAATTTCTGCCCACTCACTTAGCCTGTCTATGTCCTTTTGCAGGTTTTTAATGTCCTCCTCACTCATTGCTTTCCCTCCCATCTTTGTATCGTCGGCAAACTTGGATACGTTGCACTCGGTCCCTTCCTCCAAATCGTTAATATAGATTGTAAAGAGTTGGGGTCCCAGCACCGACCCTTGTGGAACACCACTAGTCACTGATTGCCAACCCGAGAATGAACCATTTATCCCAACTCTCTGTTTTCTGTTGGATAGCCAATCTTCCACCCATGCCAGCATATTACCCCCAATCCTGTGATTTTTTAGCTTCTGCAGTAATCTTTTGTGTGGAACCTTGTCAAATGCCTTTTGGAAGTCCAGATACACTACATCCACTGGTTCCCCTTTATCCACCCTGTATGTTACGTCCTCAAAGAATTCGAGCAAAAGAAGACCGCTTTGTAAATATTTGAAGTGATTTAAAACAAGAGCATGCATTTTTAACTTAAACTGTACAAGGTAATAGCAATTTTTTTTATTGTAATCCAATTAAATCAATGTGCTTTGTAAAGTCGATTCATTTTTTACCAGGCACCATGGCAACTGTAACTTCAAGGCTGAAGCTTATCTTTTGTAAAACAAACTCTTGCTTAGCTTTCAGAGTTGCACAAGTAATCTTTAGCCAAAATAAATTCCCACCTGTATACATGCATATAGAAAACAATTAACAAACTTAAAACAGCACACGTCTATAGGAAAAACAATACAAATGTTGAAAATGCTTCCAACATAAAAGACAAGACTACAAAGGGTTAAACAGCTTTTAGCTCTGTGCACAGAACCATGGGTGGCACTAAAACAAACATAACAGACACTTTTTTTTAAAGATAGATTTTCAGACAAAAGAAATGCTATAACTTTTTATACATTCATATTCAGGAAAACTTCCACACTTTAACACACACTTTAATACAAACTGAAATTTCAGCATCCATTAAGTTTCCGATCACTCAGTAATTCTCATGTGTGGTGTATGTAACCTGTTCCACCTTAAGAGAACTTAAGCCTGTTCCACCTTAAGAGATGTACTACTTTCTCTGGCTGCTGTATACGTAATACCGGTGGTGACCACCGGTATATAAGCACTGTGTAGTAATATTGTATTTAGTATAGTCCTGACCTCCAACCAGTAAAGACCTGTTGAACTTTAATCTTGTAGTCTGTGTTAGTAATTACAACTAGAACACACAGACTTAACAGTGGCGACGAGTCCGATTCTTACCCTGCGGCAGTTTATATCCATGGCGGCTTCGTCCACAGAACGGACGTCGAAGAGAGGCTTCCAACCTCATCACGCTGCTGGAAGACACGTCGCGCGGCAGACATCGAGAAACCAGAGTGCAGAAGACATCCTGAACTCGAAGCCTCCATCAGCGGCTGTCAGCTATCTTCTTTCTACCTCGGTGCTGGGTAAGCCGGGCAGCGACGCGACCAGAAAGTCGGCCGCGTTGGCTGTACAGACGGGGAGGGAAGACGGAGGAATAAGGGCGGTGAGATCGATCGCGACCGGAGATAAGGGCCGGGCCGCATTCGGGCCGAAAGGCGCAGCGCGGGGACATCGATCGCGGCTGGTGATAAGGGCCGGGCCGCATTCGGGCTAAAAAGGCGCAGCGTCTGGGGCAACTGAAGGCGCGAGAGCCGCGGTGAAGCGGAGACAGCGTTGGGGGATGGGTGAAGACCGCCAAGCGCGGGAAAACCGCCATTTTGTAGGCAGAGGACGAAGACAAGAGCGGGAAGCCGCCATCTTGGATAAAAATAAAAATAAATTAAATTACAACGATGCCTAAACATGGGAACATTAATACCTTTGATAGCGACATCGAAGATTGGGCCATGTATGTAGAACGCATACAAAATTATTGTAAAGCAAATAAAATCCCAGATGAAGAGAAAGCACTAACATTATTAAACTTAATGGGTGCGAAGACATACGGGCAATTGAAACACCTTTTATCACCAGATGAACCGGCGGATAAGACGTTCGAGGAGATTGTTACTGTCCTGAAAAATCATCTAAACCCCACGCCGCTGATGCTAGCGGAACGAT
Organism: Somniosus microcephalus; assembly: GCF_052327205.1. Taxonomy (NCBI): domain Eukaryota; kingdom Metazoa; phylum Chordata; class Chondrichthyes; order Squaliformes; family Somniosidae; genus Somniosus; species Somniosus microcephalus. The sequence goes on from NC_140993.1 coordinate 74,454,668, forward strand.
TTAAATTTTACAGCAGAAGGCAGCTGAAGGATGAAAGCAATGCTGAATATTTAATGGAATTGCGTAAGCTAGCAAAGTACTGTCAGTTTGGAACGAGACTGACAGAGGCGCTACGAGATAAATTTGTGTGCGGTTTATTGAAAGAAGATACACAAAAGCGACTGCTCGAGGAGAATGAGCTGACACTTGAGAAAGCGGTCACTATGGCAGCAGCACACGAAGCCGCAGCGAGAGGCACGGCAGTAATGCAGCTACGGTCACCGGAACTCAATACAAATAAATTGGGTTTGAGTACTGTAAAATATTATCGTTGTGGAAAGACAACGCACGATCAGAACCAGTGTTGGTTTAAAAACCAAGAATGCAGAACGTGTGGCAGGCTTGGCCACATAGCTAAAGTATGCCGGTCAGGAAAGAAGACCAGCAACAAAAAGTCACCGCAAGGAAAATACATAAAGGTACACAAGGTGACAAAGAACAGTTTGACTGAACAGAAGTCAGATTCAGACGCTAGCAGTAATGAACTGGGTAGCTTAAGAGTACACAACGTTGGTAAGGATGCAGATCTCCAGACAACTTGGGTCACCCTTCAGATAGCAGGAGTCCAAGTAAAGATGGAATTGGACACTGGATCGGCATTGACGGTCATGAATAAGAAAGATTACAAAAGGTTATTCCAACATATTCCCCTACGGGATACGGAGATTATATTGAAAACATACACGGGGCAAAGAGTGTACCCCATCGGAAAGATAGAGGTAAAAGTGGTCCACAAGGGCGAAGAAAGCCAAGTAATGGACTTATATGTGCTACCTGAAGGAGGTCCACCACTACTGGGATGGGAGTGGATTAGGAAAATGAATATGGACTGGCACTCCTTGAAGGCACTAACGGTAGATTCCGGGGAAACAGATGTCAAACCTAAACGATTGTCCAAAATATTGGATGATGCTAAAGAGGTGTTCCAGCAGGGACTGGGAACACTGAGAGGAATTACGGCAAACATCAAGATTGATGAACATGCACACCCAATTTTTTTTTAAGCCAGACCGGTACCCTATGCAATACGACCTACTGTAGAAGCGGAACTGGAAGCGCTAGAACATTCAGGTGTACTGTCTAAGGTAGATTGGAGTGAGTGGGCTACACCCACTGTTCCCGTTATGAAACGTCCTTCGAGCAACAAGCCAGGAGAATCAGGGAAGGTTCGCATCTGTGGAGATTTCAAAATCACCGTTAATCCGGTGCTTCACATGGTGCAGTATCCGCTTCCGCGGATTGAGGATATTTTTGCTTCGTTGTCTGGCGGGAAACACTTCACCAAGATAGACCTGGCGCAGGTGTACTTGCAGATGGAGGTTGAAGAAGAGTCACGCCAATACCTCACGATCAACACGCATCGAGGTTTGTACCGGTACAATAGGCTGGTTTTTGGAGTGGCATCGGCTCCAGCAATTTGGCAGAGGGCCATGGAGCAGGTATTACAGGGAATGCCAGGCACACAATGTTACCTGGACGATATTCTGATTACAGGTGATGGTGATGAAGAACACCTCGCAAACTTGGAACTGGTGCTCAACAGACTGAAAGAGTATGGACTTAGAGTTAATCAGCAGAAATGTGAGTTCTTCCAGAAGCGGATCTTGTACTGTGGTCGTGTCATTGACCGGAAGGGGCTTCATAAGTCTCCTGACAAGATAGAGGCAGTTGTAAAGGCTCCCGCTCCGGATAATGTCTCTCAGTTGAGGTCGTTTCTAGGATTGATTAACTATTACCATAAATTTCTACCAAATCTATCCACGGTACTGCACCCGCTAAACGCTCTTTTACAGAAGGGGGTACCATGGGAATGGAGCGAAAACTGTAAGAAGGCATTTCGCAAAAGCAAAGAATTGATCACCTCAGAGGAAGTGTTGGCTCACTTCAACCCAACACTGCCTATTCGGTTGGCTTGTGATGCTTCTCCATATGGTATTGGGGCAGTATTCTCACACAAGTTGCCAAATGGCACGGAAAGGCCAGTCGCGTTTGCATCCAGATCATTGACCTCCGCTGAGCGCAACTATGCGCAGATCGATAGGGAGGCTCTCAGCCTTGTATGGGGAGTGAAGAAGTTTAATCATTACCTGCAGGGCCAAAAATTCACACTTCTGACAGACCATCAGCCGTTGGTATCCATTTTTAACCCTAAGAAGGGTGTTTCAGTGATGACAGCACAGCGTCTCCAGAGATGGTCCCTTTTCCTAGGGGCACATCAATATCAAATAGAATTCAAAGGTACGAAGCAGCATGGCAATGCTGATGGGCTGTCGCGCCTGCCACTACCTGAAGAAGAAGAAACGACGAAAGTTGACCCTGTTGAGTTATTTCATTCGACCATCATCGAGTGTTTACCAGTCACCAATGCAAGTATTGAAAGAGAAACCAGGAATGACCCGACACTGTCCAGAGTCTACGAGGTGACAGTGAAAGGTTGGCCAACACGTGGTGATCCTCTGTTACCGGCATTCTCGGCAAGGCGAGACCAGCTGTCTGTCTGCCATGGTACTTTGATGTACGGGACAAGAGTGATTATTCCTCCCAAGTTAAGGGAAAGAGTTCTAAAAGAACTGCATGAAGGTCATCTGGGAGGAGTTAAGATGAAAAGTCTTGCTAGGGCTTATGTATGGTGGCCGGGTATTGACCAACAGATAGAGGAGTTGACGAAAAGCTGCGCTGGGTGCCAAAAAGTGCAAAATGCACCTCCGATCGCACCACTACACCCATGGGAATGGCCTTCAGCCCCATGGCAACGCGTACATATTGACTTTGCTGGTCCATTCATGGACTCCATGTTCCTAATTGCGGTGGACGCACATTCCAAATGGCCAGAAGTGATCAAGATGAATACCACTACTTCAGAAAAGACGATTGTGGTGTTAAGAACAATATTCGCAAGGAACGGATTGCCAGAACAGATCTGTTCGGACAACGGACCACAGTTCGTGTCGGAAGAATTCCAAAAATTCTTAAAGAAGAATGGGGTGAAACATTATACCTCTGCCCCATATCATCCGGCGACAAACGGGTTGGCCGAGAGATTTGTCCAAACATTCAAAAAGGCAATAAAGGCCACGAACGATGATCAGATTCCGCTACAGCACAAGGTGGGCAATTTCCTAATGGCATATCGAAACGCTGCTCATGCAGTGACTAACCAAAGTCCTGCCATGATGTTTTATAACAGGAGGTTGCGGTCCAGGTTGGACTTGTTAAAACCAAATGTGCGGAGGGAAGTGGAAAACAAACAGTTCCGGCATATTAATAACAAGACCACTCGAAGTTTCGACATAGGACAACCAGTGTTGGCAAGGGGCTATGGAAATGAAAAATGGCAGTCCGGAGCAATTCGGGCCAGACAAGGACCTCTGATGTACACAGTAGATATTGGTAACAATGTGATAAGGCGTCATGTGGATCAACTGGTAGAATCGAGAGCAAGGGTCGAACCCATGGTTGCGACAGAGACAACTGTGGAAGACGTTAATGAACCTGAAGCATCTACCTCGGCAGGGAATGTACCTGATGATGATAACACCCAATGCATGGGAGACCAACTAGAGGAGTCACCTCAGCAACAGGAATCAGAGACCACTGAAAGGCGTTATCCAAACCGAATCCGAAGGCCTCCTGAGAGACTGAACCTTTGAACTGTTTATACCTGAAGTTATATATGTTATTATGTTATGTTAAATGGGGATATGACTGTTAAGCTAAAAAGGGAGGATTGTGGTGTATGTAACCTGTTCCACCTTAAGAGAACTTAAGCCTGTTCCACCTTAAGAGATGTACTACTTTCTCTGGCTGCTGTATACGTAATACCGGTGGTGACCACCGGTATATAAGCACTGTGTAGTAATATTGTATTTAGTATAGTCCTGACCTCCAACCAGTAAAGACCTGTTGAACTTTAATCTTGTAGTCTGTGTTAGTAATTACAACTAGAACACACAGACTTAACATCATGTTTCACTTTTCTCGGCACAGAAGTTGACAGCATATACCATTCGCTTCAGTGCTGGTTTCAACTTTAAGTTTCTTTTCTTTCGCCTTTTGAACTATCATCTCAGCAGCTTGTTTTGGTTCTCTAACTCCCTGTTTTTTCTTTCATTTGCTGAGTTCTCAGATTCCAGGTTCTAGCGGTCGGCGTTCTTTTTCCCTCTCTGTTGCTTTTTGATTTTCCAAATATTCTCCTTGTCTTATTTTCTGTGCTTCTAAATGTTTCTCTTCTCTTACTTCACCGTGCTGTGCACAGAAATGGGTTGCATAGCCTAACAAGCGCTTCCCTTTGTCTAATTTGACCTGTCCCAGAGGCACTTGGCTCTGGACTCATTCTATTGCCTTCTAATATGAGTTCCCTTCTGGACTCATCAGAAACGATACTAAATCAGTTACACTTAATTTTCTGTACTCTTTATCCCTGGCATGCTCAACTTCTGTCAAGCCACCGTTTCTACTAATTTAAAATAAAAACAGAAAATGCTGGAGAAACTCAGCAGGTCAGGCAGCATCTGTGAAGAGAGAAACAGAGTTATTGGCCCAGAAATTCGGGTCTCCATGGGTGAGTACGCACGGGGTACTCACCCGTAAGCCCAATGGAAGTGGCGGTTTCGTGCATGCACTGCGCATGCGTGGGAAACCGGCACTTCCGTTCCCCTGAAAGAAGGGGTTCAGAAGTTGAACACGTGTGCAGGAGAGGCAGCGCGTGCGCATTGAACTTACATTTTTTTTGCAGGTTTTCCCGGGAGGGTAAGAAGTTAGACATGTAAAAAGCAGTCGCAAGGCCTGCTTTTTACAAGGTAAGTGGTGAATTAATTAAAATTAATATATTTTTTCCACAGGTATATTATTTTTAAATACTTTAAAGAAAGGTAAGTTTATTTTTAGCCCCGTTAGAAAATGTAATTAATTTTTTCAAAAATTTAAATTATTGTTTAAAATAGTTATTTCATGTAATTTATAGTTTATTTTAAAAATGTGATTTAAAAAAAATTTATTTGAATATTTAGTGATGTTTTGGGGTTTATAGTATTTATAGGTTTGACAGATCTTCCTGTCAAACTTATGAATAAAGCATTCCCTGCTACCATTGGCTCTCCGTGGCCCATGTGATCCCAGGGGACGCATCGAACTAACTGCGCCCCTGGGATACGCAAGCACTGCGTGCCGGCAGTTGGAAGAGGCCCAGGATCACAATTCCACGGGGGCCCACAGCTCAACAGCCGGCGCGCAAGGTAAGTGCAGGTCGAGGGCTTACACCCGCGGGAAGCCCCCGACCCGAATTTCTGGGCCAATGTTTCAGGTCGATGACCTTTCGTCAGAACTGGAAAACTGGAAAACAGAACTTTTCCAGTTCTGACGGAAGGTCATCAACCTGAAAACGTTAACTCTGTTTCTCTCTTCACAGATGCTGCCTGACCTGCTGAGTTTCTCCAGCATTTTCTGTTTTTATTTCAGATTTCCAGCATCTGCAGTATTTTCTTTTTGTATTTCTACTAATTTGTTGCTATTCTTCCTGGTAGGTTGCATTTGGAACCAATGACATAGACATAAGTCTGTTTGAAGTCTTGTACAGGGAGTTTAAGGACATAGACACTACACTAAAAACAAGAGCTCAAAGTTAGTCATCTCGGGATTGCTTCCTTTGTCACGTGCTGGACCGGTTAAGGAGAGGAAGATTAGGAAGGTCAATGCGTGTTTGATACAGGAGGAGAAGGTTCACAATATTGAGGCATTGGAGCAAGTTCTGCAACAAGTGAAGGCTATACTGAAGGGATTGCCTTAACCGGAACCGAAACGGCAACAGTGTCCCTACAGAGAGGGTAAATGGAGCAGTTGAAGGGGGATTTAAACTAAGGCTGGTTTTGTGACTAGACGGAGAGAAGAATTAATAAAGCTGTTGGAATAGAAACTGAATTTTCAGCTGAAAGAAATATAAAATATCAGAAGGGAAAGGGAAAGAAAGATGCTTTGAGATAGTCACCGGAACTTTCAACTGGCAGGATGCAAAACGGATGACATCAGATCAGCCTGATTTCCATTGTCGATGGAAAGGTAACGCGGACTGGGGGTACAACAGGTGGCCAATGCAATATTGCCCATGTTACACCTCCACCGGAGTTGACATTTTTGCCCAGTGAGAGTAGAAGGGACAAGGGACATCAATAAATTAAATGAGAAAAGCACATTTAAAAATCTAAGGATTAATTGTCAAAAATTGAATGGAATCTATGTGCATGCACAAGACATTACAAAAAAATAGCATTAATAACTGGAGGGATATGATTTAGTCGCAATAACGGAGATGTGGCTCAGGTTTGTATGGGATTAGTTATATTTGCAGAAGAGATAGGGCAAAAGAGGCTGTGAGGTAGCAGTGTTAGTAAAGGATTTTATTATAGCGCTAGAATGTAAGGATGTCCTTGTGGGATGTGCTAAGGCAGTATGCATATGGATAGTATTAAGTATTAAGAAAGAAAATGGTATAATTCTTGGTGTGCATTACAGACCACCAAACTGTGAAGATGAGATAGTATTGAAGTGTTGATTTAAAAAAATTAATAAAATAGTGGCCTGGTGGGCAGCACATTGATGTACCAATATGCCATATGATGGATTAGTTACAAAAAAGGGGGTCATAGGAACATGAGGCCTTTCACTCGACCCTTTTCTGTCATTCAATCAGATCTTGGCTGATCTGTACCTCAGCTCCATTTACCCGCATTTGCACCATATCCCTTGATACCCTTACCTAACAAAAATCTATCGATCTCAGTCTTAAACATTACGATTGATCCAACATCCACAGCCTTTTGGGGGAGGGAGCTCCAGATTCCCACCAACCTTTGTATTAATAAGTTCTTCCTGATTTCACTCCTAAACGGCCTAGCTCTAATTTAAGATTATTCTGGAGTCTCCCACCAGAAAATATCATCTCTGTATCTACCCTATTGAATCCTTTAATCATTTTAAATACCTTGATTAAATCATCCCTTAACCTTCTAAACTCAAGGGAATACAGGCCGAGTTTATACAACCTGTTCTCATAATTTAACCTTTTAAGCTGTGGTATTCTGGTGAAACTGCACTGTTCCCCTTCCAAAGCCAATATACCTCTCCTGAGATTTTGTGCCGCAAACTGAACGCATTTGGCCTGAATTGGATTGGAAATAAATCTACGTACTTACCTGCTGGTTCCGTAGATCCCAAGGCTTGCGATCCTGGGCCTCTCCACTATGAAATGCGCAGAGGCCCAGGTTCTGTACGCAGAGAAGTGTCAAAAGTATGAATGGGAATCACTAAATAAATTTAACAAAAATATTACATATTTAAAATTAATTAAAATTACATTAAATTTAATATTTTAAACAAAAATTTATTTTTTTGAAAAAAATAATTTAAGTTTTTTTACGGGGCTAAAAATAAACTTACCATTTTTTAAAGTATTTTTAAATTATAAATTAGTGATAACATTTTATTTTTCTATTTTTTAAAACTCTTATGCTGGTAAAAGCAGGCCTTACATAGAAACATAGAAGATAGGAGCAGGCGTAGGCCATTCGGCCCCTCAAGCCCGCGCCGCCATTTAATGAGATCATGGCTGATCATCCAAATTCAGTACCCTGTCCCTGCTCTCTCCCCATATCCCTTGATCCCTTTAGCCTCAAGAAATATATCCAACTCCTTCTTGAATATATTTAATGAATTGGCCTCAACTGCCTTTGGTGGTAGAGAATTCCACAGGTTCACCACTCTCTGGGTGAAGAAATTCCTCCTCATCTCAGTCCTAAATGGCTCACCCCTTATCCTTAGACTGTGACCCCTGGTTCTGGATCCCCCGCCATCGGGAACATCCTCCCTGCATCTAGTCTGTCTAGTCCTGTTAGAATTTTATAAGTTTCAATGAGATCCCCTCTCATTCTTCTAAACTCTAGCGAATATAAACCTAATCGACCCAATCTCTCCTCATACGTCATTCCTGCCATCCCAGGTATCAGTCTGGTGAATCTTCGCTGCACTCTCTCCATGGCAAGAACACCCTTCCTCAGATAAGGCGACCAAAATTGCACACAATACTCAAGATGTGGTCTCACCAAGGCCCTGTACAACTGCAGCAAGACATCCTTGCTCATGTACTCAAATCCTCTCGCTATGAAGGCCAACATATCATTTGCCTTCTTAACCGCCTGCTGCACCTGCATGCTTACCTTCGGCGACTGGTGCACAAGGACATCCAGGGACCATTGCACTTCCCTGTAATGATCAATAACATGTCATTCTATAGTGGACACTAGGTGGAGCCGTAGAGCTGTGTAGAGCTGTATATAGCTGTATGTATAAGACTACACTACCCAGCTGTATGATATTAAGACTACATTATCCATGAGGCACTAGGCTACCCACAAGGCAGCAGTCAAGATGGAAGCCTCTACAGATATTGTACCTAGTCCACAAGTGCTCAATAAAGTAACTAGCAAAAGCTAGCTGTGTTCATAATAATAATGTCTATTTATTAATGAACATAAGATGGTACCAGGGTGGTGAAGATCTGCTGAAAATTGTGAAAAGCGACATGGAGAATTTGAAGCCACCAGAGCGTTTGAAACTCACAGGAAACATCGACTACAATTGGCAGACTCTTAAACAACAATTCGAACTCTACATTGCAGCCATCAGATTCGGTACGAAGCCAGATGCAAGGAAGATAGCGTTGCTGCTTACGGTTGCAGGCCCACAGGCGATAGAGGTATTTAATACATTTGTATTTAATCCAGAGGAGAACAGAGAAAAATTAGAAGATGTGCTAAAATATTTTGATGCACATTGCTCTCCCAAAAAGAATGAGACCTATGAAAGATACATCTTCTGTTCTCGGACACAGCAGCAAAATGAGACTTTTGATAGCTTTATAACTGATCTGAAACTGAAAGCACAGACATGTAATTTCTCTGAGCTCAAAGCATCCATGATTCATGACCAGATTGTGTTTGGTATTCATGATAAAAAAGTCAGGGAACGTCTGTTGAGAGAAACCGAACTAAATTTGGAAAATGCGGTGAAAATATGCCAAGCCAGCGAGCTAGCTCGAAAGCACGCGAAGACTTTCAGTGAAATCAATAATGATGCGATTGTAATGAGTGATAATGCTGCTGTCGGTGCTGTGTCCTATAAGGGGAAGAAACATGGGCAGAACAGAAATGAAAAGCAATCGGAGGATGAAATTTTTAATTGTAAACGCTGTGGTTACAAACACCAGTTAAGACAATGCCCAGCGTTTGGAAAAATGTGCACAAAGTGTAATGGAAAGAATCACTTTGCCAAACAATGCTTTTCAAAAGTACAAACTAAGAAAGGGCAACGAGTTAATGTAATTGAGGACACTGATTTAAGTGAGACATTTTTTGTAGGAATGGTGTCATGTGACAATATCAAAAAGGATACAGAAAATGTGCAGTCCTCAGAAATGGACAATGCTGAACATAAAGTTAATGCAGTAAAAGAGGACAAATGGATGATCCCACTGCAGGTAAATGGAGCATTAGTTACCTTGAAACTAGACACTGGGGCAAAAGCAAACTTAATCAGTATGAGTGACATTAACAATATGAAAGAAAAGCCCAAAATACAGAAAAAGTCAGTACTACTGAAGGACTATAATGGACAGAAAATAGGTAGCTTAGGTGTATGCAGACTTAAAGTGACAGTCAAAGACAAAGTACATCATCTCATGTTTTCTGTTGTGGCTGAAAGGCTTGATTCACTACTGGGTGACAAAGCTTGTGAGGACTTAGAACTGGTCAAAAGAGTCTACCGTATAAACTGTGCCATAAGCAGACCAGATGACTCGATGGATTCTGTAGTGAATAATTTCCAGGATGTGTTCAAAGGATTTGGAGTTCTACCATTCACTTACAAGATCCAGCTAAAGCAGGATGCTCAGCCAGTGGTACATGCTCCATGAAGAGTTCCAGCACCCCTGCGTGACCGGCTCAAGAATGAACTGGACAGAATGACCACACTAGGAGTCATCAGGAAAGTCAAAGAGCCAACAGACTGGGTTAACTCCATGGTATGTGTAAAGAAAAAGAACAATGATCTAAGAATATGCATGGATCCAAAGGACTTAAATGCAAACATAAAACGTGAACACTACCAGATTCCCAAGCGAGAAGAAATCACCAGTAAAATGTCAGGTGCCAGATACTTTACAAAGCTCGATGCCTCACAAGGATTTTGGCAACTAAAACTGGATGAAGAGAGCACCAAATACTGTACCTTCAACACACCATTTGGCAGGTATTGTTTCCTCAGAATGCCTTTCGGGATAATATCTGCATCTGAAATCTTTCATAGAGCGATGGAACACATAATTGAAGGTCTGGAAGGAGTTCGGGTCTATGTTGATGACATCATCATCTGGGGCTCCACACTGAAAGAACACAATGAGAGACTGACTAAAGTGCTACAGAGCATACGCCGGAATGGACTGAAGCTCAACAAAGCCAAGTGTCAGTTTGGCATCCAGGAAGTCACTTTCCTAGGAGATTATCTGGTAAAGGAATAGAGCCAGATATGGAAAAAGTAAACGCCATACTCAAAATGCCCCGACCCACTGACAAAAAAGGAGTGCTACGCATCATGGGGATGATAAACTTCATTGGAAAGTTCATTCCTAACTTGTCAGCCAAGACAGCCTGTCTGCGAGACCTGCTACATAAAACAAATGAGTTCGCATGGACAGAAAGACATGAACAAGAGTGGATAAACCTCAAAACAGTGCTGACAACCACACCTGTACTCACCTTCTTTGACCCAACAAAAAGAATCAAAGTGTCAACGAATGCATCAAAAGATGGCCTAGGCACGGTCTTGTTACAAGCAGAGGGTGAAGATTGGAAGCCTGTTGCCTATGCCTCCAGGTCTATGACTGATACTAAGTGTCGATATGCCCAGATTGAAAAGGAATGTCTAGGCTTGGTAGTTGGACTAGAAAAGTTTCATGGCTACATATATGGACTTCCCACCTTCACAGTTGAGACAGACCACAGCCCTCTGGTTGCCATCATAAAAAAAAACCTGAATGAGATGTCTCCAAGGATTCAATGACTCATGATGAAGCTGCAAAGATATGACTTTGAACTGATCTACACACCAGGCAAATACATAGTGTTAGCAGATGCACTATCCCGAGCACCCACAATGAGTCATGTGAGCTCCACTGAAGAAGACGTGGATGTTCATGTGAGTATGGTCACTGCTGCGCTGCCCGTGTCAGACACAAAATCAAAGCAAATAGCAGAAGAAACAGTAAAAGATACAGTGTTACAAACAGTAATAGAGAATATTCATCATGGTTGGCCAAAAGGTTCCTGTCCAAAATATTTTCACATAAGGTCAGAGTTGAGTGTCGCAAGTGGACTATTACTAAAACAGAACAGAATAGTCATTCCACAGGCTCTACATCAAGACATGCTCAAAAGGATTCATGAGGGACACCTCGGAATTGAAAAATGCAAAAGGAGAGCAAGAGACACTGTTTATTGGCCTGGCATAAATAAGGACATTGAGAACATGATAGGCAAATGTGAGACATGTCAGAAACACCAAAACAAACAAGCAAAGGAACCAATGATAGTAGCGGACATACCAACAGCAGCATGGCAAAAGGTTGGTATGGACTTTTTTCATTTAAATGGTAAAGACTATCTAATAGTGATTGACTACTATTCTAACTATCCTGAGATGGCGCTGCTCTCAAGCACCACAACAAGCAGTGTCATAATGCATGTGAAATCCATTTTCGCCAGACATGGAATTCCCAGGATTGCCGTTAGCGACAATGGTCCGTGCTTCAACTGTAAGGAGTGGCAACAGTTTGCAGCACATTATGACTTTCAGCACATCACATCCAGTCCTTTGTATGTTCAGTCAAATGGTAAGGCAGAGAAAGGTGTTCAAGTTCTCAAGCAGCTACTGAAGAAAGCGACAGAAAGCAAGTCTGATGCTTATCTCGCCCTGCTGAGCTACCGAGCCTCACCTTTAGACTGTGGTTCTTCACCTGCTGAACTACTAATGGGTCGCAAGTTGCGCACCACGCTACCCTGCTGTGCAAATGAACAGCAAAGTGAGGAACTGAGACAGAGACTTCAACTGTTAAAGCTGAAACAGAAATCATACTATGACAAGTCATCCAAAACTCTAAAACCATTGACAAGGGATGATGTTGCCAGGATTGAGGATCCAGATGCATGGAACAGGAAAGCTACAGTTCTTGAGGAAGTAGGACCAAGGTCATACACTGTTAGAACTGAGGAAGGACAGATTCTCAGGAGGAACCGCCGTTCCCTCCTAAAAACACAAGAGACTATTCAAGACCAGATTGATGACAATGCCGCAACTGCATCTTGTCATTCACCGCCCGGACAATCTCATGAAGACACATCAGACTTACCCGTGTTGAGAAGATCCACACGTGAAGTAAAAGAGCCTGATAGACTTAATCTTTGAGTACAATGTAAAGCTTTGAAAATGTGTTGACTGTTTTGAAAATGTTTATGTTTATAGAGCACTAACAAAAGTGTTACTGATATTATCTTTATTGATTTCTTGAAAGTTGATTGATATTGATTTTGTTAAACCTCAAAGAAAGGGGGATGTAATGATCAATAACATGTCATTCTATAGTGGACACTAGGTGGAGCCGTAGAGCTGTGTAGAGCTGTATATAGCTGTATGTATAAGACTACACTATCCAGCTGTATGATATTAAGACTACATTACCCATGAGGCACTAGGCTACCCACAAGGCAGCAGTCAAGATGGAAGCCTCTACAGATACTGTACCTAGTCCACATGTGCTCAATAAAGTAACTAGCAAAAGCTAGCTGTGTTCATAATAAGAATGTCTATTTATTAATGAACATAAGACCAGGGCCCATTGCACTTCCCCTTTTCCCAAACTATTATAAAGGATGTAATAGCAGAGCACTTGGAAAAACGTGACCGGATCGGACAAAGTCAACATGGATTTACAAAAGGTAAATCATGCTTGACTAATCTACTGGATTTTTTTGAGGATGTAACTGGTGAAATAGATAAGGGAGAACCAGTGGATGTGGTGTATTTGGACTTTCAAAAGGCTTTCGATAAGGTCCTGCATAAGAGATTAGCGTGTAAAATTAGGGCACATGGGATTGGGGTAAGGTATTGACTTGGATAGAGAACTGGTTGGCAGACAGAAAGCAAAGAGTTGGAATAAACGGCTCTTTTTCCGAGTGGCAGGCAGTGACTAGAGGGGTACCACAGGTATCGGTCCTTGGACCCCAGCTATTCACAATATATATATTAATGATCTGGACGAGGGAACTCGATGTAATATCTCCAAGTTTGCAGATGACACAAAGCTGGGTGGGCGTGTGTGCTGTGAGGAGGATGCAGAGAAACACCAGTATGATTTGGACAGGTTGGGTGATTGGGCAGAAGCATAGCAGATGCAATATAATGTGGATAAATGCGAGGTTATCCACTTTGGTATCAAAAACAGGAAGGCAGATTATTATCTGAATGGCAATAGATTGGGAGAAGGGGAAGTGCAACGAGACCTGGGCGTCCTTGTGCACCAGTCGCTGAAAGTAAGCATGTAGGTGCAGCAGGCGGTTAAGAAGGCAAATGGTATGTTGGCCTTTGTAGCGAGAGGGTTTGAGTACAGGAACAAGGATGTCTTGCTGCAGTTGTACAGGGCCTTAGTGAGACCACATCTTGTGTATTGTGTGCAGTTTTGGTCGCCTTATCTGAGGAAGGATGTTCTTGCCATGGAAGGAGTGCAGCGAAGATTCACCAGACTGATGCCTGGGATGGCAGGAATGATGTATGAGCAGAGATTGGGTCAATTGGGCTTGTACTCGCTGGAGTTTAGAAGAATGAGAGGGGATCTCATTGAAACTTATAAAATTCTAACAGGACTAGACAGACTAGATGCTGGAACGATGTTTCCGATGGTCGGGGAGTCCAGAACCAGGGGTCACAGTCTGAGGATAAGGGGTAAGCCATTTAGGACAGAGATGAGGAGAAATTTCTTCACCCAGAGAGTGGTGAACCTGTGGAATTCTCTACCACAGAAGGCAGTAGAGGCCAATTCATTAAATATATTCAAGAAGGAGTTGGATATATTTCTTAAGGCTAATGGGATCAAGGGATATGGAGAGAAGGCAGGAACAGGGTACTGAATTTGAATGATCAGCCATGATCTCATTGAATGGCAGAGCAGGCTCGAGGGGCCAAATGGCCTACTCCTGCTCCTATCTTCTATGTTTCTATGTTTCTATGCTTACCGGTCTATAATTACCCATTTTTTCTCTACCACCCTTTTTAAATAGTGGGGTTACATTAGCTATCCTCCAATCCATGGGAACTGTTCCAGAGTCTATAGAATTTTGGAAGATGACCAGCAATCCATCTAGTATTTCTAGGGCCACTTCCTTAAGTACCCTAGGATGTAGATTATCATGCCCTGGGGATTTATCGGCCTTCAATCCCGTCAATTTCCCTAATACCATTTCCCTACAAATACTGATTTCATTCAATTCCTCCCTCTCATTAGACCCTATGTTCCCCGACATCTCTAGGAGTTTATTTGTGTCTTCCTTTGTGAAGACAGAACCAAAGTATGTATTTAATTGGTCTGCCATGTCTTTGTTCCCCATTATAAATTCCCCTGATTCTGACTGCAAGGGACCTACGCTTGACTTCACCAATCTTTTTCTCTCCACATATCTATAGAAGCTTTTACAGTCAGTTTTTATTTTCCCTGAAAGCTTACTCTCATAATCTATTTTTCCCCTCTTAATTAATCCCTTTGTCCTCCTTTGTTGAATCCTAAACTGCCCTCAATCCTCAGGTTTGCTGCTTTTTCTGGCCAAATTATATGTTCTCTCTTTGGATCTTATGCTATCCCTAATTTCCCTTGTTAGCCACGGTTGAGTCACCTTTTTTTTGTTTTATTTTTATGCCAAACAGGGATGAACAAATTCTGTAGTTCATCCATGCGATCTTTAAATGTTTGCCATTGCCTATCCACTGCCAACCCTTTAAGTAACGTTCCCCAATCCATCCCAGCCAACTCGTGCCTCATACCATCGTAGTTTCCTTTATTTAAATTCAGGACCCTAGTCTCTGAGTCAACTACTTCACTCTCCATTTTAATGAAGAATTCTATCATATTATGATCGCTCCTCCCCAAGGGGCCTCGCACAGCAAGATTGCTAATTAATCCTTTCTCATTACATAATACCCAGTCTAAGATGGCCTGATCTCTAGTTGGCTCCTCGACATATTGGTCCAGGAAACCATCCCATTTACACTCTAGGAATTCCTCCTCCACAGTATTGTTACTAATTTGGTTAGCCCAATCCATATGTAGATTAAAGTCACCCATGATAAATGCTGTGCCCTTATTGCACGCGTCTCTAATTTCCAGTTTAATGCCATTCCCAACCTCAGCATTACTGTTTGGGGGTCTGTATACAATTCCCACTAATGTTTTCTGCCCCTTGGTATTTCTCAGCTCTGCCCATATAGATTCCACATCATCAGAGCTAATATCCTTCCTTACTATTGTGTTAACCTCCTCTTTAACCAGCAATGCTACCCCACCTCCTTTTCCTTTTTTTCTGTCCTTCCTGAATATTGAATACCCCTGGATGTTGAATTCCCAGTCTTGGTCACCCTAGAGCCAGGTCTCCGTAATCCCCATTATATCATTTCCGTTTACATCTATTTGCGCAGCTAATTCATCCACCTTATTATGCATGCTCCTCGCATTAAGACACAATGCCTTCAGGCTTGATTTTTTAACACTCTTAGTCCTTTTAGAATTCTTATTTACTGTGGCCCTGTTTGATTTACACCCTTGATTTCTCTGCCTTCCACTTTTGCTTTTCTCCTTCATGTCTTTTGTTTCTATCCTTGCTTCTCTTTCCTCTGTCTCCTTGCACAGGTTCCCAACCCCCTGCCATTTTAGTTTAAACCCTCCCCAACAGCACTAGCAAACATCCCCCCAGGACATCGGTTCCGCTCCCACCCAGGTGCAAACCATCCAGTTTGTACTGGTCCCACCTCCCCCAGAACCGGTTCCAATGTCCCAGGAATTTGAATCCCTCCCCCTTGCACCATTCCTCTAGCCACGTATTCATCTGAAATAGCCTTCTATTTCTACTCTGACTAGCACGTGGCACTGGTAGCAATCCTGAGATTACTACTTTTGAGGTCCTATTTTTTAATTTACCTCCTAACTCCCTATATTCAGCTTTTAGGACCTCATCCCATTTTTTACCTATATCGTTGGTACCTATATGCACCACGACAACTGGCTGTTCACCCTCCCCCTCCAGAATGCCCTGCAACCGCCCCAAGACATCCTTGACCGTTGCACCAGGGAGGCAACATACCATCCTGGAGCCTCGTTTGCGGCCACAGAAACGCCTATCTATTCCCCTTACAATAGAATCCCCTATCACTATAGCTGTCCCGTTCTTTTTCCTCCAGTCCTGTGCAGCAGGACCACCCATGGTGCCAGGAAGTTGGCTGCTGCTGCCTTCCCCTGATAAGCCATCTCCCCCAACAATATCCAAAGTGGTATATCTGTTTGAAAGGGGAATGGCCACAGGGGACCCCTGCACTACCTGCCTGCACCTACTACTCTGCCTGGTGGTCACCTATTCCCTTCCTGCCTGTGCAGCCTTTACCTGTGGTGTGACCAACTCCCTAAACATGCTATCCACGATGTCCTCAGCATCACGAATGCTCCAGTATGAATCCATTCGCAGCTCCAGCGCCGCAATGCGGTCTGTCAGTAGCTGCGGCTGGATACACTTCCCGCACACATGGTCGTCAGGGACACAGGAAGTGTCCCTGATTTCCCACATAGTGCAGGAGGAGCATGCCACGGGGCCGAGCTTTGCTGCCATGAATTACCCTTTAATTAATTCAAATTAAATTAAATCCAATCAATACCACTAATTACACTACAATTAAATGATATACTCAAGGATCCTTATTTACTACCACTCCCTGCTACACAACAGAGACCCTAGAAACTTTAAACCACAAAAATTAAGTTTGGATAAAAGCAAGAGAGAAATACTCACCAACCAATCACTTACCTGCTTTCTGGTGACGTCACACTTCGATTACTTTTTACTTCTCGTTGCTGCTGCTGGTGCGTCTGGGCTGCTCTCTCTCCCCGCTCTTTAACTCCTCGGTCTCCGTGCTCAGTCTCCACACAGGGCCGCTCTCACTGCTGCCGCCGGGGTGCCTGGGCCGCTCTCTCTCTCCCCGCTCGTTAACTCCTCGGTCTCCGCGCTCAGTCTCCACCCAGGGCCACTCTCGCTGCTGCCGCCGGGGTGCCTGGGCCACTCTCTCCCCACTCGTTAACTCCTTGGTCTCTGCGCTCAGTCTCCACCCAGGGCCGCTCTCGCTGCTGCCGCCGGTGTGTCTGGGCCGCTCTCGATCCCCGCTCTTTAGCTCCTCGGTCTCTGCACTCAGTCTCCACCCAGGGCCGCTCTCGCTGCTGCTGCCGGTGTGTCTGGTCCGCTCTTTCCCCGCTCGTTAACTCCTCGGTCTCCGCGCTCAGTCTCCACCCAGGGCTGCTCTCGCTGCTGCTTTTACCAGGCATAAGATTTTTAAAGGCTTTTAGCAGGTGGAAGTTGTGCAAAAAGTGCAACTCTCTGCCCGCGGAGGCCCTTCTGCCGGGCATGCGTGCGATCTGTCAAGAGGATTCTTGACAGATCGCAAGTGCTGGATTTTAGCGCATTTTAACCTGGCCCTTAACACCAACAAAACAAAAGAAATCATTGTGGACTTCAGGAAGTCCAAAGGTGGAAGTCACACCCCCATCCACATCAATGGGGCTGTGGTGGAAAGGGTGGACAGCTTTAAGTTCCTCGGAGTCCACATCACGGAAGACCTCTCCTGGTCCCTCAACACCTCCTCTCTGGTGAAGAAGGCCCAGCAGCGCCTATATTTCCTAAGGAGGCTGAAGGGGTGTAATCTGTTACCCCTGATCCTCTCTAACTTTTACCGCTGCACTATAGAGAGCATCCTGACAAACTGTATCACAGTATGGTATGGCAGCTGTAGCTACTATGACCGGAAAGCCCTGCAGCGGGTAGTCAAAACTGCCCAACGCATTACCGGCACCCGGCTACCGACCATAGAGCACATATACCAGAAACGCTGTCTACGGAGGTCACGGTCCATCATCAAAGACCCTACCCACCCCAGCCACAGTCTGTTCGCCCTCCTGCCATCTGGGAGACGCTACAGATGCATTCGCACCCGTACGACCAGATTTAGGAACAGCTTCTTTCCCAGGGCTGTCATCCTACTGAACTCCACAAGTAAACTCTAAAGCCTGCACATCTGCCAATGCACTTTATTATGGTTATATTTATGTTAATATACTACAAGCCAAATGTATGTTGAATGTTTAAATGTCTTAATCCAAATGTACACTCTCGGGAGCCGCAAGCCTACATTTCGTTGTACTGCACTTGTGCACTAACAATGACAATAAAAGTTGATTTGATTTTTATTTGATTTGAAGTGCTTCGCATGCCTAAACCCAGCACTGTGAGGCCCCTATGGGTACCTACACACCTCGTACACACCCATAGGGGTCACAAAATATGGCCCAATATCTGAATTCAGACAGATCCTAAGATAGTGGTAACCAATGTTCCCGCACACGCGCAGTAGTCTGAAAGATCCCGTGCAGGCCGCTCACCGGCTTTTGCATTGTATGTACCATGTTGCGCAGAAATTTAAAGGGACCATGCATTAAAAGTAACTGGCCATGCGGAACAAAGCGCAGCTTACTGGGAACATTGGTGGTAACCATAGGCAAGATGCTTCCCCTCTGGAAAGGAGCAAAAATCCGATTACAAGCTACCTTGTGCCACTCTCATGTACCTTGTGCCACTCTCATGAACCAATTGACATTGGTTGCTCTTGATTGGAGAATATGTGTAACATAAGATCTAAAAAGTAGCAACAATAATTTTAAATGAGCATGATGTGATTAAAACATACCTGCCAGTTGTCGCTGTTACAGAACCATACACAATATGATTAATGGGTTTAAAAAACACTGTAATTTAAATGTCACACATTAAAATAACTCTAAAACAGGGCTCTGATACCTGTTATACTTCCTTTTTGCACTGCGTACACACCTCTTTGGTTGTAAGTGCAGCTTAAATCATAGTATAGAGTTGTTGATCTCTTGCCACTCCAAATGGTATCACTTCCAATAAGATATTTGACAAATTAAGTAATGGTTTGACAATGTATTTGTATTATGTTGCATATCATATGCCAGTACAGTGGATTACGCATCAAGATATTATAATGCCATGATGCGCATTGATGCCCCTACTTCCCTACTTCTTCTTCTTCTTAGGTAATCCCTCGGAACCGAGGATGACTTACTTCCCCATTAAAAATTAGTTTGCAGGTGACTGATGAGTCCAATGCAGGACCTACAGTCTCTGTCACAGGTGGGGCAGAGGGTGGTTGAAGGGGCGGGTGGGTGGGGTGCTTGGGTTGACGTGCGCTCCTTGTGCTGCCTGCGCTTGCATGAATCTGACTCCTGTCATTGACGCATCATGCACCATTTTTCTTCATTAACATTTGCCACACACTAAGAGCTCAATTGATTATAGGAAACCGTGTGCTTAGTACACATGCCAAAATGTCAGCTTGACATTGCAGATAGGCGGTGCCACACATGATCTCATATTACTGTATTGTATAGAGCCCTGGGACCTATGCCATAGAAGCAGCTTTTACCCAGCTTAAAAAGGTTGAGTTCTCTGCTTCTCACACTGCACTTCCCATTGAAAAATTAGGGAAAGCCTTCAGTTTCTCATCTGAAATAGATTAGATTAGGTAGACCAAGTAGTCTTATATATGTATATTCTATTACTAATTGGCCAGAAATGCTTTCTTTTGTTCAAGTTTTTGCCAGGAATCGAGATGTTGAAGAGAATTGACAAATTGGTCCAGTTAAATTGTTTAATGCGTTGAATGCTTTAAATAGCAAGGCACACAAGTTTAAAAAAAGAAGTTAGGAGGAAGAAGGAAAGCCAGGTGGAACTTTTTCACCTAAATGGTGTTAGAGTGATGGAGTAGGTTATCAGAGAAGACCACTGATGTAGGCTGTAAATTGATTCAATAGACAATTTGATTTGTTTCTGGAGAGAAAGCAGATAGGTGGGGCCCAATGTCCTCTTCTTTTTCCTAAAAAAATCTATGTTCTTATGGAAAGAAAATGGAAACGGTATCATTTAAAAATAAATTAAGAAAATGGAGGAAGGTTTTATTATATTGTGATTTGATTTGATTTAATAGGTTGAGCTATGAAAAGTTGGAATCAAAGTAAAATGCTTTCATTCTGGATGAAGATAACTATCTTTATGGAGAGAAGACCAATGACATGCTAATTATTGATAAAGGACAGTAGCTATGGCAGGATCTGAATATGAAAAGAATATGCAGGTGTTTCACTGTACGATGAAGAGAATTAACTGGGCTTCTCAGTTTTATAACCCTTTAACAGCAGTGACAGTTAGAATACAAACATTGGGGGCAGATTCCCTCTATTCTCTCTGTGTAATTAAATCAAAAACACGTTTATAAAGAGCCATTTATGATTTGGTTACATACAGCCCACAAATGAAATCTTTCTCCATTATATATCCATATATATATATGCTAATAAAATATATGAAGCTTAATAAAGTGGAGAGGCATACAACGCGGTCTAAGTATTCGTCGCCCACGAGGTGTCGCTAGAAACATTTAGAAAATGTGCGTGCATTTTTGAGCCCGCTGTCAAATGCACACAAGGCACAGCTAACTTGGGAAAGCAAGCAGGTTAAAAACAAAGCATTGCAGAGACAGAATGATTTATGGAAGAATACAAAGAACAAGTCCAATACATTTGCAGTTTGATACTGCATTGAATCTCACAGATCCGAGAATCAATAAAAAGGTTGTGTTTGATTGAACAGCATTGTGTTGGAGAAACAGGACATTCGGATAGAAAGCAGTATCAGTTGAACAGATGTGCCGAATTCCCTCCACTCCCCGCGTTGAAACAGTTTACAGCAATGAGCCAGGGAGCTAAAAGTTGTTTATGACTACACCAGTACCAGAAGGAACAAATCGGGATCTCGATGGAAAATTATTATATCACAAAGTTTCTGCGGGGTATCATGCTTAATAGTTCCAAATGTTTCTCGTTGTTCTTAAAACAAATAAATATAATACGCTGCTAAAATAGTGTCCATTTATTAATGTAAAATGAAGTCATTAGTGTATTAACATAATACTAAATAAAATAAACTTTTGTACAAAAATATTACGGAAAATAAAGTAAAATAGTGTAATCCCAAAATGAAAAATAGAATTATGTAATCCTAAAATGCTTATAACAAAATAAGAAAAAATACTTAGAAAATACGAAAATACAGCCCTAAATTGTTTCGGGAGTACAGGAGTCGTATTTTAAAATATCAAGCGTATAATAGAATAGTTCAGATCTAGTACATAAGACAATTAAATATAATCTAATGCAAACTACATTGTATAAATAAAGTAGCACAATGTTATCTCAGTCTTGGCTCAGTTGTAGCACTCGAGTCTAGTGAGAAGGTTGTGGGTTCAAGTCACACTCCAGAGACTTGATCGCATAATCTAGGCTGACACTCCAGTGCAGTACTGAGGGAGCTGCACTGTCGAAGATGCCATCTTTTGGATGAAACTTTAAACCAAGGTCCCAGCTGCCCCGTCAAGTGGACGTAAAGGATCAAATGGCACTTTTTAAAGAGAAGCAGCGTAATTCTCCCCCGTGTCCTGGCCAATACTTATCCCTCAACCAACAACACTAAGAAAACAGAATGGCCCTGAAATTAGGATCGGGTGCTTGCCGCGCGTGCAAGCCCCCGATCTGCACTCACCCTGCGCGCCGACATCTGAAGCCCGGGCCTGCTTGCATTTCCTGTCACTGGCCCGGTTCAGATGTCGGCGCGATGTGTTTACCTGATCCAGCGGCGTAGTTAGTGCGATGTGCCGGCTGGGATCAGGTGAGCACTGTGCAGCCAATCAGTGGAGGGGAAACTCATTCATGAGTTTGACAGAAAGAGCTGTCAAACTCATGAAAACTCCTGGCCCCAAAACACTACTTAAACCTGAAAGAAAATTAAAAAAAACATTGCACTACTTAAATGAACAATAAAGAACTCTGAAAAACTATTTTAAACAATAATTTTAAAATTTGAAAAAAAATTTTTTTTTTTAAGACGGGTCTAAAACTAAACTTACCTTACTGTAAATTCTTTAAAAATAACAAACCTGTGGAAAAAAAAATTCTCAATTGTACTAAAAGCCCACTTACCTGAAAAACTAAGTACTTACGTGTGGTTTTTCAATGCGTAAAGACCGGAGGCCTTTACACACGCGCAACTCTGAAAAAAAAAAGGAATTTCATTGCGCACGCGCTGCCTGTGAAGTCGCGCGCATTCTGCCTCTTAACCCCTTGGGTCAGAGGACAGGAAATGCCGGTTTTCTGCGCATGCGCTGTGCATGCTGAAAACCGGCAATTCCTCCGGGCACACGCGTAAGTACCCCGTCCGTACTCACACGTTGTGCCCGGAATTACTGGGCCATTATCTGGTCATTTTCTCATTATTGTCTGTGGGCAATGTGGTTGCTGCATTCCCCAACATTACAACAGTGTACTGGCTACACTTCAAAAGTACATAATTGACTGTAAAGAGGTTGTGAATAAATGCAAGTTCTTTATTTCTTTCTTATCTATAATACTGTATAAAATAAAATAAATTAATAAAATACAGTATTGTAGGAATTGCCAAATTCCTATCTAACAAATGAGGTCATCTCAGGCGATCAAACAAACAAGTTTTAATGCAGAACTAATGAATTTAAACAGTTTGTCGAGATCGATACAGGAGAACCACGAAAACAGGTCTTTGCTGGTCGGAGGCTCCACAAGGACTGCCAGGGCGGTCCCATGGATGGCGTCATGATGTCATCACATTTCTCCCGCGCTTGGGTGGTCACGTGATTAGCGGCATGACGTCATTGCGTTTACCCGCGCTTTGCCGCAGTCTTAAAGGGACCGCGCCCCATACATGCAAACAGTATGTACAAAGACAGAAATCACTAACAGACTGGTACAGGCTTAGGTTGGAGTAAAACATCGTTAAAGGGAATTATATACAGTTGCTCAGAGTCCCTCAGTGGCTCTGCCACATGCGCCCCCCCAGAATTCTCTTTAACGGAAAAAGTCAAACGGTGAGGGGGTCTGACAAGCCTGTCAGAACGACTCCTGTACTCCCGAAGCGGAGGCTGCTGGATGGCTGGTGGTCGAGCAGGCGATTGCACTTGATCCGGTGTGACGACGATGGGTGGCCGACCTCGTCTTGGCGGCTGTGCTGTCTTGACGGGGCGGTCGAGATCCAAGTGTGCCGGCTTTAAACGGTTGACTGAAATGTGGTCCGGTTTACCACCGACATCCACCTTGAAGGTTTTGTCTCCTGCCTCTAACACGCGGAAAGGACCAGTATACGGGGCCTTGAGCGGATCCCGATGCGCATCGTGGCGGATGAAAACGTATTCAGCCTTTTTTAGCTCTATGGGCATGTGCGATCGCTGAAGCCCATGGCGTGACGTGGGGACCGGCGTGAAACATCTGGCCGCCTCCTGGTGACTGTTAAGCTGGCCTGATGCGGACCATGGCTCCGTCGGCGTTGGCAGGAAATCCCCTGGGACTCGCAGCGGCTGACCATAAACCAACTCTGCAGAGGAAGAGTGAAGGTCTTCTTTGGGGGCCGTGCGAAGGCCCAACAGAACCCACGGTAGCTTGTTCGCCCATCCAGCGTCCTGGAGGCTGGCCCTCAGGGCGGCTTTCAGCGATCTGTGAAAACGTTCACAAAAGCCATTCGCTTGAGGGTGGTAGGCTGTAGTGCGGTGCAATTTGACGCCGAGTCCCTGAGCCACTGCATTCCAGAGTTCGGAGGAAAACTGCGGTCCTCGATCCGAAGAAATGTCAGCGGGCACTCCAAAACGGGCGACCCAGGAAGAAATGAACGCCCTGGCCACGTCCGCCGAAGTAGTGGATGACAGGGGCACCGCTTCTGGCCATCTGGTGGTGCGGTTTACCATGGTCAGAATGTGAGAAAAACCATGGGAAGGTGGAAGTGGTCCTACCAGGTCCACATTGACGTGATCAAAACGCTGCTCCGGAACCGTGAAGGTGGCCAATGGGGCCTTGATGTGGCGCTGTACCTTGGCCTTTTGGCAGACGATGCAGGTTTTGGCCCAGTCACGGACATCCTTATGCATGCCATGCCAAACGAATTTAGCCAACATGAGCTTCTGAGAGGCCTTCATCCCTGGGTGCGACAACCCATGTATGGCATCGAAAACCTTGCGGCGCCAGGCGACCGCTACGACAGAGCGAGGGTCCCGTACGGAGATGTCGCACAGCAGCGTGGTACCTGCTGAATGGAACTCGACATCGGCTAACTGGAGACTAGTGATGTTGGCTCGGTAAGCCTGAACTTCTGGGTCTGAGACTTGGTCCGCTGCCATGAGGGCGTAGTCGATACCCAGATGGACTGCATTGACAGTCGCGCGGGAGAGGCAGTCTGCCACCAGGTTGTCCTTACCAGCCACGTGCTGGATATCCATAGTGAATTCGGATATGTAAGTCAGCTGATGCTGCTGTCGGGATGACCACGGTTCGGCGGTCTTGGCCATGGCAAAAGTGAGTGGCTTGTGGTCCACAAAAGCGGTGAACAGGCGTCCTTCCAGCAGGAACCAAAAATGGCGGATGGCCAGAAAAAGGGCTAGCAACTCCCGGTCGAAAGTGCTATAGGATCTTTCATTCCGTCTAAGTTGTCAGCTGAAGAATGCCAAGGGCTGCCACGTCCCGTTCACCCACAGCTCCTGTATGGCGCCGATTGCGTAGTCTGACGCGTCGGTGGGGAGGGCGATGGTGGCTCCTGGTAATGGGTGTGCCAGCATGGTCGCGTTGGCTAAGGCGCTTTTGGTGTCGGCGAACGCTCGCTCCATGTCACCCGACCAGTCTACCGGGTCCTTGCCAGTCCTGCCCTTGAGGGCCTCGTACAGGGGCTGCATGAGCAGTGCTGCCTTAGGCACGAAACGGTGGTAAAAGTTTACCATGCCTAGGAATTCCTGCAGGGCCTTTATGTTCTGCGGGCGTGGAAAGGATGTCACCGCCTCTACCTTTGCTTGTAAAGGGACTGCCCCCTCTGTGGTGATGCGATGCCCCAGGAAATCGATTTGTTGCAGGCCAAACTGGCACTTAGCCGGGTTGATAATCAGGCCGTGTTGGCTGAGGCGTTGAAAAAGGGTGCGTAGGTGACAGAGATGTTCCTCTTTGGTGGAGCTGGCAATCAAAATGTTGTCCAGATAGATGAAGATGAAGTTGAGGTCCCACAGCACAGAATCCATCAGGCGCTGGAAAGCCTGGGCGGCGTTCTTTAAGCCAAACGACATGCGCAGAAATTCGAAGAGGCCGAATGGAGTGATGACCGCGGTCTTCTGGATGTCCTGCAGGTACACTGGGACCTGGTGGTTGCCCCAGACGAGGTCAACTTTGGAGAAGATGTTGCTTCCTGCCAAATGGGCAGAGAAATCCTGGATGTGGGGGATCGGATACCGATCCGGAGTGGTGGCGTCGTTCAGGCGTCGATAGTTGCCGCATGGTTGCCATCCACCACCAGGCTTCGGAACGATATGAAGGGGTGAAGACCAGGGACTATTCGACCGGCGAATAATCCCTAAACGTTCCATGGTGGCGAACTCCGCCTTTGCAACCGCCAGCTTGCCAGGATCCAGGCTCCAAGCTCGCGCGTAGACCGGGGGACTGTTGGTGGTGATGTGGTGTTCCACACCATGTTTCGTGGCTGTGGAGGAGAACGTAGGTCTCGTCAGGTTGGGAAATTCTGCGAGCAGACGGGCGAACTCGTCAGGAGTCGGGAAAGCACAGGCGACCGTGCGTGATGTAGTGTTACTGCGGTAACAGGGGATGGAATTGAAGGTTGCCGCTTTGATCAACCGCCGGTTTTTCACATTGACCAGGAGGCTGTTGGCACACAAGAAATCCGTGCTGAGAATGGGTTGAGAAACCTTGGCCGTAACAAACTCCCAGTGAAAACGTTGCCCCCCGAAGCAAACCTCCACATGCCGTCTGCCGAAAGTCCGAATCGCTCTGCCATTGGCCACATCAAGGGCGAGGCCATGCTTCCCTGCCTTAACATCGAGGGGGGACGCTGGCAATATGCTGCACTGCGCTCCGGTGTCGCACAGAAAACGACGGCCGGAGAGCGTGTCGGTAATGAAAAGCAGCTTGCCCGCGTTGCCGATCGCCATGGCGGCCGCGGGGCGGCCATTAGGCCTGTTCCTCATTATTCGCAGCTGTTTTGTTTTTTGGGGAAAGCTGCAGGGAGGACGGCACCGTCTTACCTTCGCGCCGAACTGCGCGTGGTAGAAACACAGCCCAGCTGACTGACGAGCTGTGGCGGTGTCTGTGGGGGAGGGGCGCCACGTGGCGGCTTCCACGGGGAATGGGTGCCTCGTGGCGGTGCAGTACTGCTGCGTAACCGTGAATATTTTGTCCGCCTCTGCCGCGAGTGCCGTGCAGTCTTCTACCTCGGATCTAGCCAGGGCAGCTTGCACCTGCTCAGGCAGCTGGCTGAGGAATAGTTCCCGGAAAAGGAAGCATTCCGGTTCGGAGCCCAGGAGTGTGAGCATTTGGCTCATCAATTCCGAAGGCTTGGAGTCCCCCAGCCCGGGCATGGCGAGCAATCGACGTGCGCGCTCTGATTTAGTGAGCCCGAAGACTTGCAGCAACCGTGCCTTGATGGTGTCATACTTGCGCTCCGTTGGAGGGTTCTGGAGGAGGCTGATGATTCGCGAGGCAGTGGAGCTTTCGAGTGCCAAGACCACGAAGAGGTATTTAGTTTGATCTGCAACTATGCCTCTCAGGGCGAACTGGGCTTCGACCTGGATGAACCACGAGGTCACCTGCTGCTCCCAGAACTGCAGTAGCTTCAACAAAACGGCGTTGGCCTCCATGTAGTGTTCTTTTTGAGAAAAACGTTCGCAAAAGACGGGGCCACCAATGTAGGAATTGCCAAATTCCTATCTAAGAACTGAGGTTGACTCAGGCGATCAAACAAACAAGTTTTAATGCAGAACTAACGAGTTTAAACAGTTTGTCGAGATTGATACAGGAGAACCACGAAAACAGGTCTTTGCTGGTCGGAGGCTCCACGAGGACTGCCAGGGCGGTCCCGTGGATGGCGTCATGACATCATCACGTTTCTCCCACGCTCGGGTGGTCACCTGATTAGCGGCATGACATCATCGCGTTTACCCGCGCTTTGCCGCAGTCTTAAAGGGACCGCGCCCGTACATGCAAACAGTATGTACAAACACAGAAATCACTAACAGACTGGTACAGGCTTAGGTTGGAGTAAAACATCGTTAAAGGGAATTATATACAGTTGCTCAGAGTCCCTCAGTGGCTCTGCCACAGTATAAGTAAAATTATGTTAAGTAGTGCCATAGAAAATATTGGGCCGAATTTTGCGGGATACCTGGGCCCCTACGCATTTTGAAGAAGAGAGGCCCAGGATCACAAGCCTCGGTATCTACGGAACCAGCGGGTAAGTTCGTAGATTTTTTTCTGATCACAGGCATCCGCACGCAGGAAGCCTCCGATCGGAAATTCAGGGACATTGTATAAGTAAAATAGACTGATTCAAAATTCTGTGTGAAACAAAATAGAGTAAAATGCTGTATAACTAAATAGCATGGCACAGCTTAATAGTAAGTCACTGTTTGAAAAAATGTAATTAAACCACTGTTATAGTTATCACTGTATATTGTTCTCACTGTTCTCACTGTCACATCACTACACGAGGTCGCCTCTTGTCGCACTGTTATACCTGGGCTGACCACCTCCGACTCCGCCCATTACCTGCCCAGGTATAAAGGTAGCTGACTGGCTAGTATTCCTCCCTGTTGGATCGGATCACCCACGAGGGTGGGCTCTGTTATTTAGCCAATAAAAACCTTCAGTTACGTTCTTAACTCGTCGCCTTTTATTGGACTAATTGATAGGCATATCAATTTTATTGACTAAATTTTAAAGATGTCTGATAATGAACAGCAACAGCAAGGAGCTCACCCAGCAGCACAGCAACAGCAGCCTCCAGACAACGGGCCACACCAGCCGGCTTGGCTGCAAGCCTTGAAACCACCATACCTGGATCTAAACCCACAGGCACCAAACTCAGCCAACGACTTCAAACACTGGCTGGACTGCTTCGAATCGTACCTGGAGGAAGCCGTCGTCCCTCAGAGATCCAAACTAAGAGTCCTGAAAGCCCAAGCGAGCCCGAGAGTATATACACTCATCCAGGACATGACTACGTACGACGACGCCATCAACCTACTGAAACAGCAGTACCGGAGCCCGGTAAACTACATGTACACTAGGCATCTCTTAAGATCTCGCCAGCAACAGCCAGGAGAATCGATAGCTGAATTTTCACGAGCGCTGAGACAACTCGGCAGGAACTGTGACTTTAAAGCGGTGACGGCTACTGCGAACATGGAAGACAATGTCCGCGACGCCTTGGTGAGAGGCCTACGTTCCGACTACACACGGCAAAGACTGCTTGAAGCTAAGGACATAGACCTGGACAAGGCCGAAGCCCTCGCCCTCACCCTAGAGGCCACCCAGCAAGACCAGGAAGCGTTTGCCAGGTACTATTCGCGACCCTGGGACTCGGGCCCGACCCCCACCCCACCACCCTTCACAGCGCTGCCCCCGGGACCTACCTCAGCGTCTGCATCACGGATCCGACCGGGCCCGCTAGCCCCGGTACCGGCCCCGACATCAGGCAACCCCGATCGGGCCGCTGGCTGCTTCTTTTGCGGCCAGGAGAAGCATCCGAGGTCGCGCTGCCCAGCCAAAAACTCGACCTGCAAAACCTGCCTCAAGAAAGGCCACTTCTCCAAGGCCTGCAGAAGCAAATCCTCAGAAGCCAGCAGTGCCTCATGCGAACCCTGGGGGCGGCCATCTTTGTGCGGGGCAGCCGAAGCCTGCAGAGCCTCATGGGAAAACCAGGGGCGGCCATCTTTGTGCGGGGCAGCCGAAGCCTGCAGAGCCTCATGGGAAAACCAGGGGCGGCCATTTTTGTGCGGGGCAGCCGAAGCCTGCAGAGCCTCATGGGAACAGCAGGGGCGGCCATCTTTGTGCGGGGCAAACGATTTAAACAGAGCCTCATGTGAACTACGGGGGCCGCCATCTTCGCCGCCATCTTGTCATGACAACGACGCGCTCATCTACACCCTAGCTTCCGTGACCCTGGATCAAGCCCGCCCGCACCACCTGGCCAGCTCAATGATGGACATCAAAGTCAACGGCCACGCCACGACCTGCCTGTTCGACAGCGGAAGCACGGAGAGCTTCATCCACCCAGACACGGTGAGCCACTACTCCCTCCCCGTCCTGCCAACGCGCAGCCGCATCTCGATGGCATCGAGGTCGCACGCCACAGACATCAGCGGCTACTGTGTCGTGACATTGTCGGTTAAAGGGACAGAGTATAAAAATTTTAAACTCCTCGTACTCCCCCAGCTGTGCGCTGCCGTCATACTAGGGCTGGACTTCCAATCCCACCTCCAAAGTGTAACCCTAGCATACGGTGGACCCCTCCCCCCACTCACAGTCGACAACCAGCGAAAGTTAAACCGCCCACCGCGTAACACCTGCAGCCTATCCACCCTCAAGGTACCGCCACCTTCCCTGTTCGCTAACCTCACCCCCGACTGCAAACCTGTCGCTACTAAGAGCAGGCGGTACAGCGCTGGGGACAGAGCCTTCATTAGCTCTGAGGTGCAGCGACTCCTGAAAGAGGGCATTATTGAGGGGAGCAGCAGCCCCTGGCGTGCCCAGGTGGTGGTAGTCAAGACCGGCGACAAAAATCAGACCATAAACAGATACACCCAGCTGGACGCATACCCCCTCCCCCGCATATCGGACATGGTCAATGAGATTGCACAATACCGCGTATTCTCGACCATCGACCTCAAGTCGGCCTACCACCAACTCCCCATCAGCCCGGAGGACAGCCAGTACACCGCCTTCGAGGCGAATGGCCGCCTCTACCAATTCCTTAGGGTCCCCTTTGGTGTCACCAACGGGGTCTCGGTTTTCCAACGGGAGATGGACCGGATGGTTGACCAGAACGGACTACAGGCCACTTTCCCCTATCTCGATAACGTCACCATCTGCGGCCGCAACCGGCAGGACCATGACGTGAATCTGGAGAAATTCCTCCGTACGGCCCAACGGCTGAACCTCACCTACAATAAGGAGAAATGCGTGTTTAACACAGCGCGCCTTGCCATCCTTGGCTGTGTAGTAGAGAACGGAGTCATCGGCCCTGACCCCGAAAGAATGCGCCCCCTCATGGAGCTACCCCTCCCCCACTGTCCAAAAGCACTTAGGAGAACCCTGGGGCTTTTCGCCTACTATGCCCAATGGGTACCCAATTATGCGGACAAAGCCAGACCCCTCCTGAAAACCACATCCTTCCCCCTCACGGAAGAGGCGTGCGCGGCCTTCTCCCTCATTAAGGGAGACATAGCCAAGGCCACAATGCACGCAGTGGATGAGTCAATCCCCTTCCAAGTGGAGAGCGATGCATCCGACTTCGCCCTAGCCGCTACCCTTAACCAGGAGGGTAGGCCGGTAGCCTTCTTCTCAAGGACCCTACAGGGCCCCGAGACCCGACACTCGTCGGTCGAGAAGGAAGCCCAGGCAATTGTGGAGGCAGTACGGCGCTGGAGGCACTACTTGGCAGGCAAACGATTTACCCTCCTCACCGACCAACGCTCGGTTGCCTTCATGTTTAATAACAAGCTGAGGGGCAAGATCAAGAACGACAAAATCTTGAGGTGGAGAATCGAGCTTTCCACCTATGATTATGAGATCTTGTACCGGCCCGGTAAACTGAACGACCCCCCTGATGCTCTTTCACGCATTACATGCGCCAGCGCGCAAAGTGATAGACTTCAGACCCTCCACAATGACCTCTGCCACCCCGGAGTCACCAGACTCTACCATTTCATTAAGGCCCGCAACCTGCCATACTCCATCGAGGAGGTCAGGACCATGACCAGGAACTGCCAGATCTGTGCTGAGTGCAAACCGCACTTCTATAAGCCGGACAGAGCAAGCCTGATCAAGGCCACCCGCCCCTTCGAGCGTCTGAGCATCGACTTCAAGGGGCCCCTACCGTCATCCGACCGTAATGTGTACTTCCTCAACATCGTTGATGAGTACTCCCGTTTCCCCTTTGCCTTCCCCTGCCCAGACATGACCAGTAACACGGTCATTAAATGCCTGAACAAACTCTTCGCCTTGTTCGGGTTCCCGAACTATATACATAGTGACCGGGGCGCCTCCTTCATGAGCGAGGAACTCCGTCAGTTCCTATTGGAGAGGGGTATTGCAGCAAGCAGGACCACCAGCTACAACCCCCGAGGGAACGGCCAGGTGGAAAGAGAGAACGCGACGGTATGGAAGGCCACCCTCTTAGCCTTAAAGTCTAAGGGCCTCCCAACCTCCCGCTGGCAAGAGGTCCTCCCGATTGCGCTGCACTCCATCCGGTCACTACTTTGCACTGCCATTAACACCACCCCCCATGCTCGAATGTTTGTCTTCCCCAGGAAGTCGACTACGGGAACCACCCTACCAACCTGGCTGACCTCTCCGGGACCCGTCTTGCTGCGAAAGCACGTGAGGGCCCATAAAACGGACCCCCTGGTCGAGAAGGTGAACCTCCTGCACGCCAACCCCCAGTACGCCTATGTGGCTTACCCAGACGGACGGGAGGACACTGTCTCCTTACGAGACCTCGCACCCTCACCCCCCCCTCCCAACCCCCCGAGTCCAGCCGAGGTAGACGGCATGCCGGAACCCCACGAGCCTTTGCCGACTATGCAGACACCAGCTTTAACACCGGATAATGTAACACCGCCGCTGCGACGATCGGAGAGGCTAACGAAGCCTCCGGACAGACTGACATACCAGAGCTGGTAATACACTTCACCCCGCCGGACTCTAATCTAAACAAGGGGTGAATGTGGTAAACCACTGTTATAGTTATCACTGTATATTGTTCTCACTGTTCTCACTGTCACATCACTACACGAGGTCGCCTCTTGTCGCACTGTTATACCTGGGCTGACCACCTCCGACTCCGCCCATTACCTGCCCAGGTATAAAGGTAGCTGACTGGCTAGTATTCCTCCCTGTTGGATCGGATCACCCACGAGGGTGGGCTCTGTTATTTAGCCAATAAAAACCTTCAGTTACGTTCTTAACTCGTCGCCTTTTATTGGACTAATTGATAGGCATATCACCCGCGCTTTGCCGCAGTCTTAAAGGGACCGCGCCCGTACATGCAAACAGTATGTACAAACACAGAAATCACTAACAGACTGGTACAGGCTTAGGTTGGAGTAAAACATCGTTAAAGGGAATTATATACAGTTGCTCAGAGTCCCTCAGTGGCTCTGCCACAGTATAAGTAAAATTATGTTAAGTAGTGCCATAGAAAATATTGGGCCGAATTTTGCGGGATACCTGGGCCCCTACGCATTTTGAAGAAGAGAGGCCCAGGATCACAAGCCTCGGTATCTACGGAACCAGCGGGTAAGTTCGTAGATTTTTTTCTGATCACAGGCATCCGCACGCAGGAAGCCTCCGATCGGAAATTCAGGGACATTGTATAAGTAAAATAGACTGATTCAAAATTCTGTGTGAAACAAAATAGAGTAAAATGCTGTATAACTAAATAGCATGGCACAGCTTAATAGTAAGTCACTGTATGAAAAAATGTAATTCTAAATATTGTATAATACTGTATAAAATAAAATAGTGCAATGTAATTCAACAAATAAAGTAAAATAAATCATAACTAAATATTGTCTAGAATAAATAGAATGCTTTAATACAAAAAAATGAAAATACTGAATGAAATAAAATAGCATCAAAATGGTCACAAAAAATAAAATAGTGGAATACCAAACTATTACATTAAGTGGAATAGCACAGCATAGAATAATACAAATGCTATCCATATTAAAAATAAAATAGAAGTTTAATACTAAATGTTGTACATATAAATACTGAAATAGAAAGTAAAATAGTATGATGTAAAATAAAACATAAAAATAGTCTAATACTAAAATGCTATAAAAATTATGTTACTACTGTAACATAAAAAACTGTATCAGATGTAATAAAACCAATATAATGCTAAGATACCAGTAAAATAATGCAGTATAATAAAAATATAAAAAACAAAGCAGAGGAATGCTAAAGTACTATATAAAATAAAGTAGGAAGGTAATGCCAAAATATGCTATTGTAGGAGTGCTTGAACTCCTAACGAATGTACTGAGACTGAAACTAGCAGTTAACCAAACGTGGTTTAATGCACTAGTAAAAGTTACAAACAAAAACACAGGAGAAACTCTATACAGGTCTGTACACCAACTGGTTTCACGAGGACAGAGGGGGAACGCCTCTCCCCTCTGACGTCATGACGTCATCACGTTTCCCACTGTTGGGAACATCAGGTGACCTGTGTGATGACGTCATCGCACTGGATCGCCATTTTACCAAACCCGCGCTGTTTATACAGAGCAAACACTTAAAGGTAACAAGCCTCTGTTAAAGGCAATTATATACATTACTGCAAGAGTCTCTTGGTGGCTTTGCCACATACGCCCCCCCAGAATTGTCTTTAATAAGGAAAGTCAATCGCAGAGGAGGTCGGACAAGCCTGTTTGAAGGACTCCTAAATTCCCGGAATCGCTGATCACCATCGTGGCCACGGGGCACGCCCCGGAGTCGGTGTTCTTGACGCGCAGTTGCTTGTTCGGTGTTTTGGGCACGAAACTGCAAGGCGGACGGCAGCTTCTGGCTTTCACGCCAAACCGAGCGTGGTAATAACAGAAACCGGTTGTTGGAGGCGTCGAGGCAGGGCCCTTTGGGGCAGGGCGTCTCGCGACGGCGCAGTCTTGTTGTCGGACCGTGTATATTTTACCCGCCTCTTCGGCGAGCGCTATGCAATCCCCGGCGTCCGATCTGGCGAGGGCCGCCTGCACCTGTTTGGGCAGTTGACTGAGGAACAGTTCGTGGAACAGGAAACATTGCAGCTCCAACCCCAGGAGTGTGAGCATCTGGCTCATCAACTCCGAAGGTTTGGATTCTCCTAACCCAGGCAGTGTGAGTAGGTGGTGTGCGCGCTCTGCCTTCGTAAGGCCGAATACCTGCGTTAGCCGTGCCTTAATGGCGACATACTTGTCGGTGGCCGGGGGGTTCTCCAGTAGGCTGATGATCCTCGATGCCGTTGAACTGTCGAGTGCGGAGACCACGTAAAGATAACGGGTCTGATCCTGCACGACATTGCGGAGCTCGAACTGCGCCTCCGCTTGTACGAACCAGGAGGCTGCCTGTTGTTCCCAAAATTGGGGGAGCTTCAAAGCCACTGCGTTGGCTTCCATCATGGCCCTGCGTTCCGTTTCCGCCGCGAAGAACGTCCGCGAGGATTCGGGGTCACCAATGTAGGAGTGCTTGAACTCCTAACGAAAGTACTGAGACTGAAACTAGCAGTTAACCAAACGTAGTTTAATGCACTAGTAAAAGTTACAAACAAAAACGCAGGAGAAACTCTATATAGGTCTGTACACCAACTGGTTCCACGAGGACAGAGGGGGAACGCCTCTCCCCTCTGACGTCATGATGTCATCATGTTTCCCGCCATTGGGAACATCAGGTGACCTGCGTAATGACATCATCGCGCTGGATCGCCATTTTACCGAACCCGCGCTGTTTATACAGAGCAAACACTTAAAGGTAACAAGCCCCTGTTAAAGGCAATTGTATACATTACTGCAAGAGTCTCTTGGTGGCTTTGCCACACTATGAAATATAATAAATGATTACTGTAATACAAAAACTGGTTTAGCAAATAAGAATAAAACTAAATGTTATAATGTGAATATAGCATATAAAATGAACTGAGTAATGTAATTCACAACACTATAAGATAAACAGTAATATATTACAAAGTTTATTTAAAACTGAAACACATCAGGCACAAACCTCATAAGCCCAAAGCGCAAGTGAGTTATGCAGGCCCAACTCATTCTGTGGTTTATTTTTCCATAAATCTTATTTTTATCACATCTTGACTGAGTTTTCATTTTTTACTAGTTTATTATTTTAAAGACTGAGATAATTTAATGGCTTTATTTTGTGGGGAATGAATGTCATAGAAAACTGTGGTGTGCTCCATGACACAGCTGCTGGGCTTTGAAGCAGTCACAAAGCAGTTGGTGAGTCCATTGTGGTGGTGGGT
This sequence comes from Somniosus microcephalus, assembly GCF_052327205.1. NCBI lineage: Eukaryota > Metazoa > Chordata > Chondrichthyes > Squaliformes > Somniosidae > Somniosus > Somniosus microcephalus. The sequence goes on from NC_140993.1 coordinate 74,490,265, forward strand.
TGCCTGGTATAGATGTTGTGAAGTAGTGTATATGATATTAACTTTGGTATGTGGGGTGGGAGCACCTTTCATTGAAAACACCTGATGAATACCTCAAGCACCTGTTTCTCCTGTAGGTGTTGCTGTGATAGTAATTTTCAATGTTAAATCTATCATTTTCTTGTCACAGCCTATATCACACACAATAGCTGCTATTTTACAGTGAGAGTACATTACCTTGTTATTGCACAATCTTGTCACTGGGTTTTCGTAAATCCCTAAATGTTTTCTAAAACATGTTTTCATCTGTTATTTTTCTCAGTAACTGAGGTTTCTACTGTCCAAAATAAGGGTTTAAACAAATAAAAACATTTTTAAATTACTTATTTAACAATAAAAGGATTATATTTATCAATTGAATTGTCTTTTAATGCTTTTACTAAAGTTTATAACCTGAAGTTGTCAGCCTCTCCCTAAGGCTTGGGCTTGAACTTGCTATTTTTGCCAAGAGCTGTAACTCTGTGAATTGAATTTGAATTGTGTAGTCTAAGTATGTACAGCATGACTAATTTCCTGGGATGTATCTGTATCGTTCAGTCAGCTGTGCTGATGGAAGATTTCAGCAGTTTTTGCTCAGAAGTTTTCAAAATTATTTTAAGAAAAGCTAGAGGACAAATTTCAAAATCATTATTCTGGTAAAATGTGTGTTATTGTGTCTTTTCTCATTTCAGTTGTATTTTTCAAATAATAAGCAAATGAGTTGAATTTTGAAAGCTCTAATTACCACTTGTGTTTTGTTGATAGTAATTGGAATGTTTACCAAAAAATGCTGGAATCACACAGCAGGTCAGTCATCATCTGTGAAGAGAACAGACATGTTAACATTTCAGGTGTGGACCCTTTTGAAGAGAGTTAACGTCTCAGTTCTTTCCATGGATGCTGACTGGCCTACTGTATGTTTCCAGCATTTTCTGTTTTTGTTTCACAATTTCAGCATTTGCAGTACTTTCCTTTTTATTAGCAAGTTTACATTTTCTTACAGCTGTGCGAGAGAGTAAGAGAGATACAGAAACAGACATGGAGACACATGTCAAGAAAGCAATCACAAAGCACGAAACATAATAAAAACAGAAAATGCTGGAAATACTCAGCAGGTCAGGCAGCATCTGTGGAGAGAGAAACAAAGTTAACGGCTCGGATTTTGTGGTGGGTAATGACAGCGAACTGTCAATGTTCACCGTTATTACTCCTCTGAAACTAACCGTAACTTCAGGATTTAGCACATGCACATCTAAACGTGAAAATCCTGAAGTTGCGGTCAGTCGTTCACTGCTCTGACACAGGCTGTGCTGTGGACCACGCCATCCCCCCCCGCCCCCCCACCCCACCACACCCAACCCCATAGCCGGCAATCCATGAAATCAATGGAACTAATGAAAAGTTGAGCTTTTCCAAGCTAATATCACTGTTAAATACCCCATTAAATGTTAAGCCTTGTTGGAATAGGTGTAACTGGGGTTTCAACAGTGTATTGACTGCTAAACAACCATTCTGGCCCTGAAAAACTATTTTTTTATATTTGTGGAGTGTCAAATTTCTCCATTATGATAAAAATTACAATTTAAAAAAATTATACATTTTTAAAAAGTATGTTCATGATATTTAAGCTTCTACCTTTATTTCCCAATCTTTATTTTGCTCTCTGTTACATTTTTTAAAAGTGCAGATAATTCAGTGCTTTTCATTTCCTGGTTTGCTGTCTGTGAGAATTCTTCGATGTGACTGGCTTCTTAGACAGCTTGTTGACGTTACTACAGCTCTTCGCTGGGATTCCCATTGCACAGCGCTACAATCAATTACACATCGAGAAAGGTAAACTTCTTGCCACAAAGCTTGCGAGATCTCTGGGGGCAGCTTTCTTCGAGGAGCAGCAAGCAGCTTAGCTTCGCCGCTGACCACAAAATTACGAGCCAATGTTTCAGGTCGATGACCTTTCATCAGACCTGAGGTCATCGGCCTGAAATGTTAACTCTGTTTCTCTCTCCACAGATGCTGCCTGACCTGCTGAGTATTTCCAGCATTTTCTGTTTTTATTTCAGATTTCCAGCATCTGCAGTATTTTGCGTTTGCACTAAATGTAATGTTTATATGGATCCTTTAGAAAGTCACAAGCCAGTGCTGTTAGACATGAGATTTTCTTTTCCCCCAACCATGCCTTACCCCTCCTCTCACTGTTAACAGGCACCTAGAATCTTCCTGTGAGCAAAACTTCACATCCAACCCCCAGTAATGCCAAACCCCAGCTTCCCCCTCCACAGTGATGTAGTTAGCAAAGGAGCCGTGGGTCTGCAGGGGTCGGAGGGGTTGAGATGTCCAGTGGGCAAATGAATGATGAGTGCATGTGTGCAGTGGTAAGTGTGTGAGGTGAGTCTTAAGTGTTTTAAAAGCTTTACTTACCTTTGCTTCTTCCTCCAGGATTCATCCCTTCAGATCTCGGGAGTCCCTCATCTCACAGCACAGAAAGCAGAATGGTCGCTGCATTCTCAAATGCAGCAGCCTTCTGCTTTCTGCTCAGGAAGGCTTTCTAATTGAGTCTTGAGTAAAGACTCAACTTAGAAGACAGATTGTCAGTGTTTGACAGCTTCACAGAGCCGTCAAACGATGACAATTCATCTATCAAAAAATCTTGACTATCCTAATATAGACTGGGATAGTAATAGTGTAAAGGGCAGAGAGGGGGGAAGAATTTATGTAGTGTGTTCAGGAGAACTTTCTTGATCAGTATGTTTCCAGACCGATGAGGGAGGAGGCATTGCTGGATCTGGTTCTGGGGAATGAGGTGGGTCAAGTGAAGCAACTGTCAGTAGGGAAAACATTTAGGGAACAGTAATCACGGTATCATAAGGTTTAGATTAGCTATGGAAAAGGACAGGGAGCAATCTAGAGTAAAAATATTTAATTGGAGGAAGGCCAATTTCAGTGGGTTGAGAATGGATCTGGCCTGGGTAAATTGGAATCAAAGATTGGGAGGAAAAACTGTAATCGAACTGGGCTGCTTTTAAAGAGGAGATGGTTTGGGTACTGTTGTGGTACATTCTCATGAGGGGAAAGATAGGGCAACCAAAGTCAGAGCTCCCTGGATGACAAAAGCGATAAGAAGTAAGATGAAGCAGAAAAAGGGGGTGTATGACATATGTCAGGTTGAGAATACAAGTGAGAACCGGGCTGAATATAGAAAGTTCAGAGGGGAAATGAAAAAGGAAATAAGAGGGGCAAAGAGAGAGTATGAGAATAGATTGGCAGCTAACATAAAAGGGAATCCAAAAGTCTTCTATAGGCATATAAATAGTAAACGGGTAGTAAGAGGAGGGGTGGGGCCGATTGGGGACCAAAATGGAGACCTACGCATGGAGGCAGAGGGTAAGGCTGAGGTACTAAATGGTACTTTGCATCTGTCTTCACCAAGGAAGAATATGCTGCCAAAGTCATAGTGAAAGATGAAGTAGTTGAGATACTGGATGGGATAAAAATTGATAAAGAGGTACTAGAAAGGCTGGCTGTACTTAAGGTAGATAATTCACCAGGACCGGATGGGATGCATCCTAGGATGCTGAGGGAAGTAAAGGTGGAAATTGCGGTGGTACTTGCCATAATCTTCCAATCCTCCTTAGATACTGGGTGGTGCCAGAGGACTGGAGAATTGCAAATGTTACACCATTGTTCAAAAAAAGGTATAAGGATAAACCCAGCAACTGCAGGCCAGTCAGTTTAACCTCAGTAGTGGGGAAGCTTTTAGAAACGATAATCCGGGACAAAATTAACAGTCACTAGGACAAGTGTGGATTAATTAAGGAAAGCCAGCATAGACTTGTTAAAAGCAAATTGTGTTTAACTAACTTGATTGAGTTTTTTGATGAGGTAACAGAAAGGGTTGATGAGGGCAATGCAGTTGATGTGGTGTACATGGACTTCCAAAAAGCGTTTGATAAAGTGCCACATAATAGGCTTGCCAGCAAAGTTGAAGCCCATGGAAAAAAAGGGACAGTGGCAGCATGGATACGAAATTGGCTAAGTGACAGAGAGTAATGGTGAAAGGTTGTTTATCAGACTGGAGGAAGGTATACAGTGGGGTTCCCCAGCTGTCGGTACTAGGACCATTACTTTTCTTGATATATATCAATGACTTAGACTTGGGTGTACAGGGAACAATTAAAAAATTTGCGGATAACACAAAACTTGGAAGTATAGTGAACAGAGAGGAGGATAGTGATAGACTTCAAGAAGACATAGACAGACCGGCACTGGCATGGACACAATGGGCCAAATGGCCTCCTTCTATGCCATTATGACTCTATGACTATGACTGGTGGAATGGGCAGACACGTGGCAGATGAAATTTATCACAGAAAAGTGTGAAGTGATATATTTTGGTAGGAAGAACGAGGAGAGGCAATATAAACTACAGGGTACAATTCTAAAGGGAGTGAATGAACAGAGATAGCTGGGAGTATATGTGCACAAATTATTGAAGGTGGCAGGGCAGGTTGAGAAAGCGGTTAAAAAGTATACGGGATCCTGGGCTTCATAAATAGAGGCATAGAGTACAAAACAAGGAAGTTAGGATGAACCTTTATAAAACACTGGTTTGGCCTCAACTGGAGTATTCCATCCAATCCTAGGCACTGCACTTTAGGAAGGATGTGAAGGCCTTAGAGAGGGTGCAGAAAAGATTTACAAGAATGGTTCCAGAGATGAGGAACTTCAGTTACATGGATAGACTGGAGAAGCTGGAATTGTTTTCCTTAGAGCAGAGAAGGTTGAGAGTAGATTTGATAGAGGTGTTCAAAATCATGAGGGGTCTAGACAGAGTAAATGGAGAGAAACTGTTCCCATTGGTGGAAGGGTCGAGAACCAGAGGACACAGATTTAAGGTGATTGGCAGAAGAACCAAAGGCGACATGAGGAAAAAGTTTTTTTATGCAGCGAGTGGTTATGATCTGGAATGCACTGCCTGAGAGGGTGGTGCAGGCAGATTGAATTGCTGCTTTCAAAAGGGAATTGGATAAGTAGCTGAAGGAAAAAAATAGCAGGGCTATGGGGAAAGGGCGGGGGATTGGGACTGGCTGAAGTGCTCTTGCAGGTAGCCGGCATGGGCTCAATGGGCCAAATGGCCTCTTTCTGTGCTGTAACCATTCTAACCATTGTAACTAGCAGTAAAAATCCCAGAATTGATTGAAATTTGACTGTAAAACAGTAGCCTTATATGACATAAACAGACCTATTGTTAAAAAACAGCAAATCCTCTGACTCACTGTGAGCAAAGCTACAAGAGATCTATGATTATAATAGTCAATTTCCCATGGTACTTCACACAATTGGCCAGAGAATCTGGTCTCTCTCTTAGCTATCTCTGCTGTATTTGTATTGCTGTTTCTTTCTGTCTCTACTCTTCTGGTTTTGTCTCTCTCTTTCTCTTCTCTTCTACCCTCTCTCCACTTGACTCTTCCTTTTGCTACTCTCTGTCATTTTCTTCTTTGCTTTCCTTTTGGGTTGAAGGTGCTAGATGGTATGGCATTGTGTGTCAGAGAAAGGAGTCACTATGGTTGCAGGCATTTGAGGTGGGGTTTGCAGGGAAAATGTGAACCTCAGTGGCTCCTTTCCCATCCCTTCTCCCAGTCATTCATGCTTCCCTCTCACCCACATGCTCCCATCACATCTCCTGACCCTTCACCTTCCCACCATTCATTCTTATTCCTACCACAACTTCACTTCCTCTACCTCTTCCCATTTGAACTATACACTGAACCATTGTATCCTCCACTCTCTGCTCCAGTGTCACTCCACTCACCCTCAACTCTCCATTCACTCCCTCCACTCCCACTCATTCCTTCCAAGGACCGATGCTGAAAGGCCAGAGGTCGATCCCCTTAATCAATTTTCCTCTCCCCTTCTGCTTCTACCCTACCTTCCTATCTGTTAAATCCTTAGTTTTGGACATTTCAGTTATTGAGAAAAAAAATGTCAGATGAAAAAAATGGAGAAAGCATTTCAACAGAATGTTAGCAAGACTCCAAGGGTTAGATTATGAGGAGAGATTACATAAACTAAACTTGTATTCCATGGAATAGAGAAGGTTAGGGGTTGAATTAAACATACCAGGTTATTTAATGATCAGGAAGGACAGGCAGGAAGGAAGGGGAGGTGGGGTGGCTATGTTAATAAAGGAAGGAATCACTGTAATACAGAGAAATGATATTGGGTCAAAAGATCTGGATAATGAAACAGTTTGGGTGGAGGTAAGGAATAATAAGGGGAAAAAAACACTAGTGGGCGTAGTCTATAGGCCGCCGAACAGTGGCAACTCTGTTGGATGGAGTATCAATCAGGAAATAGTTGAGGCTTGTAATAAGGGAACATCTATAATTATGGGGGATTTTAACTATCATATTAATTGGACAAATCAAATTGGGCAGGGCTGCCTTGAGGATGAGTTCATTGAGTGTATTAGGGATGGGTTTCTTGAGCAGTATGTAACTGAACCGACCAGGGGGCAAGCAACCTTAGATCTGGTCCTGTGTAATGAGACGGGATTAATTAAAAATGTCCTAGTAAAGGATCCCCTTGGAATGAGTGACCATAACATGGTTGAATTCCATATTCAATTAGAGGGTGAGAAGGTTGGATCTCAAACAAGCGTGCTAAGCTTGAATAAAGGAGACTATGAAGGTATGAGAGCGGAATTGAGTAGAGTGGATTGGGAAAATAGATTAAAGGGTAAGACAATACACGATCAGTGGTGTACATTTAAGGAGTTATTTTACAACTTCGAAAAAAAATATATTCCACTGAGAAGAAAAGGGTGCAAAAGAAAAGACAGCCATCCGTGGCTAAGTAAAGAAATTAAGGATAGTATTCAACTAAAAACAAGGGCATATAAGGTAGCCAAATCTAGTGGGAGGATAGAGGATTGGGAAAACTTTAAAAGACAGCAAAAAATAACAAAAAGATTGATTAAGAAAGGGAAGATAGATTATGAAAGTAAATTAGCAAAAAATATAAAAACAGATAGTAAGTTTTTATAGTTATATAAAAAGAAAAAGGGTGGCTAAAGTAAATGTTGGTCCCTTAGAGGATGAGACCGGGAAATTAATGGTGGGAAGTATGGAGATGGCAAAAACACTGAATGAATATTTTACATCAGTCTTTACAGTAGAAGACACTAAGAATATCCCAACACTGGACAAACAGGGGGCTAAAGGGGGGGAGGAGCTAAACACGATCAAAATCACTAAGGAAGCGGTACTCGGTAAAATAATGGGACTCAAGGCGGATAAATCACCTGGACTTGATGGCTTACATCCTAGGGTCTTGAGGGAAGTGGCGGTAGGGATTGTGGATGCATTGGTAATAATTTTCCAAAACTCCCTGGACTCAGCAAAGGTCCCGGCAGACTGGAAAACTGCTAATGTAACACCCTTATTTAAAAAGGGCAGTAGACAGAAGGCTGGAAACTATAGACCGGTTAGCCTAACATCTGTGGTAGGTAAAATTTTGGAGTCCATTATTAAGGAGACAGTAACAGGACATTTGGATAATCATAATTTAATAGGACAAAGTCAGCATGTTTTATGAAGGGGAAGTCATGTTTGACAAATTTGCTGGAGTTCTTTGAGGAAGTAACGTATAGGGTGGATAAAGGGGAACCAGTGGACGTAGTGTATTTAGACTTCCAAAAGGCATTTGACAAGGTGCCACACAAAAGATTATTGCTTAAGATAAAAAATCACGGGATGGGGGTAATATTCTGGCATGGATAGAGGATTGGCTATCTAACAGAAGGCAGAGAGTTGGGATAAATGGTTCATTCTCAGACTGGCAATCAGTAACTAGTGGTGTTCCGCAGGGGTCAGTGCTGGGTCCCCAACTCTTTACAATCTATATTAACGATTTGGAGGAGGGGACCGAGTGTAACATATCAAAGTTTGCAGATGATACTAAGATGGGAAGGAAAGTAGTGAGTGAGGAGGACATAAAAAACCTGCAAGGGGACATAGACAGGCTAAGTAAGTGGGCAGAGATTTGGCAGATGGAATACAATACTGGAAAGTGTGAGGTTATGCACTTTGGCAGGAAAAATAGTAGAGCAAGTTATTATCTTAATGGCAAGAAACTGGAAAGTACTGAAGTACAAAGGGATCTGGGGGTCCTGGTGCACGAAACTCAAATGGTTAGTATGCAGGTGCAGCAAGTGATTAAGAAGGCCAATGGAATGTTGGCTTTCATTGCTAGGGGGATAGAATATAAAAATAGGGAGGTATTGCTTCAGTTGTACAAGGTATTGGTGAGACCGCACCTGGAATACTGCGTACAGTTTTGGTGTCCATACTTAAGAAAGGACATACTTGCTCTCGAGTCAGTACAAAGAAGGTTCACTCGGTTAATCCCGGGGATGAGGGGATGGACATATGAGGAGAGGTTGAGTAGATTGGGACTCTACTCATTGGAGTTCAGAAGAATGAGAGGCGATCTTATTGAAACATATAAGATTGTGAAGGGGTTGGATCGGGTGGATGCGGGGAAGATGTTCCCGATGATGGGTGAAACTAGAACTAGGGGGCATAGTCTTAGAATAAGGGGCTGCTCTTTCAAAACTGAGATGAGGAGGAACTACTTCACTCAGAGGGTGGTAGGTCCATGGAATATGCTGCCCCAAAAAGCTGTAGAAGCTACATCATTACATAAATTTAAAACAGAAATAGACAGTTTCCTAGAAGTAAAGGGAATTAAAGGTTACGGGGAGCGGGCAGGAAATTGGACATGAGTCTAGGTTCGGATCGGCCATGGCCCTGTGGTTAACGGAGCGGGCCCAGGGGCCGTGTAGCCTGATCCTGCTCCTATTTCGTGTGTCTAATTCTGTTAGATTCAGGAGATGGTTCTGGGATAGTGGATTGGCGGTTAGGATCAGATCAGCCATGATCTTATTGAATGGCGGAGCAGGCTCGAGGGGCCGATTGGCCTACTCCTGCTCCTATTTCTTATGTTCTTATGTTCTTATGATTTGATTGAGGTTTTTAGGATTTTGAAAGGAATTGAAAAAGTAGATAGGGAGAAACTTTCCCATTGGTTGAGGAGTCTAGGGCAAGGGGACATCACCTTAAAATCAGAGCCAGGTCATTCAAAAGAGAAGTTAGGAAACACGTCTTCCCACTAAATGCAGTAGATGCTAGCTCAATTCATAATTCTAAATCTGAGATTGATCGATTTTTGTTAGCCAAGGGTATTAAGGAATATGGAGCCAAGGCAGGTGGATGGAGTTAGGATACAGATCAGCCATGATTTGACTGAATGGCAGAACAGGCTCGAGGTACTGAATGACCTACTCCTGTTCTTATGTTCCTATTGCACTGTTTTATCTTCAGGATCCAAGCCACGTGGTTTCCACTTGGCCTCCATGCTGGGATTGGTGTGTAAACAGGAAACACGAAACTCCAACCCCCAGCATCGGATAATTTGCACCTGAACTGCGCATCGCAGAGTAAACCTGATCTTTTGTAGCTGGGTACAAAAAGGGGGAGCAAGTGAAGGCATATGACAATGACGTAAAGTGATGAAGTCATCAGTCGGCCAAGCTCCTCCCACCTGCTACTAAAATTACATTTTTATTCTGGCCTCTCACAGATTCCCAGAAGCTACAATATTTCTAACTCCGAGCCAATTTATTCTGCATCACCGGTGATTTGAAGCTAATGCTTTCAATACCAGGTTCTCTCTGCTGGTCGGTGCACCGTGTGAATGTTATGACTCTCTGCATTAGACCCAACCAACTTAGATCGGGTTCCGGAGGTGTCAGTGTGAATGGACTCTCCAAAGACCAAGTGAGCTCGGAAGCGATTCATTCTCTCTTTGCTTGCTGCACTGAGGATACATATTTAGATTATTACCAACGTTTTCTAGTTTTGGCAGTAAAGAATGCAATTTCACAGCATTTCCTGTTTGTTTGGTGAATCGGTGCGGTTTCACTGGGCACCTAGTTCAAAGCTCGGTCTTTGGAAAAATGGAACTGAACTGGCCAGTAAGGGTATTTTTCAGTCTGAACTTTATTGTGTGACCAATGGAAGCTGGACTGATTACACGAAGGCCAACTTTCTAGAGAGTGTGTGTGTGAGGGGGGGATGTCATTATGTAAACTCGTGAATATTATTGTACAAGTATTGACCGAGTGCCAAAATATTTGCCAAAGGATTACAGAAGTGATATTTCTCATACAAAGAGAGTGCAAACTATATTGTATGAATACATTTTGTACTCAGTTACTGTGCACTGAGTTTTGCAGATACCAACCATTTGTTGACTTACAATTAATGGGAACGTGCGCGTCTTTAACCTGGGAACTCTCAGGGTTTTCATTTCTTCGAGGTCTCGGGAATATTAAGAATATAAGAGCGATGTTTCATGCCACTACGCAAACTAAATAGTTCAGTTTAATGCCAGAAACAAAAATGACTTACGATCCACCTGCATTGCACTGCTCCAAACCCCATGACCCTTCCCCGTACGTCTGAACATTCCATATCTCTGCACACTCTGTCGCACCCACTCTTGGGGGAGCCAACATTCCCAGGTCTGCTCCTCGGGTTACAGCTGGTGTGCAATAAAACCATTGTTTTTTTTATCAGAGAAAACTTATGCACGGGGAAAGACTTTTTAATCACAGATGGTGAAGGCAACTTGTTTATTTTAGCTTCAGAATGGTGCCGGCTTCTTTATGACCAGTTTGGGTTATATTTGTTTTACTGTTTTCATTTTAAGTGAAGGATGACATTGGGATTCGGATATTAATACAATGACCAGGCGACCAACAGAGTTTTGGTAAGTTTTAAAAGGAGGTCCTCTCATTGTACTTCGGACAATGCAGTCCGAGTATTGGGGCTGCATGTATATATTATATAATAATATGTGTATATAAATGCGTGTAGGTATGTGATACAAATCAGACTCTTCACTGAGACAGCTGAAGATGTTTGATACCTGTCCATCCGGCGAATACATTAACAGTACAGGCATATTTAACGTATGTGCATACATGTGTGTATGTGTGTGTTAAATATACCTCGATTGCTCAATGGTTATCAAACCAGTATATACAGTCAAGGAGACTACAATGTAGTCGGGTTAAACGTTGTGCCTTAGCTAAAATCATGATAAACTGTAAAAGATCAGATGATGAAATGATCAGAAATAAGTGTTCTGGAACCGAAGAGAATTCAACTATTCCCAGATCATGGACATTTTACTACTTTAAAGGCGCTATATAAATGCAAGTTGTTGCTGATTTAGTGTGTGGCAGTTAAGGCAGAAGACGTTATTGTGCAAAAGAAATGGTTGCAATTTAAGAGCAATGTATATCATATCACATATCACTTACAGTCACTGACTTGGTAGATGACAGAGGCAGTTAGTTCGATTGGATTTAACAGAGAAACAGTTCCATGTGACAAGACTCCGGGGTAGTTTACCTCATATGATGTCATTTAGTTTAAATGTTGCCTGTGGGGTTCTGTGGTCATACAGACACTGTCTGCGGCTGGGCTTTAGACGGGTTGCTTTACGAGCCAAGATGACTGTAATAAATGTATCAGGTTTATAGTTAAAGTATTGGCACTAAGAAAGAACGCGTTGAGATTTTTTTTATTTCACACAGATTGACTCTGGCATTATTTGCAGTTCACGATGCAACTATTGGTTATTGCCTCGAGTAAAAGTCCTTTTTAAAATACACTCGTATCGTTTATACTCTGTATTCAGAAGCCAGATTTCTTTCAGAAACCACATATTTATTAAAGGAAATGAAGAGATATATTCAATGTATGTTAGTGTTCGAACGATTTATGAATTGATTGTGAAATTATTTCATTTTAGATTAAGCTATATATAGTTTGAGAAAAGTTACAAATTGATACTAGGTGTGAACAACCATTGGTTAGACCCTGGTTGGAGTACTGTTATTATGTGCAGTTCTGGATACCCCATTATAGGAAGGTTATTAAAACCAGAGGACAGTGCAGTGAAAACTCACTAGAATGAGAGCTTATAGTTATGAAGAAAGCCTCAAAAAATTAGGGCTTTTTTTCACCAGAACAGAAACGGTTAAAGCGAGGGGATCTAATAGAGGTTTTCAAAATGATGAAATGTTCTGAGAGGGTGAATAATATAAGATTGCTTCCACTGGTTGGCGAATTGTCAACAAGGGCAGACTGATTGAAGATTGTGGTGGAGTTTGAAGCAATGCTTTCCCATCGAGGGCTTTAGAGCAGAGAATGCTTTACCCCAATCGCCTATTGAACCTATAATATCATTTTAAAAGCAGCCGGTTCAAAGATTTGAAAGCGACCAATATAAAAGGATGTGGGGAGAGGGTATAGGCAGTGGAGTTAGAATAGAGCTAACGCCACACCAGGCTCCTTGGGTCAATTGTGTTTTTCTGCGTTCTAAATTCTATAATTATCACAGAATCTTACAACACAAAAGGAGGTAATTCGGCCCATCGTGCCTGTGCCTGCTCTTTGAAAGAGCTATCAAATTAGTCCCAATCCCCTGCTCTTTCCCCAAAGCTTTCCAAATTCAAATCAGAGCTGATATTGCAGCGGAATCTGCCCTGCCGCCTAAGGATCTCTGCATCTACCGGCCTGGTTATATTGAGCTGTTTAAATTGGCTACTTTCCATTGAACATTTTAGAAGCCCCAGCAAGACGTTAAGGGTTAAGGTTATGCGTCCACTTTCGTGCTGTTGAGAAGTAGATTGGTTGACAGTATAATTCCAGAATCAGTCAAAATGTAACTGGAGCAGAGCAGTGGGGGACCCCGGGAGGACACAATAGCACGCTGCTTGGGTGCGGTATCAAATGTAGCTTTTTTTCAGTCCTCAAGCAATCTTACCCTCGAGGACACTTCATATCATTTTGAATGTTTTGAACGCGTGGAAACGCCAGTCTGTACTCAAAATATTTAAAATGTAATAGCAACCAGCAGAACTCCGGCCATCCACCTAACTATTCAACTACAAAGCTCTCTACTTTGCAGCCAGGCCGCGTAAATCAGGCCCTGCCAGGTTCGAATCGATTCCGTGCTACCAATAATTGCAGTGTAAAGGCAGCCTAACTGCACAGAAACCTCTTATGTTTAATAAACACTTTAAGTGAGTCCACAAAGTGTCCTTATTACAAGGAAGTGTCACAGGCCAAGTATTTATAAGCTACACTCAAAAGGTGAAAAATAAAATACAGTATAAAGAAAAAGAAACTGAAAATCTGAAGTTAAAGGAGATGCTAGAAATAGGCAACAGGTGGGCAGGAGGGAAAGAAAGACCGATCGCTCTACAAATACTGGCGTACTTGCTGTGTATTTCCAGTGTTTCCTGCTTTTTGTAAAATATATGACAAACGATTAGAACGTATCAACTCTAGTGTATGAACAGTTTGAGGAATAGCGGCACAATGTCCACGTGTTTAAGACCTAATATTTGTAATGGCAAAAGATTGATGCAGTTTCAGTATTCTGTAGCATAAAAGTCGTACATTTTTTATGGTGCTAGTTTCAGAATCGAGTGTGTATCTGGATAATGAGGGCATCGAACTACACAATTTGCAGGTTTTACTTTGAACAGCTCACTATGTGGGGGGGGGGGGGGCACATCTCTTCAATGTAATCTAAACATTCCGGTTTTATCACACGCTACATCTTGATTGGGTTCTGTCGGCGAATCAATCTTTCAATCGAAGCGAACGTACTTTAAAAGCTACACAAACATAACAGATTTGTGACATAATCCTATTCTGCTTCCTCCTCAAAATGTAAATATGCTCCTCAGGCCTGTACAGTCTATTGCTGCGGGAATTTCATCCTTACACTCACATCATTCCGTCATTTCGTTCCCAGGTTTCAATATACCGACCGAATCCGTAAGGCTCGCAAAGTTACCCCTCTGTCTCGTCGAATGTCTCTATATACTTTGAATGAAGAATAGTTATAGATTATTGAAATATCTAACACGCATTGTTCTGGGAATGTTAAAAGCCGTTTCATGCTCTTTGACATTTTTTGTCTAATTGATTTTCTAAATTCCTGGAGTCAAACAGCAGCTGAACTCCAGGCCGTCAGGGGAAAAATGATTTCCACAAGACTGCTAACCAAAGCGCTAAAATAAAACGCCTCTACTTTATATTGCCCGAAACTACCGGAAAACCGCAAATATTTTTGAACGTGAATAGGGAATATCGGGAGGGGAAAGGGGGGAGGAAGCGGGTCAGATGAACTCCCACTCTGATAGTTTGCTTAAACCGTGACCAGTACACAGGCCGGGGGTCAGTGCCAGCATATTTTTGGCTGAGATCGGAGTTTGTGAATGAGAACACGTCGTTGTCAGCCACAACCAGGCAGGGTTTACTCAGCTTATTAATAAGAAACAGGGAAGACGGGGAGAAGTCAGAGAACGCTTCTGTAAACAATGTCGATTGACATTTAACACACTCGGGAAACATAGTTAGAGCAGTAACAATTTCACTCCAGCAACTATCATTCTTACCAAGACGCAACAAAGTTCAGGTGCGGCGTGGCTCGTTTCTCCTATTATTAATTTTAAGTTGATAACATGCAGAAAGAAAACTCATTTCCTCCTTCTCGTTTTCCTGTTCAAATCCTGCATATGTTTCCATTCCCGATCCAATGCTGTTCTATGACATTCATGTACACCTCTCTTGCACCAAATTTATTTTGCAAACGCTGCTGTTGTATGTGTATAATAAAGCAAGCTCATATCTCAACAACGTCCTGCTCTGATTCTGCAGATAACATCTGTATGGAAGGGGAAAGGGCGCCGCCCGCCAGCACAAGAACGTTTGGCGCCAATGTTACTCAACAAATTCACCAATATACTGGAACCGAAGACTGTTTGTGTTTTATAAACTGTATTCATTACTCATCTCATTTATGAAGCTGTGTTAGAAGTGATGGGGTGTTTTTTGTTGCATTGTTTGGTTAATAGTGAATTGTTATTTTAAGTGCTCTGGTTTCCTTGGTGAATGTTGGATTGTTCTCACGCCAGGAGAGGTCAGAAGACCCGCGGAGTCTGCCAGGTGAAAATACACGAGACTAAACCATTGCATATACTGAAACTTCATGTTCTAGTTCACAGGCACCGACTGGAACAGGGACATGGGAATCCAATACGTCGGAATATGAGAATATTCCTAGTAAAGAGAGCGCGAGTGAATAGCAACAGGCAAATTCACATGAACTAATGGCAAACTGTTTTCAAATGCTAGGGGGATTTATGTATCTTCACAGTCTCGGATTGGTTTATTTCACCATCGTTAATTTTAACCCCTTTCGTGTAGATTCCTTCCTGTATTTATTTCAAAGTACTCAAAATCGCTTCTACATTGCAAGTTCAAATACTGTGCAAATAAAATGCAATCAGATTCTTTCTCCGAATATAATTGTTGCCGTCTCCTGTCAGTATTTTATCCTCACTCACACCAGTAACTTGGAGCTGGTGTTATTTCAACAGCCAGTGATATTGCGCCGGCAGACTGGCCGCACTCTCAGCGTCCTTCGTGGGAGGTAGAAATCAAGACAGATTCACATCCGTCTCAGGTATCAGACTCGATCGCTCCCACGTCCTATCAAAGAACAGAATCCAGACTTCTGTGTCGAATGTCTCAGTATTAAAGGAACTGTTAATACATCCAGTGAACGCAAGGCAAGGCCAGTCTCCATCTCTTTAAGGAACAATAACCAGCGCGATGCTTACAGGTGTTATGATAGGAACTAACATGAAGCCAAGTGAGCTGGTGCCTCAAGGCACCATTTTTACTTTCCAGTGTCTGTGTCTGATTTTAGGCTGTCATGATGTCTGCATGCATGTAGGATATCCCAACACTGGACTGAGGGGGGTTCTGTGTCAATTTCACCGATCAGGCAGCGTCCATTCAGGCATCTTCATTGAACAGAAACCCGAAGCAAGTAATTTAATTCTGATTCTGAAGTATTTCTACAGAGGAAGACTAATCGGTCTGTTCAAACTATGGGGTTGCTGAGAACGTAGGGTGATCAGAAGATAATGCCTTTCCGGATATCTGAGGATTTGAGTCTTTTGGGTATTTTCGTTACTTATAGCATAACGGTGGACCACATGTCACTTCCTAAAACAACGGTGCCAGCAGGAATCACATTTTAGGAAAACTGGGATGCAATATTGTCCAAATTACTTTAATAGTTCCTACTGCAATAGGCCTGCTGTAGTAATCGTTCATTTGTGGCTGTATTATTGGAATACCCCGTCTGCTTTCTTACTGTTAATTCTACTGTGGCCTTGGCATCTCTCAATATCGGCAACGTTAAATTGCCATCATTATACAGTACACTCATCTAGATCGCTTGATAATTCACACGCCATATGCTTTGCCGTTTAAAATTACTTACTGTACGACAATGCATTTATGGCTATTACCTACAATTGACCTTACTCAATATGGAGCAGCTACTAGACCTACACTCTCTCTACCCCTCTGTCCTTGCAAATATCACCTCATCTTCAACCTCCCTTTCCTCTCAAAACAACTTTGGGTCAAAAATTGCAGTCGACGGCGTACCGCCGGAGTACTCCGCCGACCTGCGTAAAGAATACGCACCGACCTGGTGGCGGCCCTCCTTCGTAAACTTGCTCTCTGACACTGCGTGCTGGAGGGCAGCGTAATGGCCCACGGATCCCAGGGACACAGCCTGTGCGGAAACCTACCTGGGATCACTTGGGCCTGGTCCTCCAATCAGAAAACAGATTGTCTTTCATTCATTTAAATTACTACATGACTTCATTACTACAAAGAAAGAAAGACTTGCATTTATATAGCACCTTTCACAACCACTGAACGTCTCAAAGCGCTTTACAGCCAATGAAGTACTTTTGGAGTGTAGTCACTGTTATAATGTGGGAAACATCCTTTAAAATACATAAAGATTTAACTTTTATCGTGGGAATCCAATTCATTACTCATAATTCCCACTTCTAAACAAATACAGTGCACTGTGCAGAAAGTTATGAAATGTAAACATTAGTTTTAAAAAACCTGCAGCCTAGGATTGCTTCTCATTAAAGCTTTTAATGCTCCTGCATGTCATTTCATTAAATAAAAAGCATTTTTTAAATTTCCGGTATCCCCAATCGCTGTGGAAATGGGCCCTGTGCCTGTTTCCACCAGCCGTAAAATTTCCGACGTAATTGTTGGGCAGTTGGTGAGCAAATAGCCCAACTCCGCACCAGCAATTAAGTTTTCGGTGGCGGAGCGCATGGCCTGTCAACACATACGTTGACAGACCACAAGTTCGGGATTTAGCGTAAGCACATGCAGCAATCTCGATCTTGCGGTAGATTTCAAAGGATTTGTGAGAGGGTGCCGTCATACCCACTGCAAAATCCGGGCCTTTGTCTTTAATGTAGAAAAACATACTAAGAGTTTAATGGAATCAGCCAAATAGCCACTCAATCCAAAGAAGGAGATATTAGGAGGGATGACTAAAAGCTTGCACAAATAACTGGGGTTTAACGAGGGTCTTAAATGAGGACATCCTTAAAAATGATGCCACATCCCAAATCTGTGTCCACCTTTCTTACAACTCCCTGTTTGAATCTCTCCAATCAGGTCTCTGCCCCTTTCACAGCACCAAGATGGCCTTA
Source organism: Somniosus microcephalus (assembly GCF_052327205.1). Lineage (NCBI taxonomy): Eukaryota > Metazoa > Chordata > Chondrichthyes > Squaliformes > Somniosidae > Somniosus > Somniosus microcephalus. The sequence continues at coordinate 74,507,975 of NC_140993.1, forward strand.
ACTGAAGTCATGTGACATTCTCCATGACAGTAACCATGGTGCATTGCCCTTTCGCACTCTCCTCTTCAGCCTTTGACATGGTCAACTACACCACCCTCCTCCAATGCCTCTACTCTATTGTCCAGTTCAGTGGGATTGCCCTGGCCTGGTTGAACTCCTATGTCTCCAACTGAGCCACATTATTTCCAGCAATGGCTTTTCTTCTGCACCCCCACCCCCACACACACACCATCACCTCGGGATCCCCTTATGATGCATTCTTGACCACCTCCTCTTCTCTATTTACATGCTGCCCCTAGGTGACATCATCTATAGACATGGGGTCAGCTTCAAAAATGTATGCTGAAGACACCCAGCTCAACCACTTCATCACCCATCTCAACCTCCCCCCACCCCTCCACCACCACCACCACCCACCCACTGCTCCTGTGCTGTTAGACTGCTTGTCCAACATCCAGTCTTGGATGAGCTGCAATTTCCTCCAGTTAACCATTGGGAAGACCAAAACCATCATCTTTGGTTCTCGCCACAAAGCCCATATGCATGCCACTGACTTCACCCCCTCCCTGACTTCTGTAACATTTCCCTCCTCTGCCCCTTTCTAAGCCCTCAAGACCCAATTATTCCAATGGTGTCCTAGCCGGCCTCCCATCTTCCACCCTCTGTAAACTTCAGCTCATCCAAATCGCTGTTTAAGTATCCTATCCCACACTTAGTCCTGCTCACCCATTACCCTTGTCCTTCATTAGCTCCTGGTTTCCCCCAAACCTCAAGTTTGAAATTCTTATCATCATGTTTAAATCCCTCCATAGCCTTGTCCCTCCTTATCTTTATAACCTCCTATAGCCCTATAAATATGACCCTGAATTATCTGTTCCTCTGTGCATCACTTCTCTCTTTGCCCCACCATTGGTGACCGTGCCTTCAGACCTTCAGGCCCTATATTCTGAAATTACTTTGCTAAACTCTTTGCCTCACCACACCTCTCTGTCTTCTTTTAAGAGGAGGTTGGCAAAGATGGGGTGATGGAGGAGCATTAACCAGTACTATTTTAACAGTGGTGTGAGCAGAGAGTGCTTAGTTGTACTGCTCTTAAATGAAAGAAAGTTGAACCATGTTCATGCAAACTTAGACCCTTGTGCACTGGCTGGAGTTATGCCTAGCACAAAGGAAGATGGTTGTGGTTGTTGGAGGCCAATCATCTCACCCCCAGGAGCTTGCTGCAGGAGTTCACCAGGGCAGTGTCCTAGGCCCAACCATCTTCAGTAGCTTCATCAATGACCTTCTCTCCATCAGATTAGATTGAGCTAACCAAATTAGTAACAATACTGTGGAGGAGGAATTCCTAGAGTGTATACGGGATGGTTTCCTGGACCAATATGTCGAGGAACCAACTAGAGATCAGGCCATCTTAGATTGGGTATTATGTAATGAGAAAGGATTAATTAGCAATCTTGTTGTGCGAGGCCCCTTGGGGAGGAGCGATCATAATATGATAGAATTCTTCATTAAAATGGAGAGTGAAGTAGTTGACTCAGAGACTAGGGTCCTGAATTTAAATAAAGGAAACTACGATGGTATGAGGTGCGAGTTGGCTAGGATGGATTGGGGAACATTACTTAAAGGGTTGATGGTGGATAGGCAATGGCAAACATTTAAAGATTGAATGGATGAACTACAGAATTTGTTCATTCCTGTTTGGCATAAAAATAAAACAAAAATGGTGACTCAACCAAGGCTAACAAGGGAAATTAAGGATAGCTTAAGATCCAAGCAGAGGACATAGAAATTGGCCAGAAAAAGCAGCAAAACTGAGGATTGGGAGCAGTTTAGGATTCAGCAAAGGAGGACAAAGTGATTAATTAAAAAGGGGAAAATAGAATATGAGAGTAAGCTTTCAGGGAACAAAAAAACTGACTGTAAAAGCTTCTATAGATATGTGAAGAAAAAAAGATTGGTGAAGTCAAGTGTAGGTCCCTTGCAGTCAGAATCAGGGGAATTTATATTGTGGAACAAAGAAATGGCAGACCAATTAAATACATACTTTGGTTCCATCTTCACAAAGGAGGACACAAATAACCTTCCAGAGATTCCGGGGAACATAGTTTCTAATGAGAGGGAGGAATTGAATGAAATCAATATTTGTAGGGAAATGGTGTTAGGGAAATTGACGGCATTGAAGGCTGATAAATCCCCAGGGCCTGATAATCTACATCCTAGGGTAATTAAGGAAGTGGCCCTAGAAATAGTAGATGCATTGCTGGTCATCTTCCAAAATTCTATAGACTCTGGAATAGTTCCCATGGATTGGAGGGTAGCTAATGTAACCCCACAATTTAAAAAAGGTGGTAGAGAGAAAATGGGAAATTATAAACCAGTAAGCCTGACATCGGTAGTGGGGAAAATGCTAGAGTCCATTATAAAAGATGTAATAGCAGAGCACTTGGAAAACAGTGACAGGTTCGGACAAAGTCAACACGGATTTACAAAAGGTAAATCTTGCTTGACTAATCTACTAGAATTTTTTGAGGATGTAACTGGCAGAATAGATAAGCAAGAACCAGTGGGTATGGTGTATTTTGACTTTCAGAAGGCTTTCGATAAGGTCCCGCATAAGAGATTAGCATGCAAAGTTAAAGCACACAGGATTGGGGGTAAGGTACTGTCTTGGATAGAGAACTGGTTGGCAGACAGGAAGCAAAGAGTTGGAATAAACAGGTCTTTTTCAAAGTGGCAGGCAGGCAGTGACTAGTGGGGTACCGCAGGGATTGGTCCTAGGACCACAGCTATTCACAATATATATTAATGATCTAGACGAGGAAACTAGATGTAATATCTCCAAGTTTGCAGATGACACAAAGTTGGGTCTGCGTGTGTGCTGTGAGGAGGATGCAGAGAAACTCCAGTTTGATTTGGACAGGTTGGGTGATTGGACAGATGCATGGCAAATGCAGTATAATGTGGATAAATGCGAGGTTATCCATTTTGGTGGCAAAAACAGGAAGACAGATTATTATCTGAATGGCAATAGATTGGGAAAAGGGGAAGTGCAACGAGACCTGGGTGTCCTTGTGCACCAGTCACTGAAGGTAAGCATGCAGGTGCAGCAGACGGTTAAGAAGAGAAATGGTATGTAGCGAGAGGATTCGAGTACAGGAGCAATGATGTCTTGCTGCAGTTGTACAGGGCCTTGGTGAGACCACACCTTGAGCATTGTGTGCAGTTTTGGTCACCTTACCTGAGGAAGGATGTTCTTGCCATGGAGAGAGTGCAGCAAAGATTCACCAGACTGATACCTGGGATGGCAGGAATGACGTATGAAGAGAGATTGGGTTGATTAGGCTTATATTCACTAGAGTTTAGAAGAATGAGAGGGGATCTCATTGAAACTGATAAAATTCTAACAGGACTAGACAGGCTAGATGCAGGAAGGATGCTCCCGATGGCGGGGGAGTCCAAAACTGTAATGATCAGTAACATGTCATTCTAGAATGGTACACTAGGTGGAGCTGTATGTATATAAGAGTGGGGTACCCATGATGCACTAGGCTACCCACAAGGCAGTAGTCAAGATGGAGGCTGTACAAGTCCACATGACTGAATAAAGTGACTAGGTCAAGCTAGCTGTTCGTAATGATAATGTCTATTTATTTATGAACATAACATGGTACCAGGATTGGTAAAATCTGCTGAATATTGTGAAACGCGACATGGAGACTGTGAAGCCACCGGAGGGTTTGAAACTCACGGGGAATGTCGACTGCAATTGGCGGACTTTCAAACAACAATTCGAACTCTACATTGCTGCCATCGGGATCGGCACGAAGCCAGATGCAAGGAAAATAGCATTGCTGCTCACAGTTGCAGGCCCACAGGCGATAGAGGTATTTAATACATTTGTATTTGATCAAGAGGAGGACAGAGAAAAGATGGAAGATGTGCTAAAGAAATTTGATACACATTGTTCTCCGAAAAAGAACGAAACCTATGAGAGGTACGTGTTCCATTCATGGACACAGCAGCAAAATGAGACTTTTGATAGCTTTATGACCGATCTGAAACTGAAAGCACAGACATGTAATTTCTCTGAACTGAAATCATCCATGATTCGTGACCAGTTGTGTTTGGTATTCATGATAAAAAAGTCAGGGAACATTTGTTGAGGGAAACCAAACTAACATTGGAGAATGCTGTGAAAATATGCCAAGCCAGTGAGCTAGCTCAAAAGCACGCAATGACTTTCAGTGAAATTAATAATGATGCGACTGTAATGGGTGACTGTGCTGCTGTCGGTGCTGTGTCCTACAAAGGAAAGAAACGTGGGCAGAACAGAAATGAAAAGCAATCGGAGGAAGGAATTTTTAATTGTAAATGCTGTGGTTACAAACACCAGTTAAAACAATGCCCAGCGTTTGGAAAAATGTGCACAAAATGTTATGGAAAGAACCACTTTGCCAAACAATGCTTTTCAAAAGTAAAAACGAGGAAAGGGCAACAAGTCAACGTGATTGAGGACACTGATTTAAGTGAGATATTTTCTGTAGGAATGGTGTCATGTGACAATATCAAAAAGGATACAGAAAATGTGCAGCCCTCAGGAATGGACAATGCTGAACATAAAGTTAATGCAGTAAAAGAGGACAAATGGACAATGTCACTGCAGGTAAATGGAGCATTAGTTACATTGAAACTAGACACTGGGGCAAAAGCAAACTTAATCAGTATGAGTGACATTAAAAATATGAAAGAAAAGCCCAAAATACAGAAAAAGTCAGTACTACTGAAGAACTATAATGGACAGAAAATAGATAGCTTAGGTGTATGCAGAATTAAAGTAACAGTCAAAGACAAAGTGCATCATCTCATGTTTTCTGTTGTGGCTGAAGGACTTGATTCACTACTAGGTGACAAAGCTTGTGAGGTCTTAGAACTGGTCAAGAGAGTCTACCGTATAAACTGTGCCATAAGCAGACCAGATGACTCGATGGATTCTGTAGTGAGTAATTTCCAGGATGTGTTCAAAGGATTTGGAGTTCTACCATTCACTTACAAGATCCAGCTAAAGGAGGATGCTCAGCCAGTGGTACATGCTCCACAGAGAGTTCCAGCACCCCTGCGTGACCGGCTCAAGAAAGAACTGGACAGAATGACCACACTAGGAGTCATAAGCAAAGTCGAAGAGCCAACAGACTGGGTTAACTCCATGGTATGTGTAAAGAAAAAGAACAATGATCTAAGAATATGCATGGATCCAAAGGACTTAAATGCAAACATAAAACATGAACACTACCAGATTCCCAAGTGAGAAGAAATCACCAGTGAAATGTTAGGTGCCAGATACTTCACAAACATCGATGCCTCACAAGGATTTTGGCAACTAAAACTGGATGAAGAGAGCACCAAATACTGTACCTCCAACACACCATTTGGCAGGCATTGTTTCCTCAGAATGCCTTTCGGGATAATATTGCATCTGAAATCTTTCATAGAGCGATGGAACACATAATTGAAGGTCTGGAAGGAGTTTGGGTCTATTTTGATGACATCATCATCTGGGGCTCCACACTGAAAGAACACAATGGCCCCGATTTTAGGGCAGCTGTTGGGCGGCTTTTCATGTGGCCGTGGTCCGAAAATCGCATAAAAAGCGGGTCGGGCCCCCCCTGCCTGAATCCCCGCCCCGTTCGACTTTTGGACTGCCGTTTCCCCGCGCCCCGCTTCAGTCCCGCCCGCCGCTGGCGGGACTGCTCGTCGGAGCACTAATCAGCAATGATCACCTTGTTAAGTGCGATTTTCCGGCGCCGTTGCGACTTTGAGGCTTTCCCCATGTGAAACACGCCTGCGGGGAACTCCGCCGATAAGAGCTGGCATGAAACCAGCTGGCTTGCTGAGGGCTGAAGACATTTAAATAGGCAGCCTTTGCAGGCTGCAGGACCTTGTTGACCAAGGCTTGGGGGAACTTTTTGAAGCCTTAGGAGCAGCTGCAGAAAGTTGGAGCCTCACACACTTCTCCAGTGTGAGCTCCTGGGAAGCCCCTTTCACCACTGTAACTCAGGACCTCCTCAACCAACGTATCTGCCAGAAGCATGGGAGGCCTTTGGTTCCTTCCCTTCCTGGCATTGGAGGATCTCCAACAGCAGAGGAGACTGGAGCAACTCCAGCAACAGCAACACCAGCCGCACCAGCAGGAGCGGCAGGTTGCGGCTCAGCCACCTGGGGCAGCACAGGCCAGAAGGGGCCAGCACATGGAAGGCCGTCGGCGCAGGAGATACCCCCCAAACAGGGTCTACAGACACAGGGTCAGCTACCTCAACATGACTGAGCAACAGTGCCAGAGGCGGCTCTGACTTTCGCGAGAGGTTGTGACTGACATCTGCGCAATGCTGCAGCAAGACCTGGAGCCCAGAGCAACAGGTCCACACTACTTGCCAGTGGCCATCAAAGTCACCACCGCACTCAACTTTTATGCCTCAGGCTCCTTCCAGGGATCAGCAGCAGACATCAGCGGCATCTCACAGGCGGCTGCACACACATGCATCACGCAGGTCACCGATGCCCTCTTTGCCCTCACGCACAATCACATCCATTTCACCCGGGATCACGCAAGTGTGAGGGCGCGAGCACGTGGATTCGCAGAGCTGGCAGACTTTCCAAGGGTGCAGGGCGTCATTGGCTGCACACATGTGGCCCTTAGGGCACCCCACCGCAATCCAGGAGTTTTTGTCAACCGCAAGGGCTTCCACTCCCTTAACGTTCAGCTGGTGTGTGACCACAAGAAGGTGATTTTGCACGTTTGTGCCAAGTACCCTGGCAGCTGCCATGACTCCTTTATACTGCGCGAATCTACTGTACCTCCGCTATTCAGTCCGCCAAATGAACTTCAAGGATGGCTCCTTGGAGACAAGGGATATGCCCTGCGCACTTGGGTAATGACGCCATTGAGGAAACCAGTCAGTGAAGCTGAGGAGCGCTACAACTCCAGCCACATGACCACCAGATGCATAATCGAGCAAACCATCGGTTTGCTGAAGATGCGCTTCAGATGCCTCGATAGATCAGGTGGAGCCCTACAGTACTCATCAGCCAGGGTCTCCAAAATCATTGTGGTATGCTGTGTGCTTCACAACATGGCACAGCGTCGTGGCTTGCAGATTCCGCAGGACCAAGAGGCTCCTCACAGAGCCGCCTTGGATGAGGATGATGCTGAGGATGATCCTGAGGAGGAGGAGGAGGAGGAGGAGGTCGGAAACGAGCATCCTGCAGAGGCCTGCCAACCAGCGGCACCAGTGTGCGAGAACATTGCTGGGCGGAATGCAAGGAACGCACTCATCCTGGCCAGATTTGCGTAGTCTGATACATCAAACACTGCAGCCTCACTGCTTCTGAACTGACCATGGACATTGGCCCATGCCTGCACTTACCAACAACTTTGACCAGTTTGCAGTCATCTGCAATTTATCCTAAGGCCTCTATGTGACATCCACATTCGCCAAATGACAGACGCCATAACTGCAGCAGCTGGCAACATAAAGTTTATGTACAGGAAAATGATGCCATTAAAACTACTTACAAGACTGGATGGTGTAATAGTTATGTGAATGTGAGCATAGAGAGAGGCGGAATGGGTAAGGGTGCATGGATGTGACTGTGACGTGGGATGTGGAAGAAGAGATTGCTGAAGCTGAGTGCTGTTGGGGAAAGGCAATGGGGATGAGGTTGAGGGTGATGGAAACTTCATACTTGCTTTCCCTGTGCGGTGAAGGTCATGGAAGTGCTTCCTGCACTGCAGCTAGGTGCGACGGGTGACAGCCAGAGAGTTTACCCCTGCTGCCCCCTCCATCCAGGCAGCTGTGGACTCTTTGGGAGGCCTCTTCCTCCCTGAGCGAGGGTAGAGGACCTCCCTGTGGGCCCTTACCCCATCCACCAAGGTCTGCAATGACGTCTCGTTTAATTTGCCCGCAACTCGGCCTCTGCCGCTGGCAGCAGCTGGTGCAGACTCCTCTGCCATTGTGCAAGAGTGGTTGAGAAGCCTGCAGAGGTGGAGAAGCTTGCTGGACACTTTGAAAGCACCACGAATGATGACATCATAGTGTGGGGATTTCTGACTCGATTTAGACAATTAGCAAGGCTTCCCACATGCTGGGAATTAATTGGCCAATTGAGGGAAAATTGCGTGGGGCTGGCTGACACTTTTTTATGTGTGTCAGAAACCCCACATTCGGGGAAATCTGACCATTTCCCACACAAGCTGAAAATCGGGCCGAATGAGAGACTGACTAAAGTGCTACAGAGCATACGCCAGAATGGACTGAAGCTCAACAAAGCCAAGTGTCAGTTTGGCGTCCAGGAAGTCACTTTCCTAGGAGATAATCTATCTGGTAAAGGAATAGAGCCAGATATGGAAAAAGTAAACGCCATACTCAACATGCCCCGACCCACTGACAAAAAAGGAGTGCTACGCATCATGGGGATGATAAACTTCATTGGAAAATTCATTCCTAACTTGTCAGCCAAGTCAGCCTGTCTGCGAGACCTGCTACGTAAAACAAATGAGTTCGCATGGACAGAAAGACATGAACAAGAGTGGATGAACCTTAAAACAGTGCTGACAACCACACCTGTACTCACCTTCTTTGACCCAACAAAGAGAATCAAAGTGTCAACGGATGCATCAAAAGATGGCCTAGGCGCGGTCCTGCTACAAGCAGAGGGTGAAGATTGGAAGCCTGTTGCCTATGCCTCCAGGTCTATGACTGATTCTGAGTGTCGATACGCCCAGATTGAAAAGGAATGTCTAGGCTTGGTAGTTGGACTAGAAAAGTTCCATGGCTACATATATGGACTTCCCACCTTCACAGTTGAGACACACCACAGCCCACTGGTTGCCACCATAAAAAAAAATCTGAATGAGATGTCTCCAAGGATTCAATGACTCATGATGAAGCTGTAAAGATATGACTTTGAACTGATCTACACACCAGGCAAATACATAATGTTAGCAGATGCACTATCCTGAGCACCCACAATGAGTCATGTGAGCTCTACTGAAGAAGACGTGGATGTTCATGTGAGTATGGTCACTGCTGCGCTGCCCGTGTCAGACATAAAATCAAAGCAAATAGCAGAAGAAACAGTAAAAGATACAGTGTTACAAACAGTAATAGAGAACATTCATCATGGTTGGCCAAAAGGTTCCTGTCCAAAGTACTATCACATAAGGTCAGACTTGAGTGTCGCAAGTGGACTATTACTAAAACAGAACAGAATAGTCATTCCACAGGCTTTACGTCAAGACATGCTCAAAAGGATTCATGAGGGACACCTCGGAATTGAAAAATGCAAAAGGAGAGCAAGAGACACTGTTTATTGGCCTGGCATAAGTAAGGACATTGAGAACATGATAGGCGAATGTGAGACTTTTCACTCACCACCAGAACAATCTCATGAAAACACATCAGACTTACCTGTGCTGAAAAGATCCACACGTGAAGTAAAAAAGCCTGATAGACTTAATCTTTGAATACAAAGAAAACTATATTGAAAATGTATTGACTGTTGTGAAGATGTTTATGTCATTATGATTGATTGATATTGATTGATACCGATTTTGTTTAACATCAAAGAAAGGGGGATGTAATGATCAGTAACATGTCATTCTAGAATGGTACACTAGGTGGAGCTGTATGTATATAAGAGTGGGCTACCCACGATGCACTAGGCTACCCACAAGGCAGTAGTCAAGATGGATGCTGTACAAGTCCACATGACTGAATAAAGTGACTAGCTCAAGCTAGCTGTTCATAATGATAATGTCTATATATTTATGAACATAATAACACAGAACCAGGGGTCACAGTCTAAGGATAAGGGGCAAGCCATTTAGAACTGAGATGAGGAGGAGTTTCTTCACCCAGAGAGTGGTGAACCTGTGGAATTCTCTACCACAGAAGGCAGTTGAGGCCAATTCATTAAATATATTCAAGAAAGAGTTAGATATATTTCTTAAGGCTAAAGGGACCAAGGAATATGGGGAGAAAGCAGGGACAGAGTACTGAATTTGGATGATCAGCCATGATCTCATTAAGTGGCGGAACAGGCTCGAGGGGCCGAGTGGCCTACTCCTGCTCCTATCTTCCAAGTATCTATGTAAAAGTTCAGAAATGTTGATGTTTGCTGGTGATTGCACAGTGTTCAGTTCCATTCACAACTCCTCATAATTAAGCTGTCCATGCCCACATGCAGCAAGATCTGGACAACATTCAGGCTTTGGCTGATAAGTGGCAAGTAACATTCATGCCACACAAGTGCCAGGCAATAACTATCTCCAACAAGAGAAAGTCTAACTACCTCCCCTTGACATTCAATGGCATTACCATCATCAAATTCCCCACCACCAACATCCAGGGGGTCACCATTGACCAGAAACTTAACTGGAACAGCCACATAAATACTGTGGCTAAAAGAGCAGGCCAGAGGCTAGGTATTTCTGTGGCGAGTGACTCACCTCCTGACTCCCCAGGGACTTTCCACCATTTACAAGGCACAATAAGGAGTGTGATGGAATGCTCTCCACTTGCCTGGATAAGTGCAACTCCAACAACATTCAAGAAGCTCGACACCATACAGGACAAAGCAGCCTGTTTGATTGGCATCCCATCCACCACCCTAAACATTCACTCCCTCCACCACCAGCGCACCGTGGCTGCAGTGTGTACTATCTATCTGCAGCAACTCACCAAGGTTGCTTTGACAGCACCTCCCAAACCCACGACCTCTACCACCGAGAAGAACAAGGGCAGCAGGCTCATGGAAACACCACCACCTGCACTTTCCACTCCAAGTCACACACCATCCTGAGTTGGAAATATATTGTTGTTCCTTCATCGTTGCTGGGTCAAGTTCCTGGAACTCCCTCTCTAACAGCACTGTGGGAGTATCTTCACCACAAGGACTGCAGCGGTTCAAGAAGGCGGCTCACCACCACCTTCTCAAGGGCAATTAGGGATGGGCAATAAATGCTGGCCTTTCCAGCGATGCTCACATCCCATAAATTAATAAAAAAAAAATGTCTGCTTGCATTCGTTTGAATGTGGATCACGCTATTAATGTTTGTAAAGGCCACCTTTTGTATCATTAGAAACTTGGGGTGCACTTATACTGACACTTTGGCATTACTCTGAAGTGTTGCAGTGAGGAATGCATACAGTACCCAAAGTGTAACTTGCAGTCTACTCCATAAGTTGGTTTGACAAGTGTGACTAACAGTCTCTTGCCACAGGTAACAATCTGGTTGCCGACTCTAACTGTAGCATTAAAGGCAGTCCAGCAAATTATGTAGGTTCTTTTAAAACTTTAATTATTCTGTAATTTGTGCAAAGCTAAAGTGGTGTGAGATTCACCAGGATGTTACCTTGGAGTGCTTCAGCTATGAAGAGAGACTGGACAGGCTGGGGTTGTCTCCCTTAGAGCAGAGAAGGCTGAGGGGGACCTGATTGAGGTGTACAAAATTATGAGGAGCATAGATAGGATAGGTGGAAAGGAACTTTTCCCCTTAGTAGTGGGGTCAATAACCAGGGGGCATAGTTTCAAGGTAAGGGGCAGGAGGTTTAGAGGGGATTTGAGGAAAAACTTTTTCACCCAGAGGGTGGTTGGAATCTGGAACTCACTGCCTGAAAGGGTGGTAGAGGCAGGAACCCTCACAACATTCAAGAAGCATTTAGATGAGCACTTGAAACGCCATAGCATGCAAGGCTACGGACGAAGTGCTGGAAAATGGGATTAGAATAGACAGGGCTTGATGGCCGGCGTGGACACGATGGGCCAAAGGGCCTCTTTCTATGCTGTATAACTCTATGACTCTATGACTCTAATCTCCTCCAGGTGGTCTCATGGTCAATATAGAATGCCAAATTGATGTTGATTATGCTGAAAGAAGAAAAATCTTGCATTTATAGGCCACAATTTCGCCTACCGAGGCGGGCTCAGTGTAGCCAAGGTAGCTGGCGGGTTGCAACCCCGCTCCCAGCTCCATCCCGCTCTGTGAGAAAAATGTTCTGTTGATTTGGCTTGTTAAGCCCACTCTGCGAGGCCCCCAGCCAATTAATAGGAAGTGGGCCTGATGACATCATTTGATGACGCGTCATCAGCCGGTTTCCGTAAAGGGACCATGTCCACATTCACTTTGACAGTTGTGCTGTCAGTGTTTGCTGCATTGAGGTGCTGCAAACACTGACAAGCACTGCACAGAGGTGCATGGCTGCACCCAGTCTCTTCCATGACACCCTCCATATGCTTATGGAGGGAGTCACAGCACGCAGGGAGGTTCTCTTCCCTTCCAATGGGCAGAAGAGACCTCCCCAGAAGACCAACACAGCCTGGTTGCACATTGCACAGGAGGGCACAAGCAGGGATGTCGTCAGGAGGACCTGGCTGCAGAGGTGCAAACATTTCAATGATCTTAGTAGATCATGAAACGTCACTGCAAAGCCACACTCAACCTCATCCTGCTGTGCCACTCATCACATCCACATCACTCTGCCTTCCCTACCCTCCTCCTGCACATCCTTACTCACACCAACTTACCTTGCACCTCCACCCATCCCTCTCTATCTACATCATCACTTCCCCATCTCACTAGCCACCCCTCACACTCACCCTCATCCTAGTCCAATCATACCAACTAATAACACACAAGGGTAGGCAGTTGGGTGTTATCGCCAATGGTCATATAAAGTTTCTGTTGATGTGTTGCCAAACATTGACATCTTTATTTTCCACACTTTCTGTTCTTGGACAGATTTGTGTGCACCTTTGGAAGTGGCTTAGTGAGTTGCAGTGAATGATGAGACATAATGTTACCCTCCGCAATGGTGATGAGTGTGAAAGGAATGGCTTGGTCATTGTAGGAATGCTTTATGGTGCTGGTGTGGGGTTGTGCCAACCTGGCACATCATATGGCAGCCAGGGTATACAGCGTCAAGTGAAGTAAATCTGGCCATGGTGAAGCCACCCCTGGCCTCCCAGGCAGCAATGTGGTCGGGTGCTGATGCCTTGTGTCCTGTGCAGCTTCAGTTGATTGCGGAGAAGGCTGGTGTGGATGTTGGTGCTGCTGGTGTGCCTGGTGATGTTGGCGTTGGGGCTGATTGTGGTGGGATTCTGAGGACCAAGGTGAGATTTGTTCAAGGGTACTGATGCTGCTGGAATAGATGGCAGCTGAAGTTGAGATGACAGAAGCGATCTTTCAATGCTGAGAGAGCTTGCTTCCAGGAGGTGACAGTGGATAGAGAGTTTACTCCAAACACTTCCAAACTGCATAAAGCTGAAAAGTGTATTCCAAATCCTGAAGGCTCCAGCTTCTCAGATTGGAAAGTGAACAGCTGTGAAATGGTAGCTTTTATACCACTTTTGCAGCTGTCAGTTATTCAGAGGAATGGAGAGTCATTGACAGCCCGACCTACTTACCTAATGTGATTCCCAAGCGCTGGGAACCTCGTGAAAACGCTGGTAAAATGGTAAGTACATGGTAAAATAATGTTTAAGTACCTTTTAACAAGCTCTTACGTATCTGAATTAGCTCACCCGCCACTTGGTGTCGGGTCTGTAACTGACATGGAGGCTGGTTGACAGCGGGATCCCGACCCACTGTCAATCTTTTCAATTTTGACAGCAGACCAGCCTCCAAACCCGCCCTCTGAACGCCGGTAAAATTCCAGCCAGAGTGTGTTTTTCACATCCTAAGGCTGTCCCAAAGTGCTTCACAGTCAATAAATTGCTTTGGAAGTGTAGTCACTGTTACTTTGTAGCAAACGTGGCAGCTGATTTGTGCATAGCAATATACTAGAAACAGCAATAAGATAAATGACCAGTTCATCTGTTTTGTTGCTGTTGGATAAATGTTGGCAAGCTAACTTGCTCGCTTTTCCTCAGAAGTGCCATGGGATCTTTTGTGTCCACATAGTGCTGCAGTTTAATATCTCATCTGAAAATAGCATTTCTGACAATGCAGCATTTCCTCAGTACTCCACACACGTGTCAGCCTAGATTACATGCTCAAGCCCTGAATAGGTCTTGAACCCATATCCTCTGACTCGTAGATGAGAGTGTTACCACTCTGCCAAGCTGACACTTTTCTCCTTTTCTTTCTGATTAAGCTGATGGTGTACTAATCTTGTGCTGTCTGTAATCGGAATGTGAACCTGCCCCCTAAATTATACTACCATTTTTGTGTCAATTCACTTCAAAAAGCACTTCATTGCTTTGGGACATCCTGAGGTCATGAAGGCACTATATAAAGGCAAGTACTTTCTTCTTTCTCTTTATTTCCAATAAATTTGTATAAGTGGTTTAGTTTAATACGTTGGTTCAGAAATATATCAGAAAATTTATTGCATGACTTCTGACATGAAACAATTTATCTTTAGGTGCCATCTATATACAATGTTAATATGCTCTAAAAGATAACTTGGGACTAATTTTAGAAGAAAGAAAGCTTGACATTTTGGCAGTGGAACGGGTCTTCACTCTAGGGAGAGTGCAAGTGCACTCATTGCCGTGTTTCTTTCATTTGATATAGCGTTCCCCAATGACTAAGAGTAATCTCCATTCATTCATAACAAGGAGGTCCCAACGTTACATATATAAAGGATTTATTCCCATTATTTTAGTGAAAAGCACGTTTGAAAGATTCATTAGTCTTTAATTTCCCAAGAAGAGGGTCAATTACCCGACGTCAAACAGCAAGTCAACAAATGTATTCGGCTGTATTCCAGAAACTTGTATTGTGTTATAAACAATACAAAAATGAAGAATTGCTGTATTTTATATCACTGTGAACCTGCTGACCATGACTAATTATTTTACCTGTATGATACGCTCCAGATCAAGTTGATTCTACTTTCTGGCTGCCTTATAGCTTACTTTGGCCAAAATTTCAGTTTTTGCTAATTTTATTAAAATGATGGTATGGGGGATGTAGGTATAAAGTACTAATGGACTATTCATCAGTCTTTAGCACTTCTATGACTATTTCTATCTCTCCAAAAATTAGTTAACGGAAATAGCAAAACATTTGTAAAAGACTTCCATTTTGCACCTTACGGTTTTGTTAAAATGATTACTGTGGATGTTGTGCAGAATCCTGCAGCATCACAATCAAATCAGAAAGTGACAATGTTACTCTAGATGACATGGCATTAGTGAACTTAATGAAGGAGAAGATTTTGAGGCATCGAGCAGCCATTGGTAGAAGCCTAGGAGTGATTCACTCCATTGGCCAGAAATTAGATATAATGTATACTCTGAGGTAAGAGTTAAATAAAATGATTGTGCTGACTAGTAAATCGATGGCTGTTCCAATCTACTCTAAAAGCAACAGGGGTCATCACCAGTTAATTATGGGGGCTTGATCCACATCCAAATATAATGCATTTTTATAGCTGTCACTGAATTAGCTCTGTGGCTCAATCAGAACTCCCAAATTTAAAAAATATTATTTATAATATAGTTCAGCATTTCCCCATGAAATGCAATCAATATGAATTCTGAGAGCAATGTCATTACTTCCATTTTCAATGGTCACAATTCACAGCAAATTCAATTGCCTGATTCTAAAAGGAATGAACTTTAGCCTCCAGTGAGAGGAAGTTTTTAATTATGTCCCATAAAATACAATCAGATATGTTTTAAGGTTGAGCTGCATGTTTACATTCATGGAGAGATGGGTAGACATACTACTAGCAGTAGAAGATTACTCTCCCTGCATTTGGAGAGTAGATTTTTAAAGTCAATTGCAGCATATGATCCAAGTACTCAGCTTGGAGGCTTCCTTTCACATAATATTGTGCATATCATAGTTGATAATTGGAGGTAGAAACCTGAGCTTGATTGCATTTCAAAGCTGACCTTGAAAAGTGCTGGAAATAAACAATAGGTTCAGCAGCATCTGAAAAGAAAAAGACAAGTTAACATTTTAATAGAGGCTCTTTATGAGGCCAAAAAATGAAGGCAGACAAGTCCTATTAAAGGGCTGATAAAAACAAAGGGGGTGGGTAAACGACAGGTAAAGGCCGCAGATCAAATTTGCTGAATACTACTACAAAGAAGCAGCTAACGAGGTTAATAGCCTGTGAACAGATTCCTTCCACAACACCCTTGTTCACTTTTCTTTCACTCCCACCCCCTCCCCATGACTGCTCCTCCCCAGGCACTTTCTCATCCAGCCATCACAGCTGCAACACCTGTCCATGCATTTCTTCCCAGACAACTGTCCAAGGCCCAAACAATTTCTGCATGAGACAGTGATTTACATCTACTTCCTCCAATCTAATACACTGCTCATGGCACAATGTGCCCTACATTGGGGCGACCAAGTGCAGACTGTGAGACAGCTTTGCCAGTCATCTCTGTTTTATCTGTAAGCATGACTTCCCTATTCTTTGGCACTTCATGTCCCCCTCACATTCCTACTCTAACATTTTCATCTTTGACCTCCTACACTGTTCAAACCAAGCTCAATGCAAACTCAGCAACAGCCTCCCATCTTTTTCCTTGGCAGTCTGAAGCATTCTAGCCTGAATACTGACTTTAATTATTTCAGATCTTAGCCGTCTTGCCCATTTTCCAGCTGGTTTCTCCCATTCACATTCTACTTCACTTCTTCCTATTTTAGATGTGTTTTACTCCCCCTTTGTCTTTCTAATGCCTTATACTGCTTGTTTCTACTGTACATAAAAATTGTGCAGATGACAAACCAGACAACAACATTGATAATGGAATGCATATGTCACCATCCACATTGTCAAGATCTCTTGTTTTTTAATGAAAGTTAAGTTAATTTATTGCATAGTATTTTGGTATGCAGCAAGGTTATCTGTACTGGTTGGTTTTCAGATGCATACAATTTAAAATACATACAGCACTCAGTCTAAAATTTGTTGTGAAAATATGGAAGCTATATATAAATAGTGCAAACTTCTGGCACCATAGCCAAGCAACATTTCCATTAACATTAATTCTTGACAATTTGAAGATGGACAATAATTGGAAATCAGATTGCCATATTATTATGGCATATACACAAGTGATGGATATTTACTGCAGATGAATAAAGTCAGCAGCAAAAATAAACCCCACCCATTTAATTAGTAGAATAACAAGATATTGCCAATGCTGTTTACATCAAACACTTGGTGGCTTTATATTTCACTTAAATCAAAAAAACAAAAATCAAAATGTAACACAATAAATCAAAAACGTTTAACCCTATTATGATGTCAAAACTATTACCAAGTGTCAAAAATGGTTGCCTTTATCTGTTCTAACTATTCTTGTGGAGGAAAGTCAGCATTGTCACTTTATAGTCTGAATATATGCAATGCCTTGGGACTGTTCTCAATTGTTCTTCAGCCACCTTCTCCTATATTTTCACGCTCCACAACTAGATGGACAAAGTACTAGACGTATTAAAGTATCACTATTACTAATATGTCATGATTACCTGTTCTTTGTATCACAAATGAAGCAGTGTTCAAAAACAGAAGTTCCTGCAATTTACTTAGTGGCTTTTATTTTGACAAAGAAACAAGCACCTTTTTTTTTCTAAAGAAATTTTGGGCAACAGCGGATATATTTTCCTTAAGATGAACATTTCTCCTTTCTTTACAAATGCTGCCTGACGGGCTGGCTTTTTCCAGCATCTTCTGTTTTTATTCTATATTTTCTTCTGTGTATTAATGTTCGTGGAAAGGTAGATGTAAAGCACATTTGCTGTTTCACTAAAATTAGTGAACGGGGAAAATATACAGCCTAATCCCGATCATTTGGGCCGTTTTTTGCACAAAAACAATTGAATTATCCTAATTTATGTTAGACAACATAATAGCACAGCAAAATGGAAATTTAGTGCCAAAAGTTAATTGATCAGATAATAATAAATAAGGGTCTTTGAATAAAGTGTAGACCGTATCCCTGCTAAATAGACTGTGATAGTTGTCTATACCCTTATTTCTACAGGAGTAAATCAAAGTCTTCTTTAAGGATGAGTTGCGATCTGCACGCTAATCATTATCGAGGATCAATCGAAATTAGTTAAAATACAAATTTACAACAATAATAAACTCTCCATTGTTTTCAGTGTTAATTCTGTGGATCCAGATTTTATATCAGCACCAGAATCGAATTTAAAATGCACGATCGGGCAATGGCACATCATTGTATTCAGTTACAGTATATTTGATGTACTACTGCTTAGTACTGCCACCAGATGGGGGAATCGTTTAATGTTTTAGGCACTGTCAACTTTACCTACACACGCAACAACCTAGAATTGAGTCATAGCACTGAGTGTGCAGTGGTCAGCTGGACAGTATTAGAGGAAACATAAGCTTGGTAATAATGAATAACATAATGTGAGAACCTTCCGACTACAGCATATAACTAGTAGGATAGCAAAATACTGCAGATGCTGGAAATCTTGATAAAGGGTTTTGACCCGAAACGTTGACTCTAATTTCTCTCCACGGATGTTGCCTGGCCTGCTGAGTTTTTCCAGCATTTTCTGTTGTTATACAGCATATAACTGCTGCTTTATCTTCGTAATTTACATTTGTACCAAAGTATTTTAGATATTTTCTAGAACAATGAAATAGATATCAATGAAACCAGTTTAGATAGAAAACCTATAAAACACAAATAGTTCGAAATGTACTTACAGTTCATTATTATAAAATATTAGTGACTGCAAATCATACTTCATTTAGCAATAAACGCTTTTCATTTTCTAGAAACTGAATTTATGTTTGATTTCCTACCACTATTATATTTGTCCATACACGTATAGAATAGTCTTGCACTGACAGGATACATAAATTATTTTGCTATTCGCCTTTAAACTCAAATTCCGAAGATCACGTTCTTGTAATGCACCTGTACGTAACACTAATCGTATGTAAATTTTAGATTTACACTGGGGAATATCTCATTGTGGAGGTAAACATACACCATCCATTCAAATAGATGACCATCTTTTCAGCATAAGACTGTCGGCGTCTACCTGTCAGCTTATTATTTGCCCGTGGAGTATTTTTGGTAAATACATATTTTACAGCACAAAAACATGTGTAATGTTATATGGAAAATACATAATTTGACTTCGTTTTCGTCCTGTGTTTATTCTGCTAGCATGCTTTAAAACAATCTGACAAGTGCATTCTTTTAGTTTATTATTATTTCCGACATTGCAACAGTGACTACACTGCAAAAAAAAGTACTTCACTGGCTGTAAAGTGCCGGTGGTCGTGAAAGGCGCTATATACATGCAAGCCGTTCTTTCCTTTTTTTAATACTCAGATTGCTAACATTTCCCTGGAAGAATGGACATGGTCTGTTCTGATTGTGAGCTTGGGAGCCGGTGAATGTTTGGGTGGAGCATAAACAAAAACACTATCTGAAATTGCTCTGTGCTACAACAAAATACGTTTTATTTCACGAACAGACTCTTCAGCAGAGCTTGTAACTTCGATTATGTTGGAGTGGATCTGATTCTTGTGGCGAGCCCCGTTAGCCGTCCCGCAGCCTCCCCTCCTTTCCACATTCCCCCCCCCCCTGGCGGCGGGGGGCGGGCAGTGCGCGCCCAGTTGCCGCCGCTCGTCCAATCAGAGAGCGCGCGGGTTCGGGCGTGCGTGCGTGCATGAGTGGGCGGGCCGGCGCGCGGCGTCAGGGCAGTGGGTGCCGGGCGGGCGGCGGGTGGGCCGGCGCGCAGCTCTCACGGCCAAGCGCTTTGCGGGGAGGTTTTTTTTCAGCTTAAGCGAGACGTGCCCGAGCGGAGCGGTTTAAATTCCATTCGGGACTCATTCGGGATGGATCCGCTCCGAGCCGCTGCCCTCTTCCTCTGCTCGGTCACCTGCTGCTGGTGGGACTTACAGTGCGTGGAGCCGGCAGCTCTGTCCCTCGCTCCTGCTGCTGCTGCTCCCAGTGCCGGCTCCTCCGGGACAGCGTTCGGCCGAGCGGGGCTCCAAAAGGATGGCAAAGGGCGAAAGCTGCTGATTAAAGAGAGCGGTCAGCGGGTTGGCAGAGGCCGGCGGGCCGACACTGTGATCCCTCACCAGTTCATGATGTCGGTATACAGGACTTACTCGGCAGCCGAGAAACTTGGAATAAACGCCAGTCTCTTCCGCGCAACAAAGTCTGCCAACACGATCACAAGTTTCGTGGACAGAGCAGAAGGTTGGTCCTGACCCACAAATCCGTTCCTTTTAACGCTGCCGTTTTATACCGAGTCATGTGTTCGTTTTCTTTCCCCTCTCATGACCCCGTTTATTTTCTTTGTGCATTTTTGGATCGAGAATTAATGCCGTTTTCTGTTTTTTGAAGGGCAGATTCGGTCTGTAGCAATCTGTGCCAATTTGTTGAAACGGGTTGTAATGTTATGGACAGCTGGCATCGAGTCCTGATTGCTAATCACGAAAGAGAACGATTGCTGGCAATTTCTTGGAGTTTTATTTTTGTAAAATTAAATAAGAGGGCAAGAATGTTATAAAGTTGTAGGGGTTACTTCAGAAACAATAGGGGGCACTTACTGCATACTGTGCCGTTTAAACAAGCAGCATATATAACATTCCCCCTATAAACGTCATATTGTCTTCGATTTAATATAATATGGGGTCACTTGTAAGTGTCCTGATTTTAAAATATTTCAAAAAAAATACTTTAATACTCCGCCTTAAAGCAAACAGAGCTCAAAGCAGCTGAACACAAACATTTGCTGGACCCAGCACCATCTTATCAGTAACGTTGCGTTATCAGTATTACCTGCTCTGCCATACGCATTGTGGGAGTTGATGTACTTTTTCTCAGCACTCTCTGCTCCATTCTGTAAATGCTAGGCAAAATATTAAAACGAGGTTGGTCCAAAATATGGACTTCCATTATGGGGATCTGGAAAGATCCCTTTGATTTGAGCTTTCGTTAAAATGACATTTTCCACTTCGAACTGAAACCTGTGCATTGATCTTTTCACAAGAAGGGGAATAAAAGGAGCAGCTACTTGCTGCATTGAAGGAGACGATTCAACGGGTAAGTTTACGGTGTTAAAGGAATATAGTGAAAATAAACTTAATATTTTTAAAAGCTGATTACTGGATATAATTATTAAAAAGCTGTCGGATCTGAGCAGGCTTGTAATCGGTTTACAGTTAACGGCACGTTTCTCAATATGTCGAAACCACAGCTCCTGTACAGCCCAGGCAGGAGCGCAAGTTTATTTCCTTCCGATCTAGTTCAATCAAGAAATGTTTTGAGCCTAAGTTGACATTTACTTGTGACTAATAACATGCTAATTGATGTTAGGTCTTAATGACTGTTGTAAATTCTGTCCCTGCCCTGTTATCCGTAAACTAGAACCACTTTTACAACAACCTGTCTGATTTTAGTGCTAAACTGCAGCAAACCACGGATAACCTCAACAGATTTCATTTAAATCAGCGGGACTGATTGGCTCTAGAGAAGGGATGATGTAAATCACCTTAATTTATTTCATGTTGATCTTTATTTTTGTGTCCCCGCCTTGGGGGGGGGGGGGGGTGGGGGGGGGGGCGACAGGCACATGGCCCTTAAGATTTTGGATGCGGGTTAGCCTGCAGCTCCATTCACAAGTTCCTTCTGTTGTTAACTGGAGAAGGGCGTACGTACCGGTGTGGTCAGGTTACCCGACCTGTTTCGCAATAAGACAAAACTGTACCCAGGAGTAACGGTAAGCATCCTGGGATGACACGTTATTTGAAATGAAATACTTGCCAATCTATTTGAACACCTTAACGGAAGTCTGAAGCCACCTTGAAGAGTTCATGGATCACGACACTTATTTATGAGGGTTTAAGAAGACACGTTTTATTGACGTTATAACATTTATTTTCAAACATCCCTGATCAAATCAAGTAAATAGCGACTTTTTTTTTTAGAAACAAATGCTCCATCCGCGTTGTGTGATTACGAAAGTGACAGAATCTGATTTGCTAGCAGCGTTTAGCAGCGAACAGTAAATGACATGGATCAGCGGAGTAACCAGGACACTGCCGTCTGATAAAAATAGAAAATGCACTCGAATAGCATCTGAAAGAAATATAAGCCAACAGTTGGGGTGTTACTGATAGACCAAGGCCGAAACATGATCGATATCTTGGTTTTGGGAGGAGAAGACAGAAAACAAGTTTTAAGATTGCAATTTTTAAAACATAGGTAGATTTGTCAGATCCAGCGTTATTCTACTTCATCTTGCACGGTTAGTTTTTAAACATTGCTGAAAGGTTAACGTCAAGTAAATGTCAACTTAGGCTCAAAAACATTTCTTGATTGAACTAGATCGGAAGGAAATAAACTTGCGCTCCTGCCTGGCATGTACAGGAGCTGTGGTTTCGACATATTGAGAAACGTGCCGTTAACTGTAAACCGATTACAAGCCTGCGCAGATCCGACAGCTTTTTAATAATTGTATCCAGTAATCAGCGTTTAAAAATATTGTTTATTTACACTAAATTCCTTCAGCGCCATCAACGTAATACCTACTGGAGCGTCTGCTTCAAGTGCAGAGAGTAGCTGCTCCTTTTACTGCAGACTTGGTGACATTTTTTTCGGCTCGGGCCTGTTTTTTGTGAACGGAGCCAGTGGCTGGAGTAAGAGCCTCAGTCTCCTCGATGATGTGATTTAATGTGTCACCGCTGTGACCCTGCGCTGGACCTTCTGAGGGTTGCTTAGCATAAAGACAGTGATTTGAGTATTTGAACTCAATGATCTAATTGAGTGTTCATGTCACAACATATCAAATATTGTCTGTTCTCCCATAATGAACTGGCCCAGCCAATGGCACATCACCAAATCTCAACAGAACTTCCGTTGCTCTGAAGTGGTTATTTCTTTTACTGCCCACCACCCTCCGGGATCGCTACTTTGCGAGGCATTAATTGCTGGATGTGAATTCCGCTGCTCCCTGGAACTTAGCAGACTTTTAGCAACGGATCAGTTTCTTTAACAAAAACAACACATTCAGCGCAGTTTCTAACCGGTCGCTTTGTTCTAACCAGTAACTCCCAGCATCAAGTTCGATTCTTTACAAAATTAGTTAATAGACTAGAGGGCATTTCAAAAAAACAGACAGCAAAGCACAAGGCTGGAGAAGTATGCGAATTTCATCGTTCGTTACGGTCGCAAGATCAGACAAGAACTAGTTGAATGTAGCAAAATTACTTTTGGCACATGAAGTAACTCATTAAAACGCAGATGGTGCGCGCTGGCCTCGGGACCCCCAGCATTAGAGCTTGCAGAGTAAAACATGACAATTAGGGGAAGGAATTAAAGAAAATACGACAGGTTTACTAGCAGCATCTAAAGCTGAAAGCATTTTTTTTTGTTAATCAAAAGATGATTTTCTTAGTCTCATTACAGCACCCGTGGTGCCCTCGTGATAACTATACTATATACCCGTGTGTTATTGTGTGTATATAGTACATAAAATATGAAATCTGCTATTGCATTTTCGAAGCAGAATGATTTTGTTTTAGTCACAGCTGCCTGTTTGGGGTTAAAGACATCATTAGTTGGATTTAAAATCTTTTATTTGCTCCAGGTTTTCGTTTCCAGTGTGACATGGACGGTAAAGCCGAATGTAATGCAACACTGTGAAACGACAAAAGGCTGGAACATAGAATACTTTTCACAACCTGTGACGTTGAACCATAAGAGCGAACCTCTCTTTCTAACCAGCTACATAGAATTGGGTAGAACTGAACGCAGAGACAGACTGTTGTCTTTATAAACTTTAAGACGTAGGGGAAATGAAATATAAGTAGGGAAGTATTTTAATGGATGAAGAGGGAATTGGAAACTGTTAATTATTTGGTGACCTTGTATTCGATTTGTTTGAGACCCATATAAAAACACTAATGTGGAACAGACGCTTAAAGTAACTGCCCAAACAGAAGGTTCCAATCTAAGTTTAATATTACACCGTGTTCAGGGAAAGTGAAGGGAGAAGGGATATCAAAACGATTAGTGGGATAAGCAGAGGAACACGTTCTCTGACCAAGTCGAAACGTGAACCTTAGGTAAGAAAGGCCCTGAATGTACTTGTGTAAATATTTTAGACGTGTGTTTTATGGAAACGCTGCTGATATGTAATTGGGTTCAACGGGAGAAGCTTAATGCTCGACGAAAGATTAATAGGTGACTTTCTTCGTGGTCGCTTTCCTTTCAAACTCGCATTTACTGTGTATAATTTTAATGCATTTGTTTTACGGTCGTTATCAGTTTGGAACAAGGGATTGTGACATTAATTTCGTTGAAACAATTTCCGCCGTTCCAGAATAAACCTGACAGTCTAAGGCAAATTATTCCAATTCCCAGCCTCATAAACTCCTTAACGCAAGTTAAACGCGGGCATCTTACTTGTGTTAAAATAAATAACGATTAACTGTTAGAACTGAATCTTTGTTCAACACCATTCATTTTTTTGACACTCCCGGACAAGAATCGATGTTGGCTCCGTGCAAATTGATTTCTGTTTTAAATTAGTCCGCTTCCTTACTGGATATACAGTAATGCAAGAAGGGACCAGAGCCAACCTCAAGAAGAAGAAAACCCATTTCAGCGCTGCATGCTGTACTAAGCGCATTTGTACGCATCTAGAATGACACGAAGTGGTGCACACATACGGATAGCATGAGATGCAGGAAAACAGATTGGTAGCTGGTAGACTTGTGGAAACAGGAGAGATGACCAAGATATAGGCAGTGCGAAGCAAGCAGACAGGGCAATAAATTAGAGCTAAACATTTTTAGTATCACTATTAATTTAGCTGTAGTGAAAAGCACATTTAAACGTTTACAGGCGATTGACTGCGCTCCATGATTGGAAAGTAAATCTTGCCCTCCAGCCCATGACAGTAGTCGCGAATTCACTCGACAAAGGGATGTGTCGCGCGTCTTGCCCGCTGCATTTCTGTTTGAGTAGACTTTTTGGGGATTTGAATTCCGTGTTTTTTCCCCTTCAAAACATGACAAAAGAAGGCCAGATAAGATCGCGAGCAGCAGACTGGAATATGGAGCACTTGTCTCCACCGCTTTGTCATCCTATTAGGAGTTGTGGCTGGGATTAAAGGCAGCAGTAGGCGAGTGGAGAGGGTGACAGCAGGCACAGGACTTATTCTTCCATAAAATGGCAATGCTGCACCTTTGACATTAGTCGTTTGGCTGGCCCTACCCACACTAGTATTAAATCTATAAACATCAAGGTACCAAACCCTACCCTGCCCAATTTGCAGCCATTATAACAGTGTACCCAGCAGCTCGCCACGCTTAAATCTATAGAAAACATCCTAAATGTAGTTGTCATGTTTCCCGTAGGTTCTTGAAAATTCTCCGTATGTCTTTTGAGTTGCGGGAATATTGGTGAACAATGTAACATATTAATGTCTATGACGACCCTTTCTGGAATGGAAATAATATTTTTTTTAAAACTACAGAATACGTGCCAACATGTAACAATCTCTGATCATTTTTGAATCGATAAAAGACTGCTTATTATCTTTCTGAATTGAAGGTATCTGAAATATTTTTTAAAAATCGAATTGATAAATTTAAAGACCTTCGGTTATGGTTAAAATTGACTGTAAAAAGTTACCGTTCAAAATATCCCAAATCTAATAGTTCTCCCCAACAACACAGGAGTCAAGTTTACACCCTCCACGTGTCTTTTCCTAACGAAGCATTTTCCTGAATTCAAAGGAGTTTGAAACACATTTGGTGAAGGCGATGACAACCCTCCTGGCTGGGGGGAGGGGAGGGCAGGTGCTGCACAGGACCCGGGTGGAGTTTTCTTTGTGAATGCCATCCTCAGACTTGACCGTTTTTAAAGCGGATATATACGAGGCACTTTAACAATTCACATTACAGGGCCCACGTTTACCGGAAGATTTATTCATTGTTCCTGTCGAACTTCTGTCTCTAACATACTACAGACCCGGCGTGGTGCCCTGTCGGTGTGATTGTTCAACACTTTTTTATATATATATATTTCTATTAGCTTCCAGGAAGGTTTATTCTCTTTTTTTAAAGTTAGGTTTTATTTCTGCTACGTGACAAAATTGATGTTTGAAGGAATGATTTGGGTTTGCAAAGCTCGACATGTCTCTTTGCCTGATTTATGCACACTCACGGGTTGGCCGTCCAATTTCATCAACACGTCACCCAGCGCAACCTGTTCATTAAAGGAAAACTTCATTAGGGAATGACTAAGGGCCCATGAAACCTTGAGGGACAGGGGGAGGGGAGGGGCAGTAGAAGGGAAATCAGCTGGGCAGAAATTTTCTTCAGGAGTCCTAACACCACAGCGGGATGCTATTTGCAGGTGTCGCTACACATTGAACATATTGCAAATTACATATGTAATTATTGTATTTATCAGAATGTTGAATTTAAACCATACTGACAAAGTAAAGAGTTGGGTCAATTTTACAGTAAAAGCACCATATTACAATACTACGTTGTCTATACTGTTTTGGCTGCTCCAAACTGCAATTTCACAATGGTTAACTATCGCACGCACAGGCACGGGTCGTGAGTGAACAGGTTGTTAAAATGCACTCCTAATCAAAGTGTATACATTAGAGACAAGAACATAGAATTGGTCATCTGTTTCAAATCTGCTACAATTGGCTGAATTCTGCCTGTGTGGTAAAGTTTGATTGTTTTCTGGAAAGGAAAGCTCACAGACAATTCCCTAGTATAACACACAAGTGCACTATCAATAATAATTATTTCAGTTTTGTACATTTTATTAGAAATGCTTCTGGTCCAAATGAATCCACCTGCCAGCTGGGATCAGTGTTTGGACAAAATGACTGCATCATCAACATTGAATCAACATACTGTTACATTCATGCATTGCAGTAAAAATATCATCAGCTGATTATAAAAAATAACACAACCTCGAAATTCGGCAACCACAGTTTATATGTAGAAACAGTACAGCGTGTTTTTTGGGGAAAAGCACATCCGTGTAAACAAATGAACTACATTGTGCTGTTGTGTGATCACCACTGAGGGAATAAAGTGCAACAAAAACTATCTTCCATATACATCTGCACATCAAGCACAGACCCCGGGTAGTTTGAGAGGTAGTGCAAAATTGAACTATTTAATTATTTAAATACAAAGGATTTGATTTTCAATATCAATTTGTATTGTAAAGACCTTTACACGTTCTTATTGTAGCTTGCAGTTAATGGCTTTCCTTCCTCTCCAACCCCACCCCCACCACCTCCGAAATGGTCTCAGCACCACTGTTCAGTGAAATTTTGTATATTATAGGCCAAAAATATTTTGGTTGTTGCATACCGATTAATTAGATCATCGCACATGCAGCCAACTGAGCGATTACTTGGTATTTCCGACTCATAGGGGTAATGTAGTGGTGATTTCTGTGGGGAGTGTGGCTGTTTGACATAAGCATCTGCAATCCTAATTAAACGCTTTGTGGATAGATGTTTTTTTACATTGATGAGAGGTTTTACCCTTGTTAAGATGTAAGGCAGAGGCTTGCCTATAACTAAGTTTTCTTGGTCCATATATAGTAGATGCGATTGCTTGTACATTTGCTGCTTAGAATTTCAAGATCACCTCAACTGATCTTAGCACTGTAGATAATTCAAAACCTCCATGCGTGCGAGGAAGACGACAAATGATCTGTTTTAATAATAACATTTACCTCAGCAGATTGTGTGGACGAGGACTTACTGCAATGTCTGTTGTAGACTACCAAATCACTGTATTTTCTTTACGGCCTATTCCACAAAGCACACTTATTCTCCGAAATTTCACCCGCGATATCATAGACAAAATAAATCTAAAACACAGCGTACCTATGTTCTACAGGGATAGGACACGGAAAGTTTAAACACGCTGGGTTGTTATATTTCTGTTCAATATGCAGAAATACTGATATGTAGATTGGTAACTGCAGTATTACAAAAAAAAGTAGCTTTCATGTTTAAAGGCAGGAGTTACCGAAATCACGACACTGCAACTTTAAACGTGACTTTTTAAAATCAAGGCTGTATTTACACTCTCGTTTCATGGTCTGTTGTCATGTAGAAGTTCAGTTGTGAATTTGGGACAAGTCCCAGGGAAGCTCTTGCGGTTTCAACGCGCCTCAATGTGGCTCCGAATAGTTTGCAATGGTTCTGATAAAAGCGACCACAATTGAATCCGAATTTTAAAGAGCAGCCCGTTTATTCCACAGACCACGAGTTCATGGTGCTGTATTGTTTTACAAAAAAACGAATAAGACGGAGTCGAGCTAGTAAAAATGTGCGGCTTCTGTGAGAGTAACTTTAAATCTTATTTGTTTGTAGTTATGTTACGTTACGTTAAAAGCTTGACCTGCTGAGTGCGGTGTCAGTGATTCCTATCTCTTTAATTATAACAAGCAGAACAAGGGAGCAGCGTATTTTCAAATCTTGAAATGGACTTCCTTTGAAATAACTGGGGCACAGGGCGATAGTCAGCTCTGCTCTTGTCTGGTGACTGTACAATAACCAGCTTTTCTTTCTGTTGGCAACTTAAGTTATTAACTGTCTCAGCAAAACGCTTGTTTTGTCGAGTTTAACGCGCAGTCCGTAAAAACGGAAGGCTCAAGGAGATATTTCAAAACAGCGAGAATGAAACGTTGTAAATCAGTCGGACCAGCCAGTGATGTACCTGTTTCCTTCTTATAGATTCATAAGTAAATATTTCCAACTTATATCTATAGAATGGTAGACACATCTATTTAACTTATTAGAATAGTCTCTCGCCCTAGAAATGGAGTCCTTATATATATGCACATCTCTCTCTCTCTCTCTATATATATATATATATGATATATATGTGGGTATATATATTATATATATGCGCGTGCATAGAGAGAGACAGATCTTTCTTTACACTGTGAGCGATTTCCAATTAATGACCCTTGTTTATAGCCTGCCTTCTAATGTTTCTTTGTACTTTTTCTTTTATAGACAATCTCTTGCATTCACATTTAAGAACGCAAAAATATTTGTTTGATGTAACAACTTTGTCGGACAAAGAGGAATTAGTAGGGGCTGAATTGAGGATACTGAGGAAAACTCCCGAGGCACTTCGAAAGACACTGACAGGTCTGTACGACATCAAATTGTACTCCTGTTTTACCGAGGGGCAATCATCCAAATTATTGCAGTCTAGAACGCTTGATATCTACCATTCAAACACACAAGGATGGGAAGTTTTTGATGTCTGGGAGGTCTTTAAGCTCCTACACCCTGCCCAGCTATGTTTTGAATTTAAGGTGACATCCAGCAAAAGCGAGCGTGATATTGATCTAAGACAAGTGGGATTCGGTCGGAAAGGGAGGCAGCCTCAAGAAAGAGCTCTTTTAGTGGTTTTCACTAGAACTCGGAAAAGAGAAAATCTCTTTAGCGAGATGAAAGAAAAAATCAAGTCGTCAGAGGGTTCCGATGAGGAAGTCAAACGTCAGTTCAAAGCCAGGAGGAAGAGAAGGACCGCCTTTTCAAATCGCCACGGCAAGAGACATGGCAAGAAGTCCAAGTCCCGCTGCAGTAAAAAACCTCTGCATGTGAACTTCAAAGAGTTGGGTTGGGACGATTGGATAATAGCTCCCCTGGACTATGAAGCCTATCACTGTGAGGGAGTATGTGACTTCCCCCTCAGATCTCACTTAGAACCCACGAACCATGCCATTATCCAAACCCTCATGAACTCCATGGACCCCAATTCCACCCCTCCGAGCTGTTGCGTTCCCACCAAATTGAGTCCTATCAGCATTTTGTACATCGATGCAGGCAATAATGTTGTCTATAAACAATACGAGGACATGGTGGTGGAATCATGCGGGTGCAGGTAGCAAATTGTCCCTAATTTCGGAGGTAGTAAGACTACCGAATGCAACTTTGAGGACAGCACGGGGCTGGTCGGTCGGAGGACGGGGCGCGCTGTTTCAAATGTACTCAAATAGCTGCGTTTCTCACATCAGTCCTCATGAATAATCCACCAGGGGAAGAGAGAGAAAGAGAAAGGGAGAGAGAAAACTTAGCATGTTCTCTGTAATTTATTCATATACCAGTCATTTAGTTGATATGACATCGATATTTTAATACACTGCCTGCAATTTACCTGCAAGGCGATATCTAACCCCTCTGCACCCAGATATTATCACACTGTATAAGGTGTCATATTACGAACAATAAGGGGACTAAATAACCATGGGTTTCCGTTCATACAGAGAAGCGGAGATAAACGTGCTTCATATATGTGCCAAACAGTTACACATGAAGTTGTTATTCATGATATGCTGCTGGTCGCAGACATTGGAGACAGGGTTATCCTTAGGGGACAATCCATTTATACACAAGCCTGATTCAAGTGGAAGTTTAGTGACCTGCTGAGTCGGTGTAGACAGGTATCTCCAGCATTTATTTTCCCCGTCCATATGCGAAACCTACTCAAATCCCTTTAGCGAATGACCATCCATTGGCGGTTCCCAGAGTCGTGTCCGGTGGATTGTCCCATCAGCAGACTTTAGATTTTAGATTGAAAGCTGGGAGAAGGCACATGCACCACTAGATTATTGCAGTCACGTTTGGATCGGGGGTAGAGGTAGAAGGGGGATTATGTTCGGTCAGTCTCCAATGATTATCGTAGTGTACACAGGATGGCACCTGTTCAAACTGAACCAATTTAGATTAAGGGAAGGCAATAGTCCCAGCTCCTTTCATGGGCTGGCATGCGGAGAGTAATGGGACCTGCGAGCAGAAGGCAAAGCCCGAAGAACGTTTCTGTTCCCTTTTCCCCGCAATTATCTGTTGATCTCGATTGCCTTTTTAAAGGTGAAGGTAATTTACCAAACACAAAAAAACCCGAACTAATGAAAGGAGAGAATGGCTCCGCTCCCCCAGGTTTCTTGTTTAAAGAGGGTTATTCCTTTTTCTTCTGACATTCCGACAAGATTACCAGCCAGAAAGAGCCGACGGCCAAAAAGGAATTGTTGCAGATTGTAATTACATCTATGGTGGAATTTAAGATGCCTGGTGTGATTAAAAACTGCGAAGGGGGGGAAAAAGACAGAATCTAAAAATGACCAAATGGCATTTGCTGTCCTCGATAAGGACACAAACACACAATGGGATCGGCGGCGTTTCACCAGCTATAGACAATACAGTATTTACAAATTTAGGTTGGAAACAAGCAAACTCTTGTACAAATAGTTACCTTCCTCCGGCGATCGCAATGGGAAAACATTTGAAGAGCCGTGCTTTGCTCACGATTTACAAACTCTATTGGATCAGGATTTTAAAAAAGTGCACTTCTGCCCATTAGTAAAGTTTTGCTCAGTTGAATCACCATTTGTTTGGTAATCCCCAAGGGACAACGTTGCAAACTGTAAATTGCCTGGATTGAACGATCCCACAACTAGGAGGTGGGGAAATAATCGACCCCCAGGACCAATATGTATAAAAATGCACATTAGCTTTGATGCACTGTTGTTCATATGTTGTGTTGTACATATTTGTGTATTTAAACCAGACTTTAATGTGCAAAATGGAGAAGTTAACAATTACATTAAGTATAAAAAAGATTATGTATAGATCTTTGTATGCACTCGGAATTTTGTGATATTTCTAATATTTTTTAAAAATAATAATATTTGAGTTGTACAGGGTTTTAAACGTCAATCAAGCATTGTCTGATATCCCCAAGGTTGTAATTCTCCTAAAATATTAATATGTTTATTTCTTTTTGTACCGAGGGTGGAGAGACGTCTTTCATTGTCTACCTCACATTATATTACAATGTTTAGAATTTCATAGAAATCCAGCAAATTCATTCGTCTTTTCTGGTAGCCTGGCGTAAATAGTTGTTTTTACTGGGTATATTCTCACTATTGCTGTATCATTAAATGTTTAATTTGATCAATTTGTTTGTCATTTCTGGGTTCATTTTGAAAATCTAAATGAAAGGCCAGTGCAGATACCAACATTTGAGTAAGACCAAACGGCCCATTTGTTTGCTTTGCAGTACATCAGTCGGACACGCTTTTGAACCAATAGAAAAGCAAAATACTGCAGATGCTGGAAATCTGAAATAAAAACAGAAAATGCTGGAAATACTCAGCGGGTCAGGCAGCATCTGTGGAGAGAGAAACAGAGTTAACGTTTACTCGGTTTCTCTCTCCACAGATGCTGCCTGACCCGCTGAGTATTTCCAGCATTTGCTGTTTTTATTTGTACCAATAGACTTAGCCTTGTCATCCACGGAACTAGATTTATAAAACAGTCATCAGTGTGGTGTTTTTAAAAAAAATATCGTTTTTTCCTGTGTTTTCATAAGAATTTGATTTTATGTATTTTCAGTTTGATGCTTGGAGCAAAGTGTATATTCAGTTATTTAAATACTAGATACATTCATTGCCACTCTTATAAATCGACCAGCAAATAATGTCTGAAAGGGAAACATTGGAAAAAATAATAGTGGGTAAATTATTTGCATGCAATGATTGTTAAGTTGGTCAAGTCCCACTTCAGAGACTTGAGCACGAAAATCTAGGCTGACACCCCAGTGCAGTGCTGAGGGAGTGCTGCACTGTCTAATCTACTGGAATTTTTTGAGGATGTAACTGGTAGAATAGATAAGGGAGAACCAGTGGATGTGGTGTATTTGGACTTTCAGAAGGCTTTCAATAAGGTCCCGCTTAAGAGATTAGCGTGTAAAGTTAAAGCATATGGGATTGGGGGTAAGGTACTGACTTGGATAGAGAACTGGTTGGCAGACAGGAAGCAAAGAGTTGGAATAAACGGGTCTTTTTCCGAGTTGCAGGCAGGCAGTGACTAGTGGGGTACTGCAGGGATTGGTGCTAGGACCCCAGCTATTCACAATATATATTAATGATCTAGACAAGGGAACTTGATGTAATATCTTCAAGTTTGCAGACGACACAAAGCTTGGTGGGCATGTGTGCTGTGAGGAGGATGCCGAGAAACTCCAGTATGAATTGGACAGGTTGGGTGATTGGGCAGACGCATGGCAGATATAGTACAATGTGGATAAATGCGAGGTTATTAACTTTGGTGGCAAAAACAGGAAGGCAGATTATTATCTGAATGGCAATAGATTGGGAGAAGGGGAAGTGCAATGAGACCTGGGTGTCCTTGTGCACCAGTCGCTGAAGGTAAGCATGCAGGTGCAGCAGGCGGTTAAGAAGGCAAATGGTATGTTGGCCTTCATAGCGAGAGGATTCGAGTGCAGGAGCAAGGATGTCTTGCTGCAGTTGTACAGGGCCTTGGTAAGACCACACCTTGAGTATTGTGTGCAGTTTTGGTCACCTTATCTGAGGAAGGATGTTCCTGCCATGGAGGGAGTGCAGCGAAGATTCACCAGACTGATACCTGGGATGGCAGGAATGATGTATGAGGAGAGATTGGGTCGATTGGGCTTATACTCGCTGGAGTTTAGAAGAATGAGAGGGGATCTCATTGAAACTTATAAAATTCTAACAGGACCAGACAGTCTAGATGCAGGAAGGATGTTCCCAATGGCAGGGGAGTCCAGAACCAGGGGTCAGAGTCTAAAGATAAGGGGTAAGCCATTTAGGACAGGGATGAGGAGGAATTTCTTCACCCAGAGAGTGATGAACCTGTGGAATTCTCTACCACAAAAGGCAGTTGAGGCCAATTCATTAAATATATTCAAGAAGGAGTTAGATATATTTCTTAAGGCTAGAGGGATCAGGGGATAGGGGGAGAAAGCAGGGACAGGCTACTGAATTTGGATGATCAGCCATGATCTCATTAAATGGCGGAGCAGGCTCGAGGGGCCGAATGGCCTACTCCTGCTCCTATCTTCTATGTTTCTGTCAGAAGTGCCATCTTATGGATGAGACGTTAAACCGAGGCCCCTCTGCTCTCCCAGGGTGGACGTAAAAGATCCCATGCCACTATATCGAAGAAGAGCAGGAAAGTTATCCCTGGTGTTCTGGCCAATATTTATCCCTCAATTAACATCATTAAAATAGATTATCTGGTCATTACCACATTGCTGTTTGTGGGAGCTTCTTGTGCACAAATTGGCTGCCGCGTTTCCTATATTACAACAGTAACTACACTCCAAAGGTACTTCATTGGCTGTAAAGCACTTTGGGATGTCCGGTGGTCATATAAGGTGCTATATAAATGCAAGTCTTTCTGTTTTGGTTCCAACCAGGCAGAACTCTATTTCCACTGTTTGGCTCCTAACTGGCTGAAACTTCAACTATACTGTTTAGGAGACAACTTTACCTATGCTGGATATATACATATGCTGAGCTTCTTATTTAAATTAATATCAGGTAGGTTTACAAAGTGTTCAGGCGATCCAACATGACCATATAACCACGTTGCAAACCAGATTTAACACCATATTTGATTTGCACTCTATCTGAAGTGGTGTGAGACTACCCTCCAAGTAGTTTCACTCTGCTACACTTGGGAATCAGGGCAAGCCCTGGTTTGGGATTTGCAGTGACAATTGAGTGTTAGTGTGAAACAAGAATCACTTTGCATCAACAGTAAACTTGCAGTATAAATGCACCCTAAGGTTGTTCTCATCAAACCATCCCTTGGTCTTGAAAGTATTGAATCTTTCTGTACCTACTATCAAAATGCCTATAGGAAAAATTATTTATTTAGTCATAAAATTAGTAAAGTTAAGTGAATAGAATCATAGAATGATTACAGCACGGAAGAAGGCCATTTGGGCGGTCGAGCCCGTGCCGACTCTCAGCTAGTCCCACTCACCCGCCTTTTCCCCCTATCACTGCAAATTTATTACCTTCAGGTATTTATTTAACTCCCTTTTGAAAGATAAGATTGAATCTGCCTCCACCACCTTTTCAGGAAGTGCATTCCAGATCTTAACCACTCATTGCATAAAAAAGTTTTTTCTTACATCGCCTTTGGTTCTTTTGCCAATCACCTTAAACCTGTGTCCTCTGGTTCTCGACCCATTCACAAAGTTAAAAATATTTACCGGGTTAATAAAACTAGAAGTCAACAAGAAAAGTC
The DNA here is from genome assembly GCF_052327205.1 of Somniosus microcephalus. Taxonomy (NCBI): domain Eukaryota; kingdom Metazoa; phylum Chordata; class Chondrichthyes; order Squaliformes; family Somniosidae; genus Somniosus; species Somniosus microcephalus. Next base: position 74,543,094 of record NC_140993.1, read on the forward strand.
ATGCGTTGTATCAAAAGGTTAGACCTCCTGTTTGCAAATTTAAAATTAAATCATAAAATATCTAGGAACCAGCCACTTTAAGTAAATACAATTTGTATGAAATGGAAACAAAAAAGAACCATTGCAGTATTGTTTTGAGTTTATGGGAGGATGTCTTTAACAGAAAGAATGCATAATATACACAAATGATGAGGTTCGGGAACAGGGAGGCCTATTGGATTAGACACTGATCTTTAACCTCTGGGTTCAAGTCCAACCCAGACTGAGGGGATGAAAGTCTTCTCTGTCTTTTTGGTGTAAGAGGCCTATGTAGGGTTGCTAATTCTTGTTTGTGATGTATTCCTGGAGGTTCAATCATATGACATTTGATCACGTGACATTGTCCGAGCTGACACATGAAGAATGGCCATGCTGGGGCAGCTGTCGACTGTGGAAACATACCTCAGTGAAAGTCAGTGCCAGGTAAACCATACCCCAGTAAGAGTCAGTGCGAGGGGAACTGTACCCCAGTGAGAGTCAGTGCCAGAGGAACCGTGGACCTGTGAAAGTCCGTGGCAGACGAACTGCACCACAACGAGAGTTGGTGTCAGGGAAACAGTACCCAGAAAGTGTCAGTGCCCGGGGTACCATAGCACAGTGAGAGTTAGCGCCAGGGTAACTATACCCTAGCGAGAGTCAATGTCTGGGGAACCATAGACCAGTGAAAATCAGTGGCAGAAGAAGTGTACCACAATGAGTTGGTGCCAGGGAAACAGTACCCAGAAAGTGTCAAGGTATCATAGCACAGTGAGAGTTATGCCAGGGTAACTATACCCTAGTGAGAGCCTGTGCCAGGAGAACCACACCCCACTGAGAGTCGGTGCCAGGGGAACTGTGCCCTATTGAGAGTCAAATGCTTTCAGGAGAAGAAGGAAACAAATTGGGAAAAAGAATAGAAAAAATAAAAATGCTCTTGGGAAGTGGGACTTATTATATCATGGACTTAGCAAACAGCACAAAACGAATTTGGCATTAACTGGCAACTTGAATCAAAAAGATGACAGGATGGGTGATGTCACACTAGTGCAGTAGGAGGTGCTATTCTAAGTGGAGGCGGAGGCATATTGTTGGGCCAGGGTAAATGGACCTTTACTTTGCATCTGGCTGCTCTATACCTAATCTGTACATTGGGTGCCCTGAAACGGGAAGAGTTCCATCCTCCACACTAAGATCTCTCAGCTTGAGCACAGATATGTGGAGAAAAATAATGTTAAGGTTTGCTGTTTTTATGACTATCGAGAATGATACTTTTCAGCTTCTTTTTTAGATATGTTGTTTTAATTTCTTCCTTCTTGTCTTGAAGATAGTGACTCAATTGGAGTGCAGTTCCACAGGTGCCAGCAGTTTTACAGAACCTCTGTCAAGTGGCCATTCCTCATGCTTGAGTCTGGATAGTGAGGACCCACAGTGGGAGGAGGTAGTGATCAGGAACAGAAATTCTGGCCATTTGATCCAGTGACACTGAGGCAAATTGTAGCACCTTAACTCTGCCCTGGCAGAGGTCAGAACAGAATGAGATTGTACCTGGGACTTCCTAATCTGTATGGCTTAGTACCACTTTATACTGAACAACTGTGTGACGTGTCTATGAACATTTGTAATACATGACTTAATAATGTACTTAGCACAAATCATGTTCCAATAATTGAAATTTTCCTGCATAGTTATGTAACATCACCATTTTATTCATCAAAAAGACATGTTGACGTTTTCTGGAATGTAAGAATTGTGCCATTTTAAAGTATGTGTTTCCAGTCCATAATGTTGATTTCATGACTTCACTTTATTTCACATATGATCATTTCAACTATTAGAATAAATCTGATGTATTTCTGAATTGGTAATTTGGGCAACATTGTCAAACAGCTCTCAGTTTTCACATAGTAGAGGTAAAAATAATTTTGAATGTTGAAACTTTGAAATAACTTTAGAAAATGCTGAAATTACAGAACAGGTTGAGAAAGGAAAAATACCTTGACTGGTTATTCTAAGGAAAGCTCACATGTAAAATTTTTAAGCCATCTTCCACTGCTGTTGGACTATATCTTAGTTCCATGTAATGCATGCCTTTTATACAAGTGCAGAAGTAAATCTAAAAATGTGTTGATAACATTTTAAGGTGGTAAAACCTCATATTGAAACTCCTTTGTTTAAATTAATAAGCATAGCGAAAATATCTATATTTTCTCAGCTTCTGATCCATTCAAACTACTGCATTTATAGTTTTTTCTGCAGTGCATGAGTTACAATATAATGCTAATGCTTTAGATATTGTACAGTTCTAACTGTTAATCGAGTGTGGCAAGCATGGCTGGTGTGGGTTGGTGGGGGGGGGGGGGGTTGCGGGTGGGAGGGGGTTGGTGTTGTTGGGATGGGAGTGTGTGAAAGAGAGTGATTTGCTACAATGAGTATTTGCTTCTTTCCAGGATTTTTCTGACCAAATTTGCTGTAAATTAGCGCAGTTCTTTATTTAAAATTTTCAATTTTGCACCAGCATCCTGGCACTAAATAAACTTTCTAGCAGAAAATGTTTCCTTTCCATTCTGTTATGCAAAAAATAACCAACATGCTAAAGGTTGAAAGCTTTGGATAGAAACTGCCCATTTGCACTTACTGTCTATTCTTTTGTTTATTCAGTTAAAATGACATTCTTTACTAGATACCAGACCATCATTAATGGATTCTTGTCTTCCTGCCAACGACTATAGTAGTTTTATTGTATCTTTGATTAATGAGTATGATCTTTTGAACTGTACAGCACTTTACTTGTTATCAGCAAACAGGCTTAATTACAGAAATTAAAGTGTTTAACAGCCTCAATATAAAATCAGATGTTCGCTACATTACAAGATTTTAACACTTGATTCAAAAATGTTCTTGGCTCGTCACAAAAGCACCATAATTATATGGCTAGAAAATGCTCTATACTGCAGTGTTTGTACTTTGCATGGAGAGAGCAGGTTGTAGTAAACATATATTGGACCTGTTGATAATATGAGCCACAATTCATGCAACCAATATATGAATGCTATAAACTTAAATGCATGAAGGGATGAAGTGAACATTCTCCATCAATTGGCTACAGCCCTTCATTAAAATGGCTAAATTCAATATATAGCCAAAACCAAAGGTGAGGAAACAATGGCCTGGAAATTACTCCCAACTTGCAATTATTGTGTGTCTGCTGTGGCTCAGTGGGTAGCACTCTCTAGGTGAGAGGGGCTAGGAGTGAGCAGGTGCTGCTGGGTGCTTGATTACTGCAGGCAGTTGGAGTGAGTTTGTAAAAAGTTGGTGTTTTTTTTTCAGGTTTTAGGGCCATTTTGGTCCTCAAACAGCAGCCAGATGGTTGAGAGTGCCGGGCCCCTCAGAGGACAATGTTCCCAGAATGAATTTAATCAGGGGAGAAAATGTTGGGGGAAGGGAGAAAAAAGGGCCCAATGATTTGGGCCTGGACCCCAGGAGGTTTGGAAAGGAAAACACAGTGGTAGTTCAGTGCGAGGATAAGGAGGTACGAGCTTGGGATATTATCCAGGCGGTACGTGAGGACTGCGGTGAGGGAAGCTGCTTTGCCTGCCGACCAAAGCCAAATGTTGGGTTTGAGGTGACGGTCAGTGGCCAAGAGGAGGTGGAAAGACTTTTACTGAGTTTGAATGTTGGAGGTAAGTTCTTGGAGGTATCTCTGCTATATTCTGAAGAGGTGGTGGTCTCATTCTTAAACCTGCCTGTCTATATTGAGGACGATGTGCTAATAAAAAAGTTGGAGTAGTGGGACATTAAAATATACTCGGCAGTAAAGAGGAGATACTATCCAGGAACGGGGGTAGCAGATAGAACCCGTTACGTAAAGGTGTGGTTCCCAGAGGGGGTGAAGTCACTGCCGTATGAAATTCGAGACAATGGAAGGAATGCAGTACTTCCGGGTATTGCATGATAACCAGGTGAAGGTTTGTTATTATTGTCTTGGGCATGACCATCTTGTAAGAAGCTGTCCGGACTTGTACTGTTATAACTGCGGTGAGTCTGGACACATCGCTCGGAGCTGCAAGGCGGAGAGCTGTGGGGTGTGTCACAAAGGTCCCACCCACTGTGAGTGTGCGGCAGAAGGAAGCCCCTTGAGTGATGAGATGGGAGAAGGAGCAGGAGGTGTGAGTGGAGTGGCTGGAGGAGTGGAGCAGGTGGAGGACACAGCTGATGAATGGAAGGAGAAAAGAGTGCAGGAATGGAAGGAGAAAAGAGCGCAGGAAAAGGCAGAAAATTGTGGAGCAGAGAACAGGATAGAGATGGTGGAAAACACACCAAGTATGGTGGAAAAGGAAAAAGACAGCAGCAGGCAGCACAGGTCGAGGGCAGAATATGGCTCGGCCCTCCCTAAAGAATCTGGTGTCCATGGGGGGAGAGGAGGCGGGTGCGGGGTAAGTGTAAGTACTCCAAAGAAAGATGGGGAGTCGGACATCTCGGGGAGCAGGAGGGGGCAAGATCATGAGAGGGTGCAAGAGGCAGTAGCCTTAAAGGGGCAGCAGGACGGGAGCGGGGAGACAAAGATGCTAGAAGGGAGCAAGATAGGTGCAGATGCGCCATTGTCCCAGGGAGAGAAGAAATGGGGAGCAAGGATCAGCGGTGGAGATGAGGCCAAAGGGAGTGGCACTGTTGGAGAAACCATGATAGCAGGAAAACTCTCTAAGGGAGATTGTGGGCTGGATTTTCCAAGCCTTGAGGAGGCGGGCATGGAGGCGGGACAGCTGGTAAATTCGGAGAAAGTGGGGGCAAATGGCAAACCCGTCCCCATCCCACCTTCGTGCACTTTTTCCAGGAGGCGGGAAGTTGTGCAGCTTTGGGTCCCATCTCCTGGAGGCGGGAAAGGCATTGAATTCTTTTAACTGCCTGTTAACAGGTAGTTAACAGGCAGATAAAATGATTAGTGCCATTTTACCTTCACAGGTGAAGGCTTCCCGACCTCAGAAAACCCCACTGTGTTGGAGGAGACGTGGAGGAGGTCTGCGGCGGTCAGAGGCACCTGAAATTAAGATGTAGAGGTGAGTGATGGGTGCAAGTGTGGAGTGATAAGTTTAAAAAAAGTGTTCACTTACCTTGTTTTCTTCGTACAGCCTTCAGCCACGGTGGACCGGGAGAGCCGACATCCTCCTTGTCAATTTCACAGACTGGCTGTTGGAACCTCCGAACCAACAGCCATGTGAAATTTACAAATTTGAAAGGTTTGATGAGTCCTGAACACAAGGGCTCATCAAACTAAAGAGAATGTCAGTGTTTGGCAGCTTCACAGAGCTGTCAAATGCTGACATTTCCTCTTTCAAGACGTCTTGATAGATAGCACGTCTGACGTTGACGTGCTCTGTCAGTGACTTCCTCCCTAATTAGCCTGCTGAGGCCACAGGGCGGGCTTAACAAGGTCAATCAGGGGAAAATCCCTCTGGTTGGCCAGGCGAGGATGGAGGCGGGATATTGACACAACAAGCAGCAGACCCGCCTCCAACTCACCTCCATTCATAAAATCCAGCCCTATGTATCTGACGGGGAGCAGGGACGGGAGGTTACAGAAGAGCTGGAGAGTGAGGAGTCAGAGGGGGACAGAGACATGGAAGTGGGAGGTCGGGTGGCATCGTGTGGAAAGGGAAAGGTTAGTGAGGGGCAGAGGAGGGAGAAGGGGCAGCTCCTCAGCCCAAACCTAATGTAAGGCAAAGGCTGAAACTGCAGGGAAGGTTCAAACAGGAGGTAAAAAGAGCCGGAGGCTGCAGGAGAAAGCAACAGCTGCCCGAAAAGTTGGGAAGGAGCATGAGAGGAGGGAAGGGCCGGAGATTAAATGATGGGGGGATTATCAGGCACACTTCCCTTATTCGGAACCATGATTACTGATCAATTTTTAAAGTACAATAGATTGGTATATATTATGGGAGACAAATTAAACTTCCAGTTTTGATGTTAATGGCTGTGCAGAGTAGCAGAATGGATTTGTATGATACAATGGAATGAACACAATGTTGTAAATGTTTTTAATGTTTCATAAATAATATATCAAAACAAAGTGGGTAGCACCCTCGCCTCTGGGTCAGAAGGTTGTGGGTCCCACTCCAGAGACTTGAGCATGAAAATCTAGGCTGACACTCCAGTGCAGTACTGAGGGAGTGCTGCATTGTCAGAGGTGCCATCTTTCGGATGAGACTTTAAACCGAGGCCCCGTCTACTCTCTCAGGTGGATGTAAAAGATCCCATGGCACTATTTCGAAGAAGAGCAGGGGTGTTATCATCGGTGTCCTAGCCAATATTTATCCCTCAATCAACATCACTAAAACAGATTATCTGATCATTATCACATTGCTGTTTGTGGGAGCTTGCTGTGCGCAAATTGGCATCTGCGTTTCCTACATTACAACAGTGACTACACTTCAAAAAGTACTTCATTGGCTGTAAAGTGCTTTGGGACGTCTGGTGAAAGGTGCTATATAAATGCAAGTCTTTCTTGACATTTTAAGCATTAAAACTTGAAAGGAGCAGGCAAAGCAAAAGTTGGAGGGCAGCACAGCCCTTGGTTTGGTTCATTGCTGCAGATACTGTAGTGTACATCTGTAACTGGGAGCTTCCCTTCGGCACATATATATCCCATGCATCAGTGGTAATAATTGCAGATGCCACAAATGTAAGATTATGGCAATGTAATGGTTATGTTACTGGGCTAGCATTAATGAGTTCAAATCTCACCATAGCAGTTTGAGAATATGAATTCAGATTTTTTAAAAATCAGGAAATAAAAAGCTGGTACCAGTAAAATTGAAGCTGACAGATTGTTGTATAAACCCAACTAACTAATTTCTTTTATCAAAATTGCTACAAAGAATAACAAGTCCCACCACCACCTTCTCAGGGCAACTAGAGATGCAGAATAACTGCTGACCTCGTCAGCGACGCCCACATCCTGAAAATGAAAAAATACATATAAACTGCAGGCATTAGGATGAACCTGTACATGTAGTTCTACTGTGCCTTTTCTTTCTTTATATAGAGGTGCAAGAATCCAAAAATGCTGCAATGGGTTCTTCCACTGCCAAATTACACAGCAATCACATCCTACAAAAATCAGCATGGAGAGCAAACCTTGAAGGTAGTGGTTAGTTACGTCGATATGGGGTCACCTGGAATAAAAAAAGGTAAATATGGGAGTTTGAAGAAAGGTCAGATGTCATAGTGTAAAGGCTCCAAATTATGACTTGCAAAGCAGAGGAGCTTCAGGAAGCAAAAGGCCGACTTCACGATCGTGTGTGTAAAAGTGCTCCCACACAAGGGTGTCTCACTGATTCACCCACGAGATGTCTTTCTGCTCCACCCACACAAGGGCGTCTCGCTGATTCACCCACATGAGATGTCTTCCTGCTCCACCCACACAAGGGCGTCTCGCTCATTCACCCACATGAGTTGTCTTTCTGCTCCACCCACACAAGGGCGTCTCGCTCATTCACCCACATGAGATGTCTTCCTGCTCCACCCACACAAGGGCGTCTCGCTCATTCACCCACATGAGTTGTCTTGCTGCTCCACCCACACGAGGGCGTCTCCCTGATTCACCCACATGAGTTGTCTTGCTGCTCCACCCACACGAGGGCGTCTCGCTGATTCACCCACATGAGTTGCCTTGCTGCTCCACCCACACGAGGGCGTCCCCCTGATTCACCCACATGAGTTGTCTTGCTGCTCCACCCACACGAGGGCGTCTCGCTGATTCACCCACGAGTTGTCTTGCTGCTCCACCCACACGAGGGCATCTCCCTGATTCACCCACATGAGTTGTCTTGCTGCTCCACCCACACGAGGGCGTCTCCCTGATTCACCCACATGAGTTGTCTTGCTGCTCCACCCACACGAGGGCGTCTCCCTGATTCACCCACATGAGATGTCTTGCTGCTCCACCCACACAAGGGCGTCTCGCTCATTCACCCACATGAGTTGTCTTGCTGCTCCACCCACACGAGGGCGTCCCCCTGATTCACCCACATGAGTTGTCTTGCTGCTCCACCCACATGAGGGTGTCTCCCTGATTCACCCACATGAGTTGTCTTGCTGCTCCACCCACACAAGGGCGTCTCGCTGATTCACCCACATGAGTTGTCTTGCTGCTCCACCCACATGAGGGCGTCTCGCTGATTCACCCACATGAGTTGTCTTGCTGCTCCACCCACACGAGGGCGTCCCCCTGATTCACCCACATGAGTTGTCTTGCTGCTCCACCCACACGAGGGCGTCTCCCTGATTCACCCACATGAGTTGTCTTGCTGCTCCACCCACACGAGGGCGTCCCCCTGATTCACCCACATGAGTTGTCTTGCTGCTCCACCCACACGAGGGCGTCTCCCTGATTCACCCACATGAGTTGTCTTTCTGCTCCACCCACACGAGGGCGTCCCCCTGATTCACCCACATGAGTTGTCTTGCTGCTCCACCCACACGAGGGCGTCCCCCTGATTCACCCACATGAGTTGTCTTGCTGCTCCACCCACACGAGGGCGTCTCCCTGATTCACCCACATGAGTTGTCTTGCTGCTCCACCCACACGAGGGCGTCCCCCTGATTCACCCACATGAGTTGTCTTGCTGCTCCACCCACACAAGGGCGTCTCCCTGATTCACCCACATGAGATGTCTTTCTGCTCCACCCACACGAGGGCGTCCCCCTGATTCACCCACATGAGTTGTCTTTCTGCTCCACCCACACAAGGGCGTCTCGCTCATTCACCCACATGAGATGTCTTGCTGCTCCACCCACACGAGGGCGTCCCCCTGATTCACCCACATGAGTTGTCTTGCTGCTCCACCCACACAAGGGCGTCTCGCTCATTCACCCACATGAGTTGTCATGCTGCTCCACCCACACGAGGGCGTCTCCCTGATTCACCCACATGAGTTGTCTTGCTGCTCCACCCACACGAGGGCGTCTCGCTGATTCACCCACATGAGTTGCCTTGCTGCTCCACCCACACAAGGGCGTCTCGCTCATTCACCCACATGAGTTGTCTTGCTGCTCCACCCACACGAGGGTGTCTCGCTGATTCGGGCAGGAAGGCCAGAGTGGCTGATTCCTGCAGTGCTGAATTTGGTGACTTGAAATATTTTGGTTATTTTGGAGGCTACACACAGAGTACGTGATTCTCATTGGGGCTCTTTAATTATTGCTATTCTAATGCAAATTAGTCCCACAATAAAATCCGCGACCTTCCTCAACACGTCACGAAGAAGGAGAAGAAGAAGAAGACTCTTTAGCACTGCTCACCTGTTTAAAATAGGAGCTACTGATACCTTTTGCCATAGCACTGTTGCTGACAGCAGCCACTGCATTGGCTGTAACCACAATGGGAATTCCATTGGTCCTTTCAATGGCAGTGATGTATTTGGACCAGGAAGAGGAGTTCAGGCAAAGGGAACAAAGTCAGGTGCGCTTGCATCTCAGATGTTTGGCAGCTACTGGGCCTTCTAGTAGCAAAGTCTTCAAACGTAGGCACCTATTCTTGGGGATGTCTGAAAATACTTGCCTTAATCAACTGTGATTTATGAGGGAGGCTGTCACAGTTTTATGCTGTATCCTTGAACCAGACTTCCAGACAAGATATACCACAGAAACAGACCTATTTGTTATGGAGAAGGTTACGACAGCCATTAAATTTTACGTGACTGCTTCCTTCCAAGCCATTGGTAGTGATATTAGCCACATCAGTTAATCTTCAATCCAGCAGTGCATAAAAGAAGTGACAGAAGCCTCTCTTCCTTGTTCTCCTCCTTTAAGTCACTCCTTAAAACCTACCCCTTTGACCAAGCTTTTGGTTCCCTGTCCTAATATCTCTCTTTATGTGACTCGGTGTCAAATTTTGTCTGATAACGTTTCTGTGAAGCACCTTGGGTCGCTTTACTACGTTAAGGTGCTATATAAATGTAAGTTGTTGTTGTTTGCCAGGGGAAAACACTTTTATCACTCGCTCCATGAAGAGGATGCAACAGAGTGAAATGTCACTGCAGGTTTAACGGGGAACAATTTTTTCAACCGCGTAGGGCCTTATTGACAGCACATAGCCATCAGGGCACCTGGCAACAATGCCATGGCATATATGAAAGAAAGAAGAAAGAACTTGCATTTATATAGTGCCTTTTACATCCACGGGACATCCCAAAGTAGTTCATAGCTAATTAATTACTTTTGAAGTGTGGTCACTGTTATACAGGTAAACGTGGCAGCCAATTGGCACACAGCAAGATCTCACAAACTGCACTAACTCAATCAATTTTGGTGATGTTGGCAGAAAGATAAATGTTGGCCAGTACAAGCCCCTGCTCTACTTCAAATAGAGCCATGCGATCCTTTATGGCCACCTAAACAACAGCTGGGGCCTTGTTTTAATGTATCATGTGAAAGATGGCATCTCCAACAATGCAACACTCCCTCGTTGCGACACTGAAGTGCTAGCCTAGGATATGTGCTCAAATCCTCGGAGTGGAACTTGAACCCACAACCTTCTGATGTAGAGGCAAGAGTGCTACCACTAAACCAAGGTGACAGGTAAGGCTTTCAATCCATCAATGTGCAGGTGATATCAGATTACAGGAACAGAATAGTGCAAATTAATGCATAATACCCTGGCAGCAGCCATGATGTTTCCATTTTGTGTGAATCGATCATCTCAACACCATTTGAAGGAGCAGGCGCACAGCACGATTGGTTGCTAGGAGATGAAAGTTATCCACTGCTGCGAATGATACCATTGAGAAACCTCCAAACAAAGGTGGAATACAGATAAAACAAAGCTCATTCCACCACCGGTGGAACATAGCATTGATAGTCTGCACATTGTTTGGACAACTGTAACAGTGGGGAGGTGCTGGGGGTGTACTGCTCTATAGCCTGGACAAGATGTCAAACAGGATCACATTCTGCTCTATGTTGCATCGTTTTGCTATACAAAGAGGGGATACTGTTCAGCAAGAGAAGTGGGAGAGTCAGCCTCAATGGAGGAGGATGAGGAGGAAGAACAAATGGTCGAGGATAGCATTCAACCAGGGAGACTGGTGCCCAAAACAGTGATTCATAGAATCTTACAGCAACAGAAGCCATTCAGCTCATTGTGCCTATGCTGGCTGATTAACAGGATTTTTACATAACCTTGTAAATGTACCCCTTCATGAACTTATACATTATGGCCTTCATCATAAGATAATGATCCTGTGAGTAACATGCATTGCCAAATCAGTGCAAATGGAAAGGAAAATCAGTTGAGATGTATAATGGTTAGCCAATGTGATCCACTATGGCTAATTTTCTGCCCCTGCCAAAGTTGAAAATTACTCCCAAGGTCTCTGCTTCAATGATTAACTCCAGTAATGTATTCAGTCTCCCAACCCTCTGTGTAAAAATGTACCTTTCCTCTGAGACAGAAGATTGTGTGTGCAGCTCCAGGACTTGACTTATGTAATCTAGGCTGATACGCCAATGCAGTACTGAGGGAGTACTGTATTGTCAGAAGCTCCATCCTTTGTCTTAAGACCTTATGGATGCTTAAGACCTTATTGAACCAATTGAAGAAAGCAGGGAGTTCTTTCGGTGTCCTGCCCAACATCCATCCCTCAGCCAACATCATAAAAAAGAAGTTGAACTGACCATTCCTCTCATTGTTCTTTGCGGTATCTTGCGATACTGCCATGTTTGCCTACATAACGTTCACTGCACTTCAAAGTCATTCATTGTACATGAACTGCTCTCTGATTGATGTGATAAGATGTTATATAAATGTAAGTTCTTTCTTTCTCATCTGATGTTTCCAACAGGGGTCATTGAAGATACAAAGTAGAAGACCTTGTGAAATGGGCATTGTAGGAAAGAACTTACATTTACAAAGCGCCTTTCACGACCTCAGGACATCCCAAAGCACTTTACAGCCAATGAAGTATTTTTGAAGTGTAGTCACTGTTGCAATGTAGGGAAATGCAGCAGCCAATTTGTGCACAGAGAGGTCCCACAAACAGCAATGAGGTACATGACCAGACAATCTGTTTTTTAATGATGTTGGTTGAGGGATATATTTTGTCTAGGACATGAAGAGAGAGCTCCCCTGCTCTTCTTCAAATAGTGCTATGGGATCTTTTATGTCCACCTGAGAGAAAAGATGGGGCTTTGATTAAACGTCTCATCCGGCTTAACAATACACAACAAAAATCATTGGGCTGGATTTTGTGAATGGAGGTGAGTTGGAGGCGGGACGGCTGCTTGTTGTGTCAATGTCCCACCTCCACCCTCGCCTGACCAACCAGAGGGATTTTCCCCTGATTGACCTTGTTAAGCCCGCTCTGCGGGCTCAGCCGGCCAATTATGGAGGAAGTCACTGACAGATCACATCAACGTCAGACGTACTATCTGTCAAGACTTCTTCAAAGAAGAAATGTCAGCATTTGACAGCTCTGTGAAGCTGTCAAACGCTGACATTCTCTTTAGTTTGATGAGTCCTTGTGTTCAGGACTCATCAAACCTTTCAACTTTGTAAATTTCACATGGCTGTTGGAACAGAGGTTCCAACAGCCATTCTGTGAAATTGACAAGCAGCATGTCAGCTCTCCCGATCCACCACGGCTAAAGGCTGTATGAAGAAAACAAGGTAAGTGAACACTTTTTTAAACTTATCACTCACCTTGCATACTTACCACTCCACACTTGCACCCATCACTCACCTCTACACCTTACTTCCAGGTGCCTCCGACCGCCACAGACCTCCTCCACATCTCCTCCAAACTGGTGGGGTTCTCCAAGGTCGGGAAGCCTTCACCTGTGAAGGTAAAATGGCACTAATCCTTCTGCCTGTTAACTACCTGTTAACATGCAGTTAAAAGGATTAAATGCCTTTCCCGCCTCCAGGAGACGGGACCCGAAGCTGCACATCTTCCCGCCTCTTGGCAAATGGGCACGGAGGCGGGATGGGGGCGGCTTTGCCATCTGCCCCCACTTTCTCCGAGTTTACTGGCTGTCCCTCCTCCATGCCCGCCTCCTCGGGGCTTGGAAAATCCAGCCCATTGTGTGGTTGCCTTGGTTGCCTTGCAATTTAAAAATAATTCCTGAAATAACACTAATTATTTTTAAAGCTTAGATTAAAGCAAAAATATAGGCCGCAATTTTATCATTGGTGGCGGGGTGGGTGCGGGTCAGGTGGTCGGCGGGTTCCAGTCCTGCCTCCGCATTCAGCCAGTAGAAATTTGCGATTTTGCCCTAATTGGGCAATTGATTCCCTGCGTGTGCACTCTCCTGGCCAATTACCGTTTTGGGTCTGGAACTCGCCTCTGCTGACGTCTGTGAGCCAGCTGCATTTAAGGGGCCCATGCAGCCTTGGTTCATTTTCTCCTTATTTGCTGCTGGATTGACTACTCTGCTTACTGCTGCTGACATGGCAACCTCAAGGGTGAAGGCCTCACCACGATTTGCTGAGGACTCCCTCCATGCTCTTGTGGAGGGAGTCAGAGGTCAAAAGGAGGTACTCTTCCCATCCTCTGGGAGGAAGAAGCCACCACAGCAGACCAAAGCTGTGTGGCTGCAAATTGCACAGGAGGTCAGCTCAGCATCGATGTGCAGTCGAACCTGGGTACAATGCCGAAAAAAGTTTAATGACCTGGTCCCTCAGGGAAAATGAGTATAACATCACCATTAGCCTCAATCTGCTCCCCATCTCCTCTCATCACCAGCACTCTGCATTGTCAACCTACTCCTCCACATCCCACTTTACCCTTACAACCCTTGCACCCTTAATCATCTCTCTATGTACATTATCACTTCACTATTTGACTATGCTGCCTTCACACTCACTATCACTGTTACGCAATGCCAACAACTAACAACGCACAGGGAGGGCCCTTGGTATTGGTACCTCACTCCATCTTTGTCTCCTTCTAAGCATCTATGCTATGGCTTCTCTACACTCACTCCATCATTCTCACTCAAACTCCACTTGTGTCCCTCATTGCAGGAAAAGAGAGCCCATGATAAAAAGGAGAGGGCTAGGACAGGAGGAGGGCCACCTTCAATTGCCCATTTGACCAATGCTGAGGAGGCTGCCCTCACAATAATCAGAGGTGATGAGGATCTGGAAGTGGGGGACGGTCATATGGGCGCAGCAGAGCAAGCTGGTGACAGAATAGATTTGCATCTCTCTCATTTACATTGCATGAGTGACTGATATGGCATCTGATGCTCAAACAGATTGACGTATGATCATCTGCACTATTCCATGTGCATGCTACGTTAATATCACATGTCTAACTCATACCTTTACTCCCCCACAGGACCATTAACAGCCCCCCTCCCCACTGTCCAGGAGGAAGAGCCTGAGCCGGAAGACTCCTCAGAGGAACCTACAACCTCTGAGGGTGCAGCGTCAGCAGAATTAAGCACACCCAGCATCAGCGCAGATACGCACACCTCGGTGAGACCTTCGGGAGATAGAGTTGTGTTGTCACCTGGTGTATCACAGCTCACAAGTGAGCATCAGCAGATGGTGGAGACAGGGACAACAGTGGAGAGTCCTCGTTGGAGGCCGCAGGGCGCTCCCAGCTCTGCTCAGCTGCATGTGGACCCTCTGCCTCCGGGTCCATCCAGAAAGAGAGCGATGCTGGAACTCCAGGAACAAGTGCAGGAGTCTCTGGCAGGTTTTGTCTCCAGGGTTACTGCGAGGGTGGAGAGGATGGAGGAGTCTAACTCTAACATGAGCAATGCCTTTGTGCAGGCAATGGCGCATGAACGCACCACCATGGAAAGGATGGCAACCTCCGTGGAAATGACGGCTACCTCCGTGGAAAGGATGGTTACCTCTCTGGAAAGGTTGGCTACAGTAGAGGAGAGGATGGCTACGGCCATGGAGGAAATAAGTCGCCAGAGTCTGGAAACCATGGTGAATGTTCAAAATAGACTGACATCTCTGGAGGAGCAATGGGCAACTATTGAGCAGAGAAACCAGAGCTTCATGGAAGTCCTTTTGAGTAGGACTACCAGTGCAGATATGGGTCCTCGTGGCCCCCCTGATGTGCAGCAAGGTGCTGTAAAGCCACTTGCTAGCACTGAAGTGGGGCTGACCCATGAGAGGGATGTTGGTGGCAGGCAACAAGGAAGTGGGGGCTCCTCTCCAAGCGCTCACACTCCCATGCTACTGAGTAGCCCTCGGTCAGAGCCCCACCAGAGTCCTCACCCAACTTAGATGAGCATCTCAGTCCCTGCACAGACGCAGGAGGAGCAGACTGTTGCCGAGCTGTCACAGGCTCGCAAACCCAGAGGACGCCCGCAGAAAGTGCCAAAGCAGGAGCAGCATGAAAGTGAGCAAGGTGCCTCCACATCTGCTGAAGCCACAGGGGAAGCACCAGGTAGAAGCACTCGTAAGAGGAAGATGAAGCACAATTAGTCACAAGGGTAGTCACTTGGGTGTTCTGTTCTGTTGTCTTTTGTAGTGTTTCATTTTTGGCATTGTCATCATTTTGTGCATTTATAAAGCAAAAGTCATGGCAAACAGTTGAAGGTCTGGCCTCTCTGTTCTGGGAAATGGAAGTTGCACATTGCGGGCTCTGGGCGACTTGCATTTGTAATGATGGTGGTCAGAGTGATAGGAACCTACACGTTCTTGTACATTGTGTATCATGTGTTAAGAAGGTGCCAGCCACATTTGTTTGAGTCATCTACTTAAACGAATCTTGCAAAGATTAGTGCATCCCTTGCACCACGGGCAGCAATGTGCTCGTGTGCTGCAGTAACTGGTGCATCCGCCTCCGCAAGGTCTTCCTCCTCCTCTTCCTCCTCCTCCTACTACTTCTCCTCCTCATCTGAGGAGGCTATGCGCTGAGCCACTTGTTCCTCAGGCAGCTACAAACCACGATGCTGTGTGATGTTGTGCAGTGCACAAAAGATCATGACGATTCTGGAGACCCTGGCTGTTGAATACTGTAGGGCTCCACCTGATCTGTCAAAGCATCTGAATTGCATCTTCAGCAAGCAAATGGTTTGCTCGATGATGGATCTGGTTGAAATGTGGTTGGCATTGTAGCGCTTCTCAGCTTCGTTCGACGGCCTCTTCAACGGCATCATCAGCCACGTCTTCAGGGGATAGCCCTTGTTTCCAAGGAGCCACCCGGAAAGTTGTGTTGATGGATTGAAGAGTGGAGGCACACTAGACTGCCGCAGGATGAACGAGTCATGGCAACTGCTAGGTTACTTCGTGCAAACATGCAAAATATCCTTCCTGTGGTTACACACCAGCCGCATGTTGAGGGAGTGGAAGCCCTTGCGGTTGACAAAACAGCTGGGTTGTGATGGGGTGCCCTAAGGGCCACATGTGTGCAGTCTACGATGCCCTGCACCCTTGGCAAGCCTGCCATATTTGCAAAGCCAACCACAGGCGCGGTGACACTTGCTTGATCCGTCAAGAAGTGGATGTAGTTGTGCACCTTGGCAAAGAGGGCATCAGTTACCTGCATGATACAAGTGTGTGCGGCCGACTGGGAGATGCCACTGATGTCTGCTGATGAGCCCTGAAGCAAAAAAATTGAGGGCGGTGGTGCCTTTGACAGCCACTGGTAAGGGGTGTCCACCCTCTCCTCTGGGCTCCAGGTGTTGGTGCAGCATTGCGCAGATATCATTGACTACCTCTCACAAAAGTCTCAGCCTCCTTTGGCACTGCTGCTCCATCATGTTGAGGAAGGTCATCCTCGGCCTGTAAACACTGTGTTGGGGGTATCTCCTGCGGCGCTGTGCATTCCTGCGCTGACGCCTTCTGCCCTGTGCAGCATCATATGGGTGAGGAGGAGGTTGGCGCTCCTGCTGTTGGTGCTGCTGTTGTGCCTCATTCTGCTGCTGCTGCGGCTGCTCTTCCTCCGAATCTGAGGACCAGGATGAAAGGAAATAAATGGTTCCCATGCTGCTGGTAGATATCTCAGTTGAGGAAGCGCTTAGTCAGTGTGGGGAGAGGGTTTTTCCAGGAGGTCACAGCGGAGATGGAACTCAGCTTCACCACTTCCAAGATCAGTGGACCTGCAAAAAGTTTTCCAAGACCTGAAAAAACAAAGTTCTGCCATCTGCAACTGAGCCTTATTCAGAGCTCCATTTTTATGCTGGAGCTGCAGCTGTGAAGAAGGCAACCACTTGTGAACCTGGCACAATCAGCTGGCGTGTTTTGGGAATGGCATGGAACACGCAGAAAAAGTGGTAAAATGTAAAACGACTGTCAAAATGGCATTATCCAGGCAGTTAACAAGCAGTTAACTGCCTTAAGTGCTGGACCGAACTGGGAGCCTGCCTTTGGCAAAGTTGAATGGAGACGGGTTGATGGCGGGATCGGAACCCGCCGTCATTTTTTCCTATTTTACCACTTGACCTGCCTCCAAACCTGCCCCCTGAGTGCTGGCTAAATCGCAGCCATAGTCTAGTTAAATATTGGCCTACATTCCCAAACAGAAACTGTTGCAGTTATTGATCCTTTATTCTTGTTGAAGTGTTCTGTAAGTTAAATGAGAGAATGATTGGTTGAAATTATAAAATGCCTCTGTTTTTCTCTGTATATTTCTTTTTGTAAAAGGGTACTTAATATATTACATATAGGTTTCCCTCATAACATGAGAGGAGACATGGGGGCGATTTTGCCAATGGTGGCGCATTGGAGGCGGGACTGCTGCTTGTCGGGTTGCTGTCCCGCCGCCATCGACTTGTGGCCAACCCACGCGGGCTTAGTAGGCCAATTAAGGGGAAGCCGGTTACAGAGAACGTCAGCCTTTGACGTTTCATCTGTCAAAAATTATTGACAGATGAATTGTCATCGTTTGACAGCTCTGTGAAGTTGTCAAACACTGACATTCTCTGTTGTTCGATGAGTCCTTGTATTCAAGACTCATCAAACCTCTTTCTTTAGCAGAAATTAGATGGTTGTTACATTGGAGAATGCAGCAGCCATCTGTCATCTCTGCCGGTGAGATGCGAGACTCTCCGCATTCTAACTGTTGAAGCCTGCAGGAAGAAACAAAGGTAAGTAAACATTTTCTATCACTTTCCACTCACCTCACATACTTACCTCTCCACACTTGCACCCATCACTTACCTCCACAACACGCTTTAGCACCCCTCCGACCCCCGCAGACCCACTGCTCACCTTCGTGACCCTGGCGGGTTTTCCGACGTCGGGAAGCCTGCGCCTCTGTTGGAAAAATGGGGATAATTCTCTTAATTGCCTGTTAACTACCTGTTAACTGGCAGTTAAGTGGCTGCAATCCCCTTCTTGCCTCGAGGAGACAGGACCCGGCGTGGGTTGGCTACCCGCCTACTGGGAAGATGGCATGGAGGCGGGTTGGGGTCAGGATGGGCACCCGCCCTCAAATTCTGTCAATTTCCTGGCAGTCCTGCCTCCATACCCACCTCCCCAGGGCTGGCAAAATCATGCCGATAGTAAAATTATGTCAGATGTTTCTAGATGTTAGGAAAAAGGCTGTATCTATATATATAAAGCGGTCAATCTGTGTGTCCTTCTGTCTGTCCTTCTGTCTGTCTGTCCTCCTGTCTGTCCTTCTGTCTGTCCTTCTGTCTGTCCTTCTGTCTGTCTGTCTGTCATCACATGTGCATCTGTCTGGTATGCGCTCGAAAGTTGTAGAGCGTACCTACGCGTGCGTTACGTCGAAAGAAAGCTTACCTTTCCAAAACGGTCTTAAGCGTATTTACGTTTCGGCCGGTCAAAAATCACACCCGCGGTATCCGAAAAACCTTCAACATTCCGCTCATTAGCATCTCATTATCCGCTCATTAGCGACAGAGTGACCTCGAGGTCGACCAATCATACGCCGGGTTGCTGCCGCGTGCGGCCGGGCCCTCCTACGGTCGAGTGACGGGACGATTGACCAATCCTACACTTTGGTCACCTGACGGTCGACCAATTGGTGCGTGTGTGGGCGGGCCTTATCGTTCTGAACCGAGGTGAGTGGCCGCCATCTCTATTCTCACCTTCTGTGTGTTTATTTGTTAGGAGCGATTTTTTTTTAATGTGTAAAACGTCAAAACACAATGTCTAAAACGTTAAAACACAATGAAGATGGTGTCCCATCTTCTTAACAGCCGTTTAAAAAAAAATAACTTTTGGTGTTTTCAGCAAGAATGTGTGTTCCTTCTCCGTGGCAGCTTTTTAAAAACATTAAAAAACTTTCAAGATGGCCTCCCATCTTCTTAACACCAGTTTATTAAAAAAAATTAAAAAAAAATTTCTGTTGCTTCTCCGTGGCAGCTTTTTAAAAAAAAAAAAAATTTCTCTTTGTTTCACAGACTGCGCGGGTTACCCCAGCAACCGGGCCCGCCGGCCGTCTCTCTCAGCCGCAATCGGTGGACTTCAAGCCGGCTCGGCCAGGGGGGCGGGGCTCTCGGGACTGCGGGGCCGGGGGGGGCGGGGCTCTCGGGACTGCGGGGTGGGGCAGGGTGGGGCTCTCGGGAGTGCGGATCTCGGCTGGGGCTTGCTGAGCGTGAAGGGTTACCCCGGCAACCGGGCCTGCCGGCCGTCTCTCAGCCTCAAGACGGCTCACGCCTGTTCTCGGCTTGGGAGTGCGGGGCGGCTGGGGCTTGGAGAGCGGGGCTCTTGGGAGTGCGGGGCGGCGCGGCGCGGCACGGTTACCCCGGCAACCGGGCGTGGCCGTGGCCATCTCTCAGCCTCAAGCCGGCTCACGCCTGTTCTCGGGGCTTGGCTCCATTTGCGGCCGCGGGCCACTCGCCCTTTCTCTCTCCTTCCCTCTGTCTCTCTCCCCCTCTCCCCCCCTTCTCTCCCACGCTCCCCCTTCTCTCCCCTTCTCACCCCCCTTCTCTCCCTCGCTCCCCCCTTCTCTCCCTCGCTCCCCCTTCTCTAACTCCCCCCTCCCCCCTCCTCCCCCTCCCTGCCCTCCCTCCCCCCTCCTCCCCCTCCCTGCCCTCCCTCCCCCTCCTCCCCCTCCCTGCCCTCCCTCCCCCCTCCTCCCCCTCCCTGCCCTCCCTCCCCCCTCCTCCCCCTCCCTGCCCTCCCTCCCCCTCCCTGCCCTCCCTCCCCTGCCCTCCCTTCCCCTGCCCACCCTCCCTCCTCCCTTCCCCCCCCGCCCTCCCTTCCGCCCTCCCTTCCCCCCGCCCTCCCTTCCCCCCCGCGCCCTCCCTGCCCCCCCGCCCTCCCTTCCCCCCTCCCCTCCCCCCCTCCCCTACCCCCCTTCCCTCCCCCCCACCCTCCCCCCCTCCCCGCCCCCCCGCCCTCCCCCCCTCCCCGCCCCCCCTCCCGCCCTCCCCCCCTGCCACCCACCCGCCCCCCCCGCCCCCCCCGCCCTCCCCCTCCCCGCCCTCCCCCTCCCCCTCCCCCTCCCCGCCCTCCCCCTCCCCGCCCTCTCTTCCCCCCAGTCGCTCTCTCTCTTCCCCCCAGTCACTCTCTCTCTTCCCCCCAGTCACTCTCTCTCTTCCCCCCAGTCTCTCTCTCTCTTCCCCCCAGTCGCTCTCTCTCTTCCCCCCAGTCGCTCTCTCTCTTCCCCCCAGTCGCTCTCTCTCTTCCCCGCAGTCGCTCTCTCTCTCTCTTCCAACAACAACATGCCCTCGAAAAAGCCTCGGCACCGCCGGGCACTCCAGCTAGTTCTAATTATATATGCACACTTTAAATTATTAATTGCAATGATTATACAAAGCTTATACTTACAATATAATTTACAATAGAGGGAACTTATCAAATACATACATTCCCTCCATTGTATATTATATTGTATGAAATACTTATAAGAAGCTTTATTACAAAAATGGCTCTACTGTTTGTCATACTGGTTAGATATTTAACCAATTTTCAGATATTTTTATTTTCCAGTTCTATAACAAATTTTTCATTCATTTTTTCACATATAACACACGTTGACAGTTGTTTACTGGAAATATGTAGCACTGGAAAATGCAATGGCATTTTTTGAATCAGAATGATCCTCTGACTGGAAAATCTGAAAGAAAGAAAGAATACTGCACTCTTACAGTGCTATATTATGTTCTCAGGACATCGTAAAGTGCTTTACAGCTAATGGATTACAAAGACAAAAGTGTTTTAATTTTTAATTTATTCATTCACGGGATGTGGGCATCGCTCCAAGGCCAACATTTATTGCCCACCCTTAATTGCCAAAGAGAAGGTGGTGGTGAGCTGCCTTCTTGAACCACTGCAGTCCGTGTGGTGAAGGTACTCCCACGTGCTGTTAGTTCGGGAGTTCCAGGATTTTGACCCAGTGACGATGAAGGAACAGGGATATATTTCCAAGTCAGAATGTTGTGTGACTTGGAGGGGAATTTGGAGGTGGTGGTGTTCCCATGTGCCTGCTGCCCTTGTCCTTCTAGGTGGTAGAGGTCACGGGTTTGGGAGGTGCTGTCGAAGAAACCTTGGTGAGTTGCTGCAGTGCATCTTGTAGATGGTACACACTGCAGCCACTTTGCGCCGGTGGTGGAGGGAGTGAATGTTTAAGGTGATGGATGGGGTGCCAATCAAGTGGACTGCTTTGTCCTAGATGGTGTCGAGCATCTTGAGTGTTGTTGGAGCTGCACTCATCCAGGCAAGTGGAGAGTATTCCATCACACTCCTGACTTGTGCCTTGTAGGTGGTGGAGAGACTTTGGGTGTGGAGGTGAGCCACTCGCCAAAGAATACCCAGCCTCTGACCTGCTCTAGTATTTATGTGACTGGTCCAGTTAAGTTTCTGGTCAATGGTGACGCCCATGATATTGATGGTGGGGCATTCGATGATGGTAATGACATTGAATGTCAAGGGGCAGTGGTTAGAGTCTCTCTTGTTGGGGTTTGGTGTGGTGATGCCGGTGTTGGACTGGGGTGGACAAATGTAAGAAGTCACACAACACCAGGTTATAGTCCAACAGCTTTATTTGAAATCACAAGCTTTCGGAGCGCTGCTCCTTCGTCAGGTGAAGTGGAGAGATGCCTATAGACACAGCTTATATAGTCAGAGAATAATGCCAGATGATTACAGGTAATTTTTCTAACTGCCATTTATCACACCTCGGCAGAGAGATAATCACAGCAATCAAAGGTGTGAATGGTGTCCAAACAGGTCAGTCAGGAAAACATTACATCAAAGAACAATGAGGTGGGGTCACAAGAGGTCAAATGTTGCAGATGCTGGGGTCTGTATGGAAAACAAAAAACAGACAAAAAACATTTTTTTTGCTGGAAATCACAGCAGGTCCAGCCGCATCTGTGTAGAGAGAACAAGCCAATGACGACTCGAGTCTGGATGACCCTACGTCAGGTGGGGTTACATGTAGCGTGACATGAACCCAAGATCCCGGTTGAGGCCGTCCTCATGAGTGCGGAACTTGGCTATCAGTTTCTGCTCTACGATTTTGCATTGTCGTGTGTCTCGAAGGCCACCTTGGAGAATGCTTACCCAAAGATCGGAGGCTGAATATCCTTGACTGCTGAAGTGTTCCCCGACTGGGAGGGAACACTCCTGCCTGGCGATTGTTGCACGGTGTCCATTCATCCGTTGTCGCAGTGTCTGCATGGTCTCATCGATGTACCATGCTCTGGGGCATCCTTTCCTGCAACGTATGAGGTAGACAACATTGGCCGAGTCACATGAGTATGTACCATGTACCTGGTGGGTGGTGTCCTCACGTGTGATGATGGTATCTGTGTTGATGATCTGGCATGTCTTGCAGAGGTTGCCGTGGAACCCTTTGTGAGAACCTCTCTGGATACGTCGAGGGCATCCTGAAACCCATCGTACAGGGAACCCCCAGCTTCTGTTGCGACACTACAGACTTCTTACAGAAACTCAGCACCCATGGACCAGTTGAACCAGGAACACTCCTCGCCACAATGGACGTCTCGGCACTCTACACCAGTATCTCCCACGATGATGGCATCGCTGCGACAGCCTCAGTACTCAACACCAACAACAGCCAATCTCCAGACGCCATCCTACAACTCATCCGCTTCATCCTTGACCACAATGTCTTCACCTTCGACAACCAGTTCTTTACCCAAACACATGGAACAGCCATGGGGACCAAATTCGCACCACAATACGCCAACATCTTCATGCACAAGTTCGAGCAAGACTTCTTCACTGCACAGGACCTCCAACCAACGCTATACACCAGGTACATCAATGACATTTTCTTCCTATGGACCCATGGTGAAGAATCACTGAAAAGACTACACGATAACATCAACAAGTTCCATCCCACCATCAAACTCACCATGGACTACTCCTCAGAATCGGTTTCATTCTTGGACACACGAATCTCCATCAAAGACGGACACCTCAGCACTTCACTCTACCGCAAGCCCACGGACAACCTCACGATGCTTCAGTTCTCCAGCTTCCACCCTAACCACGTTAAAGAAGCCAACCCCTATGGACAAGCCCTGCGAATACACAGGATCTGCTCAGACGAGGAGGAACGCGATGGACACCTACAGACGCTGAAAGACACCCTCGTAAGAACGGGATAAGATGCTCAACTCTTCGATCGACAGTTCCGACGGGCCACAGCAAAAAATCGCATAGATCTCCTCAGAAGACAAACACGGGACACAACCAACAGAGTACCCTTCGTTGTCCAGTACTTCCCCGGAGCGGAGAAACTACGCCATGTTCTTCGCAGCCTTCAACATGCCATCGATGACGACGAACACCTCGCTAAGGCCATCCCCACGCCTCCACTACTCACCTTCAAACAGCCGCCTAACCTCAAGCAGACCATCGTTCACAGCAAATTACCCAGCTTTCAGGAGAACAGCGACCACGACACCACACAACCCTGCCACAGCAACCTCTGCAAGACATGCCAGATCATCAACACAGATACCATCATCACACGTGAGGACACCCCCCACCAGGTACATGGTACATACTCATGTGACTCGGCCAACATTGTCTACCTCATACGTTGCAGGAAAGGATGCCCCGGAGCATGGTACATCAGGGAGACCATGCAGACACTGTGACAATGGATGAACGGACACCGTGCAACAATCGCCAGGCAGGAGTGTTCCCTCCCAGTCGGGGAACACTTCAGCAGTCAAGGACATTCAGCCTCCGATCTTTGGGTAAGCATTCTCCAAGGTGGCCTTCGAGACACACGACAACGCAAAATTGTAGAGCAGAAACTGATAGCCAAGTTCCGCACTCATGAGGACGGCCTCAACCGGGATCTAGGGTTCATGTCACATTACATGTAACCCCACCTGACGTAGGGTCATCCAGACTCGAGTCGTCATTGGCTTGTTCTCTCTACATAGCTGCGGCCGGACCTGCTGTGATTTCCAGCAAAAAAACAATGTTTTTTGTCTGTTTTTTGTTTTCCATACAGACCCCAGCATCTGCAACATTTGACCTCTTGTGACCCCACCTCATTGTTCTTTGATGTAATGTTTTCCTGACTGACCTGTTTGGACACCATTCACACCTTTGATTGTTGTGATTATCTCTCTGCCGAGGTGTGATAAATGGCAGTTAGAAAAATTACCTGTAATCATCTGGCATTATTCTCTGACTATATAAGTTGTGTCTATAGGCATCTCTCCACTTCACCTGACGAAGGAGCAGCGCTCCAAAAGCTTGTGATGTCAAATAAAGCTGTTGGACTATAACCTGGTGTTGTGTGACTTCTTACATTTGTTGGGGTTTGTCATTGACTGGCACTTGTGTGGCGTGAATGATACTTGCCATTATTAATTACTGATCACAAATACTGGGTAGAAGATGGAAGAGTACTTGCTTAATAATTAGGATACATAACCAGACTTTTTGGTTGAGTACAGTAGCAGGACAGGCAGTTTTAGAGGTAGTTATAGGAACACAGATATAAAACAAGATTGAAAATGAAAAAACAGATCACAGCTTGTATTGTGTTTATTACCTAAGGGATTAAAGTTACATGTCGCACAGCATCAAATACTTAAAACGATTTATAAGATTATAAAAAGACAGATCACGGCTTGCAATAAAGGCAACAGGCTATTACCTAAGGGATTATAGTAACTTGCTTTACCACATCAAAGCATCAAAAGCAGCCAGCCCTCATTATTTATTTAAATACTTTGAAAATTGATTTTTAAAGAAGTATATAAGAATGGATAGTTGATTTGTCATTCAGCTTTTTTCATAGTTCACCTTAGCTCTTATAAGTGTATGTAATTTTATTTCTAGTTTCCTCTTCTTTCACCCCACTTTAATGTTATTCCACTTAAGCCTGGAGGCTGAGATCCATTTTGTCAGCTATTTCCATGACTCCCTTCATTACAATTCAGTATCAGATTATGGAGAAAGAAGCTTTGAGGAGTGGGATGGGTCTCCCTGTTTGGTTTTTCATTTCCTATATAGAATTTGAAATCTAACTTTGCTGTACTCCATTTAGACACCTAACCGAAAACTAGTGAAACTTGCTCATTACAATCCTCAGTATTATTTGTCATTTAAAAAATATGAACCCAGTCATAGAATATTCAAGAATTCAAAGTATTCTTTTAGCTCATTTAAAATACATTTTTCTTCAATTCCTTTTGATCATCCTTGTACCATGCATAATTCACCCAGCTATAAGGAAGGTTATCTGCTCTGAGACTTCTGTCATTGGTGTTCCTGATCTGGCATCTAGAAATTGCAACTTGGGTGCTGTCATTTTGAATTTATTGAAGTGCTTTCTGGATCCCTGTTGATTTTTCAAATGTTAATTTCTTTTTGTAGGCTGCTATTTTAGTTCACACTTTTTGATCTTGGATCACACAGCTTCCTCTATTAATGAATCTTTTCAGCAAAATATGATGCTTCGACACCCTGAAATGTGGCTTACATCTCTGTTTCCATTTACGCAGTTTATCTATATTTATTATTAATGTAAACTAAGTCAGGCTTCTTACCAAAAGTCAGGTGGGCCATTTTCAGTGTTAAGTCAGCAGAAATTCATGTTGACGAAAGCACTTTGCTGCTGGCAGTGCTCTCATAGAAGAGGAAAATTCAGTGCAAATGAGGGCATAATGTGATAGCCCTGGACCTTCCTGTGTTCCTCCATCCAGTTCTGCCCAGTGCAAAGCTTGTATATTCCAAATGAGCATTAAAGGCCAGTAAGATTATGAACTGTCGAGAAAGGGTCTCTTAAAGCTACACTTTTTTTCCTTGCCATTCCATTGCAAGATATGAAGTTTGTTTTCAATGGAACCCTATTTTGTGCAAGAGGATGAAGACAATCAAAGGAAGAAACGCCCTGGAGATCAGAAGGCACTGGAGCTGGCCTGGCCATCTGCACCATTATGCTACCAATGATATTTATAGGGAGAAAGAAAGCACCAACCTCAGGACTTCTCAAAAGAGCTTTACAGCCAATGAGGTACTTTAGAAATATAGGTCACGATTTTGCCGGCGCTCAGAGAGGCGGATCAGAGGTTAAAGTGCTATTGATTGACGACGGGTCCCGATCCCGCCGTCAACCTGCCTCCAAACAGCTTTCCCAAGTGTCGGGTCCCTGATTTACAAATGGACCCGACACCTAGCGGCGGGAAATGGATTAAAGGCAATTACCTGCCTATTAACAGGTACTTGTCAGTAGTATTCAGCCTGTTTTTCAATTTTCCCACTTCTGGGTCGGGTTTCCCGACGTCCGGACACCACGCCAGGTAAGTGTGGCATGTTGTGAGTCTGGTGTAATGTTTATGGAAAGATGACAGCTGCAGAAGTGGTGTGAAGGATGCAATGTTGCACATGGTGAGTTTCAGAGCAAAGCAAGTTAGTTACTGCATTTTTAAAACATTTACAGATTTCTTTAGCTTACAAGTTTTTAAATCCAACTATATGTCCAGTGCCACCTCATTGGGAGAACCTCTCTCACCAGTGACAGATCACTTCTGTCACCTCACCTGCAGCTGCCATCTATTCCAGCATATGGAAGGAGTCATTGGAGAGCTTGGGTGCAAGAGTTCACCTTTGTGCAATGATTGTCAGTGTTTTCAGCACCTCAATGCTGTCAAACACTGAGAAATCAACTGTCAAAATAAAATTGTACGTGGTCCCTTTAAGGAAATGGGCAGATGATGCGTCATCAAATGACGTCATCAGACCCGCTTCCTGTTAATTGGCAGGTAAGGTCAATCAAGGGAAAATCACGTCTGTGGAGTGGAGGCAGCTGGGGGCGAGACTGGAACCCGGAAACTAGCTGTCCCGCACCCATCCCGACACCGATCACAAAATCACTGCCATAGTCACTGTTGTAATGTAGGAGGAGGGAAGACCACTATAGTAATGATATTGTCAGTGGCAGTCAAGATTTTTTATCCCTTTACCTCCTTTCCCACTGAACAACAGAAGTTATGATGTGGCTGCCCAACTTCACCACACTGCTGAATTTCCCAGTATATTGCAGGTCATTGATGATGCCCATGTGACAATCCAAGTTCCAGATCCTCTTTTTGGCATCACCACTTGCTGTTACTCACCTATGCACTGTGACTTACTCAGGGCAGTCTCCTCAGTTTCACTACCTGCATCATATGGCACATGTGGTGCTGATTGTAAGAGTGATCCAAAATGTTATGAAGTGCTGATTTGCTCTGAGTAATTAACCATGTTGTCAGGATGCTCTCTCAGGCCTATGATAGTAGAAGAAGATAACATGCATTCTAGGTTGTCGCAGGAATTCAGAGAGGAGATAACAGAGTTCTCCTTACATATGCAAATTGTGCCAGGGTACTATAGGGTAGTTAGTGTAACACCTCTGTTCAAGAAGGGAAAGAAGGATAAGCTGAGTAATGTCAGTTTTGGGCAAAGCCTTACAATCCATAAATGCTAATAGCACGCGTGAGCATTTAGAAATGCATGTGATAATCAAGGACATGGATTTGTTGAAGGTTAGTTGGGCTTGACAAATTTAAGAGTTTTTTGAAGAAATGACTGATTGGATAAATAAAGAGAGTGAACTGGTTGTTTTCAGAACAGAAATAATGATGTTGTAGGAGTTCTCAACTCCTAATGAAAGTACTGAGATTGAAACTAGCAGTTAACCAAATGTGGTTTAATGCACTGGTAAAAGTTACAAACAAAAACGCAGGAGAAACTCTAAACAGGTCTGTACAACACTTGGTTCCACAAGGACTGAAAGGACACGCCTCTCCCCTCTGACGTCATGACGTCATCATGTTTCCCGCCATTGGGTACGTCACGTGACCTGCGTGATGACGTCATCGTGCTGGATTGACATTTTACCGAACCCGCGCTATTTATACAGAGCAAACATTTAAAGGTAACAAACCCCTGTTAAAGGCAATTATATACATTACTGCAAGAGTCTCTTGGTGGCTTTGCCACATACGCCCCCCCAGAATTGTCTTTAATAAGAAAAGTCAATCGCCGAGGAGGTTGGACAAGCCTGTTGGAACGACTCCTAAATTCCCGGAATCGCCGACCGCCATCGTGGCTGCGGGGCATGCCCCGGATCTGGTGCTCTTGACGCGCAGGGGTCTGTTCGTTGCTTTGGGCACGAAACTGCAAGGCGGACGGCAGCATCTGGCCTTCACGCCAAACCGAGCGTGGTAATAGCAAAAACCGGTTGGAGGAGGCGTCGAGGCAGGGCCCTTTGGGGCGGGGCGTTCCGCGATGGCGCAGTATGGCTGTCGGACCGCATATATTTTATCCGCCTCTTCGGCGAGCGCTATACAATCCCCGGCGTCCAATCTGGCGAGGGCCGCCTGCACCTGTTCAGGCAGTTGAGTGAGGAACAGTTCGTGGAACAGGAAACATTGCGGCTCCGACCCCAGGAGAGTGAGCATCTGGCTCATCAACTCCGAAGGTTTGGAGTCACCCAACCCGGGCAGCGTGAGTAGGCGGCGTGCGCGCTCTGCCTTCGTAAGGCCGAATACCTGCATGAGCCGAGCCTTAATGGCGACGTACTTGTCGGTAGCCGGGGGGTTTTTCAGTAGGCTGATGATCCTCGACGCCGTCGAGCTGTCGAGTGCGGAGACCACGTAAAGATAACGGGTCTGATCCTGCACGACATGGTGGAGCTCGAACTGCGCCTCCGCTTGCACGAACCAGGAGGCCGCCTGTTATTCCCAAAATTGGGGGAGCTTCAAAGCCACTGCGTTGGCTTCCATCATGGCCTGCGTTCTGTTTCCGCCGCGAAAAACGTCCGCGAGGATTCGGGGTCACCAATGTAGGAGTTCTTAACTCCTAATGAAAGTACTGAGATTGAAACTAGCAGTTAACCAAACGTGGTTTAATGCACTGGTAAAAGTTACAAACAAAAACGCAGGAGAAACTCTAAACAGGTCTGTACAATACTTGGTTCCACGAGGACTGAAAGGACACGCCTCTCCCCTCTGACATTATGACGTCATCACGTTTCCCGCCGTTGGGTACATCACGTGACCTGCGTGATGACGTCATCGCACTGGATCAGCATTTTACTGAACCCGCGCTATTTATACAGAGCAAACATTTAAAGGTAACAAACCCCTGTTAAAGGCAATTATATACATTACTGCAAGAGTCTCTTGGTGGCTTTGCCAGAATGTAGTATATATGGATTTTCAAAAGGATTTTGATAAGATGTCTCAAGAGGCTTGTTACAAAAATTGTTCAGCTGATCTCACTTGATCGAGCTGGTGACCTTTGGCTGTAGGCAATTGTTGGAGCTCTCCGGCTTCCTCGCCATCCTCGATCCCACTTCCTCGCCATCCTCTGTGCCATCACTATCCTCTCCTTCATCATGCTTAAGTCTTTTGTCCAGTGAAGGTTCCATGTGTTGTTCCCATTGCAGATCAAATTATGCAGCTTATATCAAACCATTATCCTACTCTGAATCACTCTGATTTCAAGCAGACTAATATCTCATGCGACAGCCTAAAAGGAGCAGGAGGTTGAGGGCTGCAGTGACCTTGTCTGCAACAAGCAGTGTTGTGCTCATTTGGCAGATGGTTGCAGGTCTTTTTTTGCAGGAGGTGACGCAACTCTGAGAAGAAGAAAAGCCCCTTTATACTATTCCTGAGAACTGCAAGTATGTTGCCTTGGGCCTACAAACTGTGTTGGGAGGGTAAGGATTTCTGCGAGCAAGCCTCCTTCTATTTGCTCCTTTTTCCTGTTGCTCCTGCTCCTACATCTCTCGCCAGAGTGGGATTCCCAGATGGACCCCATGAAAAAATAATGTGGTCAGAAGTCACTTAAGAGTTCAAAATGTTCTATAACAATGAGCACTCTGACACTGTCTTAGTAGCAAAAATAATGATCTAAGTCAAGCAAAATGTCTCCCAAAATTTTCTGCAGTTTTATCTGAGAACAGCTGAGGATCCCTTTACTGTTGCTGGAAATGGCCGCCTCTCGACTTGTACTGCCCATGGTTTGAAACCGGTGATAGCAATGTGGGCAGACAAAAATAGCGTTGGGTTGTAACAACATAATTTTACTCCAATTAGCATATACTAGTGAGGCTCCCGCCAGTTTCCAACAGGAGCTCTGGCCATCTTGATCAACATTCGCCCAAACAAACTGGTTCCGGACCAATTTTCAGCCGTTCCACTCCAGGGATGTATGACATGTACTCTAAAAAGGAGCAGAATCTTATGCTTAAACCCTCAGGAGGTCTGACATATTTTTAAAATTGTGGCTTCACATCTTGCTGTAGTTACACTACACATAATGTGTACTTCAACTGATGTGAGATTACTTACTCTGGGTGCTTTTATATCTTTCACTTTAGTGCATTTATTAGTCAAAATGCAGATCTGATTCCTGAGCTATATGGCCACTTTTGCATTGATATGCGCCCAAAACTGCTTCACATCAATGTGAAAGTGGCAGTATAACGGCACCCTAACAGAGTTAAACTCTACTAGTTCTACTGAGGTGTATATTCCCTGAAGTAAAATCTCCTAACATCCTAAGCTTTATTGCATCTACCCAATTACAATCATGTTGAATATGTATGATGACGTGCTCAAAATACATACAAGGATCAAAACGTTTCCGACATATTAGATCTTATGCTTTGATTGTTAATGCTGTTGTTGTTAGATATTCAACACACTTGGTGGGTCTAACAAACATTTAAGCTAAAGCTTGTGCATCCTTGAGTGTACTCTGTGCTCATGTGTTGGAATAAAAGGTAGGCCACATGCTTTCTTAAGGAATACTTTGTCAAAGGAATCAGGAAACAGAATAGTGCATGGCACTGTTGAGTGGGACTGCTGAAGAGCATCCTGATGTCACTTTAAGTGGCACTTCAGATTCTTCCTGCTCTCACAGATAAACCATCAGTGAGGATTTTACTTAGTCCTGTTCTATGCTGTCTCTTCAATTGATCTGATTTCTCGTCTACCTTTTTTTCTCCTTGCAATCATTCTTGTGATTACCCTCTCCATAAGAAAGGTGATCCTTCTTACCCATCTAATTACTGCTATTTGCCCCTTACTTTCTAAAAGGATCATTTTCAGACTTCCTGATTCTGGCCTTGTTTGCTGGAATCAAAGAGCAAATTTGGGTGCACGCTGCATGTGATTTTTTGACCATATAAATGAATGGTCGGAGAATCACATGCACCAAGAGCCTGAGGTCCCAACATGCACTGCTGTGAGGCAGGGCTCCCCCTCAGTAGTATAAAGTCAGAATATTACCCCTTAAAATTATGGAAATTAATGTGAGCTCTCAAATTATCCATCATATTGAAAGTTTGAGCCTAAAACAGGGCTTTCAGCATGGTCATTCCACTGACGATCTAGTCTCTCATGTTGTGCATCTCTGGAACTCTGCTCTTGAACACGTTGGTGAATTATCAGTCGTTGTCTTGGGCAGGACACCATGCACTTCTAAACAAGTTAACATCATATAGCTTCCCAACAAAGCTGTACTCATTTTAGCCTAGAAATTATGTTGCGGGAGATTAACCAATGAACTCTTTAAGTCATTCCCATGAAATTACGGAAATGTTAACTGTTTAAATTAAATGAGTTAGCACCTCTTTAAAATAAGTAATTTCATACATTCAAATACTAATAATGCACGGTGTAATTTCTAGGCTCTGGTTTCCTCATTTCACCTGTGCTGTCACTGATGACTCATCCTTTGCCTTTTTTTCAAGGGTTCCGCAAGGCTTGGTCCTCGTACTCTGGTCCTTCTTCACATTGTTTTTATCAGTTCTTCAAAGATCTAACTATAGACCGTGTCCCATATTTATAACGGAAACTGCCTATGTAAACTTGTCATGCTGTAATTACACCTCTTCCTCACCCAGGGATGAAGTATGCGGGTCTTTACGTCCAATACTTCATGAACATCATGGAGTTCCATTCTTTAATGTGCAGTTGGTCTGTGACCATAAACACAAATATGTTACCCTGAAAATTCATGACTCCTTTAATTTACAGCAAACTATAGTGCTGCCATTATTTGAATGGACAGGAAGACTGGACAGGTGGCTCATTGGGGACCAAATTACCCCTTATTACCCTGGTTCCTGACCCCTTAGAAAGAAAGAAAGAAAGAACCTTTGAAGTGTAGTCATTGTTGTAATGTAGGAAACGCGGCAGCCAATTTGCGCACAGCAAGCTCCCACAAACAGCAATGTGATAATGACCAGATAATCTGTTTTTGCTATGTTGATTGAGGGATAAATATTGGCCAGGACAGCCATTGACCATGTCCCTGTCCATTAATTTAAAAGGATGGATAATTGGGTGGGCTCCCTTTTTGGTGTGTGTTTCTACCGGCTTGATTTTCCTGTATTTGCCCCACCCACATGAACTACTACCCTCAGATGCAGGATCAGGAACATTTACCTCTCTATCTCAACAGCCACTTGTGTTGCGGTCAGACTTCCATTAGTTTCTGATCTTGTTTACTTTCTGTTCTCTCTGTTCCACTCGGAACAATCTTACCATTTGGGTTTGCTTCTTTTCACTCTTCTTTCTCCCAAAATGTGCTACTTCATATTTCTCTGCATTGAACTGCATCTGCCACTTCTCTGCCTATGCCTTCAAACTGCCTCTGTCCCCCTGTAATCTCCTGCATTGTTCTGCACAGTTTCCCATGCCCCCAATTTGATGTCATTAGCAAACTTCAATTATCATTTTTTTTGTGTCTATGTTCAAACCTACCTCTCTCTCTACCTATATGTTGAAAATCTTATGGCCTAGAAATTCAGTTCGGACGCTCTTGCGGCGCTAAAGTCGGGCGCTCGGCAAATTTAGCGGCCGCCGGAAAGTGCAGGCG
The DNA here is from genome assembly GCF_052327205.1 of Somniosus microcephalus. Lineage (NCBI taxonomy): Eukaryota > Metazoa > Chordata > Chondrichthyes > Squaliformes > Somniosidae > Somniosus > Somniosus microcephalus. Next base: position 74,576,359 of record NC_140993.1, read on the forward strand.
ACCTCGCCGAAATTCAGTAGATTTGGCCAACTTTTTGGCCGAGCGCTGCAATAGGCGTTGGAACCCTGTGTTCAGGCGCTAATCCGGCGATGCGGCCTGATAACGCCGATTCCGGGCGCAGCGCAGGTGCGATCATGTGCTGAGTGTCAGCAGACACCCTGACGCCGGCCAGCTCTTAAAGGGGGAAGGGTCAACTTTGACTGCAGCCACACCCTGCATGCTGTAGCCCTGCAACTAGGCCTCAGCACTGGTTGTGTCCCAAATCAACGCCTGGAGGTAATGGGGAGGGCCCGTGAAAGAGCCCAGCGGTTCTCTGACCATGCGCTGGGTGTGCTCCTCATGGGGTACGCAAGAGAAGACGGGTCGTGTGCCCGGCTAGTGGCAGGAAGGCTCCCAGGAGCAAGTTCAGGGAGGCCTGGACCAAAATTGCCCGGAGGGTCTCCTCCAACTCCGATGTTCCCAGGAGTGCGGACCAGTGCCGCAAGAAATACAATGACCTATGTCGGCTGGTCAAGGTGAGTACCCTTTCCAGTGTCCCCCTCATCCTTGCATGTGCACCTCCCATTAGGGCCAAAGGGACATCAAAGGTCTAATGCCCAGCCCTCCTCCCGCTGCAATGGCACTTGCATGTTAATCAATAGCTCTTTCTGCACTTATCACACTGTCCAAGCTATTCCACCATGGGAGGCCTCACACACAGCAACAGGGCACCACACTGTCCAAGCTATTCCACCATGGGAGGCCTCACACACAGCAACAGGGCACCACACTGTCCAAGCTATTCCACCATGGGAGGCCTCACACACAGCAACAGGGCACCACACTGTCCAAGCTATTCCACCATGGGAGGCCTCACACACAGCAACAGGGCACCACACTGTCCAAGCTATTCCACCATGGGAGGACTCACACACACCAACGGGGCACCACACTGTACTTAGACGCCCTCCTTTCTCTTGCAGGCCAAGCTGGCGAGGAACGCCAGGAGCCTGCGTGTTACTGGTGGAGGCCCTCGCGATTACCAGGAGCTAACGGTTCTGGAAGAGAGGGTGGCCCGACTCCTGCGTCACCCGGTGACTGGGCCTGTGGCGCTCGGCGACGCAGACCCTATACTGGAACCCACTGGTAAGGACAGGACCGGGTGCACCTCTCTCCTTGCCCTCACGCATCAGATCTACATCCTTCCCCACTGGCCGAAAAATGCGCATAATGCACCAGTGCGGCCTCCCTCGCTGTCGGCCTGTCCTCACTCTAAAGCTACACTTGTGCCTTCCTGCTTTCAGCTGGTGAGGAGGAGGTGCTCCCTGAAGCCCACACAGCCAGGCCCTCGGAGGAGGAGGACGTCGAGGAGCAGCAGGAAGGCGCCACCTCAGGGGAACCCTCCTCCGCTCCAGGAGATGGCAATGAAGGGGAGACGTCTGGCGTGCCGGAGAGCCAGGGGGAGGCGGGGGAGGGGAGCCCCGAACCTGGTCCCAGTGGCATGGATGCACGCGGCAAGGCTCCGGCGGCACGCCAGCCTTCTGCCCAGAGGGGGGAGGCGGTGGAGGGGAGGGCAGAACCTGCTCCCAGTGGCGTGGCCGCACGCGGCAAGGCTCCGGCGGCATGCCAGCCTTCTGCCCAGAGGGGGGAGGCGCCCTCCAGTCCGGACTCGGACGTCGCCCAGGAGGTGCGCCTCCTGGACGAGATGTCGGCGGCGTCGGAGCGGCGGCACGTCGAATTCATGGAGGTGGTGGCACAGATGCCTCACGCCATCGAAAGCCTCGCACAAAGTGTGGTGGCTTTCGGCCAATCCCAGGCCAGGGGGCTGGAGCAAATCGCAGCAGCGCACGCCAGGGGGGTGGACCTCCTTGTGGCAGCGCATGAGAGGGGGGTGCAACAACTCGAGGCAGCGCAGCACGCCAGTCGCCAGCTGAGAGGTGCTGGGCAGACAATGGCACTGCAGATGCGGGCACATGCCGGCGCAGTTGGGGCACTGACTTCTGCCACCCTCGCACTGGCGCGGAGGCGTCGCCAGGCCAGCCGCCGCCCTGCTGCCGCACACCGGTCTGGCGACCAACAGTTTGGCGCGCTTGCTCCCCGGCCAGGCCGCCCGAGTGCATGTGTGTCTGGCGAGCAGCGCGCGCCTGGCATCACCCACCTTGTCCCCATTGGTGCAGGCGAGCCTGCCACTCCCCCAGCCAGGGTGCAAGGAGCTGCTGCAGGCAGTGAAGAGGGCCACCCACAGCTGCAGCAGCCACCAGCCGGCCCCTCCCGGGCCCGCCCTCGTGTAGGCCGACCCCCAAGGGCATCTGGCGAGACGCCTTGTCGCCCTGAAGATCCTTCCCCCAGCCTCGCCACAGCCTCACGGCCCAGCTTGAGGCGCAGCAGCAGGACGAGCCGGGGCAAAAGACGGCTGTCGACGGACTCGCCCTCTCGCCACACCGAATAGAGTGTGGTGAGCGAGGGTTTGGGTGATGCGGGGGCTTCTGTTCTGGGGGGCATTATGTTGTTTGGTTTTATGGGGGTGTTTGTGTTGTGGGGGGGGCTTGTTTTTGTTAGGCCAGTGAGGAAGGCCATTTGGATGTTGATGTTTCGTTAGTCCTCCCCAGGTTTTGGGAGTGACAGAAGTTTGTGACTGTTTTTTGGGGGTCTTCTCTGTTTTGCTCTTCCATGTGGGAAGGGCCCTGAGTTTTTGAAATAAAGATGTTTATTTATTCACCATGTGCAGGTGTCATGTTTCAAGTGGTTGTTGGGTTAACCGGCTGAGGGCTTGCGGAGCGGCTGCCTTCAGCTGCGTTCAGTGGCCCAGGCCATTCCCTGACAGGGGGCCTAGAAGTGTCGAGCAATAAGCCCCCGGCGGACGGCCCTTGGACCTTGTCGCTCCCTCCTGGCCTGGTGCTCCTCCTCCTCAGGGTCCTCCTGCTCGTCCTCCTGAGGTGGTGGGGCAATGTCAGGTGGCAGTGCCTGAGTCCTGCGGATAGCCAGGTTGTGGAGCATGCAGCACACCACGACGAACTGGGAGACTCTATCCGGCGAATACTGAAGAGACCCGCCCGAACGATCCAGGCAACGGAACTGTTGCTTGAGGACGCCTATCGTTTGCTCTATTAGGTTCCTTGTGGCTTGATGGCTTTCGTTGTATGCCAGCTCCGCTGGGGTCCTGGGCGCGCGGAGCGGGGTCATGAGCCATGTGCACAAAGGGTAGCCCTTGTCCCCGATAAGCCATCCCCTTGGTGGAGGCTGTGCATGGAACATGTCAGCCACAGTAGTCTGGCGCAGGATAAAGGCATCGTGGCTGCTTCCTGGGAAGCGGGCATTGACAGCTAGGATGCGCTGCCTGTGGTCACACACCAGCTGCACATTTAGGGAATGGTAGCCCTTCCGGTTGCGGTATTGCTCAGCATTGTGGATAGGTGCCCGCATAGCCACATGCGTGCAGTCAATGGCGCCCTGCACCATGGGGAAGGCCGCGATCCTGGCAATTCCGACTACACGCTGCTCCTGCTTGTGTTGGGTCATGGGGAAGGAGATGAATTGGTGCCTCCTCGCGAAAAGTGCTTCGGTGACCTGTCGGATGCAGCGATGCGCGGCGAACTGGGAGATGTTCGCAATGTCCCCAGCAGCGGCTTGGAAGGAGCCGCTTGCATAAACGCTGAGAGCCACCGTGACCTTCACTTCCACCGAGAGAGACGTCCTGGACATGAGCTGTGGCTGCAAATCTGCGTGAAGCAGCTGGCAGACCTCTCCAACCACCTCCCTTCTGAAGCGCAGCCTCTTAACACAATGCGCCGCAGTCATGGTGAGATATGAGACCTGCTCCCGGTATTGCCTGACTGGGTAAGGCCTACGTTGGCGACGCCTAATGGCCCCTCTGTGTCTAGGCATGCCTGGCCCTCTCTCAAAGCGTCTGCGAGCCCTTCGCACAAAATGTAGCAACTGAGGGTTGGCCCCCCATGCAGCCCCCATTACAAAGTTCCAAACAGCAAAATCACAAGGATGCAAATGTCAAAGCACTGGCTAGAAGCCAAAAATACCTCTCCTATGGTGTCCGAAATCAGTAATCTCTGTGCCTTGCTCTCTGTGCAGAAATCCAAAGCAGTAAAGTCATTGCAGCGAAATGGCTGGCTTTTATGGGTGAGTGGATGTGCCCTTTAATTAGCGCTCCCCGAATCCCACAGGGCCTCTGTTGAGTTCCATTTCACAGTTCTTAGCAGCGCCACGCCCACATCGGCCGGGCGCCACTGAATTTCCGGTTTGGGGCGCACAAACGGCGTTGCACGACGAAATGATGTCATAAGATGCGCGCGCAGCTGAGCGGGCGCTAACACTTTGCGCCGGCGCTAAATCCCACCTGAATTTCGGCGTAGGCGCAGATCCGGCGGTGCCCGGGCGCTAAGTGGCTAGCGCCGGAAATCTGGCGCTAACGGCTGGCGCAAACAGCTGAATTTCTAGGCCTATATCTACATACTTCATGTCAACATTTTCCATTATAAATCTCTATGTCCACATTTATAATTGAAACTACTTTTATAAATTTGTCGCAGTGGAGGTGCGGCAGGGCCAGGTACAGTAAAGTAGTGGTTGTTACTGGCCTAATAATCCAGAGGATGTAAATTCAAATCCTAACATGGCAGTTTAAGAATTTGAATTCAGTTTAAAAAAAATCTAGAAATAATTTTAAAGGGGTTCAGGAACAGAGAGTCCTGGGGGTTCACATGTACAAATCTTTGAATGTGACAGGACAAGTTGATAAGGCTGTTAAAAAAACATATGGGATTCTGGGCTTTATAAATAGAGGCACAGCAAGGAAGTTATGCTAAATCTTTATAAAGCACTGGTTAGGCCTCAGCTGGAGTGTTGTGGCTATTTCTGGGCACCACACTTAGGAAGGATGTCAAGGCCTTGGAGAGAATGTAGAGGAGATTTACTAGAATGGAACTAGGGATGAGGGACTTCAGTTATGTGGAGAAACTAGATTAACTGGGATTGTTCTCCTTAGAGCAGAGAAGGTTAAGAGGAGATTTAATAAAGGTGTGCAAAATTGAGGCATTTTGATAGTTTGAATAAGGAGAAACTGTTTCCACTGGCAGGAGGGTCAGTAACTAGAGGACAAAGATTTAAGGTAATTGATAAATAACCAGAAGGGAGACGAGGAGAATTTATTTTATACTGTTAGTTGTTATGATCTGGAATGCACTGCCTGAACGAGTGGCGGAAGCAGATTCAATAGTCACTTTCAAAAGGGAATTCAATATATACTTGAAAAGAAAAAAATGCAGGGCTTTGGGGAAAGAGCAGCGGAGTGGGACTAATAGGATAGATTTTTCAAAGAGCTGGTACAGGCACAATGGTCTGAATGGCCTCCTTCTGTGCTGTATGATTTTCTGATTCTATGAATAAAAAAAGCTGGTATCAGTAAAAGTGACCATGATGCTGTTGGTTTGTCATAAATATCTAATTGGTTCACTAATCTCCTGTAGAGAAGGAAACCTGCCCTCTTTACCTGGTCTAGTCTATATGTGACTCCAATCCCATAGCAACGTGCTTGACACTTAAGTCTGAAGTAGCCTATGAAACCACTATAATGAATAACAAGAACAAAACTGGATGGGATCATTTGGCTGTGACTCTCGCATTGAATCAGGACACTGAAATCATACCTTTGTCCCAGTGGAAGTGCTGCAGTGCTGAGACTCAGGACACGATGAAGGCACACCCAGCCCAGTCGACCCTGCAAAGTCCTCATCAGAAACATCTGGGGACTGATGCCCAAGTTGGAACAGCTATCAGGTGCCAGTTTTGGCTCAGTGGTAGCACTCTTAGAATCATAGAATGATATGGCACAGAAAGAGACCAATCAGTCCATCATGCCTGTGCTGGCTTTTTGAAGGAGCTATCCAATTAGTCCCACTCCCTTGCTCTTTCCCCATTGCTCAGCAAATTTTTCCTTTTCAAGTATTCATCCAATTTCTTATGAAAGTTAATGTTGAATCTACTTCCACCACTCTTTCAGGCAGTGCATTCCAGATCATAACAACTCGCTGCATAAAATTCTTTTCCTTATCTCGCCTCTGGTTCTTTTTCCAATTACCTTAAATCTGTGTCCTCTGGGTACCGATGCTTCTGCCACTGGAAACAGTTTCTCCTTATTTACTCTATCAAAACCCTTCATGATTTTGAACTCCTCTATCAAATCTCCCCTTACCTTCTCTTCCCTGAGGAGAACAACTCCAGTGTCTCTAGTTTCTCCACGTAACTGAGGGCCCTCAACCCTTGTACCATTCTAGTAAATCTCCTCTGCACCCTCTCTAAGGCCTTGACATCCTTCCTAAAGTGTGGTGCCCAGAATTGTCCACAATACTCCAGCTGAGGTCCAAAGAGTGTTTTATAAAGGTTTAACATAACTTCCTTGTTTTTGTACTCTATGGGCTGGATTTTGATACTGGGGCGGACTGGGGTCGTGTAATCCGCATTTCGTGTTAGCCACCCGATTCTAAATCGATGTGGGAAAATTATGCCATTTTAACTTAATTGGCCAATTGAGTTCCAACGTGTGGGAACCCATGGCCAATGAGTTTTTCCAGTCTGAAAGTCGCCTCCGATGATGTCATCATTGCTGCTGCATTTAAGGTCTGCAACAAGCCTTGATCTTCTGCAGACTGCCAAGCTTTTGCCCTTGCATGTTAGAGGCACCTGCAGGAAGAATGGCCAGCCAGAGACCTAGGTCTGCACCCCGCTTTGATGACGTTGCCCTGCAGGCTTTAGTAGAGGGAGCAAGAGCAAATAAAGAGGTGCTCTTCCCTTCTTCAGGGAGGAAGAAGCCTCCCCAGCAAACCAAGGCTGTGTGGATCCAGGTGGCAGAGGAGGTCAAGTCTTTGTCAATAACCCGCAGAACCTGGCTTCAGTGCAGGAAGAGGTTTCATGACCTTCTGCGCACTGAAAAAGTGAGTATGAATTTCCCATCGCCCTCAATCCCCATTGCCTCTCCTCACCAGCACTCAGCTTTAGCAACCTCTTCCTCCACATCCCACTTGACACTGACATCCATGCACCCTTACCCATTCCCTCTCTCTCTATGGTCACATTCACCTAACTATTCGACTATGCAGCCCTCACACTCCCTATCACTGTGATGCAATTACAACTTATAACACACAGGGAGGGCCCTTGGTCTTGCCACCTCACTCCATCTTTGTCTCCTTCTAAGCATCTATGCTATGGATTCTCTACACTCACTCCTTCATTCTCACTCAAACTCCACTTGTCTCCCTCACTGCAGGAAAAGAGAGCTCACAATAAGAGGGAAAGAGCGAGGACAGGAGGAGGGCCACCCTCAGTAGCCCAGCTCACCCCCTGGGAGGAGGCGGTCCTGGAGATCGTGGGAGTGGAGTAAGATTCCCAAGTGGGGGACAGACAGACAGGTGCATCACAGCAAGCTGGTGACAGAATAGTTTTCCATCTCTCTCAATTACATTGCATGAGTCACTGATAATGATTCTGAAGCTCTAACAGATGGACTTATGATCATCTGCAATATGCAATGTGCATGTAACCTTGGCCTCACATTTCTGACTCTTTCCTTTACTCCCCCGCAGGACCATCGCAAGCACCCATCCCCACTGTCCAGGAGGAAGAGCATGAGCCTTAAGACTCCTCAGAGGAAGCTGCAACCTCTGAGGGCACAGCGTCAGCAGAATTCACAGCACCCAGCACCAACGCAGACACTCACGCCTCGGAGGGAACATCGCGAGATAGAGTAGTGTTGTCCCCTGGTGTATCACAGCTCACAAGTGAGCATCAGCAGATTGTGGAGACAGGGACAGCAATGGAGAGTCCTAGTCGGAGGGCGCAGGACTCTCCCAGCTCGGCTCAGCTGCATGTCGACCCTCTGCCTCTGGGTCCATCCATCAGATCAGCGGTGCTGGAACTCCAGGAACAGATGCAGGAGTCTCTGGCAGGTTTTGTCTCCAGGGTCGCTGCGAGTGTGGAGCGAATGGAGGAGTCCATTGCGATCATGAGCAGATCCTTTGTGGAGTCATTGGCGCATGAACGCATCACCACTGAAAGGATGGCAACCTCCGTGCAAATGATGGCAACCTCCGTCGAAAGGATGGCTACAGTAGACGAGAGGATGGCTGCGGCCATGGAGGAGATAAGTCACCAGAGTGCAGAAAAGATGGTGAGTGTTCAGAATAGAATGACATCTCTGGAGGAGCAATGGTCATGTATTGAACACAGAAACCAGACCTTCATGGAAATCCTTCTGAGTAGGGCTTCCAGTGCAGATATGGGTTCCCATGGCCCCCCTGATGTGCAGCAAGGTGCTCTTAATCCACTTGCAAGCACTGAGGTGGACCTGACCCATGAGAGGAGTGTTGTTTGCAGAGAACAAGGAAGTGGGGGCTCCTCTCCAAGCGCTCACACTTCCATGCCACTGACAAGTCCTCAGTCAGAGCCCCACCAGAGTCCGCACCCTACTGAGATCGACATCTCAATCCCTGCACAGTCGCAGGAGCAGCAGACTGTTGGCGAGCCCTCACAGGTTCACAACCCCAGAGGACGCCCGCGAAAGGTGTCGAGACAGGAGTAGCAAGAAAGTGAGCAAGGGGCCTCCACATCTGCTGAAGCCACAGGGGAAGCACCACGTAGGAGCACGCGTAAGAGAAAGATAGGGCACAAATAGTCACAAGGGTAGTCACTTGGGCAAAAATTGATGTTTTATGTTAAAAAGCTGTATGATTACTGTAAATAAAAAATCTGATGGCTACTGCTGTAGCTGTGGCGTGTGTCATTTTGCGAATGGGACTTCCACATTGAGGACTTAGGATTACTTGCAATTGTCAGTATGGTGGTCAAATTGCTAGGAATCCGCTGGTTCTTGGCCATTGTTGATGCTCAGGTAAGAAGCTGTAAGGCAAAACTGCTTGATTGGCTAGGCTAAGCAAATCTGGCCAAGATGAGTGCGTTCCTTGCATCCCGGGCAACAATGTTCTTGCGTACTGCTGCCACTGGTTGATGGGCCTCTACAAGATGTTCATTTTCGCTCACCTCTTCCTCCTCCTCCTCCTCCTCACCTGAGGAGGATATGTGACAAGCCACTTGATCCTCAGGAATCTGCAAGCCACGATGCTGTGCCATGTTGTGAAATGCACAGCAAACCATGATGATGCTGGAGACCCAGGCTGCTGAGTACTGCAGGGCTCCACCTGATCTATCCAGGCATCTGAAGTGCATCTTCAGCAAACCGATGATTTGCTCGATTATGGCTCTGGTGAACATGTGGCTGGAGTTGTAGCTCTCCTCAGCTTTGTTGGATGGGCTCCTCAACAGCGTCATTAGCCACATCTTCAGGGGATAGCCCTTGTCTCCAAGTAGCCAGTCGTTAATTTGTTCTGGCAGACTGAATAGCGGAGGCACACTAGACTGGGGCAGTATGAAGGAGTCATGGCAAATGCCAGGGTACTTGGCACAAGCATGCAAAATTTCCTTCTTGTGGTCACACACCAGCTGAACGTTAAGGGAGTGGAAGCCCTAGCGGTTGACAAAAATACCTGGATTGCGATGGGGTGCCTTAAGGGCCACATGTGTGCAGTCAACAATGCCCAGCACCCTTGGAAAGCCTGCCAGATTAGCTAATCCAACTGCACGTGCCGTGACTCTTGCTTGCTCCTTGGTGAAATGGATGTGATTGTGCGCGATGGCAAAGAGGGCATCGGTTACCTGCGTGATGCAAGTGTGTGCGGCCGCCTGGGAGATACCGCTGATGTCTGCTGCTGATCCCTGGAATGGGCCTGAGGCAAAAATGTTGAGTGCGGTGGTGACTTTGACGGCCACTGGTAAGGGTTGTCCACCTTGTCCTCTGGGCTCCAGGTCTTGTTGCAGCATTGCGCAGATGTCACCCACTACCTCTCGTGAAATTCGGAGCCACCTTTGGCACCGTTGCTCAGACATGTTGAGGAAGCTGACCCTGTGTCTGTAGACCCTGTTTGGGGGGTATCTCCTGCGCTGACGGGCTTCCATGCGCTGGCCCCTTCTGGCCTGTGCAGCTTCAGGTGGGTGATCAGCAGCTTGGCGCTCCTGTTGTTGCTGCTGCTGTTGGTGCTGCTGTTGTTCATGGTTCTGCTGGTGCCGTGGCTTATCTTCGCCCTCATCTGATGTCCAGAAGGGAAGGAAATAAATGGCTCCCATGCTTCTGGTATATGCCTCAGTTGAGGAAGCGCTCAGTCAAGGTGGCGAGAGGGGTTTCCCAGGAGGTCACACTGGAGATGGGTGTCAGGCTCCAAGCTTCCACAGCTGTGGTTATGCGTTCTAAAAGTTCCCCCAGACCTGAGACAACAAAATCCTGCCACCTGCAAATTATGGCTGATCAAATCTCCTATTTAATGGTTGAGCTGCAGCTGATAGTCAGTAATCCAATTGTGCTCCCGCCAGATTTCACCTTCGTGTTTCAGAACATGCGTGCTTCACGTGAGAAAAGGGTTAAAATCACAAAGGCCTATCAAAATGGCATTATAGAGGCAATTTAGTGCTTGTTAAGGGCCTTAACGGCCTATCCCGCCTCTTGGAGGCGGGACGGAGACGGGACCAGTAGACATGATTTAATGAAAATTGCTTGGAGGCAGGATGGAGGCGGGGTTGGGCCTGCCCGGCAGTTTTTGCAATTTTAACCCCCCACACGCCTCTAATCCCGCCTCAACGGCCCGATGAAATTCGAGCCCTATGCCTCTATTTATAAAGCCAAGGATCCCATATGCCTTTTTAACAGCCTTCTCAACTTGTCTTCCCATTTTCAAAGACTTGTGTATGTACACCGCCAGATTCCTTTGTATCTGCACCCTCTTTAAATTTGTACCATTTAATTTATATTGCCACTCCTCATTCATCCTACCAAAATCAATCACTTCACACTTCTGTGCATTAAATTGTACCTGCCATGTGTCTGCCGATTTCACTGGTCTGTCCATGTCTTCCTGTTACTATCCTCCTCACTGTTTATTACATTTCTGAGTTTTGTGTCATTGACAAACTTTGAAATTATGCCCTGTATACCTAAGTCCAGGTCATTAATACATATCAAAAAGAGCAGTGGTCTCAACATCGACCCCTGGGGGACATCACTACACATTTCCCTCCAGTCTGAAAAGCAACCATTTACCACTACTCTCTGCTTTCTGCCCCTTAGCAATTTCATATCCATGAGCTTCAATTTTGCTAACAAGTCTATTATGTGGTACTTTTTCAAAAGCCTTTTGAAAGCCCATATACACAACATCAACTACACTACCCTCACCCACCCTCTCTGTTACTTCATCAAAAACTCCATCAAAAACTGAGTCAGAAGGTTGTGGGTTCAAGTCCCACTCTAGAGACTTGAGCACATAATCTGGGCTGACATTTCAGTGCTGTATTGAGGGAGTGCTGCACTGTCGGAGGTGTCGTCTTTCAGATGAGACATTATACCGTGGTCTTGTCTGTCCTCTCAGGTGGATGTAAAAGATCCAATGACTCCATTTGAAGAAGAGCAGGGGAGTTCTCATTTGCTGTAAAGTGTTTTCGGATGCCCTGAGGTCGTGAAAGACACTATATAAATACAAATACTAGCTGTGCCCCTAGCTAAGCTATTCCAGTACAACTGCAATACTGGCATGTACCCGACAATATGGAAACTTGCCCAAGTATGGCCTGTCCACAAAAAGCAGAACAAAACCAATCCAGAGAATTAATACCCTGTTAACCTAAAATTGCATAGGCAGCAAGTTGTTATGATCTGGAATGCACTGCCTGAAAGGGTGGTGGAAACAGATTCAATAATAACTTTCAAAAGGGAATTGGATAAATACTTGAAAAGGAAAAAATTGCTGGGCTATGGGGGAAAGAGCAGGGGAATGGGACTAATTGGATAGCACTTTCAAAGAACCGGCACAAGCACAATAGGCCGAATGGCCTCCTTCGATGCTGTATCATTCTATGATTCTATGTCCTGTCCCCAAAAAGCAGGACAAATCCAACTAGGGCAATTACCACCCTATCAGCCTATTCTTTATCATCAGTAAAGTGATGGAAGGAGTTGTTAACAGTGCTGTCAAGCGACAATTACTCACCAATAACCTGCTCACTGCTGCTCAGTTTGAGTTCTGCCAGGACCACTCGGCTCCAGACCTCATTACAGCCTTGCACCAAACATGGGCACAAGAGCTGAATTCCAAAGATGAGGTGAGAGTGACTGCCCGTGACATCAAGGCAGCAATCAATCGAATGTGGCACGGAGGAGCCCTAGTAAAACGGAAGTCAAAACTGAAATGGCTGGTGACATACCTGGCACAAAGGAAGATTGTTCTGGTTGCTGGCGGCCAATCATCTCAGCTCCAGGACATCACTGCAGGAGTTACTCAGGGCAGCATCCTAGGCCCAACTAACTTCAGTTCAACAATTCCTTCTATCATAATGTCAGAAATGGGGATATTTGCTGGTGATTGCACAGTGTTCAGTTCCATTCATAATTCCTCAGATACTGAAGCAGTTTATGCTAGCATGCAGCAATACCTGGATTAGATAAGTTCAGGCACACCAGGCAATGACCATCTCCAATAAGAGAGGGCCGAGGCATCTCCCCATGACATTCAATGGCATTACCATACTGAGTCCCCCACCAGCAACATTCTGAGGCCACCATTGGCCAGAAACTCAACTGGACCAACCAAATAAATGCCGTGGCTACTAGAGCAGAATGTGAAATTACAGTGTGATAAATTTACATGGAACGTTTACATTATAGAATCATAGAAGCTTACAGCACAGAAGGAGGCCATTCGGCCCAGCATGGATCTTTGAAAGAACAGTCGTGCTTAATTCCACATCCCTGCTTTTTGTCTGTAACCCTATAAGATCCTCATCCTCAAGTACCCGTCCAACTCCCTTTTAAAATTATTTATGGAATCAGCTTCCACCACCTTTTCAGGTACAGCGTTCCAGATCCCAGCAACTCTCTGAGTGAAAACATTTCTCCTCTAGATCATTTTCAAACGATTTTAAAAATATGACCGCTGGTTATTCACCCACTTGCCAGAGGGAATAGTTTTTCTCTATCTACTCTATCAAAATCTCCCATCATCTTAAAAACCTCTATTAGGTCACCTCTTAACCTTCTCTGCTTCAAGGAGAACGGACCTAACTTTACCTCTCAGATATACAATGGCCACTGGCATAAACCAGTATTTTTCTGACTGCCTCATTTACTGAGAATCATTACAGCATGCAATATCATCAATATTTCATGATTCACAAAGATAGCATTATAATTTAAGGTCAAATAATTTGCATTGATGAATAGCCCCGATTTTAACCCCCGCACATGACAAGAATGAAGCATGCATTCACTTCAGGTAGGTGAGGGCCTCATTAAAACTCAAAAGTTGGGTGCTAATGAAGTCAATCAGACTCTGGCGCTATTTTAACTTCATATTGCTAGGTCAGCGCCGGATGCTGGCCTCACCAAGGAAATCGTCTGCCATGAGGGAATAGGTCCAGAAAAGGGTGAGAATGTCAGTTAATAATTTTTTATTTAAGTTTCCTTTTGGGTCCGGAGGAGCAGGATTGCTCCTCTGTGCCCCACAAGGAAATCTTGGGTCTCCACTACCCGGGATTCCCCTGCGCCCTCCCCGATAGTGATCCCTGTTGCCTTCCCACCCCACTGATCCAGTTACTTGACTGTCAAGGACTGCTCCCATGGGTCCCCAGCTGCGGCGTCCTGCTGCACTCACCTGACTCTCGCCCACTAGCCTCATTGGCGCTTGGTCCGGGCCCATTGTATTTAAATGAGTCCTGTGAGTTAAAAAAACCCGAGCCTCATGTTGGCAAGCCAGGATAGCTTGATCCTCACCCAGCTGGCCCCACACTTGCCACTTGCCCCAAGTTAAAATTGTGGCTAATAACTCTGACTTTTAGATTACTTTCTATAAAGCTGCATTTCTATCAAGGCTGCCAATTCATATGGAAAAATGATCAACAGGAAACATATTAAAAATGCAAAGCAAACAGGGCAGCTTAAGAATAATAAATGCAGGTGACACAGCCTGTTAAAACACCATAGAACAGTTGGGATTTTACAAATGGCAAGTTACCAACCTCAGCTGGAGCTGTCTGGGGAGGCTGGATGGAAACTAGGAAGGGAAAGTCAATGGCCTAGAAATTCGGTAGGCTTAGCGCCGCATTTGAGGCGCTAGAGGGCCTAGCGCCGGAGTTATGGCCAGTTGAGAAATTCCCTGGGGCCCTAAATCGACGTTGCACCGGTAGTGCTGCGCCGGCACCGATGACATCATCGGTGTGCGCAGCGTCCCGGTTGCCGTGGTAACCCGGCCCCAAGCCGAAATTCAGTTGCGCCCGCCTCGCCCGTGGCAGGCGCAACTAAGACTCTGGCAACAGAGTCTTCCCCCAGTGTGCGCCGGCGCATAAAGGTGGAGCGGCGGCCGGCCGCGTTCCCGGCGGCCACCTGCCCGCACCTCCCTTCCTGGACTCCTGCATTCCCCCCCCGAGGCCCTGATCAGTGTCTCATGCGAGCCCGGCACTTCCCCGAGGTGCCGGGCTCAGATGTCGGGTCAATCCGCCGGACAGTTGTCGGCTGCAGGCAGCTCCTCCTTAACAGGAGGAGGAGGCCTGCAGTTCCCCCGCCTGCCGCACCGCATCGGGTGCCGCAGCGGGGGATTAGCGCCGGGAAACCCAAATTCACGCCCGTTTTGAGGCGCTAAAGGAGGGTTTTAGCGCCCGCCGCCGTCTGGGCCCGGTGCACCCGAATTTTCGTCGTGCGCTGCCGCATTACCGCTGGTGCAAACTTTCTGGCGCTACAGCCCTGGCAAGACCAGAACCCAATTTCTAGGCCAATATACATTTACATCCATTCTAGTAGTTGATATGACATTACTGGGACGTGTTGCCTTGTCCATACCTTGGTTGGTGGTGGGAGTATTGTTTGGGGATTTTACTTAGGGAAATACTTGAAAAAAAGGCAAAAATTATGGCAATGCTGGAATTCTGTGTCAGGTTAAGACTGTGCAAACATTTGGCTCAAATTCATTCTTGAGTCAGTGTCAAAGAATGCATCATGTACATTGCCTTCATTATTAGTATGAGCTAGATATGTTTTGACTGAATTAACATATATATGTGTGAATGCAGTTAATGTCGATATAGGAGACTCAAATTAATTCAAGTTCTCTGTTCTACATGGAACATCAACACTGGTTAGTGTAGAACTGAGTCATATAGTCTAGAAAGTCCCAAGTTCAATCTGCTCTGTGTTGAGCTAGCTGATCTCAGCTGGTGTGGTGGTCGGGGTGCTGCAGCAGTTAATATATCAGCCAGGATTCCCACTCCTTACTGTTATCCAGTGATTCCTGCTAGAAAGTACACATGTGCACTGGCATTGGACTAGGAAAGGGTTTCACTTGGCTTTGGTGTTCCCATGATTCAAAAGCTGGCAGCAGTTACTGTCCAAGCTTACACATGAAGAATGGCTACTTAGATGAAGAATGGCTACTTAGATGAGGAATGGCTACTTAGATGAGGAATGGCTACTTAGATGAAGAATGGCTACTTAGATGAAGAATGGCTACTTAGATGAGGAATGGCTACTTAGATGAAGAATGGCTACTTAGATGAAGAATGGCTACTTAGATGAGGAATGGCTACTTAGATGAGGAATGGCTACTTAGGTGAGTTAACACCAGGTTGCTGACAGTTGTACAACTGTACACCAGCAGAAACCATCACCTTCAGGAGAGGAAGAGGGAAAACATTTTCAAAAGATGGAACTGGGAGGCCACTTATGGTGGGAAGCAATACTTGCACAGCATAGGTTTTCAGTGGAAAAACATCCAAAATGAATACATTAATATTAATAGATATCACTGCACCACGAGTGAATGGTTTTCTTTAATTATTAGGTGGCATCATAACAAGGTTCAACTGGAGATAACTGTAACAATGTGGGATGAGATATCTGGTGGAAGTCAACACAGCGATAATGCTGTGATGAAGTTTCTATGTCATGCTGTCATTACTTTCCTACTTTCAAGTAAGAAAATAGATCATATACAAACTTTTTAAAGTGATTGGTCAGTTGATGAAGGAATTGTTATTTAGCAGTGGTTGACCTGTATTTGAACTTCAGCTCAGTGAAAGGCACTCTCAGCTGAGGAAATCAAGCAGCACTAGCAAAATGTCTTTCAGCTCAATACAAAAGCAAAATAAGGACTGCATGGAAGAGTGAAAAGAAAAATCTCACCGCTCTTTGTGATGGATCCAATCTGTTAGTTTGGTGTGTCTCACAGCAGAAGAGAGCATGTTAGCGAGGGAGATGGAGTCTGTCACGGATGATTGGTGTCAGTAAACAAAATTCTCCTCAGTTGTTCACTAGAATTGCTTGGCTTCTTTGCATGTCTCACTGAATTGGTTTCTTTTATTTGCTGCTTCACTGGTTGACTCTTACCAGACCGAAGGATAAGACCAAAAGCCAAGCTTTCCAATCCACCGTACAAACTGGTTAGCTGACCCTTGACTCCCACCCATTAACCCAGGTGCTGGTGGTTTTTAGCCTTTTAATCATTCCTGTTCTTGCTGATACAGTCTTCTGTCTAATTAACTCAGCTTGCTCTACAATCTTCACTCTTTACTGTACTTCAAACCTATTATTTTGAAGTACTGTACCTAAGCATTAGAGGCACTAATTAAAAAATGGTGTTCATACCTAAGGTTGACCTCTGGATATTGATGACAGGTAAAATGTGCTAATACACATTTTAAGAGTTCCACAGCAACAAATCTTTCACAGGATGAAGTGGTGGTAGATCTTTGTACAAATAACTCATTCTAATAGTATTACCAGTTTGTCATTGTTTAAGTGATGTGGAATCATTATAAGAATCAAAAGTGGAAGACCTAAGTGGAACAAACTAGGTTTGTACATTTAGCTGTAAGTTTCATTTCTGTCTAATCTTGATTGTTCATTTTGATTAAAATAATACTCTTGAATATAATGTGCAATAATTTATTAAAATGCAAAATCACACTTTAACTTTACATGTGTATTCCTTTGATGAAGAAAGAATTCAACCTACTGGTCTCAACAATTCAGAGCGGTCCTTATTTATGTTGTATGTTATAAGTGCGTCTAGTCAAGCCTACCTTTCTCCTAACATGCCCAAACATAACCTTAAATACCCTCGCAGTAATTACAAGTACACTGTTGGCCACAGTTTTTGCTTGAACTCAATATGCTGGTTTGAAAATTGATTTTGCATTCACATTAGCACTAAAAAGCCATAATTACATTGATGTACAATAATATAAATGATTAAAATAATGTTTAACTCTTTTCCTATTTATATCTTTCCTTCCTCAGAACTGTTCCAGTTTTTATTACATCTAAATGGGTTAACATGATAAAGATCTTGATCTGTTAGTGACAGGAACAAACGTGCCTTAGAAGGAGTGCAACGAAGGTTCATTAGACTGGTTCCTGGGATGAGGGGATTGTCCTATGAGGAGAGATTAAGTAGACTAGGCCTATATTCCCTGGAGTTTAGAAGAATGAGAGGTGATCTCATTGAAACATATAAAATTCTTAAGGGGCTTTGACAAGGTAGATGCTGGGAGGATATTTCCCCTCGGTGGGGAGTCTAGAACTAGGGGTCACAGTCTCAGAATAAGGGGTCGGCCATTTAGGACTGAGATGAGGAGAAATTTCTTCACTCAAAGGGTTGTGAATCTTTGGAATTCTCTATCCCAGAGGGCTGTTGATGCTCAGTCATTGAATATATTCAAGACAGAGATTAATAGATTTTTGGATACTAAGGGAGTCATTGGATATGGGGATAGTGCAGGAAGAAGGAGTTGAGGTAGTAGATCAGCCATGATATTACTGAATGGTGGAGCAGGCACCAAGGGCCGAATGGCCTACTCCTGCTCCTATTTCTTATATTCTTCTAAACTTAAGAGAATCTCAAATCAGTACTTGTTTAGAATGATGCAGAGCTCCCAGACCGGGATTGTACTGCCTGCCCCGTGTTGCTTTCTGGCTAGGGAAAACAGAATCCACATGTCCACCATGCTAGCAGATAGACAGCTATCCTTTCAGCTCTCTGCCTATGCTAAAAGGCTACAAACAAAGTTTAAAAGTTCTTGGCCAATGAATGGACTCTCTGGGGACTTTTTAAAATTTGCAGTTATAATTCAGTTGATCTGAAGCCAAAGTGGTGTAACATTATGTCCTCCAGCTAGCCTTGCACTGCTTGCCTAAATTCAATTTTGGCAACTTCACACCCACACATCTTGAGTTAATGTGAAGCTGAAACCACTTTGTGTTGACAGGAAATATGTAGTGCAACTGCACCTAGAAAGACAAAGACATAAAAACCTGTAAAAACAACATTGGCTGAAACTTACAACTGTTTCCTTGGCCTGGTGAAATTTGGGCTGATTAGTACGTTAGATTATTGAACAATGTAAAAAAAAACTATACTCTGTAAAACTAGCACGAGGAATTTGTTTATGCTCCTGTTCTGTCAAACTGGTCCTTCTATAAAAAAACATATGCTCTGCCTTAAATATATGGTTAGAATAAAGGTAAGTGGCAGATAGGTAATCAATCAAACAACATTATTACTGCTCTAAATCTTTCCCTATTCTTTTGCTAAAATTGGTTGTTTAATCTGTATGCTCAGTGTGCACCAGTTAGATTAGGAAAAGCTCCGACTAAGGAAAGGTCATTGCTGAGGTCACATTGTATGAGGCCATAACTTCAAAGAAGTTTATCTCTTTTACAACACCATTAAGTCATTGGTAATGGTCTATTGTCTTTCATCATCTCAGGTCTTCTACCTGCTTATTTACCTCCAGACAAACTACAGAATTCAAGGCACAGTGTAAACAGGTGCTTTTCTGCTTCTTACTTCTTACCCAAACCACAACCTTAACATTAAAAGGTAATGAGATCATTTGTTTTTTTAAATGCACCCATACAAAACAGGAGGGTTCTCTGTTCGAAGAGACAATAATAGAACAAGAAACTGATGAGAAATTATTTTTTATGCAATCCACTAAATTATATTTATTAGCTTTTTCCTTTTCCACCTCTCCACTTCCCCCTCATTGTCTCTTGTTTGCATACAACTTCCTTGAACGCCATTAGCTTCCATAATTACTATCTAGCCAACAATAGGTACATACAGGACATAATTAAGGGTCAAATTTGCCGACAATGAAGATCACATAAATTGACAAGCATAACATTTTTTAACCTTGAGTCCTAGTTTCAGAGGGTCCATCTCAAGAGCTCCATGCAGTGTTTGTAGCCGCTCTACTATTATTCGGTAAGACCAGAAGCCATCCTAATCAAGGGCTTTGATGGACTTTTCCCTCTCTTTCAATGAATACCTTTTCACTGTGGTAAACTATTTTATCGAGTTGGCTGTCAGAAATATGATAACAATTCAACTGAGCATGGTAGATACATGGTAAAAAGTTTTTGTCAGATACTCAAGTGTTATTTCTTCTTTTCCCCACAAATCTCCTCCCCTTCTCTCACGCAAACATGTAACTGGCTTTGTAATGGTAGGAAACAAATTTAAAAAAAATTAAATACTTTTTTAATAAAAATCTATAAACTTTTTTGTTTTGCATCCTACTGTAGGGAAGCTTTACTGGATTGCCACCAGATAGTCTCAGTTTTTGAACTATAACAAGGATTTAGGAACTTTGCAACAGTAAACCAAGGTTCTGATTCTTGAACCGAGGGTCCTTTGCATCTCCAGATGATTATATGGCTGGAAAGCCAGTCCTGTAATTCACTGGTGATGAATAGAAAAATAATAAAAAGGTTTCTAAAAGTCTTGAAAACCGTAGAGAAAATAAAATAATTACATTTTTTAACTCCTTCAAAAAAGAACTAGATAACATTTGATGTGAATAGGGATGAAGATTATGGGGATAAGTGTGGACAGAACTAATCAAATGCTCCATGAACCACCATGGTTCCTGTGCTGATGAACCATGGAAATGCCATCTGTGGAAAGCCAACCAGTAGTAAATACTAAAGGTGTAAGAATAGATATTCTGGAGTTCTGTTTAATTTTCTTTCTAAACGAGGAAGTTATTTTGCAGAATAACGCCCTCAGGAACTATAGGAGAACCATAGAAGCTAACAGTACAAAAGGAGACTATTTGTACCACCTTGCCTATGCCAGCTCTTTGCTAGAGCAATCTAAAACTAATCACACTACCTTGCTCTATCCTCATAGTGTACCTTCCTCTTAAAAAGATGCAACAGTCTCTGCCTCAACTACTCCTTGTGGTAAAGCATTCCATGGTCTAACAATAGTCTAGTAAAAAAAATTCTACTAATCTCTCTCCTCACTCCCTCAGTGACAATTTTAAATTGATGACCCTTTGATATAGACTTTCCAACCAGAGGAAATCGTCTTTCCCTATTATTTGCAGTGGAAATAGTCCCAGTATCTCAAGTCTCTCCTCATAACTATAATCCTGCTGTCATCATGGTGGCTTTGTGTCATACACACTTTATGGGGCAGATTCTGTATAAGTGGCATGGAAGAACTCAAGTAGGAGATGTGGAGGTATTACTGTTAAAGTGTAGGAAGAGGTTTTAGGGTTGTGCATGTAAGTAATTCCAGTTAGGAGAGATGATTAGCTGTAGTGCATGATCCTGAGTTAGAGCTCCCCTTAACCAGAGTGCATTGTGAAGAGTTTGTTGTACAAGTGTTGCTTTAAGAGGGTGAAGAATGTGTTAGTGCTCAGAGTGGGCAAGGAAGAAAAGGGAGAGTGTCTGCTTGTGTTACCTCACCTGCCCTGGTGAGGTTATTGAATTTCTTGCAGCATTTGTTGGTAGTTCTGGGGCGAGTGCCAGTTCTACCACCCTCTAGGGGGCACGAGTGACAGTCTTGGCCTGTTGGCATACATTCTCGAGTCTGTGCCTCCTTACTTTAATTTCCTCATGGAGGGCTTGGAGGTCTGAGTCAGAAAAATTCTGCGTTCTTCTTCTGTGCCTGGGTGCCATGTCCTGCTACCTTGTTTGGCTGCATATTCCAGGGGGTCCTGTTGTAGATATTCTTGAAAAGTATCATAGAAATATTGGTGAAAGATGGAGGCTGAATAGGGTCTCAGTAACGTACCATTTTTCGATGGGAACAAGGCGGTAGCAAGACAAAAATCACAGTACAGCACTTACCACCCCTTCCTACCAACAGCTGATCTGCTGCAATTTTGAAGTGGGCTGGGGAGTACGGGTTCCATGCTCTGGCCCTAAGCAGGTGGGATCTTCATTTGTTTATGCAAATCAGGGTCCTTAAAGGGACTGCTGGAAGCTGCTCGGCAAATGCTCCAGGTAACTTTGCAGTCTGAACTGTCTTTTTAAGGGCTACATTCCAATTTCCATGCACTGCTGCAGCTTACATCCATTTTTTACGGGGTTTACACTATTTATGGCTGCAATAGGTATGCAGATAAGCTGACCCAGGAAACCCTCGTGTGAATACCTCTCCTGACCACCAGCAGGTGCGAATCATTTTTTAATGGTGTGTCAGCAGTGCAAGTCACCGCGTGGAAATTCTTCACCCACATCTACTGCTTTCTCGTTATATGTACAATCAATTTCTTCAAAAACCTCTATTGGTTATCAAACCTGACTTTAAGAGCCATGCTGGCTGTCCTTGATTAGCCCATGTATCTTTAATTGCTCGTTAATTTGATCTTGAATTATGAATTCCAAGGCCTAGAAATTCGGTGGGGTTAGCGCCCAATTAGAGGGTCTTGCGCCGGAATTATAGCTGGTAACGAAATTGAGTTGGGCCCTACCATCGGCGTTAGCCGGTAGCGCTGCGCCGGCACCGATGACGTCATCGGTGTGCGCAGCGTCCCGGTTGCCGTGGTAACCCGGCCCCAAGCCCAAATTCAGTTGCGGCCGCCTCGCCCGTGGCAGCCGCAACCAACGATTGTTGAAAGGGATGTAACACACTTTTGCGCCGGCGCATAAAGGTGGAGCGGCGGCCGGCCGCTTTCCCGGCGACCACCTGCCCGCACCTCCCTCCCCGGACTCCTCCACCACCCCCCCGCGGCACTGATGTGTGTGGCCCGCGAGCCCGGCTCTTCCCCGAGGTGCCGGGCTCATTTGTCGGGCGAATCGACCGGCCAGCGGTCGGCTGCAGGCAGCTCCTCCTTAACAGAAGGAGGAGGCCTGCAGTACCCCAGCCTGCCGCACCGCCTCGGGTGCCGCAGTGGGGGATTAGTGCCTCAAAACTGCACTGAACGCCCATAGTGAGGCGCAAAAACCCTCCATTAGCGCCCGCCGCCGTCTGGGCCCGGGGCAACCGAATTTTCGTCGGGCGCAGCGGCATTAACGCCGGCGCAAAATTTCGGGCGCTAAAGCCCTGGCGGACCCACAACCGAATTTCTAGGCCTAAGAGTTTGCCCACAACTAATGTTAGGCTAATTATAATGTTACCCAAATTATCCCTTCTTGAACAAGGCTGTTATATCAGCTACTCCCTGGTCATGTGGCACAATTTTCAGATTATGCTTGCTATCGGGACCCAGTGATTTATCCACTTTTGAGTTCTGCTATCTTTTTCAGAGCCAATTCCTTTTCTATAGTGATCTCTAACAATTTTTCCATTGTCTTCTAGTACATCAACGTCCACCATCATTTCCAGAAATTATTGTAAAATATTAGTTAATATTTACATCACACCTTCATCCTTCCCAACTAGACTTCGCTCTTCATGCATGTGCAGCTCTACCCTCATTTAAGTAACTTTTACTTTTTATAAGCTTATAAAAACCTTTACTACTGCTTTTTATGTTACCTGTTGGCCTTTTTTCATATTCCCTTTTAGCCCTGTTAAACTCCCTATTCATGTCCACACAACACTTTCTATATACCTTGTGATTTTGGTAGCCCTTCTTTTAACATATGCCTCCTTTTAAGTTTCTGTTTGATTTTATTGGCCCAGAAATTCAGGTCCCAACGCGTGAGTACGCACGAGGTACTCACGCGTGGACCCGATGGAAGTGCCGGTTTCTTGCATACACTGCGCATGCGCGGGAAACCGGCACTTCTGTTCCTCTGAACGAAGGGGTTCAGAGGTCGAACGCGTGCGCGCGGGAGTCTGCGCGTGCGCTTTGGACTTACGTTTTTTTTACAGGTATTTCCGTGAGGGTAAGTCTTTAGATTTTAGAAATGTAAAAACCAGGTGTAAGGCCTGCATTTTAAAAGGTAAGTGGTTAATTAATTAAAATTAAATTTTTTTTTCCACAGGTTAATTATTTTTAAATACATTAAAGCAAGGTAAGTTTATTTTTAGCCCCGTTTTTTTATAAAATTATTTTTTTCAAAAATTTAAATTATTGTTTAAAATAGTTATTTAATGTAATTTATAGTTTATTTAAAAAGTGTGATTTAAAAAAAAAATTATTTGAAGGTTTACTGTTATTTTGGGGCCTGTATAAGTTTAGACAGGTCTTCCTGTCAATCTTATGAATGGGCTTTTCCCTCCTCTGATTGGCTGCCCATGGCTCACGTGATCCCAGGGGATGCATCGCACTAACTACACCCCTGGGACACACAAGCACAGCGCGCCGAGAGTTGGAGCAGGCCCCGGAGCGGAATTCCACGGGAGCCCAGAGCTCAACTGCCGGCGCGCAAGGTAAGTGCAGGTTGGGGGCTTGCACCTGCGGGAAGCCCCCGACCCGAATTTCTGGGCCAATATCTATTTATTTATGATAAGCTATCATTTGATAAACTATCTTATAGCAATATTTCTATTTTGCAATCTATCCATCTTGTATTTGAAGATTCCCCACTGCTGGAGATTTAATAAATTGGGTTGAATCCAAATCATGATCTGTGGAAGGAGGGAGTTTGATGAGTCAAATGGCATTTTCTTTTTTGGTGTTTTATTATAGCATGTAGGGCTGAACGAAATACAGTCTGACCCAACAAAACAGAATAATTGATTCCAATGCTTCAGGCAGACTAACAAATATCCACCTTGCTGACATCCTGACATTTAAAAGAGAATTATTATCAGTCTGCCAGTTGTTCACATGTTTTGGAAACATGTAGAAAACAAGATGGAAAAAAAATACGCCTAGAAATTCAGTTGCTTGCGCCAGCCGCTAGCGCCTTAGGAGGAGGAGAAGTGGGGCGCTAAGCGGCTAGCGCCCGGGCGCGGCGCAATCTGTGCCTCTCACGAAATTCAGTTAAGATTTAGCGGCGGCGCAAAACTTTTGTGTGCGCTCGGCTGTGCGCGCAGATCCTGACGTCATTTCATGGTGCAACGCCCTTTGTGCGCCCCGAACCGGAAATTCAGTGGCGCCGGCCCACTGTGCGCCTGGCGACACCGCGACTGGTAGAGGGGAACGGTTCCCAGTCACTGTGGGGTGTGGGGGGCACTAATTAAAGGGGACTCCTCCTGCAGTATAAATGGCAGCCATTTTGCTCCACTCCTTCTTTGTGAGAGACGGATATTTGGAGAGAGACAAAGGTAGAGAGCTTTCTGGTTTGGCTCAACACTTGCACAGGTACTTGTGGCTTCAGGCCAGAGCTTTGCACTTGTCTTTAACTTCAGTGTCATAGCATTGATTGGAAACATATAATGGGGGCTGCAATGGGTGGAAACGTTGGGCTTCTCCATTGCATTCAAAGGGCTCAGAGACGCTGTGAGAGAGTGCCAGTCATGGCCAGACGGAGAAGGGCCAACAGGCGTCGGCAAAGGAGGCTTTACCCACCCAGGGTATACCGCAAGCAGTTCTCATATCTGAACATGTCTGAGGAGTAGTGTGTTCGGAGGCTGCGATTCAGAAGGGCAGTGGTCACTGAGATCTGCCACCTGCTTCGCGGAGATCTGCAGCCACAGCTGAGGAGCAGGACGTCTCTGTCGGTGGCAGTGAAGGTGACGGTGGCTCTCAACTTCTATGCCACCGGCTCCTTCCAATCCGCTACTGGGGACATTTCCAACATCTCCCAGTTCGCGGTACATTGCTGCATCCACCAGGTGACCAATGCCCTTTTCAGAAGGAGACGTCAGTTTATCTCCTTCCCCATGACCGTGGACAAGCAGCAAGAGCGTGCAATGGGCTTTGCAGTATTAGCGGGCTTCCCCATGGTGCAGGGCGCCATTGACTGCATGCATGTGGCTTTGCAGGCACCCCTAGAGAATGCTGAGGATTACCACAACCGGAAGGGCTACCATTCGCTCAACCTGCAGTTGGTGTGTGACCACAGGCAGCTCATCCTAGCTGTCATTGCCCGCTTTCCAGGCAGCAGCCACGATGCTTTCATCCTGCGCCAGGCTTCTGTGGCAGACATGTTCGAGGCCCAGCCTCACCCACGAGGATGGCTTCTCAGGGACAAAGGCTATCCTTTGTGCACCTGGCTGATGACCCCGCTCCGTGCACCCAGCACCCCTGCTGAAGAGCGATACAATGACAGCCATCAAGCAACCAGGAACATCATTGAGCAAACAATTGGTGTGCTGAAGCAATGGTTCCGCTGTCTGGATCGTTCTGGGGGAGCCCTACAGTACTCGCCTGAGCGAGTCTCCCATTTCGTTGTCGTGTGCTGCGTGCTGCACAACCTGGCTATCCGCAGGACTCAGCCACTGCCAGCAGACATTGGAGGACCACCAGAGGAGGAGGAGGAGGAGGAGGACCAGCACGGGAGGGAGGCAGAAAGTGCAAGGGCCGCCCGTTGGCGGCTTATTGCAGCTCGGTTCTAGACCCCCTCTCAGGGAAGGGCTTGTGCCAATGGCAGAAGATGAATGTAGCCGCTCCACAAGTCCTCAGCCGAGCAGGGCAACCAGGACTTCCAAAAGAAAACATGGACAGTGCGATTTAAGAATTTTTATTACTGTGATACCTCTGTGCCCTTCCCACATGACAAACTAATGGAGAGAAACCCCCCCCAAAAACACAAATACACCAGTCTCAGCCTTTATATATAAAAGAAATACACCAGTCTCGGCCTTTATAAATAAAACAGATATACCAGTCTCGGCCTTTAAATATAAAAGAAATATACCAGTTTCGGCCTTTAAATATAAAAGAAAAATACCAGTCTCGGCCTTTATATCTAAAACAAATACAGCAGTCTCGGCCTTTATAAATAAAACAAAACATTTGGCCACACCTTCTACTTTTTCCCCTGCGAGGGTGATCTGTCTCGCTTCCGTGACTGGCCCCTACTCTCCCTGCAGCTCTGCCTCAATGGGACCCCAGTGGCTGCAGCAAGGCTGGGGGAAGGCTGCTGAGGGTCAGATGATGAGACGGCAGATGCCCTTGGGGGTCGGCCTTGACCAGCTCTGGGCCTGGAGGAGCCGGCTGCTGACTGCTCCAACTCTGCTTAGGCGGCATCAGTCTGTCCAACAGCTGGTGGCAGCTGCAATGGAGGAGTGACAGTGTTGGCTGCAGGAATGCTGCCAACCTGACAGATCACAGGCACTCCCTGGTCGGCTGATACATTGGCACTCGCATGGGCCAGCACTGCAGCATGCGCAGCAATCTGCTGAAGCACAGACTGCTGGGCTGCTGCGGCGTGGCGAGTGCCCCGGCGATGCCTGTCTGATCCAGCGAGGGTGGCAGCAGTTAGTGCCCGTGTGGCCCTGGTCTGTGTCTGCATGACACCAGCCAGTGAATGCACGGCACGACTGAGCACTTGGCTAGAAGCCGCCTGTGATGCAGCGAAGTCCTGCTGACTCCTAGCCTGTGTTGCTGCGAAGTCCTGCAGACTCCTGGCTTGTGCTGCACTGAATTGTTGCAGACTCCTGGCCTGTGCTGCCCCGAATTCCTGCACACTCCTTGCCAGTGACTCTATGGAGTCAGGCATCCTTGCCACTGCAGCCATGAGCTCAGTGTGCCTGCGCTCAGCCTGGGCGCCCATTTCCGCTAGGAGCTGCACCTCCTCTGTGCTCACCATAGCAGGACTGGAGGCCACACTCACCCTCTAGGGAGAAGGCCACCGAGATTCCCCACCCCTCCCGCGTTGCTGCAGCCCGCTGGTCCCCGGAGCTTCACTCTCCTCCGACCTTTCCCCCCTGCTCCCCTCCAGGGAAGACGTGTCACCATCATGACCATGGGCTGCCTCGGCTGAGGGTGTCCCTGTGTAATGATCAATAACATATCATTCTATAGTGGACACTAGGTGGAGCCATAGAGCTGTGTAGAGCTGTATATAAGACTACACTACCCAGCTGTATGTATATTAAGACTACATTATCCATGAGACACTAGGCTACCCACAAGGCAGCAGTCAAGATGGAAGCCTCTACAGATACTGTACCTAGTCCACATGTGCTCAATAAAAGTGTCTAGCAAAAGCTAGCTGTGTTCATAATAAGAATGTCTATTTATTAATGAACATAAGATGGTACCAGGATGGTGAAGATCTGCTAAAAATTGTGAAAAGCGACATGGAGAATTTGAAGCCACCAGAGCATTTGAAACTCACAGAAAAAATTGACTACAATTGGCAGACTTTTAAACAACAATTCGAACTCTACATTGCAGCCATCGGATTCGGTACGAAGCCAGACGCAAGGAAGATAGCATTGCTGCTTACGGTTGCAGGCCCACAGGCGATAGAGGTATTTAATACATTTGTATTTAATCCAGAGGAGAACAGAGAAAAATTAGAAGATGTGCTAAAAAAATTTGATGCACATTGCTCTCCCAAAAAGAATGAGACCTATGAAAGATACATCTTCTGTTCTCGGACACAGCAGCAAAATGAGACTTTTGATAGCTTTATAACTGATCTGAAACTGAAAGCACAGACATGTAATTTCTCTGAGCTCAAAGCATCCATGATTCGTGACCAGATTGTGTTTGGTATTCATGATAAAAAAGTCAGGGAATGTCTGTTGAGAGAAACCGAACTAAATTTGGAAAATGCGGTGAAAATATGCCAAGCCAGCGAGCTAGCTCGAAAGCACGTGAAGACTTTCAGTGAAATCAATAATGATGCGATTGTAATGAGTGATAATGCTGCTGTCGGTGCTGTGTCCTATAAGGGGAAGAAACATGGGCAGAACAGAAATGAAAAGCAATCAGAGGATGAAATTTTTAATTGTAAACACTATGGTTACAAACACCAGTTAAGACAATGCCCAGCGTTTGGAAAAATGTGCACAAAGTGTAATGGAAAGAATCACTTTGCCAAACAATGCTTTTCAAAAGTACAAACTAAGAAAGGGCAACGAGTTAATGTAATTGAGGACACTGATTTAAGTGAGACATTTTTTGTACGAATGGTGTCATGTGACGATATCAAAAAGGATACAGAAAATGTGCAGCCCTCAGAAATGGACAATGCTGAACATAAAGTTAATGCAGTAAAAGAGGACAAATGGATGATCCCACTGCAGATAAATGGAGCATTAGTTACATTGAAACTGGACATTGGGGAAAAAGCAAACTTAATCAGTATGAGTGACATTAAAAATATGAAAGAAAAGCCCAAAATACTGAAAAAGTCAGTGCTACTGAAGAACTATAATGGACAGAAAATAGATAGCTTAGGTGTATGCAGACTTAAAGTGACAGTCAAAGACAAAGTGCATCATCTCATGTTTTCTGTTGTGGCTGAAAGACTTGATTCGATACTAGGTGACAAAGCTTGTGAAGACTTAGAACTGGTCAAGAGAGTCTACCGTATAAACTGTGCCATAAGCAGACCAGATGACTCAGGTGATGAAGCAGAGTGCCCATCAAGGATGAAAAGGCCAAAGGGTATCCATGTCTTCAAAAAGCCTAGTTTCTCCAAGAAGAAAGAAAAAGACTTTAAGGTCAAAGAGAAGCCAAAGGAAGAAAAGCACAAAGAGGAAAAACACAAGGAGAAAAAGTCCAAAGATATAACCGCAGCAGATGTTGTTAAGCAGTGGAAAGAGAAAAAGAAAAAGAAGAAGCCTGCACCAGAGCAGGAAGCAGTTCCGGTGGATACTCCTTCTTCCCTCAGACCAATCTTTGGTGTTCCATTAGCCGAGGCTGCTGAGAGGACTATGCTGTATGATGGGATCCAGCTGCCAGCAGTTTTTTGAGAGTGCATTGACTACATTGAGAGTTATGGCATGAAGAGTGAAGGAAACACTGAAACCCTCTCCAAGCAAAGATCACAAGGAGACCTCGATCTATACAAGAGCAGATTGATGACAATGCCGCAACTGCATCTTGTCATTCACCGCCAGAACAATCTCATGAAGACACATCAGACTTACCCGTGTTGAGAAGAACAACACGTGAAGTAAAAAAGCCTGATAGACTTAATCTTTGAGTACAATGTAAAGCTTTGAAAATGTGTTGACTGTTTAGAAAATGTTTATGTTTATAGAGCACTAACAAAAGTGTTACTGATATTATCTTTATTGTCTTCTTGAAAGTTGATTGATATTGATTTTGTTAAACCTCAAAGAAAGGGGGATGTAATGATCAATAACATGTCATTCTATAGTGGACACTAGGTGGAGCCATAGAGCTGTGTAGAGCTGTATATAAGACTACACTACCCAGCTGTATGTATATTAAGACTACATTACCCATGAGACACTAGGCTACCCACAAGGCAGCAGTCAAGATGGAAGCCTCTACAGATACTGTACCTAGTCCACATGTGCTCAATAAAAGTGTCTAGCAAAAGCTAGCTGTGTTCATAATAAGAATGTCTATTTATGAATGAACATAAGACCTGATGGGCCGGCTTCCTCTTCCTCCTCCTCTATGTCTGACTCGGACACAGTGCCAGCTTGAGGGGCCACCTCCTCACCTGGTGAGTCACCATCTGAAAGCAGGGAGGCACAAGAGTTGCTTTAGAGTGAGGACAGGGCGGCAGCGAGGGAAGCATGAGTGCTGCTGTGCACTGCATTGGTTCGATAGTGGCAAAGGATGCTGGTGTGAGGCACAAGTGGAAAGAGAGAGGTCAAAAAGGTGATGGCCTTACCATTGGTGCCCAGAACAGGGTCAGCATCTCCAGTGGCGACGGGGCCACTCAGCCGGCCTGCCATGAACCGCTCCACTTGCTGCTCGAGGTCGCTCAGCTGTTTCAGGTCAGGACGACCTCCCCCTGTCTGTCGCTGCTGTCTTCTGTTATGCGCCAGCTTGCCCTGCAAGAGAAAGGACGGCCTCTAAGTACAGTGCCAAGCCCTGATCTAGCCCGCACTGCCTCCCATGGTTGAATAGCCCTGACAGTGTCAAGCCTTGATCTTGCCTGCACTGCCTCCCATGCTCGAATAGCCCTGACAGTGTCAAGCCCTGATCTCGCCTGCACTGCCTCCCATGGTCGAATAGCCCTGACATTGCCAAGCCCTGATCTTGCCCGCACTGCCTCCCATGGTTGAATAGCCCCGACAGTGTCAAGCCCTGATCTCGCCTGCACTGCCTCCCATGGTCAAATAGCCCTGACAGTGTCAAGCCCTGATCTCGCCTGCACTGCCTCCCATGGTCGAATAGCCCTGACAGTGTCAAGCCCTGATCTCGCCTGCACTGCCTCCCATGGTCGAATAGCCCTGACAGTGTCTAAAGTCCTGAATGTGCAAGTGTTTTCATGACAGTCCCATAGCTGCTGGATGAGGGCTGGCCATTAGGGCTTTCAGGCCCCGTTGGTCATAAAGTGAGGTGCACATGCAGGGATGAGGAGGATACTGGAAAGGGTACTCACCCTGACAACCCGAGTGAGGTCGTTGAATTTTTTCCGGCATTGGGTTGGTGTCCTGCCAACCACGCTGTTGGACGTGACCCTGTTTGCCACCTCCCTCCATGCTTTCCGATATTCGGCGGGCAACGGCCTCCTGCCACCCTCAGGGAAGAGGATATGGCGCCTGCGGTCCACTGTGCCAACCAGCAGCCTCAGGTCACCCTCGCCGAAGCACTGCGCTCTCTCCCTGGCCTTCTCCATTCTCCTGGGCGTGGAGCAGTTCAAACAGCAGTGGTCAGGCCTTGCCTTAGGGCTGCAGTGTGCAGGGCGTGGCAGTCAAACAATTCCACCCTCCCCCTTTAAGTGCTGACCGGCGCCTGACTGTCTGCCCTCAATGAGCAACTCGCCGCACCTGCGCTGCACCCGCCTTTGGTGTTTGCGCCCCGGATCGCCGGCTTAGCGCCTAATGATAGTCATGCATCGCCTGCTTTAGCGCAGCAGCAACCTCTTGGGGCGATGCAACTGAATATCGGTGAAGGTGACGTTAAGTTGCGCCGGGCGCAAAAGTTAGCGAACGCCATGCTGTAGCGCCCCAAACGTGGCTATACTGAATTTCTAGGCCATAGTATTTTAGTACCACCGGTAGTAATCAAACGAGATGAATATCTGCAGATCAGTTCTTGAATTTGAAATGATCGTGACAGACCTAGCAACCCAAGATGCCTATTTTAAACAGGCGTGCAGTCTCAGCATGAAACATGGGCAATGGTTTTTGCAAACACAATCTTCCCTGACTTCCAGCCCCCACCACCCACACTGAGCTCACACCATCATCACTGGCACAAATAGCCTGAAAATCTTTTCCATAAAGTTTGTGATCATCAGGGGTCTCAATTCAAGATGTCCATTTAGAGAAGGGACAGAAGACAGGGTGAAGATTGCACTCTCCAATCTGCACCTGCAACTTGCCAGAAAACAGGTATGTAAATATATGCAATGGAAATGCAAGCATTTTCCACTTGTGTTGGTCTTCTTGCTGTGGTTGTTCTCTTCCTCTGGGTGCTTTATAGTTTAGCCTCGTTAAGCAGTGAAGTTGTGCAACTGGCAGCAGACTGCAATGATCGTGGCAAACGGGCTTGTATTGTAGGATGTCCCCTGATCTTTCGAGGCATTTGAAGCACTGCTTCAGTGTGCCTACAGTATTTTCAATAATGAATCTGGTAGCCGAATGCACCTCATTGTACCTATTCTCAGCAGCTGTTCATAGCTGTGGTAGAGATGTCATGAGTCAGGGATCAAGGGCCTTGGTCTTCTTAGAACCAAGCTTGCACTCTTTGTGGGTTAAATAGCGGGATGTGGATTATCCATGGTGGGCGTGCTAACATATACATGCAATTTGCAGCCACACTGAGATGAAAAGAGTGATCCAGATGAATCCCTGTGAAGGTGTGAGTGAAAGAGGAATTATAGGTATTGGCTGCTAATGCTAGGTGCTCTCTGCTGCTCAATGTGCATGCATGGTTATCATTCAAAGTGCTGTAAGATAGAGCGATGGGAGTAAAAGCTATGATGTGCCATGCATACTTTACACGCATACTTCATATGAGATAGTCCTATCTTGGCTGACCTGATCTTGGTCAGGTCTCTGAATTTTTTCTGACTTGGAGCCAGTTCGCCTGGTGTTGCTCTGAGCATTGACATATGTTGCCATCTCCTGCTGAAGACTTTGTGCTGCTCTCCTGATGAACAGTGTCCTGGGATGTCAAGGCTGCTCACTTTCCTCTGTCTTACTTGCTGAAGTAACACTTTCAGGAAATCATGTGAGAATTTGAGGACAGGTGATACTCCATCACCTCTCTCCTCCATGAACAGTCAAATGATATACAGCTGGGAAACAGTAGTTTCCTCAGCAAATAACCTCCCCTTTAGAAAGCTTCTGCAAGTCTTTAAATCCTGCTGCAGCAAACAGCGAGCTCCCAATGGGAGGCATTGTGATGTCAGGCGCTCACTAAAATTAGGTTGCATGCAGAGTTGTAGCAAGATCAGCATTTAACCAATACAGTGCTTGCAAAGACTTCCATGGCCAACACACACCTGTTCTGCACTGAAACCAAAATATAAGCAGTACTAAGTGAGCATCTTACTGTACTTTCTAAAAGCATTTTTCAGTCACTCATTTCATGGTTTGGTTAGAGAAGCTATTAAACAACTCACAGTAGAATTGAGGGCCACTCTCAATCACTGTTATCAATGCCACTCCTATCAACTTAAATGAGATACATTTGCAGCACGACAATCTATTTCAGTTTGTCCTTGTTCTCCCACTTTAAGATGAAGCACGGTATATCATGAAGACTCCTAAAACTTATAATTCCCTTTGACTGACTGGGGACCAGAAACCTTCTTTTAACAATTGTTTGTGATAATGACTGCCATGTATATATTCAGGGCACACATATATGGCAATTTTTTTCTGCTACCTACACAAAATCTACACAAAGGGAATAACAAAATCTCATTCTAAATGGAGGTTGCTTAACGTTACTTAAGAAGAATTGCTTTTGTTACAACATAAAGTAACATTATGAATGTATTTGTGAAGATTTCCTCTCTAATATTGCTAATAAAATTCTAAATGCATTCTGTTCATATTTGCTTATGATTGCACTACAAATAGCAAATAAAGGGGGAGAAATTCGGTTGGTTAGCACCTCCAGGGGCGATAACAGGGCACTAACGACTTACCGCCTGAGCGCGGCAATGTTACTGCCACCCACGAAATTCACCTGGTGGTTTGCGGCGGGGGTAACCCCTAGCGCCACGCTCTGCTGCGCCCGGAGATCGTGACATCATCCGACTGCGCAGCGCCCCGTTAGCGCCATGGACCCAAAATTCGGTTCCGCCCCCTGCAGCATCGCCGGGCGATAACACCGACAGCTGCAGGAGGCGTTGTTCGGGAGGACGGGTACTTCGGGAGTGCTAATTAAAGGTAAGGCCACTGGTCTTCAGTAGAAATGTGTTTCCGTCCTTTAGGGTGCATTTTGAAAATGTTTAAATGGCGCGATTGATCGGCCTTGCACTCTGTCAGAGTGCCTGGGGCTGATTGTCGAGGATCCCGGCCACTGTCAGCGACGAGGGAGGTCATTCAATGCAGAGCCTGCAGCAATGGCCCTTCCCTTTAAGGGAGGGAAGGAGCCCTCGGATCCCGTCATTGTGCAGCGCTGCACCTCTACCTCCCCGCCTGCTTGGTTTAGTGCTCAGAAGGGTAGTGGTAGCGCTTGATTTAGCACTCCACTTCCTTCCTGGAGCGCTAACACTGAATTTACTGAAAGCTGAGAATGATTAGCGCTTGTGCTAATTTTTCCAGCATTCAAAATTTAGCCCCCCAAATTGGGCGATTCCGAATTTCTCACCCAAAGTCTTTACAAATACACTTCAAACATTACATATAATCACTGAGGAATATTTCCCTACTGTGTTAATTATTTAGTACATTTTAAATATTAAAGAAAGTGAGTGTAGGAAAGTATGTGCAATAAAGTACTTTGCCCATCTAGGTAAAAATAAATTTTTATTACTTTTTTAAGGAGGCGTTTCAAGTTTTCTGTTGTTTTCTTCCTTCACTGAGTTCATGATTTTGAGTCCTCACACCTGCAGGGAACTTTGCAGCAGACATTAACTACGCTGTTTATTAGCAGGTCGTTTTGTGCAGACCATAATGATTGGCAGCCTTCACCATCTGGATGTTGGGGTGTCTGAACTTGGCGCTGCTGTGACACTGCTGCTGTGTACGGAAGAATCCTGGCTTGGGGCACATCATAATCAGGATCTGGGATGGGAAAACACACCAGCCACTGCGATTTCCTAAGAATTCCCTCACTAACAAGTCCCATGTTTGATGTCAGTTCTGTGAATTGAGCAGTTCTGTGAAGGGTGTGAAGATCCAAAATGCTGATTCTCTATAGAAAAGCAAAATGAACTAATAGTCCATTTATGTAGCAAATTGGAGCTGGATTAATTCTTAATTTGCCTTCCATTTGTCACTATACAATTTTGCATAATCTGATTTTGTTTTGCATGCGTTTCTGAGAGTAAGAGGTGTTGAAAGTGAAGACAGCAGCAGCCAAAGAAATACTACTAGCAGCCTGACTAGCTGAGGCCCCTCTGCTTCCCAGTTCCCCCTTGTAGCAGCAAGGCAGCGAGCTTCATTCACACATAATGTTATATAACTTCTCCAAACATGGGAGAGGTTGTGAAGAAAAAAAAGCTTCAACATTTTGAAGAAAATCTTCACCTGTGGGAGCGTGCTGCATCCTGCATGTGTTTCATTGTGCTCTACAAATTCGCCCAAATCTAGAGGAGCTCCTCACTATTAAGTCTGACTGAAACTATCGATATAGAGGTTGGGGGCGGGAGAGTAGTGGAAAGACCTCAGCTAGTCAATTTGGCAGCTGTTACATGTTTTACCTACTGTTTTTGCCCTCTTGCTTATAAATCACTCTTTTACACTATAAATTAGATAGTTTCATCAGCAGGAGGGTGAACACCCCAAGACCACTTTAGAAAGTGGCTTTGTATTATAAAGGGGGTACAAAACGTCAAATATATCCTAACAAAACTGGAGTTTTAAATTTAAAAAATGTTATCTAAATGTTTACATTGAAAATTACCCTCCTATATTTTCTTTTAAAGGTCAGAGGGGGTAATTTTGACTTTGGATGGCAGTGTAAAATTCACGATATCGGATTTGTCACCTGTTATATCTGTCCCAAGTCAACTGCTGTTGTCTTCAGTTTCAACACCTCTGGCCTGTTTCACACTACGCCCAAAGTCAAAATTACCCGCCAAAGTTGCAAACCATTTGAGCAGCTATTGCAGTCATGAATAAGCTCTCTTTTAGGTGCATGCTTATGACAAGACCAATTATTCTGTGTGTTGGAAGTCTAGGGGCAGAGGGAGAGGGGAATGGGAAGATACTGAATGAACTTCAGGGAGTAATTACCTCTGCTGCACTGGTATATGGGGCAAGAGAGCCATAACATTTTAAGTTACAGTAATAAAGTCTTTACTTAAAAAGATCCCGACAAATTCAGACTGGAGGACTTTGGTGAAAAAAGCTAATGAAATATTTGGAAATATTTCTAGTCTTACACGCACAGCCAACACAAATCTGTTTCTGTGAAATATTACAGTGTAGCTGACTGGTCCTGCTGTGCCCTTAACCTGGATTTGGCATTTCAATCATAAGTTGGGTGTAAAATTGTTTAAAAGGAAGCAAGAGCTGCCAAGAAAATCCTGGAGTACTTTCAAAAATCCCCAAAAGGCTGCAGAACAGCTGAAAGAGAAACAGGAACAATTTGGAAAACATCACTGCAAGCTGCTTCAGAATGTCAAAACCAGATGGAACTTAACCTGGAAAATGTTTGAAAGGCTGATACCAATTTACACTTAGAGAGTGAATTCAATTTGGGGTTGCGTTGATCCAAACTGAATTGGATCTCCCTAGCATTTACACGCACCTCTGCCCTGAGCCACTTCATAGTTCTGGCAGTATCAAATTACTGGCCTGACACATGGGCTAGGATGTATGGCAAAGAAAGAGCTAGGCAGGGAATCAAGTCCGAAAAATCAGTCGAGGAATCTGCTCTGCCAGGTACTTAGCCAGCTCCTCCTCTCAGTTTTAGGAATCCTTGGCTTTCTCTTGACAACGCAGTCTGCTAGCCAAAAAGGCATTCCTGTTGAATTATTGGTTGTTTCAGTAGCTCTTCAAATGTTTCAAACAAAATTGATAGGAATCTGTATCCGCTGAAGGTTGACTTTATTCCAGTAGGTAGTCCGAACTGAAACATGTATACTGTTTGGAAACTATAATTTAATTTGAAACAGCATGAGTTCAGAACAAATCAAAAGCTGAGCTGGGGTACACATGAATTAAACTCAGGATTTGCAGCTCCTGATTGTTCTTTTACCAAAATTGTGGGGCTTTAACTATCCTCTTGTGTCTTTATTCAAAAACTAATGGCAGCCTATAAGGTACAGAAATATTATAATTGCAGAGCTAGTTTGCAAAATAATGAAAAAAATAAAACCCTTTTCATTGTTGATCATTAATCACAGGGGTAAATTTTAACTCACCCCTGGTGGAAACTTTGTAAGGGACTTGCAAACTAAATTTGACTTCAATGGAAATAAAAATCAGGAGAAATATTTAATTATCAAAATTACTCTCATCATTTCTACAGATCATGAACATCATTACTGCACCCAACGTAATGATCGCAGATGCCAAAAGAGGCCTGAATTGAATCAGTGGTGGGAGGAATTACCCCAGTGTAGGGTGAACTTTAATCAGCTTTCCTGTGCATGCCGGAATCTTTGTGATAGCTGCAAGTCAAACATCGTTCCATTAACCTGAGCAGATGAAAGCATCAGATTGTCCACTTACGTTACTGAATGGAAAGAGATTAACGCGTGTTGAATATCTTTAACCTCAGCAAGGAAGTATTTGCTTTCAAGGTTCCCACTCAGTTTCTTGCAATATGTATCGCATACTTGCTCCCTTTTGGATCAAATACATAACCAATTGGCTCTTGTCCTTTTTTTTACCCCACATGAGTAAGAATACCACAATTTAAAATGTTTTAATATATGCAAATTAATCTCCTAAATTGCTTATGGAGATAACATTTTCTGGTGGCCTTTTTTTTTACAGATTCCTGATGAACATGGCACTACAACAATGTACTATTCCATTTTACTTATCTTCAATAATTATATTGATAATATAATTTATATTATGTTACTTAACATTGTCATGATACACACTTAGGCCTAGAAACTTGTCGTGGGCGGTGGTGCAGAATGGGTGGTATCGGATTGACCGCCTGTTATACGAAGCGCCCGATATTCAGTTCTATTGCAGTCACTGGAACTGATTATCAGGAGCTGTGTATAACGGACGGCCGATCCGATACCGCCCGTTTTGCGCCACAGCCCTAGAAGAATTTCTAGGCCTATATTTGTGATAATACATTTATGCTACCAGCTTTATATTTATACCTTTCCTATTATTGTTGAAGTAATAATTTTGTATAATTTGGACTGAAATTGGAATAGGCCCTGAAAATCTTCCTCTGCTCGTCTCCCATAGGTCTGCAGGAGACCCCGCCATAGTGCAAGATCCTAAGCTAGAGCTCTATTTAACCAGAGTGCAGTTTGAAGGATTAATTGTGCAAGTGCTGCTTTATGAGAGTGAAGAGTGTACCGCTGCCCAGAGAGGGCCAAGGAAGAAAAGGAAGACTGCCTAGTGTGTTACTTTGCCTGCCCAAGTGAGGTAGTTGTACTTTTTCTGGCATTGCTCTCTAGCCCTAGGGTTAGGGAATTGGTGCTTTGTGCTAATGCCACCTCCCTCTAACTGGCATGTGTGATATGTCTGGCTGGCTTTCTGGCACCCATAATTAGGAGTCTGTGCCTCCTGCCTGCAATCTCCTGCAGGAGGACTTTGAGGTCTGAATCAGTGAAGTTCTCTGTTCTTCTCCTGCTTGGCGCCATGCCCTGCTGCCTTCTTGGTGCTAATGTTCCTGGAACAGACATAATTCTTGAAAAGTAAGAGGAAAAGATTTTTGAGACATGCAGTGAAGTTATCTGAGAGTCCAGCGAGAGAGCCAAGAGAATTCTTTCCTTACCTGGTTGACCCCCAGTCTGCCAGGAAGTGTGCAGGCTAAATCTACTATTTAGAGGCTGAACTCCAGTATCCATGCAATCCAGCTGCTTACACACATTTCACATGAGATTTACGCCAATCACTATGCAAATGGGCTGACCCAGGAGATCCTCATGCAACTACCTCCGCTGACCACCGACGGCTGCAAAACCGTAAAAAATTATTCTTAATGGCATAATCGCAGCCCAACTCACCGCGTAGAAGTTCACCCCCCCCCAGAGTCTAATTAGACGTCATAATCTTTAAATCAAGACACAACCACAATGCTTTCCTTCTGGAGGTGTTGGTTTTAGGGCATCATTTATCTTGTCCCACCTGTACAAAGAAAATTGTAGAACATTTATTTATTAATTAGAGTAAGAGACTGAGATCACCAATCAATGAGAACATGATTATTGGAAAATACAATTTATGCCTATGAATGATTAAGGCTGGGAAATTCGATACCACTGGAAAATGGGCGCGGGCACCGCAATGCGCAATATTTTCGTGCCCATACAAAAATCCCAGGCAGCATGTCAACTTCATGCTGCCTGCTAATTACCATGATTGTAGTGCACAGCCAAGTGTTGAACGCACTGCTGACAGGCTCAGCGCTCAGCAGGGGGCCGAAGTTCGCGTTGCTCCCTTCTGCAGATAAAAATAATTAAAATTGCTTCAGCACTAGGCAGTCTGCTCCTCTTAAAGGTGAGCTGCCTTCTGCTGATCAAAAATGCTGAATGTACTTCAGCACTAACATAAATGGCTCAACAAGCCAGGGAAATGGCACCCAGGGTCTCGGAAGCAGCACTCGAAGCCTTTGTGCAGGGGGTCAACACTGGAAGCGAAGCCCTCTACCTACAGAGGGCCAGAAAGAAGGATGTGGGACCAGATCACCGAGGTGGTCACTGCGAGCAGTGTCGCTCCCAGGACCTGGCTCCAGTGCCCTCAGACATTTCATGACCTCAGACGAGTGGTCAAGGTCAGTGAATGCATCTTCAAAAGCTGCATCACTAGCCTCACACATTGCTCAATGCATGGCCCCCCCAATCACTCACCTACCAACAATCTCCTTCAAACACGAGGCACACCTCACATTCCTAGATTCACCTCACCCCCTTGGAGGAGTCGGTGCTGGCCATTTTTGGCAGGGGTATGGCTGAGCCCTTGGCCAGTGGCAGAGTTGAAAGAATACAAGATGCTGGTATCCTCATATTTATCCACCTTCTCACATCCTACTTCCCCCTCATCCGACAATCTCTTTGGATTTACAAGCTGCACATGCTTTACCCCCTCCCCTCACCACAACCCTACCCTTGTGCCTTCCTCATTTCAGACCCAAGAAACCCAGCCTTCCCAGCCAGTGGTTGGCCAAGAAGAGGGAGAGGAGAGTGAAGAACAAGAAGAAACAAAGTCACTCGATTTCACACTCCCATCCACCAGCTCCTCGAGGTCGTCCTGCAAGGCCATCTGCAGTCTCCCACTGAAAGTCAGCAGCCTTCCACCAGCCATGCTGCAACTACTGGGGTAGCACTGCGTGACATCAGTAGGATAGGCAAAGGCGCATGCAAGACAATCACTAAGGCAATGCACAAGGGTGATTAGATTAATTTTTGATGTAATACTGGATGCATATATGGATAAAGTTGGATTTTAAGTTTGCTTTGTGGTGGCTTTTATTTCAGCATCGTGGCCAAGAGGACGCTGTGATGGTCAGTAACAGAGGGAAGGTAAGGTGTGGGACAAATGTTGAAAGGGAAATTGGGGTTGTGTTCACTGGTACTGCAGGTGGATGATTCGATCACGGATATGCCGGCCAGAACGAGACTGTCTGGGTTGCCTCCTTCCTTCCACTTCCTCCTCTTCTGCTTTTTCCTCTTTTGCTTTTTCTTCTTCTGCTTCCTCCTCTACTGTCTCCTCCCTCTGCGAGCAGCTTGTCCCCTTTGCTGCCTCTGTTCTATCTGCAGTCCAAGGAGGACTGCAACTAGAGCTCTCAGGGCTTGGAGCAAGTGGTGTTCTCAGAGGCCTTCCTTTAAGAGCCAAAGCCTTGCAAATGTCCAGCAGCACTCCCTGCACTCCCTTCACACTTTAACAACTTTTTAAATGTATTGCGCCAAGCCACTACTCCAACAAAATGTAAAGAAGCCAGCCCAAAAGCAAAAATCTAAACTTACTTGAAAGTTGTGTGTGTCCCTTTAAGAAGCGCTGGCAGTGGCTCTGTTGTACTGCTGCACGCACGTTCTTCCATGCAAGGTTTGGAGAGGGCATTATTAAGAGTGGCGACATCTAAAATCCCAGATTGTGCATCAATTCAGGTGTTGCACACCGATTGACGTCACGAGCTGGATCATTTAAATATGCGAAGCGAACACAGGCAACAGCAGTGCTGCTGACCTGCCCAAAATGGCAGTCACTGTGTTCCGCACCGGAAGCGAGGCGGCTGCCATTTTTTTTTCAATTTCCCGGCCAATACATGTGAGGCCGATTCACATCCACATCACATACTGGAAGGCCATGTTAAAAAATCTACATGGTATATGACGTAATAAAACTCACTACGCACTTGGTTTGAGTATAAAGCAAGGCTTTAATCAACTTGTTTCAGAACATGGAGGACTAGTTGTACTTCACAATTCCTGTCTTACAAAATGTCCTTGGGCAAGCTGGGCCCACTCCTTGGACGGCACCACCAGCTGGCCGTCCGGTGTTATTTCATGAGTAGTTCTTTATGATGATGAGATTTATAACAGTATAAAATGGCTGCCTGTTGCAGAATATTTCAGATGCTCTTCAATCACCATATTTCAACTTGGTCTAAGATGGGGCTCAAATGAAACTTATAAAGGAACATGACTGAAAAGCCAAGACAAAGAAGAGGACAACACGAGACTTTCATTTGGAACAGTAGAAAAATATAATAGCCTGTTTTAAAAATAGAACCGATTTGACGCTGATTGAAAGTTACATTCACTACAACACTGTTAGCCAAAGCAAACATATCAATGCAACCAATAGTCCCTGCCTACAGTAAATGGTAATGCATCTGCAATAATGCACCGTCATGGTTTTAAAACATGAATTGTGGGAAGAAACACAAAAGATTAAGTATTGAGTAAGATAATTGCTCAGAATATAGGGATAAGTTTTCTGATTGACAGGTTCTGGCACAGAGCTTCAGAAGCAGTGTCACTGTTTTCAATAGAATGTGGGTGATGATCCTGTTGTCATTTACAACCGGTGCCCTCATTACATAGTCCACACTGGAACACCCAGTCAAATGCAACCTCCTCTCCTGCCATCAGACCTGACCTGGCAGAATCAAACTGCATCTAAAGGTGAAGCATATAAGGGGCTGTATGGTACCTTCCTTGAGGTAACTGAAGTTTTTATGATTATGAAGCAGTTTGACATTGTCGATTTAAGCAAAGAGGTCACTATGGCAAAAGGTTCAAGCTTCAACGGATGATTATTCAATAAACAGCCATTTATCTGAATGTTAAATACAATTATAGCTTATACTGTATTATAGCTTATCCCTCTGGTCAATAATTCTAGTGAAAAACTCAGTGTGAACACAAAATGGGCCTTTTTTGGAAAAGTTATTGACAGGAGGAATTCTACCCCCTAAAAGGTAACTATTTTGCTGTTAATTTCTGAGACTCCTGCTTTGTTAAAATAGTAATCATTGGCGACATTTCTGTCAAATGTATAGTTTTGCCTTCTCATTTCTATCTACAGAATTCTAACACCAATTGCTACGTGTTCTATGTGCTGAAGTAACTAATGTTAACATCACATTTCAAGCATACTTGAAGCTGTTCCAAACTGTCCTAATATTATTAATGTGATAGTGCATGTGTTTCTAAATTAATTTGTTTTTCTACTACAGCATACTTTATGTCTGTTTTCTTAAGTGTACATTCCTGCTAAAAATATAAAAATTATAGAAACTACGTGCATTATGGGGAGGAGGAGGGAGGAAATTTCCTCAGTTTGCTGTTTTTAGCAAAATCATATATGTACGTATAATCAGACAAAATCTTTCCCCATATCTGAACAGTCCTCTCTCCTCTCATTTCAAAACCTCCTCAAACCCATGCATTCGGATATCTCTTCTAACTCTTCAACTCCCACTTGGTGTTCACATTGTCCTGTGTGAAGCACCTTGGGATGTTGAATTGCATTAAAGGCACTATATAAAGACAAGTTATTTCCATGTTTTACTGACCAATTTAAAAATTAGAAAAAATGTTATTGGGATTAGTCAACTGGCGGATGAAATTCCACAGGAATTATCCTGGTTTCCCACAGTAACTGCAGAATTTTAGCCCCTTCAACTATGTTACAATCAAATCAGACAAGTGTGATGGTGCAATATTTTACAAAATAACACAGACCTCAGTGAAGGATCTGGCAGCTTGGTCTAAAATGAGTAACATTGACAGAAGAAGTATGGAATACATTTTTTGATTCTGCGGTACCTAATACATATCTAGGAGGGAATTTTAACCCCCAAGTGCAGGTGGGCTGGGGGAGGGATGGTAAAAAATGTAAAATCTCAAACACGACCCCAACTCGCCTCCAACACGCCCACTTCCAGCTCTCAATCTTTTAAGGAGTCTGCGTTCCTCCATTTTAACTGCATTTTTATTTTTAACTTATGGAGGCTGGAATTCCAAGAATCCCGGCACGTGAAAGGAGGCGAGAAGGGTCGGATCCATGAGGTAAGTGCCTTTAGTGCACTGCTTGTGGGCCAGGAGGAGCAGGAATGTTTTCTCCAGGCCCAACAAGCTTCCCTCAACGTGTTCGACTGACCCGCAACCCCCGTGATGTCTGATTAACCCCCATCCCCCGCAATGTCCCACCCCACTGATGTCTGACCCCCCCTGATGTCTGATCCCCCCGATGTCCGACCCCCTGATGTCCAAGCCCCCACCCCCCCGCAATGTGCAACCTCCCCGATGTCCAGCCCCCCCGCCCTGTGATGTCAGACTTACCTCAGCCAGCCTATTAATCTGTTCATTTCTGCAAGGCGTATGGGAAACCCATACCTCTCCACTCCCCCCGCACTCTCCTCCCAACCCGAGTAAATACTAGGGCCCCAGTTTCAGAAACTCATGTACGTTGTCTAAATTACCTCTTTTTAGTGTCGTTTATGATATATTATTGCCATTGATCATACCACACTATTAGCGTTGTGGTAGACTGCATAATAAATGCCAATGGAGTAGGGAAAGATAATAGAAGATATGATACCACCCAAATCAGAACCAGCACAACATACTTCATATTGCTCCACATCCAGTTGCTCTATTGTTGTTGTAAAAGAATAGCACGTTAATTCACAGAGCGAGCTCCTGTCACACACACTAAAAGTTGTGTATTTAAAATGTGCTACTTCAACCATTTTTTTATATGTAATTTTATTTTGGTCTCCTTTTCAGTTGTGAAGGATCGATATCTAGACAATAGTAGTTCGGTGAGAACTAACTGTATATCATATTGAAAACCACATGCTCTCTGAATATGAGAAGCATGGGTGTAAGCTAACAATTATCTTTAGCTGTTTTCTAAGGAAGTTAAATCTTTCACCTGGATATTCTACAGAGAGCCTCCTGATTTACCGACATAATTTCGTCAGAAGATCAGCAGAACCCCGGAGAAACAAAGCAAACTACTAAAAATGCCCATTCACACCATTTCTCCAGAGCTTCCACCGATCTTCTGCTGCATGGAAATTCTCCCCCTTTATATTAGCAGGTTCTCATCCTGTTGCATTCTAAGAAAATGTGGCTTATCTATTCCAAGATGTAGGCCTCAACAAATTCCACTTAGAATAATTCTCATTTCCTCATATAATTTTAACCAGCCTCTGACACTTCAAGCAATTGGAATCACCAACTCATTTTAGCTAAGCTGTGTTTATTATGGATTGTGTTTTTCAGCTTTTAAGTATCATTATAACATGCTTATGTCAGTGTCAGCTGTGGCTCAGTTGGTAGCACCCTCGCGTCTGAGTCAGAAGGTTGTGGATCTCAAGTCCCTCTCTAGAGACTTGAACTAGGCTGACACTCCAGTGCAGTACTGAGGGAGTGTTGCACTGTTGGAGGGCCATCTTTCAGATGAGACGTTAAACCGAGGTCCCATCTGCTCTCTCAGGTGGACGTAAAAGATCCCATGGCACTATTTCAAAGAAGAGCAGGGGAGTTGTCCCCAGTGTCCTGGCCAATATTTATCCCTCAATCAGTATAACAAAAACAGGTTATCTGGGAGCTTGCTGTGTGCAAATTGGCTGCCCCATTTCCTACATTCAAAAAAGTACTTCATTGGCTGTAAGGCGCTTTGGGAAGTCTGGTGATCATGAAAGGTGCTATATAAATGCAAGTCTTTCTTTCTTTCCTCTTAACAAACTCTCCCCTTGCATCCTGCCCCAACCATTCACCTATCACCTAATTTACAAAGTCACCCATGGCCTCAGTCTTAGCACACATTACCTCTGCAACCTCCTCCAGCTGGATTTACCGGCCACACCCTTCGGTCTTTCAACTTTGATTTCGTGTACATTCCGCCTTCTTATGCTTCTTCACCATTGGTGGCAGAGC
The DNA here is from genome assembly GCF_052327205.1 of Somniosus microcephalus. Classification (NCBI taxonomy): domain Eukaryota; kingdom Metazoa; phylum Chordata; class Chondrichthyes; order Squaliformes; family Somniosidae; genus Somniosus; species Somniosus microcephalus. The sequence continues at coordinate 74,621,330 of NC_140993.1, forward strand.
CTTCATAGAATCATAGGCCCTGATATTAACTATGAGGCGTTTTGGGAGTGGGGGGTGGTGGTGGTGGTGGGGTGGGGTGGGGGCTCGGGGAGGTGGCGGGTGGTAAGGGTCCGATATCACATGAGAAACCCAGAAGCAATTTCAGCACGACTGTGAAATTTTAACACAGCCACCTCATCATCATTTGACTTCTGGGTTTGGCATCGAATGCGCAGCAGCAGGCGTGATGCGGACCCAAGTGACTGGGGCTCCACTCCAGTATTTAAAGTGCCAGTCCAAAGATGGTATTTGGACGAGTTGGGAGGTTTGGCACAGAGACTGCAATTTCACAATTGACTCAGGATGCTCAAAGGCTGCGCCCCGCTTTAACAACGCCTCACTTGATGTACTGCTGGGGGAAGTGAGGAGCCGGAGAGAGATACCTTTCCCCAGCAACGGGAGAAGAAACCTGCTGCTGCCACAAAGCAGGCGTGGCTGGAGGTGGCCCAGGAGGTCAGCAGCAGGAGCATTGTGCCATGCAGGGCATTGCGAGGATGTCTTCTTTCATGGATAGAGTGGAACATCAATCGCAGCAATCAAATGAGTCCATGCAGGCTTTGACCATGGCCATGCAGACTCTGGATACCAACATGTCTGGCACCTTAAATAGGATTACAGACACCTTAGCCTTGGCCTTGCAGCACGTCACTGATCTGCACCAAGCTGCTCTCCAGAACAGCGGTGAGAGTGATGTGCAGCAGGCCCATGAGAGGGATGATGGCAAAAGGGGACATGGAAGTGGGGACTCCACTCAAAGCACTCCCACTTCTCACCCGTTGCTCCTGCCTCAGTCAATATCCGACATGCTGCCTCCTACCCTGATGCTGAGTATACCCCTGCACAGGTGCAGGTGGAACAGTCTTTGGCGGGGCTCCACATGGGCTCTAAAATCAGAGGTCATTGGCCAAGAGCATTTTAGGAGTTCAGGGATGTGAGCAGCCTGCCTCTAGCTCTGCTCAAGCCATAGGGGATTCTCCATTTAGGAGCAGTAGGAAAAGGAAGAGTAAAGCTTTGTAGTTGCACAAGTAATTTTATTACTTTGCACTGCTGTCCCATGTTGGCCATTCTTGGTTGCAGGGTGGCAACTCGTCTTTTCAGTTGTTTGTTGATAAATGGGTTGACATGAATGGCAGGGAACCAATGGAGGTATATGCAATGGTTGGTATCAGAACTGCTTTGTGTCAGTGGGATTGCGGGGGCGGGGGGGGTGGGGTGGTGTGTTTGGCAGATGAGATTTGTCATTGGATGTGGTTGTAAGATGGGTCCAGTGGTGGTAACTAACAGAACCTTACAGCTATAAGGGGATCCCAGGCACTTCCTCTTCATCCAACTGTCCCTGTTATCTGGAACTCCCTACCTAAACCCCTCTGCCTTTTTAACTCCAAAAGCTTCCTCAGGATCTACCTCTTTCACCCTGAACTCCTAAAATGATCTTCTCTAACCCCTCAGTGCCCATTTGTCTATGGGAAGCACCTTTGGACATTTATTACATTAAAGGCAAGTTGTTTTGTTGTTGTTATTAAATTTGGCTTCTTGTTATTTTCCTATTCTGAGCCCAACAGATTTGTAATTAGCCTGAGGTGGATAGTTTTATCTGACAGGCCAGGTAGCTTCATTTCTCAACCTACTTCATGAATATAGATAATAGAGTGGAAAGGAAAAACGAGGTCATAATGATTGGTTCGTTATAATGCCAATCACTTATTTGCCCAGTGACTATTTAGTTCTATGCTGCGTAATGCTGTAAGTCTTGGAATGAAATACAATAATATATTGCTCCATTTTTGGGAAATTGGCTTGCACTTACATTTTTCTTGAAAGAATTAGACTTAAGCTAAACAGAAATGTTGTAAATTGTATCTAAAAACCTTCACAGAAAATGCAAGGTATGTCTGCTATGTGTAGATTGGGCGTTGATGATAGCGAACTCAATAGTCATTGGCCAAAAATAGGTTAGTCGGCAGTGACCCAGAAGGTTCTGCTGGTGAATCTCTTCTGACTTTCCTACAGGTACTAAAGCTAATGCTGTAACACCATATTTATTTTATAGTTTGATAATTCCACCGATTAACGCTAAAACCAGGGCCGGGTGGCTATTGCAACAGTTGCTGAGTCTATTTTGGATTCTAGTGGCACGGCTAGTTTAGCAAAGCTGTCTGTTGCTACAGCCGCTGAACCAGCAGCTCTCCTTCGTGGCTGCCAAGCTAAGCTATTTTGGCAACTTTGATTAAATAATAAACTGACATTGTTTTGAAGCTTTGTGTATTTGTCTGAATAGAGACGTTACAAAAGCACATTCCATGATGAAATAGGATTTATATTCTTATATTTTGAATTTCATTGAATGACGATAAACTGTAACTCTAGCATCAAGTGTTTAGGAAATGGAAATGAATCCAATATGTTTTGAGCCTCCAACTAAGAACAAAATCAATCAGAAAAGTGTGGCTTTTTGTTAAAACTGATGGGTGTCAAGTTTATTTTGAAAATGTCTACACAAAATGTTTGTAAATGGTTTCACAGATATGGGTAAAATAATTGTGAAATGTACTTTGTATAAACAGACTAGACAGCTATAAGATAAGTGACTATGGTTCAAATACTGTTTATTTCTCAGCATTACTTCAGAAATGCCAGTTACTCCCTTTTTTTCAATGCTGACATAATTTCAATTTAAAATCACCTTTAAAAGAGAGCAATTTCAGACTGTGTATCTAAAGAGTTGTATAGTCTTGGTGAGGGGAGAATGATATGACTTTCCAAGTTTAGCAACAACAAAATTCAAAACAGATGAATGAAGAAAAGTATTTCACCCTCCAGTACTTCCCTTGACCCTGCACACATATCATGGTTCCAGGTGGTCTCTGAAATGATAAGTGGTCCATTAGTAATTTACCCACTCCATCATCTTTTCACCATACATTATAAATAATATTTGCCTTAATGAATTCATCTCTTAAACATCCACTAAACCAACTGATTCTCCCCACAGTAGTCTTAATAAATCAACAGATAAATAAATCCTCTGCGGTCATTCAGCTTTCCCATATCCAAGCAGGTTGTACTCAGGTTTTTTGTTACATTCATTCTTGGGATATGGATGTCGCTAGTAAGGTCGGTATTTATTGCTCTCCCCAGGTACCTTATCATTTGACCCAGTCACACTTTTCCACAGTTTCATATCAGCACCAACTGTGCAGTATAATTGATTCTATAATTCAAGGTAAAGTTAGGAAATGTTTAGAAATACATGGCTTAATCAAGGAAAGCCAGCATGAACTTGCTAAAAGAAAGTCGTGTCTGACAAATTAATAGAGTTTTTTTTAAAGAATTGACTGAATAGATAGATCAAGGGAATGCAGTAGATGTAGTGTATATAAATTTGCAGAAGGTGTTCGATAAGGTGTCTCACAAGATGCTTGTTAGAAAAATTAAGGCCAGAATTTTTTCCTAAAAATATGGGTGGATTTGGAGTGTGGGGGCAGTTAAAGGCCAGAATTTTCTGGGGTGGTAGTGGGCGCGATCGGAGCTGGGTCGGATGGGAAAGTTGTTATTTTTGGGAGCGGGTCGGGAACCCGCTGTCATCCCGCTCCCACGCGCCTTTCCCCCGGCGCGTCTGTCAGCGCAGACCCGACGCAACTGGCAGAGGCGGGCGACCCAATTTAAAGTATTAGTAGATTGTTGTCAGACCCTTAAGAGTGGTTTTAACCTTACCTTTTAAATTTAACTGGATGGCCACGGGAAACATGTTGCTCAGGAACCACGTCTGTCAACCTCAGGCTGGAGTTCAGTGGCCATTGCTCCAGCTGCTTAGCTGACAGCATCAAATGTAATATAAAAACTCCCACCTGACAGATGATCACTTTCCCAGGCAGAAGCTGTTTCTCACTGCATTCCCAGCACAGATTCTGCAGGCTGTAGTCTTTCCAGCAAAGTCGCCATCCAATGTCACCTCACTGGAAGAACTTCCCTCACCATTGACAGATTGCTTCTGTCATCTCTACTTCACCTGCCATCTATTCCATCAGCATGGTGACTGTAGGCTCCTCCATGGATAGGATGGACACCTACATGGAGCAGCGAATGTGCCACTCACAGGATCACATGGCCTCTATGGAGAATAGATGGCTATCTATGGAAGATAGATGGCTATGTATGGAGAGTAGATGGCAGAGGCCCATACACCTCCTCTCTAGGAGGGATGTCAGTATAGATGTGGGTCCTCAGGGACCCACTGATGTGTAGTAAGGTGCTCTCCAGCTCCTTGGCAGCAGAGAAATGAACAGGCTGCCTCTACCTCTGCTGAAGCTACAGGGCTAGCACCTCATAGAAGCACGTGGAAGAGAAAGATGACACACAAGTAGATTCACAAGGGTAGCCACTTGGGTGTTTATCCAATGTTTATGTAAAGTTTTCGTTAATGTGCTGTCAAACATAAAAATCTCAAGGTGGTGTTCATGTTGGAGATGGACTCCTCCATTCTCTGAATATTTGCGCTCGCAAAACCTGTCAAAGCCTCCTGCACTTCTTGCTGCACCTCCAAGATCGCACTCTTTCTGATGGACCCCGAGGCTCAGCGTCTGCATGCAACTGAGCAGAGCTAGGAGCGTCCTGTGGCCGCCAATGAGGATTCTCCACTGCTGTCCCTGTCTCCACCATCTGCTCTTGCTCACTTGTGAGTTGTGAGACACCAGGTGACAACACTACTCTATCTGAGGAGTCGTCTTCCTCTTGCTCCTGGGCAGTGGCGGGGGTGGAGGCACTCTTGATGGACCTGTGGGAGAGTAAAGAAATGAGTTAGATATGTCATATGAAGAATGCGTACAGATACCATTATGCACATGATGACCAATTCAATGGCTGCTGACATCAGTGCCCATATGAGTGACTGATGTATGCCATTTAGCTGTATGAGATGTAATTCTGTCACTAGGTTGCTGAGATGTCCCCTCCTCTCTCCGTCTCCCACCTCCAGCTGCTCGGTGGCTCCAGATATTTCTAAAGCAGCCTCCTCTGCTGTTGTAAGGTTTGCAAATGATGGAGGGCCACTGCCGGTTCTCCCCCTCTCCCTCTTACTTTGGGCTCTCTTTTCCTGCAAGGAGAGAAAGAAGAGAAGGTTGAGTGAGAGTGATGGAATGAGTGTAAGGAATGGATGGGTTAGATCTTTAGAGGGTGACTATGATGGAGTGGGGTGGCAATGCCAAGTGGCCTCCTTGTGTGTTGTTAGTTGGTATGATTGCACTAGGATGAGTGTGAGTGTGATGGGTGGCTAGTGAGATGGGGATATGATAATGTAGATAGAGAGAGAGGGATGGGTGGACATGCAAGGTATGTTGGTGTGAGTAATGTTGTGCAGGGGTAGGGTTGGGAAGGCAAAGTGATGGGGATGCGATGAGAGGCACAACTGGATGAAGGTGAGTGTGGCTTTGTAATCACGTTTCCTGATCTAATGAGATCATTGAAACATTTGTGGCACTGCACCCAGGTCCTCCTGACCACATCCCTACTGGTGACCTCCTCTGCAATCTCCAACCAGGCAGATTTGGTGTCCTGGGGAGGTCTCTTCCGCCCATTGGAAGGGAAGAGGACCTCCCTGTGTGCTCTGACTTCCTCCATAAGCATATGGAGGGAGTCATCGGAGAACCTGGGTGCAGCCTGTTGGATCCGTGGTTCAGTGGATAAATAATCACATGGATGCTGTACATTAACAAATAACAGGTCTTTACTGGAGGAGGGTAATCTCTAGACTGGGGTACAGAGGCATGCGCAAAGCTTATATACCGGTGTGGTCACTGCCGGTACTACAGTATACAGGAGCTGTAAAAAGTAGTTCTGACTTAAAGGCACATACACTACAATTCCTCCCCATTTAGATTAATAATAACCCCCTTAATATTCAAATAACAATTACATTTTTACATGTATATTAAATAACAAAAGTCCATTTATAGATTCAGTCTTTGGGGTGGCTTCCTGACCCTTTCGGGACAGCGCCTTTCCAGAGGTTCTTGTTCTTGGTGCAGAGGCGATTCTGACCCCCTTTCATCGGGCAGTTCATCGGGTTCCACTGCTACTGGGTCTGAAGTAGATGCTACCGGTATGTCGGGTTCATCCCCAGGTACTCGAGACATGGGGTTGACGCGTTCCTGTGATGCTAAGATCTGATCGACGTGGCGTCTCACAATGTTCTCCCCGACATCCACTGTGTACATTAATGGCCCCTGCCTTGTACATATCGTTCCGGGTTGCCACTTCTCTGTTCGATAGTCACGGGCCAAGACTGGTTGCCCTACATTGAAGCTCCTTGTCGGTTTCTCATTGATGTGCTGGAATTGTTTGTCCTCAACATTTCTTCGCACATTTGGTCTGAGCAAGTCCAGACGAGATCTCAACCTTCGGTTAAAGAACATCATGGCCGGGGTCTGGTTGGTAACTGCATGTGCCGCGTTTCGGTAGGCTAATAAGAAATTGTCCATCTTATGCTGTAGTGGAATTTCCTCGTTGCACATGGCCTTTATCGCCTTCTTAAAGGTTTGTACGAACCTCTCAGCCAATCCATTGGTGGCTGGATGATACGGGGCGGATGTGTAATGCCTTACCCCATTCCTTTTCATGAATTTTTGGAACTCGTCGGACACAAAAGCCTAGAAATTCAGTGGCGCCTCGTTTGGGGTGCCAAGCTCGCCTGGGCGCCGGAATTACTGCTGCGAGCGGAGCCAGTTGCGCCATCCCGATATTCAGTTTCAGCACCCCAAACGGAAGCGGGCCGCTACTCGAGGCTACCCGCGTCCCGCTTGGGGCGCTCACACTGAATATCGCCGCGCTACGGGCCACAGCGCCACATGCTGTGGCACGGCGCGCTGCTGTACTGCAGGCCTTCCTCCCCTTCTTAAGGGGGAGGGGCCTGCACCAGCGCGATCACCGACCGCGAGTGCCAGCAGAAGAGCCCGACACTGAGGAGAAGTGCCGGGCTTTTGGGACACAGCCGGCACTGCCCGGGGGGTGGATCAGGAGGCCGGGGAGGGTGGCGCGAGGAGGTGCTGGCAGGCGGCCACCGGAAAAAATGGCCGCCCCGCACCTCCACCTTAATTTGCGCCACTACCGCCACAGGTAGGCCCTGTGAACCGGTCGCGATTTGCGACCAGCGTTAAAGAGGCGGGCGCGACCAAATATGGTGATTGGGGCGGGAGCGGGGCGCTGCGCACACCAATGACGTCATCGGTGGCGGCGCAGCGCTACAAGCTAACGCCGCCATTAGCGCCCCGCTAAATATCGCGGGAGGCGTGGCCAGTGGCGCTAAAGCCACTGAGTGCCCTCTTTGGGCGCTAACTGGTGGCGCAGCCCACTGAATTTCTAGGCCAAACTGTGGTCCATTATCAGAGCAGATTTGCTCTGGCAAACCGTTTCTGGCAAATATGGTCCGTAGGACTGCAATCGTTTTCTCTGTAGTGGTTGAAGACATCTTTATCACCTCAGGCCACTTTGAATGAGCATCCACTGCTATTAAGAACATTGAGTCCATGAGTGGACCAGCGAAATCAATGTGCACCCATTGCCATGGAGAGGAGGGCCACTCCCATGGGTGTAGAGGGGCATGTGGTGGTGCATTTTGGACCTTCTGGCATCCTAAGCAGCTATTAGTTAGGTCTTCGATTTGTTGATCAATTCCCGGCCACCACACATAAGCCCTAGCAAGGCTTTTCATTTTCACTCCACCCAGATGACCTTCATGTAGCTCATTTAGCACTCTCTCCCTTAACTTGGGTGGAATCACCACTCTGGATCCACACATCACTGTCCCCTGGCATACTGACAGCTGTTCTCTTCTGGATGAGAATGCTGGCAACAGTGAGTCGCCATGTGTTGGCCATCCCCTCACCGTCAATTCATATACCCGTGACAGCGTCGGATCATTGCGGGTCTCCTTCTCTATATCCGCGTTTGTTCCTGGCAATCGCTCAATTATCGACGAATAAAATATCTCGATAGGGTCCACTGCTGGTGCTTCCTCCACAGTAGGCAGTGGCAGGCGCGATAGCCCATCAGCGTTCCCATGCTGTTTCGTGCCTTTATATTCTATTTCATATTGATTCGCCCCTAGAAACAGGGACCATCTTTGTAACCGCTGTGCAGTCATTACTGGCACGCCCTTCTTAGGATTAAAAATGGAGACAAGTGGTTGGTGGCCAGTCAGCAAGGTGAACTTCTGCCCATGCAGATAGTGGTTGAATTTTGTTACTCCCCATACTAGGCTGAGGGCCTCCCTGTCAATCTGGGCGTAGTTGCGTTCGGCTGAGGTTAGTGACCGAGGCGCAAAAGCTATTGGCCTCTCCAACCTGTCTGGGAATTTGTGCGACAGCACCGCTCCAATGCCATAGGGTGATGCATCACATGCCAAACGAATTGGTAGTACTGGGTTGAAATGGGCCAACACCTCTTTTGATGTGATCAATTCTTTACACTTCTGGAAAGCTCGTCTACGTTCGTCATCCCACTTCCATGGTACCCCTGTTTGCAGTAGGGTGTTCAGCGGGTGTAATACCGTAGACAAATTTGGTAAGAACTTGTGGTAATAGTTTACCAGCCCGAGGAACGACCTCAGTTGTGACACATTTTCCGCTGCTGGAGCCTTGACTACTGCCTCAATCTTGTCAGGGGACTTATGTAACCCCTCTTCATCGATGATGTGGCCGCAATACGAGATCTGTTTCTGGAAAAACTCGCACTTGTGGCGATTAGCTCGTAGCCCATACTCCTTTAATCTGGTGAGCACCTTCTCCAAGTTAGCGAGGTGATCACCGTCATTTTCGCCCGTGACCAAGATGTCGTCCAAATAACACTGGTTCCCTGGAATCCCTTGCAGGACCTGATCCATCGCCCTTTGCCAGATAGCCGGAGCCGAGGCTACTCCAAACACCAGCCGGTTGTATTGATAGAGACCTTTATGAGTGTTGATCGTAAGGTAATGTTTCGAAGCTTCTTCTACCTCCATTTGCAAGTACGCCTGGGCTAGATCAATTTTGGTGAAGCGTTTACCACCAGATAGCGAGGCGAAAATATCCTCAATACGTGGAAGTGGATATTGCACCGTGTGAAGGACTGGGTTCACTGTCACCTTAAAATCCCCACAGATGCGGACGTTCTTTGGTTCCCCAGGCGTATTACTCAACGACCTCTTCATTACAGGAATGATGGGTGTAGCCCACTCGCTCCAGTCCACTTTGGACAGTACTCCTGAACGTTCCAACCCTTCCAGCTCTGCTTTAACAGCTGGTCTGATCGCATAAGGCACTGGTCTGGCCTTCAGAAACTTTGGGCTTGCATTTTCCTCTATTTTAATTGTTGCTGTTATTCCTTTTAGTGTTCCTAGTCCCTCCTGGAACACTTCTTTTGCGTCAGTTAGCATTTTTGACAGTCGTCCAGGTGTGACGTCGTCATCCTTTTTGGCCTCAACCTTCAGTGCCTGTATGGAATGCCAATCTAATTGTATCTTCCGGATCCATTCACGTCCTAGCAGTGGTGGTCCTCCATTTGGCAATACACATATATCCATTTTAGGTATTTCCTGGCCTTTATATATCACTTTCACCCGTATTTTTCCTTTGGGGTAGACTTTTTGCCCTGTATACGTCTTCAAGACAATCTCTGTAGCTTTCAAGGGTATGTGTGGAAATTGCCGCTTGTAGTCTCTTTGATTTATGACTGTTAGAGCTGACCCTGTGTCCAATTCCATTTCCACTTGGACTCCGTCTATCTTGAGTGTAACCCAGATAGCCTGGTGATCCTCCATTTCGGTTACATTATGTAGTTTCAGACAACCCAGCTCCTTGCTTCCGGAGTCTGTGTCACTTTTCTGTTCGTCTGAACCACTGTCCATCACCTGGTGTACCTTTTTGTACTTCTCCTGTGGAGATTTCTTACTGTTGGTTTTCTTCCCAGACCTGCAGACTCTTGCTATGTGTCCTGTTTTCCCACACTGTCTGCACACTTGGTCCTTGAACCAACAACCTTTCTGGTCATGTGTTGTTCTGCCGCAGCGATAGCACTTCCCTGTTCCATAGGTCATTTCGTTGGTGCCATATTCTTGTGGTCTCCGTTGTATCTCTGCAGCGCCCCTTGCGGCTGCTTCATGTGATACTGCCATACTGAAAGCTTTGTCCAGCGTAAGGTCCTTTTCTGATAGAAGCCGTTTCTGGGTTCCTTCACTTTATAGCCCACACACAAACTTGTCCCTTAATGTGTCTGCTAGTCCCGCTCCAAACTGGCAGTATTTCGATAGCTTGCGCAGTTCCGTTAGGTACTCTGCATTGCTTTCGTCTTTGTGTTGGTTCCTTTTATGGAACTTAAATCGTTCTGCTATCAGCAGTGGTGTGGGGTTTAAGTGGTCCTGTAGGATTTCTACTATGCTTTCAAAATTCTTGTTTACCGGCTTCTCTGGGGTTATTAGATTTCGCAGTAACCCATAAGTTTTTGCACCCATGGAATTTAACAGAACCAGTACTTTATTAGCATCTGGCACTTCATTCGCCATGCAGTACACCTCAATATGTTCCACATATGTCGCCCAATCTTCGACTTCATTGTCGAACATAGAGATACTGCCATTCTTCGGCATCCTTGGTTGTGCATTAACTATCACCAATGGCGCCTCCCGCGCTTCCCCTTCTTCTCCGCTAGCACAAAATGGCATCTCCCGTGCTTTCCTTCCTTCCCTTGCTCGCCCTTCTTCTCTGCTGCGGCTTCTCAAAATGGCGTCTCCTGCGCTCTTCCTTCTTCTCCGCGGCTCAATGGCGTCTCCCGCGCTCTCCCTGCTTCTCCGCGGCTCAATGGCGTCTCCCGCGCTCTCCCTGCTTCTCCGCGGCTCAATGGCGCCTCCCGCGCTCTTCCTTCTTCTCCGCGGCTCAATGGCATCTCCCCTTGCTTCACCCCGCGGACCCTGATCAGCCCGTGATCCCTGGCTGTGCTCTGCACGTTCTTCTTTTGATATTTTTCGACGCCGCTCAGTCTAGAACCCGGCTGTTTCTTACCCTCTCTCTCTCTGGTTGCTTTATTTTTCCTCGACGCCGCTCGGTGTTCAACCTCCGGCTGTGCCCTGCGCTCTTCACCCTCTGTCTTACCCCGTCGACGTTGCTCGGCTCTCTCTCTGCCGTCGGTCGGCTCCAGCCGCCGCTGCTCGGGAAGGGTCTGCTCCGGACCTGTCGTCGGTCTCTTACTGCTCGTTGTGGCTGGGGAACCAAGCCCAGCTCTCCACAGCCTCCCCAGCGAAGTTGGATCTCTGCCTGACTGCTGGGCGGTTGCTCGTGGTCGACGCCCGTGTTCCTGGCCTCGACTATTTTTTTTCTTTTCTTTTATGTTGCAGGTAGATTCGAATCGACACTCATCGCCACTGTTGGATCCGTGATTCAGTGGATAAATAATCACACGGATGCTGTACATTAACAAATAACAGGTCTTTACTGGAGGAGGGTAATCTCTAGACTGGGGTACAGAGGCATGCGCAAAGCTTATATACCGGTGTGGTCACTGCCGGTACTACAGTATACAGGAGCTGTAAAATGTAGTTCTGACTTAAAGGCACATACACTACACAGCCCTCTGCCTCTGTGCAGTCATTGTCAGTGTTTGCAACACTCCAATGCTGTAGTGCATTGACAGCACTATGTTACATTGACATTCAAATCCAATGTGGCCATGGCCCCTTTAAAGATCCCGGCTGAAAATGCGTCATTGATGACATCAACAGAACCGCACCATTTAATGGGGCCGGGTAACATGCAGGGCGGGCTTAATAGGCCCTATTAAGGTAAAGTCGTTTTCAGCAGTGGGATGGCGCCAGCAGTGGGGTCGTGACCTGCCATGGCCACCGCCCACACTGGACCTGCCCAGGTAGGCAAAATTCTGGCCAAAGTGTTAAAAATGGGATTCCCAACCTGATCCCACATCCAACCCACCCACTTCTGGTTTTACCGGAGGCAGGATGGGGGGGGGGGGCGCGGGCACGGGCATCCAACCCGCTCCCAGGAGGCGTTACCTAAATTTAAATAATGTAATAAGACTGGAAGTCTTTTTTCTCTTCCATTTTGTGTTTAACTGGAGGTGGATGGGTTTCACAAAATTCGTGAAACACGGCTGTTCAACCAAGGCGGGGACTGCTGCATCCAGGAGGTAAGTGGCTTTATACCTACCTCCTGGATCCAGCGTCCCGCCCATACCCACCACCCGTGATCAGAGACCCCCCTCACGAGGCCTCCGATCACCTTCCCAGTCCTCCAAACTCCCCCACAACAATGATGATGAGGCTGGCCACGATCCTCTGGTGGCCAAACCCGATCCTCTCTCCCCCACTGCTGATCCCGCGCCCCCCGATCCCCACTGACCCCTGGCCGACCACTCCCCCCTGCCGATTTCTGGCGATGCTCTCTCCCCCCTCCCAATCCCCGACCCCTGCCAATTGCTTATCCTCCTCCCGTGAACCCTCCCCCAGACCAGCCCCTTGCTTCTGAGGCCTACCCGTCCGCAGCCAGCCAGCCTCTCAAGATGGCTGGCTGTGGATGGGAATCTGAGGCATAAGAACATAAGAAATAGGAGCAGGAGTCGGCCATACAGCCTCGAGCCTGCTCCGCCATTCAATAAGATCATGGCTAATCATAATCGACTGCAACTCCACTTTCCCGCCCGATCTCCATATCGCTTGATTCCCCTAGAGTCCAAAAATCTATCTATCTCAGCCTCAAAGACTCAGCACCCACAACCCTCTGGGGCAGAGAATTCCAAAGACTCACAACCCTCTGAGTGAAGAAATTCCTCCTCATCTCTGTCTTAAATGGCCGACCCCTTATCCTGAGACTATGCCCCCTAGTTCTAGCTACTCCATCCAGGGGAAACAACCTCAGCATCTACCCTGTCAATCCCCCTCAGAATCTTGTATGTTTCAATGAGATCACCTCTCATTCTTCTAAACTCCAGAGAGTATAGGCCCATTCTACACAATCTCTCATCATAGGACAGCCCTCTCATCCCAGGAATCAATCTAGTGAACCTTCGTTGCACGACCTCCAAGGCAAGTATATCCTTCCTTAAATAAGGAGACCAAAACTGTGCACAGTACTCCAGGTGTGGTCTCACCAAGGCCCTGTACAATTGTAGCAAGACTTCCTTACTCTTATACTCCAAACCTCTTGCAATAAAGGTCAAAATGCCATTTGCCTTCCTTATTGCTTGCTGTACCTGCATGCTAGCTTTCTGTGTTTCTTGAACAAGGACACACAAATCTCTCTGAACACCAACATTTAAAAGTTTCTCACCATTTAAACAATATTCTGTTTTTCTATTCTTCCTACCAAAGTGAATAACCTCACATTTCCCTACATTATACTCCATCTGCCACCTTACTGCCCACTCACTTAGTCTATCTATATCTCTTTGCAGACTCTTTGGGCACGATCTTGCCAGCCCTGGGGAGGTGGGTATGGAGGCGGGACTGCCAACCCGCTCCCAACCCGCCTCCATGCCATCTTCCCAGGAGGCAGGTAGTCGTCCCGCACCGGGTCCCATCTCCTTGGAGGCGGGAAGTAATTAAAGCCTATTAACTGCCTGTTAACAGGTAGTTAACAGGCAGAAAATAGGATTATCCCCTTTTTGCCCTCACATGTGTGGGCTTCCCGAAGGCTCCAAAACCCACCAGGTCAGCGAGGCGAGTAGTGGGTCTGCGGGGGTCGGGGGGTTGCAAAAGTGTGCAAGAGTGGAGAGATGAGTATCTGAGGTAAGTGCAAAGTGTTAGTATAAGTGTACTTATGTTTGTTTCTTCCTGCAGGCTGCAGTCGGTGTGTATGCGGAGAGTCTCGCACCTCCGCGGTAGTGATGACAGATGGCCGTTGTATTCTCCAATGCAACAACCATCTCATTTCTGCAAAAGAAAGAATTCAAGACCTCATCAAACTACAGAGAATGTCACTGTTTGACAGCTTCACAGGGCTGTCAAACGATGACAATTCATCTGTCAAAAATTTTCGACAGGTGAAACGTCATTACTTGACGTTCTCAGTAACTGGCTTTCCCTTAATTGGCATGCTAAGCCGAGCTGAACAAGGTCAGTCAAGGGAAAATAGTATGGGTTGGCCAGAAGTTGATGGAGGTGGGACTGAAACCTGACAAGTGGGAGTCCTGCCTCCAAAAGCTCCCCATTGGCAAAATCACCCCCTTTGTGTTCTCCTCACAGCTTACTGTCCCACCTAGCTTTGTATTGTCAGCAAACTTGGGTACATTACACTCAGTCCCTTCATCTAGGTCATTAATATATATTGTAAATAGCTGAGGCCCCAACACTGATCCTTGTGGCACTCCACTAGTTACAGCCTGCCAACCAGAAAAAGACCTGTTTATCCCTACTCTCTGTTTTCTGCCCATTAGCCAATCCTCTATCCATGCGACTATATTACCCCCAACCCCATGAGCCCTTATCTTGTTTAATAACCTTTTTTGTGGCACCTTATCGAATGCCTTTTGGAAATCCAAATATCCTACATCCACTGGTTCCCCTTTATCTAGCCTGCTAGTTACATCCTCAAAAAACCCTAATAAATTTGTCAAACAAAATTTCCCCTTCATAAAACCATGTTGACTCTACCTAATCATGTTATGATTTTCTAAGTGCCCTGATACCACTTCCTTAACAATGGATTCCAGCATTTTCCTGATGACTGATGTCAGGCTAACTGGCCTGTAGTTCCCTGTTTTCTCTCTCCCTCCTTTCTTGAATAGCAGTGTTACATTTGCTACCTTCCAATCCGCTGGGACCGTTTTAGAATCTAGGGAATTTTGGAAGATCAAAACCAATGCATCCACTATCTCGTCAGCCACCTCTTTTAGAACCCTAGGATGTAGGCCATCAGGTCCAGGGGACTTGTCGGCTTTTAGTCCCATTAGTTTCTCTAGTGCTTTTTCTCTACTTATATTAATTACGTTAAGTTCCTCACACTCATTAGACCCTTGGTTTCCCACCATTTTTCGTATGCTTTTTGCGTCTTCTACTGGCTTCACATTCAAATCAGACCCTGCCATTAAAGTTGGCAGGGCCTGTGGGAAACCCAGTCTCCCATGTTTCCTGCCCACCTCGGAAGCCCCCCACCCCCAACCTGCCTTCCTGGGGAAAATTACGGGCCTAGATGTATTTCAAGTATAAGATGAAATTTAGCAACATCTTAGAAAGTTGGGTGATGAACAGGAAACAAAGTGCTCGGATAAATCAGTGTTGCTCATACTGGAGAAGAGTTGGCAGTTACGTATCTCAGGAGTCATTGCTGGGTTTAATTTTGTTCTCTGTATATATAGATGATTGCCCTACTCCCTTCCAACTACACTTCCTATTCACTTCTGGAAAAATCTTGCTCCCAAGTACTTACAATTGCACTTTCAAGCTGTAAGCATCCTAAGCTTTGGCCTTCCATTCACCACAAACTTCTACAGCTGTTAATCTGCTCAACTATTTCCTCACGTCTACCTTTTATGCTCCAGTAAAATATTTACTCTCTCCCATCCTGGTCATTCCACTTGGTAGGGCCCCATTTTTGCTCCATCAAAAGTCCAAGGGTCACAGAGTTGAGCATATCTAGCACACAACTGTTTTTGTGATCCATTATCAGATCTGACTGAACCACATCAAGCGCTACTGGGCCTTAGTCTCCTCTACTAAAGCTGTCCACTACTCCATGATCAGCTGGAGAACAAAGATAACCTCCAGCTAATTTTCTCCACTACCGACCCTCTTGCAACTTTGGTGTCCTATTTGACCCCAAACTGAGCTTCTGACCTTAAATCCTCTTCATCAATAAGACTGCCTACTTCCACCTCTGTAATCTTGCCCTCCTCCGTCCCTGCCTCAGCCCATCTGTTGCTGAAACCCTCAGCCAGTCCTTTCCCACCTCTAGACTCAAGTATTGAAATGCTCTCCTGGCCGTCCTCCCGTCCTCCGTGCTGTGTAAACTTCAGCTCATTTAAAACTCTGCTGTCTGTATCCTATCTCAAACTAATTCCCACTCACCCATCACTTCTGTCCTTACTGACTTACTTTGGCTCCCAGTCCCCCAGTGCCTCTAATTTAAAAGTATTTTCTCCATGTTCAGGGACAGATTAACAGACAGGCCTATGGGGCTTTTATCCAGGAACCCCAGCCAAATATGGGGCCCTCAGTAAAACTCACCATAACGCAGGGGAGGTGTGGGGGTTGCAGAGGGGTCCGAATGTTCTTGGTGCTCAGGGTCCCAAGAATTCTTAATCCAGCTCTGCTCCAGTTTAAATCCCTTCATAGCTTGCCCTTCCCGATCTCTGTAACCTCCACCCACCCTACAACCTTCCACAGAACTTTTTGTTCCTTCGACTCTGACCTCTTGTGCACCCTCTTCCCTTTGCCCCAGCATTGGTAGCCCTGCCTTCAACCATATAGCCCCACACTCCAAAATTCTCTGGCCTAGAAATTCAGTGCCCTTAGCGCCGATTTTGCGGCGCTAGAGGGCCTAGCGCTGCAATTGGCGCCGGCGCCTAAATTGCCTGGGGCCCTTCCGCCGCGGTAGACCGGTAGCGCTGCGCCGGTACCGATGACGTCATCGGTGTGCGCAGCGTCCCGGTTGCCATGGTAACCCGCCCGAACTGGGAAATTGACTTGCGGCCGCCTCGCCCGTGGCAGCCGCAAGCAACGTTCTGGCAGAGGTGCCTTGCACAAGTTTGCGCCGGCGCATTAAAGGCCCCGCGGCGGCCGGCCGCTTTCCCGCCGCCCGCCTGGCCGCAGCTCCCTCCCCGGACTTCCCCCCCCCCCCCCCCCAGAACAGAAGCAAGCCCGGCACTTGTCCGAGGTGCCGGGCTCATTTTTAATAAGATTATCGCGGGCCGCGGCCGGGTGCAGGCAGGTCCTCCTTAAGGGAAGGAGGAGGCCTGCACTTCCCGAACCTGCCGCACCGCAGCGGGCGCCGCAGCGCCGGAATAGCGCCAAAATTCAGCGCATAGCGCCAGTTTTCAGGCGCTAACAGCTTTCAGCAGCGCCGGCAGCCGTTTGGGCGCAGAAGTAGTGAATTTTTGGCCCGACCAGCGCGACTTAGCTCCGGCACTAACTTCCGGCGCTAAAGCCGTTGCTGCGCCAAAACCCAATTTCTAGGCCTCTGTTTCTCTATCTCTCTCTTCCTTGTTGACCATCAATATCTTTGACAGAGCTTTTAGTCACCCATTCTAATGTCTACTTATTGGGCTCAGCATCTATTTTTGTCTGATTTTGCCTCTGTAAAGTGTCTTGGGACATTTTTCTACATTAACAGCGCTACATAAATACAAGTTGTTGTTCTTATTGATTTGGATTTGGATATAAGCAACACAATCTTGAAATTTGCTGACAAGACAATAGTGAGGAGGATTGTTAAAGATTTTAAAAAGACATAGGCCAGCTGAATGGGCAGAGAGGTGGCAGATACAACTTAATATGAATAAGTGTGAGGTAATACATTTTGAGAGAAAAGAAACAAGGGATAGGAGTGTACACTAATTGGAAAAACACTGATGGGCGTGGATGAACTGAGAGAGAGACTTAAAGGTTCAAATACATATGAAAACGCGAGTGCAGGTAGATGAAGTCATAAAAACGGTCAATTTTTATAAAGAGATACAGAGTACAAAAGTAAAGAAGTAATAATAAACTTATGCAAAATATTGTTTAGGCCACAGAGTACTGTGTACAGTTTTTGGCACCCTATGATAGAAAGGATAGTAAAGACATAGACAGCCTATCATATAGATTCACCAGGTTGAAGCTAGGGATGGGAAACTATTGTTTGGAGGAATGTCTTGAGATATGGGACTATTTTCACTGGAGTAGAGAAGGTTAAGAGGTTATTTATTAGAGGTTTTAAATTGATGAAGGATTTTGGTAGTGAATAGAAATGACTAATTCCTCTGGTTGAGAAGTTAGTGATAAGAGGTCATCAATTTAAAATTATCATTAGGAGAGTAAGGAGAGAGGTTAGGAGGTATTTTTTTCAAACAGAGGTTTATTGAAGCACGGGATGTTTTGCCAGAGGAAGCGGTTGAGACAAACACCTTTGCATCTTTAAAGGGAAAATTGAATAAATATTTGAAGCAGAGGAACATATAAGAGTATGGAGAGAGAGAGCAGGACAGTGGGAGTATTTTCAATTGTCCTAATAAAGAGCCAAGAGTGGGCTGAAGGGCCTACTTCTGTGCTGCAAACTGATATAATTCTATGGTTCATACTGTGCAGTAGAATTGGCTTGCTAACCAGGAAGAGTTATCTCATAAGACCATAAGAACATAAGAGATAGGAGCAGGAGCAGGCCATACAGCCCCTCGAGCCTGCTCCGCCATTCAAGAAGATCATGGTAGAACTTTTACATCAACTCCACTTCCCCGCCCTACCCCCATATTCTGTGATTCCCTTATGCCCAAAAATCTATCGATCTCAGCCTTGAATATACTCAATGACTGAGCATCTGCAGCCCTTTGGGGTAGAGAATTATTAAGATTCACAACCCTCTGAGTGAAGACATTTCTCTTCATCTCAGTGCTAAATGGCCGACCCCTTATCCTGAGTCTATGCCCCCTAGTTCTAGACTCCCCAGCCAGGGGAACCAATCTCTCAGCATCTACCCAGTCAAGCCCTCTAAGAATTTTATGCGTTTCAATGAGATCACCTCTCATTTTTCTAAACTCCAGAGAATATAGGTCCATTCTACTCAATCTCTCCTCATAGGAAGCCCTCTCATCCCAGGAATCAATCAATCTCACAACATAATTCTACCACCCTGCTTTTTGTGCCATAAGTATAACTGATATGACTTTAGATTAGAAAATTCTTGCATTTTGTTATCTTTAATTATGTCTCAAATCTACATTTGTGGACTACACTTGAATCTTAATTATTTGTGCTTATTGAATCAAAGGTTTTTACTCAGGGGGGAAATGAGTTAATTGTCATCTCCATTTCAATTTCCAATGGCTAACATTGCTAGCTCAGTTAAACTATATCTTGTTACATGACCTCCTCTGTATGCTTTGTTTCACATAATGCACATAGAGATTTCAAGGCCCAGTGTTATCAGATTTTTTTTGCTTGCAAGGAAGAAAATCACATTTGTAAACAGTTCACTTTGACAACATCCTCAGCTATTCCAACAACTGTATTTGTATTGACTCCCCAAAGTGGCAGAGAGATGACTCAAGGCTATAGGATGTTTACCACCTTCTTTCCGTGATATAGTGATCAAATGTGTTAAAGTGCAGATACTTGATAATAAGGATCTAAAACTTTTTAAGTGAATATTTCAGTTATGGATATTTTCAAGTGATTTCTGAATGTTGTGTAAAGGTATTTTCTATTGCACAACCGTGGAAAGGATATGGACCTTTCGCTTTATATTGAATCAATTAAATACATTTTTTTTTAGAAACTGAAGCATTTTAATCAGTAAATGGCAAATGCAATACACTCTATTTTCTTAGCTGAGCATAAAATGTGACTGGAAAAATTAACGTCTGGAAATGATTATTGGCGATACTATTATAGAGGCACTTAAAGCACTCATATTAAATTCCTCTCTGTGCTACTTTAGCAGAGGAGTATTCCACTTTGGGTGACACCCCTCCCCCCTTAAAATCGAGCAGAGAGGAATTTGATGAGTTTGTTAAGTGTGTGTTCAATAACATAGACAATAATTTTCAGCCTAATGTGTGAATTCATCATATTCTGCAGAAGTGCATGAAAAGCTAATGAATATCGGACATGGTCTAAGAATTTTGCCTCAGTACCAGAAGTATTAACCTGTCCTGCTGAGACTGAGTTAAATGGAATGTTACTAAAAACTTAAGAGATGATTTTAATTTGCTGTGCCGGATGGGAACATGGCATGCAGGGGGGCTTATATAGAGGCAGTGTTCTCCATTCTGGCTTGCTGCCTCACACACGCTGACCGCTATTTTAGCTCCCTAGTTTCGGGGGGTGTGTGAGGCTCTCACTGTAGGCAGGCGAGGGCCTCATTAAAATACAAAAAGTCGGCGTCTGTTGACGTAATTCAGACCCCGAGGCCATTTTAACGCAAGGTTGCATGTTCAGCACCTGATGCTGGCCTTGACAGGAACACAGGGCACCAACAGGCCCAGAAGAGGGCTGAGAAGTTAGGTGAATTTAATTTTTTAAGGTTTCCTTGTGGGCCAGGAGGAGCAGGAGTGTGCAATCCAATTTCTAGGCCATTATTTCTGCAGCTTTCAGCATGCAGTTTTTCGAAAATTCTCCCTCAGAAAATAGTTTTGATGACATTTCAGCTATTTAACAGGCAGTCACATAGCTCACCTTAACAGCAGTATAACGTACATAGCGTGCATCAGTAAACAGAGATTGCTGCTTTTCAACGATTGTGCTAATTCAGGAAATTTATCTTTCCATAACTTTCCTGTGTACTTATCATATTTCTCAACGTGCTTTGTGTCTTCAAACATTATATCCTTTCACCACAGCTATCTGTGGCATACAAATCAAGCACGAGGGCTTTCCATTCATGTCCACAAAGAAATAGAAAATGAATTTAATTATTCATGTAAATATTCTGGTAATTTACCCAATTGGCACCGAATGTGTTCTGGGATACAAACTGCACAGTTTAAGAGGGGCGGGGGGGGGAATACAAAAGTTAAAGCTAAGACTATTGACACAGCTTCAATAACAATTAGTTTTGTTTTTGGAAAGACCCTAGATTTTCTTTTGTAACAAAGGCACTGAAGCTGGTAGTAATTTTTTTTTTTCGATCTCCCCCTCCGATCCCATCTTTCAGCTGTTCCCCTTTGCCAGTCAGACCCCACACCACAGTCAATGGAGTCACAATAATTGTGTAGTTGTAACACAATAACTGATAAATCAGCATTTTTTTTTCAAGCTACAGAGTTCAACTCCAGCATTCTGTATATTAATTATCTGTTGAGTTTCGGCTTCTATCTCTCTCTCTGGATTCTGTTTCAAAGAGTGGGCTTAATGGGCTACTAGGCCCAAGTCACTTTAGCTCAGCATATTGTGGATGGTCTTACTTTACAAACTCACCATTTCCTTATCTTATTCTTCCAAATCAAACAAAAAAGGGAAGTGTCTGGGAGGGTAGTGTGCTGCTACTCTTACATACTGTACAATACCTTTCTACTTAACTCTACTGTGGGATCCAGATTTTTACCACCTACTCCAAAAGCAATTTACATCTGGAACTAACAGGACAACAACACAGAACGAAGGCTACTTTGACATTCTAAACAGGCAGGATTGACATACACAGGAGATAAAAATCAAATTCTTTCACCACATTAGGGGGGAAAAATTCAGTTGTTTTGTGCCTCCAGTTAGCGCCCTAAGAGGACGCTAACAAGGCGCAAAGCAACTAGTGCCCGGGCGTGGTGCCGCCAACGCCTCCCGCGAAATTCAGCGGGAGGTTAGCGGCGGCGCTAACCATTAGCGCCCCGCTGCGCTGCACCACCGGCGATGACATCATTACCATGCACCGCGCCCCGCTCGCGCCCTGGCCGAAATCTTCGGTAGTGCCCCCTGACTTACCGCTGGATGCTATGCAGCCGGGATGGCGCTACTTAAAGGCGAGTTGCCGGGCGGCCATTTTTGTTGCTGGTCGCCTGCCAGCACCTGCCTCCGCTCCCGTCCCTGGCCTCCTGAGCCGCCCCCCCGTGGAGTGCCGGCTGTGCTCCATGAGCCAGGCACTTCTCTTGAGTGCCGGGCTCTTTTGCCGGCACTCCGATCCCTGGTGGCCCAGCTGGGCCCTGGGTTGCGTTACGCAAGGCCCCTCCCCTTTAAGAAGGGGAGGAAGGCCTGCAATATCATGGCACGACGTGCCGCTATATTCCCTCGCTGCATCTCAAGAAGGAGGCGGGGTGCTTCCAGTAGCGCCCCGCTTCCCTCTTGGGACACTACCACTCAATTTCAGCCACGGGGGTGCTAATTTTTCCGGGCGCTAAAAGTAGCACCCCGGCGAAGTTAGCGCCCCAAAGGGGGCGCGACTCAATTTCTCCCTACATTTTTAAAAGATTATAGCCAGAATTTGTGGTGGGTAATAATGGCGAACTAACACCGTTTGCTGTTATTACCCCTTTGAAGCTGACCACAACTTCAGGATGTAGCACGTGCACATCTAAACGCTGAAATCCTGAAGTTGCGGTCATTCATTCACTGTTCCGACACTCACTGCGCTGTGCCCCCCACCCCCCCACCCATAGCTGGAAATCAATGAAATCAGTGAAAATGACGAAAACTTGGGCTTTCCTGTGGCAATGGGCCAGATATTCCGATCCCTACAGGTGTGTATGCGCTGTGTACCCAACTTTGGGACATCGGAAATGCCGGTTTCAGGCATGCACAGCACATGCGCTGGAAACCGGCATTTCCGATCTGGAGAAGGGCCTCTGCGGGCAGATAGTTCTGCTTTTTGGAGACCCTCCGTCCGCAGAAAACCCTTACAATTCATGCGCCTGATAAAAGCAGGCGTATGGCCTGCTTTTACCAGGATAAGAGTTGAAAAAAGTTTTAAAATTTTTTTTCACTGATTTATCGTTTAAAAATACTTAAAAAAAAGTAAGTTTATTTTTAGCCCATAAAAAACTTTAATTATTTATTTCAAAAATTAAAATTTTTGTTTAAAATAGTTAATTTATTGTAATTTCAAGTCATTTTAAAAATGTAATTTAAAAAAAAATGTATTTAAAGTTTTACTATGTTTTGGGGGTGATCTTCCAGGTCTTCCTGTCAAATGTATGAAGGGAGATTCCCTTCTGTGATTGGCTCCCCATGGCCCACGTGATCCCAGGGACGCTGAGAACTACCTGCGCCTCTCGGATACGTGGGCCCTGCGCACCTGCAGTTTGGAGAGGCCCAGGAGCGGAACTGTGCATGTCCCAGGAGCCCTCAGATAAGGGCGCAGATTTTTCCAGATCCAGAAAAGACGAGACGAGACAAGATGAGATGAAATCGGACGAGATGATTTCGAAGAAGATTGAAGAACGCTTCGAATAATCGGGCCTTCAATCCAGCCGACCGACGACTATCCTCATGCAACATTCAACTGCCACCCGAAGAAGAAGAACCATCATCCCTGTGAGGTAAAGTACCCAAGCAAAGACTTTAATCTCGGGGTACTTTACCAGGATGACGCCCTTGCCGCGCCCTGAGACCACATGGCGACGGCAGGCCCCAGAGAGCACAAAGAGCGAACCCCCAAAATCTCACAACCGTTATAACTCAGCAGATTTTGACTTGGTGAGCATAAATTCCTGGCCCCTCTTAGCTTAATCTAGTTAGGTATTATAGGTGGGATAAGGGTTAAGGGATTTTATTAATGTGTGTTGTTCCCTCGATATGCCATTTGTTCCCCATTCCCATTTAAGTATATTCTCTTGATAAGCCTGTAACTACATAGTGACTTTTCAGTATTTGTAATTTTTATTTCTGTTTTAATAAAATCTTGGGTTTCTCACATCCAAACCGCTTGTCTACTCGTTTTCTGTATCGCCGCCTGTACCTAAGTCCGGTGTCGAGAACCCAGGGGTGTGGGAGCGATTCGAACCACTCACAGGCAGTCAGAAACATAACTGACTGGGCACATGTCACCCCCTACAGAAAATGGCGACCACGGCAGGACACCAGCAACAGGGTTGCGATACAGTAGACAATGGTTCGGATGAACACACCATGATGGAGGAAAGGATTTCTGATTATGTGTTTAGCAAGGTGAATATCACTAAGAAGTGGATCACCACTCTGTTAAGGGCTGGGCGTCCGGTCGATGCAGCAGCTAAGCGGACAGAGGGAAAGGAACACAAGAAGGCCTTAGAGAAGGCAGTCTAGCTGATGTGCTTCAAAAAGCAGGTCCAGCTTTTGGACGGGCTCGTTGCACCACAGGCAGCCGAGTTAAAGGAGTCAGCCCTGAAGATCCAGGATAGGCTCTAGCAGGGGAGAAGTTATTGGTAGCATTGCAGGCCTTGAATCAGGAGAGAGTGTATTTAATGGTAGAACACAAGGCCCAGTTGGAATACCTACGGTGCCAAGTCACCGAAGCCAAGGGAAATGAGTTAAGGTTGCGGGAGAAGAACGCCCGCTTGGCAAGGCAAGTTAGGGAAAAAGAAGAGAAAGTACAGGAGGTAAAGGCAGCTTACAAGCTAGCGAGCAAACAGGGGTTTGAGGAGGCAGACCACGGCCCCTGCAAAGAGCGGATAGAAAATCTGAGCCGGGCCCTCCGGAAGGCAAAAGGCATGGTATGCCTTATAAGTCCGAAGGCAGGTCAGGCAGATTTTATGGGGACCGAGGGGAGGACAGTTCAAACATCAGTGGTAGTGCCCAGGGACGACCTGGTTGAGGGACAGGAGGTCGCACGACCACCACCCGTAGCGCCAAGTTTCAGTGAGGTTTGGCAGCAAGGGGGGGGTGCAGCCAGAGGTGGAAGCGGAGATGGAGCAACCCCCGCCAGAGAGGTCGGAGCTGGGACCGATGTGCCCAGCCCGGCATCGGAGGTTCGGCCCACCCGTCAATGGCGACGAGGAGGGACCCCTCCAAAACCAGTTTGTGTTACCCTATAGCACCCAACAGCTTAGGGCTATGGTGAATCATATCCCGAAGCTCTCCGAAAAGGGAGACCCCTCGATCCACTTCAGGGACATAGAGCAGGCAGCCAGCATCAACGACTGCGATGGCGCTGAGCAGGCCAAGATGCTGCTATTCTCCCTGGAGAGTAGTCTCCTCCAATCCCTCTCTGACGAGTGTAAGAAGGGGCAGAGCGGGTATGAGGAGATCAGGGATGCAGTTCTGGAGGCCATGGGGATGAATGAAGGAAGTCCTTTCTCCCGTGTGGAGAAAATGGTCCAGCTAGCAGGGGAAACCCCGCAGGCTTTCGCGGACCGGTTATGGCCGGCGTACCGGAGGGCCTGTCCGGGGACGCCGAACCGGGTGTTCCTGAAAGGGGATCGCCTGGCCCATTGGCTCCGTTGCCTGGTGGCGAACAGCTTGCCACAGGTCCGGGCCAAGGCAGAAGCCTGGCTCGACCCCAAGAACCCCTAGACCACCGAACTTATGGTGATCAGACAGTTGACCCTAGCCTATAAGAATGGTAGGGAACCGGTGCACACCCACCCAAGGGGAAGGTGCATGAGGTAAAACCCGGACCGTGTAGGAAAGAGTGGCACCAGGAAGGGAATAACCCCCCCAACACAAAGACGAATTGTTACGGGTGTGTGAAGGATGGTCATTGGCAGAAGGAGTGCAAAAACCCTTGGAAAGATAACAAGGGAAAGAATTCCACAGCCCCAGCCCAAAAGGCAGGGGCAGGAACCCCTCCCGCAGAGGTCGAGTCACTTTTGGACACCATGAGGTCCTTATTGACTGGCCAGGGGAGAGTAGCAGCCGCTACCGGTGCTCTGACCCCGTCAGCCCCACCCAACCCACAGCCCTGACTAGAGCCAGCGCAGCCTGTTTACCTGTGTTCTCTCTGGTACGATGAATGGAAAAGACCCCTCTTGGAGATGGAGGTAGAAAAGGTGACGGGGACCTATCTGTTAGACACAGGGGCATCATGCACCATGGTCTACTCAGCTAACCCCACCACCTCGCCGCTATCTAACGGGGTCCCATACAGTCTGTCGGGGTTCACAGGCAAAGAACAGACTGGCTCGTTTTCCATCCCGCTCGCCATTCGTTTAGGACCGCTCCGCTCTACGTGGACCTGAGTCCTGATGAAATGGGATGTGGAGGGTGGAAGAGGGGCCCTGGGAGCCGACTTTATTGTAGGCCACGGGATCCTAGTAGATTTGAGAAATCATTGCCTATGGGGGGCAGGTAAAGGAAAGGACGGTGAGGTAGTAGTGATCCCGGGAAAGGAAGGGAAGAGGACCCTATGCACCACGAAGCCCAAAGAGGGTTATAACCTCGAGCTTATGGTCAGTAACACCCCACAGGAGTTCCAGGCATTTGTGCAGGCCCACCTGGCCACATTTGCCACACACAAACACGACTGCGGGAGGGTCAACGGGTTTGATGTGAGCGTAGACGGGGACGCCATGGCCCGACCACAGAAACAGTATAACTTCCCCAGGGAAGCGGAGCCAGACATGGAAGCAGCCATGTCCTCGTTTTTGCAGCAGGGAGTTCTGAGACTGATAGCCACCCACGTAAACTCTCCATTGTGACCGGTTAGAAATCCGGACAATTCCTGAAGGGCCACGGTGGACTATCGGGTGCTCAATAGTAACATCCCAGCCTGTGCACCCACAGTAGCAGCAGTTGCCGACCTGATAGGAAGTATCCCAGTGACTACGTACACGGTGCTGGATATTTCCAACGGGTTTTGGTCCATCCCTTTAAGGAGGGAGGATGAGTACAAGTTTGCCTTTATGTTTAAAGGGCAACAGTACATGTGGGACTGCTTGCCACAGGGCTTCCACAGCAGCCCCAGCATTTTTCTTCAGTGCATGGCAAACAGTTTAAAGGATTTTAGTCAGCCCAGACATATTGGTACAATATGTGGATGACCTGCTCCTGTTCACTGATTCGAGAGAGGAGCATGGCCCAATATTGGCCGAACTGCTGGAGCTGCTGGGGCAAAAGGGTTTTAAGGTAAACCCCAAGAAAGCGCAGATCGGCCAGCAGGAGGTGAAATTCCTAGGTCTGACCGTCCGCGCTGGAGAAAGGGCTATAGATAAGGCTAGGAGGGAAGCGGTACAGGAATTACCGGTCCCCAACACAGTCACGGGTGTGAGGTCGTTTCTAGGGCTAACCGGGTACTGCAGAGACTTTATTGAGGACTATGCAGCCACAGCAGCCCCTCTGCTCCGACTCCTACACAAGGGAGTGGAGTGGCTTTGGGATCAGGGTTGCCAGGCAGCATTCGTCAGGCTCAAGAAAGGCTTGCAGACTGCACCAGCTTTAGGGGCCATTGATGGGGGGAAAGAGTTTTTCCTGGAGGTAGCAGCCAGCGGGGATAGCCTGAGTGCTGTGCTGCTCCAAGAGCGGCACGGCAGGCTAAGGCCGGTGGTCTACTCCTCTAGGATACTCACAGATGTGGAAAGGAGCTGCTCCAATTGTGAGCGGCACCTCTTGGCCACACATTGGGCTGTGAAGAGATCACTGATCTTCACAGGCACCTCTCCCATCACCCTCCTCACCCATCACACACCCACCCAGATGCTTCTGGACGGGAGGATCAAGGATGGAACAGTGAGCAGTGCCCGCATTGCTCACTGGACCCTCCTCCTCTCACAGATGGATCTTAAGGTGAAGGGTCTTTGCGAGCCAAAGCTCGCAGCCAACCTGGTACATCCTGGAACAGCCCACCGGTGTTCCATTGAAGGGGTTTGGGAAGTGAACATAGGTTTACGGGCCGGGATACATCCCACGGGCCGCAAGATCTATGTAGATGGTTCCAGCACGGTATGTGCTGGTGAGCGCCTCACAGGGTGTGAAGTTTATGACCCAGCGGCAAACATTGCCCTGGCGATTAAGCTCCCCAGCCCCATGAGCGCCCAGCAGGCTGAACTGTCCGCGGTAGTGTACGTCGTTACACACCCCGAAATCTTCCCTACCCCATACACGATTTGCTCGGACAGTATGTTTACGTGCAATTTGTGTACGGAGTACCTGGCCATCTGGTCCCGCAGCGGATACACCTCCGCCGACGGGAGACCCCTCACAGTAAAACCCCTGCTGGAAAAGATCCTAGCAGCAGTGGGGGCGGAAGGGGAGATTTTCATCCACAATGTGAAAGCCCATTCCTCCACAGAACCCCGCAGTCAAGGCAACCAGCAGGCTGACATGCTCGCCAAGGAGGGTGCCCGTACAGGCACTTTCTGGGACCCCTACGGGTCCAGACCCATGGCGGCAGTCAGAGGTAGGGACGGGACCCAAGGGAGTGCAGGGGTAGCGTTAGCCCTGGACCTTAAGACAGTCCAAGCCCAAGACCCCGTCCTCAAGGCGGTCCTCAGTGCAGTAACTGAGGGAAAAGGGGTAGAGGGTCCGTACGGCACAGCAACCCTCACCGTAAAAGAGGGCATGCTGTTCCGGGGGTAACAGTGGGTTGTGCTGCAGCAACACTGGAGGGAATTCCTTCAACTGGCCCATGAGGGTCCAGGAGCGGGACACCCCGGGCCTGAGACCACCTGGCAGCAGGTGGAACAGGCGGGATGGTGACCGGCACTCAGGGAAGATGTCCTCGAGTTCTGTGCCGGCTGCCTTGTGTGCGCTGCTAACAACCCTGACCCCCACAAAAGAAAGGTACCTATGGGACACATTAGGAGGGTAGAGGGACCATGGCAGTCAATACAGCTCAACTACATCGGGCCCCTGCCCACCGCCCAGGAAGGCTATAAGTACTGCCTAGTCCTGGTGGATGTGTTCACCAAATGGGTAGAGGCCTTCCCCTGTAGAGCGGCCACAGCTCTGGGTACTGCCAGGATCCTGGTCCGGGAGGTGTTCTCGCGGTGGGGACTACCACAGTATGTGGAGTCCGACCAAGGGAGTCACTTTACCGGACAGGTGATGCAGAATACCCTTATGGTACTCGGCATCGAGGGGAAGTGGCACTTGGCCCACAACCCGCAGTTATCAGGGATTGTGGAAAGTGTAATGTATGTAATGTATATATACCTTAAGGGAGAGAACTACTTTTTACAGCTCCTGTATACTGTAGTACCGGCAGTGACCACACCTGTATATAAACCCTGAGTAGTGATCTGTACAGATAGTTCTAGAGTAACCCTCATTCAGTAAACAACTGTTGATCGTTCCCTGCAGTCTGTTGTCTGATTATTGAAGGACACAACATTAAGATACACGGATATAACATTGGCGACGACGCAGATTCGAACCTACCTGCAACTCTGCATCACCTCCCAGGGATTCGCTCCTGGAGAACAGTGGAAGGAGGTCGAGTCCAGAAGCACGGGCGTCGACCACGGGCAACCGCCCAGTCATCCAGCTGAGATTTGAGCATCGCAGGGGAGGCTGTCGAGAGCCAGGCTTGGCTTTCCATTCATGGTGGTCCAGCGAAACGGGCTGGCAACAGGTACTGCGCAGGCCCTTCCCGGACAGCGGCAGCTAGAGCCGACCGAGCGGCACAGAAAAAGGCCGAGCAGCGTCGACGGGGGAGAAAGAGAGGGCAGAACACACAGGGTGCAGCCGGTGTTCAGGACTGAGTGGCGTCAACGGGGAGAGAGACGAGAGAGAGCAGAGCGCAGCCGGTGTTCAAGGGCCGAGCAGCGTCAACGGGGGAGAGAGGCGCGCAGGAAAATGCGAGGTGCTGCCATTGCCACGAGGACCGCAGAGAGCGGCATTGGCAGCAGCGCAGGAGCAGCGCACGAAACCCACAGGGCATCGCCATTTGCCACGAGGACCGCCGAGAGCGGCGTTGGAAGCAGCGTGGGAGACGCCATTTTAAGCCGCAGCAGGGAAGAAAGGAAAGCGCGGGAGACGCCATTTTAAACCAGTCTAACCACACCCAAAAATGCCAAAGAGTGGCAGTATCACAGCGTTCGACAATGAAGTCGAAGATTGGACAACATATGTCGAACGCATAAAAGTATACTGCAAGGCAAATGAAGTGCCAGATGACAAGAAAGCGCTGGTATTGTTGAATTCAATGGGTGCAAAAACATATGGCTTACTACGAAACCTAGTAACCGCAGAGAAGCCAGTAGAAAAGGATTTTGAAAACATAGTGTCAATCCTACAGGACCACTTAAACCCCACACCGCTGCTGATAGCAGAAAGATTTAAGTTTCACAAAAGGAACCAGCATAAAGATGAAAGTAATGCTGAGTATTTAACGGAACTGCGCAAGCTATCGAAACACTGCCAGTTTGGAATGGGACTAGCAGATACTTTAAGAGACAAGTTTGTGTGTGGGCTTCAAAGTGAAGGAACCCAGAAACGGCTTCTATCAGAAAAGGATCTTACGCTGGACAAGGCTTTCAGCATTGCAGTATCACACGAAACAGCAGCACGGGGCGCTGCAGAGATACAACGGAGACCGCAAGAATATGGCACAAATGAAATGTCATATGGAACAGTGAAGTGCTATCGCTGCGGAAGAACAACACACGACCATAATGATTGCTGGTTCAAGGACAAAGTGTGCAGACAGTGTGGAAAAGTAGGACACATAGCAAGAGTCTGCAGGTCGGGAAAGAAAACCAGCAGCAAGAAATCTCCACAGGAGAAGTACAAGAAGGTACATAAGGTGACGGAGAGTAGTTCAGATGAACAGAAGAGTGATACAGACTCCGGAAGCAAGGAGCTGGGTTGCCTGAAACGACATAATGTGATCAAAACGGAGGATCACCAAACTATCTGGGTCACGCTCAAGATAGCAGGAGTCCAAGTGAAAATGGAATTGGACACAGGATCAGCCCTAACAGTCATAAACCGAAGGGACTACAAGCGGCTATTCTCACATATACCCTTGAGAGATACAAAGATTGTCTTGAAGACGTACACGGGGCAAAAAGTCTACACCAAAGGAAAAATAAGGGGGAACGTTATATATAACGGCAAGGAAACACCAAAAATGGACCTATATGTATTGCCAGATGGAGGACCACCACTACTAGGACGTGAATGGATCCGGAAGATACAGCTAGATTGGCATTCCATACAAGCACTGACTGTAGATGCCAAAAAGGATGACGACGTCACACCTGGACGACTGTCAAAAATGCTAACTGACGCACAAGAAGTGTTCCAGCAGGGACTCGGAACACTAAAAGGCATAACAGCGATGATCAAAATAGAGGAAAATGCAAGCCCAAAGTTTTTTAAGTACCTTATGCGATCCGCCCAGCCATCGAAGCAGAGCTGGAAGGTTTGAAACGTCCAGAAGTACTGTCCAAAGTGGACTGGAGCGAGTGGGCTACACCCATCATTCCTGTAATGAAGAGCTCGTTGAGTAATACACCTGGGGAACCAAAGAAGGTTCGCATCTGTGGGGACTTTAAGGTGACAGAGAACCCAATCCTTCACACTGTACAATATCCGCTTCTGCGGATTGAAGATATTTTCGCCTCGCTATCTGGAGGGAAACGCTTCACTAAGATTGATCTGGCCCAGGCATACCTGCAAATGGAGGTAGAAGAAGCCTCAAAACAGTACCTCACGATCAACACTCATAAAGGTCTCTAGCAATACAACCGGCTGGTGTTCGGGGTAGCATCAGCTCCGGCTATTTGGCAAAGGGCAGTGGAACAAGTCCTGCAAGGGGTTCCAGGGACCCAGTGTTATTTGGACGACATCCTGGTCACGGGCGAAAATGACAGTGATCACCTCGCCAACCTGGAGCAGGTGCTCACTAGATTGAAGGAATATGGGCTCTGAGCTAATCGCCACAAATGCGAGTTTTTCCAGAAGCAGATCTCGTATTGTGGCCACGTTATTGATAAAGAGGGGTTACATAAGTCCCCTGAAAAGATTGAGGCAGTAGTCAAGGCTCCAACACCGGAATATGTGTCACAACTGAGGTCGTTCCTCGGGCTGGTGAACTACTACCATAAGTTCTTGCCGAATTTGTCTACCGTACTACACCCACTGAACACCCTACTGCAAACGGGGGTACCATGGAAGTGGAGTGACGAATGTAAACGAGCTTTCCAGAAGAGCAAAGCATTGATCACGTCAAAAGAGGTGTTAGCTCATTTCAACCCAGCACTACCAATTCGGTTGGTGTGTGATGCATCACCCTATGGCATTGGAGCGGTGCTGTTGCACAAATTCCCGGTCGGCTCGGAGAGGCCAGTAGCCTTTGCGTTTCAGTCACTAACCTCAGCCGAGCGTAACTACGCCCAGATTGACAGGGAGGCCCTCAGCTCAGTGTGGAGAGTGAAAAAGTTCAATCACTCTCTGCACGGGCAGAAGTTCACCTTGCTGACTGACCACCAACCACTTGTCTCCATCTTTAATCCAAAGAAGGGCGTTCCGGTGATGACTGTGCAACGGCTACAAAGATGGTCCCTTTTTCTAGGGGCGCACCAATATGAAATCGAGTATAAGGGCACGAAACAGCATGGAAACGCTGATGGGCTATCACGCATGCCACTGCCTACTGCGGAGGAAACACCAGCAGTGGATCCTGTCGAAATATTTCATTCGACTATAATTGAATGCTTGCCAGTAACTAACGCTGGTATA
Organism: Somniosus microcephalus; assembly: GCF_052327205.1. NCBI lineage: Eukaryota > Metazoa > Chordata > Chondrichthyes > Squaliformes > Somniosidae > Somniosus > Somniosus microcephalus. Next base: position 74,653,563 of record NC_140993.1, read on the forward strand.
GAGAAAGAGACCCGAAATGACCCGACACTGTCTCGGGTATATGATTTGACGGTGAAGGGGTGGCCAGCATATGGCGACTCACTGTTGCCAGCATTCTCATCCAGAAGAGAACAGCTGTCAGTATGCCAGGGGACCTTGATGTGTGGATCCCGAGTGGTAATTCCACCCAAGTTAAGGGAGAGAGTGCTCAATGAGCTTCACGAAGGTCATCTGGGAGGGGTGAAAATGAAAAGCCTTGCTAGGGCTTATGTGTGGTGGCCGGGGATCGATCAGCAAATCGAGGACCTGACAAAGAGCTGCTCAGGATGCCAGAAGGTCCAAAATGCACCACCACATGCCCCTCTACACCCATGGGAGTGGCCCTCATCTCTATGGCAATGGGTGCATATTGATTTTGCTGGTCCATTCATGGATTCAATGTTTTTAATAGCCGTGGATGCGCACTCGAAATGGCCTGAGGTGATCAAAATGTCCTCCACCACCACGGAGAAAACTATTGCAGTCCTACGGACCATTTTTGCCAGGAACGGCTTGCCAGAGCAGATTTGCTCTGATAACGGACCACAGTTCGTGTCCGAAGAGTTTCGAAGATTTATGAAAAGGAATGGGGTAAGGCATTACACATCCGTCCCGTATCATCCAGCCACAAATGGATTGGCTGAGAGGTTCGTACAAACCTTTAAAAAAGCAGTAAAGGCCATGTGCGATGACGACATTCCACTGCAGCATAAGGTGGACAATTTCCTGTTAGCCTACAGAAATGCGACACATGCAGTCACCAACCAGGCTCCGGCCATGATGTTCTTTAACCGAAGGTTGAGATCTTGTCTGGATTTGCACAGGCCAAATGTACGAAGAGATGTTGAGAGTAAGCAATTCCAGCACATCAATGAGAAGCCAACAAGGAGCTTCAATGTAGGGCAACCAGTCTTGGCCCGCGACTACCGAACAGAGAAATGGCAACCAGGAACGTTATGCACACGGCAGGGGCCACTAATGTACACAGTGGATGTTGGGGAGAACATTGTGAGACGCCATGCTGACCAGATCCTAGAGTCACAGGAACGAGTCAACCCCATGTCTCGGCCATACGTACCTGGTGAGGAACCCGACGTACAGGTCGCATCTACCTCAGAAACAATAGCATTGGAAGCTGATTAATCAACTGACGACAGGGTGCTAGAATAGCCTCTGCACCAAGAGCGAGACACTCGGGAAAGGCGTTATCCAGAAAGAATCAGGAAGCCTCCCCAGAGACTGAATATATGAATGGACTATTTTCATATAACATTGTATATTAAAAATGTTAATTGTTAAATGAGTGTTATGGTACTATTAATCTAAAAGGGGAGTAATTGTAATGTATGTAATGTATATATACCTTAAGGGAGAGAACTACTTTTTACAGCTCCTGTATACTGTAGTACCGGCAGTGACCACACCTGTATATAAACCCTGAGTAGTGATCTGTACAGTTAGTTCTAGAGTAACCCTCATTCAGTAAACACCTGTTAATCATTCCCTGCAGTCTGTTGTCTGATTATTGAAGGACACAACATTAAGATACACGGATATAACAGAAAGAATGAATAGGACCTTAAAAGAAAGGTTGAGGAAGGAGACGGTGGACTCGCCCCGTAAATGGGCTGTGGTCCTACCATTGGTTCTGATGGGGATCCGGGCCAGCCAGTCAAAAAGCACGGGGTATTCACCGTACGAGCTGATGACTGGCAGGGTTATGTGGACCCCCACCCATATACTAGCCCCGGTGTTCACGGAGGGTCAGCTCAGAGAGGTAAAGATTCGCCCGAAACCTTTTCGAGCACCTTAAACAGGTCCATGAGCAGGCGGCTGGGAACATGGGAAGACAGCATCAGCGTAACCGATTGCTGCTCGAACCCCGAAAGCACCACGAGTGGGAGGTAGGAGATCAGGTCATGGTGAGGAACTATGCCCGAGTCGGAAGTTTGGAACCATTGTACATGGGGCACTACAGCATTGTAGATAAAGCTAGCCCCATGGTATACGCTGTTAAGATGCCTCGGCGCTCCAAATGGTTCCATATTAACCGGTGCAAACTGTTTCAACCTGAGAGGAGAAAACAGCCAGTTGGGGTAGGGTCTGAGGATAAAAATCCTCAGCCTGCAGCAGCAGCAAGTTCACATACTGCATGGGCAGGTGCTGTGGCTTGTTTAAGGGGAGGGGCCATCCCGTCCACCGATTGGGACATGTTAAGTCCGTGAATGATTGAGACACGGACCAGCAGGAGTGAAAACAAACAAGTCTTTACTGGTGGAAGTCAATAGTGAAACTAACAAACAGAGGCTCTCTAGCGCCTTTTATACAGGGGTGGTCACTGCTGGTACTGCAGTCTGAGACCAGTTATTCTCTTAAAGGTACATACACAACAATTCCTCCCCTTTTAGATAAACAGTACATAACATTAATTTAACAACTAAATGATAACGAATTACAATCACAATTACTGTTGCTAGATACATTGGTTAAGTTTAAGCAATTATAAGTTCAGTCTTTGAGGAGGCTTCCTGATTCTGTCTGGATAACGCCTCTTTGGGGTATCAGGTTCTTCTGGCAATGTTGAGTCGAGATCAATGTCGTTGTTTGGTTCATCTGCTTCCAATATCACCGATTTTGCGGTAGCTGCAATTGGAACGTCAATTTCATTACCAGGTGTATCAGATCGTGGTGTGGAGTTGACGTTTTCCAGTGACTCTAGAATCTGGTCAGCATGGCGTCTTACAATGCTCTCCCCAACGTCCACGGTATACATGAGAGGTCCTTGTCGTGTACAAATCGTTCCTGGCTGCCATTTCTCAGTGCGGTAGTCCCGGGCCAAAACTGGTTGACCTATCTTAAAACTCCTGGTCGGCCTTTCATTCATATTCTGAAACTGCCTGTTCTCCACATCTCTTCAGACATTTGGCTTAACCAAATCCAAGCGGCATCGTAGTCTTCGATTGAAGAACATCATGGCTGGAGTTTGGTTGGTAACCGCATGTGTCGCATTCCGGTAGGCAAACAAGAAGTTGTCCACCTTGTGTTGTAGGGGTATATCTTCATTACACATTGCCTTGATAGCCTTCTTGAATGTTTGGACAAACCTCTCGGCCAATCCATTAGTGGCTGGATGATATGGGGCAGATGTGTAATGCTTAACGCCATTGTTCTTTAAGAACCTCCGGAACTCTTCAGACACAAACTGTGGTCCATTGTCAGAGCAAATCTGTTCAGGCAGCCCATTCCTGGCGAATATGGTTCGCAAAACTGTGATAGTTTTTTCCGTGGTGGTTGAGGACATTTTTATTACCTCTGGCCACTTTGAATGTGCATCCACCGCAATTAAAAACATCGAGTCCATGAAGGGACCAGCAAAATCAATGTGCACCCGTTGCCATGGAGATGAGGGCCACTCCCATGGATGCAGAGGAGCTTGTGGTTGGGCGTTTTGGACCTTCTGGCATCCTGCACAGCTCTTGGTCATCTCTTCAATTTCTCTATCGATTCCCGGCCACCACACAAACGCTCTGGCTAAGTTCTTCATTTTTACCCCACCCAGATGACCCTCATGAAGCTCATTGAGTACTCTATCCATCAACTTAGGTGGAATTACTACTCTGGATCCACACATCAAGGTTCCTCTGCACACTGACAGCTGTTCTCTTCTCGGCGAGAATGCTGGCAGCAGAAGTTCGCCATGTGCTGGCCATCCCTTCACCGTTACATCATAGACCCGTGATAGTGTCGGGTCATTCCGTGTTTCCTTTTCTATGTTTGCATTCATCACAGGGAGACATTCGACTATGGTCGAGTGGAATAACTCCATTGGATCCACTACAAGGTCTTCTTCTTCCACCGTCGGCAACGGTAGGCGTGACAATCCATCAGCATTTCCATGCTGTTTAGTTCCTTTGTACTCGATGTCATATTGGTGTGCCCCTAGGAAAAGGGACCATCTCTGCAGCCGTTGTGCCGTCATTATCGGTACGCCCTTCTGAGGGTTGAAAATGGAGACAAGAGGTTGATGATCGGTTAGTAGAGTAAATTTTTGACCGTGCAGATAGTGATTGAACTTCTTCACCCCCCACACTAGGCTGAGGGCCTCTCTGTCAATCTGGGCGTAGTTACGCTCGGCAGAAGTTAACGAGCGTGACGCAAAAGCTATCGGCCTCTCTAAACCATCAAGGAATTTATGTGACAGTACCGCCCCAATGCCGTAGGGAGACGCATCACACGCCAGCCTGATTGGGAGTGCTGGGTTGTAGTGAGCCAATACTTCCCTTGAAGTGATTAAGTCCTTACTCTTCTGAAAAGCACGCTTACAATCATCGTTCCATTTCCATGCTACCCCCGTTCATAGCAGGGCGTTCAGTGGGTGCAGAATTGTCGACAAATTCGGCAAAATCTTATGATAGTAATTCACCAACCCGAGGAATGACCTCAGTTGCGACACATTTTCAGGCGCTGGGGCCTTAACAACCGCTTCAATTTTGTCAGGGGACTTATGTAACCCCTCTTCATCAATCACGTGGCCACAATACGATATCTGTTTCTTAAAAAATTCGCACTTGTGGCGGTTGGCTCGCAGCCCATGTTCCCGTAGTCTAGTGAGCACCTGTTCTAGGTTGTTAAGGTGTTCACTGTCATCTTCACCTGTTACAAGGATGTCGTCCAAGTAGCACTGAGTCCCCGGAATCCCTTGCAGGACTTGTTCCATCGCTCTTTGCCATATCGCCGGAGCCGATGCTACTCCGAATACCAATCGATGATACTGGTAAAGACCTTTGTGAGTGTTTATCGTGAGATACTTCCTAGAGGACTCTTCAACCTCCATCTGCAAATATGCTTGTGCTAGGTCAATTTTTGTAAAACGCTTCCCTCCAGACAGTGAGGCGAAGATGTCTTCTACCCTTGGAAGAGGATATTGTACTGTGTGAAGGACAGGGTTCACCGTCACCTTGAAATCCCCACAGATGCGAATCTTCCTTGGCTCTCCGGACTTATTGCTTAACGTTTTCTTCATGACAGGAACGATGGGTGTCGCCCACTCGCTCCAGTCGACCTTAGACAACACGCCCGCCTTCTCCAGATTCTCCAGCTCTGCCTCGATGGCTGGGCGAATTGCATATGGTACCGGTCTTGCTTTGAAAAACTTGGGAACTGCATTCTCTTCTATTTTTATCGAGGCGGTTACGCCTTTAAGCGTGCCCAGTTCTTGTTGAAATACCTCTTTGGCGTTAGCTAAGATTGTTGACAATCGTCCAGGAGTGACGTCTTCATCTTTTTTACCGTCCATCGTCATTGCATGAATGGAATGCCAATCTAAGTTTATCTTCCTGATCCATTCCCGTCCCAATAACGGTGGTCCACCATTTGGCAGTATGTAGAGATACAATTTCCGTATTTTCTTGCCATTGTATTCGACAGGCACCCTTATTTTTCCTCTGGGGTATACTTTTTGCCCCGTATACGTCGTCAAGACGATGGATGTCTCTCTCAAGGGTATGTGTGAAAATAGCTGCTCGTAGTCTCATCGATTCATGACGGTTAGGGCTGATCCTGTATCCAATTCCATTTTAACTTGGGACCCTGCTATCGTGAGGGTGACCCAAATGGTTCGGTGATCCTCTTTTGCGATTACATTGTGAAGTTTGAGACAGCTTAGTCTCCTGTTTCCGGATTCACTATCGCTCATCTGGTCTTCGGAACTACTGTCCGTCATCTTTTGTACTTTCTTGTACGGTTCCTTAGTAGCCTTTTTGTTTTCGCTGGTCTTCTTCCCAGACCTGCAAACTCGTGCAATGTGTCCCATCTTCCCGCATTGTCTGCATATTTTGTCTTTGGACCAGCAGTCCTTCTGGTCATGGTTAGTTCTGCCGCAGCGATAACATTTTGCAAATCCCCGTGTCATTTTGTGGGTGCCGTATTCCTGTGGTTTTTGTTGAATTTCTGCAGCTCCCCTGGCTGCTGCTTCATACGATACTGCCACGCTGAAAGCCTTATCTAGCGTCAGCTCTTTTTCTGAGAGTAACTTCTTCTGTGTTCCTTCACTCAGGAGTCCACAGGCAAATTTGTCCCGTAGGGTATCTGCCAGTCCTGCTCCGAACTGGCAGTGCTTTGATAGCTTGCGTAGTTCCGTAAGATACTCAGCATTGCTCTCATCTTTGTGCTGAGTTCTCCTGTGGAATTTAAATCTTTCTGCTATCAACAGCGGTGCAGGGTTTAAGTGTTCTTGTAGGACAGCAACAATTTCGTTAAAACTCTTCGCCTTCGGTTTGGCTGGAGTAATCAGGTCCTGCAATAGGCCGTACGTTCTAGAGCCCATTAAGTTTAACAATATCGATGGCTTTTTCCCCTCCGCTATTTCGTTTGCCTCGAAATATACCTCGACTCTTTCCACATACGTGGTCCAGTCCTCTAATGTATTATCAAAAGCAGTGATACAGCCAGTCTTTGGCATCTTGCAAATCTAAAATGGCGCCTCCCGCGCTTTGCCTTCTTCCCCGATTTAACAAAATGGCGCCTCCCGCGCTTTGCCTTCTTCCCCGCTGTTGTTAGCGCTGCTTTCCACGGTTTCTTGCGTGTTAAATATTGATTCTTTTTCTTTTATTATTTTCCCGTCGTGGAGCGGACCCTCTGGGACATTTCCCTCCCTCTTCTTAGGTCCGAACGCTGCCCGGCTTCGAAGCACCGGCCGCGCCCTGTGTGCTCCACCCTCTCTCTCTCTCTTTGCTTCCCAACTCGCTACCCGGCCCCGTTGAAAAGCCACCCGATCGAGCTTCAGCCCGCCGCAGCCCAGGAAGGATCAGAGCACTACCTGCCACCAGCCCGATTAGCTGGGAAACCACAGACCGAGGAACCCGACCTGGCTCTGGACAGTCTCTCCTGCAAGTTTTCAAACTGATGATTGACGGTCGACGCCCGTTTCCTGAGTTTCTTTGGACTCTATTTTTTTTTCTCTTTTTTCTGGCTCCGACCTTCAACAACGTCGTCTGAGGTGCTGCCGAGTTGCAGGTAAGTTCGTTTCTTACTCGTCGCCAGTGTTAAGTCCGTGAATGATTGAGACACGGACCAGCAGGAGTGAAAACAAACAAGTCTTTACTGGTGGAAGTCAATAGTGAAACTAACAAACAGAGGCTCTCTAGCGCCTTTTATACAGGGGTGGTCACTGCCGGTACTGCAGTCTGAGACCAGTTATTCTCTTAAAGGTACATACACAACAGGACACCCCCCCTCTTCTGGGATCCAGATGAGGAGGAACCCGAGGGTGAAGACCCCACCCCTAACCCAGGTGTAGAGGAGGAGGGACATGAGGGCGAAGACCCCACCCCGGACCCAGGTTCGGGACCTGGGGGCGGAGACTCTCAGCCTACAGCAACAGGCTGCGAAGAGTTACCTGCCCCTAGCCCAGGTCCGGGAGAGGTGAAGCTTAAGGGGGAAGATGGTCCGGGAGAGGTGAAGCTTAAGGGGGAAGATCCCCAGCCAGCGGCAGTGGTGAGCCCACAGACCGCACCGGAGGGGACAGCAGTTCGGGTTAAAGGCCTATCGGCCAAGAAAACCCCACCCGCCAAAGTCCCTAGGAGGTCCCCACGGACGCCCCAACCCAGGAAACCCTGGTCATCAGCTCCCCAGTTTAAAGGGACAGCCTCCCGAGTCAGGGAGAAGTCAAAGGACAGAGGTCCCCAGCCAGCGGCCACGGGTGGCAAGGGACCGGCAGTGCAGGACAGTGCGGCCACGCCGGAGGGAGCGGTGTGCCGCAGCCCAACCAGGAATTAGGCTGGCCGCCCGGAGACGGGCGGCAGATGTACATAATTTAGGTTGTTTAAGTTTTGGTTATTGTTAAGTCTAGGTACTTAGCTTAAGTTTAGGTGTTTTTAGCTTAAGTTTAAGTAGGGTGACGGGTAGTGTTTTTTTTAAAGTAGTAATCTGCTAAGAGTGTATATATTTGAGTCGAGGTCGCGAGACCCGACTCTGCTTCACCCAAGCCAGGGAGTCTCTTGGGGACCTGGCTGTATGTTTTTGTATCTGTTGCAGAAAGACTTTTGGGATGAAGGGGAGCGTAATCCTACTCTCCCTGATCGGACTGAGCCTTGGAAGGAGGGGCGACGTGGAGGAATCCCACACCTACAGGTGCTCGGGGGAGAGAGCACCTATAGCAACCGACGGGAGTGGCGAACAGGATGTGGAGGAGACCGCCGTCTACGTCCACGAGGGAAGGTGGCCAGGGTGGCTGGGGTCCAATTCGTCTCAGTACTCCAGCCAGACCGGGTTCACGTACGGGGAGGCCTCCCTCCTGTGCCCCAGGGTACGGGTCGTTACCACAAGGGTCAGCGTCACCGTAGGGAAACATGTATGTTTAACGTGCAAGGGACACATTCCTTTGGATAGGTGGTGGTGGTGCAGAAAGCTGAACAAAGATATGAAGAACCCCGCAGTCGAGTGGGAACGGTTGGGGAACAATACCCACCGGACGATCACAGGGACTCACGGAGATTAAGTGTGTGTTGGGACAAGTGGTGGGTACCGGATCAAGGGAATTATATCTGTATGTGGGGGTCAGAGAGGGTCTGCCCCGCAGGCATATCTATCATTTTCCACCGGCAGTGGCAAGACGCCGGGGAGGGGATGAAGTGGGATACCAGCCTAAAAGCATGCGCAGTCCCATTCTCCCTGATCCCAGTCAATTCCACTGAGCTTGTAACCCCCCCCCCCGTAAGCCCCCACCCATGGCGCAGGCGGCGAGGTCACCCAGGGAAGGGTGCCCCACCACCATCAAGGGACCAGGGAATGGGTTGGTACTAGTGCCTACGGATCAGGTGCTGTACCAGGGGGTACACTACACGGTAGCCTCCATGATTTTAAATTTCACCGAGGTACATTTACCAGAGTGGTGTCCCAAAGAAACAGAGCAGCTATACCAGGCCCTATTAAAGGACATGTTCAGGAAATTTTATGAGTTCGATTTCGCCAATGTCGACAAAACCGAACTGTACACCACACACTGCGAGTTTTGGGAAATGCAGGGAGACAAAGAAGGGGAGTATGGAATGATGTTTTTACTGTGTTTAACACTGGGTCCTCTGTCCTCAACAGTTTGGATGACAGAGAGCTGCAGACCCAGATAAATGGTTTAAAAACACAGTTAAGGAAGATATTACTGGATGAGAACAAAGTAGTGGGCTCGGAGTTGCATGAGGACCAGGCCACGACGGTCCATTTAAAGGAGATCATAGTGGAGTTGGAGAAGCACGCAAAGACGGTAAATGCCCTCATAAGGGAGGACAGAAATGCTTCTGACCAGCCTGCGCAGAATGAGGTGTGCGTGCGATACGGGGCGTGGTTGCTGGGCGAGGGCTGCAGTAATCTGGAGGATTTAAAACAGGATTTAGTCCCCTCCTGGATCAGCAACAAACACCTCGCAGCCCTCCATCCATTTGAGAATGCATTAAGCCCGTGCCAACTCCGGCTAGCTTCCGAAACCTACCCGGTCCCAGTGGATTGTGGGCGGTCCAACCACACGATCATGGGAGTAGTAGTTAGGATGCCGGTCATGGGTAGGACAGCCCGACCCGCGCCGGTATACAGGGTTGAGAACATTGGAGTCATTCAAGGGGGTGCACACATTCGTTTCACAGCGGTCCCACCTTACGTCATAAAGTGGGAGCACGCTATGACAGGTACTGACCTCTCAGGGTGCCGGAGCTGGGGAGCACACATAATCCTGTGTCCCCAGCACTTGAGTGCCTATTCAAAACCACAGTGCGGGTTCAGAGCTACTGGCGCGAAACCTATAAATTGTACCATGAAGGCAATGGCACAAGGCCATGTTCCCCTGCAGGTAGCATATATAGGAGGTGGGACATATTGTGTCACCACAGGAGTGTCCCAATACCAGCATGGCAGCATAGCTGGTGTCCGGTTAGTGACAGCAGTTTCTGTTTTAAACCCGAGGCAGATGTTCAAGTGGCCCAGGAGCGAATTGTCCCCATTCCTGAACCCTCCACTGTTCACCTCACTGTAAAGGAGAATTTTACCAACTTGCAGAAGTACGTAGCGCATTTTGGCTACGAAATTCCCCCTCTCCCTGAACACCTTACCAAAATACTCAAAGCCGTTATAGTTTCACAAAAATATTTTTACACTCTAGAGCAGAAAACAGTAGAGGTAGGGACTAAGATATTTGATATTGTGATTCCACCCTGGTGGAACATCTTCAATAACATAGAGGTCCCTTCATGGATCAGAGTGGCTTCCCACATTCTCGTGTTTTGCCAGTTAAGGATAGTGTTGTATCTAGTCTGCACTAAGTGCAAGGGCAAAGGTCAGATGCTAGAATTCCGAAACCAGTGGATCTGGAAGGAACATTATGTGAAGGTGGAGGGAGATATGCCTGTTTGAATTTTTTTGTATTTCTGATTAAAGTTTGCTGGCCTAGAAATTCAGTTGCGTTCGCCAGCCGTTAACGCCATAAGAGGGGTAGATTTCCAGCGCTAGGCACTTAGCGCCCGGGCGCAGGCTGGTCTGCACCAACGCCCAACTTCAGTTGACATTTAGCGCCGGCGCAAAGTGTTTGCGCCCGCTCAGCTGCGCGCGCAGCTTATGACGTCATTTCGTCGTGCAACGCTGTTTGTGCGCCCCAAACCGGAAATTCAGTGGCGCCCGCCCAATGTGGGCGTGGCGCTGTTAAGAACTGTGAAGTGGAACGCAGCAGAGGCCCTGCGGGCCTCGGGGAGCGCTAATTAAAGGGCACTTACACTGAACTATAAAGGCCAGCCATTTTGCTGCAATGACTTTAGTGCTTTGGATTTCTGGACAGAGACCAAGGAACAGACCTTTCTGATTTGGGACAACATAGGAGAGGTATTTTTGGCTTCTGGCCAGAGCTTGGAAATTTGACACTTTGTGATTTCACTGTTTGCAAGTTTATTATGGGGGCTGCATGGGGTTCCAACCCTCAGTTCCAGCATTATGTGCGAAGGGCTCGCAGACGCTGTGTGAGAGGGCCAGCCATGCCTAGACGCAGAGGGGCCATCAGGCGTCGGCAACGTAGGCCTTACCCACTCAGGGAATACCGGCAGCAGGTGTCCTATCTCACCATGACTGCCGCGCATTGTGTTAAGAGGCTGCGCTTCAGAAGGGAGGTGGTTGCAGAGATGTGCCAGCTGCTTCACAGAGATCTGCGTCCACAGCTGATGTGCAGGACGTCTCTGTCGGTGGAAGTGAAGGTCACGGTGGCTCTGAACTTTTATGCAAGCGGCTCCTTCCAAGCCGCTGCTGGGGACATAGCGAACATCTCCCAGTTCGCCGTGCATCACTGCATCCGGCAGGTCACCGATGCCCTTTTCGCAAGGAGACACCAATTCATCTCCTTCCCCATGACCCTAGAGAGGCAGGAGCAGCGTGCAGTCGGATTTGCCAGGATCGCCGACTTCCCCATGGTGCAGGGCGCCATTGACTGCACGCATGTGGCTATGCGGGCACCTATCGACAATGCCGAGGATTACCGCAACCGGAAGGGCTACCATTCCCTCAATGTACAGCTGGTGTGTGACCACAGGCAGCGCATCCTAGCTGTCAATGCCCGCTTTCCAGGAAGCAGCCACGATGCATTTATCCTGCGCCAGACTACTGTGGCTGACATGTTCGAGGCACAGCCTCCGCCAAGGGGATGGCTTATTGGGGACAAGGGCTACCCTTTGTGCACATGGCTCATGACCCCGCTCCGCGCGCCCAGGACCCCTGCGGAGGAGGCATACAACGAAAGCCATCAAGCCACAAAGAACATCATAGAGCAAACGATTGGTGTCCTGAAGCAATGGTTCCGCTGCCTGGATCGATCCGGCGGATCTCTACAGTATTCGCCGGATAGAGTCTCCCAGTTCGTCGTCGTTTGCTGCATGCTGCACAACCTGGCTATCCGCAGGACTCAGGCACTGCCACCTCACGTTGGGCCACCACCTCAGGAGGACGAGCAGGAGGACCATGAGGAGGAGGAGGAGGAGGAGGAGGAGTACCAGCCCAGAAGGGAGCCACAAGGTCCAAGGGCCGTCCGCCGGTGGCTTATTGAATGACACTTCTAGGCCCCCTGTCAGGGAATGGCTTGTGGCAATGAACGCACCTGAATGCAGCCGCTCCGCAAGCCCTCAGCCGGTTAATGCAACAACCACTTGAAACATGACACCTGAACAAGCTGAATAAATAAAAAGCTTTATTTAACAAACTCAGGGCCCTTCCCACATGAAACAGAAAAACAGACAAGACCCCCAAAAAACAGTGAAAAACATATCTCACTCCCACAACCTGGGGAGGAATAACAAAACTTGTCAATCCAATTGGCCTTCATCTTCGGCCTTTCCAAAATAAGCCCCCCCCCTCCAGAACACAAACACCCCCATATAAAAAAAACAGTTGCCGACACCCTCTACTTGGTGTGCCGAGAGGGCGAGTCCTTGTGCAGGCTTCTCCGGCCCCTGCCCGACCTGTTGCTCCGCCTCAACCTGGGCCCTGTGGGTGTTGGAAGGCTTGGGAAAGGCTCCTGAGGGCCGCAATGCGTAACGGCAGATGCCCTTGGGGGTCGGCCTAGACGAGGTCCGGCCCTGGAGGGTCCGGCTGCTGACTGCTGCAGCTGTGGCTGGGCAGCATCAGTCTCTGCAGCAGCTCGTTGCACCTTAGCTGGGGGAGTGGCAGTGGCGGCTGCAGCAATGGGGGCAAGCTGGCTGATGCCAGGCGCTCGCTGGTCGCCAGAGACATTGGCACTCGGCCGGGCTGGCACGGCAGCAAGCGCAGCAATCTGGTGGAGGCCAGACCGCTGTGCTGCAGCAGGGCGGCGGGTGCCCTGTCGATGCTTCCGTGACACAGCGAGTGTGGCAGAAGTGAGTGCCCGAACTGCCCTGTTCTGTGCCCGCATCAGATCAGCCAGTGTCTGCATGGCACCACTCATGAACTCGCGACTCGCGTCCTGTGCTGCCGCGAGTTGGTCGACACCCCTGGCCTGTGCTGCCGCGAGTTGCTCGACACCCCTGGCCTGTGAGTCCCCGAAAGCGGCCACACTATGAGCCAGGGACTCAGTGGCCTGAGGCAACTGTCCCACAATCCCCATGAACTCGTTGTGGCGCCGCTCGGAGGCCGCGGACATTTCATCAAGGAGGCGCACCTCCTGGGCGAGGACCGTCTCCGGACTGGAGGGCGGACTCTCCATCTGGGGAGAAGGCCGCCGAGCTGCCCGACCCTTCCCGCGTGCCTGGACGCCACTGGGCCCAGCAACTGCCCTTCCCTGCAACACTTCCCCCCTCTGGGGAGAAGGCAGCCGTGCTGCCCGACCCTTCCCGCTTGCCACGATGCCACTGGGCCCAGGAGCTGCACCCCCCTGCAACACTTCCCCCTGGCTCTCCTCCAGGCAAGACGTGTCCCCTCCATTGCCATCCCCTGGCGCGGATGAGGGTCCCCCCGATGTGCCGCCTTCCTCTTGGTCCTCGTCGTCCTCCTCTTCCGAGGGACTGGCACTCTCAGCTTCATGGACCTCCTCCTCACCAGCTGAAAGCAGGAAGGCACAAGAGTAGCTTTAGAGTGAGGACAGGGCGTCAGCGAGGGAGGCATGAGTGGTGGCATTATGCGCATTGGTCGGACAGTGGCAAAGGATGTAGATCTGAAGCGCAAGGGGAACGAGAGAGGTCCAAACGGTCATGTCCTTACCATTGGGGCCCAGCACAGGGTCGGCATCTCCAATAGCAACGGGGCCAACCACCCGGCCACGCATGAGTCGAGCCACGCGCTCCTCCAGGTCACTGAGCTCCTGGAACTGGCCACGGCCTCCCCCGGTGACATTCCGGCTCTTCATATTCTTGGCCAGCTTGGCCTGCAAGAGAAAGGACGGCCTCTAAGTACAGTGTGTTGCCCTGTTGTTGTCTGCACTGCCTCCCATGGTCGATTAGCATGGCCAGTGTGGTGCCCTGCTGTTGTGTGCACTGCCTCCCATGGTCGAATAGCTTGGCCAGTGTGTAAAGTGCAGAAAGTGCTATTGATGATCATGCCAGTGCCATAGCTGCGGGAGGAGGGATGGCCATTAGGCCTTTGAGGTCCCTTTGCCCATAATGTGAGGTGCACATGCAAGGATGAGGAGGACACTGGAAAGGGTGCTCACCCTGACCATCCGACTGAGGTCGTTGTACTTCTTGCGGCATTGGTCCGCACTCCTGGGGACATCGCTGGTGGATGACACCCTGTGGGCGATTTCCCTCCAGGCTCTCCTGTACTGCCTCCTGGGAACCTTCTTGCCACTGTCCGGGCACAAGATCTCTCTTCTCTTTTCAAAAGCCTTAAGCAGCACCCTCAAAGCATGCTCTGAGAAGCGCTGCGCTCGTTCACGGGCCTTCTGCATGGCTTCAGGCGCTATTTGGGTCCACCAGCAGTGTTCAGGCCTAGCTGCAGGGCTCCACTATCCAGGGCGTGGCAGCAGACAAAGTCGACCCTTCCCCCTTTAAGAGCTGGCCGGCGTCAGGGTGTCTGCTGTCAATCAAAACATGACCGCACCTGCGCTGCGCCCGGCCTCGGCGTTATCAGTCCGCACCGCCGGCTTAGCGCCTAAAGATAGGAGTGCAACGCCAGTTTCAGCGCTCGCCCAAACTCCTTGGCCAAATCTACTGAATTTCGGCGAAGTGGCCTCCACTTTCCGGCGGGCGCTAACTTTAGCGCCCGCCCGACTTTAGCGCCCCAGAAGTGGCGCGACTGAATTTCTAGGCCGCTGTTTCTTGTGTTTGTTGTTTTTAGTAAAGATTTTTTTGCGACGCGTTGTTAATAAAGATGTATGTGTACCAAGTTGTGCATGGGTGTTGGATCCCCTCCATGCTTGGATGTGTGTATAAGACTGTAATTATTCTATGTATGCTTATGTACACTACATTTTCGCAGAATGGGAAGTGCATGTGTCGTGGGATCATGGATAGGTAATTACAGGGGGAGATTGACTATGGAGGGTTGGAAATTTTGCTCACCTTGTAAGGATGATACTTCAAGCAAGTTTTAGTATCACAGGGGGGAGTGTAAGGTTCTCAAAATTCCCACATTCCCCCAAGGTTATTAATAAAAGGGACCCTGTATGGACAATTTAAAAAAGGGTACCCAAAAAGATGGCGTCCGCACCTCGTGACCAACAGCCTGTAAGATTTTAAAAGCTTGGACTCTGTAGCACGAACAGGCAGCTTTGGGAAATCGAAACTTAAAATGCATTTCTGTGAAAAGGACTTTTTGTTTGAAAAGCCAGACAGCGAGGCAAACATTGAATATGCATTGCATCAGATCAAAACAGATCAGCCCAGTTAGGCCTAAGCGTAAGGCCATTAGTTTGTCCGCATAAATAATCGGAATCAGCTCAAGGGAGCCACCAAGGCTGGACAGGCCGATTAAAATGCATTAATGACACTACAACTCGGACATCAGGCCATCAGGTGCGATAAACGGCCATCAAAAGCCAGTTAACTTAGATTGGTATAATCATTTAAAACAGCCCGCCAAAAGTTGGACAATAGACTGACCTGATTTGGTGCGCAGATAAGGGTTTTCAACGGGAGTATAATTATAGACCCATTGGTAGCCACGTTGCTCGTGCTCTCTCTTCCTCCTGCGCTTGCTACCTAGCCACTGCCCGTAGTTTCCCCAAATCCATCAGGGACGCTGGCACAGCACCAGGCGAACACGGGCAGACCAGGCCAGGCCGGGCGAGGCGAGACGAGACAAGACGAGACGAGACGAGACGAGATGAAATCAGACGAGATGATTTTGAAGAAGATTGAAGAACGCTTCGAATAATCGGGCCTTCAATCCAGTCGACTGATGACTATCTTCATGTAACATTCAACCGTCACCCGAAGAAGAAGAACCATCATCCCTGTGAGGTAAAGTACCCAAGCAAAGACTTTAATCTCAGGGTACTTTACCGGGATGACGCCCTTGCCGTGCCCTGAGACCACGTGATGATGGCAGGCCCCAGAGAGCACAAAGAGCGAACCCCCAAAATCTCACAACCATTATAACTCAGCAGATTTTGACTTGGTGAGCATTAATTCCTGGCCCCCCTTAGCTTAATCTAGTTAGGTATTATAGGTGGGATAAGGGTTAAGGGATTTTATTAATGTGTGTTGTTCCCTCGATGTGCCGTGCGTTCCCCATTCCCATTTGAGTATATTCTCTTGATAAGCCTGTAACTACATAGTGACTTTTAAGTATTTGTAATTTTTATTTCTGTTTTAATAAAATCTTGGTTTTCTCACATCCAAACCACTTGTCTACTCGTTTTCTGTATCGCAGCCTGTACCTAAGTCCGGTGTCGAGAACCCAGGGGTGTGGGAGCATTCGAACCGCTCACAGGCAGTCAGGGGCATAACTGACTGGGCACATGCCACCCCCTACATGTTTAAGACAGACAGCAGGTTACATTCCCTGAAATGAACCAGTTGGGTTTTTTAATCCAATCCGGCCAATTATCGTCCCATCAGTCTACTCTTAATCATCAGTGATAGAAGGTGTCATGGACAGTGCTGTCAAGTGGCACTTATTCACCAATAACTTGCTCACCGATGCTCAGTTTGGGTTCCGCCAAGACCACTCGGCTCCAGACCTCATTACAGCCTTGTTCCAAACATGCACAAAAGTGCTGAATTCTAGAGGTGAGATGAGAGTGACTGCCCTTAACATCAAGGCAGCATTTGACCGAGTGTGGCATCAAGGAGCCCAAGTAAAATTGAAGTCAATGGGAATCAGGGGGAAAACTCTCTACTGGCTGGATTCATACCTAGCACAAAGGAAGATGGTTGTGGCTGTTGGAGGTCAATCATCTCAGCTCCAGGACACCGCTGCAGGAGTTCATTAGGGCAGTGTCCTTGGCCCAACCATCTTTAGCTGCTTCATCAATGACCTTCCCTCCATCATAAGGTCAGAAGTAGGGATGTTTGCTGATGATTGTACAGTGTTCAGTTCCATTCATCAGAAAATGAAGCAGTCCATCCCCACATGCAGCTAGATCTGGACGGCATTCAGGCTTGGGCTGATAAGTGGCAAGTAACATTTGCACCACCCTCAACAGCATTACCATCGCTGCATCCCCCACCATCAACATCCTGAGGGTCACCATTGACCAGAAACTTAACTGGACCAGCCACATAAACACTGTAGCTAGAGGAGCAGGTCAGAGGCTGGGTATTCTGCATGGCGAGTGTCACACCTCCTGACTCCCCAAAGCCTTGCCACCATCTACAAGGCAAAAGTCAGGAGTGCGATGGAATACTCTCCACTTGCTTGGATGAGTGCAGCTCCAACAACACTCAAGCAGCTCGACACCATCCAGGACAAAGCAGCCTGCTTGATTGGCACCCCATCTATCACCTTAAACATTCACTCTCTCCACCACCGGCGTACCGTGGCTGCAGTGTGTACCATCTACAAGATGCACTGCAGCAACTTGCCACGGCTTCTTCAACAGCACCTCCCAAACCCGCGACCTCTACCAACTAGAAGGACAAGGGCAGCAGGCTCATGGGAACACCACCACCTCCAAGTTCCCCTCCAATGTCACACGCCATCCTGACTTGGAAATATATCGCTGATCCTTCATCGTCACTGGGTCAAAATCCCAGAACACCCTCCCTAACAGCACTGTGGGAGTACCTTCACCACACGGACTGCAGCAGTTCAAGAAAGCGGCTCACCACCACCTACTCAAAGGCAATTCAGGTAAATCGTGCTTGACTAATCTACTGGAATTTTTTGAGGATGTAACTGGTAAAATTGATGAGGGAGAACCAGTGGATGTGGCGTATTTGGACTTTCAGAAGGCTTTCGATAAGGTCCCGCATAAGAGATTAGCGTGCAAAATTAAGGCACATGGGATTGGGGGCAAGGTATTGACTTGGATAGAGAACTGGTTGGTGGATAGGAAGCAAAGAGTTGGAATAAACAGGTCGTTTTCCGAGTGGCAGGCAGTGACTAGTGGGGTACCGCAAGGATCGGTCCTAGGACCCCAGCTGTTCACAATAGATATTAATGATCTGGACGAGGGAATTGGATGTAATATCTCCAAATTTGCAGATGACACAAAGCTGAGTGGGAGGGTATGCTGTGAGGAGGATGTCGTGAAACTCCAGTACGATTTGGACAGGTTGGGTGATTGGGCAGAAACATGGCAAATGCACTATAATGTGGATAAATGTGAGGTTATCCACTTTGGTGGCAAAAACAGGAAGGCAGATTATTATTTGAATGGCAATAGATTGGGAGAAGGGGGAGTGCAAAGAGACCTGGGTGTTCTTGTGCACCAATCGCTGAAGGTAAGCATGCAGGTGCAGCAGGCGGTTAAGAAGGCAAATGGTATGTTGGCCTTCGTAGCAAGAGGGTTCGAGAACAGGAACAAGGATGTCTTGCTGCAGTTGTACAGGGCCTTGGTGAGATCGCACCTTGAGTATTGTGTGCAGTTTTGGTCGCCTTATCTGAGGAAGGACATTCTTGCCATGGAAGGAGTGCAGCGAAGATTCACCAGGCTGATACCTGGGATGGCAGGAATGACGTATGAGGAGAGATTGTGTCGATTGGGCTTATACTCACTGGAGTTTAAAAGATTGAGAGGGGATCTCATCGAAACCTATAAAATTCTGTCAGGCCTGGACAGGCTAGATGCAGGAAGGATGTTTCCGATGGCTGGGGAGTCCAGAACCAGGGGTCATAGTCTAAGGATAAGGGGTAGGCCATTTAGGACTGAAATGAGGAGGAATTTCTTCACCCAGAGAGTGGTGAACCTGTGGAATTCTCTGCCACAGAGGGCGGTGGAGGCCAGTTCATTAAATATATTCAAGAAGGAGTTGGATATATTTCTTAAGGCTAAAGGGATCAAGGGATATGGGGAGAAGGCAGGGACAGGGTACTGAATTTGGATGATCAGCCATGATCTCATTGAATGGCGGAGCAGGCTCGAGGGGCCGAATGGCCTACTCCTGCTCCTATCTTCTATGTTTCTATGTTTCTAGGAAAGGCAATAAATGCTGGCCTTGAGAGCGATGTCCACATCCCATGAACGAATAAAAAACAATATCTTCCTTCTTCTCTCAAAGGGGCGCTTACAACTTGTTTGGTAAAAAAGAAATCTTCACATATTACAATTGTTGGGCATGCTCCAGAAATTTTCTTTGAGGAAAATTATTTCTTTTTAAAAAATGCACTTTAGTAGTTTACTTCTTATATATAACTTGGGGACAAACACTAAATAAACACTTGTAATTGCAACTCTCAGAAAGCGTCAGCTCATCAGAAAACATTTCTGCCTGAAATTCGTGTATAGCTACCAGAGGAAGAAAGTAATGTCTGATTGCTTCTAACAGCGTCCAGTCCCACCATCCAACCTATCTGATTGGTTGACACTGACAGCCTTCAATTGCAGTGATAAAAGCTGTTTCTTTCTTGTAAAACACTGACAAACTGATAAATGGGTTAAGAAGCTGATGGTTGACATGTATGCCTAAGATAAGGTGCAAAAGCCCAGGCTTTCTGCTCCCCAATAGTTAACAACCTGTCTAAGAAGGCCATTGTTTTATTGATTAAGTGATGTTAGGATTCAAATACTCAAAAGCTTCAAAATCAGGTGGTGAAAAGTACAAAACAAAAACTTAAATGCTTTGTGAAAACTCAATCAATATCTTTTGTTCCAGATAGAATTTTCATGTACAAACAACATTCCATGACTTATGAATGCATACCACATTTAATAACCTGCAAATAAAAAGGGCCAAAAAGTCATTTTGCTTTTCACACAACTCACCTGTAAATATGTATGTGTTAGGGCTGAACTGCATTGTAACTATAAAGTAGTGATTTTAACGTAGGTGTCTTCTCTCATTTTTGACATACCATCCTACCTGTCAAGCACACCCTTAGCTAATATAAACTGAACTCACTTGTGTGGCATTATCAGGAGTACAGGAAAATGTCCTTATGGCCAAGGACACCTAACTCCAGTTAGGAGAAGCATTGTTGCACCATTCTTTTCACCAATAACACATTTTCTGCTGCAGTGATAAAAATTTATTAAAATAATTACTTTTAAAAACATTTGTTTAAAAACACTTTTTGAAGCCGCATTTTAAATACATTGGTGAAATTTCACTGTGCATTAGAGCTTACACACGGTATGTATGAATGTGCAATAATTTGGGGTGCTAGCAGTAGCGCATTTTTATCCATGCTCCAAAAACTCCCCCTGGGAGCAAACTGGCTTAACACACAGACCCAATGGTACCACACTTGTTAAAAGTTTGTTAAGCACCAATTAAAAGTGAACATGCAGATTTGCACATGCTTGTCTTCAGCCCACACATTGCACTAATACAGTGGTGAATGACTAACAGACTGCCAATTGCACTCAACTTTTTTCCCATAGTCTCCTCCCATGCAAAGGCAGGAGACTTGTAAGACTCAGTTGGTTTGAAGTTCATCGCTGCATTACCCAAGTCGCAAATGCCTTGTTTTGACGTGCAGGTGGTTACAATAAAATCAGGGCCGGGATTCAGCAGCAGCAAGAGCGGCTGAAAGGGTGTTCAGAAAGATGACAGAGAAAGTGCCACTGACTGCACTGACATTGTCCTTCAATACCTATACAACATCATATAGCATCCATCAATAGTAAATAACGTTACTCAATGGACATCAAAATGGTCTGCCACCACTGCCAAAGAATTATGCGTGTGGATGCTTGGTTTCCAGGGGATGCCCATATCTTACGCGAGCCATGGATTCCTTAATTATACCATGTGAAGGCTCTGTGCAGTTGTGAGTTACCTGCTCCAATGATGGTTTAGGACTCTACTGTGCAACTCCTGTACCCCAACAGCAAACAGCATACAATGAAACACTCAAGAGAAAGTGAGCCTTCGCTCAATGTTGGAGTATAGGGAAGAGTTCAGTTCCATCTTGTGTGGTGTATTTGCACACTGCATGAAGTCATGGAAATGTGGTCAGCTATATGAACACAACAGCAGGGCTCGCAGTGATGAAACCTCTGGTAACAGCTTTGATGGAAGCTCAGACTGCTGTCATCTTGGCTCTGAGTTAGAAACATAGGAATAAAGGACCATAAGAACAGGAGTAGGCCATTCAGCCCACAAGCCTGCTTGACCATTCTATTAGATCATGGCTGATCTGTACTTCAACTCCATTTACCCCCGCCTTTGATCCATATCCCTAACAAAAATCTGTCGTTCTCAATCTTGAGAATTTCATTTGACCCAGCATCCACAGCCTTTTGAAGGAGAGAGTTCCAGATTTCCACTAGGCTTTGTGTGAAAAAGTGCTTCCTGATTTTACTCCTGAAGGCCAAGCTCTAATTTTAAGATTATGCCCCCTTGTTTTGATCCCTTCACCAGAGTAAATAGTTTCTTTGTATCTGCCCTATCTGTTAAGTCTGTGTGTTCTAGTTGTAATTACTAACACAGACTAAAAGATTAAAGTTCAACAGGTCTTTACTGGTTGGAGGTCAGGACTATACTAAATACAATATTACTACACAGTGCTTATATACCGGTGGTCACCACCGGTATTACGTATACAGCAGCCAGAGAAAGTAGTTCATCTCTTAAGGTGGAACAGGCTTAAGTTCTCTTAAGGTGGAACAGGTTACATACACCACAATCCTCCCTTTTTAGCATAACAGTCATATCCCCATTTAACATAACATAATAACATATATAACTTCAGGTATAAACAGTTCAAAGGTTCAGTCTCTCAGGAGGCCTTCTGATTCGGTTTGGATAACGCCTTTCAGTGGTCTCTGATTCCTGTTGCTGAGGTGACTCCTCTAGTTGGTCTCCCATGCATTGGGTGTTATCATCATCAGGTACATTCCCTGCCGAGGTAGATGCTTCAGGTTCATTAACGTCTTCCACAGTTGTCTCTGTCGCAACCATGGGTTCGACCCTTGCTCTCGATTCTACCAGTTGATCCACATGACGCCTTATCACATTGTTACCAATATCTACTGTGTACATCAGAGGTCCTTGTCTGGCCCGAATTGTTCCGGACTGCCATTTTTCGTTTCCATAGCCCCTTGCCAACACTGGTTGTCCTACGTCGAAACTTTGAGTGGTCTTGTTATTAATATGCCGGAACTGTTTGTTTTCCACTTCCCTCCGCACATTTGGTTTTAACAAGTCCAACCTGGACCGCAACCTCCTGTTATAAAACATCATGGCAGGACTTTGGTTAGTCACTGCATGAGCGGCGTTTCAATATGCCATTAGGAAATTGTCCACCTTGTGCTGTAGCGGAATCTGATCATCGTTCATGGCCTTTATTGCCTTTTTGAATGTTTGGACAAATCTCTCGGCCAACCCGTTTGTCGCCGGATGATATGGGGCAGAGGTATAATGTTTCACCCCATTCTTCTTTAAGAATTTTTGGAATTCTTCCGACACGAACTGTGGTCCGTTGTCCGAACAGATCTGTTCTGGCAATCCGTTCCTTGCGAATATTGTTCTTAACACCGCAATTGTCTTTTCTGAAGTAGTGGTATTCATCTTGATCACTTCTGGCCATTTGGAATGTGCGTCCACCGCAATTAGGAACATGGAGTCCATGAATGGACCAGCAAAGTCAATATGTACGCATTGCCATGGGGCTGAAGGCCATTCCCATGGGTGTAGTGGTGCGATCGGAGGTGCATTTTGCACTTTTTGGCACCCAGCGCAGCTTTTCGTCAACTCCTCTATCTGTTGGTCAATACCTGGCCACCATACATAAGCCCTAGCAAGACTTTTCATCTTAACTCCCCCCAGATGACCTTCATGCAGTTCTTTTAGAACTCTTTCCCTTAACTTGGGAGGAATAATCACTCTTGTCCCGTACATCAAAGTACCATGGCAGACGGACAGCTGGTCTCGCCTTGCCGAGAATGCCGGTAACAGAGGATCACCACGTGTTGGCCATCCTTTCACTGTCACCTCGTAGACTCTGGACAGTGTCGGGTCGTTCCTGGTTTCTCTTTCAATACTTGCATTGGTGACTGGTAAACACTCGATGATGGTCGAATGAAATAACTCAACAGGGTCAACTTTCGTCGTTTCTTCTTCTTCAGGTAGTGGCAGGCGCGACAGCCCATCAGCATTGCCATGCTGCTTCGTACCTTTGAATTCTATTTGATATTGATGTGCCCCTAGGAAAAGGGACCATCTCTGGAGACGCTGTGCTGTCATCACTGAAACACCCTTCTTAGGGTTAAAAATGGATACCAATGGCTGATGGTCTGTCAGAAGTGTGAATTTTTGGCCCTGCAGGTAATGATTAAACTTCTTCACTCCCCATACAAGGCTGAGAGCCTCCCTATCGATCTGCGCATAGTTGCGCTCAGCGGAGGTCAATGATCTGGATGCAAACGCGACTGGCCTTTCCGTGCCATTTGGCAACTTGTGTGAGAGTACTGCCCCAATACCATATGGAGAAGCATCACAAGCCAACCGAATAGGCAGTGTCGGGTTGAAGTGAGCCAACACTTCCTCTGAGGTGATCAATTCTTTGCTTTTGCGAAATGCCTTCTTACAGTTTTCGCTCCATTCCCATGGTACCCCCTTCTGTAAAAGAGCATTTGGCGGGTGCAGTACCGTGGATAGATTTGGTAGAAATTTATGGTAATAGTTAATCAATCCTAGAAACGACCTCAACTGAGAGACATTATCCGGAGCGGGAGCCTTTACAACTGCCTCTATCTTGTCAGGAGACTTATGAAGCCCCTCCCGGTCAATGACATGACCACAGTACGAGATCCGCTTCTGGAAGAACTCACATTTCTGCCGATTAACTCTAAGTCCATACTCTTTCAATCTGTTGAGCACCAGTTCCAAGTTTGCGAGGTGTTCTTCATCACCATCACCTGTAATTAGAATATCGTCCAGGTAACATTGTGTGCCTGGAATTCCCTGTAATACCTGCTCCATGGCCCTCTGCCAAATTGCTGGAGCCGATGCCACTCCAAAAACCAGCCTATTGTACCGGTACAAACCTCGATGCGTGTTGATCGTGAGGTATTGGCGTGACTCTTCTTCAACCTCCATCTGCAAGTATGCCTGCGCCAGGTCTATCTTGGTGAAGTGTTTCCCGCCAGACAACGAAGCAAAAATATCCTCAATCCGCAGAAGCGGATACTGCACCGTGTGAAGCACCGGATTAACGGTGATTTTGAAATCTCCACAGATGCGAACCTTCCCTGGTTCTCCTGGCTTGTTGCTCGAAGGACGTTTCATAACGGGAACAATGGGCGTAGCCCACTCACTCCAATCTACCTTAGACAGTACACCTGAACGTTCTAGCGCTTCCAGTTCCGCTTCTACAGTAGGTCGTATTGCATAGGGTACCGGTCTGGCTTAAAAATTTTTTGGGTGTG
This sequence comes from Somniosus microcephalus, assembly GCF_052327205.1. NCBI lineage: Eukaryota > Metazoa > Chordata > Chondrichthyes > Squaliformes > Somniosidae > Somniosus > Somniosus microcephalus. The sequence goes on from NC_140993.1 coordinate 74,677,987, forward strand.
CATGTTCATCAATCTTGATGTTTGCCGTAATTCCTCTCAGTGTTCCCAGTCCCTGCTGGAACACCTCTTTAGCATCATCCAATATTTTGGACAATCGTTTAGGTTTGACATCTGTTTCCCCGGAATCTACCGTTAGTGCCTTCAAGGAGTGCCAGTCCATATTCATTTTCCTAATCCACTCCCGTCCCAGTAGTGGTGGACCTCCTTCAGGTAGCACATATAAGTCCATTACTTGGCTTTCTTCGCCCTTGTGGACCACTTTTACCTCTATCTTTCCGATGGGGTACACTCTTTGCCCCGTGTATGTTTTCAATATAATCTCCGTATCCCGTAGGGGAATATGTTGGAATAACCTTTTGTAATCTTTCTTATTCATGACCGTCAATGCCGATCCAGTGTCCAATTCCATCTTTACTTGGACTCCTGCTATCTGAAGGGTGACCCAAATTGTCTGGAGATCTGCATCCTTACCAACGTTGTGTACTCTTAAGCTACCCAGTTCATTACTGCTAGCATCTGAATGTGACTTCTGTTCGGTCGAACTGTTCTTTGTCACCTTGTGTACCTTTATGTATTTTCCTTGCGGTGACTTTTTGTTGCTGGTCTTCTTTCCTGACCGGCATACTTTAGCTATGTGGCCAAGCCTACCACACGTTCTGCATTCTTGGTTTTTAAACCAACACTGGTTCTGATCATGCGTTGTCTTTCCACAACGATAACATTTTACAGTACTCAAACCCAATTTATTTGTACTGAGTTCCGGTGACCGTAGCTGCATTACTGCCGTGCCTCTCGCTGCGGCTTCGTGTGCTGCTGCCATAGTGACCGCTTTCTCAAGCGTCAGCTCATTCTCCTCGAGCAGTCGCTTTTGTGTATCTTCTTTTAATAAACCACACACAAATTTATCTCGTAGCGCCTCTGTCAGTCTCGTTCCAAACTGACAGTACTTTGCTAGCTTACGCAATTCCATTAAATATTCAGCATTGCTTTCATCCTTCAGCTGCCTTCTGCTGTAAAATTTAAATCGTTCCGCTAGCATCAGCGGCGTGGGGTTTAGATGATTTTTCAGGACAGTAACAATCTCCTCGAACGTCTTATCCGCCGGTTCATCTGGTGATAAAAGGTGTTTCAATTGCCCGTATGTCTTCGCACCCATTAAGTTTAATAATGTTAGTGCTTTCTCTTCATCTGGGATTTTATTTGCGTTACAATAATTTTGTATGCGTTCTACATACATGGCCCAATCTTCGATGTCGCTATCAAAGGTATTAATGTTCCCATGTTTAGGCATCGTTGCAATTTAATTTATTTTTATTTTTATCCAAGATGGCAGCTTCCCGCTCTTGTCTTCGTCCTCCGCCTACAAAATGGCGGTTTTCCCGCGCTTGGCGGTCTTCACCCGTCCCCCGACGCTGTCGCCGCTTCACCGCGGCTCTCGCGCCTTCAGTTGCCCCAGACGCTGCGCCTTTTTAGCCCGAATGCGGCCCGGCCCTTATCACCAGCTGCGATCGATGTCCCTGCGCTGCGCCTTTCGGCCCGAATGCGGCCCGGCCCTTATCTCCGGTCGCGATCGATCTCACCGCCCTTATTCCTCCGTCTTCCCTCCCCGTCTGTACAGCCAACGCGGCCGACTTTCTGGTCGCGTCGCTGCCCGGCTTACCCACCACCGAGGTAGAAAGAAGATAGCTGACAGCCGCTGATGGAGGCTTCGAGTTCAGGATGTCTTCTGCACTCTGGTTTCTCAATGTCTGCCGCGCGACGTGTCTTCCAGCAGGGTGATGAGGGTGGAAGCCTCTCTTCGACGTCCGTTCTGTGGACGAAGCCGCCGTGGATATAAACTGCCGCAGGGTAAGAATCGGACTCGTCGCCACTGTTAAGTCTGTGTGTTCTAGTTGTAATTACTAACACAGACGACAAGATTAAAGTTCAACAGGTCTTTACTGGTTGGAGGTCAGGACTATACTAAATACAATATTACTACACAGTGCTTATATACCGGTGGTCACCACCGGTATTACGTATACAGCAGCCAGAGAAAGTAGTACATCTCTTAAGGTGGAACAGGTTACATACACCACACTATCTAATTCTATTATCATTTTAAACACTTCAATTAGATTACCCCTCAACCTTCTAAACTCAAAGGAATACAAGCTAAGTTTATGCAACCTATCCTCATAATTTAACCCTTTAAGTCCTGGTATCATTCTGGTGAATCTGTGCTGTACCCCCTCCAAGGCCAATATATCTTTCCTGAGGAGCGATGCCCAGAACTGAGCACAATACTCCAGCTTGGATCTGACCAAGACTTTGTACAACTGAAGCATCACTTCCTTCCCTTTGTATTCCAGCCGCCTTGAGATAAAGGCCAACATTCCAGTAGCCTTTTTGATTATTTGTTGTACCTGTGCACTAGCTTTTAGTGAGTTGTGTACCTGGACACTCCAATACTTTTGTTCCTCCATAGTTCTTAGTCTCTCGCCATTAAGAAAATATTCTGATTTTCTTTCTTAGATCCACAGTGGATGACCTCACACTTCCCCACATTAAACTATTTCTGTCACAGTTTTGTCCACTCACTTAATCTGTCTATGTCCCTTTGTAACTTCCTACTCCCATCTACACAATTTACTGTGCCTCTTAACTTAGCATCACCTGCAAACTTTGGTATACAACTCTGCATTCCTTCATTTGTCATTGATATATATGGTGAAAAGCCGAGGCTGCAGTACAGATCCCTGGGGAACACTAGTTGTCACATTCTGCCAAGCAGAGAATGTTCCCTCTATCCTTTCTCCCTGTCTTCTAGTTCCCAACCAATTACCGAGCCATGTCACAAGGTTATCCCCAATTCTGTAAAATTTAAGCAAAATACTGCGGATGCTGGAAATCTGAAACAAAAACAGAAATTGCTGGAAATACTCAGCAGGTCGGGCTGCTGAGTATTTCCAGCATTTTCTCTTTTTATTTCTGTAAGATTTGTATTTTTGTTAATAATTTCTTGTGTGAAACCTTATCCAATGCCTTCTGGAAGTCCATGTAGACAACATCCATAGGCACTCCCCTATCCACCATGTTAGTGATCTACTTAAAAAAATCAACTAGATAAGTCAGACATGACCCTTAACAAATCCATGTTGACTCTCTTTGATAAGCTCATAATTCCAGCATCTCCAGTGCTGATCCTCATTGCAGTGAATGAGGCAACTCTGGGGTCACATTGCCTCTAACTGTAACTTACGAACTATAGGTATACTCACCAAAGCTATAAATGTTGGTTTGGCTCAGTTGGCACCATTCTTACTTGTTTGTCAGAATGCCGTGCTTTAAGCCACCCTGTAGACTTGAATACATAAACTAGACTGATATTTCAGTGCAGTACTGATGGAGTGCTGCTCTGTTGGAGGTGCTGTCTTTCAGATGAGATGTTAAAGTGAAATCTTGTCTGCCCTAGCTGAGTTTCCCTTTCTTTACCCAGGGAATGAGTGTCCCAACTGAGATCAGCTAACTCAGTGCAGAGTGGTAATGAAATGTGGGATGTTCCTGGCTTGTTGGGTTCAACTAAACACTGTGTTCTGTGAGGTAACAAATTTTATTTCAGAGTCTGGGGAGTACTCTGAACTGAAAGTACTCCCTAGACTTTCCTTCCTCTTTAACTGTTAGCTTTTCAACTTACTTCTGCTAAATCATAAAGCATGGTGATCTTCTAGGCTTTTAGTTTTCCCTTTTCAAAGAGCAGCAAAGGAGTAAACAGTGAAAAAGGTGAATTCTATCCATTGTAAATTTTGTTTGTTTGAGAAGTAATTCGAACTCAAGAATATATTGCCAGGTGTGGTGAAGACAGCAAAGCCATTCCAGTGCAAAATTACTTTCCCTTCATTCAGCTTCTGTCAATAAAACGCTTATTTACTGACATGTCAATTAAGTGATTCATAAGCCAGATGACCAACTCGTTCCATTTACGATAGCTCAGCTGGGTTAAATGGCTTAAGTGTTTACCATTTATGGCCAGTGGCATGTATCTGTTCTTAGTCAAACTGTGGTGAACATGACATGTTTGCCCGTAGGATTTTGCATGAGGTAAGGAGACTACTATTATCAGACCTTAAGAAGTGGGGAAAAAGCTAGTACATCAGAATAGTGGTTTCAATGACAGCAGTGGATTAGCGTTGTTTCATGATCATCTTACATCAATAATGCACTATGGTGCTCCCACTCATAATTAAGAAGACCCAATTCAATTGCAGAACAATGAGATCACAGTTTATTCTTTACTTAAACTTCTAAGAAGTTGTTTATTCACCTGAAAAGCTAATTAGTGTTTAAAATCACATTAGTTTGTGGTTAATGAGATTTACAGATACTTTTATTTGAAACTGTGTCAAAAGACTGATGCACGAATTGATCCAAATTGTTTTCTTTTAATAATTCTCATGTGATTTGTAATCTGTAAGCTTTGAACTTTATATGTCTATACATCTTTCATTTCTTCAACCTGAAATTGTCCCTTTAAATATCTGTGATTATTATAATGGATATGGAGCAAGTAAAATAAAGAATGTTGTCGTTTTAATGGCTACACTGTGATTAGCACTTGACAATTGTATGGCCCTTTCCTATTAGAAAATATTAAACTGGCCTGCATTTGAAGAAAGGCTATGTGAATCTGAATCCATAACTCTTGTGACTTGCAGCACCAAATTTGAACTTTGGATTTTGATTTATTGTTCCTGTGATTGTTTTTCTAGTATAGCCTTCACATTTGAGTTCTACCATCTGTGTTCAAAATCTTAAATTTTTATTTACTTTACAAGTCAATTAGAAAAGTGGTTTTCACATTTTTCAATCTGTGGGACCCACTGCAACGATTGACCACTCTCATGGATCACCTTCAAAAACTGATATAATCTCAGCGACCTTTTCAAATATTGACTCACTCCCACGGATCCCAACAAATATTGACACGCGCCAACGATTCCCTTCAAAATTTGACACACTCCCAACAATTCCCTGCAAATATTGACACACTCCCGATTCCCTGCAAATATTGACATACTCCCAACGTTTCCCTGCAAATATTGCCACAATCCCGTGGATCCCTACCAATATTGACATACTCCCAACGATTCCTTGCAAATATTGACACACTCCCAGAGGCCACCTATAAAATTCGGAGGCCCCTGTAAATATTGACACATCCTCAGGGATCACCTGCAAATACTAGCACAATCTTGATATCCTGATACACTCCTGGGGAGTGTACACGATCTTAGAGGAGAAATGACACAATCTCAGAGATCTTCTGCAGATATTAACACAATCCTCAGAACCACCTACTAGTATTGACACATTTTGAGGATCCCCTGCAAACATTAGCGCAATCCTGAGAACCCTCTGTCCTGGCTTCTGAAAAATAGTGTTGTCTACCCAGCGGAAAGTAGTGTAATCAATGAAGAATGCATTATTTTATTAGTAAACAGCAGAAATAAATTGTGCTTAGGGCAACAAATACAGAAATGTGAGGGTTGCAATGCAACTTCATGAGAGGTGCAAAATGGACGGTAGTGGTTCGTCCGCTTGTTATACCTCACGCCTAATTTCACTTTTCATTGTCTTCATTGGACAGGAATAACAGGTGAATTCCAGCCCTCCCACCCACCCCGCCACCTGCACTGTTAAATGGACAGATATTTGTTGAACCCGAGGACACTTGGCACCCGGGGAACCTGGTTTGAAACCTATGGTTTAGACCCGGCATACTTTTTTCAAGGACATAAATTCCTTAGTTTTCTCCCAATATCTGAAGCCTTTCTTATCTGAACTGAATATTTGGTTGAGCCTGAATGTCTGAAAGTGAGCCTAATCTGTGTTGATTCAAACTAATTTGTATTAATTTTGGAAGTGACCTTGGAGCTCATCCCCAACTGTAGCTCTCTTTTGTCAGGAACTAAACTTTAACAATAATAGTGTGGTGTAAACAATAGCACGCAAAACACAATCAACAATTCAATTTCATTGAAATACTGCCATAAACATGCTAAAAGCGAGTGAATACTTGAGTTCTAATGATTACTGTATAGGTCAAATTGATATTATAGTTAAGATCTATAACTAACACAATACAGTTGTACAAGATAATAGAGGAGAAATATTATGGTTAATTCAGTGACCCTGTACTCCCAGCAGGAAGCTGCACTCAAAGGGTGCATAGGTCAGAGACACGGCTATAAAGCTGTCGCACCGATGCTCCGACCTGTATTCTTTAACTGTGGCTCCCTATTGAGAACTGGGAATTGCTAAATTTAAACAGTGTTCTATTCAACCCCACACGTTTGTGAAATGCTTTGAGATGTTTTTTCTGTGTTAAGTGCAAGCTGTTGTTGGAAGCAAATGGAAAAATGTTCAGAGTGGAGATAATGAGCTGTGGAGTCCTGCAGGGTTGTAGTTCTGGGTCCCCTCCTATTCACACTATTAATAAATGATATGGAGGGGAGTGTTTCTTGTATCTAATATAACATTTGCTGAATAACAACCAGGTATATGGTTAGGTGAGGAGTACAAACAAAACTAATAGTATTCAACGGCATTTGGATCAAGTCCCTATTCAGACAAGGAATGGCAGATGGATTTTAATGTGGAGAAATTAAGCTTATTCACAATAGAAGAAAAAATATGAAACTTGTGAAGATGACGAAGAGACATGCAAAATTGAAAGAAAAAGCAAATTGATTATGAACTGTTCACGGAAAGTATCCAGTCAATTTGAAAGTGTTATCTAATTGTATACTGTGAAGCATCTCAAGTTGACTAGATTGTAAATCAAAGTAAGTTACCCTAATCTGGTGAAGAGCATTGAGTCACATTTGGAATACTGTGTACTATGTTAGGAATAATAACTTCAACAAGGCCCTGATGCATTAGGGATTGTTCAGAGAAGAATGAGTTAGACAGAAGGAAATATTGAGCAAGGACATGATCCAGCTTTTTAAAATGCTGAGAGAAATGAACAATATAGATTGTGATGTGGCTGTAGAGCTGGAGGAAATGACTATAAAAGTCAAAAGAAAGACTTGAGATTAGAAGCAATTTTTTCCTCACGGAGCAGAATGCTGGTAAAATAGACTCCCAGCTAAAGCGGTTAATGTTGTTTTGATTAACACCTTTGAAAAAGAACTGGAAAAATATCTGATTGAGAGAAGATTGAGCATTATAACAATATATACAGATAAAGGTGAATGTGGAATAGGAATGGCTGGTGTCATGGAAAATGCCGTGCCAGGGGAAAAAAGTCAACAAAAACAACCTCCTTTAGATAGTGACTTTTATGTAGAGAACTTCTGAAGTCACTTCCGAAAGATTAAGGGAATATATTTTGAGCCACGGAGAGATTAGGAGGGGTGTCTGAAAGCTCATTTGAAGAGATGGATTTTGAGAAGATTTTTAAAGGTAGAGAGAGAAATGCAAAGGCAGAGAAGTTTGGGGAGGGAGTTCAGGGCCAGGGGAATGTAAAAAAGGCCAGTCGGAAGTCTACAGGATGTAAGATAAGCCATAATCTTATTGAATGGTGGAGCAGGCTCGAGGGGCCGTATGGCCCAGTCCTGCTCCTAATTCTTATGTAAGAGGGGAAATAAGGCTGAAGGAAGTTGAAGAGATAGGATAGAGCAAGGCCATGGAGAGATTTGAAGACAATGATGAGGATTTTGAATTGAATCAATTGGGAGACAGAGAGCCAATGTAAGTTAGCAAGGAAGGGGGAAATGAGCAAGCAGGATGAATTGAAGGTTAAATGGATATTCTACAGTTTTGTTAAATTTACCTTTGAGGAACAGGGAGGACCTGCCCTCGTGTGATTAAATGCCCCTGTGCGTGCCTACTGAGCCTGGCCCCAGAAAATGTGTCGGGGCTGGGCCGGGGTAGACACAGAATGGCTGGCATAATACTGCCCTGACAAAACTCTGCCCTGAGGGATTTTTCTTGTTTATAAAGAGCTGGGCCTTAGGTCTAAGCTGGGGAGCTCAGAAATTGCTTTCATTTTAGTGGATTACTTGCACTGAAAATTTTTATTGAACAATACAATATTGTTACAGTAAAAATAATGTTAAAATGACAGCCCCTTCGAAATGTAACCACTGTGGAATAGGAAGGGCATCTGTCTAGACAAACATGGCTGTAAAATAACAGCTGGGATGAAATTTGAGCAAAGTGATAAAATATAAATGGCTGTCTTGAAGGCTGAGAAACAAGAAAACATTCAAAACATAAAAAATGCTGCAAAAGGCACTATTCATGAAATTTAATTGATTAAAATTTGAATTTGTAAGTAGCCCATGAAGGAAAAATAGAAAAAAACAGGAACTCAGTCATGTTACTAAAACCATTGGTTTATTTACATTAACTGAAATGCTCATTCGCAGATTTGCAAAAAATATTAATAACCAAATCATATCATAACATGTAGCTCTAAATTTCGTGAAGCAAAATATAACTGTTGCTTCATGAGATTCTGCTCATTCTTCTGCCTGAGGCGGGCAACAGGGGGCCTTAACCTAACTTTCTTTAAAAAATTACTTCCACATTCTAAGTTCCAATTAATCTTGAAGGCATACCCAAGATCCCAATAAAATCATTCTAAGCTATACCAATTTCCTGATTAAAGACTGCACATGTTTCTGTTTCGAAACATTACCTTTTTTTTGAGCTCTCACTGCTTACCTCTTCCACCTACCCTTGAACTGCAAATGCCTTTTTGTCATTGGGTTACTGCAGGTGTAGAACCTTTACTAAAAATTTGTGAAGTCCTTATCTACAGGATCAGCAAAGACTAAAAGCCACACTGTACGTCCATGCTTCATTTCCGTTCTTCCCTCAGTGTTGCTAAAGAAACCGAACCTTCTCACCACAGTTGGAGCAACTGGGTAGTCAGGTCTCACACATAGCTGTCTGTCTGGGGCCCAGTGCCTTGATCATTAAAAGTCACAGGCTTCTCTGAGCTCAAAGTACAGCACAAGGTGATATGTCCTAATGGCTCTGAGGAACTTCAAAGACAGTGTGATACTAATACCCAGGAGCAACTGACAGGCAGGGTCATCACATATGAGCTTTTACAGAGCAATAGCTATTAAAGTGGTGAATGCTTGGATTGTAGAGAGATATTCATCACTACAGTCTAAGCTCAGTTTATCAAAATTCTGTCCATTATTGATATATAAAAATGTCTGTGAGAAAAAAACTATTAATCATAATATTAATGACCAACAATATTTATTTATTATATTCTTTCTTCTGTGAGAGATGTAAAAAAGCTAATATATTTGAATTACATTTTATGAATATTGCCTTTTGCAGCATTTTTTTTGTTTTTGAACATTTTCTTGTTTCTCAGCCTTCAATGAGTATTAGATTACATAAAATTTAAAACACATATTTTAAGTGTATCTGAAATAATTTTGACATTTAAACACTGATTTAACTAGATTATTAAAAATACAATTTACCATGCCTTTTAAATAATAAACAACTTGCATCATTTCACTAAAAGCACTCTTTGTTACCTTTTAACAAAATTAATCAGGTTCTATGCTGTTATGTCCTGGGGGGGAATTTTCACCTTCACCACCTGGAAGGTAACCTGGCAGAATGGATCGCCCGCTTATTGTAGAACTCGCCCGATTGTCACCCCATTGAGTCTCAGCAGTGAAGGTGAGAATTAGCCGTGTTGTTTTTGCCACTTTTTATTTTAAACTTACTGCAAAAAAAGTATAACAACAGTGTATCACTCTTACATCTCTAGGATGGCTACTACATCTTTTTAATAGCCATAAATGCATTATACATACATAAAAGTATTTGTGTGTGTATAGATACTGAAAGCTAGCGAGAGGGTTACAATTTCTGCAGGGGTCTCCCAATCTCCCACCGTATCTTTGTTAGACGATTGGCAGAAGCCCCGGAGAAATGCTGTAAGCGGCTGTTTGCTTTGTTTAGTCCGGGGTTTCATCCAATTTCTGCCAAAGTTATGGCGAGAGATCAAGCCAGCCCACGGAAACTCTACTTCAAGGCAATAATACATCCAGAGGCTCAGATGATATCAGAAATCCAAACAGGAAAGCTTGAATAGTTTATTCAAGTCATCAGAACCCTGAGATGCATTGTGGCCCTGAAACACACCTCTGTGTTATTCTGTATGGGACACACATGTGGAGTTTACAGGGGCAGCTTCATTCCATTTTTGGTGAGTTCCGTGGTGAACAGCAGCTCCTGTAATCAAATTGTGTGGTTTGAATCACAGTGATAGTTGGTTTTCTTTTGCTACTATAACAGGGGAGTAGCAGATCCTGTAGATATTGTCACACAGTAACTCAACTTCAAGACCGCGTTGCTTTTTATTGGGTAGGTTCTTTAATGCTAGGGGCATTTGTTGCTATATATTCTTCAGAAAATGTGTTATGTTTTAAATGCATCTAGCTTAATGATTAGAGCCGGGCTTTTAATCTTCAGACTTGGTACATTGGCATATGAACATTGTTCTATTTTCCTGTTGCATTGTAGCATCATTTGATTGCAGGAGTTTAATACTGTGTCATACAGATTGTATTTTGTTTTAAAACTGAATGAAACTTCAATTTAAAAACAACTGACACAACTGCACAGTACCCTGTGCTAAAGAAAAACAATGCTGCGTTTTAAAATTGTAATAGCTGTTACTCTGCTTCTGTCCCTTTGTAAACTCTGCAATCTGACGAAATACAGTACCTCCAGATTCAAGACTTGACATCGGTGGCAGTTAACTAATGGGTCTGTTTCACAAGTGTGAAAGCCCATTAGTCATGGTGCTGTAGTCAAGAGTGAGTTATGGAACACTTTCTCACCAGTGAAATAAACTCAGTAACTAAGCATGAGCAATGCAACGCTTTTTTAATTATATCGTCATTAATGTTTAGGGTGTCAAAAAGTGCATATGAAAAATATATTTATATTTTAATACATTAACACTTCATCTGAGTAGGAGATTTAGAGCTAGAAAATTTAGAATGACAGCTTGATTAAGTGCTGAGTATTTGAACTGTGTGGTGACTGTGAGGGTACTGATAAAAAAACATGTGTGTGGGCCTCTTAAATCTTTCTCCTTAGCAGTTTTATATGACTCTAGGTCACTCTGTGTGGTAGGAATTAATCCTCAATATTTTCATTAACCATGGTAATAATATTAATGATCACTTAAGAAATGTATTAAATGTTGAACAAACATCTAAGTTTCAATTTTCAAGAATTGCTAAATGCTACTGGACAATTGAAATAGTGATACACTATAGAAACTGGCAGGCACAGTGAGTTTTTAGACTGTGAGTTTGGGCAGTCTCAGCCCTGTTGCTGATGAAACCATCCCAAATTTGGGAATAAATTGGTAATCTCACTCAGAGATGCTACGAGGATGACTGATGTGGGAATGGCCATGTCATGTCTTGCAGTTAGGGGTGTTCTGAAGTTGAGTCTGAAGGACATTGCTGGGAGAGAGTAGAAGTAGCATAAGTCTGCATCTAATCGTGCTATACCTGACCTGGAAGTGGTTGATGCTGTGTATGCAAAATTGGAACGCTTCGCCCATTGGTACACGAAAATGGTACTGGGGTCCTACAATTAAATATAAGAGCCTGATTTAAATACTGAAATAAGGCTTGTTTCGAGCATGAATACTGACCACCCATTTGAAGGCCTGTTTGAGGATCAAGTTGGGTGGGCCTCAGGTGGCCAATGGGCATGAAATTTTATGACATTTTTTGTTTGCCGACCGCCCCAATTTTCAATGTACATGTGGCGGTAAGCAGACAAAAATCGTCCCAATATGTTTTTGGTGCAAAGCAATGCCTCAAGTATATGGGTCATGACTGATAATTGCACAACTGAGATTTGGACAGTGTTGACAGCCCTGGCTTTGTGATAAATTACAATGAGACATAGGCCTGGAATTTCCTCCGAGCTGCTCCTGCTCTCCCGCTGTAACCACTTCACTTCCAGTGAAGTTATGGCCGCAGAGTGGGAGCTGTTCTGAGGAAATTCCCAGCCGAAATCTTTCAGCTGTCCCAAACTATACAGTTCAATGATACTGTACAACAAAAACTTATAAGATCCTGTACCATATCTAGTAGGTGATGGGAAATTATTAAACGACTATATATAATCTTATTAAAATTAAGGTATCTCCTGTGGTAAACAATGGTTCCATTTGCAGTGTCGTTCCTATTTCCCCCATTCTCTCCATCCAATTCTCTGTGTATTATTTTTATTTTATAACTTTAGTTTTAGCAGAGGAAGGTATAAGACTATGAGGAGAAAGCAGGGTAGCAAAGAGCTAGCACAGACACATTTGGTCTATTGGCATCCTTCAATACTGTAAGCTTCTGTGGTTCTATAGAGTACATCAGTCCTGAGACTTGATCTGCTACGTGCGATCTGTATCATTTCTGACACTTATGCAGGCATGAGAGGGGGCTGGTGGGTGAGCTCACAGGTGCTGCAAACCTGAGAGACAATACTATCATCTGTGGCTATCCCTACCATCCATCCAGTACTCATCACTGGCCTATAGTCAATGATCTGCAGGAAAGCAAATCTAATGGTCCCAACGAGATTAGTGAGTGCTCATATGATGCTTGTCTGTAACCCCTCTCCAATCCTTTTGAGGCCATAGAAGAAACATAGACATAGAAGATAGGAGCAGGAGTAGGCCATTCGGCCCCTCGAGCCTGCTCCATCATTCAATGAGATCATGGCTGATCATCCAAACTCAGTACCCTGTCCCGGCCTTCTCCCCATATCCCTTGATCCCTTTAGCCTTAAGAAATATATCTAACTCCTTCTTGAATATATTTCATGAATTGGCCTCAACTGTCTACTGTGGTAGAGAATTCCATGGGTTCACCACTCTCTGGGTGAAGAAATTCCTGCTCATCTCTGTCCTAAATGGCTTACCCCTTATCTTTAGACTGTGACCCCTGGTTCTGGACTCCCCCGCCATCGGGAACATCCTTCCTGCATCTAGTCTGTCTAGTCCTGTTAGAATTTTATAAGTTTCAATGAGATCCCCTCTCATTCTTCTAAACTCCAGTGAGTATAAGCCTAATCGACCCAATCTCTCCTCATACGTCATTCCTGCCATCCCAGTATCAGTCTGGTGAACCTTCGCTGCACTCTCTCCATGGCAAGAACATCCTTCCTCAGATAAGGCGACCAAAACTGCACACAATACTCAAGGTGTGGTCTCACCAAGGCCCTGTACAACTGCAGCAAGACATCCTTGCTCCTGTACTCGAATCCTCTCGCTACGAAGGCCAACATACCATTTGCCTTCTTAACCGCCTGCAGCACCTGCATGCTTATCTTCAGCGACTGGTGCACAAGGACACCCAGGTCTCGTTGCACTTCCCCTTCTGCCAATCTATTGCCGTTCAGATAATAATCTGCCTTCCTGTTTTTGCCACCGAAGTGGATAACCTCGCATTTATCCACATTATACTGCATCTGCCATACATCTGCCCAATCACCCAACCTGTCCAAATCATACTGGAGTTTCTCGGCATCCTCTTCACAGCACACACGCCCACCCAGCTTTGTGTCATCTGCAAACTTGGAGATATTACATCCAATTCCCTCGTCTAGATCATTAATATATATTGTGAATAGCTGGGGTCCTAGCATCGATCCTTGCGGTACCCCACTAGTCACTGCCTGCCACTTGAAAAAAGAGCCGTTTATTCCAACTCTTTGCTTCCTGTCTGCCAGCCAGTTCTCTATCCAAGTCAGTACCTTGCCCCCAATCACATGTGCTTTAACTTTACATGCTAATCTCTTATGCGGGACCTTATCGAAAGCCTTCTGAAAGTCCAAATACACCACCTCCACTGGTTCTCCCTTATCTATTCTACCAGTTACATCCTCAAAAAATTCCAGTAGATTAGTCAAGCATGATTTACCTTTTGTAAATCCATGTTGACTTTGTCCGATCCTGTCACTGTTTTCCAAGTGCTCTGCTATTACATCTTTCATAATGGACTCTAGCATTTTCCCCACTACTGATGTCAGGTCTATAATTCCCCATTTTCTCTCTACCACCTTTTTTGAATAGTGGGGTAACATTAGCTACCCTCCAATCCATGGGAACTGTTCCAGAATCTATAGAATTTTGGAAGATGATCAGCAATGCATCTACTATTTCTAGGGCCACTTCCTTAAGTACCCTAGGATGTAGGTTATCAGGCCCTGGGGATTTATCGGCCTTCAATCCCATCAATTTCCTTAACACCATTTCCCTACAAATACTGATTTCATTCAGTTCCTCCCTCTCATTAGACCCTATGTTCCCCGACATCTCCGGGAGGTTATTTGTATCCTTCTTTGTGAAGACAGAACCAAAGAATGTATTTAATTGGTCAGCCATTTCTTTGTTCCCCATTATAAATTCCCCTGATTCTGACTGCAAGGGACCTACGCCAGAAGATAGAGTCCTCTCCAATCTCACACACTAGGCCTCTACGACAGAAGCCAGAACAGCCATGAAAGAAAGAAAGACTTACATTTATATAGTGCCTTTCATGACCACCGGATGTCCCAAAGCGATTTACAACCAATGAAGTACTTTTTTTAAAGTGTAGTCACTGTTGAAATGTAGGAAAGTTGTAATGAAAGAAGGAGAGTGCTCCTAATGCCTTTGTCATGGGAGCCTCTGCTGTGTCCTTGGAAGTGTCATGGTGGCTCCAATGTTGTTAATCTGTCCTCCAATGTACTTTGCATATCACCGCTGTCTGCAGCACATTGTCTGATTCAAACCTGTAATGTCCGAGTATAAATAATACTCAGACTGCAGGAGAACAATAAAACAGGTATTTACTGAACAGAGAGTAATTCAAGACTGAAATACAGAAGCCTGCTATGGCTTTATATACAGGGGTGGTCACTGCTGGTACTGCAGTATAGAATCAGTTCTTCTCTTAAAGGTACATACACAACAATTCCTCCCCTTTTAGATAAACAGTACATAACATTCATTTAACAACTAAATAATAACTAATTACAATTACAATTTTCTCGGTACTATATACATCAACTGAAATAATCATTTATAAGTTCAGTCTTTGAGGAGGCTTCCTGATCCTGACTGGATAGCGCCTTTCTCGAGTATCCTGTTCTTGCGGCGGAGTTGATTCTGGCTCATTGTCATTGGTTGGTCCGTCAGCTTCCAATACCACTGCTTCTGAGGTAGACGCAATCTGTACTTCGGGTTGATTACCAGGTGCACCTGCTCGTGGTATGGGTTTGGCTTGTTCCTGTGACTCTAGAATCTGGTCAGCATGGCATCTCATGATGCTCTCTCCAACGTCCACTGTGTACATTAGTGATCCCTGCTGTGTGCACATTGTTCCTGGCTGCCATTTTTCTGTTCGGTAGTCGCGGGCCAAGACTGGTTGCCCTATCTTGAAGCTCCTGGTTGGCTTCTCATTTATGTGCTGGAATTGCTTATCCTCAACATCTCGTCTTATGTTTGGATTGAGCAAATCCAGGCGACATCTTAGCCTTCGGTTGAAGAACATTATGGCTGGAGCTTGGTTGGTGACTGCATGTGTCGCATTCCGGTAAGCAAACAAGAAATTATCCACCTTGTGTTGTAGTGGTATGTCGTCATTATGCATTGCCTTTATGGCCTTCTTAAAGGTCTGAACAAACCTCTCAGCCAATCCATTTGTGGCTGGATGATATGGGGCAGATGTGTAATGCTTCACTCCATTATTCCTCAGAAACCTCCGGAAATCCTCTGACACAAACTGTGGCCCATTGTACGTGGTGGTGGAGGACATTTTGATGACCTTTGGCCATTTCGAATGGGCGTCCACATCGATTAGGAACATTGAGTCCATAAATGGACCAGCAAAATCAATGTGTACCCGTTGCCATGGAGATGAGGGCCACTCCCATGGATGTAGCGGGGCCTGTGGTGGAGCGTTTTGGACCTTCTGGCATCCTGTGCATCTCTTGGTCATATCCTCGATTTCTTTATCGATTCCCGGCCACCACACAAACGCCCTGGCTAGGCTCTTAATTTTTACCCCTCCCAGATGACCCTCATGAAGCTCATTGAGCACTCTATCTCTCCACACATCAAGGTCCCCCGGCACACTGACAGCTGTTCTCTCCTTGGCGAGAATGCTGGCAACAGTGAGTCGCCATGTGCTGGCCATCCCTTCACCGTCAAATCATAGACCCGAGAGAGTGTCAGGTCATTTCGGGTTTCCTTCTCTATACTTGAGTTTGTAACAGGTAGACATTCGACTATGGTCGCATGGAATATCTCAACAGGGTCCACTGCAGGTGCTTCCTCTACCATAGGCAACGGTAGGCGCGACAGCCCATCAGCATTTCCATGCTGTTTCGTACCCTTGTACTCTATGTCGTACTGATGTGCCCCTAGAAAAAGTGACCATCTTTGCAGCCGTTGCGCCGTCATCACCGGAATGTCCTTCTTTGGGTTAAAAATGGAGACCAGGGGCTGATGATCAGTCAGTAGGGTGAATTTCTGCCCGTGCAGATAGTGATTGAACTTCTTCACCCCCCACACCAGGCTGAGGGCCTCCCTGTCAATCTGGGTGTAGTTACGCTCGGCTGAGGTTAACAAGCGCGACGCAAAGGCTATTGGCCTCTCTGAACCGTCAGGGAATTTGTGCGACAGCACCGCTCCGATGCCGTAGGGAGACGCATCACATGCTAACCGAATCGGTAGTGTTGGATTGTAGTGGGCCAATACTTCTTTTGAAGTGATTAGGCATTTACATTTCTGAAAGGCACGCTTACACTCATCACTCCATTTCCATGTTACTCCAGTTTGCAGTAGGGCGTTCAGTGGGTGCAGAATTGTAGATAAATTCGGCAAGAACTTATGGTAGTAGTTCACCAACCCGAGGAACGACCTCAGTTGCAACACATTTTCCAGTGTTGGAGCCTTGACTGCAGCCTCAATCTTGTCCGGCGACTTATGCAACCCTTCCTCATCAATCATATGGCCACAATAGGAGATTTGTCTCCTGAAGAACTCGCATTTGGGGCAGTTGGCTCGTAGCCCATATTCCTGTAATCTCGTGAGCACCTGCTCCAGGTTGGCAAGGTGTTCACTGTCATTTTCACCCGTAACCAGGATGTCGTCCAAATAACACTGGATCCCCGGGATCCCTTGCAGGACTTGTTCCATTGCCCTCTGCCAAATAGCCGGGGCTGATGCTACCCCGAATACCAGTTGATTGTACTGGTAAAGGCCTTTGTGAGTGTTTATCGTGAGGTATTTCCTGGACGCTTCTTCCACCTCCATTTGTAGATACGCTTGGGCCAGATCAATCTTTGTAAAGCGTTTCCCTCCAGATAGTGAGGCGAAAATATCTTCTATCCGTGGAAGTGGATATTGTACTGTGTGCAGGACTGGGTTCACAGTTACCTTGAAGTCCCCACAGATGCGAACCTTCTTCGGTTCCCCAGGCGTGCTGCTCAATGATTTCTTCATTACAGGAATGATGGGTGTGGCCCACTCGCTCCAGTCCACCTTGGACAGCACACCCGAACGCTCCAGACTCTCCAGCTCTGCTTCAATGGCTGGGCGGATCGCGTAAGGTACCGGTCTGGCCTTAAAAAAATTTGGGTTTGCGTTATCTTCGATTTTTATCATTGCCGTTACTCCTTTTAGAGTCCCAAGTCCTTGTTGGAACACCTCTTTCGTGTCAGTTAGAATTTTTGACAGTCGTCCATGCGTGACGTCATCATCCTTTTTATCAGTCACAGTTAGTGCCTGAATGGAATGCCAATCCAATTGTATTTTTCAGATCCATTCACGTCCCAATAATGGTGGTCCTCCATCTGGTAGTATATATAGATACAGTTTCTGTGTTCCCTTGCCGTTGTATTCAACTGGCACCCTTATTTTTCCTCTGGGGTAGACTTTTTGCCCCGTGTATGTCTTCAATACAATGGACGTGTCCTTCAATGGTATGTGTGAGAATAGCCGCTCATAGTCTCGTTGATTCATGACAGTTAGGGCTGATCCTGTGTCCAATTCCATCTTTACTGGGGACCCTGCTATCATGAGGGTGACCCAAATGGTTCGGTGAACCTCCTTTGCGATCACATTGTGTAACTTTAGACAACTTAGTCTCCTGCTCCCGGAGTCCTTATCACTCTCCTGATCTTCCGAACTACTGTCTGTCAATTTCTTTACTTTCTTGTACTTTTCCTTAGTAGTTCTTGTAGTGTTGATTTTCTTTCCCGACCTGCAGACTCTTGCTATGTGTCCCATTTTCCCACATTGCCTGCATACTTTGTCCTTAACCCAGCAGTCCTTCTGATCATGGGTTGTTCTGCCGCAGCGATAGCACTTTTCTGCTCCATACGCCATTTCGTTAGCGCTGTGTTCCTGTGGTTTCTGTTGTATTTCTGCAGCTCCCCATGCTGCTGCTTCGTAGGATACTGCCACGCTGAAAGCCCTATCCTAGCGTCAGGTCCTTTTCCGAAAGTAGTTGTTTCTGGGTTCCTTCACTCTGGAGCCCGCAGACAAACTTATCCCGCAAGGTGTCTGCCAGTCCTGCTCCGAACTGGCAGTGCTTCGATAACTTGCGTAGTTCCGTAAGATAGTCAGCATTGCTCTCATCTTTGTGCTGGTTTCTTTTATGGAACTTGAATCTTTCTGCTATCAGCAGCGGTGTAGGGTTTAGGTGTTCCTGTAAGATACTAACAATCTCCACAAAACTTTTCTCCATTGGTTTAGCTGGGGTAATTAAATTCCGCAATAGGCCGTATGTTCTCGCGCCCATCAAATTTAATAATACCGACGCCTTCTTTCCATTGGCCACCTCTTTGGCATTGCAGTACACTTCAATTCTTTCCACATACGTGGTCCAGTCTTCTACCTCGTTGTCGAAAGCAGTGATACTGCCACTCTTCGGCATCTTGGGTGATTTAAAATGGCGCCTCCCGCGCTTTTTCTTCTTCCCCAATGTAATAAAATGGCGCCTCCCGCGCTTTTCCTTCTTCCCCAATGGAATAAAATGGCGCCTCCCGCGCTTTTCCTTCTTCCTCTTGCTGCCACGCTGCTCCTAGCGTTCTACAGGGTAATGGCGGTAACCCGCGGCTTCGGCGCGCCTCACTTTTCCTTCCCCACGTTCTATCCTCTCCACGCTGCCCTGTTCTTGAGCACCGACTGCGCCCTGTGTGCTCCACCCTCTCTCTCTCTCTTCCTCCCGACGACGCTGCACGGCCCCTTTGCAGAGCCGCTCGATCGAGCCCGAGCCCGCCGTAGTCTGGAAGGGTCTGCGCACTACCTGCTACCAGCACGACTTGCTGGAACACCTCGATTGGGGAGCCAGGCCCAGCTCTCCACAGCCTCCCCTGCAATTCTCCGATGGATCCCTGGGCGGTTGCCCGCGGTCAATGCCCGCCGTTCTGACTTCGACCTCCAAGAAGCTTCTCTTCAGGGAAAAGATCCTCGTGAGGTGATGCAGTACTGCAGGTGAGTTCAAACCTGCCCGTCGCCACTGTAATGTCCGGGTATCAATAATACTCAGACTGCAGGAGAACAATAAAACAGGTATTTACTGAACAGAGAGTAATTCAAGACTGAAATACAGAAGCCTGCTATGGCTTTATATACAGGGGTGGTCACTGCCGGTACTGCAGTATAGAATCAGTTCTTCTCTTAAAGGTACATACACAACAAAACCCAATGACTGCAACAGTAGTTAGTGTTTCATCTGTTCCTTTAAAAACAGTGACCTGTGAAATCGAGATCCCAAGGATGTTCTGCTGAGAGATGACACATCCAGGCTTTCTGGCCAGCAGTAATTCTTAATTATGCCACCACCAGCTGCTCCTGCTCACTTTGCTTTGGCTCACTCTCTAATTACCCCCAAATTAATTGACCAGAAGAGGTAGGTAAAGGGAATAAGGGAATGGAGTTCCTACAATGTGTACAGGGCGCCTTTCTAACTCAGTATTTAAGAAGAATGGAGTATAAAAGTAGGGAAGTCTTGCTACAACTGTACAGGACACTGGTGAGACCACACCTGGAGTACTGCGTACAGTTTTGGTCTCCTTATTTAAGGAAGGATATACTTGCATTGGAGGCAGTTCAGGGAAGGTTTACGAGGTTGATTCCTGGGATGAAGGAGTTGTCTTATGAAGAAAGGTTGAGCAGGTTGGGCCTATAATCATTGGAGTTTAGAAGAATGAGAGGGGATCTTATTGAAACATATAAAATTCTGAAGGGGCTTGACAGGGTAGACGCAGAGAGGATGTTTCACCTCATGGAGGAATCTTGAACTAGGGGGCATAATTTCTAAATAAGGGGTCACACATTTAAAATGGAAATGAGGAGGAATTTCTTCTCTTCGAGGGTCGTGAATCTGTGGAATTCTCTACCCCAGAGAGCTGTGGAGGCTGGATCATTGAATATATTTAAGGTGGAGATAGATTTTTGAGCGATAAGGGAGTCAAGGATTATGGGGAGTGGGCAGGGAAGTGGAGTTGAAGCCAAGATCAGATCAGCCATGATCTTATTGAATGACGGAGCAGGCTCGAGGGGCTAAATGACCTACTCCTGCTCCTACGTCTTATGTTCTTATGTAAGCCCAACAAGCGATGATTTGCTACTAGATATAGTAATAGGGAATGAACCAGAGCAAATAAGAGAATTAAAAGTAGGGGAACATCTAGGCAATAATGACTATAATATAATATGCTTTAAGAAATAATTGAAAAGGACATAGGCACGACAAAGACCAGGGTAATAGATTGGAGAAAAGACGATTTGAGGGGCTGAGAATAGAACTTGGGAAAATAAAATGGGCAATAATATTGGCAAACAATGATGTAGAACAGCAATGGGAAACATTTAAAACAGTGTTCAACAGAGTCCAGGAAAAATATATTCTGTTAAAAAACAAGAGCAAACTAAATACTAATGAGACACCATGGATGAATAAAGACATTAGTAAAACATTGAGGGTAAGGAAAGAGGCATACACTAAGCACATGGACTGCAAGGGAGAACATGACAAGAGAGAATATAAAGGGATTAGGAGAGAAGTAAAAAAAAACAATTAGGAAGTCAAAGAAGAACTGTGAAAGTAAATTATCAAGGAACATGAAACAAAATAGTAAAATATTGTACAGGCACATGAATAAAAAAAGGAAAATTGGGATGGGAAAGGGGCACTAAGGGATAGGCAGGATAAAATTACAGGCAGTGATAGAGAAATGTCAGAAATATTAAATAATTACTTTGCTTCAGTATTTACCAGGGAGACCGATCAGGTGGACATGACATTGGAAGATGAGTTTAGAAATGATATAACCGCATTTAAAATAAAAAGAGGAAAAATATTGAATAAACTAATCAAACTCAAAGAGGATAAAACCCCAGGTCCGAGTGGATTGCATCCGTACATTTTAAAATAATCTAGAGAAGAGACAGCAGAGGCACTATTACGCATATTTAATAATTTGTTAGAAAAAGGTGTAGTGCCAGAGAACTGGTGGATACCTAATGATATACCGATATTTACGGAGGGAGATAGAACATGTCCAGGGAACTATAGACCAGTCAGCTTAATATCAGAGGTAGGGAAAATAATGGAATCCCTACTAAAGGAGAAAATAGAAAAACATCCAGAAACCAAAAAATATAATAATGGATAGTGAGCATGGATTTCAAAAGGGAAAGTCTTGCTCGACCAACCTCATTGAATTCTTTGAAGAGGTAACAGAGAGAATAGGCGAGGGTAATGCAGGAGATTAAATGTATCTAGATTTACAAAAGGCCCCTTTGATAAGGTGCCACATAATAGACTAATGAATAAGGTCCGAGCTTGCGTAGTCAGGGACAAGTAGCAGAATGGATAACTAGCTGGCTGCAAGATAGGAAGTAGAGAGTAGGGGTAAAGGGTAGCTATTCAGAGTGACAGAAGGTGGACAGTGGAGTCCCACAAGGATCAGTGCTGGGACCACTGTTGTTCACAATTTATATTAATGATTTAAACTTTGGAATCAAAAACACAGGCTGGGATTTTGCTCACCTCGGCAGGTCCAGTGCAGGTGATGTTGGTGGTGGGTCGCAGCTCTGCTGCTGGGTCCCTCCTGCTGTCTAAAATGAATTTACGTTGATAGGGCTTGTTAAGCCTGCCCAGCGCATTTCCTGGTCCAATTAGAGTAAGCGAGTCTGGTGACCCAAGTGTTGACAGCGAGATCCTGACCGACTGTCAAAAAAACCCCACTTTCCAACCCGACCCGCCAACGATCCCACCCGCTGATACCCCGGAAAATTCCAGCCACAATTTCTAAATTTGCAGATGACACCAAATTTGGGGGGAGGGATAGTCAATATTGAGGAGGACTGCAACAAATTACAAGAAGACAGTAATAAACGTGCAGAATGGACATATAATTTCAAATGATTTCAAAACAGATAAATGTGAGGTATTACATTTTGGTAAGAAAAATAAGGAGGTCATATATTACTTGGAAAATAAGAATCTAAATGTGGTAGAGCAACAAAGGCATTTGGGAGTACAAATGCACAAACCACTAAAAGTAGCAGTGCAGGTTAACAAGGCCAGAAAAAAAGCAAACCAAGCACTAGGGTATATTTCTAGAGGGATAGAATTAAAAAGTAGAGAAGTTATGCTAAACTTGTATCAAACTTTGGTTAGGCCACGCTTAGAGTAAAAAGGATATAGAAGCACTGGAGAGGATGCAATAAAGATTAACAAGGATGATACCAGAAATATGAGGTTATACCCATCAGGAAAGAATGAACAGGCTGGGTCTCTTTTCTCTTTAAAAGAGAAGGTTGAGGGGTGACCTCATTGAGGTCTTTAATATTATGAAAGGTTTTGATAGAGTAGGCACAGAGAGAAAGGCCAAGATTTTCCGGGGTGTCAGTGGGCAGGATTGCTGGTGGGTCGGGTGGGAAAATGTCTTTTTTTTGACAGCGGGTTGTCAGTGTTTGCAGCACCTCAATGCTGTAGAAAACTGTTGTGTATGTACCTTTAAGAGAATAACTGGTCTCAGACTGCAGTACCGGCAGTGACCACCCCTGTATAAAAGGCGCTAGTAAGCCTCTGTAGTTTCAGTTTCCCGATTGACTCCTTTCAGTAAAGACTTGTTTTGTTCAACTCCTGCTGTCCGTGTCTCAATCATACACGGACATAATACTGGCGACGAGCAGATACGAACTTACCTACAGTCTGCACCACCTCCTGGGATCCATTCCTGCAGCGAAGTGAGCAGAGGTCGAGGCCAGAAGGAAGAAAGAGGCAGTAGAAACGGGCGTCAACCATGGGCATCCGCCCCTGTGTTAGCGGAGTTGAAGATTGCTGGAGGAGCTGTCGAAAGCGGGGCCTGGTTCCTGTCGACGGTGCTTCAGCTAATTGGGCTGGTGGCAGGTAGTACACTGATCCTTCCTGGGCTGCGGCGGTCGCGAACTCGAGCAGGTGGCTTGCAACGGGGCTGAGCAGCATTGTCGGGAAGAGGAGAGAGAGAGGGTGGAGCACACAGGGCGCGGCCGGTGCTACGAAGCCGGGCTGCGTATAGACCCGAGAAGAGGGAGGCAAGAGTCCCACAGGGTTGTTCCACGATGGGAAAATAATTAAAAAAAGAAATATTAAACGCGCAGGAATCCACGAGGAGCTGCAGGTTGCAACGGAAACCGCGGAAAGCAGCGCTAGCAACAGCGGGGAAGAAGGCAAAAGCGCGGGAGGCGCCATCTTAATCAGCGGGGAAGAAGGCAAAGCGTGGGAGGCGCCATTTTATTAAATCGGGGAAGAAGGCAAAGCGCGGGAGGCGCCATTTTAGATTTTCAAGATGCCGAAGACTGGCTGTATCACTGTCTTTGATAATACAATAGAGGACTGGACCACGTATGTGGAAAGAGTCGAGGTATATTGCGAGGCAAACGAAATAGCCGATGAGAAAAAGGCATCGGTATTGCTAAACTTAATGGGCGCTAGAACGTACGGCCTACTGCGGGACCTGATTACTCCAGCCAAACCGAAGGTGAAGAGTTTTAACGAAATTGTTGCTGTCCTACAGGAACACCTAAACACTGCACCACTGTTGATAGCCGAAAGATTTAAATTCCACAGGAGAACTCAGCATAAAGATGAGAGCAATGCTGAGTACCTTACGGAACTACGCAAGCTAGCAAAGCACTGCCAGTTTGGAGCAGGACTGGCAGATACACTACGGGACAAATTTGTCTGTGGACTCCTGAGTGAAGGAACACAGAAGAAGTTACTCTCAGAGAAAGAGCTGACGCTAGATAAGGCTTTCAGCGTGGCAGTATCGTATGAAGCAACAGCCAGGGGAGCTGTGGAAATTCAACAAAAGCCACAGGAATACGGCACCCACGAAATGACACAGGGATTTGCAAAATGTTATCGCTGCGGCAGAACTAACCATGACCAGAAGGACTGCTGGTCCAAGCACAAAATATGCAGGCAATGCGGAAAGATGGGACACATTGCACGAGTTTGCAGGTCTGGGAAGAAGACCAGCGACAACAAAAAGGCTACTAAGGAACCGTACAAGAAAGTACAAAAGATGACGGACAGTAGTTCCGATGACCAGATGAGCGATAGTGAATCCAGGAACAGGAGACTAAGCTGTCTCAAACTTCACAATGTAATTGCAAAAGCGGATCACCGAGCCATTTGGGTCACCCTCATGATAGCAGGGTCCCAAGTTAAAATGGAATTGGATACAGGATCAGCGCTAACCGTCATGAATCGACGAGACTACGAGCGGATATTCTCACACATACCCTTGAGAGAGACATCCATCGTCTTGATGACGTATACGGGGCAAAAAGTATACCCCAGAGGAAAAATAAGGGTGCCTGTTGAATACAACGGCAAGAAAATAAGGAAATTGTATCTCTACATACTGCAAAATGGTGGACCACCGTTATTGGGACGTGAATGGATCAGGAAGATAAGCTTAGATTGGCACTCCATTCATGCAATGATGGTGGACGGTAAAAAAGATAAAGACGTCACTCCTGGACGATTGTCAACAATCTTAGCTAACGCCAAAGAGGTATTTCAACAAGAACTGGGCACTCTTAAAGGCGTAACTGCCTCGATAAAAATAGAAGAGAATGCAATTCCCAAGTTTTTCAAAGCAAGACCGGTACCATGTGCAATTCGCCCAGCCGTTGAGGCAGAGCTGGAGAATCTGGAGAAGGCAGGCGTGTTGTCTAAGGTCGACTGGAGCGAGTGGGTGACACCCATCATTCCTGTCATGAAGAAAACATTAAGCAATAAGTCTGAGGAGCCAAGGAAGGTTCGCATCTGTGGGGATTTCAAGGTGACGGTGAACCCAGTCCTTCACACAGTACAATACCCTCTTCCAAGGATAGAAGACATCTTCGCCTCACTGTCTGGAGGGAAGCGTTTTACAAAAATTGACCTAGCACAAGCATATTTGCAGATGGAAGTTGAAGAATCCTCTAGGAAGTATCTCACGATAAACACTCACAAAGGTCTTTACCAGTATCATCGATTGGTATTCGGAGTATCATCGGCTCCGCCGATATGGCTAAGAGCGATGGAACAAGTCCTGCAAGGGATTCCGGGGACTCAGTGTTAATTGGACGACATCCTTGTGACAGGTGAAGATGACAGTGAACACCTTAACAACCTAGAACAGGTGCTCACTAGACTACGGGAACATGGGCTACGAGCCAACCGCCCCAAGTGCGAGTTTTTTAAGAAACAGATATTGTATTGTGGTCACGTGATTGATGAAGAGGGGTTACATAAGTCCCCTGACAAAATTGAAGCGGTTGTTAAGGCCCCAGCGCCTGAAAATGTGTCGCAACTGAGGTCATTCCTCGGATTGGTGAATTACTACCATAAGTTTTTGCCGAATTTGTCGACAATCCTGCACCCACTGAACACCCTGCTACGAACGGGAGTAGCATGGAAATGGAGCAATGACTGTAAGCGGGCCTTTCAGAAGAGTAAGGACTTAATCACTTCAAGAGAAGTATTGGCTCAGTACAACTCAGCACTGCCGAGCAGACTGGCGTGTGATGCGTCTCCCTACGGCATTGGGGCGGTACTGTCACATAAATTCCTTGATGGTTTAGAGAGGCCGATAGCTTTTGCGTCACGCTCGTTAACTTCTGCCGAGCGTAACTACGCCCAGATTGACAGAGAGGCCCTCGGCCTAGTGTGGGGGGTGAAGAAGTTCAATCACTACCTGCACGGTCAAAAATTTACTCTACTAACCGATCATCAACCTCTTGTCTCCATTTTCAACCCTCAGAAGGGCGTACCGATAATGACAGCGCAACGGCTGCAGAGGTGGTCCCTTTTCCTAGGGGCACACCAATATGACATCGAGTACAAAGGAACTAAACAGCATGGGAATGCTGATGGATTGTCACGCTTACCGTTGCCGACGGTGGAAGAAGAAGACCTTGCAGTGGATCCAATGGAGTTATTCCACTCGACCATAGTCGAATGTCTCCCTGTGACGAATGCAAACATAGAAAAGGAAACACGGAATGACCCGACACTACCACGGGTTTATGATTTAACGGTGAAGGGATGGCCAGCACATGGCGAACCACTGCTGCCAGCATGCTCGCCGAGAAGAGAACAGCTGTCAGTGTGCAGAGGAACCTTGATGTGTGGATCCAGAGTAGTAATTCCACCTAAGTTGACGGATAGAGTGCTCAATGAGCTTCATGAGGGTCATCTGGGTGGGGTAAAAATGAAGAACTTAGCCAGAGCGTTTCTGTGGTGGCCGGGAATCAATAGAGAAATCAAGGAGATGACCAAGAGCTGTGCAGGATGCCAGAAGGTCCAAAACGCCCCACCACAAGCTCCTCTACATCCATGGGAGTGGCCCTCATATCCATGGCAAAGGGTGCACATTGATTTTGCTGGTCCCTTCATGGACTCGATGTTTTTAATTGCGGTGGATGCACATTCAAAGTGGCCAGAGGTAATAAAAATGTCCTCAACCACCACGGAAAAAACTATCACAGTTTTACGAACCATATTCGCCAGGAATGGGCTGCCTGAACAGATTTGCTCTGACAATGGACCACAGTTTGTGTCTGAAGAGTTCCGGAGGTTCTTAAAGAACAATGGTGTTAAGCATTACACATCTGCCCCATATCATCCAGCCACTAATGGGTTGGCCGAGAGGTTTGTTCAAACATTCAAGAAGGCTATCAAGGCAATGTGTAATGAAGATATACCCCTACAACACAAGGTGGACAACTTCTTGTTTGCGACACATGCGGTTACCAACCAAACTCCAACCATGATGTTCTTCAATCGAAGACTACGATGCCGCTTGGATTTGGTTAAGCCAAACGTCCGAAGAGATGTGGAGAACAGGCAGTTTCAGAATATGAATGAAAGGCCGACCAGGAGTTTTAAGATAGGTCAACCAGTTTTGGCCTGGGACTACTGCAGTGAGAAATGGCAGCCAGGAGCGATTTGTACACGGCAAGGACCTCTCATGTATACCGTGGACGTTGGAGAGAGCATTGTAAGACGCCATGCTGACCAGATTCTAGAGTCACTGGAAAACGTCAACTCCACACCACGATCTGATACACCTGGTAATGAAATCGACGTACCAATTGCAGCTACCGCAGAATCGGTGATATTGGAAGCAGATGAACCAAACAACGACATTTATCCCGACTCAACCTTGCCAGAGGAACCTGATACCCCAAAGAGGCATTATCCAGACAGAATCAGGAAGCCTCCTCAAAGACTGAACTAATAATTGCTTAAACTTAACCAATGTATCTAGCAACCATAATTGTGATTGTAATTAGTTATCATTTAGTTGTTAAATGAATGTTATGTACTGTTTATCTAAAAGGGGAGGAATTGTTGTGTATGTACCTTTAAGAGAATAACTGGTCTCAGACTGCAGTACCGGCAGTGACCACCCCTGTATAAAAGGC
This sequence comes from Somniosus microcephalus, assembly GCF_052327205.1. Taxonomy (NCBI): domain Eukaryota; kingdom Metazoa; phylum Chordata; class Chondrichthyes; order Squaliformes; family Somniosidae; genus Somniosus; species Somniosus microcephalus. The sequence goes on from NC_140993.1 coordinate 74,706,002, forward strand.
GCTAGTAAGCCTCTGTAGTTTCAGTTTCCCGATTGACTCCTTTCAGTAAAGACTTGTTTTGTTCAACTCCTGCTGTCCGTGTCTCAATCATACATGGACATAATAAAAACTGAAGCACAAATGTCAAAAGAAAGTTGGCCATGGTCCCTTTAAGGAAACCGGCTGATGACGTGTCATGAATGACATCACCAGGCCCACTTCCTCTAATTGGACCAGGAGACGTGCTGGGCGGGCTTAACAAGCCCTATCAATGGAAATTCATTCTCCAGAGTGGGATGGAGCTAGCAGCGGGGTCGCAACCTGCCACCGACCCCGGCCGGACCGGACAAGCCGAGGTAAGGAAGGTGAAGAACAAAACTAGAGGCCATCAATATAAGATAGTTCAAAAAGAAAATACTGCAGATGCTGGAAATCTAAAATAAAAACAGAAAATGCTGGAGATACTCAGCAGGTCAGGCAGCATCTGTGAAGAGAGAAACAGAGTTAACGTTTCGTCAGAACAGGAAAAAAGCAGGAAATGGAACAGATGTTTAAGCAAGTATAGTGGCTGGGAAATGGGGAGGGGATGAAAGAACAAAAGGGAAGGTCAGTGATAGAGTAGAAGGCAGGAGAAATTAAGAGACATTGAGGGACATTAAGAGATATTCAAGGCAAAAGGAGATGGCAATGGGGCAGGTTAAGAAACAAAGGATGGCTCTAGATGAAGTGTAAATTGCGCTGGCAGAATGCAGGACAGCTGCCATGTGGGAGGGAAGAACAGAAAGGACAAACAAAAAGTGTGGATAAAAAGTATATACATGATAGGGGCCAAGTTTATGATCTGAAATTGTTGAACTCTATGTTGAGTCCAAGAGGCTGTAAAGTGCCTAATCGAAAGATGAGGTGCTGTTCCTCGAGCTTACGCTGAGCTTATGTGGAACAGTGTAAGAGGTCTGGGATGGTGAGGTCTGAGTGGGAGTGAAGCGGTGAATTAAAGTGACAAGCGACCAGAAACTTGGGGTAAATCTTACGGACTGAACGGAGGTGTTCCGCAAAGCGGTCACCCAATCTGCGTTTGGTCTCCCCAATGTAGAGGAGACCACATCATGAGCAGCAAATACAGTATACTAAATTGCAACAAGTACAAGTAAATCACTGTTTCATCTGGAAGGGATGTTTGGGGCCCTGGACAGTGGGAAGGGGGAAGATATAAGGGCATGTGTTGCATCTCCTGCGCTTGCACGGGAAGGTGCCGGGCGAAGGGGAAGGGGTATTGGGGGTGATAGAGGAGTGGACTAGGGTGTCGTGGAGGGAGCGGTCCCTACGGAATGCTGAAAGGGGAGGTGAGGGGCAGATGCGTTTGGTGGTGGGATCACGCTGGATGTGGCGGAAATGGTGGAGGATGATCCGTTGAATGTGGAGGCTGGTGGGGTGAAAGGTGAGGACAAGGGGAACTCTAACGTGGTTCCAGGAGAGAGGGGCAGGGGTGAGGGCAGAAGTGCGGGAGATAGAACTGACATGGTTAAGGGCTGTGTCAACCACAGTAGAGGGGAATCCTCGGTTGAGGAGAAAGGAAGACATGTCGGAAGCACTGGTATGGAAGGTGGCATCATCAGAACAGATGCGGCGGAGACGGAGAAACTGGGAGAATGGAATAGAGTCCTTACAGGAGGCGGGGTGGGAGGAAGTGTAGTCCAAGTAGCTGTGGGAGTCAGTGGGCTTGTAGTGAATGTTTGTCAATAACCTATCCCCAGAAATGGAGACGGAGAAGTAGAGGAAGGGAAGGGAAGAGTCGGAGATGGACCATGTGAAGGTGAGGGAAGGATGGAAATTGGAAGCAAAGTGAATGAAATTATCTAGTTCAGGGCGAGAGCAGGAAACGGCACCGATACAGTCATCAATGTACCGGAAAAAGAGGTGAGGGAGGGTGTAAAGTCTGTGGGTTGTTTAGTTAATTAATACACAGACTACCAGAGTAACTTAAAACAGGACTTTACTATTCGAAGGTCAGGGCGAATCTGCCCAATAAATCCTGACACAGCACTTATATACCGGTGTGGTCACCGTCGGTATTACAGTATACAGAAGCCAACAAAGTAGTGCAACACCTAAAGTAGTTCTCTTAAAGGTGGATGGTTACATACAATAGTTCTCTTAAAGGTAGACGGGTACATACACTACAATCCTCCCTTTTTAGCTTACAACATACTGATTCCCCATTAAACATACATTATAACATATATACAACTTTATGCAAGACAGTTCACAGATTCAGTCTCTCTGGAGGTTTCCGGACTCTGTCCGGATAACGCCTCGGTGGTGTCGTAACTCCCGGCGGGGTAGTAGGTGCTTCTGGCAAGGTCGATTCGGCTTGAAGGACAGTGTCAGGTTCATCTGATTCCAGTATTACCAGATCGGAGGTAGGTGTTCTGGGTATCTCTGTCTCAACATTAACCGTGTAAGGTGGTGGAGTAGGTTGGCCATTTGTGGCTGACCCAATGATCTGGTCAACATGGCGCCTTATTATACTGTCCCCAATGTCCACCGTATACATCAACGGCCCTAGCCTTTTTCCAATAGTTCCAGGCTGCCATTTCTCGGTACAGTAGTCCCGGGCCAAAACTTGTTGACCTATCTGAAAAGATCTAGTTGGCCTTTCAGTCATGCCCTGGAATTGCCGGTTCTCTACGTCCCTTCTGACGTTTGGCTTAAGCAAATCCAGCCGGCATCTTAGTCGTCTATTAAAAAACATCATGGCGGGAGTTTGATTTGTGACCGCATGTGTTGCATTCCTGTACGCCAACAAGAAGCTATCCACCTTATGTTGTAAGTTAATGGCTTCATTACCCATGGCCTTTATGGCCTTCTTGAAGGTCTGGACAAACCTTTCAGCCAATCCATTGGAGGCGGGATGGTATGGGGCTGACGTGTAGTGCTTAACCCCATTGCTCTTTAAGAATTTCTTGAATTCTTCGGACACAAATTGCGGTCCATTATCAGAACAGATCTGTTCCGGCAGCCCATTCCTAGCAAACATGGTCCTTAACACTGTGATGGTTTTTTCCGTGGTGGTGGTGGACATCTTTATTACCTCCGGCCACTTGGAGTGTGCATCCACCGCTATTAGAAACGTTGAGTCCATAAATGGACCAGCAAAGTCGATGTGTACCCTTTGCCAAGGAGATGAGGGCCACTCCCATGGATGCAGAGGAGCCTGTGGTGGCGCGTTTTGGACCTTCTGGCATCCTAGACAGCTCTTAGTGATTTCTTCGATGTCCCCATCAATGCCTGGCCACCACACAAACGCTCTTGCTAGGTTCTTCATTTTCACTCCACCCAGATGTCCCTCGTGCAGCTCCTTTAACACCTTCTGTTGAAGTTTGGGTGGAATCACCACTCTAGATCCACACATCAGGGTTCCTCGACACACTGACAGCTGTTCTTTTCTCTGCGAAAATGCTGGAAGCGTTGGTTCGCCCTGTGCTGGCCATCCCTCCACCGTTAAATCATAGACTCGTGAGAGAGTCGGGTCATTTCTTGTTTCGTTTTCGATCATCGAATTTGTTACTGGTAGACATTCCACTATGGATGAGTGGAACATCTCTACCGGGTCCACTGTAGTCGCTTCTTCTACTATCGGCAATGGCAAGCGCGATAACCCATCAGCATTTCCATGCTGTTTGGACCTTTTGTATTCGATGTCATATTGGTGTGCCCCAAGTAACACGGACCACCTCTGTAACCTTTGCGCTGTCATGGTGGAAACGGCCTTGTTAGGGTTGAATATGGACACCAACGGCTGGTGGTCTGTCAGTAATGTGAACTTCTTGCCCTGCAGGTAATGATTGAATTTCTTTACGCCCCACACAAGGCTGAGGGCCTCCCTATCTATTTGAGCATAATTTCGCTCCGCGGAGGTCAATGATCGGGACGCGAATGCCACTGGCCTTTCCGAGCCATTTGGTAACTTGTGTGAAAGTACTGCTCCAATTCCATAGGGGGAAGCATCACAAGCTAGACGAAGAGGTAATGTTGGGTTGAAATGAGCCAACACTCCTTCAGAGGTAATCAACGCCTTGCTTCTGCGAAAGGCCTTTTTACATTCCTCACTCCACTTCCATGGTACTTCTTTCCGCAACAGAGCGTTCAGCGGATGCAGCACCGTGGATAGATTCGGCAGAAACTTGTGATAATAATTAATCAACCCCAAGAATGATCTTAACTGTGATACGTTTTCTGGAGCGGGGGCCTTCACGACAGCTTCTATCTTGTCAGGTGACTTGTGCAGCCCCTCTCGGTCAATGACATGACCGCAGTACGAGATCCGTTTTTGGAAGAACTCACATTTCTTGCGATTAACTCGAAGGCCATATTCCTTCAACCTAGTGAGCACCAGTTTCAAATTTGTGAGGTGTTCTTCCTCGTCTTGTCCCGTAATCAGGATATCGTCTAAGTAACAATGCGTGCTTGGAATTCCTTGTAATACCTGCTCCATGGCCCTCTGCCAAATTGCTGGAGCCGAAACTACCCCAAAAACCAGTCTACTATAACGATACAAGCCTCTGTGTGTGTTGATGGTGAGGTACTGACGCGACTCTTCCTCGACTTCCATTTGTAAGTATGCCTGTGCCAGGTCTATCTTGGTGAAGTGTTTCCCTCCAGCCAACGAAGCAAAGATGTCTTCAATCCACGGAAGCGGGTATTGTACCGTGTGAAGCACCGGGTTCACTGTGATCTTGAAGTCTCCGCAGATGCGGACCTTCCCCGGTCCCCCTGGCTTGTTACTTGGTGAAGACTTCATGACGGGAACAATGGGCATGGCCCACTCACTCCAGTCCACTTTTGACAGTACCCCTGATCGTTCAAGTTCTTCCAGTTCTGCCTCCACAGCAGGTCGTATCGCGTAAGGTACCGATCTGGCTTTGAAAAATTTTGGGCTTGCATGTTCTGCAATCTTAACCTTTGCTTTAATTCCTCGCAGTGTTCCCAGTCCTTGCTGGAATACCTCTTTAGCTTCGTCCAATATTCTGGACAACCGTTCAGGTTTGACATCTTCCTTTCCAGAATCTACCGTCATGGTGTTTAGTGAATGCCAGTCTATCTTTATTTTCCTGATCCACTCCCATCCCAGAAGTGGTGGACCTCCCTCAGGCAACACATACAGGTCCATCCTTTGGTGATCTTTGTCCTTGTATCTCACCTTGACTTCTATCTTTCCGATGGGGTATACTTTGTGCCCCGTGTATGTCTGCAATACTAGTTCCGTATCCCGTAGGGGAATATGCTTGAATAACTTTTTATAATCATGCTTATTCATGACCATCAACGCCGATCCGGTGTCCACTTCCATTTTCACTTGGACTTTTGCAATCTGTAGTGTGATCCAGATAGCTTGTCGGTCAGCTTCTTTACTCACATTATGACTCCTCAGACTACCCAGTGCCTTGCTGTTGGAGTCTGAGTCCGAATTCTGTTCATCTGGACTCTTCCTAGTCACCTCATGTACCTTCCTGTACCTCTTTTGTGGTGACTCATTATTGTTGGTCTTCTTTCCTGACCGGCATACCTTAGCTATGTGACCGAGCTTGCCACATTTCCTACATTCCTGGTTTTTAAACCAGCATTGGTTCTGGTCGTGTGTTGTCTTCCCACAACGATAGCATTTCGTTGTACCCGAAGTAATTTGCTTCACACTGAGTGCCGCTGCCTTTAGCTGCATTTCCGCCGTTCCTTTCGCTGCGGCTTCGTTCGATGCAGCAATAAGGACAGCCTTATCAAGTGTAAGATCGTTCTCTTCGAGCAGTCGTTTTTGTGTTTCTTCCTTCGACATTCCGCACACGAATTTGTCTCTGAGTGCCTCTGCCAGATTTTCCCTAAACTGACAGTGTTTCGCTAGCCTACGCAGTTCAATCAGGTACTCCGCGTTGCTTTCCTCTTTCCGTTGCGTTCTCGCGTAAAATTTGGATCGTTCCACTAACATCAGTGGTGCAGGGTTAAAATGATCCTTCAGGACAGTAACAATATCATCGAAAGTCTGATCCGCCGGTTTAGCTGGTACTAGTAGATGCTTCAAGAGCCCGTATGTCTTCGCGCCCATCGAGTTTAGCAAGGTTATAGCTTTGTCATCTTCTTCTATTTTATTGGCCTCACCATAGATCTCAATGCGTTCCACATACGTGGTCCAGTATTCTACCTCGGAATTAAAATCGTTGATGTTACCACGCTTAGGCATCTTCCTCTCTTCCTGATAACACCACGGATTATTTCTTTAAATTATCTTTTTTTTTTCTTCAAGATGGCGGTTCCCGCGAAAATGGCGGTTTCCCGCGCTTATCTTCTCTCCCCGCCCACTTCAATGGCGGTTCCCCGCTTCTGTCTTCTTCTCCGCCTAATGGCGGCTTCCCGCGTTCCTTCCCCTGGCAGGAGGGGTACACTTTCCCCACGGGCGACGGCCGCTGGCTTTCAGGTTCACAGCCTGCGCGTCGGCTTCAGTGCTTTCCCTTTTCTCGGCAGGGCAACCGGCGCTGGGTACACCCCATTGACGGCGAACAGTTTCAGCCGCTGGGCTGGCTCTCGCTCAGTTCCCCTTGCTCGGGCTCTGTCTCTCTCCTGCTCGCTCGGCTCTACCGGCGCTGGGTACACCCCGTTGACGGCGAACAGTTTCAGCCGCTGGACTGGCTCTCGCTCAGTCTCCCTTGGTCGGCTCTGCCTCTCCCGCTCGCTTGGCTCCCAATCACGCCTCCCAGCCCTCTCGCAGTCCGGTGCTTCCCTCCCCGGCTGCGGCTGAGTTTTTATATCTTCCCGCGCCTACGCTCCCGGTCGCATCGCTTCGTGGCTTCGGTCGCTGCCCGGCCTTTTCCGCCGGTCGCGGTCTAGCTGTCTCACGACGCCGTTGCGTCCCCAGCCTGTCTGTACCACGGCTTCCTTGCTCCACGCTGCCCCAGTCTCAGCGCCTCTGGGCCCGACTTCTGTCCGGCTCCTTTCCCCCTCGACCGTGGTCGAGTGCACCGCCCTTATCCTCCGGTTATTCTTTTTACTTTTCCCTTACTCACAGTCACCGTGGCCGGCTTGCTTCTCGTGCTGATCGGCTCACTCCTCACCGTGGCAGAAGGGACAGTCAGTGCCTGTTGCTGATGGAAATCTTTGTCTCTGAATTCTTCCTCCTTTCCAGCTCTGCAGACTCGAGTTTTCTCCCAGCAGAATGACGAGGGCGGTTGCCTCTTCTCGACGCTCGTTAACTGCTTCGGAAGTATTGTTGCCGCAGGGTACGATCGGACTCGTCGCCACTGTAAAGTCTGTGAGTTGTTTAGTTAATTAATACACAGACTACCAGAGTAACTTAAAACAGGACTTTACTATTCGAAGGTCAGGGCGAATCTGCCCAATAAATCCTGACACAGCACTTATATACCGGTGTGGTCACCGTCGGTATTACAGTATACAGAAGCCAACAAAGTAGTGCAACACCTAAAGTAGTTCTCTTAAAGGTGGACGGTTACATACAATAGTTCTCTTAAAGGTAGACGGGTACATACACTACAGAGGGGACCTGAGTAGGACTGGAACAAAGAGTGTTCCACATATCCCACGAAAAGGTCGGCATAACTAGGACACATGTGGGTTCCCATAGCAACACCTTTGATTTGGAAGAAGTGAGTGGAGTCAAAGGAGAAGTTGTTCAATGTGAGAACAAGTTCAGCCAGGCGGAGGAGGGTGGTGGTGGGTGGGGACTGGTTGGGCCTCTGTTCAAGGAAGAAGCAGAGCACCCACAGACCATCCTGGTGGGGGATGGAGGGGTAGAGGGATTGGACATCCAGTGAAAAGGAGGCGGTTAGTGCCAGGAAACTGGAAACTATTAAAGTGGCTGAGGGCGTTGGAAGAGTCGTGAATGTAGGTGGGAAGAGATTGGACAAGGGGAGAAAATATAGAGCCGAGATAGGAAGAGATAAGTTCCGTGGGGCAAGAACAGGCTGAAACAATAGGTCTACCAGGGCAGTCCTGTTTGTGGATCTTGGGAAGGAGGCAGAAGCGGGCTGTGCCGGGTTGGGGAACTATGAGGTTGGCGGCCGTGGGGGGAAGATCTCCAGAGGAGATGAGGTCAGTGACAGTCTTGGAAACGGTGGCTTGATATTCGGTAGTGGGGTCATGGTCCAGGCGGAGGTAGGAGAAGGTGTCGGAGAGTTGGCATTCAGCTTCCGCTAGGTAGAGTTCGGTTTGCCAAACAACAACAGCACCACCCTTGTTAGCAGGTTTAATGACAATGTGGGGTTGGATCGGAGAGAACGGCGTGCTGCAACTTCAGTGGGAGTTAGGTTGGAGTGAGTGAGGGGAGCAGAGAAATGGAGATGGTCGATGCCACACCGGCAGTTTGCAATGAAAAGATCTAGAGAGGGTAAGAGGCCAGAGGGAGGGATCCAGGTAGAACGGGAATTCTGAAAGTGGGAGAAAGGGTCAGCCGTGCGGGGGGAAGACTCCTGGCCAAAGAAATGGGCACGGAGATGAGGGTGGCGGAAAAAGAGCTCAGCATCGTGCCGAGCTCGAAATTCATTCAGGTGGGGGCGTAAGGGGATGAAGCTCAGGCCTTTGCTAAGGACTGATCATTTGGGGTCAGAGAGCGGAAGGTCAGAGGGGATAGTGAAAATGCAGCAGGGGGTGAGATTGGGAGAAGGGATGGGATCAGAGGAAAGTGAAGGGGAAGAATGTTCCGGAGGGGTGTTGGTGTCCAAGACTTGTTGAAGCTTGCGATCCTTGACACCTGAAAGGAAGAAAAAAAGTTTTTTGTTAAAGCACCGGATGAGGCAAAGGATGAAATGGAACTGCGGACCAGGACAGCTTTGAGATAGAGTGAGTCAGTGCTGCTGAAGAGAGAGGTCGAGAGTGTTAATGTGGCGCCACATGGCATTCAGTGTGGATCTTAGGATACGGCGAGAGCAGTGGTTCGAGGAACGCTGAATATCTTGGAGATATCTGTAGTCCTGTGTGGATCCAAAACACGAGGGGTGGAATTTCAATTGGAATCCACGTGGAGTATGTCGGAGCCGGAGACAGATGCTGAGGAAAGATATGTGGCTGTGAAAGCGAGTTTTGGTAGATACCTGATCAAACACAAGAAGGGAGACAGAAAGCAATGAAGATGAACAAGGAAAAAGAGACAAACGGAAATCCCGTCAGAGAGAAGAGCAGAACTTCTTCAAGGTGGGCATTCCTGGAAGAGAGGTGGCAGTGAATTAAACACTAATACAAAAAGAAAACACTGCAGATGCTGGAAATCTGAAATAAAAACAGAAAATGCTGGAGATACTCAGCAGGTCAGGCAGCATCTGTGAAGAGAGAAACAGAGTTAACGTTTCAGGTCGATGACCTTTCGTCAGAACTGGAAAAACGCAGGAAATGGAACAGATCTTTTAGCAAGTGTAGTGGCTGGGAAATGGAGGAGGGGCTGAAAGAACAAAAGGGAAGGTCTGTGATAGGATAGAAGGCAGGAGAGGTTAAGAGACATTAAGAGATATTCAAGGCAAAAGGAGATGGTAATGGGACAGGTTAAGAAACAAAAGATGGTTCTAGATGAAGTGTAAATTGCGCTGGCAGAATGAAAGATAGCTGCCATGTGGGAGAGAAGAACAGAAAGCACAAACAAAAAGTGTGGATAAAAAAAATATACATGATAGGGGCCGAGGTTATGATCTGAAATTGTTCAACTCTATGTTGAATCTTATATCTTATATAATATAAGATAGTTAGCAAGAACTCAAATAGGAAATTCAGACGAAACATCTTTATCCAAAGTGTGATGCGAATGTGGAACTCGGTATCGCAGCGAGTGGCTGAAGCTTCCACTGGCACGTCTAACAGAGGAAAAGAGAAAGAAAGGTTTAAATGGTTTGAAGCGGAGCAGAGCTCATACGCCATTTTCAGTAGGAGCGGCAGGAGTGCTTCGTTATATAGTTCACTGACATTTAATGCAGGGTACAGTAGGATGAGATGGAACATGTTATCCTGCAGATCCTACATCCCCTCCTACTTCTCCACCACCAACACCCTGTATGGTTTTCATCCCCAAGACAGAGTGATTCTGTTAAATCCGTGTAATAACTAGGCCAGAGACTGCAGGGAACAATCAACAGGTGTTTACTGGATGAGGGTTACTCTAAAACTAACAGTACAGATCCCTACTCAGGGTTTATATACAGGTGTGGTCACTGCCGGTACTACAGTATACAGGAGCTGTAAAAAGTAGTTCTCCCCTTAAACTACAATTCCTCCCCTTTTAGATTAACAGTACCATAACATTCATTTAACAATGAACACTTTTAACATGCAACATTAACTGAAAATAGTCCATTTATAAATTCAGTCTTTGGGGCGGCTTCCTGATCCTTTCTGGATAGCGCCTTTCCTGACTGTCTTGCTCTTGGTGCAGAGGCGATTCTGGCCCCCTGTCATCGGTTCGTTCATCAGCTTCCGATACTACTGTTTCTGGGGTAGATGCTACCTATACGTCGGGTTCATCACCAGGTATGCGAGACATGGGGTTGACTCGTTCCTGTGACTCTAGGATCTGGTCGACATGGCGTCTCACAATGTTCTCCCCAACATCCACTGTGTACATTAGTGGCCCCTGCCGTGTGCATATCGTTCCTGGTTGCCATTTCTCTGTTCGGTAGTCGCGGGCCAAGACTGGTTGCCCTACATTGAAGCTCCTTGTCGACTTCTCATTGATGTGCTGGAATTGCTTATTCTCAACATCTCTTCGTACATTTGGTCTGAGCAAATCCAGACGTGATCTCAACCTTCGGCTAAAGAACATCATGGCCGGGGTCTGGTTGGTGACTGCATGTGTCGCATTTCTGTAGGCTAAAAGGAAATTGTCCACCTTATGCTGCAGTGGAATGTTGTCATTGCACATGGCCCTTACTGCCTTTTTGAAGGTTTGTACGGACCTCTCAGCCAATCCATTTGTGGCTGGATGATACGGTGTGGATGTGTAATGCCTTACCCCATTCCTTTTCATAAATTTCCGAAACTCTTCGGACACAAACTGTGGTCCGTTATCAGAGCAAATCTGCTCTGGCAAGCCATTCCTGGCAAATAAGGTCCGTAGGACTGCAATAGTTTTCTCCGTGGTGGTGGAGGACATTTTGATCACCTCAGGCCATTTCGAGTGCGCATCCACAGCTATTAAAATCATTGAATCCATGAATGGACCAGCAAAATCAATATGCACCCGTTGCCATGGAGAGGAGGGCCACTCCCATGGGTGTAGAGGGGCATGTGGTGGTGCATTTTGGACCTTCTGGCATCCTGAGCAGCTCTTTGTCAGGTCCTCGATTTGCTGATCAATCCCCGGCCACCACACATAAGCCCTAGCAAGGCTTTTCATTTTCACCCCTCCCAGATGGCCTTTGTGAAGCTCATTGAGCACTCTCTCCCTTAACTTGGGTGGAATTACCACTCGGGATCCACACATCAAGGTCCCCTGGCATACTGACAGCTGTTCTCTTCTGGATGAGAATGCTGGCAACAGTGAGTCGCCATGTGTTGGCCATCCCTTCACCGTCAATTCATATACCTGAGACAGTGTCGGGTCATTTCGGGTCTCCTTCTCTATATCCGCGTTAGTTACTGGCAAGCGTTCAATTATAGTCGAATAAAATATTTCGACAGGGTCCACTGCTGGTGCTTCCTCCGCAGTAGGCAGTGGCAGGCGTGATAGCCCATCAGCGTTACCATGCTGTTTCGTGCCCTTATACTCTATTTCATATTGGTTCACCCCTAGAAAAAGGGACCATCTTTGTAGCCGTTGCGCAGTCATCACAGGAACGCCCTTCTTTGGATTAAAGATGGAGACAAGTGGTTGGTGGTCAGTCAGCAAGGTGAACTTCTGCCCGTGCAGATAGTGGTTGAACTTTTTCACTCCCCACACTAGGCTGAGGGCCTCCCTGTCAATCTGGGCGTAGTTACGCTCGGCTGAGGTTAGTGACCGAGACGCAAAGGCTACTGGCCTCTCCGAGTCGTCCGGGAATTTGTGCGACAGCACCGCTCCAATACCATCGGGTGATGCATCATACGCCAACCGAATTGGTAGTGCTGGGTTGAAATGAGCCAACACCTCTTTTGATGTGATCAATTCTTTGCTCTTCTGGAAAGCTTGTTTACATTCGTCATTCCACTTCCATGGTACCCCCGTTTGCAGTAGGGTGTTCAGTGGGTGTAGTACGGTAGACAAATTCGGCAAGAACTTATGGTAGTAGTTCACCAGCCGAGGAACGACCTCAGTTGTGACACATTTTCTGGTGCCGGAGCCTTGACTACTGCCTCAATCTTTTCAGGGGACTTATGTAACCCCTCTTCATCAATAACGTGGCCACAATACAAGATCTGCTTCTGGAAAAACTCGCATTTGTGGCGATTAGCTCGGAGCCCATATTCCTTCAATCTAGTGAGCACCTGCTCCAGGTTGGCGAGGTGATCACTGTCATTTTCGCCCGTGACCAGGATGTCGTCCAAATAACACTGGGTCCCTGGAATCCCTTGCAGGACTTGATCCATTGCCCTTTGCCAAATAGCCGGAGCTGATGCTACCCCGAACACCAGCCGGTTGTATTGGTAGAGGCCTTTTTGAGTGTTGATCGTGAGGTACTGTTTCGAGGCTTCTTCTACCTCCATTTGCAGGTATGCCTGGGCCAGATCAATCTTAGTGAAGCATGTTCCTTCAGATAGCAAGGTGAAAATATCTTCAATCCGCGGAAGCGGATATTGTACCGTGTGAAGGACTGGGTTCACTGTCACCTTAAAGTCCCCACAGATGCGAACCTTCTTTGGTTCCCCAGGCGTATTACTCAACGACCTCTTCATTACAGGAACGATGGGTGTAGCCCACTCGCTCCAGTCCACTTTGGACAGTACTCCAGAATGTTCCAAACCTTCCAGCTCTGCTTCGACGGCTGGGCAGATCGCATAAGGCACCGGTCTGGCCTTAAAAAACTTTGGGCTTGCATTTTCCTCTATTTTGATCATCGCTGTTATGCCTTTTACTGTTCCGAGTCCCTCCTGGGACACTTCTTGTGCATCAGTTAGCATTTTTGACAGTCGTCCAGGTGTGACGTTGTCATCCTTTTTGGCATCTACAGTCAGTGCTTGTATGGAATGCCAATCTAGCTGTATCTTCCGGATCCATTCACATCCTAGTAGTGGTGGTCCTCCATCTGGCAATACATATAGGTCCATTTTTGGTGTTTCCTTGCCATTATATATAATGTTTACCCTTATTTTCCCTTTGGGGTAGATTTTTGCCCCGTGTACGTCTTCAAGACAATCTCTGTATCTCTCAAGGGTATATGTGAGAATAGCCGCTTGTAGTCCCTTCAGTTTATGACTGTTAGAGCTGATCCTGTGTCCAATTCCATTTTCACTTGGACTCCGTCTATCTTGAGCGTGACCCAGATAGTTTGGTGATCCTCCGTTTTGATCACATTATCTAGTTTCAGACGACCCAGCTCCTTGCTTCCAGAGTCTGTATCACTTTTCTGTTCGTCTGCACTACTCTCCGTCACCTTATGTACCTTCTTGTACTTCTCCTGTGGGGATTTCTTGCTGCTGGTTTTCTTTTCCGACCTGCAGACTCTTGCTATGTGTCCTACTTTTCCACACTGTCTGCACACTTGGTCCTTGAACCAGCAATCCTTATGGTCGTGTGTTGTTCTGCTGCAGCGATAGCACTTCACTGTTCCGTATGACATTTCATTTGTGCCATATTCTTGCGGTCTCCGTTGTATCTCTGCCATGCCCCGTGCTGCTGCTTCATGTGATACTGCCATGGTGAAAGCCTTGTCCAGCGTAAGATCCTTTTCTGATAGAAGCCATTTCAGGGTTCCTTCACTTTGAAGCCCACACACAAACTTGTCCCTTAAAGTATCTGCTAGTCCCGTTCCAAACTGGCAGTGTTTCGATAGCTTGCGCAGTTCCGTTAAAAATTCAGCATTACTTTCATCTTTATGCTGGTTCCTTTTGTGAAACTTAAATCATTCCGCTATCAGCAGCGGTGTGGGGTCTAAGTGGTCCTGTAGGATTGACACTATGTTTTCAAAATCCTTTTCCACTGGCTTCTCTGGGGTTACTAGGTTTCGCAGTAAGCCATACGTTTTTGCACCCATGGAATTCAACAATACCAGCGCTTTCCTGTCATCTGGCACTTCATTCGCCTTGCAGTACACTTCTATGCGTTCGACATATGTCGCCCAATCTTCGACTTCATTGTCCAACGCTTGGGTGTTGGTTAGACTGGCTAAAAATGGCATCTCCCGCGCTCTCCCTTCTTCTCCGCTGTGGCTCAAAATGGCGTCTCTCGCGCTCTCCCTTCTTCTCCGCTGCGGCTCAAAAAAAATGGCGTCTCCCATGCTCTCCCTTCTTCTCCGCTGCGGCTCAAATGGTGTCTCCCGTGCTTCCTTTCTTCCCCGCGGACGCTGCTCAGCCCTTGAACACCGGCTGCGCTCTGCGCGTTTTCCTGCGCGCCTCTCTCGTTGATGCCGCTCGGTCCTGAACAGCAGCTGCGCCCTGTGCGCTCTACCCTCTCTCTGCTCCCGTCGACGCTGCTCGGCCTTTTCCTGTGCTGTCGGTCGGCTCTAGCCGCCGCTGTGCGGGAAGGGTCTGCGCCGTAACTGTTGCCAGCCCGTCTCACTGGATGGTCGACGCCCGTGCTGGTGGAATCGGCCTTCTTCTGCAGGGTTGCAGGTAGGTTCGAATCGACTCATCGCCAATGTTAAAGCCGTGTAATAACTAGACCAGAGACTGCAGAGAACAATGAACAGGTGTTTACTGGATGAGGGTTACTCTAAAACTAACAGTACAGATCCCTACTCGGGGTTTATATACAGGTGTGGTCACTGCCGGTACTACAGTATACAGGAGCTGTAAAAAGTAGTTCTCCCCTTAAAGGTACATACACTACAGATTCCTCCTCATATAGGATGAGAAGTCAGAGATTTGGAGGGGGCTCCCCTTCTGCCGGCTGTTATGGACGGTTTTGTCCTTTAAAAAGATAGTAAAATGTGCCAAGTTAACTTTTGTTACCATGACATGCAGTGATATGTAGTTATCACCGTGAGACCCATCATGGATGTGATGACATGTGCATGCAACAGGCAATTAAATAGCTTGCAAGGCTTTTTGTGGGGTGAAAGCATGTAAAGATGTGAGTGAAGGAAGACTTGTAGGTGAAGGTTGGGGGTACAAAGGGCACCATGTTACTGTTAGATCCGTGGTTCAGTGGATTAATAATTACACGGATGCTGTACATAAACAAGTAACAGGTCTTTACTGGAGGAGGGTAATCTCTAGACTGGGGTACAGAGGCATGCGCACAGCTTATATACCGGTGTGGTCACTGCCGATACTACAGTATACAGGAGCTGTAAAAAGTAGTTCTGACTTAAAGCACATGCACTACAATTCCTCCCCTTTTTAGATTAATAATACCCCCTTAATATTCAAATAACAATTACATTTTTACATGTACATTCAATAACAAAAGTCCATTTATAGATTCAGTCTTTGGGGCGGCTTCCTGACCCTTTCGGGATAGCGCCTTTCCGGAGGTTCTTGTTCTTGGTGCAGAGGCGATTCTGACCCCCTTTCATCGGGTAGTTCATCGGGTTCCACTGCTACTGGGTCTGAAGTAGATACTATCGGTATGTCGGGTTCATCCCCAGGTACTCGAGACATGGGGTTGACGCATTCCTGTGATGCTAAGATCTGATCGACGTGGCGTCTCACAATGTTCTCCCCGACATCCACTGTGTACATTAATGGCCCCTGCCTTGTACATATCGTTCCGGGTTGCCACTTCTCTGTTCGATAGTCCCGGGCCAAGACTGGTTGCCCTACATTGAAGCTCCTTGTCGGCTTCTCGTTGATGTGCTGGAATTGTTTGTCCTCAACATTTCTTCGCACATTTGGTCTGAGCAAGTCCAGACGAGATCTCAACCTTCGGTTAAAGAACCTCATGGCCGTGGTCTGGTTGGTAACTGCATGTGTCGCGTTTCGGTAGGCTAATAAGAAATTGTCCATCTTATGCTGTAGTGGAATTTCCTCGTCGCACATGGCCTTTATCGCCTTCTTAAAGGTTTGTACGAACCTCTCAGCCAATCCATTGGTGGCTGGATGATACGGGGCGGATGTGTAATGCCTTACCCCATTCCTTTTCATGAATTTTTGGAACTCGTCGGACACAAACTGTGGTCCATTATCAGAGCAAATCTGCTCTGGCAAACCGTTTCTGGCAAATATGTTCCGTAGGACTGCAATCATTTTCTCTGTAGTGGTTGAAGACATCTTTATCACCTCAGGCCACTTTGAATGAGCATCCACTGCTATTAAGAACATTGAGTCCATGAATGGACCAGCGAAATCAATGTGCACCCGTTGCCATGGAGAGGAGGGCCACTCCCATGGGTGTAGAGGGGCATGTGGTGGTGCATTTTGGACCTTCTGGCATCCTAAGCAGCTCTTAGTTAGGTCTTCGATTTGTTGATCGATTCCCGGCCACCACACATAAGCCCTAGCTAGGCTTTTCATTTTCACTCCCCCCAGATGACCTTCATGTAGCTCATTTAGCACTCTCTCCCTTAACTTGGGTGGAATCACCACTCTGGATCGACACATCACTGTCCCCTGGCATACTGACAGCTGTTCTCTTCTGGATGAGAATGCTGGCAACAGTGAGTCGCCATGTGTTGGCCATCCCCTCACCATCAATTCATATACCCGTGACAGCGTCGGATCATTGCGGGTCTCCTTCTCTATATCCGCGTTTGTTACTGGCAATCGTTCAATTATTGACGAATAAAATATCTCGATAGGGTCCACTGCTGGTGCTTCCTCCACAGTAGGCAGTGGCAGGCGCGATAGCCCATCAGCGTTCCCATGCTGTCTCGTGTCTTTATATTCTATTTCATATTGACTCGCCCCTAGAAACAGGGACCATCTTTGTAACCGCTGTGCAGTCATTACTGGCACGCCCTTCTTAGGATTAAAGATGGAGACAAGTGGTTGGTGGTCAGTCAGCAAGGTGAACTTCTGTCCATGCAGATAGTGGTTGCATTTTTTTACTCCCCATACCAGGCTGAGGGCCTCCCTGTCAATCTGGGCGTAGTTGCGCTCGGCTGAGGTTAGTGACCGAGACGCAAAGGCTACTGGCCTCTCCAACCCGTCTGGGAATTTGTGCGACAGCACCGCTCCAATGCCGTAGGGTGATGCATCACATGCCAAACGAATTGGTAGTGCTGGGTTGAAATGGGCCAACACCTCTTTTGATGTGATCAATTCTTTACACTTCTGGAATGCTCGTCTACGTTCGTCATCCCACTTCCATGGTACCCCTGTTTGCAGTAGGGTGTTCAGCGGGTGTAATACCGTAGACAAATTTGGTAAGAACTTGTGGTAATAGATTACCAGCCCGAGGAATGACCTCAGTTGTGACACATTTTCCGGTGCTGGAGCCTTGAATACTGCCTCAATCTTGTCAGGGGACTTATGTAACCCCTCTTCATCGATGATGTGGCCGCAATACGAGATCTGTTTCTGGAAAAACTCGCACTTGTGGCGATTAGATCATAGCCCATATTCCTTTAATCTGGTGAGCACCTTCTCCAAGTTAGCGAGGTGATCACCGTCATTTTCGCCCGTGACCAAGATGTCGTCCAAATAACACTGGGTCCCTGGAATCCCTTGCAGGACCTGATCCATTGCCCTTTGCCAGATAGCCGGAGCCGAGGCTACTCCAAACACTAGCTGGTTGTATTGATAGAGACCTTGATGGGTGTTGATCGTAAGGTAATGTTTCAAAGTTTCTTCTACCTCCATTTGCAAGTACGCCTGGGCTAGATCAATTTTGGTGAAGCTTTACCACCAGATAGCGAGGCGAAAATATCCTCAATTCGTGGAAGCGGATATTGCACCATGTGAAGGACTGGGTTCACTGTCACCTTAAAATCCCCACAGATGCGGACCTTCTTTGGTTCCCCAGGTGTATTACTCAACGACCTCTTCACTCTTCATTACAGGAACGACGGGTGTAGCCCACTCGCTCCAGTCCACTATGGACAGTACTCCTGAACGTTCCAACCCTTCCAGCTCTGCTTCAACCGCTGATCTGATCTCATAAGGCACTGGTCAGAATCACAGAACAGAATCACAGAAATCACACAGTGCAGATAGAGGCCATTTCGGCCCATCGAGCCTGCACCGACAGATATCCCAACCAATCCCCGTAACCCCTACACCAACACATATCCCACCCTATCCCCGCGTATTGAATCCCCCTAACACTAAGGGTCAATTTATCATAGCCATAGCCAATCAACCTAACCCGCACATTTCAGGCCTTCAGAAACTTTGGGCTTGCATTATCCTCTATTTTAATTCTTGCTGTTATTCCTTTTAGTGTTCCTAGTCCCTCCTGGAACACTTCTTTTGCATCAGTTAGCATTTTTGACAGTCGTCCAGGTGTGACGTCGTCATCCTTTTTGGCCTCCACCTTCAGTGCCTGTATGGAATGCCAATCTAAATGTATCTTCCAGATCCATTCACGTCCTAGCAGTGGTGGTCCTCCATTTGGCAATACATATATATCCATTTTAGGTATTTCCTGACATTTATATGTCACTTTCACCCGTATTTTTCCTTTGGGGTAGACTTTTTGCCCCGTATACGTCTTCAAGACAATCTCTGTAACTTTCAAGGGTATGTGTGAAAATAGCCGCTTGTAGTCTCTTTGATTTATGACTGTTAGAGCTGACCCTGTGTCCAATTCCATTTCCACTTGGACTCCGTCTATCTTGAGTGTAACCCAGATAGTCTGGTGATCCTCCATTTCGGTTAAATTATGTAGTTTCAGACAACCCAGCTCCTTGCTTCTGGAGTCTGTGTCACTTTTCTGTTCGTCTGAACCACTGTCCATCACCTGGTGTACCTTTTTGTACTTCTCCTGTGGAGATTTCTTACTGTTGGTTTTCTTCCCAGACCCGCAGACTCTTGCTATGTGTCCTGCTTTCCCACACTGTCTGCACACTTGGTCCTTGAACCAACAATCTTTCTGGTCATGTGTTGTTCTGCCGCAGCGATAGCACTTCCCTGTTGCATAGTATGGTGTATGTAACCTGTTCCACCTTAAGAGAACTTAAGCCTGTTCCACCTTAAGAGATGTACTACTTTCTCTGGCTGCTGTATACGTAGTACCGGTGGTGACCACCGGTATATAAGCACTGTGTAGTAAGATTGTATTTCATATAGTCCTGACCTCCAACCAGTAAAGACCTGTTGAACTTTAATCTTGTAGTCTGTGTGTTATTAATTACAGCTAGAACACACAGACTTTACAGTGGCGACGAGTCAGATTGTTACCCTGCGGCAGTTATATCCACGGCGGCTTCGTCCACAGAACGGATGTCGAAGAGAGGCTTCCACCCTCATCACCCTGCTGGAAGACACGTCGCGCGGCAGACATCGAGAAACCAGAGTGCAGAAGACATCCTGAACTCGAAGCCTCCATCAGCGGCTGTCAGCTATCTTCTTTCTACCTCGGTAGTGGGTAAGCCGGGCAGCGACGCGACCAGAAAATCGGCCGCGTTGGCTGTACAGATGGGGAGGGAAGACGGAGGAATAAGGGCGGTGAGATCGATCGTGACCGGAGATAAGGGCCGGGCCGCATTCGGGCCGAAAGGCGCAGCATGGGGACATCGATCGCGGCTGGTGATAAGGGTCGGCCCGCATTCGGGCTAAAAAGGCGCAGCGTCTGGGGGCAACTGAAGGCGCGAGAGCCGCGGTGAAGCGGAGACAGCGTCGGGGGAAGGGTGAAGACCGCCAAGCGTGGGAAAACCGCCATTTTGTAGGCGGAGGACGATGACAAGAGCGCGGAAGCCGCCATCTTGGATAAAAATAAAAAGAAATTAAATTGCAACGAAGCCTAAACATGGGAACATTAATACCTTTGATAGCGACATCGAAGATTGGGCTATGTATGTAGAACGCAGACAAAATTATTGTAAAGCAAATAAAATCCCAGATGAAGAGAAAGCACTAACATTATTAAACTTAATGGGTGCGAAGACATATGGGCAATTGAAACACCTTTTATCACCAGATGAACCGGCGGATAAGACGTTCGAGGAGATTGTTACTGTCCTGAAAAATCACCTAAACCCCACGCCGCTGATGCTAGCGGAACGATTTAAATTTTACAGCAGAAGGCAGCTGAAGGATGAAAGCTCAGTACAAATAAATTGGGTTTGAGTACTGTAAAATGTTATCGTTGCGGAAAGACAATGCACGATCAGAACCAGTGTTGGTTTAAAAACCAAGAATGCAGAACGTGTGGCAGGCTTGGCCACATAGCTAAAGTATGCCGGTCAGGAAAGAAGACCAGCAACAAAAAGTCACCGCAAGGAAAATACATAAAGGTACACAAGGTGACAAAGAACAGTTCGGCCGAACAGAAGTCAGATTCAGACGCTAGCAGTAATGAACTGGGTAGCTTAAGAGTACACAACGTTGGTAAGGATGCAGATCTCCAGACAATTTGGGTCACCCTTCAGATAGCAGGAGTCCAAGTAAAGATGGAATTGGACACTGGATCGGCATTGACGGTCATGAATAAGAAAGATTACAAAAGGTTATTCCAACATATTCCCCTACGGGATACGGAGATTATATTGAAAACATACACGGGGCAAAGAGTGTACCCCATCGGAAAGATAGAGGTAAAAGTGGTCCACAAGGGCGAAGAAAGCCAAGTAATGGACTTATATGTGCTACCTGAAGGAGGTCCACCACTACTGGGATGGGAGTGGATTAGGAAAATGAATATGGACTGGCACTCCTTGAAGGCACTAACGGTAGATTCCGGGGAAACAGATGTCAAACCTAAACGGTTGTCCAGAATATTGGATGATGCTAAAGAGGTGTTCCAGCAGGGACTGGGAACACTGAGAGGAATTACGGCAAACATCAAGATTGATGAACATGCACAACCAAAATTTTTTAAAGCCAGACCGGTACCCTATGCAATACGACCTACTGTAGAAGCGGAACTGGAAGCGCTAGAACGTTCAGGTGTACTGTCTAAGGTAGATTGGAGTGAGTGGGCTACGCCCATTGTTCCCGTTATGAACCGTCCTTCGAGCAACAAGCCAGGAGAACCAGGGAAGGTTCGCATCTGTGGAGATTTCAAAATCACCGTTAATCCGGTGCTTCACACGGTGCAGTATCCGCTTCTGCGGATTGAGGATATTTTTGCTTCGTTGTCTGGCGGGAAACACTTCACCCAGATAGAGCTGGCGCAGGCGTACTTGCAGATGGAGGTTGAAGAAGAGTCACGCCAATACCTCACGATCAACACGCATCGAGGTTTGTACCGGTACAATAGGCTGGTTTTTGGAGTGGCATCGGCTCCGGCAATTTGGCAGAGGGCCATGGAGCAGGTATTACAGGGAATTCCAGGCACACAATGTTACCTGGATGATATTCTGATTACAGGTGATGGTGATGAAGAACACCTCGCAAACTTGGAACTGGTGCTCAACAGACTGAAAGAGTATGGACTTAGAGTTAATCGACAGAAATGTGAGTTCTTCCAGAAGCGGATCTCGTACTGTGGTCATGTCATTGACCGGGAGGGGCTTCATAAGTCTCCTGACAAGATAGGGGCAGTGGTAAAGGCTCCCGCTCCGGATAATGTCTCTCAGTTGAGGTCGTTTCTAGGATTGATTAACTATTACCATAAATTTCTACCAAATCTATCCACGGTACTGCACCCGCTAAACGCTCTTTTACAGAAAGGGGTACCATGGGAATGGAGCGAAAACTGTAAGAAGGCATTTCACAAAAGCAAAGAATTGATCACCTCAGAGGAAGTGCTGGCTCACTTCAACCTGACACTGCTTATTCGGTTGGCTTGTGATGCTTCTCCATATGGTATTGGGGCAGTACTCTCACACAAGTTGCCAAATGGCACGGAAAGGCCAGTCGCGTTTGCATCCAGATCATTGACCTCCGCTGAGCGCAACTATGCGCAGATCGATAGGGAGGCTCTCAGCCTTGTATGGGGAGTGAAGAAGTTTAATCATTACCTGCAGGGCCAAAAATTCACACTTCTGACAGACCATCAGCCGTTGGTATCCATTTTTAACCCTAAGAAGGGTGTTTCAGTGATGACAGCACAGCGTCTCCAGAGATGGTCCCTTTTCCTAGGGGCACATCAATATCAAATAGAATTCAAAGGTACGAAGCAGCATGGCAATGCTGATGGGCTGTCGCGCCTGCCACTACCTGAAGAAGAAGAAACGACGAAAGTTGATCCTGTTGATTTATTTCATTCGACCATCATCGAGTGTTTACCAGTCACCAATGCAAGTATTGAAAGAGAAACCAGGAATGACCCGACACTGTCCAGAGTCTACGAGGTGACAGTGAAAGGATGGCCAACACATGGTGATCCTCTGTTACCGGCATTCTCGGCAAGGCGAGACCAGCTGTCCGTCTGCCATGGTACTTTGATGTACGGGACAAGAGTGATTATTCCTCCCAAGTTAAGGGAAAGAGTTCTAAAAGAACTGCATGAAGGTCATCTGGGGGGAGTTAAGATGAAAAGTCTTGCTAGGGCTTATGTATGGTGGCCGGGTATTGACCAACAGATAGAGGAGTTGACGAAAAGCTGCGCTGGGTGCCAAAAAGTGCAAAATGCACCTCTGATCGCACCACTACACCCATGGGAATGGCCTTCAGCCCCATGGCAACGCATACATATTGACTTTGCTGGTCCATTCATGGACTCCATGTTCCTAATTGCGGTGGACGCACATTCCAAATGGCCAGAAGTGATCAAGATGAATACCACTACTTCAGAAAAGACAATTGCGGTGTTAAGAACAATATTCGCAAGGAACGGATTGCCAGAACAGATCTGTTCGGACAACGGACCACAGTTCGTGTCGGAAGAATTCCAAAAATTCTTAAAGAAGAATGGGGTGAAACATTATACCTCTGCCCCATATCATCCGGCGACAAACGGGTTGGCCGAGAGATTTGTCCAAACATTCAAAAAGGCAATAAAGGCCATGAACGATGACCAGATTCCGCTACAGCACAAGGTGGACAATTTCCTAATGGCATATCAAAACGCCGCTCATGCAGTGACTAACCAAAGTCCTGCCATGATGTTTTATAACAGGAGGTTGCGGTCCAGGTTGGACTTGTTAAAACCAAATGTGCGGAGGGAAGTGGAAAACAAACAGTTCCGGCATATTAATAACAAGTCCACTTGAAGTTTCGACGTAGGACAACCAGTGTTGGCAAGGGGCTATGGAAACGAAAAATGGCAGTCCAGAACAATTCGGGCCAGACAAGGACCTCTGATGTACACAGAAGATATTGGTAACAATGTGGTAAGGCGTCATGCGGATCAACTGGTAGAATCAAGAGCAAGGGTCGAACCCATGGTTGCGACAGAGACAACTGTGGAAGACGTTAATGAACCTGAAGCATCTACCTCGGCAGGGACTGTACCAGATGATGACGTCCAATACATAGGAAACCAACAAGAAGAGTCACCTCAGCAACAAGAATCAGAGACCACTGAAAGGCGTTATCCAGACTGAATCAGAAGGCCTCCTGAGAGACAGAACCTTTGAACTGTTTATACCTGAAGTTATATATGTATATATGTTATGATGTTATGTTAAATGGGGATATGACTATTAAGCTAAAAAG
This sequence comes from Somniosus microcephalus, assembly GCF_052327205.1. Classification (NCBI taxonomy): domain Eukaryota; kingdom Metazoa; phylum Chordata; class Chondrichthyes; order Squaliformes; family Somniosidae; genus Somniosus; species Somniosus microcephalus. Next base: position 74,729,741 of record NC_140993.1, read on the forward strand.
GGAGGATTGTGGTGTATGTAACCTGTTCCACCTTAAGAGAACCTAAGCCTGTTCCACCTTAAGAGATGTACTACTTTCTCTGGCTGCTGTATACGTAGTACCGGTGGTGACCACCGGTATATAAGCACTGTGTAGTAAGATTGTATTTCATATAGTCCTGACCTCCAACCAGTAAAGACCAGTTGAACTTTAATCTTGTAGTCTGTGTGTTATTAATTACAACTAGAACACACAGACTTTACACATAGGTCATTTTGTTGGTGCCATATTCTTGCGGTCTCCGTTGTATCTCTGCAGCGTCCCTTGCGGCTGCTTCGTGTGATACTGCCATACTGAAAGCTTTGTCCAGCGTAAGGTCCTTTTCTGATAGAAGCCGTTTCTGGGTTCTTTCACTTTTTAGCCCACACACAAACTTGTCCCTTAACGTGTCTGCTGGTCCCGCTCCAAACTGGCAGTATTTCGATAGCTTGCGCAGTTCCGTAAGATACTCAGCATTTCTTTCGTCTTTGTGTTGGTTCCTTTTATGGAACTTAAATCGTTCTGCTATCAGCAGCGGTGTGGGGTTTAAGTGGTCCTGTAGGATTTCTACAATGCTTTCAAAATTCTTGTTTACCGGCTTCTCTGGGGTTATTAGATTTCGCAGTAACCCATAAGTTTTTGCACCCATGGAATTTAACAAAACCAGTGCTTTATTAGCATCTGGCACTTCATTCACCCTGCAGTACACCTCAATATGTTCCACATATGTCGCCCAATCTTCGACTTCATTGTCGAACATAGAGATACTGCCACTCTTCGGCATCCTTGGTTGTGCGTTAACTATCACCAATGGCGCCTCCCGCGCTTCCCCTTCTTCTCCGCTGGCACAAAATGGCGTCTCCCGCGCTTTCCTTCCTTCCCGCGCTCGCCCGTCTTCTCCGCTGCGGCTTCGCAAAATGGCGTCTCCCACGCTCTTCCTTCTTCTCCGCGGCTCAATGGCACCTCCCGCGCCCTCCCTGCTTCTCCGCGGCTCAATGGCATCTCCTGCGCTCTCCCTGCTTCTCCGCGGCTCAATGGCATCTCCCCTTGCTTCGCCCCGCGGACCCTGATCAGCCCTTGATCCCTGGATGTGCTCTGCGCGTTCTTCTCTTGATATTCGTCGACGCCGCTCAGTCTAGAACCCGGCTGTTTCTTACCCTCTCTCTCTCCGGTTTGCAGTACTTTTCCTCGACGCCGCTCAGTGATCAACCCCCGGCTGCGCCCTGCTCTCTTCACCCTCTTTCTTACCCTGTCGACGCTGCCTGGCTCTCTCTCCATGCCGTCGGTCGGCTCCAGCCGCCGCTGCTTGGGAAGGGTCTGCTCTGGACCTGTCGTCGGTCTCTTGCTGCTCGTTGTGGCTGGGGCACCAAGCCCGGCTCTCCACAGCCTCCCCAGCGAAGTTGGATCTCTGACTGACTGCTGGGCGGTTGCTCGCTGTCGGCGCCCGTGTTCCTGGACTCGACTATTTTTTTTTTATGTTGCAGTTAGATTCGCATCAACACTCATCGCCACTGTTAGATCCGTGGTTCAGTGGATAAATAATTACACGGATGCTGTACATAAACAAGTAACAGGTCTTTACTGGAGGAGGGTAATCTCTAGACTGGGGTACAGAGGCATGCGCACAGCTTATATACCAGTGTGGTCACTGCCGGTACTACAGTATACAGGAGCTGTAAAAAGTAGTTCTGACTTAAAGCACATACACTACAGTTACCATCTGGGCATTGATGGTCACCAAACTAGTGTGAGGGGGATCTCATTGTAAGTGACAGGCATACAATGCATTCTTGGAAGTTGCAGCTGGCTCCTCTTACCTTAACTGGCTTGGTAATATTATTAAACTTTTCCCTGCACTGACTAGCTGTGTGTGCGCTCACAGTCATGGCTCTGGCTCCCTCCTTTCATTGTTCCTGAATAGTTCTTATTGGGGATCTGAGTCACTCAGTGCTAAATACGGCTTCCCTCCTCAGTCTGACATCCTCCAAACATCACTTCCACAACTTTATACTTTCCCGCTGACCTGACAGTTCAAAAAAAAAATTTCTTCAGTACACCAAAGTGGTTCTGATGATGCCTACTCTTTAAGCTGGTACTGGCCTTAAACGCCTGCAGCAGCACACTATTCCCCGCCCCCAACAGGCAAGCTCCCAATCAGATGCTTTACAACCAGCACGGTGGCATAGTGGTTAGCACTGTTGCCTCACAGCGCCAGGGACCCGGGTTCGAATCTGGCCTCGGGCGACTGTCTGTGTGGAGTTTGCACATTCTCCCCGTGTTTGCGTGGGTTTCCTCCGGGTGCTCCGGTTTCCTCCCACAGTCCAAAGATGTGCGGGTTAGGTTGATTGGCTATGATAAATTGACCCTTAGTGTTAGGGGGATTAAATACGTGGGGTTACGGGGATAGGGTGGGATATGTGTTGGTGTAGGGGTTACGGGGATCGGGTGGAATATGTGTCGGTGCAGGCTTGATGGGCCGAAATGGCCTCTATCTGCACTGTGGGGTTTCTGTGATTCTGTGATTCTGTGAACTGCCTCCTGGAGTTTACCCAAAATATTAATATGACGCTTGTTGAGTCTGTGTGTCCCAGTTATGCTTATGATCAATCACTGGACACAGACAACAAGAATAACTTTTAACAGGTCTTTACTATTCGGAGGTCAGGGCTGAACTGCCCAGCAAATCCCTACACAACACTTAAATACCGGTGTGGTCACCACCGGTATTACAGTATACAGCAGCCAAGAGAAAGTAGTACATCTCTTAAGGTAGTTCTCTTAAGGTGGAACAGGTTACATACACCACAATCCTCCCTTTTTAGCTTAACAGTTATATCACCATTTAACATAACATAATAACATATATATATATACAACTTCATGCAAAACAGTTCAAAGATTCAGGGCTAGAAATTCAGTGGGCTTTGCGCCCAGTTACCGCCCAAATAGGGTTTCTGCGCCAGTGTAAGAGGGTGCGCTGATATTCAGCGCTGCGGTAATGGCGGCGGTAGCCGGTAGCGCTGCGCCGACACCGATGATGTCATCAGTGTGCGCAGTGCCCCGGTTCCGCCCCGCTTCCGGCCCAAACCCCATATTTAGTTGCGGCCGCCTCTTCTGCAGCGGCCGCAAACAGCGATTGAAAAACGGGGCCGTACTGCTGCGCTACTGGGGCGCTTTATGGTGGAGGTGCGGCCGGCCGCTTTTTCGGCAGCCGCCTGCCCGCACCTCCTTCCCCGGCCTCCTCCACTCCCGCCCCGCGGCATTGCCGGCTGCTTTCCGCGAGCCCGGCAGTTCTCCGTGGTGCCGGGCTCATTTGCCGGCACAATCCAGCGGCGATCTCCCCGTTGCAGGCACCTCCACCTTAAGAGAAGGAGGAGGCCTGCAGTACCGCAGCCTGCCGCACCGCATCGGGTGGCGCAGCGGCACTTAGAGCGCTGATATTCAGTTTCAGCGCCCCAAGCGGTGGCGGGCACGCCCTGGAAAAGCGCCCGGTTCCGACTTGGGGCGCGAAAAGTGAATATTTGACGGTCGCACATGGCTCCGCGCCCAGCGCTAACTTTTGGCCGTTAGCCAGCTGGCGGGGCCATAGTGAATTTCTAGGCCTCAGTCTCTGAGGAGGCCTCCTGATTCGAGTTGGATAACGCCTTTCAGGGGTCTCTGATTCTCGTTGCTGGGGTGACTCATCTAGTTGGTCTCTTATGGATTGGACATCATCATCAGGTACATTCACTTTTGAGGTAGATGCTTCAGGTTCACTAACTTCTTCCACAGTTGTCTCTGCCGTAACCATGGGTTCGACCCTTGTTCTCGATTCTACCAGTTGGTCAGCATGACGCCGTATTACATTTTCACCAATATCTACCGTGTACATCAGGGGTCCTTGTCTGGCCCGAATTGTTCCAGATTGCCATTTCTCGTTTTTATAGTCCCGGGCTAACACTGGTTGTCCTATTTCGAAACTCCGAGTGGTCTTGTTATTTATATGCTGGAACTGTTTGTTTTCAACTTCCCTCCGCACATTTGGTTTTAACAAGTCCAACCTGGACCGCAACCTTCTGTTATAGACCATAGAAATGATGACAAGTTCAAAAATCATGGCGGTACAAATTCAGGCGTGCTCATTTTTGCGTGCATGGGCGGTGGTGGGGGAGTGTGGGGTGCACAGGGTATGACCCCTACACCTGAATGGCAAGGTCCAAGGCGACCCTGATTTTGTGCCTTGGACCTTTTTTCCATCCACTCGGCAAAGTGTGAAGATTGTACCACTGCTAGCGTCGTAGCAGCCTTCAGGTAAATGATGACTGGGCCAGAGGCCAGGAGGAGATTGAAGATTGAAGGCTGGTGGGGAACGGAGATCAGAAGCCAGGGAAGTGGGTGTGGGGGGTGGTGTGGGGGAAGGGGGATTTGAGGCTGGGGGTCAGCGGGCGAGATCGGTGGTGGGTCGGGCGGGAAAGTGTTTATTTTTGTAAGTGGGATGCTACCCCGCTGTCAATCCACCGCCATGCGCCTTTCTCAATGTCAGGTCTGTCAGCGCTGAGCGAACCCAACAGGCAGTGGCAGGAGACCCAATTAATCTCATTAACATCGAGTTGACAGATCATTAACAGGCTTTTTAAACTTACCTTTTCATTTAACTTCATGGCCACGGGAACCACGCTGTTTGGGGACCATGGCTGTCAACCTGAGGCGGGAGTTCAGTAGCCATTGCTCCAGCTGATTACTTGACAGCTTCAAATGTACAGTAAAAGCTCCCACCTGAGAGATCATCACTTTCCTCAGCCACAAGCTGTTTCTCAGGCCATTTCCAGCACAGATTCTGCAGGCTTTCCACTTTCCACTCTTCATCCAGTATCACCTCATTGGAAGAACTCTCTCATCATTGACACAATGCTTCTGTCATCTGTACTTCACCTGCCATCTATTCCATCAACATGGGTGCCCTTTATACCGTCTCACCTTGGTCCTCAGAATCCCATCACGATCAGCCCCAACACCAGCAGCACCAGGCACACCAGCAGCACCAACAACAATACCAACTTTCTCCACAATCAACTGATGCTGCACAGGACAGAGAGCATCAGCACCCGAGCACATTGCTGCCCGGGAGGCCAGGGATGGCCTCACCATGGCCAGATTTACTTCACTTGATGCTGTACACCCTGGCTGCCACATGATGTGCCAGGTTGGCACCAACCCACACCAACACTGTAAAGCATCCCTACAATGCCCAAGCCATTCGTTTCACACTCCTCACCATTGTGGGGGCTACTGTTATGTTTCACCATTCACTGCAACTCACTAAGCCATTTCCAAAGGTGCACACAAATCTGTCCAAGAACGCAAGGGGCTTGATTTTGCCAGCGCTCAGAGGGTAACTTTGGAGGTGGGTCAGCTGTGAAAATAGCAATGATTGAGAGTGGGTAGGAAACCCGCTATCAACCTGCCTCCACGCGAGTCTCCCAGGTGTCGGGTCTGTCAGCAGTGAACTGACCCGACACCAGGCGGCAGGGGAGACAATTGAGCTCATTAAATGGCTTGTTAACAGCCAATTTAATGGTATTTTGAGGCTTCCTTGCAGTTTTATGTGCTCCCTCATGGGTTACCTGCTGCTCGGGGAACACGCCAGCTCACCTTGGCGTGGGTTGAGTCTGCTCTGATGTATCTGATAAGCTGACAGCTGCAGAAGTGGTGTAAAGGATGTCACGTTGCAGATGGTCAGTTTCAAAGCGCAGAAACTGTTGGTTACTGCATTTGTAAGACATAGAGATTTCTTTAGCTTGCAAGTGTTTAGAGCCAACTGTAAGTCGAGTGCCACCTCATTGGAACAACCTCTCTCACCGCTGACAGATCGCTTCTGTCATCTCAGCGGCAGCTGCCATCTATTGCAGCAACATCGGTGCCCTAGAAACTATCTCACCTTGCTCCTCTGAGTCCATCCACGCTCCGCCCCAACATCACCATCACCAGGCACACCAGCAGCACCAACAACAACACTAACCTTTTCCGCCATCACCTGATGCTGCACAGGACACAGGGCATCAGCACTCGACCACATTGCTCCCGGGAGGCCAGTGATAGCATCACCATGACCAGATTTACTTCACTTGATGCTGTAAACCCTGGCTGCCACATGATGTGCCAGGTTGACACCATCCCACACCAACACTGTAAAGCATCCCTTTAATGTCCAAGCCGTTCTATGCACACTCATCACTTTAGTGGGGGTGTGGGGGGTGGTGGTGGTGGTGTGGGGGAAGGGGGATTTGAGGCTGGGGGTCAGCGGGCGAGATCGGTGGCGGATCAGGCGAGAAAGTGTTTTTTTTGGAAAGTGGGATGGAACCCCGCTGTCAACCCACTGCCACGCGCCTTTCCCAATGTCGGGTCTGGCAGCGCTGAGTGGACCCAACAGGCAGTGGCAGGAAATCCAATTAATCTCATTAACATCTAGTTGACAGATCATTAACAGGCTTTTTAAACTTACCTTTTCATTTAACTTCATGGCCACGGGAACCACGCTGTTTGGGGACCATGGCTGTCAACCTGAGGTGGGAGTTCAGTGGCCATTGCTCCAGCTGATTACTTGACAGCTTCAAATGTACAGTAAAAGCTCCCACCTGACAGATCATCACTTTCCTCAGCCACAAGTTGTTTCTCAGGCCATTTCCAGCACAGATTCTGCAGGCTTTCCACTTTCCACTCTCCATCCAGTATCACCTCATTGGAAGAACTCTCTCACCATTGGCACAATGCTTCTTTCATCTGTACTTCACCTGCCTTCTATTCCATCAACATGGGTGCCATTTATACTGTCTCACCTTGGTCCTCAGAATCTGACCACGATCAGCCCCAACACCAGCAGCACCAACAACAACACCAAACTTCTCCACAATCAACTGATGCTGCACAGGACAGAGAGCATCAGCACCCGAGCACATTGCTGCCCGGGAGGCCAGGGATGGCCTTACCATGGCCAGATTTACTTCACTTGATGCTGTACACCCTGGCTGCCACATGTTGGCAGGTTGGCACCAACCCACACCAACACTATAAAGCATCCCTTTAATGTCCAAGCCGTTCCATGCACACTCATCATCACTATAGCGGGGCGGGGGGGGGGGCGGGGAGGGGTGGGGTGGTGGCAGGTGGTGGGGTGGGGAGGAAAATTATGTCTCAACATTCATTGGAACTCAGTAAGGCACTTCTCAAGGTACGCACAGATATGTCCAATAAGGGGCAGTGTTGAAAATATAAATTTCACTGAATGACAACACATTACCATAAACTTCACATGACCATTGGCTAAACCTCTCAAGTGCCTACCCTTGTGTGTTGTTAGTTAGTAGGATTGCAGTAGGATGAGGGTAAGTGTGTGGGGTGGCTAGTGAGATGGACATGTGATAATGTAGATAGAGAGGGATGGGTGGAGGTAGTTGGTGTGAGTAAGGATGTGCAGGAGAAGGATATGGAAGGCAGAGTGATGGGGCTGTGATGAGAGGTACAGCAGGGTGAAGGTGAGCATGGATTTGTACTAATGTTTCGTGATCTAATGAGATCATTGAAATGTTTGCGGCATTGCACCCAGGTCCTCCTGACGACCTCCCTGCCTGTGACCTCCTCTGCAATGTGCAACCAGGCTGTCTTAGCCTCTTGGGGAGGTCTCATCTGCCCCTCAGAAGGGAAGAGAATTATAGACCGGTAAGCCTGACATCAGTAGTGGGGAAAATGCTAGAGTCCATTATAAAAGATGTAATAGCAGAGCACTTGGAAAGCAGTGACAGGATCGGACAAAGTCAACATGGATTTACAAAAGGTAAATCATGCTTGACTAATCTACTGGAATTTTTTGAGGATGTAACTGGTAAAATAGATAAGGGAGAATCAATGGATGTGGTGTATTTGGACTTTCAGAAGGCTTTTGATAAGGTCCCGCATAAGAGATTAGCGTGCAAAATTAAGGCACATGGGATTGGGGGCAAGGTATTGACTTGGATAGAGAACTGGTTGGCAGACAGAAAGCAAAGAGTTGGAATAAACGGGTCGTTTTCCGAGTGGCAGGCAGTGACTAGTGGGGTACCGCAAGGATCGGTCTTAGGACCCCAGCTGTTCACAATATATATTAATGATCTGGACGAGGGAATTGGATGTAATATCTCCAAGTTTGCAGACGACACAAAGCTGGGTGGGAGGGTATGCTGTGAGCAGGATGTTGTGAAACTCCAGTACGATTTGGACAGGTTGGGTGATTGGGCAGGAACATGGCAAATGCAGTATAATGTGGATAAATGTGAGGTTATCCACTTTGGTGGCAAAAACAGGAAGGCAGATTATTATTTGAATGGCAATAGATTGGGAGAAGGGGAAGTGCAAGGAGACCTGGGTGTTCTTGTGCACCAGTCGCTGAAGGTAAGCATGCAGGTGCAGCAGGCGGTTAAGAAGGCAAATGGTATGTTGGCCTTCGTAGCAAGAGGGTTCGAGTACAGGAACAAGGATGTCTTGCTACAGTTGTACAGGGCCTTGGTGAGACCGCACCTTGAATATTGTGTGTAGTTTTGGTCGCCTTACCTGAGGAAGGACATTCTTGCCATGGAAGGAGTGCAGCGAAGATTCACCAGGCTGATACCTGGGATGGCAGGAATGACGTATGAGGAGAGATTGTGTCGATTGGGCTTATACTCACTGGAGTTTAGAAGATTGAGAGGGGATCTCATCGAAACCTATAAAATTCTGTCAGGCCTGGACAGACTAGATGCAGGAAGGATGTTTCTGATGGCCGGGGAGTCCAGAACCAGGGGTCACAGTCTAAAGATAAGGGGTAAGCCATTTAGGACTGAAATGAGGAGGAATTTCTTCACCCAGAGAGTGGTGAACCTGTGGAATTCTCTGCCACAGAGGGCGGTGGAGGCCAGTTCATTAAATATATTCAAGAAAGAGTTGGATATATTTCTTAAGGCAAAAGGGATCAAGGGATATGGGGAGAAGGCGGGGACAGGGTACTGAATTTGGATGATCAGCCATGATCTCATTGAATGGCGGAGCAGGCTCGAAGGGCCAAATGGCCTACTCCTGCTCCTATCTTCTATGTTTCTATGTTTCTATAACCTCCCTGCATTCTGTGACTTCATCCATAAGCATATTTTCACCAGTCATGCCCAATTTTGTCAGCTAATTTGGAAGTGGCTTTGTGAGTTGGAGTGAATGGTGTGAACGGAATAGCTTGGTCATTGCTTTATGGTGTTGTTGTGGGGGTGGTGGGGAGTGGGGAGGAATCTGGTGCAGCATGTGGCAGCCATATGGGTGTACTACATGAAGTTAAGTAAATCTGGCCTTGATGAGGCCATTCCTGGCCTCCCGGGCAGCAATGTGCTCGGGTGCTGGTGGCATTTGGACCTCAGGTTCCCCATGCTCCTCCTCCTCCTCAGCTTCCAGCTGATGCTCCTCCTGCTCCTCCTCCTCCTCTGAAGAGGCTGTGCACTCAGAGCCTTGCTCCTCATGCAGCGCTAATCCTCGCTGCTGCACTATGATGTGCAGGGCACAGCAGACGATGACGATTCTGGAAACCCTGGCTGGTGTGTACTGAAGGGCTCCTCCAGATCTGTCAAGGCATCTGAAGTGCATTTTCAGCATTCCTATTGTCTGTTCTATGACACGTCTGGTGGAAATATGGCTTCATTATATCGCTCCTGGGCCTCAGTACTTGGCCTCCTCAAGGGTGTCATGAGCCATGTCTTCAGTGGATAGCCCTTGTCCCCAAGCAGCTAGCTGGAAAGTCTGTCTGGAGGAGGGAAGAGTTGAGGGATTGTGGACTGGCGCAGGATGAAAGAATCATGGCAGCTGCCAGGGAATTTGGTGCGCACATGCCTGATGATCTCCTTATGGTTGCCGATGAGCTGCACATTGAGGGAGTGGAAGCCCTTGTGGTTCACAAACACTCCTGGGTTATGATGGGGTGCCCTGATGGCCACATGTGTGCAGTCGATGGCGCCCTGAACCCGTGGGAAGCCAGCAAGTGCAGCAAAGCCGAGCATCTGCTCAGTAACACTGGCTTCATCAGTAGCAAAATTGATGTAATTGACAGGCTTCTCAAACAGGGTATCGGTGACCTGTGTGATGCATCTGTGGGTGGCCGACTGCAAGATACCACAAACGTCTGCTGCAAATTCCTGGAAGGAGCCTGAGGCGAAGAAGTTGAGGGCACTGGTGACTTTGACAGCCATTGATAAGGAGTGTCCACCAGGTCCTCTGAGCTGCAGGTCTTGCTTGAGCAAGCTGCAAATGTCTGCAATGACCTGGCGCGATAGCCTGAGCCTCCTTTGGCACTGATGCTCAGTCATGTTGAGGAAGTTCATCCTTTGCCTGTATTCACTGTGTTGGGGGTATCGCCTCTGGCGTGGTGCAGCCATGCGCTGATGCCCTCTGTCCAGTGGAGCATCAGCTCATTGAGGAGAAGGTTGGTGGTGTTGTTGTTGCTGCTACAGGTGTGCTTGCTGCTGCTGGTGTTGGGGTTCATCCTGGTCCGATTCTGAGGACCAAGGTGAGACATAGAAAATAGAAACATAGAAAAATAGGAGCAGGAGTAGGCCATTCGGCCCTTCGAGCCTGCTCTGCCATTCAATATGATCATGGCTGATCCTCTATCTCAATACCATATTCCCGCTCTCTCCCCATACCCCGTGATGCCTTTTGTGTCCAGAAATCTGTCTATCTCCTTCTTAAATATATTCAATGACTTGTCCTCCACAGTCTTCTGTAGTAGAGAATTCCACAGGTTCACCACCCTCTGAGAGAAGAAATTTCTCCTCATCTCAGTCCTAACCCTATCCCGTATCCTGAGACTGTGACCCCTCGCTCTAGATCCTCCAGCCAGGGAAAACATCCTCCCTGCATCCAGTCTGTCTAGCCCTGTCAGAATTTTATACATTTCAATGGGATCCCCTCTCATTCTTCTAAACTCTAGTGAATACAGGCCTAGTCAACACAATCTCTCCTCATACGACAGTCCTGCCATCCCAGGAATCAGTCTGGTGAACCTTCGCTGCACTCCCTCTATGGCAAGTATATCCTTTCTTAGGTAAGGAGACCAAAACTGTACACAATACTCCAGGTGTGGTCTCACCAAGGCCCTATACAACTGTAGTAAGACATCCTTGCTCCTGTACACAAATCCTCTTGCAATGAAGGCCAACATACCATTTGCCTTCCTAACTGCTTGCTGCACCTGCATGTTTGCTTTCAGTGACTGGTGTACAAGGACACCCAGGTCCCTTTGTACATCAACATTTCCCAATCTATCACCATTTAAATAATACTCTACCTTTCTGATTTTCCTATCGAAGTGGATAACTTCATATTTATCCACGTTATACTGCATCTGCCATGTATTTGCCCACTCACTCAACTTGTCTAAATCGCCTTGAAGCCTCTTTGCATCCTCCTCACAACTCACAATCCCACCTAGTTTCATGTCATCAGCAAACTTGGAAATATTACATTTGGTTCCCTCATCCAAATCATTGATATATACAGGTAGACTATCCTTTATCCGAAAACCTCGGGACCAGCCGTGTTTCGGTTTTCGGAGAATTTCGGATTTTGGAAGGTGGGTCGGCGGGGGTCCGCGGGGGGGTCGGCGGGGGTCCGCGGGGGGTCGGCGGGGGGCGGGGCCGGCGGGGGTCGGCGGGGGGGTCGGCGGGGGTCGGGGCCGGCGGGGGTCCACGGGGGGGTCGGCAGGGGTCGGGGCCAGCGGGGTCCGCGGTGGGGTCGGCGGGGGGGTCAGCGGGGGTCCGCGGGGGGTCGTGCGCACGACTTACGCTGACGCTCAGCGTAAGTCGGCGGGGGTCGGGGTCGGCGGGGTCCGCGGGGGGGTCGGCGGGGGTCGGGGTCGGCGGGGGGGTCGGCGGGGGTCCGCGGGGGGGTCCGCGGGGGGTCGTGCGCACGACTTACCCTTTATCCGAACTTCCGAAACCGGAACCCTCTAAAAACTGAAGGTTTTTTCGTTCAGCGTAAGTCGTGCGCACGACTTACGCTGAACGAAGAGGGTTTCGGTTTTCGGAAGTTCGGATAAAGGGTAGTCTACCTGTATTGTGAATAGCTGGGGCCCAAGCAATGATCCCTGCGGTACCTCACTAGTCACCGCCTGCCACCCCGAAAAAGACCCATTTATTCCTACTCTCTGCTTCCTGTCTGTTAACCAATTTTAAATCTATGTTAGTATATTACCCCCAATCCCTGTGCTTTAATTTTGCACACTAACCTCTTATGTGGGACTTTATCAAAGGCCTTCTGAAAATCCAAATACACCACATCCACTGGTTCTCCCTTATCTATTCTACCAGTTACATCCTCAAAAAACTCCAGTCGGTTTGTCAAACACGATTTCCCTTTCATATATCCATGTTTACTTTGTCTAATCCTGTTGATATTTTCTAAGTGTCCTGTTATCACATCCTTTATAATAGACTCTAGCATTTTCCCTACTACTTATGTTAGGCTAACTGGTCTGTAGTTCCCTGTTTTCTCTCTCCCTCCTTTTTTAAATAGTGGTGTTACATTTGCTACCCTCCAATCTGCAGAAACTGTTCCATAATCTATAGAATTTTGGAAGATGACAACCAATGCATCCACTATTTCCATGGCTACCTCTTTTAGTACTTTGAGATGCAGGTTATCAGGCCCTGGGGATTTATCAGCTTTCAGTCCCATTAATTTCTCCAGCACTATTTTTTTACTAATTTCCTTTAATTCCTCCTTCTCACTAGATCCTTGGTTCCCTAGCATTTTTGGGAAGTTATTTGTGTCCTCTTCCGTGAAGACAGAACCAAAGTATTTGTTTAATTGCGCTGCCATTTCCTTGTTCCTCATTATAAATTCTACCGTTTCTGACTGTAAGGGACCTACATTTGTCTTCACTAATCTTTTTCTTTTTACATACTTGTAGACAGTATAAACGGCACCCAAGCTGATGTAATAGATGGCAGGTCAAGTAGAGATCGGAGAAGCAATCTGTCAATAGTGTGATAGGTAGTAGCAATGAGGTGACAGTCGTTTCTGAATTTGCAAAAAAGACTTGCAAACTCTAGGGGGGAAAAATTCAGTATCGCCCCGTTTGGGGCGCGATTATCGGCCGTGTGCAAAGTTTAGCGTCTGGCGCTAATTATCGCCTCTGACTGCAAACTTGGCTTTTATCGCCCCTGGAGGTGATTGGAGTGCTAAATTAGGCGTTTCACACCTGTCTTAAGGCGCAAAGGCTGAGGAGCGAGGCGCTACCTCAAAGCGCTGGTGAAGCTCATGTGATGTCAGTCAGCAATGGAACACAGACACAATGAAGCCAGACAGTTCTTTAAGGGGAGGGTTGATCTTGCTCTCCATCCACATCCTGCTCATTGCAGCCTTGAATCTCGGCCTGGAGAGACCTGTACATCAAATCTGCTGGAAAGAACAATGGAGAGGCCCAGGGAAAGAGCTCAGAGTGCAGCCCCCACAGTCTCTGCTAAATAGATATAAGGAAGGGCAAATCAAAATCAACCTGCAAAGTGCTGCTCAATAGCCAAAACTCCTTCACATAGTGTTGAATCTCTCCAGAAGTCTCTCTCTCTCTCTCAGAATGCGTGTTGCAAAAATGTCACCAACAAAAAAAGGCAGGAAGCGTTCGCCTTTAAATAGCGCTCCCCCAGTCCCTTCCTGACTGCAAAACGCTCCCCTCAACCTGTCGTTGCTAGCGGCAGGCAGTAAGGCAGGGGGCACCACTCAATATCCGGTCCGGGGCGCTACCGGGGCATTGCACACTTGACTGACGTCATGATCTGCTGGCGCAGGAGATCGTGGCGGTAGTGTTTAGCGCTGCTGCAAAATGTCTAGTTAATTTCGTGAGTGGCGCAAACATCGCCGCGCCCGGGCGCTAGTTGCTTTGCACCCCATTAGCACCCTCTTAAGGCGCTAACGGGAGGCGTAAACCAACTGAATTTTTCCCCCTAGAGACCGAAATCTGTACTGAAAATGCGCTCACCAACAGCATTTCCCTTAGGAAAGTAAGCAGGTGGCAGGCGGCAGTGTTTATTGTGCGTTTCATGCTCTGCAGTAATGACTCCGATCAATGGCCAATGAACGTCCACCTCAGCTTGATAGACGAGGTTCCCAAGCTGCGTGATTCCCATGGTCATGCAGTAAAATTCAAAAGGTCTGGTTAAAAAGATGGTTATGGGTCTGACAACAAGCTGATAATGATCCAAATGAGGTCTCCCGCCTCAGCCATTTGGATCGCTGCTGTGCTGGCAAATGCGCGAGGAAGCGGGATGATGGCGGGTTCCTGACCCGCTCTGATTTATTTCCCCTTTCACTCCCGACCCGCCTCCAATTCTGCACGCATGGACGAATGAAAATTCCGGCCCTTCTGTTTCCTGATTGGAGTACCGCCCCATGTGATCACAGGTACGCTTACGCACACGTGTGGGGCCTTGCATCATGTAAGTGCAAATTCCTTTTGGAGATCGGCGGCATATGCCATAGCTATATCACCAACCGCAATTTCTTGGCCATTGTGTGTACACATCAGTGTTCTTCTGTAGGCCGCCCCATTGAAGTCTTCACCTGAGTCTTGTGCAGCAGAACTCGTGTGCTACCTCGCCCTCCGGGGAGCTGACACTTGCGCTACCCTTTCCCCCTGCCCTGCGTGTGTTCAAGCTGTGAGAGGTGAGTTTGAGGCTTGCAGCAGTGGTAAGTGTGTGCGGGTGAGATGAAGCTATGAATGTAAAGATGTGAGTCCTGTTTGGTCGCGATTGTTGGTAGGTGAGTGAATAATTGAATTGAATTGAGTGATGGGGATGTGGTGCATTGAGCATTGTGTGAAGCTAGTGGTGCAGATGGAGGGACAGGACATTTGAAGATGAATTCACTGATCTTGACCACTCGTGTGAGGTCATTATACTTTTTCCTGGACTGTTCAGGTCCTTGGGGCTACGCTGCTGGCATTTACCACAGTGGCTATCTGCTCCCACTGCACTCTTGTCTGTTGCCTGGAGGGCCACCTGGCCTCCTGTGGAAAGAGGACCTCTCTCCTGGAACTGACCTCCTGGACCAAGGCCTCCGGTGCCGCATCAGAGAACCTAGGTACACGCTTTCTCCCCTGTTGTGCCATCATTATCACTTTATTGTCCACTGTCTTCCCTTCCACTTCAATCACCTGTTGTAGGCAGAAGGCACCTCCCCTTTGCCTTTAAGTAGTGCAGGCTAGCTTTAATTGGAGCTAGCCTCGTACAAACCTGGGCCCCCTGATGAGCACTCAGTCAGTCAGCAGGCTGAATGCTACAATTATGTAAATTAACAGGCAGCACGAATTTTGCGCGCTGCCTGCATTCCTCTGAAGGGGTGCGGATTGATCGCGCATCGTGATCCTCACAACTGTTTTCGGGCCTTAACCAATTTCTACGCCTTTATTTCCAACTAGCTGGAGTGCCCGGCGGTGCCGAGGGTTTTTTGAGGGCATGTTGTTGTTGGAAGAGAGAGAGAGAGAGCGACTGGGGGGAGAAGTGAGAGACTGGGGGGATAAGAGAGAGACTGGGGGGAGAAGAGAGAGACGGGGGGGAAGAGAGAGAGTGAGACTGCTGGATTTAGTTTGGGATTAGCCTGGAGAGAGAGGGGGGGAAGGAGCGCCTCAGGCCTGGCCCGATCGACCCCTGCGAAGGAAGGAAGGAAGAAGGCGAGCTCTCCCTCCCTGTCCCACCCCCTCACTCTTTCCCTCCCTCCCCTCTCCCTCCCTGCCCCTCTCCTCACTCTCCCTCCCCCTCTCCTCTCCCTCCCTCCCCCTCTCCTCTCCCTCCCCCTCTCCTCTCCCTCCCTCGACCTCTCCCCTCCCTCCCCCTCTCCTCTCCCTCCCTCTCTCCTCTCCCTCCCTCTCCATCCCCCCTCTGCTCTCCCCTCCCCCCTCCTCTCCCTCCCCCTCCCCTCTCCCTCCCTCCCCCCTCCTCTCCCTCCCTCCCCCCTCTCCTCTCCCTCTCCTCCCCCCCTCCTCTCCCCCCCTCCCCCTCTACTCTCCCTCTCCTCCCCCCTCTCCCCCTCCTCCCCCCTCCCTCCTCCCCCTCCCTCTTCCCCCCTCCCCTTCCCCCTCCTCCCTCTCCACTCCCCCCTCTCCCCTCCCCCTCTCCCCTCCCCCTCCTCCCTCTCCCCCCTCCCCCCTCCCTCTCCCCCTCCCCTCCTCCTCCCCCTCCTCCCCCCTCCTCCTCCCCCTGCTCCCCCCATCCTCCCCCTCCCTCTTCCCCCTCCCCCCTCCCCCTCCTCCCTCTCCACTCCCCCTCCTCTCCCCCTCCCCCTCCTCCTCCCCTCCTCCTCCCTCCTCCCCCCTCATCCCCCCTCCTCCTCCCTCCCCCTCCCCCTCCACTCCCCAAGCCCTCATTCCCCCTCCCCTCCCCTCCCTGAGCCCTCATCCCCCCCTCCCCCTCCCCTCCCCAAGCCCTCATCCCCCATCCCACTCCCCTCCCCTCCCCTCCCCTCCCCGAGCCCTCACCCCCACTCCAATCCCTCTTTCCGCCCCGGGGCCCGGGCCTCGGCACCTGGGTGAACGCGTTCCCTTGGACGCTTTTGGTGGCCTCGGCCGTCACCCTGATGCCGTTGGCCGAGGCGAACACCCGCACTGTCATGGCCCAGCCGAGCCCAGCGCCCCAGGCAGCCCGAGCTCCACAGCCGCCGTTCGGCCGCAGGCCAAAAAGCACCCGAGCCCAGCGCTGGCGATGGTTCCGCGGAGCTCTGTACTGCCCCACCAGCCTTTACAAAGATGGCGGCGGTGGCTACGCTCAGCTCAGGCCCGCCCCACCAGCCTTTACAAAGATGGCGGCGATCACGGGCCGCTTGCTGAGCTGGACGGGAGGTGCCTAGCTCAGGCGTGGCTGGGGAGGAGAGGCCAAGGCTTCGAGGCCTACAGCCGGGGTAACCCTGGAAAAGGGTGAAAGGTAGGAAAATTAATGAGGTTAGAGAAAAGATTTACAAATTAATTAACTTTTTTTAAAATCAATTTAATTGTGTTTTAAAAGCAACTTTTTTTTTGTTGGAAATCTAGATTTGAAAATAAACACGCAGAAAGTGGAAATGAATCGTTAGGAATCAAGATGGCGGCCACTCACCTCAGCTCAGAAGGATTAGGCCCGCCCACACACGCAATGAAACACCCCCGTGACGCACCAATTGGTCAACCATCAGGTTAATCCCCTGTACGATTGGTCAACCATCACGTCACTCAACGCTAATGAGCAGAATGTTGCCGTTTTTTGAAACTTTTTTGTATACTGTCCTAACAATTTTTGGCTGACCAAAAAGTAAATATGCCTATTAGAGTCCCCTAATGATAAGCTTTCTTTTGATATAACATATGTGTAGGTACGCTCTATAACTTTTGATTGTATAGCCGGACAGATGGAAAGACAGAGAGACAAACCGCTTTATATATATAGATACTAAGTTTCACTGCTTAGTAAGAAACCAAGCTGACAGCCGAAAGGATTGTATTCGTTCCCCTTTCTCTTTTTATTGCTAACTTTTGCTGACAGCTTATTGTTATTCGTAGTAACAACAGAAAACGCTGGAAAAACTCAGCAGGCCAGGCAGCATCCGTGGAGAGAGAAACAGAGTTAACGTTTCAGGTCTGGGACCCTTCATCAGAACTGGAAAAAGCTGGATATATAACAGATATTAAACAGGTGCAGAGACAGGAGGGCATTGAAGGAATATACTGTGCTTTTGAAAGAGGCAGGAAAGATAAAATGTTGCAAATGGGAATGGCAAAATCATACAGCATGAAAAATGGGGGCAGGGGTTATAGTTTGAAATTGTTGAACTCAATGTTGAGGCCAGAAGGCTTTAAAGTACCTAATCGAAAGATGAGGTGCTGTTCCTCGAGCTTACGTTGAGCTACATTGGAACAATGTAATAGGCCGAGGACAGAGAGATCAGAGTGGGAGTGAAGCGGTGAATTAAAGTGACAGGCGACTGGAAGCTCAGGGTCACCCTTATAGACTGAACGGAGGTGTTCCGCAAAGCGGTCGCCCAATCTGCGTTTGGTCTCCCCAATGTAGAGGAGGCCGCATCGTGAGCAGAAAATACAGTATACTAGATTGCAAGAAGTACAAGTAAGTCGCTATTTCACCTGGAAGGGGTGTTTGGGGCCCTGGACAGTGGGAAGGGAGGAGGTAAAGGGCATGTGTTGCATCTCCTGCGCTTGCATGGGAAGGTGCCAGGCAAAGGGGAAGGGCTGTTAGGGGTGATTGAGGAGTGGACCAAGGTGTCGTGGAGGGAGCGGTCCCTTCGGAATGCTGAAAGGGGAGGTGAGTGGAAGATGCATTTGGTGGTGGGATCACGTTGGAGGTGGCGGAAATGGCGGAGGATGATCCATTGAATGTGGAGGCTGGTGGAGTGAAAGGTGAGGACAAGGGGAACCCTATCGTGGTTACGGGAGGGAGGGGAAGGGGTGAGAGCAGAAGTGCGGGAAATGGAACGGACACGGTCAAGGGCCGTGTCAACCACAGTAGAGGGGAATCCTCGGTTGAGGAAAAAGGAAGACATGTCGGAAGCACTGGTGTGGAAGGTGGCATCGTCAGAACAGATGCGGCGGAGACAGAGAAACTGGGAGAATGGAATAGAGTCCTTACAGGAAGCGGGGTGAGAGGAAGTGTAGTCCAGGTAGCTGTGGGAGCCAGTGGGCTTGTTTGTTCCTGCTTACTACATTTTGATTGCACCTGTTGTGAGCTGTCAAACAGTATTTGAGCCAATCAGGTGCAAGTGCAATGTATGCTTTGACATGTGATGCACCACATTATTGTCAAATGCGATGCCTGGGGTGTGACTTTCATACATTTGAATAAACTGCAAACATAGACTATACTAAGTAACAGTTTACTACAAGCAACATTGTACATTGTAGTTATTTACTTAGAAACTATGCAGGTAGTCAACAGCTGGTCATGCAACAGTTCAACAACAGCTTTGGCAGCAGTTCTGAAGACAACAAGGTACTAGACTTGTTTCACACTAAAACAGTGGTGTATCTACTCTTCATACTCACATTCACAGGCAGTTCAATGAAAGAAAAATACAGATGTAAAGCATTGGCCTGGATTTTAAAGGGCCTATGATGGCGTACGCACAGCGTACATCGTAGTAAGTTCTGTCAATGGCCCCGCAAGTTCCAGGTTTCCGCATTCAATACACATGTGCAGAAACCTGGAACTTGCGATCTGTCAAATTTTTGTAAATTCACTTTTGCTGGCGCAGAAGATAGAAGATAGGAGCAGGAGTAGGCCATTCGGCCCCTCAAGCCTGCTCCACCGTTCAATGAGATCATGGCTGATCATCCAAATTCAGTACCATGTCCCTGCTTTCTCCCCATATCCCTTGATCCCTTTAGCCTTAAGAAATATATTTAACTCCTTCTTGAAATATTTAATGAATTGGCCTCAACTGCCTTCTGTGGTAGAGAATTCCACAGGTTCACCACTCCCTGGGTGAAGAAATTCCTTCTAATCTCTGTCCTACATGGCTTACCCCTTATCCTTAGACTGTGACCCCTGGTTCTGGACTCCCCCGCCATCGGGAACATTCTTCCTGCATCTAGTCTGTCTAGTCCTGTTAGAATTTTAAACGTTTCAATGAGATCCCCTCTCATTCTTCTAAACTCCAGCGAGTATAAGCCCAATCGACCCAATCTCTCCTCATACGTCATTCCTGCCATCCCAGGTATCAGTCTGGTGAATCTTTGCTGCACTCCCTCCATGGCAAGAACATCCTTCCTCAGATAAGGCAACCAAAACTGCACACAATACTCAAGGTGTGGTCTCACCAAGGCCCTGTACAACTGCAGCAAGACATCCTTGTTCCTGTACTCAAACATTCTCGCTACGAAGGCCAACATACCATTTGCCCTCTTAACCGCCTGCTGCACCTGCATGCTTACCTTCAGCAACCTGTGCACAAGGACACCCAGGTCTCGTTGCACTTCCCCTTCTCCCAATCTATTGCCGTTCAGATAATAATCTGCCTTCCTGTTTTTGCCACCAAAGTGGATAACCTCACATTTATCCACATTATACTGCATCTGCCATGCATCTGCCCAATCACCCAACCTGTCCAAATCATAGTGGAGTTTCTCGGCATCCTCCTCACAGCACACACGCCCACCTAGCTTTGTGTCATCTGCAAACTTGGAGATATTACATCTGGTTCCCTCGTCTAGATCATTAATATATATTGCGAATAGCTGGGGTCCTAGGACCGATCCCTGCGGTACCCCACTAGTCACTGCCTGCCACTCGGAAAAAGACCCGTTTATTCCAACTGTTTGCTTCCTGTCTGCCAACCACTTCTCTATCCAAGTCAGTACCTTGCCCCCAATCCCATGTGCTTTAACTTTACATGCCAATCTCTTATGCGGGACCTTATCGAAAGCCTTCTGAAAGTCCAAATACACCATATCCACTGGTTCTCCCTTATCTATTCTACCAGTTACATCCTCAAAAAATTTGGGCTATTTTCCCAACTACTGCCCAGCGAACACCCACCAAACCCTTACGCTTGGTAAAAGCAAGCATAAGGGCTTCTTTTACCAGCGTAAGGGTTAAAATAAATGTTAAAATTCATTTAAAAAAAATGATTTATACTTCCACTTGCATTTAAACTTAGATTATGTCAATTTTGTCCCGGTTAAAAATGTTTACATTTATTTTTCAAAAAATAATTTTTTTATTTTAAATGCTTAATTAAAGGATATTTTAATTAATTTTGAACCTGTGATCATTTATTTTTATTTAAGTGGTGTGAAATGTTATTTACTAGGTGATTTCTGTTATGCTTATAGGGATTCCGTACGTAAATGGAATCCCCATAAGCATAATAGGAATCCCCCTTTGTCATTGGTTGGCCTGGCCCACGTGATCCCAGGGATGCTTGCTAATCGCATGCGCCCCTAGGACCCGTGGGCCTTTACGCAGGCGTACGCCTGCAGGCCCAGGACTGCAAGAGTCCGAAGCTCCGGAGACACTAGCTAAGTTCATAGTTTTCTTGCAGTTCGGAGGCGTACGCAGGCGGCAAGCCTCTGACTGCAATTTCCAGGCCATGGTATTAAGCAGTCCTTTGTGGCACATAAATCCCTAGTTGGGAACAGATGAGGTGACCATTACTATTAGTTCGGTTGTACACTTTGACAGAGTCAAAAATTAGTAAAGCTAAACGTGTTAAATACATCATACCCAAACTTATTCATTAATACCGAGGAACTTTGAATAAAAAGAGTTAAACTCACTTGTTATACAATTAGTTTTAACAAGTAATATTCTGTTAGAATGGATTATTTGCAATGTACAGTGTTTTGGAACCAAGGACAGATCCTGAACTTTGGACTGAGCAGAAAAAGTCCCCCAGCAATTCAGCTACCTTTAAATAGTAATTCAGTGTAATAAAATGTTCAAAACATATTGGCCGTGAAACTGGAGCCTTTAGCGGCGGCTGTTAAGGCCACCTTGGAAGAAAAAATGGCGGCCATCTTGCTTCCGCCTGCTTCCAGCACCGAACATGGTAGCCGCCATTTTGGGCATATTGGTGGCGCTGCTGTTGCCTGCACTCGCTTCCCATATTTAAATGGTCCAGCTCGTGACGTCAATCAGCATGCAATGCCTGAATTGATACACGGTCTGTGATTTTAGTTTTCGCCGCTCTAATAACGTCCTTTCCAACCTTGCATGGAAGAACGTGTGTGCAGCAGTACAACAGAGCCACTGCCAGCACTTCTTAAAGGGACACACACAACTTTCAGGTAAGTTTAGGTTTTTGCTTTTGGACTGGTTTCTTTACATTTTATTGGAGTAGTGGCTTGGTGCAATACATTTAAAAAGTTGTTAAAGTGTGCAGGGAATGCTGCTGGACGCTTGCAAGGCTTTAGCTCTTAAAGGAAGGCTTCTGTGAACACCACTCGCTTCCAGTCCTGCGCGCTCTAATTGCAGTCCCCCTTGGGCTGCAGCATCACATGGAGATGGAGCAGAGGCAGCAAAGGGGACAAGCTGCTCGCAGAGGGAAGAGGAAGCAGAAGAGGAAGAAGTTGCAGAGGAGGAAGCTGAAGAGGAGAAAACAGAAGAGGAGGAAGCGGAAGGAAGGAGGCAACCGAGACAGCCCCTTTCTGGCAGGAATATCCATGATTAAATCATTTGCCTGCAGTACCACTGCATGCAACCCCAATTCCCCTTTCAACATTAGTCCCACACATTGCCTCCCCTCTGTTACTGATCATCACAGTGTAATCTTGGCCACAATGCTGAAATAAAAGCCACCACAAACCAAACTTTCCAATCCAACTTTATCCATATATGCATCCAATATTACATCAAAAAATCGACTCATCACCCTTGTGCATTGCCTTAGTGAGTATCTTGTGTGTGCCTTTGCATATACTAGTGCTGTTACGCAGTGCTACCCCAGTGGCTGCAACATGGCTGGTGGAAGGCTGCTAACTTTCAGTGGGGGACACTGCAGATGGCCTTGCAGGACGACCTCGAGGCGCTGGTAGCTGGGAGAGTGAAATCGAGTGATGGTGTTTCTTCTTCTTCTTCACTCAGCTCTCCCTCTTCTTGGTCAATCTCTGGCTGGCAAGGCTGAGCTTCTTGGGTGTCTGAAATAAGGAAGGCACAAAGGTAGGGTTGTCATGAGGGGTGGGGGGGAAAGCAAGAGGTGCACGCTTACACCATGTGCAGCTTGTAAATCCAAAGAGATTGTGGGATGAGGGGGAAGTGGGATGTGAAAAGGGGGATAACATATGGGGATACCAGCATCTTGTATCCTTTCATCCCCGCCGCTGGCCAAGGGCTCAGCCATACCCCTGCCAAGAATGACCAGCACCGTCTCCTCCATGGGGATGAGGTGAAGCTAGGAATGCGAGATGTGCCTTGTGTTTGGTAGAGATTGGACAAATGTAAGAAGTCACACAACACCAGGTTATAGTCCAACAGCTTTATTTGAAATCACAAGCTTTCGGAGCGCTGCTCCTTCTTCAGGTGAAGTGGAGAAAATTTTTTTTCTCCACTTCACCTGAAGAAGGAGCAGCGCTCTGAAAGCTTGTGATTTCAAATAAAGCTGTTGGACTATAACCTGGTGTTGTGTGACTTCTTACATTTGTCCACCCCAGTCCAACTCCGGCATCTCCACACTTTGGTAGAGATTGTTGGTAGGTGAGTGATTGGGGGGTTGGGGGTCATGCATTGAGCAGTGTTTGAGGTTAGTGATGCAGTTGGTAGTAGACGGCTTTTGAAGATGCATTCACTGACCTTGACCACTCGTCTGATGTCATGAAACTTTTTTGGGCACTGGACCCAAGTCCTGGGTTAGACACTGCTGACAGTGGCCACCTCTGGTCCCACATCCTTCTTTTTGGAGGACCTCCTGTCCCCCTGTGGGCAGAGGACCTTTCTTCCAGTGTTGACCCCCTGCACAAAGCTCAAGTGCTACGTCTGAGACCCTGGGTGCCCTTTCCATGGCCTGTTGAGCCATTTTTGTTGGTGCTGAAGCCCTTTTAGCATTTTTGATCAGCAGAAGGCAGCTCACCTTTAAGAGGTGCAGACTGCCGAGCACTGAAGGAATTTTAAATGTTTTTATCTGCAAAAGGCAGTTTAGCTTTATGAGCTGCAGACTGCCTTGAAGAGGAGCAAGTTAGCTTTAAGTAAAGCTAGCCTCGATCCAGCGACGTGAACTTCTGCCCCCTGCTGAGTGTGCAGCCTGTCAGCAGCGTATTCCGCATTAGGCTGTGCGCTACAATCATGGTAATTAGCAGGCAGCATGAAATTGATGTGCTGCCTGTGCTTTTAAAATGGGCGCGGGCATATCTCGCATTGCGGTGCCCGCACCCGTGTTCTATCATTATCGAATTTCACCCCCATTTTGTTTATTTCTATTTTTTTACCGCGCTTTTTGTATGAGTGTGCTATTAAACTGATCATTTTGGCTACTGATCATTTAAGTCAGTGTGATTTGCAATTTTCATTCCTTGAAAATAATATAGTGTATGTTTAGAGGAAACAAACGTTATTTAGGCTAAGACATGCAGATACTGCCCTCTCGTGCTGCTATTGTTTTCCATGAGAGAGCACTAAGCACTTAGGGATATGCTAAAGCAGGAATTACCTGTTGAAAAGAAAGAAAGACGTACATTTATATAGCACCATTCATGACCACCGGACGTCTCAAAGTGCTTTACAGCCAATTAAGTACTTTTGGAGTGTAGCCACTGTTGTAATGTGGGAAATGCGGCAGCCAATTTGCGCACAGCATACTCCCAAAAACAGCAATGTGATAATGACCAGATAATCTGTTTTTGTTATGTTGATCAAGGGATAAATATTGGCCAGGACACCGGGGATAACTCCCCTGCTCTTCTTCGAAGTAGTGCCATGGGATCTTTTACGTCAACCTGAGAGAGCAGACAGGGCTTCGGTTTAATGTCTCATCCGAAAGACAGCACCTCCAACAGTGCAGCACTCCCTCAGCACTGCACTGGAGTGCCAGCATAGATTTCACGTCTCTGGAGTGGGATTTGAACCCACAACCTTCTGACTCAGAGGTGAGAGTGCTACCAACTGAACCACAGCTGACCCGTGTCGGTGTAAAATATCATAACCATTTGAATGAACATTCTTTTTATGAAAATGTAATGCAATCAGAAATCATTTAAAATGCTTCACAATTTTTAGCATTGTACATTTTTTTTGTCTGCACAGCCATTAAAGTTAATTAAGCAAATGTGTAGTACATCCAGGAATGCAATATCTTATGTAGACCAAGGACTTCCTGAAAACTTGTAATGAAGCTGGAATTTAACAGTGGTTTTAGGTAGTGGTTGACATTCATATTTACTAGCAAGGTATTTTCAAATCTTCATTAGATCAAGATGAGATCAATATCAAGCACTGTAATATTCAGGCTGGGACACACAATGGACGTATTTTTACTGACTTTTTTTGCATGGCTATTTCTGCCCCATATTAGCATTAGCATAAGTTATCTAATCTGAGCAAGCTCCTGCCTGTTGATGGGAGGAGTGCTCATACAGCAGACAGCAATTTAATGGGCTGCTGCAGGCATTTAAATGGCTGAATTCTCACCTGTGGACCAAGGGAAGGCGTTTCTGTTGCTACATTCCTGGAGACTGGAGGGTTCTCGGCCAGGCACTCACAGATTCACACATGCTGTGCTTGAAGTCAAGCTGCAGGAAGTAAGGTAAAGGAGGGCTGCCCTTTTTGGCTCTCAGTTGCAATCTCCCCAGAAATTCATTGGCCATTGATATGCCCATTGTGCATGTTTATTAACATCTTGTATTTTGTTGCAGTCTTTCTCCGTCTTAACTATACACCCTAATTTGGTGTCATCTGCAAATTTTGAAGTTGTACTTTTGATTCTCGAGTCCAAATCATTTATGTAAATGAACTACAGTACAGTGGTACCAGCAACGGTCCCTGTGGAAAACCACTTCCCACCTTCCGCCAGTTTGAGTAGCTACTTTTAACCCCTCCTCTCTATTTTCTGTTTTGTCGCCAGCTTGCTATCCATTCTGCTACTTGCGCCCTGACTCCACATTCTCTGACTTTAGTCATGAGTCTACTATGCGGCACCTTATTGAAGGCCTTTCAAATATCCAAGTATATTACATCTGCTACATTACCTTTATCTACTCTTTCTGTTACTTCTTCAAAGTAGTCAATAAGGTTGGTCAAGCATGACCCTTCCTTTTGAAATCCATATTTTCAGTTTCTATTACAGGAGAGCAAGGGAGAGCATTGGAAAAAAACTATGCTGAAAGGTTTTGTAATACAACATACACACCCCAAAGTAAATAAAATAGTCTAATTGAAGAACTAACAAGAATGAGTAATTTGTTATATTTGTGAAAACAAGCTACAAGTATTAGGAACATAGGAATAGGAGTAGGCCATTCAGCCACTTGAGTCTGCTCTGCCACTCAATTAGATCATGGCTGATCCATACATTAACTCCATTTACCTGCATTTGATACCTAACAAAAGTCCATTGATCTCAGTCTTGAAAATTTCAATTAGCCCAGCATCTACAGCCACTTAGGGGAGCGAGTTCCAGATTTCCACTACAATTTGTGAGAAAAAGTGCTTCTTGATTTCAGTCCTAAATTGCTTAGCTCTAATTTCAAGATGATGTCCTCTTGTTCTGGATTTCCCCACCAGAGGAAATAATTTCTCTGGCCAGAATTTTCCAGGGGGTCAGTGGGCAGGATTGGTGGCGGGTTGATTGGGAAATTTGAAATTATTGACAGCAGGTCGAGACCCCGCTGTGAACCCACCACCATGCGCCTTTCCCAATGTCAGGTCTGGCAGCACTGAGCAGATCTGACATGTAGCGGCGGGGGACCCAGTTCAGGTAATTATTGTATTGTTTCGAGCCACTTAAAAATAATTTTCAGCTTACCTTTTGCATTTGACAGCTCACCCATGGGGTCCACGCTGGTCGTGGACCACGTCTGTCAAGCTGAGGCGGGAGTTCAGTGGCCATTGAATCAGCTGTTGAGTTGACAGCTTCAAATGTAAAGTACAAGCTCCCACCTTACAGAGATATCTTCCCTCAGCCACAAGCAGTTCCTTACAGCATTTCCACAACAGATTCACCATGCTGCAAGTCTTTACACAAGTCTCCATCCAGTCTGACCTCATTACCTCCCTCACCATTGACAGATCGCTTCTGTCATCTTTACTTCGCCTGCCATCTATTCCATTAGCATGTGTGCCCTTTATATTCACTCACCTTGGTCCTCAGAATTGGACCACGATGAGCCCCAACACCAGCAGCACCAGGCACACCAGCAGCACCAACAACAACCTTCTCTGCAATCAACTGATACTGCACAGGACAGAGAGCATCAGCACCCTGACCACATTGCTGCCGGGAGGCCAGGGGTAGCCTCATCATGGCCAGATTTACTTCACTTGATGCTGTACACCCTGGCTGCCACATGATGTGCCAGGTTGGCACCACTACACACCAACACCATAAAGCCTCCCTACAATGCCCAAGCCATTCCTTTCACACTCATCACCATTGCGGGGGGGTGCCGTTATGTCTCTCCATTCACTGCAACTCACTAAGCCACTTCCAAAGGTGCATACAAGTCAGTCCAAGAACGCAAAGTGTTGAAAATAAAGGTTTCAATGTTTGACACCACATTAACAGAAACTTTACATGAGCACTGGATAAAACACACAAGTGCCTACCCTTGTGTGTTGTTAGTTGGTATGATTGGACTAGGATGAGGGTGAGTATGAGGGGTGGCGAGTGAGATGGGGATGTGATAATATAGATAGAGAGGGATGGGTGGAGGTGTAAGGTAAGTTGGTGTGAGTAAGGATGTGTAGGAGTAGGGTAGGGAAGGCAGAGTGATGGGGATGTGATGAGAGGCACAGCAGGATGAGGTTGAGTGTGGTTTTGTACTAACGTTTCCTGATGTACTGAGATCATTGAAATATTTGCAGCACTGCACCCAGGTCCTCCTGACGACATCCCTGCTTGTGTCCTCCTCTGCAATGTGCAACCAGGCTGTGTTGATCTCCTGGGGAGGTCTCATCCACCCATGGGAAGGGAAGGGGACCTCCCTGCATGCATATGGAAGGAGTCATGGGAGAGCCTGGGTGCAGCCCTGTGCCTTTGTGCAGTCATTGTCAGTGTTTGCAGCACCTCAATGCTGTGGAACACTGACAGCACAAACGTCAAAATAAAGTTGGCCATGGTCCCTTTAAGGAATCCGGCTGCTGACGCATCATCAAATGACGTCACTAGACCCACTTCCTCTGATTGGCCGGGAAACGCGCTAAGCATACTTAACAAGCCCCATCAATGGAAAATCACTTCACAGAGCGGGATAGAGCCAGCAGCGGGGTCGGGATCCACCACTGACATAGCCCGCCTGGACCCGCCGAGGTAAGCAAAACCAAGGCCTCTGTATTTACCCTATCAAATCCTTTTATTATTTTAAATACAAAATGCAACAAAACCTTATTGGGATATTTGACAAGGTCCTGCTGAGATGGTATTTATACAATAAATGGATCCCACAATTTTCACTCATGACACAATGATGGCTCCACGGCCGAGAAATTCCACAAAGTCAGTTGCACTGCTTTTATGTAAATGGAAAATCAGTTGTGGCTGCAAATGGATGAGAAATGTATTTACACCAGAATTTTGTGGGCCAACTCATTTTGCATATTCATTGGCATAGTGATTGATGTAAAAGCTTTGTAAAATGGTGGCAATATGCTGGGATGCATGGAAACATATAATGCAGCCTTTAAAAAAATGGCATTGCAGCAGCAGGCTGGGGAACCTGGAGGTAAGTAAGGAATGGTGTTTGGCTTAGGGAATTGATTGTTAACTTGACTGGATGTCTTGTGACTGTTCTTGTGCCACTTTACAAGAATGTCTAACACAGGACAACCCAGTAGAGGCAGCTAAAGAAGCAACAAGGACACAAAACAAAGGCAGAGAAGAAGATACCACAATTTCATCTTGTTTGACCTACAACCATTGGTGAACTTTAGTACACTGGAGAGTGCTAGGTGTCCAAAGCAGCTCACCTGCCAAAAAGGTCTCTCCTGTCATGTGGGGAGATGGCAGTGCAACTGAGAGCCAATCTCGTTTGCCCCAGGACTGCAGATCAATGCTAAAAAATGTCCAATGATCTGACCAGGGAAGTTATGGTAACACATTGGCCACTTTTCCTTTTCTTCCTTGGGCACCGTCTAAAAATAATAGCTGTACAATTAGATAGCATTAATGATTTCACTAGAAATAGTGCACAGGGAAAATTTTCACCCTGCATTTATGATCTCACTGTACGTAATGACCACAGAAAGTCTTATCCTGTGAAATCATCCCTTTCTCACAAAAAGGTCATTTTTACATGTACATAAGAACATAAGAATTAAGAGCAGGAGTAGGCCATATGGCCCCTCGAGTCTGATCCACTATTCAATAAGATCATAGCTGATCTTTGACCTCAACTCCACTTTCCTGCCCTATCCCATAACCCTTAATTCCTCTGGAGTCCAAAAATCTATCTAGCTCAGCCTTGAATATACTCAATGACTAAGCATCCACAGCACTTTGGGGCAGAGAATTCCAAAGATTCACAACCCTCTGAGTGAAGAAATTCCTCTTCATCTCTGTCTTAAAAGGCTGGCCCCTTATCCTGAGACTATGCTCCCTAATTCTAGACTCTCCAGCCAGGGGAAACAATCTCTCAGCATTTATCCTTTCAATCCCCCTCAGAATCTTATATGTTTCAATGAGACCACCTCTCAATCTTCTAAAGGCCAGAGAGTATAGTCCCAATCTACTAAATCTCTCCTCATAGGACAACCCTCTCATCCCAGGAATTAATCTAGTGAACATTTGTTGCGCCGCTTCTAAGGCAAGTATATCCTTCCTCAAATAAGTAGACCAAAATTGTGCACCGTACACCATGTATGGTCTCACCAGAGCCCTGTACAATTGCAGCAAGACTGCCTTACTCTTGTACTCCAACCCTCTAGCAATGAAGGCCAACATGCCATTTATCTTCCTAATTGCTTGCTGTACCTGCATACTAACTTTCTGTGTTTCCTGTACGAGGACACATAAATCTCTCTGAATACCAACATTTAATAGTTTCTCACCATTTAAAAAATATTCTGTTATTCTATTCTTCCTACCAAAGTGAATAACCTCACATTTCACCACATTATACTCCATCTGCACCTTATTGCCCACTCACTTAATCCCTTTGCAGCCTCTTTGCGTCCTCCTCACATCTTACTTTTCCACCTAGCTTTGGATAGATTCATAAAATTATAGAATGGTTACAGCACAGAAGGAGGCTATTCGGCCTGTTGAGCCTGTGCCGGCTCTCTGCAAGAGCACTGCAGCTAGTCCCACTCGCCCGCTCTTTCCCCGTAGCCCTGCAAATTTTGAAAGCCACGACTGAATCTGCCTCCACCACCCTTTCAGCCAATGCATTCCAGATCCTAACCACTCACTGTGTAAACATTTTTTTTCCTCATGTTGCCTTTGGTTCTTCTGCCAATCACCTTAAATAGGTGTCCTCTGGTTCTCAACCCTTCCACCAATCGGAACAGTTTCTCTATATCTACTCTGTCTAGACCCCTCATGATTTTGAACACCTCTATCAAATCTACTTTCAATCTTCTCTGCTCTAAGGAGAACAACCCCAGCTTCTCCGGTCTATCTACATAACTGAAGTCCCTCATTCCTGGAACCATTCTTGTAAATCTTTTCTGCACCCTCTCTAAGACCTTCACATCCTTCCTAAAGTGCGGTGCCCAGAATTGGACACAGTACTCCAGTTGAGGCCGAACCAGTTTTATAAAGGTTCATCATAACTTCCTTGCTTTTGTACTCTATGGGGGAGAAACTCGGTATCGCCCCGTTTGGGGTGGTAACTTTTGAAACCCACACGCTAATGACTCTCAGGTTCCACGAAATTGGGTGTTAGCGCTCCAGGAAGGAAATGGAGCATTAAATCAAGTGCTATCCCTTCCCTTGGAGCGCTAACAGCTGGCAGTGGTGCAGCGCTGCCCAATGTCGAGGGCAGCGCTGTCGGGAAAGCAGGCTCCTTCCCTCCCTTAAAGGGAAGGGCCATTGCTGTAGACTCTGCAATGAAAAGAGGTGTCTCGTTGCTGACGGCAGCCGCGAACCGCCACAATCAGCCCCAAGCACTGTAGCAGAGTGCAGGGCTGATCGATCGTGGCCCAAGAAAATCATTGAAAGTTAGCATTAAGCCTCATGAAAAAAATTTCCCCCCCGCAGCCATCATCCCCTTTAAACAGCGCTCCCAAAGTGCCTGGCCTCCCGAACAATGCTGCCTGCAGCTGTTGCTGTTTTCGGCCAGTGATGCTGTAGGGGGCAGAACCAAAGTTTGGGTCCAAGGTGCTACCGGGGCGATGCATGGGATGATGACGTCATGATCTCCGGGCGCAGGAGATTGTGGCGCTAAGGGTTACCGCTGCCACAAACCTCCAGGTGAATTTAACGAGAGTTGTTTCTTTCACCACGCCCGGGCGGTAAGTCGTTAGCACCCCATTTTCGCCCCCCCGTAGGTGCTAATGGGAGGCTCTAACATACCGAATTTCTCCCCTATTCCTCTATTTATGAAGCCCAGGATCCTGTAAGTTTTTTAAACTGCTTTCTCAACTTGCCCTGTCATCTTCAACGATTTGTGGACATATACCCCCAGGTCTCTCTGTTCATACACCCTCTTTAGAATTGTACCCTTTAGTTTATATTTCCTCTCCTCATTCTTCCTACCAAAATGTATCACTTTGCACTTTTCTGTGTTAAATTTAATCTGCCATGTGTCCGCCCATTCCACCAGCCTCTCTATGATCTCTTGAAGTTTATCACTATCCTCCTCACTGTTCATGATACTTCCAAGTTTTGTGTCATCTGCAAATTTTGAGATTCTGCCTTGTAGACCCAAGTCTAAGTCATTAACATATATCAAGAAAAGCAGTGGTCCTAGTACCAACCCCTGAGGAACACCACTGTGTACCTTCCTCTAGTCCAATAAACAACCGTTCACCACTACTCTCTGTTTCCTGTCACTTAGCCAATTTTGTATCCTTGCTGCCACTGTCCCGTTTATTCCATGGGCTTCAACTTTGCTGGCAAGCCTATTATGTGGCATTTTATCAAGCATCCTTTTGGAAGTCCATGTACACCACATCAACCGCATTGCCTCCACAACCCTCTCTGTTACCTTATCAAAAAACTCAATCAAGTTAGTTAAGCACAATTTGCCTTTAACAAATCCGTGCTGGCTGTTAGATCCATGTATCTTGATGTTGTGTCCTTCAATAATTAGACAGGAGACTGCAGGGAACGATCAACAGGTGTTTACTGAATGAGGGTTACTCTAGAACTAACTCTACAGATCCCTACTCACGGTTTATATACAGGTGTGGTCACTGCCGGTACTACAGTATACAGGAGCTGTAAAAAGTAGTTCTCCCCTTAAAGGTACATACATTACAATTCCTCCCCTTTTAGATTAACAGTACCATAACACTCATTTAACAATTAAATATCAAACTAATTACAATTAACACTTTTAACATGCAACATTAACTGAAAATAGTCTATTTATAAATTCAGTCTTTGGGGAGGCTTCCTGATCCTTTCTGGATAGCGCCTTCCCGAGTGTCTTGCTCTTGGTGCGGAGGTGATTCTGGCCCCCTGTCGTCGGTTGGTTCATCCGCTTCCGATGCTACTGTTTCTGGGGTAGATGCTACCTGTACGTCGGGTTCATCACCAGGTACGTATGGGCGAGACATGGGGTTGACTCGTTCCTGTGACTCTAGGATCTGGTCAACATGGCGTCTCACAATGTTCTCCCCAACATCCACTGTGTACATTAGTGGCCCCTGCCGTGTGCATATCGTTCCTGGTTGCCATTTCTCTGTTCGGTAGTCACGGGCCAAGACTGGTTGCCCTACATTGAAGCTCCTTGTCGGCTTCTCATTGATGTGCTGGAATTGCTTATTCTCAACATCTCTTCGTACATTTGGTCTGAGCAAATCCAGACGAGATCTCAACCTTCGGTTAAAGAACATCATGGCCGGGGTCTGATTGGTGGCTGCATGTGTCGCATTTCTTTAGGCTAACAGGAAATTGTCTACCTTATGCTGCAGTGGAATGTCGTCATCGCACATGGACTTTACTGCTTTTTTAAAGGTTTGTACGAACCTCTCAGCCAATCCATTTGTGGCTGGATGATACGGGGCGGATGTGTAATGCCTTACCCCATTCCTTTTCATAAATCTTCGAAACTCTTCGGACACAAACTGTGGTCCGTTATCAGAGCAAATCTGCTCTGGCAAGCCGTTCCTGGCAAAAATGGTCCATAGGACTGCAATAGTTTTCTCCATGGTGGTGGAGGACATTTTGATCACCTCAGGCCATTTCGAGTGCGCATCCACGGCTATTAAAAACATTGAGTCCATGAATGGACCAGCAAAATCAATATGCACCCGTTGCCATGGAGATGAGGGCCACTCCCATGGGTGTAGAGGGGCATGTGGTGGTGCATTTTGGACATTCTGGCATCCTGAGCAGCTCTTTGTCAGGTCCTCGATTTGCTGATCGATCCCCGGCCACCACACATAAGCCCTAGCAAGGCTTTTCATTTCCACCCCTCCCAGATGGCCTTCGTGAAGCTCACTGAGCACTCTCTCCCTTAACTTGGGTGGAATTACCACTCGGGATCCACACATCAAGGACCCTGGCATACTGACAGCTGTTCTCTTCTGGATGAGAATGCTGGCAACAGTGAGTCGCCATGTGCTGGCCATCCCTTCACCGTCAAATCATATACCCGAGACAGTGTCTGGTCATTTCGGGTCTCCTTCTCTATACTAGCGTTAGTTACTGGCAAGCATTCAATTATAGTCGAATGAAATATTTCAACAGGATCCACTGCTGGTGCTTCCTCCACAGTAGGCAGTGGCAGGCGTGATAGCCCATCAGCATTTCCATGCTGTTTCGTGCCCTTATACTCAATTTCATATTGGTGCGCCCCTAGAAAAAGGGACCATCTTTGTAGCTGTTGCGCAGTCATCACCGGAATGCCCTTCTTTGGATTAAAGATGGAGACAAGTGGTTGGTGGTCAGTCAGCAAGGTGAACTTCTGCCTGTGCAGATAGTGATTGAACTTTTTCACTCCCCACACTAGGCTGAGGGCCTCCCTGTCAATCTGGGCGTAGTTACGCTCGGCTGAGGTTAGTGACCGAGACGCAAAGGCTACTGGCCTCTCCGAGCCGTCCGGCAATTTGTGTGACAGCACCGCTCCAATGCCATAGGGTGATGCATCATACGCCAACCGAATTGGTAGTGCTGGGTTGAAATGAGCCAACACCTCTTTTGATGTGATCAATTCTTTGCTCTTCTGGAAAGCTCGTTTACATTCGTCATTCCACTTCCATGGTACCCCCGTTTGCAGTAGGGTGTTCAGTGGGTGTAGTACGGTAGACAAATTCGACAAGAACTTATGGTAGTAGTTCACCAGCCTGAGGAACGACCTCAGTTGTGACACATTTTCTGGTGCCGGAGCCTTGACTACTGCCTCAATCTTTTCAGGGGACTTATGTAACCCCTCTTCATCAATAATGTGGCCACAATACGAGATCTGCTTCTGGAAAAACTCGCATTTGTGGCGATTAGCTCGGAGCCCATATTCCTTCAATCTAGTGAGCACCTGCTCCAGGTTGGCGAGGTGATCACTGTCATTTTCGCCCATGACCAGGATGTCGTCCAAATAACACTGGGTCCCTGGAATCCCTTGCAGGACTTGATCCATTGCCCTTTGCCAAATAGCCGGAGCTGATGCTACCCCGAACACCAGCCGATTGTATTGGTAGAGACCTTTATGAGTGTTGATCGTGAGGTACTGTTTCGAGGCTTCTACTACCTCCATTTGCAGGTACGCCTGGGCCAGATCAATCTTAGTGAAGCGTTTACCACCAGATAGCGAGGCGAAAATATCTTCAATCCGCGGAAGCGGATATTGTACAGTGTGAAGGACTGGGTTCACTGTCACCTTAAAGTCCCCACAGATGCGAACTTTGTTTGGTTCCCCAGGCGTATTACTCAACGACCTCTTCATTACAGGAATGATGGGTGTAGCCCACTCGCTCCAGCCCACTTTGGACAGTACTCCTGAATGTTCCAAACCTTCCAGCTCTGCTTCGACGGCTGGGCGGATCGCATAAGGTACCAGTCTGGCCTTAAAAAACTTTGGGCTTGCATTTTCCTCTATTTTGATCGTCGCTGTTATGCCTTTTAGTTTTCCAAGTCCCTGCTGGTACACTTCTTGTGCATCAGTTAGCATTTTTGACAGTCGGCCAGGTGTGACGTCGTCATCCTTTTTGGCATCTACAGTCAGTGCTTGTATGGAATGCCAATCTAGCTGTATCTTCCGGATCCATTCACGTCCTAGTAGTGGTGGTCCTCCATCTGGCAATACGTATAGGTTCATTTTTGGTGTTTCCTTGCCGTTACATATAACGTTCACCCTTATTTTTCCTTTGGGGTAGACTTTTTGCCCCATGTACATCTTCAAGACAATCGTTGTATCTCTCAAGGGTATATGTGAGAATAGCCGCGTGTAGTCCCTTCGGTTTATGACTGTTAGGGCTGATCCTGTGTCCAATTCCATTTTCACTTGGACTCCTGCTGTCTTGAGCGTGACCCAGATAGTTTGCTGATCCTCCATTTTGATCACATTATGTAGTTTCAGACAACCCAGCTCCTTGCTTCCAGAGTCTGTATCACTTTTCTGTTCGTCTGCACTACTCTCCTCACCTTATGTACCTTCTTATACTTCTCCTGTGGAGATTTCTTACTGCTGGTTTTCTTTCCCAACCTCTTGCTATGTGTCCTACTTTTCCACACTGTCTGCACACTTTGTCCTTGAACCAGCAATCCTTCTGGTCGTGTGTTGTTCTGCCGCAGCGATAGCACTTCACTGTTCCGTATGACATTTCATTTGTACCATATTCTTGCGGTCTCCGTTGTATCTCTGCCGCGCCCCGTGCTGCTGCTTCGTGTGATACTGCCATGCTGAAAGCCTTGTCCAGCGTGAGATCCTTTTCTGATAGAAGCCGTTTCTGGGTTCCTTCACTTTGAAGCCCACACACAAACTTGTCCCTTAAAGTATCTGCTAGTCCTGTTCCAAACTGTCAGTGTTTTGATAGCTTGTGCAGTTCCGTTAAATACTCAGCATTACTTTCATCTTTATGCTGGTTCCTTTTGTGAAACTTAAATCTTTCTGCTATTAGCAGCGGTGTGGGGTTTAAGTGGTCCTGTCGGATTGACACTATGTTTTCAAAATCCTTTTCCACTGGCTTCTCTGGGGTTACTAGGTTTCGCAGTAAGCCATACGTTTTTGCACCCATTGAATTCAAGAATACCAGCGCTTTCCTGTCATCTGGCACTTCATTCGCCTTGCAGTACACTTCTATGCGTTCGACATATGTCGTCCAATCTTCGACTTCATTGTCGAACGCTGTGACACTGCCACTCTTCGGCATCCCTGGGTGTGATTAGACTGGCTCAAAATGGCGTCTCCCGCGCGCTCCCTTCTTCCCCGCTGCGGCTCAAAATGGCGTCTCCCGCGCTTTCCTTTCTTCCCCGCTGACGCTGCTCGGCCCTTGAACACCGGCTGCGCTCTGCGCGTTTTCCTGCGCGCCTCTCACCCCTGTTGATGCTGCTCAGCCCTTGAACACTGGCTGCGCTCTGCTCTCTCTCGTTGACGCCGCTCGGTCCTGAACACCGGCTGCGCCCTGTGCGCTCTACCCTCTCTCTCTCTCCCGTCGACGCTGCTCGGCCTTTTTCTGTGTCGTCGGTTGGCTCTAGCCGCTGCTGTCCGGGAAGGGTCTGTGCAGTACCTGTTGCCAGCCCGTTTCGCTAAGCCTCCCCTGCGATGCTCAAATCTCCGCTGGACAACCGGGAGGTTTCCCGTGGTCGACGCCCGTGCCTCTGGGCTCGGCCTTCCTCCACTGTTTTCCAGGAGCGAATTCCTGGGAGGTGATGCAGAGTTGCAGGTAGGTTTGAATCTGCTCGTCGCCAATGTTAGATCCGTGTATCTTGATGTTGTGTCCTTCAATAATTAGACAGGAGACTGCAGGGAATGATCAACAGGTGTTTACTGAATGAGGGTTACTCTAGAACTAACTATACAGATCCCTACTCAGGGTTTATATACAGGTGTGGTCACTACCGGTACTACAGTATACAGGAGCTGTAAAAAGTAGTTCTCCCCTTAAAGGTACATACATTACACTGGCTTTCCTTAATTAATCCACACTTGTCCAAGTGACTGTTAATTTTGTCCCGGATTATTGTTTCTAAAAGCTTCCCCACCACTGAGGTTAAACTCACTGGCCTGCAGTTGCTGGATTTATCCTTACACCCCTTTTTGAACAAGGGTGTAACATTTGCAATTCTTCAGTCCTCTGGCACCACCTCCGCATTCAAGGAGGATTGGAAGATTATGGCCAGTACCTCAGCAATTTCCACCTTTACTTACCTCAGCATCCTAGGATGCCTCTCATCTGGTCCTGGTGACTTATCTACTTTAAGTCCAGCCAGCTTTTCTAGTACTTTCTCTTTATCAATTTTTATCCCATCCAGTATTCCAACTACCTCCTCTCTCACTATGACTTTGGCAGCATCTTCTTCCTTGGTAAAGACAGATGCAAAGTGCTCATTTAATACCTTAGCCATGCCCCCTACCTCCATGCATAGGTCTCCATTTTGGTCCCCAATCGGCCCCACCCCTCCTCTTACTACCTGTTTACTATTTATATGTCTATAGAAGACTTTTGGACTCCCTTTAATGTTAGCTGTCAATCTATTCTCATACTCTCTCTTTGCCCCTCTTATTTCCTTTTTCACTTCCCTTCTGAACTTTCTATATTCTCACTTATATTCTCAACCTTACATTTGTCATACGCCCCCTTTTTCTGCTTCATCTTACCCTCTATCTCTTTCTTTAGCCATGGAACTCTGGCTTTGGTTGCCCTACCTTTCCCCCTCATTGGAATGTACCTCAACTCTACCTCTCCTCTTTAAAGGCAGCCCATTGTTCGATTGCAGTTTTGTCTGTCAATCTTTGATTCTAATTTACACGGACCAGATCCATTCTCAACCCACTGAAATTGGTCTTCCTCCAATGAGGTATTTTTTACTCTAGATTGCTCCATGTCCTTTTCCATAGCTAATCTAAACCTTATGATACTGTGATCACTATTCCCTAAATGTTCCCCTACTGACACTTGCTCTACTTGACCCATCTCATTCCCCACAACCAGATCCAGCAGTGCTTCTGTCCTCATTGGGCCGGAAACGTACTGATCAAAAAAGTTCTCCTGAACACACTTCAGAAATTCTTCCCCTTCTCTGCCCTTAACACTATTACTATCCCAGTCTATATTAGGATAGTTGAAGTCCCCCATTATCACTACTCTATAGTTCTTGCACCTCTGCAAATTTGCTCCTCTATATCCTTTCCACTAGGGGCGACCTATAGAGTACACCTAGTAGTGTAATGGCACCTCTATTGTTTCTCAACTCTAACCAAATAGATTCTGTCCTTGACCCCTCCAGGACATCCTCCCTCTCCAGCATTGTAATATTCTCCTTAATCAATACTGCCACCCCACCTCCTTTCCTTCCTTCCCTATCTTTCCTGAACATCTTATATCCAGAAATATTTAGTACCTTATCCTTTCTTGTATCTTCTTGTAAAATTGCAGCACAGTTAAGAACACACTTGTTCTTTCTGCAGGTCACAGTCACTCTGTCCACAGCTGCCATGATTTTCCATGCAATGTGTTTCTGTTGTATCTGTTAAGTGGTTTGGTTATTGATCTAATTTGTTTCATCACTAATGTTTTGAAGTAAAAAAAATATAACATCCAAGCTCTGACCTCGCTATTTTTTGTTCCAATATATCTGAATTTTTCCTTTTTCACCTCAGGAGTTATCAGAATGTTTGGGTAGAAATTCATGCTGAGATGCAATTTTGGCTGGGAAACACAATGGAAGTGGTTTTGCTGACTTTTTTTGCATGGCTATTCCTGCCCCATATTAGCATTAGCATAAGTTATCTAATCTGAGCAAGATCCTGCCTGTTGATGGAAGGAGTGCTCATACAGCAGACAGCAATTTCATGGGCTGCTGCAGGCATTTAAATGGCTGAATTCTCACCTGTGGACCAAGGGAAGGAGTTTTTTTTGCCAAATTCCCGTAGTCTGGAGGATTCTCAGCCAGATGCACTCAGATTCACAGATACTGTGTTTGAAGTCAAGCTGCAGGAAGTAAGGTAAAGGAGGGCTTCCCTTTTGAGCACTCAATGGCACCCTCCCCAGAAAAGAGTGATCCAAAATCCTTTACAAGAGATAGATGGCAGGGTGAGTGCTGTCAGCAGTGGAGGATCTGGCTCTGAATAAGGAAGAAGCTGCCACGGTAAGTGAAGTTGAAGATCAGCCATGATCTTATTGAATGGCGGAGCAGGCTTGAAGGGCCATATGGTCTACTCCTGCTCCTAATTCTTATGTTCTTGTGTTCTTATGTTCTAATATCTAACAGTTTCTTGTACCATAGGTGTTAACCGTGGCTCAGTGGTCGCACTTGTGCCTCTGCCAGAAGGTTGTGGATTCAAGTTCCACTCCAGACACTTGAGCACAAAATCTAGGCTGACACCTCAGTGCAATACTGAGGGAGTGCGGCACTGTTGGAGGTGCCATCTTTTGGATGAAATATTAAACCAAGGTCCATCTGACCTCTCAAGTGTATGTAAAAGATTCCACAGCACTATCTTGAAGAAGAGCAGGGAAGCCTCCCCGGTGTCCTGGACAATATTTATCCTTCAACTTATATCACTGAAACAGATCATCTGGTCATTATCACATTGCTGTTCGTGGGCTTTGGGCTTTCCGCTTTGTGCACATTGGCTGTCACGTTTCCTACATTACCACAGTGACTACACTTCAAAAGTACTTCAGTGGCTGTAAAGTGCTTTGGGATGACCTGAGGTTGTGAAAGGAGCAATATAAATGCAAGTCTTTTTTAAGTACCAGCCTTAAGTATGCATGAAGTGTTTCTTCTTAGTCTATTACTCTTTTACCTTTGCCTCATTCTAAGCACTCAGAGAACATAACAGCTTTTTGCATGCTTACCCTGGATGGCCAGGTTGCAGTAGGGCATAAATACTAACTACAACTCAAACTGCTGTCACTCTGAAATCTGAAACAGGCTTCATACAGCACATCCTTTCAATGCAATGGCCTGCGTGATGCCGATTTCCCTGTTATAGCACCACAATCCCAGACAAAACAGGTACAAGAGTGGCGGTACTGACTGCAGCAGCAGCAGGAAGACTATTGGTGGCCCTGTTGCAGGGAGGGACTGGCAGTGGTCACCTCACCCTCTCTTCTGCCCCCATAACAATTGAAATTGGGTTTGTCTCATTTGAAGAGTTTAATAACAATTCCACTGATATATTTCAGGCTCTTTTGCCCCCTTTAATAATGGCTCCTTTTTCTTTTGGCACTGCGGCACCTGTCCTACTCCAGGGTTGCCCAATTTTTCTGCCTGATAGTGGCGGAGCGGAGGTGCCACCGGGAGCCCGCTTCACATTTTTAATGAGGCCTGACCCAGGGTTTATGGGGATCACGGGGGGACTACAACAGCAGAAGTCTGACCACAGCCATGTCTGGTGGCAAAACCGATCTAGAGGGAAATCCAGCCCTATGTGGACCTGAAAGTGGGCAGGGCCCGCTTCTTACGCCTTCAGCAGACATGACTGAATCAGTTGCAGAGCCATCTCGATAGAGGCCCACCTGAATCCCAAGTGACTCCACTGAAACCCAGCAATCAGCAGGCTACTTAGGTTACAGGTTAGAGTTAGAAGTCGCACACAATATAGCAGCATTAAGGAGAAGCACTACAGGAAAAGACAATGGCCCATC
Source organism: Somniosus microcephalus (assembly GCF_052327205.1). Taxonomy (NCBI): domain Eukaryota; kingdom Metazoa; phylum Chordata; class Chondrichthyes; order Squaliformes; family Somniosidae; genus Somniosus; species Somniosus microcephalus. The sequence goes on from NC_140993.1 coordinate 74,770,315, forward strand.
ATTTGCAGTCAGCGGCGAAGCAAAGGTGCTTGCCGCTGACCTCGAAGAAAGCTGTCCATATAGATTTCACAATCACATTGAAGAATTCTCAGACAGCAAACCAGGAAATAAAAAGCAGCTTATATCCTCACTTTTTAAAAACAGAGAGCAAAATTAAGATTGGGATTTTCACATGAGGATAAGGTAGAAGCTGAAATATCATGAACAAAATGTAAATTTTTATCATAATGGAGAAATTTGACATTCCACAAACATAAAAATTATTTTTTCAGAACCAGAACGGTTGTTTAGCAGTCAATACACTATTAAAACCCCAGTTACACCTATTCTAACAAGGCTTAACATTTCATGGGGTATTTAACAGTGATATTGTGTGTGGAAAAGCTCAAGTTTTCATCAGTTCCACTGACTTCATTGATTGCTGGCAATGATGATGGGGCTGGGGGAGGGGGTTTAGTTCACAGCACAGCCTGTGCCGAAACAGTGAATGACTGACAAAAGCTTCATGCTCTAAAACCTGAATTTGCGGTCAGTTTCAGAGGGGTAATGACGGTGAACGCTGACAGTTCTTCATCATTTCCCACCGCAAAATCCAGCCCATAATAACTGGCACCAACTAGGTGGATAATTTGGGGTAGGTGGTACTGCATGAGGTGGTTGTGAGCAGGGTTATCCATGTGTCACTCTATGGCACTGTCCCCATAAGGGATGCCAACTCAGGTTGGACCTATTTCTGGTGGTTTCATCACATGACCTCTCACTCTCTCGCTTCCACCATTGGTCTACCAACCTGCCCATCCTCACAAGGTACCGCCTTCTCAAGCCAATTGAGAAGCGAACAGACCCTTCATTACTTGCTTGGATGATTCTCAACTTCAGTCAAACAGCCCTTTTTCCAATCTCTAATGTTTTTAATAACTAATAAGTGAAAATGTTCAAAGGAAATTTAAAAAAACACAATTTATTTAATGTCTTGATGATTTTTCTTCAGGATTGCTTGCAGCAGTGTCCTGGAAATACATCTTCAATTCCTGGAGACTCCAAAACAACTCTGTTGGGTTGGCATCTCTAGTCCCCATAAGTCTGAATTGCCACATGCCTACAACGAGGTGGAGGCAGCTTTGATGCTGCAGCTGACTCTTTCTGTCACTGGTTACGTCAGTCCTATGGTGCATGTTACTAGCAGCAGTCCTTACAACAGATGTCACAACTCTACATCTGGTTTTCTGCAAACCAGGCCCTCTGAAGACAGTTTCCACAGTTATTGCCAGGACAGTGTGACAGTGTCTAAATATGTTGCCATCTTGCTGGGTGTGGGGAATCGGGCCTCGCTGACTGATGATCATCCTACCATGTCTTCCTGTTGTGTATTTTGAATGTGTATTAGAATTGTCCCACATGGGATACCGTAGTGGTGATTTGCAATGCACCATGGGAAATGTAGTGCATTGAGTGAAGAAGCACATTGTAAATAAAATGGCCGTTAACTAAACTCTCCACCCCGGAGTCCTTCTTAATTGTTATATAGGTAAGGGTATAAAACCCCTTGAGACACAACAAAACTGGCGACGAGGACAACAGACTTGCGCATCATTTTGCGCTGGAATCGGCGATGTTTAAAGTAAGAAGTTCCTGTCTTTTCTTAATGGCGCGCCCGCAGTTTAGCGCTGATGCAATCGCCTCGTAAAGGTGGCGGTTCGTGTGTTACATAAATAAGAAGGGGGAGAGTAATGATTCAGTGAAACGAAGTGGAGGAAAAGGACTGTGACAATAAAAAAAAAATGGAGGAAAAGGACTGTAAAGAAAAAAAAAAGAAAACAAAATGGCTATGCTAACCGGAGCGTTTGGACCATTTGATGAAACGGCGGAGCAATAGAGTGCTTATACAGAGCGTTTTGGATTTTTCGTGACTGCAAATGGCATTAAAGATGACGTGAAAGTGGCGACGTTCCTCAGTGTGATCGGAGCAAAAACAGTTGGCTTGTTATGGAGTTTGATGCACCCGGATAAGCCCGGTGCTAAGACATATGATCAGATTGTGGAAGTTTTGGAAACACATTTCGCATCCAAGCCGCTGCTGATTGCCGAGAGGTTCAGGTTTCACAAACGAAACCAAGGGGAGGGTGAGTCCATAGCCGAATACGTTGCAGTGCTAAAGAAGCTAACTGAGCATTGTGAGTTTGGTGAAACTCTAAATGACACTGTCCATGATAGGTTTGTGTGTGGATTAAGATGTGAAGCAACACAGAAGCACTTGCTCACGACTGACAAACTGATGCTTAAATCAGCAGTGGAGCTCGCTGTGTCTATGGAGTTAGCAGCTAAAGATGCACAGCTGTTGGGGGCTGCAACAAGAGTGCACAGGGTAGCAGCTACACCGGATAAGCATGCAAGGGGCGCCAGAGAGTGTTGCAGATGTGGAAGGTCAGGTCATCAGCCATCTGACTGCTGGTGTAAAGACCTGACCTGTCAGAAATGTGAAAAGAAAGGACACATTGAACGTGTGTGTAAAGGGCAAAGCAAACAATCCTACACAGAGACACACAAAAACAAACAAGGAAACACATCCAACTGGCGTTCTAAAAAGAAAAACCTACACATGGTGAAACAAGAACAGGAAGACAGTGACACAGACTCTGATGGGGAGCTGACTCTCCATGTGTTAACGGTGAATGGAGGCTCATCAGGCTATGGAGTCACTCCACTACTAGAGGGAATACCGGTCAAAATGGAGCTGGATACGGGGGCCACTGTCTCCTTGATTTCAGAGAAGCTATTCAAAGAAAAACTGAACCACCTATCACTGACGCCGGCCAAGCTCATTTTAAAGACCTACACTGGGGAAACAGTCCCAATGCTGGGTAAGACGGAGGTCAAGGTGGAGCTTAATGGACAAACCGTGATGCTGCCAGTTTACGTGGTCAAGGGTGACTATCCATCTCTGATGGGCAGGCCATGTTTGGAGAAAATTCATCTGGATTGGAAAAAAGTGAATGCGGTGTCAGTCGAAGAGGCGGGGCTAGCGGCAATGCTGACAAAGCATGCGGCTGTCTTTGACAGAGAATTGGGGAGTATGAAGGGGATTACGGTCAAACTCAAGCTGAAGCCTGACAGCCAGCCACGATTCCTGAAGGCCAGGAACGTTCCCTACGCCCTCAGACCAAAGGTGGAGGCTGACCTGGAGCGTCTGGTCAAGATAGGGGTCCTGGTGCCGGTTTTGCACAGTGAGTGGGCCACGCCCATGGTACCAGTGATGAAGAGTGATGGCGCGGTTCGCTTATGTGGAGATTTCAAAGTAACAGTGAATCCTGTGCTCTCAGCTGAACAGTACCCCCTCCCCATCATTGAAGACCTTTTCGCGGGTCTAGCAGGCGGTCAGAAGTTTAGCAAGATTGATCTATGCCAAGCCTACTTGCAGGTGCATGTAGAAGAGGACTCACAGAAGTACCTCACCATCACCACCCACAAGGGCCTCTACAGGTACTGCCGCCTACCCTTTGGTATAACGTCAGCACCAGCAATGTTTCAGCGGGCTATGGACCAGATCTTAAGTGGCATTCCAGGGGTACAATGTTATCTCGACGATATCCTTGTCACAGGAAAGGACGACAACGAGCATCTGCAGAACCTGACGAAGACACTGGGAAGACTTGAAGAATATGGCTTACGCGTTCGCAAGGACAAATGCGAATTTTTCAAGCCATCAGTGGTGTACCTAGACCATGTCATCGACGCGGATGGCCTACACACAGCACCGTCGAAAGTGAAAGCCATTGCCGACGCTCCTGCACCTACAAATGTCGGCCAGCTGCAGTCATTCTTAGGTCTCCTGAACTATTACGGAAAGTTTATTCCACAGCTGGCATCACTGTTGAAGCCATTACATGAGTTGCTGTGTCAGGGGAAGGCCTGGGCATGGACGAAGGAGTGCAAAGCTGCATTCAAGAAAGCCAAAGCAGCTTTGACTGACCCCAGAGTGTTGACGCACTTTGACCCGTCATTGCAGATTCAGCTGGCCTGTGATGCGTCACCTTATGGCGTCAGCGCGGTTGTGTCCCACATCTTTCCCTCAGGCGAAGAGAAGCCGATTGCATTCGCGTCAAGGTCCCTGAGCAAGGCGGAGGTGAAATACCCGCAGATCGAAAAAGAGGCTTTGGGCATCATCTTTGGAATCAAAAAGTTCTATCACTACTTGTTCGGAAGGAAATTCACCTTGCTGACGAATCATCGTCCTCTGACATCGATCTTTGGTCCACACACAGGAATACCCTCCCTGGCAGCGTGCAGGATGCAGCGCTGGGCGCTGATGTTAAGCGCTCACAATTACAACATCAAATACCGGAGGTCAGCAGCACATGGCAATGCGGACGGATTGTCAAGACTTCCGCTGCCTGTGCCCTCTGAAGGCTGTGAGCAGAAGATTTTCTACTTTGACTTGGTGAGCAATGCCCCTGTCACGGCCCGGCAGGTCAAGAAAGAGACCAGAGTGGACCCTACGCTATCCAAGGTGCTGGATCGGGTGATGCGAGGAGACGGATCATGGGTGTTAGACGCACCACCTGAGCTCCTACCTTACCTGTCAAGAGGGAAGGAGTTGTCTGTCACGTCAGGATGCCTCCTTTGGGGCATGCGAGTGATCATACCACCAAAGCTGCGGAAACATGTCCTCAACGAGCTGCACTCAGGACATTGTGGTATTGTCCGGATGAAGGAGCTGGCACGAAGCTACTTCTGGTGGCCCGGTCTGGATCATGAAATTGAAGTTGAAGCGAAATCTTGCCCATCATGCGAGACAACCAGGGATACGCCAAGAGCAGCGCCACTGCATCCACGGGAATGGCCGGCGACACCGTGGCAACGGATCCATCTGGACTTCGCGGGACCAGTGGAAGGAGCGATGTTCCTGGTCACGGTGGACTCCCATTCCAAATGGCCAGAGGTTGCAGTGATGTCCACTACCACTACGGAAAAACCATCGAGACACTGAGAGAGATGTTCGGGCGATTTGGTCTGCCGGAGCAGATCGTAACCGACAATGGAACACAGTTCACATCCCAGGAGATGGAGGAGTTCCTCAAGAGCAATGGAATCCAGCACACGTTCTCCGCGCCTTATCATCCATCCATGAATGGATTGGCAGAGAGATTTGTCAGAACGCTGAAACACGCGTTGAAAGCGGCAAGAAGTGATGCTCCTCTAAAGCAGCGCCTGAATGCTTTCTTGCTGAAATACCGAAACACGCCTCATGCTACGACTGGAGCATCTCCTGCTTACCTACTCATGGGAAGGCAGCTACAGACACACCTTGACCTGCTGAGGCCAACGTCCACAGAAGCAGTGGTGCACGGCAATCAGCAGGATCAAGTCAGCAGACGAGCTCAGAGGTCCAAAGAACGACACTTTGTGGTGGGGGGCAAAGTGCTCGTGTGTAACTACACCACCCCGGAGCGGTGGGTCCCGGCTACAGTCATTCAAAAGGCAGGCCCCGTTTCATACCGAGTCCGCACCGGAGACGACCGAACATGGAGACGGCATGTAGACCAGTTACTGCCAAGACAGTCGCCACAGGTAACCCAAGAAACATAGGATCAAGGACCTGCTGGGGCTCCAGCAGGGACTGGTCGTCCGACCCTGAGATGGTGGTACCATCCACTCTTGTGCCATCGAGGGAGGAAGCCACGCCTGCAGGGTCACGGGAGAGCCAGCCAGAGCCTGCTCCTGAGACTAGGCGTTACCCCCAAAGAGAAAGGCAGCCTCCAGAGCGCCTTAGTTACAGTTAGTGCTAACCGGTGTGCATGGGGCAGAATAATCCCCAGGGTTAGCGGAGTGTAGAAGCAGTCTACCCTCTCTTCCAAAGTTATAGTCATTTTCAGTTATTCTGTTTTGTGGACATTCTATTTTAAGGGGGCGGAAATATGTTGTGTATTTTGAATGTGTATTAGAATTGTCCCACATGGGATACCGTAGTGGTGATTTGCAATGCACCATGGGAAATGTAGTGCATTGAGTGAAGAAGCACATTGTAAATAAAATGGCCGTTAACTAAACTCTCCACCCCGGAGTCCTTCTTAATTGTTATATAGGTAAGGGTATAAAACCCCTTGAGACACAACACTTCCTTAATGCAATACCATGTAATGCATGACATCCTTGATCTGGGGATGCTCTGAAGAACCATCCAACATAATGGTTTGTTATGTCTTTAAGAGTTGGAGCTTTGGCATGTAGTAATTGTCTGCCAAAGTGACGCATGCCCACCACTGTTTGCAGATGCGGGTTTATAGCTATCAGCTGGTGGGCACAGACCACCTCTCACAATACCAGTGATGGTGCTAGAAGGAAAAAACAATTGGCACAAAGGCTCATGAGAACCTTAATATCAGCAGAGAAAAAAGTGAAGAAAAATTCCTCCTGATTTTCCACTCCAGCCCACCGGCCAGCCTCCATATCATTCCCGTCAACTTCGTGTGGGAGTCAGCATCGTGAAATGCTAATAAGGCCTGAGAGTTAACATTTTCTAGGCTGCACGCTCCGGGAGGGCTGGCCTCTTTGGGTACTAGACACCCTTGACCCCCGCCCTGAGTAAACATTGGCCACCCACACCCCCCCCCCCCCGCCCCCCGGAGTTACAGATCGCCACCCTTTGTTACATGTTGCTTCGCCCCGTGAACTGGCACACATGGGATGTTCACATGAAAGTGTTAAGCTTTATTATATCAACAGGATATTGCCATAGATGACTTCACAATCCATCTCTATTCTTTCACCCTTCATTGATCTGTTGGCTTACCTTTGCACTTTTACTTGACTTCATCCAGGATGGTCTTGATGGTGTTAACATCCGCAAACTGAAAAGAGCAGGGATGATTTTCCTTTGGAATTTATGCCTGTTTTCTAGCATATCTCCAGTGAACAGATGCGGAAAATCAGGTGGGGTACCACTTCATGATTTTATGCTTAAAGTAGTGGTGGGTATTGGATATATCCATCTAAATATAGGCAGGTGAATTCAAATGATGTTTTAATGACAAGCCAACTTCATATGGTATTTTTCCTGTCATTAATGGCATAGCAATGTTGGATACTCGGACTGGTGTCTAGACTGGTGCAGGGAGCTTTGAAATTTAAATTCCTGTCCCCCAAGGGATTGTAATCAATCCCCGGATGATTGATTCTACTCTTTCTGCTCAGTAATTTTGCAACATAAAAAACAATTCTTCAGCTGCCCCAAAGGCAGGCCACACTTGGCTGCTGCAAGTGCCTGAGTCCTAAGGCAATTACGTCTGTCTCTCCCTCAAGGCAAGCTTCCTGATGCAGGCAGCAAATGTATTGGGAGTATGCTGAAATTATGTAATTGAACTGATGCTGGGAAATTGGCCAGAAAATGACACAACCATTGGGTGAGTAAAAATCCATCCCCCCTCCCAGGAGGGAGTGCTGCCCGGCAAAGTTGCAGTGAAATTTCTGTTGAGGAAAATCTTACCCACTCTCTTTTCCATAACCACATATATTTTGATTGCTATGCTTAGTTAACTCCATTATCACTGTATCATCTGACCACCAGGATTTTTTTTTATTCGTTGCAGGATGTGGGAGTCACTGCGCAAGGCCAGCATTTATTGCCCATCCCTAATTGCCCTTGAGAAGGTGGTGGTGAGCCGCCTTCTTGAACCGCTGCAGTCCGTGTGGTGAAAGTGCTCCCACAGTGCTGTTGGGGAGGGAGTTCCAAGATTTTGACCCAGCGAGGATGAAGGAATGGCGATATACTTCCAACTCAGAATGGTGTGTAACTTGATGGGGAAGTGGCAGGTGGTGGTGTTCCCATGCGCCTGCTGCCCTTGTCCTTCTAGGTGGAAGAGGTCGCGGGTTTGGGAGGTGCTGTCAAAGAAGCCTTGGCGAGTTGCTGCAGTGCATCTTGTAGATGGTACACATTGCAGCCAAGGTACGCCGGTGGTGGAGGGAGTGAATGTTTAAGGTGGTGGATGGGGTGCCAATCAAGCGGGCTGCTTTGTCCTGGATGGTGTTGAGCTTCTTGAGTGTTGTTGGAGCTGCATTCATCTAGGCAAGTGGAGCATATTCCTGTCTTGTGCCTTGTAGATGGTGGAAAGGCTTTAGGGAGTCAGGAGGTGAGACACTCGCCATGAAGAATACCCAGCTTCTGACCTGCTCTTGTAGCCACAGTATTTATGTAGCTGGTCCAGTTAAGTTTCTGGTCAATGCGGACCCCCAGGATGTTGATGGTGGGGGATTCGGTGATGGTAATGCCGTTGAATGTCAAGGGGCGGTGGTTAGACTCTCGCTTGTTGGAGATAGTCATTGCTTCCACGAATGTTACTTGCCACTTCTCAGCCCAAGCCTGAATGTCGTCCAGGTCTTACTGCATAAGGGCCTGGACAGCTTCATTTTCTGAGGAGTTGCGAATGGAACTGAACACTGTGCAATCATCAGTGAACATTCCCACTTCTAACCTTATGATGGAGGGAAGGTAATTGACGAAGCAGTTGAAGATGGTTGAGCCTAGGACACTGCTCTGAGGAACTCCTGCAGCGATGTCCTGGAGCTGAGATGATTGGCCTCCAACAACCACAACCATCTTCCTTTGTGCTAGGTATGACTCCAGCCAGTGGAAAGTTTTCTCCCCTGATTCCCATTGACTTCAATTTTACTAGGGCTTCTTGATGCCACACTCGGTCAAAAGCTGCCTTGATGTCAAGGGCAGTCACTATCACTTGGAATTTAGTTCTTTTGTCCATGTTTGGACGAAAGCTATAATGAGGTCTGGAGCCAAGTGGTCCTGGCCAAACCCAAACTGAGCATCGGTGAGCAGGTTATTAATGAGAAAGTGCCACTTGATAGCATTGTCGATGACACCTTCCATCACTTTGCTGATGATTGAGAGTAGACTGGTGGGGCGGTAATTGGCCGGATTGGATTTGTTCTGATTTTTGTGGGCACGACATACCTGGGCTATTTTCCACATTGTCTTGTATATGACAGTTTTGTAGCTGTACTGGAACAGCTTGGCTAGAGGCACGGTTAGTTCTGGGGCACAATTCTTCAACACGACAGCTGGGATGTTGTTGGTGCCATAGTCTTATCTGTATCTAGTGCGCTCAGCCATTCCTTGATATCATGTGGAGTGAATCGAATTGGATGAAGTTTGGCTTCTGTGGTGCTGGGGAGCTCAGGGGAAGGCCGAGATGGATCATCCACTCGGCACTTCTGGCTGAAGATCGTCGCAAACGCTTCAGCCTTGTCTTTTGCTCTCACGTGCTGGGCTCCACCATCATTGAGGATGGGGATATTCATGGAGCCTCCTCCTCTCGTTAGTTGTTTAATTGTCCACCACCATTCACAACTGGATGTGGCAGGACTGCAGAGCTTTGATCTGATCCATTGACTGTGGGATCGCTTAGCTCTGTCTATAGCATGCTGCTTCCGTTGTTTAGCGTGCATATAGTCCTGTGTTGCAGCTTCCCCAGGTTGGCACCCCATTTTTAGGTACGCCTGGTGCTGCTCCTGGCATGCTCTTCTGCACTCCTCATTGAACCAGGGTTGGACCCCTGGCTTGATGGTAATGGTAGGGTGAAGGATATACTGGGCCATGAGCTTAAAGATTGTGGTGGAATACAATTCTGCTGCTGCTGATGGCCCACAGCGCCGCATGGATTCCCAGTTTTGAGCTGATAGATCTGTTCTGAATCTATCCCATTTAGCACGGTGGTAGTGACACACAACACGATGGAGGGTGTCCTCAGTGTGAAGATGGGATTTTGTCTCCACAATGACTGTGCGGTGGTCACTGCTACCAATGTTGTCATGGACAGATGCATTTGCACCAGGTAGATTGGTGAGGACGAGGTCAAGTAGGTTTTTCCCTCGTGTTGGTTCTCTCACCACCTGCTGCAGGCCCAGTCTGGTAGCTATGTCCATCAGGACTCAGCCAACTCGGTCAGTAGTGGTGCTACCGAGCCACTCTTGGTGATGAACGTTGAAGTCCCCCACCCAGAGTACATTCTGTGCCCTTGCTACTCTCAGTGCTTCTTCCAAGTGGTGTTCTGTAGGGGGTTTCTCTTGCTCGTTCTGGTCTCCCGCCAGGCTTTGTGCAATAATTACCCTTGAGTGGTTCGACCCACTCTCCCCTACGGTTCTAGACCTTGGACTTAGATGCAGAGAACTGTAGTGCAGAGAAAGGACTCAATAGACCAGGTTGAATAGCGCGAAATGGATGCTTTTATTTTTAAACAGTTTGAAGCATTACAAAATACATGTCATAGGCACAGATTCAAGTAACTACAATCATGCACAAATTTATGAACTTGACTCTATGGAAATGGGGAACACACGGCACGTCGTAAAAGGGGAAACACATTACGATTTAACCTTACTCCCTCCCCTAAATACCTAAACTAAGTTTCGATTTGAGGAACTCGGGATCATGCTCACCACTATCAGAATCGCAAAAAGGGGTTCGCAATCTTTTAGCACAGCTTTCCGTCGTCACGTGGACCTGGAAACTTCTGGTGCAGTCGATATTCTCTCTCTCTCTCTCTCTCTCTCTCTCGAGGTGGCGGGGTAGACACAGCCTCGATGAGCGCTCGTCAAGGTTGAGATCCACTATTGTGGATTTGGGTTCATGGAGCAGTCCCTGCCACCAATGTGATATTGAAGAAATGGATGCATGTGTCGAGGCCTTGCCTGGCTAGGCTCGGAATGTCCTTTTTATCCGACCTGGATCGTCGGTTTTTTTCCCGAGGGTGTCTTCTCCTTCGGCCTGGGTCGTCGATGATCTCCCGACAACAGCACCCGGGCCACCCTCGTCGTCGTCCCGTCGTGGCCGAGCCTTGTCTGGCTGAACACCGATCGTGTCCCGAAATCGAAGTGCTGCCTTGCACTGAAAAGTCCGTCCGAAGCGTCCTCGAAAAGAAGAAACGTCTTGGTCGAATTCCGAAGAAGTGAAACGTGAACTTGATCCTGGATCTGTGTAACCGTCACCGCCCTTTGATGGACTTTCAATCCATAGTTATACCCTTTTGGGACAGTCTTATCTCCCGCCAAATCATAGTCCTGTCTTTGTATTAATTTTGGCGGGCAGAAATCTCTGCAGGGGCGCTTTGTCTTGTAACGGGAGCCGGTGATAACTTAACTGGCCTTCCTGGCCGATAATGTCTTTTAATGTCTTTTACATTGTCACCGTGACTCGGTTCGCATATTGATCGGTCTGGAGATTTCCCTTGATGGCTGTTAAACGGTTTCTCCTTTGTACATTAAATGGGTATAAGTGTTCATGCATTGTCCGCCCATATCTTGATGGGCCCCATCCTGTTTGCCTGAAACCGTCCTGTACTTAGAATCCATTGAATATGTGTGCTGTTTCCCTGAGTTTCGGTTTCCCGATACTGGCTTTCGCGGGCTTACTGTTTTCAATCCACAAGCCTGTCTGGCTTGCAGTAACAGAAATCAAATGGTCCAGAAACTGATCACGAGGCCCGGCGGCCATTTTGTATGCCCTTTTATCCAAGGTTTTTCTGTGCAAGCTTACTTTGGTCAATAAACTGTCTTATTTTATCCTGTTTTCTTGCGTGATTATTGCTGAAAATTTCGAATCTTACAGGCCCCCCTGTGATAATGATAGCTTGCTAGAGGTATCAATGATCCTTGGTGAGCAAATTTTCCCTGATTCCCCACATCCAAACATTCCTGGCACTTAACTATCTATGATCCTCACGACACATGCAGTTCCCATTTCCGAAAAAAAACAAAAATTACTTTGTGCACATTTGGACAATCATAGGCAGCACTTCTTAAACTATAACACATTCATCTGTCAGATGTGCAGGGGTTGATACCCTCTTGCACCACCTGCATACACCTTTTATTAATCCAAAAACTTAAGAACGACTAATAACATAACAATATTCATATGCTTAAAACAAAAACACGCAAATGGCCAAAATCTAAAAATGGAGGGACGCTTAACCTTCAATACTAGCAACTTAAAGTGGGGTGTCTTCTTCCCCCATTCGCACATAGCGTTCTCTCCATTCTCCTGTGTTCTCGTGCCTCTGGAGGCGTTTGCCTCTTTTGCAATGCACGAATAGCAAAAATATCACAATTAAAACCTGACACACTACTAGGATGTGGGATGCTATTCTAATCCAGGCCGGGACCTCTATGTTAGTGAACAAGTCCCACCATGGTGGGATGACTATGTCCAATATGTCTTTTCCTATCTCTAAAGTCTTCTGCTCCAGTGTGTAAAAATGTTTCTGTGAAACTATAACGGCTTTTAAAATCTTGGTGAGGTGTTCGGGAAGAGGGGGAATGACATAACCAAAATGCGCGACGAATCGTTGCAAGTCCGTGAAATTCTCTTTGACAGTGAGGTGAACGGTGGAGGGTGCAGGAATGGGGACAATTCGTTGTTGTGCCACTTGAACCTCGGCCCTGGGTTTGAAACAGAAACTGCTATCACTGATCGAACACCACTCGTGTTGTCCGTAGCGGTAGTGAGGCGCTGCAGTGGTGACGCAGTATGTCCCACCCCCAATATATGCTACCTGCGGGGGCACATGGTCCTCTGCCATTGCCTCCATGGTGCACTTTATCGGCTTCGCGCTAGCGGTTCTGAACCCGCACTGTGGTTTCAAAAAGGCATTCAAGTGCTGGGGACACAGGATGATGTGTGCTCCCCGGCTCCGACACCCCGAGAGGTCGGTGCCTGTCATCGTACGCTCCCATCTGACGACGTAAGGCGGGACCACTGCGTAACGAATGTGTGTGCCCCCCTGAATGACTCCAATGTTCTCCACCCTGTATACCGGGGCGGGCTTTGCTGCGGGACCCAACACCGGCATTCTTACCACTATTCCCATGATAGTATGATTCGAACGTCCGCAGTCCACTGGGACTGGGTATGCTTCTGCAGCTAGTCTGGGCTGGCACGGGCTTAATGCATTCTCAAAAGGGTGGAGCGCTTGCAAGTGCTTGTTGCTGATCCAGGACGGGACCAAACCCTGTTTTAAATCCTCAAGATTACTGCGGCCCTCGCCCAGTAACCACGCCCCGTATAGCACACAGGCCTCGTTTTGCGCAGCTTGATCGGACGCATTCCGATCCTCCTTAATGAGTGCATTTACCGTTCTCGCGTGTTTCTCCAGCTCAGCTATTATTTCCTTAAAGTGTAGTGTCATGGCCTGGTCGTCATGTAACTCAGAACCCACTACCTTATTTTCGTCTGTCAGTATGTTCCTTAACTGGGCTTTTAAACCATTGATCTGTGTCTGCAGCTCCACGTTATCTAGAGCGTTGACGACAGATGTCCCGGTATTAAAAGCAGTGAATATGTCATTTACTGTACCCCTTCTTTTCCTCCCGACTCGATCCATAACTTCTGGTGGTGTGGTGTATAATTTGCCTTTGTCGATGTCGGCAAAGTCAAACTCGTAAAACTGTCTAAACATTCGGGTTAACAGGACCTGGTATAATTGTTCCGTTTCTTTGGGACACCACTCCGGCAATCGTATCTCAGTGAGGTTTAAAATCACTGAGGCCACCGCGTAGTGTACCACTTGGTACAGCACCTGACCGGTGGGTACCAATACTAAACCGTTCCCGGGTCCCTTGGTGGTGGTTGGGCACCCTTCTTTCTGGGCTTTTGCTACCGGAAGCATGGGCAGGGGCTTGCGTGGGCGGGTGATGAGTTCAGTGGCGTTTACCGGAATAGGGGAGTATGGGGCTCCGCACGCTCGAGTGCTGACATCCCATCTCATCCCCTTTCCTTCATCCTGCCACTGCCTCTGGAAGAAGATGGATACGCCCTTGGGGCAAACGCGTTTTGAACCCCACATACAGACATATATTCCTTCATCTGGTTCCCACCATTTGTCCCAACACACACGTAACTGTCCGTGAGTCCCCGTAATAGTCCGATGGGTATTATTACCCAGTCGCTCCCACTCGACCGTAGAGTTCTTCGTGTCCTTTCCCAGCTTTCGCAGCCACCACCATCGCCTTAGTGGTACGTTCCCATTACACACCAGACAGATCCTCTTTCCCACGGTAAAGCTGACTCTGGGTGCGAGGATCCTCACCAGAGGGCACGTTAACGAAGTCTCTTGGTAGGCAAAACCGAAATTGCTGGAGTATTCTGTAGAATTCGTCCCCAGCCAACCTGGCCATCTCCCCTGGTGGAAGTAGGTGGCGGTTTCCTCAACCTCTCGCTCCCCTGTCCCATCCGTTGCGATGGGGGCCGTGTCCCCGGAACACCCGAAGATGATGACGTCCTTGGTGCAGCCTCGGTAGGCCCACCTGCACCTCATCGCCACGAACACGATGAGAATCTTTTTCATCATATCCCAGGTTTCTGTAACCAATAAAATGATGTAGCCAGGCTCCCAATAGGTGCTGGCCTAATTAAATGGACGCGCGGGTTCCTGGATCCCGCTCCCAAACAAGCACACATACCGGGCAGACTTCAAAATTGTACTCTTAACATTTCTTAACACCGTAAACTTTATATTCCTTAAACTATCATCATAATTACCTAACTTAATTTATGTACAGCGCCGCCCTCCGCCGGGCGGCCTACTGAATTCCTGTGAGGGCTGCAGCGTGCCACACCCTGCGGCGGGGCTGCACTGACCTTCGGCTTTGATCCCCCGCAGCCTGTCGCTGTTGAACGGGAACCATGCCTTTCTGGGGCTGCTCTAAACCGAGGTTGGGAAAAATGGGGAGAATCTGGCCAAACCTTCTGGGCTGGGGCGCTCGAGTCGACCTACGAGGGGCTGCTTTGGGTGAGGCTCCCGGGGCTGATGGACCAGGGGTTGGGACTGTCACCGTCACAGCCTGTGGTTCCACCACAGCTGCCGGCTCCAGCTCCCCTCCCTCAGGCTCCGCCCCCCCGGGGCCGGGATTTGTGGCTTCCGACTCCACCTCACCTGTCCCTACAGGTAGTGAGTCTCCGCCCCCATTCCCTACCTCCCCCAAGCTTGAGTCGAGGGCGGGATCGTCGTCCTCTGACTCTTCCTCCTCCGTGATTGGGTCTAAGGCGAGGTCGAGCTGTTCGGGCTCTTCCTCGTCCGAATCCCAAATTAGAGGGGAGACCTCCCACTCCGATGGGGTGGCCCCTCCCTTCACGCAGGCTACTGTTCCAGCCTGTGTGGTCTGTGACTCTGTTACAGGCTGAGGATTTTTGTTCTCAGACCTGGTCCCTTTTGTTGGCCCTTGTGCACCCGATTTAAACAGTTAATGTGAAACCATTTGGTACGTCGGGGCACCTTCACTGCATAAACCATGGGGCTGGCCTTGTCTACAATGCTGTAAGGCCCCATGTACAATGGTTCAAAACTCCCTACCCTGGCGTAGTTTCGGACCATGACCTGGTCTCCGACTACCCACTCTTGTTGCTTACGAGGTTCCAGTAACAGTCGATTTCCCTGGTGCTGTCTTCCCATGTTCCCAGCCGCCTGCCCATAAATCTGTTTCAGGCGCTCCAAAAGGGTTTGGACGAATTTGTCTCGCTTCACCTCTCGGAGCTGGCCCTCAGTGAGCACCGGGGCTAGTACATGGGTGGGTGTTCGCATGATCCTTCCAGTCATTAATTCGTGCGGGGAATACCCCGTACTTTTGGACTGGCTGGCTCGGATCCCCATGAGGACTAAAGGCAGGACCTCCGCCCATTTCTGGGGCGAGCCCATTGTCTCTTTCCTCAGCTTTTCCTTGAGGGTCCGATTCATGCGTTCAACAATCCCGGATGACTGGGGATTGTATGCTACGTGCCACTTCCCCTCAATGCCCAAGAGCATGAGGGCATTCTGCATTACTTGACCGGTGAACTGACTCCCTTGGTCGGACTCTACAAAACGGGGGAGTCCCCACCGTGAGAACACTTCCCGAATCAAGATCTTAGCAGTGCCCAGTGCCGTAGCTGTTTTGCACGGGAAAGATTCTACCCATTTGGTGAACACATCTACCAGGACAAGGCAGTACTTATATCCTCCCTGGGCGGCGGGCAGGGGCCCTATGTAGTCGACCTGAATCGACTGCCATGGTCCCTCTACCCTCCTGATGTGCCCCATGGGCACCTTCCTTTTGTGGGGGTCTGGGTTGTTTGCAGCGCACACAAGACAGCTTGTGCAGAATTCGCGGACATCGTCCCGAAGTCCCGGCCACCATCCCGCCTGCTCTACCCGCTGCCAGGTAACCTCAGGCCCGGGGTGTCCCGCCCCTGGACCCTCGTGGGCCAGTTGCAGGAATTCCCTCCGGTGCTGCTGCGGCACAACCCACTGCTCCTCTCGGAACAGCATGCCTTCTTTGACTGAGAGGGCTGCCGTACTGTACGGACCCTCTACCTGCTTGCCTTCTGTGATGGCTTTTAGGACTGTTTTTAGGGCGGGATCCAGGGTTTGGATGGTCTTTAGGTCTGGGGGCGGTGTCACCCCTGTGTTCCCTGGAATTCCCTCCCTGCCTTGGATCACCGCCACGGGTCCGGGTCCATAGGGGTCCCAGAGAATGCCGTTGCGGGCACCCTCCCTGGCTAGCGCATCCGCCTGCTGGTTGCCCTGACTGCGGGGTTCTGTGGTGGAATGAGCCTTCACCTTATGGATGAACACCTCCCCTTCCTCTCCCACAGCTGCCAGGATCTTTTCCAGCAAGGGCTTAACTGTTAAAGGCCGCCCGTCCGCGGAGGTATATCCGCGGCGGGACCAGATGGCGAGGTACTCCGTACACGAATTGCATGTGAACATGCTGTCTGAGCAAATCGTGTATGGGGTTGGGAAAATCTCGGGGTGGGTAACCACGTACGCCACCGCGGACAGTTCAGCCTGCTGTGCGCTCATAGTGCTGGGGAGCTTAATTGCCAGGGCAATGTTTGCCGCAGGGTCATAAACTCCACACCCTGTGAGTCGTTCGCCAGCAGATACAGTGCTAGAACCGTCTACGTAGATTTCGCGGCCTGTGGGGTGTATCCCGGCCCGTAAACCTATGTTGACCTCCCATACCCCTTCTACGGAACACCGATGGGCTGTTCCGGGATATACCATGTTGGCTGCGAGCTTTGGCTCGCAGAGGCCTTTAACTTTGAGATCCATCTGGGAAAGGAGGAGGATCCAGCGCGCAATCCGAGCGCTGCTTACGGTCCCATCCTTAATCCTTCCATCCAGAAGCATCTTTGTGGGGGTGTGATGGGTGAGGAGCGTGATGGGAGAGGTTCCTGTGAAGATCACTGATCTGTTCACAGCCCAATGCGTGGCCAGGAGATGCCGTTCGCAATTGGAGAAACTCCTCTCTACATCCGTGAGCATCCTGGAGGAATAAACTACCGGTCTCAGCTTGCCGTGCCGCTCCTGGAGCAACACGGCGCTCAGGCTGTCTCCACTAGCGGCTACCTCCAGGAAGAACTCCTCTCCCCCATCTATGGCCCCTAGGGCTGGCGCGGTCTGCAGATCTCTTTTCAACTTCTCGAATGCTGCCTGGCACCCCTCATCCCAAGACCACTCGACTCCCTTGTGTAAGAGTCGGAGTAGCGGGGCTGTCGTGGCAGCATAGTCCTCGATGAAATCTCTGCAGTACCCGGTCACTCCCAAAAAGGACCTTACACCCGTTACTGTGTTGGGGATCGGCAGATCTTGTACTGATTCCCTTCTGGCCTTATCTATGGCTCTTTCTCCAGCGCGGATGGCCAGACCCAGGAATTTGACTTCCTGCTGGCCGATCCGTGCTTTCTTTGGGTTTACTTTGAAACCCTTCCTTTCTAACAGTTCCAATAATTCGGCTAATAGTGGGCCGTGCTCCTCCCTTGTGTCCGTGAACAGGAGTAGGTCGTCCACATACTGTACTATCTGGTTGGGCTGGCTAAACTCTTTTAAACTCCCCGCCATGCATTGATGGAAAATGCTGGGGCTGTTGTGAAAACCCTGTGGCAAGCAGTTCCAAGTGTACTGTTGCCCTTTGAAAGTAAAGGCAAACTTGTACTGATCCTCCCGCCGCAGCGGAATGGACCAGAAACCGTTCGAGATGTCCAGCACCGTGAACGTGGTCGCCGATGCTGGAATACTCCCTATTAGGTCTGCAACTGCTGCTACCGTGGGCGCGCAGGCTGGGATGTTACTATTGAGGACTCTGTAGTCCACCGTGGCTCTCCACGAATTGTCCGGCTTCTTTACCGGCCATAAGGGGGAGTTCACGTGAGTGGCTATTGGTCTCAATACGCCCTGCTGCACCAATGAAGATATTGCGGTCTCCATGTCGGGTTCTGCCTCCTTGGGGAAATTATACTGCTTTTGGGGTCGGATCATGGGGTCCCCGTCTACGCTGACTTCAAACCCAGTGACTCTCCCACAGTCGTGCTTGTGGGTGGCAAACGCGGTCAGATTTTCCGACACACACGCCTGCAAGTCCGTTGGGACGTTCGCTACCATGAGCTCGAGATCGTAACCTCCTGACGGCTTCATGGTGCACAGGGCCCCCTTTTCTTCCCTCCCTGGGATTACGACTACCTTACCTAAACCGCTCTCGGCTCCCCAGAGACAGTGATTTCTCAGGTCCACGAGGATCCCGTGTTCCACCAAGAAATCAGCCCCGAGGATGCCTTTTCCACCCCCCTCACTCCACTTCAATAGGATACACGTCCATGTGGTGTGGAGTGCTCCCAAATGAATGGAGAGCGGGATGGAATACGCGCCAGCCTGTTCTCTGCCTGTGAAACCCGCTACTAAGAATGGAGCCTGGGTGGACAGAGGTGAGGCAAAAGGTCTAGCTGTGTGGATCACGGTACACGAAGCTCCCGTATCCAACAGGTAACTACCCTTTTCCCTTTCCACCTCCATTTCCACCACAGGTCTTCTCCAGGCGTCATAGCGGAGCGGACACAAGTAGACGGGCTGCGCAGGCGTCAGTCATTTAGGTGCTTTGGTTGGGGTCTCGGGAGCGATAGGGCTGTTGGCGACCGCCACCTTCCCCTGCGAGGTCATCAGAGACCGCATAGTCTCCAAGATTGACTCAATCGTAGCGGGATCCACAACCGCACCACCTCCTGTTGTTGGGGCAGGGGCTACGGTTGGGTTCTGGGCTGGTGCTGGGGCAGCGGTCTGGGCTTGGGCTTGGACTGGTGCTGGGGCAACGGTCTGGGCTTGGGCTCGGGCTTGGGCTGCGGCGAACATTCTCTCTCTCTTATCCTTCCATGGATTTCTACAGTCCTTGCGCCAATGACCCTCCTTCCCACACCCGTAACCACTGCTGTTGGCTTGGGGAGGGCGATTCCCCTCCTGATGCCATTCCCTTTTAGCAGAAGCTGCGGGCCTTGCCTCATGTAACTTTCCTTTTAAAACAGGCATTTTCCTACCCTTGTTGTTCCTGTAACTGATCGTGAGCTGATCAAGTACTAGTTCCTCCGTGGAGCGGGCGTTAGTGGGGTCAAACCATGCTTTGGCCTGCTCCCTCACTATTGGCAAGCAACCTGCTACCAGGCACCGGAGCCAATGAGCCCTTTGTTCATCATTTAGCGCGTTCCGTTCCGGTCCTCCCGGGCAGCTGCGCCGATACACGGGCCACAACCTTCCGGCGAAAACCCGTGGGGGTTCTCCCTCTAGCTGCACTGTCTTTTCTAAACGGAGGAATGGAGTTCCGTCACCCTCTCCTAGAATCTCCAGGATCTCGTCCCGTAACAACTCATATTCCCTGTGCCCTCTCTTGCTCTCGTCAGGGAGACACTGGAGGAGCGAGCTGTCCAGGGAGAACAGCAGCATCTTAGACTGTTCAGCCCCGTCGCAGTCATTAACTGCTGCGGTCTGCTCCACGTCCCTAAAATGGACGGAGGGATCTCCTGACTCAGAGAGTTTTGGGATGTGACTTATCATTGCCCTCAGCTGTTGTGCGCTGTGGGGCATTATGATCTGATTCACAAGGGGTCCGTCCTCGCCATTGTCTTCATTCGGACCGAGCCTCCGGTGTCGAGTTGGACACATCGGCGCCGGCCCCGACTCTACTATCTGGTGTTGCTCTACCTCAAGAATCTCTTCATCTACCGTCTCCGTTTCCTTCCCCGGAGTCCAAGACTCATCATAAGCAGGAGGCGCAGAGGGTTCGGGGGTTGGTTCCTGAACTATCTCTTGTGGAATCGGTCTTTTGGATTCCTTGGCTAGCACTAGCTGGCTCGCTGGTGGGTTTATGAGACACACCAACCCGTTTGCCTTTGCTAGGGCCGTTCTCAGGTCCTCTTGCTCCCGGCGGCAAGCGCTGTGGTCGGTGCTCTCAGATCTATCCTCCATGGCCATCTTATATGCTGCCCTGGCTCCCAGAAGTTTTTACTCTTGGGTCTCTATTTGCTTAGCTAGACGGAAACACCTCTCTCTCATTCTACCTTCACAGGCCTTGGCTTCAATGACTTGACATTTTAAATACTCTACCCGGGTTTCGTGGCAGCGAGTTGTGGAGTGGTGTTCCTGATTCAGCGCGTTAAGCGATTCAATCAGTTTTTGACCTCCCGCAACCTTTTCCTCTACGTCTGTAAGCAACCCTTTGATCTGGGCTGTTTGTGCTGCAACGACTTGGTCCAAAAGCTGGACTTGCTTCTTGTAGCACATCAGCCAGACCGCCTTTTCTACAGATTTCTTATGCTCTTTACCCTCTGTCCACCTGATGGCTGCGTCGAGCGGGCGCCTATCCCTTAATAGGTCAGATATCCATTGTTTTGTGAGGTTGACTTTTCCAAAAACATAATCTGCTATTCTTTCATCCATCACATTTCGTTTATTCAGACCTTGATCTAACACACTACTTTCCTGCTGCCAAGGTCCGGCCGCGGTCGCCATTTCTGTAGGGGGTTTCTCTTGCTCGTTCTGGTCTCCTGCCAGGCTTTGTGCAATAATTACCCTTGAGTGGTTCGACCCACTCTCCCCTACGGTTCTAGGCCTTGGACTTAGATGCAGAGAACTGTAGTGCAGAGAAAGGACTCAATAGACCAGGTTGAATAGCGCGAAATGGATGCTTTTATTTTTAAACAGTTTGAAGCATTACAAAATACATATCATAGGCACAGATTAAAGTAACTACAATCATGCACAAATTTATGAACTTGACTCTATGGAAATGGGGAACACACGGCACGTCGTAAAAGGGGAAACACATTACGATTTAACCTTACTCCCTCCCCTAAATACCTAAACTAAGTTTCGATTTGAGGAACTCGGGATCATGCTCACCACTATCAGAATCGCAAAAAGGGGTTCGCAATCTTTTAGCACAGCTTTCCGTCGTCACGTGGACCTGGAAACTTCTGGCGCAGTCGATATTCTCTCTCTCTCTCTCTCTCTCTCTCGAGGCGGCGGGGTAGACACAGCCTCGATGAGCGCTCGTCAAGGTTGAGATCCACTATTGTGGATTTGGGTTCATGGAGCAGTCCCTGCCACCAATGTGATATTGAAGAAATGGATGCACGTGTCGAGGCCTTGCCTGGCTAGGCTCGGAATGTCCTTTTTATCCGACCTGGATCGTCGGTTTTTTTCCCGAGGGTGTCTTCTCCTTCGGCCTGGGTCGTCGATGATCTCCCGACAACAGCACCCGGGCCACCCTCGTCGTCTTCCCGTCGTGGCCGAGCCTTGTCTGGTTGAACACCGATCGTGTCCCGAAATCGAAGTGCTGCCTTGCACTGAAAAGTCCGTCCGAAGCGTCCTCGAAAAGAAGAAACGTCTTGGTCGAATTCCGAAGAAGTGAAACGTGAACTTGATCCTGGATCTGTGTAACCGTCACTGCCCTTTGATGGACTTTCAATCCATAGTTATACCCTTTTGGGACAGTCTTATCTCCCGCCAAATCATAGTCCTGTCTTTGTATTAATTTTGGCGGGCAGAAATCTCTGCAGGGGCGCTTTGTCTTGTAACGGGAGCCGGTGATAACTTAACTGGCCTTCCTGGCCGATAATGTCTTTTAATGTCTTTTACATTGTCACCGTGACTCGGTTCGCATATTGATCGGTCTGGAGATTTCCCTTGATGGCTGTTAAACGGTTTCTCCTTTGTACATTAAATGGGTATAAGTGTTCATGCATTGTCCGCCCATATCTTGATGGGCCCCATCCTGTTTGCCTGAAACCGTCCTGTACTTAGAATCCATTGAATGTGTATGCTGTTTCCCTGAGTTTCGGTTTCCCGATACTGGCTTTCGCGGGCTTACTGTTTTCAATCCACAAGCCTGTCTGGCTTGCAGTAACAGAAATCAAATGGTCCAGAAACTGATCACGAGGCCCGGCGGCCATTTTGTATGCCCTTTTATCCAAGGTTTTTCTGCGCAAGCTTACTTTGGTCAATAAACTGTCTTATTTTATTCTGTTTTCTTGCGTGATTATTGCTGAAAATTTCGAATCTTACATTTCAACATGGAGGAGTACTGATTCATCAGCTGAGGGAAGGCGATAGGTGTTAATCAGCAGGAGGTTTCCTTCCCCTGCTTGACCTGAAGCCATGAAACCTCATGGTGTCCGGAGTCAATGATGAGGACTCCCAAGGTCACTCCCTCCCGACTGTATACCACATGGACATACCCAGGGACGGTAATGGAGGAATCTGGGATATTGGCTGAAAAATATGATTCTGTGAGTATGACTATGTCAGGCTGTTGCTTGACTAGACTGTGGGACAGCTCTCCCAATTTTGGCACAAGTCCCCAGATGTTGTGAGGAGGACTTTGCAGGGTCGACTGGGCTGGGTGTGCCGTTGTTGTGTCTGAAGCCGGTGCCGAGGTCGATGCCGGGTGGTCCGTCCGGTTTTATTCTTATTATGGTTTCTCGTAGTGGTTTATTACAACTGAGTGGCTTGCTTGGCCATTTCAGAGGGCAGTTAAAAATCAACCACACTGCTGTGGGTCTGGAGTCACATATAGGCCAGATCAAGTGAGGATGGCAGATTTCCTTCCCTAAAGGACATTAGTGAACCAGATGGGTTGTTACAACAATCTGATAGTTTCATGATACTAGCTTTTTATTCCAGATGTATTTAATTAACTGAATTAAAATTCCCCAGCTGCCATGGTGGGATTTGAACTCATGTCTCCGGATTATTAGCCCAGGCCACTGGATTACCACTATGCTACCAGGATGGTAGAAGGCAAACCAGATGGACCTCGGTCCTTTTTCGTCAAGCATTTCGTATATTCCTGTATAGGATGGGCGATAAATGCTGGCCTTGCCAGTGGTGCCCACATCCCATAAACGAATAAAAATATATCTAAGTTTGGAAAGGGATCCGCAATTGTTGCAGTTGTACAGGGCCTTGGTGCTTGCTGCAGTTGTGCAGGGCCTTGGTGCTTGCTGCAGTTGTACAGGGCCTTGGTGAGACCACACCTTGAGTATTGTGTGCAGTTTTGGTCGCCTTATCTGAGGAAGGATGTTCTTGCCATGGAGGGAGTGCAGTGAAGATTCACCAGGCTGATACCTAGGATGGCAGGAATGACCTATGAGGAGAGATTGGGTCGATTGGGCTTATACTCGCTGGAGTTTAGAAGAATGAGAGGGGATCTCATTGAAACTTATAAAATTCTAACAGGACTAGACAGACTAGATGCAGGAAGGATGTTCCCGATGGCCGGGGAGTCCAGAACCAGGGGTCACAGTCTAAGGATAAGGGGTAAGCCATTTAGGACAGAGATGAGGAGGAATTCCTTCATCCAGAGAGTGGTGAACCTGTGGAATTCTCTACCACACAAGGCAGTGGAGGCCAATTCATTAAATATATTCAAGAAGGAGTTATATTTCTTAAGGCTAAAGGGATCAAGGGATATGGGGAGAAGGCAGGGGCAGGGTACTGAATTTAGATGATCAGCCATGATCTCATTGAATGGCAGAGCAGGCTCGTAGGGCCAAATGGCCTACTGCTGCTCCTATCTTCTAGGTTTCTATGTTTGACACGACAGTTACCGAATTGCGCTCTGCAGCTGACTTAACATTGCTTGATGTTACCTCTGCTACTTCAAAAATGTGAAACCAGCATTACCAGAGGCCAGTTGAGATTTCCAGTGTGAACACTAACATCAAAATGGCGAAAGCCTGCTATCAGTAGAAAGCATGGGATTTCACATGGAAGAATGTTAGCATTAATAAGCCAAAAAATAAGACTATTAACACCGCAAGAACAAAAAGCAAAAACATTTATACAGCTACACTATACAAAGGAAGTGTAATAAACTGTACAAACTGTAATGTCTGTTCATGAAAATTGAAGTGATAATGGTCAAATGTGGGCACTCTTACCAGTTGTGCAATAAATGTGTCCAACTAAAGTGATTATCCTTAAATTTGAGCTGTCTATGATACCATACAAATCTCTTAAACACGTTAATGCCTTGTAATACATTCAAACACACCTGTTATTCTCTATATAGCAGATTGTCATAAATTTGGCACTGCTGTAGATACCTACTCATGTTCCATGGTGTCAATCACTCCCTTAAGCAGTCTGAGCTTCTTACTTTTATGGGAGTTCATGCACAAGGCCCTGTATCTACTTGTACAGTAGCATAATCTGGGGATGTAACTTGTGATCGGGGCTGGATACTCGTATTTTTCACATGTGTATTTCTTCAGACTCTCTCAAGGCTGGCTGAGTAAACATTTGGTGTGACAAGATTTGACATGAATTGTTAAGCAGATTTATTTTCTATTGGGTGAATATACAGAACAGTAATGTCGATCAGATTTTCTTGTCTTTTGTGATTATCCCTCTGTGAAGTGCTTTGGGGTGTTTTTCTATGTTAGCATTGCTATATAAATGCAAGTTGTTATTGTTGTCTTTGCGTAATAATATAAAAATAATGAACATGCTATGATACTGCATTCAGTTGGTCTGCTTGCTTAACTTCAAATTAATTTTCTAACTCCTCTCTCCTGTATTTTATCATTCTCACAAACCTTTGTGCCTGACTGTTCTCTGGGCTAGAAATTCGGTGCATTTGCACCCTTCGTTAGCGCCTCCGGGGGCGCTAACGGGGCGCAAACAACTTTTTGCCCAGGCGCAGCACCGCTAATGACTCCCACTAAATTCAGTGGGAGTTTAGTGGCAGCGGTAACCGATAGCACCACACTCCGTCACCAGGTGATGACGACGTCATCACTGTGTGCAGCACCCCGTTTTCACCCCACCTGCAAAATTGGCCCGCACCCCCTGAATCTGCGCTGGGCAATGACAGCGACCGATTCAGGGGGCAGGAACAGAGTGGCAGGAGGCTCGTGGGGTAGTAAGTAAAGGGGAGGTGGTGAGCAGGGGGAAAAGAAATGCTGAAAGTGAAAATCTACCCCTGAATGCCTACAAACTTAATCTGAAATATCATAAGGCGCCTGGGCCACCCATGAAAGGCCCCAGTGAAAATGCCAGCGCTGGATCAGTAGAGGTAAATTCAGCACAGCAATTTAAAGAGTACTACTGCCCGATAATGGAGGCGAAAATCGCCCCGCTCTGTGTCCCATTGCAAACTGACCTCTAAACACAAAAATTAAACAAACAGCAGACATGCCTTGGAACAATGCACATCATATCATAAAGTGGTTTTACTCTGCATATACATATTTACAGCAGATATTTCTTTCTATCACCATGTTTACCCCTGGTGCCACAGTGCTATTCTTAAACCTATCCTGGTGCAGCGCCAAGGCGATAGCTGAGGGCTAGGGATGCTAGTAATGTTTGGCTGCTTTGTGGTGTCATGAGCCTCTTTGGGTCGAGGCGGCCCTTGTCTCAGGGCTTCAGAAGGATTCTCCTGCAGTCTGTGCTGTCATTGCAGGAACGTGGCAGCTTGATTTTTGTATCATGCCACTAACATGTACAGCTATCTGAGGGGGCTAGCTGGAAAACTCACATTTTCTGGCACTGAGGATGGCAATGAACTGTGCCATGACCCTTGCCATCTGTCTCAGGGCCTCTGTGATGGCCCTCAGTGCCTCCAAGTGAGTATGATGTTCACCTAGCAACCTTTTTAGAACAGGACCATAGGGAACTGAGTCCTCAGGCTCAGGAAAACTCCGCTCCTCACTGTCAGATCCCATTGACTCCTCTGACACCCTTAGAGTGTTGTAACTTACTCAGCGAAAAATCCTCATTGGACCTATCTATATTCCCCATCCCCTATCCTGAGTAGATTGTGAAGAGTTGAGGTACAGATCATCTATGATCTAACTGAATGGTGGAACTAAAGGTTAGTACACAGGTACAGAAAGTAATCAAAAAGCCTAATGGAGTGTTGACCTTCATCAATAGATTGGAATACAAAAGTGATGATTTAGTTAGACTGAGCCTTGGTCAGATCTCTTTTCTCTTTAGAGTACAGAAGGTTAAGGGAAGATTTAATATAGGTGTTCAAAATTATGAGGCGTTTTGATAGAGTAGATAGGCACGATGGGCTGAATGGCTTCCTTCTGTGCTGTATAATTCTTTGATTCTATGATCAGGCTTGAGGGTCCAACTGGCCTACTCCTGTTTCTATGTTCCTAAGAGAAGAGGGCACGAAGAAAGTAAACTTCAACAGTGTTTCTCCTAATCGTCCACTGTAACTTCTGTAGAAGAGCCACGGAAACTTCGGAAAAATGGCACAATGGAAAATCAAAGTAATGCCCTAGACCGGCATGATGGTAATATACAGAGAAGGGTCAGTGCAGGTATCTTACCTTGACTACTCTGGTGAGGTAGTGAAACCTCTGGCACTGCAAAGCTGTCCATTGGTCAAAGAGGTGCAAACCACTGCCATAACCACCTCTCTCCATATCCTGCATACCAAGTTTTTGGCAGGTGTCTGGCCTCTGTCTCCAAATAGCCCATCCCTGCTGTTCCGTATTTCCATAAGGAGGACATCCAGGTCTAATACCTTGAACTTCGCCGCTCATTTCTTCAGCCTGCTGTAAACCTTCTTGCACACATTGCCTGCTTCCTTCGGTGCTGCCATTTCCCCTTTCTATCCTGTTGTTGCATATAGTCTCCACATATCACAGCTCTCAATCTCTGCCTCCCCTTTGTCAATCATTCAGGTCCTGTTTGGGCTTTAATTCCAATGGCAGTAGTTTTCCAACCTCTACCCTCTCTCTCCCAGCACATCTGTGGTATTACAGGCTGTATTTAAACAACCTACATGCCACTCCATATGTTAATCACTTGACCCCACAATTTATTAGAGTCAGGACTGAAACATCAAGGCAGGTATTAGTCTCACCTTGTCACTCTTCTGGCGACACAATGGTGCCATCAGAAGTTTGGGGCTTGAATGTTATTAAGCAATCAGACAGAACAGAGACAATGGAGGGAAAAATAATGGGCTAAAAATTCGATTACATAACGCCCGTGGGCTCTACGGGTGCCATTTTGGGTTGGAAATGGTGTCCAAGCCGTGTGCGCACACTTCTGGTGTGGGCTGCGCCAGATGCCATCTTGGTGAGGGCTTTAGCGTCGGCACTGGGAACATGCGTCATAAATATGTAGAGTAGGCAGATTGTGACGTTAAATAGCGTGCAATGCTGATTTGATGCCAGTGCTGCCATTTTTGTCCTCAACGCTGGAACTAACTCCCTGTGTTAACCTTGCACAGCTGATCGTGCATTCAGCAGCTGCAAGGACCCCCTACCAGTGATATTTCAAGGAATCATCAACCACTCGCAGGTGAGTTGCTAATTAATTTCTACTGGCTCTGTGTAAGTTTGTGGAAGTGGTTGGAGCTTTCCAGAGTTGTCTAAAGTTGGTGAGGTGACAGGGAGTGATGCTGCATGTGGAGAAGGCCTTGTTTCTGACTGCAAGAGTTCTGGTCAGACCACTTGCTCTCAGTCATGGTGCTGTAGTTGTCATCCCCCTTGGCCTACAGCATGACAGGGAGATGGAGCAGAGGCAGCGAAGAAAAGGACAAGCTGCTCGCAGAGAGAGGAGGAGGAGGAGGAGGGGGAGAGGGGCTCTTAGCAGGACGCCTTATCTACCTCGGGTCTTTCGAGAGCAATTCTTTTACATCAACCTGAGTCAGGAGCTGTGTGTGAGACGTCTGTGCTTTACGAAGGAGGTGTTCACAGAACTCTGCCACCTCTTAGCAGAGAGATCAATAACCAGGGGGCATAGATTTAAAGTAATTGTTAGAAGGATTAGAGGGGAGTTGAGGAGAACTTCTTTCACTCAGAGAGTGGTGGGGGGTCTGGAACGCACTATCTGAAAGGGTGGTAGAGGCAGAAAATCTCATTGCATTTAAAATGTACTTGGATATGCACTTGAAGTGCTGTAACCTACAGGGCTACAGACCAAGAGCTGGAAAGTGGGATTATGCTGGATAGCTCTTTTACAGCTGGCACAGACATGATGGGCCAAATGGCCTCCTCCTGTGCTGTAAATTTCTATGATTCTATAGTTCTATGATTCTTGCAACCAGACCTCACACCAGGGCAAGGACAGCACTGCCAGTGGCTGTGAAGGTGACCCTGGCCCTGAATTTCTTCGTGTCGAGATCCTTCCATGCTGGCGCAGGTAACATATGTAACATCTCCCAATGCGCCATCCACTCTTGCATAATAGAGGTAACAGATGCTCTTTATGCCAGGAGAGGGTTCTTCATTGTCTTCTTTCTGACCAGAGAGAAGCAGGCAGAGCGTGCATGTGGCTTTGCCTGGATCCCTGGTGGCAAGGGCTGTGCCCTCATGATGATGAAGTTGTAGAGCATGCAGCAGACCACCACGAATCTTGAGACGCATTCTGGTGAGTACTGCAGGGCACCTCCTGAGCAGCCCAGGCAGCGAAAGCATTGTTTAAGGATGCCAATGGTCTGCTCTATCAGATTCCATGTGGCAGGGCGCCATCGACTGCATACACAAGGCTTTGCAGGTGCCACATCTAAATTCTTAGATGTACTGCAATCGCAAAGGTAATCACTCGCTAACTGTGCAGCTGGTGTGCGACCTTGCTCAGCACATCATGATGGTGAATGCCCGGTATCCTGGTAGCAGTCATGATGTTTTTATTCTGCGACACTCCGCTGTTCCCTCAGTCTTTGAGCCACCATGACAAACCAGAGGGTGGCTTCTGGGTGACATGGGCTATCCACTGATCACGGAATGCAGCTCGGAACAGAGTATAAAGCTGCGAGTTTGGTGAGTGAGGGAGTGAATCTTAAAGGTTAATCACTTTTTAAAAATAAAATCTAGTCTTGTGTGCTTGCAATTAGCATTTAACTTAAATTTAAATTTACTGTTTTAAGTTTCTTCCAGGCTTGGGCAGGGCTAAGCAAGCTCTGTGTTGGTGAGCAGGTGAGAGTAGTTAATTAATTAACTGGTCTAATCTGGTTCTGTAACTGCCAGAGAGCTCACTTATTTAAATCTCAGCAGTATATATAAGAGAGGCTAATGTGCAGTTTGTCATGGAATACAGATGGGAACAGTGTAAAGTTGTTTCTTTCTTTTTCTATCTTTGCCAGCCTCCAGGAGAGTAGGAGTTAAAAAGCTGCAGAAGAGGAGACAATGAACCAATGGGAGTTCAGCTCTGTGACACCCCCCAACCGCATTTGGAGAAAAATAAAAGGTGACATCACAGGGAAAAGGGTAAGTGATTGGTTGGTGAGTATTTTGCTCACTTCCCTTATCTTTTGAAGCCCAGGAAATTTATTAGTAATTGTAAGGTTTCATTAGTGCTAGTTTACTAGCAGTAATAAATCTTATTAGGTGTAGTAGGGTTTAATTAATAAAAATAAATTAAGACTCAATAAAGATGGCAGGGCAGGTGATGTGTTACGACTGCAGTATGTGGGAGCTCCTGGACACCAGCGTGATCCAGGATGGATACGTCTGCAGTAAGTGTCTGCGGCTTGAGGAGTTTTGGCTCAGAGTTGATGAGCTGGAGGCTGAGCTGCGGACACTGCGATGCATCAGGGAGGGGGAAAGTTACCTGAACACTTTATTCCAGGAGGCAGTCACACCCCTTAGGATAGGGTCTTCTGATTTGGTCAGTGGTCAGGGACAGGAGGATGTGATTGCGAGTGAGGCAGGTATGGGGACCCAGGAGGTGGAGGAGCCTCAACCTTTGCAATTGTCCAACAGGTTTGAGGTTCTTGCGGCCTGTATGGATGAAAGCGGTGGCTGCAGGGTGGATGAGCAAACTGACCATGGCACCGAGGTACAGGAAGCCATTCAAGCGGGGGGAGTTAATAGGAATGTAGTGGTAATTGGGGACAGCATAGTTAGGGGGATAGATACAGTTCTCTGCAGCCAAGAGCGAGAGTTCAGATGGCAGAGTTGCCTGCCAGGGTTCAGGACATCTGCTCTGTGTATTGATTTCCTTGTGGGTTCAATGATGAGACCTTTTATATAAAAGAGAATAACTAACTTTTAATCTAAGGTTTGTTCAAGAATTCATACAGCTTTTCAGGACACACCATGCTTGAGCTGCAGCTAAAGTGAAACTAAAAAACTCAGCCTGCCTGTCTGTCACATGACCTCTGCTCAGGCATAAGTAATCAAACACAGACAAATATCATCACTATTTGCTGATATCATTACATCTCCCTTTCTTAAAACAAAAGTATTTTACTCTTAACTAACAACATGTTTTCTTTGTATTAATCTGCATTTTAACTGTAACATTTAATGAACTTACATTATCATTATCATGATCAAAGTTTTTTACCCTTGCTTTGTGTGTTCACATGAAATATGTCAATACACTAGAACTTGAAGAAAGAATAAGATAACATTACTTCCTTCTATAACAATAGTCCTTAAATTTGCTCAATGAGTCTCTCGGGAGGCTTCACGTGTCTTGAGGATTTTCTGATTGATTGTCCTTGAATCTGAGTTGTTGCCTCAGATGATTTGGTTCTCAGCTGTGTGATCAGGTTGTTCAACAGTATCAGTCCTTTGACCTGCTGTGGCTGGTTCCATGAGAAGATCTCAACGATTTCTTCTCAGAACAGCACTCTCATCTGTCTGAATGGTGTATGATCTTGGTTGAACTTCACTCAGGACAGTTCCCTTCTCCGTCCATGTGCTTGTTTTGTCTTTGAACCTTACTTGGTCACCAGTGTGGAGTTCAGGTAGGTTTTGTGTTCCTCTGTCATAATAGTACTTTTGCTTTTCTTTCTGTTGTTCTTTGAACTTCCTCACTTTTTTTTTTTCTCCCCCTCTTTTGTTTTCAGGAGGTTCTCCGGGATGGGTAGGTTTGACCTTAGCCGACGTCCCATCAGGAGTTGGGCTGGT
Organism: Somniosus microcephalus; assembly: GCF_052327205.1. Lineage (NCBI taxonomy): Eukaryota > Metazoa > Chordata > Chondrichthyes > Squaliformes > Somniosidae > Somniosus > Somniosus microcephalus. The sequence goes on from NC_140993.1 coordinate 74,801,507, forward strand.
GACATACCACACTTGAGCGGCGTTGTGCGGTATACAAGCATGCTTTGGTAGAAGTCAGTTCCACTGTCTTTTGCCTTGTACATCAGTCTTTTCACTGTCTGGACCGATTTTTCCACTAGTCCATTGGACTGTAGATAGTGAGGACTTGACGTTGTGTAGACAAAGTCCCACTCTTTGGCAAAGTGTCGGAAATTTGCATTGTTAAACTGGGGTCCGTTGTCTGTGAAGACCTCGCTTGCCACGCCATGTCTGGAGAATATGGCTTTCATACTACTTATCACAGCTTCTGCAGTGGTGGTGTACAGTCTACAAACCTCTGGATACAGGGAGTAATAGTCTGTGACGACAAGATAGTCCTTCCCTTGACATACGAATAGGTCAGCGCCTACCTTCTAGTAAGGTCTGTCTGGTGCTGGGTGTGGCTTTAGTGGTTCTACCGGATTGCTTGCTCGATTATTTCAGGCATATTGTGCAGTTTGACACCTCATTTGTCACATCTTGGTTCATTCGTGGCCAGTACATCACCTCTCGTGCTCTTTTCTTACACTTTTCAATTCCCAGATGTCCTCCATGGATCTTTTTTAGCATCTCTTTTCTTAGGCTCTTTAGGATAACTATTTTACTTCCTTTGTAGATGACGTCTTCGACCACTGATAGTTCTGCCCTGCAGTTCCAGTACTCTGCTATGTCAGGTGAGCAGTCTTGCTTCATGTTGGGCCATCCATCCAAGGTGCTTTTCTTCAGTCGTCTCATTGTTTCATCTTTGTTTGTCTCAGTCTTTATGAGCTCCATTTTTGCATCTGCTATGGGCAGTGCACTTGTGATCATGTCCACGTAGGCGTTCACTTTTTCATCCATTGTGGTGTTTGCGGGCTCACTTGGGTCAACAGCTCTGGACAACGTGTCTGCTGTATACATCAGCTTACCCGGTGTGTACGCAACATTCAGTGTATAGCGTTGCAGCCTGATCATCATTCTTTGTATTCTAAGCGGACAGCTATTCAGTGGCTTTTGGAACAATGCAATCAAGGGCTTATGGTCAGTCTCTACACTGATTGCTTGTCCTGCCACAAACTGGTGAAATCTTTCACAGGCGTATGTGATGCTGAGCAGCTCCTTTTCTATTTGAGCATATCGCATCTCCGCGTCTGTCATTGAGCGCGATGCATATGCAATAGGTTGCCAGTAGTCATATTGTTGCAGAAGAACGGCACCGAGCCCACTCTGTGATGCATCTGATGATATCTTGATGGGTCTCGCTGGGTCATAAAACCGCAGAACTGGTTCCTCTGTGAGCAGTTTCTTTAGATTGCTCCATGACTTCTCCTGCTCATGATTCCATTCCCATTCTATGTTCTTTTCAGTTAGTCTTCTCAGTGGTGCTATTTTTTCTGAGGTTGGATATGAATTTACCCATGTAGTTGATCATTCCATTAAACCTCTGCACGTCCTTTTTGCATTGTGGCCTTGGCATATTCTCAATGGCGGACACCTTTCTGGGATCTGGTCTGATGCCCTCACTGCTAAGGATATCTCCCACGAATGTCAGTTCTGTCACCCCGAGCTGGCATTTCTCTCTATTCAGCTTCAGGTTTGTTTTCCTTGTTGCTTCCAGCACTTTTTTCAGTCTCTCGTCATGCTCAGTTCTCGTGGTTCCCCATACTATGATGTCATCCATTGATGTATCAACTCCCTCCAGGTGCTCATAGATCATATGGATAGTCTTGTGATACACTTCAGGAGCTGAGGCAATGCCAAATGGTAACCTTAAGAATCTGTATCTGCCAGAGTGTTGAACATGCACAGTCTTGAACTTGCTTCATCCAGCTTCATCTGCCAAAATCCTGAGGATGCATCTAACTTGCTGAAATATTTTGCATTTGCAAACTGTGCCATGATTTCCTCACGTGTAGGAAGCTTGAAGTGCGCTCTCTCTCTCTCTTTATTGCTCTGTTTAGATCTCTTGGATCCAGGCAAATTCTGAGCTTTCCATTCTTTTTGTCCACTACGACGAGGGAACTCACCCACTCAGTTGGCTCATCTATCTTCTGAATCACGTTCAGGCTGTCCATCCTGTCCAACTCTGCCTTCAGTTGCTTTTGAAGAGCAAACGGAACTTTTCTGCATGGATGTATGACCGGTGTCATACTTTTATCTACTCTGATCGTGTGTTCTCCTGGAATGCAGCCTAGACCCTTAAATCGGTCTTTGTACTCTTTCATGAGTTCATCATAGACTGTCTCTCCTTTGCTTTCCACAACAAGGACTCTTTACCAGGTTCAGTCTCTCACAGGCTTTTAAACCTAGTATGGCTTGCACATCCTTTGGCACCACGATTAATGCTAGCGTGTGCTCTCTGTCCTTGTGTGTTACTTTGACAATGCATCTTCCTTTCACTGGTACATCAGTACCTGAGTATCCAGTCACTTTCACTTGTATTCCATGTAACTTTGGTCTGGGTCTAATTCTCTTAAAATCGGTCTCTGATATCACATTAACTTGTGCTCCAGTATCCAATTTAAATGGAATGTGTATGTCGTTCACTTTGTGTCAACATCCAGTCTCTTCCTTTTTTGTTTTCAGACACCACATCTACATAGACTTCCTCTATCTCGCTTTCATCTACTGTATGGACCTTGCTTTGTTGCACTTGGTTCTTACAGCAACGGGCATAATGGTTGTTTTTGTTGCATCTATTGCATGTTTCACCATATGCTGGATACTTTCTTGGTGGATGCTGTGTACCGCATCGACTACATGACTTCCGATTGTCCCTTTCATTTTCGTTTGCTGGCCACGTCTCTTTTTTCACATTGGCGCTCTCTTTGTTAAATGGTTTGTATCCGCTCTTTCTCACTGCATCCACGTTGCAGCTACTGTCACTGAACAGCTCCTTTGCCTGCAACTTCACAGTCTCTGTAGCCCTACACAGTGCTATGGCTTTTCCCAGGTCTAGATCTTGCTCTCTTAGCAGTCTTTCCCTTAGACCATTATCTGGAATACCACACACCCAGTCTGTCTTATCTGAGAGTCCCCCAAATTCACACAATTTGCTTCGGTTTCTCAGTTCAGTCACATGCTGATCAATAGTCTCTCCGATTTTCTGTACACATGTGAAAAATTTGTGCCTCTCAAAGGTCACGTTGCGTTTAGGTATGCAGTAGGCCTCAAACTGTTCCATTATTTTATCTAGCTTCATTTTGTCTCCATCAATGGCAAATATGAAATTATTATATACCTCCAGCACTGCATCACCCACTACATGTAAGAACACAGACGATTTCTGTTTATCACTTTTCTCGTCCGCTCCGGTTGCCGCTAAATACAACTCTAAATGTTGTTTGAACCTTCTCCAATTTTCAGCCACATTACCTGACAACTGAAGCGTCGCTGGTGGGAGTAAACCTTCCATTTTTCACTTCGTTAGCTATTCTCTAATGGTAAGCAACGATTTTCTCTTGGCTTGCTAATACGTGGAGAGCTGATTTCGCTTACTTGCCACAACTCCTTTCACTGTCCCATCGAGTTGCTAACTTCTGATTTTTTTCTCTTCATCTCTTTCAATCGAGCCACTTCTGACACCATGTATTGATTTCCATGTGGGTTCAATGATGAGACATTTATGTAAAAGAGAATAACTTTTAATCTAAGGTTTGTTCAAGAATTCATACAGCTTTTCAGGACACCATGCTTGAGCTGCAGCTAAAGTGAAACTAAAAAAACTCAGCCTGCCTGTCTGTCACATGACCTCTGCTGCTCAGGCACAAGCAATCAAACACAGACAAACATGCTGTAAGGCATAAGTAATCAAACACAGACAAATATCATCACTATTTGCTGATATCATTACACTCTGGACTGGAGAAGAACTTGCAGTGGGAGGGGGAGGAGCCAGTGGTCGTGGTCCATGTAGGTACCAACAACATAGGTGGAACTAGGAAAGAGGTTTTGCTGAGAGTATGAGCAGCTAGGGGCTAAATTTAAAAAGCAGAACCTCAAGGGTAATGTCTGCATTATTACCTGAGCCATGAGCAAATTGGCATAGGGTAAATAAAATTAGAGATGAATGCATGGCTCAAAGACTGGTGTGGGAGAAATGGGTTTCCAATTCCTGGGGCACCAGTACTGGGGAAAGTGGGATCTGTATTGTTGGGATGGTCTTCACCTGAACCGTGTTGGGACCAGTGTTCTAGTGAGTCATATAACTAGGGCGGTAGAGAAGGCTTTAAACTAAATATTGGGGGTATGGGATCAAGTTTGGGAAGATGTGGTGGTGGTTCAAAGATTAGAGACCAAGCAATAGAGAAGTATTAATATGGGAAATGATAAACAGACTGACAGGAAGGGATAGAGTACAAATCTAAGAGTAAATCAACAGATAAGGCTAGAGGTTACAAAAATAATAAAAGGACAAAACTAAAGGCTCTGCATCTGAATGCACGTAGCATTTGAAACAAAACAGATGAACTGATAGTGCAAATAGAAATAAATAAATATGATCTGATAGTCATCACAGAAACATGGCTGCAGGATAAAATGGATTGGGACCTGAATATTGAAGGGTACATGACCTTCAAGAAAGACAGGAAGGTGGGAAAAGTGGAGGGGTGGCTCTGTTAATTAATGATGGTATTAGCACAATAGAGAGGGATGACCTAAGTTCAGGAAACCAGGATGTAGAAGCTGTTTGGGCAGAGATGAGAAATAATAAAGGCAAGAAGTCACTTGTGGGAGTGGTGTACAGGCCCCCTAACAGTAACCACATGGTAGGGTGGAGTATAAAGGAAGAAATAATGGTAGCTTGTCAGAAGGGTATGGAAATAATCATGGGGGATTTTAATCTGCATACAGACTAGAAAAATCAGATTGGCAAAGGTAGCATAGATGAGGAGTTCATGGAATGTTTTCGGGATAGTTTCTTACAACAGCATGTTCTGGAGCCAACCAGAGAGCAGGCTATACTAGATCTGGTATTGTGCAATGAGATAGGATTCATTAATGACCTCAGTGAAGGTGCCCCTAGGTAGCAGCGATCATAATATGATTGAATTTTACATTCAGTTTGAGAGAGAAGAGTGGGTCCAAGACTAGTATTTTACACTTAAATAAGGGCAATCATGAAAGCAGAGCTAGCTAAAGTGAACTGGCAAATTAGGTTAAGGGATAGGTCCATAGAATTGCAGTGGCAGACATTTAAGGGGATATTTCAAAATACACAGAATATATACATTCCAACAAGAGAGAAAAATTCCAAGGGGAGGACCCACCATCCGTGGCTAACTAAAAAAAAGTTAAAGATAGTATTAAACTTAAAGAAAAAGCATATAATTGCACAAAGATGGGTGGCACATCAGAAGATTGGACAGAATATAAAAAACAGCAAAGAATGACTAATAGATTAATAAGGAGAGAAAAATTAGAGCTAGCTAGAAATATAAAAACAGATAGTAAGAGTTTCTATAGATATTTTTAAAAGAGTTAACAAAGTGTGTTGGTCCTATAAAAGTGTGTCTGAAATTAAGGAAATGGCAGTTGAATTGAACAGGTATTTTGCTTTGGTCTTCACTATAGAGGATACAAGTAACATCCCAGAAATAGCTGTAAATCAGGAAATGGAAGGGAGGGAGGAACTCAAGAAAATTATAATCACCAGGGAAGTGGTACTGAGCAAATTGATGGAGCTACGGGCTGACAAGTCCCTGGGGCCTGATGGACTTCATCCTAGGGTCTTAAAAGAAGTGGCTAGTGAGATAGTTGATGCATTGGTTTTAATTTTCCAAAATTCCCATGATTTGGGGAAGGTTCCATTAGCTTGGAAAATAGTGAATGTATCTCCTTTATTCAAAAAGGGAGGGAGACAGAAAGCGGGAAACTACAAGCCAGTTAGCTTAACATCTGTCATAGGGAAGATGTTGGAAACTATTATTAAAGACGTTATAGCAGGGCTCTTGGGAAAAGTTCAAAGTAATCGGGCAGAGTCAACATGATTTTGTGCAAGGGAAACCATGTTTAACCAATTTATTGGAGTTCTTTGAGGAAGTAACATGTGCTGTGGATAAAGGGGAACCGGTGGACGTACTGTAATTAGATTTCCAGAAGGCACTTGATAAGGTGCCACATCAAAGGTTATTGCAGAAAATAAAAGCTCATGTTGTAGGGGGTAACATATTGGCATGGATAGAAGATTGGCTAGCTAACAGGAAACAGAGGGCATAAATGGGTCATTTTCTGATTGGCAAGATGTAATAAGTGGTGTGCCACAGGGATCCGTGCTGGGGCCTCAACTTTTTACAATTTATATAAATGACTTGGATGAAGGGACCGAAGGTATGGTTGCTAAATTTGCTGATGACGCAAAGATAGGTAGGAAAGTAAATTGTGTAGAGGGCATAAGGAGGCTACAAATTGATATAGTTTAAGTGAGTGGGCAAAGATCTGGCAAATGGAGTATAATATGGGAAAATGTGAAGTTGTCCATTTTGGCAGGAAGAATAAAAAAGAAGCATATTATCTAAATGGTGAGAGATTGCAGAGCTCTGAGATGCAGAGGGATCTGGGTGTCCTAGTGCATGAATCGCAAAAGGTTACTATGCAGGTACAGCAAGTAATTAGGAAAGCTAATAGAATGTTAACGTTTATTGCGAGGGGGAATTAAATACAAAAGTAGGGAGGTTATACTTCAGTTATACAGGGCATTGGCGAGACCACATCTGGAGTACTGTGTACAGTATTGGTCTCTATTTAAGGAAGGATGTAAATGCATTGGAAGCAGTTCAGAGAAGGTTTACTAGACTAATACCTGGAATGGGTGGGTTGTCTTATGAGGAAAGGTTGGACAGCCTAGGCTTGTATCCACGAGTTCAGAAGAGTAAGAGGTGACTTGATTGAAACATATAAGATCCTAAGGGGTCTGGACAAGGTGGATGTGGAGAGGATGTTTCCTCTTGTGGGAGAATCTAGAACTAGGAGTTACTATTTAAAAATAAGGGGCCGCCCATTTAAGACAGATGAGGAGAAATTGTTTCTCGGAGGGTCGTGAGTCTTTGGAACTCTCTTCCTCAGGATGGTGGAAGCCGTGTCTTTGAATATTTTTAAGGCAGAGGTAGATAGATTCTTGGTAAGCAAGGGGGTGAAAAGTTATCGGGGGTAGGTGGGAATGTGGAGTAATCGGATCAGCCATGATCTTATTGAATGGCGGAGCAGTCTCGCAGGGCCGAGTGGCCTACTCCTGCTCCTAATTCGTATGTACGTATCACCTAGCTCATGACTCTGCTCTGCAACCCAACCACATGTGGGCACCATGAAAGCCATGCTGCCACACGGAATCTGATAGAGCAGACCATTGGTGTCCTTAAACAATGCTTCCGCTACCTGGACTGCTCTGGAGGAGCCCTGCAGTACTTGGCAGAATGTGTCTCAAGATTCATGGTGGTCTGCTGCATGCTCCACAACCTCGCCATCATGAGGGCACAGCCCTTGCCACCAGGGATATGGCGACCAACTGAAGAGGAAAAGGAGTAGGAGGAGAAAGATGATGAGGCGACAACCCAGACAGCCCTTTTTTGCCTGGGCTGTTCGTAATCAACTCATACGACTGCGGTACGAGTGAACACAACCCCAATTTCCCATTCACCAATAGTCTCACACCTTGCCTTCCGCCTGTCACTGACCATCGCAGCATCCTCTTGGCCACAATGCTCAAATAGAATCACCACAAGAAACATTCCAATCAACTTTATGCATCAATCCATCCAATATTACATAACAAAGTGAACTGAACGCCCTTGTGTATTCCCTTAGTGCCTGCCTTCAGAGTGCCTCTGCCTGTCCTAGTGCTCCTACCCCAGTGGCTGCAGCATGACTGGTGGAAGGCTGCTGACTTCCTGTGGAGGAGACTGCGGATGGCCTTGCAGGACGACCTCGAGCACCTCTGGGCCTAGAAGGTCCAGCTGTGAAATGCACCACTTCGGCAAGGGCGGCAGCAGTCTTGGCTGGCTGGCTGACAGGCAACAGCAAGGGCACTGGCAGAGTTGTAGTGCTGGGAGAACGAATGCTGTCACCCTGAGCGGGGACAGCAGGTTCTTGCTCCACAAAGCCACTGTCACTCCCCTGAGGCGGCGCCTCAGTAGTCCTAGCCATTGTTGGAGGACAGATCGCTGGACTGCTGTGACACCCTGCAAGCCCCTTTGCACACTGGTAAACCCAGCCAGGATGACAGCAGTCTGAGCTTGCATGGCAGCAAGCTGAGCCTGCAATGAGAACACTCGGACATTGGGTGGCTTCTGCTTGTGTTGCAATGGAAGCTGAGACATCAGCCATCAGACTCTACATCATGGTTGGGTCCACAAGTGCTCTGATGGATCTGCCCACCCCTTCCATGCTGGAAATCATGGGCTCCAAGCTCTGTGCAAAGCCCTGTGCCAGGTTAGTGCCAGACTCCTCCATGCTCCTTGACATTGCACTCAGGCTTTCTGGCAGGCCTGCCAGTGTACCAAGCATTTTGTTGTGCATACCCATCAGCGTTCTTCTGTAGGCTGCCTCATCGGAGTCCTGTGCAGCAGAACTCATGTGCCACCTTGCCCTCTGGGGAGCTGGCACCTGTGCTACCCTTGATGCGCTATCAATTACTCATAAAAGACTGAGAGTTAAGAGAGTAACTGAAGGCTTTTATTAACAAAAGAATGAAGGTCTGCCTCGAGTGGTCGACCAGTCCAGAAATACAAAGGGCTGGGGAGCAGTCACCTTTATACTAGGACTTGTGGGAGGAGTCAGCCGAGGCATGCACACAGTGGAATACAAACAGTGGTTTACCACATTCACCCCTTGTTTAAAATTGAGTCCGGCGGGGTGAAGTGTATTAAAAGTTAGTGTATTGGAGTCTCTCCGGAGGTCTTGTCTGCCGCTGTGATTGGCGACGGCAGGGGTAGTGGAGCTTCCGGTGTCGAGTCCTGCGTGGGCTGTGGCACAGGCGTGTCGTCCTCGTAGATGTCGAGCGGGTCGCGGGGCCCAGGCCTGCCGTCTGCTGGGGCTGGATATCGGATCGGGGGGGGGGTGGGGCGGGGGTGGTGTGTGGGTGTGGTGTGGTAGTGGGTTACTGCGGCCCCCGAGGGTGCAAGGTCTCTTATGGAGACTGTGTCCTCCCGCCCGTCCGGGTATGCAATGTAAGCATACTGGGGGTTGGCGTGGAGGAGGTCGACCCTCTCGACCAGGGGGTCCGTTTTATGGGTCCTCACGTGCCTTCTCAGTAGGACCGGCCCTGGGGACGTCAGCCATGGCGGTAGCGATGTCCCCGATGTGGACTTCCTTGGGAAGACAAACATTTTCTCATGAGGGGTGGCGTTAGTGGCAGTGCAGAGCAGTGACCGAATAGAGTGGAGCGCATCGGGGAGCACATCCTGCCAGCGGGAGGTTGGAAGGCCCCTAGACTTTAAGGCTAGCAGGGCGGCCTTCCAAACTGTCGCATTTTCTCTTTCCACCTGTCCGTTCCCCCGGGGGTTGTAACTGGTGGTCCTGCTTGTGGCAATACCCCTAGTTAGCAGGTACTGACGGAGTTCGTCGCTCATAAACGATGAGCCCCGGTCGCTATGGATATAGCTGGGGAAACCGAACAGAACAGGGTGAAGAGGTCGTTCAGACATTTAATGACCGTGGCACTGGTCATGTCCGGGCAGGGGATGGGAAACTGGAGTACTCATCAATAATATTGAGGAAGTACACATTGCGGTCGGAGGAGGGGAGAGGCCCTTTAAAATCAACGCTCAGGCGCTCGAAGGGGCGAGTGGCTTTTATCAGGTGGGCCCTGTCTGGTCTATAAAAGTGCGGTTTGCACTCAGCGCAGACTTGGCAGTTCCTGGTCATGGTCCTGACCTCCTCAATAGAGTAAGGCAGGTTGCGGGCCTTGATGAAGTGGAAGAACCTGGTGACCCCCGGGTGGCAGAGGTCATTGTGGAGGGCCCGCAGTCTATCGATCTGCGTGCTGGTGCAGGTGCCACGCGATAGCGCATCCGAGGGTTCATTGAGCTTCCCGGGCCGGTACAAGATCTCATAATTGTAGGTGGAAAGTTCGATTCTCCACCTCAAGATCTTGTCATTTTTGATTTTGCCCCTCTGCTTGTTGTTAAACATGAAAGCAACTGAACGTTGGTCAGTGAGCAGGGTAAATCATTTTCCGGCCAGGTAGTGCCTCCAATGATGCACAGCCTCCACAATTGCCTGGGCCTCCTTCTCAACAGCGGAGTGTCTGGTCTCCGGGCCTTGGAGGGTTCGTGAAAAGAAGGCCACGGGTCTCCCCGCCTGATTGAGGGTAGTGGCCAGGGCAAAGTCGGACGCGTCGCTTTCCACCTGGAAGGGGATGGATTCGTCCACTGCGTGCATGGTGGCTTTGGCAATGTCTTCCTTGATACGGTGGAAGGCTAAGCGGGCCTCTGCCGTCAAGGGAAAAGAGGTGGACTTGATCAGCGGATGGGCCTTGTCCGCATAGTAGGGGACCCACTGGGCACCTCTTCAGGGCCGTGGGGCAGTGGGAGTTCCATAAGGGGACGCATCCGGTCGGGGCCGATGACTCCGTGTTCCACAACACAGCCAAGGCTGGCGAGGCGGTTTGTGCGGAATATGCACTTCTCCTTGTTATATGTCAGGTTCAGGAGTTGGGCGGTGCGGAGGAATTTTTCGAGGTTTGCGTCATGGTCCTGCAAGTCACGGCTGCAGATGGTCACATTGTCCAGATATGGGAAAGTGGCCTGCAACGCATTTTGATCTCCCTTTGGAAGACGGAGACCCCGTTGGTGACGCCAAAGGGAACCCTAAGGAAGTGATAGAGGCGGCCGTTTGCCTCAAAGGCAGTATACTGGCGGTCCTCAGGGCGGATAGGGAGCTGGTGGTACGCTGATTTCAGGTCAATGGTCGAGAAGACGCGGTACTGCGCGATCTGGCTGACCATATCAGCTATGCGGGGGAGTGGGTAGGCGTCCAGCAGGGTGTAGCGATTTTATTGTCTGGCTGTAGTCGATGACCAGGCGCTGCTTCTCTCCGGTCTTAACGACCACAACCTGGGCTCACCAGGGGCTGGTGCTGCCCTCCATAATCCCTTCCTTCAGGAGCCGCTCCACTTCGGTTTTAATGAAAACCCTGTCCCCGGCACTGTATCGCCTGCTCTTTGTGGCGATGGGCTTACAGTCGGGGGTGAGGTTAGCAAACAGTGGGGGGGGGGGGGGGGGTGACTCGGAGTGTGGAGAGGTTGCACCTGCTGCGCGGCGGGCAATTTGGGAGCTGCTGGCTGCGGACTGTGAGTGGGGGTAGGGGTCCACCGTACGCCATCGTAACACTTTAGGTGGCACTGAAAATCTAACCCCAGCAGGACGGCAGCGCAGAGGTCGGGCAGGACCAGAAGTTTAAAATGATCGTACACTGTCCCGTCTACTACGAGTGTCACTACGCAGTAGCCGCCGATGTCCGCCGACTGGGACTCGGAGGCCATAGAAATCCGCTGGTGCGCAGGCAGGACTGGGAGAGAGCAACGCCGCACCGTGTCGGGGTGGATGAAGCTCTCCGTGCTCCCAGAGTCAAAAAGGCAGATTGTATCATGGCCATTTACCTTAATGTCCATTGTGGAACTGGCCAGCTGGTGCGGTCTCGCTTGGTCCAGTGTAACGGATGCCAGCGTAGGGGTCGGTGTGTCGCTGCGGGTATCAGATGAGGTGGTGTTGGGGGCCTGCTGCGTTCCGGCTGTCGTCCAAGATGGCGGCGTCCATGATCCCCATGTGGCTGGAGGCGTCCAAAATGGCTGCTGTACCGGTGGTTCGCACATGGCCGGGGAGGCCCAAGATGGCGGCCCGCATGGCCCACACGCGGCGCTGCTGGGGTTCGGGGTGGCTTTGGCCCTGCAGACGTTAGCGTAGTGTCCCTTCTTCCCACAGCCCGAGCAGATCGCGTTTTTCGCCGGGCAGCGCGCTCTGGGGTGTTTTGCCTGGCCACAGAAGTAGCATTTCTGGCCTTGGGGCACTGCTGTCTGGCCTTGGGACACTGCTGCGGTAGTTGGGCCGTGGCTGGGGTGGCACGGCGCTATGAGGCGGTCCTACCGTGTCCCAGGCTGTCATTCCCCGCGGCGTCCACGGTGCAGAGGAGTAGGCATCCATGCCTCGGTAGGCTGCATCCAATGATCGTGCGAGTTCAGAGGCCTTGTCGAGGTCACTCTGCTCCAACAGTCGCTGTCGGGTGTAATTGGATCTGTGGCCCGCTACAAAAGCATCCCGGATAAGTTCCTCTGTGTACACGGCGGCCTTTACATCCTTACAACCACAGGCCCGGCCAAGCACAGACAGTGCCTGAAGGTATTCCACGGTCGATTCCCCAGGTGGTTGTTTACGACTCCCCAGAAGGTGCCTGGCGTACACTTCGTTCACTGGACGCGTGTACTGGTCCTTGAGGAGCTTGATAGCGTCCGCGTACGAGGTCGCGTCTTGGATGACCGAGTACACTCGGTGGTTCACTTTGGAGGTCAGGACATCCAGTTTGTCCTCGTCCGATTTGATTGCTGCGGAGGCGGTCAGGAATTTTTCGAAACACTTAAGCCAGTGAGTAAACTTGGTGGATGAGTCCGCCTCCCGATGATTTAAGTCCAGGCATGCTGGTGTGAGGATCTTCTCCATTATAAAAATTTTGTTAATAAAATTGATGCGCTATCAATTACTCATAAAAGACTGAGAGTTAAGAGAGTAACTGAAGGCTTTTATTAACAAAAGAATGAAGGTCTGCCTCGAGTGGTCGACCGGTCCAGAAATACAAAGGGCTGGGGAGCAGTCACCTTTATACTAGGACTTGTGGGCGGAGTCAGCCGAGGCATGTACACAGTGGAATACAAACAGTGGTTTACCACAACCCTTTCCCCTGCCCTGGCTACAGACCACTTGTGCCCGGTGTCTCTCCATGTGTAGATCCCGCCTCTAAGTAAGTTGCCCTCCAAACTCCACACAGTGCCAGTATCTGAGCTGAAGGCTGCGAGTGTCTGAACAAGTGATGGTGTTTCTTCTTCATCACTCGCCTCTCTCTCCTTGAACCACTGGCTGGGCAGGTTAAATTTCTTCGGTCTCTGAAATGAGAAAGGCACAAGGGTAGGGCTGTGGTGAGGAGCGGGGGAAAAGCAAGTGGTGCATGCTTACATCATGTGGAGCTTGTAAATCCGAAGAGATTGTGGGATGTGAGAAGGGGGATAATGTGTGAGGATACCAGCATCTTGTATTCTGTCAGCCCCTCCCAAAAATTGGGGTGAGGTGATGCAGGTGAGCCTGTCCCCTGCCGGCTAGGTTCTGCTGGCATCGGTTATGCACCTCCTTTTCCTGCAAGAGAAAAAGAAGTGTGTCAGGGAGTGTGGTGCAGTGTGTTTGGGTGATGTGCCTGTCATGATTGAATAGCTGACATTGTGTGCAAGCTGTGAGATGTGGGTATGAGGCTTGCAGCAGTGGTAAGTGTGTGAGGCTGAGGAGAAGCTATGAATGAGGTATGAGTTGTATTTGGTTGCGATTGATGGTTGCTTGGGCCCCCTGCTGAGCATTCGGCTACTCCATAACTCATTCAGCACTGGGCTGAACACCGCAATCATGGAAATGAGCAGCCCACATAAAGTTTGTGTGCTGCTTGCAGTCCTCAAAACAGGAGTGGGTTGATCATGCATTGTGATCCCTGCGCCTGTTTTGTAGGCCAATGTCATTTTGCAACTCAAAATTCAATTCTTGAAACTGGCAACATTATGATAACATATGTTAGTATATATTCAAGGAAAACATGCAAAATGAAACCGTTAATTGTGTAGGACACAAGGAAATCAAACACCTCAGATTTTCGGTCCCAATTATAGAAAAGGAAATGTACCATTAATGAGACATGGCTGGCAGTACAGCAGTTAATATAGTGGGAATAACTGAATAGCTCTTTCAAAGAACTGGCACAGGCACGATGGGCTGAGTGTACTGTGTGATTCTATGAGTAGATGATAAAGAAACTAAAATAACAATGGTGCAAACTATTGGGAAACACAATTTCCATGGCTTAAGACTTTGTGCAATGATTCATAGTGGGGGGGGGTCTTTCCTGTTAAGGAGACCAACTTTAATTTAACTTGCTGGCCAAAAATAAATGAATAGGAATTTATAAAAATGAATTTGTGGAATAGTCTCTGCTTCATATTATCATTTAGAGCTAACTATTACTTATTGTAATTATTTGACTCTAGCAATTGTATTAATAAAAAGCATGTAATAGCTATATAAACCTTTTCAAAATGCCATTCCTTTTCTCACTGACAGGAGCAATGATGTTAATTGATTAAACCAGCTGGCAAATAGAGCTATGTTCAAAAACCATAGGGTGTTTTAATACTTAAATAGCCTGGTTGGTCATACAATGTTGGAGTGGTCAATAACACTTTGATATTTGATGCCAGGAACATAAGAATTAGGAGCAGGAGTAGGCCATACGGCTCCTCAGCCTGCTCCGCCATTCAATAGAATCATGGCTGATCTTCGATCTCAACTCCACTTCCTTGCCCGATCCCCATATCCCTTGATTCCACGAGTCCAAAAATCTATCTCTCTCAACCTTGAATATACTCAATGATTCAGCATCCACAGCTGTTTGGGGTAGAGGATTCCAAAGATGCACAACCCTTTGAGTGAAGAAATTCCTCCTCATCTCAGCCTTAAATGGTTGACCACTTATCCTGAGACTATGCCCCCTAGTTTTAGACTCTCCAGCCAGGGAAACAACCTCTCAGCATCTACCCTGTCAATCCCCCTCAATGTTATGTTTCAATGAGATCACCTCTCATTCTTCTAAACTCCAGAGAGTATAGGCCCAATCTACTCAATCTCTCCTCCATAGGAGAACCTTCTCATCTCAGGAATCAGAGGCTAGCTATTCTGCAGCGATTGTCTCTCCTCCTGACTCCCCCAAGCCTTTCCACCATCTACAAGGCACAAGTAAGGAGAGTGATAGAATACTTTCCACTTGCCTGGGTGAGTGCAGCTCCAATAACACACAAGAAGCTTGACACCATCCAGGACAAAGCAGCCCACTTGACTGACACCCCATCCACCACCTTAAATATTCACTCTCTCCACCACCGGTGTACCGTGGCTGCAGTGTGTACCATTAAAGATGCACTGCAGCAACTCGCCAAGACTTCTTCGGCAGCACCTTCCAAATTCGCAGTCTCTTCCACCTGGAAGAACAAGGGCAGCAGGCGCATGGGAACACCACCACCTCCAAGTTCCCCTGCAACTCACACACCATCCTGACTTAGAAGTATATCGCCAATCCTTCATCGTCGCTGGGTCAAAATCCTGGAACTCCCTACCTAAAAGCACTGGGAGTACCTTCACCACACGGACTGCAGTGGTTCAAGAAGGCGGCTCACCACCACCTTCTCAAGGGCAGTTAGGGATGGGAAATAAATGCTGGCATTGCCAGTGACGCACACATCCCATAAATGAATTTTTTTTTAAAATTAAGTGAAAGTTTGTTGCACTGCCTCCAAGGCAAGT
This sequence comes from Somniosus microcephalus, assembly GCF_052327205.1. Taxonomy (NCBI): domain Eukaryota; kingdom Metazoa; phylum Chordata; class Chondrichthyes; order Squaliformes; family Somniosidae; genus Somniosus; species Somniosus microcephalus. The sequence continues at coordinate 74,817,043 of NC_140993.1, forward strand.
ATATCCTTCCTCGGATAAGGAGACCAAAACTGTGCACAGTACTCCAGTTGTGGTCTCCCCAAAGCCCTGTACAATTATTGCAAGACTTCCTTACTCTTGCACTCCAACCCCTTTTGCAATAAAGACCAATATGCCATTTGCCTTCCCAATTGCTTGTTGAACCTGCATGCTAACTCGCTGGTCAGGATTTTCCCCTAAAACAAAATGGGTAGGTTTGGCGCATGGGGGTAATTAAATGGGATTTACGACCTGATCCCGCATCAAATCCGTCCACTTCCGATTTTATCAAAGGCGGGACAGGGGCAGGTGTTAAACCCACTCCCAGGGGGCGGTACTGTTAAATCTGAGTTGTTCAAGTAATTAATACTCCGACTTAATCAGTAACAATAAAACAGGTCTTTACTGGTTGGAGGTAGGGACTATACGTAGGTCTTTACTTCATGCCCACAGGCGGGAACTGAGGGGAGATCAGTACCCACAGTACTATTTATACCCCTATGGCCAGGAGTGGTACTGCGTATCACTACGCCCAACAAGTAGTGCAGTCCTGTCCATAGGTTCAAAGTAGCACACATATTACATACACAACATTCCTCCCTTCCTAGCTTTACAGTCATCTCCCCATTTAACATAACGTAATAACATATATACATATATAACTTCAGGTTTACATAACAGAATAACATAGATACATAGATAACTTCATGTCAAAACAGATCACAGATTCAGTCTCTGCGGAAAACAGTTCACAGATTCAATCTCTGTGGTGGAGTCGGTTCACGTTGCTGGAGTGACTCATTCAATAGTCCTTCCATGGATTTAACAGTTTGAACTTCCGAACTGAATTGGCTCCGTTCGGAGGGACCACGTGTGTGATCTGGTAGAGGTAATAATGGTTCAGATGGGTCATCTTCTGTTTCGACTTTTCCTTTTCTGCTTCTTGGAGACTCTCTGGGCTCCACTGTCAGCTGCCAGCTGCATGCGCAGTTCCTCCTTCTCTCCCTCCTTTTTCCGTAGTAGAGCCACCTTCTCCCGATGTTCCGTAGACTTTCGGTGCTCCTCCATGATTTCTGTATGGTGGGAGTCGAAGTTACAAGTTGGGCAGGACAGGACATAGTAATATTCGGTGTCGTCCTGATCTAGGCCAGCGAGAGGGTCTTCTATTTCCTCCATACCCAGCTGGGCGTTAGCCAGCTTTTGTTCCAAGTCCAGACATCTTTCCTGAAGAGACTTCTTCATGCGTACCTCTTCATCCAGCTTTTTCTGGGCTTTCAGCAAGTCGTTTACTAATGACCTCATTTGAGATTTTACTACTTCAACTTCTTTTGGAGATTGATTGATCGGACTATTCAATCCCTCTACCGGAGCAGCTGTTTCAGCGGTCTGTTGTTCTACGTTGACGTGAGTCAGCGTACTTTTGGCATCCAAGGGCTGCTCTGTTGCAGTCATCTCAGTCGGTGTTGCCACCTCAGCTCTTCCAATAACCTTTGAGAGCTCCGAACCCCTTTCGTTTGAATATTGAAGTTCGTGTTCAAGTTTTTCCCATTTCAGAGTCCTGTCCTTCAGCATATGCAGGAGTTGGCTGACCGTTAACTCCTCTGACATCAGACGTTTTGTGTGCTCCTGCTCCATTTTCTCCATCAGCTGCTTCTGTTGTCTTTCCAGATTCTCCAACTCTATATCAAAGAACTCTTTCGTTGCATTCAACTCTTGCTCACAACGCCGAAGCATTTGTTCTAATTGCTGTTGTAGTTTGAAATGGAGTTGAGTTCGAGCCCGGTGTCCCTCAGAAATGGGCACATCAGTAGACTTGCCAGACTCAGAATCCACAGTTAAACTATGTTGTTGTTGCTCAGTGGAATCCTGTGCTGAAACTTTGTCTTTTGCACCTGAGTTGGGCTTACCATCATCCGTTCCAGAGTCTGGGCCGACTATCTTCACCGAGTTCTCACTCGTTATTGTTTGTAGGAAATGCCAGTCCATATTCATTTTCCTAATCCACTCCCGTCCTAGTAGTGGAGAACCTCCTTCAGATATCACATATAAGTCCATTATTTGACTGTCTTCGCCCTTGTGGACCACTGCAACCTCTATTTTCCCGATGGGGTACACTCTTTGCCCCGTGTATGTTTTCAATATAATCCCTGTATCCTGTAGGGGAATATGTTGGAATAACTTTCCGTAATCTTTCTTATTTATGACCGTCAATGCCGATCCAGTGTCCAATTCCAGTTTTACTTGGACTCCTTCTATCTGAAGAGTGACCCAAATTGTCTGGAGGTCTGCACCCTTACCAGCGTTGAGTACTCTTAAGCTAGCCAGTTCATTACTGCTAGCGTCTGAATCGGACTCCTGTTCGGTCACCTTGTGTACCTTTGCGTATTTTCCTTGCGGTGACTTCTTGTTGCTGGTCTTCTTCCCTGACCTGCATACTCTAGCTATATGTCCAAGCCTACCACAAGTTCTACATTCTTGGTTTTTAAACCAACACTGGTTCTGATCATGCGTTGTCTTTCCACAACGATAACATTTGCCAGAACTCACACCCAATTTGTGTGCACTGAGCTCCGGTGACCGTAGCTGCATTACTGCCGTGCCTCTCGCTGTGGCTTCGTGTGCTGCTGCCATAGTGACCGCCTTCTCAAGCGTCAGCTCATTCTCCTCGAGCAGTCGCTTTTGTGTATCCTGTTTAAATAAACCACACAAATTTGTCTCGAAGTGCCTCTGTCAGTCCCGTTCCAAACTGGCAATATTTCGCTAATTTACGCAATTCCAGCAAATAATCAGCATTGCTTTCATGCTGTAGCTGCCTTCTGTCGTAAAATTTAAATCATTCCGCTAGCATCAGCGGCGTGGGGTTTAGATGATCTTTCAGGACCGTAACAATATCATCGAACGTCTTATCCGCCGGTTCATCTGGTGATAACAGGTGTTTCAATTGCCCGTATGTCTTCGCACCCATTAAATTTAATAATGTTAGAGCTTTATCTTGGTCACGAATTTTATTGGCCTTACAATAATTTTTTACTCTTTCAACATATATGGCCCAATCTTCGAGGTCACTATCAAAGGTGCTAATATTCCTGTGTTTAGGCATTGTAGATTTGCAATTTGTCAGATTTTTTTTTTTTTTTACTGCTATCCAAGATGGCGGCTTCCCGCTCTTGCCGTCGTCCTCCGCCCACAAAATGGTGGTTTTCCCGCGCTTGGCGGTCTTCACCCGTCCCCCAACGCCGTCTCCCTTCAGCCCCCGAGTGCGGCCCTTATCTTCACCGCGATCGCCCGAGTGCGGCCCTTATCAGCGGATGCGATCGCTGGATCGCGAAGCGGCTCTCGGCTCTTATCAGGAGATGCGATCGCTCTGTTGAAACGCCTCCCGCTCGAAGCGGCTCTCGCGCCCTATTCCTCCAGCTCCCCCAGCCCCGTTCGTGCGGCCAACGCGGTCGACTGCCTGTCGCGTCGCTGCCCGGCTCAGACAACGGCTTACCCACCACCAAGCTGGAGAAGAAGCTGACGGTCGCCGATGGAGGCTCCGAGGTCAGGATGTCTTCCAGTGGGGTGGAGAGGGTGGAAACCTCTCTGCAACGTCCTGGCTGTGGACGAAGCTGCCGTGGAGTGACTGCCGCAGGGTCCGAATCAGACTCGTCGCCAGTGTTAAATCTGTGAGTTGTTCAAGTAATTAATACTCAGACTTAATCAGTAACAATAAAACAGGTCTTTACTGGTTGGAGGTAGGGACTATACGTAGGTCTTTACTTCATGCCCACAGGCGGGAACTGAGGGGAGATCAGTACCCACAGTACTATTTATACCCCTATGGCCAGGAGTGGTACTGCGTATCACTACGCCCAACAAGTAGTGCAGTCCTGTCCATAGGTTCAAAGTAGCACACATATTACATACACAACAGGTACCTTAATTTAAATGGTGTAATGAGGCTTGAAGCCTCTTTTTTCCCCCGTCCATTTTGTGTTTAACTGCCTGTGGATGGGTTTCACACAATTCATGAAACCTGGCAGTTAAACCAAGGCAGGGACTGCTGCATCCCAGAGCTAAGTGGCTTTATACCTACCTCCTGGATTCAGGGTCCCTGCCTAACTCACCCCCGCCCCCCCCGTGATTGGAGACCCTTTCCGAGGCCTCCGATCGCCGTCCCAGGCACCACCACCCCCAACGATGATGATGAGGCCGGCCACGGTCTTCCAGTGGCTGGCCCCAATCCTCATTGCCGATCCCCGTCCCGAGTCCCGATCCCCGAACCCCCACCGATTGTTGATCCTCCCTACTGCGATCCCTCCCGCAGAGGCTTCTGAGGCTTACCCACCTAGAGCCAGCCAACCCCTCAAGCTGGGTGGCTGCAGGTGGGAGTCCGACGCCTCACATCAAATCCGGTTTCCCGCCCACCTTGGAGGCCCCCTGCCCCCAACCCACCTACCTGGGGAAAATTCCACCCTGTGTTTCCTGTACAAGGACACCTAAATCTCTCTGAACACCAACATGTAATAGCTTCTCACCATTTAAAAAATATTCTGCATTTCCATTCTTCCTACCAAAGTGAATAGCCTCACATCGATCTGTGCTGTGAAGAATAATGGTGACTTAAATCCGGTTGGATTCCTGTAAATTCGGGGGTGCAGAGGGAAAACCAGAGCATGTGGTTACGTTAATTTGACAAGTCGAAAAAGCAGTGGAGAAAGAGAATGTGGGAGAGATCAGTGCTCAAATCTCAACTACTCCTGAAGTGCTACTACAAACATGGCTCATTTCATTTATCTTATGATGTAAATAATCTAACCAAAATAAAACTTTTCTGCAATAAAGGCAGTGCAAGCATATTCAGTATCTGTGTTGTTGTAATGCAATATTTCCATGGGTCTGTGCAAGAGAATGTCATTCTTATATTTTTCACAACTTTTTTCTGCCATCCAAGCTTGTAGATATATTTTCCCTCTAATTTACTCCCAATGCTATACTGAAACCCTGGCTCTTGATAGAAATTCCTTCAGTACCTTTGGTACTATGCTCAAATAGCCATTCTCAATGTGAATGTCAGTCGGCCATTTGACAGGGAAGACGGTGGGTGGAATCATTCCAGGCTTTGCCTGATATCATAATTACACATTTCCCAATAGAGGCCTTGGCTAATTATGATCCCTATACTACCATCTTCTCTGAGATCAGCTAAGTCAAGACAGATCAGGGATCCAACTGTGGATCTTCCTGGCCTATATGGCTTAGCTTCACTTTAGGTGATGCATTTATCAATTGCCCATTACGGAGAGCACAATTGTGCATATTTGATATGTAAAGGTAAATAGTATGTTGATCTTGGATGATGTTGTAGTTAACAATGCCCATTCTACCTGAGTAATTGTAAATTGTGGGTAGGAATAGGCAAATAATCATTGTCTAGTTATCATTTTTTTTTAAAAGTAAAACCCAAGGTCGCAACAAAATGATGCAGTAAAATATTATTCAATGTGAAAAAAATGAGGACACAAAAATGCAGCATGGAAGTAGGCAATGCAATTATAATCTACATGTGTAAACTGCCGACAGTGAGGAAATTATTGAGTCCACAATTATGTCATATAGCTCAAATTACATTCTGGCATTAGTCCATCTTTTGAGGTCTTCATTGAAAGTTAAGAAACTTACATAAACACATAACAGCTACTTAACATAATTCTATTTAATATACTCCAGACTTCTAAACAATTCTGCTTGTTGCTTGAAAATCCAGTGAGAATTGATACGTCGGAGAATTTTTTATGAACCAGTAAACCAATATATTTGTCTCCCTGTCATCATCTACTTTGATCACATTTGAACAGAAATACATTCAAAATAAATTGGAGACTTTCATTTGATAAAGGGACTAGCATTTTCCTTACATCTGGTGAAGACCTTTGATAAATGATATTGCAAATTGATAACAGATTTTTAAAAAAACATTGGACAAGTTGGTTGTTGCCCGCACACTACAAATTATTTACTCACTGTTTGGCTGGGAGCCTGCATATTATAATTAGTGACTACAAGCCAGAAAGGTGCGGGAGAGCTTCTCTATAATGGCTGTGATGTCAGGTAGCTTCAGAAATTTCTCACTACATGGCATAATAATTAATATTTCAGTAGGTTTCCCCCCCCCCCCCCCCCCCCAACAATTTTTGGTGCTTATTTTAGCCATATTTTCAGTTGCATGAAATTTGTCTGTTTTCTATTATTTTCTTTTGTTTAAACCCGCCCCCCCCCACAAAATTGCGTGCAAAAAACGGGTTAATTTTCACCTCCCCCGATTGGGTTGTAAACTGGCGGAGCAAATCGCACGCCCTCCATAGAACTTGTCTGATTTCATTCCATTGATATCAATAGGCCCAATTCGCTCTGCCAGTTTCTTGCCAAAGGTGAAAGTTGCCCCCACTATGTACAGGAGTGTATATAATAGAAAAGTGTTTTTATTTTAAAGCAAGTATTATTAACACTATGTTACAAGCAATGTTCTCTTTAAGCTGTGCTCCAGGGATCCCGTGCAGTCGGCTTGTAACTAGAAAAACCGCGCATGGGCGGTATTTTGAATGGGCCGCACAGCCCATCTAAAAATTACAAGGAACATTGGTCACAAGAACAACTTGCATTTTCAAAGCTCTCCTCTCTTGCAGAGACGTCACAGTGGGGCTTTACAGGAAGAAGTAAATACCGCGGAGGAAGGAGAAAGACAAAGGAAGGTTTGGGGTGGTGGGATCGAAGAGAATGATTGAGGAGGCTTTTGAAGGCAGGAAGAGAAAGCACTCAGGGTGAGAGTTCTAGAGGACTGGATAGTGCTTTAAGGAGTGACTGCTGATGATGGAGTAGAAGGCGGGGGGAATAAGGAGTCGGGCGCTGTTGGAAGACGAGATGGTGCACGCAGGTACTGCGAGAATGACAGAGACCGATGAGTTAGGATGGGGTGAGGCCATGGATGGATTTGAAGGTAATTAACATACAACATGTGGATAAATATGTACCTTTGTTAAGTTATGTTCCGTGTTCACAGAATCACAGAATCTACAGTGCAGCTAGAGGCCATTTCGGCCCATCGAGCCTGCACCGACACATATCCCACCCTATCCCCGTAACCCCATGTATTTAATCCCCTAACACTAAGGGTCAATTTATCATAGCCAAATCAACCTAACCTGCACATCTTTGGACTGTGGGAGGAAACCGGAGCACTCGGAGGAAACCCACGCAGACACAGGGAGAATGTGCAAACTCCACAGTCGCCCGAGGCCAGATTTGAACCCGAGTCCCTGGCGCTGTGAGGCAACAGTGCTAACCACTATGCCACCGTGCCCACCGTTCTTATTGGCATTGAAATAAATGGGATAACAATTCGGGGGTGAACGCCACCCATTACTGGCAAAAAAGGGCAAATAAGCAGAGGCTGCTGCTGGTGGGGGATACTGCAAATGGCCTTGCTGGTCAACCACGAGGAGCTGGTGGCTGGGAGTGTCAAACCAATCATCATCTTCACTCCCCAGGCAGCATCTCTTGGGTGTGTGAAATGAGGAAGGCACAAGGGTGGAGTTGTGGTGAGGGGAGGGCGGGAAAGCATGAGGTACATGCCAGAAGGAGGATAACATACAAGGAAACCCGCATCTTGTATGCTTTCAGCCCTGGAGGTGAGGCTGGGAATGGGAGGTGTGCTTCATGATTGTTACAGATTGAGGGGGGGGGGGGGGGGTGGTGGTGGTGGGAGGTGAGGGTAGGAGTTGTGCATTGAGAAGTGTGTGAGGCTAGTTGCAGATGGTATGAGATGGTTTTTGAAGATGCATTCACTGACCTTGACCAGTGGTCTGAGGTCATGAAGCTTCTTTGGGCACTGGAGCCAGGTGGCAGTGATGGCCTCGGTGATATGGTCCCACGTTGTTCTTTCTGAAGGGCCTCCTGGCCCCTGTGGGTAGAGGACCTCTCTTGTGGTGTTGACCCCCTGCACAAAGCTGGAGTGCTGCATGCAAGACCCTGGGTGCCCCTTCCCTGGCTTGCTGAGCCATTTCTTTTCTCTCTCTCTCTGGCAGTCCCTCGGAACTGAGGATGACTTGCTTCCACACTAAAAATGAGTTCTCAAGTGACTGAGTCCAATGTGGGATCTACAGTCTCTGTCACAGGTGGGGCAGACGGTGGTTGAAGGGGTGGGTGGGTGGGTGGGGTGCTTGAGTTGACATGCGCTCCTTCCGCTGTTTGCGCTTGGCTTCCGTGCCTTCCCAGATGCTTCTCCTCCATGTTGAGCGGTCTTGGGCCAGGGATTCCCAGGTGTCAGTGGGGATGTTACATTTTTTCAAGGAGGTTTTGAGGGTGTCCTTGAGGCATTTCCTCTGCCCACCTGGGGCTCTCCTGCCGTGTCGGAGCTCCGAGTACAGTGCTTGTTTTGGGAATCTTGTATCGGGCATGCGGATGATTTGGCCCATCCATTGGAGCTGATCGAGCGTGGTCAAAGCTTCGATGCTGGGGATGTTGGCCTGAGTGAGAACACTGACGTTGGTGTGCCTATCCTGCCAATGGATTTGCAGGATTTTGCAGAGGCAGCATTGGTGGTACCTCTCCAGTGCTTTGAGGTGCCTGCTGTACATGGTCCATGTCTCTGAAGTGTACAGGAGGGTGGGAATCACTACTGCTCTGTAGACCATGAGCTTGGTGCTGGGTTTGAGGTCCTGGTATTCAAACACTCTCTTCCTCAGGTGACCGAAGGCTGCACTGGCACATTGAAGGCGGTGTTGGACTTCATCATCGACGTCTGCCCTTGTTGACAGTAGGCTCCCGAGGTATGGAAAGTGGTCCACGTTGTCCAAGGCCTTGTTGTGGATTTTGTTAATTGGGGGGCAGTAATGTGTGGTGGGGGCAGGTTGGTAGAGAACCTTTGTCTTATGGATGTTTAGTGTAAGGCCCATGCTCTCGTACGCTTCGGTGAAAGTGTTGACGATGGTTTGGAGTGCGACTTCCGTGTGTGCGCAGACGCAAGCGTCGTCTGCATACTGTAATTCGACGACCGAGGATGGGACGACCTTGGATCTGGACTGGAGGCAACGGAGGTTGAACAGTTTCCAGTTTGTTCTGTAGATTAGCTCCACTCCAGTGGGGAGCTTACTGAGGATGAGATGGAGCACTGCAGCAAGGAAGATCGAGAAGAGTGTTGGTGCAATGACACAGCCTTGCTTGACCCCGGTCCGTACGTGAATTGGATCTAGTGGATCCGTTGATCAGGATCATGGCTTGCTTGTCGTTGTGAAGCAGGCGGAGGATGGTGACAAACTTTAGAGGGCAGCCGAATTTGAGGAGAACACTCTATAATCCCTCATGGTTGACAGTGTCAAAGGCCTTTGTGAGGTCAAAGAAGGCCATGTACAGCGGTTGGTGCTGTTCCCTGCATTTCTCTTTTATTTGACACGTGGTGAAGATCATGTCCATTGTGCCCCTTAGTGGGCGGAATCCGCATTGTGACTCTGGGAGGAGCTCTTCAGCCACTGGGACTTGTCACCTTTCTTGAAGATGGTCACGATTACGGCGCCTCTGAGATCCCCTGGCATGCTCTCCTCCTTTCAAATAAGAGAAATTTCTGAGCCATTTGTGTTAGTGCTGAAGCACTTTTCCCATTTTTTGAGGTTCGGAAGGGAATTCAGCTTTAAGTGCTGAAGAACCCCATTTGGGACTTTTTAATGGTACATTTTTTTTATTGAAAAGCAGTAAGGGCTGAAAGCTGCATTTTTTTCACTGCATTGTAATTTTTATTATCTGAATGCATTACCCCTTTAATTAATAGCCCCTTTAATTGCCACAATGCTGTACAAACTCCACAGCCTCGCTTCCACAGAAGCTGCAACGGCGACTGTAGATGGGAACTTCGGGCCGGAGGCCTCCATTAACACCATCAGGACGGCGTTGCACGGTAAGTTAGCACTGCGCTACACATCGCCAACCCCAGCGCAAGTTTTTGCCCGCTAGCCCTGCGGCCATTTTCAGCATAAGATATGTCCTCTACCCAGCATACACAAATTTCGCACCCCCCAATATTTTTAAACAAAATCCCTGTGGTTCCAAAAGGATTAAAAATAAATGTAACATATTAAGTGAAAAGGGAACAATGGTAGGTTGATAAATGCAAGAACAAGAACAAATTAGTACAGATAGGAGGCCTGAAGTGAAAGGAGAAAGAACTGGCAACAGGAGTGAAAACTAATCAGAAATGAGGTAAACTTTGAAATAATCTGAAAAGAAAAATGAATAATGTAAAACTGGGACCGTGGCAAGAAACTGGAAAGTACTGAAGTACAAAGGGACCTGGGGGTCCTGGTGCACGAAACTCATAAGGTTAGTATGCAGGTGCAGCAAGTGATTAAGAAGGCCAATGGAATGTTGGCTTTCATTGCTAGGGGGATAGAATATAAAAATAGGGAGGTATTGCTTCAGTTGTTGTGGTGAAATAACTCTTCTGATATTTGTACTTGCACTTGTAATGTCTAGAATGTTCCACTAGGGGGAACCACTAATGCTCCTCCCTGGCCCCGCCCCTCTTCTGGTATGTTCTACCAAGGGCTCGGTCGATGATGGACTCTGTTAACTCTGCCATGATTCTTATTTAATAAAAGGCTTCAGTCTTGAGCTTTAACTTCGGATTCGGGCAGTTATTTGGCACATCAATTTTATTAAATAACTACTTTTGGAAGATGGATCGACTTTTGAAACCAGAGCGTCTGGATATCGATCCCCATTCGGCAGATGCGTCGAAGAAATTTACGCATTGGCTCCGATGTTTTGAACACTTCATCGCATCATCGACCGATCCGACGGTTAACAAGTTGGGTCTTCTAACCAACTTGGTAAGTCATCAAACTTACTCTATAATTGAAGATATTACTACATATGAAGAGGCCCTTGCAGCTCTTAAAGCCCAGTACCTTAAGTCGGTTAACAAAGTATACACCAGGTATCTCCTGTCTACTCGCAGGCAATCACCCGAGGAATCTCTGGACGATTTCCTACAGGACCTTAAGGCTTTGGCTAAGGGTTGTAACTACAAGGCTGTCTCTGCCATAGTGTATCAGGAAGAAGCCATCCGCGATTCTTTCATATCTGGCCTCCGATCTAATTATATTAGACAGAGACTCCTCGAGAACAACTCGTTAGTTTTTAAAAACGGTTGTCGCTGCTGCTCGATTGTTAGATGTAGCCCAGAAGAATTCAGAAGTGTATGCATCAGCCCATGCATCTCTCTCTCAGCCTCATGTGTTCCGAGTATGGAGGCATCCATAACACCAATGGAGCCCCACTTAATCCTATTGTTGCGGCTGTGCCCCATGGGTCTAAGCGTTATTTTTGTGGCCAATCTAAACACCCCAGGCAAAGTTGCCCAGCCAGAGAGGCTACCTGTTTTAAATGTAAGAAACGGGGACATTTTAGTAAAGTGTGTAAGGGTAATCCTGTGCCCGATGTCTTCTCTGCTGCCGCCTATCGTGTTACTCTAGCCTCGGCTACGGTTGACCAGACCATACCGTGTTCCTTGTCAAAATCTATGATGGACATTAAGATTAATGGTCGTCCTACTGGGTGTTTGATAGACACTGGCAGTACTGAAAGTTTTATACACCCCAACCTTGTTAACTCCTGTTCATTGAAGGTGTATCCTACTCGAAGTGAAATTGTGATGGCGTCCAAATCCCTTACTTCGGAGGTAACTGGATATTGTAAAGTCACATTGACCATTAAGGATACGGAGTATAAGGACTTTAAACTCCTCATTACCTCAGTTGTGTGTGAACTTAATATTAGGCTTGGACTTCCAGTGTCAGCATGAGAGCGTTACCCTTAAGTATGGTGGATCCCAGCCTCCGCTCACAGTCTGCAGCCTTTCTACTTTAAACGTAAGCCCGCCGCCTTTGTTTGCGAACCTTGCTCCTAATTGTAGACCTATAGCAACTAAGAGTCGACGGTATAGTTCAGAAGATAAAACATTTATAAAAGAGGAAGTGGAAAGGCTTCAATGGGAGGGAATCATCGAACACCGTGGTAGCCCGTGGCGTGCCCAGATGGTGGTGGTTAAAACTAATGAGAAGAAAAGACTTGTGGTCGATTATAGCCAGACTATAAACTTGTATACCCAATTAGACGCCTATCCTTTGCCTCGTATTTCTGAGATGGTGAACCAGATAGCTCAGTACCGCGTGTTCTCCACCATTGATTTAAAGTCTGCCTACCATCAACTCCCCATCAAAATAGAAGACCGACCTTATACGGCCTTCGAAGCTAATGGGCGCCTGTTCCAATTCCTTCGGGTGCCCTTTGGAGTGACGAATGGGGTATCCATCTTCCAACGGGAGATGGATCGTATGGTGGATGAATACGCATTGGAAGCAACATTCCCGTACCTGGACAATGTTACCATCTGTGGGCGTGACCAACGGGAGCATGATCAAAATCTCGCCAAGTTCCTAGAGACTGCAGAGGTTAAACCTGACCTACAACGAAAACAAGTGTACCTTCAATACTACACGTTTGTGTATTCTTGGTTGCGTTGTGGAGAATGGGGTAATCGGGCCAGACCGTGAAAGATTACGCCCACTTAAGGAATTACCTTTACCTCACACTGTAAAAGCCTTAAGAAGGTGTCTTGGATTCTTCTCGTACTATGCCCAGTGGGTGGCTAGCTACTCAGATAAAGTCCGACCTCTTATTAAGTCGACGTCTTTTCCGCTATCGGCGGAAGCTCAGGAGGCTTTCCTTAATATCAAACGGGACATTGAGAAGGCAGTGGTATGTGCCGTGGATGAGAAGATCCCATTTCAAGTGGAAAGTGGTGCATCTGATTTTGCGTTGGCAGCAACTCTTAACCAAGCTGGTAGACCAGTAGCCGCCTTCTCTCGTACATTGCAAGGACCAGAAGTTCGCCATTCTTCAGTGGAAAAGGAGGCACAGGCAATTATTGAAGCAGTCAGGTATTGGAGACATTATCTCGCTGGCCAACGTTTTACGCTCATTACTGACCAGCGATCTGTGGCCTTTATGTTCAACACTAAGCAGAGAGGCAAGATCAAAAATGATAAGATTTTAAGATGGCGAATAGAACTGTCAACATATGACTATGATATTCAGTACAGGCCTGGAGTATTTAATGAGCCATCGGATGCTTTGTCACGAGGAGTATGTGCTAGTCTGGGTACAGATAAGCTTCAAAGTCTCCACGACGCACTCTGCCACCCTGGGGTTACCAGAATGAACCACTTCATTAAGTCCCACAACCTACCCTACTCTATTGAGGAGGTCCGGACAATGACCAGAACCTGTCATGTTTGTGCTGAATGCAAACCCCGCTTCTATAAGCCGTCCGAGCCAGCTCATCTTATTAAAGCAACGCGACCATTTGAGTGTTTGAGTCTCGATTTTTAAAGGTCCCCTTCCATCGAGCGACCGTAATGTCTATTTTCTTAATATTATAGACGAGTACTCTCGGTTCCCTTTTGTTATCCCCTGTCCGGATGTGACTAGTGCTGTTGTAATTAAATGCCTCTGCCAACTGTTTTCCTTGTTCGGCATGCCTAACTATATACATAGTGATAGGGGTTCTTCCTTTGAGCGAAGAATTACGACAGGTTTTGCTATCGAAGGGGATTGCAACGAGTAGAACTACCAACTATAACCCTCGTGGTAATGGGCAGGTCGAGAAAGAAAATGCGACAGTGTGGAAGGCTATCGTACTGTCTCTGAAGTCATGAGGCCTGCCGACCTCTCGCTGGCAGGATGTCCTGCCAGACGTGCTGCATTCCATAAGGTCTCTTTTGTGTACAGCGACGAATGCCACCCCTCATGAAAGGATGTTTAGTTTTCCAAGAAAAGCTACTAATGGAGTATCGTTACCCACATGGTTGATGACCACGGGCCCTGTGTTGTTACGCAGACATGTGAGAGGCCACAAGACTGATCCATTGGTGGAGGAAGTACAACTCCTCCATGCTAATCCCCAGTATGCGTATATTCAATATTCGGATGGGCAAGAGGATACGGTCTCTATTAAAGATCTTGCACCTGCTGGAGCTCAGAGTTCGACTCCGAGTAGAGTTTTCAATCGTGGTATTGGACCTTCAGAGAGACAAACCCTCAGTGTGGAAAATACTGATGATTCTGGGAATTCGAATGAACCGGAGTTAGTACTCCGGGAGGAGCCTCCGCAAGAGTTACGTCGTTCCCAGAGGATTATCAGACCACCTGACAGACTGAATCTATAGCATATAGCAGGGGGTGAATGTGATGAAATAACTGTTCTGATATTTGCACTTGCACTTGTAATGTCTGGAATGTTCCACTAGGGGGAACCACTAATGCTCCTCCCTGGCCCCGCCCCTCTTCTGGTATGTTCTACCAAGGGCTCGGTCGATGATGGACTCTGTTAACTCTGCCATGATTCTTATTTAATAAAAGGCTTCAGTCTTGAGCTATAACTTCGGATTCGGGCAGTTATTTGGCACATCAGTTGTACAAGGTATTGGTGAGCCCGCACCTGGAATACTGCATACAGTTTTGGTGTCCATACTTAAAGGACATACTTGCTCTTGAGTCAGTACAAAGAAGGTTCACTCGGGGATGAGGGGATGGACATATGAGGAGAGGTTGAGTAGATTGGGACTCTACTCATTGGAGTTCAGAAGAATGAGAGGCGATCTTATTGAAACATATAAGATTGTGAAGGGGTTGGATTGGGTGGATGCGGGGAGGATGTTCCCGATGATGGGTGAAACTAGAACTAGGGGGCATAGTCTTAGAATAAGGGGCTGCTCTTTCAAAACTGAGATGAGGAGGAACTACTTCACTCAGAGGGTGGTAGGTCCATGGAATATGCTGCCCCAAAAAGCTGTAGAAGCTACATCATTACATAAATTTAAAACAGAAATAGACAGTTTCCTAGAAGTAAAGGGAATTAAGGGTTACGGGGAGCGGGCAGGAATTTGGACATGAGTCTAGGTTCGGATCGGTCATGGCCCTGTGGGTAGCGGAGCGGGCCCAGGGGCTGTGTAGCCTGATCCTGCTCCTATTTCGTGTGTCTAATTCTGTTAGATTCAGGAGATGGTTCTGTGATAGTAGATTGGTGGTTAGGATCAGATCAGCCATGATCTTATTGAATGGTGGAGCAGGCTTGAGGGGCCGATTGGCCTACTCCTGCTCCTATTTCTTATGTTCTTATGTAAACCAGTGAAGAAGAATATGGAAGGAAGAAATAGACAAAACGATTCAAAAAACACAGGTGGTTGTAGCTGAGATTTGAACTGGATCAGAGGGCAAAGCAGGAGAGGCAGAGATAGAGTATGAAACAATGGCAAGAAATGGGAGCAGTGGGAGAGAGCAACAAATTAGCAGTGGTAAATAGAGGCTTAGTCACAATCAAGCGAGTGTAGACTCTGATTAGGTTGTATGCGATACTGTCAATAATCCCCTGTAAATTCTGAGTTTAGGTCATGCACCCACGCATGCCTGATGTTTAAAATGTCCATATATCATTTAAATGATGGTAGCTTATGTTAAATCAGTGTGTGTTAAAAACAAGTGATGGTTGATGAAGAGTTTATTCCAATGATGAAAATCAAAATGTTTGTATTCCACACGTAGTGTGCATGCTTGCATAGTCCTAACAAACTGCAAATACTTTAGTCATAAAGACATTTTGTTTAATGAATTGGTGCAAAGTGCAAAACCTTATCGTGTAGTTCCTAATCATCATTTATTAAGCAAAGTCTTTGTGTGACCGCAAAAGGGATTGTGGCCTGTAACAATAAGGGAAATAAACAGCTTTTTATAGCAACATGTAAGATAAGATCAGTTATAAACAGAAATGCATTTGCTAAAAAAAGGCACTGAGCCTGACCTTTACCACATGGGGGCAGTCTTTTAAATTATCGTAAAGCTGTTTCTTATTGCAGATATGAAAAAGGAGATATTTAGTTGGATCCAGTATTCTGAAGTTGATGTGACATAAACAAATTTCTAAGCATGTATAGAAAAGAGTACTAAATATAATTAGGCTGTATTTTAATTGTACCAAATGATAATACTTTCACAGTCAATTATGTTAAAATTATAATTTATGCTTATAAATATGGTAATGTTTAGTATTATTGTAGTCATGACAGTATATGAAAACATCCATTGCATTATTTAAACTACAACAGAATGAATTTTCACTAACCTTACACTTAGTGAAAATTGAAGCCACAGTATGAGAAGTAGAATTAAGAGGTGCATGAAGGTGTACATAATGGGCCCAAAATCCCTGGCTCCCTGTTCAACTGCAGGGAGTGAAGTGGAGCAAGACTCCTGTCTACTTCCTGCAGTGGATGTTGATTCCATCCCGAATTCCAGGGTGGTGTAGCCCTATAGGTCAGGGACATGTGGGATGTAAATAAAGTCAATCATGTGAAGGGGGAAATCTACAGAATGAATGACTCTGGGTATATAGCTCTAATGCAAAAAAAATTCAAGCTAACACTACAGACCTCTAGGCCAGCAAACAAAGGAGGACAAATTGCTCTATGATGACATGAGAAAGGTGTATGAGAATAGGAAAGTTATTTTAATAGGAGATTTCAATCAAACAAATATAAACTGGGAAAACCCAAGTGCTTTAGAATCAGAATTGGCAAACGTAATGCATCACTGTTATATGAAACAGTGTGTCGAGGAAGTAACAAGAGGTGGTGCTCATCTTGATCCGGTATTTGCAAAGATTGCAGACAGTGTACGGGAAATGGAAAGCATAGCAACCTTGGAGGATGGTGACCATAGTATAATTATGTTTGACATGATCTGGGTGTCAGATATACCGAAGACCAGGAGCCTGGAAAAGGCTAATTTCAATAAAATAAGGGACAACTAAAGCAAATAGATTGGCAGATGTTGTTCAACAACATTTCAGTAAGAGAAGTGGAATTCCTTTAAAGGTATAATGCTGAAGATGTAGAATAAATGCATACCAAAACAAATTAGATCAGACCAAACAAATGTGACTCAAATAGATGAACAGACACACTTAAACTGATATAAAGAGAAAAAATGACCTCTACACACCCTGTAGCGAAAAAGTGATCAGTCACTCTGCCCCGGATGACAGATTCCAATAATTTCCTGATGTTAGATTGACAGATCTATAGTTACTTGGTTTTCTCTCCCTCCCTTCTTCACTAAGGTCAGGCAGCATCTGTGGAGAGAGAAACAGTTAACATTTCAGGTCGATGACCTTTCATCGCCCAATCTCAAGAGTGTCCAATGGCTGGCACGGAAATAGGTAATCTTGGTGGGCTGGGAGGAAGCACTCCTGCTCCTCTTGGCCCACACACAGTGCTGTAAAGGCACTTGCCTCTTCTACGAAGTAGTCCTCACCTCCCTTTAGCTGCCATGTTTCCCGAGGCCAAGGAAACCCGGCTGGCCAGCCAGGGTTAAACCTGGAAGATAGGTTAAATCTGAGCCACGCAGTCTCAGTATAATATTTAAATGACCAATCTGCCTCCTGGAACCGGGTTGGTTGCTCGCCCCCTGTCCCGCCTCCATTAAAAGGGAAGTGAGAGTTGGAGTCGGGGTCGGGTTTGAGATTTTTTAAACGTTCACATCTCACCCAACCCAAACCCAGCCATTTATGGGGGTTAAAATTACCCCTATTGTTCCAGAAAACTGTCTCAAATACACTCTAGAAATTTGCTGCATTCACTATTTGAGCTGTTCTGCTTCTCCCAGTCAATGTAAACATTAAAATCCCCCATTATAAATGCATTGGTTTTGCTACATGCTTTCCCAATCTCCGTATTTATACATCCCCATCACTACTATCAGGAGGTCTGTAGACAACTAACACCAGGGTCTTGCATCCTTTACTGTTCATTAACATTTACCTATACTGTTTCCATTGCCTGTTCACCCTTACTGAAATCCATTCTTTCTACTTCTGTTATTGTGTCGTTTATCAATATTGCTACTCCTCCTTTCCCAGTCCTTTCAAAAGACCTTATAGCCTGAAATATTTAGCTCCCAGTCATGCCCAGCTTGTAGCCAAGAATGTAGGAACAGGAGTAGGTCATTCAACACCAAGCCTGTTCCACCATTCAATTAGATCATGGCTAACCATACCCTTCTAGCTCGCTTATTTTGTTCCTTATGCTATGTGCATTTGTGCACTGGACTCTTATTTGGGTAACTGCCCTCACCTGCCCATATGTCCTGCTGGTCTTTTTCTCTCTCTTTTTGATGTCATAACTTTTTTGTGGCTGATCCTGTGTACATTGTTATACAGGCAATTTAATATATTCTAAGTGAAATTGCATTTGGGACGTTTTTAAAGTTTGGAAAATTAGCGCCAGGTGCTATGTTTCTCAAACTTTTAAAAAATTTGATTTTCTCGCTCCAAGAGGGAAGTGGAGCACTAAATCAAGTGCTTCGCTTCCCTCTTGGAGCACTATCGGCAGCAGGTGGGGCAGAGACTTCAGCAGCGCTGCACACTGGGCCGTGCAGTGCTGCTGCTTTGGAAGGCTCCTTCCCTCCCTCAAAGTGAAGGGCCATCGCTGCAGGCTCTGCGAAAGAAAGGACACTACCTGGACCACCAAGGGAGCGGCGAACATGCCCGATCAGCCCGGCACACTCAGTGCTGGGCTGATCGATCACAGGCAAGAACCCGCGAAAAAAAACAGATCAAAAAAGGTAAGTTTTTTTTACTTACCTCGGCCACCTCTCCTTTAAGCATCGCCCCTGAAGCGGCCGGTTGTCCGATGCACGTTTCCTGAAGCTGCCGTTGCTTTTGCCCGGCGATGCTTCAGGGGGTGGAAATGAATATCGGGACCGGGGCAATGTGTGGCTGGATGATGTCACGATCTCCAGCTGCAGGCCGGCGTGGCAATAGGGGTTATTGCCGTCACAAACCGGCAGGTCAAGTTCACGAGCGGTGGTAACATCGCCACATCCGGGCAGTAAGACTTTAGCGCCTCGTTATTGCCCCCCGGAGGCGATAATGGAAGGTGCTAAGGCACTGAATTTCGAGCCCTTATTTTTCACACCTGCTTTATTTTTAACAGGTATTTTATTATTACTTCCTATAACCTTTTCTGTACCCAAAGTATTTATATTATCTTTATCACTTTTTGTACTCTTACCTTTGCTTTTATTATCCCTTTAAGTTACTATCATTTCTAATATTATTTGTACCCGAAACCTCCACCCCCTCTATTGGTTTAAAGGCCTTTTTAAAGCCCTATTTATCCTTTTTGTTAGACCTTGACCCCAGTTCAGCTAGAGCCTAGAGATTACCACCATTGAGGTTCTGCCTTTTAATTTGGCTCCTAGCTCCTGATACTCCCTTAGCAGAACCTCTTCCCTGTTTCTTCCTATTTTATTGGTTCTGACATGGATCACAACAACTGGTTCTTCCACCTCCCTTTCCAAGTTCCTTTCCAGCCACTTTGAGATATCCCTTACCCTGGCACCAGGTAGGTAACACACCACTGTTGCTTACCCACTCAGGCCCCAGTTAAAATGGAATTGGGGTCCCATTGATGTAATAGAACCCTGATTTGTATAAAGTCATGAGGTCCACGTCTGCTTTAAGCAGGTTAAAATCTGAAATGACTCAAAGGGGTCGGGATCTGATCGGGTAAGTAATCTGCTCCTTTTAACTGTCCACCTGCCCGGTTAATATCGATCCCTTAAACTCTGATAGCTGTTCACTTTTATTGTATGTATGCTAGAAAATCCCGTGATAAACAACAAAATGTTCTTCCATTTGTAGGGTTTAGGAGGATGGGCTGGAGAAATGGGTTAGACACCAGCCTTTTGCTCCTGAGACTGGAGTTAAAGTCCAACCCAGATTGAAGGACATTAATGTCTCTCCTCTGTGCTTGCTATAAGGGTCCAATGTGAAAGTAATTTAGGAACATAGGAATTGCTAGATGAAAAAAGACCTTTTTGTGTGCCTTCTAACATCCTGGTAGTTGCATGATACAATGATAATAGAGATGTTGACTAAACATAGTAATCAATCTCTGCCAATTAGTCTGCAACAGACCCAGTCATGACGCAAAGAAAATCCCAGTCATGGAGAGATTTGAGAACCGTAGGTCCAAAGTCACCTGTTCCTCCCAAGCACGCGACATTTACCACATGTCATGTCTCAAAAGACTCTGCCTAGAAATTCAGTTGTTTGCGCCAGCCGCTAGCGCCTTAGGAGGAGATGTGGGGCGCTAGGTGGCTAGCAGCCAGGCGCAGCGTGATCTGCGCCTCTCCCCAACTTCAGTAAAGATTTAGCAGCGGCACAAAGCCTTTGCGCGCGCTCAGCTGCGCGCGCAGATCCTGACGTCATTTCATCCTGCGACGCCCTTTGTGCACCCCGAACCGGAAATTCAGTGGCGCCGCCCTTCTTTGCGCCTGGCACCCCCAGCGACTGGTAGAGGGGAACGGTTCCCAGTCGCTGCAGGGTGCGGGGGGTGCTATTTAAAGGGGACTCCTCCTGCAGTATAAGTGGCAGCCATTTTGTGCCAATCCCTCAGACGGATATTTGGAGAGAGACAAAGGCAGAGAGCTTTCTGCTTTGACTCAGCGCTTGCACAGGTACTTGTGGCTTCAGGCCAGAGCTTTGCACTTGGATTTCACTTTCAGTGCCATAGCCTTGAGTCGCCACATATAATGGGGGCTGCAATGGGTGGAAACGTTGGCTTTCTGCATTGCATTCAAAGGGATCAGAGACGCCGTGAGAGAGTGCCAGTCATGGCCAGCCGGAGATTGGCCAACAGGCGTCGGCACAGGAGGCCTTACCCACCCAGGGTATACCGCCAGCAGTTCGCATATCTCAACATGTCTGAGGAGCAGTGTGTTCGGAGGATGCGATTCAGAAGGGAGGTGGTCACTGAGATCTGCCACCTGCTTCGCAGAGATCTGCAGCCACAGCTGAGGAGCAGGACGTCTCTGTCAGTGGCAGTGAAGGTGACGGTGGCTCCTTCCAATCCGCTACTGGGGACATTGCCAACATCTCCCAGTTCACGGTACATTGCTGCATCCGCCAGGTGAACAATGCCCTTTTCAGAAGGAGACGTCAGTACATCTCCTTCCCCATGACCCTGGACAAGCAGCAAGAGCGTGCAATTGGCTTTGGAAGAATAGCGGGCTTCCCCATGGTTGAGGGCGTAGAACTGATGAACCAGCAATGGTCAGGCCTTGCTTCAGGGCTGCAGTGTGCAGGGCATGGCAGCCAAACAAGTCGACCCTTCCCCTTTAAGAGCTGACCGGCGCCAGCGTGTCTGCCTTCATTGAGCAACTCGCCGCACCTGCGCTGCGCCCGTCCTCGGTGTTAGCGCCCCGGATCGCCGGCTTAGCGCCTAATGATAGTCGTGCATCGCCTGCTTTAGCGCAGCAGCAACCTCTTGGGGCGATGCCACTGAATATCGGCGAAGGTGGCGCGAAGTTGCGCCGGGCGCAAACTTTAGCGGCCACCCGGCTGTAGCACCCCAAACGTGGCTATACTGAATTTCTAGGCCATACACTGTATCCCAAAATGTTATTTTCTGAAAGACACCTTTCTAATTTGCATTTGAATGAATCAATAATAACTGCTTCCACTGCAACGGTTCAAGAAGGCGGTTCACCACCACCTTCTCTAGGGCAATTAGGGATGGGCAATAAATGTTGCCCTTGCCAGCGACGCCCTCATCCCAGGAATGAATAAAAAAAAATTCACCTTAAATCTGTCCTCTGGTTACCGACCCTTCTGCCACTGGCAACAGTTTCTCCTTATTTACTCTATCAAACCCACAGATCTAGCAGCTCAAAACTGGGCATCCATGAGGTGCTGTGGGCCATCATCAGCAGCGGAATTGTATTCCACCACAATCTGTAACCTCATGGCCCGGCATATCCCTCACTCCACTCTACCATTACCAACCCTGGTTCAATAAGGAGTGGAGAAGAGCATGCCAGGAGCAGCACCAGGCGTACCTAAAAATGAGGTGCCAACCTGGGGAAGCTGCAACACAGGACTACATGCATGCTAAAAAGTGGAAGCAGCATGCTACAGACAGGGCTAAGCGATCTCACAATCAAAGCTCTGCAGTCCTGCCGCATCCAGTCGTGAATGGTGGTGGACCATTAAACAACTAACGGGAGGGGGAGGCTCCATGAATATCCCCATCCTCAATGATGGTGGAGCCTAGCACGTGATGCAAAAGACAAGGCTGAAGCGTTTGCAACCATCTGCAGCCAGAAGTGCTGAGTGGATGATCCATATCGGCGTACTCCTGAAGTCCCCGCCCTCACGGAAGCCAGTCTTCAGCCAATTCGATTCACTCCACGTAATATCAAGAAACAGCTGAATGCACTGGATACAGCAACGTCTATGGGCCCGACAACATCCCAGCTATCGTGTGGAAGACTTGTGCTCCAGAGCTAGCCACGCCTCTAACCAAGCTGTTCCAGTACAGCTACAACACTGGTATCTACCTGACAATGTGGAAAACTGCCCAGGTATGTCCTGTGCACAAAGTGTTAGATCCGTGATTCTGAGAGTATGATGGTTTTTCAATAACCACACGGATGCTGTAACTTAACAATCAACAGGTATTTACTGGAGTAGGGTAGTCTCAAGACTGGGGGTACAGAGGCATGCTCAAGGCTTATATACAGGTGTGGTCACTGCCGGTACTACAGTATACAGGAGCTGTAAAAGTAGTTCTCTCTTAAAGGTACATACACTACAATTCCTCCCCTTTTAGATTAGCAGTACCCATAATATTCAAATAACAATTAACACTTTAACATGTACATTAAACAACAATAGTCCATTGATAGATTCAGTCTTTGGGGTGGCTTCCTGATCCTTTCGGGATAGCACCTTTCCTAAGGTTCTTGTTCTTGGTGCGGAGGCGATTCTGGCCCCTTTTCGTCGGTTAGTTCATCGGTTTCCACTGCTACTGGTTCTGAGGTAGATGCTACCGGTATGTCGGGTTCATCCCCAGGTACTCGAGACATGGGGTTGACTCGTTCCTGTGACGCTAAGATCTGATCGACGTGGCGTCTCTCAATGTTCTCCCCAACATCCACTGTGTACATTAATGGCCCCTGCCTTGTGCATATCGTTCTGGGTTGCCATTTCTCTGTTCTGTAGTCACAGGCCAAGACTGGTTGTCCTACATTGAAGCTCCTTTGTCGGCTTCTCATTGATGTGCTGGAATCGTTTATCCTCAACATTTCTTCGCACATTTGGTCTGAGCAAATCCAGACGAGATCTCAACCTTCGGTTAAAGAACTTCATGGCCGGGGTCTGGTTGGTGACTGCATGTGTCGCATTTCTGTAGGCTAATAGGAAATTGTCTACCTTATGCTGCAGTGGAATTTCATCGTTGCACATGGCCTTTATCGCCTTCTTAAAGGTTTGTACGAACCTCTCCGCCAATCCATTTGTGGCTGGATGATACGGGGCGGATGTGTAATGCCTGACCCCATTCCTTCTCGTAAATTTCCGAAACTCTTCGGACACAAACTGTGGTCCATTATCAGAGCAAATCTGCTCTGGCAAGCTGTTCCTGGCAAATATGGTCCATAGGACTGCAATCGTTTCTCTCTAGTGGTTGAGGACATTTTTATCACCTCAGGCCATTTCGAGTGAGCATCCACTGCTATTAAGAACATTGATTTTGCTGGTCCATTCATGGACTCAATGTGCACCCGTTGCCATGGAGAGGAGGGCCACTCCCATGGGTGTAGAGGGGCATGTGGTGGTGCATTTTGGACCTTCTGGCATCCTGAGCAGCTCTTGGTTAGGTCCTCGATTTGTTGATCGATCCCCGGCCACCACACAAGCCCTAGCAAGGCTTTTCATTTTCACCCCTCCCAGATGACCTTCATGAAGCTCATTTAGCACTCTCTCTCTTAACTTGGGTGGAATCACCACTCGGGATCCACACATCACTGTCCCCTGGCATACTGACAGCTGTTCTCTTCTGGATGAGAATGCTGGCAACAGTGAGTCGCCATGTGTTGGCCATCCCCTCACCGTCAAATCATATACCCGAGACAGTGTCGGATCATTGCGGGTCTCCTTCTCTATATCTGCGTTCGTTACTGGCAATCGTTCAATTATTGACGAATAAAATATCTCGATAGGGTCCACTGCTGGTGCTTCCTCCACAGTAGGCAATGGCAGGCGTGATAGCCCATCAGCATTTCCATGCTGTTTCGTGCCTTTATATTCTATTTCATATTGATTCGCCCCTAGAAACACGGACCATCTTTGTAACCGTTGTGCAGTCATCACTGGAACACCCTTCTTAGGATTAAAGATGGAGACAAGTGGTTGGAGGTCAGTCAGCAAGGTGAACTTCTGCCCATGCAGATAGTGGTTGAATTTTTTTACTCCCCATACTAGGCTGAGGGCCTCCCTGTCAATCTGGGCGTAGTTGCGCTCGGCTGAGGTTAGTGACCGAGATGCAAAGGCCTCTCCAACCCGTCTGGGAATTTGTGCGACAGCACCGCTCCAATACCATAGGGTGATGCATCACATGCCAAGCAAATTGGCAGTGCTGGGTTGAAATGGGCCAACACCTCTTTTGATGTGATCAATTCTTTACACTTCTGGAAAGCTCGTCTGCGTTTGTCATTCCACTTCCATGGTACCCCTGTTTGCAGTAGGGTGTTCAGTGGGTGTAATACCGTGGACAAATTTGGTAAGAACTTATGGTAGTAGTTTACCAGCCCGAGGAATGACCTCAGTTGTGACATATTTTCCGGTGCTGGAGCCTTGACGACTGCCTCAATCTTTTCAGGGGAGTTATGTAACCCCTCTTTATCGATGACGTGGCCACAATACGAGATCTGCTTCTGGAAAAACTCGCAATTGTGGCGATTAGCTCGTAGCCCATATTCCTTTAATCTGGTGAGCACCTTCTCCAAGTTGGCGAGGTGATCACTGTCATTTTTGCCCGTGACCAAGATGTCGTCCAAATAACACTGGGTCCCTGGAATCCCTTGCAGGACTTGATCCATCGCCCTTTGCCAAATAGCCGGTGCCGATGCTACCCCGAACACCAGCCGGTTGTATTGATAGAGACCTTTGAGTGTTGATCATGAGGTATTGTTTCGAGGCTTCTTCTACCTCCATTTGCAAGTACGCCTGGGCTAGATCAATTTTGGTGAAGCATTTACCTCCAGATAGCGAGGCGAAAATATCCTCAATTCGTGGAAGCGGATATTGTACCGTGTGAAGGACTGGGTTCACTGTCACCTTAAAATCCCCACAGATGCGGACCTTCTTTGGTTCCCCAGGCGTATTACTCAACGACCTCTTCATTACAGGAACGATGGGTGTAGCCCACTCGCGCCAGTCTACTTTGGACAGTACTCCTGAACGTTCCAACCCTTCCAGCTCTGCTTCGACGGCTGCTCTGATTGCATAAGGCACTGGTCTGGCCTTCAGAAACTTTGGCCTTGCATTTTCCTCTATTTTAATCGTTGCTGTTATGCCTTTTAGTGTTCCGAGTCCCTCCTGGAACACTTCTTGTGCGTCAGTTAGCATTTTTGACAGTCGTCCAGGTGTGACGTCGTCATCCTTTTTGGCCTCAACCTTCAGTGCCTGTATGGAATGCCAATCTAATTGTATCTTCCAGATCCATTCACGTCCTAGCAGTGGTGGTCCTCCATCTGGCAATACATATATATCCATTTTAGGTATTTCCTGGCCTTTGTATATCACTTTCACCCTTATTTTTCCTTTTGGGGTAGACTTTTTGCCCCGTGTACGTCTTCAAGACAATCTCGGTAGCTTTCAAGGGTATATGTGAAAATAGCCGCTTGTAGTCCCTTTGGTTTCTGACTGTTAGGGCTGATCCTGTGTCCAATTCCATTTTCACTTGGACTCTGTCTATCTTGAGTGTAACCCAGATAGTCTGGTGATCCTCCATTTCAGTTACCTTATGTAGTTTCAGACAACCCAGCTCCTTGCTTCCGGAGTCTGTGTCACTTTGCTGTTCGTCTGAACCACTGTCCATCACCTGGTGTACCTTTTTTGTACTTCTCCTTTGGAGATTTCTTGCTGTTGGTTTTCTTCCCAGGCCTACAGACTCTTGCTATGTGTCCTGCTTTTCCACACTGTCTGCACACTTGGTCCTTGAACCAACAATCCTTCTGGCCGTGTGTTGTTCTGCCGCAGCGATGACACTTCCCTGTTCCATATGACATTTCATTGGTGTCATATTCTTGCGGTCTCCGTTGTATCTCTGCAGCGCCCCTTGCGGCTGCTTCGTGTGATACTGCCATACTGAAAGCCTTGTCCAGCGTAAGATCCTTTTCTGATAGAAGCCGTTTCTGGGTTCCTTCACTTTGAAGCCCACACACAAACTTGTCCCTTAACGTATCTGCTAGTCCCACTCCAAACTGGCAGTGTTTCGATAGCTTGCGCAGTTCCTTTAAGTACTCAGCATTGCTTTCATCTTTGTGTTGGTTCCTTTTATGGAACTTAAATCTTTCTGCTATCAGCAGCGGTGTGGGGTTTAAGTGGTCCTGTAGGATTTCTACTATGCTTTCGAAATTCTTATTCACAGGCTTCTCTGGGGTTATTAGGTTGTGCAGTAACCCATAAGTTTTTGCACCCATGGAATTTAACAAAACCAGTGCTTTCCTAGCATCTGGCACTTCATTCACCCTGCAGTACACCTCAATACGTTCCACATATGTCACCCAATCTTCGACTTCATTGTCGAACGTAGAGATACTGCCACTCTTCGGCATCCCTGGGTGTGATTTAACTGTCAAAAATGGCATCTCCCGCGCTTTCCCTTCTCCGCTGGCACAAAATGGCGTCTCCCGCGCTTTCCTTTCTTCTCAATGGCGTCTACCGCGCTCTCCCTTCTCCCTGCAGACACTGTTCAGCCCTTGAGCCCTGGCTGCGCACTGCGCGTGTTTTTTTTTCTCTGTGCGCCTTTCCCGTTTCCGCCGCTCGGTCCTGAACCCGGCTGCTGCTTTACCCTCTCTCCATTTTGTTTTTCCTCGACGCCACTCTGTTTTCAACCCCCGGCTGCGCCCTGTGCGCTTCACCCTCTATCTTACCCCGTCGACGCTGCTCGGCTTTTTCTCTGCCGTCGGTCAGCTCCAGCCGCCGCTGTCCGGGAAGGGTCTGCGCTGTACCTGGTACCTGTCGTTAGTCTGTTGCTGATCGTCGTGGCTGGGGAACCAAGCCCGGCTGTCCACAGCCTACCCTGCGATGTTCACTCTCTGCCGGACGACTGGGCGGTTGCTCATGGTCGACGCCAGTGTTTCTGGCCTCGACTTTCTTCCACCGCCCTCCCGGAACGAATCCTCGAAGGGAAATGCAGAGTTGCAGGTAGATTCGAATCGACACTCGTCGCCACTGTTAGATCCGTGATTGAGAGTATGATGTTTTTCAGTAACCACACGGATGCTGTAACTTAACAATCAACAGGTATTTACTGGAGTAGGGTAGTCTCAAGACTGGGGGTACAGAGGCATGCTCAAGGCTTATATACAGGTGTGGTCACTGCCGGTACTACAGTATACAGGAGCTGTAAAAGTAGTTCTCTCTTAAAGGTACATACACTACAAAAAGCAGGAGAAATCCAACCCAGCCAATTATTGCCCCATCAGTCTACTCGCAATCATCAGCAAAGTGATGGAAGGTGTCATCAAAAGTGCTATCAAGCGGCACTTACTCACCAATAACCTGCTCACGGATGCCCAGTTTGGCTTCCGCCAAGACCACTTGGTTCCTGACCTCGTTACAGCCTTGGTCCAAACATGGACAAAGGAGCTGAATTGGTGAGGTGAGAGTGACTGCTCTTGACGTCAAGGCAGCATTTGACCAAGTGTGGCATCAAGGATCAACTAGTAAAACTGAAGTCAATGAGAATCAGGGGGAAAATGCGCCACTGGCTGGAGTCATACCTAGCAGAAAGGAAGATGGTTGTGGTGGTTGAAGGTCAATAATCACAGCCCCATGACATTGCTGTAGGAGTTCCCCAGGGCAGTGTCCTAGACCCAACCATCTTCAGCTGTTTCATCAATGACCTTCCCTCCAACATATGGTCAGAAATGGGGATGTTCGCTGATGACTGCACAGTGTTCAGCGCCTTTCACGACTTCTCAGATAACAAAGCAGTCCATGCCAGCATGCAACAAGACCTGGACGATGTTCAGGCTTGGGCTGAAAAGTGGCAGGTAACATTCGCACACCCAGCCCAGTTGACCCTGCAAAGTCCTCCTCACTAACATCTGGGGCCTTGTGCCAAAATTGGGAGAGCTGTCCTACAGTCTAGTCAAGCAACAGCCTGACATAGTCATATTCACAGAATTGTACTATGAGCCAATGTTTCAGACTCCTCCATCACCATCCCTGGGTATGTCCTGTCCCACCAGCAGGACAGACCCACCACAGGTGGCAGCACAATGGTATACAGTCGGGAGGGAGTGGCCCTGGAAGTCTTCAACATTGACTCTGGACCTCATGAAGTCTCATGGCATCATGTGAAACATGAGTAAGGAAACCTCCTGCTGATTACCACCTATCGCCCTCCTTCAGCAGATGAATCAGCACTCCTCCATGTTGAATACCACTTGGAAGTACTGAGAGCAGCAAGGGCACTGAATGTACTCTGGGTGGGGGACTTCAATGTCCATCCCCAAAAGTGGCTCGGTAGTACCACCACTGACTAAGCTGGCCGAGTCCTAAAGGACCTAGCTGACAGATTGGGCTGTGGCAGGTTATGAGCGAACAACATGAGGGAAATAGCCTATTTGACCTCGTCCTCACTAATCTACCTGTAGCAGATGTCCATGAGAGTATTGATAGCAGTGATCACTGCATAGAATTTGTGGAGACAAAGTCCCGCCTTCACACTGAGATCACCCTCCATTGTGTTGTTTGGCACTACCACCATGCTAAATGGGATAGATTAAGAACAGAACTAGCAGCTGAAAACTAGGCATCTCGGATAATGAAGCAGTCCGTGCCCCTATGCAACAAGACCTGGACAACATCCAGGCTTGGGCTGATGTGTGGTGCAAATGTTATTTGCCATTTAAGTGCTTAACAATGACCATCTCCAACAAGAAAGTGTCTAACTACGTCCCCATGACATTCAATGGCATTACCATCATCGAATCCCCTACCATCAACATCCTGGGAATCACTATTGACCAGAAACTTAACTAGACCAGCCAAATAAATACTTTAACTACAAGAGCAGGCCAGAGGCTAAGTATTCTGTGATGAGTGACTCACCTCCTGACTCCACAAAGTCTTACCACTACCAAAAGACACAAGTCAGGAGTGTGATGAAATACTCTCCACATGCCTAGATGAGTCCAGCTCGAACAACACTCCAGAAGCTCAACACCATTTAGGACAAAGCAGTCCTCTTGATCGCCACCCCATCCACTACATTAATCATTCACTACCTCCACCACCGGCACACTGTGGCTGCAGTGTGTACTATCTACAAGATGCACTGCAGCAACTCGCCAAGGCTACTTTGACAGCATCTTCCAAACCTGCGGCCTCTAGCACCTAGAAGGACAAGGGCAGCAGGTGCATGGGAACACCACCACCTGCAAGTTCCTCTCCAAGTCACACACCATCTTGACTTGGACATATATCACCATTCTTCATCGTTGCTGGATCAAAATCCTGGGACTCCTGTCTGTCTGAGCTAGCATATCTGTCTGGGTAGCCTGACCTGGAAGTGCTTAAAACTGATATGAAGCTGAGAATCTTCCATTCAACTGTAATGACATCTCTTGACTGAATTGAGCAAAAGGTTCACTACAAAAAAAAAAGTAAATCTTTAGGGGTAAAACTGGTCACTATACTCACAACCATAATCAAGGACCTCATTTTGTTTGCTTCTTTGCTGAATTTTCCTCTGCTATCCCAGCCAAAATCAGGTGGATATAGCAGGAAATGGAACTGAGACATTTTGTTGCCTCCCTACCCTGACCTCAATTCCGCTCCCCCTCCGCCCATCCTTCCAAAACCGCAAGCAACTGCCCTTTCCCCATCTGCTGCGTGTAATTACTGTCTGGTGATTGGCGAGGAGGGCTGGAAACCTGGCCAGCTCCCCCATTCCTCTCCTGCTTACCCCTGTTATTGCCACACCCCAGGACCACCTGGTGGAAGCTTGCAGTTGGCCGGGAAAATGGGGCAGTGCCCCCAAAGGGCGGCAGTGAAGGGACAGGTGCTAGCAGAGGTCTCTCCTTTTAATTTAGATCTCGACCACTCATCTGCATAGGCCTCCTGCTGTCTTTAGGACTGTTCTACCCCTTTGGCGTCTCTTGCTGCTGCAGTGGCTTTCATTCTGCGGCATGCTGGCGTTTCTTCAGTGGCTTTGGCAGTCTCCCTCTTGGTGAATCCCACTAGAAGCCAGCTGCATGTAGGTAATGAAGCCTGACCCAGGAAAATGGTTCGAGGCTGCGAGCGCGTCGGGTGGATGGCAATCCCACTCGGTCATACTAGCAATGCAAAAAGAAAATCCAGTCCGGTGTGTCTCTTACACTATCACAACATCATTACTTGCAATAAAATGTAGATAGAAATTACAACATGGAAACAACAACAACTTACTTTTATATAGCGCCTTTAACATAGAAAAATGTTTCATGGTGCTTAAGAGGAGCGTTATCAAAAAAAATTTGACACCGAGCCACATGAGATAGTAGGACAGGTGACAAAAAGTTTGGTTAAAGAGGTATGTTTTAAAGAGAGTCTGAAAGGTGGAGAGAATGGTAGAGAAGTGGAGAGGTTTAGTGAGGGAATTCCAGAGCTTAGCACCTAGGCAGCTGAAGGCAAGGCCGCCATTGGTGGAGCGATTAAAATCAGGGATGCGCAAGAAGCCAGAATTGGAGGCGTGCAGAGATCTCGAAGGGTTGCAGGGCTGGCGGAGGTTACAGAGATAGGGTAAGGCTTGAAATTAAGGATGAGAATTTTAAAATCAAGGCGTTACTGGACCATGAGCCAAAGCAGGGCAGTGAGCACATGGATGATGGGCAAACTGGACTTGGTGCGATTTAGGATAAGGGCAGCAGAGATTTGGATGAACTCAAGTTTACGGAGAGTGCAAGGTGAGAGGCTGGTTAACTCAGCATTGGCCCAACCAATCCATGTCAGCATTTACTCTCCAAGCAAACAAATATTCCTAATTGTAGTGTATGTAACTGTTCTACCTTTAAGAGAACTATTTTAGGTGTGGCACTACTTTATCCTGGCTGCTGTATACTGTAATACCGACGGTGACCACACCGGTATATAAGTGCTGTGGCAGAATTTATTGGGCAGATTCGCCCTGACCTTCGAATAGTAAAGTCCTGTTTAAGTTACTCTTGTAGTCTGTGTATTACTTCGCTATACAACCCACAGACTTTACAGTGGCGACGAGTTCGATCTTACCCTGCGGCAACAATACTTCTGAAGAAGTAAACGCGCGTCGAGAAGAGGCACCCGCCCTCGTCGTTTTGCTGAGAGAAAACTCGAGTCTGCAGACCAAGAAAGGAGGAAGATTTCAAACACGAAGTCTTCCATCAGCAACAG
Organism: Somniosus microcephalus; assembly: GCF_052327205.1. Classification (NCBI taxonomy): domain Eukaryota; kingdom Metazoa; phylum Chordata; class Chondrichthyes; order Squaliformes; family Somniosidae; genus Somniosus; species Somniosus microcephalus. The sequence goes on from NC_140993.1 coordinate 74,848,616, forward strand.
GCACGGATTGTCCCTTCTGCCACGGTGGTGAGTGAGCCGATCAACACGAGAAGCAAGTCGGCCACGGTGACTGTGAGTAAAGGGGAAAATAGAAACAAATAAACGGAGGATAAGGGCGGTGCACTCGACCACGGTCGAGGGGGAAAGGAGCCGGACAGAAGTCGGGCCTAGAGGCGCTGAGACTGGGGCAGCGTGGAGCAGAAGCCGTGGTACAAGCGGGCTGGGGAGCGTCGTGAGACGACTAGACCGCGACGGCGAAAAAGGCCGGACAAATACCGCGACCACGAGGCGCTGCGACTGGGATCGTAAGGCGCGGGAAGATATAAACATAAATAAGCCACGGAGAACTCAGCCACAGCCGGGGAGGAAGCACCGGACTGCGAGAGGCTGGGAGGAGCGATTGGGTGAAAAAGGTCGGACAGTGACCGAGGCCACGAAGTGCTGCGACCGGGATTGTAAGGCGCGGGAAGAGATAAAACAAATAAATCGCGGAGAACTCAGCCGCAGCCGGGGAGGGAAGCACCGGACTGCGAGAGGGCTGGGAGGCGCGACTGAGAGCCGCGGGAGAGACAGAGCCCGAGCGAGAGCCGCGTGAACGGGAGAGACAGAGCCCGAGAGAGAGCGAGCGAGAGAGACAGAGCCCGAGGAAGACTGAGCGAGATCCAGCCCAGCGGCTGAAACTGTTCGCCGTCAACGGGTTGTACCCAGAACCGGTTGCCCGGCTGAGAGAAGGGAACGCGCTGAAGCCGAAGCGCAGGCTGCGAACCCCGAAAGCCAGCGGCCGTCGCCCGAGGGAAAAGCCTACCCCTCCTGCCAGGGGAAGAAAAGCGGGAACCGCCATCTTGAAAGTGGGCGGGGAAAGAAGATAAGCGCGGGAAACCGCGGGAAGCCGCCAGTAGGCGGAGAAAAAGACAGAAGCGGGAACCGCCATTTTGAAAGCGGCGGGGAAAGAAGATAAGCGCGGGGAAACCGCCATCTTGGGAAAAAAAAAAGAGTTAAAGAAATATTTCGTTGTTGTTTATCAGGGAGGTGAAGATGCCTAAGCATGGTAACATCAACGATTTCGATTCCGAGGTAGAAGATTGGGCCACGTATGTAGAACGCATTGAGATATATTGTGAGGCCAATAAAATAGAGGATGATAAAGCTATAACCTTGCTAAACTCGATGGGGGCGAAGACATACGGGCTATTGAAGCATCTTCTAGCACCAGTTAAACCGGCGGATCAAACCTTCGATAATATTGTTGCTGTTCTGAAGGATCACTTGAACCCCACACCGCTGATGTTGGCGGAACGATTCAAATTTTATGCGAGAACGCAACGGAAAGAGGAAAGCAACGCGGAATACTTGGTCGAACTGCGTAGGCTAGCGAAATACTGCCAGTTTGGAGGAAATCTGACAGAGGCATTGCGAGACAAGTTCGTGTGTGGGTTGTCGAAGGAAGGAACGCAAAAGCGACTGCTCGAAGAGAACGACCTTACACTGGATAGGGCTGTCCTTATTGCAGCATCACACGAAGCCACAGCGAAAGGAACTGCGGAAATGCAGCTGAAGGCAGCGGTCCTCAGTATGGATCAAATTACTTCGGGTGCAACGAAGTGTTATCATTGTGGGAAGACAACACACGACCAGAACCAATGCTGGTTTAAAAACCAGGACTGTAGGAAATGTGGCAAACTGGGTCACATAGCCAAAGTATGCCGGTCAGGGAAGAAGACCAACAACCAAAAAAAAAAGCCATCACAGGAAAAGCACAACAAAGTACACAAGGTGGTTGAGAAGAGTTCAGATGAACAGAATTCGGATTCAGACCCAAGCGGCCAGGAGCTGGGTAGTCTGAGAATTCATAATGTGAGTAAGGAAGCTGACCTACAAACTATCTGGGTCATGCTAAAAATAGCCGGAGTCCAAGTGAGAATGGAATTGGACACTGGATCAGCCCTATCAGTCATAAATCGAAGGGATTACAACCGGCTATTCTCACATATACCCTTGAGAGATACCAAGTTCATATTGCAGACATACACTGGGCATAAAGTATACCCCATGGGAAAGTTAAGAGTCAAGGTGAGAGACAGGGGCAAAGAACACCCCGGAATGGACTTATACGTACTACCTGAGGGAGGACCACCACTTCTAGGACGGGAGTGGATCAAGAAAATAGACATGGAATGGCACTACCTCAAAGCAATAACGAGTGAGGACTCGGGGCAGACAATCAGCTCAGACTCTGAAACGGATGACGATAAGACCAGCCCAAGCATGAAAGACAAGTCTAAAATGAACTTGCTGACTAAGGTTGGTAGAACGAATGTGGGCATAAAGGCTTATGCTCCAGAGGAGAACAAAGCTTCAGAACAGAATTCCTCTGAACAACAACAACACAGCTTGACAGAGAATTCTGAGTCTGTTCAAGTTACAGACATATATATTACTGAGGAACATCGAGCTCGAACGCAAACTTATTTCAGATTACAACAGCAATTAGAACAATTGAATTGCCGTCTCGCGCAAGAGATGAAAGCAATGAAAAAGTTCTATGATACCGAATGGGAGAATCTGGAAAGACAACAGAAGCAGCTGGGGAAGAAAAGGGAGCAGGAGCACACAAACCGTCTGCACGAGGAGGCCAAATGAATCAAAGCTGATTCGGCTTCTGAAGGGGCGTGCTCCAATCCGGTGGAACAAGATGTGCCGCAACTGAAGGCGCTGGTTAGCAGGTTGCAGGCAGAAAAAGCTGAGTTGGTCGACATGACTTCCGAGCTCCTACTGAAGTTGGGTGCAGCATCACCGGACGATTCATTTGTGGAAATTCGAATGGTGGGGGCTGTGGATGATGGCGAAGTAGAAGCAGCAAAGGAGCCCCAGGACAAGGTTCTAAACAGCCCTGCAGCTAATGGAAAAGGGATGAGGACAGAAGAGTTAACAGTCAGCCAACTCCTCCAGGGCAAGGTTATAAACAGCCCTGTAGTTAATGGAAAAGGGATGATGGCAGAAGAGTTAACAGTCAGCCAACTCATTCATATGCTGAGGGATAAAACTCTAAAATGGGAAAAACTTAAATACGAGCCTCAATCTTCAAAGGGAAGGGAGCTCTCAAAAGTCATTGGAAGAGCTGAGGTGGCAACCCAGATTGAGAAGTCTGCAGCAGAACAGCCCTTGGATGCCAAAAGTACGCTGACGCACGGCAATGTAGAACAACAGAATACTGAAACAGCTACTTCAGTAGAGGGATTGAATAGTCCGATCAATCAATCTCCGAATGAAGTTGAAGTATTGAAATCACAAATGAGGTCATTAGTAAAAGACTTGCAGGAAGCCCAGAAAAAGCGGGATGAATCTGAACGCATGATGAAGTCTCTTCAGGACAGATGTCGGGATTTGGAACAAAAGTCGGCTAACGTCCAGCTGGGTAAGGAGGAAATAGAAGACCCTCTCGCTGGCCTAGCTCAGGACGACACCGAATATTACCGTGATCTGTTGAGTGACACTGAATATTACGAGGACCTGGTCTGCCCAGCTTGTGCCGAGAACTCCCAAAGTGCCGAAATCAGGATGAATCACTTAAAGTCTAAGGAACATAGGGAGATGGTGGCGTTACAGCTGGCAGCTGACAATGGAGCCCCGAGAGTCTCCAAGAAGCAAAAAAGGAAAAGACGAAGCAGAAGATGATAACCATCTGAACCATTATTACCTCTACCCGATCACACACGTGGTCCCCCGAACGGAGCCAAATCAGTTGGAAAGTAGGAAAATTTCCCAAGGCAATCCAACTGTTTTTTGTTTGTTTTAAAAAAGTCAGCAATGCTGGTTCAGAAGTGATGGAAGTAAAGCTGTTAAGTCTAGGGAAGGACTATGGGATGAGTCCCTCTAGCAAGGTGACCCGACTATACCACGGAGGCGTGGTCCGGACCGAGTCAAGAAGATCAGAGACTGAATCTGTGAACTCTTTCCCGCAGAGACTGAATCTGTGAACTGTTTCCGCAGAGACTACCTCTGTGAACTGTTGTAACATGAAGTTGGATATGTTATGATGTTATGTTAATGGGGAATAAGTATGTTGTAAGCTAAAAAGGGAGGATTGTAGTGTATGTAACTGTTCTACCTTTAAGAGAACTATTTTAGGTGTGGCACTACTTTATCCTGGCTGCTGTATACTGTAATACCGACGGTGACCACACCGGTATATAAGTGCTGTGGCAGAATTTATTGGGCAGATTCGCCCTGACCTTCGAATAGTAAAGTCCTGTTTAAGTTACTCTTGTAGTCTGTGTATTACTTCGCTGTACAACCCACAGACTTTACACTAATCACATTTACTCACCCTCTTCCCATATCCCTTCATCCCCTTTTCCTTCATCTACCTGTCCAAACTAATCTTGAATATTCATAGTTTCTGTTTCAATCATTACCCTGGAAGTGAACATCACAGCCTCACAACTCTGTGTAAAGAAGTTTCTCCTCTTTGTTTTAAATCTCTTACATTTAATTTTGTATCTATGGCCCTTTGTTTTTGATGCCTCATCTACCGGAAGCAGCCTGCAACAATCTATCCTGTTTCATCCTTTCATAATTTGAAACATTTCTATCATAGCACCTCTTAATCTGTATTGTTCTAACGAGAAAAGATCCACCTTTTCAAGTCTTCCTTTGTATTTGTATTTCCTCATATTAGGCACCATCTTCATGGATCTGTCTTGTACCCTCTCTAAAGCCATAATATCCTTCCTACAGCATGAGCCCAATATACGGCCAATGACTTGCCACGCCACCTCAAACCATGGGAACTTTGCTTCAGTGTTAATCCCGTTTGTTGACCTGTTATAAGTTGTAATATTTGTATTTATTTCTGTTTACTCCCCTAGCAAATAAACCATTGGATACAATATTTGTCCAATCTGCATGTGTATGAGTGGTGCACTACTTGGCCAGGATGCCTGTTGTTTTAATATGAGGTATAAGATATAGAGTGACGCTGACAAGACTGCATTTATTGCCCATCCCCAGTTGCCCTGAAAAAGTGTTGTGAGCCAAGGCCACTTTAGAGGGCATTAAGAATCAATCACGTAGTGTGGCCTAGAGTGACATGTATGCCCGACTAGGTAGGGGTGGCATGTTCCCTTTCCAGAAGGACATTAGTGAACTAATTGGATTTTTATAATAGTCTGGCAGCTTTCATGGCCATTCTTTCTGGTGCTTGCCCACAAATTACCAGAATTATTTGAACTCAATTTCACAAGTTGCCAAGGCAGGATTACTAGTCTTGTACCATAGCCACTACACTGTCATACATGAACTATTTTATGGCTATTGCATCCTGCAAGTCCCCGATGTCTGTCATGAGCGAGGGTTCAAATAAATGCTGAAGGTAATTCTTAAGTAAGAACATAATTTCCTTTTTAAACTTGATCCTCATTTCCCATTTTTTGAGCCTTATGAGAAACCGAGGATTATTTATTTGAGCTAAAATTATAATTTTATCGTTAAACTGTAAGATTTTAATGGACAATAAGATACTATAATTGTTTATTTCCTAATTGACATTGATAGGTCTGCTGTAAAAAAAAAAAAAAAATCCGCTCAGAAACCAAGATTAGTTTCAAAAGGGATAATGGAGCTTTAACTTGAATTTCCACAGAGGGCATATTCTCTCGGGTGTGCAAATACAGTTAAGCCCTGATAACATCTTCTTCACTTTACCAACAAAAAACTTGATTGTGATCAGAAACTGGCCATATCTAGGATTAACAGTGATTTGCAGTAATGGATCAGGACCTGTCAAAGAAAAACTGTGCTCAACGGAATATGTGCTGAATTTGGGCCATTATAAGGAGAACTGTATTTGGAGATTTGGTTAGTGAGACTATGGTCGCTGTTTGCTTTAGGAGGCCATGGTAATGACTCTGCCACTGCTTGAGTAGGTGACCCTATAGGACTTTTTCAACAGAGATAAAACCATATACATCAATGTTGTTTCAAACAATTAGCTCAAAGGAGGTCACAGGGCATCCAAATAGCAGGGCCTAATAGTAGCAAAAACTAACTGTCAATCAATTAGAATTGCCCCATGGTGGGACTTGTTTCTAAATTCTCAAAGAATTTAAAGAATCCAAGAGAGAGAAAGAAAAAAAATGTGTCCTTTGCACAGAGTCAATGTGCTGCCCCCAAGAGATTACTGGAGGGCTGAAATGACAATCATTAAATTGTTTGAAAAAATCTCTCTTCTGCAATTAATAGCAATATTCTAATCTCAAGAAGATGTTTAAAACGATTATAGTAACAAGCATGACTGAGTCACACTTACACACTTCCCACGATGTTGCAGATTGATTTTCTTTGTTTAGGAGAATGCTTCAGGCAGATATGGAAAACACTAAATTAGCTCAAACACAAAAATCCATAAATCATCACCAGTGATTTTCTCCAAGACAGTAGCAGCAACAACAAAAAAGCCATACACACAAGCTTGATGTCCTGCTCTTACCCAATGATAGGTTTATATTAAAATTCATCTCCAATGGTCCAGGCCTTTGCTTTCATTAAAATATTTATAGTCTTTTATTTCAAAATAATCCTGAAGGTTTCAAAATAATTCCTCTCCTGTTCAAAGCATATTCCCTTTTTACAGCACACAAGCACGGGTGACTAACTTGAAAAGATCAAGCACTTACTATTCTGTTAATTGTACTGTTGACCTAATTTATCTGCAAATGAATGTAAGTGTTCTAGAAATAGCCCAACCTTAAAAACACAGCAAGGTGCCAGGGATAAAGGTTAATGAGCCTTAAACTGCTTGGCTATCCTATCTTGGGAGAAGGTTTCCATTTGTCATCTGTAAGTCTGATTTTACAGCTTAACCCTTACAACACTAGTAGCAAATATACAGAATTCCTGTTTATTTAGGAAGGTAAGGATTAAATATATTGCTCCGTCTGTGAACTGCAGTGAGAGTGAATCCTTTCATTGGACTAGCATGCATGTGCAGCAGAATACATAAACATTCAAAGTGATAGGGACATATAAATAAATAATTGTAAATAAGGTACATTGAGGTAGATTTGATAAATTTTAATATGGGGCTATTAATCACCAGTCATTTTAAGGTTACAACTTTTGTTTGTCAATAAATGTGCTTTATGTTAAACAGACTGGAGGAAATTTTAAGGCTTCCTGTCTGGCGGAAACGGGGCGGTGGCGCCAAAAACAAAATGGGGTATGACTGACCGCCCAATTTCTGCCAAATGTGTGCCTGACAATATGGGGGAAAAATTCAGTATTGCCCAGTTTGGGGCGCGATTATCGGCTGTGCGCAAAGTTTAGCGCCTGGCGCTAATTATTGCCTCCAACTGCAAACTTGGCTTTGATCGCCCCTGGAGGTGATTGGAGCGCTAAATCAGGTGCTACACACCTCTCTTAAGGTGCAAAGGCCGAGGAGCGAGGCGCTACCTCAGAGTGCTGGTGAAGCTCATGTGATGTCAGTCAGCAATGAAACACAGACACAATGGTGCCGGCCAATTCTTAAAGGGGAGGGTTGATCTTGCTCTCCATCCACATCCTGCTCATTGCAGCCTTGAATCTCGGCCTGGAGAGACCTGAGATCAAATCTGCTGGAAAGAACAATGGAAAGGCCCAGGGAAAGAGCTCAGAGTGCGGCCCCCATAGTCTCTTCTAAATCGATGCAAGGAAGGTCAAATCAAAATGAACCTGCAAAGTGCTGCTCATGACCCAAACTCCTTCACACAGCATTGAATCTCTCCAGAAGTCAGTCTCTCTCTCTCTCTCTCTCTCTCTCTCTCTCAGAATGCCTGGTGCAAAAATGTCACCAACAAAAAAAGGCAGGAAGCGGTCGCCTTTAAATAGCGCGCCCCCAGTCCCTTGCTGACTGCAAAATGCTCCCCTCAACCTGCCGTTGCAGGCGGTAAGGCAGGGGGCGCCACTCAATATCTGGTCCAGGGCGCTACCGGGGCGTTGCACATTCGACTGACGTCACGATCTGCCGGCGCAGGAGATCGTGGCGGTAGTGTTTAGCGCCGCCGCAAAATGTCTAGTTAATTTCATGAGCAGCACAAACATCGCCGCGCCCGGGTGCTAGTTGCTTTGCGCCCCATTAGCGCCCTCTTAAGGCGCTAACAGGAGGCGCAAACCAACTGAATTTTTCCCCCTACATTCCCAAGAGCCCACCACTGGGCAGCTGGAACGCCCGCCTGACTCAGGCAGTAGGCCTTTATAATATGCAAATAGGGGCTCTATGATATACACTGGACCCTGATTGCCATTTTAGGATTCAGCTGGGTGGAGCATGCACCGTGAGCGCTCTGCCCAGTTTCAGCCGGTGGTCCAGCCGATGAAGACCCCGGATTAAGTTTTTAATCATTTTTGTGGGGCCAGGACGAGCGGGAGCGCTTCTTGCGGCTCCACCAAAATAACCACAGTTGTTGCCACAACAGGTAACCTCCCCCCCGCCCCCCCCCCCCCCCAACCTCGGACTTACCTTTCTCCGGTCCTGCAGGTTGGCTAGTTTGCCCGATAGCGCTGTCGCCCTAAGCCAGCGGGCTGCTCTAGGGTTCTCATTTTCCGGCCGCAGCTCGCCGGCTGTATATTAATGAGGACCTCAAAATGGACCGGGCTTCCTGCCAGCACTCTCACTCCGCCAGCTGACCAGCTGAAAACCCACAGGGGCAAAATCTACCCACATTCATGATAAATTGTTTGACAGACTCTTATTTGTGTGAGTGGACGAGGGATGGGTTGGGAGTCGACAGGGCAAACCAAGAAAAGTCAAATATGCTCGGGGTCAATTCCATTAGGATGACATTGGTTACATGCCACAATGATGTGTTTTAACTTGCTTTACATCATCGTATTGCATGCTGTAAATAAAAGGAAAGGTTTGTCAAATATATTTCATTGAAGCCAGTCCCCCTCTAATGTATGCCACTATATCTTGCAATGTAGCAAAGAAAACAAATTGCCAAATACTTGTTCATGAAGGCAATGTCACATTAATTCTTTAAATGAATGAAAATTGTAGTGCACAAGCTTGACGATGATGGCTTCACTGGACCTCTGGTCATGAGTTTCGTGCAGGCTACAAGGAACTGATAACATGGAAACAGGCTGTTCGGCCCAACTAGTCCGTGTTGGTATTTATCCCCCACGAGACGCAACTGAAAACTGAAAGTATTGTCACATTGATTTTTTTTTAAGATGCTTAAACCATCTCTGTGGCTTGACATGTTAATTTGCTCACCTTGCAAATCAAGTGTTGCTTGAAAGTGTCACTTGCAGCAAGCATTATGATATATCAATCATCAGCAAAGTGATGGAAGGTGTCATCAACAGTGCTATCAAGTGGCACTTACTCACCAATAAACTGCTCACTGATGCTCAGTTTGGGTTGCGCCAGGACCACTCGGCTCCCGACGTCATTACAGCCTTGGTCCAAACATGGACAAAGGAGCTGAATTCCAGAGGTGAGGTGAGAGTGACTGCCCTTGACATCAAGGCATCATTTGACCGAGTGTGGCATCAAGGAGCCCTAGTAAAACTGAAGCCAATGGGAATCAGGGTGGGGGGGGGGGAACTCTCCACTGGCTGGAATCATACCTAGCACAAAGGAAGATGGTTGTGGTGGTTGAAGGTCAATTATCACAGCCTCAGGACATTCCTCAGGGCAATGTCCTAGGCCCAACCATCTTCCCTCCAACAAAAGTTCAGAAATGGGGATGTTCACTGATAACTGCACAGTGTTCAGTGCCATTCACAACTCCTCAGATAATGAAGCAGTCCATGCTCGCATGCAACAAGACCTGGATGACGTTCAGGCTTGGGCTGATAAGTCGCAGGTAACATTCATGCCACAGAAGTGCCAGGCAATAACTATCTCCAACAAAGCAGCCAGCTTGATTGGCACCCCATCCACCACCTTAAACATTCACCCCCTCCACCACCAGCAGACCGTGGCTGCAGTGTGTGCCATCTACAAGATGCACTGCAGCAACTCGCCAAGGCTTCTTTGGCAGCACCTCCCAAACCCGCGACCTCTTCCACCTAGAAGGACAAGGGCAGCAGGCACATGGGAACACCACCACCTCCAAGTTCCCCTCAAGTCACACACCATCCTGACTTAGAAGTATATCGCCGATCCTTCATCATCGCTGGGTCAAAATCCTGGAACTCCCTACCTAACAGCACTATGGGAGTACCTTCACCACATAGACTGCAGCGGTTCAAGAAGGTGGCTCACCACCACCTTCTCAAGGGCAACTAGGGATGGGCAATAAATGCTGGCATTGCCAGCGATGCCTACATCCCATAAACGAATTAAAAAAAAAAAAAAAATTTCTTTTTCTGTTTTTATAGATCTGGAAGAACAGCCTTCAAGCAATACAAATGGTTCTGAGCACGACCGTGAATGGTGAAGGGAATTGGGGATGCAAGAGAGGCAAGAAGTGGAGGACCACAGGATTCTCAGAGGGTTGTAGGGCTGAAAGAGGTTACAGATATAGGGAGGGGCGAGGCCATGGAAGGATTTTAACAGAAGGATGAGAATTTTAAATTCGAGTCATTGTGGGACCAGGCGTCTATGTAGGTCAGTGAGCACAGGGGTGAACGGGACTTGGGGCGAGTTAGCACACGGGCAGCAGGGTTTTAGATCAGCTCAAGTTTCCAGAGAGTTGAAGATGGGAGACTGGCCAGGAGAGAATTGGAATAGTCGAGTCTGGAGATAACAAAAGCATGGATGAGGGATTCAGCAACAGATGGGCTGAGGCAGGGACGGAGAAGGGCAATATTACGGAGGTGGGAGTAGGTGCTCTCCCGGTAGTATGCAGAAGGTTGGGTTATGCCAACATTAGAACCATAATGAAAACCAGTATACTCATAACTATTGACAAGCCCAAACAATTTGCAAGTTTCCTGGACCTTTGAGGATATCTTCCAGTAGGATTGACAATGGGAATGCTGGGACCAATATCAGGAGTAGTAGATGGTAATGTCTGGAAGGGTTTACATCTTCCTTCCAGACAGCCCTGAAGAGTTCACACCAGAATCAGGAGCACGAACAATGTCCCGAGAGCTGGTTGGTTTTGTTACACATGGGAATAGACAAAACATCCTGAAACTTTTTGAAGAGCTGTAACAGCTAATCCCTTAGATAGAATAGGCATGGGTGGTAGGTCACATGCAACATTGGCCCAGAAATTCGAGTTGGGGGCTTGCCGCGCGTGTAAGCCCCCGATCTGCACTTACCCGACACGCCGGCCGTTGAGCTTCAGGGACGCCTGGAATTGCTGTTTTAAAATGTTGACTCCCGGGCAGCGTCTGACGTCACGCCGCCCAGGAGTGCAGCCAGCGCGAAGCCTGTAGCGCGCTGTGCAACTGAGACACGCCCCTTGAGGTCTCAGTTTAACAGGACACGCCCCCAATGTTTCTCACAAGCTGCTAAGCATTTTTACATGCAAAGCAGCATTTTAAATAGGTTTTTGGTATTTTTATGAAGCTTTTGGTAACTTTTATAAACTTTTAAAAACGTTTACATTATTTTGAAGAATCTGAAGTAGTTTTAAACAGAATTAAAGCAATTTAAAGACTTTTAAAAGCCCTAAAAGAATTTTTTAAATTCCATTTATTTATTTAGCAATGTCGTCATCATACGTGTCTTCACACTGTTCCCTTTGGGGAACTGTATGAAGTGGTGGAAGGATTTATGGCCGTGATTAATGCTCATTCCGTGACCGTAACCATCTTTGAACCAGCCATTAGGGTGGTTAGTCCTATGACGGGAGGGTTTTACGGGCTCCCACAAGCTATACAAGGAGAGGAGGCCACCCATACCCACGGACGCAAATATCCCACTGGATGTCAACCCAGAATTTAGAGCCGAAGCTCCGACTCCACTTGCCGGGACTGTCTGGAGTGGGGTTCGAAACCCTACCCCGTCTGGGCCCAGCGGCGGGGATCCTACCGCTACGCCAAAGGCCCAATCCAATTAGCAACGTGAAATGGCTGGAATGAGCACAATTCACGGCATTAAAAGAACTCACAATTGAACTGATGATGACCTCAGCAATCTCCTCAACGAGGTGGAGGCGCAGCACCTGCTCATCATTGGTAATGAGAAGTCAAAGGCGCCGCAAAAAGGACAGATGATAGCTTGGTCTTTCAAGTGGCAGCATAGGGCTCCAGTCACGGGGAGGGAAAAGGCGCAGGAAACGTATGGGTGTCAATTTTTGCATGGAGTGGGCCTTTTGTGTAGCGGTAAGCATCCCCGCCGCTGGGCCAGAAGGAGTAGGGTTTCGAACCCCGCTCCAGACAGTCCCGGCAAGTGGAGTCGGAGCTCCAACTATAAATTCTGGGTGGACATCCAGCGGGATACTTGCGTCCGCGGGTGTGGGTGCCCCCCCCCCGATGGGTTGTGGGAGCCCGTAAAACCCTCACGCCATAGGACTAACCACCCTAATGGCTGGTATGAAGATGGTTATGGTCACGGAAGGAGTGTTAACGTGGCCAGAAATCCTTCCACCACTTCATACAGTTCCCAAAAGGGAACAGTGTGAGGATACGTACGACGATGACCTCTTGCGCAATGCACCTCCTTGGACCCTCAGTCGCAGATGCGAGGGGGCAAATCGTGCAATTGTTAAATTTTTCATTTTATTGACATGTAAAATGTTGGCCCAGTAATTCCCTTCCAAACGCGCGAGTAGGGTCGGGGTACTTACGCGTCTGGCCGGAGGAAATGCCGGTTTTCAGCATGCACAGCGCATGCGGGGAAAACCAGCATTTCCTGTCCTCTGAACGAAGGGGTTCAGAGGCAGAACGCGCGCGATTGTACAGGCAGCGCGTGCGCAGTAAAATTCGCCGCTTTCATTCATGCTTTCAGTGAGGTCAAGTCCTTACAACTTACACATGAAAAAAGCATGAGTACAGTTGCTCCAGAGGCTGCGGGGGAAGATATTTCTTATCGTGGAGCTTCTTAAAGGCAATATTTTTGTTTGGGAAAGGGAGGAAAGTTATTTTAAGAAATGCTGAGGTAAGTTTTAAAGTTTATTTTCGTTTTTAAAACGGGTTTTCAGTACTGTAGGTAGAAGGATCAATTGTGGCTATGTGAATTGAATTTGCTGTGTTTATTAAATGTGAAAATGACTCCAACATTTTTAAGAAAGAAACTTTTCATCAGTAATATATTCTTTTAAGTAATTATGTATGTATGTCTGTATATATTCCTTTGCGTGTATGTATATATTCCTTTACTTATGTGTATGAATGTATGTATTTAATTATGACTTTCAGAGAAAGTAACTTATTGGAAAATCATAAGTAAAGGAATATAAAACATACATACATATACGTAAAGGAATATATGCGGACATACATACATAATTACTTCTTACTGATGAAAAGTTTCTTTCTTAAAAGTGCTGGAAATGTTACATTACTCATTTTAGAACACTCATTTTCACATTCCATTCACACAGCCACAATTGCTCCTTCTACCTACCGTTCTGAAAACCCGTTTAAAAAAAAAAATTTAAACTTTAAAACTTACTTAAAATTTCTTAAAATAACTTCCCTCCCTTTCCCAAACAAAAATATTGCCTTTCAGAAGCGCCACGATAAAATATATCTTCCTCCGCAGCCTTGGAACAACTTTACACATGCTTTTTTCAAGTGTAACTTGTAAGGACTTACCCTTACTGAATCCATGAATGAAATCGACGAAGTTCACTGCGCAAGCGCTGCCTGTGCAGTCGCACGCGCTGTGCCTCTGAACCCCTTCGTTCAGAGGACTGGAAATGCCGGCGTTCCCCGCATGCGCTGTGCATGCTGAACGCCGGCATTTCCACCGGCCAGATGCGTGAGTACCCAGACCGTACTCACGCATTTGGACACGAATTTCTGGCCCATTATCACTCGGCGCATTAAAAGCAGTCGATCGATGCAGTTCTCGCTTCCACTAAAACCAAAACTAAAACGCAACAGATCCAATCTTCTGTCAAATAACACCAACACTCCATTTTTTCCACATTACCACGGAAATCAAGACATAACACTCTTTCTCCCACGCAATATTTCTTGGTGATCCAGTGTTCCAAAGTTTCCTTCTCGACGTTGATCCTTCCAAGTCAGGTTTAAAAATATCAAAACGAGTATGTACCTTTCTTCCAGTGAATAACTCAGCAGGTGTCCTACTGATGATGGTATGAGGTGTCATACAACTGAAAAGATCATTTCTGATGCATGGTGCCAGGATCTCGTCACACCTTTAGAGAAGTTTTGAATGTACGTACAGCCCTCTCAATTTCCCCATTTGGCTGCGGGAGTCCAGGTGGAGAAGTATGGAGAAAGACTTCATTTTTATTTGAGGAAAATGAACTTGCAATACATGCCGAAAAGAAAGCAGTTAGTTATAAGCACGGCAATTAGAGTCGTTATTCGGACATAACATCTTCCAGCAAAAACAAATTAGTAATGTTGCTGTTAGGTTTCAGTTGTCAACATGCAAAAAGCTGGGTGGTCTCTAATGCCCTTTTAAAATGGGCAAGATTAGAGCACTGCACATACAATGTGTGAAGATGACAGTATTGCAGCCTCCCCTTAAATAGTATTTATGAGCCGATTTGCATTGATAATCAGCTGAGCGCATGGGTCTGTGTGAGAAAGCGCACCGGCGGCTGACAAGCCCTGCAGTCATTTTAAGTGCTGTGCTCCACGGGCAGGAAGTGGACAAGTTCAATAACTCATGAAATTCCTGTCCCTCACCACACAATTGCGCCGACATAAGCCATTAAGCTGACAGCGGTTTCCAGGCTAAGATCTCATGACCATGTAAGTAAGTCCCAGTATAACACTGCAGTCTGCCTTACAGACTCACATTTTAATTCCTGCACTGCATTCCAATATAAATCCCAAAGTGTAAGCCTACTTTAGCTAATTTCCCTGGATTCTATTTAATCCAATGATGCATCTGGGCCGAAACCTAAATGAGGCTTTATTCAAGCATCGTGTGCTAACTTAGAAATTACAAAATTAGTTGAGCATTTTTACTAAATATCAAATAATTTTTTTCTCTGATAGTAATAAATATACTCAGGCACATTTTCTGGTGCGGAAGTTGTCCAACTGAGATGTAGCAAGCTAATTTTTCACTGACACAGCACTGGGCCAATGTGAAGTCGGCCTTAATTGGCCATCAATGGAAAGCTCCAAGTATAGATTGTGCCTGCCATTAGGAGCTTGCCAAAGAGCGGTTGGGTGAAGTTGAGGGTGGCATTGGTCCTTAAAGGCAGCATTTAAAATGATGCAGCCCCTTAAACGTTATTTATATTGGAATGCAGTGTAGGAATTAAAATATGTGAGTCTGTAAGACAAACTGCAGTGTTATACTGGGACTTACATGCTCATGAGATCTTAGCCACCTTAAATGTAAGTGGCTGCTAATAAGGATTTTAGCATTCCCATAGGTTGCAAATGTAGTGTCCGAGTATCAATAATACACGTACTGCAGGAGAACAATAAAACAGGTATTTACAGAACAGAGGGTAAACTTAAGACTGAAGTACAGAAGCCTGCTATGGCTTTTTATACAGGTGTGGTCACTGCCAGTACTGCAGTATAAAATCAGTTCCCTTAAAGGTACATACACAACAATTCCTCCCCTTTTAGATAAACAGTACATAACATTCATTTAACAACTAAATAATAACTAATTACAATTACAATTTTCTCTGTACTATATACACCAACTGAAATAATTATTTATAAGTTCAGTCTTTGAGGAGGCTTCCTGATCCTGACTGGATAGTGCCTTTCTCGAGTATCCTATTCTTGCGGCGGAGTTGATTCTGGCTCATTGTCATTGGTTGGTTCATCAGCTTCCAATACCACTGCTTCTGAGGTAGATGCAATCTGTACTTCGGGTTCATTACCAGGTGCACATGCTCGTGGTATGGGTTTGGCTTGTTCCTGTGACTCTAGAATCTGGTCAGCATGGCGTCTCACGATGCTCTCTCCAACGTCCACTGTGTACATTAGTGGTCCCTGCTGTGTGCATATTGTTCCTGGCTGCCATTTTTCTGTTCGGTAGTCACGGGCCAAGACTGGTTGCCCTATCTTGAAGCTCCTGGTTGGCTTCTCATTGATGTGCTGGAATTGCTTATCCTCAACATCTCGTCTTATGTTTGGTTTGAGCAAATCCAGGCGACATCTTAGCCTTCGGTTGAAGAACATTATGGCTGGAGCTTGGTTGGTGACTGCATGTGTCGCATTCCGGTAAGCAAACAAGAAATTATCTACCTTGTGTTGTAGTGGTATGTCGTCGTTATACATCGCCTTTATTGCCTTTTTAAAGGTCTGAACAAACCTCTCAGCCAATCCATTTGTGGCTGGATGATATGGGGCAGATGTGTAATGTTTCACCCCATTATTCCTCAGAAACCTCCGGAAATCCTCAGACACAAACTGTGGCCCATTGTCGGAGCACATCTGTTCTGGCAAGCCATTCCTGGCAAAGATGGTCCGTAGGACTGCAATAGTTTTCTCCGTGGTGGTGGAGGACATTTTGATGACCTCTGGCCATTTCGAATGGGCATCCATGGCGATTAGAAACATTGGCCTAGAAATTCAGTATAGCCACTTTTGGGGCGGTAAAGTCGGGCGGCCGCTAAAGTTTGCGCCCGGCGCAAAGTCGAGCCCCCTTCGCCGATATTCAGTTGCATCACCCTAAGAGGTTGCTGCTGCACTAAAACAGGCGATGCACGACTATCATTAGGCGCTAAGCCGGCAGCCCGGGGCGCTAACACCGGAAGTTGGGCGCAGGGCAGGTGCGGCGAGCTGCTGATTGCCAGCAGACACTCTGGCTCCGGTGAGCTCTTAAAGGGGGAGGGTGGATTTGTTTTTTTGAAAGGCCGAGACTAGTGTATTTGGGGAGGGTCCTCCTCCTCCTCCTCCTCCTCCTCCTCCAGCATCATCATCTCCATCATCTCCATCCAAAGAAGGAGTGTTGCAAAACGGCTGCCTTTTCTACTGCAGGAGTGCCCTTTAATTTGCGCTCCCCGCAGCCCGCCTCGGCTGTGTACCGTTCCACTTCACAGTCGTTCGGGCCGCTAGGCGCACAATGGGGCGGCGCGAGTGAAGTTCCGGTTCCGGGCGCACAAAGGGCATTGCATGACGAAATGACGTCATGATCTGCGCGCGCAGATGAGTGCGTGCAATGACTTTGCGCCGGCACTAAATGTCTACTGAAGTTGGGGCAAGGCGCAGATCGCGCTGCGCCCGGGCGCTAAGCGCCTAGCGCTCGAGATCTACTCCTCCTAAGGCGCTAACAGCTGGCGCAGCCAACTGAATTTCTAGGCCATCGAGCCCATAAATGGACCAGCAAAATCAATGTGTACCTGTTGCCATGGAGATGAGGGCCACTCCCATGGGTGTAGCGGGGCTTGTGGTGGAGCGTTTTGGACCTTCTGGCATCCTGTGCATCTCTTGGTCATATCCTCAATTTCTTTATCAATTCCTGGCCACCACACAAATGCCCTGGCTAGGCTTTTCATTTTTACCCTCCCAGATGACCCTCATGAAGCTCATTGAGCACTCTATCTCTCAACTTGTGTGGAATTACCACTCGGGATCCACACATCAAGGTCCCCCGGCACACTGACAGCTGTTCTCTCCTTGGCGAGAATGCTGGCAACAGTGAGTTGCCATGTGCCTGCCATCCCTTCACCGTCAAATCATAGACCCGAGAGAGTGTCGGGTCATTTCGGGTTTCCTTCTCTATACTTGAGTTTGTAACAGGTAGACATTCGACTATGGTCGCATGGAATATCTCAACAGGGTCCACTGCAGGTGCTTCCTCTACCGTAGGCAACGGTAGGCGCGACAGCCCATCAGCATTTCCATGCTGTTTCGTACCCTTGTACTCTATGTCGTACTGATGTGCCCCTAGAAAAAGTGACCATCTTTGCAGCCGTTGCGCCGTCATCACCGGAACGCCCTTCTTTGGGTTAAAAATGGAGACCAGGGGCTGATGATCAGTCAGTAGGGTGAATTTCTGCCCGTGCAGATAGTGATTGAACTTCTTCACCCCCAACACCAGGCTGAGGGCCTCCCTGTCAATCTGGGTGTAGTTACGCTCGGCTGAGGTTAACGAGCGCGACGCAAAGGCTATTGGCCTCTCTGAACCGTCAAGGAATTTGTGTGACAGCACCGCTCCAATGCCGTAGGGAGACGCATCACATGCCAACCGAATCAGTAGTGTTGGGTTGTAGTGGGCCAATACTTCTTTTGACGTGATTAGGCATTTACATTTCTGAAAGGCACGCTTACACTCATCACTCCATTTCCATGTTACTCCAGTTTGCAGCAGGGCATTCAGTGGGTGCAGAATTGTAGATAAATTCGGCAAGAACTTATGGTAGTCGTTCACCAACCCGAGAAACGACCTCAGTTGCGACACATTTTCCGGTGCTGGAGCCTTGACTACAGCCTCAATCTTGTCTGGCGACTTATGCAACCCTTCCTCATCAATCATGTGGCCACAATACGAGATTTGCCTCCTGAAGAACTCGCATTTGGGGCGGTTGGCTCGTAGCCCATATTCCTGTAATCTAGTGAGCACCTGCTCCAGGTTGGTAAGGTGTTCACTGTCATTTTCGCCCGTAACCAGGATGTCGTCCAAATAACACTGGGTCCCCGGGATCCCTTGCAAGACTTGTTCCATCGCCCTCTGCCAAATAGCCGGGGCTGATGCTACCCCGAATACCAGTTGATTGTACTGGTAAAGGCCTTTGTGAGTGTTTATCGTGAGGTATTTCCTAGATGCTTCTTCCACCTCCATTTGTAGATATGCTTGGGCCAGATCAACCTTCGTAAAGCGTTTCCCTCCAGATAGTGAGGCAAAAATATCTTCTATCCGTGGAAGTGGATATTGTACTGTGTGCAGGACTAGGTTCACAGTTACCTTGAAGTCCCCACAGATGTGAACCTTCTTCGGCTCCCCAGGCGTGCTGCTCAATAATTTCTTCATTACAGGAATGATGGGTGTGGCCCACTCGCTCCAGTCCACCTTGGACAGCACACCTGAACGCTCCAGACTCTCCAGTTCTGCTTCAACGGCTGGGCGGATTGCGTACGGTACCGGTCTGGCCTTAAAAAATTTTGGGTTTGCGTTATCTTCGATTTTTATCGTTGCCTTTACTCCTTTTAGAGTCCCAAGTCCTTGTTGGAACACCTCTTTCGTGTCAGTTAGAATTTTTGACAGTCGTCCAGGTGTGACGTCATCACCCTTTTTGTCAGTCACAGTTAGCGCCTGAATGGAATGCCAATCCAATTGTATTTTTTGGATCCATTCACGTCCCAATAATGGTGGTCCTCCATCTTGTAGTATATATAGATACAGTTTCTGTGTTTCCTTGCCGTTGTATTTAACTGGCACCCTTATTTTTCCTCTGGGGTACACTTTTTGCCCCGTGTATGTCTTCAATACAATGGACGTGTCCTTCAAGGGGATGTGTGAGAATAGCCGCTCATAGTCTCGTCGATTCATGACAGTTAGGGCTGATCCTGTATCCAATTCCATCTTTACTTGGGACCCTGCTATCATGAGGGTGACCCAAATGGTTCGGTGATCCTCCTTTGCGATCACGTTGTGTAACTTTAGACAACTTAGTCTCCTGCTCCCGGAGTCATTATCACTCTCCTGATCTTCCGAACTACTGTCTGTCATTTTTTTTACTTTCTTGTACTTTTCCTTAGTAGTTCTTGTAGTGTTGGTTTTCTTCCCCGACCTGCAGACTCTTGCTATGTGTCCCATTTTCCCACATTGCCTGCATACTTTGTCCTTAAACCAGCAGTCCTTCTGATCATGGGTTGTTCTGCCGCAGCGATAGCACTTTTCTGCTCCATACGCCATTTCGTTAGCGCTGTATTCTTGTGGTTTCTGTTGTATTTCTGCAGCTCCATGTGCTGCTGCTTTGTAGGATACTGCCACGCTGAAAGCCTGTTCTAGCGTCAGGTCCTTTTCCGAAAGTAGTCGTTTCTGGGTTCCTTCACTCTGGAGCCCGCAGACAAACTTATCCCGTAAGGTGTCTGCCAGTCCTGCTCTGAACTGGCAGTGCTTCGATAACTTGCGTAGTTCCGTAAGATAGCAGCATTGCTCTCATCTTTGTGCTGGTTTCTTTTATGGAACTTGAATCTTTCTGCTATCAGCAGTGATGTAGGGTTTAGGTGTTCCTGTAAGATATTAACAATCTCTTCAAAACGTTTCTCCATTGGTTTAGCTGGGGTAATTAAATTCCGCAATAGGCCGTACGTTCACGCGCCCATCAAATTTAATAATACCGACGCCTTCTTTCCATTGGCCACCTCATTTGCCTTGCACTTCAATTCTTTCCACATACGTGATCCAGTCTTCTACCTCGTTTTCGAAAGCAGTGATACTGCCACTCTTCGGCATCTTGGGTGATTTAAAATGGCGCCTCCCGCGCTTTTTTTTCTTCCCCAATGGCATAAAATGGCGCCTCCCGCGCTTTTCCTCCTTCCCCAATGGAATAAAATGGCGCCTCCCGCGCTTTTCCTTCTTCCCCTTGCTGCCACACTGCTCCTAATGTTCTACAGGGTAATGGTGGCGACCCGCGGCTTTGGCGCGTCTCACTTTTCCTTCCCCTCGTTTTATTTTCTCTACGCTGCCCGGTTCTTGAGCACTGACCGCGCCCTGTGCGCTCCACCCTCTCTCTCTCTCTTTTCCTCCCGGCGACGCTGCACGGCCCCTTTGCAGAGCCGCTCGATCGAGCTTGAGCCCGCCGCAGTCCGGAAGGGTCAGCGCACTACCTGCTACCAGCACAATTTGCTGGAACATCTTGACTGGGGAGCCAAGCCCAGCTCTCCACAGCCTCTCCTGCAATTCTCCGAACTCCGATGGATCCTTGGGCGGTTGCCCGCGGTCGACGCCCGTTGCTCTGACTTCGACCTCCAAGAAGCTTCTTCTCAGGGAAAGATCCCCATGAGGTGATGCAGTACTGCAGGTGAGTTCGAACCTGCTTGTCGCCAGTGTAGTGTCCGAGTATCAATAATACACGGACTGCAGGAGAACAATAAAACAGGTATTTACTGAACAGAGGGTAAACTTAAGACTGAAGTACAGAAGCCTGCTATGGCTTTTTATACAGGTGTGGTCACTGCCGGTACTGCAGTATAAAATCAGTTCTTCTCTTAAAGGTACATACACAACAGCAAATATATTGATTGGCCCTGAAATTCGGTGGGGGAAGCCCATGGCCTCCCACAGGAGTGATGGCAAGAGAGTGGCAGAACCCACAGGGAAATGACGTAAGTGGCCATTTTCAATCTTTCAAGCTCCTTACCTGGGGATTCGGCTGCTCTCCTGCCAAACCTTTGGAACCCCTTTGGAATTTCAGGGCCTGTATATTTCAGCCTCTCCAAAGAAGTGACTGGGAAAAAATAAACAAAAGAAAGGCAAAACAAATGTGGAGGGAGAAAACAGAATCTGAGGGAAAATGATGAAACAGTGTAGCACCCTGATCCTGTTTAGTGGCTGGTGAAGTGGAAGTGCTGCTGCATGAGGTTCATGTGAGAATGGTTGCCCTATATGGCACACCTGGGCACTGTCATGTTCTGGTATTTTTGATCACTTTACCATGGAAAGGACCTTGGTATGATTTATATTAAAATGCTACCTTTAAATTAAATCCTGCTCCCAAGGGATTAAAATGACCACAATAGCCGAAGGATGGGGATGGGAATTGGGAGGGGTGCGTAATAAAGCTAGACGGACCGGTTTGTGGAATGTTGCTGCTTACATACCACTTTAGACTAAGACAGTAAGAGTAGCTGGTATTTCTGTGGCCTAAAATTGGGGCAACTCTCTACTGGCCAGCAAATTGGAATAGAAGCCATTTCTGCCCATTTTGCACCCCAAGAAAAGGCACCCAAATTTCCTGATGCGATTTGCCCCTTTCCATGATCTGAATGCCAAGTCACCATGAGGCTGATTTGAATATATTTAAATGAGGGCCAATGGCAGTACAGCCCTGAACTACCTAGTTTTACACACGCAATGAAGTAGGAGTAAGTTAGACGGAAAATATAATTTTCAGCTGTTGCTAGGATGAGCTGAGATTGGAGGAAGTAAGGAGTTTTTGAGCCTGAAGGTTGCTGAGAGTTTGAGTGGTGATTACTGCAACTGGGAAGGACTTTTTGGAGTGACATTTTGCTTTAAGTTTAGATGGCTTTGGATTTGCTTCTAACTAGCTATGAGACTGAGACCACTGGGAAATATTGTTCCTCTGCCACTTGTGAGATGTTTTAAGGAGCAGGCATGGCATTCCCTATGAGCATCCCATGGAGGAGGATTTAAGGAGGATGAAACCCATAAAATATTACCCCCGTACCAAAGCATATACAGGGAACACAGATTCTGTGAAGAGTTTCAAGAAGAGATGTGTATTAGAAGAGTTCACTTCATCAAAGAAGCAAAAAGGAAGCAAAATGGCCATTCCCATTTGCCCAGACAGCTCTGTTTTTGGCTATGAAGATCATGACTGCATTCAACTTTTATGGCACCGTGTCATTTAAGGTAACCATGATAGATTTGTACAATATCTGCCAAGGTGCTGACTGGGCATTTATTTATCAGGTAACAGACACATTTTTCTAGAGCTGGGAAATTTACATCCAATTTGGTATCGCAGCAAGGCAGCAGCAAGATAGGACTACCGGGTGTTTTAGGATTGCTGTGTTTTGTTTCCAAAGTGCAGGGTGCAACCGATGGCACCCATGTTCCTTATGAGTTCCCAAGGCCAACCCCTTGAGCTTCCTAAAGAGAGAGGGCTAACATTCGCTCAGTGTGCAGATTGTGTGCGACCACTTACAAAGAATCCTCCATTTCGACACAAGATTTGCTAGAAGTTGTCACATTGCATCCATCCTTCAGAATTTGGCAGCCGAGCTCTTCAAGGAAGATCATGTTGATGAATGGATTGTGAGTGACAAGGCCGACCCCTATTGCAATGGATAATGATTCTGCTAAGAGTTGTACCAACAAGATTGAGTGACTTTTGTAAAGGCTAGCATTTGAGGGGTGTCTCTCAAGTGGCATCAACAACAACAACAAATTGCATTTATATAGCACCTTTAATGTAGTAAAACGTCCCAAAACGTTTCACAGGAGCGTTATCAAACAAAATTTGACACCGAGCCACATAAGGAGATATTAGCGCATATGATCAAAGGCTGGGTCAAAGAGGCAGGTTTAAAGGAGCGTCTTAAAGAAGGAAACAGAGGTAGAGAGGCGAAGAGGTTTAGGGAGGGAATTCCAGAGCTTAGGGCCTTGGCAGCTGAAGGCATGGCCACCAATGGTGGAGGGATGAAAATCGGGGATGCTCAAGGGGCCAGAATTGGAGGAGCACAGATATCTCAGAGGGTTGTAGGACTGAAGGAGATTACAGAGACTGGGAGGGATGAGGCTATGAAGGGATTTGAAAACAAGGATGAGAATTTTAAAATTGAGGCGTTGCTTTACCGGGAGCCAATGTAAGTCAGCAAGTACAGGGGTGATGGGTGAACGGGACTTGGTGCGAGTTATGACACAGACAGCAGAGCTTTGGATGACCTCAAGTTTATGGAGGGTAGAAAGTGGGAGGCCGGCCAGGAGTGTATTGGAATAGTCAAGTCCAGAGGTAACAAAGGCATGGATGAAGGTTTCAGCAGCAGATGAGGTGGGGCGGAGTCGGGTGATGTTATGGAGGTGGAAATAGGTGGTCTTAGTGATGGCTTGGATATGTGGTCGGAAGCTCATCTTGGGTTCAAATTTGACACCAAGGTTGCGAACAGTCTGATTCAGCCTCAGACAGTTGCCACGGAGAGGGATGGAGTCAATGGCTAGGGAATGGAGTTTATGGTGGGGAAAGAAGACAATGTCCATGATTTTGCTGACCTCGGCAGGTCTGTGGTGGGCGACGTCAGTGGTGGGTCCCGACTCCACTGCTGGCTCCATCCCGCTGTCTGAAATGAATTTCATTGGTGGGGCTTTTTAAGCCCACTAGTGCGCTTCCCGGCCAATTAGAGGAAGCAGGTCTGGTGGCGTCATTTGATGACGCATCATCAACCAGTTTCCTTAAAGGGACCATGTCCAAATTTATTTTGAAATGTGTGCTGTCAGTGTTCTACAGCATTGAGGTGCTGCAAACACTGACAAGCACTGCACAGAGGTACAGGGTTACACCCAAGCTCTCCCATGACTTCCTCTATATGCTTATGGAGGGAGCCACAGCACGCAGGAAGGTCCTCTTCCCTTCCCATGGGTGGAAGAGTCCTCCACATTGCAGTGGAGGGCACAAGCAGGAATGTGGTCAGGAGGACCTAGGTGCAGTGCCGCAAATGTTTTAATGATCTCAGTAGATCATGAAACGTTAGTACAAATCCACCTCAACCTCATCCTGCTCTGCCTCTCATCACATGCCCATCACTCTGTCTTCCCTACCCTATTACTGCAGATCCTTACACCAACTTACCTTGCACCCCCACCCATCCCTCTCTATTTATTTTATCACATCGCCATCTCACTAGCCACCACTCATCTTCATCCTAGTGCAATCATGCCAACTAACAACACACAGGGGTAGCCACTTGCGTGTTTTATGCAATGTTTATGTAAAGTTTCTGTTAATGTGGTGTCAAACATTGTAACCTTTATTTTCAACACTTTGCATTATTGGACAGATTTGTGTGCACATTTGGAAGAGGCTTAGTGAGTTGCAGTGAATGGTGAGACATAATGGCACCCCCTGCAATGGTGATGAGTGTGAAAGGAATGGCTTGGGCATTGTAGGGATGCTTTATGGTGTTGGTGTGGGGTGGTGCAACCTGGCACATCATGTGGCAGCCAGGGTGTACAGTGTCAAGTGAAGTAAATCTGGCCATGGTGGGAACATCCCTAGCGTCCCGGGCATCAGTGCGCTCGGGTGCTGATGCCCTGTGCTGCTGGTGTTGGGACTGATTGTGGTGAGATTCTGAGGACCAAGGTCGTCGTCGTACGTGTCTTCACACTGTTCCCTTTGGGGAACTGTATGAAGTGGTGGAAGGATTTCTGGCCGTGTTAATGCTCCTTCCATGACCGTAACCATCTTCATACCAGCCATTAGGGTAGTTAGTCCTATGGCGGGAGGGTTTTCCGGGCTCCCACAACACATACGAGGGGGGGGGGCCACCCACACCCATGGACGCAAGTATCCCGCTGGATGTCAACCCAGAATTTAGAGCCGGAGCTCCGACTCCACTTGCCGGGACTGTCTGGAGCGGGGTTTGAAACCCTACACCTTCTGGCCCAGCGGCGGGGATGCTACTGCTACGCCAAAGGACCACTCCAGGACCAAGGTGAGAGAGTATAAAGGGCACCCATGCTGATAGAATAGATGGCAGATGATGTAGAGATGACAGAAGCGTTCTGTCAATGGTGAGAGAGGTAATGAGGTCAGACTGGATGGAGACTTATGTAAAGACTTGCAGCTGCTGAATCTGTTGTGGAAATGCAGTGAGGAAGAATTTGTGGCTGAGGGAAGTTATCTCTGTAAGGTGGGAGCTTTTACTTTAATTTGAAGCTGTCAACTCAACAGCTGATTCAATGGCCACTGAACTCCCACCTCAGCTTGACAGATGTGGTCCACGACCAGCTTGGACCCCGTGGGCGAGCTGTGAAATGCAAAATGCAAGCTTAAAATCATTCTTAAGTGGCTCTAAACAAGCCACTAAGTATCTGAATTGGGTCCCCCACCGCTGCCTGTGGGGTCTGTTCAGCACTGACAGACCCGGCATCAGGAAAGGTGCATGGGAGTGAGTTGATAGCCGGTTCCCGACCTGCTGTCAAAAATATCAAATTTCCCACCTGACCCGACACGAATCCTGCCCGCTGAGCCCCCAGAAAATTCCGGCCAATGGCTTTGGTCTTCCCAATATTTAGTTGGAGGAAATTTCTGCTCATCCAGTGCTGGATGTCGAACAAGCAGTGTGACAATTTAGAGACAGTGGAGGGATTGAGAGAGGTGGTGGTGAGGTACAGTTGGGTGTTGTCAGCGTACATGTGGAAACTGATGCTGTGTTTTTGGATTAACATAGAAACATAGAAGATAGGAGCAGAAGTAGGCCATTCGGCCCCTCGAGCCTGCTCCGCCATTTAATAAGATCATGGCTGATCATCCAAATTCAGTACTCTGTCCCTGCTTTCTTCCCATATCCCTTGATCCCCTTAGCCTTAAGAAATATATCTAACTCCTTCTTGAATATATTTAATGAATTGGCCTTAACTGCCTTGTGTGGTAGAGAATTCCACAGGTTCACCACTCTCTGGGTGAAGAAATTCCTCCTCATCTCTGTCCTAAATGGCTTACCCCTTATCCTTAGACTGTGACCCCTGCTTCTGGACTCCCCGCCACCGGGAACATCCTTCCTGTATCTAGTCTGTCTAGTCCTGTTAGAATTTTATAAGTTTCAATGAGATCCCCTCTCATTCTTCTAAACTCTAGCGAATATAAGCCTAATCGACCCAATCTCTCTTCATACGTCATTCCTGCCATCCCAGGAATCAGTCTGGTGAATCTTCGCTGCACTCCCTCCATGGCAAGAACATCTTTCCTCAGATAAGGTGACCAAAACTGCACACAATACTCAAGGTGTGGTCTCACCAAGGCCCTGTACAACTGCAACAAGACATCCTTGCTCCTGTACTCGAATCCTCTCGCTATGAAGGCCAACATACCATTTCTCTTCTTAACCGCCTGCTGCACCTGCATGCTTACCTTCAGTGACTGGTGCACAAGGACACCCAGGTCTCATTGCACTTCCCCTATTCCCAATCTATTGCCGTTCAGATAATAATCTGCCTTCCTGTTTTTGCCACCAAAGTGGATAACCTCACATTTATCCACATTATACTGCATCTGCCATGCTTCTGCCCAATCACCCAACCTGTCTAAGTCATACTGGAGTTTCTCTGCATCCTCCTCACAGCACACACGGCCACCCAGCTTTGTCTCATCTGCAAACTTGGAGACATTACATCTAGTTCCCTCGTCTAGATCATTAATATATATTGTGAATAGCTGGGGTCCTAACACCGATCCCTGCGGTACCCCACTAGTCACTGCCTGCCAATCGGAAAAAGACCCATTTATTCCAACTCTTTGCTTCCAGTCTGCCAACCAGTTCTCTATCCAAGTCAGTACCTTTAACTTTGCACGCTAATCTCTTATGCGGGATCTTATTGTGTAGGGGGTTTTGGTTTGGGATTTTTGTCTTGTCAGTCAGTCGTGTGCCTGAGCTGCCCCAGCCCCGTGCGGTTCGAATCGCTTCCCCCTTTTTAGTTCTGAGCACCGGACTTATTTACGAGTAGTGATATAGACAAACAAGACCAGTGGTTTGGTGCAAAGAAAACCAATGTTTATTAAAATAGAGAAATAATTATTATACAGAGAAAACCACTATGGCTGCAACACAATTACACTTAGCGGGGGAGGAGAAACGGACACATCGAGGGAAAATGACTAAAATGACAATTTTAGCAATCCCCTTAACTCCCACCCTTTACACCTATCTAGGTTGTCTTGTGATGGGCCAGAAAATTGATGCTCACCAGTCTAGGATGTTGAAACGCCTGCTCCGTGCCTTGTTGCCTGTCGATGTTTTTAGGTTTTCACCGCCCCAGAGCAGCGATACCCCAGTAATTCAAACGTAACTGCGGGTGTTCTACTTCCCTGGATGGGCTCTTCGTCGACGATCCTCTCGCTGGGTTGATAATACGGCAGGGCACTGGAGGCAAGGAGAGAGAGAGAGAGAGATGGCTTCCTGAGGGACTAGTTATACCCCTCCTGGGAGTCCTTATCTCTCGCCAGATCAGCTTGTTCCTTTGTCTGACCTGGACGTGTTGAAGCTTGTACAAAGGAAACCGATCTGGGCCCATTGACCTGGATGGCCGGTTAATCGGTTTTTAAACGTCTCATAAGTGTTTCCCTTTGTCCAACTGGTTTTGTGATGGGGCCATTCCAGTTTGAATGCCCCGTTCAACACTTGCAGACAGTGTTGATGTCCTCTAACGAAGGCCTGAATGCAGCTATTACATATTGATTGTCTGTGCAAACAGCCTTGATGGGTTTTAATCAGAGGCCTTCTAATTTCTGGAAAGTTCCTTCTTTATCAGCCCAAACTGAAAACTTACAGGCCTTGGCCATGAGGTTGACCGCAGCCATCTTGTTGAGCCCTGGAGCCCTGGATTTTAAACTCAGCCCAGCCAGGGTTTCTCCAATAAGCCAAAAGTAAATCTTCAGGGAAGACATGAAATTTGCAAATCCTTTCAGTCCCCCCTAGGATACTGAAACTTGCTTGAAGTGTCCAATCAAGGTGAGCAAATTTCTGACCCCCCACAAACAACCTTCCCCTATATTTATCTATTCACGATCCCCCGACACATGCATTCCCCTTACTTAGAGAAAGCCGCAGTGCACGACAGGCATCTATCGATAGAAGCAATTACTATCTGTTACAATAGTCCAAGCACGGAGGGGTCCAACACCCCTGCACTACTTGGGACATCATAAAACTTTATTACAACACACAATCTTTGATAAAATTAACATCAGGCCAAAAACATATTTATTAAAAATAACGAATGGAAGGAATGAGCTTTATTAAAAATAACAAATGGATCTGCCGTCACTCGGCAGTGATATGACGCAAAGCTCACACGGGTGTTTCTTCTTCCACCCGGGCACACTGGTCCTTCCACAACCCTTTTACTTTCAATTCTACCCCGCGACCCTTTCTCCTACACTGGACACAAACCAGGTAGAGGACGATCCCTAGCTGACAGACTACTAAAATGTGGGATAAAATACGAATCCAGGAGGGGACCTCGATACTTTCAAAAACGTCCCACCAGGGCAGGGTCGCAATATCTAAAATGTTGACCCCTACCTGTACAGTCTTCTGTTCCAAAGTGTAGAAGTGCTTTTGTGATACTAGAACGGCTTTTAATAATTTGGTAAGGTGCTCTGGGAGAGGGGGAATCGGGTAACTGAAGTGGGCAACATATTTCTGGAGGTGGGTAAAATTTTCCTCCACAGTGAGGTGAACAGTGGATGGTTCAGGAATGGGGACAATTCGTATCTGTGCCACTTGAACTTCTGCCTCAGGTTTGAAACAGAAGCTGCTGTCACTCACCGCGCACCAGCTGTGCTGTCCGTGCTGGTAGTGAGACGCTCCTGTGGTGATGCAATATGTCCCACCTCCTATATATGCTACCTGTAGGGGAACATGGCCTTGTGCCATGGCTTCCATGGTACAATTTATAGGTTTCGCGTCAGCAGCTCTGAACCCGCATTATGGTTTCGAATAGGCATTCAAGTGCTGGGGACACAGGATTATGTGTGCTCCCCGGCTACGGCACCCTGAGAGGTTGGTACCAGTCATAGCATGCTCCCATTTTATGACGTATGGTGGGACCGCTGTATAACGAATGTGTGCACCCCCTTGAATGACTCCAATGTTCTCCACCCTGTATACCGGGGCGGGTCGGGCTGTCCTGCCCATAACCGGCATTCTGACTACTATTCCCATAACTGGTAAAATTCTCCTCTGCATCCCGTTCGCAGCTCCCATCGATCGCTATCGGTGCTGTGTCTCCGGAGCACCCTTGTAGGTGGGAATCCTCCATGTCACCTCTCCTTCCGAAGCTCAGTCCTATCAGGGCGAGTAGGATTACCCCCCCCCCTTCATTCCGTAAATTTTCCTGTAATAGATATAGAAGCACACAGCCAGGTTCCCTAGAGATTCGCTGGCTTGAGTGAAGCATGGTCGGGTCTTGCGACCTCGACTCAAATGTACACACTCTGAGCAGATTACTTAAAACTAACCATCACCTTAATTAGAATTAAATTAAACACCCTAAACTTAACACTATATAAACTTAAAAATTAAACTACCTAAACTATATACATCTGCCGCCCGTCTCCGGGCGGCCAGCCTAATCCTTGTTTGGGCTGCTGCAGGCTGCTCCCTGCGGCGTGGCTGCACTGATCTCCACTTCTTGTCCCTCGCAGCTTATGGCTGCTGGCTGGGGACCTCTGTCTTTCGGCTTCTCCCTGACACGGGAGACCGCCCTTTTTAACTGAAGAGTCGGTGACCATACTTTTCTGGGCTGGGGTGTCCGAGGGGACCTTCTAGGGAGGGCTATGGGTGGGGTTTTCTTGGCGGGTGGACCTTTGGCTCGGACCACAGCCTTTGCTAGCGCGGTCTGTGGGTTTTCCACGACCGCTGGCTGGGGGTCCTCTCCCTCAGGTTTCACCTCTCCCAAACTTGGGCTGAGGGCAGGTAACCTTTCGCCGCCTGTTGCAGCAGGCTGTGAGTCTCCGCCCCCAGGTTCCAAACCTGGGTCCAGGGCGGGATTCTCGCGCTCGGACTCCTCCCCATCTGAATCCCAGAGGATTGGGGGAGTGTCCTGAATAGTGGGCGGAATGGCTCCTCCCCTGACACAAGCCACAGCGCCTGCCTGTGCAGCCTGTGAGCTTGTACCCACTGCGGGCTGAGGATCTCTATCCTTAGACCTTGTCCCAACTGGCTGCTCTTTCTTTTCGGGTTCAAACAACTTACTTTGTTTAATATAACTAGCAGCCTGCCAGTAACCCTGTTCTAAATTCTTTCTCCTTACCAGGGCGGCCTTAAAGGCGGAATCTTGGGCTTGGACCTGGTTTTGGTCCGGGGCCAAAGCTACCCCCTATGTGCCTCCCTTGTCCCGGATTGCTGCTACAGGGCCTGCTCTACAGGGGTCCCAGAACTCTCCTTCCCTGTCCCCCTGCTTGGCCACCTCATCGGTCTTGTGGTTACCCTCCCACGTGGTATGGAGGGATCCTAAATCTATGGCCAAAGGTTTTGACCTTTCCCCAGCCTGCTCGTTCCCTGTGGATCCCATTAAGCTAAATGGGACCTTGTTAGACCGGGGTGAATTGGTCAGGTCTTCCGAATGGACCACCGTGCTGGAAGCTGCAGTGTCCACCGAATACCTCCCCTGCACTGTCTTCACCCCCATCTTAACATAGGGCCTGCTCCCCTCAGCATTTTCACGGGTACACAGGTCGACAGGCTGCGCTGGTTCTAGTCATTGCTGGGAGTGGGATGGGGCAGATGGGGTCTAGTCATTGCTGAGAGTGGGATGGGGCAGACGGGGTCAAAGCACTGGTGGTGGCTGCTATTCTCCCCTGGCTGGTCAGGAGAAGAGATTGTATCGACTCCAAGAGTGGCTCAATCGCAGCGGGAGGGATACCTGGCTCTGCCTTTTGGGCTGGGGCTGTGGAGTTCTTTCCCTTATTCTCCTTCCAGGGATTCTTACAATCCTTGCGCCAGTGGCCGTCCTTCCCGCACCTGTAACAGTTTAACTTAGTCTGGGAGGGACGGTTCCCCTCCTGGTGCCACTCTTTCTTATTCTGGCCACCAGGTTTAACCTCATGGACTTTCCCCTTGGGCTGGGGCGTCTCGATACCCCTTATATTTTTAAATGCTATCGTGAGCTGGCGGATCACCATTTCCTCGGTGGTCTGAGGGCTACTGGGGTCAAACCAGGCCGCAGCCTGGGCTCGGATTTGGGGCAGGCAGTTTGTCATTAGACAATGGAGCCAGTGGGTCAATTGGACTTGGTTCAGTAATGTCCGCGCTGGCATTCCCAGGCATGTGCTCCGGTAGACTGGCCACAGCCTGTCTGCGAACGCCTGCTGGGACTCCCCTGGGAGCTGTACCGTTTTTTTCCACCCGGGCGAACGGACTACCGTCATGGCCTCCAATATTTTGTTCCTCAAATCCTCATAACCTTTCTGCCCCTTTTTACATTCATCAGACAGGGTCTGGAGGAGATCACTCCCCAGAGAAAACAGCAGCATCTTAGCTTGCTCTGCGTCATCGCAGTCATTAACGCACGCTGCCTGTTCTATGTCCCTGAAATGCAGAGAGGGGTCTCCCTTGTTGGTGAGCTTGGGGATGTGACTAACCATGGCACTGAGCTGTTGGGTGCCATGCGGCACCACAATCTGATTTTGGATGGCCCCTGGGTCCTCGTCGTCAACGGGCGGGCCGTACCCCTGTTGTTGGAGGGGGTACGCCGGCCCTGGTCCCGGCCTATCTAGTGGGGCCTGCTGTGCTTCCTCTACCACTTCATCCTCCACCCCCCCTTGTTGCCAGAACTCCTGAAAGCTCGGAGCTTTGGGTGGTGGCCGTGGAACCTCTGATTCCCCAGCCAACTTTGTTCTGGGTGCTGCCTGTGGGACGGTTCTGTTTGGGTTGCCGGTAAAGTCCAGCTGGCCTGCCTTTGGGCTGATAAGGCATATCATCCCCTTCGCCCTCGATAAGGCCATGTCCAAGCTTTCTATCTCCTCCCTACAGGGCCCGTGATCTGCCTCCTCGAACCCCCGGTCGCAGGCTAGCTTGTATGCTGCCTTTACCTCCCTTACTTTCTCCTCCTGCTCTTTTAATTTTTGGGTGAGGTCGCAAATTATGTCCTGCAGCTTTATCTCGCTGCCCCTTGCCTCTCTGACCTGGTATTCCAAGTGCTCCATCTTGCGCCTAGGGCTGGCTTTACTTTCAGCGGTCTGGTATTCCAGGCGCTCTACCCTTGCCTGATGTTCCCGTTGCACCTCGATGGCCTGGGCCTCCAGGCACTCTACCTTTGCCTGGTGTTCCTGTTGCACTTCAACGGCACGGGCCTCCAGGCACTCTACCTTTGCCTGGTGCTCCTTGGCCGTCTGCGCTCTTTCTTGGCTTAACGCCTGAAGCGCCACTAGCACCTTCTCTTCCGCTAAAACCTTATCCTGCATTTCTAGGACCAATTTCTTGAGCTTGGCAGCCTGCGCTGCTACAGACATTGTCCAGCACTAGGATTTGTTTCTTATAACACATTAACCAGACTGCCTTTTCAATTGCCCTCTTATGCTGTTTACTCGCCGTCCACTGGGCGGCGGCGTCTATGGGACGCTTGGCCTTTAACATAGCGCCCACCCATTTCTTGGTGATATTAACCTTTCTACACACATAAGTGGACAACATCTCTTCCATTGCGGTTTCTCCCTCCGCACCACTGTCTGTCATATCGCATACCGTCGCCGATGCTCCTACCTGGCTTGCCATTGCTGTAGGGGGTTTTGGTTTGGGGTTTTTGTCTGGTCAGTCAGTTGTGTGCCTGAGCTGCCCCAGCCCCGTGCGGTTCAAATCGCTTCCCCCTTTTTAGTTCTGAGCACCGGACTTATTTACAAGTAGCGGTATAGACAAACAAGACCAGTGCTTTGGTGCAAAGAAAACCAATGTTTATTAAAATAGAGAAATAATTATTATACAGAGAAAACCACTATGGATGCAACACAATTACACTTAGCGGGGGAGGAGAAATGGACACATCGAGGGAAAATGACTAAAATGACACTTTAGCAATTCCCCTTAACTCCCACCCTTTACACCTATCTAAGTTGTCTTGTGATGGGCCAGAAAATTGATGCTCACCAGTCTAGGATGTTGAAACGCCTGCTCCGTGCCCCATTGCCTGCCGATATCTTTAGGGTTTTCACCGCCCAGAGCAGAGGTACCCCAGTGATTTAAATGTAACTGCGGGTATCCTGCTTCCCTGGATGGGCTCTTCGTCGATGATCCTCTTGATGGTGAGGCAGGGCACCGGAGTCGAGGCGAGAGAGAGAGAGAGAGAGAGAGATGGCTTCCCGAGGGACTAGTTATACCCCTCCTGGGAGTCCTTATTTCTCGCCAGATCAGCTTGTTCCTTTGTCTGACCTGGACGTGTTGAAGCTTGTACAAAGGAAACCGATCTGGGCCCATTGACCTGGATGGCCGGTTAATTGTTTTTTAAACGTCTCATAAGTGTTTCCCTTTGTCCAACTGGTTTTGTGATGGGGCCATTCCAGTTTGAATGCCCCGTTGATCACTTGCAGACAGTGTTGATGTCCTCTAACGAAGGCCTGAATGCAGCTATTACATATTGATTGTCTGTGCAAACGGCCTTGATGGGTTTTAATCAGAAGCCCGAATGCCACTGGTTTGCTTCTCATGCATAAATGCAGAAGGTTTGTCTGCCTTCTAATTTCTGGAAAGTTCCTTCTTTATCAGCCCAAACTGAAACTTACAGGCCTTGGCCATGAGGTTGACCACAGCCATCTTGTTGAGCCCTGGAGCCCTGGATTTTAAACTCAGTCCAGCCAGGGTTTCTCCAATAAGCCAAAAGTAAATCTTCGGGGAAGACATGAAATTTGCAAATCCTTTCAATTGAAAGCCTTCTGAAAGTCCAAATACACCACACTGGTTCTCCCTTATCTATTCTACCGGTTACATCCTCAAAAAATTCCAGAAGATTAGTCAAGCATGATTTACCTTTTGTAAATTCATGTTGACTTTGTCCGATCCTGTCACTGTTTTCCAAGTGCTCTGCTATTACATCTTTTATAATGGACTCTAGCATTTTCCCCACTACCGATGTCAGGCTTACCGGTCTATAATTCCCCATTTTCTCTCTACCACCTTTTTTAAATAGTGGGGTTACATTAGCTACCCTCCAATCCATGGGAACTGTTCCAGAGTCTAAAATTTTGGAAGATGACCAGCAATGCAGCTATTATTTCTAGGGCCACTTCCTTAAGTACCCTAGGATGTAGATTATCAGGCCCTGGGGATTTATCGACCTTCAATCCCATCAATTTCCCTAACACCATTTCCCTACAGATACTGATTTCATTCAGTTCCCTCCTCTCATTAGACCCTATGTTCCCCGACATCTCTGGGAGGTTATTTGTGACCTCCTTTGTGAAGACAGAACCAAAGTATGTATTTAATTGGTCTGCCATTTCTTTGTTCCCCATTATAAATTCCCCTTATTCTAAAACCAGAAAATGCTGGAAATACTCAGCAGGAGGAGGTGTCAAAGGCTGCAGATAGGTTGAGAAGGACGAGGAGAGATCGTTTACCTTTGTCACAGTTAGATGTCAAACAGCATCACATGTAAGAGATCTGCTGATATCACTCTATTAAAGTGAGTAAAGGTGTTTTAAGGTTTTGCATGCACTTACTTGCTATCAAGGGAGATGACAATACATACTGTAAGTTCCCGAGTTAGTGCTACCCTTAACGCTGTTAAGGGTAACCCGTGCAGCTCTTAATTTTAGAGGGTGAAGAATGTACTGATGCCCAGGGGGCCGAAGGAAGAAAAGGGAGAGTGGTTGGTGGCTGCCCTCATCAGGCCATTGAACTTCTTGAGACACTGGTCTACAGTTCTAGGGATGAGAGAAGTGGTACTCAGTACTATTGCCAATTCTCTCTAGTTGGCACAAGACATCGGAGGTGATTTTGACTGGGCAGCTGGGCAGTTAAAATCAGCCAGGTTGCAAACCTGCCGAAAAGCGCCAGGCTACCCACCATCCGGCATTTTAAGCTGCTCTCCCGAGCAGGCGGCAAGAACACCCACCCAAAGCCGGCAGGATCCTTCTTTCTCCTTCAAGATGTGGCTACAATTTTAACTGAGGCCAGAGTTGGGAAGCCTGCATGCTGTGAGGACAGCACGTGCCCCAGCCGGGAGCCCCGAGCCTGGCCTGAAATTGGGCGCCGGTCTTCATTAAAAAAAATTGCGCAAGATGCCGGCACCTGCCGCACCGCCACAGGCAGCTCGCACGTTTATTTAGAAGAATATCAGGTCGCTTGCCTCGCCAACAGTGATGAGACTTCCCTACTGACAGGCGACAGGAGTAAAACGGTCACAACAAAGCCCCATTTCTAACCCATTATCCATTTCACACCACAGTGTAATGCCCCAGGCTATGTTATCATATGATTAGATATTGAGCAAACTACTGAATCTATGTTGCAGAGACTGATTACGGAAATGACCATCGTTGCTGATTTTGAAAGAATACCTAAAGCAGACCTAATATTTGTGACAGGTAACCTCACAGGTGCAGCAATACAGCATGCCTGGAAGAGGTTCTGGCCAAGGTTAACCCTGCATATAATATCCACATGATCTGAGAAGAGATATACAATAAGATGGCACAACTTAAGACTACACATTAGTAATATTTACCAGTTAGATGGGTCAAGTTGCCTGTCAACCCTTTTCACATTTTCTACTGACTCGTGCTAAGCCCTTACAGAAGCATACCATAGGGTGGTAGAAGTTTGGAACTCACTTTCTCAAACGGCAATTGATGCTAGATCAATTTTAAATTTTAAATCGGAGATTGATAGCTTTCTGTTAACCAAAGATATTAAGGGATATGGAATTAGGTCACAGATCAGCCATGATCTCATTGAATGGCGGAGCAGGCTCGAGGGGCTGAATGGCCTACTCCTGTTCCTATGTTCTACACAGAACTTTCATTGCTTATATCATAGAATCATAGAAGGATACAGCACAGAAGGAGGCCACTTGGCCCATCGTGCTTGTGCTGGTTCTTTGGTAGAGCTATCCAAATAGTCCCATGCCCTTGCTCTTCCCCCATAACCCTGTAAATTTTTTCCCTTCAAGTATTTAACCAATTCCCTTTTAAAAGTTACTGTTAAATCTGCTTCCATCACCCTTCCAGGCAGTGCATTCCTGATCAAACTCACTGCGTAAAAAATTGTTTCCACATCTCGCCTCTGGTTCTTTCTCCAAGCAACTTAAATCTGTGTCCTCTGGTTACTGACCCTTCTGCCACTGGAAACAATTTCTCCTTATCTACTCTATCAAAAACATTCATGAATTTGAACACCTCTATCAAATCTCCTCTTAACCTTCTCTGCTCCAAGGAGAACAACTCGAGCTTCTCCAGTCTCCACATAACTGAAGTCCTTCATTTCTTGTACCATTTCTAGTAAATCTCTTCTGCACCCTCGCTAAGGCCTTAACATCCTTCATAAAGTGTGATGCCCAGAATTAAACACAATACTCCAGCTGAGACCTAACCAATGTTTTATAAAGGTTCAACATAATTTCCTTGCTTTTGTACTCTAGGGGCTCAATTTTGCCAGGTCCGAGGAGGCGGGATTGGAGGCGTGTGAGGTGGTAAAATCTCAAAAAATGGCGGGCGGTCCCAGTCCCGCCTCCAAGCAATTTTCCCAAATGCGTGTTTTCTGACCCCGTTTCCATCCCGCCTCCAAGAGGCGGGATAGGCCCTTAAGGCCCTTAACAACCAGTTAAATGCCTCTATAATCCCATTTTGAGAGGCCTTTCTGATTTTACCACTTTTCTCACATCCTGCACGTCTCCTCTGGAACACAGCAGTGAATCCTGGTGGCCTCACAAGTGGACTGCTTACTAACAGCTGCAGCTCCACCATTAAAAAGGAGTTTTCAGCAATCATCATTTGCAGGCGGCAGAACTGTGTTGTCTCAGGTCTGGGAGAACTTTTAGCAGGCATACCCATTGTTGTGGAAGTTTGGAGCCTGACGCCCATCTCCAGTGTGACCTCCTGGAAAACCCCTCTCGCCACCTTGACTGAGCACTTCCTCAACTGAGGCATATACCAGAAGCATGGGGACCATTTATTTCCTTTTCTCCTGGACATCAGATTCAGATGAAGACCAGCCGTGGCAGCAGCAGAACCATGAACAATAGCACCACCAACAGCAGCAGCAACAACAGGAGCGCCAAGCTGCTGCTCACCCACCTGAAGCTGCACAGGCCAGAAGGCGCCAGCGTGTGACCACATTGCTGCCCGGGATGCAAGGGACGCACTCAGCTTGGCCAGATTTGCTTAGCCTGCACAATCAAACAATTTTGCCTCGCACCTTCTTATCAGACCATCAACAGTGGCCAAGAACCTACGAATTCCTATCACTCTGACCACCATACTGACAATTGCAAGTCGCCCTAAGCCCTCAATGTGGAAGTCCCATTAGCAAAATGACATACGCCACAACTGCAACAGTTTGCCATCAGAATTTTTTATGACAATAAGCAACTGATGGCTTTTCAAAGTTAAACACAACATTACACTCAAGTGACTATGGTAGCCAGCCTTCCATGGAGGTAGCCAGCCTTTCCATGGAGGTAGCCAGCCTTTCCATGGAGGTAGCCATCCTTTCCAAGGAGGTAGCCATCCTTTCCAAGGAGGTCGCCATCCTTTCCAAGGAGGTTGCCATCCTTTCCGTGGTGATGCGTTCATGCGCCAACGCCTCCACAAAGGCTCTGCTCATGTTAGCGATGGACATAGAAACATAGAAGATAGGAGCAGGAGTAGGCCATTCGGCCCCTCGAGCCTGCTCTGCCATTCAATGAGATCATGGCTGATCATCCAAATTCAGTACCCTGTTCCTGCCTTCTCTCCATATCCCTTGATCCCTTTAGCCTTAAGAAATATATCTAACTCCTTCCAGAATATATTTAATGAATTGGCCTCTACTGCCTTCTGTGGTAGAGAATTCCACAGGTTCACCACTCTCTGGGTGAAGAAATTCCTCCTCATCTCTGTCCTAAATGGCTTACCCCTTATCCTTAGACTGTGACCCCTGGTTCTGGACTCCCTGGCCATCGGGAACATCCTTCCTGCATCTAGTCTGTCTAGTCCTGTTAGAATTTTATAAGTTTCAATGAGATCCCCTCTCATTCTTCTAAACACCAGCGAGTATAAGCCCAATTGACCCAATCTCTCCTCATACGTCATTCCTGCCATCCCAGGTATCAGCCTGGTGAATCTTTGCTGCACACCCTCCATGGCAAGAACATCCTTCCTCAGATAAGGCAACCAAAACTGCACACAATACTCAAGATGTGGTCTCACCAAGGCCCTGT
Organism: Somniosus microcephalus; assembly: GCF_052327205.1. NCBI lineage: Eukaryota > Metazoa > Chordata > Chondrichthyes > Squaliformes > Somniosidae > Somniosus > Somniosus microcephalus. Next base: position 74,887,425 of record NC_140993.1, read on the forward strand.
ACAACTGCAGCAAGACATCCTTGTTCCTGTACTCGAACCCTCTCACTACGAAGGCCAACATACCATTTGCCTTCTTAACCGCCTGCTGCATCTGCATGATTACCTTCAGCGACTGGTGCACAAGGACACCCAGGTCTCGTTGCACTTCCCCTTCTCCCAATCTATTGCCATTCAGATAATAATCTGCCATCCTGTTTTTGACACCAAAGTGGATAACCTCGCATTTATCCACGTTATATTGCATCTGCCATGCTTCTGCCCAATCACCCAACCTATCCAAATCATACTGGAGTTTCTTGGCATCCTCCTCACAGCTCACACGCCCACCCAGCTTTGTGTCATCCTCCATTCACTCCACACTCGCAGTGACCCTGGAGACAAAACCTGCCAAAGACTCCTGCACCTGTTCCTGGAGTTCCAGCACCGCTCTCCTTCTGGATGGACCCAGAGGCACAGGGTCGACATGCAGCGGAGCCGAGCTGGGAGCGTCCTCTCCACAGCGACGAGGACTCTCCACTGCTGTCCCTGTCTCCACCATCTGCTGATGCTCACTTGTGAGCTGTGATACACCAGGAGACAACTCTACTCTATGTCCCGAAGGTCCCACCGAGGTGTGAGTGTCTGCGCTGGTGCAGGGTGCGCTTAATTCTGCTGATGGAGAGCCCTCAGAGGTGCAGTTTCCTCTGAGGAGTCTGGAAGCTTAGGCTCTTCCTCCTGGACAGTGGGGATGGGGGGCTCTCGATGGTCCTGTGGGGGAGTAAAGGAAAGAGTTAGAGATGTGAGGTAAAGGTTGTATGCACATTGAATTGTGCAGTTGATCATAAGTCAATCTGTTAGAGCATCAGAATCATTATCAGTCACTCATGCAATGTCAATGACAGAGATGCCAAACTATTCTGTCACAGCTTGCTGTGATGCGCCCGCGTGTCCGCCCCCCCACTTGGGAATCCTCCTCGATCCCGGCAATTTCCAGGGCCGTCTCCTCCGAGGTGGTGAGCTGGGCTACTGAGGCCCTCCTCCTGTCCTCGCTCTTTCCCTCTTATTGTGGGCTCTCTTTTCCTGCAATGAGGGACACAAGTGGAGTTTGAGTGAGAATGAAGGAGTGAGTGTAGGGAATGCATAGCATAGATGCTTAGAAGGAGACAAAGGGCCCTCCCTGTGTGTTGTAAGTTGTTGTCATTGTGTCACAGTGATAGGGAGCGTGAGGGCTGCATGGTCGAATAGTTAAGTGAATGTGACCATAGAGAGAGAGGGAATGGGTAAGGGTGCAGGGATGTCAGTGTCAAGTGGGATGTGGAGGAAGAGGTTGGCAAAGCAGAGTGCTGGTGAGGAGAGGTGATGGGGATGAGATTGAGAGTGATGAGAAAGTCATACTCACGTTTCCTGAGCGGAGAAGGTCATGAAACCTCTTGCTGCACTGCAGCCAGGTTCTGCGGCACATAGAGATGGCATTGACCTCCTGGGCCACTTGCAACCACACAGCTTTAGTCTGGTGTGGTTGCTATTTTCTCCCTGAGGAAGGGAAGAGCACCTTCTTATTAGATCTTGCTCCCTGCACCAGAGCTGGAGGGAGGGCTCATCAAAGCGAGGTGCACACTTTTGCTTGCTGGTGGACATGGTCGGTAAATGAAATCCTTCATACAATGTCCAAAGCGTTTCCAGTCTCCAGAAGAAGCAAGGCTGCTTGCAGGCCTTAAAACCAGCAGCACTGATGACATAATCGGAGGCGACTTTCAGGATGGAAAGACTAATTGGGCCAGGGGTTCCCACACGCTGGAAATCAAGTGCCCAATTAGGGGAAAATCGCACTTTTGTCCCACTTCACATCGGAGTCAGGGTCCTGACACGAAAACCACCTGACACGCCCCAGCCCGACCCCAATGGCAGAATCGAACCCTAGGCCTCTATTTAAAAAGCCCAGGATCCCATATGCTTTTTTAACAGCCTTCTCAGCTTGTCCTACCGCCTTCAAAGATTTGTGTACATACACCCCCAGGTCTCTGTGTCCCTGCACCCTCATTTAGAATTGTACCATTGTGTTTATATTGCCTCTCCTCATTCTTCCTACCAAAATATATCCCTTCACACTTCTCTGCATTAAATTTAATCTGCCATGTGTCTGCCCATTCAACTAGTCTGCCGATGTCCTCCTGAACTCTGTTTTTTTTATTAGTTTTATGGGATGTGGGCATCACTGGCAAGGCCAGAATTTATTGCCCATCCGTAATTTCCCTTGAGAAGGTGGTGGTGAGCTGCCTTCTTGAACCGCTGCAGTCCGTATGGTGATGGTACTCCCACAGTGCTGTTAGGGAGGGAGTTCCAGGATTTTGACCCAGCGATGATGAAGGATTGGCGATATACTTCTAAGTCAGGATGGTGTGTGACTTGGAGGGGAACTTGGAAGTGGTGGTGTTCTCATGCACCTGCTGCCCTTGTCCTTCTAGGTGGAAGAGGTCATGTGTTTGGGAGGTGCTGCCGAAGAAGCCTTGGTGAGTTGCTGCAGTGCATCTTGTAGATGGTACACACTGCAGCCACAGTACGCTGGTGGTGGAGGGAGTGAATGTTTAAGATGATGGATGGGGTGCCAATCAAGTGGGCTGCTTTGTCCTGGATGGTGTCAAGCTTCTTGAGTGGTGTTGGAGCTGCACTCATCCAGGCAAGTGGAGAGTATTCCATCACACCCCTGACTTGTGCCTTGTAGATGGTGGAAAGGCTTTGGGGAGTTAGGAGGTGAGACACTTGCCGCAGAATACCTAGCCTCTGACCTGCTCTTGTTGCCACAATATTTATGTGGCTGGTCCAGTTAAGTTTCTGGTCAATGGTGACCCCCAGGATGTTGATGGTGGTGGATTCGGCGATGGTAATGCCGTTAAATGTCAAGGGGCAGTGGTTAGACTCTTGCTTATTGGAGATAGTCATTGCCTGGCATTTCTGTGGTGCGAATGTTACCTGCCACTTATCAGCCCAAGCCTGAACGTCGTCCAGGCCTTGTTGCATGCGGGCATGGACTGCTTCATTATCTGAGGAGTTGTGAATGGTACTGAACACTGTGCAGTCATCAGCGAACATCCCCATTTCTGACCTTATGTTGGAGGGAAGGTCATTGATGAAGCAGCTGAAGATGGTTGGGCCTAGGACACTGCCTTGAGGAACTCCTGCAGCGATGTCCTGGAGTTCTGATGATTGACCTCTAACCACCACAACCATCTTCCTTTGTGCTAAGTATGACTCCAGCCAGTTGAGAGTTTCCCCCCCGATTCCCATTGACTTCAGTTTTACTAGGGCTCCTTGATGCCACACTCGGTCAAATGCTGCCTTGATGTCAAGGGCAGTCACTCTCACCTCACCTCTGGAATTCATCATTGTTCACTACATTTCTGAGCACAAATTCAAGCTGCAAATTATAATTGTTAGATTTGTTACATCAAATCCTTATAACATAAACTAACTGCACAATTCCTAGTTACCTATTAACGCACAGGATCAATTGGACACGTCTGTCACTGTATGTACATGATAAGATGCCACATAATACAAGGGAATCCACCAAAACTGGAGTAGAGTTCATAAATGACAAGCCCTTGGATATCCTTGAATATAAAAGCATGGAGTGAGTAGGAGAAAGTAAACTGTAGGGGGGAAATATTCGGTTGCTTTGAGCCTCCCGTTAGTGCCTGCCAGCACCTGCCTCCACTGCCGTCCCAGGCCTCCTGAGCACCCCCGCCCCCCTGCGGAGTGCCGGCTGCGCTCTATGAGCCCGGTACTTCTCTTGAGTGCCGGGCTCTTTTGCCGGCACTCCGATCCCCAGTGGTCCAGCTGGGCCCCGGGTTGCGCTGCAAAAGGCCCCTCCCCTTTAAGAAGGGGAGGAAGGCCTGCAATACCGCGGCGCGATGTGCCGCAGCACCACAGCGCCCTGCTTTCCTCTTGGGGCGCTGCCACTTAATTTCGGCCACAGGGCGCTAATTTTTTCGGGGCGCTAAAAGTAGCGCCCGGCGAAGTTAGCGCCCCAAGGGGGCACGACTCAGTTTTCCCCCCAGGCCTTTTCCAAGATCAGGGTGTGTATTGTCTACTGCTTATGTCTGATTCCCTTTCTGACTCACTTTCATACATGTATAGGCTCAACCACACAAAGGTGACACACAATTAATATCTTATAATATGAGCTCTGTTGGAAGGTGTGTCTTGGAGCTAGCATTCTGACAATTCAGAAGTACTAGCACAAACGAAGTAAGGCAAACCCAATGAGGAAGTATGAAAATGAGTCAATGGGTAAGTGACAGAACAGCACAGAGCCCAACCCCCTGTTTGATGGTTGGCAAAGTAGAAGTGCCGCTGCATGAGAAGAGTTGCCCTATTTGGCAATTCATGGCCGTCGCCCCAGAAGATGGCAGTGTGCATGCCTGGACGGAGCTGGTGGTCAGACTCAATGCTGTGTACATAGCTGCAAGACCAGGAAACAAATACTGGAGAAGATGGCCTACTCTAAGGAATCTTGGAAGCTAATGCTACCCAACAATACCACGTGCTAGGTTGATGGCTCAAGATTGAGTGCCACAAAATGCTTCCTATCAACCTGTTCCACATTTATTACTCATCCATGTCAAGCCCTCAGCGAACCTGACAACTCTTTCATTGCATCTCACACTTCAGCCGGGCTCACAATCAAGCTGACAATTGGAAGCTGAGATATCTTCAAGGGGCTTCACACATCAAATTTCTATGACACCACCTAGCTACATAATGCATGGTCACTTACTGACATCCAGGATGGGCTGCTGGTTGGGCACATCTCTCTCACTGTGTATCTGCTCCTTCAACTTGCACGACAAGATTGGATATAAGGAGACATTTTATTAATTCGCACTCCTGATGACAGAATGGGTGGAAAGGTCATGCCTGGAATCTCAATATGCACACCTGGTGGGTTATGCTCTGCACTGGGAGCACAAATTCATAAAATTATCTCTATTATACAAGGGTGCAGACCTGAACTGGAAAAGAACTCAGAAATCAGAATTCTGTGATTCTTCTTGGCTGTAAGTGTGAAAGTATAATTATCCTCCCAATTACATTTGCCATCCACAGCACGCCCCACTTCTGGCTGTATTTCTCTTCTGCTTATTGCTCGCTGTTCCATGAATGCCTATCCCTGCTCACCTGAATTCCTTTTTCTCCGCACTCCCAATCTCTCACCCCCATCTCCCATGCTCTCCCCCTCATCTCTACCTTCCCCTTTCCCTCCCTGTTCCCCCTCCCCATTCCCTTTTTTCTCTCTCTCACTGTCTTCTCTCACCCCTCCCACCGTTCTGCCCCTCGTCTCCCGTCTCCTTTTCTGCTCAGCCTTCCCCTCTCCCTCTTCCCCATGTCGCCTCACCCCTTCCCCTCCCCAGCTGGTTTGAAAATCTATCCTTAGAAGATGATCAGTCTTTTCAATAGTAGATCCCTGGGAAATATCCTGCATGGTAAAAAGTGGCCAATTTTCTGAAAGCACACTTTCAGTGCAGAAGCGCATCCATTGGGAGTACATATCAGGAAATTGATTCACCTGACTTTCTGCCCCAAAGTGTATTCCCAGTGGGGGGAGGCTGTGAGCCAGGCAAATGTGCTTGAAATATCGTCTGGATAACATCTATAAACAATGCATAATAAATATATAGCTTGAACAGATTGCCTGAAGATAAGCTAGAAGGTTGCAACAAGCTGTGGGCTTAGATGATGCTGACCTGTGAATCAACTGAATTTTGAGACTGCTGCAACCTGTTAACACACTCTCAAGCTTGCAGCTTCATATAACTTAAAAATGGTCACACTCTTTTGAGTTGTTTCAGACTTGTTTTGCTTATGGTTTGGGAGTTTGATGCTTTAGTATTTATATCAGCTGAGAATTGCGTTCTGTTCCGTCAATTAGCAGCAACCGTAATTATTGTAGTGAAAGCAAGTGAGGTGAGACGAGCATTGGGATTGATCAGTATCATGTAACAAGTGTAAAGTTGTTACAAGGTTATTTCATGCAAAGTATTACCAGATCCTACATTTATTGTGGTTGTATAATATATACTACAACAGCAACTTGCATTTATATAGCACCTTTAACGTAGTAAAACGTCCCTCAGCGCTTCACAGGAGTATTATAAGGCAAAAAAAATTTGACACCGAGCCACATAAGGAGACATGAGGGCAGATGACCAAAAGGAGCGTCTTAAAGGAGGAAAGAGAGGTAGTGAGGCGAAGAGGTTTAGGCAGGGAATTCCAGAGCTTAGGGCCTAGGCAACAGAAGGCACAGCCACCAATAGTTGAGCAATTATAATCAGGGATGCTCAAGAGGGCAGAATTGGAGGAGCGCAGATATCTTGGGGGGTGGGGGGTGGGGGGAGTGCTGAAGAAGGTTACAGAGATAGGGAGGGGTGAGGCCATGGAGGAATTTGAAAACAAGGATGAGAATTTTGAAATCGAGGCGTTGCTTAACCGGGAGCCAATGTAGGTCAGCGAGCACAGGGGTGATGGGCGAACGGGACTTGGTGCGCGTTAGGACACGGGCAGCCGAGTTTTGGATGACCTCAAGTTTATATAGGGTAGAATGTGGGAGGCCAGCCAGGAGTGCATTGGAATAGTCAAGTCTAGTAATACAGTAAAATACTGATGTCACTATAGCCTGGAAATTGCGCAGATTAGGAGGAAATGGTGCAAAGTGAGTGTTAACGATGACTGCACTCTCCTGATATTTGGAATTTGATTATATTAACTATCTTAGGTAAGCTTCTGCCTGACCAACAAACCACCTGAGGAAATGTTAGCATGTGGATCGAAGCTGACAGGAATTTAAAAGGCCCTCAGTAGCCATTTAAATGGCTAAATTCTCACCTACAAACAAGGGAAGGGGTTTAGAGCTGCCAGGTTCCTGCATCATGGAAGGTTGTCACCTATGCAGATTCACAGATGCTGCTCTTGAAGTCACTCTGTGTGAATTGATGCAAAGAAGGGCTGCCCTCTTTGGCAGTGTTGGCTCCACAGGAAAAGAGTAGTACAAGAAGTATAGCAAGGAACTGCTGACGGGGTGAATAATGTCAGCAACACCTAGAGGACCTCTATGATTTTATGTCCAAACCTCTTTCAATGCAATTCCTTAACTAAGTAATGTTCCCCATTTTTTTCTGCTGATGTGCTAGTTCTTAGCTGAATTAAACTTCATATATTATAGTTCTGCCCACTTGCAAATATTGGGTAGAACTTCCGTGGAGTTTTGCCGAATTCCCATCATAACTTCAGTGGAAAATCGGCAAAAACCGTGCAGAAACGGAAATTCCAGGAAATTGTCTAATTCCCACAAACAGAAATGAGATACATGACCAGATCATCTGTTTTAGTGATGTTGGTTGAGAGATAAATATTGGCCAGGACACTGGGAAACTCCCCATCTCTTTGAATAGTGTTATGCAATCTTTTACCTCCACCTAAGAGGGCAGATGGGGCTTCAGTTTAATGTCTCATCCAAAAGACGGCACCTCCGACATTGCAGCGCACTCCTTCAGTACTGCACTGGAGTGTCAGCTTAATTATATGCTCAAGTCTTTGGAGTGCGGCTTGAACTCACTACCTTTTGACTCAGGGGCAAGACTGCTACCCACTGAGCCAAGGCGAACTCCTAGCCCTGGATTTTTACTCTTAGGTGGGAACACAGCAAATCGAGCGACATGCCAGTCCGGGAGTGGCAGCAGGCAGGCTTGGCCCATTTTAATGGCCGAGCCTCATTTGCATGTTGCTTGCCAACTTCCCGACCACAACAGCTTGAAAATAGGGGGCCGCTTGAGGCTGATCAAGTGTTTATGGAGTTGCTCCACCACCCACCACTGGATCTAGTGACAGAGGTTTGATTTCCTGGCTTTTGGGAGAGGCAGGTGCTCAAGATAGGTTGTAGAGGTATGGACACTGCTTACCCCATGCTAATTGGATGCCCTCTCCCTGACCCAATATACTCTGGCAGGGTCAGTGCTGGTAGCGCAAGTGCCAGGATCAAGGCCTGTGGAATTTCAAGGCCATTGAGTTTGAGTTGCAGAAACAACTATAATGGCTGACATGCTACTAGTATAAAAACAGATAATGCTGGAAATACTTAGCAGGTCTATCTCCCCTATTGAATACTTGAACTTATTTCTGTATTAACTCTTTTTGGTTCATCCTCAGCTTCAACCTTGTTTGCATTCTTAAAGGATCTCAATTCATCTTTGATAACCCTCTTTCTGTTCTAGTACTGAGAGAATGTCTTACATTTGGCTGCTACAGCTATGCTCATTCTCTAGTGACTTAGGAAACCTCATATCGGTTGGATGAAGATATTAGATATTTGGCATATATTTTATAAACAGTTCCTCATTACTGTGCTATGGGAGTGTGTTATTATCTTCTACAATGTCACACACCACCATCTGGCACATGTGGAAATAAGAAAGCTTAGAGTTTAGAGAAAGGTGAAATGATTTATCTGAGAAAAATGTATGGTTAGAAACAATAAAAGACAATGGGAGCCCAGATGTTTCAGAAATCGACAGCAAATATGTAGGAGCTGCACTGTGTGAGACAGCACAGAATTGCCATAATTTCCCAATCATCCCTGGATGAGAGGGAGGTGCCTAAGGATTGGAAAATGTGACACCATTGTTCAAGAAAGGGTGTAAGGACAATCTTAGTAACTACAGGCTGGTCAGTTTAACATCAGTGGTGGGTAAAGTTTTAGAAACAATAATCAAGGAAAAATTTAACGGGCACTTGGAGAGGTTTAAGCTAATTAAGGAGAGCCAACACGGATTTGTAAAAGGCAGATCGTGTTTGACTAATCTAATTACATTTTTTGATGAAGTAACAGGGAGGATCGATGAAGGGAATACAATGGATGCTGTCTACATGGATTTTAGGAAGGCTTTTGACAAAGTACCACATAGAAGACTGGTTAACAAAATTGAGGCTCATGGAATAGGTGGGTCAGTGGCAGCTTGGATAAGGAATTGGCTAAAGGACAGAAAACAGTGAGCTGTGGTAAATGGCTGTTTTTCAGACTGGAGGATGGTAGACAGTAGTGTTCCCCAAGGGTCAGTGCTGGGGCCACTGCATTTTTTGATATATATAAATGACCTGGATATTGGAGTACAAAGTAGAATTCCTAAATTTGCCGATGTCACCAAACTTGGGGGTGTGGCAAACAGTGAGGATGAAACCAATCGACTGCAACAGGACATAGAAAGGCTAGCAGAATGGGCAGACAAGTGGCAGATGGAATTTAATACAGAGAAGTGTGAGGTGATGCATTTTGGCAGAAGGAACAGGGAGAGGCAATATACACTTAATGGCACAGTTTTAAAGAGTGTGCAGGGACAGAGGGATCTGGGAGTTAATGTGCATAGGTCCCTGAAGGTGGCAGGACATATTGAGAGAGTGGTTAGCAAAGCATATGGGATCTTGGGCTTCATAAATAGAGGTATTGAGTACAAAAGTAGAGAAGTTATGCTGAACCTTTATAAAGCGCTGGTTAGGCCACAACTGGAGTATTGCGTCCAGTTCTGGACACCACACTTTTGGAAGGATTTGAAGGCCCTTGAGAGGGTGCAGAGGAGATTTACCAGAATGGTTCCGGGGATGGGGGATCTTAGCTACAAGGACAGGTTGGAGAAGCTGGATTTGTTTTCATTAGAGCAAAGGAGGTTGAGGGGTGATTTGATAGAGGTGTACAAGATTATGATGGGTTTTGATAGGCTAGACGGGGAAAGGTTGTTCCCACTAGTTTATGGTACAAGGAGTAGGGGACACAGATTTAAGGTTTTGGGCAAGAGATACAGGGGAGACGCGAGGAAAAACTTTTTTATGCAGCGAGTGGTGATGACCTTGAATTCGCTGCCGACGGAAGTGGTGAAAGCGGAGACACTCAATGTTTTCGAGGAGAGACTGGATAGGCACTTGAGGGAAATAAACTTGCAGGGCTACGAGGATAGAGCGGGGGAATGGGACTGACTGGATTGCTCTACAGAGAGCCGGCACGGACTCGATGCACTGAATGGCCTCCTTCTGTGCCATTATGACTCTATGACTCTGTAAGGTTTTTTGGAAAAGGTGAATTGAATTAATATGTTTTTGAGTCTTTTAACCTTCTATAATCAAGGAAGGTTTAGGTTATTCCTCCTAAAGTAATTTCTCTGCAGAGCTAATTAAAGCTTTTTGTGGTTTATAATTATGACTGGGACAATTGTCCAGCTATTCGACTGCAGTCAGGCATTTAAATGGAATGAACATCGGGTACTGCAAGTCCATGATTTCCCAGCCAGCGTTCCTGGCAAGCGCTGTTCTGAGAGTTTCAAGGGTATCTGACTGTGAAACCAGCCCATTCAAGTATCTTTGAATAATAAGAAATCACATTGCTATATACTGGAGGAACCTACAAGAGATGTTAGTTCTTTTTGTGAAAAGCTCTGATAGAAAACTCCAGCATTATTGTCAGAATAATCAATGGGGCTGATTTTCCCACAGGTGTGGGGAATTGTCGGGTTCCCCGAATGTCGGGGATCCCACACGAATGTAAATGGGTCTGCCAGATTGATGCAATTTTCCCTCAATTGGCCAATTCATTTCCAGCGTGTGGGAACCCTTGCTAATTGACTATTTCCAGTCAGAAAGTCGCACAGTATGATGTCATCATTCGTGGTGCTTTTAGGGCCCACAGCAAGCATTGCAACCTCTGCAGGCTTCCATACGAACCACACAGGATGGCAGAGGAGCCTGCAGCAGCTGTGGCCAGTGCCAGACCCCGAGCTGCCTGCAAATTCGACGAGGCTTCACTGCAGGCATTATTGGATGGGGTTAGGGCCCACAGGGAGGTCCTCTTCCCTAGGTCAGGGAGGAAGAGGCCTCCCACTGAGACCAAGGCTGCATGGATGCAGGTGACAGCAGATGTCAACTCGCTGGGAGTCACCAGAAGAACCTGGATACAGTGTCGGAAGCGATTCCATGACCTTCACCGTACAGGAAAAGTAAGTATGAAGTTTCCATCACCCTCAAACTGATCCCCATTGCCTTTCCCCACCAGCACTCAGCTTTAGCACTCTCTTCCTCCACATCCCACTTCACAGTCACATCCATGCACCCTTACCCATTCCCTCTCTCTCTATGCTCACATTCACATAACTATTACACCATGCAGCCCTCACACTCCCTCTCACTCTGATGCTTTGAGCACAACTGACAACACACAGGGAGGGCCCTTGGTCTTGCAGCCTCACAACACCTTTGTCTCCCTCTAAGTATCTATGCTATGCAATCTCTACACTCACTCCTTCATTCTCACTCAAACTCCACTTGTCTCCCTCATTGCAGGAAAAGAGAGCTCACAACAACAGAGAGCGAGCCAGGACTGGAGGAGGCCCACCCTCAATAGCCCACCTGACCCCCTGGGAGGATGGAGTGCTGGAAATTGTTGGGGCTGATGTGGCTGCGGAAGCTGGGGAAGGAGAGACAGGGGCAGTCCCGCAAGCTGGTGACAGAATAGTTTTCCATCTCTCTCATTGACATAGCATGAGTCGCTGTTATGATTCTGAAGCCACATCATTTGGACTTATGAGCATCTGCAAAATCCAATGTGCATGTAACCTTGGCATCACATCTCTAACTCTTTTCTTTACTCCCCCACAGGACCATCCGAAGCCCCCGTCCCCACTGCAGAAAAAGGAAGAGGCTGAGCAGCCAGACGCCTCAGAGGAAGCTCCAACCTCTGAGGGCGCAGCATCAGCAGAATTCAGCGCACCCAGCACCAGTGCAGACACTCACACCTCGGTGGGACCTTCGCGAGATAGAGTAGTGTTGTCACCTGGTGTATCACAGCTCACAAGTGAGCATCAGCAGATGGTGGAGACAGGGACAGCAGTGGAGAGTCCTCGTCGGAGGGCGCAGGACTCTGCCAGCTCAGCTCAGCTGCATGTCGACCCTCTGCCTCTGGGTCCATCTGCAAGAGAAGATCTCCATGCACAGATGCAGGAGTCTCTGGCAGGTTTTGTCTCCAGGGTCGCTGCGAGTGTGGAGCAAATGGAGGAGTCCATAGTGAACATGAGCAGAGCCTTTGTGGAGTCATTGGCGCATGAATGCATCACCACGGAAAGGATGGCCACCTCCGTGGAAAGGATGGCTACAGTAGAGGAGAGGATGGCTACGGCCATGGAGGAGCTAAGTCGCCAGAGTGTTGAAAACATGGTGAGTGTTCAGAATAGACTGACATCTCTGGAGGAGCGATGGTCAACTATTGAGCAGAGAAACCAAACCTTCATGGCAGGCCCTCTGAGTAGGACTGTCATTGTAGAAACGGGTCCCCATGGCCCCCCTGATGTGCAGCAAGGTGCTCTGCAGCCACTTTGCGCCCCATATAGTTCACTTTAATGAATGGGAAATCATGCAGTGTACGGTGACTTGCACTCCCAAAATCCTGATTAGCGTTCCTGTCACCCAAAGCCCCAGTGCCGGAAGTATAAAGTCGTAGAATCTACCCTCACGTTACTGTGGAACATCTTTAAAATATGTCATACTTATTGATGAACGTGTATACAACAGATCATTTTTATTATCATATACCTACTCACAATGTTTGTTTATTCTTACACTATTCTAAACACAACCATCTCTGGTTAATTTCTATACCAACATTCCAGAGCCTGAGTAATCTCATATTTTTTCTCTGGGTTAGAGTAGCTTAGCTAGTCACTACTAACTGTAATTAGTATGATTAAAAGCCTCCATACTGATGGTGCACAGCTGTGTGGATTTACCTCCAACAAGAATATGTTTTCTTTGGGGTGATAAATCCGCTCTTGGCAGTTCGCTTTTTCGAGAAGGTCTTAACACCTTTCAGTAAGTATTACCACCAAATGCGTTAATAACCAATTAAATCAATCATTATGGTGCAGGATGGCTTAAATTCCCCCCACCCCTCAAGTTACTAAACCAGCCTTGAACACTGCTGTTATTTATGCCTATTTTAGGCCATTATAAAGGTGCCTACTGACAAGTTGCTCATTTAGCAGGAGTTGCCAGAGCTGTCAACATTGAGCAAATAATAGTTGTAAGATTTTCAGCTGCAGACCTGAGGCATTGTCTCACACTAGAACACAAACGGGGTTTAAAGGAGGCAAGCTGTGTCCATTGCATGGGTGTCAGGACATGCCTGTCTGTACTTTAATCCAAGTTCACTGTCCTGCTACCACAGATGCAGCCATTCCAATCCCTTGATTTTCTTCAGTCTTCATTAGGATAACCAATTTACGCCTCCTGGTAATTACAGGAAGAAGCATGGCAGTGAGAGACCATTGGCACTTTGTGTATTCCTTTGTATGAGTGCATGGAGCTCCACTTTACCCAGTTCCATTATAGTCTAAATAAGAAGTTTCCCTTTTGTTGCAAAAGATGACTGCTTCCTTTTTCATCTTTTTTTTCCCTTTCTTCTCTCCAGGTTATCTTTTCTCCTCTCTTCACAATACCTGGCTATGGGATTTGTGGTTCTCTCTTTGTTTCTTTAGCTGGACACTAATGGAAGCAAATTATGCTATGTAGGTGGTGTTATCCCAACATCCATAGCACAAGTGTTAAAACTTTATTAAAACCAATAGGCCCTCTAGTTCTAATGGAGGCTCTTCATTTGTGCTATGGATTCTGGGATAGCCCTACCCCATAGTGTTTTCTTGATTTCATTTGCTATCCAAAAAATTAAAAATCATTAGGAACTACAATCTATCCTGTGAGATACCCAATGCAAGTAGGAGTGTTGAAAGGTTTGGAAGACACATGCTGTTCCTGGATCAAAGAAAATATTTCCTTCTAATTGAAAATGCAAAACAATCTAAAGCCTTGAAGCTATACTATGTGAATAATAATACACAAATTATTAACATTTGTGTATAAACAAATGTTGTTACCTATTTTAGTGATGGTATTAATCTGTTTATTCTTAAATATTGTACGAAAGGTAACATCATTTCACTGTCTTGTCTCTTACGTTGCACGAAATCAGTAGTTGTTATGTGGTGCCACAAATCGAATTACACATTATTCAAGCTAAAGGCAGGCTGTAATTTAAGTGCACATGGAAAGCACAGGAGGACCCCAAAGAGAAGGGTGTCATACCTCACCAAACACACATGTGATGGAGCTTTACAGAAAACAAAGACTGTGGACCAAGAACCACCTCAGAGTATAGCATTGTCACACTGGATGAAGGTACTGTAGTTCTTTATTTTCATTCAGCAACTAATTTATTTGAAATATCGGGGCCAGTTTTCATTCCCAACACCGGGTGGGAACATGACAGTGGGTGATTAAAATAGCAGCATACCACTTATTGTCGCATTCCCACCGATGTCTGGGTCTATGCTATTTTGGTTGGGGCTTTGAACTGGACGGCCCAGGCACCCATTGAAAATAGGCAGGAGCCTCATTAGCCCATGCAAATCGGGGATCTATGATGTCAATGGGACCCTGATGCAATTTTAAAGCACCCGCCATTGATATTTGGCATTGTGCACCCTGAGTTCCTTAAAGGAACTGCTGCAGGCAGCTCAGAAAAAGTTTCAGAAAAGTTTGTAAATGATCTTTGTGGGGTCAGGATGAATATTAATGCTCCCCTCAAAATCAACCTCCCTGATGCCCAAATCTCCACTGCCCTCCCCCAGGATCACTTCCCCATCTTTTTAATGTATCTTGACTAAATGGGCTCCACAGTTAGGTTGTTTGATTTTCTAACCCTCTGATCGGCAAGCTGCTTCAAATACTAATGCGGCCTGATCGTGAACATTGGGCCTCAGACCATTTCCAAAGGGATGGTGGCGGGCTCACTTTCTGCACTTTCCGTCAAATGAAAATGGTCACACGAAAATCTACCTCATTGTTCTAATGACAAAGGCAGGATTTTATTTACGCAAATTAAAATGAAATGAATGAAATAGAATTGGATATTAGGCGATGGTTAATTCTGTATTAACTAGAATGTTATACCATTTTGTGATCTTACATATGATTAATTATATTTATGCAAATAAAAATGGTGACTTTTTCAAATGATCCATTGATGATTTGGCCGACCATATTATAAGACAGTCACAGCATAATGCATATATATAACTTTATATAGAAATGTTTATATTTAGTCACATTTCATATCTCACACTTCAAAGTGTCCTATTTTGTTACAAAACAATCTCTAAAGAAAACCAATAATTTCCTGTCATTTTTCTGACATTAGTAGAAGACAAGGATTTCCAAACATTTGTCAATAACTCACCAATTTAAAAAAAAATGTGTTTATGGAATGTGGGCGTCACTGGTAAGGCCAGCATTTATTGCCCATCCCTTGAAACGGTAGTGCTGAGTCGCCTTCTTGAACCGCTGCAGTCCATGTGGTGAAGGTACTCCCACAGTGCTGTTAGGTAGAGAGTTCCAGGATTTTGACCCAGCGCCGATGAAGGATCGGCGATATACTTCTAAGTCAGGATGGTGTGTGACTTGGAGGGGAACTTGGACGTGGTGGTGTTCTCATGCACCTGCTGCCCTTGTCCTTCTAGGTGGAAGAGGTCACGGGTTTGGGAGGTGCTGCCGAAGAAGCCTTGGCGAGTTGCTTCAGTGTATCTTGTAGATGATATACACTGCAGCCACTGTGCGCCGGTGGTGGAGGGAGTGAATGTTTAAGGTGGTGGATGGGGTGCCAATCAAGTGGGCTGCTTTGTACTGGATGGTGTCGAGCTTCTTGAGTGTTGTTGGAGCTGCACTCATCCAGGCAAGTGGAGAGTATTCCATCACACTCCTTACTTGTGCCTTGTAGATGGTGGAAAGGCTTTGAGACACTTGCTGCAAAATACCTAGCATCTGACCTGCTCTTGTCGCAGTATTTATGTGGCTGGTCCAGTTAAGTTTCTGGTCAATGGTAACCCCCAGGATTCGGCGATGGTAATGCCGTTGAATGCCAAGGGACGGTGGTTAGACTCTTGTTGGAGATAGTCATTGCCTGGCACTTCTGTTGCGCGAATGTTACCTGCCACTTATCAGCCCAAGCCTGAACGTCGTCCAGGTCTTGTTGCATGCGGGTATGGACTGCTTCTGAGGAGTTGTGAATGGCACTGAACACTGTGCAGTCATCAGCGAACATCCCCATTTCTGACCTTATGTTGGAGGGAAGGTCATTGATGAAGCTGCTGAAGATGGTTGGGCCTAGGACACTGCCCTGAGGAATACCTGCAGCGATGTCCTGGGGCTGTGATGATTGATCTTCAACCACCACAACCATCTTCCTTTCTGCTAGGTGTGGCAATCTGTGTGTAGAGCCGGAAGATGTATGTGAGGTTTTAAATGAATATTTTGCATCTGTGTTCACTATGGGGAAGGACGATGCAGGCATAGCAATCAGGCAGGGGGATTGTGATATACTTGAACAAATTAGTATTGAGAGGGAGGAGGTACTAGCGGTTTTAGCGAGCTTAAAAGTGGATAAATCCCCAGGCCCAGATGAGATGTATCCCAGGCTGCTGTGTGAGGCAAGGGAGGAGATTGCAGGGGCTCTGACACAAATTTCCAGAACCTCTCAGGCCACAGGGGAAGTGCCAGAGGACTGGAGGACAGCTAACGTAGTACCATTATTCAAGAAGGGCAGTAGGGATAAACGAGGGAATTACAGGCCAGTGAGCCTAACATCAGTGGTAGGGAAATTATTGGAAAATATTCTGAGGGACAGAATTAGTCTCCACTTGGAGAGGCAAGGATTAATCAAGGATAGTCAGCATGGCTTTGTCAGGGGGAGATCATGTCTAACCAATTTGATTGAATTTTTCGAGGGGTTAACTAGGTGTGTGGATGAGGGTAGTGCAGTTGATGTAGTCTACATGGACTTCAGTAATGGCTTTTGACAAAGTCCCACATGGAAGACTGGTCAAGAAGGTAAGAGCCCATGGGATCCAGGGCAATTTGGCACATTGGATCCAAAATTGGCTTTGAGGCAGGAGGCAGAGGGTGATGGTCGAAGGTTGTTTTTGTTACTGGAAGCCGGTGTACAGAGGTGTACCACAGGGATCGGTGCTGGGTACTTTGCTGTTTGTAGTGTACATTAATGATTTAGATATGAATGTAGGAGGTAAGATCAGTAAGTTCGTAGATGGCACAAAAATTGGTGGAGTGGTAAATAGCGAGGAGGGAAGCCTCAGGCTACAGGACGGGTTGGTTAGATGGGCAGAACAGTGGCAAATGGAATTTAACCCTGAAAACTGTGAGGCGATGCATTTTGGGAGCACTAACGAGGCAAGGGAATACACAATGAATGGTAGGATCCTAGGAAGGACAGAGGATCAGAGGGACCTTGGTGTGCATGTACATAGATCCCTGAAAGCAGCAGGACAGGTAGATAAGATGGTTAAAAAGGCATATGGGATACTTGCCTTCATTAGCCGAGGCATAGAATATAAGAGCAGGGAGGTTATGATGGAGCTGTACAAAACGCTAGTTAGGCCACAGCTGGAATAATGTGTGCAGCTCTGGTCACCACACTATAGGAAGGATGTAATTGCATTGGAGAGGGTGCAGAGGAGATTCACCAGGATGTTACCTGGGCTGGAGCACTTCAGCTATGAAGAGAGACTGGACAGGCTGGGGTTGTTTTCCTTAGAGCAGAGAAGGCTGTGGGGGGACCTGATTGAGGCGTACAAAATTATGAGGGGCATAGATTGGGTAGATAGAAAGGAACATTTCCCCTTAGTAGAGGGGTCAATAACCAGGGGGCATAGTTTCAAGGTAAGGGGCAGGAAGTTTAGAGGGGATTTGAGGAAAAACTTTTTCACCCAGAGGGTGGTTGGAATCTGGAACTCACTGCCTGAAAGGGTGGTAGAGGCAGGAACCCTCACAACATTCAAGAAGCATTTAGATGAGCACTTGAAATGCCATAGCATACAAGGCTACGGACCAAGTGCTGGAAAATGGGATTAGAATAGACAGGGCTTGATGGCCAGCGCAGACACAATGGGCCGAAGGGCCTCTTTCTGTGCTGTATAACTCTATGGGCAGGATTTTCATTGAGCTGTGGAGGCAGGATTGGAGGTGTGTGGGGGGTTAAAATCGCAAAAACTGACGTCACCCCCACCCCCACCCCATCTGGTTCCCGACTCCGAGCAATTTTAACTTGTGCGTGCCTGATGGTCCCGACTCTGTCCCGCACCCAAAGGCGGGACTGGTCATTAAGGCCCTTAACAAGCACTAAATGGCCTCTATAATCCTATTTTAAAAGGCTCTTGTGATTTTAATCCTTTTCCCATGTGAAACACGCCTGGTGGGAAACATGACGGTGAAACCTGGCGGGATCACTATTGGATTGCTGACTATCAACTGCAGGTCAACCATTAAAGAGGAGATTTGATCAGCCATCATTTGCAGGTGGCAGGACTTAGTGGTCTCAGGTCTGGGGCAGCTTTTAGAAGGCTTAACCATACCTGTGGAAGGTTGGAGCCTGACACCCATCTCCAGTGTGGCCTCCTGGGAAACCCCTCTCACCACTTCCCTCAGCGCTTCCTCAACTGAGGCATATACCAGAAGCATGGGAGCCATCTATTTCCATCCCATCTGGGCATTAGAGGAGCTCGAGCACCAGCAGCGGCACCAGCATAACCAGGAACAACAGCAGCACCAGCAACAGCAGCAGCAGCAGGAGCACCAGGCTGCTGCTCAAACACCTGAGGCTGCACAGGCCAGAAGGGGCCAGCGCCTGGAAGCCTGTTGGTGCAGGAGATACCCCCCCAAACAGGGTCTAAAGACAGAGGATCAGCTATCTCAACATGTCTGAGCAGCAGTGCCAAAGGCGGCTCCGACTTTCGCGAGAGGTAGTGACTGATATCTGCGCAATGCTACAGCAAGACCTGCTGTCCAGAGGACCAGGTGGACAGCCATTACCAGTGGCCGTCAAAGTCACCACCGCACTCAACTTTTTTGCCTCAGGCTCATTCCAGGGATCAGCAGCAGACATCAGCGGCATCTCCCAGGCGGCCGCACACACTTGTATCACGCAGGTAACCGATGCCCTCTTTGCCCTTGCGCACAATCACATCCATTTCACCAAGGATCGAGCAAGTGTCACGGTGCCCACATCCATTTAGATCGGGTGGATAACACAAAATGCGAATAACACGACACCATCCCGCACCTGAGTTAAAATCCTGCCCTATGACTCTATGACTCCAGCCAGTGGAGAGTTTCCCCCCCGATTCCCATTGACTTCAGTTTTACTAGGGCTTCTTGATGCCACACTCGGTCAAATGCTGCCTTGATGTCGAGGGCAGTCACTCTCACCTCATCTCTGGAAATCAGCTCCTTTGTCCTAAGGCTGTAATGAGGTCGGGAGCCAAGTGGTCTTGGCAGAACCCAAACTGGGCATCCATGAGTAAGTGCCACTTGATAGCACTGTTGATGAAACCTTCCATCACTTTGCTGATGATTGAGAGTAGACTGATGGGGCGGTAACTGGCCATATTTTATTTGTTCTGCTTTTTGTGGACAGGACATTCCTGGGCAGTTTTCTACATTGTCAGATAGATGCCATTATTGTAGCTGTTCTGGAACAGCTTGGCTAGTTCTGGAGCACAAGTCTTCAGCACGATAGCCTGAATGTTGTCAGGGTCCATAGCCCTTGCTGTATCCAGTGCGCTCAGCCGTTTCTTGATATCACATGGAGTGAATCGAATTGGCTGTAGACTGACTTCTGTGATGGTGGGGACCTCAGGAGTAGGCTGATATGGATCATCCACTCAGCACTTCTGGCTGCAGATGGTTGCAAACGCTTCAGCCTTATCTTTTGCACTCACATGCTGGGCTCCACCATCATTGAGGATGGGGATATTGATGGAGCCTCCTGCTGCAGTTAGTTGTTTAATGCCCCCAGCACCATCCATGACTGGATATGGCAGGACTGCAGAGCTTGAATCTGATCCATTGATTGTGGGATCACTTAGCCCTGTCTATAGCATGCTGCTTCCACTTTTTAACATGCATCTAGTCCTGTGTTGCAGCTTCCCCAGGTTGGTACTTCATTTTTAGGTACGCCCGGTGCTGCTCCTGACATGCTCTTCTACACTCCTTATTGAACGGGGTTGGTCCCCTGGCTTGATAGTAATGGTAGAGTGAGGGATATGCTGGGCCATGAGGTTACAGATTGCGGTGGAATACAATTCTGCTGCTGCTGATGGCCCACAGCGCCTCATGGGTGCCCAGTTTTGAGCTGTTAAATCTGTTCTGAATCTATCCCATTTAGCACGGTGGTAGTGCCACACAACAAAATGGAGGGTGTCCTCAGTGTGAAGATGGGACTTCGTCTCCACAATGGCTGTGCGGTGGTTACTGCTACCAATGCTGTCATGTGCATCTGCGACAGGTAGTTTGGTGAGGACAAGTAGGTTTTTCCCTCACCACCTGTCGCAGGCCCAGTCTGGAAGCTATATCCTTTAGGACTCGGCCAGCTCGGTCAGTAGTGGTGCTATCAGCCACTCCTGGTGATGGACATTGAAGTCCCCCATCCAGAGTACATTCTGTGCCCTTGCTACTCTCAGTGTTCCTTCCAAGTGGTGTTCAACATGGAGGAGTATTGATTCATCAGCTGAGAGAGGGTGGTAGGTGGTAATCAGCAGGAGGTTTCCTTGCCCATGCTTGGCCTGAAGCCATGAGACTTCATGGGGTCCAGAGACAATGTTGAGGACTCCCAGGGCCACTCCTTCCTGACTGTATACCACTGTGCCGCCGCCCCTGGCGCGTCTGTCCTGCCGGTGGGACAGGACATGCAGGAGTTTGGGACGTTGGCTGAAAGGTATGATTCTGTGAGTATGACTGTGTCAGGCTGTTGTATGACTTATCTGTGGGACTCTCCCAATTGTGGCACAAGTCCCCAGATGTTAGTGAGGAGGACTTTGCAGGGTTGACTGGGCTGAGTGTGCCATGGCCGGTGCTGGGTGGTCCGTCCGGTTTCATTCTTATTATTGTGTTTTATAGCAGTTTGTTACAACTGAATGGCTTGCTAGGCCATTTCAGAGGGGCAGTGGGTCTGGGGTAGGTAAGGACAGCAGATTTCCTTCCCTAAAGGACATTAGTGAACCAGATGGGTTATTACGACAATCCGATAGTTTCATGGCTACCATTAATGATACTTGTCTTTATTCCAGATTTATTTAATTGAATTTAAATTCCCCAGCTGCCATGGTGGGATTTGAACTCGCGTTTCTGGATCATTAGTCCAGGCCTTCGGATTACTAGCCCAGTGACATTACCACGATGCTACCGTTCCCTTGACATACGGATGGTTCCAACGGGAACTATCGCTAATTGATCTAGTGGCTTATAGGGACATAACTCCACCTTAGCAACAGAATAATATATTGCCCACTTCGTGGAGTAATGACCCCTCCTTACATAACAGTGTATTCTGTGAGGTACCATGACGACCACCAGAATAAATTAATTTACTGGAGCTTCTTTGTCTTCCTTCATTTTCAGTTTGAAGAGTTGTGCATCATTTGCTATGTTGACAACAGGAGTTTTTTTTGGTGCTAGATATTTATCAGCCTCATATGGTGGGTGATCGTCCCTTGCAACCCTTTTGCATCCTTGCACTGTTTTGGCAGTCCTTAGATATCTTGGCCTAGATTTCCATTGTAGTGGGCTTCCCATCAGAAGTGCATTAGAGCAGAACTTCCGTCTACTTGCATGTCCCCATTCTGACCTTGATGGATCTCCCAAGGGTCAGGCTAATTTGAATGTTGTTATGCTTTCCTTGCCATTATCATTATACCATTGCCAGCCAAAACAACTCTACCAGATGTGTTCACAAAACTCAACTGGCTAATTTCTGGTTGCTAAAAAGCTTAATTTGCATAATTTCAGTTTATATTCATTAGATTACTAAATGCATAAATTGGTTTTGTTTCAAGTGGTCAGAAAATGACATACAGCATGCACCAGAATTTCTAATATGTGTTCTCATGGGCGAGGCTCTCCTAGAGTCAGAAACTTCTTAGGATGTGATTCCAGTGGTTACATGTGAATCACACCTGCCTGTGCCCTCCAGCTCTGATCCTGCGGAGTTTGCAGGGTTGGTGGCAGGATACTTAATGTGCATGGGCGGGTGGGTGCAAATTCCACTACATATACATCTCTGGTGCCTGCCTGTCCCATGCAGCCAAAAAAGCTGGTGTTTGCTCTCCATGGGGGGTGGAGGGTTGCCGAGACACCCCCCTTCCAACCATATCCACATACCCCTCAACCTCCTTTGAAAGGGAGCAGATCGAGACAAAATTTGAAAAAATGATGATCCCTTCCTTCAGCGTTGCAGGCTGTGTCTCTGGCCAATGGTGGTTCCTCCCCTTACAAGATATATTGGAAGCTGCAGGAAATGGCAGAGACCGGGTACAACTGTGCCTCACAGTTTTCCAAAGGTTCTACTGGCTTCCCATAGATTTACAGAAATCAGGCTCTTAGATCTAGTTGTCAGGTTCGTGAAGGATGCTCACAAGATCACAAAGCGCAATCTTGCGGGATGGGCCCTTATATATCTAACAAAGACACCAAGACTGACTAAGTGACTGTTCTGCAATCAGATTGATAATACTAAAGTATAAAGT
Organism: Somniosus microcephalus; assembly: GCF_052327205.1. NCBI lineage: Eukaryota > Metazoa > Chordata > Chondrichthyes > Squaliformes > Somniosidae > Somniosus > Somniosus microcephalus. The sequence continues at coordinate 74,910,074 of NC_140993.1, forward strand.
AAAATGCTGCACAAATAGATGATAAGTTAAAATTAATTTTAGTGTTTGAGCTCATCTCTTTGTCATCATTTACTCAGAGTCACACAGTTGTCCAGTAAACTGGGTATTATTATAAACAGACATCCTTCCTTTACACTTTAACAAATAAGATGAATAATAAAACACAACATTTGCTGTTCTTCTGTTGAAAACCATGGGAGCATGAGGGGGCAATAAATTTCACTGCTGCCCTGTGTTTACTGCCTTATTGTGCTCCCATTTTTTTAATAGTCAGGGAAAAAAACTGTTGGCAGAGTGCCTTTGTGACAAAATCACGCAAAGGAGAAACAGTTTACCTAAAACACACGAACAAAATTAAAATTTAACAGGTACACGTTGAAAAGCAGCGTATACAAAGAGATTTAGGAAAATGAGGCAGTATTATAACACATCATTAAATGGGATCAACTTTTCAGATCTCAAACATTTTTCAGAAAGGACTTCATTGTAGTTGGTCTTAAAGCCTAAAACCTATTCTTGGTCCAAAAAGTCAATGTTATATCATCTGTTATTGCAATTGGTTTCAGAAAACTGTATATATGCAAAACTCTCTATTTAATTATTCCCTCCATGTTGCCTTTTTCACCCTACACACAGATCACTTGTACAACAAATTCAGTCACAGCTAATCTTGGATCATCAAGAAGAGGCTGGTCACACTCTGTTAGCAAGTACAAGAAGCAAGGCTCTTCAGTTATAGGCTAATTTAGGATTATCTTTACTGCATTCGTCTATAAACCTGATCTCTGTTGTGATACAGATGTTTGTTTTTCTATTGTATTTATGCCCCATTATTATTGAACATTAATTTAGCCTGCACAACATTAAATTAAATCACAAAGATATCTTGTGCCTTTCTTTGGGGTGAGAGAAGGGAACTCAAATGCACCAAATTTTTGTAATGGTTTTTTTTTCAGTAAAACACTACCAGAGACTGATAGATTTGGTTTTCATATTACTTCTGCACAAGGTTCTGATTTATGTTTGTATTTTGTAGCATGCATTTGACTTGTTAGCCCTCAAGTGATCTGTGGAAAAGTCTAGCTCTATCTATTGCCTTGGTGATTCAGGAAGTTCTCCCCACTGACCCTTCACTATAATTCATTTTTTGGAGATCTTATGTGCAGATGCTGAACATTTCAAATTTCAACAGAAAAGGACTATCAACCCAAATGGTCATCTTCACATATGGTTGTCAGGTACTAAAGAATTGTTGAATTTTTATGAAGTTCAAGATTTCTGAGATTTTCCATAATGGAATTACTGTAGATGTAATTTTCTGACTTCACGCTTCCGGCAGGGAGACTCACCTAACATGAGCGCACATCAGAAATTATGGGGGTGTTTGCTGCACATAATTTTCCAAATAAACAGAAACATGAAGTCAGAAAATGACCCTTATATACCTTAGCAACTTAACAGGAACAAGTATTTGAGAGAATGACAGAAGCAAATGGAAAGGGTGACTGAGTAGTGCAGTGGTATAGCGCAGCTTTTTCAATTCAGGAGGGTTGATATTAGTCCTCATTCCACCAGTTTTATGGGCATAAAACAGGCGCAATGAGGTCCAATGTCAGGGACCACCATCCTCTGCACAAAGGACCGCAGAAAGACTTCTGACCTGATGTTGGGTTGGCCTATTTTTCAGGCATCCCTGGCAGACCCTTACATAAGCAATGAGGGGCCCAATGCCTGATTTCGGCACCCTTGCTAAAAGTAGAGTGCGATGGCGGGAACAGGAACCAGGCTTGCTCCACTGAGGATTCTTCAGTGACCAAAGCAGCGGCTGACAACAAAAGAAATACCATCTGTTCCGTACAGTGGTACTAACATCTGCAGAGAGCAGGCACACAATGAAAGTAGCAAGTGTTAATTGATCCCATTGGGCCTGCTGCAAATAGTAACCAAAGTTAAATCCAGATCAATGTAAAACAATATACATCGTGGGATTAGGAAGCTTGCTAAACTAATCTGGCAATTGATCAATTCCAATTGCTGTGACTCAAGACACTTTTGCTTCTTTTGAATATGTCAAGATTTATTGTGTGTCCAATCTAATTGCAAATCCCAATTTAGAAAAGCTTCAGAGGAGAGGAAGAGTTACAGATTGTCAAAGTTCAAAGCACTTTTATTCTGAGGGGGCGATTCTCATCTCACTACCACCCCATTTACACCTAAAAATGGAACGGTAAAGAGATGAAAATCACGTGTGAAAGTGAGATACTCAGCTCCTTAGCTCAAGTTTCTTCATCAGTGTGAATTACTGGTCATTAATCAATTCATTTTCAAATAATATTGAAACCATACATAAATTATTTTTTAGAAATTTGTAAACCACCATTCATTTTGCAAGTATCCTTTGCCAGTTTCCTTTCAATTTAGAGTGGTTCCTTCTTAGCAAGAAATGCAAATAGTAAAATTTTATTTCAGAAAATTATTTACCAAACAGGCAAGCTGGTCCTTAATTGTCTGTACAGTAAATTAGTTGTGCAATTATGATTAACAGTTAAGTGCTAAACCCGTTTCTTTACAATTTTTACAAGCTCCAGCTTTCACTTAAGTACACAGGCATGTATATAACATAGTCTGCCAAGTTGAAAGTGATAAAAGACACAAAATGCATAACAAACACAGGCAGAGACTCTCCTGTTTTATGAATGCTATTACATCTGCTTCTCCCAGAGACCTGATTTTCTTCATGTCCTTATATGTTAGCATTTTATACTTGTAACTGTAAACTGCAACACTGTAAGAATGCTCCATAAGTAGCAACACTGAGGCCTCGATTTTCATTGGGCCATGAGGCGGGCTTTGAGGTGGGTGGGGGGTTATAATCGCAAAAACTGGCAGCCGGGACCCCCCCCGCCTGGTTCCCGACTCCGAGCAATTTTAACTCAGGCGTGTCTGATGGTCCCGACTCTGTCCCGCATCCAACAGGCGGGACTAGTCTTTAAGGCCCTTAATTACCACTAAATGGCCTCTATAATCCTATTTTAACAGGCCCTTGCAACTTTACACCTTTTCCCACGTAAAACATGCCTGGTGGGAATCATGAATGTGAAACTTGGCGGGAGCACTATTGCATTGGTGACTTTCAACTGCAGGCCAACCATTAAAGTTCAGATTTGATCAGTCATGATTTGCAGGTGGCAGGACTTCGTGGTCTTAGGTCTGGGGCAACTTTTACAAGGCTTAACCACACCTGTGGAAGGTTGGTGCCTCACACCCATCTCCATTGCGACCTCCTGGGAAACCCCTCTCGCCACCTTCACTCAGCACTTCCTCAACGGAGGCATATACCAGAAGCAAGCCATCTATTTCCATCCCATCTGGGCATTAGAGGAGCTCGAGCACCAGCAGAACCAGGAACAACAGCAGCAGCAGCAGGAGCGCCAGGCTGCTGCTCACACACCTGAAGCTGCACAGGCCAGAAGGGGCCAGCACCTGGAAGCCCATCGGCGCAGGAGGTAACCCCCAAGCAGGGTCTACAGACACAGGGTCAGCTACCTCAACATGTCTGAGCAGCAGTGCCAAAGGCGGCTCTGACTTTCGCGAGAGGCACTGACTGACATCTACACAATGCTACAGCAAGACCTGCTGCCCAGAGGACCAGGTGGACAACCATTACCAGTGGCCATCAAAGTCACCACCACACTCAGCTTTTTTGCCTCAGGCTCATTCCAGGGATCAGCAGCAGACATCAGCGGTATCTCCCAGGCGGCCGCACACATTTGCATCACGCAGGTAACCGATGCCCTCTTTGCCCTCGCGCACAATCACATCGATTTCACCAAGGACCGAGCAAGTGTCACGGTTGGATTAGCTCATCTGGCAGGCTTTCCGAGGGTGCAGGGCGTCGTTGACTGCACACATGTGGCACTTAGGGCACCCCATCTCAATCCAGGTGTTTTTGTCAACCGCAAGGGCTTCCACTCCCTCAACGTTCAGCTGGTGTGTGACCACAAGAATGAAATTTTGCATGTTTGTGCCATGTACCCTGGCAATTGCTGTCTTGTTTTGCACACTTTGTACAAAAATAATAAATTGCAGGACAATGGAGTATTACAGTTTAACTCTTTTAATGAAGCATCAGGTCTGTGATCTCAATCATACAGCACAGTGTGGACAAGATGGAGTTAGGACCCTGGGTCTTCCAAAACAATAGCAGTCCTTACAGATGCCTGCAGGCCAATGACAACTCAGCATGTGATCACATGTGAATATAATAGGTATTCCTTACAGATGCTTGCGGGCCAATGATAATTCAATATGCAAATGTTACATCCCCTTTCTTTTAAAAGAAAAATGTTATGCATTACTTTTAAACCTTTCTTCTACCTAATGTTCTTGGTAGCATAAACATATAAGTAAACTCAGCATTTAACTAGCACTGAAAACATCTCAACGTTTCAATAACGATGTACAGTATTTTTTTTTAGGGCAGCAATCCACCTACACCCTTTGACAGTTCACAAGTCAAGGATAACTCTAGGCTTGACCTCTCGTCCCGACCTTGTGTGGTATGGAACTGAGCATGTTCCTGAATCGGTCAACAAATCAGGTTCAGGTTTAGGTTCAGGTAAGTATGATGTGTTTTGTGTATTGCTCTGTTCATCACACTCTGTTGAAGTGATCCTTTCGTCAGAATGACTGGGTTGTTCCTTGGTGTTCAGGAGGTGCCTGCGATTGCAGCGGTACACCTGTCCTTCTGGGGTGCGGATGTGATACGATCGCTCAGTGTCAGCTGGCTGGATGACGACTGCTAGCTTCCAGTAGACAGATTCTCCGTTGTGCAGCGGCGGCAGTAGTCTAGCTGACCTGTCATAGTATCTCTTTTGGTGTTGCTGTGTTGGTACACGTTTTGCATGCACTTGCTTGCAGCGAAGTCTGTGGCTCATCAACAGCTGTGCTGGTGACTTGAAGTTGTCCTCGTTGTTCCATGTGAACAGATCCATTGCCGCGACCTGCCGGGGCCTGTCTGGGATACAGTGAGGTATCATGGGCTCTTTGACATTTGATGGGTGGCGTTCTAGACAAATGGAACATTTTCAGACAATGTCCTCAATGTGTTTGCACATTCCGGGCCAAAACATAATGTCACGTGCTCTTTGTTTGCATTTTTCCATGCCCATATGTCCAGCATGAATTTTTGTCAACATCTCTTCTCTGAGACTGGTAGGAATGATGATTTTCTCCCCTTTGAAGAAGATTCCGTTGATTTGTGACAGTTCATCTCTGTTGTTCCAGAATTCAGATATGCTCTGAGGGCATTTCCTCCTTTCCTCAGGCCATCCTTCATGTATGACTTTGCTCAGCAGTGTGAGTTGTGCACCTTTCTCTGTTCCTGCTCGGATCTCCTTCAGTTTTGAGTCACTCACAGGTAAGCTGTTGTACACCATGTGCACCTGCACATCCATGCCTTCACTGAGGCTGCTGTCCTGGTAGCTAAGAGACTTTCTGGAGAGCGTGTCTGCGACAGGAATCCCTTTGCCTGGACGGTGAATGATTGTGAAGTCGTACTTCTGTAGCTGAAGGATCATTCTCTGTAGCCTTGGTGGGGCTGTGGCTAGTGGTTTCCTCATGATTGACTTGAGGGGCTTGTTGTCGGATTCCACAATGACTTGTTGGCCATAGACGTACTGGTGGAAACGCTTACATCCAAACAGAATTGCATATAGCTCTTTCTCGATTTGAGCATAGTTGATTTCACTGTCTGTGAGAGACCTGGAAGCGTAGCCGATGGGCTTTCCTTCTTGCAGTAATACTGCGCCTAGACCGTACTTTGACGCGTCCACTTGTAGTCTGAGCTCTTTGTTGGGGTCGAAGTAGGCAAGAACTGGCCTTGGTTCTCTTGTGATTAGGTCTTTCATTTTCTGAAATGCTGTGTCATGTTGTTTGTCCCACAGGAACTCATTGGATTGTTTGAGCAACTGACGCATGGGTACGTTGATTTTGGAGAGGCTCGGGGCAAACTTGGCTAAGTAGTTAACCATGCCTAGTACTGTCTCTAGCTCTGCGCGGTTCTTCGGCGGCTCCATCTTCTTGATGGCGGAGATTTTCTCTGGATCCGGCTTAATGCCATCAGTTGAGAGGCGATGCCCGAAATAACTGATCTCGGTGGATCCGATTATGCTTTTCTCGGGGTTGAGCCAGATACCTTTCTCCTGTGATCTTTGTAGCATCGCACGGAGGTTCCTGTCATGTTCCTCTCTATTCCTGCCATAGATGAGGATGTCGTCTACGATTGCGACTACTCCGTCAAGGCCTTCATAGGTTTCATCGATCTTCCACTGGAATTCATCCTGAGCTGAGATAAGACAAAATGGTAAATGCAGAAATCGGTAGCGTCCAAATGTTGTGATGAACGTTGTTAGCTTAGATGACTCTTCCGTGAGCTTGATAGTCCAGTATCCTGATCGTGCGTCCATTACACTGAAGTAACGTGCTCCCACTAGCTTGGGTGTGATGTCATCTAGCGTTGGTAGAGGGTAGTGAGGGCGTTTGATAGCCTTGTTCAAATCTCTGGGGTCAAGACAGACTCTGAGCTTGCCTGTACGTGGTTTCTCAACCACTACTAACGCGTTGACCCACTCTGTCGGTTCTGTTTCCTGGACGATGATTTCTGTATTCTCCATGCTCTGCAGCTCCTCCTTCAGGTGACCACATAGAGCAAGGGGTATTCTTCTCGGTGGGCAAACCACAGGGGTTGCTGCTGGGTCAAGGTGAATAGTGCATTCACCTGGGAATAGTCCGATTCCTTTGAAAACATCAACAAACTCCTCCATGACTGTCTGCTTCTCAACTGGTGCTGTCAATGATAGCACTAGCTTGACGAGGTCCATGTCTAAACATGCCTTTAGACCTAGCACTGGAGGTGCTCGAGTGTCAACAATGTAAAAGTCCAACATCATGTCGCTTTCTTTTTACTTGCATTTCATCACGCATGTGCCTTTTACAATGAGCTGCTCACCCCCATAGCTGGTCAGTCTGCATGAGGTGGGCTGTAGCTCACACTCATCCTTCAAGCTGTGATACTCACTCAGCGGAATTATGTTAACCTGAGCTCCAGTGTCTAGTTTAAACCTAAGCTCTGTGCCCTGTTTTCTTATCTCAATATCGGCAAAAGCTTGCTCAGTCTCTGAAATATGTTTTTTCTGTGACACAGAATCAATAAACAGTTCCTCTGCATTTGGCTCTCTATCTGGCATTTGGCTATCACTCACTGTGTGTACTGCTTTCCAAAAACAGTCCTGCAAACTTTAGCAAAGTGGTTCCGTTTACCACATTTAGCACATTGCCTTCATTTGGCAGGGCATTGCTCCTTTTCCCCGTGCATCTTGTTTCCACAATATCCACAGTTTTTGAAGCGTTTTATGTCTGTGTTGCTCATTTTTAGAACTCTCTCTGTTCTTTCTGTTCTGAAACACGCTCCTGGGCGGTGTTCTTTGGTGCGTGTCTATTAACTGCGTGCACTGTCTGTTCACGCGAGCTGTTCGTGGCACCGGTTATGGTTTTCAACTGTGCTTGGGCTAGCACGTGTGATCTAGCTATGTCCATAGCTTTGTCCAGCATTAGCCCGAACCCCACATTCAAAAGTTTCTCTCTCACTTTAGCTGAATGTATTCCAAACACGATGCGATCTCTGACCATCTCATCTTTATCTGCATATTCACAGTCTTTTACCAGCAGTTTTAACTCAGTCACGAACTGTTCAAATGACTCACTAGCTTCTTGTTCTTTCTCCTGAAACTTGTACCTAGCGAATATCGTATTTGTCTTGGGCATCACATATGATTCAAAACGGTCAAAATAACTTTTCAGTACCTTTTCTTCATCCGCGGTGAGAGACCATGTGTTAAAAATGTCTCTCCCTTTTCCCCCGATCCACAGGAGTAGGTAACTGCATCTTTCTTCCTCCCCTTTGCTTTTCAGTGGACCCGAGAACATCAACTCCACGTGTTGCTTGAACTTGCGCCATTCTCTAGGTAAGTTCAAAGGTCCCCAATCCATTCGAGGCAAGGGAGCTCCAACGATGTCCATTTCAAAACCCTGTTCTGACACCATGTCTTGTTTTGCACACTTTGTACAAAAATAATAAATTGCAGGACAACGGAGTATTACAGGTTAACTCTTTTAATGAAGCATCAGGTCTGTGATCTCAAACATACAGCACCGTGTGGACAAGATGGAGTTAGGACCCTGGGTCTTCCAAAACAATAGCAGTCCTTACAGATGCCTGCAGGCCAATGACAACTCAGCATGTGATCACATGTGAATATAATAGGTATTCCTTACAGATGCCTGCGGGCTAATGATAATTCAATATGCAAATGTTACAATTGCCATGACTCCTTCATACTGCGCCAGTCTAGTGTGCCTCCGCTATTCAGTCCGCCAGACCAACTTAACGGATTGCTACTTGGAGACAAGGGCTATCCCCTGAGGACGTGGCTAATGATGCCATTGAGGAGGCCAGCCAACGAAGCTGAGGAGCGCTACAACTCCAGCCACATTTCCACCAGATCCATTATCGAGCAAACCATTGGTTTGCTGAAGATGCGCTTCTGATGCCTGGATAGATCCGGTGGAGCCCTACAGTACTCAGCAGCCAGGGTCTCCATAATCGTCGTGGTTTGTTGTGTACTTCACAACATGGCACAGCGTCGTGGCTTGCAGATTCCTGAGGACCAAATGGCTCCTCACACATCCTCCTCCTCCTCCTCAGAGGAGGAGTATGAAGAGAAGGGTGAAAACGAAGATCCTGTTAGAATTTTATAAGTTTCGATGAGATCCCCTCTCATTCTTCTAAACTCCAGCGAGTACAAGCCCAATCGACCCAATCTTTCCTCATACGTCATTCCTGCCATCCCAGGTATCAGCCTGGTGAATCTTCGCTGCACTCCCTCCATGGCAAGAACATCCTTCCTCAGATATGGCGACCAGAACTGCACACAATACTCCAGATGTGGTCTCACCAAGGCCCTGTACAACTGCAGCAAGACATCCTTGTTCCTGTACTCAAACCCTCTCGCTACGAAGGCCAGCATACCATTTGCCTTCTTAACCGCCTGCTGCACCTGCATGCTTACTTTCAGCGACTGGTGCACAAGGACACCCAGGTCTCGTTGCACTTCCCCTTCTCCCAATCTATTGCCATTCAGATGATAATCTGCCTTCCTGTTTTTGACACCAAAGTGGATAACCTCGCATTTATCCACGTTATATTGCATCTGCCATGCTTCTGCCCAATCACCCAACCTGTCCAAATCATACTGGAGTTTCTCGGTATCCTCCTCACAGTACACACGCCCACCCAGCTTTCCCTGTGGCTTCAGCAGATGTGAAGGCCCCTTGCTCACTTTCCTGCTGCTCCTGTCTCGACACCTTTGGTGGGCGTCCTCTGGGGTTGCGAGCCTGTGAGGGCTCGTCAACAGCCTGCTGCTCCTGCGGCTATGCAGGGGTTGAGACGCCTATCTCACTTGGGTGTGGACTCCGGTGGGGCTCTGACCGAGGGCTCTGCAGTGGCATGGAAGTGTGAGCACTTGGAGAGGAGCCCCCACTTCCTTGAGGTCTGCCACCAACCTCCCTCTCATGGGTCAGGTCTCCCTCAGCGCCTGCAAGTGGCTGGAGAGCACCTTGCTGCACATCAGGGGGGCCATGAGGACCTGTATCTGCAATGGCAGTCCTACTCAGAAGGACTTCCATGAAGGTCTGGTTTCTCTGTTTACTAGGTGCCCATCGCTCCTCAAGAGATGTCATTCTATTCTGAACAATGACCATGTTTTCCATACCCTGGCGACTAAGCTCCTCCATGGCCGTAGCCCTCCTCTCCTCTACCGTAGCCATCCTATCCTGCACAGTAGCCAGCATTAACACGGAGGTAGCCATCCTTTCCGTGTTGATGCATTCATGCGCCAATGACTCCACAAAGGCTCTGCTCATGTTCGCTATGGACTCCTCAATTCGCTCCACACTCACAGCGACATTAGAGACAAAATCTGCCAGAGACTCCTGCATCTGTTCCTGGAGTTCCAGCCCCGCTAATCTTATGGATGGACCCAGAGGCAGAAGGTCGACATGCTGCTGAGCCGAGCTGGCAGAGTCCTGCACCCTCCGACTAGGACTCTCCACTGCTGTCCCTGACTCCACAATCTGCTGATGCTCACTTGTGAGCTGTGATACACCAGGTGACAACACTACTCTATGTCCCGAAGGTCCCACTGAGGTGTGAGTGTCTGCGCTGGTGCTGGCTGTGCAGAATTCTGCTGCTGCTGCGCCCTCAGAGGTTGCAGCTTCCTCTGAGGAGTCTGGCTGCTCAGCCTCTTCTTCCTGGCTAGGGGGGACGGATGCTTGTGATGGTCCTGTGGGGTAGTAAAGGAAAGAGTTACAGATGTGATGCCAAGGCTACATTCACATAGCTTTTTGCAGATGCTCATAAGTCCATCTGTTACAGCTTGACAATCATTATCAGCGACTCATGCAATGTCAAAGAGAGAGATGGGAAACTTTTCTGTCACCAGCTTGCTGTTGGCACCCGTCTGTCCGTCTCCCATGCGCGAATCATCCTCAATGCCAATGATTTCCAGGACGGCCTCTTCCCAGGGGGTCAGGTGGGCTATTGAGGGTGGCCCTCCTCCTGTCCTGGCTTGCTGTCTTTTGTTGTGAGCTCTCTTTTCCTGCAATGAGGGAGACAAGTGGAGGTCGAGTGAAAATGAAGGATTGAGTGTAGAGATTGCATAGCATAGATACTTAGAAGGGGACAAAGATGGAGTGAGGTTGCAAGACCAAGGGCCCCCCCTGTGTGTGGTCAGTTGTGTTCAAAGCATCAGAGTGAGAGGGAGTGTGAGGGCTGCATGGTGGAATAGTTACGTGAATGTGAGCATAGAGAGAGAGGGAATGGGTAAGGCTGCATGGATGTCAGTGTCAAGTGGGATGTGGAGGAAGAGATTGCTGAAGCTGAGTGCTGGTGAGGAAAGGCAATGGGGATCAGATTGAGGGTGAAGGGAAATTCATAGGCACTTTTCCAGTGCGCTGAAGGTCATGAAATCTTTTTGTGCACTGTGTCCTGGTTCTGCGGGTGACTCCTAAGTAATTGACCTCCTCAGCCACCTGCATCCACATAGCCTTGGTCTGAGTGGAAGGCCTCTTCCTCCCTGATGAAGGGAACAGGACCTCCCTGTTGGCCATAGCCCCATCCACCAATGCCTGCAGGGCCGCCTCGTCAAAGTGAGGAGCTGCTCTTGCCCTCCCGCTTGTCATCTCTCCTGCAGGTCCCTCTGACACCAAATGGAGGAAGCTTGGAAGCCTGCAGAAGAAGCAAGGCTTGCTGTGGACCTTAAATGCAGCAGCAATGATGACGTCATCGGAGGGGACTTTCAGTCATGAAAAACCCCCTTGCAAAGGCTTCCCACACTTTGGAAATCAATTGGCCAATTGAGTTAAAATTGCATCAATCTCCCACATCCATTTAGATTCGTGTGGGAAACACGAAATTCGGATAACACGACAACAGCCCGCACCTGAGCTAAAATCACCCCCTGAAACTCTGGCCTCTCAAGCTCGAGTTTAAACTCTAATCTTGATTTACACTTATACATCCTTACATTTGAGGAGGTGATTTTTACAGTTAAAGGAAATAAACTTTTGTTTGGAGGGAGAGAAACCGCTCAAGCTCCTCTCCTTTTTAATAACAGGCCAATCATCAAGCAATATTGATAAATCCATAGAGATGTTCACAGGCTGCACTGGCAGAGGTGAAAACCCGAAAGGATGCTAACAGGGCCAAGACTAAGGATGAATAGAAAATAGTAAAATAGCTCACGATGCGGTCTCCTCTACATTGGGGAGACCAAACGCAGATTGGGTGACCGCTTTGCGGAACACCTCCGTTCAGCCCGTAAGGGTGACCCCGAGCTTCCGGTCGCCTGTCATTTCAATTCACCGCTCCATTCCCACTCGGACCTCACCGTCCTTGGCCTCTTGTACTGTTCCACGGAAGCTCAACGTAAACTCGAGGAACAGCACCTCATCTTCCGATTAGGCACTCTGCAGCTTCCGGTCTCAATATCGAGTTCAACAATTTCAGATCATAACCTCGGCCCCTATTTCATTTTTACTTATATTTTTCCACTCCTTTCCTCCCCCCCCCTTTCCTTTTGTTTCTCTCTCACACCTGGCAGCTATCTTTTGCCCTGCCAGTACACTTTACACCTAATCCCAGCCTATTACCATCTCGTCTAGCTTCTAATCTCTTTTACTTCTTTTGGTTCTTTTATTCTTTTGTCCGATCGCAGCCCTGCCTTCGATCTAGTTCCTTTTCTCTCCAGTTTTGAAGAAGGGTCAAACCCGAAACGTCAACTCAAATTTCTCTCCACGGATGTTGCCTGACCTGCTGAGTTTTTCCAGCATTTTCTGTTGTTATTTTAGAAAATAGTAAATATGGTCAATGGTTACATCCTCCCAGTATTCAGTAGGGAAGACATTTGTGAAATACCCTCCAGAATTGGGCATAATCGATGTCTTGCTATGAGGACTGAGTTATGAGGAAAGACTGGAAAACTTGGGTTATTCAACTTCAAGCTTTAACAACTATGATATACAAATATATCAGATATTAAATGGTATAGATAAGGTCAATCCAGAACCTTACTTCAAGTTGAGCTATGAGAGTAGGACAAGGGGTACAGGTTCAGGAGATTGGTATCAGGAAGTCCTTCTTCACACAAAAAGTGATCAACACATGGGATGGACTTCTGGATAGGGTAGTGGAGGCAAAAACATTGCAATTGTGTATGTAAATGTTTGATTCTGTGATCAAGTAGGAGTGACTGTTAGTTCTTTCTGAACGGAGGAACTGGGATGGGTTGAATTGTCTTCCTCATCTGTATATCATTTTTTATCTTGTGTTTTTTTGATTGACCCATTCAAATAATGAGGAACGATTGTATTGAAGGAGGGGATAACATGGGGTGCAGGGTGATAGTAGTAGAACAGAACCTGCTTGTACCCTTTTTTAAATTAATGATGTCCTGACATCAAGGATGAAAAAAACCATAGAAACATAGAAAAATAGGAGCAGGAGTAGGCCATTCGGCCCTTCGAGCCTGCTCCGCCATTCAATATGGTCATGGCTGATCCTCTATCTCAATACCATATTCCCGCTATCTCCCCATACCCCTTGACCCCATCCAGTCCATCAACGCCCCCGCCCTCCCATGGTGCAGATACATATACCATTGTTTCCCCCATCCCCCCAATTAACACAATCTCCTGGGAGAGGCAAAAAACCCGATGCCAATTTACAAAAATCTCCAGGAAATTGCTCTCTGATTTGCTAAGGCAATTAAACAAATCTCCAGGACACCACAGCAACCCATAAATCCTTCTACTTCCAGCTAAACCACAATTTATCCCCCATAACTGAAAACATTCTCCTGTCTCAGGCGGTCCGTCCTAGCCCTCATTTCTGCCAACAGGTGCATTGGAAAATCTCGTGGCACATTCAACAGCTGACACCCCTGAAGCTTCCGCTCCTTCTGCCAACTTGCTGAGAAGTGATTTTGCCCTTTAACTTGCTGCAGCATTCATCCCTTCAAGCAGCAGGATGCCAATGAAGAGCGGTGTCCTGGCCTCAAAACTGCCTTGCATGACTGGGTTCTGGGAGGAAATTGTATTAGGTTAGCGGCAGTTTCATATTGGTGGGTGTTGGGACTGCCCCATCGCAAGCCCACCAACGTGAGGAAAATTCAGGCCCACGTTCCAGTGAAGCCCAAAAACATAATTCGAGCAAAATATTTCTAATTGTTTGCTAAATAAGGCAAAACTTTATTTATATATGTTGACGTGTAGAAGCTAAGGGACCATTTTCTTGTGAGCCATGAGCAACCAAAATAATCAGATGAGTGCTAGTTTTTTCTATTATACCTTGCATCTAATACTAGCATGACATGTTGTACTATTGCACTAGAATAAAAAACCACTCTGTATCAGTACTAAAAGATAAGATTATTTTGATTTTTTACAGAATGCCATCAAAATGCAGAAATAGAATCCCGCATAGGGAGTTATTGGAAACAACATTTATTCTGCTGATGACATATGACTCACATACAGCTTCATCACTCATTAATAATGCTGTGTCATTCACTTCTGAAACAAACATCATATTCAACCCCTTGTAATATAATATCCTCTATGTAAAGCATGTGCTGGGCAGATTTAATAGATTGAATAAATCCCAGTTCATATTTTCAATGACTGTAATTCTATTAACATTCTAGGCTTTTAAATATATGTTGCTGTTGCTTAATGGAAAATTACAATCTGCTTCACTGCAGGTTTCTATTCTATGTAATAAAATATGTAACTTTAGAAATAAAAAGCAGTTTATTGGGAAAGCTTTAATGACTAGTTGATTCAATTTTTCCATCCACAAATTTCCAATACTAAGCATTCCATTGATGTATTAGATGTAATATATTTGGATTTCCAAAAAGCCTTCGATAAGATACTGCATAGTAGATTCATGTCTAAGGTCAGAACATGTGGAGTCAAGGGACAAGTAGCAGAATGGATAGCAAGCTGGTTACAAAACAGAACACAGAGAGAGTAGGGGGTAAAGGTAGTTGCTCAGATTGGCAAAAGATAGGAAGTGATGTTCCACAAGGATCTGTGCTGGGGCCACTGCTGTTCACAATTTACATAAACAATTTGGACTCAGGAATCGGAAGATTCAATTTCAAAATTTGCAGATGACACCAAATTGGTGGGTGTAGTAAATACAGAGGAGGACTGTGACAAAATACAGACATTAATATACTTGCAGAATGGGCGTGTAATTGGCAAATGAACTTCAATATAGATAAGTTTGAGGTGGTACATTTTGGTAGGAAGAATAAGGAGGCCGCATACTCCTTGGAAAATATGTGCCTAAATGGGGTAGAGGAACAGAGGACTCTGGGGGCACAGATATACAAATCCCTAAAAGTAGCGACGCTGGTTAATAAGGCCATAAAAAAGCAAACAAAGCACTAGGGGTCCTTTCTAGGGGGATAGCATAATAAAGCAGAGAAGTTATGTTAAACTTGCATAGTACCTTGGTTAGACTACACAGAGTACTGGGAACAGTTCCAGTCGCCATATTATAAAAAGAATGTAGAGGTACTGGAGAAAGTGCAAAAAGATTTACTAGAATGATACCAGAACTGAGAGGCTTACCTATCAGGGATTGCTGAGCAGGCTGGAGCTCTTTTCACTGGAAAAGAGAAGACTGAGAGGTGACCTGCTAGAGGTCTTTAAGATTATGAAAGGGTTTGATAGGGTAGACATAAAGAAGATGTTTCCACTTGTAGGCGAGACCAGAACTAGGGGTCACTAATAAATCCAATAGGGAATTCGGGAGAAACTTCTTTACCCAGAAAGTGATTAGAAAGTAGAATTCGCTACCACAAGGAGTAGTTGAGGCAACTAGTATTGATACATTTAAAGGGAAGCTAGATAAGCACATGAGGGAGAAAGGAATAGAAAGATATGTTGATGAGGTTAGATGAAGAAGGGTGGGAGGAGGGTGGTGTGAAGCATATACACCGGCATGGACTGGTTAGGCTGAGTGGCCTGTTTCTGTGCTCTCAATACTTTGTATGTTTTGTTTCTGCTTGTCACAGGATTAATAACTGAACAAGCAAATGCCTCAAAATTATCATTAATATTAACTTGGTCAAAAATTGCTGGCACCTCCCACTCACAAAATGCCCTTAAAAATATCATTGTTATGAATGCTTTTGTTTATAAATGCGCCTTTATTATAAACACAATTGCATTACTTTTAGTTTTAAAATAGCATCGTAGTTCAAAAGATCCTCCATTTATATAACATAAGAACATAAGAAATAAGAGCGGCCCCTCGAGTCGTCTCCGCCATTCAATACGATCATGGCTGATCATCGACTTCAACTCCACTTTCCTGCCCGATCTCCATATCCCTTGATTCCCCTAGAGTCCAAAAATCTATCGATCTCAGCCTTGAATATACTCAAAAGACTCAGCATTCACAGCCCTCTGGGGCAGAGAATTCCAAAGACTCACAACCCTCTGAGTGAAGAAATTCCTCCTCATCTCAGTCTTAAATGGCCTACCCCTTATCCTGAGACTATGCCCCCTAGTTCTAGACACTCCAGCCAGGGGAAACATCCTCTCAGCATCTACCCTGTCAATCCCCTTCAGAATCTTGTATGTTTCAATGAGATCACCTCTCATTCTTCTAAACTCCAGTGAGTATAGGCCCATTCTACACAATCTCTCATCATAGGACAGCCCTCTCATCCCAGGAATCAATCTAGTGAACCTTTGTTGCAATGCCGCTAAGGCAAGTATATCCTTCCTTAGATAAGGGGATCAAAACTGTGCACAGTACTCCAGGTGTGGTCTCACCAAGGCCCTGTACAATTGTAGCAAGACTTCCTTACTCTTATACTCCAACCCCCTTGCAATAAAGGCCAACATGCCATTTGCCTTCCTTATTGCTTGCTGTACCTGCATGCTAACTTTCTTTGTTTCCTGCACGAGGACACCCAAATCTCGCTGAACACCAACATTTGAAAGTTTCTCACCATTTAAAAAAGATTCTGCTTTTCTATTCTTCCTACCAGAGTGAATAACCTCACATTTCCCTACATTATACTCCATCTGCCACCTTACTGCCCACTCACTTAGTCTATCTATATCCCTTTGCAGACTCTTTGGGCTCGAATTTCCAAGCCCTGTGGAGGCGGGATTGGAGGCGGGAGTGGGGGGAAAATTGCACAATCGGGGGGCACGAACCCTTCCCACCCCCAACCCACCTCCATGCCCGTTTCCCAGGAGGCGGGTACCCAACTTGTGCTGGGAGCCGCCTCCCCGAGGCAGGAAGGGGATTAGTGCCAATTAACTGCCTGTTTTCAGGTAGTTAACAGGCAGTTTTTGGCCTAATCCCTATTTTTAGCCCTGAAGTGTGGGCTGCCCGATGGCTCCAAACCACGCCAAGTTAACGAAGCAGACATTCAGGCTGAAGGGCTTGGAGGGTTCAAGATGTCCGGTGTTCAGGTGAGTGATGGGTGCATGAGTGCAGAGGTAAGTGTGTTTGGTGTGTATAAAGTGTTTAAATAAGTTTTACTTACCTTTACTTACTAATGCAGGCTTCTTTCCTTCAGGTCTCGGGAGTCCCTCATCTCACCGGCACAGCAAGCAGAATGGCCGTGAGCTGTCAAAAGTTGCAGCATTCTGCTTTCTGTTCTGGAGAGATTCCTAACTAAGTCTGTGGAGAAGGACTCAAGTTGGAAGTCAGATTGTCAGTGTTTGACAGCTTCACAGAGCTGTCAAACGCTGATATTTCATCTGTCAAAAGCTCTTGACAGATGAAATGTCAATCCCTGACGTCACCTGTAACCGGGTGTCCCTTAATTGGCCTGCTGAGCCCGCTGGGCGGGCTCAACAAGGTCAATCAAGGGAAAATCACGTGGGTTGGCCACAAATCGATGGAGGCGGGACTACAACCCAAAAAGTGGGAGTCCCGCCTCCATCACGTCCCCATTGACAAAATCCAGCCCTTTGTGTTCTCCTCGCAGCTTACTGTCCCACCTACCTTTATATCATCAACAAACTTGGATACATTACATTCTATCCCTTCATCTAGGTCATTAATATAGATTGTAAATAGCTGAGGCCCCAACACTAATCCTTGCGGCACCACACTAGTTACAGCCTGCCAACCTGAAAAAGATCCATTTATCCCTACTCTCTGTTTTCTGTCCATTAACCAATCCTCTATCCATGCTACTATATTACCCCCAACCCCATGAACACTAATCTTGTGTAATAACCTTTTATGTGGCACCTTATTGAATGCCTTTTGGAAATCAAAATATACTACATCCACTGTTTCCCCTTTATCTACCCTGCTAGTTACATCCTCAAAAAATTCTAATAAATTTGTCAAATATGATTTCCCTTTCCTAAAACCATGTTGACTCTGCCTAATCATGTTATGATTTTCTAAGTGACTTGATACCACTTCCTTAATAATGGATTCCAGCATTTTCCCGACGACTGATGTCAGGCTAACTGGCCTGTAGATCCGTTTTTTCTCTCACTCATTTCTTGAATAGCGGTGTTACATTTGCGACCTTCCAATCCGCTGGGACCATTCTAGAATCTAGGGAATTTCGGAAGATCAAAACCAATGCATCCACTATCTTTTCAGCCACCTCTTTTAGAACCCTAGGATGTAAGCCGTCAGGTCCAGGGGATTTGTCGGCTTTTACATTTTACAACCAAAAGAAAAGAAAGAACCTGCACTTGCACTTTCACATCTCAAGCGCTTCACAGCCAATGAAGTACTTTTGAAGTTTAGTTAGTCACCATTGTAATGTAGGGAAATGCAGCAGCCAATTTGCATACAGCGCGGTCCCACAAACAGCAATGAGATAAAAGACCAAATACTCTGTTTTCTGGTTATGTTAGTTGAAGGCTAAATGTTCTTCAAGTAGTGTAGTGGAAACTTTTGCCTCCACTTGAGAGGGAAGAGTTTAATGTCTCATCCAAAAGAGTGCACATCTGATAGTGTAGCGCTGTCTTAGTACTTTACTGAAGTGTTAGCCTAGGTTATTGTTGTGTCCGTGTGTTAATAGAGACACTGAAGACAGGAGTAGGTTTCATAGGTGTTTACTAAGCAAAGTCTGGAGGGGAACTAACAGATATAACACAATATACAGGCTTATATAGCCCGAGTGGCCATTACTGGCATTACAGCACACATGGGGCTCTTAAAGGCACATACACTACAATTCCTCCCCTTTTAGCTAACCAGTACATAATATTTTAAGTAATTATTAATTACATGTTATAAGAAAAATAATATACACATTGTTGCAGTTAATTAATTATAAGTCAGTCTCTCTGGAGGCTTCCTGACTCGGTCCGGATAACGCCTCGGTGGTGTAGTAGTTTCTGGTGGTGTAGTAGGTTCTTTTGGCAAGGCTGATTCGGCTTGAATGCCAGTGTCGGGTTCATCGGGTTCCAGTATCACCGGATCGGAGGTAGATATGGGTATCTCTACTTCATCGTTAGGCGTATAGAGTTGTGGTGTAGGTTGTCCCTTTTCAGATGACTCTATGATTTGGTCAGCATGGCGCCTTATTATGCTTTCTCCAATGTCCACGGTATACATCAGCGGTCCTAGTCGTGTGCAGATAGTTCCAGGCTGCCATTTCTCGGTACGGTAGTCCCGGGCCAAAACTTGTTGACCTATCTGGAAGGTTCTAGTTGGCCTTTCATTCATGCCTTGAAATTGCCGGTTCTTCACGTCCCTTCTGATGTTGGGCTTGATCAAATCCAGCCGGCATCTTAGGCTTCTATTGAAGAACATCATGGCGGGAGTTTGGTTTGTAACCATATGTGTTGCATTCCTGTATGTGAACAAGAAGTTATCCAACTTGTGTTGAAGTTTTATGTCTTCATTACCCATGGCCTTTATGGCCTTCTTGAAGGTCTGGACAAACCTTTCAGCCAATCCATTGGTGGCGGGATGGTATGGGACGGACGTGTAGTGCTTAACCCCATTGTTTTTTAAGAACTTCCTGAATTCTTCGGACACAAATTGCGGTCCATTATCAGAACAGATCTGTTTCGGCAGCCCATTCCTGGCAAATATGGTCCTTAATACTGTGATGGTTTTTTCCGTGGTGGTGGAGGACATCTTTATTACCTCCGGCCACTTGGAGTGTGCATCAACCGCGATTAAGAACATTGAGTCCATAAATGGACCAGCAAAGTCGATGTGTACCCTTTGCCAGGGAGATGAGGGCCACTCCCATGGATGTAGAGGGGCTTGGGGTGGAGCGTTTTGGACCTTCTGGCATCCTAGGCAGCTCTTGGTCATTTCTTCGATGTCTCCATCGATACCTGGCCACCATACAAACGCTCTGGCTAGGTTCTTCATTTTCACTCCACCCAGATGCCCCTCGTGAAGCTCCTTTAGCACTTTATCCTGGAGTTTGGGTGGAATCACCACTCTGGATCCACACACCAAGGTTCCTCGGCATATTGACAGCTGTTCTCTTCTTTGCGAGAATGCTGGCAACAGTGGTTCGCCATGTGCTAGCCATCCCTTCACCGTCAAGTCGTAGACTCGTGAGAGAGTCGGGTCATTTCTCGTTTCCTTTTCAATGGCAGAATTTGTTACTGGTAGACATTCTACTATGGTTGAGTGGAACATCTCCACTGGGTCTACTGTAGGTGCCTCTTCTACCGTTGGCAACGGTAGGCGCGATAAACCGTCAGCATTCCCATGCTGTTTTGATCCTTTGTATTCTATGTTGTATTGGTGTGCCCCTAGAAAAAGGGACCACCTCTGTAGCCTTTGCGCTGTCATAATGGGAATACCCTTTTTAGGGTTGAATATGGAGATGAGGGGTTGATGGTCAGTCAACAAGGTAAATTTTTGTCCGTGTAGGTAATGGTTGAATTTCTTCACTCCCCATACCAGGCTGAGTGCTTCCCTGTCGATTTGGGCATAGTTACGCTCAGCTGAGTTCAATGAGCGTGACGCAAAAGCTATCGGCCGTTCCAAGCCATCAGGGAATTTATGCGATAATACTGCTCCTGTGCCGTAAAGGGATGCATCGCACGCCAGTCTGATTGGCAGTGATGGGTTGTAATGAGCCAAAACTTCTTTGGATGTGATTAAGTCTTTGCATTTATGGAGGGCACGTTTACAGTCTTCGCTCCATTTCCAAATTACTCCTGTTTGTAGCAGTTCATTAAGAGGGTGTAGAAGAGTTGATAAGTTCGGTAAAAATTTATGATAGTAATTTATTAATCCCAGGAATGACTTTAATTGTGAAACATTTTCAGGTGCTGGGGCTTTTATGACTGCTTCAATTTTTTCAGGTGACTTATGCAACCCTTCTTTATTAATTATGTGGCCACAATATGATATTTGATTTTGGAAAAATTCGCACTTGGGGCGATTTGCTCGTAGGCCCCGTTCTCTCAGCCTAGTGAGCACCTGCTCCAAATTGGCAAGGTGCTCATTGTCATTTTCTCCTGTTACAAGGATGTCATCTAGGTAGCATTGAGTCCCCAGAATCCCTTGGAGGACTTGCTCCATAGCTCTCTGCCAGATAGCTGGAGCGGATGCTACTCCGAAAACCAGTCGATTGTACTGGTACAGACCTTTGTGTGTATTTATCGTGAGATATTTTTTAGAGGCCTCTTCAACCTCCATCTGTAGATATGCCTGTGCCAAATCAAATTTGGTGAAACGTTTCCCTCCAGATAGTGAGGCAAAAATATCTTCTATCCTAGAGGATACTGTACCGTGTGAAGGATCGGGTTTACCGTCACCTTGAAGTCTCCACAGATGCGAATTTTTCTCTGTTCTTCAGATTTATCATTCTTCAATGCTTTCTTCATGACTGGGATGATGGGTGTTACCCACTCGCTCCAATCTATTTTAGATAATACGCCTGCCTTTTCCAAATTCTCCAGCTTTGCCTCGACTGCTGGACGAATTGCGTATGGCACCGGTCTTGCCTTAAAAAACTTGGGAATTGCTGCATCTTCCACTTTTATTGAGGCGGTAATGCCTTTCAAGGTTCCTAGTTTCTCTTGAAACACTTCCTTGGCGTTGGCCAAGATGTCTTTTAATCGTTCAGGTATGACGTCATCATCATTTTTTTCCTTACTGGTCACCGTCAGTGCCTGAATGGAGTGCCAGTCTAAACGTATTTTCCTGATCCATTCACGTCCCAACAGCGGTGGACCACCATCTTGTAGAACGTATAAATACAACTTCTGTATTTCCTTGCCGTTGTATACAACAGGCACCCTTATTTTTCCTTTGGGGTATACTTTCTGCCACGTATATGTTTTCAAGATAATGGATGTCTTTTAAAGGTATATGCAGAAATAGCCGCTCGTAATCCCGTCGATTTATGACGGTCAGAGCTGATCCTGTATCTAGCTCCATTTTAACTGGGGACCCTGCTATTGTGAGGGTAACCCAAATGGCCTGGTAATCTTCTTTGGCAATTACATTATGTAATTTGAGAGAGCTTAGTCTCTTGTTCCCGGAGTCGCTATCGCTCTTCTGGTCTTCGGAGCTACTGTCCGTCATCATTTATACCTTTCTGTGCTTTTCCTTATTGATTTTTTTCCTGTTAGTGGATTTTTTGTTTCCAGATTGGCATACACGTGTAATGTGTCCCATCTTTCCGCATTGCCTGCATGCTTTGTCCTTGAACCAGCAGTCCCTCTGGTCATGGGTGAATCTGCCGCAGCGATAACATCTCTCAAAACCCCGTGTCATTTCATGGGTGCCGAAGTCTTGTGGCTTTTGCTGTATCTCTGCAGCTCCTCTTGCACTGAAAGCCTTGTCCAGTGTTAAATCTTTCTCAGAAAGTAGCCTTTTTTGTGTTCCTACGCTTAGGAGACCACAGACGAATTTGTCTCGTAGAGAATCTGCCAGTCCTGCCTCGACTGGCAGTGTAGGGTATCAACAATCTCCTTAAAATTCTTGTCCATCGGTTCGGCTGGAGTGATTAAGTTTCGTAACAGCTTGTATGTCTTTGCGGCCATTAGATTTAGAAGTACTGAAGCTTTCTTTTCATCCTCTATTCCATTTGCGGTGCAATATACCTCCACTCTTTCCACATATGTGATCCAATCCTCTATCTCGCTATCAAAAGCATCAATATTGCCAGAATTAGGCATCTTAGAAAAGATATGGCGCTTCCCGTGCTTTTCTTTCCTTTCTGCAGAAAAGATATGGCGCTTCCCGCGCTTTCCCGCTGCTGCTGCCGATGACAACGCTGTTTCCCGCGGTTTCTGTTCTTTTTTATTTATTTATTTACAGTTGGAGACTTGTTCTCGCCAGACTCTCTCTCTAGGTCTGAACGCCGACCTGCTTGCAGCGCCGGCCGTCTCCCGAGTGCTCCCTCCCCGTCTGTTACTGCTTGCCTCCGCTTTCGCTGCTTGGCCCAGCTGTAGAGCCAGCCGCTGGAGCCCCAGCCTGACGCCCAGGAAGGATTACCGCAGTACCTGCCACCAGCTTGGCCAGCTGGTGAAACAACAGCTTCTTTCACTTCTTGATTCTTCTGGACGCCAGAGGAATCGATGTCCTTGAGGTGCTGCCGAATTGTAGGTAAGTCCGTTTCCACTTCGTCGCCACTGTTGTGTCCGTGTGTTAATAGAGACACTGAAGACAGGAGTAGGTTTCATAGGTGTTTACTAAGCAAAGTCTGGAGGGGAACTAACGGATATAACACAATATACAGGCTTATATAGCCCGAGTGGCCATTACCGGCATTACAGCACACATGGGGCTCTTAAAGGTACATACACTACAGTTATGTGCTAAGGTCCATACCGGAGTTTGAATCCTCAACCTTCTGACTCAGTGACGAATGCTACCAACAGACCCAAGTTGGCGCTTAGTGACAGTTAGTACAGAAGCATTTCTTAAATACATTTATAAGTATGGTACTTTATTTTAAAAATGGTACACTGCTGTGTGCATGTTAAAAACATTATGTAGCCGGTTTGGGAATTGAGAGAACAATGCCTAAGGTCTTGTCTGAGCACTTTAGCTCATAGGACATCAAAAACATAGAACACCCTGTTGTTGAATACTTGCAGATGTGAAACTTAAGTCATGCAATGCAGAACCATGGAACTACATAGGTCAGGCTCTGTGCCCAATACATTTTAGTGCTGTAGTACTCCTTCATCAAGAAATTTACTGCAGGTTTGGTAGTAGACAATAAACTTTGCTGAAGAAGAGCATTTAATTCCAAACACAGCAGCTTACTTCCTTTGACCCCAACTCACCCTATTACTAAGTATAATTACATTTGGTTTGACCAATGCAGTGATCTTGGATTGGGTTGAGGCACAGATCATTCTATTAAGCAACATTATAATTAAGCATTTACTTATTGTATATTTTCCCATGAAATGTTTAACATGTTTTTATTCCCCTTCTCAGTAAAAAGAATCATAAAAAAGCAATAAATTCCAACTGGTATTCACTTGCTGTCATTTTCCAAAAATGTCCAGCATTCACAAACGTTGTTTTATCCTATAAAGCCATAATGAACTCCAGAAGTTAAAAGCATTTACTCTCTTATAAGCTTTTCAGTTTGTGTTTATAATTTAAGGGTAAGGAATGATACTTTCAGTGCTTGTCTAGCAACCTGTGATACAAGTAAGTGGTGAAGGTACTTTTCTTTCTTTTAAGTTTGAATGTTGGATGTGTGAATGTTTGATATACATGCCTTTTTATAATTCATCCTTATAACCATTTGATTCAAGTTCAGAAAGTAGCAGTTTATTCTTTTGCATTGGTATGGGCAATAACACTAATGTGTGACATTTGATAACACTTTGCATAATTGAATGTATAATTGTTGAAAATTATATACAGAATACGTTTACATGAAATTAATCAAGACATCACCAAAATCATTCACCAAAATCATTCAAATTTTACACTAATTCTTAAACTACAGCTATAGTAATACCAATTCCAATATTATTGTCTGAAAGAAAGAAAGGACTTGCATTTATATAGTACCTACAATGTCCTCATGGTATCGCAAAGCACTTTACACCAATGGATTATTTTTGAAGTATAGTCACTGTTGTTTGAACACAACAAGATCCTACGTTCACCAAATAAATGACCAGATAATCTGTTTTTGGTGATGTTGGTTGAAGAAAGAATGTTAGTCAGGACATCAGGAGAATTTCTTGCTCTTCTTCAAACAGTGCCATGAGATCTGTTACATCAACTTCAGTAGGCAAGGCCTTGGATTAACGTCTGATCCAGAAGGCAGCAATTCCAATAATGCAGTACTCGCTCAGTACTGAAGCATAGCCTGGATTATGTGTTCAAGTCTGTAGTGGAGCTTAGAGCTACAACCTTCTGAGTCAAAGGAAAAAGTGCAACTGACCGAACAAAGCTCACGCTGAAATAGGCTATAATTTCACTGCTGAATTGAGAGACCGTTTTAATTATCTCATTATTAGGAATGTACTGTTTCCTACATTACAACAGTGACTACACTCCAAAAGTACTTCATTGGCTGTAAAGCACTTTGAGATGCCTGGTGGTCATGAAAGGTGCTATATATATGCAAGTTGTGAGTTGGTATAATACTGGGCCTGATTTTCGTTTTGATGGCACATTGGGCCTGATGGCACCAGATAGAGGCCCGAACCATTTACATGGTCCGACCTCATTAGAATACATTCACTGAGCTGCCAGTGCTGTACAAAGATTGATTGTTTTCACACGTCCTTACAGTCCTTGACTATTTTCTAGCACTTTCCTCATTTCTGATTTGTACTTTCCCATTCTCTTTCATTCTGATTTTCTGCTGTTTTACTTTAAGTCAACTAACAAAGTTGATGGGGAAAATGTTACAGGAAGTAAGTGACACTTACAAGAAGTTCATGTTATATGCCAGACCTTTAAGATATTATAGATAGATAGATAGATAGATAGATAGATAGATAGATAGATAGATTATTCCACTGTGGTGGTCAAAATAAATTGACAAACAAAACTATCTTTCTGATGTATGACCATTCTCACCCGCATTGCCAATTTTTAAAACCTCTATTATTAAACATGTGGTGATGAATAAGCATGATAGGATGTTTAAAACTTTAAGGTGTTTGCTACAATGCTCAGTGGTGTAGGGTGTGTGACTGTGCTATGGCCAGGAGGATAGTGGCAATTAACTCACACATTTTAGGATGAGCTGTAATGCTTATCTATTCTGCTCATGAGGAGCTCCTGGTATCTGTTGTTCATCCGGCGAGAGCACAAGTCAGATTTGCAGTAGCCTTGTACACTGTTAATGATTTACCCTCTAGCCTGGTTCATTACTGAAACCTGATGGGGTAGACCTGACACTGGTGGCTGGGATTCTTCCCACTTGGCTCCAGATAGTCCTACAAGCCAATGGCCCAATGGGGTGGGTAGTCCTAGCTGAACAAGCAGTGAACTTATCAGTGCTCTGTACTTTCCAGCAAGTCACTGGAAAGCAAACAAAAGGAGGAATCACATTATTGATAGATTCATGGTGCCAGGATTAGTTAGAGATTTGGCTGCCAGCAATCCAAATTGCATAATACTGCACCTGGAAAGCTGAGCCCACAAGAATTGCACTATGTTACTTCCTTATGGAGATAAGAAATAAATTTTGTTACAACATTTCCTTCCACCATTCTTTAATAAACTACAAGACGTTAGCTATTGCAGACAATAGCCAGTGCAGACAATAGTTATGGCGTGAATAGCTATGGCTTTTGTCACCTCTAGACTTGACTATTCCAGCACACTCCTGGCCTGCCTCCCACATTCTACCCTCCATAAACTTGAGGTCATCCAAAACTCTGCTGCCCATGTCTAAATTGCACCAAGTCCCGTTCAACCATCAGCCCTGTGCTCGCTGACTTACATTGGCTCCCGGTAGAGCAACGCCTCAGTTTTAAAATTCCCATCCTTGTTTTCAAATCCCTCCATGGCCTCGCCTCTCCCTATCTCTGTAATCTCCTCCAACCCTACAACCCTCCAAGATATCTGTGCTCCTCTAAATCTGGCCTCTTGAGCATCCCCAATTTTAATCGCTCCACCATTGGTGGCTGTGTCTTCAGCTGACAAGGCCCTAAGCTCTGGAATTCCCTCCCTAAACCTCTGCGTCTCTCTACCAATCTTTCCTCCTTTAAGATGCTCCTTAAAACCTATCTCTTTGACCCAGCTTTTGGTCATCTGCCCTGATATCTCCTTATGTGACTAGGTGTCAAATTTTGTTTTTTAACGCTCCTGTGATGCGCCTTGGGACGTTTTACTACATTAAAAGCACTATATAAATACAAGTTGTTGTTGTTGAAATGCCAATTAAAGCATTTGTATAAAGTGCTTCCTTAATTTACAATGCTAGGTTACATTTCAGCCAAAACTCACCATGCATGAATAAAATTGGCAATAGAAGTGTCTTGAAAAGGAATTGCAGTATTTATGCCATTTCTCTAGAGATTTCCTCTCTGCTCTACTACCATAACCTCAGCAGGATGCCAGCTGAACCCCCATAGAATTTGAGGGCCTAATTTTTTAT
Organism: Somniosus microcephalus; assembly: GCF_052327205.1. NCBI lineage: Eukaryota > Metazoa > Chordata > Chondrichthyes > Squaliformes > Somniosidae > Somniosus > Somniosus microcephalus. Next base: position 74,937,271 of record NC_140993.1, read on the forward strand.
TTAATCGAGAAACCTAAGTGAAGAACTAAAAAGAACGACCAAGACTAAAACCAGGAGGCTTGGTGCATAAGAAGCCTCCTATTTTTAAATTTTTAAAAAAATTCATTGATGGGATGTGGGCGTCGCTGGCTGGGCCTGCATTTAGTGCCCATCCCTAATTGCCCTTGAGAAGATGGTGGTGAGCCGCCATCTTGAACCGCTGCAGTCCATATGGTGTAGGTACACCCACAATGCTGTTAGGAAGGGAGTTCCAGGATTTTGGCCCAGCGACAGTGAAGGAACGGCAATACAGGTCCAAGTCAGGATGGTGTGTGGCTTGGAGGGGAACTTGTAGGTGGTGATGTTCCCATGCGTCTGCTGCCCTTGTCCTTCTAAGTGGTAGAGGTCGCGGGTTTGGAAGGTGTTGTTGAAGGAGCTTTGGCGAGTTGCTGCAGTGCATCTTGTAGATGGTACACACTGCAGCCACAGTGCGCCGGTGGTGGAGGGAGTGAATGTTGAAGGTTGTGGATGGAGTGCCAATCAAGTGGGCTGCTTTATCCTGAATGGTGTCGAGCTTCTTGAGTGCTGTTGGAGCTGCACTCATCCAGGCAAGTGGAGAGTATTCCATCACACTCCTGACTTGTGCCTTGTAGATGGTGGAAAGGCTTTGGGGAGTCAGGAGGTGAGACACTCGCTGCAGAATTCCCAGCCTCTGGCCTGCTCTTGTAGCCACAGTATTTATATGGCTGGTCCAGTTCAGTTTCTGATCAATGGTAACCCCCAGGATGTTGATAGTGGGGGATTCAGCGATGGTAATGCCATTGAATGTCAAGGGGAGATGGTTAGAGTCTCGCTTGTTGGAGATGGTCATTGCCTGGCACTTGTGTGGGGCAAATGTTACTTGCCACTTGTCAGCCCAGGTCTGAATGTTGTCCAGATCTTGCTGCATATGGACACGGACTGCGTCAGTATCTGACGAGTCTCAAATGGTGCTGAACAGTGTGCAATCATCAGCAAACATCCCCACTTCTGACCTTATGATAGAGGGAAGGTCATTGATGAAACAGCTGAAGATGGTTGGGCCTAGGACACTGCCCTGAGGAACTCCTGCAGTGATGTCATGTGATTGAGACGAATGACCTCCAACAACCACAGCCAACTTCCTTTGTGCTAGGTATGATTGCAACCAATGGAGAGTTTTCCCCTTGATTCCCATTGACTTCAGTTTTGCTAGGGCTCCTTGATGCCACACTCGATCAAATGCTGCCTTGATGTCAAGGGCAGTCACTCTCACCTCACCTCTTGAGTTCAGCTCTTTTGTCCATGTTTGGACCAAGGCTGTAATGAGGTCAGGAGCTGAGTGGCCCTGGAAGAACCCAAACTGGGCATCAGTTAGCAGGTTATTGCTGAGTAAGTGCCGCTTGATAGCACTGTCGACGACACCTTCCATCACTTTGCTGATGATTGAGAGTAGACTGATGGGACGGTAATTCTCTATGAAGACAATGACACTGCAGCATCACATTCATCAAGGCCACTGCAATCAACTGCAGCAAATAGTGCAGCATTGTCTCCCGCAGTCAAGTTCACTGCAGCCCTGAACATCTTTGCCTTCAGCTAACTTCCAGGTTGCCACAGGAGATGTCTGTCTGCAGTCCATACTTGCATTCAACAGGTGACTGATTCCGCCATCAGGCTAATGAGGGGTGACCCAGAAATAGGGCTGTCCTTCCCTCACCCAACTCCTTTGGGTGGCCACTGCTTTCTCTTGCTTCACCTACTTCCTATCCATTTCCCACTAGGGGCCCAAAATCACCATTTACAAGTTCATTTTGCAGGGCCCCCACTGGGACAACCATTATATATGGCACTCGGTTATTTCCAAACAGACAACAGGTGCCAATGTGACGTTGCAGGCATGCCTTTATTTAACTTTTCAGAGACAATTTTAAACACGATAGACTGCAAGTATAAATGATTGACAGCCCAGTGATCCATATTAATTATTTCTATTGCTGGGGGGGTGGGGTTCATATCTTATAACTCTTGCCAAGGATTATACAAATAATTCAGTCCTTTGTGAACAATGCCCAAACAGTGCCGCAAAAATGGGAGCTACATACAGGAAAATTGAACACTCATTTGTTTCTGCCTATCTGCATTTAAATAATACTACCCATTAATTTCTTGTATGGTTTTTCAGCTATCTATACCTGCTGTCCCTGAAGAAAGTGTAGCAATGTAAATTACATGCCACTGAATGTTCATTGCCTCTGCACACAGATGTCCCGTTAAAGTGCCGGGTGCAGTTCAGAGATAGATTTCTCAGAGGGGATTTAGCCATAGTGGACTGGAAACAGCTACTTGAAGTGTCAGAGCAGTGGGAGGCATTCAAGGACGAGATCCGAAGGGTTCAGACCAAACAAGTGCCCTTAAAGAAAAAAGGTGGGACTAACAAATCTAGAGCCTCCTGGATATCTAGAGACATGCAGGGTAAGATAAAGAAAAAAAGGGCGACGTATGACGTATGACAGATACCTAGGGCTAAATACTCCAGAATCTTTAGAGGAGTACAAAAAGTGCAGGGGTGCAATTAAAAAGGATATTAGGAAAGCAAAGAGAGAGCATGAAAAATTCTTGGCAAGTAAAATCAAGGAAAAGCCAAAGATGTTTTATAAATATATTAAGAGTAAGAGGATAGCTAAAGAAAGGGTAGGGCCTATTAGAGATCATGAGGGTAATCTGTGTGTGGAGGCGGGAGACGTCGGTAGGGTTCTTAATGAATACTTTGCGTCTGTTTTCACAAAGGAGAGGGGCGAAGCAAACATTGCTATCGGGGGAGGAGTGTGAAATATTAAATGAAATAAACATAGTGAGAGAGGAAGTATTAAGGGGTTTAACAGCTTTAAAAGTGGATAAATCCCCAGGCCCGGATGAAATGTATCCCAGGCTGTTAAGCGAAGCAAAAGAGGAAATAGCAGAGGCCCTGACCATCATTTTTCAATCCTCTCTGTCTTCAGGTGTGGTGCCGGAGGACTGGAGGACTGCTAATGTGGTACCCTTGTTTAAAAAGGGAGAAAAGGATAGACCGAGTAATTACAGGCCAGTCAGCCTAACCTCAGTGGTGGGAAAATTATTGGAAAGAATTCTGAAGGACAGGATAAATCTTCATTTAGAAAGACACGGATAAATCAAGGATAGTCAGCACAGATTTGTTAAGGGAAGGTCGTGTCTGACAAACTTGATTGAATTTTTTGAGGAGGTAACAAAGAGGGTAGATGAGGGTAGTGCATTTGTTGTAGTGTATATGGACTTTAGCAAGGCTTTTGATAAGGTTCCACATGGCAGACTGGTCGCGAAGTTAAAAGCCCATGGGATCCAGGGCAAAGTGTCAAGTTGGATTCAAAACTGGCTCGGAGACAGGAAGCAGAGGGTAATGGTTGATGGGTGTTTTTGTGACTGGAAGGCTGTTTCCAGTGGGGTTCAGCAGGGCTCAGTACTCGGTCCCTTGCTTTTGGTATATACCAATGATCTAGACATGAATATAGAGGGTATGATTAAGAAGTTTGCAGATGATACTAAAATCAGCTGTGTGGTTGATACTGAAGAAGGAAGCTGTAGCCTGCAGGAAGATATCAATAAATTGGTTAGGTGGGCAGAACAGTGGCAAATGGAATTCAATCCGGAGAAGTATGAGGTAATGCATTTGGGGAGGGCTAACAAGGAAAGGGAATACACATTAAATGGTAGGACACTGAGTAGTGTAGAGGAACAAAGGGACCTTGGAGTCTATGTCCACAGATCCCTGAAGCTAGCAGGCCAGGTAGATAAGGTGGTTAAGAAGGCATACGGAATGCATGCCTTTATTAGCTGTGGCATAAAATACAAGAGCAGGGGGGTTATGCTTCAACTGTATAAAACACTAGTTAGGCTTCAGCTAGAGTACTGCATGCAGTTCTGGTCACCACATTACAGGAAAGATGTGATTGCACTAGAGAGGGTACAGAGGAGATTTACAAGGATGTTGCCAGGAGTAGAGAATCTTAGCTATGAGGAAAGACTGGATAGGCTGGGTCTGTTTTCCTTGGAACAGGGAAGGCTGAGGGGAGACCTTATTGAGGTGTATAAAATTATGAGGGGCATAGATAAAGTGGATAGAAAGGACCTATTTCCCTTAGCAAAGGGGTCAAAAACCAGGGGGCACAGATTTAAAGTAATTGGTGGAAGGTTTAGAGGGGATTTGAGGGGAAATTTCTTCACCCAGAGGGTTGTGGGGGTCTGGAACTCACTGCCTGAAAGGGTGGTAGAGGCAGGAACCCTAACCGCATTTAAAAGTACTTGGATGTGCACTTGTGATGCTCTAACCTGCAGGGCTACGGACCAAGAGCTGGGAAGTGGGATTAGGCTGGCGCGGGCACGATGGGCTGAAATGGCCTCCTTCCATGCTGTAACTTTCTATGATTCTATGATTCTATGATCAGGCATGGCCTACCTTTCACAAACCTCTCTCTGATCAACTGAAAATTTTCAAGGTGTTCAGTCCTTAATTATAGACTCTAGTAATTTCCCGACAACAGATGTTAGGTTAACTGGTCTATAATTCCCTGGTTTCCCTCTCTCACCATTTTTAAACAGCGGAGTGACATGCACAATTTTCCAATCTAAAGGAACGGTTCCTGAATCGAGAGAACTTTGGAAGATTATAATTAGGGCATCTGCAATGTGCTCACCTACTTCCTTTAAAACCTTGGGATGGAAACCATCTGTTCCTGGGGGATTTGTCACTCTTTAGTACCATTAATTCCATGTTTATGTTAATGTTGTTAATTTTATCGAGTCCCTGTCCCTGATTCAATATTAGTTTCCTTGGGATTTCCAGCACGCTATCATTTTCCTCTACTGTAAATACTGACGCATAGTAATTACTCAACATGTCCACCATTTCCTTATTTTCATTGACAATATCACCGTTATCAGTTTTCAAGGGGCCAACATTGATCCTGACCACCCTCTTTTTCCTAATATAATGTAAAAATCATTTGTGTTGATTTTGATATTCCTTGTTGATTTTGAAACCTGTCTTAAGAGTCCCAATGCCAACTTTTAGCCAAACTGACTAACCCCCTCAACTTCCACCCCCGTCCCCTTCCCCAAGCAGAATCCACCATCCTAACTTGGCAATGATTCTTGCTGAGTTAAAATGAATTGAGTTGTTGCAGGAGCAATGATTGTGAACAAACATTGGAATGTCAAACTATCTGTCATTATCTTCAGGCCACTGATCCAGATGCCTCATCTGAAAACTAATTGGCACTTACTAACCCTGCTGACCTGTGAATTTAACCCATTGAGAGCTAAGTTTAGCTCAATAGCAGCATTTTTAATGAGGCTTGGGCCGCAGGCTTGTGTGCAAAGCAGTCACTCCGCTTTAAGTACAAGTCGAATTTCTCCCCAACGTTCCAAAATATTGGATCTGTTCCATAATTATTAATGCTTCTAACTCTCAAATTTCATTTTGAATGCTTTTTGTATTCACATAAATACCACTTTTCTTAAATATCTTCAAATATGAGCTGTGTAGAGCACTATATAAATATATTCCTGTAAGGCGAAAAGAGGATGCATTGGCGTATAGAGTTCCATGGTTAAAAGGTGATTAAAACTAAATTGAAACTTAAAAGGGAGGCAAATAATATAATTAGTGCTAACAATACTAAAGATAATCATGAGAAATATAAAGAACGTAATAGGGAGATCGAAAAGGAGATTAGAAGGACTAAAAGAGAATATGAGAAAAGACTAGCAGATAATATTAAAGAACATAGTAAAGGCTTTTATAAGCATACAGTAACTAAAATAATAGTTAAAGGGAGCCACTGAGGGATGAAGGAGATAGTCTAATTGTGGCAAAAGATATGGCAGAGAAAATTAATAAATATTTTGCATTGATTTTTTTTACAAATGATGATCAAAGTGAAAATGTGAGGTGTACCAGAGGAGGATATAGAACTATTAGAAATAACAGGAGAAACTGAATTGGTCCTGAAAAAAGTAGCAGAGCTCAAGGTGACTGAGTCACTCGACCCTGATGGTAAGCATCCTAGTCTGTTGAAAGACATCAGAGAGGAGAGAGCAGGGGCTCTGGCCACTATTCTTTTGATTCTGAAAGATGGAGTCAAACTGTCACTTGAGTTCCTCAGAACAATCTAGCCATAATTGATAACTCAAATAGAATATGATCTGTCTTTTTCCTAATATCTATCATCACATTGTTGAAATATTTAGATTTTTGGCAATTTGCTTTGTGAGGCCACATGATAACTCATTACAAATAGTGTTTTGACTTCCCTCATTAAATTGACAACTTCTTCCAACACAGCCCATCGGAATTTCACCAAGATGTCTCCATCCTTCTGCTCCTCACTGCTTCAGCAAAATAACACGGAGTTCTCTTTCATTGTTATGTTAGGTGGTGCTCTGGACCCTTTCTGTTATTTATGGGACTATTTATCTGAGATGTTTCCACATAAAATAGCTGTCAAGAATGTATCTGTTATTGTTGTTGACCATATTCAATGCTACATAATAAGATGTAGAATTCCAATTCCCCTTCCCCACTTAGAGGAACCATTAAATGTTCAATCCCATGAACTGAGATAAAGATTCCATTGTAATGCTCTGTAACGCTCATAGTACAATGAAATCTTTGTCTCAGATTTACTCGTTGAAATTCAGCGGTTCTTGGGGAGTGCAGATTGATTCATTTCTCAGTTCCTATAAGTAGTTTTCACAAAGTGTTTGAAATTGACTACTCTGGGTTTGATACATGTGTTAATGTCCTAAGTTTATACTATAACACACTTATATAAATTTACAAATGATCATGCTCACAAGTGAGCATACCTTTTTCCCCGCATGACTCAATTGTCTCATTATGCAGTGAAGTAGCTTTCCAGAAGTAATTTAACCTACAGCCTTCTGAAAATCCACTTGAACATGCTGTAGAAATCTGTAGGTGGCAGTTAAATTATGACCCCAGGACACTGAGCGCTAATTTTTGGTTCTCAATTTCATCATTCCTAATATGATTTAGCATCAGTATTACTGTATATAAATTATAACCACTTTACTTCAGAATTGCTTCATATTTTTACAATCATTAATGATAGCTTCCCTAATTGATAGCCTATTTCAGAATCATCGGGTCAGGTTTTCGAATTTTTTGGATCTCTGCAAATTATTTTTTGCCTTTGGTCACAATTGTTTACCTAAATAACAACAGTCATTAAATTCTAAAAGTAATTAATTGCTGGAAGCTCTTTGAAATGTTTTGGTGTGATAGGGAAGGCAAACAGGGCTTGGTTTAGTGTCTCATCCAAAAGCCGACACCACTGACAGTACTGTACTCCATCAGTAATAACAACAAAAAATGCTGGAAAAACTCAGCAGGTCAGGCAACATCTGTGATAATAATAACTTCCGGGAAGTTATGTGCACATCACTTCCTGTGAACTGTGAACTCTGTGCATACATCACTTCCTGTGCATACGTCACTTCCTGTGTTTGGACTAGTATAAATACTGAACTGCTCAGTATGGTAAAAGGGCTTCACCTAGAGGCATGGTGAAGACTGCTCTTGTATATAGTTTAATTATAAGTTGCTTAAAGCTTACTTTAAAGTTCCTTGATGTGTGAGACTCTTTTGTTACATCAATTTAAGCAACTTAGTATTTACACTCACAAATACTAGACCTTCGGACAAACTCGGAGTTAAGGATCCACGGAACCACCCATCATGGAAAACATCCTTAAACCTACTCGTCTGGACTTGGACCCAAACGCACCAGCAGCTGGCAGGGTATGGAAGCATTGGTACCGTACTTTTGAGAATTTTCTTGATGAATGTAAAGCGAATGCTTCTACTAAACTGAGGATACTTATCAATTATGTGACCCCAACAGTGTTTGAATATGTTGATGAATGGGATAATTATGATGAGGTGATCCGGGCACTTAAAAAACTATATGCCAAGACCGCAAATGAGGTCTATGCTAGACATCTACTGGCCACAGCCCGACAAGGGCCAGGGGAATCGATTAACGAATTCCTTCAAGAACTTCGCAGGCTCAGCGTAGATTGTAACTTTCAGGCAGCCTTGGCTGAGCTGTACCGCGAAGAAATGATTCGTGATGCTTTCATCTGCGGGATTGCCTCTCCATTTATACGCCAGCGTCTACTAGAAAGTAAAACACTTGAGCTACAAAAGGCTTTTGACCTGGCTTGTTCTCTGGATTTGGCAAAGAAAAATGCAGACCTCTATCAGCTGCCCAGATCTCGATCTGCTGCTGTAACTGCAACCAGACGATTCAAGTGGCCTCAGGTGAACCCTATCATGGAGGAATCTAATCCTGATGGTACTTCTGATGAAGAAGAGGAGTATGACCCCACTTTAGCAACCTTGTGGCAATCTAGGAAGGAATGCTTCTTTTGTGGAGATTCTTTTCACCCTAGGAAATTCTGCCCTGCTCGCAATGCGATCTGCAGTCATTGCGATAAAAAGGGACACTTTGCAAAAGTTTACCAATCAAGAGCCTCTACGAGGGCCTATCCAGCTAAGGCCTACCGAACTGCCCCAATTAGGGCCTATCAAGATGCTCCGGCTAGGACCTATCAAGCTTCCTCTCGAGCTCTCTCCCGAAGAAGCACACCTAGAGTTTCAGCCACTCTCTGTGCAACCACACCAATTACAGCTGCTTGCCCACAGAACCTGTTTCATGCAGCTACAAAAGTTTCAATTAATGGGCATACCTTAGATGCCTTAATTGACTCAGGAAGTACTGATAGTTTCATTAGAGAACAGATTGTTGCGAAATTGAAACTACATATCTTCCCATCGGACCAGGCAATTGCGATGGCTCAGTCATCACTTAATACCAGAATCTCCGGCTTTTGTATTATTGATATGACACTTAATGGTCGCATGTATCCCTCCACCCGACTTTCGGTGCTCAAGGACTTATGTAGTGATCTCATCTTAGGGCTGGATTTTCAAAAACAGCATAAGAAACTCACCATTGAGTTCGGCGGATCCAAACCTGGACTTACTATTTCTAATATACTGTCTAAATTACCATTTTGTGCATTATCAGCAGCTTCACTTGATGAACCCTCATTATTTGCCAGTATTCCTCCTCGATGCAAACCAATAATAACGAAATCGCGGCGCTTTAGTCAGGAAGACCAATCTTTTATTGAGGCTGAAATCTCTCGACTTTTAGCAAAGGATATCGTTGAACCATGTTCGTCGCCCTGGCGGGCTCAAATCGTCATCATCAAGAACCCTCTATAAAACCTCACAAACAACGACTATGCATTGATTATTCGCAAACCATCAATCAATATACTGACTTGGACGCCTACCCATTGCCACGCATTGATGATATGGTTAATAAACTGGCCGAATACAAAGTGTTCTCAACTTACGATTTAAAAAGTGCCTATCATCAGGTACCCTTGAAGGTCTCAGATAAGCAGTACACGGCCTTTGAGGCTAATGGACGGTTGTACCAATTTCTTTGCCTCCCATTCGGGGTTACTAATGGAGTGGCTGTCTTCCAACGGGCAATGGATGGCCTGGTTAAGCAGGAAAACTTAAGGGACACTTTTCCCTATCTTGATAACATTACTATTGCAGGTCACGATCAACAGGAACACGACTCCAACCTCCAAAAATTTCGGGATGCCCTCCATCACCGTAACTTAACTTTGAATGAATCTAAATCTGTTGAGTCGCAACTGACCATCAACATCCTTGGCTACTGCGTAGGCAATGGTATCATTAAGCCAGACCCAGAAAGGCTTCGCCCCCTCCAAGGGCTCCCGTCACCTAAGAATCCGGCTTCTTTACGTCAGGCTCTCGGTCTGTTTGCATACTACGCTAAATGGATTCCTCATTTTTCAGACAAAATCCAACCCTTGCTGCATGCTCGATCATTTCCATTGGAAACAGCGGCTGTTGCAGCCTTTAACCTTCTCAAAAAACAGTTGGAGAAAGTGGCTCTTCACTCCATCGATGAGAATCTCCCTTTCATAGTCGAATGTGATGCCTCGGAGGTGGCGATCTCGGCTACTCTAAATCAGGAAGGTCGTCCTGTAGCATTTATGTCCAGGACCTTGCAAGGTGCCGAGCTACATTATCCTCCGGTTGAGAAGGAAGCCACAGCCATCATAGAGGCGGTACGGAAGTGGAACCATTTCCTAGCTCGCCAGCACTTTACATTAATCACGGACCAGCGATCAGTCGCCTTCATGCTCGATAATCGAAAACGAACCAAAATTAAGAATAATAAAATACAGCTTTGGAGGATGGAACTGGCCTCTTTTGGTTACACCATTCACTATCGACCTGGCAAGGAGAATGTGGCCCCGGATACCCTCACACGAGCATTCTGCTCCACTATGTCGTCCTCTACTCTCATAGATGTCCATAATGGATTGTGTCATCCTGGCGTTACGCGCATGCTACACTTCGTACGATCACAGAATCTCCCTTTTTCTACTGGAGATGTAAAGAAAATGTGCTCAGAATGCCGGCTTTGTGCAGAATTAAAACCTCAGTTCTTCCGCCCCTCAGATGGTATGCTCATACATGCAACCCAACCGATGCAATGACTTAGCATCGATTTTAAGGGCCCAGTACCCTCTTCAACTCAGAACACATATTTGCTCACCATGATTGATGAATATTCACGTTTTCCGTTTGCCTTCCCCTGCTCCAATATGCTGGCGTCCACAGTAATCTGCTGCCTTGAGCAGGTATTTTCTCTCTGTGGCATGGCGGCTTGCATTTACTCAGATCGGGGTCCATCCTTTATGTCAAGGGAACTCAAGGACTACCTCTCAGAACGGGGAATTGCTACAAGCAAAACGACGCCATATTATCCCATCGGAAATGGGCAGGTAGAGAGGTATAACGGTATCATCTGGAATTCCGTACATCTTGCTTTAAGATCTCGGGGCCTACCAAACCAGCAATGGGAAACAGTGCTTCCGGATGCATTGCACTCTATACGGTCCCTTCTTTCTACAGCCACAAATACTACACCTCATGAGCGGTTCTTTGGATTCCAGCGTCGCTCATCTTATGGGACATCCCTCCCGTCATGGCTAACTACTCCTGGACCTGTACTACTCCGAAGATACGTTTGGACGTCTAAAAATGACCCTCTCGTAGACGAGGTCGAACTAACTGATGCCAACCCCACCTATGCATACATACGATATCCCGACGGCCGAGAATCTACCGTATCATTACGGGATCTGGCTCCCTGCCCACCAGGACCTAGTGGGACATCGAGTGATGGTATTTTACCAGGAGCCTCTTGGAACCTACCAGGTACCCCTCTCCAGGATCCTGATCTGACACCAACTAGCTTGGTGCCGGTAGAACCCCGTACTCAAAGTTGTGACCCTCCCAGTACTGTGCACCAAAGTACTGATCCGCCACAGACCAGCTCTGCACCTCCCTCTGAACAGAGACAGACTGACTCTGCACCTATTGGGACTCGTACACGAAGCCATGATCTCCCCGACCCTTCACAGGGTAATCCAGGCCACACAGACTCTGACCAATGGCCAACAGCATGTAAGCGGACCAGCGACCCTCTACGACGGGAACCCAAACGGGTGCGACTCTTCCTCGTTCGGCGGCTGCGGAATAAAAGGAAGACCACAGCATTCTAATCTCACAGGAGGGAAGAATGTGATAATAATAATAACTTCCGGGAAGTTATGTGCACATCACTTCCTGTGAACTGTGAACTGTGAACTCTGTGCATACATCACTTCCTGTGCATACGTCACTTCCTGTGTTTGGACTAGTATAAATACTGAACTGCTCAGTATGGTAAAAGGGCTTCACCTAGAGGCATGGTGAAGACCGCTCTTGTATATAGTTTAATTATAAGTTGCTTAAAGCTTACTTTAAAGTTCCTTGATGTGTGAGACTCTTTTGTTACATCAACATCCGTGGAGAGAAATTTGAGTTGACGTTTCGGGTCGAACTCTTCTTCAAAACTGGAAAGAAAAGAAAATAGATCGAAGGCAGGGCTGCGATTGGACAAAAGAAGTGAAAGAGACAAAAGAAGCAGAAGAGACAATAAAAGGTATTCGAAGCCAGACGAGATGGCAATAGGCTGAGATTAGGTGTGAAGTGTACTGGCAGGGCAAGGGATAGCTGCCAGGTGGGAGAGTGAAACAAAAGGAAAGAGGGGGGAAAGGAGTGGAAAAATTACAGGTAAAAAATTAATAGGGGCCGAGGCTATGATCTGAAATTGTTGAACTCGATATTGAGTCCGGAAGGCTGCAAAGTGCCTAATCGGAAGATGAGGTGCTGTTCCTCGAGTTTACGTTGAGCTTCCGTGGAACAATACAAGAGGCCAAGGACGGTGAGCTCCGAGTGGGAATGGAGCGGTGAATTAAAAAGACAGGCGACCGGAAGCTCGGGGTCACCCTTACGGACTGAACGGAGGTGTTCCGCAAAGCGGTCACCCAATCTGCGTTTGGTCTCCCCAATCTAGAGGAGACCGCATCATGAGCAGCGAATACAGTATACTAGATTGCGAGAAGTACAAGTAAATCGCTGTTTCACCTGGAAGGGGTGTTTGGGGCCCTGGACAGTGGGAAGGGGGAAGTATAGGGGCAGGTGTTACATCTCCTCCGCTTGCACGGGAAGGTGCCCGGCGAAGGGGAAGGGCTGTTTGGGGTGATAGAGGAGTGGACGAGGGTGTCACGGAGGGAGCGGTCCCTATGGAATGCTGAAAGGGGAGGGGAGGGGAAGATACGTTTGGTGGTGGGATCACTTTGGAGGTAGCGGAAATGCCGGAGGATGATCTGTTGAATGTGGAGGCTGGTGGGGTGAAAGGTGAGGACAAGGGGAACCCTATCGTGGTTCCGGGAGGGAGGGGCAGGGGTGAGGGCAGAAGTGCGGGAGATAGAACTGACACGGTTGAGGGCAGTGTCAACCACGGTAGAGGGGAATCCTCAGTTGTGGAAAAAGGAAGACATGTCTGAAGCACTGGTGTGGAAGGTGGCATCGTCGGAGCAGATGTGGCGGAGACGGAGAAACTGGGAGAATGGAATAGAGCCCTTACAGGAGGTGGGGTGGGAGGAAGTGTAGTCCAGGTAGCTGTGGGAGTCAGTGGGCTTGTAGTGAATATTGGTCGATAACCTATCCCCAGAGATGGAGACGGAGAAGTCGAGGAAGTGAAGGGAAGAGTCAGAGGTGGACCATGTGAAGGTGAGGGAAGGGTGGAAATTGGAGGCAAAGTGAATGAAATTGTCTAGTTCGGGGTGACAGCAGGAAACGGCACAGATACAGTCATCAATGTATCGGAAAAAGAGGTGAGGGAGGGGACCTGAGTAGGAATGGAACAAAGATTGTTCCACATAGCCCACGAAAAGGCAGGCATAGCTAGGATCCATGCGGGTACCCATGGCAACACCTTTGATTTGGAGGAAATGAGTGGAGTTAAAGGAGAAGTTGTTCATCAGTACTGCACTGAAGTGATAGCTGAGATTATATCCTCAACCCACTCATTTCTATTTTAGAGGTGAGCGCTACAACTAAGTCAAAGCTAACAAATAATAGGGTAATAATAGTGGGGGATTTCAACTTCCCCAATATAAATTGGGATAGTCAGAGTGTGAAAGGCTTAGAGGGTGCAGAATTCTTAAAGTGCATCCAGGAGAGCTTTTTGAGCCAACATGTAGAAAGTCCTACAAGAGAGGGGGCGGTACTGGACCTAATTCTGGGGAATGTAGCCGGGCAAGTGGTGGAAGTGTCAGTAGGAGAGCATTTTGGCGACAGTGACCACAATTCGGTGAGATTTAAGGTGGTCATGGAAAAAGACAAAGACGGCCCGGAAATAAGGGTTCTAAATTGGGGGAAGGCCGATTTTAATATGATAAGGCAGGATCTGGCCAAATTGGACTGGGAGCAGCTACTTATAGGAAAATCCGCATCAAAACAGTGGGAGACTTTCAGAAGGGAAATAGAGAGAGTACAACGCCAACATGTTCCTGTAAAGGTCAAGGGTGGGACCAACAAGCAAAGGGAACCTTGGATGACAAGGGATATACAAAAATGCATTAGAAATAAAAGGGGGGCTTTTGGCAGTTACAAAAGACTAAAGACGGAAGAAGCCCTAGAGGAGTATAAAAAATGCAGGGGCATACTTAAAAAAGAAATTAGGAGGGCGAGGAGGGGCCATGAAATAACACTGGCGAGCAAAATAAAGGAAAATCCTAAGATGTTTTATAAGTATATTAAGGGCAAGAGGATAACCAGGGAAAGGGTAGGGCCCATTAGGGACCAAAGTGGCAATCTGTGTGTAGAGCCAGATGATGTAGGCAGGGTTTTAAATGAATTTTTTGCATTTGTGTTCACTATGGAGAAAGACGATGCAGACATAGAAATCGGGCAAGGGGGCTGTGACATACTTGAACATATTAGCATCGAGAGGGAGGAGGTGCTAGCGGTTTTAGCAGGCCAAAAAGTGGATAAATCCCCAGGCCCAGACGAGATGTATCCCAGGCTGCTGTGGGAGGCAAAGGAGGAGATTGCAGGGGCTCTGACACAAATTTTCAGAACCTCTCTGGACACAGGGGATGTACCAGAGGACTGGAGAACAGCTAACGTAGTACCATTATTCAAGAAGGGTAGCAGGGATAAACCAGGGAATTACAGGCCAGTGAGCCTAACATCTGTGGTAGGGAAATTATTGGAAAAAATTCTGAGGGACAAAATTAGTCTCCACTTGGAGAGGCAAGGATTAATCGGGGATAGTCAGCATGGCTTTGTCAAGGGTAAATCATGTCTGACAAATCTGATTGAATTTTTCGAGGGGGTGACTAGGGGGGTGGATGAGGGAAATGCTGTGGATGTGGTTTACATGGACTTCAGTAAAGCTTTTGACAAAGTCCCGCATAGGAGACTGGTCAAGAAGGTAAGAGCCCATGGGATCCAGGGTGCCTTGGCGCGTTGGATCCTAAACTGGCTGAGTGGCAGGAGGCAGAGGGTGATGGTCGAAGGTTGCTTTTGTGACTGGAAGCCTGTGTCCAGTGGGGTACCTCAGGGATCGGTGCTGGGTCCCTTGTTGTTTGTGATCTACATAAATGATTTGGATGAGAATGTAAAAGGTATGATCAGTAAGTTCGCAGATGACACGAAAATTGGTGGGGTGGTAAATTGTGAGGAGGAAAGCCTCAGGCTACAGGACGATATAAACGGGTTGGTCAGATGGGCAGAAAAGTGGCAAATGGAATTTAACCCTGAAAAGTGCGAGGTGATGCATTTTGGACGGACAAATAAGGCAAGGGAATACACAATGAGTGGTAGGACCCTAGGAAGTACAGAGGGTCAGAGGGACCTTGGTGTACATGTACATAGATCCCTGAAGGCAGCGGAACAGGTAGATAAGGTGGTTAAAAAGGCATATGGGATACTTGCCTTCATTAGCCGAGGCATAGAATATAAGAGCAGGGAGGTTATGATGGAACTGTACAAAACGCTGGTGAGGCCACAGCTGGAGTACTGTGTGCAGTTCTGGTCGCCTCACTATAGGAAGGATGTGATTGCTTTGGAGAGGGTGCAGAGAAGATTCACCAGGATGTTACCTGGGATGGAGCGCCTCAGCTATGAAGAGAGGCTGGACAGGCTGGGGTTGTTTTCCTTGGAGCAAAGAAGGCTGAGGGGGGACCTGATTGAGGTGTACAAAATGATGAGGGGCATAGATAGGGTAGACAAAGAGGAACTTTTCCCCTTAGTAGGGGGGTCAATAACAAGGGGGCATAGATTCAGGGTAAGGGGCAGGAGATTTAGAGGGGATTTGAGGAGGAACTTTTTCACCCAGAGGGTGGTTGGAATGTGGAACTCAATGCCTGAAAGGGTGGTAGAGGCAGGAACCCTCACAACATTCAAGAAGCATTTGGATGAGCACTTGAAATGCCATTGCATACAAGGCTATGGACCAAATGCTGGAAAATGGGATTAGACTGGACAGGGATGGATGGGCGGCGCAGACACGATGGGCCGAAGGGCCTCTTTCTGTGCTGTAAAACTCTATGACTCTATGACTCTATGACTTAAGATTAAATGTGTCACTGCTGTCAAATGTGGTCATTGGATTTGTTAATGCTAATTCATTTCTTGTGGTGTTAGTCACAGACAAAAACTAGAATACATTTTTTTCTCCCTTTTTTCCCCTCACTCCAATTCTGTGTCCCTTCTCACTGTCTTTCTGTGTGTCTTCCACTTTCTTTCTCTTTCTCTCTCTATGGTTTTCATATACTTTTCTCATCATCATGTTAGCATCTCTGTTTCTAACTCTTTTTTCATTCCTTCTTTAAGTACCTGATTACTTCTATCAGCTCTTTCTTCTGTATGAAGCGATTTTGGGGATCATAGAGGTACGGATATACAGCAAAAATCAGTTTCCCAGATACCCACTTATTTAAAGCCCTTCTCAATCTTCAAGTCTAGCCTGGGCGGGTGTCCTAAGCTCCCACCTGCAGAAGAGGGGGTGGGGGGAAAGCGATACCAAAGGGAAATTTCTACTTGCCGACGCACTGGGAGCGCGGGGGGGGCGGTGGTCCAGTAGTGCACGGGAAACCCAGAAGTAAGTGCAGCACGTCTGTCAGTGGCTTTTTAACCCAGCTACAGGAAATTTTCGATTAACCGGCCCTTAAATAACCGGAAATTTCAGTTAACCGGCAAAATTCAGGAGTAGGTTCAGGTAACTTTTATTACTTACCTTGCTCCATGTGTTGCTGTGCAAGGGTGTGGCTGCAGCTGTTGCTAAGCTACAGAGATGCTTGCAATTTGTGGCCATTGTTTTGAACCAACAGGGTTTGTTGCTTTATACGGAGCTCTCAGCTCCGTATCTTTTACTATAGCGTTTGGTTATCCGGAATTTTTGATGAACCGGCACCACGTCGGTCCCGTCCGTGCCGGATAAAAGAAAGTTTCCTGTACTGCATTTGCATCTGACTTCCGGATTTCCCAACCAATTAGGTTGAGCGGGCGTGATGGCGACCCGCATGAGTTGATTTCAACTCCAGTATTTAAAGGGACACTGCAAAGCTGATATTTGATTGATTCTGGAGTTGGGAGAGCAAAAGAAGGAACTGTCAGAATGGAGTCCCAACATTCCAAGTCTGCACCTCACTTTGGTGACGCCTCCCTGGATGCGCTGCTGGGGCTGTAAGGGCTGCAGGGAGATACTGTTCCCTACTGACCGGAGGAAGATGCCTGCCAGTGAAACCTAGGAGGCGTGGCTGGAGGTTGCTCATGAGGTGAGCAGCAGGAGCGTGGTGTCACGCTTCTGGTTTCAGTGCCGAAAGCAGTTTAAAGACCTAAGCAGGGCAAGAAAGGTGAGTAGAGTGGCACATTCAACTACATCCTGATGTGTGTATCACACCAATCCCCTCACTCTGTCTTCTCAAGCCTGCTCCAGCACATCACTCCTCACACCAAATTACAGGAGCAGGTGCACCCATCCATCTCTGTCTATGCACTTCCTCACATCCCCATCTGTCCATCCACCACTGAAACTCACTCTCACCTTTATGCAATGTCACACCTCACCCTCATAGTCACCCTCAACAAATGCTGTCCATCCATCCATTCAACATGCTATTACTCTCACTCATAGGTGTATTTTTTCCCTCCTTGCGGGAGAAGAGAGCACAGAGCACCAGGGAGAAATAGAGAACTGAGGTGGTCCTCCATCAATCTCAAAACTGACAGCTGCAAAGGAGGAGATGCTGGACATCAGTGGAGTCTCAGCATGCTCGGAGATGGGGTGATGGTGGCCTTCCAGCTAGCTGGTGAGAGAATTAAATATCACACTGCCACATGGCATACAATTCAAATTGATTTGCTGTCAGCAGCAAGTGAAATATGATCATATGCATACTCATCACTTAACACTTCCTTACCTTGACAATTCTATGTCGTGTCTTTAATCTCACACAGGGCCTTCAAGTATCCCACAGGAGGTGGTGCAGGAGTGGACGATGACTCCTCAGAGGAGGTCATTCAATCTGAGGGTGCACCATCACAGGACTCATACAGACCATGCTTCAGCTCAAATACTCACATTTCAGTGTAAGGAAGATAGTTGGGTTTTCATCTGGTGACTCACACATCACAAGTGAGCAAGAGCAGATGGTGGAGACATGGACAGCAGTGGAGAGTACGTGTCGGATGCTGCAGGACATTCCCAGCTCTGCTCAGTTGGACGCTGAAGCTGAACCTCGGGGGCCATCGACAAAGAGGATATTTCTGGAGCAGCAGCAGAGAATGTGCAATGTACTTACAGGCGTTCCAAGCACACTGTGCACATTTGCAGAGAGATTGGAGCAGTCCCTGTCAAGCATGAGTGGCATGATGTCGCAGGCATTTGCGATGATGACCCGGAAATGACGGGGCCTGTGATGGTGTATGCACAGTGTACGCCGTCGTAAGTGCTGTCAATGCCCCCGCAAGTTCCGGGTTTCCGCATGAAGAAAAGTAAAAAAATCTCCAGTGCGCCAATGACTTAAGTCGAAATTGAGCAGCTACTGTCAAATGTAGTGTGGGAGAAACTTCTAAATGTCAAGAAGTCAAAAATCATGTGACTGAGGAACGGTGAAAAGTCAGCAAACTTTGTGGCAAATAGCAGAAAGCTCAATTTTATTGAGAACTTGGAGATCTTTGTTAATGATCATTTAAAAAAAAAGTGTTACATTAGCATGGAAAATATTCACATATTTAAATGCCTATTGGAGATATAAAAATAGAAACAAAACTAACCTAGTGCAAAGCTCTCTTTCCTGTACGCTGCAGAGAACTGGACACTGAAGATTAGAAATGAGAAAAAGGATCATTGAAGTATGGTGCTACCATCAGCTCCTTAAAGTACAGGACAGCTGGATGCACACGTGTTTTATGTTCAAGAGATAGGTGTGAAGATGGAATTCAAGGGAGGATCATCAAGTCGAAATGCTCTATTGTAGTTTGTGACAACACTGGAGAGATTGATAGACAACTCAGTGGATAGAGAAGGAGATATTGTGATTTCACAGCATCAAACAGCGGTCTGATAAAATAATTTGACCTGTAGACTTATGAGCCCACAACAAATGAGACCGGTGCAACCTTATTTGAACACGTGCTGCTGTAGCCCACAACAAATGAGACCGGTGCAACCTTATTTGAACACGTGCTGCTGTAGGGTTAGCGGATGGTGTACAGCATCGAGTGATAATCTTAGTCTGTCCAAAAGAAGTACATTAGTTGGATACAATAAGAAATATCTAGATTGGTAAGTGATCGGTCAGAATTAGAATTACAGTTTGGGTGTTGGAAGACATGATTTTAGAAATGCATGAAAGTAGTTGAGTCATTATTTAAATTACGAACTCCTTCATTTTGTATTTTTTTTTAATCCCAAACAGTAAACATGAACAGATGTTTCTCAGGAACCTTGCTACCAATGAGTCACTAGTACACTCAAAACATATATTGGAATTGAGGTTTGAGGAAGACATGAACATCTTTTGTGAACCTCAGTTGTGTGCTGTTCTCAGTGTTTGGTTCCCACATTTATTTACAGAGATTAATTTGAAAGAGATTAGTCACAAACTGATTGCATAATATTCTATTGTCATCTGCAGTGTATAAAATAATATTGCTAAATAATATGAGTCAAACTGAAATTTTATGTGGCACATAGGGAATTACAGTAATTTGCCTTCTGCATGAAATCTCGAGTATTCCAAGAATTGAATGCTTTGTGTGATTAGACAGACCACCTTGTAGAAACATTTTAGGTTTTATATCACCCTCAAACTTGCATCATTATTGTTCCAATGTAAAAGAGTAAATAAGAAAATGAGTCTGCAAACATTAGAGTTGTTGTACAAAATGTTTATACTTCTGCAGAAATTATCAGCAAAGATTTATCTAATAATTTGGAAAGATTTTGAAGCAAATTATCTGGAGTTTTGGAACCAAGATTGGCAAACTTGGTGATCATGAAGTACCATATGACTGCAAAGTAAAAAAGAAAAGAAAGACTTGCATTTATATAGTGCCTTTCATGACCACTGGATGTCTCAAAGCGCTTTACAGCCAATGAAGTACTTTTGGAGTGTAGTCACTGTTGTAATGTGGGAAATGAGGCAGCCAATTTGTGAGCAGCAAGCTCCCACAAACAGCAATGTAATAATGACCAAATAATCTGTTTTTGTTATATTGATTGAGGGATCAATATTGGCCAGGACATGTGTCATGATTACAAGCTTAATCTCTCATTTTTTCAAACTTACTATCCCATATATTTCACGATGAAAAATTTGCACTCCTTTCATATTCCAAAAGTCAAATAATGAAGATCTTTCTTAAGTTTTCTACAGTTGATTCAACTTCATGGAGTTTCATAAAGACAGACCTAGAAGCCATCACTCTCTCAGTAGGGGAAAGAGAGAATGATAAATAGGCTGTTAAAATGGAAAAGCTCTCCAAAAGGTGAAGGATCCAGTGAGCATGATTTATACTGTGCTGGCGAGAACAGGAAGACTATTCAAATGCAGGTACAGCTTCCACATGGCCCCCTCTGAACTACACCACCATGCAAACTGAAAAATCTATAATAAACTCGGGGATAGATTTTGGCCCAGATCCTACACCTGTGTATCATCCTTTCCTATGCCAGCTGTGGCGCAGTGGGTAGCACTCTCTAGGTGGGAGGGGCTAGGAGTGAGCCAGGTGTTACTGGTTGCCTGATTGCAGCTGGAAGTTGGAGGGAGTTTTGTAAAAAGTTTGTGGTGGGTTTTGGGGTTTTGTTTTCAGGTTTTAGGGCCTTTTTGGCCCACAAAAACAGCCAGATGGCTGCTGAGTGCCGGGCCCCTCAGAGGACAATGTTCCCTAGAGGAATTTAATTAGGGAAGAAACTGTGGTGGGAAAGGAAAAAAAATGGCTCAAAGATTTGGGCCGGGACCCCAGGAGGTTTGGTAAAGAAAACACGGTGGTGGTGCAGTGTGAGGATAAGAAGATTCGAGCTTGGGATATTATCCAGGCGGTTCATGAGGATTGTGGCGAGGGAAGCTGCTTTGCCTGCCAACCAAAGCCAAATGTGGGATTCGAGGTGACGGTCAGTGGTCGTGAGGAGGTGGAAAGACTGTTACCCAGTCTGAAAGTTGGTGAGAAATTCTTGGAGGTGACTGCTATATTCAGAGGAGGTGGTGGTTTCATTTTTAAACTTGCCAGTTTACATTGAGGACGAAGTGCTAAGCAAGAAGTTGGAGTTGTGGGACATTAAAATCTGTTCTGCAATAAAGAGGAGGTACTATCCGGGAACACGGGTAGCAGACAGAACCCGGTATGTAAAGGTGCGGTTCCCAGAGGGAGTGAGGTCATTGCCGTACAGTATGAAGTTCGAGACACTGGAAGGAGTGCAGTACTTTCGTGTGCTACATGATAACCAAGTAAAGGTGTGCTATTATTGTCTTGGACATGACCATCTCGTAAGAAACTGTCCAGACCTGTATTGTTACAATTGCGGTGAGTCGGGACACATTGCTCGAAGCTGCGAGGCAGAGAGCTGTGGGGTGTGTCGCAAAGGCCCCACCCGCTGTGAGTGTGTGGCAGAAGGGAGCGATATGAGTGATGAGGAGATGGGAGAAGGAGCAGGAGATGAGTGTAGAATGGCCGGCGGAGTGGTGCAGTCGGAGGACACAGCTGGTAAAATGAAGGAGAAAGGAGCACAGGAAGAGGCAGAGGATGGTGGAGCGGAGAACGGGATGGAGATGGTGGAAAACACGCCGAGTGCTGTGGAGGGGAACAAAGACAGCAGCGGGCAATGAGGGTCGAGTGCAGACTCAAGCCTTAGTGCAGTTCGGCTCCCCCTGGGGAGTCTGGTGTCTGCGGGGGGGGAGAGGAGGCGGGAGTGGGGTGTATGGTGGATGTGGGTGCTCCGGGGAGAGGCAGGGAGTCAGATATCTTGGTGAGCGGGAGGGGGCAGGACGGGGAGAGGGTGCAAGAGGCAGGAGCCTTAAAGGGACAGCAGGATGGGATCGGCGAGATAGAGATGTCAGAAGGGAACAATTTAGTTGCGCCATTGTCCTATGGAGTGAGGGAACAGGGTGCAAAGGTCAGAGGTGGAGATGTGGTCGAAGGGAGTGGCACAGTGGGAGAAACTGCGATAGCAGGAAGACTCTCTATGGGAGATGAAGTATCTGATGGGGAGCATGATTATGTATCTGACTGGGAGCAGGCACAGGGGGTTGCAAAAGAGCTTGAGTGTGAGGAATTAGAGGGGGACAGAGACATGGAAGTCGGGGGTGGGGTGGCATCATGTCAAAAGGGAAAGGTTAGTGAGGGGCAGAAGGAGGGAGAAAGGGCAGCTCCTGGGCCCAAACTTAATGCAAGGAAGAGGCTGAAACAGCAGGGAGGGGTCAAACAGGAGGTGAAAAAGAGCTGGAGGCTGCAGGAAAAAGCAACAGCTGCTTGAAAAGTTGAGCAGGAGCATGAGAGGAGGGAAGAGACAGAGATTAAATGATGGGGAGATTATCAGGCATACTTCCCTTCTTTGGAGCCATGATTACATTGGTCTCGATTAATGTGAACGGACTGAGGGGTGAGAAGAAATTGCAGCAGTTGTTGCAGGGTTTTAAAGGCTCGGACTTGTTGTGTCTGCAAGAAACCTTTTGGGATGAGGATATTCTAGAAAGAGTTCAGAAGGTTTGGAAGGGAGAGGTGTTTGCAAGTTGTGTAAACAATAACCGTAGAGGGGTGGCTGTTTTGGTGAGTCCGTCCATAAAAGAGAACGTTGCCTTGGTGGACAAGGACACTGAGGGGAGATTTTTACGGCTAAGGGTAAAAATGGAGGGATTTAATTGTGATCTCTTTAATATCTATGTACCGAACGACCATTGCAAGCGTCGCAAGTTTTTTCGGGGGTTATTCACTGAAGCGGCAGAGGTGGAAAATCCTTGTATAGTGGGGGATTTTAATGTATTTTTATCTCGGATGGACACTTCAGCCCAGATGACCTTTAAGGATGATAACTCCAGAGGGATGATTGTAAAAATGATGGCAAATTTAAATTTGAGAGACTTATGGAGGGACCGGAACCCCATAAAAAGAGAATTCTCCAGAGCAGGTTGGGTGGGTGATGTTTTAAAACAGAGCTGAATAGATTTGGTGTTAATGCGGGAAGGGTTAAGTTTGGAGGTGATGGAGATTTATTATAAAAAAGTATTTTTTAGTGATCACTCGGCTTTGGTTCTTAGAATTAGGAACAGCAGAGTTAAGATCGGTTCAGGGGTGTGGATTTTAAACAATCAATACCTGAAAGAAATTGCTTATAAAGAAGGGATTATAAATATAATAAAGAATGCTCGGAAGGAACCTTTGTTCTTGAAAGAAAGAAGAGTTTGGTGGGACAATTTCAAATATGAGGTAAAAGTTTTTTCGGTACGTTATGGGAAAAAGAGGGCGGCAGCTAACCGGCATCGAGAAGAGAATATAAACCAAAGCTTTACGGATGTCTGTAAAGCAGTTGACGGAGGGGATAAGGGAGCTGAGACTAAGTTTGGGGTGCTAAAGGAAGAGTGGGAATTATTGCAAGCTGAAAAATGCAAGGGGGGCCATTCTCCGTGCAAAGGCTGGAGATGCATTGGAGTGCGAAAGATGCACTAAATATTTTCTAGAGCAAGAGAAGCTGCGACAGAGATTATCGTTAATTGACGAGTTGAAGTTTGGGGAGAAGATCATTCATGGAAGTGGGGAGATTTTAGAGGCGGCTAGCAGCTTTTATCAAGAGTTATATACAAAAGAAAACATTTCCAATTTGGCAATGGAGAAGGTTACTGCTTTTATTGAAGAGGGTTTAAAGGAGGATGAGAGAAGCATGTGTGACAAAGAAGTAGGACTAGCGGAAATAAAAGTAGCAATAAGTGGAATGAAGGGGGGAAAAGCCCAGGGTCCGATGGACTAAGTGCAGAATTTTATAAAGAATTTTTTGAGATTTTAAGTCCATTGCTCTTAGAAGTTTTAAGGAAATTAAAATTGAGGGAAGCCTGGCCCCATCTATGAGGAGAGGTATCATAAGCTTAGCTTATTATAAAAATAAAGGGGATAGACGGGATCTGAAGAATTGGAGGCCCATCACATTATTAAATGTGGATTATAAGATCTTGGCGAGGGTTATGGCAAATCGTTTGAAGGAGGTGTTACCGGAGATAGTTTGGCCCTCTCAGTCCTATGGAGTCATAGGCGGGGACATTGCAGACTCTGTGGTCTCAATCCGAGGTGCGATAGAGCTCATGGAAGAGAGTGGGAGGGAGGCTTATGTTTAAAGATAGATCAAGAGAAAGCCTTTGCTAGGGTCTCTCATGAGTTTTTATTGAAGGTTTTGGAAGCATTTGGTTTCAAGGAAAATTTCATTCAGTGGATAAGGATTTTTTATTCAAACATATTTAGTTGCATTAAATGTAATGGTTTTTTATCCAAGTATTTTCCAATACAGAGATCAGTGAGACAGGGTTGTCCCCTGTCCCCATTGTTGTACACATTGGTAGCAGAACCATTAGGTTACATGATGGGAAAGAAACAAGGTGTAGTTGGGATTGTGGTCCCCAGTTCTGGGCTGGTGTCGGTGATACACCAATATGCAGATGACACAATCTTAACATTGAGAAATGGGGAGTCAGTGAGGAAAGCAATGGATGTAGTGGAGGAATATTGTAGAGCTTCAGGAGCCAGAGTGAATTATAGTAAGTCCCAATGCCTGGCTGCAGGGAGGGGTTGGGGGAATGTCCCTTTAAGGTGGTGGAGGTTTTGGAAGTTCTGGGGGTGCATATGGGGTGCAAGAAAGACAGGGATGAAGTGGATCGATTAAATTGGGAACCGAAGGTTATGAAAATTAAAAAGATTTTGGGAAGATGGGAAAGAAGGTGGTTGAAAGTGCAAGGAAGAGCGACAGTGGTGTCTGCTCTCCTGCTATCTAAGCTATGGTACTTATTGACGGTGGAGGATATTCCTGAGTGGGCAGAAAAGTCCATCCGAGAGGCTTGTGTGAGGTTTTTATGGGAAGGGAAACCAGCCTTGGTGGCATACAATACCATCATTGGATGGAGAAATCAGGGAGGACTCAATTTTCCAGATATTGATTTGAAGAAGAAATCCTTTAGAATCAAATGGGTGAAGAGATTTCTTCAGAAGTCAAATACAAGTTTTTGGAAGAGTTGTTTTGAGCATTTTTAAAAACGAAGTGGGATAGGAGGGCAGGGGATATTGTATATGGAATACAATAATATGTTTTTGAAATCGATTAAACTTCTCCCTAGGTTTTATAAGGGGGTTTAGAGACTTGGGCCCAATTTTTAAAGAGTGTGCAGTTTATGCCCAAGGGGGCTGAGGAATTTTTAGAACAGCCCTTATTTTTGAACAGGTGGGTCAACATCGAAGGAGAGGTTTTATTTAATCAAGCTTTTATAAAAAGCTGGGATTATATCTGTGAAAGATGTATTATACGAGGTAATTCCAGGTTGGTTGCCGGAAGCAATAGTGAGGGACATGGTGTGGGAGGAGGATCAGGAGGTAGAAGGAAAAGCAATAGGAATCATGTATGAGAAGATTGTGAGGGCAATGCCACAGGATACATAGATACATAGAAGATAGGAGCAGGAGTAGGCCATTCGGCCCTTCGTGCCTGCTCCGCCATTTAATGAGATCATGGCTGATCCTTTAATTCAGTATCCCGTCCCCGCCTTCTCTCCGTAACCCTTAACCCCTTTTGCCCGTAGAAATATATCTAATTCCCTCTTAAATATATTTAATGAGCTGGCATACACTGCCCTCTGTGGCAATGAGTTCCACAGGTTCACCACTCTCTGAGTGAAGAAATTCCCCCTCATCTCTGTCCTAAATGGTTTAGCCCTTATCCTTAAATTATGTCCTCTAGTTCTGTTCTCACCCGCCAAGGGAAACATTCCTTCTGCATCCAGTCTGTCTAGACCTGTCAGAATTTTATACACTTCTATGAGGTCCCCTCTCAATCTTCTAAACTCCAGTGTGTACATCCCTAAACTACATAGTCTCTCCTCATAGGTCATTCCCGCCATTCCTGGTATCAGCCTGGTGAATCGCCGCTGCACCCCCTCCATGGCAAGAACATCCTTCCTCAGATGAGGCGACCAAAACTGTACACAGTACTCGAGGTGTGGTCTCACCAGTGCCCTGTACAGCTGCAGCAAGGTATCCCTGTTCCTGTATTCTAACCCTTTTGCTATGAAGGCCAGCATACCGTTTGCCTTCTTGACCGCCTGTTGCACCTGCATGCTCGCCTTCAGTGACTGGTGTACAAGAACACCCAGGTCTCTCTGTACTTCCCCCTCTCCCAATCTATTGCCATTTAAATAATAATTTGCCCTCCCGTTCCTGCACCCAAGGTGGATAACTTCGCACTTGTCCACATTATAGTGCATCTGCCATTTATCCGCCCAATCGCCCAGTCTGTCCAAATCGCTCTGGAGCTTCCTGGTCTCTTCCTCTGAGCCCACCCCCCCTCCTAGTTTAGTGTCGTCTGCAAATTTGGAAATGCTGCATCCGACTCCCTGATCCAGGTCATTAATGTAAATTGTGAACAGCTGGGGGCCCAGGACAGATCCCTGTGGTACCCCACTTGTTACTGCCTGCCATTCAGAAAATGAGCCGTTTATTCCAACTCTCTGTTTTCTATCTGACAGCCAGTTCCCTATCCACGCCAAAACTTTCCCCTTTATCCCATGAGCCTCAATTTTCCATGCTAATCTTTTATGTGGGACCTTATCGAAGGCCTTTTGGAAGTCCAGGTACACCACATCTACTGGCTCTCCCCCATCTATTCTACCAGTTACTCCCTCAAAAAAATTCCAATAGATTAGTCAAGCACGATTTACCCTTTGTAAATCCATGTTGACTCTGTCCTATCCTGTCCCCATTTGCTAAGTGCTCCGCTATTTCATCCTTAATGATGGACTCCAGCATTTTGCCCACAACTGATGTAAGGCTTACAGGTCTGTAATTACCTGCTTTTTCCCTACCCCCCTTTTTGAATAGTGGGGTAACGTTAGCTACCCTCCAATCCATCGGCACTGTTCCCGAGTCTAATGAATTCTGAAAAATCATCCTTAGTGCATCCGCTATCTCTAGGGCCACCTCCTTCAGTACCCTAGGATGCATGTTATCAGGATTGGATGGAAGAAATAAATGCGGAAATCTCCAAAGGAAGTAAAATGCATCCTGCTTTTCCAAGCTTTGTACTGGAGAAAGGGGGAGAGTTGGTCCAATTTGACAACTGTAATACTCGAGATTTCTATGAGGTATTCAGAGAATGGAGATTCAAGACACCTGCTGGTCAGGAGTTTTGGCAGAGTATATACCCACAGCTGGACTTCAACAGGATTTGGAAGGGAGTGTGGGTGAATTTTAAATGCCCAGAATGGATTAAACTGGATTTCAAATTGGCTCATAACTGGATTTTTACCATGACGGTCTTGTGCAAGATTGGATGAGTGGAGGCGGCAACTTGCCCAATGTGTGGGACACGGGATGAGACTCTGTCCCATTTACTGGTGTTATGTCCACAGTTAAATGACTTTAAGTATTATGTTCGACTGTTGTGTGAAACTTTTTTGCTGGGTGGGGACCGAAGAGTGAGAATGGGAATCCCGTGGGACTCAATTTTGAGATGGGGATTGCAGGAGAGTCTGCCCGAGTCTAGCGGAGCAGCAATTAATTTAATGTTCAGTTTGGCTAGATTCGTGATTGTGCAAAGAAGGAATGCTCTGTTTTTTAAGGGGAAGAGAATCAATCTAAAAGAGTATTTTAAATATAAGCTAAAAGACCATTATAAGGCTCTGTGGATGTTTTATTCAGAAAGGAATTTAAGGACAGTATTTTACAACCAATTTTTAAAGTACAATCAATTAATATATGTTACAGGTGATAAATTAAACTTCAGGTTTTGATGTTAAAATGTGGTGACGGAATGGCTGTGCAGAGTAGTGGAATTGATTTGTATCATACAATGTAATGATCATGATGCTGTAAATGTTCTTAATGTTCAATAAAGTATAATATTAAATAAAAATTGGTAGCACACTTGCCTCTGAGTCAGAAGGCTGTGGGCTCAAGCCCCACTCCAGGGACTTGAGCACATAAAGCTAGGCTGACACTCCAGTGAAGTGCTGAGGGAGTGCTGCACTGTCTGAGGTGCCATCTTTCAGATGGGATGTTAAACTGAGGCCCCATCTGCTCTCTCAGGTGGACATAAAAGATCCCACGGTACTATTTTGAAGAAGAGCAGGGGAGTTATCCCCTGTGTCCTGGCCAATATTTATTCCTCAACCAATGTAACAAAAACAGATTATCTAGTCATTATCACATTGTTGTTTGTGGGAGCTTGCTGTGCGCAGATTGGCTGCCGCATTTCCCACATTACAACAGTGACTGCATTTCAAAAGCACTTCATTGGCTGTAAAGCACTTTGAGACATCCGGTGGTCATGAAAGGTGCTGTATAAATGCAAGTCTTTCTTTCTTTTTTTCTTTATATTATTTATTGGTACTTTTGGGTGAGGCATCCCAGCTCTGCAAATACTGCTCATTCACACTACAGGAAACTTTGTGATATCCGGCACCGACGGGACCGAGCTGTTGCCGATCTATCAAAACTGCCGGACATACAAAGTTAATGTTGAAGCATACGAAGGTTTTCATCTCCGTATCTGACAACACACTGTTGCTTAGCAACAGCTTCTAAACAGTCGGCTGCAGCTGCAAGCGTCTCTAGCTGAAGCTGTTGCTATAGTTACAGACTTTGTAGTGCCTGACTGGGAAAAAAAAGCAATGAGAACTAAAAAAACTTATAGAAAACGGCTCCTGATTTTTGCCGTTAGATCAAGTATTCCGGACATATAACCTCCGGATAAACCAAAGTTTCCTGTAATAACACAACATCTCGGCGCGCTTGTACAGACAGGTGTACAGTACCCCATAGCCAGTGCGCAGCCTGAAGGAGCCACTTACTGTGCTACTTAAAGCTGTGCTACTTCATCTATACCACACCATTTTCAGACCTTCATTGTGACCATTTTGGGTTACATTGGTAGGGGTGTGGTAGCCTAGTGGTTATGTTATTAGATTAGTAATTCAATAGGCCTGGACTAATATGATAAGCAAGTGTGAGTCCAAATCCCACCATGGCAGTTTGAGAATTTGAATTCAGTTTTTTGTTTCTGCAACTGCTGATGTGAGTCCCACATGGTGTGTTGCCTTTCTGGTAAAGGAATCACTAAGAAGGTGCAGAACATTTTGAAGGGGGAAGAGGAACAGCCAGAAGTCGTGGTCCGTGTGGGAACCAATGACATAGGAAGGAAAAGGGTTGAGGTTTTGCAGTCAGAGTTTCAGGAGCTAGTGAGGAAGTTAAAAAGCAGGACCTCAATGGTAGTAATCTCTGGATTTTTTGCTTACTTTTTGTACCTGTGCACTAGCTTTTAGCTAGTGTCTATCCCCATAATATGGTAATGATTACAATATGCAGGGTATAGAAGGGGCAATTTTCCACTTTTGTGCTGCCAGCACAGAGTATTGCAAATTGAATTTTGGATGTTCAGTATTGATCACTTTATACGCAACCCAGCCGATTTCCCATCCATTAATTTAAATGAGAGGCAGTACACACATTGACTCAATAAATGTAAGTGACTCAAAAAACACACAGGAAATTGAACTTATTGCACCATTGGGAAATAGCAACCACAGTATGATCAACTTTAACATGACCTGGGATTCAGAAGTACCATGGACTAAGAGCCTTGTATATAATTTTTAAAGCTAAATTCAGGAAAACGAGGAAAGAGTTTAAGAAATGACAACAGAAAATGCTGGAAAAACTCAGCAGGCCAGGCAACATCCGTGGAGAGAAAATAGAGTCAACGTTTCGGGTGAACCCTTTGTCAAGACTAAAGAAGCACAGGAAATGAAATAGATTAAGAGGCCAGGCTGGGAGAGAACAAAAGAGAAGTGAAGAGACATTAAGAGGTATTCAAAATGAGACGAGATGGTGACAGGACTGGTGGAGACAAAAGACAGCTCTAGATTAGGTGTGAAATGCGCTGGCAGAATGGGAGACAGCTGCCATGTGGGAGAGAGAAAAAAAAGAAAGGGGGGGGGGAAGGCCAAAACAAAGGTGTGGATAAAAAATATAAGTAAAAATGTAAGAGGGGCCGAGGTTATGATCTGAAATTGTTGAACTCGATATCGAGTCCGGAAGGCTGTAAAGTGCCTAATCAGAAGATGAGGTGCTGTTCCTCTTTGCTATCGTAAAGAGTTTAAGAAAATTGATTGGTGGGGATAAGTGGGCTGTTCAACAACACTTCAGTAGATGACAAGTGGAAAACCTTTAAATCATATTTCTAAGCATACAGGATAAATACATGCCCAGGATTGGCAAGAATAGACTAAACAAGTATGAACCTAAATTAATTAATAAATTAATCAGAAGCAAAATGAGGAATAATAAACCATAAATCCTACAGGTAAAAGGTGAAGGGGTCCCGACCCTGAGATGAATACAACTACCTGCAGAAACATGTTGAAAGGGTGGTAAGTGGGTCAAAGAGAGATCTGGAAAAAGCAGTTATAAATGCAAAAATACAACAATGAGGAATTCTCACTACTGCAACAGCAAGAGAGTAGTCAGAGAAAAGGTGAACATAAAAGATTCTGATGGAGCTGCAACTGAAGATGATCATAAGATAATTAACTGACTGATCATCTCCCACAAATAAAGGCCCAAACACCTTCCCCTGACGTTTCAACGGCACCAACGCTGAGTTTCTCCACCAGCAACATCCTGGGGTCACCATTGACTGGAGGTTTGTCAACAATGTGACTACAAGAACAGGGCAGAGGCTGGGTACTCTGTAACAAGTGCCTCACTCCTGGCCACTCAAAGCCCTCTCCACCATCTACAAGGCTCAAGTCGGGGGTGATGGACTACTCACCACTTACCCAGATGGGTGCAGCTGTAACAACGCTCAATAAGAACACCATCGTGGAAAGATCAGTCTGCTTGTTTGGTACCCTTGCTATTGGACTCAACATTCACCTTCTCCACCACTGGAGCACTTTGCTTGAAGTATTCCTACATTACAACAGTGACTCCACTTCAAAAGTACTTCATTGGCTGTAAAGCGCTTTGAGACGTCTGGTGGTCATGAAAGATGGAAGACTTTCTTTTATGTATTATTTATAGGATGCACTGGAGCAACTCACCAAGCTTACTTCAACAGCACCTCTCCCACTAAGAAGGGCAAAAGAAGCAACATCTTAGGAACAGCATCACCTCAAGTTCCTTGCCAAGCCACATGCTTTCATGACTTGAACATATATCACCATTCCTTCATCATTACTGCGTCAAAATCATGAAATTTCCTACCTGGCATCATTGTGGAGCACCATTAGCACAAGGACCACAGCAGTCAAAGAAAAGCCCACCATCATTTTCTCAGGGCCACTGGGGGTAGGCAATAAAGCTGTGACAGATATTATCTCTGTGTGACCTGTTTTAACCCCTTACCTGCTGATTCTAGCCGTAAATAGTCCAAATCAAAAATTGCATACAGACTAAAAGTATGTTTCAATCACACTCACCTTTCATTTTTATGGTAATGAGCTTAAATTTCTGCCTTCTAGTCACCAACTCACAGATGAATGGAAATAATGGGGGAGAAATTTGTTTAAGCCAGTAAATTTGCTGGTGTCACCGGCAACTGGAGTTAATGGCTGCTAAAAATGGCTGCAATGCTAATGGAGCAAAATTTGCCTGGGGGGATGGAGATTGTTGGCGCAGCACTTATCTGCCGTGCAGTGCCATCCTGGTGGTGTTACTGGAGGCATCCGAGGTGAAGTTCCTGCCCAAGTGCAGCGCTGAAGCTTCGCACAACCTCTGGAAGCGAGGCTGTGGAGCTTGCAAGGAATTGTGGGCAATGAAAAGGTCTGAGAATTGAAGCAATACAAATTAAAATGAAGTGAAACAATGCAGTTTGTACGGGGTGATGGGTGTGGCGCGTGCGCCCAGTCAGTTGTGCCCCTGACTGTTTGTGAGCGGTTCGAATCGCTCCCACGCCCCTGGGTTCTAGACACCGGACTTAGGTACAGGCAGCGATACAGAAAACTCGAGTAGACAGGTGGTTTGGATGCAAGCAAAAACCAAGATTTTATTGAACAGGAAAATTAATACAGTCTTAAAAGAAGTTACCACTATAACATTACAGGCAAATGCACTTATACAGGTAATGGGGAACACACGGCACATCGAGGGAAAACAACTATCTTAACAATCCCCTTATCCTTATCCCACCCCCTATACCTAACTAGATTAAGCTATAAGGGGTCAGAATCTATGCTCAACAATCAAAAACGGGGTTTGCTCAATTCAAAACAGTGGTGGGGTTCGGGGTTCGCTCTTGGTGCTCTCTGGAGCCTGCCGTCGTCACGTGGTCTCCGGGTGCTGCAAGGGCGTTGTCAGGTTCGAGTACCCGAAAGTCAAAATCTCTGTTTGGGTACTTTACCTTGCAGGGATGGTTCTCCGTCAACAGCCGCCAGTTTGAGTTGGTGTGCAGATATTTGAAGGTCGGCCGAGGCTGAAGGCCTGATGATTCGAAACCTCCCCTCGTTTGGTCTTCTCCAGCCGGTCTGCCCCTCGATGGTTTTCCCTTCTCCCCTCATCGTGTCCCACCTCGCCTGGCCTGAATCTGTCCGTGTCTGCCCGACCCGGTGCCGGGGCAGTTCCAGATGGAGTGGGAAAAGGGGCACGGGCAGAGGCCAGGAGGTAAGCACGGGATGGGGAAAGAGCGGCAGCCACGAGGGCGAGGGGCCCAAGGAGCAGCACCAGCACACCAACCAATGAACTCTACGGACCTCCTCCGAACGAACGATCTAGCTGCCCCAACTCTTCACGAACCTGAACTAACTCAATGCTACCCGGGGCTTTCAATTATACCTTCATCGAAAACCCTTATCTTCGCGCCAAATCAGGTTAGTTCTTTGTCTTAAACTTGGCGGGCTAGTTTAAACAATGGTAGCAATCTATACTGACGGTTTTTAGATGGCCGGTAATCGCATCTACCGGCCCAATAATTGACTTATATTGTCCTGAAAGTTCCTTGATGGGCTTGTCCAACCTCGATGGCTGTGTTAATCTGTTTTCGATAATGTATGCAGACTGTTTGATGGCCTTAACTATAGGCCTCACTGAATTAGATCCGTCTCCAATTCAGTCCAATGCATAATTCAGAGTCCTGTCTCGTTCCAAAATACAAAGTTTCTCTTCACAGAAAGCCTGCAGCCTTAGTTTCGATTTCTCCCAAGCTGTCTGTGCTGCAGAATCCATTTTGGAACCCCACAGGCTTTCTGCCACGAGGCACGGACGCCATCTTGGATACCCCTTTTAATTTAAAATGTCCATGCAGGGTCCCTTTTATTAATAATAACCTTCGGGGAGATGCAGAAATTTTGCAAATCTTACAGTTTTCAGCCGTTTCTTCCTTTAAAAAAATATTTAACATTGAAAAGAAGTCCCAAATGTGAATATTCAGCTCTTAAAGCTGAATTCCCTTCCTAACCTCAAAAAATGGGAAAAATGCCTCAGCACTAACACAAATGGCTCAGCAAGCCAGGGAAGGGGCACCCAGGGTCTCGCATGCAGCACTCCAGCTTTGTGCAGGGGATCACCACTGCAAGAGAGGTCGTCTACCCACAGGAGCCAGGAGGCCTCATCACCGAGGTCGTCACTGTCAGCAGTCTCGTCCCTACCACCTAGCTCCAGTTCCCAAAGAAGATTCATGACCTCAGACCACTGGTCAGAGTCAGTGAATGCATCTTCAAAAGCCGTCTCCTACCAACTGCATCACTAGCCTCACACACTGCTCACTGCACGACCCCCACACCCAACCACTCACCTACCAACAATCTGCACCAATCACAAGGCACATCTCCCATTTCTAGCCTCACCTCACCTCACCTCCTTGGGGGAGACGGTGCAGGCCATTCTTGGGAGGAGCTTGGCTGAGCCCTTGGCCAGCGACAGGGCTGAAAGGATACAAGGTGTCCTCATACATTATCCTCCGACTGGCATGCACCTCATGCTTTCCCACCCTCCCCTCACCACAACTCCACCCTTGTGCCTTCCTCATTTCACACACCCAAGAAAAGCAGCCTGCCCAGCCAGTGGGTGGCCAAGAATAGGGAGAGGAGAGTGAAGATGAACAAGAAGAAGATGATTGATTTGACACTCACAGCCACCAGCGCCTCAATGTCAACCAGCAAGGTCATTTGCAGTGTCCCCCACTGAAAGTCAGCAGCCTTCCACCAGCCATGCTGCAGCCACTGGGGTAGCACTGCGTGACATCAGTAGGATAGGCAAAGGCACACACAAGACAGTCACTAAGAGAATGCATAAGGGTGATGAGTTGATTTCTTGATGTCACATTGGATGGACAGATTTATAAAGTTGGATTGGAAAGTTTACTTTGTGGTGGCTTTTATTTTAGCATTGTGGCCAAGAGGACATTGTGATGGTCAGTAACAGGTGGACGGTAAAGTGTGGGACTAATGTTGAAAGGGGAATTGGGGTTCCAGTCACTGGGACCACAGGCAGATGATTCCATCTTGGATATCCCGGCCATAAAGGCGCTGTCTGGGATACATCCTTCTGTCTGATTCCTCCTCTTCAGCTTCCTCCTCTGCGGCTTCCTCCTCTTCTGTGTCTTCCTCTTCGCTCTGCGAGCGGATGCTGTAAATGTGAAATGACAGCATAAAATGCTGGAAACATTCAGCTGGTCTGGCAGCATCTTGACCTGAGACATAAACTCTGTGTTTCTCTCCACAGACATTGAGCGACCTGCTGAGTGTTTGTAGCATGTTCTGTCTTTTCAAAGGCCTTCATTTACCATGCTAGCCCTTGCAAGCATCCAGCTGCACTCCCATCACACTTAAAAAAACTTTACACATCTATTGCAGCAAGCCACCACTTTAGTAAAATAAAAAAAACAGTCCAAATCCTTAAATCCAAACTTATCTGAATGATGTGTGTGTCCCTTTAAGAGGTACAGTCATCGTTACTGTCTGCCTGCTTGCATGCCAGGTTGCATGCTTAGGACCCAGCACTGAATCCAGCACTAGGGTTGAAGTTTGCGCTTGTGACGTTAAGCCAGCATTGCAGGCCGATTTATGTCACAACGCCACCATTTTGTTTGGGATGGCACTGCCAGTTACCGTCAGTGCAAAGGTAAGGATGAAAATGGCGGCCGCCGCGGGACCCACCAGCAGCTGCCTAAAGAGTGGCAGCCCGTCGTTTTAGCGCCATTTAATGGCGCTATGGAGTGGCACTAAGGCCACGAATTTCTAGCCCAATGTTTCCCTATTTACCTTAATGAAACATCAATTTGAGATCTCTTCTTTCTGTGTTCTAATGAAAAGACTCTCGTTGCTCTAGTTTCTCCTCATAGTTAAAACCTTTCACCCTAATGTCATCTTAGTGAATCTGCGTTGCACCCTCTCCATGGTCTTAACATCCTTCCTAAAACAGTGTGCCCAAAACTGGACAAAATATTTTAACTGTGGCCTGACCAACAATTGTTTTTTGCACTCTGTGCCCTTAACCCCAAAATTCTGCACTGATCTCCCGCTACCTGTGTAGAGCCCCAAGAAAACAGCATAAATAGCTAAAAAAAAACAGCCATTTATGCCGTTTCCCTTGGGGTTCTGCTCACCTCCACAGTTATGGCATTAGAGTGGTAAAACCCAAATGGAATTTTAAGGCTCCTATTATAAAACCTAAGGGCCTAGAAATTGGGTTGGGGCGCCAAAGTGGCGCAAAAGTCGGCTGAGCGCAGGATTTAGCGCAGCGATCGGTGTGATACCGATCGCCAGAAATTCAGTTTCAGTGCCCCTCGGGGGAGACGGGGCGAGGCTCGTGGCGCTCCGCGTCCCTCTTAGGGCGCTGAAACTGATTATCGCAGCGCAACGTGCCGCAGTGCCACATGCTGCGGCACGGCACGCTGCGGTACTGCAGGCCTTCCTCCCACTGTTAAGGGGGAGGTGCCTGCAACAGCGCGATCCCCGATCGCGAGTGCCGGCAAATGAGCCCGGCACCAAGGAGAAGTGCCGGGCTCTCGGGAAACAGCCGGCAATGCCGCGGGGGGATGGGTTAGGAGGCCGGGGACGGAGGTGCTGGCAGGCGACCGCCGAAAAAGTGGACGCCCCGCACCTCCATCTTAACTTGCGCCGCTGCCGGCACAGTAAGGCCCCGTAAACCGGGCGCGGGTAGTGAGCGGCGCAACTGCGGCGTTTGCTACTAAATATCGCGAACGGGGCACGAATGGGGCGCTGCGCACACCGATGACGTAATTGGTGGTGGCGCAGCACAAATGCCTAACGCCACCTACTGAATATCGCCGGAGACGCAGCCAGTGGCGCTACAGCCACTGACTGCCTCTTTAGGCGCTAACAGGTGGCGCTACTCACCCAATTTCTCCCCCAAGATCCCATATACTGAAGGGATAATTAAAGTCCTAGCCCTTTTGGGCTACCCCAGATCAGGCATATTCCCCAGACGTTCACCCCCAACTTAAGTTAGAGATAGCCGAATTCCATAAGATGCTTAAATGGGTCTAAAGGTTCAGGCTATCTCTCCCTAAAGGAAAGGAACGGCTGAAGATGTTACCGTCCTCCAGATAGTACTTTTAATAAGTTGAACTAGACTGTAACCTTCCGGATATTATGAGCGTCCGCAATACCCCCCAGAATTCTGCAACTCCTTACAAAAGAGTGTACAGAATTTGGGTTTGCGAGTTTATACAGAATTACTCTTTGAGACAATTCTAAAAATATATAGTTTTATTTAAGAGCTGACATTCATTTAACAGCTGTTGAATCAGTCGCAACATTAACAATTCAAAATACAGATAGCTTACATTTCTTATTTCTCAGAGATTCTTATTTTCAAATCTTTACTTCGTTACATTTCTACATTTCTTACTTATTTCTAAATCCAGAACATCCACCAAAATCAATTAATAGTACCTCTTTGATCACCCGAGACTCAAAGTTAAAGACTTACAGAGATGTCTCTGAAGACTTGAGAAACGCTTTGCCCATTCAGCAAGTTCTGCCTTTCTGTTGAAAAGGTCTATGTTTTATACTCTTTTGGCAGTGGTTTCTTCTTTGAAGTTCTCTGCTGATGTCAGCTAATTGTCTTTATTGCGACCTCTGTTTTGAATGCTTTCTATCTTACTGTCAATTCAACTATTGCATGCATAATTATGTCTCTACCTTTAGGTGTTTCAAAGACCATCATAAAAACAATGACAGCTATCTTTATTTGATGTCATTCTTACAAAATGCTTTCATTCAGTTCTTAATATTGGCTTTACTGGTTTTTAGCAGATGTTGTGACTCCGTGCTGCTCCAAGTTCAATACAAACACAATGCAATTGCTTGGTGTCGTCTATTGAAGTAATATCTTCAAAGTGTCCTTGATGGTATCATATTTACTATGTCTAAATTAAAGACACTTCAACTAGGGTGGTTCATGCATTTCTAGCTATCTCAATTGGTTGCATATTTAATAGTCTTTCCTGTCTTCCAAGTTTAACATAAAAACACAGGCCTCCTCCCACCTTAATTTATCTCACCCAGCAGGTGTTTCTTTTACTTGTCATCTTTTCAAAGGCACATGCCTCTTTTAATGTTTGTGTTTCTGTTCAATGTGTTATTTTGTAACACTTTAAACTGGGCATTTTCATTGTGTTGGTTGCAAACCATAGACCTTTCGGAAGCACCAATGGTTTGCTTCAATCTTTCATTGTTTTAGTATTTTTAACTAATTCCCATTTCAAAGCTTGTTTACAACTTTGTTATCAACTGATCTTTATCTCAGAAGCCCGTATTTCTTTTTACAGCTTATGGGGGAAAAATTTGGTTGTTTGCGCCACCCGTTAGCGCCTAAAGAGGCCGACAAGTGGGCCGCTAACCAACTAGCGCCCGGGCGCAGCGAACCCTGTGCCTCTCCCCATATTGAGCGGACATTTTGCGCTGGCGCTAAACCGGAGCGCCCGCTCACTGGCGCACGCAGATCATGACGTCATTTCAGTGTGCAACGCCTTTGAGGCGCCCCAGACCGCAAATTCAGTGGCGCCCCCTCCGTTCCGCCTGGCGCTAATAAGGACCGCTTACCTGGAACGTTTCCCAGTCGCTGTCGGGCTGGGGGGGGGCGTTCTTTAAAGGGGACTGGTGTGGTTTAAAAGCGGCAGCCATTTTTGGACCACAACTTCTTAGAGAGATACAGAGAGTTGCTCAGCTGCAGACGGAGAGCCATTTCAACATTGAGCCAGCGCTGGCAGAAGAACTTCAGCCTTCTGGCCATTACCTTGCTGTTGGTGAGCATCTGAAACGGCAAAACTTTCTGTGCGCACTTAATATGGGGGCTGCATTGGATGGGAACGTCCTGCTTCTGAACCATCCTGACAGGGCACAGAGACGCAGGGATAGAGGGGCAGGCATGGCCAGACGGAAAAGGGCCAACAGACGTCACCACACGAGACCTTACGCTGCCAGGGTTTTCCAACAGCAATTTTCATATTTGAACATGTCGGAGGAGCAGTGTTTCCGAAGGCTGCGCTTTAGTAGGGAGGTGGTGACTGAGCTGTGCTACCTGCTTCAGCCAGATCTGTAGCCTCAGCTAAGGTGCAGGACATCTCTGTCGGTGGCTGTGAAGATCACTGTTGCCCTTAACTTCTATGCAAGCGGCTCCTTTCAGGCTGCAACTGAGGACATAGCCAACATCTCGCAGTTCGCGGTGCATTGCTGCATCCATCAAGTCACTGATGCCCTCTTTAAAAGGAGGCGGCAATACATCTCCTTCCCAATGACCCCGGACAAGCAGAGGGAGCGCACAGAGGGCTTCGCAAGAATAACGGACTTCCCCATGGTGTAGGGTGCCATTGACTGCATGCATGTGGCTTTGGGGGCGCCTGTAGAGAATGCGGAGGAGTTCTGCAACCGCAAGGGGTTCCATTCATTTAATGTACAGCTGGTCTGTGACCACCGACAGCTGATCCTCGCTGTGAATGCCCAGTTTCCAGGCAGCAGCCACGACGCCTTCATCTTGCGCCAGACCTCTGTGGCAGACCTTTTCGAGGCCCCGGCTCACCCAGGAGGCTGGCTTCTCGGGGACAAGGGCTATGCTCTGTGCCCGTGGCTGATGACCCCGCTCCATTTACCCAGCACCCCTGCTGAAGACCAGGAACATTATTGAGCACACAATCGGCGTGCTGAAGCAACGATTCTGTTGTCTGGACCATTCCAGAGGTGCGCTTCAGTACTCACCTGAGTGAGTCTCCCTCTTCGTAGTTGTGTGTTGCATGCTACATAACCTCATCATCCTGAGGACCCAGCCAATGCCACCAGACATTGAGGCACCAGCGGAGGAGGAGGAGGACCAAGATGGGAGGGAGGCAGAAACTGGAAGGGCCGTCCATCAGAGGCTTATCAGAAGTCGCTTCTAGGCCACTCTCAGGGAATGCTTGCTGCCATTCCAAGAACAGGAATGGAACCGTTCTGATACCCCAAAGCCTGTGAAGGGCAAAATTTATGTAAAGAGCAGACATGGCCATTGTAAATTAAGAAATTTGTTTATTTAACAAAATGTGCTTCCTTCCCGCATGACAAAGCAATGGCAACAAAAAGCTAAACAAACAGACTGCCACATAAGTGGCTCACACACCCGGGAGACTGTCCAAAACACCACTAACATTCAGACCAGCATCCTCGGCCTTGAATTCTACAAATAACAGGTAAGAGCAGTACCTTCTACTTTCTCCCCCTCGATGGTGATCTGCTTCGCTTGCGAGATTGGCCCCTTCCCTCCCTGCAGCTCCTCCGTAATGGGACCCCAGTGGCTGCAGCAAGGCTGGGGGAGGCCTGCTGACTGTCCGAAAGTGCAGATGCCCCGAGGGACGGCCTGGACGAGCTCTGGGCTTGGAGGGTCCGGCTGCTGACTGCTCCAACTCTGCATGGGTGGAAGCAGTCTGTCCTACAGGTGGTGGCAGCTGCAGTGGAGGTGTGCCAGTGGTGGCATCAGGAATGCTGTCATCCTGAGAGCGGACAGCAGCTCCCTGGTCGGCCGACACACTGGCACTCTGACGGGGCAGCACCGCAGCATGCACAGCAATCAGCTGGTCCACAGATTGCTGGACTGCTGTGGTGCTGCAAGGGCCCCGGGTAATCCTGCCCGATCCAGCGAGGGTGGCAGCAGTCAGTGCTCGCGTGGCCTCAATCTGCATCATCATGAGACCAGCGAGTGACTGCGTGGCAGCACTCAGCACTTGCGTGGCAGGAGCCAGTGCTTCGGTGAAGCCCTGGACAATCCTTTCCAGTGCTGTCCCGAAGTCCTGCGCACTCCTTGCCTGTGCTGCGCCGAAGTCTTGGACACTCCTTGCCAGTGTCTCGATGGATTCAGCCATCCTTGCCACTGCAGCCATGAGCTCAGTGTGCCACAGCCCAGCCTGGGCACTCATTTCTGCGAGGGCACGCACCTCTTCTGTGCAGCAGCACTCGGGGCCCGACTCACGCTCCGGGGAGACGGCCCCCGAGCTTCCCTACCCCCCTCGCGTTGCTGCAGGCCGCTGGTTCCTGGAGCTGGATCCTCCTCAGAGCATTCCCCTCCACTCCCCTCCAGGGAAGTAGTCTCCCCAGTCTGCAGATGGGCTGGCTCGCCTGAGGGTGGTTTGGATGGTCTGGCTTCCTCCTGCTCGTCGCCTCCCCAGTCAGTTGCAGTGGCAGCTTAAGGGCCCGGCTCCCGAGCTGGTGATGCAGCATCTGAAAGCAGGGAGGTTGAAGAGTGGCTTTAGCGAAAGGACAGGGTGGCAGCAAGGGATGCATGTGTGCTGCAATGCTCTGACTTGGGTCCAGAGTGAAAAAGCATGCTGGCGGGGGGAACAAGTGGAAGGAGAGAGTTCAAAAAGGTGATGACCTTACCATCGCTGTGCACAATGGGGTCGGCAGCTCCAGACGCGACGGGACCACTCATTCGGCTTGCAACGATCTGGTGGACTTGCTCCTCCAGGTCTGTAAGGGTCTGCAGGTGAGGCCGGCCTCCTCCGGTATGAAGCGGTTGCCTGCGGTTACTCGCCAGCTTGGCCTGCAAGAGAAAGGACGGGGTGTGATGAAACATGCTGCCGTGAGCTGACATCACATGCCTCCCATGGTAGAATAGCCCTTACATTATGCTGCCCTGAGCTGACATCACATGCCTCCCATAGTAGAATAGCCCTTACATTATGCTGTCCTGAGCTGACATCACATGCCTCCCATGGTAGAATAACCCTTACATTATGCACTGAGCTGAATGTGCGTGTGTGTGTTTCCAGAAAGGGCCATGGGTGCTGGCTGGCAGATGGCCATTGGGGCTTCGCGCACCCTCTGGCCATAAAGTGAGGTGCAAATGGAGGGATGAAGATAAATCTGAAAAAGGCACTCACCCTAACGACCCGAGTGAGGTCGTTGAACTTCTTCCTGCATTGCACAGGAGTCCTGGGTACCATGCTGCTGGAGGTGACTCTTTGGGAAACCTCCCTCCAAGCTCTGCGGTATTCGGTCTGATTAGGCCTCCTGCCATTCTCCGGGTACAGCACACCTCGCCAGCGCTCCACCGTGCCAACCAGAGCATCCAATGCCCCCTCGCTGAAGCGCTGCACTCTCTCCCTGACCCTCTCCATGTCCTTGAAGATTTGGCCGCCACAGGTAGGTTGCTGTCGAGTTTGAGGCCTACAAGGCGCAGAGTGTGGCTGCAGATGAGAATTGATCCGCCCCTTTAAGAGCTGGCTGGCGCCAGCGTGTCTGGGTCAAATCGATTATTGACAGCACCTGCGCTGCGCCCGCCCGCGGGGAAATTGCATTGCGCCGCTGGGTTAGTGCCTTAAGACTACCGTGCAGCGCCTGATTTAGCGCCGCAATCACCTTCAGGGGCGCTACAACCCAATATCGCTCGAGGTGGCGATCAATCGTGCCTGGCGCTAAACTTTGCGCACCGCCAGTACTAGCGCCCCAAACGGGGCGATACCGAATTTTTCCCCCTATGTCTCTGAGGTTTTACAGCTTGTGTCTCTGAGGCTTTAGATTTTTAAACCCAGTATATCATGTATTAATAATATCAATATTCTGTTCATATTATGGTGTATCTTTCTGAAATATGGCGTATTCCCTCACAATACAGCCTTTTCAATTTCTTCTCCCACTTTTAAAGATTTGCCTGTCTGAATCATTAAGTTTCTCTTCTTCTCTACTCCTATTAAAGTTGGACAATTCAGTGCATATTTCTTACTATTATTCTTCCCAAAATGTATCACTTCACATTTCATCTGACATTCATCTGCCCAATCTCCTAACCTGTCTATGGCCTCTTGAAATTGCCTACAGTCCTCTTCACACATGAGCATCATGTTGTCCCTAAACAACAATAATCAAAGACAAATGAATAATTTCAATATAAGTGAGATGAATTACATATTACATAGAATTATATAGAATTTACAGCACAGTAACAGGCCATTCGGCTCAACAGGTCTATGCCGGTGTTTGTGCTCCACACGGGCCTCCTCCCACCTTAATTTATCTCACCCTATCACCATATCCTTCTATTCCTTTCTCCCTCATGTACTGATATAACTTTTTCTTAAACACATCTATGCAATTCATTTAAGAAACAGTTGTATGCAGAGGACTCTACGACCTTTCTAGTCAGATGAGCTAAATAGTCGAATGGTCTGACCCATCACATCTATGTTGTGATTCTGTGACATTTAGTAACTTGCATGCAAAAATTACTTCTAATTTTTCAGTAACAGCAACCAAATGAGCTCTGCTACAATCGAATCAATCTGAAGGTTAATTTTTCCCTGGTAAATAAAAATTGTACTTTAAAGAGTTTCACTGGTGTACACTTATTTGATCTGTAGCTGAAGCAGGCAGATGCAATACTTTCTTCTGTGCAAATGTTTAAGAAATGTTTACAAACAATGCACTTATGAATTTGTTAAAATTAAGGCACAGAAAATGGCTTTTTACTTTGCATTTGAATCTATTATGAAATTTATCTGTAGCAAACAGAGTGAGTGAGATCACTGGCATGTGTGTGCAGGAACAACTTTTCTAGCTGGGAAATGGAAAAAATTACCCTTTGTAAATTGGCTCATGAGATGACACACAAGGGTTTTCTTCACTTAAACTAAAACAAAAGCATCTGGTATAGAGTTAGTATGGAGTTAGAAGCCGCTGTGAAGAGCACTAGTAATTTGAACTGGATGCCAGGCTTTTATTCCAGAAAGCGTAGGCTTTGGGAATTGAAAAATAAAACTTAGAAATATATACCATAGGCACAAAAGGAGATTGGCCATGGTGTGGTAAAGCAGCATGTAACGTGTATGTGCTGACAAAGCACGTGATGGATGGATGATTTCTGTAGGCTCACAGTAAGTTCATCATGATGAGCCCAAACAAACCTTACTGCTGGCAAGCAACAGGTCAACCATTAACTGCGACTTTTTTCCTACAGGTATCTACAAAATATACTTGCTGCCTCATGAAGTGACCAAAATCTGGACTTAATACCGAGTACTTATTGGAAAACAGATTTTCAAAAGCTGCTTTTGTTTAAAACATTGCTCCAAAAGTGGTTGGTAGTTCCTTATCACCAACATTACAGTTAGGGTGAAATCATTTTATCCGAGCCTGGCAAATACTAGAGGGTTAATTTTCCACTTCATACTCAGTGGGGAGCTTCGTTTTAACTGGTCGCAAAAACTTGGGCAGCATGCACCCGCATTTCCAATATAGCTTCTTAACAGATGAGGCTCCCTGCTGGGAATGCAGAGTCAGA
Organism: Somniosus microcephalus; assembly: GCF_052327205.1. NCBI lineage: Eukaryota > Metazoa > Chordata > Chondrichthyes > Squaliformes > Somniosidae > Somniosus > Somniosus microcephalus. The sequence continues at coordinate 74,981,279 of NC_140993.1, forward strand.
AAATGAGCCCATATGTGAGAAGTGCTCAAACTCGATTACCCAGAATAAAATCTAGGCTGTTGTTATTTTTGGTTCACCATACAATGCCTAACACTTACCCAGGAGCACAAAGCAGAGCACAAGTTGTTTAAATTGAGGTTGCCTTACACTGTAGTGGTTATAATTAACCTGCAACAAATATAAAGGAAAGTTGGCAACGAGAAACTTTGACAATTAAGAAAGTCAATAAGAGTTCATTTAAACTCTCCAGGCTATGCAGAAATGAGCAAAATAATTACTATTCTTGTAATCCCAAACCACAGAATCGTGTTCATTAATCTGCACTTTTCATTTGTCTCAATTTCTTTCTTACTTCAGTTGAAAGTAAGATCGGATGGTGTGTTAAACGAGCAGCTGATCTGAGCGTGCCAGTTTCCCACTGGGCAAGTTCGGTTAAAATTAACCACTGCTGAGTTTCACAATTCCTATGATGACATGAAATATTGAAACACACAGAAGTTTCATTTTGCTCCAAAACAATAGCCTAGAAATGATTGTTGGCGATAGGAGCACACTAATGCTTTTGATGTTTGTATGACATCCCGCATGTCTGCTCTACTTTAAGGCAGGCATTACCCCATTTATTTTAACTGGGTTAAAGCCTCCACTAATACAGCAGGCAGTGGAATCACGTGCAAACATGTTAAACGTCTGTCCTCTAATATCCAGCTAATTTCATTGACATGCACAAAAACAATCAATAACTCTCCTTGACGTCATACAGACCAGGAGGATCGCAGGTTTTCTCCTGGACCTGTGCTGTTAGCCAGTCATCTGTGATTTCTAATTCTATAATCTCAACCACAATGATGGTGCCAATTGGGTCCTGATTATTCCTAATTGCTCCCCATGAAACCTGATGGAAAGCGACATATAAGGATGCCAAATGTGGACAACATTGGGCTCATAACCCCCTATTTAGTTGAATAGCTTGGAAATACTCGTCTGAAAATTCCTTGTGGGTTCTGTGGTGGGAGACTGGCAGAACATCCAGAGAAATGGCATTAATGGCTATAAATGGCCATTAACACAGTTTCTCTGAGGTTTCTGCTGTAGCTACAACAAGCGATTGGGGGAACTCACTGGAATTTCAAGGCCATTCTGTCCATACTAAAGAATAGCTACTTGGATAAGGTGTAGGGGGATTTCTGCCACCCGTGTCAATAGTAAAGGAAACAAAGTTTCCAAGACTGTTCCCACTGACCTGAAAGTTTCTTGTATGATTGATGGCTGCAGTGCTGAATTTAGATGGATGCACAGTAACAGTATATTTCTTTCGCTCTTTGCTGCCAGAAATGGAATTAACTCACTGTGATTTGAACAGAATATTTTGAAAGGACATACAGATGAAAACAAAGAATTTTTGAAGCCATAAACGCATGTGCGCTTTCCAACTAAGCTAACAGAGTCCATTGGCGGAACTTTAAACTTCGCTGGAGGTGTAAAACAGGCAGCACCGGATCGACCTATGAGTTCAATAGAAAGGAAAATTGCTTCAATTCGCTGCGGCCATGTTTGTGGTCCAGCTGAAGATGAAAGTCCCGCCCCATGTGTGATTGATTCAATACTAAATTTGCATTTTTTTAAAACTGTATCCTCCTTTGCGTTACTTTATTGGCTATTAAGTAATTTAATGTGTCACATTTGGTGAACTGGCAGCACACTTGCCTCTGAGTCAGAATGTTGTGGATTCAAGCCCCACTCAGGTATTTGAGTACATAATCTAGGCTGACACATTGGCTGAGTGGCAGGAGACAGGCAGTAGGGATAATGGGTAGGATGTGACTAGTGGTGTCCCGCAGGGATCTGTGTTGGGGCCTCAACTACTCACAATATTTATTAATGACTTAGATGATGGCATAGAAAGTCATATACCCAATGACACAAAGGTAGGTGGCATTGTAGGCAGTATAGATGAAAGTATAAAATTACAAAGGGATAGCAACAGATTAAGTGAATGGGCAAAACTGTGGCAAATGGATTTCAATGTAGGCAAATGTGAGGTCATCCACTGGGAGGTGCTATCTTTCAGATAGAGATGTTAAACTGAGGCCTATCTGCCCTCTATAAAAAAAAAACATGGCACTATTGGAAGAAGAGCAGTGGAGGTGTGCTTGTCAATATTTATTCACTCAATCTACACCACAAAAACAAATTATCTGGTCATTATCTTTTGTTGTTTATGGGTCCTTACTGTGTGCAGGTTGGCTGCCAGGATAAGAACATAAGATCTTAAGAATTAGGAGCAGGACATATGGCCCCTCGAGCTTGCTCTGCTATTCAATAAGATCATGGCTGATCTTTGACCTCAACTCCAATTTCCCGCCAGATCCCCATATCCCTTGATTCCCTTAGAGTCCAAAAATCTATCTATCTCAGCCTTGAATATACTCAATGATTCAGTATCCACAGCCCTTTGAGGCAGAGAATTCCAAAGATTCACAACCCTCTGCATAAAGAAATTCCTCCTCATCTCAGTCTTAAATGGCCGACCCCTTATCCTGATACTATGCTGCCTAGTTCGAAACTCTCCAGCTAGGGGAAACAACCTCTCAGCATCTACCCTGTCAAACCCCCTCAGAATCTTATATGTTTCAATGAGATCACCTCTCATTCTTCTAAACTACAGAGAGAATAGGCCCATTCTACTCATAGAGTCATAGGGCTAGATTTTGTAAGTGTGGGCGGGCTGGGTGTCTCAGGTGGAAATCGTGTCAGGACCCCGACTCCTAAGTGAAGTGTTGAAAAAGTGCGATTTTCCCCTAATTGGCCAATTGATTTCCTGCATGTGGGAACCACTGACCTAATGAGTCTTTTCATACAGAAAGTCGCCTCCGATTATATCATCAATGCTTTTGGATTTAAGGCCTGCAAGCAGCCTTGATTCTTCTGGAGACTGCAAAGGCTCTGCAATTTATATGAAGGAGTTGAATTGTGGAAAATGTCAGCGATCAAGCAAAAGCGTGCTCCTCGGTTTGATGAGCCCTCCCTCCAAGCTCTGGTGCATGGAGCCAGCTGTAATAAGGAGGTGCTGTTCACTTCCTCAGGGAGAAAAAAGCCACCCCAGCAGACAAAAGCTGTGTGGCTACAAGTGGCCCAGGAGGTCAACTCCATTTCATTGAGCCGCAGAACCTGACTGCAATGCAGGAAGAGGTTTCATGACCTTCTCCGCACAGGAAAAGTGAGTATGACTTTCCCATCACCCTCATTCTGATCCCCATCGCCTCTCCTCACCAGCACTCTGCTATGCCAACCTCTTCTTCCACATGCCACTTGACACTTACATCCCTGCACCCTTACCCATTCCCTCTCTCTCTATGTTTACATTCACTTAACTATCACTGTGATGCCATGACAACAACAACTTACAACACACAGGGAGGGCCCTTTGTATCCTTCTAAGCATCTATGCTATTAATTGCCTAAACTCACTCCTTCATTCTCACTCAAACTTCACTTGTGTCCCTCATTGCAGGAAAAGAGAGCCCACAATAAGAGGGAAAGAGTGAGGACAGGAGGAGGGCCACCCTCAGTAGCCCAGCTCACCCCCTGGGAGGAGGCGGCCCTGGAAATTGCTGGGATCGAGGAGGATACCCAAATGGGGGATGGACAGATGGGCGCATCACAGCAAGCTGGTGACAGAATAGTTTGGAATCTCTCTCATTGACATAGCATGAGTCACTGATAATGATTCGGATGGTCTAACAGATTAACTTATGATCATCTGCAATATTCAATGTGCATGTAATCTTGGCCTCACATCTCTGGCTCTTTTCTTTACTCCCCCACAGGACCTTCGAAAGCCCACGTCCCCACTATCCAGGAGGAACAGCCTGAGCCTCCAGACTCCTCAGAGGAAGCTGCAACCTCTGAGGGTGTAGCGTCAGCAGAATTCAGCGCACCCAGGATCAGCGGAGAGGATGGCTACGTCTATTGAGGAGCTTAGTCGCCAGGGTATTGAAAATATGGTCATTGTTCAGAATAGAATGACATCTCTTGAGGAGCGATGGTCAGCTATTGAGCAAACAAACCAGACCTTCATGCAAGTCCTCTGGAGTAGGACTTCCAGTGCAGAAACGGGCCCTTATAGCCCCCCTGCAGTGCAGCAAGATGCTGTCAAGCGACTTGCTAGCTCTGAATTGGGGCTGACCCATGAGAGGGATGTTGATGGCTGACAACAAGGAAGTGAGGGCTCCTTTCCAAGAACTCACACAACCATGCCACTGCAAAGCCCTCAGTCAGAGTCCTCACCCAACTGAGATGGGTGTCTCAGCCCCTGCAGAGCTGCAGAAGCAGCAGACTGTTGCCGAGCCCGCACAGGTTCGCCACCCCAGAGGACGCCTGCCAAAGGCATCAAGATAGGAGCAGCAAGAAAGTGAGCAAGGGGCCGCCACATCTGCTGAAGCCACAGGGGAAGCACTACATATGAGCATGCATAAGAGAAAGATAAAGCACAAGTAGTCACAAGGGTAGTCACTTGGGAGTTATGTTGTGTTTATTTTTGAAATGCCACCAGTTGCTTGTTGTGATAAAAAATTCTGATGCTAAACTGTTGAAGTTGTGGCCTGTGTCATTTCACAAATGGGACTTCCACATTGAGGGCTTAGGGTGATTTGCAATTGTCATTATAGAAACATAGAAGATAGGAGCAGAAGTAGGTCATTCGGCCCCTCGAGCCTGCTCCGCCATTTAATGAGATCATGGCTGATCATCCAAATTCAGTACCCTGTCCCTGCTTTCTCCCCATATCCCTTGATCCCTTTAGCCTTAAGTGATCCCTTTAGCCTTATGGTGGTCAGAATGATAGGAATCCGCAGTTTCTTGTCCATTGTCGATGCTCTGGTAAGAAGGTGCGAGGCAAAAGTGCTTGATTGTACAGGCTAAGCAAATGTGGCCAACATGAGCGCATCCCTTGCATCCTGGGCAGCAATATGGTCGCGCTCTGGCGCCTTCTGGCCTCTGCATCTTCAGGTGGTTGACTAGCAACTTGGCGCTCCTGTTGATGCTCTTGCTGTTGGTGCAGCTGTTGCTCATGGTTCTGCTGCTGCCACGGCTGGTCTGCATCCGAATCTGATGTCCAGGAGAAAAGGAATTAAATGGTCGCCATGCTTCTGGAATATGCCTCAGTTGAAGAAGCGCTTAGTCAAGGTTGAGAAAGGGGTTTCCCAGGAGGTCACACTGGAGATGGGTGTCAGGCTTCAAACTTCCACAACACTGAGTAGGCCGGCTAAAAGTTTCGCCAGACCTGAAACAACAAAGTTCTGCCACCTGCAAACAATCATTGGTGAAAACTCCTTTGTAATGGTGGAGCTGCAGCTGTGTGTAAGCAATCCACTTCTGAAGCCGCCAGCATTACCTGGTGTGTTCCAGAGGAGGCGTGAAGGATGGGGGGAATGTCTAAAAATCGGAAAGGCCTCTCAAAATGGGATTATAGAGGCTATTAAGTGGTTGTTAAAGCCTTAAGGGCCTATCCCGCCTCTTGGAGGCAGGATAGGCCCTTAAGGCACTTAACAACCACTTAATAGCCTCTATAATCCTCTTGGAGGCGGGATGGAAGGGGGATCAGAAAACACGCATTTGAGAAAATTGCTCGGAGGCGGGATGGAGACGGGATCAGGCCCGCCCTCCATTTTTGCCGATTTTAACAACTCACACGCCTCCAATCCCGCCTCCTCGGGCCTGGCAAAATCGAGCCCATAGAGTCATAGAGTGATGGGGCTGGATTTTCCAAGCCCCGAGGAGGCGGGCATGGAGGCGGGACAGCCAGTAAATTCGGAGAAAGTGGGGGTGGATGGCAAAGGCGCCCCCATCCCGCCTCCGTGCCCTTTTGCCAGGAGGCGGGAAGATGTGCAGCTTTGGGTCCCATCTCCTTGAGACGGGAATGGAATTTAATCCTTTTAACTACCTGTTAACAGGTAGTTAACAGGCAGAAAAAAGGATTAGTGCCATTTTACCTTCACATGTGAAGGCTTCCCGACCTCGCAGAACCCCGCCGGGTTAGAAGAGGCGTGGAGGAGGTCTGCAATGGTCGGAGGCACCTGGAAGTAAGATGTAGAGGTGAGTTGTTGTATCCTTGTGTTAATGGAGACACGGAATGCAGGAGTTGGTTTAACAGGTGTTTACTGAACAAAGTCTGGAGGTGAACTAAAAGATACAAGACGCTATACAGGCTTATATACCCGAGTGGTCACTACCGGTATTACAGTACACAGGGGCTCTTAAAGGTACATACACTACAATTCCTCCCCTTTTAGATAATTAGTACATAACATTTTAAGTAATCATTCATTAACATGTTTACAAGAACAATAATCTACACATTTGCTGCAGTTAATCAATTATAAGTCAGTCTCTCTGGAGGCTTCCTGACTCGGTCCGGATAACGACTCGGTGGTGTAGTAGTTTTCGGTGGTGTAGTAGGTTCTTTTGGCAAGGTCGATTCGGCTTGAATGCCAGTGTCGGGTTCATCTGGTTCCAGTATCACCGGATCGGCGGTAGATACTATGGGTATCTCTGCTTCATCATTAGGCATATAGAGTTGTGGTGTAGGTTGTCCCTTTTCGGATGACTCTATGATCTGGTCAGCATGGTGTCTTATTATGCTTTCACCAATGTCCATGGTATACATCAGCGGTCCTAGTCGTGTGCAAATAGTTCCAGGCTGCCATTTCTCGGTACGGTAGTCCCGGGCCAAAACTTGTTGACCTATCTGGAAGGTTCTAGTTGGCCTTTCATTCATGCCTTGAAATTGCCGGTTCTCTACGTCCCTTCTGATGTTTGGCTTGATCAAATCCAGCTGGCATCTTAGTCTTCTATTGAAAAACATCATGGCGGGAGTTTGGTTTGTAACCACGTGTTGCATTCCTGTATGCAAACAAGAAGTTATCTACCTTATGTTGTAGATTTATGTCTTCATTACCCATGGCCTTTATGGCCTTCTTGAAGGTCTGGACAAACCTTTCAGCTAATCCATTGGTGGCGGGATGGTATGGGGCGGACGTGTAATGCTTAACCCCATTGTTTTTTAAGAACTTCCTGAATTCTTCGGACACAAATTGCGGTCCATTATCAGAACAGATCTGTTCAGGCAGCCCATTCCTGGCAAATATGGTCCTTAATACTGTGATGGTTTTTTCCGTGGTGGTGGAGGACATCTTTATTACCTCCGGCCACTTGGAGTGTGCATCAACCACGATTAAGAACATTGAGTCCATAAATGGACCAGCAAAGTCGATATGTACCCTTTGCCATGGAGATGAGGGCCACTCCCATGGATGTAGAGGGGCTTGTGGTGGGGCGTTTTGGACCTTCTGGCATCCTAGACAGCTCTTGGTCATTTCTTCGATGTCTCCATCGATACCTGGCCACCACACAAATGCTCTGGCTAGGTTCTTCATTTTCACTCCACCCAGATGCCCCTCGTGAGGCTCCTTTAGCACTTTATCCTGGAGTTTGGGTGGAATCACCACTCTGGATCCACACATCAAGGTTCCTCGGCACACTGACAGCTGTTTCTCTTCTTTGCGAGAATGCTGGCAACAGTGGTTTGCCATGTGCTGGCCATCCCTTCACCGTTAAATCGTAGACTCGTGAGAGAGTTGGGTCATTTCTCGTTTCCTTTTCAATGGTAGAATTTGTTACCGGTAGACATTCTACTATGGTTGAGTGGAACATCTCCACTGGGCCCACTGTAGGTGCCTCTTCTACCATTGGCAACGGTAGGGTCGATATACCGTCAGCATTCCCATGCTGTTTTGCTCCTTTGTATTGTATGTCATATTGGTGTGCCCCTAGGAAAAGGGACCACCTCTGTAGCCTTTGCGCTGTCATAATGGGAACGCCCTTTTTAGGGTTGAATATGGAGACGAGGGGTTGATGGTCAGTCAACAAGGTAAATTCTTGTCCGTGTAGGTAATGGTTGAATTTCTTCACTCCCCACACCTGGCTGAGTGCTTCTCTGTCGATCTGGGCATAGTTACGCTCAGCTGAGTTCAATGAGCGTGACACAAAAGCTATCGGCCGCTCCGAGCCATCAGGGAATATATGCGATAATACCGCTCCTACGCCGTAAGGGGATGCATCGCACGCCAGTCTGATTGGCAGTGATGGGTTGTAATGAGCCAACACTTTCTTGGACGTGATCAAGCCTTTGCATTTATGGAAGGCACGTTTACAGTCTTCACTCCATTTCCAAATTACTCCCATTTGTAGCAGTGCGTTAAGAGGGTGCAGAACAGTTGACAAGTTCGGTAAACATTTATGATAGTAATTTATCAACCCCAGGAACGACCTTAATTGTGAGACATTTTCAGGTGCTGGGGCTTTTATGACCGCTTCAATTTTTTCAGGTGACTTATGCAACCCTTCGTTAATGACATGGCCACAATATGATATTTGTTTCTGGAAAAATTCACACTTGGGGCGATTTGCTCATAGGCCCCGTTCTCTCAGCCTAGTGAGCACCTGCTCCAAATTGGCAAGGTGCTCATTGTCGTTTTCTCCTGTTACAAGGATGTCGTCTAGGTAGCATTGAGTCCCCGGAATCCCTTGCAGGACTTGCTCCGTAGCTCTTTGCCAGATAGCTGGAGCTGATGCTATTCCGAAAACCAGTCGATTGTACTGGTACAGGCCTTTGTGTGTGTTTATCGTGAGATAATTTTTAGAGGCCTCCTCAACCTCCATCTGTAGATATGCCTGTGCCAAGTCAATTTTGGTGAAACGTTTCCCTCCGGATAGTGAGGCGAAAATATCTTCTATCCTTGGAAGAGGATACTGTATCGTGTGAAGGACCAGGTTTACAGTCACCTTGAAGTCCCCACAGATGCAAATTTTTCTCTGTTCTTCAGATTTATCATTATTCAACATCTTCTTCATGACTGGGACGATGGGTGTTGCCCACTCGCTCCAATCTACCTTGGATAACACGCCTGCTTTTTCCAAATTCTCCAGCTCTGCCTCGACTGCTGGACGAATTGCGTATGGCACCGGCCTTGCCTTAAAAAACTTGGGAATTGCCGCATCTTCCACTTTTATTGAGGCGGTGACGCCTTTCAAGATTCCTAGTTCCTGTTGAAACACTTCTTTGGCATTAGCCAAGATGTCTTTTAATCGTTCAGGTATGACATCATCATCATTTTTTTTCTTACTGGTCACCGTCAGTGCCTGAATGGAGTGCCAGTCTAAACGTATCTTCCTGATCCATTCACGTCCCAACAACGGTGGACCACCATCTTGCAGAACGTACAAATACAACTTCTGTATTTCCTTGCCGTTGTATACAACAGGCACCTTTATTTTCCCTCTGGGGTATACTTTCTGCCCCGTATATGTCTTCAAGATAATGGATGTGTCTTTCAAAGGTATATGCGGAAATAGCCGCTCGTAATCCCGTTGACTTATGACGGTCAGAGCTGATCCTGTATCTAGCTCCATTATAATTGGGGACCCCGCTATCGTGAGGGTAACCCAAATGGTCTGGTAATCTTCTTTGGCAATCACATTATGTAATTTGAGACAGCTTAGTCTCTTGTTTCCGGAGTCGCTATCGCTCTTCTGGTCTTCGGAGCTACTGTCCGTCATCATTTGTACCTTTCTGTACTTTTCCTTATTGATTTTTTTTCTGTCAGTGGGTTTTTTGTTTCCAGATCGGCATACACGTGCAATGTGTCCCATCTTTCCGCATTGCCTGCATGCTTTGTCCTTGAACCAGCAGTCCCTCTGGTCATGGGTGGATCTGCCGCAGCAATAACATCTCTCGAAACCCCGTGTCATTTCATGGGTGCCGAAGTCCTGTGGCTTTTGCTGTATCTCTGCAGCTCCTCTTGCTGCTGTTTCGTATGATACAGCCACACTGAAAGCCTTGTCCAGTGTCAAATCTTTCTCAGAAAGTAGCCTTTTCTGTGTTCCTTCACTTAGGAGACCGCAGACGAATTTGTCTCGTAGAGAATCTGCCAGTCCTGCCCCGAATTGGCAGTGCTTTGACAGTTTTCTTAATTCGGTGAGGTAATCAGCGTTACTTTCATTCTTGTGTTGATTCCTCCTGAAGAATTTGAATCATTCCGCTATCAGCTGCGGTGTTGGGTTTAAGTGCTCCTGTAGGGTATCAACAATCTCCTTAAAATTCTAGTCCATCGGTTTGGCTGGAGTGATCAAGTTTCGTAACAGCCCGTATGTCCTTGCGCCCATCAGATTTAGAAGTACCGATGCCTTTTTATCATCCTCTACTTCATTCGCTGTGCAATATACCTCCACTCTTTCCACATATGTGGTCCAATCCTCTATATCACTATCGAAAGCAGTAATATTGCCAGTCTTAGGCATCCTGAAAATCAAAAATGGCGCCTCCCGTGCTTTCCTTTCTTCCCTGCTGAGAAAAAGTGGTGCCTCCCGCGCTTTCCCGCTGCTGCCGCTGCTGACAACGCTGTTCTCTCCGGTTTTTTATTTACACAGATATTTTAATAGTTGGAGATTCATTCCCGCCGGACTCTCTGGGACTTTTCCCTCCCTCTGCTTGGTCCAAATGCCGACCTGCTTTGCAGCGCCGGCCGTCTCCCGAGTGCTCCACCCTCCGTCTCTGTTTGCCTCCGCCTTCTGACTCGCTGCTCGGCCCTGCTGCAGAGCCACCCGATCGAGCCCCAGCCCGCCGCCCAGGAAGGATTAGTGCAGTACCTGCCACCAGCCCGGCTAGCTGGTGAAACCACAGTTTTTTTTTCTTTGACCTTCGTCTGAGGAATCGATCTCCTTGAGGTGCTGCCGAATTGCAGGTAAGTCCGTTTCCAATTCGTCACCACTGTTGTATCCTTGTGTTAATGGAGACACAGAATGCAGGAGTTGGTTTAACAGGTGTTTACTGAACAAAGTCTGGAGGTGAACTAAAAGATACAAGATGCTATACAGGCTTATATACCCGAGTGGTCACTACCGGTATTACAGTACACAGGGGCTCTTAAAGGTACATACACTACATGAGTGATGGGTGCAATCGTGGAGTGGTAAGTATGCAAGGTGAGTGATAAGTTTTAAAAAGTGTTCACTCACCTTGTTTTCTTCCTACAGCCTTCAGCCGCGGTGGATCGGGAGAGCCGACATCCTCCTTGTCAATTTCACAGACTGGCTGTTGGAAACCTCGAACCAACAGCCATGTGAAACTTACAAATTTGAAATGTTTGATGAGTCCTGAACACAAGTCTCATCAAACTAAAGAGAAAATCAGTGTTTGACAGCTTCACAGAGCTGTCAAACGCTGATATTTCTTCTTTCAAGAAGTCTTGACAGATAGCACGCCTGACGTTGATGTGCTCTGTCAGTGACTTCCTCCCTAATTGGCCTGCTGAGCCCACAGGGTGGGCTTAACAAGCTCAATCAGGGGAAATTCCCTCTGGTTGGTCAGGCGAGGATGGAGGCGGGACATTGACATGACAAGCAACAGTCCCTCATCCAACTCACCTCCATTTACAAAATCCAGCCCATAGATTCATAACAACACAGAAGGAGGCCATTGGTACCATCGAGTCCGTGCCGGTCCACTGTAGAGCAATCCAGTCAGTCACATTCCCCCACTCTATCGCGTAGCCCTGCAAGTTTATTTCCTTCAAGTGTCTATCCAGTTTCCCTTGAAAACATTGAGTGTCTCCGCTTCCAATTCCATTGGCAGTGAATTCCAGGTCATCAAAAAAAGAGACTCACCAGCGGCAGCAGCGAGAGCGGCCCTGCATGGAGACTGAGCACAGAGACCGAGGATTTAAGGATCGGGGAGAGAGAGAGCGGCCCAGACACACCGACGGCAGCAGTGAGAGCGGCCCTGGGTGGAGACTGAGCGCGGAGACCGAGGAGTTAAGGAGCGGGGAGAGAGAGAAGTAAAAAGTAATCGCAGTGTGACATCACCAGAAAGCAGGTAAGTGATTGGTTGGTGAGTATTTCTCTCTTTCTTGCTTTTTTCCAAACTTAATTTTTGTGGTTTATAGTTTCTAGGGTCTCTGTTGTGTAGCGGAGAGTGCTAGTAAACAAAGGCCCATGAGTATATCATTTAATTGTAGTGTAATTAGTGGTATTGATTTGATTTAATTTAATTTGAATTAATTAAAGGGTAATTCATGGCAGCACAGTTCGGCCCCGTGGCATGCTCCTCCTGTGCTATGTGGGAAATCAGGGACACTTCCTGTGTCCCTGACAACCATGTGTGCGGGAAGTGTATCCAGCCGCAGCTACTGGAAGACCGCATTGCGGCACTGGAGCTGTGAATGGATACATACTGGAGCATTCGCGATGCTGAGGACATCGTGGATAGCATGTTTAGGGAGTTGGTCACACTGCAGGTAAAGGCTGCACATGTAGGAAGGGAATGGGTGACCGCCAGGCAGAGTAGTAGGTGCAGGCAGGTAGTGCAGGGGTCCCCTGTGGCCAGCCCCCTCTCAAACAGATATACCACTTTGAATATTGTTGGGGGAGATGGCTTATCGGAGGAAGGCAGAAGAAGCCAACTTCCTGGCACCATGGGTGGTCCTGCTGCATAGAATGGGAGGAAAAAGAGCAGGAGAGCTATAGTGATAGGGGATTCAAATGTAAGGGGAATAGATAGGTGTTTCTGTGGCCGCAAACGAGACTCCAGGATGGTATGTTGCCTCCCTGGTGCAAGGGACAAGGATGTCTCAGAGCGGCTGCAGGGCATTCTGGAGGGGGAGGGTGAACAGCCAGCTGTCATGGTGCATATAGGTATCAATGATATAGGTAAAAAACAGGATGAGGTCCTAAAAGCTGAATATAGGGAGTTAGGAGGTAAATTAAAAAATAGGACCTCAAAGGTAGTAATCCCAGGATTGCTACCAGTGCCACGTGCCAGTCAGAGTAGAAATAGAAGGGTATTTCAGATGAATATGTGGCTAGAGGAATGGTGCAAGGGGGAGGGATTCAAATTCCTGGGACATTGGAATCGGTTCTGGGGGAGGTGAGACCAGTACAAACTGGATGGTTTGCACCTGGGCAGGGCCGGGACCGATGTCCTAGGGGGAGTGTTTGCTAGTGCTGTTGGGGAGGGTTTAAACTAAAATGGCAGGGGGTTGGGAACCTGTGCAGGGAGACAGAGGAAAGGGAAGCAAGGATAGAAGCAAAAGACAGGAAGGAGAAAAGCAAAAGTGGAAGGCAGAGAAATCAAGTGTGTAAATCAAACAGGGCCACAGTAAATAATAATTCTAAAAGGACTAAGAGTATTAAAAAAACAAGCCTGAAGGCTTTGTGTATTAATGTGAGGAACATTCGTATTAAGGTGGATGAATTAGCTGCACAAATAGATGTAAACAGATATGATATAATTGGGATTACAGAGACATGGCTCCAGAGTGACCAAGGCTGGGAATTCAACATCCAGGGGTATTCAATATTCAGGACGGACATGCAAAAAGGAAAAGGAGGTGGGGTATCATTAGAAGCATAGAAACATAGAACATAGGAGCAGGAGTAGGCCATTCAGCCCCTCGAACCTGTTCCACCATTTAATGAGATCATGGCTGATCATCCAAATTCAGTACCCTGTCCTTGCTTTCTCCCCATATCCCTTGATCCCATTAGCCTTAAGAAATATATCTACCTCCTTTCTGAATATATTTAATGAATTTGCCTCAACTGCCTTCTGTGGTAGAGAATTCCACAGGTTCACCAGTCTCTGGGCGAAGAAATTCCTCCTCATCTCAGTCCTAAATGGCTTACCCCTTATCCTTAGACTGTGACCCCTGTTTCTGGACTCCCCCGCTATTGGGAACATCCTTCCTGCATCTAGTCTGTCTACTCCTGTTAGAATTTTGTTTCAATGAGATCCCCTCTCATTCTTCTAAACTCTAGTGAATATAAGCCTAATCGATCCAATCTCTCTTCATACGTCATTCCTGCCATCCCAGGTATCAGTCTGGTGAATCTTCGCTGCACTCTCTCCATGGCAAGAACATCCTTCCTCAGATAAAGCGACCAAAACTGCACACAATACTCAAGGTGTGGTCTCACCAAGGCCCTGTACAACTGCAGCAAGTCATCCTTGCTCCTGTACTCGAATCCTCTCGCTATGAAGGCCAACATACTATTTGCTTTCTTAACCGCCTGCTGCACCTGCATGCTTACCTTCAGTGACTGGTGCACAAGGACACCCAGGTCTCGTTGCACTTCCCCTTTTCCCAATCTATTGCTGTTCAGATAATAATCCGTTTTCCTGTTTTTGCCACCGAAGTGGATAACCTCGCATTTATCCACATTATACTGCATTTACCATGCATCTGCCCAATCACCCAACCTGTCCAAATCATACTGGAGTTTCTCTGCATTCTCCTCACAGCACACACGCCCACCCAGCTTTGTGTCATCTGCAATCTTGGAGATATTACATCTAGTTCCCTCAACTAGATCATTTATATATATTGTGAATAGCTGGGGTCCTAGCACCAATCCCTGTGGTACCCCACTAGTCACTGTCGGCCAATCGGAAAAAAACCCATTTATTCCAACTCTTTGCTTCCTGTCTGTGTATCAGTTCTCTATCCAAGACATTACCTTACCCCCAATCCCATGTGCTTTAACTTTGCATGCTAATCTCTTATGCGGGACCTTATCGAAAGCTTTCTGAAAGTCCAAATACACCACATCCACTGGTTCTCCCTTATCTATTCTACCAGTTACGTCCTCAAAAAATTCCAGTAGATTAGTCAAGCATGATTTACCTTTTGTAAATCCATGTTGACTTTGTCCGATGCTGTCACTGTTTTCCAAGTGCTCTGCTATTACATCTTTTTTAATGGACTCTAGCATTTTCCCCACTACCGACGTCAGACTTACCGGTCTATAATTTCCCATTTTCTCTCCACCTCCTTTTTTAAATAGTGGGGTTACATTAGCTATCCTCCAATCCCTGGGAACTGTTCCAGAGTCTATAGGATTTTGGAAGATGACCAGCAATGCATCTACTATTTCTAGGGCCACTTCTTTAAGTATCCTAGGATGTAGATTATCAGGCCCTGGGGATTTATCGGCCTTCAATCCCATCAATTTCCCTATCAGCATTTCTCTACAAATACTGATTTCATTCAGTTCCTCTCTCTCATTAGACCCTATGTTCCCCGACATCTCTGGGAAGTTATTTGTGTCCTCCTTTGTGAAGACAGAACCAAAATATACATTTAATTGGTCTGCCATTTCTTTGTTCCCCATTATAAATTCCCCTGATTCTGACTGCAATGGACCTATGCTTGTCTTCACCAATCCTTTTCTCTTCACATATCTATAGAAGCTTTTACAGTCAGTTTTTATGTTCCCTGTAAGCCTACTCTCATACTCTATTTTCCCCCTCTTAATTAATCCCTTTGTCCTCCTTTGCTGCATCCTAAACTGTTCCCTATCCTCAGGTCTGCTGCTTTTTCTGGCCAAATTATATGTTCCCTCCTTGGATCTTATGCTATTCCTAATTTCTCTTGTTAGCCACAGTTGAGTAACCTTTTTTGTTTTATTGTTATGCCAAACAGGGATGAACAAATTCTGCAGTTCATCCATGCGATCTTTAAATGTTTGCCATGCCTATCCACCGTCAACCAGAGATAGCAAAGAGTTGGAATAAACGGGTCTTTTTCCGAGTGGCAGTGACTAGTGGCTTTCCGCAGGGATCGGTGCTAGGACCCCAGCTAACCAGGGGTTACAGTCTAAAGATAAGGGGTAAGCCATTTAGGACGGAGATGAGGAGGAATTTCTTCACCCAGAGAGTGGTGAACCTGTGGAATTCTCTACCACAAAAGGCTGTTGAGGCCAATTCATGAAATATATTCAAGAAGGAGTTAGATATATTTCTTAAGGTTAAAGGGATCAAGGGATATGGGGAGAAAGCAGGGACAGGGTACTAAATTTAGATGATCAGCCATGATCTCATTAAATGGTGGAGCAGGCTCGAGGGGCCAAATGGCCTAATCCTGTTCCTATCTTCTATGATTTTATGTTTAAGTTTTTCCTCACATTCCCCCTGTATCTCTTGCCCAAAAGCATAAATCTGTGCCCCCTAGTCCTTGTACCATCAACTAGTGGGAACAGCCTTTCCCCGTCTAGTCTATCCAAACCCGTCATAATCTTGTACACCCGAATCAAATCACCCCTCAACCTACTTTGATCTAATGAAAACAAATCCAGCTTCTCCAACCTGTCCTTGTACCTAAAATCCCCCAATCTACTCAATCACTCCTTGTAGGACAACCCTCTCATCCCAACAATCAATCTAGTGAACCTTTGTTGCACTGCCGCTAAGGCAAGTATATCCTTCCTCAGATAAGGAAACCAAAACTGTGCACAGTACTCCAGGTGTGGTCTCACCAAAGCCCTGTACAATTGTAGCAAGACTTCCTTACTCTTATACTCCAACCCCCTTGCAATAAAGGCCAACATGCCATTTGCCTTCCTAATTGCTAGCTGTACCTGCATGCCAACTCACTGGGCTCAATTTTCCCAGGCCCGAGGAGGCGGGATCGGAGGCGTGGGAGTTGTTAAAATCGCCACAACTGGTGGATGGGCCCAATCCCGCCTCCATCTTGCCTCCGAGCAATTTTCCCAAATGCGTGTTTTCTGACCCGCTTTCCATCCTGCCTCCAAGAGGCAGGATAGGCCCTCAAGGCCTTTAACAACCACATAATTGCCTCTATAATCCCATTTTGAGAGGCCTTTCCAATTTTAACACATTTCCCCCATCCTACACATCTCCTCTGGAATACGCCAGGTCATGCTGGCGGCCTCACAAGTGGATTGCTTATGAACAGCTGCAGCTCCACCATTACAAAGGAGTTTTCACCGATGATCATTTGCAGGTGGCAGATCTTTGTTGTCTCAGGTCTGGGGGAACTTTTAGCCGGCCTACTCATTGTTGTGGAAGTTTGGAGCCTGACACCCATCTCCAGCGTGACTTCCTGGGAAACCCCTCTCCCTACCTTGACTACGCGCTTCCTCAACTGAGGCATATACCAGAAGCTTGCCGACCATTTAATTCCTTTCCTCCTGGACATCAGATTCGGATGCAGACCAGCTGTGGCAGCAGCAGAACCATGAGCAACAGCAGCACCAGCAGCAGGAGCATCAACAGGAGTGCCAAGCTGCTAGTCACCCACCTGAAGATGCAGAGGCCAGAAAGCACCAGAGCTTGACCATATTGCTGCCCGGGATGCAAGGGATGCACTCATGTTGGTCACATTTGCTTAGCTTGTACAATCAAGCACTTTTGCCTTGCATCTTCTTACCAGAGCATCGACAATGGACATGAACCTACGGATTCCTATCACTCTGACCACCATAATGACAATTGAAAGTCGCCCTCAGCCCTGAATGTGGAAGTCCCATTTGCAAAATGACACAGGCCACAACTTCAACAGTTTAGCATCAGAATTTTTTATCAGAACAAGCAACTGGTGGCATTTCAAAAATAAACACAACATAACACCCAAGTGACTACCCTTGTGACTACTTGTGCATTATCTTCCTCTTTCGCGTGCTCCTACGTAGTGCTTCCCCTGTGGCTTCAGCAGATGTGGAGGCCCCTTGCTCACTTTCTTGCTGCTCCTGTCTCGACACCTTTGGCAGGCATCCTCTGGGGTTGTGAACCTGTGAGGGTTCGGCAACAGTCTGCTGCTCCTGTGGCTGTGCAGGGGATGAGACGCCCATCTCAGTTGGGTGAGGACTCTGGTGGGGCTCTGACTGAGGGCTTTGCAGTGGCATGGTCATGTGAGCGCTTGGAGAGGAGCCCCCACTTCCTTGTTGTCTGCCACCAACATCCCTCTCATGGGTCAGCCCCACTTCAGGGCTAGCAAGTGGCTTGACAGCACCTTGCTGCACTTCAGGGGGCCATGAGGACCCATTTCTGCACTGGAAGTCCTACTCCAGAGGACTTCCATGAAGGCCTGGTTTCTCTGCTCAATAGCTGACCATCGCTCCTCAAGAGATGTCAGTCTATTCTGAACAATGACCATGTTTTCATGACCCTCCTCCTGTCCTCACTCTTTCCCTCTTATTGTGGGCTCTCTTTTCCTGCAATGAGGGACACAAGTGGAGTTTGAGTGAGAATGAAGGAGTGAGCATAGAGAATCCAGAGCATAGATGCTTAGAAGGAGACAAAGGGCCCTCCCTGTGTGTTGTAAGTTGTCATTGCATCACAGTGATAGAGAGTGTGAGGGCTGCATGGTCGAATAGTGAAGTGAATGTGACCATAGATAGAGAGGGAATCGGTAAGGGTGCAGGGATGTAAGTCTCAAGTGGGATGTGGAGGAAGAGGTTGGCAAAGCAGAGTGCTGGTGAGGAGAGGTGATGGGGATCAGATTGAGGATAATGGGAAAGTCATACTCAGTTTTGCTGTGCGGAGAAGGTCATGAAACCACTTCCTGCACTGCAGCCAGGTTCTGCGGCACATAGAGATGGAGTTGACCTCCTGGGCCACTTGCAGCCACACAGCTTTAGTCTGCTGGGGTGGCTTTTTTCTCCCTGAAGAAGGGAAGAGCACCTCCTTATTAGATCTTGCTCCCTGCACCAGAGCTGGAGGGAGGGCTCATCAAAGCGAGGTGCACACTTTTGCTTGCTGGTGGATGTGGTCGGCAAATGAAGTCCTTCATACAATATCCAAAGCATTTCCAGTCTCCAGAAGAAGCAAGGCTGCTTGCAGGCCTTAAAACCAGCAGCACTGATGATGTCATCGGAGGTGACTTTCAGGATGAAAAGACTAATTGGGCCAGGGGTTCCCACACACTGGAAATCACGTGGCCAATTAGGGGAAAATCACACTTTTTTCCCACATCACATCGGAGTTGGGGTCCTGACAGGAAAACCACCTGACACGCCCCAGCCCGCCCACACTGGCAAAATTGAGCCCACTGTGTTTCCTGTACAAGGACACCTAAATCTCTCTGAACACCAATATTTAATAGTTTTTCACCATTTAAAAAATATTCTGTTTTTCTCTTCTTCCTACCAAAATGAATAACCTCACATTTCCCCACATTATACACTGCCACCTTATTGCCCACTCACTTAACCTGTCTATAGCTCTATATCCCTTTGCAGGCTCTTTGTATCCTCCTCACAGCTTACTTTCCCACCTAGCTTTGTATCATCAGCAAGGAAGAAGCTTTTACAAGAACCAAATCTAACATTGAAATCTTGCATCAACATATATGAAACGAATGAATCAATAGCAATGCAGCTGAAAGAAATAAGTACCCAGGAAAAATGACACCAGATATGAAGCTAAAATATTTGAAAATTCCTAAAATGTCCTGCTTGGTGTTGGAAATGCAATATATATTTTAAGAATGGAATAAGTTTTCATCCAGGTGACCAACGTCCAGAAATGGAGGCATTGAGTGGATATGTACTTCGATGAAGTTGCTGGTAACTCAGGTGCAAGTTATTGGATCGGTTGAAGACCAGTATGACCAAAACATTAGGGATCATTCTCTAATGTTGCACTCCCAGTGGGACTGAATATTGGAACTTTGGGCTAGTTTTTCACTTTCAGTGGTGGCAGCAAACTGGCGGTAGCGATCAATGGAAAGGAAACCATGGTAGAGTTTGGACAAGTTGAAGTTTGTGGAGGTTGGAAGGAAGCAGGAGAGAATTGGAGTAATCAATTCTGAAGGTGAGAAAGTCCCATCATTTCGGGTAGAATGTCCCAGAACTAGCAAGGCACGTAGGGAGTCATTAGAATGGCTCCCAGCCCAATGTTACACTCCTGTCTGCTGGAATAACATCAGGGAGCTGGTGTAACTTCAGCATAAAATTCCAGGCTCAAGTGATTTGCAGCTCTAGTTTGTTACCAATTGAACCTAATAATAAAAGCCACAGTTTAAATGGTTCCTTCTGTGGGGGAGAGGAAATGAAATCTTGACTTCAGTCCTGGTGCATCAGAGTTACTGTAGTTATTTGAAGCTATGCCATATAATTGCACACGTATCTAGCAGAGGGAGCCCATTCATGAGGATAAGGTGATCATTCATTTGATAAGGTCCTGGCTGTGTGGTAGAGGATCAACAACTGAGAACATGTGCTGCTGTAACAGTGACCTGAAGAGGAATATAAAGATAATGGGAATGAAATTGGTCTTCGCTCATTGCGCAAAACGGGCAACAACGAAACAGCAGCTCACTTTACATCCAGTGGAAAAGAAAAGCAAGTAGGGTGTAAAACGGGGTGCCGATTGGTTATTTCCCATTTTGTCCTGTTGCCAAAGGCCAATTTCATCACCAGTGATAGATACAGTACAAAGGAATAGGGACTCACTTTCAACTTCGGCGGGGTGGAAAACTGATGGTAATGGATCTGCTCCCCGTTATACACCCCCAATTTCCCTTTCCACTGAAGATTACCCTCGTAGTTCCTTTTCAATTTTATTTAATACATTTTATTTCCAAACAAACAACAAAAACAGCTGAAATAGGTGGACATTTTAATTCACTCTGAGAGGGTAAGCACTGTGGAGCTGGATTTCCTTGCCATTTACGCCGCACATACCATACTGGAAAAGAAATGGCAACTTTTTTGTGAGGAAAGTCAGATGAAAGCCATTTTCACCGACTCCCATGTTTAAACAGCGTCCCCTGAGTTTCCTCCTGTTTCTGCAGCTCTCCCGCGATCCACCTGTGGAGTCACCGCTGGTTGCATTTGAATATGTCAAACGTGAGAGCTAGTGGCGACATTTCCTGCAGTTGGACTGATGCTGCACTGAGAGTAAGTTAGACACAGTTCAGTGAGAGGCAGCAGCTGCCAGGATCAGCTGTTGGAATTCCTGGAACAGAAAAGGCTGGAGATCTTTTAAATCCAGATTTCTGCAGGTAGGAAATTATTTTTAAAGCAGTATTTTTTGCCACGTGGCCCTTGCTTCTGATTGCTTCTCACAGGGTCGGATCACCTGCAAGTTTTTGGCCTTCCCAGCTTCTCACCGCCCCCTCCCCCAGCTGCTTCTCAGGAGCAGTTAATGCTTTCCCTGTAGACATCCATTCTGATGCTTCTTCTAGATGTCACTTGAGGGTCAGGATTACAGTAGTTGGTTGACTGATCGTACCCTACAAACAGCTCATGGGACTGAGGTGGCCCTCGTCTCATGGTAACTTGCTTCTTGGCAGCTTGTTGTCACCTCCCGCATTCCACTGATGCTATGAGAGGGATAGCTGGAGGCCTAGCACATGCCACTGTCCTGAGCAACGGTAGTATCACGCAGCTGGGAGTCCTGGATGGCTTGGTCCTCATCAGTCTCTTCCTTCTCCTGTGCTGCCTGTTGCTGGAAAGGAGGGTAGAAACTAAGAGTGGATGAGTATTACCCGCTTGAGATTAAGGTGACCGAAAAGGCGGTGGAAGGTTCTGTCTATGTAGTGCCTCTCAAGGATGCTCTGGGGACTGTGCAAATTGTCGTCGATCTTTATCTCCCATGGCAAGAGCTGAGTGGCTCTCCACAAGCTCCATGGCCTTGTCCTTGAAGGTTTAAAGCTGGGGATGCCCCTCTGGTGGGCTGCCTTTGGTGGGCAGTGTGTACCAATTTGCTCTGCAAGACAATATATGAATCAGTAGGTGGCTGGCTGATCATAACCTACAAAAGGCTCGCCTCATGGCAACTTGCTTCTGGCAGCTTGGTACCACCTCCCACATTTCACCGATGTAGGGATATGAAAGGGATGGCTGGAGGCCTAGCACATGCATCCTAACCCATGCATCCTCGCAAGGATCTGTGTTGGGGCCTCAAACATTAACAACTTAGATGATGAGATAGAAAGCCACATATCCAAGTTTGACACAAAGATAGGTGGCATTGTAGGCAGTGTAAATGGAAGCATAAAATTACAAAGAGATATTAATAGATTAAGCGAATGGGCACAACTATGGCAAATAGATTTCAATGCAGGCAAATGTGAGGTCATCCACTTTGGACCTAAAAAGGATAGAATAGGGTACTTTCTAAATGGTGAAAAGCTAGAAACAGTGGAGGTCCAAAGAGACTTGGAGTCCAGGTACATAGATGATTAAAATGTCATGGACAGGCACAGAAAATAATCAAAGAGGCTAATGGAATGCTGGCCTTTATATCTAGAGGATTGGATACAAAAGGGTAGAAATTATGCTATACAAAACCCTGGTTAGACCACACCTGGAGTAATGTGAGCAGTTCTGGGGACTACAGTTAGGAAACACTTCTACACGCAAAGGGTGGTAGAAGTTTGGAACTCTCTACCACAAACAGCAATTGATATTAGGTCAATTGTTAATTTTAAAAATGAGATTGATAGATATTTGTTGACCAATATGGACCAAAGGCGCATATATGGAGTTAGGTCACAGATCAGCCATGATCTCATTGAATGGCGGAACAGGCTCGAGGGACTAAATAGCCTACTCCTGTTCCTATGTTCCAATGTTCCTATAAGGGTAAGGCTAGCAGGTAAGGAGTGTGTGCCAAGTGGCATAAGAGAGTTGGTGAAGAGTCATCGACCTGAAACGTTAACTCTGTTTCTCTCTCCACAGATGCTGCCTGACCTGCTGAGTATTTCCAGCATTTTCTTTTTTTTTCAGATTTCCAGCATCCGCAGTATTTTGCTTTTGTAAGAGAGTTGAGAAACTTGAGCTCATTCAAAACTTTGCTGCTGGTATCCTAACTCGTACAAAGTCCCATTTACCCATTATCCCCGTGCTTGCTGATTTACTTTGTCTCCCGGTCCGGCAACGCCTCGATTTTAAAATTCTCAAATAGAAAAAGAAAATGCTGGAAATACTCAGCAGGTCAGGCAGCATATGTGGAGAGAGAAACAGAGTTAACGTTTCAGGTTGATGACTTTTCATCAGAACATTTAAAATTCTCATCCTTGTTTTCAAATTCCTCCATGACCTCTCCCCTCCCTATCACCATAAACTCCTCCAGCCCTACAGGCCTCCAACATCTCTGCACTCCTTCAATTCTGGCCTCTTGCCTATACCCGATATTCATCGCTCCACCATTGGCAGCTATGCCTTCAGTTGCCTAGGTCCTGAGCTCTGGAATTCCCTGCCTAAACCTCTCTGCCTCTCGACCTCTGTCTGATGAGCGAGGGGGCTGGCAATCAGTGTCAGCACCATCTCCTCCCTGATTTTATGTGCTAATGCTGAGTAGCTTAACGGCACCCACATCCAGTAGTCTGTTTTTCCTGCCTTCATTACCCTCCAGAAGTGCTTGTAGGTCTGAACAATGGAAGTTGTGAACTCTTCTCCTATGGCTTGGTGCCATGCTCTGCTGCCCTCTGGGCACAGATGGTGCTTGAGTATTCATAATGCAATAAGACTACTGCTAAGACATGTAGTGAAATTATTTGCGGGTGAGGTGAAAAAGCCAAGCACTGTTGCTCTTGTTGTTTGTTTGCCCCCCCATTCTGCTGCTACAGGGTGCAGGCTGAACTGTGTTTTAAAGGCAGCACAGAAATGCCCAGGTAATTCAGCTGCTTTCACTGGTTTCTCACTAATGCCTGCACCAATGGGAATGCAAATGGAAAGGCCCAGGAAACTTGGGTGTATCTCCCTCTGGAGGCCACCAGCAGATGCAACAATTTTTTTTTAAGGTGCAACAGAAGTGTAAGTCATTTCAAGGAAATTCTAGGCCTACCTGTTTGAATACACAATAATAGTGGACAATTGAGGAGTATTAACAGTAATACCTATTGCACCTGTATTTCATGCAGATTCTGATGCACCATCAATTGTGATTTGCAGACAGAAGTGGTGAAAGAAGCCATGAATTTCCTCTGAGCTTCTCTCGCTCCACCACCATAAATGGAGTTTCTGCCGAACTTCCACTAAAGTTTTGGCGGCGGAGCAAAAGAAGCACTAAGGAAGTGTACCCCCAAAGTTTTGAAGGGGCAATGATTGGGCTTGGGCATAAATACTCCAAATATCCACTGGTGGCGATGGACCACTCCTTGGCCTAGAAATTGAGTGCCCTTAGCGCCGATTTTGCGGCGCTAGAGGGCCTAGCGCTGCATTTGGCGCCGGCGCCGAAATTGCCTGGGGCCCTTACGCCGCGGTAGACCGGTAGCGCTGCGCCGGCACCGATGACGTCATCGGTGTGCGCAGCGTCCCGGTTGCCATGCCGACGGGCCCCAGCGCCGAAATTCAGTTGCGGCCGCCTCGCCCGTGACAGCCGCAACTAAGACTCTGGCAACAGAGTCTTACGAGTCTTTGCGCCGGCGCATTAAAGGCCCCGCGGCGGCCGGCCGCTTTCCCGCCGGCCGCCTGGCCGCAGCTCCCTCCCCGGACTTCCCCCCCCCCCCCCCCCGGAACAGAAGCAAGCCCGGCACTTGTCCGAGGTGCCGGGCTCATTTTTTAAAAGATTTTCGCGGGCCGCGATCGGGTGCAGGCAGCTCCTCCTTAAGGGAAGGAGGAGGCCTGCACTTCCCGAGCCTGCCGCACCGCATCGGGTGCCGCAGCGCCGGAATTGCGGCGCGAAACGGCAGTTAGCGCCGATGTACCGCCGCAAAGACCCTTCAGTAGCGCCGGCAGCCGTTTGGGCGCGGCACTGCTGAATTTTTGGCGCGCGCAGGGGGACTTAGCGCCGGCACTAACTTCCGGCGCTAAAGCCCTGGCTAAGCCAAAACTCAATTTCTAGGCCCTTGTCTTTATAAACAGAGGCATTGAGAAACTTTAGCACTGAAAATCCCAAATCTGAGTGGAAAAGGGCTGTATTCCTGCATTCTGATGAGGAGGATTTACAAGAATTTGGGAAACAATGATTACTACAGAGGACAGTGATTATTACAGTAGTCCCAAATCAGCTGTAACCAGATATTACACACCCAAATGACAATGCTGTTAAAGAAAGAATATGATCTGAATGAAGTGTGGTAGATAATGTGGTTGACTGAGCTATCTGAAAGTGGAGTGGAAGATGTGGATAATCAGCCAAAGGTGACTGTTATGAAGTTAAATATTAAGCAATGAAAACCAAAGCAAACAGACACAAAAGCTCAAGGAAGGAGTGTTATTTCTGTGGTGCTGCATATTGTGAAGAAAATGCATGATAAAGATCTTTGCATTTCATAGAACTCTGGAAGTTGTTAAGGTGGAAAATGATCTGTTATTTAAAAGTGCAGAATTCCAACAATTCTCAGAATATCTTATGTTTCTCACAGAAGGATAACATCATATTGGCCAGAGGCCAGTGAATCACAGAATTATAGAATCATAGAATTATACAGCACAGAAGGAGGCCGTTTGGACCATTGTGCTTATGCCGGCTTTGAAAGAGCGATCCAATTAGTCCCATTCCCCTGTCCTTTACCCATAGCCATGCATTTTGTCCACTTCAAGTATTTATCCAATTCCCTTTTGAAAGTTATTATTGAATCTGCTTCCACCACCCTTTCAGGCAGTGCATTTCAGATCTCAACAACTCGTAAAAACAATTCTCCTCATCTTGCCTCTGGTTCTTTTGCCAAGTGCCTTAAATCTGTGTCCTCTGGTTACTGACCCTCCTGCCACTGGAAACAGTTTCTCCTTATTTAATCTATCAAAACCATTCAAGATTTTAAACACCTCTATTGTTTCTCCCTTTTACCTTCTCTGCTCTAAGGGGTACAACACCACCTTCTTTAGTCTCTCCATGTAACTGAAGTCCCGCATCCCTGGTACCATTCTAGTAAATCTCCTCTGCACCCTCTCTAAGGCCTTGACATCCTTCCTACAATGTGGTGCTAAGAATTGGACACAATAGTCCAGCTGAGACCTAACCATTGATTTATAAAAGTTTAGCGTAACTTCCTTGCTTTTGTAGTTGGGCTGGATTTTGTCAATGGGGACGTGATGGAGGTGGGACTCCCACTTTTTGGGTTGTAGTCCCACCTCCATTGACTTGTGGCCCCAGCGGGCTCAGCAGGCCAAGTAAGGGACACCTGGTTACTGGTGACATCAGTGATTGACATTTCACCTGTCAAGAGCTTTTGACAGATGAAAAATCAGCGTTTGCCAGCTCTGTGAAGGTGTCAAACACTGACAATCTGTCTTCTAACTTGAGTCCTTCTACTCAGACTCAGTTAGAGAGCTCTCCAGACCAGAAAGCAGAGGCTGCAGCTTTTGACAGTTCAGCGGCCATTCTGCTTTCTGTGCCGGTGAACTGAGGGACTCCCGAGAACTGAAGGAAGGAAGCCTGCAGGAGAAAGTAAAGGTAAGTAAAACTTATTAAAGCACTTTACACTTACCTCACACACTTACCTCTGCACACATGCACCCATCACTCACCTGCACAACGGACATCTCGACCCCTCCAACCCCTTCAGACCGACGGTCCGCCTCGCTAACTTGGCGTGGTTCGGAGCCGTCGGGAAGCCCACACTCCAGGGCTAAAAATAGGGATTAGGCAAAAAACTGCCTGTTAACTACCTGTTCACAGGCACTTAATTGGCACTAATCCCCTTCCCGCCTCGGGGAGGCGACTCCCAGCACAGGAGGACATTGGCACGGAGGCGGGTTGGGGGCGGGATGGGTTCGTGTCCCCCGATTCTGCAATTTTCCCACCACTCCCGCCTCCAAACCTGCCTCCATGGGGCTTGGAAATTTGAGCCCATATACCTCTGTTTACAAAGCCAAGGATCCTGTATGCTTAACAGCCTTCTCAAGTTGTCCTTCCACCTTCTATTATTTGTGTGTGTACACCCCCAGGTCTCTCTTTAAAAAGGCTTTAAAATTGTACCATTTAGTTTATATTGCCTCTCATTATTCCAACCAAAATGCATCACCTCACACTACTCTGTGTTAAATTGTATCAGCCATATGTTTACCCATTTTACCAGTCTGTCTATAATTGTGGTGTATGTGCCTTTAAGAGCAATTGTGGTGTATGTGCCTTTAAGAGCCCCAGGTGTGCGTAATGCCGGTAATTGCCACTTGGGCTATATAAGCCTGTGTATTGTGTATATCCTTTAGAACTCCCCCCCCAGACTTGCTTAGTAAATACCTATGAACCAACTCCTGTCTTCAGTGTCTTTATCTACACACGGACACTACAGTGGCGACGAAGTGGAAACGGACTTGCCTGCAATTCGGCAGCACCTCAAGGACATCGATTCCTCCAGCGTCCAGAAGACTCAAGAAAGTAAGAGAAACTGTGGTTTCACCAGCTGGCCAAGCTGGTGGCAGGTACTGCGCTAATCCTTCCTGGGCGTCAGGCTGGGGCTCCAGCGGCGGGCTCTACAGCTGAGACAGGCAGCGAAATCGGAGGCAAGCAATAACGGACTGGGAGGGTGCACTCGGGAGACGGCCGGCGCGGCAAGCAGGTCAGCGTTTAGACCTCCGTCGGGAACAAGTCTCCAACAGTGAATAAACGGAAACCACAGTAAAACAACGTTGTTATCGGTAGCAGCGGCGGGAAAGCGCGGGAAGCGCCATGTCTTGTTACAGAAAATAAAAAAGCGCGGGAAGCGCCATATCTTTTTTTTTTTGAAATGCCTAAGTCAGTCAATACTGATGCTTCTGATAGCGAAACAGAGCCTAACTTTGGCAATATTGATGTTTTTGATAACAAGATAGAGGATTGGACCACATATGTAGAAAGAGTGGAAGTATATTGCACCGCAAATGGAATAGAAGATGAAAAAAAAGCTTCAGTGCTTCTGGATCTAATGGGCGCAAAAACATACAAGCTGTTACGCAACTTAATCACTCCAGCCGAACCGATGGACAAGAATTTTGAGGAGATTGTTGATACCCTACACTGCCAATTCGAGGCAGGACTGGCAGATTCTCTGCAAGACAAATTCATCTGCGATCCCCTAAGTGTAGAAACACAAAAAAAGGTATCTTCTGGAAAAGATTTAACACCGGACAAGGCTTTCAGTGCAATAAGAGCTGCAAAGATACAGAAAAGGTCACAGGACTTCGGCACCCATGAAATGACACGGGGTTTCGAGAAATGTTATCGCTGCGGCAGATCCACCCATGACCAGAGGGATTGCTGGTTCAAGGAAAAAGCATGCAGGCGATGTGGAAAGATGGGACACATTCCACGTGTATGCCGATCTGAAAATAAAAAATCCACTAACAGGAAAAGAATCAATAAGGAAAAGCACAGAAAGGTACAAATGATGACGGACAGTAGCTCCGAAGACCAGAAGAGCGATAGCGACTCCAGGAACAAAAGACTAAGCTCTCTCAAATTACATAATGTAATTGCCAATGAAGATTACCAGACCATTTGGGTTACCCTCATAATAGCAGGGTCCCCAGTTAAAATGGAGCTAGATACAGGATCAGCTCTAACCGTAATAAATCGACGAGATTACGAGAGGCTATTTTCGCATATACCTCTAAAAGACACATCCATTATCTTAAAAACATATACGGGGCAGAAAGTATACCCCAAAGGAAAAATAAAGGTGCCTGTGGTATACAATGGCAAAGAAATACAAAAGTTGTATCTATACATTCTACAAGATGGTGGTCCACCGTTGTTGGGACGTGAATGGATAAGGAAGATACGTTTAGACTGGCACTCCATTCAGGCACTGACGGTGACCAGTAAGGAAAAAAACAATGATGACATCATACCTGAACGATTAAAAGACATCTTGGCCAACGCCAAAGAAGTGTTTCAAGAGAAACTAGGAACCTTGAAAGGCATCACCGCCTCAATAAAAGTGGACGATACAGCAATTCCCAAATTTTTTAAGGCAAGACCGGTACCATACGCAATATGTCCGGCAGTCGAGGCAGAGCTGGAGAATTTGGAAAAATCAGGCGTATTATCCAAAATAGATTGGAGCGAATGGGCAACAACCATCGTTCCAGTCATGTAAAAAGCATTGAAAAATAACTCTGAGGAACAGAGAAAAATTCGCATCTGTGGGGACTTTAAGGTGACTGTAAACCCGGTCCTTCACACGGTACAGTATCCTCTTCCAAGGATAGAAGATATATTCGCCTCACTATCCGGAGGGAAACATTTCACAAAAATTGACTTGGCACAGGCATATCTACAGATGGAGGTTGAGGAGACCTCTAAAAAGTATCTCACAATAAACACACACAAAGGCCTGTACCAGTACAATCGACTGGTTTTTGGAGTAGCATCAGCTCCAGCTATCTGGCAAAGAGCTATGGAGCAAGTCCTGCAAGGGATTCCGGGGACTCAATGCTACCTAGACGACATCCTTATAACAGGAGAAAATGACAACGAGCACCTTGCCAATTTGGAGCAGGTGCTCACTAGGCTGAAAGAACGGGGCCTACGAGCAAATCGCCCCAAGTGCGAATTTTTCCAAAATCAGATATCATATTGTGGCCACATAATTAATAAGGAAGGGTTGCATAAGTCACCTGAAAAAATCGAAGCAGTTATAAAAGCCCCAGCACCTGAAAATGTTTCACAATTAAGGTCATTCCTGGGATTAATAAATTACTATCATAAATTTTTACCGAACTTATCAACTATTCTCCACCCTCTTAATGATCTTCTACAGACAGGAGTGATTTGGAAATGGAACGAAGACTGTAAACGTGCCTTCCATAAATGTAAAGACTTAATCACATCCGAGAAAGTTTTGGCTCATTACAACCCATCACTACCAATCAGACTGGCGTGCGATGCATCCCCTTACGGCATAGGAGCAGTATTATCCCATAAATTCCCTGATGGCTCAGAACGGCCGATAGCTTTTGCGTCACGCTCATTAAACTCAGCTGAGCGTAACTATGCCCAAATAGACAGGGAAGCACTCAGCCTGGTATGGGGAGTGAAGAAATTCAACCATTACCTACACGGACAACAATTTACCTTGCTGACTGACCATCAACCCCTCATTGCCATATTCAACCCTAAAAAAGGTGTTCCCATTATGACAGCACAAAGATTACAGAGGTGGTCCCTTTTTCTAGGGGCACACCAATACAACATTGAATACAAAGGGTCAAAACAGCATGGGAATGCTGACGGTTTGTCGCGCCTACCGTTGCCAACGATAGAAGAGGCACCTACAGTAGACCCAGTAGAGATATTCCACTCTATCATAGTGGAATGTCTACCGGTGACAAATTCTGCCATTGAAAGGGAGACAAGAAATGACCCTACTCTCTCACGGGTCTACGATTTAACAGTGAAGGGATGGCCAGCACATGGCGAACCACTGTTGCCAGCATTCTCGCAAAGAAGAGAACAACTGTCAGTATGCCGAGGACCCTTGATGTGTGGATCCAGAGTGGTGATTCCACCCAAACTCCAGGATAAAGTACTAAAGGAGCTTCACGAGGGGCATCTGGGTGGAGTGAAAATGAAGAACCTAGCTAGAGCGTTTGTATGGTGGCCAGGTATCGATGGAGACATCGAAGACATGACCAAGAGCTGCCTAGGATGCCAGAAGGTCCAAAATGCTCCGCCACAGGCCCCTCTACATCCATGGGAATGGCCCTCATCTCCCTGGCAAAGGGTGCACATCGACTTTGCTGGTCCATTTATGGACTCAATGTTCTTAATCGCAGTTGATGCACACACCAAGTGGCCGGAGGTAATAAAGATGTCCTCCACCACCACGGAAAAAACCATCACAGTATTAAGGACCATATTTGCCAGGAATGGGCTGCCGGAACAGATATGTTCTGATAATGGACCGCAATTTGTGTCCGAAGAATTCAGAAAGTTCTTAAAGAACAATGGGGTAAAGCACTACACGTCCGCCCCATACCATCCCGCCACCAATGGATTGGCTGAAAGGTTTGTCCAGACCTTCAAGAAGGCCATAAAGGCCATGGGTAATGAAGACATAAAACTTCAGCACAAGGTGGATAACTTCTTATTTGCATATAGGAATGCAACACACATGGTTACCAACCAAACTCCCGCCATGATGTTCTACAATAGAAACCTAAGATGCCGGCTGGATTTGGTCAAGCCCAACATCCGAAGGGACGTGGAGAACCGGCAGTTTCAGGGCATGAATGAAAGGCCAACTGGGGCCTTCCAGATAGGCCAACCGGTTTTGGCCCGGGACTACCGTACCGAGAAATGGCAGCCTGGAACTATCTGCACACGACTAGGACCACTGATGTATACCGTGGACATCGGAGAAAGCATAATAAGGCGCCATGCTGACCAAATCATCAAGTCATCCGAAAAGGGACAACCTACACCACCACTCTATACATCTAATGATGAAGTAGAGGTACCCATATCTACCTCCGATCCGGTGATACTGGAACCCGATTAACCCGACACTGGCATTCAAGCCAAATCAGCCTTGCCAGAAGAACCTACTACACCACCAAAAACTACTACACCCCCGAGGCGTTATCCGGACCGAGTCAGGAAGCCTCCTGAGAGACTAACTTATAATTAATTAATACAACAATGTATATTATTTTGCATATAACATGTAATTAATAATTACTTAAAAATATGATGTACCGGTTAACTAAAAGGGGAGGATGTGCCTTTAAGAGCAATTGTGGTGTATGTGCCTTTAAGAGCCCCAGGTGTGCGTAATGCCGGTAATTGCCACTTGGGCTATATAAGCCTGTATATTGTGTATATCCTTTAGAACTCCTCCCCCAGACTTGCTTAGTAAATACCTATGAACCAACTCCTGTCTTCAGTGTCTTTATCTACACACGGACACTACATCTATGTCCTCCTGAAGTCTGTTACTAGGGTGGCTAAAGTAAATGTTGGTCCCTTAGAGGATGAGACCGGGAAATTAATGGTGGGAAATATGGAGATGGCAAAAACACTGAATGAATATTTTACATCAGTCTTTACAGTGAAGACACTAAGAATATCCCAACACTGGACAAACAGGGGGCTAAAGGGGGGGAGGAGCTAAACATGATCAAAATCACTAAGGAAGTGGTACTCGGTAAAATAATGGGACTCAAGGCGGATAAATCACCTGGACCTGATAGCTTACATCCTAGGGTCTTGAGGGAAGTGGTGGTAGGGATTGTGGGTGCATTGGTAATAATTTTCCAAAACTCCCTGGACTCGGCAATGGTCCCGGCAGACTGGAAAACTGCGAATGTAACACCCTTATTTAAAAAGGGCAGTAGACAGAAGGCTGGAAACTATAGACCGGTTAGCCTAACATCTGTGGTAGGTAAAATTTTGGAGTCCATTATTAAGGAGACAGTAACAGGACATTTGGATAATCATAATTTAATAGGACAAAGTCAGCATGGTTTTATGAAGGGGAAGTCATGTTTGACAAATTTGCTGGAGTTCTTTGAGGAAGTAACATATAGGGTGGATAAAGGGGAACCAGTGGACGTAGTGTATTTAGACTTCCAAAAGGCATTTGACAAGGTGCCACACAAAAGATTATTGCTTAAGATAAAAAATCATGGGATTGGGGGTAATATTCTGGCATGGATAGAGGATTGGCTATCTAACAGAAGGCAGAGAGTTGGGATAAATGGTTCATTCTCAGACTGGCAATCAGTAACTAGTGGTGTTCCGCAGGGGTCAGTGCTGGGTCCCCAACTCTTTACAATCTATATTAACGATTTGGAGGAGGGGACCTAGTGTAACATATCAAAGTTTGCAGATGATACTAAGATGGGGGGGAAAGTAGTGAGTGAGGAGGACATAAAAAACCTTCACGGGGACATAGACAGGCTAAGTAAGTGGACAGAGATTTGGCAGATGGATACAATACTGGAAAGTGTGAGGTTATGCACTTTGGCAGGAAAAATCATAGAGCAAGTTATTATCTTAATGGCAAGAAACTGGAAGGTACTGAAGTACAAAGGGATCTGGGGGTCCTGGTGCACGAAACTCAAAAGGTTAGTATGCAGGTGCAGCAAGTGATTAAGAAGGCCAATGGAATGTTGGCTTTCATTGCTAGGGGGATAGAATATAAAAATAGGGAGGTATTGCTTCGGTTGTACAAGGTATTGGTGAGACCGCACCTGGAATACTGCGTACAGTTTTGGTGTCCATACTTAAGAAAGGACATACTTGCTCTCGAGTCAGTACAAAGAAGGTTCACTCGGTTAATCCCGGGGATGAGGGGATGGACATATGAGGAGAGGTTGAGTAGATTGGGACTCTACTCATTGGAGTTCAGAAGAATGAGAGGCGATCTTATTGAAACATATAAGATTGTGAAGGGGTTGGATCGGGTAGATGCAGGGAAGATGTTCCCGATGATGGGTGAAACTAGAACTAGGGGGCATAGTCTTAGAATAAGGGGCTGCTCTTTCAAAACTGAGATGAGGAGGAACTACTTCACTCAGAGGGTGGTAGGTCCATGGAATATGCTGCCCCAAAACACATCATTACATAAATTTAAAACAGAAATAGACAGTTTCCTAGAAGTAAAGGGAATTAAGGGTTACGGGGAGCGGGCAGGAATTTGGACATGAGTCTAGGTTCGGATCGGTCATGGCCCTGTGGGTAGCGGAGCGGGCCCAGGGGCCGTGTAGCCTGATCCTGCTCCTATTTCGTGTGTCTAATTCTGTTAGATGCAGGAGATGGTTCTGTGATAGTGGATTGGCATTTAGGATCAGATCAGCCATGATCTTATTGAATGGCGGAGCAGGCTCGAGGGGCCGATTGGCCTACTCCTGCTCCTATTTCTTATGTTCTTATGTTCTTATGTTCTCCTCACTGTTTATTAGATTTCTGCAAACTTTGAAATTTTGCCCTGTATACCCAAGTCCAGGTCATTAATATATATCAAAAAGAAGCAGGAAGATTCATGCAGGGGCTTAAAAAACAATTCATACAATCCAAGTGAAAGGAAATGATGGTAGAAAGAAGTGTGTTAATTGATAAGAAACTGTCATGCCACTCCACACATGAACAGAGGTGAAGTACCAACTACAGTCCTTTCAGTCAGAACTGAAAATCACTATGTCACATATGAGTAGAACAAAGCAGTGTGATCTCATTCAGAAGAAAGATAAATTCAAAGAAAAAATTATGGAATATACTCATAAGAGATGGAATGTTCAAAAGACTGAGATCAAGGCAGGGAACAATGCATTGGACAAGGCTGTAAGGAAAGAAAATTGTTCTCTCTATGCACACCAGAAATGTATACTGTAACATATAAGGGGTCTGCTGTGACTGCATAAAGAGATGACCATAGAGTCACAATAAAGTTTACCATTAGAAGAAAATTAAGCCTAGTGTGATTTTCTTTTTGGTCAGCTGGGCAACTGACACGCAAGGAAACACAGTACTATGTGCAAAAGTCTCCAAACCAAGATACTTAGAAATCTTCACAGCTTCTATTTGCAGGATATAGAAGCCGATTCTCTCCCAGTAGGGAACCTGCTTACTCTAATGAGGATAGATATCAGTTGGTC
The DNA here is from genome assembly GCF_052327205.1 of Somniosus microcephalus. NCBI lineage: Eukaryota > Metazoa > Chordata > Chondrichthyes > Squaliformes > Somniosidae > Somniosus > Somniosus microcephalus. The sequence goes on from NC_140993.1 coordinate 75,015,605, forward strand.
TTTAGATGGTTCCACCTATTGGAGATACGGAGATTCAGTAACTGTGTCCCTGTAATGTAGCCATGATAGTACTGAACTCTGGTAATTCCTTCCATGAGCTGTCTTGCCAAGCTTCAGTTTCCTCCTCAGGGTACATGATGGGCATTTGCATGGAGGAAGGACCTACAGAGAATAGCTCGCAATTTACTAGACATCTAATTTGAGTGTCGCATACCAGTCTTACTCTTCAGCAGTTTGGCTCAATGGTAACAGTCCCAGCTCTGAGTCCGAGAGATCTTGGATTCAAGCTCTAGTTGAGCACACAATCTAGGCTAACACTTCATTGTCAGTGAGGGTTGCATTGAAGGTGCAGTCTTTCAGATGAGATGTTAAACCGAGGTCCTGTCTGTCTGTTCAGGTGAATTTAAAATATTTGAAGAAGAGCAGGGGAATTTTTCCAGCGCCCTGGTCAGCATTCAACATCCAGGAGGATTAAGAGGAAGAGAATCAACAAAAACAACAACTTGCATTTATATAGCACCTTTAACGTAGTAAAACAAGTTACAACATGTGCTGCTGAAATATTAATCTGCGCAGGATAAAAAGCAGATACAGTATATAAAATGGAGTGGTTCCCCTTCAATATTATTCAAATCCATTTCCACATACATAATATTGACATGAAATTAAATGATCAACTAATGAGTGAGCTATTGTTTAGTTTACCTAAATCATGGCAATGTATCTAACTGCTAACATAGATGGTGTGCAGACTGATTCAGCAATCACTTACTCACACTTAAAAACTGGCAGATAGATTTAATTTTTCTGTGATCATCAGATAAGCTCAGTGAAGCACATTTCTGGAACTTGGCAAGAGAGACGTAGGTTTATTGGTTCTCAAATGAAGTGAATTAGATGTAAATTATATTTATTACTTCCATACATGCCTGCATTATACTAAAATGGTGTACAAGACTTTTCTTACTGTAAATGCCAGATAATTATGAATGCTCCTCTAAAAGCAGTTAGAATGCATACTTGCTTGATCCTATGTTACACATTGGTTTCAGGTGGATCTAGCATACCTACTCAATCCTATAAATCACAGCAGTCTCAAGGTGGATCAGGGAAATGAAAACGCTTTTTACAGTTATACAGATCATAGAATCATAGAATGGTTACAGCATGGAAGGAGGCCATTTGGCCCATCAAGCCCGCGCTGGCTCTCTGCAAGAGCATTTTAGCTAGTCCCACACCCCCGCCCTTTCCCCGTAGCCCTGCAAATATTTTTCCTTCAGGTACATAGCCAACTCCCTTTTGAAAGATAATATTGAGTCTGCTTCCACCACCCTTTCAGGCATTGCATTCCAGATCCTAACCACTCGCTGAATAAAAAAGTTTTTCCTCATGTCGTCTTTGGTTCTTTTGCCAATCACCTTAAATCTGTGTCTTCTGGTTCTCGACGCTTCCACCAATGGGAACAGTTTCTCTCTGTCAACTCTGTCCAGACCCCTCATGATTTTGAACACCTCTATCAAATCTCCTCTCAATCTTCTCTGCTCTAAGGAGAACAACACCAGCTTCTCCAGTCTATCCATGTAATTGAAGTCCCTCATCCCTGGAATCATTCTCGTAAATCTTTTCTGCACCCTCTCTAAGGCCTTCATATTCTTCCTAAAGTGCGGTGCCCAGCATTGGACACAATACTCCAGTTGAGCCCAAACCAGTGTTTTATACAGGTTCATCATAATTTCAACGCTTTTGTACTCTATGGCCTTGATTTTCATTGGGCCGTGAGGCGGGCTTTTAGGCGTGCAGGGGGTTAAAATCTCAAAACCTAGAGGTCACGACCCCCCCCCCGCCTGGTACCCGCCTCCACGCCATTTTAACCTAGGTGTGTCTGATTGACCCGAATCAATCCCGCCTGCAACAGGCGGGTCTGATCTTTAGGGCCCTTAAACAGCACTTATTGGCCTTTATAATCCCATTTTAACAGACCCTTGCCTGTTTAACCCTTTTCCCACGTAAAACGTGCCTGGTGGGGATGACGCCTGTGAAACCTGGCGTGAACACTATTGGCTTGCTGACTATCAGCTGCAGGTCCAACATTAAAGAGGATATTTGATCAGTCATCATTTGCAGGTGGCAGAACTTTGTTGTCTCAGGTCTGGGGGAACTTTTAGAAGGCATAACCACAGCTGTGGAAGTTTGGAGCCAGACACCCATCTCCAGTGTGATCTCCTGCGAGACCCTTCTCGCCACCCTCACTCAGCGCTTCCTCAACTGAGGCACCTACCAGAAACATGGGAGGCCTTTTTTCCTTCCCCTCTTGGCATCAGAGGACCTCCAGCCCCATTCGCGAAATGACACACGCCACAACTGCAGAAGTTGCCATCAGAATTTTTATGGAAAACACACAACTGATGGCATGTACACAAAATACACAGCATTTCACCCAAGTGACTACCCTTGTGACTACTTATGCTTTATTTGCCTCTTACGTGTGCTCCTACATAGTGGTTCCCCTGTGGCTTCAGCAGATGTGGAGGCCCCTTGCTCACTTTCCTGCTGCTCCTGTCTCGACACCTTTGGCGGGCGTCCCCTGGGATGGCGAGCCTGTGAGGGCTCGCCAGCAGTCTGCTGCCCCTGCGGCTGTGCAGGGGTTGAGACCTCTATCTCCATTGGGTGTGTACTCCAGCGGGGCTCTGACCGAGGGCTCTGCAGTGGCATGGAAGTGTGAGCACTTGGAGAGGAGCCCCCACTTCCTTGAGGTCTGCCACCAACCTCCCTCTCATGGGTCAGGTCCCCCTCAGTGCCTGCAAGTGGCTGGAGAGCAGCTTGCTGCACATCAGGGGGGCCATGGGGACCCGTATCTGCAATGGCAGTCCTACTCAGAAGGTCTTCCATGAAGGTCTGGTTTCTCTGTTCAACAGATGCCCATCGCTCCTCAAGAGATGTCATTCTATTCTGAACACTCACCATGTTTTCCATACCCTGGCGACTAACCTCCTCCATGGCCGTAGCCCTCCTCTCCTCTACTGTACCCAGCCTTACCACGGAGGCAGCAATCATTTCCACGTAGGTAGCCATCCTTTCCGTGTTGATGAGTTCATGCGCCAATGACTCCACAAAGGCTCTGCTCATGTTCGCAATGGACTCCTCCATTTGCTCCACACTCGCAGCGACCCTAGAGACAAAACCTGCCAGAGACTCCTGCATCTGTGCCTGGAGCTCCATCACCTCTGATCTTACGGATGGGCCCAGAGGCAGAGGGTCGACATGCAGCTGAGCCGAGCTGGCAGAGTCCTGCGCCCTCCAACGAGGACTCTCCACTGCTGTCCCTGTCTCCACAATCTGCTGATGCTCACTTGTGAGCTGTGATACACCAGGTGACAACACTACTCTATGTCCCGAAGGTCCCACCGAAGTGAGAGTGTCTGCGCTGGTGCTGGGTGCGCTTATTTCTGATGATGCTGCGCCCTCAGAGGTTGCACATTCCTCTGAGGAGTCTGGCTGTTCAGGCTCTTCCTCCTGCACCGTGGGACGGGGGCTCTCGATGGTCCTGTGGGGGAGTCAAGGAAAAAGTTAGAGATGTGATGCCAAGTTTACATGCACATTGCATTTTGCAGATGATCATAAGCCCATATGGTGTAGCTTCAGAATCATTATCAGCGACTCATAGAAACCTATAGAAACATAGAAGATAGGAGCAGCAGTAGGCCATTCGGCCCCTCGAGCCTGCTCCACCATTCAATGCGATCATGGCTGATCATCCAAATTCAGTACCCTGTCCCTGCTTTCTCCCCATACCCCTTGATCCCTTTAGCCTTAAGAAATATATCCAACTCCTTCTTGAATATATTTAATGTATTGGCCTCTACTGCCTTCTGTGGTAGAGAATTCCACAGGTTCACCACTCTCTGGGTGAAGAAATTCCTCCTCATTTCTGTCCTAAATGGCCTACCCCTTATCCTTAGACTGTGACCCCTGGTTCTGGACTCCCCGACCATCGGGAACATCCTTCCAGCATCTAGTCTGTCCAGTCCTGTCAGAATTTTATAAGTTTCAATGAGATCCCCTCTCATTCTTCTAAACTCCAGCGAGTACAAGCCCAATCGACCCAATCTCTCCTCATACACCATTCCTGCCATCCCAGGTATCAGCCTGGTGAATCTTCGCTGAACTCCTTCCATGGCAAGAACATCCTTCCTCAGATAAGGACATCCTTCCTCATGCAATGCCAATGAGAAAGATGGAAAACTATTCTTTCACCAGCTTGCAGGGATGCTCCTGCCTGTCCTTCCCCAACGTCCACATCTCGGTCAGCCCCGGCAATCTCCAGGACGCCTTCCTCCCAGGGGGTGAGCTGGGCTAATGAGGGCAGCCCTCCACCTGTCCTGGCTCGCTCTCTCCTGTTGTGAGCTCTCTTTTCCTGCAGTGAGGGAGACAAGTGGAGGTTGAGTGAGAATGAAGGAGTGACTGCAGAGATTGCATAGCATAGATACTTAGAAGGATACAAAGATGAAGTGAGGTTGCAATACCAAGGGCCCTCCCTGTGTGTTGTCAGTTGTGTTCAAAGCATCAGAGTGAGAGGGAGTGTGAGGGCTGCATGGTGGCATAGTTCTGTGAATGTGAGCATAGAGAGAGAGGGAATGGGTAAGGGTGCATGGATGTGAGTGTCTTGTGGGATGTGCAGGAAGAGATTGCTAAAGCTGAGTGCTGGTGAGGAAAGGCAATGGGGATCAGATTGAGGGCGATGGAAACATCATACAGTACTTACTTTTCCAGTGCGAAGAAGGTCATGGAATCTTTTCCTGTACTGCAACCACGTTCTTCGTGTTAGCTCCAAGGAGTTGACTTGACCTGCCACCTCTAGCCACACAGCCTTGGTCTGGCTGGGAGGCCTCTTCCTCCCTGAAGAAGGGAAGAGGACCTCCCTGTGGGCCCTAGCACTATCCAATAATGCCTGTAGTGAAGCCTCATCAAATTTGGGCGCAGATCTGGCCCTCCCGCTGGCTGTTCCTCCTGCAGGCTCCTGTGCCATCTTAATGTTGAAGGTTGGGAGCCTGCAGAGGAAGCAAGGCTTGCTGTGGACCTTAAAAGCAGCAGAAATGATGACGTCATATTCTGCGACTTTCTGACTGGAAGTACTCAATTGCCAAGGCTTCCCACATGTTGGAAATCAATTGGCCAATTGTGTTAAATTTGCATCAATCTCACAGACCCATTTACAATCGTGTCGGAATCACTAAGTTCGGGGAACCCGCCAATTCCCCGCACCTGAACTAAAATCGACCCCTATACCTCTATTTATGAAGCCCAGGATCCCGTATGCTTTTTTAACTGCTTTCACAACCTGCCTTGCCACCTTCAACAATTTGTGCCCATATACCCCTAGGTCGCTCTGTTTATGCACCCACTCTAGGATTGTACCCTTTAGTTTATATTTCTTCTCCTCAAAATGTATCACTTCACACTATTCATGTAAGGTTGTTATGTCAAACTTAAGTCTGTTTCTCCTGTAAGGTACCAAGATCAGCCCCCAAAAACCCTGGGGAGATCTTGCTTTGTGAAGGGGAGGTAGAGGGGTTGTGGGGTGTAAGATTCGAAAATTTTCAGCAAAAATCATGCAAGAAAACTGGATAAAATAAGACTGTTTATTGACCAAAGTAAGCTTGCACAGAAAAACCTTTGATAAAAGGGCATACAAAATGGCCGCCAGGCCCCGTGATCAGTTTCTGAACCAGTTTATTTCTGTTACTGCAAGCTAGACAGGCTTGTGGATTGAAGACAGTAAACCCGCGAAAGCCAGTATCTGGGAACCGAAACTCAGAGCAACAGCATACATATTCAATGGATTATAAGTACAGGATGGGGCCCATCAAGATATGGGCGGACAATGCAAAAACACTTATACCCATTTATTGTACAAAGGAAAAACCGTTTAGCAGCCATCAAGGAAAATGTCCGGACCGATCAATATGCGAACTGAGCCGCGGTGACAATGCAAAGGACATTAACAGACATTATCGGCCAGGAAGGCCAGTTCAAGTTATCACCGGCTCCGTTACAAGACAAAGCGCCCCTGCAGAGATCTCTGCCCGCCAAAATTAATAAAAAGACAGGACTATGATTTGGCGGGAGATAAGACTGTCCCAAAAGAGTATAACTATGGATTGAAAGTCCATCTAAGTTACTTCTTCACTGCTACGGCTTCTTGTTGGGCGACTTCAGGCTTCCATTTCTTCAAGAACTTTCTTCTACGAGGAACGAACGAAGGGCGGACGGTGCCCGGATCGGCGCCTCTTCCACTTCGGCAGATCGATGAAAACGTTTTCGTCTTTTTAAAGACGGACGGTTTCGGAAAAGGGACAACGTGGCCGGTGTTCAGCCAAACAAGGCTCGGCCACGACGAGAAGACGACAAGGGTGGCCCGGGTACTGGGGTCGGGAGATCATCGACGACCCAGGCCGACGGAGAAGAAACCCTCTGGAGAACCGGCGATCAATGCCACAAGATTCTCCCATGTGCATAACCTGCATCTAGGTCTACTCCACGAACAAAAATCCACGACAGGCCTAGTGGATCTCAACCTTGACGAGCGCTCATCGAGGCTGGGTCTACCCCACCGCCTTGAGGGAGGAGAGAATATCGACTGCGCCAGAAGCTTCCAATCCACGTGACGACGGGAAGCGGTGCCAAAAAGGCTGCGAACCCCTTTTCGCGATTTCGAGAGTGGTGAGCATGATCCCAAGTTCCCCAGGTCGAAACTTAGTTTAGGTATAGGGGAGGGAGTTAAGGGAAATCGTAATGTGTTTCCCCTTTTTCGATGTGCCGTGTGTTCCCCATTTCCATAGAGTCAAGTTCATAAATTTGTGCATGATTGTAGTTACTTTAATCTGTGCCGATGACATGTATTTTGTAATGCTTCAAACTGTTCAAAAATAAAAGCATCCATTTCGTGCTATTCAGCCTGGTCTATTGAGTCCTCTTCTCTGCACTACTGTTCTCTGCATCTAAGTCCAAGGTCTAGAACCGTAGGGGGGGTGGGTCGAACCACTCAAGGGTAATTCTTGCAGGAAGCCTGGCAGGGGGCCAGAACGGGCAAGAGAGCAGGAAAAAAAAACCCCTACAGGGAGGGGGGTGGAGGTGGGGTGGTGGGGTGGAGCTGTTTGGGGGAGGGCACGGATCTTAGATGGAGCCATCTTCTGCCCTCCCAATGCAAGTATTCCTAACCCCATTAGAAATCCCAGGGTCAGGCTACTCTGAGTATCTGGGTTGGGCGCTCACACTATTTCTGGCACATTTGGATCACTCACTTGTTGGAGCACCTTACTACAGCACCAGTAAGCCAACTTTGGTGGGTTGACTCCAAAATTTAAAAACTTTCCGCTGTCTTCTTCTGTTGGTTTTGCCAATAAAATGATTGATTTATGATTAGTTACATTCCAAGAACTTGCCATTAAATGCAGAAATTCCCCATCCTCCACAGCCCTATCTGGATGCAGGGCCTCACAGGCCTCCTGATACCCCATGATCTTGTCAAACAACAGAGCCAATTCAAAGTGCAACATCATATATATTTAACAATACATGCTCTGACCTAATTCTAAGCACTGTGTTTCCCCTAGATGCCTAACCATGCTGTTTTAAATCTAGCCTGCTGCTGTTTCTAGATGCCAACTGAGGGCCAGGGTCATGAGAGGTGGTTGGTAGCTGCTGTGATGCAGAAAGCTCTTGGGACTGAGGTGACTCTCATGTCATTGGGAAGGACCCACTGTGGGCTGCATTGCTTGTGTGGTTGCCTGGGCAGCCTGACCCTGCCTCCTATGTGCTCTTGGATTCATCTCTGAGGGGCTAGGCATGGGCTATTATACTGAGAAATAGTAACCTCATGTCAGCCATGTCACGGGTACTGAGTTCAGGATCTGGTTAGCCACTGATCAGCAGGTTGGCAAATTTAATGGTTTCCACCAGATACTGAAAACCTAGAGAGAGGAAGTAAACCAGCCTCAAATGTCTGGTCTAGAATGAAGGGCTCGCTCAAGACTGTTCCGCAAGGCATCAACTTGTCCTGAAGGGGGGAAGATGGTCAAAGACTGTGGTGAATGTAATGTCCGAGTATAAATAATACACGGACTGCAGGAGAACAATGAAACAGGTATTTTACTGAACAGAGGGTACTCTTTTAGTTTGGACCCAAAAAAAACCAAACCCAAATTGGACTGTAAATGAACAAAAGTTCAACTAAAACTTAACAAATCAAATTAAAATTTGGTTTTCCGGGTTGATGATGCACTCCAGTCCCCGTGGCGCCCACCGGTCGCGGAAATACTCAAGCGCACCGGCGGACACCGCGTGCTCCATCTCCAGGGCCACCCGGGCGCGAACATGGTCGCGGAAGAGAGGCAGGCAATCTGGCTGGACGACCCCCTTGACCGCCCGCTGCCTGGACCAATTGATGGCTCTTTTGGCCAGGCCCAGGAGCAGTCCCACAAGGAGGTCCTCCAACCTGCCCGCTCCCCTCCGCACCGGGTGACCATAGATCAAGAGTGTGGGACTGAAGTGCAACTAAAAATCGAGGAGCAGCCCCTTCAAGTAGTGAAAGAGGGGCTGCAACCTCTCACACTCGACATAAACGTGAAACACGGACTCCTCCAGGCCGCAAAAAATGCAGGCGGCCTGGGAGTCCGTGAACCTACTTAAAACCATATTGCACGGGACCGCTCCGTGCAACACCCTCCAGGCCAAGTCCCCGATGGAACAAGGGAGGACTCCCGTGTAGAGAGCCCTCCATTGGGGACCTTCGCCTCTGCCGGTTGGCAAGACGCCACGCCAAGGCGTGTCCGGACGGCAGACGAAGATGGCAAAGTGGAGAGTGTGCAGGAGCAGCCCGTACAGGAAACCCCTCCGTGCGGAATGAAAAGGCACGGAGGGTATTTCCTCGAGATGGCTCAAGTTGTGAGGCGCCGGTTCCCGAGGGGAGTTTCGGGGCCGGGCGCTGATGAGGAATTCCGTCCGAACGGGGGTAAGCTCGGACGGGATCGCCCCACATGCTTGAGCCGCCTCGATACACCTAGTGGAGTCGGGGCCCAGTGCCACTTTCACCGACTCGATGGCTTCGACCGCGAGCCCAGGACAGGCGCCACGCCAGCTCCTCCGGCGCCATCCAGCCCGCTCCTCCGCCATCAAGCAGGTCCCCGACTCTGGTCACCTTGCCAGGCACAGCCCTGCCCTCCGCCAGCCGCCCGAACCCGCGGTCGTGGAGGTGCGAATTCCTGAGCAGCAGCTCCCGAAGGAGAGCCGCCGCTCCTGACGGGGGAGAGCTCTGCCTGGAAGCGACGTAGTTCCAAACCCATAGCAGTTCCTGGTAGAAGACAGGCAGCTCCCGCAGGCCGGCACGCCTGCCGCCCACTTTCACAAACAGGAGCTGCGTGTCGTAATTGAGGCCGTGCAGCTGGCGGAAGAAATACATCGCCAGCGCACACCATCTCAGAGGATTTTCGACGTACAGGTATCTCTGCAGCGTCTGAAGGCGGAAAGTCGCAGTCTGGGTGCGAAGGCACACCAGCGCCTGACCGCCCTCCCTAAGCGGGAGACTCAGAACCGCGGCAGAGACCCAGTGCTTCCTTTTGTCCCAGAAGAAGTCGATGAGCTTCTTCTGCATTTTGGCGATAAACGCAGGGGGAGGGATCAAAGTGACCAACCGGTACCACAACATGGCGGCCACCAGCTGGTTTATGACCAGCGCTCGACCCCTGTAGGACAACACTCGGAGCAGTCCTGTCCAGCGTCCTAGGCGAGCGGTGACTTTGGCCTCCAGCTCTTGCCAGTTCGCCGGCCAGGCATCCTCGGCAGGGCTAAGGTAGACTCCCAAATAGAGGAGGTGCGTGGTGCTCCAGGCGAAAGGCCTGAACTCCTCCGGCAGGGAGTCCACCCGCCACTGACCCACCAGGAGTCCGGAACATTTCTCCCAGTTGATCTTGGCGGAGGATGCGTCCGAGTAAATCTGCTGGCATTCCCGCATCCTCCGCAAGTCAGCGGGATCCATGACCGTGAGGAGCACGTCATCGGCGTAAGCCGAGAGGACCACCTCCACACCTGGCCCTTGCAGAGCCAGCCCTGTCAACCTCTTCCGCAAGAGGCGCAGGAAAGGCTCCACGCAAATGGCGTATAACTGACCGGACATGGGGCATCCCTGACGCATCCCCCTCCCGAAGCGAAGGGGCGCCGTCAAGGACCCGTTAACTTTAATCAGACACTCCGCGGCGGCGTACAGAAGTCAGACCCGGGCAACAAAATGCGCCCCGAACCCAAATGCGCGCAGAGTCCCGAAGAGATACTCGTGATCCACCCTGTCGAATGCCTTCTCCTGATCCAGGGAAAGGAAGGCGACCGACAGACCAGCCCTCTGGGAGTGGTGGACCAGGTCCCGGACCAGATGGATGTTATCATGGATGGTCCAGCCCGGGACCATCTACGACTGGTCGGGGTGGATCATGTGGGCCAGCACGGTGCCAAGGCGAGCAGACATGGCCCTGGCAAAGATTTTATAGTCCGTGCTGAGGAGGGAGACTGGGCGCCAGTTCTTAAGGAGGCGGAGATCGCCCTTCTTAGGCAGCAGGACAATGACCGCCCTGCGCCAAGAGAGGGGCATCTCCCCGGTCGCCAAACTTTCCCCTAGGACCCGCGCGTAGTCGCCCCCCAAGACGTCCCAGAACGCCCTGTGGAACTCCACGGTCAGCCCGTCCAGCCCCGGGGACTTTCCCCTGGAGAGCTGGCGGAGGGCGCCGGTCAGCTCCGCCAGGCTTAGCGGAGCGTCCAATTTTTCGGCGCCCTCCGGGCTGACCTTCAGCAGGTCCTCCCACAAAACTCTGCGCGCATCCTCGCTGGACGGATCCGGAGAGAACAGAGCCCCGTAATAAGCATGGGTCTCCACGCTGATTCCCTCCGGATCCGAGACCAGAGATCCATCGTCGGCCAGCAGCCCCAAGAGCTGCTTATGGACCCCCGTCTTTTTTCCAGCGAGTAGAAGAAGGGGGAGCCGCGGTCCAGGTCCCGCAGGAGCTGGATCCACGACCTCACGTACGCGCCTCAGGACCCGATGAGCTGCAGGTCCTTCAGCGCGCCCTTCTTCTCTTCATATACCTTCCGCAGGGCCAGGTCCTCGACGACCTGACCGAGACGGGACTCCAGGTCGAGCACCTCCTTCTCCAACCGCCCGACCCGGGCTTCCCGCCTCTTGGTTGACCCCTTCACGTACTCCTGACAGAAGAGACGGACGTGAGCATTGCCCACGTCCCACCATAGCCTCAAGGAGGGGAAGCACCCCCGCTTCCTACTCCAGTCGGCCCAGAACTGACAAAACGAATCCCGGAACCGCGCGTCCGCCAGCAGCAGGTTGTTAAAATGCCAGTACGCGGACCCCCCCGCGCGTGCAGCGGAGTGAGCTCCGCCCACACCAGGTGGTGGTCCGTGCATGGCACCGGCCGCATGGAAGCCGCCGGAACGCAGGAGACGTACGCCCGGGAAATGTAGAGGCGGTCGATTCTGGACCTTCCTCCCCCAGACCTCACGCTAGTGAAGGCGCTGGAGTCGGGGTGGAGATTTCGCCAGATGTCCACCAAGTTGAAGGACCCGACCAGGTCCCTCAACTTCTCCATCGCCGCCGGGCTTCACGGGGGACCCGAACGGTCCCTCGCCTCGAGGGTGCAGTTAAAATCCCCCCCCGAGGATAACGCACTCGCCCACGTCGATGGAGCCCAAAAGAGCGGACGCTTCTTCGAAGAAGCGCACTTGCTGCGCACCGGTCTGAGGGGCGTACACGTTCACTAGATGGAGTGGCACGCCCCCCAGGCGAACAGTGACCTGGAACAAACGGCCCGGCACGTGCTCCTTGACCCCCAAGATCTCCGGCTGAAAATGCGGGGCCAGCAAGATAGCCACCCCGCTGGAATTGTTGGAGAGGTGACTCATGCTGACCCCTCCTTGCCACTCCAGGAGCCACGTGGCTTCGTCTCCCGGAACGGTGTGGGTTTCTTGCAGGAAGTACACCGCATACTTCCCGTCCCGAAGGACCGAGAAGTTATTGAATCTGCGGCGCGCCTCCCTGCTGCCGTTGATGTTGAGGCTGGCTATGGTTATCTTCATGTCAGAAGCATAGTGCAACCTCTACCTACACCTAATGGGGGGAGGGAGTGCAGCCGCTGGTCAGCCGCCACTTCCTCAGCAGCCCAGTGAGGAACATTCTAAGCCGACGCAGCTAGAGCGGGTTCTCGCCCTCATCCGCGCCCATGATATTAACGGCGGCGCGGACGGACACGATGAGCAGTGCCAGCTCCGGCCACCTGTCGAGGGCCAGCCAGATCTTATTGTGCCGACCCAGGCACGTGGCCATAAAGTCCCGGAGTTCCCTTACGGGAATGAGGGGAGACTCGGCGAGGGGCACGAGGTCATCCAGCGCCTCGTCGGCGCTGGAGTCCAAATCGTCCTCCGTGCCCATCACCGAGTCCCCATCCTCCTCCAGGGGGTCGTCACCAGCGGCCGACCCGTCCGTCGCGCAGTGCTCAGCGAACGGCTCGGCTGCACCAGCCGGCCCCGCCTCCGCCCAGATCCCACCCCCAGGATCGGCGGCAGAGAATTCCTCCCTGGGCTCCTCTAGGGGCGCCGGGCCAGAAGACGGCAGCGGTTCGGAGTCCCCCTCCGCCTCAGATGCCAGAACGACCGGAGAAACCGGGGAGAGAACAATTCCCAGCTCCTCCAGTTCGTCCGGCACCAGAGACGCAGCCAGGGGGCCATCCTCCTCCCCGCCACCAACATCCGACCCAGCGGATGGGGTGTTTTGAATTAAAACCTCTACCAGGACGAGCAGCCCCAGGGAGATGTCCGGGTCACATTGGGCGAGCTCATTTTCCTCGAGCTCGCCCGACCCAGACCCCAGGCCGCCCGACCAGGCGAGGGGTAACGGCACCGATAAAATGTCAATCTCCGCCGCGGGTTGTCCCGCGCCCATCCCCGCGGGCAGGGTCTCGTCCCCATCCCCGGGAGGCACGTGCCGGACAGACACATCTGCCTCAGCCTCCCGAGGGACAGGCGACCCCTGCCGATCGCCGGTGGTGATGACAGCCGGTGGGGGGGGGGCGCAGTACCCGCGGTGGGCGACGACTCCCCCTGCTCGGAGGGACCTTCCTCATCCCGGTCCTCCTCCTCTTCCAGGGGGTCGCGCCTTCTTTTTAGCACGGAGGGAGCGAGGGAGACCTCTATGTCTGCAGAGGCCTCCTCCTCTGCTTCCTCTGGTGGAGCAGGTTTGTCGGGTTCCTCGGGCCCAAGCCCGGCTGCAGGTATTGGCGTTTCCGCTACGGCAGTTGCGGCCACAGGCTCGGGCACGAGGCCTCTCCCACTCGCGTCTGCCCCGATTAACTCCGCGCGGGTGTAAGGGGCTTAAGGGGCAAGGGCTGGCCCTCCATGGGGGGACCCGCCCTAAGGTGTTTTGATTTTTGCCGCGCCTTCCTTCCGGCCGGACGCGCTCCCTCCCCCCTGCTGGTGGCCTTGGTGGCATCGGCCTCCGACGTCGACCGCGCATCAGCGGTTCCCGACGCGCGGGCAGATCCGGGGGGAGAAGCGGCGGCGGCGCCAGCCTCGGCCACACCAGATGATCTGGCGGCCTTGGAGGCAGGGCAGTTTTTCCGAATGTGCCCCACCTCCTTGCAGGCGTGGCACCGCACACTGTCCGACGTCCAGAAGACGCGATAGGCGGTCCCCTCGTGGTGGACAACGAATGCCCCGTCGGTGTCCTCCTCCCACGCCAGCTGGATAAACAGCTGGCGCCAGAAGGAGAAGACGTGGCAAAGACTGGCTTCCCGGAAGCCGAGCGGGATGGGCGTGATCCCCGACCTCACCTCCCCAAGTTGGCATAAATGGGGGAGGAGGAGCTCACCAGGAACAAAGGGCGGGACGTTCGAGATGATGATCCTCTGCGCGGTAGCCTCGAGAGGATCCACCGGCAGGAAGGTCCCGCCCACGGTGAGCCCCTTGGCGACGGCCAGGGACACCGCCCGCTCCGACCCCAGGAAGAACACAGCCTTCCCATACATTTTTGAAGCCGCGACGATGGCTGAGGGGCTGACAACCCCAGCCATGGCTTTAACGCAGGCCTCAATGGTCATAGTGGGGTGAGTGTAGCTCTTCACCCCAAGCTTTTTTGTCACGAGTTTAAAAGGTGACGGGGCAGCAGAAGCAGCAGGAGCAGCTGTGGCTGTGGCTGCCACTCCCGCATAAGTCCTGGCTGGCCCCGCCACCGGCGAAGATGCAGTCGCCATTATGGGGTGTTTTTATAAGGGCTACACTCACCCCAAGTCACAGGCCTGAAGGTGTTAATGGCCTCAGGTATTTTTTGGTCCTCTATTGAGCAAAGGGAGCTGTTTAAAATGAAGGCACACCTCTCCCCTAATTAATTGAAATTGGGAGAGGGGCCTTCTCCCCTCTGCTCAATAGGCAATTAATAAATGGAGATGAAATTGAGGTGCCGCAGAGAAAGAGGCAGAGAGAGACAAAGAGAGAGAGACAGGGGGTGGGAAGGAGGGAGACCGCAACGGCAGGGTTGCCACTCAGGATGGTGGGTGGGTGGGTGTTGGCAGGTGTTGTGTATGTGTACCTTTAAGAGAATAACTGGTCTCAGACTGCAGTACCGGCAGTGACCACCCCTGTATAAAAAGGCGCTAGCAGCCTTCTGTAGTTTCAGTTCTCCATTGTTTCCATTCAGTAAAGACTTGTTAAATGAACTCCTGCATTCCGTGTCTCCATTAACACATGTATTTAATACTGGCGACGAGTAAGAAACGAACTTACCTGCACCTCGGCAGCACCTCTGACGGCGTTATTGACGGTCGAAGCCAGAAGAGAGAAAAATAACAAAATAATCCACAGAAACTCGAGAAACGGGCGTCGACCGTGGGCAACCGCCCTCCACATCATCGACTTGAAAAGTGCAGGAGAGACTGTCGAGAGCCAGGCTTGGTCTCCAGTCTGTGGTTTCCCAGCCAATCGGGCTGGTGGCAGGTAGTGCACTGATCCTTCCTGGGCTGTGGCGGGCTAGAGCTCAATCGGACGGCTCTGCAATGAGGCCGGGCAGCGAGTCGGGAAGCAAAGAGAGAGAGAGAGGGTGGAGCACACAGGGCGCGGCCGGTGCTTCGCAGCCGGGCAGCGTTCGGACCTAAGAAGAGGGAGGGAAGTGTCCCAGAGTGTCCGCTCCACGACGGGAACGGTTAAAAATAAAAATACCGCGGAGAGCGGTGTTGACAGCAGCGGCAGCGGCGGGAAAGCGCGGGAGGCGCCATCTTAACTCGGTGGGGAAGAAGGAAAAGCGCGGGAGGCACCATCTTAGATTTTCAAGATGCCAAAGACTGGCGATATCACTGCCTTCGACAATGCAATAGAAGACTGGACCACGTATGTGGAAAGAGTCGAGGTATATTGCGAGGCAAACGAAATAGCCGAGGAGAAAAAGGCATCGGTATTGCTAAATTTAATGGGCGCAAGAACGTACGGCCTATTGCGGGACCTGATTACTCCAGCCAAATCAAAGGCGAAGTGTTTTAACGAAATTGTTGCTATCCTACAGGAACACCTAAATCCTACACCGCTGCTGATAGCAGAAAGATTTAAATTCCACAGGAGAAATCAGCACAAAAATGAGAGCAATGCTGATTACCTTACGGAACTACGCAAGCTATCAAAGCACTGCCAGTTCGGAGCAGGACTGGCAGATACCTTACGGGACAAATTTGTCTGTGGACTCCTGAGTGAAGGAACCCAGAAGAGGTTACTCTCAGAGAAAGAGCTGACGCTAGATAAGGCTTTCAGCGTGGCAGTATTGTACGAAGCAGCAGCAAGGGGAGCTGCGGAAATACAACAAAAGCCACAGGAATACGAAACCCACGAAATGACACGGGGATTTGCAAAATGCTATCGCTGCGGCAGAACAAACCATGACCAGAAGGACTGCTGGTCCAAGGACAAAATATGCAGGCAATGCGGAAAGATGGGACACATTGCACGAGTTTGCAGGACTGAGAAGAAGACCAATGACAATAAAAAGGCTACTAAGGAACCGTACAGGAAAGTACAAAAGATGACGGACAGTAGTTCTGAAGACCAGATGAGCGATAGTGAATCCGGGAACAAGAGACTAAGCTGTTTCAAACTTCACAACGTAATCACAAAAGAGGATCACCGAACCGTGTGGGTCACCCTCACGATAGCAGGGTCTCAAGTCAAAATGGAATTGGATACAGGATCAGCTCTAACCATCATGAATCGACGAGACTACGAGCGGCTATTCTCACACATACACTTGAGAGAGACATCCATTGTCTTGAGGACGTATACGGGGCAAAAAGTATACCCCAGAGGAAAAATAAGGGTGCCTGTCGAATACAATGGCAGGAAATTGTATCTCTACATTCTGCAAGATGGTGGACGTGAATGGATCAGAAAGATAAGTTTAGACTGGCAGTCCATTCAGGCACTGACGGTGGCTAGTAAAAAGGATGACGACGTCACTCCTGGACAATTGTAAACAATCTTAGCTGACGCCAAAGAGGTATTTCAACAAGAACTGGGCACTCTTAAAGGCGTAACCGCCTCAATAAAAAGAGGAGAATGCAATTCCCAAGTTTTTCAAAGCAAGACCGGTACCATATGCGATTCGCCCAGCCGTCGAGGCAGAGCTGGAGAATCTGGAGAATGCAGGCGTGTTATCTAAGGTAGACTGGAGCGAGTGGGTGACACCCATCGTTCCTGTCATGAAGAAAACGTTAAACAATAAGTCTGAGGAGCCAAGGAAGGTTCGCATCTGTGGGGACTTCAAGGTGACAGTGAACCCAGTCCTTCACACAGTTCAATATCCTCTTCCAAGGATAGAAGATATCTTCATCTCACTATCGGGAGGGAAGCGTTTTACAAAAATTGACCTAGCGCAAGCATATTTGCAGATGGAGGTTGAAGAATCCTCTAGGAAGTATCTCACGATAAACACTCACAAAGGTCTTTACCAGTATAATCGACTGGTATTCGGAGTAGCATCAGCTCCAGCAATATGGCAAAGAGCGATGGAACAAGTCCTGCAAGGGATTCCGGGGACTCGGTGTTACTTGGACGACATCCTAGTGACAGGTGAAGATGACAGTGAACACCTTAACAACCTAGAACAGGTGCTCACTAGACTACGTGAACATGGGCTACGAGCCAACCGCCGCAAGTGCGAGTTTTTTAAGAAACAGATATCGTATTGTGGCCAGGTGATTGATGAAGAGGGATTACATATGTCCCCTGACAAAGTTGAAGCGGTTGTTAAGGCCCCAGCACCTGAAAATGTGTTGCAACTGAGGTCATTCCTTGGATTGGTGAATTACTACCATAAGTTTTTACCGAATTTGTCCACAATTCTGCACCCACTGAATGCCCTACTAAGAACGGGAGTAGCATGGAAATGGAGCAATGACTGTAAGCGGGCCTTTCAGAAGAGTAAGGACTTAATCACTTCAAGAGAAGTATTGGCACACTACAACCCATCACTACCGATAAGACTGGCGTGTGATGCGTCTCCCTACGGCATTGGGGCGGTACTGTCACATAAATTCCTTGATGATTTAGAGAGGCCGATAGCTTTTGCGTCACGCTCGTTAACTTCAGCCGAGCGTAACTACGCCCAGATTGACAGAGAGGCCCTCAGCCTAGTGTGGGGGGTGAAGAAGTTCAATCACTACCTGCACGGTCAAAAATTTACTCTAATAACTGATCATCAACCTCTTGTCTCCATTTTCAACCCTCAGAAGGGCGTACCGATAATGACAGCACAATGGCTACAGAGGTGGTCCCTTTTCCTAGGGGCACACCAATATGACATCGAGTACAAAGGAACTAAACAGCATGGGAATGCTGATGGATTGTCGCGCCTACCGTTGCCGACGGTGGAAGAAGAACTTGCAGTGGATCCAATGGAGATATTCCACTCGACCATAGTCGAATGTCTCCCTGTGACGAATGCAAACATAGAAAAGGAAACACGAAATGACCCGACACTATCCCGGGTCTATGATTTAACGGTGAAGGGATGGCCAGCACATGGCGAATCACTGCTGCCAGCATTCTCGCCGAGAAGAGAACAGCTGTCAGTGTGCAGAGGAACCTTGATGTGTGGATCCAGAGTAGTAATTCCACCCAAATTGAAGGATAGAGTGCTCAATGAGCTTCATGAGGGCCATCTGGGAGGGGTAAAAATGAAGAACTTAGCAAGAGTGTTTGTGTGGTGGCCGGGAATCGATAGAGAAATCGAAGAGATGACCAAGAGCTGTACAGGATGCCAGAAGGTCCAAAACGCCCCACCACAAGCCCCTCTACATCCATGGGAGTGGCCCTCATCTCCATGGTAAAGGGTGCACATTGATTTTGCTGGTCCCTTCATGGACTCGATGTTTTTATTTGCGGTGGATGCACATTCAATGTGGCCAGAGGTAATAAAAATGTCCTCAACCACCACAGAAAAAACTATTACAGTCTTACGAACCATATTCGCCAGGAATGGGCTGCCTGAACAGATTTGCTCTGACAATGGACCACAGTTTGTGTCTGAAGAGTTCCGGAGGTTCTGAAAGAACAATGGTCTTAAGCATTACACATCTGCCCCATATCATCCAGCCACTAATGGATTGGCCGAGAGGTTTGTTCAAACATTCAAGAAGGCTATCAAGGCAATGTGTAATGATGATATACCCCTACAACACAAGGTGGACAACTTTTTGTTTGCCTACCGGAATGCGACACATGCGGTTACCAACCAAACTCCTGCCATGATGTTCTTCAATCGAAGACTACGATGCCGCTTGGATTTGGTTAAGCCGAACATCAGAAGAGATGTGGAGAACAGGCAGTTTCAGAATATGAATGAAAGACCGACCAGGAGTTTTAAGATAGGTCAACCAGTTTTGGCCCGGGACTACCGCACAGAGAAATGGCAGCCAGGAACGATTTGTACATGGCAAGGACCTCTCATGTATACCGTGGACGTTGGAGAGAGCATTGTAAGACACCATGCTGACCAGATTCTAGAGTCACGGGAAAACGTCAACTCCACACCACGATCTGATACACCTGGCGATGAAACCGACGTACCATTGCATCAACCGCAGAATCGGTGATATTGGAAGCAGGTGAACCAAACAACGACATTGACCCCGACTCAACCTTGCCAGAAGAACCTGATACCCCAAAGAGGCGTTATCCAGACAGAATCAGGAAGCCTCCTCAAAGACTGAACTTATAATTGATTAACCTCAACCAATGTATCTAGCAACCGTAATTGTGATTGTAATTAGTTATCATTTAGTTGTTAAATGAATGTTATGTACTGTTTATCTAAAAGGGGAGGAATTGTTGTGTATGTGTACCTTTAAGAGAATAACTGGTCTCAGACTGCAGTACCGGCAGTGACCACCGCTGTATAAAAGGACGCTAGCAGCCTTCTGTAGTTTCAGTTCTCCATTGTCTCCATTCAGTAAAGACTTGTTAAACCAACTCCTGCATTCCGTGTCTCCATTAACACACGGATTTAGTAGCAGGGGTGCACTCTCCTATGGAAATTTAAAGTCTTTGATGGTGGTGGTCTTCTGGCAGGGGGAGATGTCTTCACCTGGGAAAGCTGGAGATGCCCCAGGCTCAGTCCCACACCAGGTCTTAACGATGTAATAAATGAAATTGGAATTCACCTAGGCAGCTCCAGCTGTCCCAGGTCAGGCAATAGAAGGGGTGCTTATTAGTGGTGTGTGTGGCCTAGTTTTTAACAAGAGCCACAGACACACACAAACACCCCTTGATGATCCGGCCTGGTTTCTTCTTTTCTCCCCCCGCCTAAAATACAAAGTCTTTGGGAGAGTGCCCCAAATAACACCCACCTGTAGATGTTCTGAAAGATGATATTCCTCCCTCCTTCCGAACAGTTGGTGTTGGTTGATGGTGGTTTCTCTCCCCTCTCTCCCTCTCCTGAAGTGGAGGCCAATTTGGGGAGGCAGTAATGGGAAAGGCCTCTCCCCTGGTTGATGTTGTTGCTGGCCTCCTTTCTCCTTCTCCTCCTCTGTCCTCTCTCTCCAGGCACCTCTGTTGTTGTGATGATGATGGTGGAGGTGGTGGTGGTGGTGACCTATCATTGTCCTCCTCTTCCTGGTCAGGAGACCAGCACTTTCCACTCTCCACTCTCCTGGTTTGGCTGCTCCTTCTCCTCCTGCTGACTGAGGCAGCTGCACAGCCAGCAATGCTGAGAATGAGGTCTGAACAGAGGGGAACGTCAGACTGAAGTACAGAAGCCTGCTAGGGCCTTTTATACAGGGGTGGTCACTTCCGGTACTGCAGTATAAAATCAGTTCTTCTCTTAAAGGTACATACACAACAATTCCTCCCCTTTTAGATAAACAGTACATAACATTCATTTAACAACTAAATAATAACTAATTACAATTACAATTTTCTCGGTACTATATACATCAACTGAAATAATCATTTATAAGTTCATTCTTTGAGGAGGCTTCCTAATCCTGACTGGATAGGCCTTTCTCGAGTTTCCTGTTCTTGCGGCGGAGTCAATTCTGGCTCATTGTCATTGGTTGGTTCATCAGCTTCCAATACCACTGCTTCTGAGGTAGACGCAATCTGTACTTCGGGCTCATTACCAGGTGCACATGCTCGTGGTATAGGTTTGGCTTGTTCCTGTGACTCTAGAATCTGGTCAGCATGGCATCTCACGATGCTCTCTCCAATGTCCACTGTGTACATTAGTGGTCCCTGCTGTTTGCATATCGTCCCTGGCTGCCATTTTTCTATTCGGTAGTCGCGGTTGCCCTATCTTGAAGCTCCTGGTTGGCTTCTCGTTGATGTGCTGGAATTGCTTATCCTCAGCATCTCGTCTTATGTTTGGTTTGAGCAAATCCAGGCGACATCTTAGCCTTCGGTTGAAGAACATTATGGCTGGAGCTTGGTTGGTGACTGCATGTGTCGCATTCCGGTAAGCAAACAAGAAATTATCTACCTTGTGTTGTAGTGGTATGTTGTCGTTATACATCGCCTTTATTGCCTTTTTAAAGGTCTGAACAAACCTCTCAGCCAATCCATTTGTGTCTGGATGATATAAGAACATAAGAACATAAGGACATAAGTAATAGGAGCAGGAGTAGGCCAACCGGCCCCTCGAGCCTGCTCCGCCATTCAATAAGATCATGGCTGATCTGATCCTAACCGCCAATCCACTATCACAGAACCATCTCCTGAATCTAACAGAATTAGACACACGAAATAGGAGCAGGATCAGGCTACACGGCCCCTGGGCCCGCTCCGCTACCCACAGGGCCATGACCGATCCGAACCTAGACTCATGTCCAAATTCCTGCCCGCTCCCCGTAACCCTTAATTCCCTTTACTTCTAGGAAACTGTCTATTTCTGTTTTAAATTTGTGTAATGATGTAGCTTCTACAGCTTTTTGGGGCAGCATATTCCATGGACCTACCATCCTCTGAGTGAAGTAGTTCCTCCTCATCTCAGTTTTGAAAGAGCAGCCCCTTATTCTAAGACTATGCCCCCTAGTTCTAGTTTCACCCATCATCGGGAACATCCTCCCCGCATCCACCCGATCCAACCCCTTCACAATCTTATATGTTTCAATAAGATCGCCTCTCATTCTTCTGAACTCCAATGAGTAGAGTCCCAATCTACTCAACCTCTCCTCATATGTCCATCCCCTCATCCCCGGGATTAACCGAGTGAACCTTCTTTGTACTGACTCGAGAGCAAGTATGTCCTTTCTTAAGTATGGACACCAAAACTGTACGCAGTATTCCAGGTGCGGTCTCACCAATACCTTGTACAACTGAAGCAATACCTCCCTATTTTTATATTCTATCCCCCTAGCAATGAAAGCCAACATTCCATTGGCCTTCTTAATCACTTGCTGCACCTGCATACTAACCTTTTGAGTTTCGTGCACCAGGACCCCCAGATCCCTTTGTACTTCAGTACTTTCTAGATTCTTGCCATTAAGATAATAACTTGCTCTACGATTTTTCCTGCCAAAGTGGATAACCTCACACTTTCCAGTATTGTATTCCATCTGCCAAATCTCTGCCGACTTACTTAGCCTGTCTATGTCCCCTTGCAGGTTTTTTATGTCCTCCTCACTCATTACTTTTCCTCCCATCTTAGTATCATCTGCAAACTTTGATATGTTACACTCGGTCCCCTCCTCCAAATCGTTAATATAGATTGTAAAGAGTTGGGGACCCAGCACTGACCCCTGCGGAACACCACTAGTTACTGATTGCCAGTCTGAGAATGAACCATTTATCCCAACTCTCTGCCTTCTGTTAGATAGCCAATCCTCTATTCATGCCAGAATATTACCCCCAATCCCATGATTTTTTATCTTAAGCAGTAATCTTTTGTGTGGCACCTTGTCAAATGCCTTTTGGAAGTCTAAATACACTACGTCCACTGGTTCCCCTTTATCCACCCTATATGTTACTTCCTCAAAGAACTCCAGCAAATTTGTCAAACATGACTTCCCCTTCATAAAACCATGCTGACTTTTTCCTATTAAATTATGATTATCCAAATGTCCTGTTACTGTCTCCTTAATAATGGAGTCCAAAATTTTACCTACCACAGATGTTAGGTTAACCGGTCTATAGTTTCCAGCCTTCTGTCTATTGCCCTTTTTAAATAAGGGTGTTACATTAGCAGTTTTCCAGTCTGCCGGGACCTTTGCCGAGTCCAGGGAGTTTTGGAAAATTATTACCAATGCATCCACAACCCCTACCGCCACTTCCCTCAAGACTCTAGGATGTAAGCCATCAGGTCCAGGTAATTTATCCTCCTTGAGTCCCATTATTTTACCGAGTACCACTTCCTTAGGGCAGATGTGTAATGTTTCACCCCATTATTCCTCAGAAACCTCTGGAAATCCTCGGACACAAACTGTGGCCCATTATCGGAGCAAATCTGTTCTGGCAAGCCATTCCTGGCGAAGATTGTCCGTAGCACTGCAATAGTTTTCTCTGTGGTGGTGGAGGACATTTTGATGACCTCTGGCCATTTCGAATGGGCATCCACGGCGATTAGAAACATTGGCCTAGAAATTCACTATGGCCCTGCCAGCTGGCTAACGGCCAAAAGTTAGCGCTGGGCGCGGAGCCATGTGCGACCGTCCGATATTCACTTTTCGCGCCCCAAGTCGGAACCGGGCGCTATTCCAGGGTGTGCCCGCCCCCGCTTGGGGTGCTGAAACTGAATATCAGCGCTCTAAGTGCCGCTGCGCCACCCGATGCGGTGCGGCTGGCTGTGGTACTGCAGGCCTCCTCCTTCTCTTAAGGTGGAGGTGCCTGCAACGGGGAGATCGCCGCTGGATTGTGCCGGCAAATGAGCCCGGCACCACGGAGAAGTGCCGGGCTCGCGGAAAGCAGCTGGCAATGCCGCGGGGGGGGTGGGTGGAGGAGGCCGGGGAAGGAGGTGCGGGCAGGCGGCCGCCGAAAAAGCGGCCGGCCGCACCTCCACCTTAAAGCGCCCCAGTAGCGCAGCAGTACGGCCCCGTTTTTCAATCGCTGTTTGCGGCCACTGCAGAAGAGGCGGCCGCAACTAAATATGGGGTTTGGGCCGGAAGCGGGGCGGAACCGGGGCACTGCGCACACCGATGACGTCATCGGTGTCGGCGCAGCACTACCGGCTACCGCCGCCATTACCGCAGCGCTGAATATCAGCGCACCCTCTTACACTGGCGCAGAAACCCTATTTGGGCGGTAACTGGGCGCAAAGCCCACTGAATTTCTAGCCCATTGAGTCCATAAATGGACCAGCAAAATCAATGTGTACCCGTTGCCATGGAGATGAGGACCACTCCCATGGGTGTAGAGGGGCCTGTGGTGGTGCATTTTGGACTTTCTGGCATCCCGAGCAGCTCTTGGTCAGGCCCTCGATTTGTTTATCGATTCCCCGCCACCACACATAAGCCCTGGCTAGGCTTTTCATTTTTACCCCTCCCAGATGACCTTCATGAAGCTCATTGAGCACTCTGTCTCTCAACTTGGGTGGAATTACCACTCGGGATCCACACATCAAGGTCCCCCGGCACACTGACAGCTGTTCTCTCCTTGGCGAGAATGCTGGCAACAGTGAGTCGCCATGTGCTGGCCATCCCTTCACCGTCAAATCATAGACCCGAGAGAGTGTCGGGTCATTTCGGGTTTCCTTCTCTATACTTGAGTTTGTAACAGGCAGACATTCGACTATGGTCGCATGGAATATCTCAACAGGGTCCACTGCAGGTGCTTCCTCTACCATAGGCAACGGTAGGTGCGACAGCCCATCAGCGTTTCCATGCTGTTTTGTACCCTTGTACTCTCTGTTGTACTGATGTGCCCCTAGAAAAAGTGACCATCTTTGCAGCCGTTGCGCCGTCATCACCGGAACGCCCTTCTTTGGATTAAAAATGGAGACCAGGGGCTGATGATCAGTCAGTAGGGTGAATTTCTGCCCGTGCAGATAGTGATTGAACTTCTTCACCCCCCACACCAGGCTGAGGGCCTCCCTGTCAATCTGGGTGTAGTTACGCTCGGCTGAGGTTAACGAGCGCGACGCAAAGGCTATTGGCCTCTCTGAACCGTCAAGGAATTTGTGTGACAGCACCACTCCAATGCCATAGGGAGACGCATCACATGCCAACTGAATCGGTAGTGTTGGGCTGTAGTGGGCCAATACTTCTTTTGAAGTGATTAGGCATTTACATTTCTGAAAGGCATGCTTACACTCATCACTCCATTTCCATGTTACTCCAGTTTGCAGCAGGGCATTCAGTGGGTGCAGAATTGTAGATAAATTCGGCAAGAACTTATGGTAGTAGTTCACCAGCCCGAGAAACGACCTCAGTTGCGACACATTTTCCGATGCTGGAGCCTTGACTACAGCCTTAATCTTGTCTGGTGACTTATGCAACCCTTCCTCATCAATCATGTGGCCACAATACGAGATTTGTCTCCTGAAGAACTCGCATTCGGGGAGGTTGGCTCGTAGCCCATATTCCTGCAATCTAGTGAGCACCTGCTCTAGGTTGGCAAGGTGTTCACTGTCATTTTCGTCCGTCACCATGATGTCATCCAAAAAACACTGGGTCCCCGGGATCCCTTGCAGGACTTGTTCCATTGCCCTCTGCCAAATAGCCGGGGCTGATGCTACCCCAAATACTAGTCGATTGGACTGGTAAAGGCCTTTGTGAGAGTGTTTATCGTGAGGTATTTCCTGGATGCTTCTTCCACCTCCATTTGTAGATACGCTTGGGCCAGATCAATCTTCGTAAAGCGTTTCCCTCCAGATAGTGAGGCGAAAATATCTTCTATCCGTGGAAGTGGATATTGTACTGTGTGCAGGACTGGGTTCACAGTTACCTTGAAGTCCCCACAGATGCGAACCTTCTTCGGCTCCCCAGGCATGCTGCTCAATGATTTCTTCATTACAGGAACGATGAGTGTGGCCCACTTGCTCCAATCCACCTTGGACAGCACACCCGAACGCTCCAGACTCTCCAGTTCTGCTTCGACGGCTGGGCGGATTGCGTACGGCACCGGTCTGGCCTGAAAAAATTTTGGGTTTGCGTTATCCTCGATTTTTATCATTGCCTTTACTCCTTTTAGAGTCCCAAGTCCTTGCTGGAACACCTCTTTTGCGTCAGTTAGAATTTGTGACAGTCGTCCAGGTGTGACATCATCATCTTTTTTGTCAGTCACAGTTAGCGCCTGAATGGAATGCCAATCCAATTGTATTTTTCGGATCCATTCACGTCCCAATAATGGTGGTCCTCCATCTTGTAGTATATATAGATACAGTTTCTGTGTTTCCTTACCGTTATATTTAACTGGCACCCTTATTTTTCCTCTGGGGTAGACTTTTTGCCCCGTGTATGTCTTCAATACAATGGACGTGTCCTTTAAGGGTATGTGTGGGAATAGCCGCTCATAGTCTTGTCGATTCATGACAGTTAGGGCTGATCCTGTATCCAATTCCATCTTTACTTGGGACCCTGCTATCATGAGGGTGACCCAAATGGTTCGGTGATCCTCCTTTGCGATCACGTTGTGTAACTTTAGATAACTTAGTCTCCTGCTCCCGGAGTCGTTATCACTCTCCTGATCTTCCGAACTACTGTCTGTCATTTGTTTTACTTTCTTGTACTTTTCCTTAGTAGTTCTTGTAGTGTTGGTTTTCTTTCCCGACCTGCAGACTCTTGCTATATGTCCCATTTTCCCGCATTGCCTGCATACTTTGTCCTTAAACCAGCAGTCCTTCTGATCATGGGTTGTTCTGCCGCAGCGATAGCACTTTTCTGCTCCATACGCCATTTCGTTAGCGCTGTATTCTTGTGGTTTCTGTTGTATTTCCGCAGCTCCCTGTGCTGCTGCTTCGTAGGATACTGCCACGCTGAAAGCCTGTTCTAGCGTCAGGTCCTTTTCCGAAAGTAGTCGTTTCTGGGTTCCTGCACTCTGGAGCCCGCAGACAAACTTATCCCGTAAAGTGTCTGCCAGTCCTGCTCCGAACTGGCAGTGCTTCGATAACTTGCGTAGTCCCGTAAGATAGTCAGCATTGTTCTCATCTTTGTGCTGGTTTCTTTTATGGAACTTGAATCTTTCTGCTATCAGCAGCGGTGTAGGGTTTAGGTGTTCCTGTAAGATATTAACAATCTCTTTAAAACTTTTCTCCATTGGTTTAGCTGGGGTAATTAAATTCCGCAATAGGCCGTACGTTCTCGCGCCCATTAAATTTAATAATACCGGTGCCTTCTTTCCATTGGCCACCTCATTGGCATTGCAGTATACTTCAATTCTTTCCACATACGTGGTCCAGTCTTCTACCTCGTTGTCAAAAGCAGTGATACTGCCACTCTTCGGCATCTTGGGTGATTTAAAATGGCGCCTCCCGCGCTTTTTCTTCTTCCCCAATGGAATAAAGTGGCGCTTCCCGCGCTTTTCCTTCTTCCCCAATAGAATAAAATGGCGCCTCCCGCGCTTTTCCTTCTTCCCCTTGCTGCCATGCTGCTCCTAGCGTTCTACAGGGTAATGGCGGCGACCCGCGGCTTCGGCGCATCTCACTTTTCCTTCCCCTCGTTTATTTTCTCTCCGCTGCCCAGTTCTTGAGCACCGACCGCGCCCTGTGCGCTCCACCCTCTCTCTGTCTCTTTCCTCCCGGCAACGCTGCGCGGCCCCTTTTGCAGAGCCGCTCGATCGAGCTCGAGCCCGCCGCAGTCCGGAAGGGTCAGCGCACTACCTGCTACCAGCACGATTTGCTGGAACACCTTGACTGGGGAGCCAAGCCCAGCTCTCCACAGCCTCTCCCGCAATTCTCCGAACACCGATGGATGCTTGGGCGGTTGCCCGCGGTCGACGCCCGTTGCTCTGACTTCGACCTCCAAGAAACTTCTTCTCAGGGAAAGATCCCCGTGAGGTGATGCAGTACTGCAGGTGAGTTCGAACTTGCTCGTCGCCACTGTAATGTCCGAGTATAAATAATACACGGACTGCAGGAGAACAATGAAACAGGTATTTTACTGAACAGAGGGTAACGTCAGACTGAAGTACAAAAGCCTGCTAGGGCCTTTTATACAGGGGTGGTCACTGCCGGTACTGCAGTATAAAATCAGTTCTTCTCTTAAAGGTACATTCACAACAGTGAAGTTGCCACATGCTCTCTGATGTTGCTGTGTATGAACCTAGTGGACCAAAATTGAGACCTCTATCAGATGCTGCACAACCTGAGACAAATCTCAGTGCATGCAGATTGGTATGATTATCAAACATTCTTCTTTTCATGAGCTCTTCAATCAAGGGAAAGCATCTCCACAACCTCTGTTGGTGAGTGGTAAGTCCTCATCCATGACTTGCTCCTGTGGCACACGTGCTCAGCCATGTTCCCTGTAAGCTGCGCTTTGTTCGGCGCGGCCTGTTTCTTTTAATGTGCAGTCCCTTTAAATTTCCGCGCATGCCGGTATTTACAATGTAAAAGCCGGTGAGCAGCCTGTGCGGGACCTCTGAGATTACAGCGCGGCCACGTGGCCACGCACTTTAGTGGGAACATTGGTGCTCAGTGAGTCAGATAGTCCAATATCCTCACCCCACTATCTAGATCCCTTCAGTTGAAAGTCCCTGAGATGGTGCATGGGACAGGTAAGTGGATGATGAAAGTGATGCAATAGAATGGTGGGAGAGATATCACAGATACAAAGTACAGCATGGTCATCATTAACCTCGTCATCATTGTTCTCATCATCACAATCATCTGGAAATACGCAAGGACTTCCTGCCACCTCCTCATTATCATTGGCATCGTCCTCATCATCATCCTTATCAACTTCATCATTCTTTTCCTTCTCTTCTGCACCATTTCTGTACCTGTACCTGCGGAAGAAGAGGAAATGATGTAAGTATGGGAGTGCAACACCCAGAGACAGTGATGAAATACAGACAATCCAGATTTCCATGTTAGCTTGGTCCTTTAAAATGTTGTATCAGGAAGAGGTATTACTTAGCACCTACTCACCTGCAACTAGCATTGGCCCACTGACATCACCAAAATTGCTTGCCTCCCTGGAGTTCAAT
The DNA here is from genome assembly GCF_052327205.1 of Somniosus microcephalus. Taxonomy (NCBI): domain Eukaryota; kingdom Metazoa; phylum Chordata; class Chondrichthyes; order Squaliformes; family Somniosidae; genus Somniosus; species Somniosus microcephalus. The sequence continues at coordinate 75,044,261 of NC_140993.1, forward strand.
AGTCTGGTCTTCGAAATCGGTCAGATCTCTTACATTCAGGGTCCCCTCACAAGTGTACACAAGTGTCTTGGTCATTTGTGTGCTAGTTTCTCCTGGGATAATATTAAGAGCAGTAGGTTTAGGAATCTGAAGGGAATCTCTCAGTAGCAACAACCAGCTGATGTAACTGGAAGGACAAAGGCTAGAATCACCCTGTAACGTAAGAGGTTGGAGTTGTAAAGGGCCCCATGCAATAAGAACTTGTGAGGGAGGTTCCAGGGGGCAAAGTTATAGAGCCAGTGAACCATGGTGTACTGTGAATGAAGACTTTTCATTCTATTTCAGAAGTATGGATTACAATGGAATGGGTCCTTGGTGCCAAAAGTAAAAAGGGGAAGATCGCAGTTCATTTACCTTGTCTGCCTTTGAGGGAGGAACTTAAAACAATCTCTATCACTAGAGAAAAAGTACTAGGCAAACTAATGGGGCTAAAGGCCGACAAGTCCCCTGGACCTGATGGCCTGCAACCTAGGGTTTTAAAAGAAGTGGCTGCAGAGATAGTGGATGCGTTGGTTGTAATCTACCAAAATTCCCTGGATTCTGGAGAGGTCCCAGCGGATTGGAAAACCGCAAATGTAACGTTACTATTCAAGAAAGGAGAGAGACAGAAAGCAGGAAACTATAGACCAGTTAGCCTAACATCTGTCATTGGGAAAATGCTGGAATCCATTATTAAGAAGGTAATAGCAGGACATTTAGAAAAGCATAAGACAATCAAGCAGAGTCAGCATGAAAGGGACATCGTGTTTGACAAATTTGCTAGAGTTCTTTGAGGATGTAACAAACAGGTTGGATAAAGGGGAACCAGTAGATTCAGTAGTGTATTTGGATTTCCAGAAGGCATTCGATAAGGTGCCACAGAAAAGGCTACTGCACAAGATAAGAGCACATGGGGTTGGGTGTAATATATTGGCATGGAGAGGGGATTGGCTAACTAACAGAAAACAGAGAGTCGGGATAAATGGGTCATTTTCCGGTTGGCAATCAGTAACTAGTGGGGTGCCACAGGGATCAGGGCTGGGGCCTCAACTATTTACAATCTATATTAATGACTTGGGTGAAGGGACCGAGTGTATTGTAGCCAAATTTGCTGATGATACAAAGATAGGTGGATTAGCAAGTTGTGAGGAGGACACAAAGGGCTGAACTTTCATTGAGGAGTCGGGTGGGAGGCGAGACTACAACTTTCAGGGTTGTAGTCCCGCCTCCATTGAGTTCTAGCCAACCCACACGATTTTGACTTGATTGACCTTGCTGAGCCCGCCCAGCAGGCTCAGCAGGCCAATTAAGGGCCACCCGGCAACAGGTGACATCAGAGATTGATATTTCATCTGTCAAGACCTTTTGACAGATGAAATATCAGTGTTTCACAGCTGTTTGAAGCCGTCAAACACTGACAATCTGTACTCCAGGTTAATTCTTTCCTCTCAGGCTGATTTAGAGATCTCCCCAGAACAGAAAGCTGAATGCTGCAATTTTTGACAGCTCGCAGCCATTCTGCTTTCTGTGCCGGTGAGATGAGGGACTCCCGAGACCTGAAGGAAGGAAGGCTGTAAAGGTAAGTAAAGGTATGTAAAACTTTTTAAAACGCTTTACACACATTAAACACACTTACCTTTGCACTCATGCACCCATCACTCACCTGAACACCGGACATCACGACCCCTCCAAGCCCTTCATCCCGACGGTCCACCTCTTTTAACTTGGCATGGTTTGGAGCCGTTGGGAATCCCAAACTTCAACATTAAAAATAGGGATTAGGCTAAAAACTGCCTGTTAACTATCTGTTAACAGGCAGTTAATTGGCACTAATCCCCTTCCCGCCTCGGGGAGGCAGGTCCCAGTGCGGGTCGTGTATCCGCTTCCTTTGAAACTGGCATGGAGGCGGGTTGGGTGCAGGATGGGTTCGTGCCCCCTATTTCGGGATTTTAACCCTCCACCCTCCACATGCCTCCAATCCCGCCTCCACGGCCCAATGAAAATCCTGCCCAAAGAGTCTGCAAAGGGATATAGAGAGGTTAAGTGAGTGGGCAAATGTGAGGTTATACACTTTGGAAGGAAGAATGAAAAAGCTAATTATTATTTAAATGAAGTGAGATTACAAAATGCTGGAGGATCTGGGGGTCCTAGTACATGAAACACAAAAAGTTAGCATGCAGGTACAGCAAGTAATTAGGAAGGTTAATGGAATGTTGGCCTTTATTGCAAGGGGTATGGAGTATAAAAGTAGGGAAGTTTTGATGTAACATTACAGGGCGCTGGTGAGACCACGCCTGGAGTACTGTGTACAGTTTTGCTCTCCATATTTAAGGAAGGATATACTTGCATTGGAGGCAGTGCAGAGAAGGTTCACTAGGATGATTCCTGGGATGAAGGGGTTGACATATGATGAAAGGTTGAGCAGGTTGGGCCTATACTCATTGGAGTTTAGAAGAATGAGAAGTCTTCTTCTTCTTCTTAGGCAGTCCCTCGGAACTGAGGATGACTTACTTCCACATTAAAAATGAGCTCGCAGGTGGCTGATTAGTCCAATGCGAGACCTACAGACTCTGTCACAGGTGGGGCAGACGGTGGTTGAAGGGGCGGGTGGGTGGGGTGCTTGGGTTGACGTGCGAGAACACTGATGTTGGTGCGCCTATCCTGCCAATGGATTTGCAGGATTTGCAGAGGCAGCGTTGGTGGTACCTCTCCAGTGCTTTGAGGTGCCTGCTGTACATGGTCCATGTCTCTGAGGCATACAGCAGGGCAGGTATCACTGCTGCCCTGTAGACCATGAGCTTAGTGCCAGGTTTGAGGTCCTGGTCTTCAAACACTCTCTTCCTCAGGCGACCAAAGGCTGCACTGGCACACTGAAGGCGGTGTTGGACTTCGTCGCCGATGTCTGCCCTTGTTGACAGTAGGCTCCCGAGGTATGGAAAGTGGTCCACGTTGTCCAAGGCCTTGTCGTGGATTTTGATAATCGGGGGCAGTACTGTGTGGTGGGGGCAGGTTGGTAGAGGACCTTTGTCTTACGGATGTTTAGTGTAAGGCCCATGCTCTCGTATGCTTCGGTGAAGGTGTTTACGATGGTTTGGAGTTCGACCTCCGAGTGAGCGCAGACACAAGCATCGTCTGCATACTGTAATTTGACGACAGAGGATGGGACGACCTTGAATCGGGACTGGAGGCGACGGAGGTTGAACAGTTTCCCGTTTGTTCTGTAAATTAGTTCCACTCCAGTGGGGAGCTTACTGAGGGTGAGATGGAGCATTGCAGCAAGGAAGATTGAGAAGAGTGTTGGTGCGATGACACAGCCTTGCTTGGCCCTGATTCGTATGTGAATTAGGTCTGTGGTGGAACCATTGGTCAGGATCACGGCTTGCATGTCATCGTGAAGCAGGCGGAGGATAGTGACAAACTTTTGAGGGCAGCCGAATTTGAGGAGGACACGCCATAATCCCTCATGGTTGACAGTGTCGAAGGCCTTTGTGAGATCAAAGAAGGCCATGTACAGTGGTTGGTGCTGTTCCCTGCATTTCTCTTGTAATTGACGTGCGGTGAAGATCATGTCCATTGTGCCCCTTAGTGGGCGGAATCCGCATTGCGACTCTGGGAGGAGCTCTTCGGCCACTGGGAGAAGGCGATTGAGGAGGATTCTTGCGATGACTTTCCCTGTGGCAGATAGCAGGGAAAGTCCTCTGTAATTACCGCAATCGGACTTGTCACCTTTCTTGAAGATGGTCACAATTACGGCGTCTCTGAGATCCCCTGGCATGCTCTCCTCCTTCCAGATAAGAGAAATGAGTTCATGAATTCGCGCCAGTAGTGCTTCTCCGCCATGCTTTAGTGCCTCGGCGGGGATTCCATCTGCTCCTAAGGCCTTGTTGTTCTTCAGTTGTCGGATGGCCTTTTCAACCTCATGCCGGGCTGGGGTTGTGCTGAGATGGTGGCAGGTAGCATGCTGTGGGATGGAGTTGAGGACACTTGTGTCAAAGACAGAGTCGTGGTTAAGGAGATCTTCAAAGTGCTCCTTCCAGCAGGCACTGACTGCTTCCCTGTCCTTGATGAGTACCTCTCTGTTCTTGGCTCACAGTGGGGAAGGGCCTTGGGTGCTTAGGCCGTAGATGGTCTTGACTGCGCTAAAGAATCCACGCACGTCGTGGTTGTCGGCTAGCTGCTGGATCTCCTGCGCTTTCTCCACCCACTATCTGTTCTTTAGGTCGCGAGTTTTTTGTTTGGGCCTTGGCCTTCAGGCTTCTATAGAGCTGCTTTCTTGCTCTCGAGTTCTGTTGCTGTTTCCAGATCAGAAATGCCTTGCGCTTGCGGCTTATTAGCTCCTGGATCTCCTGGTCATTCTCGTCAAACCAGTCTTGGTGTTTCCTGGTTGAGTGACCGAGCGTCTCTTCACAGGTGCTGATTATGGAGGCCTTGAGTGCAGACCAGACGCTGTGGGCACTCTGTGTCTCTGCACCACTGGGAGTCGACAGGTTGTTTGTGAGGCGCAGGCTGAATAGGGCTTTCTTAGCGGGGTCTTTGAGTGCTCCAGCGTTAATTTTCCTGCGGCATTGTTTCTGTTGCCGCCGCTGTTTTGGGGCTACATTGATGGAGATGACAGAACGGATTAGGTGGTGGTCTGTCCAGCAGTCATCAGCTCCTGTCATGGCGCGGGTGATGCGGACGTCCTTGCGGTCCCTCGCTCGGACGATGATGTAGTCCAGCAGATGCCAGTGCTTGGAACGAGGGTGCTGTCATGAAGTCTTGTACTTGTCTCTCTGACGGAACAAGGTGTTGGTTATGACGAGGCCATGTTCTAAGCATTTCGACAGGAGGAGGGTACCGTTGGAGTTGGCTTTCCCTACCCCCTCGCTGCCAGTCACACCTCTCCAGAGGTCTGTGTCCTTTCCAACTCTGGCGTTGAAGTCGCCAAAGAGGATCAGCTTGTCGCCCGTTGGGACTTGGGACAGGGATTGTTCGAGGCTGGAGTAGAATTCCCCTTTGGTCTCATCTGTAGCGCACTGGTTTCAGACTAGGGTGAGTCGAAGAGTCATGAGGCGCTCGTTTATACCACTAGGGGGGTCTCTGAGACGCCCGACCAGTTCATTTTTTATGGTGAAGCCTACCCCATGGAGGCGGCATTCTTCTTCGGGTTTGCCTTTCCAGAAGAAGGTGTAACTACCGCCTTGCTCCTTGAGCTGGCCTTCCCCTGCCCGCCGGGTCTCACTTAGGGCGGCGATGTCAATGTCGAAGCATCTGAGCTCCCGGGCAACGATAGCAGTGATCCTATTGGAACATATAAGATTCTGAGGGGGATTGACAGGGTGGATGCTGAGAGGATGTTTCCCCTAGTGGGGGTGTCTAGAACTAGGGGGCATAATTTCAGAATAAGGGGTCGCTAATTTAAGATGGAGATGAGGAGGAATTTCTTCTCTCAGAGGGTCGTGAATCTTTGGAATTCTCTACCCCAGAGAGCTGTGGAGGCGGAGTCATTGAATATATTCAAGGCGGAGATTGACAGACATTTGAATTACAAGGGAGTCAAGGGGTATGGGGAGAGAGCGGGAAAGTAATGTTGAGGCCAAGATTGGATCAGCCATGATCTTACTGAATGGCGGAGCAGGCTCGAGGGGCTGATTGGCCTCCTCCTGCTCCTGTTTCTTATGTTCTTATGTTACACCTCTTACGGCACTGAACTGCTTCCCTGGGGATGAGCAAAGTGTCATTCATTGCCGTTCACCTCCCTCTACATGGCTCTAGTGACCAATTAAGGCAGCTTCTTGCCATGTGAGCCCAGCAGATGGCACATTCTCTGGCAAATCTTATCCAGAAGGATCTGTAGATCAGCATCTGCAAAATTCTGGACTCACCTCCTTCTACCACCACTTGCCTGAGGCCTTCCTGGTGGCCCACCAGTGTGTGAAGTTGAGGCCATGATGATTTCTTGAGAAATCACAAAGCAGATCTTTAGTAAGAAATCCCTGCAGTTGAACTTTCTGATCAAAACCTGGAAGAGAAAACACCCCACTTACTTGCTGGACCTCTAGGAACCTGTTACCACCTTCACTTGCTGCAGGCTTTTAAATCCTGCAGCTGCAAGTTTCCATCACCCACCCATCCAGAGTTGTCCTCCTGGCCTGCCATTCAATATTTAAATGCAATGACCCCACAAATTCCAAGAGAGGTCAGCAGTACAATTCATTGCCTGGCAGAAGTCCTGCCCCGCTGGCATTACTGCAATGCAAATGGCAACAAGGATTTTCAGGGTGGTTGATAGTTGTAATATGAGGTATCCATGGCGGGGTGGTAACCAATGTATAAGAACAAAAGAACATAAGAAGTAGGAGCAGGAGATACGGCCCCTCGGGCCTGCTCCGCCATTCAATAGGATCATGGCTGATCCGAACCTAGACTCACGTCCACTTCCCTGCCCGCTCCCCATAACCCCTAATTCCCTTATCAGCTAGGAAACTGTCTATCTCCATTTTAAATTTATTTAATGTCGCAGCTTCCACAGCTCTCTGAGGTAGCAAATTCCATAGATCTACCACCCTCTGAGTGAAGAAGTTTCTCCTCATCTCAGTTTTGAAAGGGCAGCCCCTTATTCTAAGATTATGCCCCCTAGTTCTAGTCTCACCCATCAGTGGAAACATCCTCCCCGCATCCACCCGATCAAGCCCCCTCACAATCTTATATGTTTCAATAAGATCCCCTCTCATTCTTCTGAATTCCAATGAGTAGAGGCCCAACCTACTCAACCTTTCCTCATAAGTCAACCCCCTCATCTCCGGAATCAACCGAGTGAACCTTCTCTGAACTGCCTCGAGAGCAAGTATTTTCTTAAATATGGAAACCAAAACTGTACGCAGTATTCCAGGTGTGGCCTCACCAGTACCCTGTATAACTGAAGCAAGACTTCCCTGCTTTTATACTCCATCCCCCTTGCAATAAAAGCCAAGATTCCATTGGCCTTCCTGATCCCTTTGTACTGTAGCACTTTGCAGTTTCTCTCCATTTAGATAATAACTTGCTCTTTGATTTTTTCTGCCAAAGTGCTTAACCTCACACTTTCCAACATTATATTCCATCTGCCAAATTTCTGCCCACTCACTTAGCCTGTCTATGTCCTTTTGCAGGTTTATTATGTCCTCCTCACTCACTGCTTTCCCTCCCATCTTTGTATCATCAGCAAACTTCGATATGTTGCACTCGGTCCCTTCCTCCAAATCGTTAATATAGATTGTAAAGAGTTGAGGTCCCAGCACTGACCCCTGCGGAACACCACTAGTTACTGATTGCCAACCCGAGAATGAACCATTTATCCCAACTCTCTGTTTTCTGTTAGATAGCCAATCTTCCACCCATGCCAGTATATTACCCCCAATCCCGTGATTTTTTATCTTGTGCAGTAATCTTTTGTGTGGCACCTTGTCAAATGCCTTTTGGAAGTCCAAATACACCACATCCACTGGTTCCCCTTTATCCACCCTGTTTGTTATGTCCTCAAAGAATTCAAGCAAATTTGTCAAACATGACTTCCCCTTCATAAAACCATGCTGACTCTGTCCGATTAAATTATGCTTATCCAAATGTCCTGTTACTGCTTCCTTAATAATGGACTCCAACATTTTACCAACCACAGATGTTAGGCTAACTGGTCTATAGTTTCCAGCCTTTTGTCTACCTCCCTTTTTAAATAAGGGCGTTACATTAGCAGTTTTCCAATCTGCTGGGACATTTCCTGAATCCAGGGAGTTTTGGAAAATTACCACCAATGCATCCGCAATCCCTACCGCTACTTCTCTCAAGACCCTAGGATGTAAGCCATCAGGTCCAGGGGATTTATCCGCCTTAAGTCCCATTATCTTACCGAGTACCATCTCCTTAGTGATTTTAATCGTGTTTAGCTCCTCCCCCCCATAGCCCCCTGTTTGTCCAGTGTTGGGATATTTTTAGTGTCCTCTACTGTAAAGACTGATACAAAATATTTGTTCAGCGTTTTTGCCATCTCCATGTTCCCCACTACTAATTTCCCGGTCTCGTCCTCTAAGGGACCAACATTCACTTTAGCCACCCTTTTTCTTTTTATATAACTGTAGAAACTCTTGCTATCTGTTTTTATATTTTTTGCTAGTTTACTTTCATAATCCATCTTCCCTTTCTTAATTAATCTTTTAGTTATTCTTTGCTGGCTTTTAAATGCTTCCCAATCTTCTATCCTCCCACTAGATTTGGCTACTTTATATGCCCTTGTTTTCAGTCGGATACTATCCTTTATTACTTTACTTAGCCATGGATGGCTGTCTTTTCTTTTACGCCCCTTTTTCTTCAGTGGAATATATTTTTCTTGAAAGTTGTGAAATATCTCCTTGAATGTACACCACTGCTCATGTACCGTCTTACACCGTAATCTATTTTCCCAGTCCACTTTAGTCAACTCTGCTCTCATACCTTCATAGTCTCCTTTATTTAAGCTTAGTATGCTGGTTTGAGATCCAACTCTCTCACCCTCCAACTGAATTTGGAATTCAACCATGTTATGGTCACTCATTCCAAGGGGATCCTTTACTAGGACATTTTTTTATTAATCCTGTCATAGAAACATAGAAACATAGAAGATAGGAGCAGGAGTAGGCCATTCAGCCCTTCGAGCCTGCTCCGCCATTCAATGAGATCATGGCTGATCATCCAAATTCAGTACCCTGTCCCTGCCTTCTCCCCATATCCCTTGATCCCTTTAGCCTTAAGAAATATATCCAACTCTTTCTTGGATATATTTAATGAACTGGCCTCCACCGCCCTCTGTGGCAGAGAATTCCACAGGTTCACCACTCTCTGGGTGAAGAAATTCCTCCTCATTTCAGTCCTAAATGGCTTACCCCTTATCCTTAGACAATGACCCCTGGTTCTGGACTCCCTGGCCATCAGAAACATCCTTCCTGCATCTAGTCTGTCCAGGCCTGACAGAATTTTATAGGTTTCGATGAGATCCCCTCTCAATCTTCTAAACTCCACTGAGTATAAGCCCAATCGACACAATCTCTCCTCATTACACAGGACCAGATCTAAGATTGCCTGCCCCCTGGTTGGTTCAGTAACATACTGCTCAAGGAGCCCGTCCCTAATGCACTCTATGAACTCTTCCTCAAGGCTGTCCTGCCCAATTTGATTTGTCCAGTCAATATGAAAGTTAAAATCTCCCATGATTATAGCTGTTCCCTTATTACAAACCCCAACTATTTCCTGACTTATACTCCGACCAATAGAGTTGCAACTGTTAGGAGGCCTATAAACTACGCCCACTCGTGACTTTTTCCCCTTATTATTCCTTATCTCCACCCAAACTGTTTCACTATCCTGATCCTTTGACCCAATATCATTTCTCACTATTGCAGTGATTCCATCTTTTATTAACATAGCTACCCCACCTCCCTTTCCTTCCTGTCTGTCCTTCCTAATAGTCAAATACCCCTGGATGTTTAGTTCCCAGTCATGGTCACCTTGCAGCCATGTTTCTGTAATGGCCACCAGATCATACCCATGTGTAGTTATTTGTACCGTCAACTCGTCTACTTTGTTACGAATGCTGCGTGCATTCAGATAAAGAACTTTTAAATATGTTTTGTGACAATTTATTCCTGCTTTTACCCCCTTTACTACTTTACCTTTATCTTTATATATTCTGTCCCTTCCTGACACGCTCTGGTTTTTAATTCCCCCACTGCTACCTTGCTCTATTGCATTTTCCACTGATATTTTTATTTTTCGCTCTCTTGAAACCTCCCCCCCACTATTTAGTTTAAAGCCCTCTCTACAGCCCTAGTTATTCGATTCACCAGGATTCTAGTCCCAGCACTGGCCAAGTGAAGTCCGTCCCAATGGAACAGCTCTCTCCTGTCCCAGTACTGGTGCCAGTGTCCCAAGAAGCAAAACCCATTTCTCCCACTCCAGTCTTTGAGCCATGCATTTAACTCTCTGATTTTATTTACCCTAGCCAAATTTGCTCATGGCTCAGGTAGTAATCCAGAGATTATTACCCTTGTGGTTCTGCTTTGTAATTTGGCCCCTAGCTGCTCATACTCCCTCAGCAGAACCTCTTTCCTTGTCCTATCTATGTCATTGGTACCAACATGGACCACGACAACTGGATCCTCCCCCTCCCACTCCAAGTTTCTCTCCAGCTCAGAGGAGATGTCCTTAACCCTGGCACCGGGCAGGACTCTCGCTCTCAGCTGCAAAGAACCCTATCTATCCCCCTAATGATACTATCCCCTACCACTACAACATTTCTTTTTACTCCCCCCACTTGAATGACCCCTCATTCCACGGTGCTGTGGCCAGGTTGTTCATCCTCCCTGCAGTCCCCGTTCTCGTCCTCACAGGGAGTAAGAGCCTCGAACCTGTTGGACAAGAGCAAGGGCTGCAGCTCCTCCAACACCACCTCCTGGATCCCTGTACCTGCCTCACTCATAGTCACACCCTCCTGTCCCTGACCATGGACTACATCTGAATTAGTTAATCTAATTGGTGTAACTACTTCCTGGAACACAGAGTCCAGGTAACTCTCCCCCTCCCTGATGTGTCGCAGTGTTTGAAGCTCCAGCTCATCAACACGGAGCCGGAGTTCCTCGAGCAGCCAGCACTTACTGCAAATGTGATCACTGTGAACATCAATGGTGTCCACCAGCTCCCACATTTTGCAGCAGTAACACATCACCTGCTCTCCCATTCTATGTAATTAATTAAATTTATTATTATTATTTTTAAATACCCTCTGCCCTGATTCTAGATGATGAATATCACACCTCTATTTAATTGAACTTACCAACTTATAAAGGTTTAAAAGGGAAGGAAAAGTACTCACCAACCAGCCAATCACCTACCAGCTTGGTTGTGATGTCACTTCTGAATTCTGACCTCGCCTTGGAATGTTGCCTGTGGAGCCTGTTTAGGCTGCCTCGCCTCGCTGCTCCGGCTCGACTCAACACCCACTGCTGCTCCTGGCTGCCTCGACTGGGCCTCGCCTCTCTGCTCCGCCTCCGCGATGTCTGCTAATCTTGAGACTGGCAGGGAAAACAAGGCCAGAAACAAAACAGAAACAGCACCTAACACCCCACTTACCCTAACTCTCTCACTTACCCAAACTCTCACAGCACTCTCTGCTACTCGCACTAGCACCGGTCTTTTTATACTGTTTGTTTGTAGCCAAATGAGTCACCCCTTCTGATTGGTTAGAGAACTGGTTTTCACTGCCTGCCAATTAACTCCTATTGCAGTGTTACCTTGTTTTACTCTTCTTAACCAACAGAATCCCAAATATTTAACTTTTCCCCTTTACTTAAACTGCTTAAGTAATCTTATCAAGAAACTACTGTCAATTGCCACTAACAATTTGCACCGCTCCAAATGATTTAAAGAGAAATAACCATTAAAGAACTCTCTCACTTACCCAAAATCTCACAGCACTCTTTGCTACTCGCACTCTGATATAACTGTCTTTTGGATGAGATGTTAAACCGAGGCCCTAGCTTTCCCCCTCAGCTGGAGGTAAAAGATCCCATGGCACTATTTGAAAGAAAAGCAGGGGAGTTATCCCCGGTGTCCTGGCCAATATTTATCCCTCAACCAAAATCACTAAAACAGCTTATCTGGTCATTATCACATTGCTGTTTGTGGGAGCTTGTTGTGTGCAAATTGGCTGCCATTTCCTACATTACAACAGTGACTACACTTCAAAAGTACTTCATTGGCTGTAAAGCGCTTTGGGACATCCTGAGGTCATGAAAGGCACTATGTAAATGCAAGTATTTCTTTTCAAAGCACTTTATCATATAACAGTTTAATATAATCATCATTGCTTAAAAGGAAACTCAAATAACATTTCTGGTTTCATGATGTTATTAGACTTTTTTCTCAATTTTTCGTGTTTCTTTTTGTTGCTGTCTCTTATTCTTGCAGTTGGAACACTACACATATTTCATAGGCCTCCTGAGTTGAAATTAAATTGTTTTATTATGAAAATGCATAAGTAGTAAGAAGGGAAATACTTCCTTTGTAAAGCCAGATCTTTATTATATTGTCTTTGCCATTTATATTGTACTTCATCTTAAAGTTGGATTAAAATGTCTTTTGCTAAACAGAGTTCACTGAGTTAATTGAGAATTTCCAGCACTACAATGAACACTTAAATTGTGACACCCACTTAAGGATGGTGATGTCCTTTTGTACAAAATGAGATCCCCAATTATATTTGACTAAAATGTGGATGGACTCAAGTGCATCACATTATAATAGTCTTCAAGCAAACATTTGCCGACACTGTCAGTATGTTGATCTGATAAAGTATATTTGGCAAAGCAGTCCATTGTATGTAACTTCCAAAATATTTGTTTCTTATTGAAGTTTGAAACAGCTGCTGGCTGTTGTGATTTGTTAGTCTGGTCACACATATTATAAAGTACAGATGTCTGTAGGTTTGAATCCTGTGGCTGCATAGCAATCAAATTTAGCAGCCACTGCTTTAAAGTGAATTTTTCCAATTTTTTGATACAGACCATTACATGCAGTACGCCACTTTGGCAAAACAATTGCTCCGAGGTTCCATTTAAGCAGACTGCTTTGTCCTGGTTGGTACTAAGTTTCTTGAGTGTCATTGCAGCTGCGCCCACCCAGGCAAGAGGAGAGTATTCCATCACGCTCCTGGCTTATGCCTTGTAAGTGGTAGAGAGGCCTTGAAGCATCAGGAGGTGAGCCACTTGCCACAGAATACCCAACTTCTGACTTGTTTTAGTAGCCACGGCATTTATATGGTTGCTCCAGTTGAGTTTCTGATCAATGGTGACCCACAAGATGTTGATGGTGGGGCACTAGGCAATGGTAATGCCATTGAATGTCAAGGGGAGGTGGTTCGACTCTCTCTTGTTGGAGATGGTCATTGCCTGACACAGGTGTGGTGCGAATGTTACTTGCCAATTATCAGTCCAAGCCAGGATGTTGTCCAGCATGCGGCATGGAATGCTTCATTATCTGAGGAATTGCCTATGAGGCTGAACACTGCAATCATTAGCGAATAGCTCCATATCTATGAAGTAGGGGAGGTTATTGATGAATCGGCTGAAGATAGTTGAGTCTAGGACACTGTGCTGAGGAGCTCCTCATAATGCCTCATGATGTCCCTCAGCATATCCCAACGTGCTGTAGGCAAAGCAGGATAAATAATAATGAGATGAATGTTCAGTTAATCTAAAAGATATAAACCGACCTATATTCAACATCATTACACTCGTTTTGTAAACTCAACAATAACCAATTTAGCAATGCAGAGGCCTACATCCAATCTGCATAGAGGTTTGGACCGCTGCTAAATTGGTTGGGGCTTTTTTTAGGTGGCCCTGGCGGCTGCTTACACTGAAATTCGTTTAGACTATTCAGAGCTTGCAATGTGCAAGACCATTGGCATAGACCATTTGGGCTGAATGGCCTGTTTTTGTGCAGTAGATTATTGTAATTCTATATAGCAGGTTTCATATTTAGCTGTTTCCAGTGTGAAGCTTTTAGGCCCTGCAGTGTAAACAACTAAAGATAATGGCCCAGAATTTGCGGTCCTGATGATGGCAAGCTGGCAGCGTTCGCCGTCATTTCGCCTTTAAAATTGACGCGCCAACTAATGCAGAAGTCCTGAAGTTGTGGTTTGTCATTCACTGCTCCTCCACAGGCTGCACCGTGTCACCCCCTGGCTCCCCACCCACTCCCGCCCCGCCCACAGAGCCGGCAATCGGTGAAATTTCTCAAATCATGGAAACCGATGAAAACTTCGGCTCTTCTGCAGTAATTACGCTGTTAAATTCCCCACTGAAAGTTAGACACAAAGGGGTTAGGTGTTACTGGGGTTTTAACAGTACATTGACTGCTAAACAAAGGTTATGATCCTGAAAAAGTAATTTAATTTTTGTGCAGTCAAATTTATCCATTTTAATAAAAATTAAAATTTTAAGAAACTTAAAAAAAAAGTTTTAATTTTTTTATAGTTTGTTCATCTTTATTTCAGGTTTGCCTTTCCCCTGTGTGAGAGCTCCAATTTTTGTTTTGCTCTTTTTTTTAATCATTTTTTTTTACAAAGTTAGAACTTTAAGAGCTTACCCACTTCCTCATTCGCTGTCTGTGAGAATTCTGCATTTTGATTGGCTGCTTATAGAACAAAAGAACATAAGAAATAAGAGCATACTAATAATATTGATAGCTTGTTGACGCACTATGGGATTCCCACTAATCTACGATAATTTGAACTTAATGTTGGAAAACTGCAAATTTCAAAAATACATTTATTGTAGATTTATACTTCGATACTCTTTCACATTATCAAGTACTTTACCCAAAATTGTAATAAGCATTATAGGATTTTGACAGACACGTCAAATATTTTGATTAACAACACATACATTATTAAGAATCTCAATATTATTAGTTTGGTTTCATTGGGCCACTTAGGGTCCAGCACATGAGGTATAATAATATTTGTACTTCAATTTAATTTGCACAAGGAGGAATTCAAAACTGAAATGTCCAAGACAGAGACTGAATGGTACACTGTGATCCTCAAGATAATCACAACAGAGAAGGAAAGATAAAAGACACCTAATCATCGACCTATTGACATTTGCATCAGCAAAGTGATGGAAAGTGTTGTCGACAGTGCTATCAAGCGGCACTTACTCACCAATAACCTGCTCACCGATGCTCAGTTTGTGTTCCGCCAAGGCCACTCAGCTCCAGACCTTATTACAGCCTTGGTCCAAATATGGGAAAAGAGCTGAATTCCAGAGGTGAGGTGAGAGTGACTGCCCTTGACATCAAGGCAGCATTTGACCGAGTGTGGCATCAAGGAGCCCTAGTAATACTGAAGTCAATGGGAATCAGGGGGAAAACTCTCGACTGGCTGGAGTCATACCTAGCACAAAGGAAGATGGTTGTGGTTGTTGGAAGTCAATCATCTCAGCCCTGGAGCATCGCTTCCTCAGAGCAGTGTCCTCAGCCCAACCATCTTCAGCTGCTTCATCAATGACCTTCTCTCCACCATAAGGTCAGAAGTGGGGATGTTCGCTGATGATTGCACAGTGTTCAGTTACATTCGCAACTCTGCAGATAATGAAGCTGTCCATGCCTGCATGCAGCAAGACCTGAATGACATTCAGGCTTGGGCTGATAAGTGGCAAGTAAAATCGCACCACACAAGTGCCAGGCAATGATCATCTCCAACAAGCGAGAGTCTAACCACCGCCCCTTGACATTCAATGGCATTACCATTGTCGAATCCTCCACCATCAACATCCTGGGGGTCACCATTGACCAGAAAAGTAACTGGTCCAGCCACATAAATACTGTGGCTACAAGAGCAGGTCAGAGTCTGGGTATTCTGCGGTGAGTGTCTCACCTCCTGACTCCCAAAGCCTTTCCACCATCTACAAGGCACAAGTCCAGAGTGTGATGGAATACGCTCCGCTTGCCTGGATGAGTGCAGCTCCAACAACACTCAAGAAGCTCGACACTATCCAGGACGAAGCAGCCCGCTTGATTGGTACCCCATCCACCACCTTAAATATTCACTCCCTCCACCACCAGCACACTGTGACTCCACCCCCTTATCTAAGGAAGATTGGAACATTGTCACCAAGCCACTGCAATTTCCACCATTACTTCCCTAGGATGCATCCCATCCAAACTGGGTGACTCTTCTACTTTGAGTAATGCCAACCTTTTAGGTACCTCCTCTTGATCTATTTTTATTCTATCCAATATCGCTACTACCTCCTCCTTTACTGCTACATTGGCAGCATCCTCTTCTCTAATGATGATAAATGCAAAGTATTAATTTAGTACCTCAACCACACACTCTGCCTCCACAAGAATATGTCCTTTTTGGTCCCTAATTGGCCCAACCATCCCTTTGATTATTGTGTGTAGCTGGACTTGGTCGAATATAATAAATGGAGAATGTTGCAAACCTATATATAGGTGTCGGAAATCAAATTGGTACACTACATGGAGTGGTTGAGGTGAATTGCATAGATGCATTTAAAGAAAAGCTAGAGCTGGCTGCAGAGGTAGTGGATGCATTGGTTGTGATCTTCCAAACTCCCTAGATTCTAGAACGGTCCCAACAGATTGGAAGGTAGCAAATGTAACCCCGCTATTCAAGAAAGGAGGGAGAGAGAAAACCAAGAATTACAGGCCAGTTAGCCTGATATCAGTCATCGGGAAAATACTAGAATCCATTATTAAGGAAGTGGTAACTGGATACTTAGAAAATCATAATATGATTAGGCAAAATCAACATGGTTTTATGAAAGGTAAATTGTGTTTGACATATCTCTTAGAGTTTTTTGAGGATGTAACCAGTAGGGTAGATAAAGGGGAACCAGTGGATGTAGTGTATTTGGATTTCCGAAAGACACTTGATAAGGTGCCACATAAAAGGTTGTTAAGCAAGATAAGGGTACATGGCGTTGCGGGTAAGGTGTTAGCATGGATAAACGATTGGTTAACATGAAGGGATAATTACTAGTCATAGCCCTTTTTGGGCTACCCCAGATCAGGCATATTCCCCAGACTTTCACCTTCAAATAAAGTTAGAGATAGTCAAATTCTATAAGACACTTAATTGGGTCTAAAGGTCCAGGCTATCTCTCCCTAAAGGAAAGGAACAACTGAAGATGTTACCATCCTCCAGATAGCACTTTTAATAAGTTTAACTAGACTGTAACCTTCTGGATATTATGAGGGTCTGGAAAATGCCCCACAAAAGTGTACAGAAATTGAGTTTGCGAGTTTGATACAGAAATACTCTGTGAGACAATTCTAAAAATACATAGATTTATTTAAGAGCTGACATACAGTTAACAGCTTGTGAGACAATTGCAACTTTAACAGTTCAAAATACAATTAGCATACACAATCTTATTCTCAGAGATCCTTATTCTAACATCTTAACTTCGTTACATTTATACATTTCTTATTATTTCTAATCCAGAATATCCACCAAAATCAAATTAAAAGTACCTTTTTGATCCCCAAGGCTCCAAGAATTAAAAACTTAGAGATGCCTCTGAAGAGTGAGAGAATCACTTTGCCCCATTCCAGTGACTTCTGACTGTTTATCTGAAAAGCTCTATATTTATACCTTTTTTTTAGTGGTATATTCTTTGAAGTTTTCTGCTGATGTAAGCTAATTATATCTAGTCATCTTCCTGTTGACTTTTTTTGATTCTTACTGTCGATTCAGTCATAGAGTCATAGAGTTTTACAGCACAGAAAGAGGCCCTTCGGCCCATCGTGTCTGCGCCGTCCATCAATCCCTGTCCAGTCTAATCCCATTTTCCAGCATTTGGTCCATAGCCTTGTATGCAATGGCATTTCAAGTGCTCATCCAAATGCCTCTTGAATGTTGTGAGGGTTCTTGCCTCTACCACCCTTTCAGGCAGTGAGTTCCAGATTCCAACCACCCTCTGGGTGAAAAAGTTCCTCCTCAAATCCCCTCTAAATCTCCTGCCCCTTACCCTGAATCTATGCCCCCTTGTTATTGAACCCCTACTAAGGGGAAAAGTTCCTCTTTATCCACCCTATCGATGCCCCTCATCATTTTGTACACTTCAATCAGGTCCCCCCTCAGCCTTCTTTGCTCCAAGGAAAACAACCCCAGCCTGTTTAGCCTTTCTTCATAGCTGAGGTGCTCCATCCCAGGTAACATCCTGGTGAATCTTCTCTGCACCCTCTCCAAAGCAATCACATCCTTTCTATAGTGAGGTGACCAGAACTGCACACAGTACTCCAGCTGTGGCCTCACCAGCGTTTTGTACAGCTCCATCATAACCTCCCTGCTCTTATATTCTATGCCTCGGCTAATGAAGGCAAGTATCCCATATGCCTTTTTAACCACCTTATCTACCTGTTCCGCTGCCTTCAGGGATCTATGTACATGTACACCATGGTCCCTCTGACCCTCTGTACTTCCTAGGGTCCTACCACTCATTGTGTATTCCCTTGCCTTATTTGTCCATCCAAAATGCATCACCTCACACTTTTCAGGGTTAAATTCCATTTGCCACTTTTCTGCCCATCTGACCAACCCGTTTATATCGTCCTGTAGCCTGAGGCTTTCCTCCTCGCAATTTACCACCCCACCAATTTTCGTGTCATCTGCGAACTTACTGATCATACCTTTTACATTCTCATCCAAATCATTTATGTAGATCACAAACAGCAAGGGACCCAGCACCGATCCCTGAGGTACCCCACTGGACACAGGCTTCCAGTCAGAAAAGCAACCTTCGACCACCACCCTCTGCCTCCTGCCACTCAGCCAGTTTAGGATCCAACGCGCCAAGGCACCCTGGATCCCATGGGCTCTTACCTTCTTGACCAGTCTCCTATGCGGGACTTTGTCAAAAGCTTTACTGAAGTCCATGTAAACCACATCCACAGCATTTCCCTCATCCACACACCTAGTCACTCCCTCAAAAAATTCAATCAGATTGGTCAGACATGATTTACCCTTGACAAAGCCATGCTGATTATCCCCGATTAATCCTTGCCTCTCCAAGTGGTGACTAATTTTGTCCCTCAGAATTTTTTCCAATAATTTCCCTACCACAGATGTTAGGCTCACTGGCCTGTAATTCCCTGGTTTATCCCTGCTACCCTTCTTGAATAATGGTACTACGTTAGCTGTTCTCCAGTCCTCTGGTACATCCCCTGTGGCCAGAGAGGTTCTGAAAATTTGTGTCAGAGCCCCTGCAATCTCTACCTTTGCCTCACACGACAGCCTGGGATAGATCTCGTCTGGGCCTGGGGATTTATCCACTTTTTGGCCTGCTAAAACCTCCTCCCTCTCGATGCTAATATGTTAAAGTATGTCACAGTCCCCTTGCCCGATTTCTATGTCTACATCGTCTTTCTCCATAGTGAACACAGATGCAAAAAATTCATTTAAAACCCCGCTTACATCATCTGGCTCGACACACAGATTGCACTTTGGTCCCTAATGGGCCCAACCCTTTCCCTGGTTATCCTCTTGCCCTTAATATACTTATAAAACATCTTAGGATTTTCCTTTATTTTGCTCACCAGTGTTATTTCATGGCCCCTCCTTGCCCTCCTAATTTCTCTTTTAAGTATGCCCCTGCACTTTTTATACTCCTCTAGGGCTTCCTCCGTCTTTAGTCTTTTGTAACTGCCAAAAGCCCCCCTTTTTTTCCTAATGCAGCTGCCAACTTTTAGATTTGTGTCTGTTGTGTAGGTGTTTCAAAAACTTATCATATAAAATTGTTATTGCAGATTTATCTCTTTGATGCCATTCTTATCGAAGGACTTCCATTCAATTCTATAACCATCTTAACTGGTTATAACCACAGACTCCTGTCTCCATGGTGTTCTAAATTCAATACAAAAACCATGTGATTGCTTGGTGCATCTATTGAAGCCATGGGGGTGATTTTCATTCAGAAGTCGGGAAGGAGGCGGGACTACAACTTTCGGTGTTGTAGTCCTGCCTCCATCGAGATGCAGCCAATCCACGTGATTTTAACTTGATTGACCTTGTTGAGCCCGCCCAGCAGGCTCAGCCGGCCAATTAAGGGCCACCCGGCAACAGGTGACATCACAGACTGAAATTTCATCAGTCAAGACATTTTGACAGATGAAATATCAGTGTTTCACAGCTGTTTGAAGCTGTCAAACACTGAGGGCTAGAAATTCATCGGGCTTTGCGCCCAGTTACCGCCCAAATAGGGTTTCTGCGCCAGTGTAAGAGGGTGCGCTGATATTCAGCGCTGCGGTAATGGCGGCGGTAGCCGGTAGCGCTGCGCCGACACCGATGACGTCATCGGTGTGCGCAGTGCCCCGGTTCCGCCCCGCTTCCGGCCCAAACCCCATATTTAGTTGCGGCCGCCTCTTCTGCAGCGGCCGCAAACAGCGATTGAAAAACGGGGCCGTACTGCTGCGCTACTGGGGCGCTTTAAGGTGGAGGTGTGGCCGGCCGCTTTTTCGGCGGCCGCCTGCCCGCACCTCCTTCCCCGGCCTCCTCCACCCCCCCCCGCGGCATTGCCGGCTGCTTTCCGCGAGCCCGGCACTTCTCCGTGGTGCCGGGCTCATTTGCCGGCACAATCCAGCGGCGATCTCACTGTTGCAGGCATCTCCCCCTTAAGAGAAGGAGGAGGCCTGCAGTACCGCAGCCTGCCACTCCGCAGCGGGTGGCGCAGCGGGGCCTACAGCGCAGAAATTCAGTTTCAGCGCCCCAAGCGGGGGCGGGCACACCCTGGAATAGCGCCCGGTTCCGACTTGGGGCGCAGAAGCCGAATATCTGACGGGCGCACCTGGCTCCGCGCGCAGCGCTAACTTTTGGGCGTTAGCCTGCTGGCGGGCCTTAACTAAATTTCTAGGCCTGACAGTCTTACTTCTAACCTGAGTCCTTCTACACAGACTCAGTTAGAAATCTCACCGGCACAGAAAGCTGCAGGCTGTCACTTTTGACAGTTCGCAGCCATTCTGCTTTCTGTGCCGGTTAGATGATGGTCTCCCAAAACCTAGAGGAAGGAAGGCAGAAAAGATAAGTACAGGTAATTTAAACTTCTTTACACATTTTAGACACACCAAACACACTTACCTTTGCACTCATGCACCCATCACTCACCTGTACACTGAAATCTCGACCCCTCCAAGTCCTTCAACCCGACGGCCCGACTCCTCTAACTTGGCGTGGTTTGGAGCCGTCGGGAATCCCACACTTCAAGCTTTAAAATAGGGATTAGGCTAAAAACTGCCTGTTAACTACCTGTTAACAGGCAGTTAATTGGCACTAATCCCTTCCCGCCTCGGGTAGGCGGGTCCCAGTGCGGGGCGGGTACCCGCCTCCTTTGAAACTTACATGGAGGCGGGTTGGGGGCGGGATGGTGTCGGGACCCCCGAATTCAGGACTTTAACCCCCCGCATGCATCCAATCCCGACTCCACAGGTCAATGAAAATCGACCCCCATATCTTCAAAGTGTTCTGTTGGTATACTATATACAACATGTAAGTTAAAGAGACTTCAACTAGGGTGTTTGTTTTCCTAGCCATCTTAGTTGGTTATATTATATCATGTTTCCTGTTTCATTTGATGTTACTTTTACAAAGGCACATGGTTTTTTAATATTCTGTGTTCCTTTTCGAAGTGTCAGTTTTTAACACTTTACTTGGGTCATTCCATTGTGTTTCTCCCAAACTCCAGACCTTCTGGAAGCGCCAAACAATAGGGCCATTGTTTTAGTATTTTTAACCAATTCTCATTTCAAAAGCTTGTGGTGTTTACAACTTTTGTGTTGTTGAGGCTTTAGATTTTTAAACCCAGTATATCATGTATTAATAAAATCAGAATTCTGTTCTATGATGGTGTATTTTTCTGAAATGTGGCTTTTTCCTTCACACCCCCTTCTTGACCAAAAAATGAGCTGGAACATCTAGACAGAGTTTGGTGAATATTTCTCATGAGGTTACAATAGCACATTAAGTTCACGAGATGCACAATCATGTGCTACATGAAAATTCCTTTGAAGTCATCCTAGGACAATGTTTTGCCTTATTTTAAATTGTACGCAATTTAAAAGGATGATAAGTACATAGTCATGCAATGAGCGAAACAACATGTCCTTAGAATGTCCAATCGGCAGATGTACATTCTGTAGAGGTGAGTTATTCATACGAGTCAAAGAGACGTCAGTTGAAACTAGTTCAAGCTTGACACGCTGTTGTTTCGATCCAGCGTGTATACAGATGCATGTTGTCGTAAAGGCCTTGCCATGCACTCAGCTGATTCTTTCTCTATCCGCGGTGTCTTCCTCCTTCACTGAAGTAACTCGTTGATCTTTCCTTGTTTCGGTTGTTGCTTTTCGCAAATCCAATTCCTGATGCGTTGCCAAGCAACACGTGGAAGAGCCAGCGACACCGTCTGACTGACCGTCGTCAGTAATTCGATCGCATCCATTTCCTGTGTCGTGCTCCAAGCTGGGTCTTGAAAGACAAGTGTATGACTGCACCTTGTATTGTTCCTCCTTTTCGGTATCCTTAGGACATCTTTTAATATTGTCTATGGAGACAGTTTTAAGAATATGCTTGCCATTCGGCTGTTTAATATGTATTTGAACTGTTCTTTCGTTAGTAACAGAATGTATTTGAACAGGTTTTTTCCACTTCGGTCTTAAACCAGGTTTTTGCTCGAACTTCTTTTCCTGTACCCATTCTCCTACTATGGGTTGCCATACTTTATTTGTCAACTTTTTCTGCCTATTTGCTTCCCTTATCCTCTGATCAATTCGATGAATCTCCTCTGTTACTTCTTTCTTTTTTTTTCTAAAATCTAACTGTGGCTGTCGGGTCAAGGAGTCAGAGTGTGTAGAGGCAATAAAAGAACTATGGGTAAGTAGTGTATGCATCTCAACCCCATATATCAGATAATATGGAGTTTTTTAGGGGACACTGTTCCTGATGCAGATGTGGGCATATTATTGAGTGATAGCTGCACCTCCGGAATGATGGTGGTCCGCTTATTCCCCCTGATTCTCAACAATTTGACCAATAGCTTTATTACTTCCTGGTTTTTACATTCCACCAGCCCCGCTGATTGCGGATGACGTGGCGTGCTGTGCTCTAACCCAATCCCCCTTTGTTCGCAGTAGTCTTTGAAGACCTTAGATACAAAGGCTCCGCCTTTATTGGTGTGTAAGATTTTGGGTGCACCAGCTACAGTAATTATATCAGAAATAGTCCTGGCAAGTGCGTTTTCCGAAACAGTTTTTGTGGGGACCAGCCAGCAGAAAGAAGTGCATCCATCTACACAAACAACAACATGTCTATATCCCAAAGATGGGGGAAGTGGTCAAATAATGTCAATAAAGAATTTTCCCATTGGCTCATCAGCTTTCACAGGAGCCAATGGTGGTGGCTTAATTAGTGATGACTTAATGGTTAAATAGCATGGCTCACAATTTGCCACGTATGTTTTACAGGTTTTAAGCATACCTGGCTACCAATATAAGGGGGGCAATTTGCAGAATGTTGTTCTGGCACCACAATATGCTTGACTTATACCCTCATGAGCTTTTTTTTTTACAAGCTGCTCTCATTTGTGTCTCGGGGGTGCCTCTCAGTTTCCTTTGGGCAAATTAATTAGTACAATACCCGTAGGGGTTTCCGAGTAAAAGTACTTTGGCAGATACGGTAAGATTCTCAAAATTCACTGATCCCCCAAAGCTAGAAGAAAACCCTAAGGAAAATGACTTTGGACTCTTTCTAACAAGCTTCAGGATGATAAAATACGCATTGGGCCTAACAGAGGGAGATTCAAGGTTGGAAACCAAGATTTGGCATTTAAAAGGCATGTTGGGCCTGTAAAGGGAGAAAAGGCTGCAACAGGGAATGGGATCAACCTCTGTAAAGACAGTTTGAATAGTGGAGTAAATCAAATTGTCTGGGGAACTGTGTAACCTCACTCAGCCCCTATCAGATATTAACATCCTAACAATCGACCCATGGAGGAGCAGACCCCACCCAAAACACAGGACCCATCCAAAACATGCATAATGCAAATCACCTCGCCAACCTACATAGAAATCTCGGGCTCAGACAGGAGACTCGAAACCTGAGTATAGCTATGACAATTAACAAGGAGATCAACAGCTCATTGAATAATCAGTACAGCATCCCAAAACCATTTTACACATTTCTAATTAAGTTACCATTAACGAGCCCGCCCAAATCAAACAATAAACTGGGACTGATTTGGCACGCAGAATAGAAGGCCCCTCAAAGTATAATTGAAGGCCTGTTTTCTCAAGAAGACAGTTCTCTCTAGAAGCAACACACAAGAAGAAACCGGAGCACTGAGACGGGGCAGCATTCGACCATACACCCAAGATCAACAGCTTCAGTGACCCAGGACATCATCGGACACATCGCGACAACAAGAGACTTATGAAACTACTAACAAAATATTACCACCAACCAACCTGGTAATATCGAGCCACCGCGACCAAAGAAAAACAACTCAGGAGAAAACCGAAGATTCAAAAGTTTTCCACTCTACAATCTATTCCTGACTTACCCCCAGGTAAGATTTTTACTTAAAAGGAACTCTAAACCCTATCTCTGTAGAAGAAAAGTGGGTACTCACCCCATAAATCCAAAACGCACCCTACCGCATCAGCGGACTCGCTAAGACTGACCAGCAGTCGAAGTCCTCTACCGCATCCGGGGTATGGCAGACACCAACCAACACATCCGGCGTACCCCGAAACCGCGAACCAGTTCAACTGTCAAGGATTCATTTGGTGAGCATTATCCCTGGTCCTCTAGAGTTCAACTTAGCTAGGAAGTGGGATTGGGAGGGGTGAGGTATGTTCTACTGTATTTCCCTCGTATATAATAAAATGTTCCCCATTTTTATTAAAGTATAAGATTGTTATGTTGTATTTTCTTTCTTGAATAAAGATCAAAGTTTCTTGCACCAAAGCTAGTTGTCTGCTGCACTTTTGTCACACACCCCAAATAAGCCCAAGGTCTAGAATCAAGGGAGTGGGAGCGATTCAAACCGCTCATAGGTCAGTGGTGAGGCTGACCCACACACCACCCACTACAAAATGGCGACCGCGGCAGGACCTTGGCAAAATGGATGTGATACAGTCGACACTGTTTTTGAGGAAAAAACTAAGATGGAAGGGAGGATTTCCTCTTACGTGTTCAGGAGAGTAAATATCACTAAGAAATGGGTGCTCAGTCTGTTGCGCGCTGAGTGTCCGATAGACGCTGCAGCCAAATGGACTGAGAGCAAGGACCATAAGAAATCTGTGGAGAAAGCAATCTGGTTGGTATGCTTCCAGCGACAGATCCAGCTTTTGGATAAATGCGTTGAGGCACTGGCAGCAGAGCTACGGGAATCAGTTCAACAGTCTCATGCAAGGGCTCTAGCAGGGGAAAGGTTATTGGCAGAACTAAACGCACAAAACTGGGGAAAAATGCAGCTAGTGGAAACACACAGAAATTGACAGGAATACTTTCGGTGTCAGGTCATCGAAGCCAAAAATAATGAACTGGTGTTACGGGAAGAGAACGCCCGCCTCGCCAGGCAAGTAAGAGAGCAGGAGGAGAGGTTGAGAGATGTCCAGGCAGCTTACAAAATAGCAAGCACTAGGGGGTTTGCGGCAGGAGATCACAGCCCCTGTAAGAAACAAATCGACAGTTTGAACTTTGCTCTGTCCAGGGCCAAAGGCATGGTATGCCTAACAAGCCCGGGTGCGGCCTGGGTGGACCTGGGAGAGCAAGGGGAAACTGTTCGGACACCACCTGTGGCACCGGGGAATGACCCGGTTGGGCAGCAGGAGGGACGGACGATTTGTGAGGCCGGCAGGGAGTGCACACCACCACCACCTGTGGTGCCGGGTTTTAACTCGGTTTGGCAGCAGGGAGAGGTGGGCGAGCCAAAGCAAGAAGGGTCAGAGCTGGGGCTGATGTGCCCGATCCGGCAGCAAAAGTTTGGCCTGCCCGGTGGTGGTGGGGGTCAAGGACCCCTTGAAAGCCAATTCGTGGCTCCCCACAGCACCCAACAGCTTAGGGCTATGGTAAGCCACCTGAGTAAGCTCACTCAAAAAGGGGACCCCTCAGTCCACTTCATGGAAGTGGAACAGGCAGCGGGCATTAACGAGTACGATGACTCCGAAATGGCAAAGATGCTACTTTTCTCCCTGGATAGCAAACTCTACCAGTCCCTTTCTGCGGAGAGCAGGAAGGGGCAGGGCAGATACGCTGTTATCCGGGAGGAAGTTCTGGAGGCCATGGGCATGAATGATGAAGTCCCTTCTCCCGGGTAGAGAAGACAGCACAGCTCGCAGGGGAGACCCCACAGGCTTTCGCAGACAGGCTGTGGCCTGTGTAGAGAAGTGCCTGTAGTGGGGTTCTTGACCGGGCTCACCTGAGCCAGGACGAGCTAGCCCACTGGCTCTGAAGCCTGGTGGCAAACAGCTTGCCGCGGATCAGAGCCAAGGCTGAGCTTTGGTTTGACCCGAAGGACCCCCGGGTCACCGAGGAGACAGTGGTCAGACAACTGACCCTGGCTTACCGGAACGGTAGAGGGACAGAAGAGCACCCACCTAAAGGAAAAGTACATGAAATAAAGCCTAGTCAGAATAAAAAAGAGTGGCACCAAGAAGGAGGTAACCCTTCCGATATGAAGCGTAACTGCTTTGGGTGCGGGAAGAATGGGCATTGGAGAAGGGACTGTCGGAATCCGTGGAAAGATAACACAGGAAAGAACTCCCCAGCTCCTGCCCAAAAGACTGAGACACCGACCTCTTCCCCCAACATTTGACTCATTCGTAGTTGTGCTCCAAACTTTATTAAATGGCCCAGGGAAGGTAGCCACCACCACTGGTGCTTTAACCCCATCTGCCCCATACAACACAGACCCATGACTAGAACCAGCGCAGCCTGTCTACTTGTGTCCCCTTGAATATGATGCATGGAAGAGACCGTATGTTCAGATGGAGGTGGAGAAGGTGAAAGGGACTTATCTGTTAGACACTGGAGTGTCGAGCACCATCGTCTATTCAGCTAACGCCGCCGCCTCACCTCTGGCTAACGGGGTCCCGTACAGCTTAGTGGGGTTTACAGGTAACGAGCAGACTGGCTCATTCTCCATCCCGCTGTCCATTCATTTAGGAGCACTCCACACCAAGTGGACCTGTGTCTTAATGAAATGGGAGCAGGAAGGGAAGGAGATCCTGGGGGCCGATTTTATCATAGGCCACAGGATTCTAGTGGATCTTAGTAACCACTGTCTGTGGGAAGCATGTACTGGCAAAGAAAATGAAGTGGCAGTTATCCCAGAGAAACAGGGCAAGGGGACCTTGTGCACCGTGAAACCAAAGGAGGGTTACGACCTCGAACTGATGGTCAGTAACACTCCAATGGAATACCAGGCATTTGTGTGAGCATACCTCGTCGCATTTGCCACTCACAAACACGATTGTGGGAGGGTAAACGGGGTCGAGGTTAGTGTGAATGGGGACCCCATGACCCGACCACAAAAGCAATACAATTTCCCCAGGGAGGCGGAGGCAGACATGGAAATGGCCATGGCTTCTTTAATCAAACAGGGGGTATTGAGACCAATAGCCACCCACGTAAACTCTCCACTGTGGCCGGTTAGAAAACCGGACAACTCCTGGAGGGCCACAGTGGACTATCGGGTACTCAACCATAACATCCCCGCCTGTGCACCCACGGTCGCAGCCGTCGCCGACCTCATTGGAAGTATCCCAGCATCCGCGACCACCTTCACGGTGCTGGATATTTCCAACGGGTTTTGGTCCATCCCTTTACAGAGAGAGGACCAGTACAAGTTCGCCTTCACATTTAAAGGCCAACAATATACCTGGAACTGTCTACCTCAGGGCTTCCACAACAGCCCTAGCATTTTCCATCAATGCATGGCTAATTGTTTGAAGGGTTTCAGCCGGCCCCGGCAGTTAGTACAGTACGTGGATGACCTGCTCCTATTCACCGATGTGGGAGAGGAGCATGGTCCACTACTGGCTGAACTGCTGGAGCTGCTCAGGCAAGAAGGCTTCAAAGTAAATCCAAAGAAAGCACAGATCGGCCAGCAGGAAGTAAAATTCCTGGGGATGACTGTGCGAGCTGGGGAAAGGGCCATCGATAAAGCTAGAAGGGAAGCAGTGCAGGAGTTACCAGCCCCTAACACAGTTACAGGAGTGAGATCTTTTCTAGGGCTAACTGGGTACTGCAGAGATTTCATTGAGGATAACGCAGCCACATAGGCCCCTCTGCCCCGACTCCTACACAAGGGAGTGGAGCGGGTCTGGGACGAGGGTTGCGAGGCAGCATTTGTGAAACTCAAGAAAGATCTGCAGACCGCGCCGGCTCTAGGGGCTATTGATGGGGGAAATGAGTTTTTCCTGGAGGTGGCAGCCAGCGGGGACAGTCTGAGTGCCGTGCTGCTCCAAGAGCAGCACGGCCAGCTGAGACCGGTGGTTTACTCCTCCAGGATACTCACCAATGTGGAGAAGGGCTATTCCAACTGTGAGAGGCACCTCCTCGCCACTCACTGGGCTGTGAAAAAATCATTGATCTTCACAGGAACATCTCCTATCACACTCCTCACACATCACACGCCCACCCAGATGCTCCTGGATGGGAGAATCAAAGACGGGACAGTGAGCAGTGCCTGCATTGCTCGCTGGACCCTACTTCTCTCCCAGATGGACCTAAAAGTGAAAGGTCTCTGCGAGCCGAAGCTCGCGGCCAACCTGATTTACCCAGGGACAGTCCACCGGTGTTCCATAGAAGGGGTATGGGAAGTTAACATAGGTTTTCGGGCCGGGATACACCCCGCGGGCCGCGAAATCAATGTGGATGGTTCAAGCACAATATCTGCTGGCAAGCAACTTACCGGGTGTGGTGTTTATGACCCAGAGGTGGACACTGCCCTGGCAATTAAACTCCCCAGCACCATGAGCGCCCAGCATGCTGAACTGTCCGCGGTAGTGTACGTGGTCACACACCCCGAAAAATTCCCTACCCCGTACACGATTTGCTCAGACAGTATGTTCACATGCAATTCGTGTACGGAATACCTGGCTATCTGGTCCCGTCGCAGATATACCTCCGCTGACGGGAGACCCCTGGCAATTAAGCCTCTGCTGGAGAAAATCATGGCAGCCGTGGGGGAGGAAGGAAAGGTCTATATACACAAAGTAAAAGCCCATTCCTCCACTGAACCCCGTGGCAAGGGAAATCAGCAAGCCGACGCACTGGCAAAAGAAGGTGCTCATATGGGCACTTTTTGGGACCCATACGGGTTAAGTCCCATAGCAGCGATCAGGGGCAGAGGCGGGATGCAAGGGAGTTCAGGGGTAGCATTGGCACCGGATCTGAAAACGGTGCAAACGCAAGATCCCGTCCTCAAAACCGTCCTGAACACACTCACTAAAGGGGAAAAGGTAGAGGGCCCGTACAGCACAGCAGCCATCACCGTTAAGGAAGGCATGCTGTTCCGGGGGGAGCAGTGGGTAGTGCCGCAGCAGAATCAAAGGGAATTCCTCCAACTGGCCCATGAGGGTCCAGGAGCAGGGCATCCCGGACCTGAGACCACCTGGCAATGGGTGGAACAGGCAGAATGGTGGCCAGGACTCAGGGAAGATGTCCGCAAGTTTTGTGCCGGCTGTCTGGTGTGTGCTGCTAACAACCCTGACCCCCGGAAAAGGAAGGTATCTATGGGACACATCAGGAGGGTAGAGGGACCATGGCAGTCGATCCAGGTCGATTACATCGGGCCCCTACCCACCGTCCAGGGAGGCTACAAGTACTGCCTAGTCCTGGTGGATGTGTTCTCAAAGTGGGTGGAAGCTTTTCCATGAGAACTGCTACCACATTGGGTACGGCTAGGACCATGGTCAGGGAAGTGTTCTCACGATGGGGACTACCGCAGTATGTGGAGTCCGACCAAGGGAGTCACTTTACCCGGCAGGTCATGCAAGAGACCCTCATGGTACTTGGCATCGAGGGGAAATGGCACGTCGCCTACAAACCACAGTCATCGGGTCCTGTGGAGCGTTTAAACCGTACCATTAAAGAAAGGTTGCGGAAGGAGACAGGAGACTCACCCAAGAAGTCTTATCATTGGTCCTAATGGGGATCCGAGCCAGCCAGTCAAAAAGCACGGGGTATTCCCCACACGAGCTCATGACTGGTAGGGTTATGCGGACCCCCACCCATGTGCTAGCCCCGGTGCTCACGGAAGGTCAGCTCAGGGAGGTGAACCGGGACAGCCTCGTCAGGAATCTGTTTGAACACCTTAAACAGGTTCACTGGCAGGCTGCTAGCAACATGGGAAAACAGCATCGGAGTAACCGATTGCTGCTAGAACCCAACAGGCACCACAAGTGGGAGATAGGGGAGTAGGTCATGGTTAGGAATTTTGCTCGGGTAGGGAGTTTTGAACCATTGTACATGGGGCCATACAACATTGTCGACAAGGCAAGCCCCATGGTCTATGTCATAAAGATGCCCTGCCGCACGAAGTGGTTCCACATTAACCAGTGTAAACTGTTCAACCTCGAAAAAGGGGAATGGCCAGCAAGGATGAACCGTCCTAAGGACAGGGAACCTCAGCCAGCAGCTGTGGCAGACTCACAGACCGCACCGGTAGGGGCAGTGGCTTGTGTCACTGGAGGGGCCATCCCACCAATTATTTGGGACTCGGACGCACCCCCGGTAGCCGGAGCCCAAGAAGGTCTCCTCGCACACCACAGCCAAAACTACCGTGGTCACCAACGCATCAGTTTCAATGGTTCAGCCCCGGAAAGGTCGTGACCCGTAAAAGAATGCCCAAGGTCAGGGGTCATTCTAGGAATAGGGATCCCCAGCCTGCAGGCTCCAACGGTGAGGGACTCACAGGAGAGGTAGCGGTGGGCAAAGAGAACGAGAGGGGTCCCCAGCCTGCGGCCTCAGGCTGCGCGGAGCCCACAGGACAGGACAGGGACTCAGCAGCCACACAGAAGGGGGTAGTGTGCTGTAGTACAGGAGGGGATACTCCCCCGATCATCTGGGATTCAGGGAAACCCCCAGTTGCTTTAAGAAGGACAATCCTGGTCCTGCGGTACAGGCCACCTTACGCCCAGACGTACAAGCTGCCCAGAAGCCGCACAAGACAGAGGAATTAGCTTGGCCGCCCGAAGACGGGCGGCGGATGTACATAGCGTTTCTGATGTATTTAGGTGTGTTTTTACAGTTTTGGTAGCTGTTGGTTTATTATTTAATTATTTTCGAAGTATGTTTAAGTTTCGAAACTCGATCACTTTGTCAAGCCAGAGAACCTTCTCGGGACATGGCTATCTGTTTTGTGTGTCCCTACAGAGAGGAAATCGGCATGAGGAGGGTTCTGCTCCTGCTCGCCCTGGTAGGGGTGAGCATCGGTGACTGAGGAGACATGGAGGACTCCCACATTTATGGGTGCTTGGGAGAGAGAGCGCCGATCGTTACCGCTGGGGGTGGTGAACCGGGTGTGGAGGAAGGGAAGGTGTCCAGGGTGGCTGGGGTCTAACTCTACACAATACTCCAGCCAGACCGGGTTCACCTATGGGGAGGCCTCCACCGTGTGCCCCAGGGTACAGGTCATTGCTACATGGATCAGTGTCACTGAGGGGAAATGTGTGTGTCATGATCAGCCATGATCTCATTGAATGGCGGAGCAGGCTCAAAGGGCCGAATGGCCTACTCCTGCTCCTATCTTCTATGTTTCTATGTTTCTTACATGCAAAGGATGGATTCCCCTGGATAGGTGGAGGTGGCTCAGGAAGCTGAGCAGGGACATAGGGGACCGTACAGCCAACTGGGAACGACTGGGGAACGACACCTAACGGACGATCACAGGGACCCAAGGGTGAGTGAGTGTGTGTTGGGATAAGTGGTGGGAGTCGGAACAGGGAATTTACATCTGCATGTGGGGATCAGAGAGAGCCTGCCCCACAGGCATATCCATCATCTTCTCCAGACAATGGCAAGATACCGGGAAGGGGATGGGGTGGGATTCTACCCTTTATGCGTGTGCGGTCCCACACTCCCCGATCCCAGTCAACGCCACCGAACTCGTAGCATGCACCCGAAAGCCCCTGCCCACGACCCCGACAGCACGGACAGTAATAGAGAGGTGTCCTACCACCACCAAAGGACCAGGGAATGGGTTAGTGCTAGTGCTGACTGAAGAGGTACTATACCAGGGGGTACACTATGCAGTAGCTTCAGTTATCCTAAACCTTACCGAAGTACATTTACCTGAATGGTGCCCTATGGAGACAGAACAGCTATACCAGGCCCTACTAAAAGAAATGTTCAGGAAATTCTACGAATTCGACTTTGCCAACATAGACAAAGCAGAGCTATACACATTACACGCTGAGTACACTATGGGCGCAGGGAGACAATGAAGGGGAAACTGGAATGATATTTTCACTACCTACAATACAGGATCCTCTGTAATAAATAGCCTGGACGATATAGAACTGCAAACACAAATAAATGGTCTAAAAACCCAACTACGAAAGATCCTAACGGAAGAAAACACAGTGGTAGGCTATGACGGTCCATTTAAAGGAAATTATTGCTGAGCTAGAAAGACACGCAAAAACACTAAATGTACTCATATAGGAGGGTAGGAATGCTTCAGATCAAGCTGCACAGAATGAGGTGTGTGTGCTATACGGGGCATGGTTGCTGGGCAAGGGCCGTAGCAACCTGGAGGATTTAAAACAAGGTTTAGTCCCCTCCTGGATCAGCAACAAGCAACTCGCAGCTCGCCACCCATTTAGCAATTCGCTGAGCCCGTGTCAGCTCCGCCTAGCCTCTGAAGTCTAACCTGTCCCAGTAGATTGCGGGCGTTCCAATCACACTATCATGGAGATAGTAATGAGGATGCCGGTCATGGGTGGGACAGCCCGACCCGCACCGGTATACAGGGTGGAGAACATTGGGATCATTCAAGGGGGTGCACACGTCCATTTCACAGCGGTCCCACTTTATGTCATAAAGTGGGAGCACATTATGACAGGTACAGACCTCTCCGGGTGCCGGAGCCGGGGTGCACACATAATACTGTGTCCCCAGCACTTGAATGCCTATTCTAGACCAGAGTGAGGGTTTAAAACTGCTGGTGCATGCCCTATGAACTGTACCATGGAGGTAATGGCACAAGGCCATGTTCCCCCACAGGTAGCATATATAGGGGGTGGGGCATATTGTGTCACTACAAGTGCGCCCCACTACCAGCATGGACAGCACATCTGGTGTCCGGTAAGTGACAGCAGTTTCTGCTTTAAACCCGAGGCAGAAGTTCAAGTGGCCCAGGAATGGATTGTCCCCATTCCTGAACCCTCCACTGTTCACCTCACTGTAACTGAAAACATAACCAACCTGCAAGACTATGTTACATACTTTGGCTATGAAATTCCCCCTCTACCCGAACATCTTACCACCCTACTCAAAGCCGTAGAAGTATCACAAAAACATTTCTATACTCTGGAACGAAAAACAGTCGAGATAGGGGGCGAGATTTCGGATATCATAGTTCCACCCTGGTGGGATATTTTTGAAAATATAGAGGTCCCTTCCTGGATCAGAATGGCTTCCCATATTTTAGTGGTCTGCCAGCTCGGTATAGTTTTCTACTTACTATGCACAAAGTGCAAGGGGAGGGGCAGAGAGCTCCGATCCCAACATGAGAGGGTATTGGATGAGCATTGCAATAAAGTTTATGATCATGTATTGGATGAGCCTTAATCGTCATTGTAATAAAGTTTGTGACCGTGTATTATTTTACTATGTATGTACCGTATTTTCCAAGTGGCGCAGGGGTGTTGGACTCCCTCCGTGCTTGGATATGAATGTAACTGAATTTTACCTGTGTATGCATCTGAACACTACATTTAAAGGGGAATGTATGCTTTGGGTCTTAGATAGGTAAACTTCAGGGGGAAGGTTGGCTCTCGGGGATCAAGAATTTTGCTCACTTAGTATGACACTCTAGCAAGTAAAGTATCACGGGAGGACTGTAAGATTCTCAAAATTCACAGATCCCCCAAAGCTAGAAGAAAACACTAAGGAAAATGACTTTGGACTCTTTCTAACAAGCTTCAGGATGATAAAATACGCATTGGGCCTAACAGAGGGAGATTCAAGGTCGGAAGCCAAGATTTGGCATTTAAAAGGCATGTTGGGCCTGTAAAGGGAGAAAAGGCTGCAACAGGGAATGGGATCAACCTCTGTAAAGACAGTTTGAATATTGGAGTAAATCAAATTGTCTGGGGAACTGTGTAACCTCACTCAGCCCCTATCAGACATTAACATTCTAACAATCAACCCACGGAGGAGCAGTCCCCACCCAAAACACAGGACCCATCCAAAACATGCATAATGCAAATCACCTCACCAACCTACATAGAAATCTCGGGCTCAGACAACAGACTCGAAACCTGAGTATAGCTATGAC
Organism: Somniosus microcephalus; assembly: GCF_052327205.1. Classification (NCBI taxonomy): domain Eukaryota; kingdom Metazoa; phylum Chordata; class Chondrichthyes; order Squaliformes; family Somniosidae; genus Somniosus; species Somniosus microcephalus. The sequence goes on from NC_140993.1 coordinate 75,078,352, forward strand.
AATTAACGAGGAGCTCAACAGCTCATTGAATAATCAGTACAGCATCCCAAAACCATTTTCCACATTTCTAATCAAGTTACCATTAATGAGCCCACCCAACTCAAACAATAAACCGGGACTGATTTGGCGTGCAGATTAGAAGGCCCCTCAAAGCATAATTGAAGGCCTGTTTTCTCAAGAAGACAGTTCTCTCTAGAAGCAACACACACGAAGAAACCGGAGCATCGATACGGGGCAGCATTCTACTGTACACCCAAGTTCAACAGCTTCAGTGACCCAGGACATCATCGGACACATCGCAACAACAAGAGCCTTATGAGTATAGGAATAGGAGGATAGAGCAGATGAATGCGTGGCTAAAGAGTTGGTGTAGGGGGGAGGGTTTTACTTTCCTGGATCACTGGGCCTGCTTCTGGGGAAGGTGGGACTTGTACAAATCGGACGGGTTGCACCTGAACCAGAGCGGGACAAATATCCTTGCGGGGAGGTTTGCTAGCACTGTTGGGGGGGGGGGTTTAAACTAACTTGGCAGGGGGATGGGATACAGAGGGGAGCTGAAATAGGGGGTGATGTGCTGCCAATTATAGAGAAAAGAACAAGTCAGCTTGGTAGACAGGGCAAATATACAAGGGCAAGGCTGGATGGCATCTATTTTAATGCAAGGAGTCTTGCAAATAAGGTGGATTAACTGAAGGTGTTGATAAACACATGGGAGTATGATATTGTTGCTATCACGGAGACATGGTTGAGGGAGGGGCAAGACTGGCAGCTCAATATTCCGGGGTACAGAATCTTCAGGCGAGACAGAGGGGGGGGGGTATAAGAGGAGGGGGTGTAGCAATATTAATTAAGGAGTCAATTACTGCAGTAAGGAGGGATGACATATTAGCAGGTTCCTCTAATGAGGCCATATGGGTGGAGCTTAAAAACAAGAAGGGGGCAAGCACTTTGCTGGGAGTGTACTATAGGCCTCCAAACAGTCAGGGGGAGATAGAGGAACAGATATGTAGGCAAATCTCAGAGAAATGTGCAAATAATAGGGTAATAATAATGGGGGATTTCAACTTCCCCAATATTAACTGGGATAGTCAGAGTGTGAAAGGCACAGAGGGTGTAGAATTCTTAAAGTGCATCCAGGAGAGCTTTTTGAGCCAGCATGTAGAAGGTCCTACAAGAGAGGGGGCGGTACTGGACCTAATTCTAGGGAATGTGGCCGGCCAAGTGGAAGAAGTGCTAGTAGGTGAGCACTTTGGTGACAGTGACCATAATATGGTGAGATTTAAGGTGGTCATGGAAAAGGACAGGGATGGGCCGGAAATAAAGGTTCTAAATTGGGGGAAGGCAGATTTTAATAGGATAAGGCAGGATCTGGCCAAAATAGACTGGGATCAGCTACTTGTAGGAAAATCCGCATCGGAGCAATGGGAGGCTTTCAGAAGGGAGATTGAGATCATACAATGGCAACATGTTCCCGTAAAGGTCAAGGGTGGTTCCAAAAACCACAGGGAACCTTGGATGTCAGGGGAGATACGAGAATGGATTAGAAAAAAAAGGAGGGCTTTTGGCAGATACAAAAGGCTAAAGACGGAGGAAGCCCTAGAGGAGTACAAAAAGTGCAGGGGGATACTTAAAAAAGAAATTAGGAGATCAAGGAGGGGCCATGAAATAACACTGGCGAGCAAAATAAAGGAAAATCCTAAGATGTTTTATAAGTATATTAAGGGTAAGAGGATAACTAGGGAAAAAAAATGGCCCATTAGGGACAAAAGTGGCAATCTGTATGTGGAGCCGGAAGATGTAGGAGGGGTTCTAAATGAATTTTTTGCATCTGTTTTCACTATGGAGAGGGACGATGTAGACATAGAAATAGGGCGGGGGGACTGTGATATGCTCGAACACATTAACATCGAGAGGGAGGAGGTATTGGCGGTTTTAGCAGGCCTAAAAATGGATAAATCCCCAGGCCCGGACGAAATGTATCCCAGGCTTGTGTGTGAGGCAAAGGAAGAGATTGCGGGGGCTCCAACACACATATTCAGAACCTCTCTGGCCACAGGGGATGTGCCAGAGGACTGGAGAACCGCTAATGTAGTTCCATTATTCAAGGAGAGGAGTAGGGAAAAACCGGGGAACTACAGGCCAGTGAGCCTAACATCAGTGGTGGGAAAATTATTGGAAAAAATTCTGAGGGACAAAATCAGTCTCCACTTGGAGAGGCAAGGATTAATCAGGGATCGTCAACATGGCTTTATCAAGGGAAGATCATGTCTGACTAATTTGATTGAATTTTTTGAGGGGGTGACTAGGTGTGTGGATGAGGGCAACGCAGTGGATGTGGTATACATGGATTTCAGTAAGGCCTTCGATAAAGTCCCGCACAGGAGACTGGTCAAGAAGGTAAGAGCCCATGGAATCCAGGGTGCCTTGGCACGTTGGATAAAAAACTGGCTTAGTGGCAGAAGGCAGAGGGTGATGGTCGAAGGTTGTTTTTGTGACTGGAAGCCTGTGGCCAGTGGGGTACCACAGGGATCGGTGCTGGGTCCCTTGCTGTTTGTGGTCTATATTAATGACTTGGATATGAATGTAAAAGGTATGATCAGTAAGTTCGCGGATGATACAAAAATTGGTAGGGTGGTAAATAGCGAGGAGGGTAGTCTCAGTCTGCAGGACGATATCGATGGGTTGGTCAGATGGGCGGAACAGTGGCAAATGGAATTTAACCCGGAAAAGTGCGAGGTGATGCACTTTGGGGGGACTAACAAGGCAAGGGAATACACAATGAATGGTAAGACCCTAGGCAAGACGGAGGGTCAGAGGGATCTGGGTGTGCAAGTACACAGATCCCTGAAGGCGGCGGAACAGGTGGATAAGGTGGTAAAAAAGGCATATGGGATACTTGCCTTCATTAGCCAAGGCATAGAATATAAGAGCAAGGAGGTTATGATGGAGCTGTATAAAACACTGGTTAGGCCACAGCTGGAATACTGTGTGCAGTTCTGGTCGCCACACTACAGGAAGGATGTGATAGCTTTGGAGAGGGTGCAGAGGAGATTCACCAGGATGCTACCAGGGCTGGAACGCTTCAGCTATGAAGAGAGACTGGGCAGATTGGGTTTGTTTTCCTTGGAGCAGAGGAGGCTGAGGGGGGACATGATTGAGGTGTACAAAATTATGAGGGGCATAGATAGGATGGATACTAAGGAGCTTTTTCCCTTAGTAGAAGGGTCAATAACTAGGGGGCATAGATTCAAGGTAAAGGGCGGGAGGTTTAGAGGGGATTTGAGAAAGAACTTTTTCACCCAGAGGGTGATTGGAGTCTGGAACTCACTGCCCGAAAGGTTTGTGGAGGCTGGAACCCTCACAACATTCAAGAAGCATTTGGATGAGCACTTGAAATGCCATAGCATACAAGGCTACGGACCAAATGCTGGAATATGGGATTAGATTAGACAGGGCGTGATGGCCGGCGCGGACACGATGGGCCGAAGGGCCTCTATCCGTGCTGTATAACTCTATGACTCTATGACTCTATGAAACTACCAACAAAATATTACCACCAACCAACCTGGTAATATCGAGCAAAACAGCTCAGGAGAAAACCTGTAGAGTTTTCCACTCTACAATCTATTCCTGACTTACCCCCGGGTAAGATTTTTACTTAAAAGGAACTCTAAACCCTATCTCTACGGAAGAAAAGTGGGTACTCGCCCCATAAATCCAAAACGCACCCTACCGCATCAGAGGACTCGCTAAGACTGACCAGCAGTCGAAGTCCTCTACCGCGTCCAGGGTATGGCAGACACCGACCAACACATCCAGCGAACCCTGAAACCGCGAACCAGCTCAACTGTCAAGGATTCGTTTGGTGAGCATTATCCCTGGTCCTCTGGAGTTCAACTTAGCTAGGAAGTGAGATTGGGAGGGGTGAGGTATTTTCTACTGTATTTCCCTCGTATGTATTAAAATGTTCCCCATTTTTATTAAAGTATAAGATTGTTATGTTGTTTTTTCTTTCTTGAATAAAGATCAAAGTTTCTTGCACCAAAACCAGTTGTCTGCTGCACTTTTGTCACCCCCCCCCCAAATAAGCCCAAGGTCTAGAATCAAAGGAGTGGGAGCAATTCGAACCGCTCATAAGTCAGTTGTGAGGCTGACCCACACATCACCCCCTACAATATCCTGGTGGATTCTCTTTTGTCGGGTCTAATAGCTGAATCAGTTCCTCACCCTGATTAGCTGCCCGTTCTGCCCTAGTGATTAGACTAACATTGGCAGGCCCCTCTTGAGGGGGTGTCATGCAGACCGAACATTTTGCTTGTTCGTCTGCAAGGCTGTTTCCTTTTGAGTGTACTGTTCCAGTGGTATGCCCGTTTACATGAATCACCTGACAATTCTTTTCCTCCATTCTCGAACGGAGAATATCTTCCCACTGTATGGGTTTAATAAGGTCTGCTTTCTCTAAAGCATACCGTAATGCTGCGGCTTCAGCATATTGCGCTGTCTTATGACCAAGGTGTATAAGACAGTAATTCTTCTGAATAAAAAGAATAGGAATCTCGAAAAGTCCCTACTACTATCCCGATCCCAGCTGAGGATTGTTGGGATGTCCCTTTTTTAATCGTCATTGACGATCCATCACAGTAAATGACTTGATGGTATTCTGTAAGCGGTCTCATGGGTATTTGTCTGATCCCCTCCTCCGTATCATCATCCTCCATGATGGGGAGATGCTCTATCTTTCCACATTGATTTGGGTGGCGTTGCAGATAAGGTTATTACCTATTAATGATTTGCTCGAGGAGGTCTTTGCCTCCCCCTTCTGGACAAGTTCTATCAAGCTGTGTTTGAACATGTTTTTCCCTGTCACCCTGGTCTGTGAATGCTTCTACAGGTCTGGTTGAAATTTTAAGGTAATGTTTCATGTCTGGTTGTCCTATAATGAGGGAACAGGCCAATTGTGGTACCAGTCCTACATCTAGGGTCACCGTTATTCCATATATAGTAATAGGTATCTTGCAAAAATTAATTATTTTGGTTTTGTCTTGTGTGAATCCCCCTAATGATTTTTTACAAATTGGACTTCCCAAAGCTGTCCACTTAGTTTTTATAATTGAAGGATCTATTACAGTGTAATCAGCATCGTATCAAACAGGGCTTTCATTTGTATGTTTGTGGGCAAGGTTGCCAAGGCATAGGGGAATTCAAGAGGCCCTGGCTGGGTGCCAGGCCTTCAATCCTGGGATTGTTCATCCTCAGGATCCTGAGCTTCATTTGCTGCTTTATCTTTAATTATTTGAACTGATTTTTGTTCCTCCCTCTTGGGGATTTCATGTTTTCCAGATCCCTGAAGGGGTTTGTCGGACCGTTTACTTTCTTGACGATCCTCCTGTTGAGGTGGACATTGGTTTTGCCGGGAATCTTTTTGATCCCAATTTTGGTTTTCTCAGTACCCTCCTATGGCTCTTTGATAGTTTTGGCCAGTGTAAAAGCTGTCCCCATAGGGAGTCCACTGTCCTTCGCTTTCCTTTCGAGGTCTAACCCATCTTTCTGGGGAGAAATCTGTGTCATATTGTGGGCGGGTTGCGGGTGTAAACCTTCTGGAATACCCTCTTGGGGGTCCTGAGCCACAAGTTTGTGTCTGGGTGGGGTGGACTTGAGACTTGGGTTTATACAGTCCTTCTTTCTGAGTACCAAAAGTACCTTCTCCGGTTTTTTTATCCCTAGTTTCTGATCTCATTATAGGTTTAGTTTGGGGTAGACCTAAGAGGTCATGATTTAATTGGATAATACAATTGACATTATCCCATCTTTGTTGGCTATCTTGATAATCGTTTAGCGCACCCTCAGAGGCAAGTTTGAGGGCTGTATTTTGGTATTGATTGGCCAGGCAACCATGGATAATTTCCCAGTTATCCTGAGTAAGTACTTTGCCTAATCTGTAGGCAGCTACCAGCCCTTTAGTTGTGGCTGTATTAGTGAGTATTTCCTTGATGGAACCCATTACATGCCCTCCCTGAGTTGCCGTGAGAACATAAGCGTATATTTGAACCCAATTGTTACATTGGTTTAATGGGGGTATTAAGTCTGAACTTAGTATCATTTGCAGTAGTTGTCTCAGGTGTTGAGCATTCCAATCTTGGCAACAGGTTTCCAATTTATCAAGGTTAGTTAAAATCCAGCAGGTTTTTTCCTGGCTGGTGTTTCCTGGTCTACCACACATTGTGTAGATAGGGCTCAGGTTTACTTGACCTAGGGGCACAATTTGTGGTTGCTGGGGTTGGTTTACTGGATCATTAATCATTGCACCTCCAGCATTTAGATAAGAGTGAGCTAGTGCCTGTCGGTATAGATTATAATGGATTCTAAACTGTCTATAATTTTCTCGAAGATTGTTGACATTTATTTCTTCATGAGTTTGCCACCTTACCCAGAATCCATGGCCCCCAGGAGCATAGGCTACTCCGGGTCCGACTACTCATCCATGGTTGCCACCACCTTGTTGGGCACCATTCATTAGGCCTCCCAATTGTGCAGGTGTGCACCTTATCATTAAGGAATTTAGTGGATTTGGAGGATTTGTTTGATTATCCCACAGGATATTCTGTATCCCCTGGTTCTGGTGATTAACATTAATCATGCCATGAGTTCTAACAGCTCCTTCAGCATCAAAGCCTTCTATTTCAAAAATTATCACTTGGTTTTGTGGAGGTACAGGGATAGGATTATTTCCCCTAATAAAGCAATCGTTGGAATTTTCTAATAAAAAGACTTGGCCAATTCTGACAGGGTTTGCCATTTCGTCAAGACCTAACCTCGGTTAGGGTTTAATATTTCGTCAGGACCTAACCTCAGTTAGGGTTTAATATGAACTTTATAAGAAGCTTCTAGACCTCAATGGCATTTTGAGGGAGTTCTGATTTAAGTTCTACAAGGCCTGATCAGGGTCTTGTCGTCTCCAGAAACTTAAATCTGGGTTTTAGTGCCACTGTCAGTAAAACACTCCTTCTATACTTAACAATCTACAACATGGATATAGATATAAATATAAGTATAGGTTCTGTATCAACTCGTTAACACACACGTTGGGCACCAACTGAAGGGGAAATTACTAGCCCTAGCCCTTTTCAGGCTACCCCAGATCAGGCATATTCCCCAGACTTTCACCTTCAATTAAAGTTAGAGATAGCCAAATTCTATAAGATGCTTAATTGGGTCTAAAGGTCCAAGCTATCTCTCCCTAAAGGAAAGGAATGACTGAAGATGTTACCATCCTCCAGATAGCACTTTTAATAATTTAACCAGACTTTAACCTTCTGGATATTATGAAGGTCTGGAAAATCCCCCAGAATTCTGCAACTCCTCACAAAAGAGTGTACAGAAATTGAGTTTGCGAGTTTGATACAGAAATATGCTGTGAGACAATTCTAAAAATATATAGATTTATTTAAGAGCTGACATATAGTTAACAGCTTGTGAGTCAATTGCAACTTTAACAGTTCAAAATACAATTAGCTTACACAATCTTATTCTCAGAGATCCTTATTCTCAAATCTTAACTTCGTTACATTTATACATTTCTTATTATTTCTAATCCAGAATAGCCACCAAAATCAAATTAAAAGTACCTTTTTGATCCCCGAGACTCAAAGAATTAAAAACTTACAGAGATGCCTCTGAAGTGTGAGAGCATCGCTTTGCCCCTTTCCAGCGACTTCTGACTGTCTATCTGAAAAGCTCTATTTTTATAGCTTGTTTTTAGTGGTATATTCTTTGAAGTTTTCTGCCGATGTAAGCTAATTATATCTAGTCATCTTCCTGTTGACTTTTTTCTATTCTTACTGTCAATTCAGCTGCCAACTTTTAGATTTGTGTCTGTTGTGGTGTTTCAAAAACTTATCATATAAAATTGTTATTGCAGATTTATCTCTTTGATGCCATTCTTATTGAAGGACTTCCATTCAATTCTAAAACCACCTTAACTGGTTACAACCACAGACTCCTGTCTCTGTGGTGTTCTAAATTCAATACAAAAACCATGTGATTGCTTGGTGCATCCATTGAAGTCATATCTTCAAAGTGTTCTGTTGGTATCATATTTACAACATGTAAATTAAAGACAACTAGGGTGTTTGTTTTCCTAGCCACCTTAGTTGGTTATATTATATCGTGTTTCTTGTTCCATTTGATGTTACTTTTACAAAGGCACATGGTTTTTTAATATTCTGTGTTCCTGTTTGAAGTGTCAGTTTTCAACACTTTACTTGGGTCATTCCATTGTGTTTCTCCCAAACTCCAGACCTTCTGGAAGCGCCAAATTGCTATTTCAATAGGGCCATTGTTTTAGTATTTTTAACCAATTCTCATTTCAAAAGCTTGTGGTGTTTACAACTTTTGTGTTGTTGAGGCTTTAGATTTTTAAACCCAGTATATCATGTATTAATAAAATCAGAATTCTGTTCTATGATGGTGTATTTTTCTGAAATGTGGCTTATTCCTTCACAAACAGACATAAAACAGAGAGTAGGGATAAACAGGTCAATTTTAGATTGGCAGGCTATAACTAGTGGGGTGCCACAAGGATCATTGCTTGTGCCTCAGCTATTTACAATCTATGTTAATGACCTAGATGAAGGGTCTGAGTGCAATGTATACAAGTTTGCTGATGATACGAAGCTAGTTGGGAAAGTAAGCTGTGAGAACACAAAGAGCCTGTAAAGGGATATAGACAGGTTATGTGAGTGGGCAATAAGGTGGCAGATGGAGTATAATGTGGGGAAATGTGAAGTTATTCACTTTGGTAGGAAGATGAGAAAAACAGAATATTTTTTAAATGGTGAGAAACTATTAAATGTTGTTAATTCAGAGAGATTTAGCTGTCCTAGTACAAGAAACACAGATTTAGCATATAGTTGCAGCACGCAATTAGGAAGGCAAATGGCATGTTGGCCTTTAATGCTAGAGGGTTGGAGTACAAGAGTAAGGAAGTCTTGCTACAATTATACAGGGCACTGGTGAGATCACACCTGGAGTACTGTGCACAATTATGGTCTCCTTATCTAAGGAAGGATATACTTGCTTTAGAGGCGGTGCAACGAAGGTTCACTAGATTGATTGCTCAGATGAAAAGTTTGTCCTATGAGGAGAGATTGAATATATTGGGCCTATACTCTCTGGAGTTTAAAGTAATGAGAGGTGATCTCATTGAAACATATAAGATTCTGAGGGGAATTGACAGGGTAGATGCTGAGAGGTTGCTTCCCGTGGCTGGAGAGTCTAGAACTAGGGGGCATAGTCTCAGGTTACGGGGCCGGCCTTTTAAGACTGAGATGAGGAGGAATTTCTTCACTCAGGGTTGTGAATCTTTGGCATTCTCTGCCCCAAAGTGCTGTGGATGCTCAGTCATTGAGTGTATTCAAGGCTGAGAGAGTTAGATTTTTGGACTCCAGAGGAATTAAAGGATATGGGGATAGGGCAGGAAAGTGGAATTGAGGTCGAATATCAACCATGATCTTATTGAATGGCGGAGCAGGCTTGAGGAGCCGTAAGGCCTACTCCTGCTCCTAATTCTTATGTTCTTATCTTATCAGTACATGAGGGAGAAAGGAATAGAAGGATATGATGATAGGGTGAGAGGAAGTAAAGTGGGACGAGCCTCGTGTGGAGAATAAGCCCCGGCATAAACCTGTTGGGCTGAATGTCCTTTTTCTGTACTGTAAATTTCTGCGTAGTTTACAGCTAACATGACAAAAAAGAAACAAAGAAACATAGAAGATTGGAGCAGGAGTAGGCCATTCGGCACCTCGAGCCTGTTCCGCCATTTAATGAGATCATGGCTGATCATCCAAATTCAGTACCCTGTCCCTGCTTTCTTCACATATCCCTTGATCCATTTAGCCTTAAGAAATATATCTAACTCCTTCTTAAATATATTTAATTAATTGGCCTCAACGGCCTTCTGTGGTAGAGAATTCCACAGGTTCACCAATCCCTGGGTGAAGAAATTCCTCCTCATCTCAGTCCTAAATGGCTTACCCCTTATCCTTAGACTGTGAACCCTGGTTCTGGACTCCCCCGCCATCGGGAACATCCTTCCAGCATCTAGTCTGTCGAGTCCTGTTAGAATTTTATAAGTTTCAATGAGATCCCCTCTCATTCTTCTAAACTCCAGCGAATACAAGCCCAATCGACCCAATCTCTCTTCATACGTCAGTCTTGCCATCCCAGATATCAGTCTGGTGACTCTTTGCTGCACTCCCTCCAAGGCAAGAACATCCTTCCTCAGATAAGGTGACGAAAACTGCACACAATACTCAAGGTGTGGTTTCACCAAGCCCCTGTACAACTGCAGCAAGACATCCCTGCTCCTGTACTCGAATCCTCTCTCTATGAAGACCAACATACCATTTGCCTTCTTAACCGCCTGCTGCATCTGCATGCTTACCTTCAGCGACTGGTACACAAGGACACCCAGGTCTCGTTGCACTTCCCCTTTTCCCAATCTATTGCCATTCAGATAATAATCTGCCTTCCTGTTTTTGCCACCAAAGTGGATAACCTCGCTTTATCCACATTATACTGCCTCTGCCATGCTTCTGCCCAATCACCCAACCTGTCCAAATCATACTGGAGTTTCTCTGCATCCTCCTCACAACATACACACCCACCCAGCTTTGTGTCATCTGCAAACTTGGAGATATTACATCTAGTTCCCTCGTCTAGATCATTAATATATATGGTGAATAACTGGGGTTCTAGCACCAATCCCTCTGGTACCCCACTAGTCACTGCCTGCCACTCAGAAAAAGACCCGTTTATTCCAACTCTTTGCTTCCTGTCTGCCAACCAGTTCTCTATCCAAGTCAGTACCTTATCCCCAATCCCATGTGCTTTAACTTTGCACGCTAATCTCTTATGCAGGACCTTATCGAAAGCCTTCTGAAAGTCCAAATACACCACATCCACTGGTTCTCCCTTATCTATTCTACCAGTTACATCCTCAAAAAATTCCAGTAGATTAGTCAAGCATGATTTACCTTTTGTAAATCCATGTTCACGTTGTCCGATCCTGTCACTGTTTTCCAAGTGCTCTGCTATTACATCTTTTATAATGGACTCTATCATTTCCCCCACTACCGATGTCAGGCTTACAGGTCTATAATTCCCCATTTTCTCTCTACCACCTTTTTTGAATAGTGTGATTACATTAGCTATCTTCCAATCCATGGGAACTGTTCCAAAGTCTGTAGAATTTTGGAAGATGCCCAGCAATGCATCTATTATATCTAGGGCCACTTCCTTAAGTAGTTAGGATGTAGATTATCAGGCCTTGGGGATTTATCGGCCTTCAATCCAGTCAATTTCCCTAACACCATTTCCCTACAAATACCGATTTCATTCAGTTCCTCCCTCTCATTAGACCTTATGTTCCCCGACATCTCTGGGAGGTTATTTGTGTCCTCCTTTGTGAAGACAGAACCAAAGTATGTATTTAATTGGTCTGCCATTTCTTTGTTCCCCATTATAAATTCCCCTGATTCTGAGTGTAAGGGACCTACGCTTGACTTCACCAATCTTTTCCTCTTCACATATCTATAGAAGCTTTTACAGTCAGTTTTTATGTTCCCTGAAAGCTTACTCTCATACTCTATTTTCCCCCTCTTAATTAATCAAGGGGAGCACGGTGGCATAGTGGTTAGCACTGTTGCCTCACAGCGCCAGGGACCCGGGTTCGAATCCGGCCTCGGGTGACTGTCTGTGTGGAGTTTGCACATTCTCCCCGTGTTTGCGTGGGTTTCCTCCGGGTGCTCCGGTTTCCTCCCACAGTCCAAAGATGTGCGGGTTAGGTTGATTGGCTATGATAAATTGACCCTTAGTGTTAGGGGGATTAAATACGTGGGGTTACGGGGATAGGGTGGGATATGTGTTGGTGTAGGGGTTACGGGGATCGGGTGGGATATGGCCTCTATCTGCACTGTGGGGATTCTGTGATTCTGTGAATCCCTTTTCCTCCTTTGCTGAATCCTAAACTGCTCCCAATCCTCAGGTTTGCTGCTTTTTCTGGCCAATTTATATGTCCTCTCCTTGGATCATATGCTATCCCTAATTTCCCTTGTTAGCCATGGTTGACTCATCTTTTTTGTTTTATTTTTATGCCAAACAGGGATGAATAAATTCTGTAGTTCATCCATGCGATCTGTAAATGTTTGCCATTGCCTATCCACCGTCAACCCTTTAAGTAACGTTCCCCAATCCATCCTAGCTAACTCGCGCCTCACACCATCATAGTTTCCTTTATTTAAATTCAGGACCCTAGTCTCTGAGTCAAATACTTCACTCTCAATCTTAATGAAGAATTCTATTATATTATGATTGCTCTGCCCCAAGGGGCCTCTCACAACAAGATTGCTAATCAATCCTTTCTCATTACATAATACCCAGTCTAAGATGGCCTGATCTCTAGTTGGTTCCTCAACATATTGATCCAGGAAACCACCCCGTATACACTCTAGGAATTCTTCTTCCACAGTATTGTTACTAATTTAGTTAGTCCAATCTATATGTAGATTAATGTCACCTATGATAACTGCTGTGCCCTTATCACACGCATCTCTAATTTCCTGTTTAATGCCATCCCCAACCTCAGCATTACTGTTTGGGGGTCTGTATACAACTCCCACTAACATTTTCTGCCCCTTGGTATTTCTCAACTCTACCCATACAGATTCCACATCATCAGAGCTAACATCCTTCCTTACTATTGTGTTAATCTCCTCTTTAACCAGCAATGCTACCCCACCTCCTTTACTTTTTTCCTGTCTTTCCTGAATATTGAATACTCCTGGATGTTGAATCCCCAGCCTTGGCCACCCTGGAGCCATGTCTCCGTAATCCCAATTATATCATATCCATTTACATCTATTTGCCCAGCTAATGCATCCAACTTATTACAAATGCTCCTCGCATTAAGACACAAAGCCTTCAGGCTTGATTTTTTAACACTCTTAGACCTTTTAGAATTCTTATTTACTGTGACCATGTTTGATTTACACCTTGATTTCTCTGAATGCCCCTTTTGCTTTTCTCCTTCCTGTCTTTTGCTTCTATCCTTGCTTCCTTTTCCTGTCTCCCTGCACAGGTTCCCTACCCCCTGCCATTTTAGTTTAAACCCTCCCCAACAGCACTAGCAAACACTCCCCCTAGGACATCGGTCCTGGTCCTGCCCCGGTGCAAACCGTCCAGTTTGTACTGGTCCCACCTCCCCCAGTAACGGTTCCAATGTCCCAGGAATTTGAATCCCTCCCCCTTTCACCATTCCTCTAGCCACATATTCATCTGAAATATCCTTCTATTTCTACTCTGACTAGCACGTGGCACTGGTAGTAATCCTGAGATTACTACCTTTGAGGTCCTATTTTTAATTTACCTCCTAACTCCCTATATTCAGCTTTTAGGACCTCCTCCCGGTTTTTACCTATATTGTTGGTACCTATTTGCACCCTCCCCCTCCAAAATGCCCTGCAGCTACTCCGAGACATCCTTGACCCTTGCACCAGGGAGGCAACATACCATCCTGGAGTCTCATTTGCGGCCGCAGAAACGCCTATCTAATCCCCTTACAAAAGAATCCCCTATCACTATAGCTCTCCTGCTCTTTTTCCTCCCGTCCTGTGCAGCAGGACCACCCATGGTGCCAGGAAGTTGGCTGCTGCTGCCTTCCCCCAATAAGCCATCTCCCTCAAAAATATCTAAAGCTGTATATCTGTTTGAGAGGGGGATGGCCACAGGCGACCCCTGCGCTACCTGCCTGCACCTACTACTGTGCCTGGTGGTCACCCATTCCCTTCCTGCCTGTGCAGCCTTTATCTGCGGTGTGACCAACTGATTAAACGTGATATCCATGACATCCTCAGCATCGCAAATGCTCCAGTATGTATACATTCGCAGCTCCAGCGCTGCAATGAGGTCTGCCAGTAGCTGCAGCTGGATACACTTCCCACACACATGGTCGTTAGGGACACAGGAAGTGTCCCTGATTTCCCACATAGTGCAGGAGGAGCATGCCACCGGGCCAAGCTGTGCTGCCATGACTTACCCTTTAATTAATGTAAATTAAATTACATTGTTTTTTTTAAATTCGTTGATGGGATGTGGGCGTCGCTGGCTAGGTCTGCATTTAGTGCCCATCCCTAATTGCCCTTGAGAAGATGGTGGTGAGCCGCCTTCTTGAACCGCTGCAGTCCATATATGGTGTAGGTACACCCACAATGCTGTTAGGAAGGGAGTTCCAGGATTTTGGCCCATCGACAGTGAAGGAACGGCGATACAGTTCCAAGTCAGGATGGTGTGTGGCTTGGAGGGGAACTTGTAGTTGGTGATGTTCCCATGCGTCTGCTGCCCTTGTCCTTCTAAGTGGTAGAGGTCGCGGGTTTGGAAGGTGCTGTTGAAGGAGCTTTGGCGAGTTGCTGCAGTGCATCTTGTAGATGGTACACACTGCAGCCACAGTACGCCGGTGGTGGAGGGAGTGAATGTTGAAGGTGGTGGATGGAGTGCCAATCAAGCGGGCTGCTTTATCCTGAATGGTGCCGAGCTTCTTGAGTGTTGTTGGAGCTGCACTCATCCAGGCAAGTGGAGAGTATTCCATCACACTCCTGACTTGTGCCTTGTAGATGGTGGAAAGGCTTTGGGAAGTCAGGAGGTGAGACACTTGCCGCAGAATTCCCAGCCTCTGGCCTGCTCTTGTAGCCACAGTATTTATATAGCTGGTCCAGTTCAGTTTCTGATCAATGGTAACCCCCAGGATGTTGATAGTGGGGGATTCAGCGATGGTAATGCCATTGAATGTCAAGGGGAGACGGTTAGAGTCTCGCTTGTTGGAGATGGTCATTGCCTGGCACTTGTGTGGTGCGAATGTTACTTGCCACTTGTCAGCCCAAGTCTCAATGTTGTCCAGGTCTTGCTGCATATGGACACGGACTGCGTCAGTATCTGACAAGTCTCGAATGGTGCTGGACAGTGTGCAATCATCAGCGAACATCCCCACTTCTGACCTTATGATGGAGGGAGGGTCATTGATGAAACAGCTGAAGATGGTTGGGCCTAGGACACTGCCCTGAGGAACTCCTGCAGCGATGTCATGTGATTGAGATGAATGACCTCCAACAACCACAGCCAACTTCCTTTGTGCTAGGTATGATTCCAACCAATGGAGCGTTTTCCCCTTGATTCCCATTGGCTTCAGTTTTGCTAGGGCTCCTTGATGCCACACTCGATCAAATGCTGCCTTGATGTCAAGGGCAGTCACTCTCACCTCACCTCTTGAGTTCAGCTCTTTTGTCCATGTTTGGACCAAGGCTGTAGTGAGGTCAGGAGCTGAGTGGCCCTGACGGAACCCAAACTGGGTGTCAGTTAGCAGGTTATTGCTGATTAAGTGCCGCTTGATAGCACTGTCGACGACACCTTCCATCACTTTGCTGATGATTGAGAGTAGACTGATGGGACGGTAATTGGCCGGGTCGGATTTGTCCTGCTTTTTGTAGACAGGACATACTTGGGCAATTTTCCACATTGCCGGGTAGATGCCAGTGTTGTTGCTGTACTGGAACAGCTTGGCTAGGGGCGCAGCTAGTTCTGGAGCACAAGTCTTCAGTGCTATTGCCGGAATGTTGTCAGGGCCCATAGCCTTTGCAGTATCCAGTGTCTTCAGCCATTTCTTGACATCACGTGGAGTGAATTGAATGGGCTGAAGACTGGCACCTGTGATGCTGGGGACCTCAGGAGGAGGCCGAGATGGATCATCCACTCGGCACTTCTGGCTGAAGATAGTTGCAAATGCTTCAGCCTTGTCTTTTGCACTCACGTGCTGGGCTCCACCATCATTGAGGATGGGGATATTTTTGGAGCCTCCTCCTCCTGTTAACTGTTTAATTGTCCACCACCACTCATGACTGGATGTGGCAGGACTGCAGAGCTTTGATTTGATCCGATGGTTGTGAGATCGCTTAGCTCTGTCTATCGCATGTTGCTTCCGTTGTTTGGCATGCAAGTAGTCCTGTGTTGTAGCCTCACCAGGTTGACACCTCATTTTTCGGTATGCCTGGTGCTGTTCCCGGCCTGCTCTCCTGCACTCTTCGTTAAACCAGGGTTGATCTCCCGGCTTGATGGTAATGGTACAGTGAGGGATATGCTGGGCCATGATGTTACAGATTGTGGTTGAATACAATTCTGCTGCTGTTGATGGCCCACAGCGCCTCATGGATGCCCAGTTTTGAGTTGCCCGATCTGTTTGAAATCTGTCCCATTTAGCACGGTGGTAGTGCCACACAACACGGTGGAGCATATCCTCAATATGAAGACGGGACTTCGTCTCCACAAGGACTGTGCGGTGGTCACTTCCACCAATGCTGTCATGGACAGATGCATCTGCAACAAGTAGATTGGTGAGGACGAGATCAAGTAGGTTTTTCCCTCTTGTTGGTTCCCTCACCACCTGTCGCAGACCCAGTCTGGCAGCTATGTCCTTTAGGACTCGGCCAGCTCGGTCAGTTGTGGTGCTACCGAGCCACTCTTGGTGATGGACATTGAAGTCCCCTACCCAGAGGACATTTTGTGCCCTTGCTACTCTCAGTGCTTCTTCCAATTGGTGTTCAACATGAAGGAGTACTGATTCATCAGCTGAGGGAGGGTGGTAGGTGGTAATTAGCAGGAGGTTTCCTTGCCCATGTTTGACTTGATGCCATGAGACCTCATGGGGTCCTGAGTCAATGTTGAGGACTCCCAGGGCTACTGCCTCCCGACTGTATACCACGGTGCCACCACCTCTGGTGGGTCTGTCCTGCCGGTGGGACAGGACATACCCAGGGATGGTGATGGTGGTGTCAAATCAATGCCACTAATTACACTACAATTAAATGCTATACTCAAGGGCACTTGTTTACTCGCACTCCCTGCTACACAACAGAGACCTTAGAAACTATAACCACAAAAATTAAGATCTTCTAAAGTTTATAAACTATTAACCTTAACTGTCAAACTATAGAGTAGTATAAATACTCACCTGGCCGTACTCACCCAATCAGCTGCTTGCTCTTGCCCGCGTCACTTTTTGAATCATGGCGTGGCTCTGGAACGACGACGCCGGTCTGCGAGATCGACCGGCCTTTGAAAAAAAGCCCACGAAAGTAAGTTTAAATACTTACTGTACTCTCCTGCTGCTCCCGACACCGGCCTCTTCCTACAGGGTGAAAAGTTAGGAAAAACAAAGGCAAAGCAAGGGAGCTCGTCCTTCCACTCCTCACCTAAATCCCTGACGCACCCAACTCGCAGCACTCTGTGTTGCGTTTGCAAAGATAATCCAGAGACTGTAAGCAGAGTTCAGTTCATGTTGCTTTTTTAATGGCTGCCACACACACACACTTCCAGGCAAAAGCAATCGAATACCTATATACAATACAATGATAACATAAGAACATAAGAAATAGGAGCAGGAGTAGGCTAATCGGCCCCTCGAGCCTGCTCCGCCATTCAATAAGATCATGGCTGATCTGATCCTAACCGCCAATCTACAATCACAGCACTATCAAACTCCATGTGCTCAGGCCAAGGCAATCGAGTACCTATCACCAATGTCAGACATAACATTTCCTCCCCCCTCACAGAATTTCAAACATGAAATGTAGTGACAAAGTCCTGTAGGTGGCCAGGGCAAGAACGTGTACGAACAGGCCGAGGTGTGGACTTGTGAAGAGCAGGCCAAAGTGGGGACTGCTGAGGAGCAGGCTGAGGCACAACACCTGCTTGGGGGTTGGCTGGCTGAGTCACATGTGCATCCCGCCACGCTGGGGGTAAGGCTTGGGGGTTAGGTCCGTATAATCCCGCATCAGGGGGTGCTGGCACCTTCCGAAGGCGGCTGGCATGCCACCGAGAGCCGTCAGTGAGGCAGAAAGTGGCTGGTCCAAGTTGGCGGCTGATTTGAAGAGGGGAGGACCAGAATGACGCCATCTTATTATTGCGGTGAGGCCTGCGGACTCTGACCCAATCGGAGACTGAGATGTTGGGCACCTTGGCCCTCTTCGACTGGTCAAAGCGAAGTTTCATCTTCTCCTGCTGTCTAGCGACTGTGGCTTGAGCCGGTGGAGCAGGGCTCTGAGCTAGTGAGGGGCGGAGCCTGCCAAGGGGCAGCATGAGCTCACGGCCTAGCATGAGGGATGCGGGTGAGACCCCTGTAGTGGAATGCTGGGAGGCTCTGTAGTGCAGCAGTGTGTGGAGGAGGGCCTTGTCAAACGCACACCTCTGGGATAGGTGTGCTCTGAGGCCATTTTTCAGTGTCTGGTTAAAACGCTCCACCCCCCCATTTGACTCAGGGTGGTAGTATGCTGTGCGAATGTGACGGATGCCCTTGCTCTCAAGGTAAGAGGAGAGTTCCGAAGAGACCATTTGGGGGCCATTGTCTGTGGTGATGGTCTTTGGATGCCCCCAGCGGGAGAAGAGGGACTCAAGGATATCAATGATGACCCGAGAGGTGACGGAGCCCACGGCAGTGACCTCTGGCCATTTTGAGTGCAGGTCATAGGTCACCACTAGGAACCGTTGATGGTGGGGGACACCATGGATCTCCCCGCAGATGTCCAGCTGCAGGTGCTCCCAGGGCTGAGAGGGCCAGGCAAGGGGTTGCAGAGGTGGGGGAGCTTGGTGGCCAGTCTTGCCACTTAAAAGGCAGGCTGCACAGTCCTTGACCAGGGCCTCGATTTCCCTGTCGATACCCGGCCACCACATTAGGTCTCGGCATCGTTGTTTGAGCTTCACTATGCCCAAGTGGCCCTCATGCGCCATGGATAAAACACGCGCACGAAGGGCACTTGGGACCACAGTGCAGAGCCCACGTGCAACACAGGAGTCATTCCAGCAGGAGAGCTCCTCTTTAACTCTGGAGTAGGCAGACAGTTCCTCAGGCACCTTGCGAGGCCAGCCATCTCTGATGAAGGTGCACAGCTGGGAGAGGGCCAGATCCTGTTCAGAGGCCTCTTTGAGCTCCTGGAGAGAGACTGTGGTTTGGAGAGGCGTGTGCAGCATCTGGACGATATCCTGTTCCACATGTTCAGACCCAACAAGTGGGGCTGGGGCAGAGACAGTGCGGGAGAGCAGATCTGCAACAACATTGTCACGTCCTGGTGTGAACTGGAGACTGAAATTGTATTGGCGGAGGCGTTCAGACCAGCGGTGTAGACGCAGTGGTCTGTGGCCCGTGCCGGATGTTGACAGCAGGGCAGTGAGAGCCTGGTGATCGGTTCGCAGGGTAAAGGCACGGCCATGCGTGTACAGGTGCCACCGCTCACATGCCCAGACGCACGCCAGCGCCTCACGCTCGCCTACTGAGTACTTCTGTTCGGTGGGGCTAACGGCTCGGGAGGCAAAGGCGATTGGTTTCTCCACTCCATTCTGTATCTGCGATAACACCGCCCCCACAGCTGCAGCGGACACGTCACAGGTGACGAGGGTGGGGCTGACGACGTCAAAGTGAGCCAACACTGGAGGTGACATGAGCTGCGATTTGAGGAGGCGAACAGCTTCCGTACAGGCTTGTGACCACACCCAGAGCTCGTCCTTTCGCAGGGGCTGGCGCAGTGGGGCTGTGGTGGCTGAGTACTGGGGCAAAAACTTCAGGTAGTCCCCAGTCATGCTAAGGAAGGAGGCAACCTGTGCTGCAGAGCTGGTTTCTGGGATGCTGTGAATGGCATCCACATTTGACTGGAGTGGGGATATACCGTCAGCCGACAACCGAAACCCCACAAATTCGATCTCTGAAACAGCAAAGACACACTTTTCGCCATTCAGTGTGAGCTTGTGTTTTGCTAGAGCTGTGAAAACTCTGTGAAGGCGTTCGTCGTGAGTGGAGGTCGAGGGCCCATGCACGACGATGTCATCCAGGTAGGTGGCCACCCCAGGAATGCCCGCGAGCACAGAGGACATCACCTTTTGGAAGCAGCTGGGTGCAGAGCTAAGTCCAAATGACATCCTGGTGTACCGAAAGACGCCAGCATGTGTCACAAAAGCAGTGAGGTCCCTGCTGCTGGGGTGGAGGGGAACCTGTAGATAGCCCTGTTGAAGGTCCAGTTTCGAGAACAGGATGGAACCATAGAACTGCGCTGTGAGTTCCTCTGATGTGGGCAATGGATACTTGTCAGGGATTACGGCCTTATTCACTGCTCGAAGATTGACACAGACGCGTAGGCCACCTGACTTTTTCGTTGCGACCACCAGGTTGGAGACCCATGGGGAGGCATCAACTGGTTCGATGATGCCGGCTTCCAGTAGCTGCTTTAGTTCAGCTGTGACCCCGTCACGGAGAGCAAGCGGGATGCGGCGCAGTGGCTGAATGACAGGGGTAACGGTGGAGTCAACCATGGGCTGGTGGGTGAAGGCAGTCAGGCAGCCTAGACCCTCGAAGAGTGCTGGCCATGTTTGGCGCCACGGTGAGGCGACGTGCAGAATTGCAGACCCGCCGGTGTCCAAGAGAGAAAAACCCAGGTCAGTGAAAAGATCCAGTCCCATCAGGTTAGCTCCTTGGCGTGCCACATGAAAACAAAAATCTGGCAAAACTTTTGTTCCATAGCGTACAGTGAGGTTGACTGAGCCCACTAGTGCAATTTTCAAATTACCATACCCGCAAAGGGTAGTGGAGGGCGCAGAGAGTGGCAGGGAGCTGAAAAAGCGTTTGAATGTGTCCACATTCAGCAATGAGACGCTGACAGCGGTATCCAACAACAGCGGGATGCACACATCATTCAGGTTAATTGTGCATGACTTGAAAGCCACTACTGGCCCAGAGCTCACGTTGTGAATTATAGTGCTTGAGGACTGAGAGTGTTCATTTGTAGCAACCGGGGCAGAGCGGCAGACATTGGCAAAGTGGTTTTGTTTTCCACAATTGCGACAGGCTTGGCCGCGCGTGGGGCAATTCTGCGCTCTGGTAGCATGTGAACGAGATCCACAGTTTCCACACTGTTGCCGCGGTAGCGCGCGTTGCTGCCGTCGCGCGAGCATTACCGTGTCAGAGCTGTCGGGGCCGAGGGCGCTGTCACTGGGTGTGTGTGCTAGTTTTGCTGCACATTCGGCTGCAGACTCCACTTGAAAGGCAATGTTGAGTGCCTGTGACAACGACAGATCGTCGGGCTCGAGTAACAGTCTTTCATGCACTCTCACGTTGTTTGTGTGCTCTATTAGTTGATCACGCACCATCTCATCTTGTAGTGCACCGAACTTGCATGAGCTAGCTAACCCCCTCAAATTAGCCACATATTGATGCACCGACTCGCCGAGGAGTTGGTGACGCTGTCTAAAAATGAATCGCCGCAGGAGGGCACTTTGTGGGGCAGAGAAGTCTGTGCTTAACAGAGCCACAGCCTCATCATATGTTTGAATTGAGTCTGCTGTGCATAATGTCCCAAGAACACGCTGGCCCTCCGCTCCCAAGCAATGGGATAACAGTGCCTTTTTCCGACCCGTACTCACAGTTTCTAGTCCAAGAGCAATGAGGTAGGTTTCAAAGGACTGTAACCAGTGAATCCATGGGATCGGGGGCTCACCTGGTAGTGCAAGGAAGGGAGGAGGTGGTGGAAGAGAGATTTCAGCCATCCTTGTCGCCAAATGTTGTGTTTGCAAAGATAATCCAGAGACCGTAAGCAGAGTTCAGTTCATGTTGCTTTTTTAATGGCTGCCACACACACACACTTCCAGGCAAAAGCAATCGAATACCTATACACAATACAATGATAACAGCACCATCAAACTCCATGTGCTCAGGCCAAGGCAATCGAGTACCTATCACCAATGTCAGACATAACACTCTGTTGAAACCGCACTCAGCGTAAAATCGCACTTCAAAGCCTGTTTTATGGGCCCTGAAAAAAAGGAGACTTGCTGAGCCCAGCTACAGGAGAACCAGCTTCATCTAGTTTCCCTAATTAACTGCTTTCAGCTGCTCTGAATTGTACGCCTTGTATATCGCTTTATAACCCTGCTTAAAGCTGGGAAATTTAGATTTTAAGCAGTAGACAGTCACAGTAAATGTGAAGAGAGACACACAGGCTGTGAGATTCTCAGCAGCTCAGCTCAGCTCTGCTCGGTGCTATGTGAACGGGCTGCTCCATACCCCGGCTGCTCGTGGGGAATGCCAGTGTGGCGGGCCCAGTGCAGAAGGCCCAGGGTGGAAGACCCAGAGGAGAGTGTCCTAGGCGGGAGGCCCTGCATGGAGGACCCCAGGCGGGGGGCCCAGAGCGGTGCGGCTGGTCGGCAGAAGCGGAGTCGGGTGATGCTGTGGGTGAGCATGCTGTACGGTTTCTAAGATTGAAGAACGGTTTCGGGCCCGAATGAGTTCCAGCAGCCCCGCCTGTGCTCCACCCGTTGGCAGCTGTGAGGCTTTGTTTCGGTGATGGGATCGGGTTTGTGTGCCGCCATTCTGGTGGAGGAAACACAGACTGCTTTCATCTGTAGCATGGCGCATAAGCGGCCATAAGATGGGAAAAGAGAACGGAATAAAAGTGGGAAAAAAAAGGAAAATAAAAGACAAAACAAAGTAATATCAGCAAGGAATACTGAGTATTTTGATGGTTGGGTCCTGTGAGCGATAACAGCAAGTAGAAGAAAATTTGAGTATTCAGTCTTTTTACGGGATTTGAGAAAGTGATTGGCTTCTTTTCCGTGGAAAAGCTGAGGATCGTGGACAAGGATTGTGACATTACATGGTTAGACGGCATCAAGTGAAAACGAGGAGTTATTAGATTGCCAATAGGACTGGCGTAGAACTGGTATTCACTTGTTTTGTTGATGAAGTTTCTGGTTTTCTGGTTGAAAGCAGTCTAGTTGAAGCTTTAATTGATTTCTGATAAGGCTATGGGACTTTGTACATTGTGATGTTAATTAGTGTTTATGTGGAATTTACTTTGAGATTATTGCCAAATAAATTATATGTTTTACAAAAGGGAGAAAAATAAGTTAACAGGGGAAAGTTAAAAGGAAGGGGAAAAATAGATACAATAAATTATATTGGTAAGAAATCTGAGTACTTCGACGGCTGGGTTCTGGATCGAACGAACGCCCGAGTGAACGCACGCCGCAGACACAAATGATATACACGCACACAAGCATGCACAATGGAACTTATGTTCTACCGAACGAATGAACGAACGGACAAACGAACGCACGCATGCTCGCATGTAGACACAAATGACACGCACGCACGCATGCACACACAATGGAACTTACGCTCGAGTGAACGAACGAACGAGTGAACGAACGGATGATTGAACGATTGAATGGGTAAACGATGCCAGTAGGACTGGCGTGATACGGATTTTTTTCTTGGTTTATTGAAATAGTGGCCATTTGTACTGTAAATATTATTGATTTATTTGTAAAAAATTATCATTGCATTTATATTGTTAACCATAAAGCTGTTTTTTAAGGCTTTATTCTTTTCTTATTGTGGTCAATGGATGTAATGGATTTATTTTGTAATTGATGAGTTGTATAAGTACTGTTGTACTTGAATAAAGAATAAAAATTTAAAAAAACAGTAAATGTGAAACAAACAAAAGTTTGATTTTAGCAACCAGTTAAGCCTCTCTGACTCACCCAAAAGAGAAGATAGGGCACAATAAATATATGAAGGAAGCCCTTGTATTTAAATAAAACCAAGGCCGAGCTAAAACAAAGTCCATCTCACCCAGGTATATTTAATTATTTCTTTCCTTATGATTTCATTCAACATAGGACATGGGGTTGCTATGCATTGGGGGAGGGGAGGTGAGAGGGTGGATTCAACCAGAACCCTTCATCATATTATAAAAGGGATCAAAGTAATATGATCAAGGTGAGTGGTACCTGTTTTTGTTTAAGCGAGTGGGTGCTTCCAGAGGATGATATTACATAACATCTGTAAGCAGAAACCTATCCTTAGTTGTACTCTCCATGTTAACAGAATCCACTGTATCGCAGTCGGCTCTTCTTAGAGTCTATTGCAATATCTGACAGTGGACTTGATAATAGCCTTAGTGTAGTGCCTTAAGTTATATCATGGTATAATTAAACCATGCTTAAAAAAAACTTGAGGTTGTATGCAATTTTTATGAACAGCCCCAACTGGAATTTCAAATAACTTCTCTGTTTATGATTTACTTAGTAAAGTCCGCAAGTCCACTTTGACCATATTTAAACACCACTGAAGTATTGAGGATATCTGATGTCACTAAATGTGCATCAATTATAGTCACAGCAGAAAAGTACAAAAATACTTCCAGATGGGTGCATTCTTCACCCAAAATTCAACAAACATGGAACAGAAAAATTTAAGGGGCTAATAAAAGTTTCAAAATATGAAAGATTTTGAGAGTGTGAATAGTGAAAAGATAGTTTCCACTGAATCAGTAACAAGTGGGAATAGACTCAAGATTATCAACAGAAAGAATGAGAGAGAAGAAATCTTTTCACACAGAGGGTTTTTGACCTAGAAATTCTGTATCCCCCGAAAATGGACGTGGGGATCGCAATGCGATAGGATCCCGCAACCGTTCGGAGGACTACAGGCAGCACGTAAGCTTATGCTGCCTGCTACTTTGCATGGTTGTAGCATTCAGCCATGCGCTGAACGCGCTGCTGAGTAGCTGAACGCTCACCAGGGGGCCCAAGTTTGTGCGAGGCTAGCTCTAATTAAAACTAGCCTGCACAATTTAAAGGCAGTCTGCACCTCTTAAAGGGGAGGTGCCTTTTGCCTGCAGCATGTGGTGGAAGTGCTTGTGGAGGCTGCTGTCAGAAAAAGAAGAATGAGTAATGGCTCAACAGGTCAGAGAAATGGCTCCAAGGTTCTCCCATGCAGCACTGGAGGCATTGGTCCAGGCGAGAAATTCCAGGAGAGAGTTCTTCTACCCATAGGGGGCCAGGAGGCCCTCCAGGCAACAGACGAGAGTGCAGTAGGAGCAGATATTCAATGAGGTCAATGCCAGCAGAATAGCCGTGAGGACATGGACTCAGTACAGGAAGAAGTTTAACAACCTCACAAGCATGGTCAAGGTCAGTGAATGCATCTTCAAATGCCATATCCCACCATCTGCACCACTAGCATCTCACACTGCTCAATGCACCACACCCCCATCACTCACCTGCCAACAATCTCTACCAAACACGACTCATTGCTCACATTCATAGCTGTACCTCACACACTTACCACTTCTGCAAGCCTCATACTCATATCTCAGAGCTTGAACACACTGTTAGCTATTCACCATGATAGGCACATTACCTAAACACATTACACCACACTCACTGACACATTTACCTTTTGCTTGCAGGAAAATGTGGCATATGACAGACGACAGCAGGCCCTCGCCTGCATCACCTCACCCCCTTGGAGGAGACGGTGCTGGCCATTCTTGGCAGGCGCATGACTGAGCCAGTGGCCAGTGGCGATTCTGAAGGAATACAAAATGCCGGTATCCTCATACATTATCTTCCTTCTCAAATCCCACTTCTCCCTCATCCCACAATCTCTTCTGATTTATAATGTGCATATGGTGTAAGCATGCAACTATTGCTTTCCCACCCTCCCTCATCACATCCCTACCCTTGTGCATTTCTCATTTCAGACACCCAAGAAATGTAGCCTGCCCAGCCAGTGGTCGAAGAACAAGAGGGAGAGGAGAGTCAAGAAGAAGAAGAAAAACAGTCACTTGATTTCACACTCTCAGCCACCAGCTCAGATACTGACACGCTGCCTACTTTAGAGGATAGGTCAGACGCCAGGTCTGCACGTGGTGAGACATCGGGCACGAGTGGCCTGCAGCCAGGGCAGGGGGAAAGTGTAGCTCAGGTGCCAGCTCCCTGGAGGGCGAGGTCGTGCACGGGTTCTGCTGCAGAGGGCTCAGATGAAGATCTCCATGGGGTGGCCTACAGAAGAACACTGACGGGTATGCATAATGAAATGCTTGGTGAATTGGAAGACCTGCTAGAAAGCTAGAATGCAATGTCACAGAGCATGGAGGAGTCCAGCTCCAGCCTTGCATAGGGCTTTGCGCAGTGCTTGGAGCCCATCCATCTAGCATTGAAGGGATGGGCAGATTCATTAATGCACTTGTGGACCCAACTATCATGCCACGTCTGATTGCCGAAGTCTCAGCTTCCATTGCAGCACAAGCACAAGCCACCCAACATCTGAGTGCTGCAATGGAAGCTCAGACTGCAGTCATGAAGCACAGACTGCTGCCATAATGGATGGGTTTACCAGTATGGAAAGGGGCTCGCAGTCCTGCAGTCTGTACTCCAGCAGATTACTAGGATTGCTGAGGCACTGCCCCGGGGAGTAGAAATGGATCTGTGGAGGACGATCCTGCTGTCTTCTCTCAGGATGACAGCATTCATCCTCCCACCACTGCCACTTTGCCAGTGCCCCTCCTGATGCCTGTCAGCCAGCCATCCCAGGCTTCTGCCACCCATGCAGAGGTGATGCAGTTCGCAGCCAGGCCTACTAGGCCTAGAGCTCCTCGAGGTTGCCCTGCAAGGCCATCTGCAGTCTCCCCCACTGAAAGTTAGCAGCCTTCCACCAGCCGTCCTGCAACCACTGGGGTAGCACTGCATAGGATAGGCAAAGGCACATGCAAGACAGTCACTAAGGGAATGCATAAGGGTGATCAGTTAAGTTTTTGATGTAATATGGATAAAGTTTGATTGGAAAGTTTTCTTTGTGGTGGCTTTTATTTCAGCATTGTGGCCAAGATGACACTGCGATGGTCATTAACAGAGGGAAGGTAAGATGTGGGGTTGCGTTCAATCGTACCGCAGGTGGATTATTCGATCGTGGATATTCCGGCCAGACAGGGACTGTCTGGGTTGCCTCCTTCCTTCCGTTTCCGCCTTCTCCTCTTCGGCTTCCTCTTCTTCCTCCTCCTCCTCTTGCTCCTCTTCCTCTTCCTCTTCCTCCTCCCCCTGCTCCTGAGCTGGTGGCTGTATCTCTAGTGGCAAGTGCTGTGCCCTCACGATGGCCAGGTTGTGGAGGATACAGTAGACCGCGATGAATCGGTACACATGGTCCGGTGAGTATAGTAAGGCTCCTCCAGAGCAGTCCAGGCAGCGGAAGAATTGTTTAAGGATGCCAATGGTCTACTCTATGATGTTTTGTGTGACAGTATGGCTCTAATCGTATGCATGCTGTCCACTTGTGATTGGGTTACGGAGCAGAGTCATGAGCCAGATGGTCAAGGGACAGCCCTTGTCGCCCAGTAGCCACCCTCTGGTTTGTCTTGCTGGCTCAAAGACTGAGGGAACAGTGGGCTGGTGCAGAATAAAAGCATCAAGACTGCTGCCAGGCTACTGGGTATTCACTATCATGATGTGCTGAGCATGGTCGCACACCAACTGTACATTCAACGAGTGGTAACCTTTGCGGTTGAGGTACAACTCAGCATTTATATATGGTGCCCACAAAGCCACGTGCAGTTGATGGTGCCCTGCACCATGGGGAAGTCCACTATCCTGGCAAAGCCATGTGCACGTTCCGTCTGCTTCGCTCTGGTCAGAGAGAAGACAATGAATTCCCCTCTCCTGGCATAAAGAGCTTCTGTCACCTCTCTTATGCAGCAGTGGACACCGAATTGGGAGATGTTACAGATGTCGCCTGCTCCAGCCTGGAAGGATCCTGACACAAAGAAATTCAGGGCCACAGTCACCTTCACAGCCACTGGCAACACTGTCCTTCCCTGGAGTGAGGCTGCAGGTCTGGTTGCAAGAGGTGGCAGGGTTCTGTGAGCACCTCCTTCGTAAATCGCTGACACCTCACACATCACTCCTTGCTCAGGTTGAGCTAAGAGAATTGCTCTCGGAAGACCCTAGGTGGGTAAGGCCTGCTGAGATCTCTTCTCCCCCTCCTCCTCCTCCCTCTGCGAGCAGCTTGTCCTCTTCTTTGCTGCCTCTGCTCCATCTTTCTGTCATGCTGCAGGTCAAGGGAGATAGCAACTAGAGCACCCATGACGGGGAGCAAGTGGTCTGACCAGAACCACTGAATTCAGAAGCGAGGCCTACTGAACTTATAGTACTGCTCCCTGTCACCTCACCAACTTTAAATAACTCTAGAAAGCTCCAATCAGCTCCAAAAACTTACACGGAGCCAGTACAAATCAAAAAGCAAGTTACCTGATGCAACTTGTTGATAAACCCTTTAAATATCACCGGTTGGGGGTCCTTCCTGCTGCTGAACGCATGGTCAGCTGTGCAAGGTTAAGAGAGGGCTGTTTGACATCACGATCTGCCTACTTACCATATTTCTAGCGCACGCTCCTAACAGCCGCACTACTGCCCTATCCAAGATGTTGTCTGGCGTGGCCTGCACCAGAAGTGTGCGGGCATTGTTTGGAAGCTATTTTGGTTCCAATTCAGCACCTGTAGCATCCAAACAACGGGCGCTGCACAAACGAATTTCTAGGCCATTATGTTGAGATGCCTTCTCCCTCTCCTCCTCCTGTGTAGAGGAACACATCCTCCTGGAATGCATGTTCACAGATCTCTGAAGGTAGCAAGTCAGGTAGATTAAGTGGCTAAGAAGGCCTACGGGATACTTGCCTTTTTTAGCCGAGGCATACAATATAAGAGCAGGGAGGTTATGCTCACGCTGTATAAAACGCTAGTTAGGCCACAGCTAGAGTACTGCATACAGTTCTGGTCACCACATTACAGGAAAGATGTGATTGCATTAGAGAGGGTACAGAGGAGATTTACGAGAATGTTGCCAGGACTGGAGAATTTTAGCTATGAGGAAAGATTGGATAGGCTGGGGTTGTTTTCTTTGGAACAGAGGAGGCTGAGGGGAGACCTAATAGCGGTGTATAAAATTATGAGGGGCCTAGATAGAGTGGATAGGAAGGACCATTTTTCCCTTAGCAGAGAGGCCAATAACCAGGGGGCATAGATTTAAAATAATTGGTAGAAGGATTAGAGGGGAGTTGAGGAGTAATTTTTTCACCCAGAGGGTGGTGGGGGTCTGAAACTCACTGCCTGAAAGGGTGGTTGAGGCAGAAACCGTTATCACATTTAAAAAGTACTTGGATATGCACCTGAAGTGCCAGAACCTACATGGCTACAGACCAAGAGGTGGGATTAGGCTGGATAGCTCTTTTTCGGCTGGCACAGACACGATGGGCTGAATGGCCTCCTCCTGTGCCATAACTTTCTATGATTCTATGATTATGTTTTAACGGAAGAGGCTATCGAGGCAGAGACTATAAAATCATTTGAAAGGGAATTGGGATCATTATTTGATAAGGAATAAAATAAAAGATTATGGAGGAAAAACAGGGAAATGCGACTAGCATAGGTGGCTTCAGTGGAAGCACTGGCACCAGCACAGGCCGGATGGGCAACATGACCTCCCTATGTGCTGTAGCTTTTACAAATCTTTGTGTTTAAATGTTAGTTAAATAATAAAAAATATTGTACATTTAAGTTCTTTTTTTGCTTCAATGATACGCACATTCTTCACTTTTAAAGGCAAAGTATTATATTTTACAGAATAAAATGCTTATTGTTTGAACACAGGAACCATTAAGTACTGTTTGAATAATGACATAATACCTGAAATACTTTGCTGTACCCAAAAAAGCAGCTGTTAATACTACTCCACAAAACATGTGGTTTAAATTTGTGCCGTACTCTAAGACTATTTGGGTTGTTCATATGTTCAACAATTTTGGCCAGACCAATACAAATTTGTTGCTGAATGATTGTCTTCTAATGGATGTACTTATCACTTGACCAGACCTAATTGTCACAAGGGTATAAATGTCAACCCCACATACCCCGTATGCCAACATTTCATTTTGACATGTTAAGTTTAATTTTAGCTGTGGCGTTCCAGCCAATAAAGCTGAAGTTTCTCAGCTCAAGTTCCTTCTACTAAGAGTCTTTTGTTTATTTCCTGAGTTTGACCAAAATTCATACTGACCAAAAATTGGCAAGACTGAAATCATCTTGTTATTTCTAGAATTTAATCAAAGGAAGAAAAAAGAAATACATGTTGCTCCTGAAATGGATTGTGAGAAATACCTTCTTGGTTGATATATTAGGTCTGTAATAATATAAAATATTTACTTTCTGACTACTTGTCATTCATTTGTGCTTTAATTGGCAGAAACAATCTCTTTCAGGATCTCTCTACAGAATCAATAAGAACCAAAATTATCATATTCAGATGTAACTTCTTCCTTGTTCCTAAAATAATTAAATTTATTGGCTGCAGATTTCTTAAATAGAATGTTTTCATATCCAGTAGTTATTTTGGGCATTATGCATTCAGTTCATTTGCTGGGTGTGCTTCATGTTTGGATAAAACATATATATTAATTGAATCAGTCCTCTCCACTCACATGTCAGAAAGTACCTTTTAGTCCAAATGATTGTTGTTTGGGTCAAGGCAATAAATTATACACACCAAAATAATTTTTTCTTTTGCAATATAAATGGTGAACTCAACTGGGTACAACCAATGGAAGCATTGGTCATGGATGAAGGAAATCCATGTAAGTCCCTTTTAAGAACCTGGGGCTAGAAATTGGGCACCTTAGTCTCCCGTTATTGCCCTCGGGGAAGGGGCGATAACGGAGCGCTAACCACTTACCGGCCAGGTGCAGCGAGAGAAGATCGACTCCCGCTATATTCGGCGGGGTTTGCGGTGGCGATATGGCATTGAGCCCCGATCTTCTTCGCCTGGAGATCGTGACGTCATCACCGTGCGCATCGCCCTGGACCCGAACTTCGGTTCTGCCCCCTGCAGCATCGCTGGGCAGCAACACCGACAGGTGCAGGAAGCGTTCATCGGAAGGCCGGGCACATCGGAGGCAATACTTAAAGGCGAGGTGGCCGAGGTAAGTGGAAAAAATTGTGAAATGCTGTTTCAGGTTTTTTTTTCATTTTTCTTCTCCAGCGATCGATCAGCCCGGCACTCTGCTGCAGTGCATCGGGCTAATCGGGCTGGATCGCGGCTGCTGTCGGGGACCAGGTAAAGTTTGCCGTTGCAGAGCCTGCAGCGATGGCCCTTCCCTTTAAGGGAGGGAACAAGCCTTCCAATGCAGCAGCGCATGGCCCATTGTGCGCCCCGGCTGCTG
Source organism: Somniosus microcephalus (assembly GCF_052327205.1). NCBI lineage: Eukaryota > Metazoa > Chordata > Chondrichthyes > Squaliformes > Somniosidae > Somniosus > Somniosus microcephalus. The sequence goes on from NC_140993.1 coordinate 75,109,488, forward strand.
CCTGTTGCGCTCCAAGAAGGAAGTGGAACGCTTGATTTAGAGCTTCCTTCCTGGAGCGCAAAAATTAATTTTTTTAAAGTAGAAATATATTAGCGCCTGGCGTTAATTTTTTCAACTTTTAAAAGTTAGCCACCCAAATGGGACTATAATGAATTTCTCTCCCATGGTTGTAATAAGCATTCATAGTGGTAAGGGCTGGACACTAAAAGACTGAACAAAGAAATCGCTGTATAATGAGCTCAGTAATGAAGGCAACTGCCATTTTTTCTATTAGCACACTATGGAATTCATGGATATATTCTAACGTGAAACATCAATCTAGATGTTAGCTTCAATTTTGTGAGTGCAGGAAAATTGTCACTATGCTTATGTGTGGTACGATGTGCTTGAACCAGCAGCGGGGGATCGTGTGACTCTGATCAGTGGTTCAAGGCCACGATGATTCCCAACAAGGATGTAGCACCCAACAGTAGACTGCCACTACAGTTGCTTTACCCATTTAGGGAGCACTCCAGCACAGGTTTAGATTGGGGAGTAGGACAAGCATACCTTATAGGAGAACCAGGAGGAAGCATGGGTATAGAGCTTAGAGTACTTGGGCACTGTAAATAGCATTATTTAGAGATCTTTTTTATTTCTCCTTTTGTATGGGAAGTGTTGTTTTGGTAGGGCAGTGGGTTTCGACTAGGAGGAGGCTGAATGATGGGATGTTAGCCTAAGTGCAGGGAATGGGCGGCATATTTTTGCCGCTACAATGTTTAGGCGGATATAGGGAAAATCAGTGGTGGTTAGTGGCCATATGGATTCCATCTATAAAACCTGGGCTCTTGAGAAGCCTTGGACAAATCCTATGCCTTCTTCAGTTGGTGTCTTCTATACATTGAAAATATTTGTATAAATAAATCTACCCAGATTTCCAGAAAGATGGGAGGATTTGTCAGCAGTGGTGAAAGGTCAACTTTGGGAGTGGAAATATAGATTCCTCATTTCTGGTTGGAAGCAGAAAATGCACAAAATGATCTCACCCAAAACTGGTAGAGTGATAATTTTGATAAAGTAATAAGCAGCAAAAGTGTCTGCTGCCATTACATGTAAATGGGGTTTCTGCCAAAATTATGACAGTGAAGCAGGAGAATCTCTGAGGAAATGCCTGGTGAATTGAACTGTGAGCACAGAGCTTGGTGAAGACAGAGGTGACTGAATCTGCTAAACGAAGTGGCTTGCTAAACAGAGTGACGACGGGAATTTGGTGAGAGTGGGAATTCGGTGCTGATGGGGAAGGAGGGGCTAAGTAATTTAAACCAAGGGGCAACAGTAAATAAGTAAATAATAAGCGTAATTATTAGATCTAAGGGGTAAAATTAAGATTGACTAAGTAGAGGATATCAACATTAAAGGGTTTTGAATTGCATTAAATAAAATCTGGCATACATAAAGAATTAAATAATAAATAGGCGTAAGGTGATACTAAACTAAAAACATATATATATCTTATTATCTATATATATAAAACAGTCTGTCTCTCTGTCTGTCTCTCTGTCTGTCGCTCTGTCTGTCTGTCCGGCTATACAATCAAAAGTTATAGAGCGTACCTACACATATGTTAAATCAAAAGAAAGCTTATCATTAGGGGACTCTCATAGATGTATTTACTTTTTGGTCGGACAAAAATTGTGCCGACGGTATCCAAAAAACGTTCAAAATTCCACTCATTATCCGCTCATTAGCATCGACTGACGTGAAGGTTGACCAATCATACAGTCGAGCGACCCGACGGTCGACCAATCGCTGCGTCGCGGGGGCGGGTTCATTGCGTGTGTGGGCGGGCCTAATGCTTCTGAGTTGAGGTGAGTGGCCGCCATCTTGATTCCAAATTCTTCATTTCTTTTTCCCACTTTCTGCGTGTTTCTTTTCAAATCTAGATTTCCAGCAAAAAAAAAGTTGCTTTTAAAACACAAAGGCCTAGAAATTCAGTTGTTTGCGCCAGCCGCTAGCGCCTTAGGAGGAGGAGATGTGGGGCGCTAGGCGGCTAGCGGCCGGGCACAGCGCGATCTGCGCCTCTCCCCAACTGCAGTAAAGATTTAGCGGCGGCGCAAAACCTTTGCACGCGCTCAGCTGCGCGCGCAGATCCTGACGTCATTTCATCGTGCAACGCCCTTTGTGCGCCCCGAACCGGAAATTCAGTGGCGCCACCCTTCTTTGCGCCTGGCGCCCCCAGTGACTGGTAGAGGGGAATGGTTCCCAGTTGCTGCGGGGCGCGGGGGGCGCTATTTAAAGGGGACTCCTCCTGCAGTATAAGTGGCAGCCATTTTGTGCCAATCCCTCTGTGTGAGAGATGGATATTTGGAGAGAGACAAAGGCAGAGAGCTTTCTGCTTTGACTCAGTGCTTGCACAGGTACTTGTGGCTTCAGGCCAGAGCTTTGCACTTGGATTTCACTTTCAGTGCCATAGCCTTGAGTCGCCACATGCAATGGGTGGAAATGTTGGCTTTCTGCATTGCATTCAAAGGGATCAGAGATGCCGTGAGAGAGTGCCAGTCATGGCCAGACGGAGATTGGCCAACAGGTGTCGGCACAGGAGGCCTTACCCACCCAGGGTATACCGCCAGCAGTTCTCATATCTCAACATGTCTGAGGAGCAGTGTGTTCGGAGGATGCGATTCAGAAGGGAGGTGGTCACTGAGATCTGCCACCTGCTTCGCAGAGATCTGCAGCCACAGCTGAGGAGCAGGACGTCTCTGTCAGTGGCAGTGAGGGTGACGGTGGCTCTCAACTTCGATGCCACTGGCTCCTTCCAATCCGCTACTGGGGACATTGCCAACATCTCCCAGGTCGCGGTACATTGCTGCATCCGCCAGGTGAACAATGCCCTTTTCAGAAGGAGACGTCAGTACATCTCCTTCCCCATGACCCTGGACAAGCAGCAAGAGCGTGCAATCGGCTTTGGAAGAATAGCGGGCTTCCCCATGGCTGAGGGCGTAGAACTGATGAACCAGCAATGGTCAGGCCTTGCTTCAGGGCTGCAGTGTGCAGGGCATGGCAGCCAAACAAGTCGACCCTTCCCCTTTAAGAGCTGACCGGCGCCAGCGTGTCTGCCTTCATTGAGCAACTCGCCGCACATGCGCTGCGCCCGTCTTCGGTGTTAGCGCCCCGGATCGCCGGCATAACGCCTAATGATAGTTGTGCATCGCCTGCTTTAGCGCAGCAGCAACCTCTTGGGCGATGCCACTGAATATCGGCGAAGGTGGCGCGAAGTTGCGCCAGGCGCAAACTTTAGCGGCCCGCCTGGCTGTAGCGCCCCAAACGTGGCTATACTGAATTTCTAGGCAAATTGCTTTAAAAAAAGTTAATTAATTTGTAAATCTTTTCTCTAACCTCTATAATTTTCCTACTTTTCACCGTTTTTGCAGGCAGGCCTCGAAGTCTGGGCCTCTGTTGCCCAGCCATGCCCCGAGCTACGCACCTCCCGTCCCGATCAACAAGCGGCCCGCGATCGCTGCCATCTTTCTAAAGGCTGGTGGTGCAGGACTGAGGCGAGCGTAGCCATCGCCACCATCTTAGTAAAGGCGGGCGGGGGCGGGGAGTCAGCGCGCGTGTCAACGTCGGCCCGGGAAGCGCGAGCGAATCAGCGGTCTTGACGCCGGCCTCGGCGGGGGGACGGGGGCTCGGGAGGGGCGGGAAGGGGGGGAAGGGTTACCCCGGCAACCGGGGCCCGGCCCTCTCTCACAGCCTCAAGCCGGCTCACGCCCATTCCCGGGGCTTGGCTCCAGCGCAGACCCAGCCGCAATCGGCGGTCTTGAAGCCGGCTCGGGAGGGCGGAGCTTCGGAGGGCAGAGAGTGGGGCTCGGGGGGGCGGGTCTCGGGAAGGGGGGGAAGGGTTACCCTGGCAACCGGGCTCGGCCGTCTCTCACAGCCTCAAGCCGGCTCACGCCCGTTCCCGGGGCTTGGGCTCCGTTTGCGGCCGTGGGCCACTCACCCTCTCTCTCTCCTTCCCCTCTGTCTCTCTCCTCCTCCCCCCCCCTCTCCCCCGTCCCCTCTCCCCCCTCCTCCCCTCCCCTCTCCCCCCTCCCTCTCCCCTCCCTCTCCCCCCTCCCCTCTCCCCCTCCCCCCCTCCCCTCTCCCCCCTCTCCCCTCTCCCCCCCTCTACCCCGCCCCCTCCCCTCTCCCCCTCTCTCTCCCCCTGCCTCCCCCTCTCTCTCTCCCCCTCTCTCTCCCCCTGCCTCACCCTCTCTCACTCCCCCCTCTCTCTCTCCCCCCTCCCTCCCCCTCTCTCTCTCCCCCCTCCCTCCCCCCTCTCTCTGTCCCCCCTCCCTCCCCCTCTCGCTCTCCTCCCTCCCTCCCCCCTCTCTCTCCCCCCTCCCTCCCCCTCTCTCTCTCTCTCCCCCCTCCCTCCCCTCTCTCTCCCCCCTCCCTCCCCCTCTCTCTCCCCCCTCCCTCCGCCTCTCTCCCCGCCCCCTCCCTCCCCCTCTCTCCCCGCCCCCTCCCTCCCCCTCTCTCCCTGCCCCCTCCCTCCCCTCTCTCCCCGCCCCCTCCCTCACCCTCTATCCCCCTCTCTCTCTCCCCTCTCTCTGCCCCCTCCCTCCCTTCCTCCCCCTCCCTCCCTCCCCCCCTCCCTCCCCCTCTCTCTCTGCCCCCTCCCTCCCCCTCCCTCCCCCTCCCTCTCTCTCTCCCCCTCTCTCTCTCCCTCCCCCCTCTCTCTCCCTCCCCCTCTCTCTCTCCCCCCAGTCTCTCTCTCCCCACAGTCTCTCTCTCCCCCAGTCTCTCTCTCTCTCTCCCCCAGTCCTCTCTCTCTCTCTCCCAGTCTCTCTCTCTCTCTCCCCCAGTCTCTCTCTCTCCCTCTCCCCAGTCTCTCTCTCTCTCTCCCCCAGTCTCTCCCTCTCTCCCCAGCCTCTCTCTCTCTCTCCCCCAGTCTCTCTCTCTCTGTCCCCCAGTCTCTCTCTCTCTCTTTCCCCAGTCTCTCTCTCTCTTCTCCCCCCAGTCGCTCTCTCTCTTCCCACCAGTCGCTCTCTCTCTTCCCCCCAGTCGCTCTCTCTCTTCCTCCCAGTCACTCTCTCTCTTCCCCCAGTTGCTCTCTCTCTTCCCCCCAGTCACTCTCTCTCTTCCCCCCAGTCGCTCTCTCGCTCTTCCCCCCAGTCGCTCTCTCTCTTCCCCCCAGTCGCTCTCTCTCTTCCCCCCAGTCGCTCTCTCTCTCTCTTCCAACAACAACATGCCCTCAAAAAAGCCTCGGCACCGCCGGGCACTCCAGCTCATATCTATCTATATATATAAAAGAGTTGAATTGTCTGTCTGTCTGTCTGTCTGTCTGTCTGTCCGGCTATACAATCAAAAGTTATAGAGCGTACCTACACATATGTTATATCAAAAGAAAGCTCATCATTAGGGGAGTCTCATAGGCATATTTACTTTTTGGTCAGACAAAAATTGTTCGGACACTATACAAAAAACATTCAAAAAAAGGACAAAATCTGCTCATTAGCGGTTGACCAGTCCTACCGCTCATTAGCATTGAGTGATGTGATGGTTGACCAATCCTACAGTTCAGTGACCTGATGGTTGACCAATCCGCCGTCTGTGGGCGGGCCTAATTCTGCAGCCTCCCAAAACTTCGCCGCCATTTTTTTCATCCCCACAGCGACAGCACCAGCCAAACAAACCCCCACATTGCGGCTCCGGGAGCGGGAGGTGAGTTGGAGTCACTCGGGCCGGGCCTCACAACCGCTCGGCCCGAGACACAGTGCGGGCGGGGGAGCGTCAGCGGCCGGCCGCTAACCGCGCCACGGCGCCCTGCCGCACCGGGAGCTCAGCTGGGGTCCGTCTCGGCCCCAGAGCCCGGCCGGGCCTCAACCGCTAGGCCCCGCATGTCCACCGCGGCTGGGCTCAGTTTTCCAAGCCCTTCCCTCTGGTCCCAAATTATCACAACGGCACCGGGCCTGACGCGCTAGGGAGGGAGAGGGGAGGGAGGGACAGAGAGCAAAGCAGGGAGAGACAGGGGGAGGGAGAGAGAGAAGGGGAGGGAGGGGAGAGAGGGAGAGGAGAGCGGGAGAGTGAGAGAGAGGGAGGGAGAGAGAGAGGGGGCAGACAGGGGCAGGGACAGAGATGGGGGAGACACAGAGGGGACACACAGAGGGGCAGGGATGGAGAGAGAGGGGGGAGGGAGAGAGAGGGTCACGGAGGGAAAGAGTGACACAGAGCGGGGGAGCGGCAGCGCCCGGCCATAAACCGCACGGCCCAAAATTGCCCTGGCAACGCTGGCCCCCCCCAGCTAGTATATATATATAATTTATAAAACATAAGGAGATAGACTTTTAAGCAAATTTATGGGTTAGCTGGGACCCATTGCCTGTAATCCCTGCACCATGTGGGGACTCCAGGATGCTTCATGTGCTCAAACTCAAGCTCGTGGTTTCAAGCATAGAGTTCAACAATTTCAGATCATAACCTCGGCCCCTATCACATATATATATTTTCTACTTTTTTATCCACACTTTTTGTTTGGCACCCCCCTTTCTTTTCCCCCTCCCTTCAGCTGTCCTTCATTCTGCCAGTGCAATTCACACCTCATCTAGAGCCATCCTTAACCTGTCCCATTACCACCTCATCCAGAGCCATTCCTTAACCTGTCCCATTACCACCTCCCCTTGCCTTGAATATCTCTTAATATCTCTCAATGTCTCTTAATCTCTCCTGCTTTCTATCCTATCACTGACCTTCCCTTTTGTTCTTTCATCCCCTCCCCCTTTTCCCAGCCCCCAAACTTGCTTTCCATTGCCTGCTTTTTTCCAGCTCTGACGAAAGGTCATCAACCTGAAATGTTAACTCTGTTTCTCTCTCCACCAATGCTGCCTGGCCTGCTGAGTTTTTCCAGCATTTTCTGTTGTTACTCATGGTTTCTGAGTTGAGGAGTGGCTGGAGTCACTGCTGGGCATACAGGAGGTGGTCATCTTGCAGCTACAGAGAGTTCAGGAGGATAGTAATGGGGTGACTATCCAACAATGTAGGAAGAGGCAGGCAGTGCAGGAATCCTCTGGGATTGTGGCACTCTCAAACCGATTTTCAGTGAGGGTGACGAGACCTCGGGAGAAAGCAGTCTAGAGCACATCCATGGCACCGTGGGGCAAATGATTGTTCAGGGTCAACAGCAAAGTATAGAAATGCAGTGGTCATAGGGGATTCGATAGTCAGGGGTATAGACAAACATTTCTGCAACTGCCGTAGTGAGTCTCGCATGGTGTGTTGCCTCCCTGGTGCCAAGGTAAAGGACATCACCTAACGGATGCAGAATATTTTGCAGGGGGATGGGGAGTTGTCAGAAGTCATGGTCCACTTTGGAACCAATGATGTAGGTAGGAAAATGGTTGAGGTCCTACAGACAGAGTTTCAGGAGCTAGGGAGGAAGCTGAAGAACAGGACCTCAAAGGCAGGAATCTCTGGATCACTCCCAGTGCCACGTGCTAGTGAGTATAGGAGCAGTAAGATAAGACAGGTTAATGCATGGTTGGAGGAATGGTGCAGGAGGGAGAGCTTCAAATTCCTGGGGCATTGGGACCAGTTCTGGAGCAGGAGGGACCTGTTCAAGATGGATGGGTTGCACCTCAACAGGGCTGGGACCGATGTCCTCGCAGGGAGGTTAACTAGTGCTGTGGCGGTAGGTTTAAACTAATTTGGCTGGGGGAGAATTAGAGAGGAGATAAAAGGACTGGAGAGACAAACAGCATTAGAATAAAGAGTAGTTCAGAAATAGGAGGGATCAGACACTGGGAAATGTGAGCCAGACTAAGGTGGCTTTGGAGTGCATGTGCGTAAATGCCCGAGTATGGTAAATAAGGTTGGAAAACTGCAGGCAAAAGTAGCCACATGGGGTTATGATATAGTGGCAATAATGGAGGCCTGGCTTAAATAAGGGGTGTAATGGGCACTCTATTTGATTAGAATTAAGGAACGATAAAGGAGCTATAATGATGCTGGGTGTATACTTTAGGCCACCAAATAATGGGAAGGTGATAGAGGAGCAAATTGGCAAGCAAACTGCAGAAAGATGCAAGAACTTTAGAATAGTGATAATGAAGGACTTTAATTATCCTAATATAGACCGGTAAATTAACAGTATAAAGGGCAAAGAGGGGGAGGAAATTCTGAAATGTGTACAAGAGAACTTTCTTGGTCAGTGTGTTTCCAGCCCAATGGCGAATGCAGCAGTGCTGGGTCCAGTGCTGGGGAATGAAGTGGGGCAAGTGGAGCATGTTTCAGGGGGAGAGCATTTGGGAAACAGCGATCACAATGTCATTAGGTTTAGAGTAGTTATGGAAAAGGACAAGGAAAAATCAAAAGTGAAAATATTCAAATGGAGGGGGGCTAATTTCACTGAGTTGAAACGGGATCTGGCCCAGGCGGACTGGAATTAAAGATTGGCAGGTAAAACAGTAAATGAGCAATGGGAGGCCATAAAGAGGACGGAGTTCGAGTACAGACTTGATACATGTCCATGATGGGGGAAGGAAAGGCATCCAGAGCTAGAGCTCCCTGGATGACTAAAGATATAGGGGGAGAAATTCAGTATGGGGCGATAACTTTTGAAAGATGGGAAACTTAGTGCCAGGCGCTAATGATTCCCAGCTTTTAAAAAATTGGGGTTTAGCACTCCAGGAAGGAAGTGGAGCGCTAAATCAAACTTACTTGCTCCCTGACGGCAGCTGCGATCCGGCCCAATCAGCCCGATGCACTGCAGCAGAGTGCCGGGCTGATCAATTGCTGGTGAAAACAAAGGGGAAAAAAAAAAGAGAAAGAGCATTTCAGAATTTTTTTTACGTACCTCGGCCACTTCGCCTTTAAGTATCTCCCCCGAAGCGCCCGGCCTCCCGATGAACACTTCCTGCAGCTGCCGGTGTTTTCGCCCGGCGATGCTGCAGGGGGCAGAACCGAAGTTCGGGTCCACGGGCGCTATGCACAGGTGATCGTGGCGCAAAGGGTTACCACCGCTGCAAACCGTCAGATGAATTTCACGGGCGGTGGTAACATCGCCACGTCTGGATGGTATGTCGTTAGCGCCCCGTTATCGCCCCCCCGGAGGCGATAATGGGAGGTGCTAAGGAGGTCTCTCTCTAGCCATAGAGATTGAAATAAAACAGAAAAAGGAAGTTTATGATAAATGTCAGGTTTGTAATTCAGTAGAGAACCAAGTTGAATACAAAAAGAATAGAGGAGAACTGAAAAAGGGAATAAGAGGGGCAAATAGAGTGTATGAGAAATGATTAGCGAGTAACATAAAAGGGAACAAAAGTATTCTATAAACACATAAATAGTATAAGTCAAAGGATCTCTCTCATCTGAAGTCATAAAAGAGGCCATGGCCTAAACCTACTGAGTACATTCCTGTAGCAGGGAAGAAAACCTTTCCTACTGTCAGTACACATCATAAAATCATGGATATACACCCATGATTTTCCAACATGCACGCACTGCCACCAGCGCATACTTAGAACACTACTTGTAGTGTCCGTGTGTAGATAAAGACACTGAAGACAGGAGTTGGTTCATAGGTATTTACTAAGCAAGTCTGGGGGGGGTTTCTAAAGGATATACACAATACACAGGCTTATATAGCCCAAGTGGCAATTACCGGCATTACGCACACCTGGGGATCTTAAAGGCACATACACCATAATTACTCTTAAAGGCACATACACCACAATTCCGCCCCTTCTAGCTAACTAGTACACCATATTTTAAGTAATTATTAATTACATGTTATATGCAAAATAATATACATTGCTGTATTAATTAATTATAAGTTAGTCTCTCAGGAGGCTTCCTGACTCGGTCCGGATAACGCCTCGGGGGTGTAGTAGTTTCTGGTGGTGTAGTAGGTTCTTCTGGCAAGGCTGATTCGGCTTGAAGGCCAGTGTCGGGTTCATCGGGCTCCAGTATCACCGGATCGGAGGTAGATATGGGTATCTCTACTTCATCGTTAGATGTATAGAGTGGTGGTGTAGGTTGTCCCTTTTCGGATGACTTGATGATTTGGTCAGCATGGCGCCTTATTATGCTGTCTCCGATGTCCACGGTATACATCAGTGGTCCTAATCGTGTGCAGATAGTTCCAGGCTGCCATTTCTCGGTACGGTAGTCCCGGGCCAAAACCGGTTGGCCTATCTGGAAGGCCCTAGTTGGCCTTTCATTCATGCCCTGAAACTGCCGGTTCTCCACGTCCCTTCGGATGTTGGGCTTGACCAAATCCAGCCGGCATCTTAGGTTTCTATTGTAGAACATCATGGCGGGAGTTTGGTTAGTAACCATATGCGTTGCATTCCTATATGCAAATAAGAAGTTATCCACTTTGTGCTGAAGTTTTATGTCTTCATTACCCATGGCCTTGATGGCCTTCTTGAAGGTCTGGACAAACCTTTCAGCCAATCCATTGGTGGCGGGATGGTATGGGGCGGACGTGTAGTGCTTTACCCCATTGTTCTTTAAGAACTTTCTGAATTCTTCGGACACAAATTGCGGTCCATTATCAGAACATATCTGTTCCGGCAGCCCATTCCTGGCAAATATGGTCCTTAATACTGTGATGGTTTTTTCCGTGGTGGTGGAGGACATCTTTATTACCTCCGGCCACTTGGAGTGTGCATCAACTGCGATTAAGAACATTGAGTCCATAAATGGACCAGCAAAGTCGATGTGCACCCTTTGCCAGGGAGATGAGGGCCACTCCCATGGATGTAGAGGGGCCTGTGGCGGAGCATTTTGGACCTTCTGGCATCCTAGGCAGCTCTTGGTCATGTCTTTGATGTCTCCATCGATACCTGGCCACCATACAAACGCCCTAGCTAGGTTCTTCATTTTCACTCCACCCAGATGCCCCTCGTGAAGCTCCTTTAGCACTTTATCCTGGAGTTTGGGTGGAATCACCACTCTGGATCCACACATCAAGGTTCCTCGGCACACTGACAGCTGTTCTCTTCTTTGCGAGAATGCTGGCAACAGTGGTTCGCCATGTGCTGGCCATCCCTTCACTGTTAAATTGTAGACCCGTGAGAGAGTAGGGTCATTTCTTGCCTCCCTTTCAATGGCAGAATTTGTCACCGGTAGACATTCCACTATGGTAGAGTGGAATATCTCTACTGGGTCTACTGTAGGTGCCTCTTCTATCGTTGGCAACGGTAGGCGCGACAAACCGTCAGCATTCCCATGCTGTTTTGACCCTTTGTATTCAATGTTGTATTGGTGTGCCCCTAGAAAAAGGGACAACCTCTGAAATCTTTGTGCCGTCATAATGGGAACACCTTTTTTAGGGTTGAATATGGCAATGAGGGGTTGATGGTCAGTCAGCAAGGTAAATTGTTGTCCGTGTAGGTAATGGTTGAATTTCTTCACTCCCCATACCAGGCTGAGTGCTTCCCTGTCTATTTGGGCATAGTTACGCTCAGCTGAGTTTAATGAGCGTGACGCAAAAGCTATCGGCCGTTCTGAGCCATCAGGGAATTTATGGGATAATACTGCTCCTATGCCGTAAGGGGATGCATCGCACGCCAGTCTGATTGGTAGTGATGGGTTGTAATGAGCCAAAACTTTCTTGGATGTGATTAAGTCTTTACATTTATGGAAGGCATGTTTACAGTCTTCGTTCCATTTCCAAATCACTCCTGTCTGTAGAAGATCATTAAGAGGGTGTAGAATAGTTGATAAGTTCGGTAAAAATTTATGATAGTAATTTAGTAATCCCAGGAATGACCTTAATTGTGAAACATTTTCAGGTGCTGGGGCTTTTATAACTGCTTCAATTTTTTCAGGTGACTTATGCAACCCTTCCTTATTAATTATGTGGCCACAATATGATATCTGATTTTGGAAAAATTCGCACTTGGGCAATTTGCTCGTAGGCCCCGTTCTTTCAGCCTAGTGAGCACCTGCTCCAAATTGTCAAGGTGCTCGTTGTCATTTTCTCCTGTTATAAGGATGTCGTCTAGGTAGCATTGAGTCCCCGGAATCCCTTGCAGGACTTGCTCCATAGCTCTTTGCCAGATAGCTGGAGCTGATGCTATTCCAAAAACCAGTCGATTGTACTGGTACAGGCCTTTGTGTGTGTTTATTGTGAGATACTTTTTAGAGGTCTCCTCAACCTCCATCTGTAGATATGCCTGTGCCAAGTCAATTTTTGTGAAACGTTTCCCTCCGGATAGTGAGGCGAAAATATCTTCTATCCTCGGAAGAGGATACTGTACCGTGTGAGGGACCGGGTTTACAGTCACCTTAAAGTCCCCACAGATGCGAATTTTTTTCTGTTCCTCAGAGTTATTTTTCAATGTTTTTTTCATGACTGGAATGATGGGTGTTGCCCATTCGCTCCAATCTATTTTGGATAATACGCCTGCCTTTTCCAAATTCTCCAGCTCTGCCTCGACTGCCGGACGTATTGCGTATGGCACTGGTCTTGCCTTAAAAATTTTTGGAATTGCTGTATCTTCCACTTTTATTGAGGCGGTGATGCCTTTCAAGGTTCCTAGTTTCTCTTGAAACACTTCTTTGGCGTTGGTCAAGATGTCTTTTAATCGTTCAGGTATGATGTCATCATTGTTTTTTTCCTTACTGGTCACTGTCAGTGCCTGAATGGAGTGCCAGTCTAAACGTATCTTCCTTATCCATTCACGTCCCAACAACGGTGGACCACCATCTTGTAGAATGTATAAATACAACTTTTGTATTTCTTTGCCGTTGTATACCACAGGCACCCTTATTTTTCCTTTGGGGTAGACTTTCTGCCCCGTATATGTTTTTAAGATAATGGATGTGTCTTTTAGAGGTATATGCGAAAATAGCCTCTCGTAATCTCGTCGATTTATTACGGTTAGAGCTGATCCTGTATCTAGCTCCATTTTAACTGGGGACCCTGCTATTGTGAGGGTAACCCAAATGGTTTGGTAATCCTCTTTGGCAAGTACATAATGTAATTTGAGACAGCTTAGTCTCTTGTTTCCGGAGTCGCTATCGCTATTCTGGTCTTTGGAGCTATTGTCCGTCATCATTTGTACCTTCCTGTACTTTTCTTTATTGATTTTTTGTTTTCTGTCAGTGGATTTATTTTGTCCAGATTGGCATACCCGTGCAATGTGTCCAATCTTACCACATTGCCTGCATGCTTTGCCCTTGAACCAGCAGTCCCTCTGGTTATGGGTGGATCTGCCGCAGCGATAACATCTTCCGAACTCCTGTGTCATTTTATGGGTGCCGAAGTCCTGTGTCTCTTGTTGTATCTCTGCAGCTCCTTTTGCTGCTGCTTCGTATGATACAGCCATACTGAAAGCTTTGTCCAATGTTAAATCTTTTTCAGAAAGCAGTCTTTTTTGTGTTCCTTCACTTAAGAGACCGCAAACAAATTTGTCTCGAAGATAATCCGATAGTCCTGCTCCGAATTGGCAGTACTTTGATAGCTTTCTTAATTCGGTTAGGTAATCTGCGTTACTTTCATTCTTGTGTTGATTTCTCTTGAAGAACTTGAATCGTTCCGCTATCAGCAGCAGTGTTGGGTTTAAATGCTCCTGCAGGGTATCAATAATTTCTTTAAAAGTCTTGTCCTTTGGTTTGGCTGGAGTGATTAAATTTCGTAACAGCCCGTATGTCTTCGCGCCCATTAAGTTCAGAAATACTGAAGCTTTTTTTTCATCTGCTATTCCATTTGCAGTGCAATAAACCTCTACTCTTTCCACGTATGTGGTCCAATCTTCTATTTCGCCATCAAAAGCCTCAATATTACCAGATTTAGGCATTTCAGAAAAGATATGGTGCTTCCCGCGCTTTTTTTTTCTATGTAGCAACGATATGGCGCTTCCCGCGCTTTCCCGCCGCTGCTACCGATAACAATGCTGTTTTACTGTGGTTTCCGTTTATTCACTGTTGGAGACTCGTTCCCGACGGAGGTCTAAACGCTGACCTGCTTGCCGCGCCGGCCGTCTCTCCAGTGCACCCTCCCAGTCCGTTATTGCTTGCCTCCGATTTCACTGCCTGTCTCAGCTGTAGAGCCCGCCGCTGGAGCTCCAGCCTGACGCCCAGGAAGGATTAGCGCAGTACCTGTCACCAGCTTGGCCAGCTGGTGAAACCACAGTTTCTCTTACTTCCTTGAGTCTTCTGGACGCTGGAGGAATCGATGTCCTTGAGGTGCTGCAGAATTGCAGGTAAGTCCGTTTCCACTTCGTCGCCACTGTAGTGTCCGTGTGTAGATAAAGACACTGAAGACAGGAGTTGGTTCATAGGTATTTACTAAGCAAGTCTGGGGGGGGAGTTCTAAAGGATATACACAATATACAGGCTTATATAGCCCAAGTGGCAATTACCGGCATTACGCACACCTGGGGCTCTTAAAGGCACATACACCATAATTGCTCTTAAAGGCACATACACCACACTACTCCCTATATTTTTAATAGTTGTTGATAAGATTTTGATAGCAGGTCAACTTCTGACCACTTTAAAATTGGCTACTGCTTGCTAGAAGCAGTTTTGTCTGTGTGTACATGAAATATGCATTGTTTGTTTTGTGTGCCTATGACACTTCAAAGGTGGACGAGTCAATTCTGTCTAGGTGGACAGTATAATGAGTGTTTGAAGCTAAGTTCATCCAGGTGTTAGAAACAGTTAATAATGATCATTGAGCTATTAATAGTTTTTTTCTGTACATGGCCTTTGCCATTGTCCCACCAAGGCTGTGTCCTGAAAAATGGTGCTGGCCAGCCCACTGGGGGGTGGGGGGGTGCGGGGGGAGGCTGGGAGGAGAATGCTGCCACTCTCCACATGAGCTTTGCTTCACAGGTATAAACATTAGAACCAGGAAACCTGTTGGTCAGTTTGTGTGTGCCTTTGAAAAGCTATTTGTGATTGACAGCTTTATTTTAATTGTGAAAAATACTCTTTTGATCTTCCTTTGTCTCAGTTTGGACTTCAAAGCAGAGGCAGTATAACTGTTGCCCCTTGTCAGAAGTTCTTCAGTGACTATCTGTTTCACCAGGCAGCTACATGCTTGGCCTACTGTAAAACCCTGTGAATATCAACTTTCATGTATAAACTGTGCTTCATGGATGTTGGGCCAAAATGAACATGTTACTTTTCAGATCAATGATTTAAAGAGTTTTTATTGTATTGTAACATGCTCCGCAAGTTAAGTACACCACTGTGTTGTATCTATCTGTTATTTGCTTCTGTTTAATTTTACTGCTAATTGAAATTAATGCATTGTTGTAGCCAAAGCTCTACGGGAGCCAAATTTTGTGTCACCCGGCTACCCAAGGTGTGCAGTTTGAGCCCGCCCAACCTGAAGTCTACTGAACCCAGCTCGAGAGCTCAAAGTGGGAGCGGGGGGGTGGGGTGGTTGCCAGGTGCTTCCTATTCTGTCTGCAGCAGTTTAAAGGGACAATAGTATTTTTTTTCATGGTGGCTGCTGATATAGTGGAACAAGGTCAGGAAAATGTCTGGGAACAGTTGTGCAGCAGTAGGACATCCTACTTTGAGGAAGAAGTCACAGAAAGTTTGATGTAGCAAGTGTGGCATGGAAGGGAAAATATCCGGTGACTTCAAGAGGAGTGGGTTGGTATGGGGGCCATTCTGTGAACTCAGTTGCATAGTGCAGCAACTACTACTGGTTTGAACTGTTTCCTCACACTCTCATATTTTCCCCATTATTATCCATTATTCTACACTGTGCATACCCAGCAGCTCCCTTTCCCAACTCTTCTTTTGAATATAACCCTCCCTGCTAACTCCTTCAGTGTATAGTTTATTGCATGATACATCTTTCTGTCTTTCCAATATCTATGGATAGATCGCAACCTGAAAGATAGGTTTTAAGGCTGAATTTTCCATGGTGGTAGCGGGCGCGATCGGTGGTGGGTTGGGTGAGGTAAGTTGTTTTTTTTGACAGTGGGTCAGGAACCCGCTGTCATCTCACTTCCATGTGCCTTTCCCGCAGACAAGTCTGTCATCGTGGAGTGGACCCGACCTGCAGTGGCGGGGGACCCAATTGATATCATTATGAGGTACTTTACAGGCACTTAAGAGCATTTTCCCCCCTACTTTTTAAATTTCCCTGCATGGCCATGGGATTCACGCAGCTCGGGAACCACGTTTGCCAACCTGGGGCAGGAGTTCCATTGCCATTGCTCCAGCTGATTACCGGACAGCATGAAAAACAAACCAAAAGAAAAACATGTTGATTACATCAGCTAACAGATTGATGGAGATTCTGTTCTACTTGAAAAGCTACTGGTAAATGTTAATTTTTCACTGGCCATTCTCGGCTGTTCCTTCCAACTCAACAGTATTTGCAGTGAATTGATCTGCACTATAAAAAATGACGTATACCATTTAAATAAATATTTGTGTTGTTTTTGGTCAGGTTTTTCCTCACAGTATACTGTGATTGTCCAGTTACACAGTAAATCAAGTCATCAACCGTAACAATTTCATTCTCATCATTCATTCCACTGGCTCAATTTGCTTTCAGTCCCTGAATATGACTAATTTAATTTTTCAGTTTGAGACTTTAGGGTGATTTTCTGTGGAGGTTCTCTTAATTGTCCATTGTTAACTTCAACGGAAGAGCTGCAGAAATTCCAGAAACACATTGTAAGCACCACTTATACTGTTTGTCAGGGATTCCACAGCTCTTCCACTGAACTTGCATAAGATTGTAAATCCACATTTAAAATCTGCTTAATTTTATGTATTACCTATACACACACATCTTTTATTTGTACCAGTTACTGATACAAAAGTCTATAGATTTGTGACTAAAGCACCAATAACTTCCCAATTAATATATTTTTAAAATTATGTTCTTGATCATATTTGTAGATGGAGTCATATTACTTAATGATAATATTAGTTAAATATTTCTTTGTCACTCATATATAACATTTGTTATATTATTGTACAGTAAAGATTCAACACCCACTATGTTAGATTAAACTTAAAATGTAATGTGGCCAGGGTCCCTTTAAGGAACCCCGGCTTAAAACAAGTCATGAATGACATCACCAGACCCGCTCCATCTAATTGGGCTAGCTAATGCACTGGGCGGGCTTAATAGGCCCCATTAAGGTAAGTTCATTCTCTACAGTGGGCTGGAGCCAGCAGCGGGGTCGCGACCCGCCACGGACACCAGCCACACCGGACCCACCAAGGTAAGGAAAATTCTGGCCTTAGTGTATGCAATACCACCAATGTCAACTGCTGAATGCATGCCTCTGCTTTTCTGGGGGGAGAGAGTGTATAAATCGAGAGAGAGGACGAGAATAGGAGGAGCGACCTGGCTACATCTTCTTTCCACTGTTGAGGAGGAGGCTCTTCAAGTGAAAGTGGCAGGAGATGGGAAAATAGGAGGCCTGCCTCCTGCTCAGGGTTAATATCACACTTATAGGTGACAATTGTTAGCATTTCACACTAACCTCAGCGATATGAGGACCCCTCAGCAGGCCAGTGTTTGTTCCCCAATCCCAATCCTTCATTCGTTCGTCCAGATATCATCTAATTTTTTGCAGTAAGTTCTTTGATGACTGTTGAGACCTATTTGCACAGAGCAAGGCCCTGCTTCCTCCCGGCACCAAGGGCCCAGCACTAATAGACAGGATTGCTGCCTCTCTATATATAACTATTATTTACTTGCTTCTTCACCCTTTTCAAGTAAATTTGCTTAATAGCTTATACATAGAGTAACATTTTGTGTTATGTTGCCACTTAGTAAAGGCAGAACAGATCCTATAGAAATATAGGATAATTCCAGTCACTAAAATAATTAACAGAAATTTCATTAATCCTGGGCACATTGCCAAAAAATTTACCTGCATATCAAGGCTTGAGAAGATACTCTTGAAGGATTAGGGAGTTGGGACTCTCATCTGTGAGTGAGCTAAAATACAGGGGCCAAAAAACCTAGAGTAGAAAAGATCCAAAACTGTAACAGGGACCATTGTTGAAAGCTATGTTTGATAAGTTAGTGATAGCAATTATATAGTAGTTTGTGGATTAATGTTAGGAAGTGCATTTCAATTATTTTTATATTGCAAAGAAGGGAAGGGAAAAAGTCACATTTGAACTTGTAATTTTTTTCTGTAAGGAAGTGTAGTACAAGGTGTAGTGGAGCATCACTAGATTGCTGACAAAGCTAGATGGGAAAGTAAGCTGTGAGGAGAACACAAAGAGGCTGCAAAGGGATATAGACAGGTTAAGTGAGTGGGCAATAAGGTGGCAGATGGAGTATAATGTGGGGAAATGTGAGGTTATTCACTGTGGTAGGGAGAATAGAAAAACAGAATATTTTTTAAATGGTGAGAAACTATTAAATGTTGTTAATTCAGAGAGATTTAGGTGTCCTTGTACAGGAAACGCAGAGAGTTAGCATGCAAGTGCAGCTAGCAATTAGGAAGGCAAATGGCATGTTGGCCTTCATTTCAAGGGGTTGGAGTACAAGAGTAAGGAAGTCTTGCTACAATTGTAAAAGGTTTTGGTGAGACCACACCTGGAGTACTGAGCACAGTTCTGGTCTCCTTATCTAAGGAAGGATATACTTGCCTAAGAGGCAGTGCAACAAAGGCTCACTAGATTGATTCCTAGAATGAGAGGGTTGTCCTATGAAGAGAGATTGTGTAGAATGGGCCGATACTCTCTGGAGTTTAGAAGAATGAGAGGTGATCTCATTGAAACATACAAGATTCTGAGGGGGATTGATGCTGAGAGATTGCTTCCCCTGGCTGGAGTGTCTAGAACTAGGGACATAGTCTCAGGATAAGGGGTCGGCCATTTAAGACTGAGAGGAGGAGGAATTTCTTCACTCAGAGGGTTGTGAATCTTTGGAATTCTCTACCCCAAAGGGCTGTGAATACTGAGTCTTTGAGTATATTCAAAGTTGAGATAGATAGATTTTTGGACTCATGGGGAATCAAGGGATATGGAGATCAGATGGGAAAATGGAGTTGAGGTCAAAGATCAGCCATGATCGTATTGAATGGCGGAGCAAGCTCGAGGGGCCGTATGGCCTACTTCTGCTCCTAATTCTTATGTTCTTATGATCAACATGCTTAGTCTGGATAGCACATGCATTGCCTGACAGGGTGGTGGAAGCAGATTAAATAGTAACTTTCAAAAGGGAATTGCATATATACTTAAAAAGGAGAAATTTGCAGGGCTATGAGGAAAGAGCAGGGGAATGGGACTAAATGGTAGCTTTTTCAGAGAGCCTGCACAGGCACAATGGGCCGAATGGCCTCCTTCTGTGATGTATGATCCTATGATTCTACCATAAAGTTTGTACAGCATCACAGCCAAGCAGCAGGGCTACAGTGAAGCATCACATGCATTGGTTGGATAAGAGTGCTATTATGGTGGGTTGACATTACATGTGTAGCAAATTTTACAAAGAGCACTAATATGGTGTTTGTGCTGTGTAACAGGATTGTAGTTAGTGGATTGGTAGTCGAGGGCTAATGTTGTGAGGATGCTGGGTAGCAGTTTTGCAGTTGAGATATAACATGTCTTCACTGTGGCTCCCACTGAAAGCAGGCGAGCACCGAACTTAAATCTTAAAGTCGTGGCCCAATTATGTCATCGGTGCTGTATCAACATTTTAACTCCCACATTTGGAAGACCCGCATGGGGCTAAACCTGACATCTCAACCACGACGGAAGTCCACAGAGTAGCCAGAAGAGGCCAAGGTAAGTTTGAAAAAATAATTTGTATGTGGAATCCTTCTGGGTCAGGAGAAGCAGGAGTGCTCCCCCAAGCCCTACAAAATTACATTGGGCCTCCCCTGCCCTGGGCTTCTCCCCACCACAACTGCAATCCTTACCAATCCCCCTTCTTCAAGGGGAATGGCGAGAGAGCGGGAATATGGTACTGAGATAGAGAATCAGCCATGATCATATTGAATGGCGGAGCAGGCTCGAAGGGCCGAATGGCCTACTCCTGCTCTTATTTTTCCATGTTTCTATGTTTCCTGACTTACCTTGCCAGGGAATGTTTTCATGGGCTCCCAGCAGCAGACAGATCCTCCGTTGCTTTCCACTCTTGCCCGCTGGTGTTGATGTCATTCGCAATGGCTTCAGGCGGGAGTCAGTTTTGGGGTATTGAAATGAGGCCCGAGAATTAAAATCTTCCAGGTCTCACACTCCGGCTGGCCAGATGGATCACCACCTGCTTTGACATCCACACCCTCGATCCACGCCCCTAAGTTAAAATTGCCCTTTAGTGGAGGGATACATGTTTAGACTGAGTAACACTTGTATAGTGGTGAGTTTATGTTGTGTGTGAGCTGCGTGATGGTTCCACAGTGTTGTGAATAGTTAAAGTATCAGTAAATAATTAAGGGCTAAGCTGTCAAAGTTGGTAAGCAATGCTATAATAGAAAGTTAGTGTTGTGCCCAGGCTAACAAGTGGTGCTTTTTTTGTAAATGTTTCATGTGTTACTAGAGGGAGAGGATGAGAACTGGAGGAAGACCGTTAATGTTTAATTGAATGGAACTGTGACAGTGGAGTGTTAGTAATGTGTCTGTAGTAGGAAGCAACACGCTAATGATGGGTTAGCACTGTGTCTGTGTTGTATGTGGTGCTGTAGTGCAGGGGTTGTGTTGTGTCCAGGCTGGTTATGAGCAGTGGGGCTGTCAGTCTACAAAGGTAACCACAGTGTAATCAAAGTGTCTGAGTTAGATAGTGGTGGCATGAGGGAGAGTTAATAATGTGTTGAGACTGTTGGTGGATGTGATGTGTTATTAAAGGAGATCATGCTGGCGACTGCTTGCAGTTGCTGTCATTTAATGGAGTGGTTGTCATATGAAGAAATGTTCAACAATGAGGCAACTGTGAAAATATACTTTCGGTGTGTGTGCACATATTCACATAATGGCATTTCTGTAAATACACTTTCATTCTACTGATACAAGTTTAAAACTTTTCACCTTAAAGGTTCCGTGCATCTTACTGAAGCCATGGTAACTCCTTAAAGAGTGTTTTACTCGTACAATTGTGAATGTAAGCTACAATCAAAAGGTCGTTTTCTTCTTTCAGCAACAGTAACACAAGTGGCTGCATTTCCTGATTCTGGATTATGTTCAAGATTTCGACTGCGACTGGACTCTTTTCTGATTAGAAAGTTAGATATTTATCATGGTCTCTCCTGTCTTCCATATCAAATGCAAGTGAAACGGTACAATGGTCAACTGAAAGGAACCATTCTTTTATTCAGCAATTAACCCCATCTCAGTAAATAATACGGTGTTCTGCAATTGAGACATTGCTGTTATGCACTGAGTCCAGAATTCGAAACGGCTTCAAAGAAGCACTCATGAAATGATGACAAGATGCTGCAGAAACAGCTTTTCATGAAGAATATAATGCAAGTATTGTATTACATTGTACAGTAACGATGAGAGTATAGCAGTGCCGATATAGCAGATAAAGTGTCTGGCAGAATTTACCTGGACGAAACCTAATCTCAGTACTTTAAATTCCTAGACCTAGCAGAATTATAAATAAATCAAGTAAGAAATGAGATTGCGCTAAAATATTTAAAAAGTGCCGTATAAAATATTGGTTACCTGTTTTGTTTCTTTTATTTTCAAATAGTGTTAAGCACTTTCAGCAGGACTGAGAGATTGTTACATCTTAGCACAGCATAATGCCAACATATGAGTCACACATTTACAAGTACCTTGGACTATTCCTTTAATAACAGGGCACTTTTTGTGTCTTTGCCCTTCAACAACTATGTATTGAATATATGAGAAATTGTACATTGAATGCAGCAGGTGCTTAGTATATGTTTTCTCAAATAATCCTATGCATATTGTGAATGATAATCTATCTTGTGCATTAGGGATCATGATCAGTGAACCGTAGTTTAAGATTTATCGACACGACCTTTAGTCTTTAAAATTTCCTAATCAGACTCCAATGCTCAACACTGCATATGCACTTTTTGGAAGTTTGGACATTGTATTGTATCTTTCTTACTAATGCTGAAGATTCTTATCTCAGTAGTCCTACAACTAAACAACTTACATTTATACAGCACCTTATCACATACAATGAATTACAATTATATAGATAAACACAGCAGCAATTTTGGGCAAGGCAATATTACAGAAACGGCAATGAAATGAATGAACAGTTAATCTATTTTCGATGATGTTGGTTGAGGGAAGAATGCTGGCCAGGGCATTGGGAGAGCTCTGCTTTTCTTCCAATAGCCTTCTAGGCCCAGAGCCACTCGAGGTCGTCCTGCAGTCTCCCCCACTGAAAGTTAATAACCTTCCATCAGCCATGCTGCAACCACTGGGGGAGCACTTCATAGAAGCACTAGAGTAGGAAAAGGTACACGAAAGACAGACACAAAGACCACGATTTTGCCAGTGCTCAGAGGGCGGGTTTGGAGACAGATCAGCTGTTAAAGTCGCAATGATTGATGGCAGGTTGGAAACCCACTGTGAACCCGCCTCCATGTGAGTTTCAAGAGTGTCAGGTCTGCGATTTCACAACAGACCCGACACCAAGCGGCAGGTAAGGAATTTAAGGCACTTAACTCCTTGTTAAGTGCTTGTTATCTGTTATTTTGACAGCCTTTCCCTATTTTCCAACATCTTCAACGGGTTTCACAATGTTCGGTTATCACGCCAGGTAAGTGTGTCGGGAGGACCAATGAGCTGGATACTTCACAGCTGCAACTGCAGTCTAAAAGTTGCATTCTCACATCTGCTCAATTTCAAATGTTAGAGGTTGCTGATTTCACAATTTGGGAGACACATTCTGTCTTGAGGCTGTAAGTGTGTGGTGTTAACTCTATATCCGCTGTCACCTGCATTGCTGGACATAAAAGGCGTCTTCACCCTTCACTGTGCCACCTCAAATTGTGAGCAACGATGTCAAACATTCATACCACATACATTTATTCCAACAGAATAAAAGAACAGAAACTTGACATTGAATTCTAGCAGAACATGCAAATGAGTACCCTTGTGATTATTTATGTGTCAGCTTTCTCTTATGTGTGCTTCTACGTGGTGCAGATGTAAAGGCAGCCTGCTCACTTCTCTGCTGCGCCTGCTTAGACGCCATTGGCAGTTGTCCTCTGGGTTTTGGAGCCTGTGAAGTTTGCAAACCCAGTCAGAGCCTCCTGCACTTGTTTCTGAAATTCCAGCACCGCTCCCTTTCTGGATGGCCCCAGAGGCACAGCAGCTACAGCCTACATGCAGTTAAGCAAAGCTAGGAGCATCCTGCGGCCTCCGACGAGTACTCTCCACTGCTGTCCCTGTCTCCACCATCTGCTCTTGCTCACTCGTGAGTTGTGATACACCAGGCGACAACACTACTCTATCTCGCAAATGACCCACTGAGGTGTGCGTCTCTGCGCTGGTGCTGGGTCGCTCATTTGTGCTGACATTGCACCCTCAGAAGATGCAGCATCCTCTGAGGAGTTCTCCTGCTCTTCCTCCTGGACAGTAGGGAGGGGGACTCTTGATGGTCCTGTGGGAGAGTAAAGATATGAGTTAGACATGTGATATGTAGATTGCAGACACATCCCATTGTGCACATGATGAGCATTCAATTTCTATTGACATCAGATCCCATATGTGTCACTCATGAAAGCCAAATAAGATGGATGGAGAAGCATTCTGTCACCAGGTTGTTCTACTGAGCCCACAATGTTGAGAGCAGCCTCCTCAGCGTGGGTGAGCTGTGAGAATGATGGTGGTCCTCCTCCTGTTCTCTCCCTCTGCATCTTATTGTGGCCTCTCTTTTCCTGCAATGAGGGAAAGAAGTGGAGTTTCAGTGAGAGTGATGGAATGAGTGTAAAGAATGGATAGGATAGGTGTTTAGACGGAGACTGTGAAGAAGTGTGTTCCCATTACGAAGTTCCCTCCTTTTGAGTTGTTGTTGTCAGTGCATAACCTTGAGGGTGGGTGTGAGGGATTCATAGTAAGATGGGGAAGTGATTCTGTACATAGGGAGAGAGGGATGGGGGATAGTGCAAGGGATGTTGGGTTGAGTTAGGATGTGCAGGAGTAGGGTTACCAATGCAGAGTGATGGGGATGTGATGACAGGCACAGCAGAATTAAGGTCAGTGTGCTTTCACGCTCACTTTTCCAGACCGCAGGAGATCATTGAACCTTTTCCTGCATTGGACCCAGGTGCGCCTGACCATGGACCTGGCACTGACCTCCTCAGCTATTCGCAGCCAGGCTGCCTTTGTCTGCTGAGGAAGTTTCCATCTTCCATTACCTGGGTATAGGACCTCCCGACATCCTCTGACTCCCTCCACAAGAACATGGAGGGTGTCTTCACTGAAGCGGGGAGCTGCCTTTTGTTTCTCTGCAGACATCGTGGTGAGCAGCAGCAGTCAGAAGCACCAGAAACCACCTGAGCTCCAATTGTGAAATGGCCCCCTTAAATACACCGGCTGCAAACACATCAACAGAGCAGCACAGCAGACCCGCACCTTGTGATCAGGGCGGGTAAAGCACACGGCGGGCTTAATAAGCCCAATGAACCAAAGATTGTGTCAGCAGGCTAGCTGGAGCTGGTAGTGGGACCGGAACCACCGAATAACGTTCCTGACGCCAACCCGCCTCCAAGCAGAAAATTGCGGCCTAAGGGAATGCACACAGGTGATTAGTTGATGTTGTTGTTCTGATTTGCATTTGATAAATTTATAAATTATGTTTGGAATGTTTGTTTTGTGGTGGCTCTCATTTCAGCATTGTTCCCAGGGGTACGCTGTGATGCTCCGTGACAGAGGGATGGTAAGATGGGGAAGAAGTGAGCAACGGGGATCTGGGCTTTCATTTACTGGATCCGGAGTCTGATGAGGCACTCACGGACAGCCCATCTGGAACGGGGATGTGCTGCCTGCCTCCTCCCTTCCTCCTCTTCCTCCTGAGGTGGTCCCAGAACCCATGGTGGCAAGGGCTGCACCTTCATGATGGCCAAGTTGTGGAGCATGCAGCAGACCTCGACAAAATGGGACACCCACTCCGGTGAGTACTGGAGGGCTACTCTCAAGCAGTCAAAGCAGCAGAACTGTTGCTTTAGCACACCGACGGTCTGCTCAATGATGTTCCTTGTGGCAGCATGGCTCTCATTATATGACTGCTGGCCACAAGTGGTGGGGTTGCAGAGCAGAGTCATCAGCCAGGTGTAGTCCAAAGATTCACAACCCTCTGAGCGAAGAAATTCTTCCTCATCTCAGTCTTAAATGGCCTAGCCATTATCCTGAGACTATGCCCCCTAGTTCTAGACTCTCCAGCCAGGGGAAACAACCTCTCAGCAGCTACACTGTCAATCCCCCTCAGAATCTTGCATGTTTAATGAGATCACCTTTCATTCTTCTAAACTTGAAAGAGTATAGGTCGAACCTTCTCAATCTCTCCTCCCTCTCAGCCCAGGGGTCAATCTAGTGAACCTTCATTGCACCATTTCTAAGGTAAGTATATCCTTCCTCAGGTAAGGAGACCAAAACTGTGCACAGCACTGTGGTTCCACAGGTGTGCTGATGGAGGTGACCACCCATTCCATGTTGAAAAGGATGGGCTCCAAGCTCTGCACAAAGCCCTGTACCAAGTTGGCACTTGAATCTTCCATGCTCCTCAAAATTGAGCACAGGCTTTCCAGCAGTGTTCACAGTGCACCAAGCATTTGGGTGCGTACACCCACCAGCCTTCTTCTGTAGCCTGGCCCATTGAAGTCTTTATCTGAGTCCTTTGCAGCAGAACTATTGTGCGACCTTGCCCTCCAGTAAGCTGGCACCTGAGCTATTCTTTCTCCCCACCCTGGCTCCTGCACACTTGTGCCCAGTGTTCCACCATGTGTATATCACTCCTCTATCCTATCCTCTAAAATACACACAATGTCAGTATCTGAGCTGGTTGCTGTGACTGTGAGATCGAGTGACAGTGTCTCTTCACTTTCACTTTCCTCTTCCTCTTCCTCCACTGTCTGGGCAGGTTCTAGTTCTTGAGTATCTGAAATGTAAAAGGGTTGGGTTGTGGTGAGGGGAGAGGAGAAAATCAGAAGTGTAAGCTCTCCTCATAGGACAACCCTCTCATCCCAGGGGTCAATCTAGTGAACCTTTGTTGCACCATTTCTAAGGTAAGTATATCCTTCCTCAGATAAGGAGACCAAAACTGTGCACAGCACTCTGGTTCCACAGGTGTGCTGATGGAGGTGACCACCCATTCCATGTTGGAAAGGATGGGCTCCAAGCTCTGCACAAAGCCCTGTGCCAAGTTGGCACTTGAATCCTCTATGCTCCTCGAAATTGAGCACAGGCTCTCAGTCAGAAGAGATTGAGGGATGAGCGAAGGATGATTAGGTATGTTGATACCCTCAACATCAATTGCTTCAGCCCCGCCGGTGGCTATGGCCTTAGTGATGCCCCTTCATATGAAGTGCAGTATTGTCTCCTTCATGGGTGCTAAAACATGCAGGCGTGCTTCTCCCCCTCCAATTCTTTCCTGCTGCCTCCTGTTATGCGGCACTTTTTCCTGCAAGAAAGAGGGAAGTGTGTCAGTGAGTATCATACAGTATGTTTGGGTGATGTGGCTGTCATGGTTGAATAGCTGCCAGTGTGCGCGAGCTGTGAGATGTGGGTGTGAAACTTGCAACAGTGCTACATGTGTGGGGTGAGGTAAAGCATATGAATGTCAGGGTTGAATCCTAATTGATAGAGATTGTTGGTAGATGGATGATCGGGGGTGTTATAAATCTCATCATTCATCAAGAAACTACTCATGATATAACACTGGACGGCCAGCTGGTGGCGCCGTCCAAGGAGTATAAATACTCAGGCGTGGGCCCAGCTTACCAGGGACATTTTGTAAGACAACGAACTAGTGAAGTACAACTAGAACTCCATGTTCTGAAACAAGTTGATTAAAGCCTTGCTTTATGCTCAAACCAAGTGCGTAGTGAGTTTTATTACATCAATTTAATCAACTTGATATCAACTCCACGCTCTGAGTGATTTCGGGAACAGCCAGCTACGACTTCAACTGCAGAAGGGAACTCCGACGTAGTAATCAATCCATCATGGACAAACTACACAGACCCGCCCGTCTTGACCTGGACCCAAATTCACCTAAAACTGCTAAGGTATGGAAACTGGTATCGTACCTTCAGCAACTTCCTCAGGGTGTGTGGTGAGAATGTTCCTGATAAATTAGAGATACTTGCCAATTATGTATCTCCTCATTTGTTTGACTATATCGAAGACTGTGTAGACTATTACTCCGCTATCCTAATATTGCTGCGATTGTATGTTAAGGCCCCAAACAAAATTTTTGCTTGGCATCTATTGGCCACAACTCGAAAACAACCCGGGGAATCACTTGACAAATTCCTTCAAAAGCTTCGCAGGCTCAGCAAGGATTGTAACCTTAAAGCTGTCACAGCTGAGCAGTACCAGAAGGAGCTAATTCGCGATTCCTTTATTAATGGAATTACATCTCCCTTCATACGCCAGCGTCTGCTGGAGAATAAAACCCTTGAGTTACAGGCTGCCTATGACCAGGCGTGTTCCCTGGACTTAGCAAAGAGGAATGCAGATACCTATCTTTTACCTCGTGCATGGGCTGCTATTAATGACTCCATCGATAGGTCTCAGGCAGAAGCCCTCACCGATGATGACTCTAACTTAATGGATGACAACCCTACCCTAGAAGCCTTCACTGATGACGACCCCACCCTAGCGGCATCTTGGCAATCTGGAAGGAAGTGTTTCTTCTGTGGAGGTGCGTTCCATTGTAGGAAATTCTGTCCTGCTCGTAACGCAACCTGCAATCATTGCAGCAAGAAAGGTCACTTTTCTAAGGTATGCCAGTCAAGAGCTGCTGTTAGTAAGAATGGCCACTTTTCTAAGGTATAGCAGTCGAGAGCTCCTGTTAGTTTTGCAGCTACTACCTATAAAACTGCTCCTCCCCCAAGAGCCACTACTAAGGTTACAGCTGCAATCTATAAAACTGCTCCTCCCCCAAGAACCACTACTAAGGTTACAGCTGTCAAGGGTAAAACTGCCCCTCCTCCCATCACAGCTGTTTTTCCCCAAAGTCTGTCCCATGCAGCCATGAAGGTTTCAGTAAATGGACACATTTTGAGTGCAGTAATCGACTCATGCAGCTCTGACAGCTTCATTAGTGAGCGGGCTGTCAGTAAGTTAAAACTGCGTATTTACCCCTCGGACATGGAAATTGCAATGGCTCTGACGACACTGACCACCAATTCTTCCGGCTTTTGTCTTGTTGACCTTATTCTCAATGGCCGCATTTATTTCTCCACCCGGCTCAGGGTGCTCAAGAACCTATGCAGTGATGTGCTCCTGGGACAGGATTTCCAGAAACAACACAGAAGACTCACTTTTGAGTTTGGAGAGTCAAAGTCGGAGCTTACTATTTCCAAAGTACCATTTTGTGCACTTTCGGCGGCTTCGCTCGACGAGCCCTCCTTGTTTGCCAATCTTTCCCCCCGATGTAAGCCCATAGTCACTAAATCACGACGTTTCAGCCAAGATGATCAATCCTTTATCGAGGCAGAAATCTCTCGCCTTCTAGCTGACGGTATCATTGAGCCATGTTCATCTTCCTGGCGGGCTCAAGTCATCATCGTTAAAAATCCTCTGAAGCAACACAAGAAATGTCTTTGCATCGATTACTCGCAAACTATTAACCAGTATACCGACCTGGATGCCTGACCACTACCACGCATCGATGACATGGTCAATAACCTTGCTAACTACAAGGTATTTTCAACTTTTGATTTAAAGAGCACATATCATCAAGTACTGGTAAAGGACTCTGACAAAAAGTATACAGCCTTTGAGGCCAATGGTCGGCTTTTCCAGTTTTGTCGCCTTCCATTTGGGGTCACCAATGGGGTGGCCGTCTTTCAACGGGCAATGGATAGCCTAGTCAAACAGGAGAACTTAACGGACACTTTTCCATATCTGGATAATATCACCATTGCTGGTCATGACCAGAAGGAGCATGATGCCAACCTCCAGAAATGTTTTGACGTTCTCCATCGTCGCAACTTAACCTTAAATGAGTCCAAATCTGTGAAATCAGTACCATCAGTCAACATCCTTGGCTACTGGGTGGGCAACGGTGTCATCAAAGCGGATCCAGAGCGACTTCGTCCGCTTCAGGAGCTCCCCCCACATACGAATCTCAGCTCTCTTCGTTGGGCACTCGACATGTTCGCCTATTATGCGAAATGGATACCCCACTTCTCCGACAAGATCCAGCCCCTGCTTCACACAAAGTCAGTTCCATTGGAGGCAACGGCTATTTCAGCTTTCAACCTCCTCAAGCGACAACTGGAAAAAGCCACGCTTCGTTCCATTGATGAAAATCTTCCTTTTGTGGTCGAGTGCGATGCATCGGATGTGGCGATCTCTGCTACCATGAATCAAGGTGGTTGACCCGTTGCATTTCTGTCCAGAACTTTGCAGGGTAGCGAGCTCCATTATCCTCCTGTTGAGAAGGAGGCTACGGCCATCATCGAAGTGGTACGTAAATGGAGTCATTTTCTCGCTCGTCGCCATTTCACACTTATAACCGATCAGCGCTCGGTGGCTTTATGCTGGATAACCAGAAACGCACCAAGATCAAGAATAACAAAATACAACTCTGGCGGATGGAATTGGCCGCCTTTGGATACACCATACATTATCGACCCGGCAAAGAGAATGTGGCCCCGGATACCCTCACGCGGGCATTCTGCTCTTCTATGTCAACTTCGACTCTGGCGGATCTTTATACTGACTTATGCCATCCTGGCGTTACCTGTATGTTGCACTTTGTGCGATCTAAAAATCTCCCATTTTCTACGGAAGATGTGAAAAGAACATGCTCCTCCTGTAGAATTTGTGTGGAATTAAAACCGCAATTCTTCCGTCCATCGGATGGCTCGCTCATACACGCTATGCAGCCTATGCAGCGACTCAGCATTGACTTCAAAGGGCCATTGCCTTCCTCAACGCGAAACACCTACTTGCTTACTATGGTGGACGAACATTCACGCTTTCCCTTTGCTTTCCCCTGTCCCAATATGCTTACTTCCACAGTGATCAAATGCCTTGATCAAGTCTTTTCCCTTTGCGGTACGGCCAATTTCATCCACTCTGATCGGGGTCCCTCCTTCATGTCAAGCGAACTCAAAAGTTATCTCTCCCAACGAGGAATCGCCACAAGTAAAACGACACCATACCATCCCATCGGTAACGGACCGGTTGAGAGATACAACGCTATCATTTGGAACGCTGTTCGTCTTGCGATGAGGTCACGCAACCTACCAGACCAGAAGTGGGAAACTATGCTCCCTGATGTGTTGCATTCCATCAGGTCTCTCCTTTCTACGTCTACCAATATCACACCTCATGAGCAATTCTTCAGCTTCCAGCGTCGCTCCACCCATGGGACGTCTCTACCATCATGGTTGGCAGCTCTCGGCCCCGTGCTGCTCCGAAGATTCGTCCGATCATCTAAAAACGATCCTCTCGTCGACGAGGTAGAACTCATGGACGTCAACCCCACATATGCGAACGTGCGGTACCCTGATGGCAGGGAGTCCACCGTTTCGCTCCGGGACCTGGCCGGTTCCACGGACCCAACCGATAGAGGGACCCACGGGGATGATGCCGACACTCTGCGCTCCCCTGAAAATGACGCCCTACCTGGGACATCGAAAGATCTGCCAGCTGCCCCACCGGATCCACTCGGGGAGCCGAGCGCTCCCTGTGGGATGGCCACCCGAGGCCAGGACGCCGCACAATCCCCGGCTATCCAACAGGATGAAGTCAGTTCTGCACCTGTGGGGACCCGCACCCAGAGTCACCATCTCCCCAGCCTCCCTCAGGTTGATCAGAGCAACACGGGCCCTGTCGATCCACCGGTACTGATCAAGCAGCCCAGGGACCAAGACACGGTCCGGGGAGACGTGCCTTCGAGCCATAAACAAAAATCTAAAAGACTGCGGCTGTTCGTGGTCCACCTAATCCATTAAGAGGAAGTCATCGGACTTCCAAATCTTTTAGGCAGGAAGAATGTTATAAATCTCATCATTCATCAAGAAAAGGTTGTAATCTCTGGATTACTCCCGGTGCCACGTGCTAGTGAGTATTGGAATAGGAGGATAGAGCAGATGAATGCGTGGCTAAAGAGTTGGTGCAGGAGGGAGGGCTTTAGTTTCCTGGATCACTGGGCCTCCTTCTGGGGAAGGTGGGACTTGTACAAGTCGGACGGGTTGCACCTGAACCAAAACGGGACAAATATCCTTGCGGGGAGGTTTGCTAGCACTGTTCGGGGGGGGTTTAAACTAAAATGGCAGGGGGTTGGGAACCTGAGCAGGGAGACAGAGGAAAGGGAAACAGGGATAAAAGCAAAAGATAGGAAGGAGAAAAAAAAAAGTGGCAGTCAGAGAAATCAATGGTTTAAATCAAACGTGGCCACAGTAAATAATAATTCTAATAGGTCTAAGAGCATTAAAAAAACAAGCCTGAAGGCTTTGTGTCTTAATACGAGGAGCATTTGTAATAAGGTGGACAAATTGGCTGCGCAAATAGAGGTAAACGAATATGATTTGGTTGGGATTACGGAAACGTGGCTCAAGGATGGCCAAGACTGGGAACTCAACATCCAGGGGTATTCGATATTCAGGAAAGATAGGCAAAAAGGAAAGGGAGGTGGGGTAGCATTACTGGTTAAAGAAGGGATGAATACAATTGTAATGAAGGATATTAGCTCTGATGATGTGGAATCTGTATGGGTAGAATTGAGAAATACTAAGGGAAAAAAAACATTAGTGGGAGTGGTATATAGACCTCCCAACAGTAAGGCGGAGGTTGGGGATGGCATGAAAAGGGAAATTAAAGAAGCGTGCAATAAGGGCACAGCAGTCATCATGAGTGACTTTAACCTACATATAGATTGGGCCAACCAAATTAGTAACAATACTGTGGAGGAGGAATTCCTGGAGTGTTTACGGGATGGTTTCCTGGACCAATATGTCGAGGAACCAACCAGAGATCAGGCCATCTTAGACTGGGTATTATGTAACGAGAAAGGATTAATTAGCAATCTTGTTGTACGAGGCCCCTTGGGTCGGAGCGATCATAATATGATCGAATTCTTCATTAAGATGGAGAATGAAGTAGTTGACTCAGAGACTAGGGTCCTCAATTTAAATAAAGGAAACTACGATGGTCTGAGGAGCGAGTTGGGTAGGATTGATTGGGGAATGGCACTCAAAGGGTTGACGGTGGATAGGCAATGGCAAACATTCAAAGGCCGAATGGATGAGCTACAGAATTTGTTCATCCCAGTTTGGCATAAAAATAAAACAAAAAAGGTGACTGAACCGTGGCTAACAAGGGAAATTAGGGATAGCATAAGATCCAAGGAGACGACATATAAATTGGCCAGAAAAAGCAATAATCCTGAGGATTGGGAGCAGTTTAGGATTCAACAAAGGAGGACAAAGGGATTAATTAAGAAAGGGAAAATAGAATATGAGAGTAAGCTTGCAGGGAACATAAAAACTGACTGTAAAAGCTTTTATAGATATGTGAAGAGAAAAAGATTGGTGAAGTCAAGCGTAAGTGCCTTGCAGTCAGAATCAGGGGAATTTATAATGGGAAACAAAGAAATGGCAGGCCAACTAAATTCATACTTTGGTTCTGTCTTCACAAAGGAGGACACAAATAACCTCCCAGAGATGCCGGGGAACATAGGGCCTGATGAAAGGGTGGAACTGAAAGAAATCAGTATTTGTAGGGAAATGGTGTTAGGAAAATTGATGGGACTGAAGGCCGATAAATCCCCAGGGCCTGATAATCTACATCCCAGGGTACTTAAGGAAGTGGCCCTAGAAATAGTAGATGCATTGCTGGTCATCTTCCAGAACTCGATAGACTCTGGAACAGTACCCATGGATTGGAGGGTAGCTAATGTTACCCCACTATTCAAAAAAGGTGGTCGAGAAAAAGCGGGGAATTATAGACCGGTAAGCCTGACATCGGTAGTGGGGAAAATGCTAGAATCTATTATAAAAGATGGAATAGCAGAGCACTTGGTAAGCAGTGACAGGATCGGACAAAGTCAACATGGATTTACAAAAGGTAAATCATGCTTGACTAATCTACTGGAATTTTTTGAGGATGTAACTGGTAAAATAGATAAGGGAGAACCAGTGGATGTGGTGTATTTGGACTTTCAGAAGACTTTCGATAAGGTCCCACATAAGAGATTAGTGTGCAAAATTAAGGCACATGGGATTGGGGGCAAGGTATTGACTTGGATAGAGAACTGGTTGGCGGACAGAAAGCAAAGAGTTGGAATAAACGGGTCGTTTTCCGAGTGGCAGGCAGTGACTAGTGGGGTACCGCAAGGATCGGTCCTAGGACCCCAGCTGTTCACAATATATATTAATGATCTGGACGAGGGAATTGGATGTAATATCTCCAAATTTGCAGACGACACAAAGCTGGGTGGGAGGGTAAGCTGTGAGGAGGATGTCGTGAAACTCCAGTACGATTTGGACAGATTGGGTGATTGCGGCAGAAACATGGCAAATGCACTATAATGTGGATAAATGTGAGGTTATCCACTTTGGTGGCAAAAACAGGAAGGCAGATTATTATTTGAATGGCAATAGATTGGGAGAAGGGGAAGTGCAAAGAGACCTGGGTGTTCTTGTGCACCAGTCACTGAAGGTAAGCATGCAGGTGCAGCAGGTGGTTAAGAAGGCAAATGGTATGTTGTCCTTCGTAGCAAGAGGGTTCGAGTACAGGAGCAAGGATGTCTTGCTACAGTTGTACAGGGCCTTGGTGAGACCGCACCTTGAGTATTGTGTGCAGTTTTGGTCGCCTTACCTGAGGAAGGATGTGCTTGCCATGGAAGGAGTGCAGCGAAGATTCACCAGGCTGATACCTGGGATGGCAGGAATGACGTATGAGGAGAGATTGTGTCGATTGGGCTTATACTCACTGGAGTTTAGAAGATTGAGAGGGGATCTCATCGAAACCTATAAAATTCTGTCAGGCCTGGACAGACTAGATGCAGGAAGGGTGTTTATGATGGCCGGGGAGTCCAGAACCAGGGGTCATAATCTAAGGATAAGGGGTAAGCCATTTAGGATTGAAATGAGGAGGAATTTCTTCACCCAGAGAGTGGTGAACCTGTGGAATTCTCTGCCACAGAGGGCGGTGGAGGCCAGTTCATTAAATATATTCAAAAAAGAGTTGGATATATTTCTTAAGGCTAAAGGGATCAAGGGATATGGGGAGAAGGCAGGGACAGGGTACTGAATTTGGATGATCAGCCATGATCTCATTGAATGGCGGAGCAGGCTCAAAGGGCCGAATGGCCTACTCCTGCTCCTATCTTCTATGTTTCTATGTTTACTCGTGAAATAATGCTGGACGGCCAGCTGGTGGTGCCGTCCAAGGAGTATAAATACTCGGGCGTGGGCCCAGCTTTCCAGGTACATTTTGTAAGACAATGAACTAGTGAAGTACAACTAGAACTCCATGTTCTGAAACAAGTTGATTAAAGCCTTGCTTTATGCTCAAAGCAAGTGCGTAATGAGTTTTATTACGTCAGGGGGTGTAGTGAATTGAGCAGTTGATGAGGCTGGTGGTGCAGTCGGTAGGATCTGGCATTTGAAGATAAACTCACTGACCTTGGCAACTCATGTGAGATCATTAAACATCTTCCTGAGCTGCATTCAGGTTCTTGCAGTTATACTCCTGACATTGACCTCCACCACTATCTCTTCCCACTGCCTCCTGAGAATGTGTCAGAGGACCTCCTGCCCCCCTGAGGATACAGGACATCTCTCTTCCATTCCACCTCTTCCACCAAGACCTCCAGTGCAGTGTCGGAAAACCTTGGTGCACCTCCCCTTTAAGAGGTGCAGGCTGCCTTTAAGTAGCACTAGGCACTTACAATATCAGGCCCCCTGCTGATGCGTGTGCTGGGAGTGCTGGCTGCACACAGCAATCATGGAAATAAGCAGGCAGCACGAATTTGCTGTCCTGTCTGCATTGCAACCAATGGGCATGGGTTAATTGTGCACCGCGATCCTTGCGCCCGTTTATGGGGGTTATCCAATTTAATCCCTAATGAATATAAACGGTCAGTTCCACCTAGAGCATTAGCAAACAACTTAATTATATTACTGTTCTGTACAAGTGACATCACACGTTTGGTGTAAGCAGATCAAGTCAGCTGTCTGTTCTGCCAGTGTCTGCAAAATGTCAATGAATGTCAAGTATTTCAGCAGGCACTACGGTGCCATTTTAAAATTTCCTCCAACACTTGCTTTGAACTATTCTTTACTCAGATGTAAGCTGCTTAGAAACCATTTCCTTTCGAGGAGTGTAAACTATGAAATACAGCACACTATTTTTTAAAGTTATAAACCAAAGCAGCAGTATAGGTAGCGGTGAATTACATAACTAATTCCAGTAAAAAATGTAAACACTTGTATCTACACCATCTTCATCAGTTAGGAGCAGGACAAGTTCAGGTAATTGTCATTTAAACATAGACCTTCAACCTCACTCCTGTTTGATTCAGAAGAAGGGGGCTTACATGGGGAGAGAATAGATTTCTTGGAGATAACAACAGAAAATGGTGGAAACATTCAGCAGATCCAGGCAGCATCCTTGGAGAGAGAAACAGAGTTAACATTTCAGGTCTGTGCAGAACTGGAAAAAGTTAGAGATGTAACAGATTTTAAGCAGGTGCAGAGGCAGGGCAAGTGGGGGAGGGGAGGAACGAACAAAAGGGACGGTCTGTGATAGGGTGGAAGGCAGGCGGGGTTAAATGTTGCCATGGGGATGGCAGAATCATCAACAGCTGACGTCTTATAAAATAGGGGCAGAGGTTATGGTCTGAAATTGGTGAACTCAATGTTGAGTCCAGAAGGCTGTAAAGTGCCTAATAGAAAGATGAGTTGCTGTTCCTCAAGTTTACTTTGAGCTTCACTGGAACAGTGTAAAAGGCCGAGGACGGAGAGGTCAGAGTGGGAGTGGAGCGGAGAATTAAAGTGACAGGCAACCGGAAGCTCGGGGTCACCCTTACGGACTGAACGGAGCTGCTCTGCAAACCGGTCGCCCACTCTGCGTTTGGTCTCCCCAATGTAGAGGAGACCACATCATGAGCAGTGAATACAGTATACTAAATGACAAGAAGTACAAGTACACTCCTGGAAGGAGTGTTGGGGCCCTGAACAGTGGGAAGGGAGGAGGTAAAAGGGCAGGTGTTGCATCTCCTGCGCTTGCACAGGAAGGTGCTGTGGGAAGGGGAGGGGCTGTTGGAGGTGATTGAGGCATGGACCAGGGTGTCGCAGAGGGAGTGGACCCTTCGGAATGCTGAAAGGGGAGGGGAGGGGATGATGTGATTGGTGGTGGGATCATGCTGGAGGTGGCGGAAATGGCGGAGGATGTGAAAGTGGAGGCTGGTGGGGTGAAAGGTGAAGACAAGGGGAACCCTTTCATGGTTCTGGGAGGGAGGGGAAGGGGTGAGAGCAGAAGCGTGGGAAATGGAATGGACACAGTCGAGGGCCATGTCAACTACGGTAGAGGGGAATCCTCGGTTGAGGAAAAAGGAAGACATATCGGAAGCACTAGTATGGAAGGTGGCATCATCAGGACAGATGTGGCGGAGATGGAGAAACTGGGAGAATGGAATAGAGTCCTTACAGGAAGCGGGGTGGGAGGAAGTGTAGTCCAGGTAGCAGTGGGAGTCAGTGGGCTTATAGTGGATGTTTGTCGATAGCATATCCCCAGAAATGGAGACAGAGAAATCAAGGAATGGAAGGGAAGAGTCGGAGATGGACCATGTGAGGGAAGGGTGGAAATTGAAAGCAAAGTGAATGAAATTTTCTAGTTCAGGAAACGGCACCAATACAGTCATCAATGTACCGGAAAAAGAGGTGTGGGAGAGGACCTGAGTAGGACTGGAAAAATGAATGTTCCACACATCCCACAAAAAGGCAGGCATAGCTAGGGCCCATGCGGTTTCCCATAGCAACGCCTTTAATTTGGAGGAAGTGAGTGGAGTCAAAGAAGAAGTTCAATGTGAGAACAAGTTTAGCCAGGCAGAGGAGGGTGGTGGTGGATGGGGACTGGTTGGGCCTCTGTTCAAGGAAGAAGCGGAGCGCCCTCAGGCAGTCCTGGTGGGAGATGGAAGTGTAGAGGGATTGGACGTCCATGGTGAAAAGGAGACGGTTGGGGCCAGGAAACTGGAAACTGTTAAAGTGGCGGAGGGCATCGGAAGAGTCCTGAATGTAGGTGGGAAGAGACTGGACAAGGGGAGAAAAAATAGAGTCGAGATATGAAGAAATCAGTTCTGAGGGGCAAGAACTGGCTGAAATGATCGATCTACCAGAGCAGTCCTGTTTGTGGATCTTGGGAAGAGGTAGAAGTGGGCTGTGCGGTTTAGGGGGACGATGTGGTTGACAGCCATGGAGTAAAGATCTCCAGAGGAGGTGAGGTCAGTGACAGTCTTGGAAACAATGGCTTGATGTTTGGTAGTTTGATCATGGTCCAGGAGGAGGTAGGAGGAGGTGTCAGAGATTTGGCGTTCAGCCTCCGCATGGTAGAGGTCGGTTCGCCAAACAACAACAGCACCACCCTTGTCAGCAGGTTTAATGACAATGTTAGGGTTGGATCTGAGAGAATGGAGTGCTGCAAGTTCAAAGGGAGGTAGGTTGGAGTGAGCGAGGGGAGCCGAGAAATTGAGATGGCCGTTGTCACGCCAGCAGTTCACAATGAAAAGATCTAGAGAGGGTAAGAGGCCAGAGGGAGTGGTCCAGGTAGACCGGGAATTCTGAAAGCGGGAGAAAGGGTCCGCCGTGCGGGGGGAAGACTCCTGGCCAAAGAAGTGGACACGGAGATGAAGGCGAGGGAAAAAGAGCTCGGCGTCGTGCAGCAACATTCAACTTACTGCTGGAATGTAAACCTGGTGTTGCAGGTGGGCTGCCCATTAGCAAACTGACCGATTTTCCTTTCCACTCAAATCAATAGAAGGAAAATCATACAGTTTCTATACCAGGCGCCCAACCCTCAACACCGGTTTTATGGTCCAGGGGTAAGTTGGAAATTATCCCCTTTTATTCCCGCTTCCAGATGTCTCAAAGGAAACTGGCAAAACTTAAGTGTGAGAGTCATTTAAGACAGCATTTCAGATAGAAATTGAAAATACAAAATTAATTTCCACAGAGCAGTCATTATGATTCTTAACTAAATAACACATTCTATACGTTTATGATAAATGAATACTTATTTATCAAGCTCATAGATTTTCTCATCTGAACAAAGTTAAAAAGAACAGGCTG
This sequence comes from Somniosus microcephalus, assembly GCF_052327205.1. NCBI lineage: Eukaryota > Metazoa > Chordata > Chondrichthyes > Squaliformes > Somniosidae > Somniosus > Somniosus microcephalus. The sequence continues at coordinate 75,147,854 of NC_140993.1, forward strand.
TAAGAAAATTATCCATACGAATGGAAAGCATGCAAAATATTGTACAGTAAGTACAATTTCACTACTTTTTTTCAGTATGAATTCCTGATAAGTAAACATTCCTGATAAATTAATAACATTTCAGAGAGATGTGCTACAGCCAGAGCTCATTTGTACATATTTGGCTTTATAAATCTCACATTGATATTTGAAATAAAGAAAACAATTATCATCCTGAACAGAAGCATGGATTGTCAAAAGTGAACCTATGCCATAATTCTTTTAACCAGGAAATATTAATTGTTATATATATATATATAGATAGATAGATAGATAGATAGATAGGTAGCTCCTCTAATTCTGGCCTCTTGAGCATTCCTGATTTCAATTGCTCCACCATTGTTGGTCATGCCTTCAGCTGCCAAGGCCCTAAGCTCTGGAATTCCCTCCCTAAACCTCTCTACCTCTCTTCCCTCCTTTAAGACGCTCCTTAATACCTACCTCTGACCAAGCTTTTGGTCATCTGCCCTAATATCTCCTTATGTGGCTCAGTGTCAAATTTTGTTTCCTAACGCTCCTGTGAAGCACCTTGGGACGTTTCACTATGTTAGAGGCACTATATACATGCATATTGTTGTTGTTGTTTAAGTTTATATGAATTAAATATTAGCTGTAATATTTCTGACATTATACTCCTAGCAGGGAGCCTCACCCAGCAGGAGCACATAGTGTAAAGATAGAGAGATAGATATAGATGTGTGTGTGTTGACTCTTTCATAGCTTTTAAGGATAACTTTAGTGATGCTATTTCCCCAAAGTGCACTGTAGAATTAGTAGGATAACTCATCAAAAAGCATATTATGAAGCATCATGGTTACAACTAAAGTCGCTTGACAGGTATACGAGCTGCAAATAGATCCATTAACATTATATGGCTGATTGTACAAATCACATTCCTCTTGAGGGATCTGTGTCAGGAGTACAACATTGCAGAATATACCCTTTTGAACTGTGAAGTACTACATGCTATTTCTAACTAGTTGATGGAATTTTAAATATGGGAATTACTCCAACGCACTCCTGGCTGGCCTCCCACGTTCTACCCTTTGTAAACTTGAGGTTATCCAAAACTCTGCTGCCCATCAAATTCGCACCAAGTCCCGTTCACCCATCACCCCTGAGCTCACTGACCGACATTGGCACCTGGTTAAGCAACGCCTCAATTTTAAAATTCCCTCCATGGCTTTTCCCCTCCCTATCTCTCCTCCAACCCTCCGAGATATCCTCTAATTCTGGCCTCTTGAGCATTCCCGATTTCAATCGCTCCACCACTGGTGGCCGTGCCTTCAGCTGCCAAGGCCCTAAGCTCTGGAATTCCCTCCCTAAACCTTTCCGCCTCTCTACTTCTCTTTCCTCCTTTAAGACGCTCCTTAATACCTACCTCTTTGACCAAGCTTTTGGTCATCTGCCCTAATATTTCCTTATGTGGCGCGGTGTCAAATTTTGTTTTATAACACTCCTGTGAAGCGCCTTGGGGCATTTTACTACGTTAAAGGCACTATATAAATACAAATTGTTGTTGCTAAAGTTTATATGAATTAAATATTAGCTGTAATATTTCTAACATTGTACTCCTGGCAGGGAGCCTCACCCAGCAGGAGCACATAGTATAAATTCAGGCATATGGAGCTCATGATTTCCTGACCGTTTCAATCAATAGTGAGAAAATGGTGCACAGCAGAGGCCCAAATTCCCACCCAGGTGCTCCCAGTGAGCCAGGATCCTCTCCAAAAGCAGAATGTTCGAAATTTTCCCTTATTGATTTTGTAATCTATCAGAGTGTGATAAATATAGAAACTTCGTCATAATAGGCTTTATGGCAAGATAATCCAGATTAAAATTGACGTTGTTCCTTGCCCAAGTTCAAAATGGAGGACAGAAGATCTTCCATCTACAAGATTACAAGAAGATTCTGTTTGATCAAGGATTCATTAAGACATTGTTTGATCTGGATTACAAAATGCACGTTAACATTGCAGGGTATCAGGCCCTAAGCAAAGACTTTGACAGCTGTACTGTAAATTACACTTTAGCATTGTATGTTGGGTGTTAAACACTATCGTAGTTTATAAAGGTCCACTTCCATAGTCTACAGCAGTTAGTCGCCTATAAATATAACCCCACTGCGCCCATTTTTTGGGTGCTAACTGACCTACTAAACCTTCAATATGGCAGGCAGGAAGCGTGTGCACATTTGTGTCCAGAAGTAGGCTGCCCATATTAGGAAAGGAAAAAAATAGGGGTCCTTCATCCACACCTGAAACAGGCATTAGTTTCTTTGCATATGCAAATAAGGGGCCTAATACCTGTTTGAGATCCTTACTTCAAATTTGGTTTAACCTGAGGCGACCCGTGCCAGGGTCACCTGCACTTAGGGAAAGCAGACCTTGGGACCACATGCCAGCAATTCTAGGTTGTTCTACCAAAGAGACACAATGGACCAAATGGTTTCCTTCTGTGCTGTAAACCTCTATGGTTTTATGGATAATGATTTGAAATAAATATGCAAAATGTCTGGCATTGATATAAATGTCTCGGAATAAAATATAATTGGACAATTAGTTTTAGCTGTGGAAAGCTGAGTGTCCCATTTAAAAGGTAAACGAGAAGGAGATAGCTGTTGGTCAGGTCTATTTTGGTTGCACTTGAAAATCCACTGATTGTGTGCAGATGTTCATATTTCTAGATTAGAAAGAAGTCATCTCCATTTTTAATACAGAATATCGCATTTTCTCGGCTCCTCAGAATATTATCCGTTCTTAGGCTCCTTGACTTCTATTGATTCATTTTAATTTTATTTTATGACTTTGTTTCCACTTGTAAAATAACAATTATGCTAAATAAATGCAGCTGATTTTGTTTGTGCAACATTATTTATTTATAAAAGCAATGGATCCTTTATATTTTTATTGCAAATTATGCATTAAAGAAGTTAAGTTAGCAGTTAAATATGGAATAAAATACAGTCCACAGCTGTATCACATCGAGAGGCTGACGATAAACCACAAGAACAATATCATTTCAACCATGGGATTTGTTCCTGCTTTAGAACTTTATATTGCTTTATATTGTGTACAAATATAATCATTTCTCATCTATTTATTTGTTTTTTTTAATGTGTGGTTCTTTTGTTGATGGGAGTAGTATATTGTTATTGTATGTACCCTTTTATTAAACCAGGCTCGTGTGGAGCATAAACGCCATCATGGACCTTTTTCTTCCTTTCAGATGTTAAACCAAGACTCGTTTTCATAGCCACATCTCTTTCCTCAGCAACTGTCTCTGGTTCCGACTTATTCCACATGGATTCCAATTGAAATTCCACCCTTCGTGTTTCGGATCCACCCAGGATTACAAATATCTTCAAGATAGTCAGCGTTCCTCGAACTACTGCTCTCGCCACATCCTGAGATCCACGCTCAACGCCATGCGCTGCCACATGAACACTCTCAACCTCTCTCTTCAGCCGCACCGACGCACTCCATCTCAAAGCTGTCCTGGTCCACAGTTCCATTTCATCCTTCGACTCATCCGGCGCTTCAACAAAAAACGTTTTTTCTTCCTTTCAGATGTCAAAGCAGTTCTGACGAAGGGTCGCAGGCCTGAAACGTTAACTCTGTTTCTCTCTCCACAGATGCTGCCTGGCCTGCTCAATATTTCCAGCATTTCCTGTTGTTATTTCAGATTTCCAGCATCCGCTGTATTTTGTTATTGTACCATCATGGACCTGTTGGGCCAAATGGCCTGTTTCAGTGATGTATATTCTATACTATATGACATCATCAGCTTGGTTGAGTGGTCACGCTCGTGCCTCTGAGTCAGTAGGTTGTGGATTCAATCTCAACTCCTGGGTATGAACACAACTGACACTTCAGTGCCGTACTGAGGGAGTGCTGCATTGATGAGGGTGCTGCCTTTCAGATGAGTTGCTATACTGAGGTCCCAGCTGCCTCTTAAGGTGGATGTAAAAAATCCTCTGGCTCTATTCTTCAAAGAAGATCAGGGGAGCACAGCATTTAATATGTAAACTAGGGTCCTATGACATGCAAAGGAACTCAATAGCCATTCTGGGAGATGCCAGGCATGCTCCGCTCCGTTTTAATTGGTGGTGTAGCTGAAGAGCACTAGAAAAATGGTAAGTTTAAGAAAAACATTTCTGGGGCCAGCCAGCCTCTACAAGAATAATGTCACCTTGGACTCCACCCCCCACTCCAAGAACTGTCACAGCCTCCCCCTCCCCCCTTCAGCCCTTCTCTCCTCCCCAGCCTCCCCCCTCAGCCCTTCTCTCCTCCCCAACCTCCCCAATCCTCCCACCCCAGACTCTCACTACCCCTCCCCCCACTCCCTCCACTCCCCCCTCCCCAGCCTCCCCCCCCAAGCCCTTCTCTCCTCCCCAACCTCCCCAATCCTCCCACCCCAGACTCTCACTACCCCCTCCCCCCAATCCCCCCCTCAGCCCTTCTCTCCTCCCCAGCCTCCCCCAGCTCCCTCCCCTCCCCCAGCCCCCGAACCTACCTTACCGCCAGCAGGGTTGGTCTTCGGGGCACCCAATATGGCGCTCAAAGGCTGCCGGTGACATGGTAATGAAGCCCAGCCCCCAGAATGGATGAGGCCTCCTGCTGGCACTATTGGACGACCAGCTGGGACGCTCCGCCAGTCGGCTGCTCAATAATTAAAATCTACCCCTAAGTATTGGCAGACTTTCCGTTTGTGGTGGGCTTCGCAGCTGAGCCGAATCCTAACAGCTGATTCCAATCCCGTTCTCGGTAGATATCGAAATTCAAGTAACTTCCAGTAGGTGATACTGGCTGCAATCAAGAGCAAGAATCCTAGCCGATTGTTTTTTTCCCTGGTGCAGAGGAATTATGCTAATTGTAGCGCTCTTGGATATCCCAGCATGAGGACGCACATTTTCTACCTGTCTACTGATTTTAACTCCCACGTTCGTAAGTCAAAGTAATTCAGCTGATTAATGATAGCATTGTGTAAAAGTGATCAACAACATACTGGCAGGTATTATGGAACAGTTATACCATATGAAGTACTGCAATAGGTATGAATCTGTAAATTACATGAAGACAACAAGAACGTTTTCCCACCAGACCCTTTTGCTTTAATGAAAGTTTAGTTTCCCTTGCCTCAGGTAAAATGGGAACAAGATTATATCTTCCAAACAATTACACTGTCACAATCAAAGGAAACAGACTTTAAGTAGTCTGTCAAATCACATCAGGAGCTAATAACTACTCATCCTTCCCACTAAGTCCGAAGGACTCGAATCCTCCTTTGTTCTTCTGATGATCTGTGTCAAAATAGGCTGCTTAAAGTTACACTACAGGTACTTAGATGTCCATGTTTGAAAGCCAGGCTTACCCCTCTGGGTACAAAGGGTCCATTCCCAGTCACTAACTAGGACAAGATCAGCTGCGTTCTGTTTGTACCTAAATGCTTTAAATAAAATAATCTGTGAAGGGTTACTTACTGGTATTAACTCCTTCACAATAGATGTTGTGATGTCTTTGCATAGCATAATCCTCAAAGTTATTCTGTGAGGTAGAACTTACTGCTACACACCAAGCTGCAATACTTTTTCTTCCCACTTAAAGGGTTAATGCTGGAACTCACACTAATCTGGTGGCCTGTAGACAATCACAGATGCTCTGGGATGGAGTGTTTAGGCTGTAACATCCATCAAATACTGCACAGTGCGACTGGCGAACCTTTCAGTGCACTGGCCAATAACGATAGGTTATTGAACAAAACAGGTTTCAAAGACTGTCATTATATTTAAAACTCTCTCAATGCAGAGCGGGCAAGTATCCTAGTTACTGTCCATTTTGAAATAAAAATAGGTGTTATCATTTGAAGATACTGCAAGGTTTTGTATTCAAACGGCTTTGATGTGCCATCTGACTGGTTTGGAGGACTTTGGGAATATCTGTTCACCTTGTGCACAGCCGTACAACAAACTGCAATTCTACTAATCTAAATCTAAACCTAGAATGTGTAATTTTCAGGCAGGCTGTAAAAGATAACACAGATTGACATGGACCTTATTGTATGGGAGGGGAAGGAGCTTGCAATATTAAGTAACATTTTGCTGTCATGGAAGGCCTGAACTCACAAGAAACAATGCTGCAAGTGAGTTGTGAAGTCTTTTGTAAAATGGTACAACATAAATTGGTGAATACTGTTCCATTGTAACATTTTTTTACCATTTTTAGAAATGATTATATAACCGTTTTAAAGTTATTTAGAACTGTGGACATGTTCTGTTGTATTTGCAGGTAACAACTGCCATTTTCTGGCCACTTGTGCAACCCCGATTTTCATCACTCCACCTTTGGTGGTCGTGCCTTCAGCTGCCAAGGCCCTAACCTCTGGAGTTTCCCTCCCTAAACCACTCTGCCTCGCTACCTCTCTCTCCTCCTTTAAGATGCTCCTTAAAACCTATTTGACCAAGCTTTTGGTCATCTGTCCTAATATCTCCTTATGTGGCTTGGCGTCAATTTTTGTTTGCAATGTTTGCAATGGTTTCTGTGAAGTGCCTTGGGATGTTTCACTGCACTAAAGACCCTATGTAAATGCAAGTTTTTGTTGTTGTTTTTAGAACTCAGATTTTGTCCATTAAACTCTTGCTTTAAGTTAATCAGTTGAAAGTTTTCTTTTCAATTTACTCTTCCTTTTTGCTCTCTGCTCCCAAAACTCTGAATCATTTTGGATACTCTTCCATTGGGTCTTGCAGTCTTCAAAGTAAGCCCACACCAAGAGTGTTGGCAGGCTATATGAATGTGGGGGATTTTCACGGCCAAACATTTTCCTGTCCTTACCCAACACACATGTGTCTTCCAACATGAGTCACTGAACAGTAATCAAAGTTAGGAACTCTGGCTGTTTCCCCCCTCCTTCAGCCCAGGAATACTGAAGCACCCCAATCAGCATCCTTGTCTAGATCAACTGACAGCATAGGTCAATGATTGAACTCAGAGATTTACTGAAATCTGTGGGGAAAATGTTATGATTCTCCGAGGGAATGTGGCTATGAGGATCAGAGTGCTGATTCATGGCCCACAAAATTCGCCATCCATTAATTTCAAAATTCACCTTCATGACTCAGGACCGTATGAATTCATCCATTTAGCTGTAAATATAAGGTTAGTTGATGATACCTGAATTCTGAAAACACCCATATCTTCAAAGATAGTAAAATATTATGGGCTAAAAATTGGGAGGTTTAACACCACCCGCTACCAGCAAAAAGTAGTGAAAAGAAGATGGCCGCCGCTCTTCTGCCAGCTGGTGGCGGGTCCTGCGGCATCTTCCATTTTCCAAGACCCAGCAGCGCTGCTGGTAAGATCCATCGCCCTGCAAATTAAAATGAGGGAGAGGTGACGTCAGTCAGCATACAACGCTGACTTAATGTCACCACGGCAAGCTTGGACCTTTGTGCTGAGTTCAGCGCTGGGTCCTAAGCTCGTCATGTAAACTCAGCGTGTAGACTGACAGAGATGCTGTCAGCACTTCTTAAAGGGACACACATATCTTTCAGGTAAGTTTGCATTTAAGCTTTTGGACTGTTTTTTTTGATTTTATTGAAATAGTAGCTTGCTGCAATAGATGTTAAAAGTTTTTTAAGTATGTAGGGAATGCTGCTGGAGGCTTGCAAGGCCTTGGATGGTAAAGGAAGGCCTCTGAGAAGACAGAAAATACTGCAAATACTCAGCAGGTCAGGCAACATCCATGGAGAGAGAAACAGAGTTCACGTCTCAGGTCAAGATGCTACCTGACCTGCTGAGTATTTCCAGCATTTTATGCTGTCATTTCAGAATTACAGCATCTGCTCACAGAGGGAAGAGGAATACGCAGAAGATCAAGAAACAGAAGGAAGGAAGCAACCCAGACAGCCCCTTTTTCGCTGGGATATCCGGGGTGGAATCATCCGCCTGCGGTCCCAATGACTGCAACCCCAATTCCCCTTTCAACATTAATCCCACACTTTACCTTCCCTCTGTTACTGACCATACCTTCCCCCTGTTACTGACCATCACAGCATCCTCTTGGCCACGATGCTGAAATAAAAGTCACCACAAAGCAAACGCTCCAATCCAACTTTATACATCTATCCATCCAATGTGACATCAAGAAATTATTATGCCCGTGAATGATTGAGACACGGACAGCAGGAGTTGAACAAAACAAGTCTTTACTGATGGAAGTCAATAGTGAAATTGAAAACAACAGAGGCTCACTAGCGCCTTTTATACAGGGGTGGTCACTGCCAGTACTGCAGTCTGAGACCAGTTATTCTCTTAAAGGTACATACACAACAATTCCTCCCCTTTTAGATAAACAGTACATAACATTCATTTAACAACGAATTGATAATTAATTACAATCACAATTACGGTTGCTAGATACATTGGTTAAGTTTAAGCAATTATAAGTTCAGTCTTTGAGGAGGCTTCCTGATTCTGTCTGGATAACGCCTCTTTGGGGTATCAGGTTCTTCTGGCAATGTTGAGTAGGGATCAATGTCGTTGTTTGGTTCACCTGCTTCCAATATCATCGGTTCTGCGGTAGCTGCAATTGGTACGTCGATTTCATTGCCAGGTGTATCAGATCGTGGTGTGGAGTTGACGTTTTCCAGTGACTCTAGAATCTGGTCAGCGTGGCGTCTTACAATGCTCCTCCAACGTCCACGGTATACATGAGAGGTCCTTGCCATGTACAAATCGTTCCTGGCTGCCATTTCTCAGTGCCGTAGTCCCGGGCCAAAACTGGTTGACCTATCTTAAAACTCCTGGTCGGCCTTTCATTCATATTTTGAAACTGCCTGTTCTCCACATCTCTTCGGACGTTTGGCTTAACCAAATCCAAGCGGCATCGTAGTCTTCGATTGAAGAACATCATGGCTGGAGTTTGGTTGGTAACCGCATGTGTCGCATTCCGGTAGGCAAACAAGAAGTTGTCCACCTTGTGTTGTAGGGGTATATCTTCAATACACATTGCCTTGATAGCCTTCTTGAATGTTTGGACAAACCTCTCGGCCAATCCATTAGTGGCTGGATGATATGGGGCAGATGTGTAATGCTTAACACCATTGTTCTTTAAGAACCTCCGGAACTCTTCAGACACAAACTGTGGTCCATTGTCAGAGCAAATCTGTTCAGGCAGCCCATTCCTGGCGAATATGGTTCGTAAAACTGTGATGGTTTTTTCCGTGGTGGTTGAGGACATTTTTATTACCTCTGGCCACTTTAAATGTGCATCCACCGTGATTAAAAACATCGAGTCCATGAAGGGACCAGCAAAATCAATGTGCACCCTTTGCCATGGAGATGAGGGCCACTCCCATGGATGCAGAGGAGCTTGTGGTGGGGCGTTTTGGACCTTCTGGCATCCTGCACAGCTCTTGGTCATCTCTTTGATTTCTCTATCGATTCCCGGCCACCACACAAACGCTCTGGCTAAGTTCTTCATTTTTACCCCACCCAGATGACCCTCATGAAGCTCATTGAGCACTCTATCAATCAACTTAGGTGGAATTACTACTCTGGATCCACACATCAAGGTTCCTCTGCACACTGACAGCTGTTCTCTTCTCGGCGAGAATGCTGGCAGCAGTGGTTCGCCATGTGCTGGCCATCCCTTCACCATTAAATCATAGACCCGTGATAGTGTCGGGTCATTCCGTGTTTCCTTTTCTATGTTTGCATTCATCACAGGAAGACATTCGACTATGGTCGAGTGGAATAACTCCATTGGATCCACTGCAAGGTCTCCTTCTTCCACCGTCGGCAACGGTAGGCGTGACAATCCATCAGCATTCCCATGCTGTTTAGTTTCTTTGTACTCGATGTCATATTGGTGCGCCCCTAGGAAAAGGGACCACCTCTGCAGCCGTTGTGCTGTCATTATCGGTACGCCCTTCTGAGGGTTGAAAATGGAGACAAGAGGTTGATGATCGGTTAGTAGAGTAAATTTTTGACCGTGCAGGTAGTGATTGAACTTCTTCACCCCCCACACTAGGCTGAGGGCCTCTCTGTCAATCTGGGTGTAGTTACGCTCGGCAGAAGTTAACGAGCGTGACGCAAAAGCTATCGGCCTCTCTAAACCATCAAGGAATTTATGTGACAGTACCGCCCCAATGCCGTAGGGAGACGCATCACACGCCAGTCTGATCGGCAGTGCTGGGTTGTAGTGAGCCAATACTTCCCTTGAAGTGATTAAGTCCTTACTCTTCTGAAAGGCCCGCTTACAATCATCGCTCCATTTCCATGCTACCCCTGTTCGTAGCAGGGCGTTTAGTGGGTGCAGAATTGTCGACAAATTCGGCAAAAACTTATGGTAGTAATTCACCAATCCGAGGAATGACCTCAGTTGCGACACATTTTCAGGCGCTGGGGCCTTAACAACCGCTTCAATTTTGTCAGGGGACTTATGTAACCCCTCTTCATCAATCACGTGGCCACAATGCGATATCTGTTTCTTAAAAAACTCGCACTTGGGGCGGTTGGCTCGTAGCCCATGTTCCCGTAGTCTAGTGAGCACCTGTTCTAGGTTGTTAAGGTGTTCACTGTCATCTTCACCTGTCACAAGGATGTCGTCCAAGTAACACTGAGTCCCCGGAATCCCTTGCAGGACATTTTCCATCGCTCTTTGCCATATCGCCGGAGCCGATGCTACTCCGAATACCAATCGATGATACTGGTAAAGACCTTTGTGAGTGTTTATCATGAGATACTTCCTAGAGGACTCTTCAACCTCCATCTGCAAATATGCTTGTGCTAGGTCAATTTTTGTAAAACGCTTCCCTCCAGACAGTGAGGCGAAGATGTCTTCTATCCTTGGAAGAGGATATTGTACTGTGTGAAGGACTGGGTTCACCGTCACCTTGAAATCCCCACAGATGCGAACCTTCCTTGGCTCCCCGGACTTATTGCTTAACGTTTTCTTCATGACAGGAACGATGGCTGTCGCCCACTCGCTCCAGTCGAACTTAGACAACACGCCTGCCTTCTCCAGATTCTCCAGCTCTGCCTTGACGGCTGGGCGAATTGCATATGGTACCGGTCTTGCTTTGAAAAACTTGGGAACTGCATTCTTTTCTATTTTTATCGAGGCGGTTACGCCTTTAAGCGTGCCCAGTTCTTGTTGAAATACCTCTTTGGCGTTAGCTAAGATTGTTGACAATCGTCCAGGAGTGACGTCTTCATCTTTTTTACCGTCCACCGTCATTGCATGAATGGAGTGCCAATCTAAGTTTATCTTCCTGATCCATTCACGTCCCAATAATGGTGGTCCACTATTTGGCAGTATGTAGAGATACAATTTCCGTATTTTGTTGCCATTGTATTCGGCAGGCACCCTTATTTTTCCTCTGGGATATACTTTTTGCCCCGTATACGTCGTCAAGACGATGGATGTCTCTCTCAAGGGTATGTGTGAAAATAGCCGCTCGTAGTCTCGTCGATTCATGACGGTTAGCGCTGATCCTGTATCCAATTCCATTTTGACTTGGGACCCTGCTATCATGAGGGTGACCCAAATTGTTCGGTGATCCTCTTTTGCGATTACATTGTGAAGTTTGAGACAGCTTAGTCTCCTGTTCCCGGATTCACTATCGCTCATCTGGTCTTTGGAACTACTGTCCGTCATCTTTTGTACTTTCTTGTACGGTCCCTTAGTAGCCTTTTTGTTGTCGCTGGTCTTCTTCCCAGACCTGCAAACTCGTGCAATGTGTCCCATCTTTCCGCATTGCCTACATATTTTGTCTTTGGACCAGCAGTCCTTCTGGTCATGGTTAGTTCTGCCGCAGCGATAACATTTTGCAAATCCCCGTGTCATTTCATGGGTGCCGTATTCCTGTGGCTTTTGTTGAATTTCTGCAGCTCCCCTGGCTGCTGCTTCATACGATACTGCCACGCTGAAAGCCTTATCTAGCGTCAGCTCTTTCTCTGATAGTAACTTCTTCTGTGTTCCTTCACTCAGGAGTCCACAGACAAATTTGTCCCGTAGGGTATCTGCCAGTCCTTCTCCGAACTGGCAGTGCTTTGATAGCTTGCGTAGTTCCGTAAGGTACTCAGCATTGCTCTCATCTTTATGCTGAGTTCTCCTGTGGAATTTAAATCTTTCTGCTATCAACAGCGGTGTGGGGTTTAGGTGTTCCTGTAGGACAGCAACAATTTCGTTAAAACTCTTCGCCTTCGGTTTGGCTGGAGTAATCAGGTCCCGCAATGTGCTGTACGTTCTAGCGCCCATTAAGTTTAGCAATACTGATGCCTTTTTCTCATCAGCTATTTCGTTTGCCTCGAAATATACCTCGACTCTTTCCACATACGTGGTCCAGTCCTCTGTTGTATTATCAAAAGCAGTGATACAGCCAGTCTTCGGCATCTTGCAAATCTAAAATGGCACCTCCCGCGCTTTGCCTTCTTCCCCGATTTAACAAAATGGTGCCTCCTGCGTTTTTGCCTTCTTCCCCGCTGATTAAGGTGGCGCCTCCCGCGCTTTGCCTTCTTCCCCGCTGTTGCTAGCGCTGCTTTCCACGGTTCCCGTTGCAACCTGCAGCTCCTTGCGGGTTCTTGCGCGTTTAATATTTCTTTTTTTTATTATTTTCCCGTCGTGGGACAACCCTGTGGGACTCTTGCCTCCCTCTTCTCGGGTCTATACGCTGCCCGGCTTCGTAGCACTGGCCGCGCCCTGTGTGCTCCACCCTCTCTCTCTCTTCGACCCGACAACGCTGCTTGGCCCCGTTGCAAGCCACCCGCTCAAGTTCGCGACCGCCGCAGCCCAGGAAGGAACAGTGTACTACCTGCCACCAGCCCGATTAGCTGAAGCACCGTCGACAGGAACCAGGCCCCGCTTCTGACAGCTTCTCCAGCAATCTTCAACTCCGCTAACACAGGGGCGGATGCCTACGGTCGATGCCCGTTTCTACTGCCTCTTACTTTCTTTTCTTTCTGGCCTCGACCTCTGCTGACCTCGCTGTAGGAATGGATCCCAGGAGGTGGTGCAGACTGTAGGTAGGTTCGTATCTGCTCGTCGCCAGTATTATGTCCATGAATGATTGAGACACGGACAGCAGGAGTTGAACAAAACAAGTCTTTACTGATGGAAGTCAATAGTGAAACTGAAAGCAACAGAGGCTCACTAGCGCCTTTTATACAGGGGTGGTCACTGCCGGTACTGCAGTCTGAGACCAGTTATTCTCTTAAAGGTACATACACAACAGAAATCAACTCATCACCCTTATGCATTCTCTTAGTGGCTGTCTTGTGTGTGCCTTTGCCTATCCTACTGATGTCACGCAGTACTACCCCAATGGCTGCAGCATGGCTGGTGGAAGGCTGCTGACTTTCAGTGGGGGACACTGTAAATGTCCTTGTCGGTAGCTGGTGGCTGGGAGTGTGAAATCGAGTAATCATCATCATCATCATCATCATCACGATCTTCATCATCATCATCATCTCCTCCTCCTCCTCCTCCTCTTCCTCTTCTTCCTCCTCCTCCTCTTCCTCTTCCTCTTCCTCCTCCTCCTCCTCCTCCTCCTCCCCTTCCTCTTCCTCTTCCTCTTCCTTTTCCTCTTACTCCTCCTATTTCTTCCTCTTCCTCTTCCTCTTCCTCCTCCTCTTTTTTCTTCTTCTTCTTCTTCCTTCTTCCTCTTCCTCCTCTCCCATTTCCCATTCTGATTAGACCAATGCTTGTGAATGCTGTAATCTTAGTGCCATTCAAAATGGAAAAATGGGAGGAAGCCATGCAATGATCTCTGGTGCAGACTTGATGGGCTGAATGGTCTATTTTTGTGCTGCGCCATGCTATGATCCTATTATTCTGTGAGAAATGTTTTCATCTTCCAGAGATTGTACTGTAGAGGGTCTGATCAAATGCAAAAAGTACAGAAAAAATATATGATACAGAATTCTCAAAATGCTGTGCTTATGGTGTGCCTGGCCCAAGATGGACAGAAAGCTGATGATCTCAGGATCCATGTGAATGTGGACAGTATTTACACCAGGTCCTGGCTGCAATGCAGAAAGAAATTTAATTACCCAAGCAGGAGTGCCAAGGTAAGACTGCCAGTCATATCTGTGTCAGCTGTGGCTCAGTGGGTAGCACACTTGCCTCTGAGTCAAAAGGTTGTGGGTTCAGAGTCCTACTCCAGGGACTTGAGTACATAAAGCTAGACTGACACTCCAGTGCAGTGCTGAGGGAATGCTACACTGTCGGCGGTGCCATCTTTCAGATGAGACGTTAAACCGAGGCCCTGACTACTCTCTCAGGTGGACGTAAAAGATCCCATGGCACTATTTCGAAGAAGAGCAGGGGCGTTATCCCCGGTGTCCTAACCAATATTTATCCCTCAATCAACATAACAAAAACAGATTATCTGGTCATTATCAGATTGCTGTTTCCCACATTACAACAGTGACTACACGCCAAAAAAGTACTTAATTGGCTGTAAAGCGCTTTGAGACATCCAATGCTCATGAAAGGCACTATATAAATGTAAGTCTTTCTTTCTTTCTCATTCTTTCTGCTCTGCCCCACATAACCCATACTTTCACCTCTACACCATCATTTCTTTTTCTGCTTCCCATGGTTGCCCACAGGTTAGCAGTGAAGACATCACTGTAACTCCTTTCTACTGAAAGGATTCGCAAATTTCATGTCTCCCCTGAAGATTTACTTCTGGCTTATTGGAGAAACCCTGGCTGGACTGAGTTTAAAATCCAGGGCTCCAGGGCCCAACAAGATGGCTATGGTCAACCTCATGGCCAAGGCCTGCAAAGTTCAGGTTTGGACTGACAAAGAAGGAATGTTCCAGAAATTAGAAGGCAGACAGGCCTTCTGCATTTATGTATGAGAAGCAAACAGTGGCATTCGGGCCTCTGATTAAAACCCATCAAGGCCGTTTGCACAGACAATCAACATGTAATAGCTGCATTCAGACCTTCGTTAGCTGACTTCAACACTGTTTGGAAATGATCAACGGGGCATTAAAACTGGAATGGCCCCATCACAAGACCAGTTACACAAAGGAAAACACTTATGGGACGTTTAAAGACCGATTAACCGGCCATCCAGGGTGATGGGCCCAGACTGGTTTCCTTTGTGTCATCTTCAACACGTTCAGGTTAGACAAAGAAACAAGCTGATCTGACAGGTGATAAGGGCTCCCAGAAAGGGGTATAACTAGCCCCTCGGGAAGCCATCTCTCTCTCTCTCGCCTGGGCTCCGGTGCCCTGCCTTACCATCAAGAAGATCGACGACGAAGAGCCCGTCCAGGGAAGCAGGATACCGACAGTTACCTTTGAATCACTGGGGTATCTCTGCTCTGGGCGGTGAAAACCCTAAAGACATCGGCAGGCAACGGGGCATGGAGCAGGCGTTCTAACATCTGAGACTGGTGAGCATAAACTTTCTGGCCCATCGCAAGACAACTTAGATAGGTGTAAAGGGTGGGAGTTAAGGGGATTGCTAAAATTGTCATTTTAGTCATTTTCCCTCGATGTGTCCATTTCTCCTCCCCCGCTAAGTTTAATTGTGTTACATACATAGTGATTTTTCTCTGTATAGTGTTTATTTTTCTCTATTTTTAATAAACATTGGTTTTCTTTGCACCAAACCACTGGTCTCGTTTTGTTTATATCGCTGCTCGTAATAAGTCCGGTGGTCAGAACCAGAGGGGAAGCGATTCGAACCGCACGGGGCTGGAGCAGCTCAGATACGCCTGACTGGCCAGACACAAACCCCAAACCAAAACCCCCTACACTACTTTCATTTGAACACTCAAAAGCTGCCACTGCCTTGACAACTACATTTCCCTCTTGGCCAAATTTGCTGCTTCTGCCTGACCATGCCCTCTATGGTTATTAGGCTCATACATGCCAATGGCTGAAACCTCTTGGCCATTGCAAGAATTTCACTCTTCTTGCAGAAGAAGCCTTCCCTATGGAGGAGGCCATCATTGACATCTTGGGACAAGACGAGACAGTCGGCAATAGAGATGGTGAAGCTGTTGGCATGGTCACATAGCAAGGTTTGTCGGCAACATCGCTTTCTTTTCTCTTCCTGCTTCACTCTTTCACTTACACTCCTACTCAACTTTTGAACTTGATCTGACGTGCGCTTGCTATCTAAACTTTATCCTAACCTTGTCCTTCTCCACTTTCCATAGACACTAGTGCCAGACAAAGTGAAAATAAAAACCTTGATAAGTTGCACCATGACTTGCTCTTACTCTGCCGAGTGACTTAGTGACTTGGAAGGGGGAGTGTACTGGGTCAATCACTGAGTACAAGGGGGCAGATGCATGTGGAGGTAACAAGGAAAGCAAATGGACAAGCTATCCAGAGGGCCAGTTCATGTCCTAGCTCTGCTAAAAAGGAAAAAGATGCAGACTTCTGTGGACCAGCATTTTAAAAACAGAATGCTTTCTATGTACCAGCAATTGCTGAAGACATTGAACATCTGTCAGAGAGCTTCAAACACAAAGGCCTAGAAATTGGGTATAGCCCCGCTTGAGGCGTTAGAACTGGCAGAGCGCTAAGTTTATAGCCAGACGAAAGTTATCGCTGCCTGGCGAGATATTGGGTTGCATCGCCCCCCAAAGCGGATTGAGGCGCTAATTCAGCCGTTGCACGGTGCTCCTAAGGCGCAAAAGTTCAGGCGCTACTCAATATCGACGCGGACGGGCGCAGCGCAGGTGATCTCAATTACGGGAAACCACGAGACCTCCAGGCGCCAGCCGGCTCTTAAAGGGGTGGGTCAGTCAGCCTGAGCTTCAACACCCAACGCCCTGTAGGCCTCAGAATCGGCGCTCGCCCTTGTCTGGCGTTACAAACTTGTTCAGCATGGAGAAGGTTAGACAGAGAGCAGAGTGCTTCAGCACTGAGGCTCTGGACCACTTGGTGGCTGCAGTTGAACGCCGTCGAGATGTCCTGTATCCGGATAATGCCAAGAGGCCGAATCAGAAGGCTTACCGACGATCTTGGAGGGAGGTTGCTGTGAGGGTCAACTCCAGCAGCATGGCGACCAGGACCCCTGTTCAGTGCAGGAAGAAATTCAACGACCTCACATGGATCGTTAGGGTGAGTGATGGTTTAGCAAACTTCTGATTCCCTCCATCTGTAACTGACTTCGGGCACCCTGCTGCAATGGTGCCCCAATGGCCATCTGTCAGCATGCACCCATGGCCCTTTCTGGGCACACACATGGACAGATGTCTCAAGGCCTCATGTAAGGGCTCTTGCACCATGGGGGGCATGCGATGATGTTGCAAGGCCTCATGTAAGGGCTCTTGCACCTTGGGGGGCATGCGATGATCTCTCAAGGCCTCATGTAAGGGCTCTTGCACCATGGGGGGCATGCGATGATCTCTCAAGGCATCATGTTACAGAACTTCCCCTTCTTTCCCCTGCAGTCCAAGCTGCGATGATCCGAAAGGAGCAGCGTCGAACCGGTGGCGGACCTCCACAAGTGGTCACTCTCACGGATCTGGAGGAGAGAGTGCACCAGATACTTGGAGGACGTCTGTCTGGTCCTGTGACCACTGCATCTGCCGACCCCATTACTGACAGCGAGGGTAAGACTCTCACCTTTTTCACCTGTTGCCTTCCACTTGGTCCCCCCGCCAGCATGCATCCTCAGTGTGCAGCCATGTCACAGCCTTGCCGCAATCTGGCATGGCTTTCAGCAAACCTGTCCTTTTGATAAAGCCACTCTTCAACCTCCCACTTTCAGATGAAGCAGCACCAACTCGGGCTCAACGCGCTGAAGCTGCCAGTGCCAGTGCCACCGGAGGCGAGGACCAGGAGGAATCCGGACCAGCCGTTGCAGAATCCGGGGAGCTGACACATCTACAGACTGGGGATAGTAGTCCCCTGGAATGGAGGGGGGGGGGTGCTCTGAGGATGAACCAGTTGCTGGACCAAGCGGCATGCAGCAACGCACGGGGGATAGGCAAGTTCGGCCACCGTCTCCCCGGAGGGCAAGGCAGGTCGTGATGACTGCTGCAGAGAGTGCAGATGAGGTGCGTCGCCTGGCTGAGATGAGCAAACAGGCCCAGGTCAGACACGGAGCTGATGGCTGCAGTCGAGAAGATGCCTGAGTCAATAGATTCATTGGCTAAGAGTATGTTGGACTTCGGGGCAACAATGGAGAGGACTCTCCAGGGCTTTGGGGCAACAATGGAAAGGACTCTCCAGGTGTTCGGGGCAACAATGGACAGGACTATCCAGGGCTTCGGCCCAACAATGGAGAGGACTGTCCACGGCTTTGAGTCGGCTATGGAAAGGACTGTTCAGGGCTTTGGACAATCCCTGGAAAGGTCTGTGCAGGGCTTGTCCGAGGCAGTGGAGCGGTCGGCACCTGTCTTGTCCGAAGCAATGGGAAGAACTGTCCAGGCCTTCTCCGAAGCACTGGCATCTGGCACACAGTTCCTCACTGTTGCCACGCAGTCACTTGCTGGGTTCCTCCACAGCCAGATTGACGCAACGCAATCTCTCACTGTAGCCACCCTCTCTGCATCAGTTAGGATCACCCCGGGCCCTTCCAGTCCCATACAAGGCCAGGAATCAGTGGAGCATGCGATTGTGGCGGATGAGCCGAGCCGCTCCCCTCAGATAGCCAGTGTATCATCCGACCATGGTGCAGGTGTCCTCTCTCGGCAGGAGACCATTGCACATGCCAGCGCTGGGACGCCTGCATTGCAGCTGCCACCACCTGCAGGCCACACTGCTTCCAGCCATGGTGACATCAAGCATCCTGCGTCTGCACCCTCCAAGCCCAGAGGTCAGCCAGGCCGTCCCTCAGGGGCTTCTGCGCTTCCAGACAGTCAGCAGGCGTCCCCCAGCCTTGAGGCCGCCACTGGGGTCCAATTACGTAGGAGCAGCAGGGAGGGAAGGGGCCGGGCGCGAAAGAGAAGTCGTTCTCCCTCAAGGGGCCAGTTGTAGAGGGAGGTGCTGAGATGTTTGTTTGTCCAAATTCAAGGACACCCTCACCTGTTGTTATATTTGCAGAAGGTTTGTTGAGTTTTGCGGCTTTGCCCAACAGTTCACAGTTTTTTTGAAAGTTATGGTTTCTGTTGACATTACGTTGTTTAGCTGTAATGAAAGACTTTTGTGCCAATAAACAGAAGTTTCAATGTGGCATGGTGCATGTGACTAGTTTCAGTGATGCTGGCATTCAGAGGCCCTCAAACATCCAAAGTGCGCATGAGTTAAGACTCTCATCATTCCGCCACAGGGGTCTCGACATGAGTCCAGATGAGCCTCTGACGTATGGCCCTTCCACTTTCAGCAGCCCTTCCATCTTCCTCCTCCTCCTCCTCCTCCTCCGCCTGCTCTTCCTCCTCCTCCTCCTCCTCATCCTCCTCTTCCGACTCCTCTTCCTCCGCCTGCTCTTCCTCCTCCTCCTCCTCCTCCTCCGCCTCCTCCTCCTCCGCCTGCTCTTCCTCCTCCTCCTCCTCCTCCTCCTCCTCCTCCGCCTGCTCTTCCTCCTCCTCCTCCTCCTCCTCCTCCGCCTGCTCTGCTGGTCGTTGAGGGACAGCTGGAATTGTCTGGGTGCGTCGATTCGCCAAGTTGTGGAGAATGCAGCAGACGACGACGATGTGTCCCACTTGCTGCGGCGAGCACTGCAGGGATCCCCCCGAATCTTCCAGACATTGGAAACGCTTTTTGACAACACCAATAGTGTGCTGTTTACTGTGCCTGGTCGCCTGATGGCCGCTGCTGATCAGCTCTTCTGCTGGGGTGTCGGCCACACGGAGTGTTGTCATCAGCCATGGCCAGAGAGGATAGCCCTTGTCCCCAGTAAGCCAGCCTCGTCTTCGAGGCAGCCCCTCAAAAAGGTAACAAACTGAGGTCAACCGCAGGATAAAGGCATCGTGGCTGCACCCTGGGAAATGCGCGGTGACTGCCATGATGATTTGGCGGTGGTCACAGACCAGCTGCATGTTGAGGGAGTGGAACCCCTTGCGGTTGCGGAAGTCCTAAGGATGATGCCGCGTGTGTGCTGTCACTCGCCCCCTGCACCATGGGGAAGTCCGCAATAGAAGCGACACCCTGCGCGCCCTCCGCCTGCTTGTGCAGGGTCCGAGGGAAGGTAATGAATTGACGCCTTCGCCTATAAAGGGCATCTGTAACTTGCCGGATGCAACAGTGGACTGCAACCTGAGCGACAGTCGCAATGTCCCCAGTGGCTGACTGAAAGGATCCGTTGGCATAAAAATGGAGGCCATCAGTCAGTTTAGCCATCACAGACAGAGAGGTTCTGCAGCGTTCACGCGGCTGCAGATCCTGACCAAGCAGGTGGCACAGATCAGTAACAATGTCCCTCCAGAATTGGAGCCTTCCCAAACACTGCTCCTCCGACATGTCAAGGCTTGTCACCTGCTGCCTAAAGACCCTCGCAGCTTCCCGTCGGATTGGCCGACCTCCATTGCCCCTCCTCCTTCTGGCCAATCCCGGCCCTCTCTCCCGCCGTCTCTCTGCCCCTTCACAGTGTTGGGCAATGAGGCCATCGCCCTCCAAACAAGCTCTCATTCCGATGCCAGTTGGTCAAAAGGCTTTTAGGTGTAGTGCTGCAAGTGCTTCGGGCAGGTTTGAAGGTCCCAAGTACTGTAAAGCTAAATTCCCAGAACTCCGCTCCACATTAGCTCGCCAACTCTCTCTAGCAACGATCGTAATGAGCAGGCCAAGTGGCAGAAGATTCTGCACTAGAGCTGTCCCCTTTAAATAGCGCCCCCCTACTCCGAGAAGGGCCTGTTAGCCCTCCCTCGAACTGCCACTAATAGCGCTGGGCGTTAAGGCTCCGGGCGCCACCCAATATGCGCTCAGGTGCTCCTAAAAGGCGTTGCACACTGAAATGACGTCATGATCCGCTTGCGCTCGTGGGCGCGTGCAAACACTTAGCGCAGGCGCAAAATGTATAGTCAATATCTGAGTTGTCGCTATCTTCATAGCGAACGCCCCAACATAGGGTATCGCCCCAATTCTAGGTCTCTTTAGGTGCTCCGCGCCGGCGCTACCGACTGAATTTCTAGGCCAAAATATAATATAGTGGAGTCCACTTGTGGTTGGAGTTTCATGCATGGAATTGAAACTACAGTCAGCCATGGAGCGTGTGATCAACTTGGGTCCTTTTGCATCTGAGTCGTCCCACACTGGAGCCTGAGATATCAGTAATAGCATCTCAAAGTGATATTTATCCTGGAGCCATGCAGGCCCTGGGCTCAACCATCTGCTCTGCTACACACAAGCAGCTGAGAGATCAAATTGATAGCACTTCAGTCAGCTCACTACGCTCCTCAAGTCTTCTGTCCTGCAGTTAGGTGAACATGTTGAGCTGCAGTTCAGTAGTAGGGGCAGTCGTGCAATGTGGCTGGGGGATGTTGCTATCTCTCAGGTTGACACCACCGCTGTAGTCTTGAGACCTTCACAACAAATGCTCACCTTGCTGCCAAAAAGCAACTGAGTCAGATTGTCCCTTTAGATACCGAGTTGTTGCAGTCTGCAGCTGGGCCCTCTCAGACCCAAGTTCACAGAGGTGTCTGACCATGAATCTCCCATGGTCAAGCTGCTAGAGGAGTACCTTGTGGAAGCACTAGAGTAGGTAAAGTACTTCAGTCAAGCACTAGAGGCAAGCACTAGGGCGGAAAGAAGTAGACAGGCATTTTTTCTATATAAATAAACCCACAATGCTATTTGCAGTGCTTGTGTGCAGAGAGTGTTGGCTTGTGACCTTTGAATGTGATGTGACATGAATGACAGTTTTGGCTCAGTTTCCTTGGCATCCTCTATGTCGTCAGGGTCCTTCTGTTTATGAGGCTGAAGGCTGTCCTCCACTGGTGCCCCGTGTGCTATCCTTGTTGCACATCGAAGTTATGCAGGATGCAGTGCACTACGATGAAATAGGTTGTATTGGAGAACGCCACCAGAAAAGTCCAGGCATCTGAAACATTGCTTCAGAACTCCAATGGTCTACTGAGTGAGGGTCTAGTTGAAGCATGGATCTGATTTTCAGTGTTCCACTGCTAAGCATGGAATTCTCAGAAGTGTCATCAGCCAGGCATGCAGGTGATAGCCCTTGTCTCCAGGGAACTAACCTTGAATTTGCTGTTCAGGGTTAAACAGTGGGGAAACGGAAGGCTGACACAAGATAAAAGTGTCATGGCAATTGCCAGGAAAGTGGGTGCAAACCTGCATGATATCTTGCGAATCACCACGCACCATTTGCACATTTCTGAAGTAGTGAACTCTTTGTGATTCATGAAGACAGCAGGTTTGTGGGCAGCAACACACAGAACATTATGCATGCTGCCGATGATGCCTCGAACTTGGGGGAAGTCCTGCAAATATAGCATATGTCCATGAGGAAAGTGCTGATGTGTTTGCTGTAGCAAATAAGGCATCAGTCACTTGTTTAATACTAGCATGGACTACAGACTAACTGATGTTACTGATATCCCCTGTGAGAGCCTGGGAAGAATCAGAGACCAGGGCTGCTGCAATGCAGTGCTTGCTCTGGTAGTTGGCTACAGATCGTCTTGTCGGATGTGACCCAAGTTTGTCACTGCTTCCCTGAAGAAGTGAAGCCTCTTTAAACATTGCTCCCCAGATAATTGTTCTCCTGAGCCTATGTGAACAGGCCTTCTTCCACTTGCGGCCATTCCAGCTGTGTCCTTCCTCCTCCCGCCAGAGTGAGATTCCAGGAAGTACTGCCATGAAGGAAAAGGCTCGGCTATGTAAGTTTCTAAATGGACAAATTAAGTGGTAATAAATTGATAGGTCAAATACAAAATGCTCCTAATTCTGCCCTAAGCAATATTTTCAGAGCAATTTTTAAGGCATTCTAATCTCTGTGAAATAGAAAATTGCTGCATGTCTCAAAAATTATAGTCAAATGATCTATTCATGAAACTGTTGCTGAATGAGCTGAGAAAATTGGGGGGGAAATGGCTGTTGATAAGATACAGGTATGGTAATCCCTTTAAAAAATATCATTTGAATACACATTTATCCCGGTAGAATTCCTGATAATAACTGTGATAGATCAGAGACGTGACGTGCTTCATGTAATAACAGTTTGAATTTTAATATTACTTTATTTAGAATCTACAGCATGTCAGGTTTGCACCAACTTTAAAATAGCTTAAAAAATTACATTTTTCAGGAATTTAGGAACATACGAACATACGAATTAGGAGCAGGAGTAGGCCACTCGGCCCTTCGAGCCTGCTCCGCCATTCAATAAGATCATGGCTGATCTGATTACTCCACATTCCCACCTACCCCCGATAACTTTTCACCCCCCTTGCTTACCAAGAATCTATCTGCCTCTGCCTTAAAAATATTCAAAGACTCTGCTTCCAGCGCCCTCTGAGGAAGAGAGTTCCAAAGACTCACGACCCTCTGTGAGAAAAAAATTCTCCTCATCTCTGTCTTAAATAGGCGACCTCTTATTTTTAAATAGTGACTCCTAGTTCTAGATTCTCCCACAAGAGGAAACGTCCTCTCCACATCCACCCTGTCCAGACCCCTCAGGATCTTATATATTTCAATCAAGTCACCTTTTACTCTTCTAAACTCCAGCGGATACAAGCCTAGCCTGTCCAACCTTTCCTCATAAGACAACCCGCCCATTCCAGGTATTAGTCTAGTAAACCTTCTCCGAACTGCTTCCAATGCATTTACATCCTTCCTTAAATAAGGAGACCAATACTGTACACAGTACTCCAGATGTGGTCTCACCAATGCCCTGTATAACTCAAGCATAACCTCCCTACTTTTGTATTCAATTCCCCTCGCAATAAATGATAACATTCTATTAGCTTTCCTAATTACTTACTGTACCTGCATAGTAACCTTTTGCAATTCATGCACTAGGACACCCAGATCGCTCTGCATCTCAGAGCTCTGCAATCTCTCACCATTTAGATAATATGCTTCTTTTTTATTCTTCCTGCCAAAATGGACAACTTCACATTTTCCCACATTATACTCCATTTGCCAGATCTTTGCCCACTCACTTAACCTATCTATATCCCTTTGTAGCCTCCTTATGTCCTCTTCACAATTTACTTCCTACCTATCTTTGTGTCACCAGCAAATTTAGCAACCATACCTTTGGTCCCTTCATCCAAGTCACTTATATAAATTGTAAAAAGTTGAGGCCTGTAGGGGGTGGTGTGGGGTGGCGTGTACGCCCAGGCAGTTATGCCTCTGACTGTTTATGAGCGGTTCGAATCGCTCCCACGCCCCTGGGTTCTAGACACCGGACTTAGGTACAGGCGGTGATACAGGAAAGATTCAAGTGGACAGGTGGTTTGGATGTGAGAAAACCAAGATTTTATTGAAATAGAAATTAACACAATCTTACGAAAAGTTACTAGTATAAAATTACAGGCAAATACAAAATAACTATACTTATACAGGGAATGGGGAACACACGGCACATCGAGGGAAAACGACTATCTTAACAATCCCCTTATCCTTAACCCACCCCTTATATCTAACTAGATTAAGCTATGAGGGGCCAGAATTCATGCTCACCAATCCAAAGATAAAAGCCAACTGTTAACGAGTGCGAGTTATTATCGTCTTCTTCGTCTCCACTCGTCTCGTCTCGCCGGACTACTATACGAGTCCTGGGCTACCTGCTCAACTTCGTCTCGCCCCTT
Organism: Somniosus microcephalus; assembly: GCF_052327205.1. NCBI lineage: Eukaryota > Metazoa > Chordata > Chondrichthyes > Squaliformes > Somniosidae > Somniosus > Somniosus microcephalus. The sequence continues at coordinate 75,172,575 of NC_140993.1, forward strand.
TCTGCGGCCTGGGCGTCCTGGAAGGCTGTGGACTTGGGCCTCGCTCCCCTTCCTAGCAGTTGGTATGGTGTTACTGGCTATTGAGAATCTGCTCCGGGGAGAGAACCCGCCACGAGACCAGGGCATGAGTACGAGCGGCAGCCCAAGAGGCCGGAGCCACGAGAGCAGAGTCAAGGGCAAGAGCAAGAGAGAGAGATTGCTACCTTCAGTTATACTCCTCACGATAACCCTTATCTGCGCGCCAAATCAGGTTCGTTCTTTGTCCCAATCTTGGTGGGCTAGTTTAAATAATTGTAGCAATCTAAACTAACTGTTTTTAGATGGCCGGTAATCGCACCTACTGGCCCGATTTCTGAGTTGTTTTGTTATTAATACATCTTAATCGGCCTGACCAGCCTTGATGGCTTCCCTAAGCGGTTCCCATTATTTCTTCCTTTATACTCCATCCTGCCAAGTGTTTACTGTTAGGGGGCCTGTACACCACTCCCACAAATGACTTCTTGCCTTTATTATTTCACATTTCTACGCAAACCGCTTCTACATCCTGGCTTCCTGAACTTAGGTCATCCCTCTCTATTGTGCTAATATCATCATTAATTAACAGAGCCACCCCTCCACCTTTTCCCACCTTCCTGTCCTTTCTAAATGTCATGTACCCTTCAATATTCAGGTCCCAATCTATGTCATCCTGCAGCCATGTTTCTGTAATGGCTATCAGATCATATTTATTTATTTCTATTTGCGCTATCAGTTCATCTGTTTTGTTTCGAATGCTACATGCATTCAGATGCAGAGCCTTTAATTTTGTCCTTTTATTATTTTTGTAACCTCTAGCCTTATCTGTTGATTAACTCTTAGATTTGTACTCTCTATCCCTTCCTGTCACGGTCTGTTTATCATTTCCCATATTAACACCTTTCTCTATTGCCTTGGCTCTAATCTTTGAATCACCACATCTTCCCAAATTTGATCCCATGCCCCCAATATTTAGTTTAAAGCCCTCTCTACCGCCCTAGTTATATGACTCACCAGAACACTGGTCCCAGCATGGTTCAGGTGAAGACCGTCCCAACGATACAGATCCCACTTTCCCCAGTACTGGTGCCAGTGCCCCAGGAATTGAAACCCATTTCTCCCACACCAGTTTTTGAGCCACGCATTCATCTCTCTAATTTTATTTACCCTGTGCCAATTTGCTCGTGGCTCAGGTAATAATGCAGACATTATTACCCTTGAGGTTCTGCTTTTTAATTTAGCCCCTAGCTGCTCATACTCTCTCAGCTGAACCTCTTTCCTAGTTCTACCTATGTCGTTGGTACCTACATGGACCACGACCACTGGCTCCTCCCCCTCCCACTGCAAGTTCCTCTCCAGCCCAGAGCAGATGTCCCAAGCCCTGGCAACACAGCTGTCTGGACTCTCGCTCTTGGCTGCAGAGAACTGTATCTATCCCCCTGACTATGCTGTCCCCAATTACCACTACATTCCTATTAACCCCCCCTGCTTGAATGGCTTCCTGTACCTCGGTGCCATGGTCAGTTTGCTCATCCACCCTGCAGCCACCGCTTTCATCCATACAGGCCGCAAGAACCTCAAACCTGTTGGACAATTGAAAAGGCTGAGGCTCCTCCACCTCCTGGGTCCCCATATCTGCCTCACTCACAGTCACATCCTCCTGTCCCTGACCACTGACCAAATCAGAAGACCCTATCCTAAGGGGTGTGACTGCCTCCTGGAATAAGAATTGCTAGTTGATAAAGGACCAACGTTCATTTAGATCGCTGTTCAAATAAGGCAAGTCACTTGCCCCCTCTGATCCTGCTGCCTTCCCACTGTGTCCTGATATTAACCTGCATTTTTAAACAGGTCACCCGCTGGAAGGAAGCAGGAGCCGGTCTCCAATTTTAGTTGAAGGCCTGAGCAAAAGAGTAATGGATGGCTTCCTCGTCAGGCAAACCTATCGGGAGCTGAATCGCGGGCCACAAGAGGCCCAGAAGGTAAGTTTACAAGTTTTATTTTAAGATTTCTTTTGGGCCAGGAGAGGCAGGATTGCTCCTCCGGGTCTCAAAAGGAAATCTTGGGCCTCCCTTGCACCAGGCTAACCCCTCAAAATCGCAGCCAGACCCCCTTCACCCAATCATGCCCAGCCCACCCCGCTTCACCCGATCGAGGCCAGCCTACCCCGCTTCACCCGATCGAGGCCAGACCACCCCGCTTCACCCGATCGAGGACAGCCCACCCTGCTTCACCCGATCGAGGCCAGACCACCCCGCTTCACCCGATCGAGGCCAGACCACCCCGCTTCACCCGATTGAGGACGGCCCACCCTGCTTCTCCCGATCGAGGCCAGACCACCCCGCTTCACCCGATCGAGGCCAGACCACCCCGCTTCACCCGATCGAGGACAGCCCACCCTGCTTCACCCGATCGAGGCCAGACCACCCCGTTTCACCCGATCGTGGCCACCCCGCTTCACCCGATCGAGGACAGATACCCCGCTTCACCCGATCGAGGCCAGACCACCCCGCTTCACCCGATCGAGGCCAGACCACCCCGCTTCACCCGATCGAGGACAGCCCACCCTGCTTCACCCGATCGAGGCCAGACCACCCCGTTTCACCCGATCGTGGCCACCCCGCTTCACCCGATCGAGGACAGATACCCCGCTTCACCCGATCGAGGCCAGCCCACCCCGCTTCACCCGATGGAGGCCAGCCCAGCTCGCTTCACCCGATCGAGGCCAGCCCAGCTCGCTTCACCCGATCGAGGCCAGCCCAGCTCGCTTCACCCGATCGAGGACAGATCCCCCGCTTCACCCGAGCGAGGCCAGCCCAGCTCGCTTCACCCGATCGAGGACAGATACCCCGCTTCACCCGATCGAGGACAGATACCCCGCATCACCCGATCGAGGACAGATACCCCGCTTCACCCGATCGAGGCCAGCCCAGCTCGCTTCACCCGATCGAGGACAGATCCCTCGCTTCACCCGATCGAGGACAGATACCCCGCTTCACCCGATCGAGGACAGATACCCCGCTTCACCCGATCGAGGCCAGCCCAGCTCGCTTCACCCGATCGAGGCCAGCCCAGCTCGCTTCACCCGATCGAGGCCAGCCTAGCTCGCTTCACCCGATCGAGGACAGATCCCCCGCTTCACCCGAGCGAGGCCAGCCCAGCTCGCTTCACCCGATCGAGGACAGATACCCCGCTTCACCCGATCGAGGACAGATACCCCGCATCACCCAATCGAGGACAGATACCCCACTTCACCCGATCGAGGCCAGCCCAGCTCGCTTCACCCAATCGAGGACAGATCCCTCACTTCACCCGATCGAGGCCAGCCCAGCTCGCTTCACCCGATCGAGGACAGATACCCCGCTTCACCCGATCGAGGACAGATACCCCGCTTCACCCGATCGAGGCCAGCCCAGCTCGCTTCACCCGATCGAGGCCAGCCCAGCTCGCTTCACCCGATCGAGGCCAGACACCCCACTTCACCCGACCGAGGGCAGCCCACCTCCTTCACCCGATCGAGGCCAGCCCACCTCCTTCACCCGATCGCGGGGTGACCACCTCCTTCACCCGATCGCGGCCAGACACCCCGCAACACCCGATCGCGGCCAGACACCCTGTTCACATGATCGCGACCAGACACCCCACTTCACCTGATCGAGGCCAGACCACCCCGCTTCACCTATTCGAGGCCAGACCACCCCCTTCACCCGATCGCGACCAGACCACCTCCTTCACCTGATCGAGGCCAAACCACCCCCTTCACATGATCGCGACCAGACCACCTCCTTCACCCGATCATGGCCAGACCACCTCCTTCACCCGATCGCGGCAAGACCACCTCCTTCACTCGATCGAGACCAGACATCCCGTTTCACCCGATCGCGACCAGACCACCCCCTCCACCTGATCGAGGCCAGACACCCCCTCCACCCAATTGAGGCCAGACACCTCCTTCACTCGATCGAGACCAGACACCCTGCTTCTCCCGATCGTGGCCAGACCACCTCCTTCACTCAATCGAGGCCAGACCCCCTCCTTCATCTGATCGCGACCAGACACCCCACTTCACCTGATCGCGACCAAACCACCTCCTTCACTCAATCGAGGCCAGACACCCCGCTTCACCCGATCGAGGCCAGACCCACCCTTCACCCGATCGTGGCCAGACCACCCCCTTCACCCGATCGAGGCCATGAAGGGATAATTACTAGTCCTAGCCCTTTTCGGGCTACCCCAGATCAGGCGTATTCCCCAGACGTTCACCTTCAACTAAAGTTAAAGATAGCCGAATTCTATAAGACACTTAATTGGGTCTAAAGATTCAGACTATCTCTCCCTAAAGGAATGGAACGACGTGAAGATGTTACCATCCTCCGGATAGCACTTTTAATAAGTTTAACTAGACTGTAACCTTCCAGATATTATGAGGGTCCGGAATACCCCCCAGAATTCTGCAACACCTCACAAAAGCGTGTACAGAAATTGAGTTCGCGAGATTGATACAGAAATACTACTTGAGACAATTCTAAAAGTATATAGATTTATTTAAGAGTCGACATACCGTTAACAGTTGTTGAGTCAGTCACAACATTAACAGTTCAAAAACAAATAGCTTACATTTCTTATCCTCAGAGATCCTTATTCTCAAATCTTCACTTTGTACATTTTTACATTTCTTATTCTTAATTCTAATCCAGAATATCCACCAAAATCAAATACCTTGATTACCTGAGACTCAGAGTTGTAGGCTTACAGAGTGGTTCTGAAGCCGATAATCGCTTGCCCCTTCCCAGCGACTTCTGACTGTCTATCTGAAATGCTTCTATTTTTATACCTTTTTTTTAGTGGTTTATCCTTTGAAGTTTTCTGCTAATGTAAGCTAATTATCTCTAGTCTTCTTCCTGTTGACTTTTCTCTAAACTTACTGTCAATTTAGCTGCATGCATAATTATGTCTCTACCTTTAGGTGTTCCAAAAACTTATCATATAAAATTGTTATTACAGATTTATCTCTTTGATGCCATTCTTATTGAAGACTTCCATTCAATTCTTAATATTGGCTTAACTGTTTGAAAGCAGACGTCGTGTCTACTAACTATTCCATTTTCAATACAAAAACCATGTGATTGCTTGGTGTCATCTATTGAAGTCATATCTTCAAAGTGTTCTGTTGGTATCATATTTACAACATGTAAATTAAAGACACTTCAACTAGGGTGTTTGTTTTCCTAGCCATCTTAGTTGGTTATATTATAATCGTGTTTCCTGTTTTTCAAGTTTAGCATAAAACTATTTGACCAGCCGGTGTTTCTTTTATTTGATGTCATCTTTTCAAAGGCACATGCCTCTTTTAATGTTTCTGTTCAACGTGTTAGTTTATAACACTTTACTTGGGTCATTCCATTGTGTTTCTCCCAAACTCCAGACCTTCTGGAAGCACCAAACTGCTATTTCAATAGGGCCATTGTTTTAGTATTTTTACCCAGTTCCCATTTCAAAAGCTTGTAGTGTTTACAACTTTTGTGTTATCAAACCATCCCATCTCAGAAGCCTGTTTGCACAGCTTATGTTGCTGAGACTTTAGATTTTTAAACCCAATACGTCATGTTTTAATAAAGTCAGAATTCTGTTCATATGATGGTGTATCTCTTGGAATATGGCTTTTTCCTTCACAGCCGACCACCTCCTTCACAAAATCGAGGACAGACACCCTCCTTCACTCGATCGAGGCCAGGTACCCCGCTTCACCCGATGAGGCCAGACCACCCGCTTCACCCGATGAGGCCAGACCTCCCACTTCACCTGATTGAGGCCAGACCAACTCCTTCACCAAATCGCAGCCAGACCACCTCCTTCACTCGATCGAGGCCAGACACCCCCTTCACCCGATTAAGGCCAGACCAACTCCTTCACCCGATCGTGGCCAGACCACATCCTTCACCCGATCGAGGCCAGACACCCGCTTCATCCGATGAGGCCAGACCTCCCACTCCACTCGATTGCTGCCAGACCACCTCCTTCAGCTGATCACGGCCAGACCAGCCCCTTCACCTGATCGAGGTCAGACCACCTCCTTCACCCGATCGCGGCCAGGCCACCCCCTTCATTCGATCGAGGCCAGACCCCCCTTCACCTGATCGAGGCCAGACCACCTCCTTCACCCGATCGTGGCCAGACCAACGCCTTCACCCGATCGAGGCCAGACCGCCTCCTTCACCCGATCGAGGCCAGACACCCCGCTTCATCTGGTCACGGCCAGACACCCCGCTTCACCCGATCGAGGCCAGACCCCCCTTCACTTGATCGAGGCCAGACCCCCCCCTTTACTCGATCGAGGCCAGACCACCTCCTTCACCCGATCGCGGCCAGACCACCACCTTCACTCAATCGTGGCCAGACCCTCCTTCACCCGATCGCGGCCAGACCACCTACTTCATCCGATCGAGGCCAGACCACCCCCTTCACTCAATCGTGGCCAGACCACCTCCTTCACTCAATCAAGGCCAGACCACCACCTTCACTCAATCGTGGCCAGACCACCTCCTTCACTCGATCGAGGCCAGACCACCCCCTTCACCCGATCGCGGCCAGACCACCCCGTTCACACGATCGAGGCCAGGCCACCCCCTTCACCCGATCGAGGCCAGATGCCTCCTTCACCCGATCGAAGCCAGACCACCCCCTTCACTCAATCGTGGCCAGACCACCTCCTTCACACGATCGAGGCCAGACCACCCCCTTCACCCAATCAAGGCCAGACCACCCCCTTCACCCGATCATGGCCAGACCACCTCCTTCACTCGATCGCGGCCAGATCACCTCCTTCACCCGATTGCGGCCAGACCACCCCGTTTACACGATCGAGGCCAGACCACACCCTTCACCTGATTGAGGCCAGACCACCTCCTCCACCCGATTGAGGCCAGACCACCTCCTTCAACCGATCGCGGCCAGACCACCCCATTCACACGATCGAGGCCAGACCCTCCCTTCACCCGATCGCGGCCAGACCCCCCCATCACCTGATCACGGCCAGGCCCCCCCCGCTTCGCCTGATCGTGGCCAGCCCCCCCTTTACCCGATTGAGGCCAGACCCTCACTTCATCCGATCACGGCCAGACCCTCCATTCACCCGATCGCGGCCAGACACCGCGCTTCACCCGATCGAGGCCAGACCACCTCCTCCACCCGATTGAGGCCAGACCATTTCCTTCACCCGATTGAGGCCAGACCACCCCCTTCGCACGATTGAGGCCAGACCACCCCCTTCACACGATCGAGGCCAGACCACCCCCTTCACCCAATTGAGGCCAGACCACCTCCTTCACCTGATCACGGCCAGACCACCTCCTTCACCCAATCGCGGCCAGACCACCTCCTTCACACGATCGAGGCCAGACCACCTCCTTCACTCGATCGAGGCCAGACCACCTCCTTCACCCGATCGAGGCCAGACGCCCCGCTTCACTCGATCGCAACCAGACCACCTACTTCACCCGATCGCGGCCAGGCCACCTCCTTCACACGAGTGAGGCCAGACCACCTCCTTCACTCGATCGAGGCCAGACCACCTCGTTCACTCGATCGCGACCAGACCACCTGCTTCACCCGGTCGCGGCCAGACCAACTCCTTCACCTGATCGAGGCCAGACCACCTCCTTCACTTGATCGAGGCCAGACCACCCTGTACACACGATCGAGGCCAGACCACCTCCTTCACATGATCGAGGCCAGACCCCCGCTTCACCCGATCGAAGCCAGAACCCCCCTTCACTCGATCGAGGCCAGACCACCCCCTTCACCCGATCGAGGCCAGAACACCCGCTTCACCCGATCGAGGCCAGACCACCCCCTTCACTCAATCGTGGCCAGACCACCTCCTTCACATGATCGAGGCCAGACCACCCCCTTCACCCAATCAAGGCCAGACCACCCCCTTCACCCGATCATGGCCAGACCACCTCCTTCACTCGATCGCAGCCAGATCACCTCCTTCACCCGATTGCGGCCAGACCACCCCGTTTACATGATCGAGGCCAGACCACACCCTTCACCTGATTGAGGCCAGACCACCTCCTCCACCCGATTGAGGCCAGACCACCTCCTTCAACCGATCGCGGCCAGACCACCCCATTCACACGATCGAGGCCAGACCCTCCCTTCACCCGATCGCGGCCAGACCCCCCCATCACGTGATCACGGCCAGGCCCCCCCCGCTTCGCCTGATCATGGCCAGCCCCCCCTTTACCCGATTGAGGCCAGACCCTCACTTCATCCGATCACGGCCAGACCCTCCATTCACCCGATCGCGGCCAGACACCGCGCTTCACCCGATCGAGGCCAGACCACCTCCTCCACCCGATTGAGGCCAGACCACTTCCTTCACCCGAGTGAGGCCAGACCACCCCCTTCGCACGATCGAGGCCAGACCACCCCCTTCACACGATCGAGGCCAGACCACCCCCTTCACCCAATTGAGGCCAGACCACCTCCTTCACCTGATCGCGGCCAGACCACCTCCTTCACCCGATCGTGGCCAGACCACCTCCTTCACACGATCGAGGCCAGACCACCTCCTTCACTCGATCGAGGCCAGACCACCTCCTTCACCCGATCGAGGCCAGACGCCCCGCTTCACTTGATCGCAACCAGACCACCTACTTCACCCGATCGCGGCCAGACCACCTCCTTCACACGAGTGAGGCCAGACCACCTCCTTCACTCGATCGAGGCCAGACCACCTCGTTCACTCGATCGCGACCAGACCACCTGCTTCACCCGATCGCGGCCAGACCAACTCCTTCAACTGATCGAGGCCAGACCACCTCCTTCACTTGATCGAGGCCAGACCACCCTGTACACACGATCGAGGCCAGACCACCTCCTTCACATGATCGAGGCCAGACCACCCCCTTCACCTGATCGTGGCCAGACCACCCCCTTCACCCGATTGTGCCCAGACCCTCCCTTCACCCGATCGAGGCCAGACCACCCGCTTCACCTGACCGCAGCCAGACCACCCCCTTCACCTGATCGCGGCCAGACCCTCCCTTCACCCGATCGTGGCCAGACCCCCCCTTCACTCGATCGAGGCCAGACCACCCCCTTCACCCGATCGAGGCCAGACCACCCCCTTCACCCGATCGAGGCCAGACCACCCCCTTCACCTGATCGAGGCCAGACCCCTGCTTCACCCGATCGAGGCCAGAACCCCCCTTCACTCGATCGAGGCCAGACCACCCCCTTCACCCGATCGAGGCCAGAACACCCCCTTCACCCGATCGAGGCCAGACCACCCCCTTCACCCGATCGAGGCCAGACCACCTCCTTCACCCGATCGAGGCCAGACCACCCCCTTCACCCGATCGAGGCCAGACCACCTCCTTCACCGGATCGAGGCCAGACCCCCCCTGACGTAATAAAACTCACTACGCACTTGGTTTGAGTATAAAGCAAGGCTTTAATCAACTTGTTTCAGAACATGGAAGTCTAGTTGTATTTCACTAGCTCCTTGTCTTACAAAATGTCCTTGGAAGCTGGGGCCCACGCCCGAGTATTTACACTCCTTGGGCGGCACCACCAGCTGGCCGTCCAGCATTATTTCATAAGTAGTTTCTTGATGATGAGATTTATAACACCCCCTTCACCCGATCGAGGCCAGACCCCCCCTTCACCCGATCGAGGCCAGACCACCTCCTTCACCCGATCGCGGCCAGACCCCCAGCTTTACCCGATCGCGGCCAGACACCCACCTTCACCCGATCGCAGCCAGACCCCCCGCTTCACCCGATCGAGGCCAGACACCCCCTGCAACCGATCGCGGCCAGACCACCTCCTTCAATCGAACAAGACCAGACGCCACGATTCACTCGATCAAGGCCAGAACCCCCCCTTCACCCGATCGCGGCTAGGCACCCCCTTCACTCGATCGAGGCCAGACCACCCCCTTCACCCGATCGAGCCCAGACCACATCCTTCACCCGATTGAGGCCAGACCAGCCCCTTCACCCGATTGAGGCCAGACCACCTCCTTCACTCGATCGAGGCCAGACACCCCGCTTCACTCGATTGTGGACAGACCATCTCCTTCACTCGATCATGGCTAGACCACCCCCTTCACCCGATCGAGGCCAGACCACCCCCTTCACACGATCGAGGCCAGGCCCCCCCTTCACCCGATCGAGGCCAGACCTCCCCTTCACCCGATCGAGGCCAGACCTCCCCCCCTTCACCTGATCGAGGCCAGACATCCCGCCTTCACCCGATCGAGGCCAGAAACCCCTTCACCCGATCGAGGCCAGACCACCTCCTTCACCCGATCGAGGCCAGAACCCCCCCTTCACCTGATCGAGGCCAGACCCCCCCTGCACCTGATCGAGGCCAGAAACCCCTTCACCCGATCGAGGCCAGACCTACCCCCCTTCACCCAATCGAGGCCAGACCACCTCCTTCACCCAATCGAGGCCAGACCACCTCCTTCACCCGATCGAGGCCAGACCCCCTGCTTCACCCGATCGGGGCCAGACGCCCCCCTCCACCCGATCGCGGCCAGACCACCTCCTTCACTCGAACAAGGCCAGACGCCCCGATTCACCCGATCGAGGCCAGACACGCCCTGCATCCAATCAGGGCCAGATCACCCCCTTCACCCGATCGCAGCCAGACCACCCACTTCACCCGATCGAGGCCAGACCACCCCCTTCACCCGATCGAGGCCAGACCACCCCCTTCACCCGATCGAGGCCAGACCACCCCCTTCACCTGATCGAGGCCAGACCCCTGCTTCACCCGATCGAGGCCAGAACCCCCCTTCACTCGATCGAGGCCAGACCACCCCCTTCACCCGATCGAGGCCAGAACACCCCCTTCACCCGATCGAGGCCAGACCACCCCCTTCACCCGATCGAGGCCAGACCACCTCCTTCACCCGATCGAGGCCAGACCACCCCCTTCACCCGATCGAGGCCAGACCACCTCCTTCACCGGATCGAGGCCAGACCCCCCCTGACGTAATAAAACTCACTACGCACTTGGTTTGAGTATAAAGCAAGGCTTTAATCAACTTGTTTCAGAACATGGAAGTCTAGTTGTATTTCACTAGCTCCTTGTCTTACAAAATGTCCTTGGAAGCTGGGGCCCACGCCCGAGTATTTACACTCCTTGGGCGGCACCACCAGCTGGCCGTCCAGCATTATTTCATAAGTAGTTTCTTGATGATGAGATTTATAACACCCCCTTCACCCGATCGAGGCCAGACCCCCCCTTCACCCGATCGAGGCCAGACCACCTCCTTCACCCGATCGCGGCCAGACCCCCAGCTTTACCCGATCGCGGCCAGACACCCACCTTCACCCGATCGCAGCCAGACCCCCCGCTTCACCCGATCGAGGCCAGACACCCCCTGCAACCGATCGCGGCCAGACCACCTCCTTCAATCGAACAAGACCAGACGCCACGATTCACTCGATCAAGGCCAGAACCCCCCCTTCACCCGATCGCGGCTAGGCACCCCCTTCACTCGATCGAGGCCAGACCACCCCCTTCACCCGATCGAGCCCAGACCACATCCTTCACCCGATTGAGGCCAGACCAGCCCCTTCACCCGATTGAGGCCAGACCACCTCCTTCACTCGATCGAGGCCAGACACCCCGCTTCACTCGATTGTGGACAGACCATCTCCTTCACTCGATCATGGCTAGACCACCCCCTTCACCCGATCGAGGCCAGACCACCCCCTTCACCCGATCGAGGCCAGGCCCCCCCTTCACCCGATCGAGGCCAGACCTCCCCTTCACCCGATCGAGGCCAGACCTCCCCCCCTTCACCTGATCGAGGCCAGACATCCCGCCTTCACCCGATCGAGGCCAGAAACCCCTTCACCCGATCGAGGCCAGACCACCTCCTTCACCCGATCGAGGCCAGAACCCCCCCTTCACCTGATCGAGGCCAGACCCCCCCTGCACCTGATCGAGGCCAGAAACCCCTTCACCCGATCGAGGCCAGACCTACCCCCCTTCACCCAATCGAGGCCAGACCACCTCCTTCACCCAATCGAGGCCAGACCACCTCCTTCACCCGATCGAGGCCAGACCCCCTGCTTCACCCGATCGGGGCCAGACGCCCCCCTCCACCCGATCGCGGCCAGACCACCTCCTTCACTCGAACAAGGCCAGACGCCCCGATTCACCCGATCGAGGCCAGACACGCCCTGCATCCAATCAGGGCCAGATCACCCCCTGCACCCGATCGCAGCCAGACCACCCCCTTCACCCGATCGAGGCCAGAGCCCCCCTTCACCCGATCGAGGCCAGACCTCCCCTTCACCCGATCGAAGCCAGGCCTCCCCGCTTTCACCTGATCGAGGCCAGACCTCCCGCCTTCACCCGATCGAGGCCAGAAATCCCTTCACCCGATCGAGGCCAGACCACCTCCTTCACCCAATCGAGGCCAGACGCCCCCCTTCACCTGATCGAGGTCAGACCACCTCCTTCACCCAATCGCGGCCAGACCACCTCCTTCACCCAATCGTGGCCAGACCACCTCCTTCACCCGACCGGGACCAGACCAACCCTTCACCCGATCGCAGCCAAACCACCCGCTTCACTCGATCGCGGCCAGACCAACCCTTCACCCGATTGAGACCAGACCCTCCCTTCGCCCTATCGTGGCCAGACCCCCGCCTTCACCCGATCGAGGTCAGACACCCCACTTCACTCGATTGAGGTCAGGCACCCAATTCACCCAATCGTGACCAGACCCCCCCCATCACTTGATAGAGGCCAGACCCCCACTTCACCCAATGGCGCCAGACCACCTCCTTCACTCGATCGAGGCCAGACCACCCCCTTCACCCGATCGCGCCAGACCACCTCCTTCACTCGATCGTGGCCAGACATGCCGCTTCACCCGATCGTGGCCAAACCACCTCCTTCACTCGATCGCGGCCAGGCCACCCCCTTCACCCGATCGAGGCCAGACCACCCCGTTCTCCCGTTGGCGCCAGACCACCTCCTTCACTCGATCGTGGCCAGACACCCCGCTTCACCCAATCGTGGCCAAACCACCTCCTTCACTTGATCGCGGCCAGACCATTCCCTTCACCCGATCGAGGCCAGACCCCCCGCTTCACCCGATCGAGGCCAGACCCCCCCTTCACCCGATCGAGGCCAGACCACCTCCTTCACCCGATCGAGGCCAGACCACCCCCTTCACCGATCGAGGCCAGACCACCTCCTTCACCCGATCGAGGCCAGATCACCCCCTTCACCCGATCGAGGCCAGACAACCCCCTTCACCCGATCGAGGCCAGACCTACCCCCCCTTCACCCAATCGAGGCCAGACCACCTCCTTCACCCAATCGAGGCCAGACCACCTCCTTCACCCGATCGCGGCCAGACCCCCAGCTTCACCCGATCGGGGCCAGATGCCCCCCATCACCCGCTCGCGGCCAGACCACCTCCTTCACTCGAACAAGGCCAGATGCCCCGATTCACCCAATCTTGGCCAGACACGCCCTGCACCCAATCGCGGCCAGACCACCCCCTGCACCCGATCGCGGCCAGACCACCTCCTTCACTCGAACAAGGCCAGATGTCCCGATTCACTCGATCACGGCCAGACCACCTCCTTCACTCGAACAAGGCCAGACGCCCCGATTCACTCGATCGAGGCCAGACCACCTCCTTCACATGATCGAGGCCAGACCACCCCCTTCACCCGATCGCGGCCAGACACCCCCTTCACACGATCGCGGCCAGACCCCCCGCTTCACCCAATCGCGGCCAGACACCCACTTCACCCGATCGTGGCCAGACCACCTGCTTCACTCGATCGAGGCCAGACCACCTCCTTCACCCAATCGCGACCAAACCACCACCTTCACCCGATCGCGGCCAGACACCCGCTTCACCCGACCGCGGCCAGACACCCATTTCATCCGATCGCGGCCAGACCTCCCGCCTTCACCCGATCGAGGCCAGAAACCCCTTCACCCGATTGAGGCCAGACCACCCGCTTCACCCGATCAAGGCCATACACCCCCTTCACCCGATCGAGGCCAGACCTCCCCTTCACCCGATCGAGGCCAGACCTCCCCGCCTTCACCTGATCGAGGCCAGACCTCCCGCCTTCACCCGATCGAGGCCAGAAACCCCTTCACCCGATCGTGGCCAGACCCCCCTGCTTCACCCGATCGAGCTCAGACCGCCTCCTTCACCCAATTGCGGCCAGACCACGTCCTTCACCCAATCGAGGCCAGACACCCGCTTCACCCGATCGAGGCCAGACCTCCCGCTTCACCCGATTGAGGCCAGAACCCCCTTCACCCGATCAAGGCCAGACCACCCCCTTTACTCAATCGCGGCCAGACCAACTCCTTCACTCGATCGACGCCAGACCCCCTGCCTTCACCCGATCGAGGCCAGACCGCCTCCTTCACCCAATTGCGACCAAACCACCACCTTCACCCGATTGAGACCAAACCACCGCATTCACTCGATCGAGGCCAGATCACCCCGTTCACCCGATCGAGCCCAGACCACATCCTTCACCCGATTGAGGCCAGGCAACCTCCTTCACCTGATTGAGGCCAGACCACCTCCTTCACCTGATTGAGGCCAGACCAACGCTTCACCCGATCGCAGCCAAACCACCCGCTTCACTCGATCGCGGCCAGACCAACCCTTCACCCGATTGAGACCAGACCCTCCCTTCGCCCTATCGTGGCCAGACCCCCGCCTTCACCCGATCGAGGTCAGACACCCCACTTCACTCGATTGAGGTCAGGCACCCCATTCACCCAATCGTGACCAGACCCCCCCCTTCACTTGATAGAGGCCAGACCCCCACTTCACCCAATGGCGCCAGACCACCTCCTTCACTCGATCGAGGCCAGACCACCCCCTTCACCCGATCGCGCCAGACCACCTCCTTCACTCGATCGTGGCCAGACATGCCGCTTCACCCGATCGTGGCCAAACCACCTCCTTCACTCGATCGAGGCCAGACCACCCCCTTCACCCGATCGAGGCCAGACCACCCCGTTCTCCCGTTGGCGCCAGACCACCTCCTTCACTCGATCGTGGCCAGACACCCCGCTTCACCCGATCGCGCCAGACCACCTCCTTCACTCGATCGTGGCCAGACATGCCGCTTCACCCGATCGTGGCCAAACCACCTCCTTCACTCGATCGAGGCCAGACCACCCCCTTCACCCGATCGAGGCCAGACCACCCCGTTCTCCCGTTGGCGCCAGACCACCTCCTTCACTCGATCGTGGCCAGACACCCCGCTTCACCCAATCGTGGCCAAACCACCTCCTTCACTTGATCGCGGCCAGACCATTCCCTTCACCCGATCGAGGCCAGACCCCCCGCTTCACCCGATCGAGGCCAGACCCCCCCTTCACCCGATCGAGGCCAGACCACCTCCTTCACCCGATCGAGGCCAGACCACCCCCTTCACCGATCGAGGCCAGACCACCTCCTTCACCCGATCGAGGCCAGATCACCCCCTTCACCCGATCGAGGCCAGACAACCCCCTTCACCCGATCGAGGCCAGACCTACCCCCCCTTCACCCAATCGAGGCCAGACCACCTCCTTCACCCAATCGAGGCCAGACCACCTCCTTCACCCGATCGCGGCCAGACCCCCAGCTTCACCCGATCGGGGCCAGATGCCCCCCATCACCCGCTCACGGCCAGACCACCTCCTTCACTCGAACAAGGCCAGATGCCCCGATTCACCCAATCTTGGCCAGACACGCCCTGCACCCAATCGCAGCCAGACCACCCCCTGCACCCGATCGCGGCCCGACCACCTCCTTCACTCGAACAAGGCCAGATGCCCCGATTCACTCGATCACGGCCAGACCACCTCCTTCACTCGAACAAGGCCAGACGCCCCGATTCACTCGATCGAGGCCAGACCACCTCCTTCAAATGATCGAGGCCAGACCACCCCCTTCACCCGATCGCGGCCAGACACCCCCTTCACACGATCGCGGCCAGACCCCCCGCTTCACCCAATCGCGGCCAGACACCCACTTCACCCGATCGTGGCCAGACCACCTGCTTCACTCGATCGAGGCCAGACCACCTCCTTCACCCAATCGCGACCAAACCACCACCTTCACCCGATCGCGGCCAGACACCCGCTTCACCCGACCGCGGCCAGACACCCATTTCATCTGATCGCGGCCAGACCTCCCGCCTTCACCCGATCGAGGCCAGAAACCCCTTCACCCGATTGAGGCCAGACCACCCGCTTCACCCGATCAAGGCCATACAGCCCCTTCACCCGATCGAGGCCAGACCTCCCCTTCACCCGATCGAGGCCAGACCTCCCCGCCTTCACCTGATCGAGGCCAGACCTCCCGCCTTCACCCGATCGAGGCCAGAAACCCCTTCACCCGATCGTGGCCAGACCCCCCTGCTTCACCCGATCGAGCTCAGACCGCCTCCTTCACCCAATTGCGGCCAGACCACGTCCTTCACCCAATCGAGGCCAGACACCCGCTTCACCCGATCGAGGCCAGACCTCCCGCTTCATTCACCCGATTGAGGCCAGAACCCCCTTCACCCGATCAAGGCCAGACCACCCCCTTTACTCAATCGCGGCCAGACCAACTCCTTCACTCGATCGACGCCAGACCCCCTGCCTTCACCCGATCGAGGCCAGACCTCCTCCTTCACCCAATTGCGACCAAACCACCGCCTTCACCCGATTGAGACCAAACCACCGCATTCACTCGATCGAGGCCAGATCACCCCCTTCACCCGATCGAGCCCAGACCACATCCTTCACCCGATTGAGGCCAGGCAACCTCCTTCACCTGATTGAGGCCAGACCACCTCCTTCACCTGATTGAGGCCAGACCAACCCTTCACCCGATCGCAGCCAAACCACCCGCTTCACTCGATCGCGGCCAGACCAACCCTTCACCCGATTGAGACCAGACCCTCCCTTCGCCCTATCGTGGCCAGACCCCCGCCTTCACCCGATCGAGGTCAGACACCCCACTTCACTCGATTGAGGTCAGGCACCCCATTCACCCAATCGTGACCAGACCCCCCCCTTCACTTGATAGAGGCCAGACCCCCACTTCACCCAATGGCGCCAGACCACCTCCTTCACTCGATCGAGGCCAGACCACCCCCTTCACCCGATCGCGCCAGACCACCTCCTTCACTCGATCGTGGCCAGACATGCCGCTTCACCCGATCGTGGCCAAACCACCTCCTTCACTCGATCGAGGCCAGACCACCCCCTTCACCCGATCGAGGCCAGACCACCCCGTTCTCCCGTTGGCGCCAGACCACCTCCTTCACTCGATCGTGGCCAGACACCCCGCTTCACCCAATCGTGGCCAAACCACCTCCTTCACTTGATCGCGGCCAGACCATCCCCTTCACCCGATCGAGGCCAGACCCCCCGCTTCACCCGATCGAGGCCAGACCCCCCCTTCAATACAATACAATACAATACAAATCGCTTTATTGGCATGATAAGGTACATCTTATGTTGCCAAAGCATCAAAATACATTTATGGTTGAACACATAAACGCGGTTCCATTCATACAGTGTATAAACAGGTATATCCCTGAGTTGAAAAATATATTTTCGCCTTGTTTATATATACTCTTGTCTTAGTTTACTGGTTGTCCCTCTGTTCATGGCAAGCTGTAACATAGTGTGCCGCCAGTGTTACACAGCTTCTCTCCTCCCCCAGTAGGAATGGGAGTTTTTGGTTGTCAGTCAGATTTCTGAATTCAGGGCATATTTGTGAGAATTTTTGATAGAAATTCTCTCTGATGCCCTGATATTTTCCACAGGCTGTGAGGAAGTGCATCTCTGTCTCAACTACTCCCTGACTGCAGTGAGAGCATATCCTGTCTTCTCTTGGCAGCCTGGTCTGCCTGTGTCTGCCTTTTTCGATCGCTAGGCTATGTTCGCTAAGTCTGTACCTTGTCAAGGTTCTTCTCAGTTTGTTATCCTTTACCATGGTCAGGTAATCAGCTATGTTGTATTGTCTGTTTAGGGCCAAGTAGCAATTGAGTTTGCTTTGGGTTTTTGTTGTTTCTGCCCAATATGACAGATATTTTTCCTTTTGCTTAGCGACGATTGTGTTGGGTCGAATTCTTTGTGTTACCCTGTCACTGTCCTGGGACTGGTTATTGTTAGTATTGTTATTAGTTACTTTATTGAGTCCCAGGACTAGTTGACTGAGGGTATTCTTCTTTATGGTCAGCTCTTGGCATTTCAGGGCGTCGTAGTGATAGCATTGGGGGTTGCTCATTTGTAGGTGATTCCAAAATTTGGTGGCTCTTTTTTGGATAGTGATTATTAATGGGTATTGGCCTAGTTCCGCCCTGCATGCGTTGTTTACTGTTTTCCTTTGAGTCCGGAGGATACTTTTACAGAATTCCGCATGTAGGATCTCAATTGGGTGTTTGTCCCATTTTGCAAAATCTTGTTGTGTTAGTGGTCCCCAGACCTCACTGCCATAGAGTGCAATTGGTTCAATTACTGATTTGAAAATTTTGAGCCAAATGCTAATTGGGATTTCTATTTGGATTGATTTTTTGATGGCATAGAAAGCCCTTCTTGCTTTCTCTTTCAGTTCATTCACAGCCAGTTTGAAGTTTCCCGTAGAACTGATTTTTAAGCCCAAGTATGTGTAGTGAGTGGTTTGTTCAATTTTGGTTGTTCCTACTGTGAAATTTATTGTGGGTCCATGTTGTTTGGATCTTTGCTGGAACACAAGGACTTTGGTTTTTTGGGGATTTATTGTCAGGGCCCAAGTCTGGCAGTACGACTCCAGCAGGTCCAGGTTCTGCTGTAGACCCTCCTTAGTTGGTGACAGCAGAACCAGGTCGTCGGCATAGAGGAGGAATTTAACCTTGGATTCATATAGGGTGAGGCCGGGTGCTGTAGATTGTTCAAGTAGTTTTGCCAATCCATTAATGTAAATATTAAAGAGTGTCGGTGAGATTGGCGAGCCCTGCGTCACCCCCCGCCCCTGTGGGAAGTATTTTGTTTGTTTGTCTCCAATTTTAACTGCACATTTATTGTTTGTATACATTGATTTAATTACATCATATGTTTTCCCTCCTACCCCGCTTTCGATAAGTTTCAGGAATAAACCGTCATGCCAGATGGAGTCGAAAGCCTTCTGGAAATCTACAAAGCATGCGTAGATTTTGCTTTTGTTATGGTGAACGTGTTTGTCAATTAGGGTCTGTAGGGTGAAGATATGATCGGATGTTCTATAGTTTGGCAGGAATCCAATTTGGCTTTTACTCAAGACATTGTGCTCTTCAAGGAAGTTTATAAGTCTTTTGTTTATAATGCTACAGAATACCTTCCCCAGGTTACTGTTTACACAGATGCCTCGATAGTTGTTTGGGTCGATTTTGTCCCCACTTTTGTATATGGGTGTTATGAGTCCTTTGTTCCAGATGTCAGGGAAATAACCGACACTCAGAACCAAGTTGAAGAGTTTTAGGATAGCCAGTTTCAGTTTGTCGTCTGCGTGTTTAATCATCTCGTTTAGTATGCCGTCTGTCCCGCAAGCTTTTCCTGGTTGCAGGTCCTTGAGTTTTTCAAGAAGTTCTTTTTCTGTTATTATGGCGTCTAGCGGGTTTTGGTTATCTTTTATGGCCATTTCAAGCTTTTCCAGTTTTTTGCGTATTTGGTGTTGCTCTGGTCTTAGTGTGTTTTTCTGGTATAATTTTTCAAAGTGGTTTACCCATGTGTCCCCATTTTGAATGGACAAATCGTCGTGTTGTTTTTTGTGTAGTGTTTTCAAGTTGTCCCAGAAACAATTCGACTCAATGGATTCCTCCATGGAGCTGAGTGTATTCTTAATAAATTGCTCTTTTTTGGTCCTGAGTGTGTTTCTGTATTGTGTTAGCGTCTGACAATAAGTAAGGCGTAATTCCTCGTTTTCTGGATGTCTGTGTTTTTGGTTTGATAGTTTTCTAAGTTTTTTCCTCATGTTATGGCAATCATGGTCAAACCATTTTTCATAGTTTTTTGTTTTGGGTTTGTTCTTGCGAGCTTTCAAGTTTGCATTTGTTGCCAAATTATCAAAAATATTGTTTAGTTTACTAACTGCCCGGTTTACGCCTTCTTTATTGTGAGTGTATATGTTATCCAGAAAGGTGTCTAAGAGAGCTTGAGTTGATGCATTGCTAATTGTTTTCTGGTATTTTTCCGTGTCATTTTTGGCCCATCTGTACGATTTTTTGGTGTTGTACAGTTTACTGGGTTGTGTTTCTATGTTGTTTGTTTCTGTCTTTTTGAGAAACATAGTAATTTGGCTGTGATCTGACAGTGTTGTTTGTGGTTTGACTGTGAATGCTCTGAAAGAGGATGGGTCCAAGTCTGTAATCATATAGTCTACTGTGCTGCAGCCAAGAGGTGAGCAGTAGGTCGATCTTCCTAGGAGGTCTCCTATGAACCTACCATTGACAATGTACAGACCCAGGTTTCGACAGAGCTGTAGTAGCTGTTTACCGTTGGTATTTGACTGCTTGTCGCAGTTATGCCTGTATGGAAGGGAAGGGATGTCAAAGTGGTTATTCCCGAATATGTAATTGTTTCCCTGATTATTGGTGAAGTCTGGTTCTTCGCCCGTTCTTGAATTGAGGTCCCCACAGATCAACACGTTCCCCTGGGCCTGGTATTGGATAATTTCCCCCTCCATGTTGGAGAAGGTGTCCTCTTTGTAGTACGGGGAATCGATTGGAGGGATATAAAGTGCGCAAATGTAAACATCTTGGGTGTTTGAGATAATCTCCCTCTCAAGTTTGAGCCACATATGGTTTTCGCCCTTTTTTATAAATTTGATGTAATTCTTAAGTTCTGTTTTAAACCAGATCAGTATGCCTCCGGAGTCTCTGCCTTGGGTTACACTTGGTAATTTATTGGAGGGGACCACTAGCTCAGTGTACCCTTGGGGACAGCCAGTGTGTCCTTTTCCTTTATACCAAGTTTCCTGTAAAATGATAATATCTAGATCTTTAGTTTCCTCTATGAACTCTGGGGTCCTACTCTTCACTTCTCGCACTGAAGAGCGTAGACCTTGGATATTCCAGGTCGAAATATATAAGGATTTCATGTTAAGTTTTATCTTTTTCTATGATAGGTTAAAGAGTGGTACGTGTTTGTCATGTCTAAGTGTGGGGAAAAAAAAGATCACCCCAGTTGTCTACAAAAGTTAATACAATTTGGTTACAGTTCTTTCTATTAATTAGTCCTTGATCCATAAGGCGGAAGTAGATGCTGCTGCACATCTGCTTATTGTCTCTTAATGGATTGTTTCTGTCTGAGGTATTGCGTACGTCCTGTGCATCTCTCCCTCTGTCTGGCTGGTAGCGGTCCTATTCCCCTGTGGGACAGGAGTGGTGCAGGTCTGATAATGTTGTTTTGCATGGGGATCCTCTCCGGTCTTGGTTGGTGTGGTGGTGGTCTTTGTAGTGTTCCTGATATGTACCCCGCTGATCTCTGGTGGTCGGGGGGGGGTCCTCTTGGAGTCTGAGTATGGACCCGGTTAAAAGCGACGTCCTTCAGGGCTTTAGCAAAGATCGATATTTTTTGCCTTTGGATGTGGACGTGGTCGTAAAGACATTCTTCATCGAGGGTGGGGTGTTGGGCCAGGTGTACGTTGTGGTTTGATTCGCATTCTGTTGCTATGCTGGCATTTATCTCATGAATTGTGTTGTTGTTGAAGTCTGTTCTCGGCAATATTGTGGAAACAGTGATTCTAGTGTTTGGAAATGTACTGCTTGCCTTCCTAATCATTGCTCTGAGCGATGTTGCTACCTCTTTCTGTTTGGCCTTTAGGTCATTTGTGCCCGTGTGTATTATTATGTGTTGGGGGGAGCCTAATCTGGCTTTGGTCAGCCATCCCATGGCTCTGTCTGTTGTTGGGCACCAAATCTTTTCTACTTTACTTCTAGGGAAGAGCTTTTTCTCCCATAGAAATTTCCCATTTGAGTCTATGAGTATTACGACGTCAGCCTTGTTTGTGTTTACTGTCTGGTGGCTTTCGCCTGGACTCATAGTGTGTGTGCTGGGCTGGGGTGTCTGGTGTGTGCGTACCTCTTGTGAGCGGCTCGCTTATGGTTCCATGGTGGTGGGGGAAGGTTGCGAGTCAGTATGCTGGTCGGTCTGTGTGGCACCCCTTGTATTGTGTGTCTGTTGCTTTTGTTCCGTGTGGGAGTGCAGCCGTTCCGTCCGGCTCTGTCTTGTCTTATCTCTAGTCTCTGGTTGCTGGTCTAATGGTGTTTTCTCTCCTCTATGGCTCTCTTCTTTTTCCTGCAGCTCTTTCACCTGATTCTTAAGTAGATTCACCTGGTTATCAAGTCTATTCAGCTCTCTCTTGTGTCTCTCCCTCTCCTGCTTTTGTTTGTCATTCAATTTGAGGACCTCCTCTCTAAGTTTAACCATCTCTATCTCTAATTGATTAAATTTATCTTTTGGTTGTATCTGGCTGTGTGATCCCGGGGTATGTGTCTGGTCGGCCCTGGAAGGCTCACTCACTTCCTGGCTAGGCTGGTCGGCCCTGGAAGGCTCACTCACTTCCTGGCTATGCTGCTCTTCTCTTGGTGGGCTGGGAATGGTAGGGGAACTATGTGTGGCTTCCTCCCTGGTAGTTATGCTGGGGTTTGTCAGTTGTATCGTGTGGCTGTGGTTCCCCGGGGTTAGTGTCTGGTTTGAACTGTGTGGCTCGTTCATCCCTTGACCATGCAGATTTTCTCCTGGTAAGTTGTCAATGTTGGGGGGAGTGCGGGCCACTCTGGGGCTGTTCATTCACCTCGTAGTTGATCTTTTCAGTGTCCTGAAGGCCGTTGCAAATTTGTCGAGGTTGCCTTGCACTAATATTGTTCCGGTATTGTACGCGTTGACAGTCGTGATTGAACTGTCTCCTGGTGTGTTAATTTTCATTATGGACCCATTTGCGGTATTTTTTAGCTTAACACTGGTATAGTGTGATTTTATTGCTCTGATCCAAGCCGCTGGCTGATCTGAGTAGAATATGAGGTTACTTTTTGTCCCATTGTTGTAACAGTCAGTAAAGAGAGTTTCTGGTTTTTCTCTCATCTGAGCATGCTTGATCGTTTTTATAGCTTTTTTTGTGGTGTTGGGGGGAATCTGGAAGCGGGGCTGTTGTGGATCTTCTGATTCGCTCATTTTTGGTAAAGTATTGTTGATCTTAGAATAAGCTTTTCTGGGGCCCCGGGTTTGGTGTTACCCTCTCCCTGTTCGCGAACTTTCCCGGTCCCCCTCTCCGACCCCGTGGTCCCTGGGCCTCGGCTCCTGGGTTCACCCTTCTCAGGTCTGAGTCTGTGAGCCGCTGTTTCCCGGTGCCTTCGGGCTGTTCCCCTCCCCCTCAGAGGTCTCTGGGCCTCTGTTTCGGCCTGGCTCCTCGGGCCTTTCCCTGGGCCTCCCTCCCTGGGCCCTGTACTCACGGTCTTGGTTGCGAGCCTTCTGGTTGCTCTCCTTCTCCTCAGAGGTCTCTGTGCCTGCTGGCCTGGCTCCTCGGGCCTTTCCCGTGCTGGATTGTTGGGCTGTGGCCCGAGTCCCCTCGGCTGTGCCGATTGCTGGATTTCCGGGCTGCGTTCCGAATCTCCTCGGCTGTGCCGATTTCTGGGATGCGGCCCGAGTCCTCTCCGCTGTGCCGATTGCCGGGCTGCGTTCCGGATCTCCTCGGCTGTGCCGATTTCTGGGATGCGGCCCGAGTCCCCTCGGCTGTGCCGGTTGCTGGACCGCTGGGCTGCGGCCCGAGTCATCTCGCCTCCTCGAACTCGGTCCCGATGCCGCCGACTCAACCACCGCTGCTGAAGCCCCGTGTGGCTGCCGTTCACTGGTTTGTGTAGTTCTTCTCTTGTTTCTTTTTTTTTTGCTTTGGCTTTTTTTTTGCTTTGGCTTTTTTTTTTCCTCTATTTTCCTCTGGGTTTTTTTTTTCTTTGGTAGTCTTTCTGGCGGTCTTTTCCTTCTCTACTTTGTCTAGACTAAGCTAAACTTAAACTAAACTAAACTAAACTAACTTAACTAGAACTAAATTTAATTTTAAAACCTTTTTAAAAATTGAAATGAAATGAAACTTTTTTTCCCCACTTTAGACACTAAAAACACTAAAATCTCAGCAGCCCATCTTCAGCATGTGTATTCACTCCGTCTGCAATTCTCTCACCCGATCGAGGCCAGACCACCTCCTTCACCCGATCGAGGCCAGACCACCCCCTTCACCGATCGAGGCCAGACCTCCTCCTTCACCCGATCGAGGCCAGATCACCCCCTTCACCCGATCGAGGCCAGACAACCCCCTTCACCCGATCGAGGCCAGACCTACCCCCCC
Source organism: Somniosus microcephalus (assembly GCF_052327205.1). Classification (NCBI taxonomy): domain Eukaryota; kingdom Metazoa; phylum Chordata; class Chondrichthyes; order Squaliformes; family Somniosidae; genus Somniosus; species Somniosus microcephalus. The sequence goes on from NC_140993.1 coordinate 75,196,957, forward strand.
TTCACCCAATCGAGGCCAGACCACCTCCTTCACCCAATCGAGGCCAGACCACCTCCTTCACCCGATCGCGGCCAGACCCCCAGCTTCACCCGATCGGGGCCAGATGCCCCCCATCACCCGCTCGCGGCCAGACCACCTCCTTCACTCGAACAAGGCCAGATGCCCCGATTCACCCAATCTTGGCCAGACACGCCCTGCACCCAATCGCGGCCAGACCACCCCCTGCACCCGATCGCGGCCAGACCACCTCCTTCACTCGAACAAGGCCAGATGCCCCGATTCACTCGATCACGGCCAGACCACCTCCTTCACTCGAACAAGGCCAGACGCCCCGATTCACTCGATCGAGGCCAGACCACCTCCTTCACATGATCGAGGCCAGACCACCCCCTTCACCCGATCGCGGCCAGACACCCCCTTCACACGATCGCGGCCAGACCACCTGCTTCACTCGATCGAGGCCAGACCACCTCCTTCACCCAATCGCGACCAAACCACCACCTTCACCCAATCGCGGCCAGACACCCGCTTCACCCGACCGCGGCCAGACACCCATTTCATCCGATCGCGGCCAGACCTCCCGCCTTCACCCGATCGAGGCCAGAAACCCCTTCACCCGATTGAGGCCAGACCACCCGCTTCACCCGATCAAGGCCATACACCCCCTTCACCCGATCGAGGCCAGACCTCCCCTTCACCCGATCGAGGCCAGACCTCCCCGCCTTCACCTGATCGAGGCCAGACCTCCCGCCTTCACCCGATCGAGGCCAGAAACCCCTTCACCCGATCGTGGCCAGACCCCCCTGCTTCACCCGATCGAGCTCAGACCGCCTCCTTCACCCAATTGCGGCCAGACCACGTCCTTCACCCAATCGAGGCCAGACACCCGCTTCACCCGATCGAGGCCAGACCTCCCGCTTCACCCGATTGAGGCCAGAACCCCCTTCACCCGATCAAGGCCAGACCACCCCCTTTACTCAATCGCGGCCAGACCAACTCCTTCACTCGATCGACGCCAGACCCCCTGCCTTCACCCGATCGAGGCCAGACCGCCTCCTTCACCCAATTGCGACCAAACCACCGCCTTCACCCGATTGAGACCAAACCACCGCATTCACTCGATCGAGGCCAGATCACCCCCTTCACCCGATCGAGCCCAGACCACATCCTTCACCCGATTGAGGCCAGACAACCTCCTTCACCTGATTGAGGCCAGACCACCTCCTTCACCCGATTGAGGCCAGACCACATCCTTCACCCGATTGAGGCCAGACCAACTCCTTCACCCGATTGAGGCCAGATCACTTCCTTCACCCGATTTAGACCAGATCACCTCCTTCACTCAATTGAGGCCAGACACCCCGCTTCACTCGATTGTGGCCAGGCCATCTCCTTCACTCGATCATGGCTATATCACCCCCTTCACCCGATCAAGGCCAGACCACCCCCTTCACCCGATCAAGGCCAGGCCCCCACTTCACCCGTTCGAGGCCAGACCTCCCCTTCACCCGATCGAGGCCAGACCTCCCCCACTTCACCTGATCGAGGCCAGACCTCCCGCCTTCACCCGATCGAGGCCAGAAATCCCTTCACCCGATCGAGGCCAGACCACCTCCTTCACCCGATCGAGGCCAGACCCCCCCTTCAACTGATCGAGGCAAGACCCCCCCTTCACCGGATCGTGGCCATAAACCCCTTCACCCGATCTAGGCCAGACCTCCCCCCCTTCACCCAATCGAGGCCAGACCACCTCCTTCACCCAATCGAGGCCAGACCACCTCCTTCACCCGATCGTGGCCAGACCCCCAGCTTCACCCGATCGGGGCCAGATGCCCCCCTTCACCCAATCGCGGCCAGACTACCTCCTTCACTCGAACGAGGCCAGGCGCCCCGATTCTCCCGATCGAGGCCAGACACCCCCTGCACCCAATCGCGGCCAGACCACCCCCTGCACCCGATCGCGGCCAGAACACCTCCTTCACTCAAACAAGGCCAGAGGCGCCGATTCACTCGATCGAGGCCAGATCACACCCTTCACCCGATCGAGCCCAGACCACATCCTTCACCCGATTGAGGCCAGACCACCTCCTTCACCTGATTGAGGCCAGATCACCTCCTTCACTCGATTGAGGCCAGACTCCCCACTTCACCCGATCATGACCAGACTCCCCCCTTCACCTGATTGTGGCCAGACAACCCCTTCACCTGATCGAGCCCAGACCACCTCCTTCACCCGATTGAGGCCAGATCACCTCCTTCACTCGATTGTGGCCAGACCATGTCCTGCACTCGATCATGGCTAGACCACCCCCTTCACCCGATCGAGGCCAGACCACCCCTTTCACCCGATCGAGGCCAGACCACCTCCTTCACCCGATCGTGGCCAGACCCCCAGCTTCACCCGATCGGGGCCAGATGCCCCCCTTCACCCAATCGCGGCCAGACTACCTCCTTCACTCGAACGAGGCCAGACGCCCCGATTCTCCCGATCGAGGCCAGACACCCCCTGCACCCAATCGCGGCCAGACCACCCCCTGCACCCAATCGCGGCCAGACCACCTCCTTCACTCAAACAAGGCCAGAGGCCCCGATTCACTCGATCGAGTCCAGATCACACCCTTCACCCGATCGAGCCCAGACCACATCCTTCACCCGATTGAGGCCAGACCACCTCCTTCACCTGATTGAGGCCAGACCAGCTCCTTCACTCGATTGAGGCCAGACTCCCCACTTCACCCGATCATGACCAGACTCCCCCCTTCACCTGATTGTGGCCAGACAACCCCTTCACCTGATCGAGCCCAGACCACCTCCTTCACCCGATTGAGGCCAGATCACCTCCTTCACTCGATTGTGGCCAGACCATGTCCTGCACTCGATCATGGCTAGACCACCCCTTCACCCGATCGAGGCCAGACCACCCCTTTCACCCGATCGAGGCCAGACCCCCCCTTCACCAGATCGAGGCCAGACCTCCCCTTCACCCGATCGAAGCCAGACCTCCCCGCTTTCACCTGATCGAGGCCAGACCTCCCGCCTTCACCCGATCGAGGCCAGAAATCCCTTCACCCGATCGAGGCCAGACCACCTCCTTCACCCGATCGAGGCCAGACACCCCCCTTCACCTGATCAAGGCCAGACCCCCCCTTCACCCGATTGAGGCCAGAAACCCCTTTACTCGATCGAGGCCAGACCTCCCCCCCTTCACCCAATCGAGGCCAGACCACCTCCTTCACCCGATCGAGGCCAGAACCCCCCTTAACCCGATCGCGGCCAGGCCACCTCCTTCTCTCGCACAAGGCCAGACACCCCGATTCACCCGATCGAGGCCAGACACCCCCTGCACCCAATCGCGGCCAGACCACACCCTGCACCCGGTTGCGGCCAGACCACCTCCTTCACTCGAACAAGGCCAGATGCCCCGATTCACTCGATCGAGGCCAGACCACCTCCTTCACATGATCGAGGCCAGAGCACCCCTTTCACCCGATCGCGGCCAGCCACCCCCTTCACCCGATCGCGGCCAGACCCCCCGCTTCAACCGATCGCGGCCAGACACCCACTTCACCCGATCGCGGCCAGACCTCCCGCTTCACCCGATTGAGGCCAGAACCCCCTTCACCCGATCGAGGCCAGACCACCCCCTTTACTCAATCGCGGCCAGACCAACTCCTTCACTCTATCGAGGCCAGACCACCTCCTTCACCCAATCGCGACCAAACCACCAACTTCACCCGATTGAGACCAAACCACCGCCTTCACCCAATTGACACCAAACCATCGCCTTCACTCGATCACGGCCAGACACCCCCTTCACTCGATCGCGGCCAGACCACCCCCTTCACCCGATCGAGGCCAGGCCCCCACTTCACCTGTTCGAGGCCAGACCTCCCCTTCACCCGATCGAGGCCAGACCTCCCCCACTTCACCTGATCGAGGCCAGACCTCCCGCCTTCACCCGATCGAGGCCAGAAATCCCTTCACCCGATCGAGGCCAGACCACCTCCTTCACCCGATCGAGGCCAGACCCCCCCTTCAACTGATCGAGGCAAGACCCCCCCTTCACCGGATCGTAGCCATAAACCTCTTCACCCGATCTAGGCCAGACCTCCCCCCCTTCACCCAATCGAGGCCAGACCACCTCCTTCACCCAATCGAGGCCAGACCACCTCCTTCACCCGATCGTGGCCAGACCCCCAGCTTCACCCGATCGGGGCCAGATGCCCCCCTTCACCCAATCGCGGCCAGACTACCTCCTTCACTCGAACGAGGCCAGACGCCCCGATTCTCCCGATCGAGGCCAGACACCCCCTGCACCCAATCGCGGCCAGACCACCCCCTGCACCCGATCGCGGCCGGACCACCTCCTTCACTCAAACAAGGCCAGAGGCCCCGATTCACTCGATCGCGGCCAGACCACCTCCTTCACTCGAACAGGGCCAGACGCCCCGATTCACTCGATCGAGGCCAGACCACCCATTTCACCCGATCGCGGCCAGACACCCCCTTCACCTGATCGCGGCCAGACCCCCCGATTCACCCGATCGCGGCCAGACACCCACTTCACCCGATCGCGGCCAGACCACCTCCTTCACTCGATCGAGGCCAGACCACCTCCTTCACCCAATCGCGACCAAACCGCCCCCTTCACCCGATTGAGACCAAACCACCGCATTCACCCGATTGAGACCAAACCACCGCCTTCACTCGATCGCGGCCAGACACCCCCTTCACACGATCGTGGCCAGGCCGCCCCCTTCACCCGATCGAGGTCAGACCACCTCCTTCAACCAATCGCGGCCAGACCACCTCCTTCACCCAATCGTGGCCAGACCACCTCCTTCACCCGACCGGGACCAGACCAACCCTTCACCCGATCGCAGCCAAACCACCCGCTTCACTCGATCGCGGCCAGACCAACCCTTCACCCGATTGAGACCAGACCCTCCCTTTGCCATATCGTGGCCAGACCCCCGCCTTCACCCGATCGAGGTCAGACACCCCACTTCACTCGATTGAGGTCAGGCACCCCATTCACCCAATCGCGACCAGACCCCCCCTTCACTTGATAGAGGCCAGACCCCCACTTCACCCAATGGTGCCAGACCACCTCCTTCACTCGATCGAGGCCAGACCACCCCCTTCACCCGATCGCACCAGACCACCTCCTTCCCTCGATCGTGGCCAGACATGCCGCTTCACCCGATCGTGGCCAAACCACCTCCTTCACTCGATCGAGGCCAGACCACCCCGTTCACCCGTTGGCGCCAGACCACCTCCTTCACTCGATCGTGGCCAGACACCCCGCTTCATCCGATCGAGGCCAGACAACCCCCTTCACCCGATCGAGGCCAGACAACCCCCTTCACCCGATCGAGGCCAGAACTACCCCCCTTCACCCAATCGAGGCCAGACCACCTCCTTCACCCAATCGAGGCCAGACCACCTCCTTCACCCGATCGCGGCCAGACCCCCAGCTTCACCCGATCGGGGCCAGATGCCCCCCATCACCCGCTCACGGCCAGACCACCTCCTTCACTCGAACAAGGCCAGACGCCCCGATTCACCCAATCGAGGCCAGACACGCCCTGCACCCAATCGCGGCCAGACCACCCCCTGCACCCGATCGCGGCCAGACCACCTCCTTCACTCGAACAAGGCCAGATGCCCCGATTCACTCGATCGCGGCCAGACCACCTCCTTCACTCGAACAAGGCCAGACGCCCCGATTCACTCGATCGAGGCCAGACCACCTCTTTCACATGATCGAGGCCAGACCACCCCCTTCACCCGATCGCGGCCAGACCCCCCGCTTCACCTGATCGCGGCCAGACACCCCCTTCACCCGATCGCGGCCAGACACCCCCTTCACACGATCGCGGCCAGATCTCCCGCCTTCACCTGATCGAGGCCAGAAACCCCTTCACCCGATCGAGGCCAGACCACCCGCTTCACCCGATCAAGGCCAGACACCCCCTTCACCCGATCGAGGCCAGACCTCCCCTTCACCCGATCGAGGCCAGACCTCCCCCGCTTCACCTGATCGAGGCCAGACCTCCCGCCTTCACCCGATCGAGGCCAGAAACCCCTTCACCCGATCGTGGCCAGACCCCCCCCGTTTCACCCGATCGAGGTCAGACCGCCTCCTTCACCCAATCACGGCCAGACCACGTCCTTCACCCAATCGAGGCCAGACACCCGCTTCACCCAATCGAGGCCAGACCTCCCGCTTCACCCGATTGAGGCCAGACACCCCCTTCACCCGATCGAGGCCAGACCACCCCCTTTACCCAATCGCGGCCAGACCAATCCCTTCACTCGATCGCGGCCGGAACCCCCCGCTTCACCCGATCGAGGCTAGACCGCCTCCTTCACCCAATCGCGACCAAACCACCGCCTTCACCCGATTGAGGCCAAACCACCGCATTCACTCGATCGAGGCCAGATCACACCCTTCACCCGATCGACCCCAGACCACATCCTTCACCCGATTGAGGCCAGACCACCTCCTTCACCTGATTGAGGCCAGACCACCTCCTTCACTCGATTGAGGCCAGACTCCCCACTTCACCCGATCATGACCAGACTCCCCCCTTCACCTGATTGTGGCCAGACAACCCCTTCACCTGATCGAGCCCAGACCACCTCCTTCACCCGATTGAGGCCAGATCACCTCCTTCACTCAATTGTGGCCAGACCATGTCCTGCACTCGATCATGGCTAGACCACCCCCTTCACCCGATCGAGGCCAGACCACCCCCTTCACCCGATCGAGGCCAGACCCCCCCTTCACCCGATCGAGGCCAGACCTCCCCTTCACCCGATCGCGGCCAGACACCCCCTTCACCCGATCGCGGCCAGACACCCCCTTCACACGATCGTGGCCAGATCTCCCACCTTCACCTGATCGAGGCCAGAAACCCCTTCACCCGATCGAGGCCAGACCACCCGCTTCACCCGATCAAGGCCAGACACCCCCTTCACCCGATCGAGGCCAGACCTCCCCTTCACCCGATCGAGGCCAGACCTCCCCCGCTTCACCTGATCGAGGCCAGACCTCCCGCCTTCACCCGATCGAGGCCAGAAACCCCTTCAGCCGATCGTGGCCAGACCCCCTCCCCGCTTCACCCGATCGAGGTCAGATCGCCTCCTTCACCCAATCGCGGCCAGACCACGTCCTTCACCCAATCGAGGCCAGACACCCGCTTCACCCAATCGAGGCCAGACGTCCCGCTTCACCCGATTGAGGCCAGACACCCCCTTCACCCGATCGAGGCCAGATCACCCCCTTTACCCAATCGTGGCCAGACCAATTCCTTCACTCGATCGAGGCCAGACCCCCCCGCTTCACCCGATCGAGGCCAGACCGCCTCCTTCACCCAATCGCGACCAAACCACCGCCTTCACCCGATTGAGACCAAACCACCGCATTCACTCGATCGAGGCCAGATCACACCCTTCACCCGATCGAGCCCAGACCACATCCTTCACCCGATTGAGGCCAGACCACCTCCTACACCTGATTGAGGCCAGACCACCTCCTTCACTCGATTGAGGCCAGACTCCCCACTTCACCCAATCATGACCAGACTCCCCCCTTCACCTGATTGTGGCCAGACAACCCCTTCACCTGATCGAGCCCAGACTACCTCCTTCACCCGATTGAGGCCAGATCACCTCATTCACTCGATTGTGGCCAGACCATGTCCTGCACTCGATCATGGCTAGACCACCCCCTTCACCCGATCGAGGCCAGACCACCCCCTTCACCCGATCGAGGCCAGACCCCCCCTTCACCCGATCGAGGCCAGACCTCCCCTTCACCCGATCGCGGCCAGACACCCCCTTCACCCGATCGCGGCCAGACACCCCCTTCACACGATCGTGGCCAGATCTCCCGCCTTCACCTGATCGAGGCCAGAAACCCCTTCACCCAATCGAGGCCAGACCACCCGCTTCACCCGATCAAGGCCAGACACCCCCTTCACCCGATCGAGGCCAGACCTCCCCTTCACCCGATCGAGGCCAGACCTCCCCCGCTTCACCTGATCGAGGCCAGACCTCCCGCCTTCACCCGATCGAGGCCAGAAACCCCTTCAGCCGATCGTGGCCAGACCCCCTCCCCGCTTCACCCGATCGAGGTCAGATCGCCTCCTTCACCCAATCGCGGCCAGACCACGTCCTTCACCCAATCGAGGCCAGACACCCGCTTCACCCAATCGAGGCCAGACGTCCCGCTTCACCCGATTGAGGCCAGACACCCCCTTCACCCGATCGAGGCCAGACCACCCCCTTTACCCAATCGTGGCCAGACCAATTCCTTCACTCGATCGAGGCCAGACCCCCCCGCTTCACCCGATCGAGGCCAGACCGCCTCCTTCACCCAATCGCGACCAAACCACCGCCTTCACCCGATTGAGACCAAACCACCGCATTCACTCGATCGAGGCCAGATCACACCCTTCACCTGATCGAGCCCAGACCACATCCTTCACCCGATTGAGGCCAGACCACCTCCTACACCTGATTGAGGCCAGACCACCTCCTTCACTCGATTGAGGCCAGACTCCCCACTTCACCCAATCATGACCAGACTCCCCCCTTCACCTGATTGTGGCCAGACAACCCCTTCACCTGATCGAGCCCAGACCACCTCCTTCACCCGATTGAGGCCAGATCACCTCCTTCACTCGATTGTGGCCAGACCATGTCCTGCACTCGATCATGGCTAGACCACCCCCTTCACCCGATCGAGGCCAGACCACCCCCTTCACCCGATCGAGGCCAGACCCCCCCTTCACCCGATCGAGGCCAGACCTCCCCTTCACCCGATCGCGGCCAGACACCCCCTTCACCCGATCGCGGCCAGACACCCCCTTCACACGATCGTGGCCAGATCTCCCGCCTTCACCTGATCGAGGCCAGAAACCCCTTCACCCGATCGAGGCCAGACCACCCGCTTCACCCGATCAAGGCCAGACACCCCCTTCACCCGATCGAGGCCAGACCTCCCCTTCACCCGATCGAGGCCAGACCTCCCCCGCTTCACCTGATCGAGGCCAGACCTCCCGCCTTCACCCGATCGAGGCCAGAAACCCCTTCACCCGATCGTGGCCAGACCCCCCCCCGCTTCACCCGATCGAGGTCAGACCGCCTCCTTCACCCAATCATGGCCAGACCACGTCCTTCACCCAATCGAGGCCAGACACCCGCTTCACCCAATCGAGGCCAGACCTCCCGCTTCACCCGATCGCGGCCAGACACCCCCTTCACCCGATCGCGGCCAGACACCCCCTTCACACGATCGTGGCCAGATCTCCCACCTTCACCTGATCGAGGCCAGAAACCCCTTCACCCGATCGAGGCCAGACCACCCGCTTCACCCGATCAAGGCCAGACACCCCCTTCACCCGATCGAGGCCAGACCTCCCCTTCACCCGATCGAGGCCAGACCTCCCCCGCTTCACCTGATCGAGGCCAGACCTCCCGCCTTCACCCGATCGAGGCCAGAAACCCCTTCAGCCGATCGTGGCCAGACCCCCTCCCCGCTTCACCCGATCGAGGTCAGATCGCCTCCTTCACCCAATCGCGGCCAGACCACGTCCTTCACCCAATCGAGGCCAGACACCCGCTTCACCCAATCGAGGCCAGACGTCCCGCTTCACCCGATTGAGGCCAGACACCCCCTTCACCCGATCGAGGCCAGATCACCCCCTTTACCCAATCGTGGCCAGACCAATTCCTTCACTCGATCGAGGCCAGACCCCCCCGCTTCACCCGATCGAGGCCAGACCGCCTCCTTCACCCAATCGCGACCAAACCACCGCCTTCACCCGATTGAGACCAAACCACCGCATTCACTCGATCGAGGCCAGATCACACCCTTCACCCGATCGAGCCCAGACCACATCCTTCACCCGATTGAGGCCAGACCACCTCCTTCACTCGATTGAGGCCAGACTCCCCACTTCACCCGATCATGACCAGACTCCCCCCTTCACCTGATTGTGGCCAGACAACCCCTTCACCTGATCGAGCCCAGACCACCTCCTTCACCCGATTGAGGCCAGATCACCTCCTTCACTCGATTGTGGCCAGACCATGTCCTGCACTCGATCATGACTAGACCACCCCCTTCACCCGATCGAGGCCAGACCACCCCCTTCACCCGATCGAGGCCAGACCCCCCCTTCACCCGATCGAGGCCAGACCTCCCCTTCACCCGATCGCGGCCAGACACCCCCTTCACCCGATCGCGGCCAGACACCCCCTTCACACGATCGTGGCCAGATCTCCCGCCTTCACCTGATCGAGGCCAGAAACCCCTTCACCCGATCGAGGCCAGACCACCCGCTTCACCCGATCAAGGCCAGAGACCCCCTTCACCCGATCGAGGCCAGACCTCCCCTTCACCCGATCGAGGCCAGACCTCCCCCGCTTCACCTGATCGAGGCCAGACCTCCCGCCTTCACCCGATCGAGGCCAGAAACCCCTTCAGCCGATCGTGGCCAGACCCCCCCCCCGCTTCACCCGATCGAGGTCAGACCGCCTCCTTCACCCAATCGTGGCCAGACCACGTCCTTCACCCAATCGAGGCCAGACACCCGCTTCACCCAATCGAGGCCAGACGTCCCACTTCACCCGATTGAGGCCAGACCACCTCCTTCACTCGATCGAGGCCAGACCACCTCCTTCACCCAATCACGACCAAACCACCGCCTTCACCCAATTGAGACCAAAGCACCGCCTTCACTCGATCGCGGCCAGACACCCCCTTAACTCGATCGCGGCCAGACACCCCCCTTCACCGATCAAGGTCAGACCACATCCTTCACCCAATCGTGGCCAGACCACCTCCTTCACCCAATCGTGGCCAGACCACGTCCTTCACCTGGTCGAGGCCAGACACCCGCTTCACCGATCGAGGTCAGACCAACTCCTTCACCAAATCGCGGCCAGACCACCTCCTTCACTCGCTCGAGACCAGATCTCCCACTTCACTTGATTGCTGCCAGACACCCCCTTCACCTGATCGAGGTCAGCCCACCTCCTTCACCCGATCACGGCCAGACCCCCCGCTTCACCTGATCGCGGCCAGACCACCTCCTTCACTCGATCGAGGCCAGACCACCTCCTTCACCCAATCACGACCAAACCACCGCCTTCACCCGATTGAGACCAAACCACCGCCTTCACCCGATTGAGACCAAAGCACCGCCTTCACTCGACCGCGGCCAAACACCCCCTTCACTCGATCGCGGCCAGACACCCCCCTTCACCGATCGAGGTCAGACCACCTCCTTCACCCAATCGCGGCCAGACCACCTCCTTCACCCAATCGTGGCCAGACCACGTCCTTCACCCGATCGAGACCAGACACCCGCTTCACCCGATGAGGCCAGACCTCCCGCTTCACCTGATTGAGGCCAGACCAACTCCTTCACCGAATCGCAGCCAGACCACCTCCTTCACTCGATCGAGGCCAGACACCCCCTTCACCCGATCAAGGCCAGACCAACTCCTTCACCCGATCGCGGCCAGACAACGCCCTTCACCCGAACGAGGCCAGACACCCGCTTCACCCGATGAGGACAGACCTCCCACTTCACTCGATTGCTGCCAGACCACCTCCTTCAGCTGATCGCGGCCAGACCACCCCCTTCACCCGATCGTGGCCAGACAGCCCCTTCACCTGATCGAGATCAGACCACCTCCTTCACCCGATCGCGGCCAGGCCACCCCCTTCACTCGATCGAGGCCAGACCCCCCTTCACCTGATCGAGGCCAGACCAACCCCTTCACCCGATCGCAGCCAGACCCCCTCTTCACCCGATCGCAGCCAGACCCCCACTTCACCCGATGAGCCCAGACCTCCCACTTCACTCGATTGCTGCCAGACCACCTCCTTCAGCGGATCCCGGCCAGACCACCTCCTTCACCCGATCGCGGCCAGACACCCCCTTCACCCGATCGCGGCCAGACCACCTCCTTCACCCGATCGCGGCCAGGCCACCCCCTTCATTCGATCGAGGCCAGACCCCCCTTCACCTGATCGAGGCCAGACCACCTCCTTCACCCGATCGTGGCCAGACATGCCCTTCTCCCGATCGCAGCCAAACCCCCCCTTCACCTGATCGAGGCCAGACCAACCCCTTCACCCGATCGCAGCCAGACCACCTACTTTACTCGATCAAGGCCAGACACCCAGCTTCACCCAATCACGACCAAACCACCGCTTTCTCCCGATTGAGACCAAACCACCGCCTTCACCCGATCGAGGCCAGACCAACCCCTTCACCCGATCGCAGCGAGACCCCCTCTTCACCCGATCGCGGCCAGATCCCCACTTCACCCGATCGTGGCCAGACCACCTACTTTACTCAATCAAGGCCAGACACCCAGCTTCACCCAATCGCGACCAAACCACCGCCTTCACCCGATTGAGACCAGACCACCTCCTTCACATGATCGAGGCCAGACACCCCCTTCACCCGATCGCGACCAGAACCCCCGCTTCACCCGATCGTGGCCAGACCACCTCCTTCACTCGATCAAGGCCAGACCACCTCCTTCACCCAATCGCGACCAAACCACCGCCTTCACCCGATTGAGACCAATCCACCGCCTTCACCCGATTGAGACCAAACCACCGCCTTCACTCGATCGCGGCCAGACACCCCCTTCACCCGATCGAGGTCAGACCACCTCCTTCACCCAATCGTGGCCAGACCACCTCCTTCACCCAATCGTGGCCAGCCCACCTCCTTCACCCGATCGAGGCCAGGCACCCCCTTCACCCGGTGAGGCCAGACCTCCCGCTTCACCTGATTGAGGCCAGACCAACTCCTTCATCAAATCGCGGCCAGACCACCTCCTTCACTCAATCGAGGCCAGACAGCCACTTCACCTGATGAGGCCAGACCTCCCACTTCACTTGATTGCTGCCAGACCACCTCCTTCAGCTGATCGTGGCCAGACCACCCCCTTCACCCGATCGCGGCCAGACACGCCCTTCACCTGATCGAAGTCAGACCACCTCCTTCACCCGATCGCGGCCAGGCCACCCCCTTCATTCGATCGAGGCCAGACCCCCCTTCACCTGATCGCGGCCAGACCCCCCCTTCACCCGATCGCGGCCAGACCACCTACTTTACTCGATCAAGGCCAGACACCCCGCTTCACCCAATCGTGCCCAAACCACCGCCTTCACCCGAATGAGACCAAACCACCGCCTTCACCCGATTGAGATCAAACCACCTCCTTCACAGGATCGAGGCCAGACCTCCCGCTTCACCCGATGAGGCCAGACCTCCCGCTTCACCCAATCGCGGCCAAACCACCTCCTTCACCCGATCGTGGCCAGACCGCCTCCTTCACCCGATCGAGGCCAGACCGCCTCCTTCACCCAATCGCGACCAAACCACCGCCTTCACCTGATTGAGACCAAACCACCTCCTTCACCCGATCGAGGCGAGACACCCCGCTTCATCTGGTCACGGCCAGACACCCCGCTTCACCCGATCGAGGCCAGACCCCCTTCACTTGATCAAGGCCAGACCACCCCCTTCACTCGATCGAGGCCAGACCACCTCCTTCACCCGATCGCAGCCAGACACCGCGCTTCACTCGAACGAGGCCAGACCCTCCTTCACCCGATCGAGGCCAGAGCACCTCCTTCACCCGATCGCAGCCAGACACCCCGCTTCACTCGAACGAGGCCAGAACCCCCTTCACCCGATCGAGGCCAGACCCTCCTTCACCCGATCGTGGCCAGACCACCTCCTTCACCCGATCGTGGCCAGACCACCTCCTTCACCCGATCGTAGCCAGACCACCCCCTTCACCCGATCGTGGCCAGACCACCCCTTTCACCCGATTGAGGCCAGACCACCTCCTTCACTCGATCGTTGCCAGACCACCCCCTTCAGCCGATCGAGGCCAGACCACCCTCTACACTCGATCGAGGCCAGACACCCCGCTTCACCGGATCGAGGCCAGACACCCCGCTTCACCCGATCGAGGCCAGACCGCCTCCTTCACCCAATCGCGACCAAACCACCGCCTTCACCCGATTGAGACCAAACCACCGCCTTCACCCGATTGAGACCAAACCACCTCCTTCACAGGATCGAGGTCAGACCCTCCTTCACCCGATCGAGGCCAGACAATCTCCTTCACTCGATCATGGCTAGGCACCCCCTTCACTCGCTCACGGCCAGACCCCCCCCGCTTCACCCGATCGAGGTCAGACCGCCTCCTTCACCCAATCGCAGCCAGACCACGTCCTTCACCCAATCGAGACCAGACACCCGCTTCACCTGATCGTGGCCAGACCTCCCGCTTCACCCGATTGAGGCCAGACACCCCCTTCACCCGATTGAGGCCAGACCACCTCCTTCACCCGATTGAGGCCAGACCACCTCCTTCACTCGATTGAGGCCAGACCACCTCCTTCACTCGATTGAGGCCAGATTCCCAACTTCACCCGATCACGACCAGACTCCCCCCTTCACCTGATTGTGGCCAGACCACCCCTTCACCCTTTCGAGCCCAGACCACCTCCTTCACTCGATCATGGCTAGACCACCCCCTTCACCCGATCGAGGCCAGACCACCCCCTTCACCCGATCGAGGCCAGACCCCCCCTTCACCCGATCGAGGCCAGACCTCCACTCCACCCGATCGAGGCCAGACCTCACCCGCTTCACCTGATCGAGGCCAGACCTCCCGCCTTCACCCGATCGAGGTCAGAAACCCCTTCACCCGATCGAGGCCAGACCACCTCCTTCACCCGATCGAGGCCAGACCCCCCCCTTCACCTGATCGAGGCCAGACCCCCCCTTCACCCGATCGAGGCCAGAAACCCCTTCACCCGATCGAGGCCAGACCTCCCCCCCATCACCCGATCGAGGCCAGACCATCCCCTTCACTCGATCGAGGCCAGACCACCTCCTTCACCCGATTGCAGCCAGACACCCCGCTTCACTCGAATGAGGCCAGACCCTCCTTCACCCGATCGAGGCCAGACCGCCTCCTTCACCCAATCGCGACCAAACCACCGCCTTCACCCGATTGAGACCAAACCACCGCCATCATTCGATTGAGGCCAGAGCACCTCCTTCACCCAATCGCGACCAAACCACCGCCTTCACCCGATTGAGACCAAACGACCGCCTTCACCCGATTGAGACCATACCACCTCCTTCACAGGATCGAGGTCAGACCCTCCTTCACCTGATCAAGGCCAGACAATCCCCTTCACTCGATCACGGCCAGACACCCCCTTCACTCGATCGCAGCCAGACCCCCCATTTCACCCGATCGAGGTCGGACCGCCTCCTTCACCCAATCGCGTCCAGACCACGTCCTTCACCCAATCGAGGCCAGACACCCGCTTCACCCGATCGAGGCCAGACCTGCCGCTTCACCCGATTGAGGCCAGACCCCCCCTTCACCCGATCGAGGCCAGACTACCCCCTTCACCCAATCGCGGCCAGAGCACCTCCTTCACTCGATCGAGGCCAGACCCCCCGCTTCACCCGATCGAGGCCAGACACCCCCTTCACCCAATCGTGGCCAGACCACCTCCTTCACTCGATCGAGGCCAGACCACCTCCTTCACCCAATCACGACCAAACCACTGCCTTCACCCGATTGAGACCAAACCACTGCCATCATTTGATTGAGGCCAGACCACCTCCTTCACAGAATCGAGGTCAGACCCTCCTTCACCCGATCGAGGCCAGACAATCCCCTTCACTCGATCACAGCCAGACACCCCCTTCACTCGATCGCGGCCAGACCACCCCCCTTCACCCGATCGCGGTCAGACCGCCTCCTTCACCCAATCACGGCCAGTCCATGTCCTTCACCCAATCGAGGCCAGACACCCGCTTCACCCGATCGAGGCCAGACCTCCTGCTTCACCCGATTGAGGCCAGACCCCCCCTTCACCCGATCGAGGCCAGACCACCCCCTTCACCCAATCGCGGCCAGACCAACTCCTTCACTCGATCGAGGCCAGAGCCCCCCGCTTCACCCGATCGAGGCCAGATACCCCCTTCACCCGATCACGGCCAGACCACCTCCTTCACTCGATCGAGGCCAGACCACCTCCTTCACCCAATCGCGACCAAACCACCGCCTTCACCCGATTGAGACCAAACTACCGCCTTCATCCGATTGAGACCAAAGCACCTCCTTCACAGGATCGAGGTCAGACCGCCTCTTCACCCAATCGCGACCAAACCACCGCCTTCACCCGATTGAGACCAAACCACCGCATTCACTCGATCGAGGCCAGATCACCCCTTCACCCGATCGAGCCCAGACCACATCCTTCACCCGATTGAGGCCAGACCACCTCCTTCACCCGATTGAGGCCAGACCACCTCCTTCACCCGATTGAGGCCAAACCACCTCCTTCACTCGATCGAGGCCAGACACCCCGCTTCGCTCGATTGTGGCCAGACTATCTCCTTCACTCGATCACGGCTAGTCCACCCCTTCACCCGATCGAGGCCAGATCTCCCGCTTCAACCGATGAGGCCAGACCTCCCGCTTCACCCGATCGCGGAGAGACCACCTCCTTCACCCGATCGTGGCCAGACCAACTCCTTTACCCGATCGAGGCCAGACCGCCTCCTTCACCCAATAGCGACTAAACCACCGCCTTCACCCGATTGAGACCAAACCACCTCCTTCACCCGATCGAGGACAGACCCCCCTTCAATTGATCAAGGCCAGATCACCCCCTTCACTCGATCGAGGCCAGACCACCTCCTTCACCCGATCGAGGCCAGACCACCCCCTTCACCCGATCGAGGCCAGACCCTCCTTCACCCGATCGAGGCCTGACCACCCCCTTCACCCGATTGGGGCCCAGAAACCCCCTTCACCCGATCATGGCCAGACCACCTCCTTCACTCGATCATAGCCAGACCACCCCCTTCACCCGATCGTAGCCAGACCACCCCCTTCATCCGATCGAGGCCAGACCACCTCCTTCACTTGATCATTGCCAGACCACCCCCTTCAGCCGATCGAGGCCAGACCACCCTCTACACTCGATCGAGGCCAGACACCCTGCTTCACCGGATCGAGGCCAGACACCCCGCTTCACCGAATCGAGGCCAGACCCCCCGCTTCACCCAATCGAGGCCAGACACTGCACTTCACCCAATCGAGGCCAGACACCCCGCTTCACTTGATCGAGGCCAGACCACCTCCTTCACCCGATCGTGGCCAGACCCTCCTTCACCCGATCGAGGCCAGACCGCCTCCTTCACCCAATCGCGACCAAACCACCACCTTCACCCGGTTGAGACCAAACCACCGCCATCATTCGATCGAGGCCAGACCCTCCTTCACCCGATTGGGGCCCAGAAACTCCCTTCACCCGATCGTGGCCAGACCACCTCCTTCACTTGATCGTAGTCAGACCACCTCCTTCACTCGATCATTGCCAGACCACCCCTTCACCCGATCGAGGCCAGACCCTCCTTCACCCGATCAAGGCCTGACCACCCCCTTCATCCAATTGGGGCCCAGAAACCCCCTTCACCTGATCGTGGCCAGACCACCTCCTTCACCCGATCATGGCCAGACCACCTCCTTCACTCGATCGTAGCCAGACCACCCCCTTCACCCGATCGTGGCCAGACCACCCCCTTCATCCGATCGAGGCCAGACCACCTCCTTCACTTGATCATTGCTAGACCACCCCCTTCAGCCGATCGAGGCCAGACCACCCTCTACACTCGATCGAGGCCAGACACCCTGCTTCACCGGATCGAGGCCAGACACCCCGCTTCACCCAATCGAGGCCAGACCCCCCGCTTCACCCAATCGAGGCCAGACACTCCACTTCACCCGATCGAGGCCAGACACCCCGCTTCACTTGATCGAGGCCAGACCACCTCCTTCACCCGATCATGGCCAGACGCTCCTTCACCCGATCGAGGCCAGACCGCCTCCTTCACCCAATCGCGACCAAACCACCACCTTCACCCGATTGAGACCAAACCACCGCCATCATTCGATCGAGGCCAGACCCTCCTTCACCCGATTGGGGCCCAGAAACTCCCTTCACCCGATCGTGGCCAGACCACCTCCTTCACTTGATCGTAGTCAGACCACCCCCTTCACCCGATCGTGGCCAGACCACCACATTCACCCGATCGAGGCCAGACCACCTCCTTCACTCGATCATTGCCAGACCACCCCCTTCACCCGATCGAGGCCAGACCCTCCTTCACCTGATCAAGGCCTGACCACCCCCTTCATCCGATTGGGGCCCAGAAACTCCCTTCACCTGGTCGTGGCCAGACCACCTCCTTCACCCGATCATGGCCAGACCACCGCCTTCACTCGATCGTAGCCAGACCACCCCCTTCACCCGATCGTGGCCAGACCACCCCCTTCTTCCGATCGAGGCCAGACCACCTCCTTCACTCGATCATTGCCAGACCACCCCCTTCAGCCGATCGAGGCCGGACCACCCTCTACACTTGATCGAGGCCAGACACCCTGCTTCACCGGATCGAGGCCAGACACCCCGCTTCACCGGATCGAGGCCAGACACCCCGCTTCACCCAATCGAGGCCAGACACTCCGCTTCACCCGATCGAGGCCAGACACCCCACTTCACTTGATCGAGGCCAGACCACCTCCTTCACCCAATCGTGGCCAGACCCTCCTTCACCCGATCGAGGCCAGACCGCCTCCTTCACCCAATCGCGACCAAACCACCGCCTTCACCCGATTGAGACCAAACCACCGCCATCATTCGATTGAGGCCCGACCACCTCCTTCACCCAATCGCGACCAAACCACCGCCTTCACCCGATTGAGACCAAACCACCGCCTTCACTCGATTGAGACCATACCACCTCCTTCACAGGATCGAGGTCAGGCCCTCCTTCACCTGATCGAGGCCAGACAATCCCCTTCACTCGATCACGGCCAGACATCCCCTTCACTCGATCGCGGCCAGACCCCCCCCTTCACCCGATCGAGGTCAGACCGCCTCCTTCACCCAATCGCATCCAGACCACGTCTTTCACCCAATCGAGGCCAGACACCCGCTTCACCCGATCGAGGCCAGACCGCCCGCTTCACCCGATTGAGGCCAGACCCTCCCTTCACCCGATCGAGGCCAGACCACCCCCTTCACCCAATCGCGGCCAGAGCACCTCCTTCACTCGATCGAGGCCAGACCCCCCGCTTCACCCGATCAAGGCCAGACACCCCCTTCACCCAATCATGGCCAGACCACCTCCTTCACTCGATCGAGGCCAGACCACCTCCTTCACCCAATCGCGACCAAACCACCGCCTTCACCCGATTGAGACCAAACCACTGCCATCATTTGATTGAGGCCAGACCACCTCCTTCACAGAATCGAGGTCAGACCCTCCTTCACCCAATCGAGGCCAGACAATCCCCTTCACTCGATCACAGCCAGACACCCTCTTCACTCGATCGCGGCAAGACACCACTCCTTCACCCAATCACGGCCAGACCACGTCCTTCACCCAATCGAGGCCAGACACCCGCTTCACCCGATCGAGGCCAGACCTCCTGCTTCACCCGATTGAGGCCAGACCCCCCCTTCACCCGATCGCGGCCAGACCACCTCCTTCACTCGATCGAGGCCAGAGCCCCCCGCTTCACCCGATCGAGGCCAGATACCCCCTTCACCCGATCGCGGCCAGACCACCTCCTTCACTCGATCGAGGCCAGACCACCTCCTTCACCCAATCGCGACCAAACCACCACCTTCACCCGATTGAGACCAAACTACCGCCTTCACCCGATTGAGACCAAAGCACCTCCTTCACAGGATCGAGGTCAGACCGCCTCTTCACCCAATCACGACCAAACCACCGCCTTCACCCGATTGAGACCAAACCACCGCATTCACTTGATCGAGGCCAGATCACTCCCTTCACCCGATCGAGGCCAGACCCTCCTTCACCCGATCGAGGCCTGACCACCCCCTTCACCCGATTGGGGCCCAGAAACCCCCTTCACCCGATCGTGGCCAGACCACCTCCTTCACCCGATCAAGGCCAGACCACCTCCTTCACTCGATCGTAGCCAGACCACCCCCTTCACCCGATCGTGGCCAGACCACCCCCTTCATCTGATCGAGGCCAGACCACCTCCTTCACTCGATCATTGCCAGACCACCCCCTTCAGCCGATCGAGGCCAGACCACCCTCTACACTCGATCGAGGCCAGACACCCTGCTTCACCGGATCGAGGCCAGACACCCCGCTTCACCAAATCGAGGCCAGACCCCCCGCTTCACCCAATCGAGGCCAGACACTCCGCTTCACCCGATCGAGGCCAGACACCCCGCTTCACTTGATCGAGGCCAGACCACCTCCTTCACCCGATCGTGGCCAGACCCTCCTTCACCCGATCGAGGCCAGACCGCCTCCTTCACCCAATCGCGACCAAACCACCGCCTTCACCTGATTGAGACCAAACCACCACCATCATTCGATCGAGGCCAGACCCTCCTTCACCCGATCGAGGCCTGACCACCCCATTCACCCGATTGGGGCCCAGAAACTCCCTTCACCCGATCGTGGCCAGACCACCCCCTTCACCCGATCGTGGCCAGACCACCACATTCACCCGATCGAGGCCAGAGCACCTCCTTCACTCGACCATTGCCAGACCACCCCCTTCAGCCGATCGTGGCCAGACCACCCTCTACACTCGATCGAGGCCCGACACCCTGCTTCACCGGATCGAGGCCAGACACCCTGCTTCACCGGATCGAGGCCAGACACCCCGCTTCACTTGATCGAGGCCAGACCACCTCCTTCACCCGATCGTGGCCAGACCCTCCTTCACCCGATCGAGGCCAGACCGCCTCCTTCACCCAATCGCGACCAAACCACCGCCTTCACCCGATTGAGACCAAACCACCGCCATCATTCGGTTGAGGCCAGAGCACCTCCTTCACCCAATCGCGACCAAACCACCGCCTTCACCCGATTGAGACCAAACCACCGCCTTCACCCGATTGAGACCATACCACCTCCTTCACAGGATCGAGGTCAGACCCTCCTTCACCTGATCGAGGCCAGACAATCCCCTTCACTCGATCACGGCCAGACATCCCCTTCACTCGATCGCGGCCAGACCCCCCCCTTCACCCGATCGAGGTCAGACCGCCTCCTTCACCCAATCGCGTCCAGACCACGTCCTTCACCCAATCGAGGCCAGACACCCACTTCACCCAATCGAGGCCAGACCACCCCCTTCACCCAATCGCGGCCAGAGCACCTCCTTCACTCGATCGAGGCCAGACCCCCCGCTTCACCCGATCAAGGCCAGACACCCCCTTCACCCAATCGTGGCCAGACCACCTCCTTCACTCGATCGAGGCCAGACCACCTCCTTCACCCAATCGCGACCAAACCACCGCCTTCACCCGATTGAGACCAAACCACTGCCATCATTTGATTGAGACCAAAGCACCTCCTTCACAGGATCGAGGTCAGACCGCCTCTTCACCCAATCATGACAAAACCACCGCCTTCACCCGATTGAGACCAAACCACCGCATTCACTCGATCGAGGCCAGGTCACCCCCTTCACCCGATCGAGCCCAGACCACATCCTTCACCCGATTGAGGCCAGACCACCTCCTTCACCCGATTGAGGCCAGACCACCTCCTTCACCCAATTGAGGCCAGACCACCTCCTTCACTCGATCGAGGCCAGACACCCCACTTCACTCGATTGTGGCCAGACCATCTCCTTCACTCGATCATGGCTAGACCACCCCCTTCACCCGATCAAGGCCAGACCACCCCCTTCACCCGATCGAGGCCAGCCCCCCCCTTCACCCGATCGAGGCCAGATCTCCTGCTTCACCCGATGAGGCCAGACCTCCCGCTTCACCCGATCGCGGACAGACCACCTCCTTCACCCGATCGTGGCCTGGCCAACTCCTTCACCTGATCGAGGCCAGACCGCCTCCTTCACCCAATCATGACTAAACCACCGCCTTCACTCGATCGAGGCCAGACCACCTCCTTCACCCGATCGCAGCCAGACACCCCGCTTCACTCGAACGAGGCCAGACCCTCCTTCACCCGATCGAGGCCAGACCACCCCCTTCACCCGATCGAGGCCAGACCACCCCCTTCACCCGATCGAGGCTAGACCCTCCTTCACCCGATCGAGGCCTGACCACCCCCTTCACCCGATTGGGGCCCAGAAACCCCCTTCACCCGATCGTGGCCAGACCACCTCCTTCACCCGATCATGGCCAGACCACCTCCTTCACTCGATCATAGCCAGACCACCCCCTTCACCCAATCGTGGCCAGACCACCCCCTTCATCCGATCGAGGCCAGACCACCTCCTTCACTCGATCGTTGCCAGACCACCCCCTTCAGCCGATCGAGGCCAGACCACCCTCTACACTCGATCGAGGCCAGACACCCTGCTTCACCGGATCGAGGCCAGACACGCCGCTTCACCCAATCGAGGCCAGACACCCCGCTTCACCCAATCGAGGCCAGACACTCCGCTTCACCCGATCGAGGCCAGACACCCCACTTCACTTGATCGAGGCCAGACCACCTCCTTCACCCGATCGTGGCCAGACCTCCTTCACCCGATCGAGGCCAGATTGCCTCCTTCACCTGATCGTGACGAATGCACCCCCTTTACACAATCGAGGCCAGACACCCCCTTCACCCGATCAAGGCCAGACACCCCCCTTCACCCGATCGAGGCCAGACCACCCCCTTCACCCAATCACGGCCAGACCCACCCTTCACACAATCGAGGCCAGACCATCCCCTTCACGCAATCATGGCCAGACCGCCTCCTTCACCCGGTCGAGGCCAGACCCACCCTTTACCCGATCGAGGCCAGACCACCTCCTTCACACAATCGAGGCCAGACCCCCCTTCACCCAATCGAGGCCATACCACCTCCTTCACCCGATCGAGGCCAGACACCCTTCTTCACTCGATCTGATGATGTGGAATCTGTATGGGTAGAGCTCAGAAATACCATGAGGCAGAAAACGTTAGTGGGAGTGGTATATAGACCTCCAAACAGTAATGCCGAGTTTGGGGATGGCATTAAAAGGGAAATTAGAGAAGCGTGCAATAAGGGCACAGCAGTCATCATGGGTGACTTTAATCTACATATAGATTGGGCTAACTAAATTAGTAACAATACTGTGGAGGAGGAATTCCTGGAGTGTTTACGGGGTGGTTTCCTGGACCAATATGTCGAGGAACCAACCAGAGATCAGGCCATCTTAGACTGGGTATTATGTAACAAGAAAGGAATTATTAGCAATCTTGTTGTACGAGGCCCCTTGGGTCGGAGCAATCATAATATGATCGAATTCTTCATTAAGATGGAGAATGAAGTAGTTGACTCAGAGACTAGGGACCTGAATTTAAATAAAGGAAACTACGATGGTCTGAGGCGCGAGTTGGGTAGGATTGATTGGGGAATGGCTCTCAAAGGGTTGACGGTGGATAGGCAATGGCAAACATTCAAAGACCGCATGGATGAACTACAGAATTTGTTCATCCCAGTTTGGCATAAAAATAAAACAAAAAAGGTGACTCAACCGTAGCTAACAAGGGAAATTAGGGATAGCATAAGATCCAAGGAGAGGACATATAAATTGGCCAGAAAAAGCAGTAAACCTGAGGATTGGGAGCAGCTTAGGATTCAACAAAGGAGGACAAAGGGATTAATTAAGAAAGGGAAAATAGAATATGAGAGTAAGCTTGCAGGGAACATAAAAACTGACTGTAAAAGCTTCTATAGATATGTGAAAAGAAAAAGATTGGTGAAGTCAAGCATAGGCCCCTTGCAGTCAGAATCAGGGGAATTTATAATGGGGAACAAAGAAATGGCAGACCAATTAAATACTTATTTTGGTTCTGTCTTCACAAAGGAGGACACAAATAACCTCCCAGAGATGTCGGGGAACATAGGGTCTGATGAAAGGGAGGAACTGAAAGAAATCAGTATTTGTCGGGAAATGGTGTTAGGGAAATTGATGGGATTGAAAGGCGATAAATCCCCAGGGCCTGATAATCTACATCCTAGGGTACTTAAGGAAGTGGCCCTAGAAATAGTAGATGCATTGCTGATCATCTTCCGACATTCGATGGAATCTGGAACAGTACCCATGGATTGGAGGGTAGCTAATGTTACCCCACTATTCAAAAAAGGTGGTAGAGAGAAAACGAGGAATTACAGACTGGTAAGCCTTACATCGGTAGTGGGGAAAATGCTAGAGTCCATTATAAAAGATGTAATAGCAGAGCACTTGGAAAACAGTGACAGGATCGGACAAAGTGAACATGGATTTACAAAAGGTAAATCGTGCTTGACTAATCTACTGGGATTTTTTGAGGATGTAACTGGTAGAATAGATAAGGGAGAACCAGTGGATGTGGTGTATTTGGACTTTCAGAAGGCTTTTGATAAGGTGCCACATAAGAGATTAGCGTGCAAAATTAAGGCACATGGGATTGGGGGCAAGGTATTGACTTGGATAGAGAACTGGTTGGCAGACAGAAAGCAAAGAGTTGGAATAAACGGGTCTTTTTCTGTGTGGCAGGCAGTGACTAGTGGGGTACCGCAGGGATCGTTCCTTGGACCCCAGCTATTCACAATATATATTAATGATCTAGACAAGGGAACTAGATGTAATATCTCCAAATTTGCAGACGACACAAAGTTGGGTGGGCGTGTGTGCTGTGAGGAGGATGCCGAGAAACTCCAGGATGATTTGGACAGGTTGGTTGATTGGGCAAAAGCATGGCAGATGCAATATAACGTGGATAAATGTGAGGTTATCCACTTTGGTGGCAAAAATGGGAAAGCAGGTTATTATTTGAATGGCAATAGATTGGGAGAAGGGGAAGTGCAATGAGACCTGGGTGTCCTTGTGCACCAGTCGCTGAACGTAAGCATGCAGGTGCAACAGGTGGTTAAGAAGGCAAATGGTATGTTGGCCTTCGTAGCGAGAGGGTTTGAGTATAGGAACAAGGATGTCTTGCTGCAGTTGTACAGGGCCTTGGTGAGACCACATCTTGAGTATTGTGTGCAGTTTTGGTCGCCTTATCTGAGGAAGGATGTTCTTGCCATGGAAGGAGTTCAGCGAAGATTCACCAGGCTGATACCTGGGATGACAGGAATGACGTATGAGGAGAGATTGGGTCGATTGGGCTTGTACTCACTGCAGTTTAGAAGAATGAGAGGGGATCTCATTGAAACTTATAAAATTCTGACAGGACTTGACAGACTAGATGCAGGAAGGATGTTCCCAATGGTCGGGGACTCCAGAACCAGGGGTCACAGTCTAAGGATAAGGGGTAGGCCATTTAGGACAGAAATGAGGAGGAATTTCTTCACCCAGAGAGTGGTGAACCTGTGGATTTCTCTACGACAGAAGGCAGTAGAGGCCAATTCATTAAATATATTCAAGAAGGAGTTGGATATATTTCTTAAGGCTAAAGGGATCAAGGGGTGTGGGGAGAAGGCAGGGACAGGGTACTGAATTTGGATGATCAGCCATGATCGCATTGAATGGCGGAGCAGGCTCGAGGGACCGAATGGCCTACTCCTGCTCCTATCTTCTATGTTTCTATGTTTCTATCGAGGCCA
This sequence comes from Somniosus microcephalus, assembly GCF_052327205.1. NCBI lineage: Eukaryota > Metazoa > Chordata > Chondrichthyes > Squaliformes > Somniosidae > Somniosus > Somniosus microcephalus. The sequence continues at coordinate 75,222,634 of NC_140993.1, forward strand.
GACACCCCGCTTCACTCGATCACGACCAGACACCCCGCTTCACCCGATCGCGGTCAGACACCCCGCTTCACCCGATCGTGGCCAGACACCCCGCTTCACCCGATCGCAGCCAGACACCCTGCTTCACTCGATCACAGCCAGACACCCCGCTTCCCCCGATCACGGCCAGACACCCCGCTTCACCCGATCGCGGCCAGACACCCCGCTTCACTCGATTACGGCCAGACACCCCGCTTCACCCGATCGCAGCCAGATACCCCGCTTCACCCAATTGCGGCCAGACACCCCACTTCACTCGATCACGGCCAGACACCCCGCTTCACTCGATCGTGGCCTGACACCCCGCTTCACCCGATCGCGGCCAGACACCCCGCTTCACTCGATTACAGCCAGACACCCCGCTTCACTCGATCATGACCAGATACCCCGCTTCACTCGTTCACGGCCAGACACTCCCCTTCACTCGATCATGGCCAGACACTCCCCTTCACTCGATCATGGCCAGACACCCCCCTTCACTCGATCACGGCCAGACACCCCGCTTCACCCAATCGTGGCCAGATCCCCCTTCACCCGATCGAGGCCAGACACCCCCCTTCACTCGATCAAGGCCAGACACCCCACTTCACCTTATCGAGGCCAGACACCCTTTTCACTTGATCGAGGACAGACCACCCGCTTCACCCGATCACAGCCAGACACCCCCCTTCACTCGATCGAGGCCAGACTCCCCACTTCACTCGATCACGGCCAAACCCCCCTTCACTCGATCGAGGCCAGACCACCCCCTTCACCCGATCGAGGCCCGACCACCCCCTTCACCCGATCGAGGCCCGACCACCCCCTTCACTCGATCACGGCCAGACACCCCGCGTCATCAGACCTTGGCCAGACACCCTACTTCACTCGATCACAGCCAGACACCCCGCTTCACTCGATCGAGGCCAGACCTCCCCTACGCTCGATCGAGGCCAGACCCCCCCCTTCACCTGATCACGGCCAGACACCCCGCTTCACTCGATCACGGCCAGACACCCCGCTTCACTCGATCACGGCCAGACACCCCGCTTCACTCGATCACGGCCAGACACCCCGCTTCACCCGAACACGGCCAGACAGCCCGCTTCACTCGATCATGGCCAGACACCCCCCGTCACTCGATTATGGCCAGACACCCCGCTTCACTCGATCGAGGCCAGACACCCCCCTTCACTCGATCGAGGCCAGACCACCCCCTTCACCCGATCGAGGCCAGACCCCCCCTTCACCCGATCGAGGCCAGACCCCCCCTTCACTTGATCGAGGCCAGACCCCCCCTTCAATCGATCAAGGCCAGACCCCCCCATCACTCGATCGAGGCCAGACCCCTCTTCACTCGATTGAGGCCAAACCACCCCTACGCCTGATCATAGTCAGAAACCCCCTTCACCTAATCGTAGTCGGATTCACCCTTCACCCGATTGCAGCCAGACCACCACTTTTACCCGATCGCAGCCGGAAACCCCCCCTCCCTTTCACCCCATCGTGGCCAGAGCTCTTCCCCCTTCCACACTTGTCACCAGATCCTTCCCCCCTCCCCCTCGATCCTGCCCAGATCCGGGTCCCCGGCGGTGGCCTCCTGTCACCAGATGCCCACTCCTGCCCGCAGGTCAATTAGTAAATCTGGCTGTGTGTTGGGTGGGACTCTGAAGAATTTTACTTAAATGAAGCCCTGCCGTTAAGTTCGGCAGGACCTCCAATTCACTGGCCATGCTAGGTTCGTCGCCCATTACTGGGTTCTCGTGCACCCTTCCTGCCCTCCCCATAAATGCTGAGACCAATGTTTCCACAGATTACTTGTCTGTCAGTCAGCAAGTTACTTTTCCCAATGTATGTATTGACAGTAAAAGGGGATATTGTTCACCCAGAGCATGCTACCAAATAGGAACATGAGCAATCCATTCAGCCCCTCGAGCCTGTCCTGCAATTTAATTAAATCGTGGCTGATCGATACCTCAACTCCATTTACCTCAACACCTTTGTTCCATATCTCTTGATACCCTTACCCAACAAAAATCTATCGGTCTCAGTCGTGAAATTTCGATTCACCTAGCATCCATGGCTTTTTGGGGGAGCTTTGTGTGAAAAAGTGCTTCCTGACTGAATTCTTAGTTTCACAGAGAAAGTAGGAAGTTGAAGATACACTTCAGACAAGGAAGTAGGAACCAGTCTTGACAAAGGGTTTCAACCCGAAACGTTGACTCTATTTGTCTCTCCACGGATGTTGCCTGGCCTGCTGAGTTTTTCCAGCATTTTCTGTTGTTATTTAGGAACCAGTTGTCATTTACTACCAAGTAAGCTTCTTAAAAACATTTTTTGGTGAATTTTATCGAGGTGAAGGATATCAGAGCTAAGGAATGGAACTCTGGTTCAGTTCAGAGAGGTCATCTATAGTCAATAGTGAAGAGACTTTGTTCCCATCAATCTGCACTGGTTGCAAGGTTGAAAGAACAGTGTGTTGAATTTAAGCAGATTACATGTGCTAATTATGAAGACCTATTGTATTTGCACATAACGTGATTAAGAAAATGTTTTAATTTACAATATTTTGATTCTTCCTCAAACTACTTGGCTTATAGCCTTTTAATGTTCAACTATTTTTTCCTTTTCAGACATGCATCTAAGAATTCTATCAGTTAATCGCATTATTATATTATTATTATATACATTTCCATATTGGATGTGTTATTAAGCATCGTCAAAGCAACTATTGCACTGTACAAACTGTGATAAAAATGCTAACTTCCGGGAAGTTATGTCATCACTTCCTGTGAACTATGAACTGTGAACTGTGTACATACCTCACTTCCTGTCATATGTCACTTCCTGTTGGACTGGTATAAATACTGGTCTGTTCAGTATTGTAAGAGGCTTCTACCAGAGGCATGGTAAAGACCTCTCTTGTATATAGTGTGTTTATAAGTTACTTAAAGCTTACTTTAAAGTTACTTGATGGTAAGTCTCCTTTTTCTTACATCAATTTAAGTAACTTAGTATTTACACTGACAAATACTAGACCTTCAGACAAACTCGGAAGTTAAGGATCCAGGGAACCACCCATCATGGAGAAAATCCTTAGACCTATTCGTCTGGACTTGGACCCGAATACACCAGCAGCTGGCAGGGTATGGAAGCATTGGTATCGTACTTTTGAGAATTTTCTGGATGAATGTAAAGTGGATGCTCCTGCTAAATTGAAGATACTTGTCAATTATGTGACCCCAAAAGTGTTCGAATATGTTGATGACTGGGATAATTACGAAGAGGTGATTCGGGCACTTAAGAAACTGTATGCGAAGACCCCAAATGAGGTCTATGCTAGACATCTACTGGCCACAGCCCGACAAGGGCCAGGGGAATCAATTGACGAATTCCTGCAAGAACTTCGCAGGCTCAGCGTAGATTGTAACTTTCAGGCAGCCTCAGCTGAGCTGTACCGCCAAGAAATGATTCGTGATGCTTTCATCTGCGGGATTGCCTCTCCATTTATACGCCAGCGTCTACTAGAAAGTAAAACACTTGAGCTACAAAAAGCTTTTGACCTAGCTTGTTCACTGGATTTGGCAAAGAGAAATGCAGACCTCTATCAGCTGCCCAGATCTCGATCTGCTGCTGTAGCTGCAACCAGACAATTCAAGCGGTCTCAGGTGAACCCTATCATGGGGGAATCTAATTCTGATAATTCTGATGAAGAAGAGGAGGACGACCCCACTTTAGCAGCCTCTTGGCAATCTAGGAAGGAATGCTTCTTTTGTGGAGATGCTTTTCACCCTAGGAAAACCTGCCCTGCTCGCAATGCAATCTGCAGTTATTGCGGGAAAAAAGGACACTTTGCTAAAGTTTGCCTATCAAGGGCCTCTACGAGGGCCAATCCAGCTAAGACCTACCGAACTGCCCCAATTAGGGCCTATCAAGATGCTCCAGCTAGGACCTATCAAGCTTCCTCTCGAGCTCTCTCCCGAAGAAGCACACCGAGAGTTTTAGCCACTCTCTGTGCAACGACACCAATTACAGCTGCTTGCCCACAGAACCTGTCTCAGGCAGCCACAAAAATTTCAATTAAAGGGCATACCTTAGATGCCTTAATTGACTCAGGAAGTACTGATAGTTTCATTAAGGAACAGATTGTTGCGAAATTGAAACTACATGTCTTCCCATCGGACCAGGCAATTGCGATGGCCCAGTCATCACTTAATACCAGAATCTCCGGCTTTTGTGTTGTTGATATGACACTTCATGGTCGTATGTATCCCTCCACCCGACTTTCGGTGCTCAAAGACTTATGTAGTGATCTCCTCTTAGGGCTGGACTTCCAAAAACAGCATAAGAAACTCACCATTGAGTTTGGTGGATCCAAACCCGGACTTACTATTTCTAATATACCATCTAAATTACCTTTTTGTGCATTATCAGCAGCTTCACTTGATGAACCCTCATTATTTGCCAGTATTCCGCCTCAATGCCAACCGATAATAACGAAATCACGGCGCTTTAATCAGGAAGACCAATCTTTTATTGCGGCTGAAATCTCTCGACTTCTAGCAGAGGATATCATTGAACCATGTTCGTCGCCCTGGCGGGCTCAAGTCGTCATTGTCAAGAACCCTCTAAAACCTCACAAACAGCGACTATGCATCGATTATTCGCAAACCATCAATCAATATACCGACTTGGACGCCTACCCATTGCCACGCATTGATGATATGGTTAATAAACTGGCCGAATACAAAGTGTTCTCAACTTACGATTTAAAAAGTGCCTATCATCAGTTACCCTTGAAGGTCTCAGATAAGCAGTACACAGCCTTTGAGGCTAATGGACGGCTGTACCAATTTCGTCGCCTCCCATTCGGGGTTACTAATGGAGTGGCTGTCTTTCAACGGGCAATGGATGGCCTGGTTAAGCAGGAAAACCTAAGGGACACTTTTCCCTATCTTGATAACATTACCATTGCAGGTCACGATCAACAGGAACACGACTCCAACCTCCAAAAATTTCGGGATGCCCTCCATCGCCGTAATTTGACCCTGAATGAATCCAAATCTGTTGAGTCGCAACCGACCATCAACATCCTTGGCTACTGCGTAGGCAATGGTATCATTAAGCCAGACCCAGAAAGACTTCGCCCGCTCCAAGAGCTCCCGTCACCTAAGAATCCGGCTTCTTTACGTCGGGCTCTCGGTCTGTTTGCATACTACGCTAAATGGATTCCTCATTTTTCGGACAAAATCCAACCCTTGCTGCATGCTAGATCATTTCCACTGGGAACAGCGGCTGTTGCAGCCTTTAACCTTCTCAAAAAACAGTTGGAGAAAGCGGCTCTTCACTCCATCGATGAGAATCTCCCTTTCGTGGTTGAATGTGATGCCTCGGAGGTGGCGATCTCGGCTACTCTGAATCAGGAAGGTCGTCCTGTAGCATTTATGTCCAGGACCTTACAAGGTGCCGAGCTACATTATCCTCCGGTTGAGAAAGAAGCCACAGCCATCATAGAGGCAGTACGGAAGTGGAACCATTTTCTAGCTCGCCAGCACTTTACATTGATCACGGACCAACGATCAGTCGCCTTCATGCTCGATAATCGAAAACGAACCAAAATTAAGAATAATAAAATACAACTTTGGAGGATGGAACTGGCCTCTTTTGGTTATACCATTCTCTATCGGCCTGGCAAGGAGAATGTGGCCCCGGACACCCTCACACGGGCATTCTGCTCCACTATGTCATCCTCCACTCTCATGGATGTCCACAATGGTTTGTGTCATCCTGGCGTTACACGCATGCTACATTTCGTACGATCACGGAATCTCCCTTTTTCCACTGGAGATGTAAAGAAAATATGCTCAGAATGCCGGCTTTGTGCGGAATTAAAACCTCAGTTCTTCCGCCCCTCAGCTGGTATACTCATACATGCAACCCAACCGATGCAACGACTTAGCATCGATTTTAAGGGCCCAGTGCCCTCTTCAACTCGGAACACATATTTGCTCACCATGATCGACGAATATTCACGTTTTCCGTTTGCCTTCCCCTGCTCCAATATGCTGGCGTCCACAGTAATCTGCTGCCTTGAGCAGGTATTTTCTCTCTGTGGCATGCCGGCTTATATTCACTCAGATCGGGGTCCATCCTTTATGTCAAGGGAACTCAAGGACTACCTCTCAGAACGGGGAATTGCTACAAGCAAAACAACACCATACCATCCCATCGGAAATGGGCAGGTAGAGAGGTATAACGGTATCATCTGGAATTCCGTACGTCTCGCTTTAAGATCTCGGGGCCTACCAGACCAGCAATGGGAAACAGTGCTTCCGGATGCATTGCACTCTATACGGTCCCTGCTTTCTACAGCCACAAATACTACACCTCATGAGCGGTTCTTTGGATTCCAGCGTCGCTCATCTCATGGGACATCACTCCCGTCATGGCTAACTACTCCTGGACCTGTATTACTCCGAAGATACGTTCGGACGTCTAAAAATGACCCTCTCGTAGACGAGGTTGAACTAACCGATGCCAACCCCACCTATGCAAACATACGATATTCCGACGGCCGAGAATCTACCGTATCATTACGGGATCTGGCTCCCTGCCCACCAGGACCTAGTGGGACATCGGGTGATGGCATTTCACCAGGAAACTCTTGGGACCTATCGGGTACCCCTCTCCAGGATCCTGATCGGACACCAACTAGCTTGGTGCCGGTAGAACCCCGTGCTCAAGGTTGCGACCCTCCCAGTACCGCGCATGAAAGTACTGATCCGCCACAGACCAGCTCTGCACCTCCCTCTGAACAGAGGCAGTCCGACTTTGAACCTATTGGGGCTCGTACTCGAAGCCATGATCTCCCCGACCCTTCACAGGGCAATCCAGGCCACACAGACTCTGACCAATGGCCAACCGCATGTAAGCGGACCAGCGGCCCTCTACGACGGGAATCCAAACGGGTGCGACTCTTCCTTGTTCGGCGGCTGCGGACCAAAAGGTAGACCACAGCCTCCTAATCCTGCAGGAGGGAAGAATGTGATAAAAATGCTAACTTCCGGGAAGTTATGTCATCACTTCCTGTGAACTATGAACTGTGAACTGTGTACATACCTCACTTCCTGTCATATGTCACTTCCTGTTGGACTGGTATAAATACTGGTCTGTTCAGTATTGTAAGAGGCTTCTACCAGAGGCATGGTAAAGACCTCTCTTGTATATAGTGTGTTTATAAGTTACTTAAAGCTTACTTTAAAGTTACTTGATGGTAAGTCTCCTTTTTCTTACATCACAAACCACCTGTTAGGCTTCAGTATTAAGCCCCACAGCTATTACAAATATAGAAGTACTTAAAAGTTGATGGATGAGCACAATTTTTCCTTGTGCATCTGTGATTGATCCCTTGATCCTGTTTTGTCATATCACAGGCTCCAGAACAGGTGTCTCATGGAACAAAAAAAAGGAGGAAATTCACACAATTACAGAAATGGAGCTTACATGGAAGATTTTCACCTCTCGGGTGCCTACGGTGCTCTCCCTGTCATTACTGAGGTTAAGTGAATGATCCACTATCAGCATTCCAGCTGCAGAGGGTTCCTTATCTGATTGAGCATATTCAACATATTAGGAACTTTCCTCAGGAAGTTTATTCCCTCCTAATCTGCTGATTAGGGCTGACAGTCTGAGAATATAATACTCAGCAGCGAAAAAAGAAAGACATGGAAATTCTATCAGGCTTTTAAAAAAGTGGAAGGCACAAAGCAATGTGAAATTTTCCATTACAATTTCCCTGCAGTTACAGCTTAGAATTAATCAATTATCATTAAATATTTTTTAATTATTAAAAAAAACCATTTTTGATGCTGAGCAGCAATTGAATTAGAAACCAGAAAAGGTTGAAAAAGTGCAATGGAATAACAGTATATTACTGGAAATAATTTACAAGTTGTAACTGCCGACATGCATGATTTCATTCATAGATAATGTTAACTGAAGGTCAGATATCTAAACTTCTTAGGAGAATATAAAATACATTCCCCATTACTGCAGGCTTAAAATGTGATGACAGTTAGACGTCTACTGCAGATATTGATGTTTGGGAGCAGGACTCACACTAGGACTCGAAGCAGTAATGCTTCACAGCTGCTTTCAGTTTTTATTGCTTTAGCCATTCTAAAGCAGAAAACACACAGCAACAGTACTCTCTGAAATAAGAGGTGAGTGCTTTCTGTGTTTGTGTCTTAGCTTAGATGCCCCAACAATTTGTGTGTTGATTTCAGGTGGAATCATGAAGGGGAATTCCTCCCAGTATCTCTGATATCGCTCCAGTTCCTTAGCTCTAAGATTCCCTTCCTGTTTTCCATGCCTATGCGATCCTTCTCCCTCTTCATGATTCTGAAATGTCCCTCTCCCTCAATTTCTGACCTCTTCCTCCACCATATTTTCAACTTAGACTGCACTTTCTCAGCATGTCTTCATCTAACCTCCAGCCCCCTTACTGCTGCAAAAGTGAGTTTAAAAAGGAGTGCCTCTATGGAGAGAAATATAGGAGTAACAATCCCAAAAGCTCTGCCACATCAGCATGATGCTTCCATTTGCCTTAATAGGCATCTTCGATGGCACCCATGAATGGATTAAAAAATAATTCTAAGACTTTTGGTTAAACTAAAAATGGATTCGAAATGAATACAGTATTTGGAAAAATAGTATAATGCTGCACTGACCCTGAAATTATGCTGTAGGTAATTAGTGCACAAAAACTTACGGCATTCATCTTAAACTCTTACCTCTATTTAAGATAAGTATGCTCACATGCTACAGCATGATTTCAAAGAATTTTAAGGATTGCAGCTGAAATAAGGTCTGCCAGTCTGATAGGAATTGATATCACAACAGCTTCTTGAGTCCAGTTTGTGAGATTCAGAAATATCGGTCAAAGCTGAACATCAAGAACAAAAGAAAATTCTTTAAATTCATTTGCAGGTCACAAAATGAAGTTTCAGGTCAGTAGGTGTCTAGAAAATTAAAGTTCTCTAGCATATTTAAATTGTCACAGGAAACCATATTGTGATATTCATTATAAGAACTAAAATATCAATCACTGAGATTCGCTTTTGATAACGAAGGCCATCCTGCTGGGTACTAAACAGAATCCATTTGCTTGGAGTTTTTTTTTATGCTTTAGTTCATGTAAGAAGAATAGTTGTACAGGTTGTAAGACAGTAGTTTCTGAACTCTGAGAAAGGGTCCCACCTGAAACATTAACCTATCTTTCTCTTTCAGATGCTGAATGGCCACTTCCTGCATATTTTTTTTGTGAAGTGGTTCATGTGATGACCTGCACCTGGCTTTAATATAGTGTAATGATAATACATTGATACAAAGCTGTGACCAATGAAAGTGTACTTAAGAACCATACTGTGCAGCTCAGTTTGTAACATGTGGCAGTGTGCAAAATGCAATCTCTAGCATTAAATTAACTTGGATATTAACTTTAAAATGAATGGTATATATTTTTAGAAGGAGCATATATATCAGAGTCAATGTAACTCAGATCTAAAAGACAACAGTTGAGTTCAAATCTCAGCTTGGGGCATCTGAAGTCACAGCAGTGTCACATTGTTAATGTTTCACCTCATTACTGAATAGTTCGTTTCTACAGTAATGAGTGATGGAGGGCACAACTATAGAAAGGATGTTGTTTTGGAAACCATTACTTCTGAAGACTGGAGAGAAGTAGCTTTATTAAAAAATAAGAATTATGAATTACCTGACAACCATGGGGTGAGGACCAGGACATGCGAGTGGTGGGGGGGGGGGGGGGGTTTGGAGGGGCAGCCATCATTAACCAGCAGACTCAGTCTGAGGAGATGGCCTCTACCATTTTCCCCAGGGAAGGGATCAGCAGGGATGGGTTTTAAGATGTGGTGCTACTAGCCAACAAGGAAACTTCATTTATTATGATCCTTTCTGTACTCACTTATTTTGCTCTTCCCCATTGGGGCTACGCTTGTTGATCAGCAGCATGATGCATACAATACCTTATGATCTCACCTCTCTCTCTTTGAAGCCTTCAGGACGAATTGAAAATCCTTTCCTTTTTATATTCCTGTAGGTTGTTCATAAAATAGAGATACACCAAGTGGCACCACTTTCTCTTGCGTATCACAGCAGATTATACGATATACACCCTCTTCCCCCAATACCAGCACAGCTATTAGCATGCCGGAGAATTTTGGGAATGAGTTTGAGGAAGATGCAATGGGTGAATCACAAGTGAGGAGGAGCAACTGGAGGTGACAAGACAGGATAAAGAAAGATCTGGCCAGGATACAAGCCCACACTGGGCAAGAGATTGATATCTTACTGGGCCTACCTTCGGACATGAGTTAATACAGGAGTAAAAGGCATTTGCTACATTCTTTGAGATCGCCATAAGCAACCTGCGACATTTATCAGACAATATTCAGCAGTGGATCTCTGAGAACATTGCAATGCTATCAGTTGGATTTATGGAAAGGTAGAGTGAGTACCATTTGCAGGAATCCCCAAAGCAATGAACCAACAAGTACAGAACAATATTTCATGAATATTGTGATTGATGCCATTAGGCCTTGGGCCTCTAGATACAAGACTGTCTCTGGGGGATTGGATAGACCAGGGGATAATTTGCAAAGGAGAGACTTCATACAGATTAGAGGCATCCAATAACTGTTCTCATGCAGGTCACTGATCCTCCAGCTGTGATTTCAGCACTGGGGACCTAGCAGGAGAAGAGACCAATGAGGTCTTAAGGTGGCTACACATCCTTCCACTCAAGCCAGGCCCCTCAAAGAGCTGAGGAAGCGCTGTTAATGGGCAGCCACTGTGATGCCCTGCTATTGAAGGGACATCTAATGACCCAAAAGTTCAGGGTCAGGAACAAATTAAATGGCCACAGCACCTAAAACAACCTGCTACCACAGTTGCACTCATGGAACATTTAGATACAGCCTTAGGTTAAGAAGTAGAACAAGCACACAGTGCGGGGTCACCAAGGAGAAGCACTAGCATAGATTAGACTCCCACCAGACATGGCAGGGGTCCGCCAGAATAGGTATGCAATTTCAGGACCCTTTGCTTTTTACTTTCAATCCTGGGCATGTAAATAGGATTTAATTCTGCAGTAGCACTTTTTTGAGGCAAGTTTACACTTCGCATCTCTTTGATATATTGGGGTAATTTTGCGAAGCTCTGCTGCCAGCAGAGGAACTGGAATTATCTCCAGTATAGTTCTGTAGTGGAAGTAAATTGATTATTAAGCAAGGTTATTTATTCTATATTGACCAATGACCACCTTTACCATAGAGTTATAAGCTTACACTCCTTCTTGGGATGGAAGTCAGACTTTCCCAGGGAAGAAGGGCGGGACATTGGGGCAGAACCTGTCTCTGCCAGGTTTTCACCCCACTGCAAATTCCGACGATGAGGTGGGGGCAATTCTTCTACCTGTGTCCCATCCATCTGGACATTAGTTTGGAACCATGTCAGGCTCTCCCAAAAGTCCTGCCAGATACACCAACAATGCAAGCAGCTGTATGTACGCCTGAAGAAAGCAGGTGTCCATTCCTGTGACTGTTGGGTTGGCAATGTCAAAAAGTTATGTAGATTACTAATTAACTCTCTGTAAATTCACTTTTAAAGATAATTACTCTCTCCCCTCACTGTGTTAATATCAGCAACCATCACATATCCTCCAACTTTCATTCTTTCTTTCCCAGGACCCCGGAAATTTGAATCCCCATACCTTCCTCAGTCTTCCATTTCTCCTAAAAAGTTCCAAGTTTCTCTTTCTGTTGTGCATGAAAACAACACAATATAGAAGCAATAACAATAGAAAATGCTGGAAACACTCAGCAGGTCAGGGTTCTGACGAAGGTTCCCCGACTCAAAATGTTACCTCTGTTTCTCTCTCCTTGATGCTGCCTGACCTGCGGAGTGTTTCCAGCATCCGCAGTATTTTGCTATTATATGACAATCTAGAAGCAGGTGCGGAATCTGAGGTAGGACCTGGCTACGCTGGGATCCCACTCCTTTTCCGCCCATTAAAATTTCTGCTGCATTTGGGGTCGAGCGCAAAACTCTGGAAAAATCCTGTCTGAATCCCAAAGGCAATTAAATCTTGGAAACCATGTTGATTGGGTAACACATCCCCCAGTGCCCCACTACCTTCTATATACAGGTATCTTGGCCACTCTCAGGAACTCTTCTAGCTCTGTTGTGAATGCTTGCAGCAAATCTGCTTGCACTGCATATGCCAGCAATTTGTACTAGAGCTCAACGACTCTCTGCGAAAAGAAGTAACAATGGCCCTGAAATTAGGATGGGGAGCTTGCCGCGCGTGCAAGCGCCCGATGTGCACTCACCCTGCGCGCCGACATCTGAAGCCCGGGCCTGCTTGCATTTCCTGTCACAGGCCCGGTTCAGATGTCGGCGCGATGTGCTTACCTGATCCAGCGGCGTAGTTAGTGTGATGTGCCGGCTGGGATCAGGTGAGCACTGTGCAGCCAATCAGGGGAGGGGAAACTCATTCATGAGTTTGAGAGTAAGAACTGTCAAACTCATGAAAAGTATGGGCTGCCAAAACACTACTTAAACTTTAAATAAAATTTTAAAAAACATCCCACTGATTATATTAACTATAAATAAGTATAAAAAAATGTTTTAAACAATTAATACATTTTTTGAAAAAAATAAATTTTTAAAAAATAGTGTCTAAAACTAAACTTACCTTACTGTAAATTCTTTAAAAATAATAAACCTGTGGGAAAAAAATGTCTAAATTGTACTAAAAGCCCACTTACCTGTAAAACTAAGTACTTACGTCTGTTTTTTCCACGCGTAAAAGCCGGAGGCATTTACACTCGGGCAACTCTGAAAAAAAAGGAATTTCACTGCGCACGCGCTGCCTGTGCAGTCGCACGCGTTCTGCCTCTTAACCCCTTGGGTCAGAGGACAGGAAATGCCGGTTTTCAGCGCATGCGCTGTGCATGCTGAAAACCGGCAATTCCTCCGGGCACACGTGTGAGTACCCCGTCCGTACTCACGCGTTGTGACAGGAATTACTGGGCCAATGTATCTAACCTAGTTCCATGGATGTGTAACTTGTACTTAGGTCACCTGGTCCTCCCTAACCTATCAAGCTTGAATAGTCTATTCATTTGGACTGAGTCTACTCCTTTCATTTATTTTTAAAGATCTACTTTTCTAAAGTTAAAAAAAAAGCTCTCTAAGCCTATTGTAGTAACTGAAGGCCCTTAAACTTGGTAGCAATCTAATGGCCCACCTCGTCATCCTTCCCAGGATGTTTATATCACCCAGCATGTGAGTGGACCATAACTGGACACATTGGCCTAGAAATCTGGGGTTTAGTGCCATCCGTTACCGCCAGATGTGGGTGAAAAAGTGGCAGCCACTGCTCTTCTGCCCGCCGCTGGCTGGCAGCGCTGCCGATGTCCGCGTTCGCTAAGGATATGTAGATTATGCAGATAATCTGTATGCAGCATGCAACGCTCACCTGAAGCCCAATCTAAGAACATAAGAACATAAGAAATAGGAGCAGGAGTAGGCCAATCGGCCCCTCGAGCCTGCTCCGCCATTCAATAAGATCATGGCTGATCTGCTCCTAACCGCCAATCTACTATCACAGAACCATCTCCTGAATCTAACAGAATTAGACATACGAAATAGGAGCAGGATCAGGCTACACAGCCCCTGGGCCCGCTCCGCTACCCACAGGGCCATGACCGATCCGAACCTAGACTCATGTCCAAATTCCTGCCCGCTCCCCGTAACCCTTAATTCCTTTACTTCTAGGAAACTGTCTATTTCTGTTTTAAATTTATGTAATGATGTAGCTTCTACAGCTTTTTGGGGCAACATATTCCATGGACCTACCACCCTCTGAGTGAAGTAGTTCCTCCTCATCTCAGTTTTGAAAGAGCAGCCCCTTATTCTAAGACTATGCCCCCTAGTTCTAGTTTCACCCATCATCGGGAACATCCTCCCTGCATCCACCCAATCCAACCCCTTCACAATCTTATATGTTTCAATAAGATCGCCTCTCATTCTTCTGAACTCCAATGAGTAGAGTCCCAATCTACTCAACCTCTCCTCATATGTCCATCCCCTCATCCCCGGGATTAACCGAGTGAACCTTCTTTGTACTGACTCGAGAGCAAGTATGTCCTTTCTTAAGTATGGACACCAAAACTGTATGCAGTATTCCAGGTGCGGTCTCACCAATACCTTGTACAACTGAAGCAATACCTCCCTATTTTCATATTCTATCCCCCGAGCAATGAAAGCCAACATTCCATTGGCCTTCTTAATCACTTGCTGCACCTGCATACTAAACTTTTGAGTTTCGTGCACCAGGACCCCCAGTTCCCTTTGTACTTCAGTACTTTCCAGTTTCTTGCCATTAAGATAATAACTTGCTCTACGATTTTTCCTGCCAAAGTGCATAACCTCACACTTTCCAGTGTTGTATTCCATCTGCCAAATCTCTGCCCACTTACTTAGCCTGTCTATGTCCCCTTGCAGGTTTTTTATGTCCTCCTCACTCACTACTTTCCCCCCCATCTTAGTATCATCTGCAAACTTTGATATGTTACACTCGGTCCCCTCCTCCAAATCGTTAATATAGATTGTAAAGAGTTGGGGACCCAGCACTGACCCCTGCGGAACACCACTAGTTACTGATTGCCAGTCTGAGAATGAACCATTTATCCCAACTCTCTGCCTTCTGTTAGATAGCCAATCCTCTATCCATGCCAGAATATTACCCCCAATCCCGTGATTTTTTATCTTAAGCAATAATCTTTTGTGTGGCACCTTGTCAAATGCCTTTTGGAAGTCTAAATACACTACGTCCACTGGTTCCCCTTTATCCACCCTATATGTTACTTCTTCAAAGAACTCCAGCAAATTTGTCAAACATGACTTCCCCTTCATAAAACCATGCTGACTTTGTCCTATTAAATTATGATTAACCAAATGTCCTGTTACTGTCTCCTTAATAATGGACTCCAAAATTTTACCTACCACAGATGTTAGGCTAACCGGTCTATAGTTTCCAGCCTTCTGTCTACTGCCCTTTTTAAATAAGGGTGTTACATTAGCAGTTTTCCAGTCTGCCGGGACCTTTGCCGAGTCCAGGGAGTTTTGGAAAATTATTACCAATGCATCCACAATCCCTACTGCCACTTCCTTCAAGACCCTAGGATGTAAGCCATCCGGTCCAGGTGATTTATCCGCCTTGAGTCCCATTATTTTACCGAGTACCACTTCCTTAGTGATTTTGATCGTGTTTAGCTCCTCCCCCCTATAGCACCCTGTTTGTCCAGTGTTGGGATATTCTTAGTGTCCTCAACTGTAAAGACTGATACAAAATATTCATTCAGTATTTTTGCCATCTCCATATTTCCCACCATTAATTTCCCGGTTTCATCCTCTAAGGGACCAACATTTACTTTAGCCACCCTTTTTCTTTTTATATTACTATAAAATCTCTTACTATCTGTTTTTATATTTTTTGCTAATTTACTCTCATAATCTATCTTCCCTTTCTTAATTAATCTTTTTGTTATTTTTTGCTGTCTTTTAAAGTTTTCCCAATCCTCTATCCTCCCACTAGATTTGGCTACCTTATATGCCCTTGTTTTTAGTCGAATACTATCCTTAATTTCTTTACTTAGCCATGGATGGCTGTCTTTTCTTTTACACCCTTTTCTTCTCAGTGGAATATATATTTTTTGGAAGTTGTAAAATAACTCCTTAAATGTACACCACTGATCATGTATCGTCTTACCCTTTAATCTATTTTCCCAATCCACTCTACTCAATTCCGCTCTCATACCTTCATAGTCTCCTTTATTCAAGCTTAGCACGCTTGTTTGAGATCCAACCTTCTCACCCTCTAATTGAATATGGAATTCAACCATGTTATGGTCACTCATTCCAAGGGGATCCTTTACTAAGACATTTTTAATTAATCCCGTCTTGTTACACAGGACCAGATCTAAGGTTGCTTGCCCCCTGGTCGGTTCAGTTATATACTGCTCAAGAAACCCATCCCTAATACACTCAATGAACTCATCCTCAAGGCAGCCCTGCCCAATTTGATTTGTCCAATTTGTATGATAGTTAAAATCCCCCATAATTATAGATGTTTCCTTATTACAAGCCTCAACTATTTCCTGATTGATACTCCGTCCAACAGAGTTGCAACTGTTCGGACGCCTATAGACTACGCCCACTAGTGTTTTTTTCCCCTTATTATTCCTTATCTCCACCCAAACTGTTTCATTATCCTGATCTTTTGACCCAATATCATTTCTCTGTATTACAGTGATTCCTTCCTTTATTAACATAGCCACCCCACCTCCCCTTCCTTCCTGCCTGTCCTTCCTGATCGTTAAATAACCTGGTATGTTTAATTCCCAGGCATTGTCACCCTGCAGCCATGTTTCTGTAATGGCCACAAGATCATACCCATATGTACTTATTTGTGCCATTAACTCGTCTATTTTGTTACGAATGCTACGTGCATTCAGATAGAGAACTTTCAAATATGTTTTGTGACACTTAGGGCTAGATTTTCAGTATAGGCAGTTTTGGGGCGCTAACCTTAGCGCCCGCCCGAAGTTAGCGCCCGCCCCAAAGTAGCGCCCCGTTGCCGGAAATTCAGTGGCTTCGCCCTAAGAGGTTGGTGGAGCGCTAAAAGAGGCGTTCCACTACTATCTTTAGGCGCTAAGCCGGCGGTCCAGAGGGATAGCGCCCAGGCGGGGCGCAGCGCGGGTGCGGTCATTTTTGGACTGACAGCAGACCCCGTGGCGCCGACCAGCTCTTAAAGGGGGAAGGGACGAATTGGTCTGCTGCCACGCCCTGCACACTGCAGCCTTGCAAAGAGGCCTCAACACTGCTGCTCAGCCCCAGGGAGTCATGGCAACGCCAGAGAAGGCCCGTCAGCGTGCCCTGCGCTTCTCAGAGGGTGATCTGGACATAATGGTCACAGCTCTGGAGGTGAGGCGCAAGATCTTGTTCCCAGAGAGTGGGAGGAATCCAACCCACCACGACTACACCAAAGCCTGGAAGCAGATCGCCCAGAGGGTGACGTTCACCGGCGATGCCCCCAGGACCCACAAACAATGTCGTAAAAAATACAACGACCTGACCAGGATTGTCAGGGTGAGTACCCTTTCCAGCCTCCTCCTCATTCTTGCATGTACACCTGACATGATGGGCAAAGGGAGCTGAAAGTCCTATTGGCCAGCCCTCAGCCAGCAGCATTGGGACAGTCATGAGCATCAATTGGCCATTCGGCACTCTACACTCTGGCCAAGCTATTCCACCATGGGAGGCTGTGCACACTACATCAGGGCTTCACTCTGTCCAAGCTATTCCACCATGGGAGGCAGTGCACACTACATCAGGGCTTCACTCTGGCCAAGCTATTCCACCATGGGAGGCAGTGCACACTACATCAGGGCTACACTCTTGCCAAGCTATTCCACCATGGGAGGCTGTGCACACTACATCAGGGCTTCACTCTGTCCAAGCTATTCCACCATGGGAGGCAGTGCACACTACATCAGGGCTACACTGCGCACTTACAGCCCGTCCTTTCTCTTGCAGGCTAAAGTAGCCTTTAATCGCCAGGCCCGTGCCAGGGGTGGCCGCGCCAAGCTGCAGAAGCTCACTCGGCTGGAGGAGCGCGTGTGTGTGCTCATGGGAGCCCGTGTGATCGTCCCCACAGCGTGCGGAGTAGCCGACCCTCCACTGCCCGGCAATGGTAAGGACCTCGCCTTTTGGCCCTCTCGCGTCGCACTGGCCCATCCGAGCTACCTCCTTTGCCACTGTCCCACCAATGCGCTGAATGCCACCAGTCCTAACTCCCTCGCTGACGCCGTCTCCTCACTCTGAAGCTACTCTTGTGCATTCCTGCTTTCAGCTGGTGACGACCAGGACCCTGAAGCTGCCAGTGACAGCACCTCCGAGCAGGAGGAGGAGGAGGAGCAAGCCGGACCATCGGGGGAACAGTCACGTCCCGCAGGAGAGGAGGAAATGCTTGACACCTCCTCACTGGACGAGTGCCTGGAGGAACTGTCGCAGGGCAATGCAGCTTCTGGGACCAGTGGCGTCCAGCCACCCAGGAGCCGTGCGCATGGCCCGCGGCCTTCCCCCCAAAGGGGGCAAGGATCAGAGGGGAGTGCTGCTGATCGGCACACTCGCCGCCACCAACGTGGCAAGGGTCCCCTAGTTCGGCCCCCTCCTCCCCAGCGGGAGAGTCGCGACTCCAGTCCGGACACCTTCACCTCGGAGGAGGTGCGGAAGCTGGATAAGATGGCCGAGGATTCGGACCGGCACCACACGGAGCTCATGAGCATGGTGGGGCGCATGCCTGAGGCGATCGAGTCGCTGGCGACCAGTTTGCGCGAGTTCGGGGCAGCAACGGCCGCGAGTGGCCGCATGCTGGCTGATGCCGTCAAGACCCTGGCGGGTGTGATGCGGGCGCACACCAGAACAACAGGGGCACTCACTGCTGCCACACGCGCTGTCTCAGGCAGGCATCGCCAGGGCAGCCGCCGCGCTGGACCATCCCAGCAAGCCGCCCCTCGGCTGATTGTTGCGGATCCTGCAGTGCGGGCCCGGCCGAGTGCCACCGCGCCACAGCACCAGCCAGCGCATCCCAGACGCCAGCTGGCCCACATTGCGCCATCCGTCGCCGCCATTCCCCCACTGGGGCGTCAAGGGCAAGCGGCTGCAGCTGATGGTGGCCAGGCTCAGGTGCGCCACTCAGCAGACGGCCCCTCGAGGCCCAAACGCCGTGTAGGCCGCCCCCCAGCGGCATCTGGCAGAAGGGCATCTGAGCCTCAGGCGCCTTCCCCCAGCCTCGCAGCAGCCACTGGGCAGAGCTTGCGAAGGAGCAGCAGGCCGGGCAGGGGAGGCAAAAGGCTGGGCAAGGTCTCGCCCTCGCGGGCCACTCAGTGGAGGGTGTGGCCAGCTTTCCTTTTATATGGCGGTGGCCATCTTTATTTTGCCCATGGTTGTGTTGTTGGAGGGCTTATTTTTTGCGTTAGGCCGACGTTGAGGCCCGGTTTGAAGAAATGTGGAGTGACTCCTCCCCAGTTTGTGGGAGTGAGTCATTTGTTGGGCTTTTTGTGGGGCCCGTTTATTGTTTTTGCGGATTCATGTGGGAAGGGCTTTTCATTTTTGTGCAATAAATAATTATCTTTATTCATGCAGTCTCCATGGTTGTTCTTCTTAGTGTTTGTTGGCTTCGCCAGCTGAGGGCTTGCGGAGCGGCTGCATTCATCTTCCCTCATGGCCCCTGGCCATTCCCTGACAGGGGGCTTAGAAGTACCGTGTAATAAGGTGGCGTCGTGCGGCCCTTGGCCCTGGTCGTTCCCTCCTGGGAACGTACTCCTGCTCCTCCTCCTCCTCCTCCTCATGCTCCTCCTGCTCCTCCTCCTGAGGTGCTGGTCCAACGTCAGGTGGCAGTGCCTGAGTCCTGCGGATAGCCAGGTTGTGTAGCATGCAGCAAACCACCACAAATTGGGAGACCCGGTCCGGCGAATACTGGAGAGCTCCTCCGGAGCGATCAAGGCAGCGGAACCGCTGCTTGAGGACCCCAATAGTTTGCTCGATGATGTTGCGGGTGGTTTGATGGCTCTCGTTGTAGGCCTCTTCAGCAGCGGTCCTGGGCGCGCGGAGCGGGGTCATGAGCCAGGTGCACAAAGGATAGCCTTTGTCCCCGAGTAGCCATCCTCTTGGGGGAGGCTGTGCCTGGAACATGTCATGCACAGTACTCTGCCGCAGGATAAAGGCATCGTGGCTGCTGCCTGAGAAGCTGGCATTGACTGCCATGATGCGCTGCTTGTGGTCACACACCAGCTGCACATTCAGAGAATGGTAGCCCTTCCTGTTGTGATACTGCTCGCCATGCTCCAGAGGGGCCCGCAAAGCCACATGCGTACAGTCAATGGCGCCCTGCACCAAGGGGAATTCCCCGAGTCTGGAAAATCCCAATGCGCGCTGATGCTGGCTCTCCAGGGCCATGGGGAAGGAGATGAATTGGCTTCTCCTTCTGAACAGTGCTTCGGTCACCTGGCGGATGCAGCGATGCGCGCCGTACTGGGAGATGTTTGCTATGTCCCCAGCAGCGTATTGGAAGGAGCCGGTGGCATAGAAGTTCAATGCCACCATCACCTTCACTTCCACCGACAGAGACGTCCTGCACCTGAGCTTTGGCCGCAGATCTCGGCGAAGCAGGTGGCAGATCTCTGCAATTACCTCCTTTCGGAATCGGAGCCTTTTAACACATCGCGCGGCACTCATGTTTAGGTAGGAGCGCTGCTGGCGGTATAGCCTGACTGGGTAAGGCCTACGTGGCCGACGCCTGTAGCCCCCTCTGCCTCTAGCCAGGGCTGCCCCTCTCACAATGCATCTGCGAGCCCTACGGGCATGGAGCTGCAGCTCCGCGTTGGCACCCCATGCAACCCCCATCAAATCCTGGCAAACACTCAAATTTCCAAAAGGCCACTTGCAGCGCTCTGGCCTGAGTCCAAAAATACCTGAGCTCTTGCTGCTTGAAACCAGTTAGCTATCCTCCTTGTTGTGTCTCCAGAAATGCGTTGCACAAGAGTGTTTTCTGAAAAAAGGCTGGCCTTTATACTGGAGAGCACGTCCCCTTTAATTTGCGCCCCCCGGGGCCCGCGCTGGTTGTGTTGCGTTCCTTTTTCCAAACGCTCCGGCCGCCAGCCGCACAATGGGGCGGTCCGACTGAAGTTTGGAATCGGGGCGGCCAAAGGGCGTTGCACGAGGATGTGACGTCATTTTCTGCGCGCGCATCCGGCCGGGCGCTAAACTTTGCGCCGGCGCTAACGGGCAACTTAATTTGGGGCGGGGCGCAAACTGCGCTGCGCACGGGCGCTACATGCATAGCGCCCGAAAATCACTTCTCTTAAGGCGCTAACTGCTGGCGCAAGCAACTGAAAATCTAGCCCTTAGTTCCTGCTTTTGCCCTTTTTATTACTTTACCTTTTACTCCATACCTTCTGCCCCTTCCTGACACGCTCTGGTTTTTAATTTCCCCACTGCTACCTAAATCTATGACCTTCTCTGTTGTCATTTTTATTATTTGCTCTCGAGGAACCTCCCCCCCACTAGTTAGTTTAAAGCCCTCTCTACAGCCCTAGTTATATGATCCGCCATTTTGGAGTTCGCCGTTCAACTTACCGGCATGCCTTAAGTGCGACGACTGAGCAAGCGTTGCCAAGCAGGAAGGAGGCTCCAGCAGCGCTATTTAAAGGGATCATCAGCAATTACTTGCAGCTGACATGTTTGTTCAGTTTGTCTGGCTCTGTGCAACTTTCTGCAACTCCAGCAGCTTTATAAACTTCTTTCCAGGTCCTAAGGTAACAGGGAGTGTTTTGCAAATGGAGAACACCTTTCATTCTTATTTAAAGGCTTCTGCTCACAGCACTTTCTCACAGTCATGGGGGCTTTTCTGGCAGTCCCCCTCGCGCTCGAGTATCTTCGGGAGAGGGAGCAGAGGCAGCAAAGAAGAGAAGATGCACGCTGAGGGAGGAGGAGGAGGGTCAGAAGGGCTCTCAACAGGAGGCCTTACCCACCTAGGGTCTTCAGAGAGCACTTCTCTTATATCCACTTAAGTGATCCGCTTCAGCAAGGAGGTGGTCACAGAACTCTGCCACTTCCTGCAGCCAGACCTGGAGCCTCAGAGCAGGGCGAACACAACTCTTCCAGTAGCCCTCAAGGTCACCGTGGCCCTCGACTTCTTCACCAGCAGATCCTTCCAGTCTGCAGCATGAAACATAGCTAACATCTCACAGTTTACCATCCATCACTACATCTGGGAGGTTACTAAGGCTGTTTACACCAGGAGAAGGGACGACATTGTCTTCTCCCTGAGCAGGGAGAAACACACGAACGTGCATGTGGTTTTGCCAGGATAGCGAGCATCCCCGTGGTGCAAGGCACCATCAACTGAACACATGAGGCTTTGCAGGCATGGCATATCAATCCTGAGATGTACCATAACCGCAAAGGCTACCACTCACTTATTGTGCAGTTGGTATGCGACCGCGCCCTGCGCCTCCTGATGGTCAATGCCCACTATGCTGGCAGCAGCCACGATGCCTTCATCCTGCGTCAGTCTAGTGTAACAGCAATCTTCCAGCCACCACATGAAACTCAAGGGTGGCTGATCGGAGACAAGGGCTATCAGCTCTGCACATGGCTCATGGCTCCCCTCCACAACCCCACCACAAGTGCCCAACACTCATATAATGAGAACCACGCTTCCACCAGGAACATCATCATGCAAACCAACGTGCTACTGAAGCAATGATTCCGCTGCCTTGATCGCTCGGGAGGAGCCCTCCAGTTCACTTAGGAGCGGCTGTCCCATTTTGTCAAGGTCTGCTGCATGCTTCACAACTTGGCCATCATGAGGGCGCAGGCCTTGCCAGCAGGGATTGTGGGACCATCGGGGATTGCAAAGGACAAGGCTGGAGAGTTTGAAAACATCTTCAGCCAGAAGTGCCGAGTGGATGATCCATATCGGCCTCCTCTTGAAGTCCCCACCATCACAGAAGCCAGTCTTCAGCCAATTCAATTCACTCCACATGATATCAAGAAACAGCTGAGTGCACTGGATACAGCAAAGGCTATGGGCCCTGAAAATATCCTGGCTGTCATGCTGAAGACTTACACTCCAGAACTAGCCACGCCTCTAGCCAAGCTGATCCATTGCAGCTACAACACTGGCATCTACCCAACAATGTGGAAAACTGCCCAGGTATGTCCTGTCCACAAAAAGCAGGACAAATCTATTCCGGCCAATTACCACCCAATTAGTCTACTCTTAATCATCACCAAAGTGATGGAAAGTGTCATCGACAGTGCTATCAAGCGACGCTTACTCACCAATAACCTGCTCGCCGATTCTCAGTTTGGGTTCCACCAGAACCATTCAGCTCCAGACCTCATTATAGCCTTGGTCCAAACATGGACAAAAGAGCTGAATTCCAGAGGTGAGGGAGAGTGACTGCCCTTGACATCAAGGCAGCATTTGGTTGAGTGTGGCATCAAGGAGCCCTAGTAAAATTGGCATCAATGGAAATCAGGGGGAAAACTCTCTAATGGCTGGAGTCATACCTAGCACAAAGGAAGATGGTTGTGGTTGTTGGAGGTCAATCATCTCAGCCCCAGGACATTGCTGCAGGAGTTTCTCAGGGTGGTGTCCTAGGCCCAACCCTCATCAGCTGCTTATCAATGACCTTCCTTCCATCATAAGATCAGAAGTGGGGATATTTGCTGACGATTGCACAGTGTTCAGTTCCATTCGCAACTCCTCAGATAATGAAGCTGTCCATGGACGACATCCAGGCTTGGGCTGATAAGTGGAAAGTAACATTCGCGCCACACAAGTGCCAAGCAATGCCTATCTCCAACAAGCGAGAGTCTAACCACCACCCCTTGAAATTAAATATCCTGGGGGTCACCATTGACCAGAAACTGAACTGGACCAGCCACATAAATACTGTGGCTACAAGAGAAGTTCAGAGGCTGGACATTCTTCGGTGAGTGTCTCACCTCCTGACTCCCCAAAGCCTTTCCACCATCTACAAGGCACAAGTAAGGAGTGTGATGGAATACTCTCCACTTGCCTGGATGAATGCAGCTCCATCGACACTAAAGAAGCTTGACATCATACAGGACAAAGCAGCCCACTTGATTGGCACCCCATTCACCATCTTAAACATTCACTCCCTCCACCACCAGCGCACAGTGGCTGCAGTGTGTACCAGCTACAGGATGCACTGCAGCAACTAACCAAGGCTCCTTCGGCAGCACCTCCCAAACCCACGACCTCTACCATCTAGAAGGATAAGGGCAGTAGGCACATGGGAACACCATCACCTGCAAGTTCCCCTCCAAGTAACACACCATACTTACTTGGAAATATATTGTCATTCTTTCATCGTCGCTGGGTCAAAATCCTGGAACTTCCTCCCTAACAGCACTGTGGGAGTACCTTCACCACAAGGACTGAAGCAGTTCAAGAAGGCAGCTCACCACCACCTTCTAAAGGGCAATTAGGGATGGGCAATAGATGCTGGCCTTGCCAATGAGGCCCACATCCCAGGAACGAATAAAAAAAAACCTCTGGAGGAGGACGAGGGAGAGGAGGAATCATAGTCATAGGCGTAGAAATTCATTTTGGGGCGCCCAGCTCGCCTGGGCGCCGGAATTACCGCTGCGCGCGGATCCACTTGCGCAAGCGGGATATTCAGTGTCAGCGCACCAAGTGGAAGGTGGCCGCTAAACAAGGGTTTCGGCGCCCCGCTTGGGCGCTGAAACTGATTATCGGCGCGCTAGTGGCCGCAGCGCCACCCGCAGCGGAGCGGCAGGCTGCGGTACTGCAGGCCTTCCTCCCTCTCTTAAGGGGGAGGTGCCTGCAGCAGCCGGAGCCCCGATCGCGAGTGCCGGCAAAAGAGCCCGGCAGAACGGAGAAGTGCCGGGCTCCCGGAAACCAGCCGGCAATGCCGCGGGGTGGGGGGGGGTGGAGGAGGCCGGGGAAGGAGGTGCGGGCAGGCGGCCGCCGAAAAAGCGGCCGGCCGCACCTCCACTTTAATTACCGCCACTACCGCCACAGGTAGGCCCTGTGTACCAGTCGCTGTTTGCGGCCGGCGCTGAAGAGGCGGGCGCGACTTAATATGGCGTTCTTCGCGGAAACGGGGCGCTGCGCACACCGATGACGTCATCGGTGACGGCGCAGCGCTACAGCCTAACGCCGCCATTAGCGCACCGCTGAATTTCGCCTGAAGTTTGCAGACTGGCGCAAAAGCCCTCTTTGGGCGCAAACTGGTGGCGCAGGCCACTGAATTTCTAGGCCATAGAGTCACAGAGTCATAATGGCACAGAAGGAGGCCATTCAGCCCATCGAGTCTATGCCAGCTCTCTGTAGAGCAATCCAGTCAGTCCCATTCCCCCGCTCTATCCCCGTAGCCCTACAAGTTTATTTCACTCAAGTGCCTATCCAGTCCCCCCTTGAAAACATTTGGGGCTAGATTTTCAGTATAGGCAGTTTTGGGGCGCTAACCTTAGCGCCCGCCCGAAGTTAGCGCCCGCCCCAAAGTAGCGCCCCGTTGCCGGGAATTCAGTGGCTTCGCCCTAAGAGGTTGGTGGAGCGCTAAAAGAGGCGTTCCACTACTCTCTTTAGGCGCTAAGCCGGCGGTCCAGAGGGATAGCGCCCAGGCGGGGCGCAGCACGGGTGCGGTCATTTTTGCACTGACAGCAGACCCCGTGGTGCCGACCAGCTCTTAAAGGGGGAAGGGACGAATTGGTCTGCTGCCACGCCCTGCACACTGCAGCCTTGCAAAGAGGCCTCAACACTACTGCTCAGCCCTAGGGAGTCATGGCAACGCCAGAGAAGGCCCGTCAGCGTGCCCTGCGCTTCTCAGAGGGTGATCTGGACATAATGGTCACAGCTCTGGAGGTGAGGCGCAAGATCTTGTTTCCAGACAGTGGGAGGAATCCAACCCACCACGACTACACCAAAGCCTGGAAGCAGATCGCCCAGAGGGTGACGTTCACCGGCGAGGCCCCCAGGACCCACACACAATGCCGTAAGAAATACAACGATCTGACCAGGATTGTGAGGGTGAGTAGCCTTTCCAGTCTCCTCCTCATTCTTGCATGTACACCTGACATGATGGGCAAAGGGACCTGAAAGTCCTTTTGGCCAGCCCTCAGCCAGCAGCATTGGGACAGTCATGAGCATCAAATGGCCATTCGGCACTCTACACTTTGGCCAAGCTATTCCACCATGGGAGGCAGTGGACAGTACATCAGGGCTTCACTCTGTCCAAGCTATTCCACCATGGGAGGCAGTGCACACTACATCAGGGCTTCACTCTGTCCAAGCTATTCCACCATGGGAGGCAGTGCACACTACATCAGGGCTTCACTCTGTCCAAGCTATTCCACCATGGGAGGCAGTGCACACTACATCAGGGCTTCACTCTGTCCAAGCTATTCCACCATGGGAGGCAGTGCACACTACATCAGGGCTTCACTCTGTCCAAGCTATTCCACCATGGGAGGCAGTGCACACTACATCAGGGCTTCACTCTGTCCAAGCTATTCCACCATGGGAGGCAGTGCACACTACATCAGGGCTTCACTCTGTCCAAGCTATTCCACCATGGGAGGCAGTGCACACTACATCAGGGCTTCACTGCGCACTTACAGCCCGTCCTTTCTCTTGCAGGCTAAAGTAGCGTTTAATCGCCAGGCCCATGCCAGGGGTGGCCGCGCCAAGCTGCAGAAGCTCACTCGGCTGGAGGAGCGCGTGTGTGTGCTCATGGGAGCACGTGTGATTGTCCCCACAGCGTGCGGTGTATCCGACCCTCCACTGCCCGGCAATGGTAAGGACCTCGCCTTTTGGCCCTCTCGCGTCGCACTGGCCCATCCGAGCTACCTCCTTTGCCACTGTCCCACCAATGCGCTGAATCCCACCAGTCCTAACTCCCTCGCTGACGCCGTCTCCTCACTCTGAAGCTACTCTTGTGCATTCCTGCTTTCAGCTGGTGACGACCAGGACCCTGAGGCTACCAGTGACAGCACCTCCAACCAGGAGGAGGAGGAGGAGCAAGCCGGACCTTCGGGGGAACAGTCACGTCCCGCAGGAGAGGAGGAAATGCTCGACACCTCCTCACTGGACGAGTGCCTGGAGGAACTGTCGCAGGGCAATGCAGCTTCTGGGACCAGTGGCGTCCAGCCACCCAGCAGCCGTGCGCGTGGCCCGCGGCCTTCCCCCCAAAGGGGGGAAGGATCAGAGGGGAGTGCTGCTGCTCGGCACACTCGCCGTCACCAACGCGGCAAGGGTCCCCTAGTTCGGCCCCCTCCTCCCCAGCGGGAGAGTCGCGACTCCAGTCCGGACACCTTCACTTCGGAGGAGGTGCGGAAGCTCGATCAGATGGCCGACGACTCGGACCGGCGCCACACGGAGCTCATGAGCGTGGTGGGGCGCATGCCTGAGGCCATCGAGTCGCTGGCGACCAGTGTGCGCGAGTTCGGGGCAGCAACTGCCGCGACTGGCCGCATGCTAACTGATGCCGTCAAGACCCTGGCGGATGTGATGCGCGCGCACACCAGGACCACAGGGCCACTCACTGCTGCCACACGCGCTGTCTCAGGCAGGCATCGCCAGGGCAGGCGCCGCGCTGGACCATCCCAGCAAGCCGGCCGTCGGCTGATTGCTGCGGATCCTGCAGTGCGGGCCCGGCCGAGTGCCACCGCGCCACAGCACCAGCCAGCGCATCCCAGACGCCAGCTGGCCCACATTGCGCCATCCGTCGCCGCCATTCCCCCTCTGGGGCGTCAAGGGCAAGCGGCTGCAGCTGATGGTGGCCAGGCTCAGGTGCGCCACTCAGGAGACGGCCCCTCGAGGCCCAAACGCCGTGTAGGCCGCCCCCCAGCGGCATCTGGCGGAAGGGCATCTGAGCCTCAGGCGCCTTCCCCCAGCCTCGCAGCAGCCACTGGGCAGAGCTTGCGAAGGAGCAGCAGGCAGGGCAGGGGAGGCAAAATGCTGGCCAAGGTCTCGCCCTCGCGGGCCACTCAGTAGAGGGTGTGGCCAGCTTTCCTTTAATATGGCGGTGGCCATCTTTATTTTGCCCATGGTTGTGCTTTTGGAGGGCTTTTTTTTTGCGTTAGGCCGACGTTGAGGCCCGGTTTCAATAAAGGTGGAGTGGCTCCTCCCCAGTTTGTGGGAGTGAGTCGTTTGTTGGGCTTTTTGTGGGGCCCGTTTATTGTTTTTGGGGATTCATGTGGGAAGGGCTTTTCATTTTTGTTTAATAAAAAATTATCTTTATTCATGCAGTCTCCATGGTTGTTCTTCTTAGTGTTTGTTGGCTTCGCCGGCTGAGGGCTTGCGGAGCGGCTGCATTCATCTTCCCTCATGGCCCCTGGCCATTCCCTGACAGGGGGCTTAGAAGTACCGTGTAATAAGGTGGCGTCGTGCGGCCCTTGGCCCTGGTCGCTCCCTCCTGGGAACGTACTCCTGCTCCTCCTCCTCCTCCTCCTCCTCCTCCTCATGCTCCTCCTGCTCCTCCTCCTGAGGTGCTGGTCCAACGTCAGGTGGCAGTGCCTGAGTCCTGCGGATAGCCAGGTTGTGTAGCATGCAGCAAACCACCACAAATTGGGAGACCCGGTCCGGCGAATACTGGAGAGCTCCTCCGGAGCGATCAAGGCAGCGGAACCGCTGCTTGAGGACCCCAATAGTTAGCTCGATGATGTTGCGGGTGGTTTGATGGCTCTCGTTGTAGGCCTCTTCAGCAGCGGTCCTGGGCGCGCGGAGCGGGGTCATGAGCCAGGTGCACAAAGGATAGCCTTTGTCCCCGAGTAGCCATCCTCTTGGGGGAGGCTGTGCCTGGAACATGTCATGCACAGTACTCTGCCGCAGGATAAAGGCATCGTGGCTGCTGCCTGGGAAGCTGGCATTGACTGCCATGATGCGCTGCTTGTGGTCACAGACCAGCTGCACATTCAGAGAATGGTAGCCCTTCCTGTTGCGATACTGCTCGCCATGCTCCAGAGGGGCCCGCAAAGCCACATGCGTACAGTCAATGGCGCCCTGCACCAAGGGGAATTCCCCGAGTCTGGAAAATCCCAATGCGCGCTGATGCTGGCTCTCCAGGGCCATGGGGAAGGAGATGAACTGGCTTCTCCTTCTGAACAGTGCTTCGGTCACCTGGCGGATGCAGCGATGCGCGCCGTACTGGGAGATGTTTGCTATGTCCCCAGCAGCGTATTGGAAGGAGCCGGTGGCATAGAAGTTCAATGCCACCGTCACCTTCACTTCCACCGACAGAGACGTCCTGCACCTGAGCTTTGGCCGCAGATCTCGGCGAAGCAGGTGGCAGATCTCTGCAATCACCCCCTTTCGGAATCGGAGCCTTTTAACACATCGCGCGGCACTCATGTTTAGGTAGGAGCGCTGCTGGCGGTATAGCCTGACTGGGTAAGGCCTACGTGGCCGACGCCTGTAGCCCCCTCTGCCTCTAGCCAGGGCTGCCCCTCTCACAATGCGTCTGCGAGCCCTACGGACATGGAGCTGCAGCTCCGCGTTGGCACCCCATGCAACCCCCATCAAATCCTGGCAAACAGTCTAATTTCCAAATGGCCACTTGCAGCGCTATTGCCTGAGTCCAAAAATACCTGGCTCTTGCTGCTTGAAACCAGTTAGCTATCCTCCTTGTTGTGTCTCCAGAAATGCGTTGCACAAGACTGTTTTCTGAAAAAAGGATGGCCTTTATACTGGAGAGGACGTTCCCTTTAATTAGCGCCCCCCGGGGCCCGCGCTGGTTGTGTTGCGTTCCTTTTTCCAAACGCTCCGGCCGCCCGCCGCACAATGGGGCGGTCCGACTGAAGTTTGCAATCGGGGCGGCCAAAGGGCGTTGCACGAGGATGTGACGTCATTTTCTGCGCGCGCATCCGGGCGGGCGCTAAACTTTGCGCCGGCGCTAACGGGCAACTTAATTTGGGGCGGGGCGCAAACTGCGCTGCGCCCGGGCGCTACACGCATAGCGCCCGGAAATCACTTCTCTTAAGGCGCTAACTGCTGGCGCAAGCAACTGAAAATCTAGCCCTGGGTGTCTCCGCTTCCAGCACTTCCGTCGAAAGCGAGTTCTAGGTCCTCACCACTCGCTGCATAAAAAAGTTTTTCCTCATATCCCCCCTGTATCTCTTGCCCAAAACCTTAAATCTGTGTCTCCTTGTCCTTGTACCATCAACTAGTGCGAACAGCCTTCCCCCGTTTAGCCTATCCAAACATAGAAACATAGAAGATAGGAGCAGGAGTAGGCCATTCGGCCCCTCAAGCTTGTTCCGCCATTTAATGAGATCATGGCTGATTATCCAAATTCAGTACCCTGTCCCTTCTTTCTCCCATATCCCTTGATCCCTTTAGCCTTAAGAAATATATCTAACTCCTTCTTGAATATATTTAATGAATTGGCCTCAACTGCCTTCTGTGGTAGAGAATTCCACAGGTCCACCACTATCTGGGTGAAGAAATTCCTCCTCATCTCAGTCCTAAATGGCTTACCCCTTATCCTTAGACTGTGACCCCTGGTTCTGGACTCCCCCGCCATCGGGAACATCCTTCCTGCATCTAGTCTGTCTAGTCCTGTAAAAATGTTATAAGTTTCAATTAGATCCCCTCTCATTCTTCTAAATTCTAGCGAATATATGCCTAATCGACCCAATCTCTCCTCATACGTCATTCCTGCCATCCCAGGTATCAGTCTGGTGAATCTCCATTGCACTCCCTCCATTGCAAGAACATCCTTCCTCAGATAAGGCGACCAAAACTGCACACAATACGCAAGGTGTGGTCTCACCAAGGCCCTGTACAACTGCAGCAAGACATCCTTGCTCCTGTACTTGAATCCTCTCGCTATGAAGGCCAACATACCATTTGCCTTCTTAACCGCCTGATGTCAGACTTACCGGTCTATAATTCCCCATTTTCTCTCTACCACCTTTTTTGAATATTGGGGTTACATTAGCTACCCTCCAATCAATGGGAACTGTTCCAGAGTCTGTAGAATTTTGGAAGATGACTAGCAATGCATCTACTATTTCTAGGGCCACTTCCTTAAGTACCCTAGGATGTAGATTATCCGGTCCTGGGGATTTATCAGCCTTCAATCCCATCAATTTCCCTAACACCATTTCCCTACAAATATTGATTTCATTCAGTTCCTCCCTCTCATTAGACCCTATGTTCCCCGACAACTCTGGGAGGTTATTTGTGTCCTCCTTTGTGAAGACAGAACCAAAGTCTGTATTTAATTGGTCAGCCATTTATTTGTTCCCCATTATAAATTCCCCTGATTCTGACTGCAAGGGACCTACGCTTGACTTCACCAATCTTTTTTTCTTCACATATCTATAGAAGCTTTTCCAGTCAGTTTTTATGTTCCCTGCAAACTTACTCTCATACTCTATTATCCCCCTCTTAATTAATCCCTTTGTCCTCCTTTGCTAAATCCTAAACTGCTCCCAATCCTCAGGTTTGTTGCTTTTTATGGCCAATTAATATGTCCTCTCCATGCGATATTTAAATGTTTGCCATTGCCTATCCACCGTCAACCCTTTAAGTAACATTCCCCAATCCATCCTAGCCAACTCGCACCTCATACCATTGTAGTTGCCTTTATTTAAATTCAGGACCCTAGTCTCTAAGTCAAATACTTCACTCTCCATCTTAATGAAGAATTCTATCATATTATGATCGCTCCGACCCAAGGGGTCTCGCACAACAAGATTGCTAATTATATATATTTCTTAAGGCTAAAGGGATCAAGGGATATGGGGAGAAAGCAGGGACAGGGTACTGAATTTGGATGATCAGCCATGATCTCATTAAATGGCGGAGCAGGCTCGAGGGGCCTACTCCTGCTCCTATCTTCTATGTTTCTATGTCCCGAAAGCATTCCATGAACTCGTCCCTTCCTTGACTTCTCTGTCTCCATTTCTGGTGATAGGCTATTAACAAACATCCACTACAAGCTCACTGACTCCCACAGCTACCTGGACTACAATTCCTCACACCCTGCTAACTGTAAGGACTCTATTCCATTCTCCCAGTTTCTCCGTCTCTGGCGCATCTGTTCTGACGATGCCACCTTCCATACCAGTGCTTCTGATATGTCTTCTTTTTTCCTCAGCCGAGGATTCCCCTCTAATGTGGTTGACACAGCCCTTGACCATGTCCATTCCATTTCCTGTACTCATCCCTTCCCGTCCCTCCCAGAACCATGATAGCGTTCCCCTTTTCTTCACCTTTCACCCCACCAGCCTCCACATTCAATGGATTATCCTCCTCCATTTCTGCCACCTCCAACATGATCCCACCACCAAACGCATCTTCACCTCACCTCCCCTTTCAGCATCTGAAGGGACCGCTCCCTCTGCGACACCCTAATCCACTCCTCTATCACCCCCAACACCCCTTCCCCTTCGCCCGGCACCTTTCCGTGCAAGCACAGGAGATGCAACACCTGCACTTTTACTTCATCTCTTCCCACTGTCCAGGGCCCCAAACACGCCTTCCAGGTGAAACAGCGATTTACTTGTACTTCTTGTAATTTAGTATACTGTATTCACTGCTCATGATGCGGTCTCCTCTACATTGGGGAGACCAAACGCAGATTGGGCGACCGCTTTGCGGAACACCTTCGTCCAGTCCGTAAGGGTGACGCTGAGCTTCTGGTCGCCTGTCACTTTAATTCTCCATTTCACTCCCACTCTGATCTCTCTGTCCTCGGCCTCTTACACTGTTCCAATGAAGCTCAACGTAAGCTCGAGGAACAAAACCTTATCTTTCGATTAGGCACTTTACAGCCTTCTGGACTCAACATTGAGTTCAACAATTTCAGAGTATAACCCCTCAGGCTGTATGATTCTGCCATCCCCATTTGCAACATTTTATCTCTCCTGCCTCCTACCCTAGCACAGACTGTTCCTTCAGATCCTCCCCTCCCCTTCCCCCCCACCCTCTCCCTGCCTCTGCACCTGCTTAAAATCTGTTACATCTCCAGCTTTTTCCAGTTCTGAAGAAGGGTCCCAGACCTCTCATGTTAACTCTGTTTCTCTCTCCACGGATGCTGCCTGGCCTGCTGAGTATTTCCAGCATTTTCCGTTGTTACTCCAGACTACCTTTGCCAATTTCATTTGTCCAGTCTACATGAAGATTAAAGACCCCCAAGATTATTGCATTACCTTTGTTGCAAGCTCCTACTATTTCTTGATTAAGATTCTGTCCAACGGTATAACTACTGTTAGGGGGCCTATATACTACTCCTACCAGTGTTTTCTGCCCCTTGTTATTCCTTATCTCCACCAATACTGATTCTACTTCCTGATCTTACGAGCCAAGATCCTTTCTCGCTACTGTCCTTATGTCATCCTTTATTATCAGGGCTACTTCCCCACCTTTTCCATTCTGCCTGTCTTTTCAAACCATCAAGTACCCTGGAATATTTAGGCCTAGAAATTCGGTTGGTTGCGCCAGCGATTAGCGCCTAAAGAGCCCGAGATTTGAGGCGTTACCCAATTTTCAGACGTGCGCAGTGATCCTAGCGCATCCTGTCATATTGAGTAGCCTGTTAGCGCCGGCGCTAAGTCTTGCGGGCGCAACCAGATAATGACGTCATTTCATTGTGCAACGCCTATTTGGCGCCCTGTACCGGAAATTCAGTGGCGCCCCCCTCCGTTCCGCCTGGCACTATTAGTGACTGTTGGGTGGAACAGTACCAGGTCCTTCTCGGACTCAGGGGGCGCTCTTTAAAGGGGACAGCACTAGTATAAAAGCGGCAGCCATTTGGCCTGGCCATACTGCTCGCTGCTGGAGAGAGTTGCAGACCTTCAGTTACACAGACTTGTTCTTATTGAGCCAGCGGAGCCTTGGGACCTTCAGCACTGTCCAGAACAGTTGGATCCAGAAAGCTGACTGCATCTTACTCGTCGGCCAGAATAATGGGAGCTGCTTTGGAGGGGAACGTCATCCTGGCTGAACAACTGGCAAGGACACAGAGACGGAGGGAGAGAGGGCCGAGATTGGCCAGAAGGAGGAGGGCTAATGGACGTCGCCAAATCCGACCATACGCTGCCAGGGTTTTCAGGCAGCAGGCCTCCTACCTTATCATGTCGGAGGAGCAGTGTCTGCGAAGGCTCAGATTTGGTAAGGATGTTGTCACTGAGCTGTGCCACCTGCTTGCTGGGGATCTGCAGCCGCGGATACGGTGCAGGACCTCACTGTCGATGGCCGTGAAAGTCACAGTTGCGCTCAACTTTTACGCCAGCGGATCGCTTCAGGCAGCAGCTGGGGACATATCAAATATCTCTCAATTTGCGGTGCATTGCTGCAGCCGGCAAGTGACAGCTGCCCTCAACAAAAGGAGGCGCGAATTAATCACCTTCCCTGTGACCCTGGAGAAGCAGGGGGAGCGCGCACAGGGCTTCACGGCTATTGCGGACTTCCCCATGGTGCAGGGGGCCATTGATTGCACACACGTGGCTTTGCGGGCACCATTACAGAATCCGGAGGAGTTCCGTAACCGCAAGGGGTTCCACTCCCTTAATGTGCAGCTGGTCTGTGATCACCGGCAGATGATCATGGCGGTGAACGCACAATTCCCTGGCAGCAGCCATGACGTGTTCATCCTGCGGCAGACCTCAGTGGCTGACCTTTTTGAGGCCCTGGCTCACCCACGAGGCTGGCTTCTGGGCGACAAGGGCTATCCTCTCTGCCCATGGCTCATGACCCCGCTCCGTTTGCCCAGCACCCCAGCAGAAGAGCATTACAATAACAGCTATCAGGCCACCAGGAACATTGTGGAGCACCGTTGCAGCTGTGCTGAAGCAGCGTTTCCGTTGTCTAGATCATTCGGGGGGCGCCCTACAATACTCGCCGGAGCATGTGGCGCGTATCATTGTTGTCTGCTGCATGCTCCACAACCTGGCCATTCGCCGCACCCAGCCAATGCCAGCTGACCCTCAAGGTCCAGCAGAGCAGGCGGACGAGGAGGAGGAGGAGGAGCATGCGGGCGAGGAGGATCAGGAGGAGGAGGAGGAGGAGGAAGATGGGAGGGCTCCAGAAACTGGGAGGGCCGCTCGTCAGAGGCTCATAAGGACTCGGTTCTAGGCCCCTCGGACGGAATGGTGGCTGTGATTCGAACAGCGCCCTCCGGTTCGCTCGGTCTTAAATCCAGAAAAAGAGACGTCTTAGCACCTCCCTCTACTGGTGACCCCTTGATGGAGACCGACTCCTCTTACGAGGTCAGCCCCTTCCCTCCCTGCAGCTCCTCCGTAATTGGACCCCAGTGGCTGCGTCAAGGCTGGGGGATGCCTGCTGAGTGTCTGGAAGCGTTGAAGCCCCTGAGGGAAGGCCTGGACGACCTCTGGGCTTGGAGGTCCCGCAAGCAGGCTGCTCCAACTTGGCATGTCTGCTAGCAGTCTGCCGTGCAGGTGGTGGCAGCTGCTCTGCTGACGTGCCAGCGGTGGGATCAGGACTGCTCACATGCAGAGAGAGGACACCTGCACCGTGGTCGGCCGAAACACTAGCACTCTGACGGGGCCGCACAAGATCATATGCCACAATCGACTGCTCCATAGATTCATGGCCTGCTGTGGTGCTGCAAGGGCCTGGGGTGATCCTGCCTGATGCAGCTAGGGTGGCAGCAGAGAGTGTTCGCGTGGCCTCAATTTGCGTGTGGACGAGGCCAGCAAGTGACTGCGTGGCAGCAGTGAGGACCTGCGTGGCAGGTGTCAGTGCTTCAGAAAAGCCATGGACAGTCCTTTCCACTGCTTTGGACAAGGCCGGAACACTCCTTTCCACTGCCTCGGACAAGGCATGGACAGACCTTTCCACTGCCTCGGACAAGCCCTGGACAGACCTTTCCACTGCCTCGGACAAGCCCTGGACAGACCTTTCCACTGCCTCGGACAAGCCCTGGACAGACCTTTCCACTGCCTCGGACAAGCCCTGGACAGACCTTTCCATTGCTGCACTGAAGCCCTGGACAGACCTTTACATTGCTGGGCCGAAGCCCTGGACAGTCCTTTCCATTGCTGCCCCAAAGTCCAGCACACTCTTTGCCAGTGTGTCAATCGACTCAGGCATCCTCCCCACTGCAGCCATCAGCTCAGTGTGCCTGTGCCGGGCCTGGGCGCTCATCTCGGCAAGGCTATGCACCTCCTCTGCACTCTGTGCAGCAGTCATGGTGGCCTGCCTCGCCCTCTGGGGAGACGGCCCCCGAGCATCCCTACCCCCCGTGCGTTGCTGCAGGCCGCTGGTTCCTGCAACTGGCTCCTCATCAGAGCTCCCCTCCTCCCCTCAAGGGAACTACTACCCCCAGTCTCCAGGTGCGGTGGCTCCCCTGAGGCTGGCACGGATGGTCCGGCTTCCTCCTGGTCGTCGCCTCCGGAGGCACTGGCACTGGCAGCTTGAGGGGCCGGCTCCCGAGCTGGTGATGCAGCATCTGAAAGCAGGGAGGTTGAAGAGTGGCTTTAGCAAAAGGACAGTTTGGCAGCAAGGGATGCAACA
This sequence comes from Somniosus microcephalus, assembly GCF_052327205.1. Classification (NCBI taxonomy): domain Eukaryota; kingdom Metazoa; phylum Chordata; class Chondrichthyes; order Squaliformes; family Somniosidae; genus Somniosus; species Somniosus microcephalus. The sequence goes on from NC_140993.1 coordinate 75,258,839, forward strand.
GTGCGGCAATGCTATGACATGGCTCCACATTGAGAAAGCATGCTGGCGGGGGAAAAACTGGAAGGTGACAGCTGTAATAGTAAAGAACCTTACCATCGCTGTGGACAATGGGGTCGGCAGCTGCAGTGGTGACAGGACCACTCAGGCGTCCTCCCACAATCTGGTGGACTCTCTCCTCGAGATCCGTCAGAGGCTCCAGTTGAGGACGGCCTCCTCCGGTGCGAAGCTGTTCCTTGCGGTTTCTCGCCAGTTTGGCCTGCAGGGCAAAGGACAGGAAGTGATGTTACATGATGCCCTGAGTTATCACCTCATGCCCCCCATGGTGGAACAGCCCTTACATGATGCCCTGGGTTATCATCTCATGCCCCCCATGGTGGAACAGCCCTTACATGATGCCCTGGGTTATCATCTCATGCCCCCCATGGTGGAACAGCCCTTACATGATGCCCTGGGTTATCATCTCATGCCCCCCATGGTGGAACAGCCCTTACATGATGCCCTGAGTCAAATGTGCATGTGTGTGACCAGAAAGGGCCATGGGTGCTTGCTGACAGATGGCCAGTGGGGCATAGCGCACCCTGTAGCCATAAAGTCAGGTGCTAATGGAGGGATGCATAAGTTGGCATTAACTCCACTCACCCTCACGACCCGAGTGAGGTCGTTGAATTTCTTCCTGCACTGCACAGGACTCCTGGTCGCCATGCTGCTGGAGTTGACCCTCTGAGAAACATCCCTCCAAGCTCATCGGTAGTCCTTATGATTAGGCCTCCTGCCATTGTCGGGGTAGAGGACATCTCGCCGGCGCTCCACTGCGGACACCAATTCCTCCAGAGACTCATTGGTGAAGCACTCTGCTCTCTGCCTCACCCTCTCCATATGTTCCAAGTTTTTTGCGCCAGAGAACGGCCTGTGCCGATTTGCAGGCCTACAAGGTGCAGAGTGTGGATGCTGGCACTGCCTGACCCATCCCTTTAAGAGCTGGCCGGCGCCTGGAAGTCTCGTGGTCATGGGTAATTGAGAGCACCTGCGCTGCGGCTGGATGCCCCGATATTGGGTTGCGCCGGCATGTTAGCACCTTAGGTGCCCCGTGTAACGCCTGAACTCGCGCCTCAATCACCTTTGGGGCGCTGCAACCCAATATCGCACGAGGTGTCGATAAGTTGCGTCTGGCTATAAAATTTGCGCTCCACCAATTCTAACGCCCCAAGCGGGGCTATACCCAATTTCTAGGCCTTAGTTCCCAACCTTGGCCACCTTGCAACCATGTCTCTGTAATGGCTATTACATCAAACCCATTTATCTCTATTTGTGCCAGTAGTTCGTCTATCTTGTTACGAATGCTTCGTGCATTCAGATAAAGAGCCTTTAATTTACATTTTTTACCATTATTCCCTGCTTTGACCTTATTCTGTGCTGCACTGCAACCATTAAACTGTCTGTCCCTTCCTGCCACACTCTGCTTGTTTATACCCAATTCACTACACTGCTCTATTGCCTTGACATTTCTCTTTAGATTTCTAAATTTCTCCTCACATGACCCCTCCCACCCTTTTTTAGTTTAAAGCCCTATCCACAGCCTTAGTTATTTGATTCACCAGGACGCTGGTCCCAGCCTGGTTTAAGTGGAGACCGTCCTGACGGATCAGCTTCCTCTTTCCTAAGTACTGGTGCCAGTGCCCCCTGAATTGAAACCCCTTTTTCCCACACCACTCTTTGAGCCACGCATTTAACTCTCTGATCCGCTTGACCCTATACCAATTTGCGCGGGGCTCAGGTAACAATCCAGAGGTTATTACCCTTGTGGTTCTGCTTATTAATTTAGATCCTAGCTCCTCAAACTCCCTCAGCAGAACTTCATTCTTAGTTCTAACTATGTCATTGGTTTCTACATGGACCATGACAACTGGATCCTCCTCCTCCCACTCCAAGTTCTTCTCCAGCCGCGAGGAGATATCCTTAACCCTGGCACCGAGCAGGCAACACAGCCTTCAGGACTCTCTTTCGCGGCTGCAGAGAACAGTATCTATCCCCCTGACTTTACTGTTCCCTACTACTACCACATTCCTTCCTTCTTCCCCCACTTGGATGGCCCCCTGTACCACAGTGCTGTGGTCAGTTTGCCCATTCTCCCTGCAGTCCTTCTCCTCATCCATACAGGTAGAAAGTACCTTGTACCTGTTGGAAAAGGTCCAGGGCTGAGGCTCCTCCATCACTACATCCTGGGTCCGTGAGGGTGCCGGTTAGTTCCCTCAGTAACCCCTAGATGGCACCTTCACTTTTTTTTTCCATTTGCTAATTGTTACTAGTTTCTCCTGTGTTTATTACTTAACTGCCTTTTATCAGGTTTATTGGTTTCACCTGTTTTTGCTTGTATTTAAGTTCTGTGGTTTCTTCCCTCTGTGCTCAGTCTTGACAAGCCATTTGCCTACTGGTAGCTTGCCTTGAGCTCCTATGTTTGTAACTGTTTACCTGTGTGATTCTAGTAAAGTACTTTTATTTAAGACTGCATACCTGCTTTTCGCCTCGTCTGTCTGCACTTGGGTCCAGAACCAGCCTCGCCCTGACAGCAAGACTGAGCCAGTATGGACCCAGCAGTGATGGAGGAATTTCGTTCTATTCTCTCCCATCAAGGTGCTTTCCTCGGCCGCCTTGAGCAACTTCTCCAAAACATTTCGGACAAGGTAAATACGTGGACTCAGACCATTCAACACCCAGCTGCTGTGGCTTCTGCTCAGGATGTTCCTCCTCAGTCAGTTCCTTTGGGTACTACCCCACCGGTCGCCGACCTCCAGACTCACCGAGAGCCTCGCCTACCCACGCCAGAGCGCTATAACAGTCATCCGGTCAAGTGTCGCGGCTTCTTGACCCAGTGCTTCCTAGTTTTTGAACTCCAACCCTCCATGTTCCGATCACCCCGCTCTAAGGTAGCGTTCATCATATCACTACTCTCGGGAAAAGCTCTCGCCTCGGCTACCGCTATCTGGGAGCAGCAATCTTTCGTCTGCTCGGACATTCTCCTTTTCGCCGAAGAGATGAGCAAAGTCTTTGACCATCCTGTGAGTGGACGGGAGGCAGCTAAGAGACTTTTGAATCTCCGCCAGGGCAACTGCAGCGTAGCCGACTTTGCCATTGAGTTCCGCACACTCGCTGCGGAAAGCCGCTGGAACACCGAGGCCCTTCTCTCCACATTTCTTCATGGCCTTTCCGAATCTATCAAAGATGAACTGGCATCCAGAGAGGTTCCGGAGGACCTTGACACGCTCATCTCCCTCGCCATCAGAGTGGATAACTGCCTCCGGGAGCATGGTAGAGAGAGGAGATTCACTACTTCCACAGAGGTGAGATCTTCCGGTGTTTCGAATCTGACCAAGAGTTTCCAAGTACCCCCGAGTCCACCTGTTAGCACCGAAGAGGAACCTATGCAACTCGGCAGAACTCGGCTCTCCCAGTTTGAGAGACAGAGGAGATTGAGAGAGGGGTGTTGTCTTTACTGTGGCCTGTCTGGCCATCTCAGAGCCACATGCCCTGAGCTTCAGGAAAAAGCCAGGAGGATTGGGAAAATACTGACAGATCAAATCCCTCCTCCTACCCCTTCTGTCTTCCAAACCCTGCTTCCCGCTCGTCTCTCTTGGGAGGGACAACAGTACAACCTCCAGGCGTTTGTTGACTCCGGGGCCGCTGGCTGTTTTATCGATTCCACCCTTGTGCGCAGCCTGAAAATTCCTTTCTCCCGCCTTGACAAGCCTTTACAAGTCACTGCCCTCGACGGCAGGCCCCTTGGTTCTGGGCGCATTCATCATATCACTGGGATATTACATGTCCAAGTAGGGGAGAGACATCAAGAGTTGCTGCAGTTTCACCTTATCGATTCACCTGAGCTCCCTCTCGTTCTTGGACATCCGTGGTTCTCTCTTCACAACCCTCACATTGACTGGACTACCGGGACTGTGCTGGAGTGGGGTCCTTCATGTCTAGCCAACTGTCTTAAGGTCTTCCCTATTCTGCCCCGCCCTTCCTCTCCCGAGCCAGCTGATCAGCTGGACCTTGCTCATGTGCCCCCTGAATATTCGGACCTCCATGCTGTGTTTAGTAAGAGGCGGTCCACTACACTCCCCCCACACCGGTCCTACGACTGTGCCATTCATCTCCTGCCTGGCACTAGACCCCCTTGGGGTTGGCTCTACTCTCTCTCTGGCCCTGAGAATGTTTCCATGGAAGAATACATCAAGGAAGCCCTCGCTACAGGTTTCATTCGCCCTTCCACCTCCCCAGCGGGTGCTGGATTCTTTTTTGTAAAGAAGAAGGATGGTGGTCTCAGGCCTTGCATAGACTATCGGGGGCTTAACAAAATTACCATTAAGAACCACTATCGTCTCCCTTTGATGTCTTCAGCATTTGAGCAGCTGCAGGGAGCTACCATCTTCTCCAAACTTGACCTCCGCAACGCGTACAACCTGGTCCGCATTAGGGAGGGGGATGAATGGAAGACTGCCTTTATCACCCCTAGCGGTCACTGGGAATACCTCGTCATGCCCTTTGGTCTCACTAACACTCCTGCTGTCTTCCAAGCTCTGGTCAATGACGTGCTCCGGGACCTGCTGAACCAGTTCGTGTTTGTTTATTTGGATGACATTCTCATCTTCTCAAAGTCCCCCCAGCAGCATGTCCAACACGTCAGACGGGTGCTGCAGAGGCTCTTGGAGAACCGTCTCTTTGTCAAATCCGAGAAATGTGAATTCCACGTCTCTAAGGTCACCTTCCTGGGCTACGTCATCTCCTGTGGAAGCGTCCAGATGGATCCTAGCAAGGTTCAAGCCGTCTTGAACTGGCCGCGTTCCACGTTGGTTAAGCAGGTTCAGCGGTTCCTGGGATTCGCCAACTTTTACAGACGCTTCATCTGCAACTTCAGCTCTCTTGCTGCCTCCCTCTCCGCATTGACCAAGGGCTCGTCTTTACGGTTCAGTTGGTGTTCTGAAGCAGAACGGGCCTTCCAGGAACTCAAACAACGCTTCACCTCTGCTCCCATTCTGGTACACCCTGACCCCAACCTGCCCTTTATCGTAGAGGTGGATGCCTTGGATATTGGAGTCGGGGCTGTCCTATCCCAGCGCTCCCCTAAGGACCAAAAGCTACATCCCTGTGCCTTCTTTTCCCATCGCCTGAAGCCAGCAGAGAGTAACTACGATGTCGGCAACAGGGAGCTCTTGGCAGTTAAGTTGGCCATGGAGGAGTGGAGACACTGGTTGGAGGGAGCAGAGCATCCTTTTGTCGTCTGGACCGACCATAAAAATCTGACATATATCCAGGACGCCAAGCGCCTCAACCCTCGGCAGGCCAGGTGGGCTCTCTTCTTTAACCGGTTCAACTTTCTCCTGTCTTACCACCCAGGGTCTAAGAACCTCAAACCGGATGCCCTTTCTCGCCAGTTTGACCCCTCAGAAAAGGACCGGACCCCGGCACCTATCATCCCCAGTTCCTGCATCGTTGCTCCCGTCGCATGGGAGATTGAGACTGTGGTGCGAGGGGCCCAACGTCAGGAGGCTGACCCTGGAGGAGGCCCTCCTCATAGCCTTTATGTTCCTAGTCAGGTGCGCGCCCAGGTCCTTCAATGGGGGCACTCTTCTCGATTGACTGGTCATCCTGGGATCCATCGGACTCTCGAGTTCCTTAAGAGGAGGTTCTGGTGGCCCTCTATTGAAGCCGACACCCGGGCCTTTGTCTCCGCTTGTCCCGTCTGTGCCCAGAACAAGACATCCCAACAACCTCCGCTTGGTCTCCTGCATCCCTTGCCCATCCCCAGCCGTCCCTGGTCTCATATCGCCCTGGATTTCATCACCGGGCTACCTCCATCTGAGGGATTCACTACCATCCTAGTTGTGGTCTATCGCTTTTCCAAGGCTGCTCACTTTGTCCCTCTTGTCAAGCTTCCCTCTGCCAGAGAGACTGCCCAGCTGGTTGTCCAGCATCTTCCGCCTCCATGGCTTGCCCCTGGATGTCGTCTCTGACCGTGGTCCCCAGTTCTCATCCAGGTTCTGGAAGGCTTTTTGTTCCCTCCTGGCGCTTCCGTCAGTCTCTCCTCTGGGTTCCACCCACAGTCTAACGGCCAGACTGAGAGAACCAACCAAGATCTGGAGAGGGTGCTAAGAAGCTTTGTGTCCTCCAATCCTTCCACCTGGAGCAAGTATCTGGTCTGGGCGGAGTACGCACACAATACCCTGCAGAGCTCCTCCACTGGCCTCTCACCTTTTGAATGTCAATATGGCTTCCAACCGCCACTTTTCCCTGAACAGGAGAGGGAGGTAGGAGTCCTGGCTGCCCAGGGGTTCGTCCAACGCTGCCGCCGTACTTGGAGGAGGGTCCGATCCGCCTTGCAGCTCGCTTCTTCTTGGCAGAAAGTGCAGGCTGACCGACACCACCGCCCAGCTCCTCGGTTCCGGACCGGGTAGAAGGTCTGGCTGTCTACCTGGAATCTTCCGCTCCATGTGGACTCCCGCAAGTTTGCTCCCCGGTTCATCGGACCTTTTAGGATTTTGGAAAAAGTAAACCCTGTGGCCTACTAGCTCCTCCTTCCTCGGTCGATGAAGATACATCCCACGTTCCACATCTCTCACCTCAAGCCGGTACTTACCAGTCCCTTGGTTCCTGCTTCCAGACCTCCCCCCCCGCCCTGCATGATTGACGGTCAGCAAGCCTACACTGTCCGTCGCCTCCTTGATAGTCGCCGGGTTAGGAGGAGCATTCAATACCTGGTCGACTGGGAGGGTTATGGTCCTGAAGAGCATTCCTGGGTTCTGGCCCGGGACATTTTGGATCCTGAACTCATCAGGGATTTTCACCGTCGCCACCCTGATCATCCAGGAGGAACGTCAGGAGCTGTTCCTAGGGGAGGGGGTCCTGTGAGGGTGCCAGTTAGTTCCCTCAGTAACCCCTAGATGGCACCTTCACTTGTTTTTTTTCCCTTTGCTAATTGTTACTAGTTTCTCCTGTGTTTATTACTTAACTGCCTTTTATCAGGTTTATTGGTTTCACCTGTTTTTGCTTGTATTTAAGTTCTGTGGTTTCTTCCCTCTGTGCTCAGTCTTGACAAGCCATTTGCCTAGTGGTAGCTTGTCTTGAGCTCCTATGTTTGTAACTGTTTACCTGTGTGATTCTAGTAAAGTACTTTTTATTTAAGACTGCATGCCTGCTTCTCGCCTCGTCTGTCTGCACTTGGGTCCAGAACCAGCCTCGCCCTGACAGGGTCCCCATACCTTCCTGACTCGCAGTCACGCCCTCCTGCCCCTGACCACTGACGAACTCTAAAGTACTACTTAACCTAAAGGGCGTGACTGCCTCCTGGAACAAAGTGTCCAGGTAACCCTCCCTCTCCCTGATGCATCACAATGTCTGCAGCTCGTACTCCAGCTCAACAACTCTGAGCTGAAGTTCCTCGAGCTGCAGACACTTACTGCAGATGTGGTTGCTCAGGATCGCAATGTTCTCCACAGACTCCCACATGCTGCAGTTACGACACACCACCTGCCCTGCCATCTCTAACCTTGTTTTATTTTTTAATTAATTAGTTAAAGATTTTATTCAATTGATATTTTTGGTTTATTGCTTGATTATTTTACTTAGTTTAAGTTATGAATTTAATAAGTACCAGCAAGTTAGTTTCTCAGCTCTTAATTTAACCCCCTTCCCTAACTTAGGGAGCAACAAAGAGCTGTAATACTCACCAACCAATCACCTACCTGCTCTCCTGTGACGTCACTTTTTAACCGTTGTTTTTAAATCGGAGCCTCGCACTCCCGCTGCTTTAATTCAGGTCTGCTCTCGGGCCGTTCTGCATCCTCTCGCTGCTGCCGCTGCTTTATTTCAGGCCTGCTCTCGGGTCGCTCTTTATCCTCTCACCATTGCCGCTGCTTTATTTCAGGTCCACTCTCGGGCCGCTCTTTATCCTCTCACCATTGCCGCTGCTTTATTTCAGGTCCACTCTCGGGCCGCTCTTTATCCTCTCGCTGCTGTCAGTGCTTTAATTCAGGTCCACTCTCGGGCCGCTATTTATCCTCTCGCCACTGCCGCTGCTTTAATTCAGGTCCACTCTCGGGCCGCTATTTATCCTCTCGCCGCTGCCGCTGATTTAATTCAGCTCTGCTCTCGGGCCGCTCTTTCAAGGGATATGGAGATCAGGTGGGAAAGATCGAGCAGTTAGCGTTAATTTTGCGTACAGTCTACAATATTAGCGCCTAGCGCTAATTCTCAAACTTTCCTAAAGATACCACCCATTCCTGGGCTATAATGAATTTCTAGCCCATATTATTTTTTGTTATATATTTATGTTATAATGTTTTCTTTTCATCGATGACAAAGTCCAACACTGCCTTCAGTGTGCCAGTGCAGCCTTCGGTCGCCTGAGGAAGAGAGTGTTTGAAGACCAGGACCTCAAACCCGGCACTAAGCTCATGATCTACAGAGCAATAGTGATACCCACCCTCCTGTATGCTTCAGAGACATGGACCATGTACAGCAGGCACCTCAAAGCACTGGAGAGGTACCACCAATGCTGCCTCCGCAAGATCCTGCAAATCCATTGGCAGGATAGGCGCACCAACGTCAGTGTTCTTGCTCAGGCCAACATCCCCAGCATCGAAGCTCTGACCTCGCTTGATAAGTCCGATGGATGGGCCACATCGTCTGCATGCCCGATACGAGACTCCCAAAATAAATGCTCTACTCGGAGCTCCGACACGGCAAGAGAGCCCGAGGTGGGCAGAGGAAGCACTTCAAGGACACCCTCAAAGCCTCCTTGAAAAAATGCAACATGCCCACCGACACCTGGAAATCCCTGGCCCAAGACAGCACAAAGTGGAGGAGAAGCATCCGGAAAGGCGCCGAACACCTCAAGCCTCTTCGCAGAGAGCAAGCGGAAGCCAAGCGCAAACTGCAGAAGGAGCGCGCGTCAACCCAAGCACCCCACCCACCGGCCCCTTCAACAATCCGTCTGCCCCACCTGTGACAGAGACTGTAGGTCCCGCATTGGACTCATCGGTCACCTGAGAACTCATTTTTAGTGTAGAAGCAAGTCACCCTCGGTTCCGAGGGACTGCCTAAGAAGAGAAAGAAGAATGTTTTCTTTTATTGGCTTAGAATTGGTCTTATACCAAATAATAATGAATTAAATTAATAATACATTTTAAAAAGTTGCAGAAAAATACAGAGGCAAAGATTTGTTGTGAAGCAACTATTACCACAATGAGTTCTTTTAATTGGTTATATTTACCTTTGATCTCTCTTTTGACAGATATTGTAAAATAAAAATGTATTTTTCAAATAGAAAAATTCCAACTTGAAGATTTTAATATTGACAGAACCCATTAGAATGAAACAAATGTCATTTTTCTCGACACGTTCATCTCACATAATATCATCAGAATCCCAATTGCACACTTATGTGATTAAACTTTGCAATGACAAAACTAACACCAGCACTTGTGCCAATGCAACAACAATTATACCATACTCACTGTTCATATGTAAAATAATAGCACCAATGGCTCTCATATGGAAGCAGCTGCAAAATGTCCGTACATAATTTCCTCAGACTAATTTTAAAATTCATAGTCTGCTATGTACAAATCGATTCTTAAAGTATGAAGAATGTTAGCATGTGAAAGCAGATGTTTGTAAAATGCCAGTGATGAATCTATTCTGTCATGCACAGCTGTTGTCATAGCAACAAATTAACATCATCTGTTTTGTTTGTTCTCTTAAAAAAAGCGGCTCATCATTGCAAGCCTGCCTGCTTGCCAACATAAGCAGAATCACCGCAATCAAAATAATTGTAACACGTTCCTGCACAAGCTCCAATTGACCAACAAGGAAAGTGTGAAAGGGCAGGAAGGATTGATTGCACAGACAGGATGATCCTCATATGGGTACTTGAGCTCTCACTGTTTCGAGTGGGGGAAACCCAGCCAATCAGTAAAAGAATATCCGAAAAACAGGAAGACAAAAAAAAATTCACAATTATAAATATTAAAAGGTAAGCATTTTAAAAAGAATACCTGGCAAAGTCATTATAAGAGAGATTAAAACAAATATGTGAATGCGGGAAATTTGTAAAAAAAGCAAAAAATGCTAGAAATGCACAACATCAGAAAGCAAAAGAAAGATTATATTTTGGGTGAGATAGTTCATTTGAGGTCTGATACTGGGTCACACCCAAATCATGAACCAATCTCTCTTTGTCTGAGCCAGTACAATTTCAGCCAAGAATATAGGCCATACGGCACATTAAAAAGGAATTAGACTGAAAGTGCTGTGGGATACAGGCTCATCATAACTTAAGCTGGAGACATTTGATCATTTTAATTGCAGGGGAAAGGACTGAAAGTACTGTACTTAGAAATTCAGTTTGCTGCAAAAGTGGAAGCAGAAATTAGTGAGTGCCGAAGACATCCTTTCCAGTGGGGTTTGGGGACTCAATCCCTTTGTCCCAGAAACACTTTATTTGGTACATTTTCAGCCTTTGGAATCTACTGTAATTTGCTTTTTTTTTCTGGTGCGGCTACAGATAATTTCAATATAAAAAAACATTCCTTTCTTAGAAATCTGAGCCCAGATACAGCATGTTAATTTGTGAACAGAAACCTTTTACAACACACACCTACAATAATCCCAATCAACATGCATTCATAGAATTATAGAAACTTACAGTACAGAATGAGGCATTCAGCCCATCGTGCCTATGCTGGCTCTTTGAACGAGCAGTCGTGCTTAGTCCCACCACCTTGCTTTTTGTCGGTAACTCTGCAAGTTCCTCATTCTCAAGCACCTGTCCAACTTCCTTTTAAAATCATTTATGGAATCAGCTTCCACCACCTTTTCAGGTAGAGTGTTCCAGATCCTGACAACTCTCTGAGTGAAAAGATTTCTCCTCATCTTCCCTCTAGATCTTTTGCCAATGATTTTGAATCTATGACCTTTGCTTATTGACCCACTCGCCAGAGGGAATAGTTTTTCCCTATTTACTCTATCAAAACCTCTCATCATCTGGAACACCTCTATTAGGTCACCTCTTAACCTTCTCTGTTCCAAGAAGAACAGCCCTAACTTTCGCAACCTCCCCTCATAACTGAAGTCCCTCAGCCCTGGTAACATCCTGGCAAATCTCCTCCATACCTTTCTAAGGCCTTTACATCTTTGCTGAAGTGTGGTGCCCAGAATTGTCCACAATCTCCAGCTGAGGCCTAACCAGTGATTTATAAAGTTCTAGCATGAGCTCTTTGCTTTTATATTCTATTCCTCTATTTATAAATCCAAGTAACCCATATGCTTTTTAACCACCTTATCAACTTGCTCTAAGGATTTGGATTTGTGTACATGGACACCAAGGGGTCTCTGCTCATCTACACTTTTCAAAATTGAGTCATTTATAATACTGTCTTTCCATATTAGTCCTTCTACATTCTACATTGACAAGACAAAACTGGCTCACTATCATACCTGTCCCTCTCCCAGGCCCCATAGCAGCTCCAAGTAACCTACTAGTCTAACATGACCTAAAAAACAAAATATAGGATATTTAGGTGAGCTTGTTGGCATGACTTGATGTATTCTAGATTATTCTGGAGTAAAGATTGGATCAGATACTCCAAAATAATTTAATCTACCATATCCTATTCTTGAATATTACCCAGGATTAGATAGGATGTACGGCACAGAAACAGGTCATTCGGCCCAACCAGTCCATGCCAGTGTTTATGCTCACTCGAGCCTCCTCCCGTCTTTCCTCATCTAAATCTAACCCTCTATTCCCTTTTCCCTCATATGCTTGTCTAGCCTCCCCTTAAATGCATCTATACTATTCGCTATGGGAGCACAACTAACTCCAAGTTCCCCTCAAGTTACACAACATCCTGACTTGGAAGTATATTGCCCTTCCATCGTCGCTGGGTCAAAATCCTGGAACTCCCTCCCTAACAGTACCACATGGACTGCAGTGGTTCATATGGCAGCTCACCACCACCTTCTCCAAGGGCAACTATTCATGTCCTTTACTCCCCAGGTGAACTCATGTTTATACTTCTTTGGAGCCATGAGCTGGGTTGGCAGGGTGCTGCCTTTTCTTTCGTGTAATACTTCAAATCATTCTAACGTTGTTAGTGTGTGTTAGACTATTTACATTAAAATGCTAGATGTCAATGACCATCTAAATATATTAGAAACTATAATATTTTGACCCAGCGACGATGAAGGAACAGCGATATACTTCCAAGTCAGGATGGTGTGTGACTTGGAGGGGAACTTGGAGGTGATGGTGTTCCCATGTGCCTGCTGCCCTTGTCCATCTAGGTGGTAGAGGTCACGGGTTTGGGAGGTGCTGCCAAAGAAGCCTTGATGAGTTGCTGCAGTGCATCCTGTAGATGGTACACACTGCAGCCATGGTAAGTTGGTGGTGGAGGGAGTGAATGTTTAAGGTGTTGAAAGATGGTGCCAATCAAGTGGGCTACTTTGTCTTGGATGGTGTCAAGCTTCTTGAGTGTTGTTGGCGCTGCACTCATCCAGGCAAGTGGAGAGTATTCCATCACACGTGTGTCTTGTAGAAGGTAGAAAGGCTTTGGGGAGTCAGGAGGTGAGACACTCACCACAGAATACCCAGCCTCTGACCTGCTCTTGTTGCCACAGTTGAATGTCAAGGGGAGGTGGTTAGACACTCGCTTGTTGGAGATAGGCATTGCCTGGCACTTGTGTGGTGCAAATGTTACCTTCCACTTATCAGCCCAAGCCTGAATGTCATCCAGGCCTTGCTGCATGCAGGCATGGACTGCTTCCTTATCTGAGGAGTTGCGAATGGCACTGAACACTGTGCAGTCATCAGCAAACATTCCCACTACTGATCTTATGATGGAGGGAAGGTAATTGATGAAGCAGCTGCAGATGGTTGGGCCTAGGACACTGCCCTGAGGAACTCCTGCAGCGATAGAAACATAGAACATAGAAAAATAGGAGCAGGAGTAGGCTATTCGGCCCTTCCAGCCTGCTCCGCCATTCAATATGATCATGGCTGATCCTCTATCTCAATACCATATTCCCGCTCTCTCCCCATACCCCTTGATGCCTTTTGTGTCTAGAAATCTATCTATCTCCTGCTTAAATATATTCAGTGACTTGGCCTCCACAGCCTTCTGTGGTAGAGAATTCCACAGGTTCACCACCCCCTGAGTGAAGAAATTTCTCCTCATCTCAGTCCTAAATATGCTAGCCCATATCCTGAGACTGTGATCCCTCATTCTAGAACCCCCAGCCAGGGGAAACATCCTCCCTGCATCCAGTCTGTCTAGCCCTGTCGGAATTTTATACGTTTCAATGAGATCCCCTCTCATTCTTCTAAACTCAAGTGAATACAGGCCTAGTCAACCCAATCTCTCCTCATACGACAGTCCTGCCATCCCAGGAATCAGTCTGGTGAACCTTCGCTGCGCTCCCTCTATGGCAAGTATATCCTTTCTTAGGTAAGGAGACCAAAACTGCACACAGTACTCCAGGTGTGGTCTCACCAAGGCCCTATACAACTGTAGTAAGACATCCTTGCTCCTGTACTCAAATCCTCTTGCAATGGATGCCAACATACCATTTGCCTTCCTAACTGCTTGCTGCACCTGCATGTTTACTTTCAGTGACTGATGTACAAGGACACCCAGGTCCCTCTGTACATTAACATTTCCCAATCTATCACCATTTAAATAATACACTGCCTTTCTGTTTTTCCTACCAATGTGGATAACTTCACATTTATCCACGTTATACTGCATCTGCCATGAATTTGCCCACTCACTCAACTTGTCTAAATTGCCTTGAAGCCTCTTTGCATCCTGCTAACAACTCACAATCCCACCTAGTTTTGTGTCGTCAGCAAACTTGGAAATATTACATTTGGTTCCCTCATCCAAATCCTGGGGCTGTGATGATTGACCTCCAACCACCACAACCATCTTCCTTTGTTCTAGTTATGACTCCAGCCAGTGGAGAGTTTTCCCCTCGATTCCCATTGACTTCAGTTCTACTAGGTCTCCTTGATGCCACACTCGGTTAAATGCTGCCTTGATGTCAAGGGCAGTCACTCTCACCTCACCTCTGGAATTCAGCTCTTTTGTCCATGTTTGGACCAAGGCTGTAATGAGGTCTGGAGCCGAGTGGTCCTGGCCATACCCAAACTGGGCATCAGTGAGCAGGTTATTGGTAAGTAAGTGCTGCTTGATAGCGCTGTCGATATCACCTTCCATCACTTTGCTGATGATTGAGAGTAGACTGATGGGGCGGTAATTGGCCAGATTGGATTTGTCCTGCTTTTTGTTGAAAGGACATACCTGGGATATTTTCCACATTGTCGGATAGATGCCAGTGTTGCAGCTGTACTGGAAGAGCTTGGCTAAAGGCACGGCTAGTTCTCAAGCACAAGTCTTCAGCACGACATCCGGGATGTTGTCGGGGCCCACAGCCTTTATTGTATCCAGTGTGCTCAGCCGTTTCTTGATATCACGTGGAGTGAATCGAATTGGCTGAAGAACGGCTTCTGTGGTGGTGGGGACCTCAGGAGGAGCCCAATATGGATCATCCATTCGCACATCTTGCTGAAGATGGTTGCAAATGCTTCAGCTTTGTCTTTTGCACTCATGTGCTGGGCTCCACCATCATTGAGGATGGAGATATTCATGGAGCCTCCTCCTCCCGTTGGTTGTTTAATGGTCCACCACCATTCATGACTGGATGTGGCAGGACTGCAGAGCTTTGAGCTGATCCGTTGATAGTGGGATCTGTCTATAGCATGCTGCTTCTGCTTTTTAGCATGCATGTAGTCCTGTGTTGCAGCTTCCCCAGGTTGGCACTGTAATGTATGTAATGTATATATACCTTAAGGGAGAGAACTACTTTTTACAGCTCCTGTATACTGTAGTACCGGCAGTGACCACACCTGTATATAAACCCTGAGTAGTGATCTGTACAGATAGTTCTAGAGTAACCCTCATTCAGTAAACACCTGTTGAATCGTTCCCTGCAGTCTGTTGTCTGATTATTGAAGGACACAACATTAAGATACACGGACCTAACATTGGCGACGAGGATGGGATTCGAACCTACCTGCAACTCTGCATCACCTCCCAGGGATTTGCTCCTGGAGAACAGTGGAAGAAGGTCGAGTCCAGAAGCACGGGCATCGACCACGGGCAACCGCCCAGTCATCCAGCGGAGATTTGAGCATTGCAGGGGAGGCTGTCGAGAGCCAGGCTTGGCTTTCCAGTCACGGTGGTCCAGCGAAATGGGCTGGCAACAGGTACTGCGCAGACCCTTCCCGGACAGCAGCGGGCTAGAGACCAACCGAGCGGCACAGAAAAAGGCTGAGCAGTGTCAACGGGGGAGAGAGAGAGGGCAGAGCGCACAGGGCACAGCCGGTGTTCAGGACCGAGCGACGTCAACGGGGGAGAGAGATGAGAGAGAGCAGAGCGCAGCTGGTGTTCAAGGGCCGAGCAGCATCAACGGGGGAGAGAGGCGCGCAGGAAAATGCGAGGCGCTGCCATTGCCACGAGGACCGCAGAGAGCGGCTTTGGCAGCAGCGCAGGAGCAACGCACGAAACCCACAGGGTGTCGCCATTTGCCACGAGGACCGCCGAGAGCGGCGTTGGCAGCAGCGCGGGAGACGCCATTTTAAGCCGCAGTGGGGAATTAAGGAAAGCACGGGAGACGCCATTTTAAGCCAGTCTAACCACACCCAAAAATGCCGAAGAGTGGCAGTATCACAGCGTTCGACAATGAAGTCGAAGATTGGACGACATATGTCGAACGCATAGAAGTATACTGCAAGGCGAATGAAGTGCCAGATGACAAGAAAGCGCTGGTATTGTTGAATTCAATGGGTGCAAAAACGTATGGCTTACTATGAAACCTAGTAACCCCAGAGAAGCCAGTAGAAAAGGATTTTGAAAACATAGTGTCAATCCTACAGGACCACTTAAACCCCACACCGCTGCTGATAGCAGAAAGATTTAAGTTTCACAAAAGGAACCAGCATAAAGACGAAAGTAGTGCTGAGTATTTAACGGAACTGCGCAAGCTATCGAAAGACTGCCAGTTTGGAACGGGACTAGCAGATACTTTAATGGACAAGTTTGTGTGTGGGCTTCAAAGTGAAGGAACCCAGAAACGGCTTCTATCAGAAAAGGATCTTACGCTGGACAAGGTTTTCAGCATTGCAGTATCACACGAAGCAGCAGCACAGGGCGCTGCAGAGATACAATGGAGACCGCAAGAATATGGCACAAATGAAATGTCATACGGAACAGTGAAGTGCTATCGCTGCGGCAGAACAACACACGACCATAATGATTGCTGGTTCAAGGACAAAGTGTGCAGACAGTGTGGAAAAGTAGGACATATAGCAAGAGTCTGCAGGTCGGGAAAGAAAACCAGCAGCAAGAAATCTCCACAGGAGAAGTAGAAGAAGGTACATAAGGTGACGGAGAGTAGTTCAGATGAACAGAAGAGTGATACAGACTCCGGAAGCAAGGAGCTGGGTTGTCTGAAACTACATAATGTGATCAAAATGGAGAATCACCAAACTATCTGGGTCACGCTCAAGATAGCAGGAGTCCAAGTGAAAATGGAATTGGACACAGGATCAGCCCTAACAGTCATAAACCGAAGGGACTACAAGCGGCTATTCTCACATATACCCTTGAGAGATACAAAGATTGTCTTGAAGACATACACGGGGCAAAAAGTCTACCCCAAAGGAAAAATAAGGGTGAACGTTATATATAACGGCAAGGAAACACCAAAAATGGACCTATATGTATTGCCAGATGGAGGACCACCACTACTAGGACGTGAATGGATCCGGAAGATACAGCTAGATTGGCATTCCATACAGGCACTGACTGTGGTTGACAAAAAGGATGACGACGTCACATGTGGGCGACTGTCAAAGATCCTAACTGACGAGAAAGAAGTGTTCCAGCAAGGACTCGGAACACTAAAAGGCATGACAGCGATGATTAAAATTGAAGAAAACGCGAGCCCAAAATTTTTTAAGGCCAGACCGGTACCTTATGCGATCCGCCCAGCCATCGAAGCAGAGCTGGAGAGTCTGGAACGTTCAGGTGTACTGTCCAAGGTAGACTGGAGCGAGTGGGCTACACCCATCGTCCCTGTGATGAAAAAGTCATTGAGCAGCACGCCTGGGGAACCAAGGAAGGTTCGCATCCGTGGGGACTTTAAGGTAACAGTGAACCCGGCGCTTCACACCGTACAATATCCACTTCCGCGGATTGAAGATATTTTCGCCTCGCTATCTGGAGGGAAACGCTTCACTAAGATTGATCTGGCCCAGGCGTATCGGCAAATGGAGGTAGAAGAAGCATAAAAAAAAATACCTCACAATCAACACCCATAAAGGTCTCTACCAATACAACCGGCTGGTATTCGGGTTGGCATCAGCTCTGGCTATTTGGCAAAGGGCAATGGAACAAGTCCTGCAAGGGATCCCAGGGACCCAGTGTTATTTGGACGGCATCCTGGTCACGGGCGAAAATGACAGTGATCACCTTGCCAACTTAGAGCAGGTGCTCACTAGATTGCAGGAATATGGGCTCCGAGCTAACCGCCCCAAATGTGAGTTTTTTAGAAAACAGATCTCGTATTGTGGCCACGTTATCGATAAAGAGGGGTTACATAAGTCCCCAGAGAAGATTGAGGCAGTAGTCAAGGCTCCAGCACCGGAAAATGTGTCACAACTGAGGTCTACAATACTACACCCACTGAACACCCGACTGCAAACTGGGGCGCCATGGAAGTGGAGTGATGAATGTAGATGAGCTTTCCAGAAGAGCAAAACGCTAATCACATTGAAAGAGGTATTGGGCCATTACAACCCGGCATTACCAATTCTTTTGGCATGTGATGCATCACCCTAAGGCATTGGAGCGGTGCTGTCGCACAAATTCTCGGACGGCTCAGGGAGGCCAATAGCCTTTGCGTCACGATCACTAACCTCAGCCGAGCGTAGCTACGCCCAGATTGACAGGGAGACCCTCAGCTTAGTGTGGGGAGTGAAAAAATTCAATCACTATCTTCACGGGCAGAAGTTCACCTTGCTGACTGACCACCAACCACTTGCCTCCATCTTTAATCCAAAGAAGGGCGTGCCGGTGATGACTGCGCAACGGCTACAAAGATGGTCCCTTTTTCTAGGGGCGCACCAATATGAAATCGAGTATAAGGGCACGAAACAGCATGGAAACGCTGATGGGCTATCACGCCTGCCACTGCCTACTGCGGAGGAAGCACCAGCAGTGGATCCTGTCGAAATATTTCATTCGACTATAATTGAACGCTTGCCAGTAACTAACGCTGGTATAGAGAAGGAGACCCGGAATGACCCGACACTGTCTCGGGTATATGATTTGACGGTGAAGGGATGGCCAGCACATGGCGACTCACTGTTGCCAGCATTCTCATCCAGAAGGGAACAGCTGTCAGTATGCCAGGGGACAGTGATGTGTGGATCCCGAGTGGTAATTCCACCCAAGTTAAGGGAGAGAGTGCTCAATGAGCTTCACGAAGGTCATCTGGGAGGGGTGAAATGAAAAGCCTTGCTAGGGCTTATGTGTGGTGGCCGGGGATCGATCAGCAAATCGAGGACCTGACAAAGAGCTGCTCAGGATGCCAGAAGGTCCAAAATGCACCACCACGTGCCCCTCTACACCCATGGGAGTGGCCCTCATCTCCATGGCAACGGGTGCATATTGATTTTGCTGGTCCATTCATGGACTCAATGTTTTTAATAGCCGTGGATGCGCACTCGAAATGGCCTGAGGTGATCAAAATGTCCACCACCACGGAGAAAACTATTGCAGTCCTACGGACCATTTTTGCCAGGAACGGCTTGCCAGAGCAGATTTGCTCTGATAACGGACCACAGTTTGTGTCCGAAGAGTTTCGAAGATTTATGAAAAGGAATGGGGTAAGGCATTACACATCCGCCCCGCATCATCCAGCCACAAATGGATTGGCTGAGAGGTTCATACAAACCTTTAAGAAAGCAGTTAAGGCCATGTGCGATGACGACATTCCACTGCAGCATAAGGTGGACAATTTCCTGTTAGCCTACAGAAATGCGACACATGCAGTCACCAACCAGGCCCCGGCCATGATGTTCTTTAACCGAAGGTTGAGATCTCGTCTGGATTTGCTCAGACCAAATGTACGAAGAGATGTTGAGAGTAAGCAATTCCAGCACATCAATGAGAAGCCAACAAGGAGCTTCAATGTAGGGCAACCAGTCTTGGCCCGCGACTACCGAACAGAGAAATGGCAACCAGGAATGATATGCACACGGCAGGGGCCGCTAATGTACACAGTGGATGTTGGGGAGAACATTGTGAGATGCCATGCTGACCAGATCCTAGAGTCGCAGGAACGAGTCAACCCCATGTCTCGGCCATACGTACCTGGTGAGGAACCCGACGTACATAAGAAATAGGAGCAGGAGTAGGCCAACCGGCCCCTTGAGCCTGCTCCACCATTCAATAAGATCATGGCTGATCTGATCCTAACCTCAAATCTTCTCTCACTCTCCATCCCACCCGAACCCATGTGATCTCCCGGGAGAGGCGAAAAACCAGATAAAAAACCCAATGGCCATTTTGGGAGTAAAAATCTGGGAAATTCCTCTCCGACCCATCTAGGCGATCGAAACTCTTCCAGGAGATCACTCTGTCCCTATATTTTCTACAGTACTTACCTTCTGTAAAGGCGATCTCCACCCCAGCCAGGAACAGGAATAAAACCATCTCCTGAAATCTAACACAGAATTAGAACACAAGAAGTAGGAACAGAACCAGGCTACACGGCCCCTGGGCCCGCTCCACTACCCACAGGGCCATGACCATTCCGAACCTAGACTCATGTCAAATTTCCTGCCTGCTCCCCGTAACCCTTAATTCCCTTTACTTCTAGGAAACTATCTATTTCTGTTTTAAATTTATTTAATGATGTAGCTTCCACAGCTTTCTGGGGCAGCAAATTCCACAAACCTGCCACCCTCTGAGTGAAGAAGTTCCTCCTCATCTCTGTTTTGAAAGAGAAGCCCCTTATTTTAAGATTATGCCCCCTAGTTCTAGTTTCACCCATCATTGGGAACATCCTCACCGCATCCACCTGATCAAGCCCCTTCACAATCTTATATGTTTCAATAAGATCGCCTCTCATTCTTCTGAACTCCAATGAGTAGAGTCCCAATCTACTCAACCTCTCCTCATATGACCACCCCCTCATTCCCGGGATTAACCGAGTGAACCTTCTTTGTACTGACTCGAGAGCAAGCATGTCTTTTCTTAAGTATGGACACCAAAACTGTATGCAGTATTCCAGGTGCGGTCTCACCAATACCTTGTATAACTGCAGCAATACCTCCCTGTTTTTATATTCTATCCCCCTAGCAATAAAAGCCAACATTCCATTGGCCTTCTTGATCACTTGCTGCACCTGCATACTAACTTTTTGAGTTTCGTGCACCAGGACCCCCAGATCCCTTTGTACTACAGTACTTTCCAGTTTCTTGCCATTAAGATAATAACTTGCTCTATGATTTTTCCTGCCAAAGTCCATAACCTCACACTTTCCAGTATTGTATTCCATCTGCCAAGTCTCTGCCCACTTACTTAGCCTGTCTATGTCACTTTGCAGGTTTTTTATGTCCTTCTCACTCACTACTTTCCCTCCCATCTTTGTATCATCTGCAAACTTTGATATGTTACACTCGGTCCCCTCCTCCATATCATTAATATAGATTGTAAAGAGTTGAGGACCCAGCACTGACCCCTGCGGAACACCACTAGTTACTGATTGCCAGTCTGAGAATGAACCATTTATCCCAACTCTCTGCTTTCTGTTAGAGAGCCAATTCTCAATCCACGCCAGAATATTACCCCCAATCCCGTGATTTTTTATCTTGAGCAATAATCTTTTGTGTGGCACCTTGTCAAATGCCTTTTGGAAGTCTAAATACACTACGTCCACTGGTTCTCCTTTATCCACCTTGTATGTTACTTCCTCAAAGAACTCAAGCAAATTTGTCAAACATGACTTCCCCTTCATGAAACCATGCTGAGTTTGTCCTATTAAATTATGTTTATCCAAATGTCCCGTTACTGTCTCCTTAATAATGGACTCTAACATTTTACCAACCACAGATGTTAGGCTAACAGGTCTATAGTTTCCAGCCTTCTGCCTACTACCCTTTTTAAATAAGGGTGTTACATTAGCAGTTTTCCAATCTGCCGGGACCTTTGCTGAGTCCAGGGAGCTTTGGAAAATTATTACCAATGCATCCACAATCCCTACCGCCACTTCCCTCAAGACCCTAGGATGTATGCCATCAGGTCCAGGGGATTTATCTGGCTTAAGTCCCATTATTTTACCAAGTACCACTTCCTTAGTGATTTTAATCGTATTTAGCTCCTCTCCCCCTAGAGCCCCCTGTTTGTCCAGTGTTGGGATATTCTTAGTGTCCTCTACCGTAAAGACTGATGCAGGTCGCATCTACCTCAGAAACAATAGCATTGGAAGCTGATGAATCAACTGACGACAGGGTGCTAGAATCGCCTCCGTACCAAGAGCGAGACACTCGGGAAAGGCGTTATCCAGAAAGAATCAGGAAGCCTCCCCAGAGACTGAATATATGAATGGACTATTTTCATATAACATTGTATATTAAAAATGTTAATTGTTAAATGAGTATTATGGTACTGTTAATCTAAAAGGGGAGGAATTGTAACGTATGTAATGTATATATACCTTAAGGGAGAGAACTACTTTTTACAGCTCCTGTATACTGTAGTACCGGCAGTGACCACACCTGTATATCAACCCTGAGTAGAGATCTGTACAGTTAGTTCTAGAGTAACCCTCATTCAGTAAACACCTGTTGAATCATTCCCTGCAGTCTGTTGTCTGATTATTGAAGGACACAACATTAAGATACACGGACCTAACAGGCACCGCATTTTTAGGTACGCCTGGTGCTGGGGAGGGGCCTTGTGCAGCGCGATCTGGGGCCCAGCTGGGCAAAAGAGAAGTGCCGGGCTCTTGGAGCGCAGCCGGCACTCCGCGGGGGTTGGGGTTCCAGAGGCCGGGGACGGGAGCGCAGGCAGGTGCTGGCAAGCGGCCAACAACAAAAATGGCTGCCCCGCGCCTCGCCTTTAATTTGCGCCTCCCTGGCCGCAGGTACACCACCCTAACCCTGTCGGACATAGCGTCCGGTGGTACATCAGGGGGCGCGCTCGAAGATCGCGGCCAGGGCATGAGCGGGGTGCTGCGCACACCGATGAAGTCATCGCCAGCGGCGCAGCGCTAATGGTTAGCACCACCACTAACCTCCCGCTGAATTTGGCGGGAGGCGTGGGCAGTGCTGCGCCCAGGCGTGAGTTCATTTGTGCCCCACTTAGCGCCCTCTTAAGGCGCTAATGGGTGGCGCAACCAACTGAATTTTTCCCCCATAAAGCCTAACATGGGAGAAATAATTTTCGACTCCACATTAGTGAGACCAACAGCAGTACACAGTACTAAATATTGGGAAGACCGAAGCCATTGTCTTCGATCCTCGCCAGAAACTCCGTTCCCTGGACACCGACTCCATCCCTCTCCCTAGCAACTGTCTGAGGCTGAACCAGACTGTTCGCAACCTTGATGTCGTATTTGACCCCGAGATGAGCTTCTGACCACATATCCACACCATCACTAAAACCGCCTATTTTCACCTCTGGAACATCACCCGACTCCGCCCCTGCCTTAGCTCATCTGCTGCTGAAACCCTCATCCATGCCTTTATTATCTTTACACTTTACTATTCCAATGCACTCCTGGTCAGCCTCCCATTTTCTACCCTCCATAGCTTCCACTCTGTAGTGATCAATAACATGTCATTCTGTGGTGAACACTAGGTGGAGCCGTAGAGCTGTATATAGCTGTATGTATATAATAAGACTACATTACCCATGAGGCTAGGCTACCCACAAGGCAACAGTCAAGATGGCAGCCTGCACACAGGAGCACACATGCTGCATCTCTACAGATACTGTACCTAGAGAACATGTACTGAATAAATGATTAGCTAGAAGCTAGCTGTGTTCATAATAAGAATGTCTAGTTATTAATGAACATAACATGGTACCAGGGTGGTGAAGATCTGCTGAAAATTGTGAAAAGCGACATGGAGAATTTGAAGCCACCAGAGCGTTTGAATCTCGAGGGAAATGTCGACTACAATTGGCGGATTTTTAAACAACAATTCGAACTCTACATTGCAGCCATCGGATTCGGTACGAAGCCAGACGCAAGGAAGATAGCGTTGCTGCTTACGGTTGCAGGCCCACAGGTGATAGAGGTATTTAATACATTTGTATTTAATCCAGAGGAGAAAAGAGAAAAATTAGAAGATGTGATTAAAAAAATTTGATGCACATTGCTCTCCCAAAAAGAATGAGACGTATGAAAGATACATCTTCCGTTCTCGGACACAGCAACAAAATGAGACTTTTGATAGCTTTATAACTGATCTGAAACTGAAAGCACAGACATGTCATTTCTCTGAGCTCAAAGCATCCATGATTCATGACCAGATTGTGTTTGGTATTCATGATAAAAAAGCCAGGGAACGTCTGTTGAGAGAAACCGAACTAAATTTGGAAAATGCAGTGAAAATATGCCAAACCAGCGAGCTAGCTCGAAAGCACGCGAAGACTTTCAGTGAAATCAATAATGATGCGATTGTAATGAGTGATAATGCTGCTGTCGGTGCTGTGTCCTACAAGGGGAAGAAACGTGGGCAGAACAGAAATGAAAAGCAATCGGAGGATGAAATTTTTAATTGTAAACGCTGTGGTTACAAACACCAGTTAAGACAATGCCCAGCGTTTGGAAAAATGTGCACAAAGTGTAATGGAAAGAATCACTTTGCCAAACAATGCTTTTCAAAAGTAAAAACAACGAAAGGGCAACAAGTTAATGTGATTGAGGACACTGATTTAAGTGAGACATTTTTTGTAGGAATGGTGTCATGTGACGATATCAAAAAAGATACAGAAAATGTGCAGCCCTCAGAAATGGACAATGCTGAACATAAAGTCAATGCAGTAAAAGTGGACAAATAGGTGATCCCACTGCAGATAAATGGAGCATTAGTTACATTGAAACTGGACACTGGGGCAAAAGCAAACTTAATCAGTATGAGTGACATTAACAATATGAAAGAAAAGCCCAAAATACAGAAAAAGTCAGTACTACTGAAGGACTATAATGGACAGAAAATAGATAGCTTAGGTGTATGCAGACTCAAAGTGACAGTCAAAGACAAAGTGCATCATCTCATGTTTTCTGTTGTGGCTGAAAGACTTGATTCGATACTAGGTGACAAAGCTTGTGAAGACTTAGAACTGGTCAAGAGAGTCTACCGTATAAACTGTGCCATAAGCAGACCAGATGACTCAGGTGATGAAGCACAGAGCCCATCAAGGATGAAAAGGCCAAAAGGTATCCATGTCTTCAAAAAGCCTTGTTTCTCCAAGAAGAAAGAAAAAGGGCTAGATTTTCAGTTGCTTGCGCCAGCAGTTAGCGCCTTAAGAGAAGTGATTTCCGGGCGCTATGCGTGTAGCGCCCGGGCGCAGCGCAGTTTGCGCCCCGCCCCAAATTAAGTTGCCCGTTAGCGCCGGCGCAAAGTTTAGCGCCCGCCCGGATGCGCGCGCAGAAAATGACATCACATCCTCGTGCAACGCCCTTTGGCCGCCCCGATTGCAAACTTCAGTCGGACCGCCCCATTGTGCGGCGGGCGGCCGGAGCGTTTGGAAAAAGGAACGCAACACAACCAGCGCGGGCCCCGGGGGGCGCTAATTAAAGGGAACGTCCTCTCCAGTATAAAGGCCATCCATTATTTCAGAAAACAGTCTTGTGCAACGCATTTCTGGAGACACAACAAGGAGGATAGCTAACTGGTTTCAAGCAGCAAGAGCCAGGTATTTTTGGACTCAGGCAACAGCGCTGCAAGTGGCCATTTGGAAATTAGAGTGTTTGCCAGGATTTGATGGGGGTTGCATGGGGTGCCAACGCGGAGCTGCAGCTCCATGTCCGTAGGGCTCGCAGACGCATTGTGAGAGGGGCAGCCCTGGCTAGAGGCAGAGGGGGCTACAGGCGTCGGCCACGTAGGCCTTACCCAGTCAGGCTATACCGCCAGCAGCGCTCCTACCTAAACATGAGTGCCGCGCGATGTGTTAAAAGGCTCCGATTCCGGAAGGGGGTGATTGCAGAGATCTGCCACCTGCTTCGCCGAGATCTGCGGCCAAAGCTCAGGTGCAGGACGTCTCTGTCGGTGGAAGTGAAGGTGACAGTGGCATTGAACTTCTATGCCACCGGCTCCTTCCAATACGCTGCTGGGGACATAGCAAACATCTCCCAGTACGGCGCGCATCGCTGCATCCGCCAGGTGACCGAAGCACTGTTCAGAAGGAGAAGCCAATTCATCTCCTTCCCCATGGCCCTGGAGAGCCAGCATCAGCGCGCATTGGGATTTTCCAGACTCGGGGAATTCCCCTTGGTGCAGGGCGCCATTGACTGTACGCATGTGGCTTTGCGGGCCCCTCTGGAGCATGGCGAGCAGTATCGCAACAGGAAGGGCTACCATTCTCTGAATGTGCAGCTGGTCTGTGACCACAAGCAGCGCATCATGGCAGTCAATGCCAGCTTCCCAGGCAGCAGCCACGATGCCTTTATCCTGCGGCAGAGTACTGTGCATGACATGTTCCAGGCACAGCCTCCCCCAAGAGGATGGCTACTCGGGGACAAAGGCTATCCTTTGTGCACCTGGCTCATGACCCCGCTCCGCGCGCCCAGGACCGCTGCTGAAGAGGCCTACAACGAGAGCCATCAAACCACCCGCAACATCATCGAGCTAACTATTGGGGTCCTCAAGCAGCGGTTCCGCTGCCTTGATCGCTCCGGAGGAGCTCTCCAGTATTCGCCGGACCGGGTCTCCCAATTTGTGGTGGTTTGCTGCATGCTACACAACCTGGCTATCCGCAGGACTCAGGCACTGCCACCTGACGTTGGACCAGCACCTCAGGAGGAGGAGCAGGAGGAGCATGAGGAGGAGGAGGAGGAGGAGGAGGAGGAGCAGGAGTACGTTCCCAGGAGGGAGCGACCAGGGCCAAGGGCCGCACGACGCCACCTTATTACACGGTACTTCTAAGCCCCCTGTCAGGGAATGGCCAGGGGCCATGAGGGAAGATGAATGCAGCCGCTCCGCAAGCCCTCAGCCGGCGAAGCCAACAAACACTAAGAAGAACAACCATGGAGACTGCATGAATAAAGATAATTTTTTATTACACAAAAATGAAAAGCCCTTCCCACATGAATCCCCAAAAACAATAAACGGGCCCCACAAAAAGCCCAACAAACGACTCACTCCCACAAACTGGGGAGGAGCCATTCCACCTTTATTGAAACCGGGCCTCAACGTCGGCCTAACGCAAAAAAAAAGCCCTCCAAAAGCACAACCATGGGCAAAATAAAGATGGCCACCGCCATATTAAAGGAAAGCTGGCCACACCCTCTACTGAGTGGCCTGCGAGGGCGAGACCTTGGCCAGCATTTTGCCTCCCCTGCCCTGCCTGCTGCTCCTTCGCAAGCTCTGCCCAGTGGCTGCTGCGAGGCTGGGGGAAGGCGCCTGAGGCTCAGATGCCCTTCCGCCAGATGCCGCTGGGGGGCGGCCTACACGGCGTTTGGGCCTCGAGGGGCCGTCTCCTGAGTGGCGCACCTGAGCCTGGCCACCATCAGCTGCAGCCGCTTGCCCTTGACGGCCCAGAGGGGGAATGGCGGCGACGGATGGCGCAATGTGGGCCAGCAGGCGTCTGGGATGCGCTGGCTGGTGCTGTGGCGCGGTGGCACTCGGCCGGGCCCGCACTGCAGGATCCGCAGCAATCAGCCGACGGCCGGCTTGCTGGGATGGTCCAGCGCGGCGCCTGCCCTGGCGATGCCTGCCTGAGACAGCGCGTGTGGCAGCAGTGAGTGGCCCTGTGGTCCTGGTGTGCGCGCGCATCACATCCGCCAGGGTCTTGACGGCATCAGTTAGCATGCGGCCAGTCGCGGCAGTTGCTGCCCCAAACTCGCGCACAGTGGTCGCCAGCGACTCGATGGCCTCAGGCATGCGCCCCACCACGCTCATGAGCTCCGTGTGGCGCCGGTCCGAGTCGTCGGCCATCTGATCGAGCTTCCGCACCTCCTCCGAAGTGAAGGTGTCCGGACTGGAGTCGCGACTCTCCCGCTGGGGAGGAGGGGGCCGAACTAGGGGACCCTTGCCGCGTTGGTGACGGCGAGTGTGCCGAGCAGCAGCACTCCCCTCTGATCCTTCCCCCCTTTGGGGGGAAGGCCGCGGGCCACGCGCACGGCTGCTGGGTGGCTGGACGCCACTGGTCCCAGAAGCTGCATTGCCCTGCGACAGTTCCTCCAGGCACTCGTCCAGTGAGGAGGTGTCGAGCATTTCCTCCTCTCCTGCGGGACGTGACTGTTCCCCCGAAGGTCCGGCTTGCTCCTCCTCCTCCTCCTGGTTGGAGGTGCTGTCACTGGCAGCCTCAGGGTCCTGGTCGTCACCAGCTGAAAGCAGGAATGCACAAGAGTAGCTTCAGAGTGAGGAGACGGCGTCAGCGAGGGAGTTAGGACTGGTGGGATTCAGCGCATTGGTGGGACAGTGGCAAAGGAGGTAGCTCGGATGGGCCAGTGCGACGCGAGAGGGCCAAAAGGCGAGGTCCTTACCATTGCCGGGCAGTGGAGGGTCGGATACACCGCACGCTGTGGGGACAATCACACGTGCTCCCATGAGCACACACACGCGCTCCTCCAGCTGAGTGAGCTTCTGCAGCTTGGCGCGGCCACCCCTGGCACGGGCCTGGCGATTAAACGCTACTTTAGCCTGCAAGAGAAAGGACGGGCTGTAAGTGCGCAGTGAAGCCCTGATGTAGTGTGCACTGCCTCCCATGGTGGAATAGCTTGGACAGAGTGAAGCCCTGATGTAGTGTGCACTGCCTCCCATGGTGGAATAGCTTGGACAGAGTGAAACCCTGATGTAGTGAGCACTGCCTCCCATGGTGGAATAGCTTGGACAGAGTGAAGCCCTGATGTAGTGTGCACTGCCTCCCATGGTGGAATAGCTTGGACAGAGTGAAGCCCTGATGTAGTGAGCACTGCCTCCCATGGTGGAATAGCTTGGACAGAGTGAAGCCCTGATGTAGTGAGCACTGCCTCCCATGGTGGAATAGCTTGGACAGAGTGAAGCCCTGATGTAGTGAGCACTGCCTCCCATGGTGGAATAGCTTGGACAGAGTGAAGCCCTGATGTACTGTCCACTGCCTCCCATGGTGGAATAGCTTGGCCAAAGTGTAGAGTGCCGAATGGCCATTTGATGCTCATGACTGTCCCAATGCTGCTGGCTGAGGGCTGGCCAAAAGGACTTTCAGGTCCCTTTGCCCATCATGTCAGGTGTACATGCAAGAATGAGGAGGAGACTGGAAAGGCTACTCACCCTCACAATCCTGGTCAGATCGTTGTATTTCTTACGGCATTGTGTGTGGGTCCTGGGGGCCTCGCCGGTGAACGTCACCCTCTGGGCGATCTGCTTCCAGGCTTTGGTGTAGTCGTGGTGGGTTGGATTCCTCCCACTGTCTGGAAACAAGATCTTGCGCCTCACCTCCAGAGCTGTGACCATGATGTCCAGATCACCCTCTGAGAAGCGCAGGGCACGCTGACGGGCCTTCTCTGGCGTTGCCATGACTCCCTGGGGCTGAGCAGTAGTGTTGAGGCCTCTTTGCAAGGCTGCAGTGTGCAGGGCGTGGCAGCAGACCAATTCGTCCCTTCCCCCTTTAAGAGCTGGTCGGCACCACGGGGTCTGCTGTCAGTGCAAAAATGACCGCACCCGTGCTGCGCCCCGCCTGGGCGCTATCCCTCTGGACCGCCGGCTTAGCGCCTAAAGAGAGTAGTGGAACGCCTCTTTTAGCGCTCCACCAACCTCTTAGGGCGAAGCCACTGAATTCCCGGCAACGGGGCGCTACTTTGGGGCGGGCGCTAACTTCGGGCGGGCGCTAAGGTTAGCGCCCCAAAACTGCCTATACTGAAAATCTAGCCCAAAGACTTTAAGGTCAAAGAAAAACACAAAGAGGAAAAACACAAGGAGAAAAAGTCCAAAGATATAACCGCAGCAGATGTTGTTAAGCAGTGGAAAGAGAAAAAGAAGAAGCCTGCACCAGAGCAGGAAGCAGTTCCGGTGGATACTCCTTCCCTCAGGCCAATCTTTGGTGTTCCATTAGCCGAGGCTGCTGAGAGGACTATGCTGTATGATGGGATCCAGCTGCTAGCAGTTTTTCGAGAGTGCATTGACTACATTGAGAGTTATGGCATGAAGAGTGAAGGAAACATTGAAACCCTCTCCAAGCAAAGATCGCAAGGAGACCTCGATCTATACAAGCGCAGATTGATGACAATGCCGCAACTGCATCTTGTCATTCACCACCAGAACAATCTCATGAAGACACATCAGACTTACCCGTGTTGAGAAGATCCACACGTGAAGTAAAAGAGCCTGATAGACTTAATCTTTGAGTACAATGTAAAGCTTTGAAAATGTGTTGACTGTTTTGAAAATGTTTATGTTTATAGAGCACTAACAAAAGTGTTACTGATATTATCTTTATTGTTTTCTTGAAAGTTGATTGATATTGATTTTGTTGAACCTCAAAGAAAGGAGGATGTAGTGATCAATAACATGTCATTCTGTGGTGGACACTAGGTGGAGCGGTAGAGCTGTATATAGCTGTATGTATATAATAAGACTACATTACCCATGAGGCTAGGCTACCCACAAGGCAACAGTCAAGATGGCAGCCTGCACACAGGAGCACACATGCTGCATCTCTACAGATACTGTACCTAGAGAATGTGTACTGAATAAATGACTAGCTAGAAGCTAGCTGTGTTCATAATAAGAATGTCTAGTTATTAATGAACATAACACACTCCTTTTATTCCACCCACCTTGAGATAAAGGCCAACTTTTAATGAGCATTTTAAATTATTTTTTGTACTTGTTCACTAGCTTTTAGTGATTTCTGTACATGGACCCCTAAATCTCTCTGCTGCTCCACAGTTCCTAGCTTCTCACCATTTAGAAAATACTCTGATCTACCTTTCTTGGGTCCAATGTGGATGACCTCACACATCCCCACAGTGAACTCATCTGCCACAGTTTTGCCCACTCACTTAATCTATCAATGTTTTTCTGCAACTTTCTGCTCCCATCTACACCTAACTTGGTGTTATCAGCAAAGTTGGACAAATGGCTCTCTGTTCCCTCTATATATTTACTGCCATTACATTAACACTGCATAATTCAAACTATGGTATCATAATTTACCACAGGCACAATGTTAAGACATTGGTTTGAATTCACATTTATTGCTGCTATGAGTGGAAATCAAGCATTTGGCCTATGGAAATTTTACATTGTGCAATGCTGGTGCTGGTAAAAGAGGTAAAGTAGCACCAAAAGCAAAGTCACACAGCAGACCATACTTTAGTGAACTGTCTGTACTTGTAAAACACTACATCAGATTCAAACATTTTTTGGCTCTCAGGCCTCATTATCAACAACAGAAGGCCTTCAAGAGGCCTGGAACCACAGCTTTTGAAAGTGATAAGAAGTGTGGAAGGCTGCAGAGAAAGCAAATCAACAACGTATAATTTGTGCTCAAGAGTACAATAGCACACCGTAAAAATGCTCTGCAGGGGACAAATCCATCCACGTGGTTTTTAAGAGATATTTGATTAGCCAGAGCAAATGACAGCAAACACTGACAGCCTACTAGCAAAGAGGCCACCACATCTTTAAAATCTTCTCAATCTGTTAAGAATTAGTTGGATAATTTTTTTTGCTCTTTTGCTCATAAATGACTCAGAAATAAAAAATAATGTTCATGAATTCTTCTTTACTACTGTTGGTCTGCTTGCCAGTAATATTTAGTAAATTCATGTGGAATGGCCTATGACACTATTCATCTGCTGTGCTGGAAGTAAATACATTAAGAATTGACTCTGCCTTCTGGAACTGTCCTATTGTAAACACACATTTCATGAATAGTCCTAAGTCAATTAATATTATTTCATGTCTCCACTGACAATTCCGCCACAAGGCTGATGCAGAAGATTGCCATTTGACTAAATATTTTTAATCGATTTTCTGTCCATAGATTATAGGGAAATCTAGTTTTATGATGTCTTCTTTTCTTCTTCATGACAATTTTTTACCCCCATTTTATATATAGAATTGATGCCAGCAGCTTGTTGTCTGTTAATTGCATTAGTCCAACTAACACAGTATCTAGAATCCTCTTTCATATGTGTCACTCCTTTATCCTGTGGGTTCTGTCATTAAAATACATGCTTGGAGGATGGTTTAACCCATACCCATTGCAAATATTTGCAACTGAAAAGTTGTACTGAGTGTTTTATTTGGAACAATCCACTTATTTAACATGATGATGCAAATAGGTTCATTATGCATTTTGGAACAAGCAGAAATATTGGAGAAAATCAGGCATATTGTTCCATGACACCTCATAACACATCAATATTTTGCATAGAATTACATGGAAATTACAACACAGAAACAGGCCGTTCAGCCCAAACAATCCGTGTTGGTGTTCATCTGTCACCTGAGCTGTTGTCCTAATCCCATGTGCCTGCCATGTTTCCATATCCCTTTATTCCCTTTTCCTTCAACCACTTACCTAGCCTATTCTTAAGTGTTGACGTGGTTTCTGCTCCAATCACTAAATCCACAGTACATTCTACAGCCTCACAACAATCTGTGCAAAAAAAAATTCTCCTGTCCTCTGTCCTAAATTTCTTACATTTAACCTTTTATCTGTGTCGCCTCATCTAGACCCCTCAGTGACCTGAAGCAGTCTGAGGGCGAATTTCCACATGGGTTCTCTGGCTTGCAGATCGTAACTTTGATGGATGTTTATGCCGTTTTCCCGGGGTTTCTGTAACCTTTCTGCTGAAGTTACAGCAGACAAGCAGGAGAACCCCCATGGAAGTTCATCCCTTGTGTTTCGACTCTGTCCCATCCCGTCATAATTTTAAACACCTCTATCAAGTCACCCCTTAATCTCCTGTGTTCGAACGATTATAGCTCCAATTTTTCAAGTCTTTCTGTGCTGTACCCTCTCTATTGCCTCAACATCCTTCCAAAAATGAGGAGCTCAAACTGCACACAATACTATGGGGGAGAAATTCAGTATCGCCCCAGTTGGGGCGTAATTATCGGCCGGGCGCAATGTTTAGCGCCTGGTGCTAATTATCACCTCCGACTGCAAACTTGGCTTTTATCAGCCCTGGGGGTGATTGAAGCGCTAAATCAGGTGCTACACACCTCTCTTAAGGCGCAAAGGTCGAGGAGCGAGGCGCTAACTCAGAGCGCGGGCGCAGCGCAGGCGATGTCAGTTAGCGATGGAACACAGACACACTGGTACCAGACAGTTCTTAAAGGGGTGGGTCAATCTTGCTCTCCAGCCACACCCTGCTCATTGGAGCTTTGAATCTCGGCCTGGACAGACCTGTGACTACATTTGCCAGCCAAGGACTATGGAGAGAGTGAGAGAACGAGATCAGCACTTCAGCAAGCGGGCCTTGGAGACTCTGGTTGGTGTGGTGGAGCACAGAAGAGCTATAATCTACCCTGAGAGTGGCAGGAAGCCTTTGCCACGCGACTACAGAAGAGTGTGGAGGGAGGTGGCTCAGCACGTCTCCTCCAGGAACATGGTGACGAGGACCCATACTCAATGTCGCAAAACGTTCAGTGACCTCACTCGGGTCGTCAGGGTGAGTGGCTTTTTTTCAATACCTCTCCATCCCTCCATCTCAACCTCACTCTATGGCCAGAGGGTCTTAAAACCACAATGCCCAACATTCATCCAACACCTGTGGCCCTCTCATGAAACACACACACGCATTCCACACTTTGCATACATTAAGGGCTATTCAACTATGGGAAGCACATCAGACAAGACCATGGCTGCATACATTAAGGGCTATTCAACTATGGGAGGCACATCAGGCAAGGCCATGGCTGCATACATTAAGGGCTATTCAACTATGGGAGGCACATCAGGCAAGACCATGGCTGTATATTTACTCAGACGCCATCCTTTTACTTGCAGGCCAAGCGATCTCATAATAGGAGACAGCAGCAATGGACGGGTGGAGGGCGGCCTCAGCTGCAACCCCTCAGCGATCTTGAGGCGCGCGTCCACAGGATATGTGTTGGTGTAGGGGTTACGGGGATCGGGTGGGATATGTGTCGGTGCAGGCTCGATGGGCCGAAATGGCCTCTATCTGCACTGTGAGGTTTCTGTGATTCTGTGATTCTGTGACCCGGGCCAAACAGCATGAATGCACATTGGGCTTTGCGAGGATAGCAGGCTTCCCCATGGTGCAGGGCGCCTCCCATATCACTTGCTATAAAAAGCAGTATTCCTTTATCCACTTGAGATGCTACTTTTAAGGGGAAAAATTCGTTAGCGACCATTTTGGGTTGCTAACATTGCCTGGGCGCTAAATTTAGCAGTGGCGAAAAATAGCGCCGGCGATCACTAAATTCAGTTTTAGCACCCCAAGAGGTAGGTGGAGCACTAATTCAAGTGCTCCACTTCCTTCTTAGAGCGCTAACCCCGAATATCGGGGTGGTGCGTTCTGCAGTGCTACGCACTGGGCCATGTAGCACTGCCGCATAGAAGGGCTCCTCCCCTCATTAAAAGGGAGGGCCCAAGCCCACAACTCTGTGGGGCCCTACCTGGACCACTGGGGAGCGGGGTGCCGTGCCAGCAGCCTGGCACTCAAGAGAAGTGCCGGGCTGCCAGATCGCGGCATGAACTCTGCATTGAAAGACGCAACAGGCTGCGACAAGTAAGTCGGTCGGTTTTTTTCCCCCGCCCACCACCCCCCCTTTACTTACCGCCCCGCGAGCCTTCTGCCACTCTATTCCCACCCCTTGAATCAGTCGCCGTCATCACCCGGCGCAGATTCAGGGGGCACAGGCCAATTTTGCAGGTGGGGTGATAACGGGGCGCTGCACACGGTGATGGCGTTGTAATCACCTGTGCGGTGGCGCGGGGCGCTACCGGTTACCACTAAACTCCCGCTGAATTTAGCAGAAGTCGTTAGCGGCACTGCACCCGGACAAAAAGTCAGTTGTGTCCTGTTAGAGCCCCCCAGAGGCGCTAACGAGAGGCACAAATGCACCGAATCTCTAGCACTATTAATGTCTTGTGAACCTGACTCCCAAAATTTCACTGATCTTCTACATCACTCAGCTTTCCCCCATTTAAAGTATAATTATTCCTTTTATTTGTTTTACCAAAATGTACCACTTCAAACTTAATGAAATTGAACTCCATGTGACACTTTTATGACGCCATGTGGAATGCCTAAAAAAGAGCCCCATGAATTTAGCAGTGTGATCAATGCCTGTGCAAATTGGGCGCAGGCCGTCCCACTGCTAAGTTAGTGTGCGTATTGTTGAATCCGTGATTCTTAAAGTATGGTGTTTTCCAATAACTAGACGGAGGCTGTAAATTAACAATCAACAGGTGTTTACTGGAGGAGGGTAGTCTAAAGACTAACAGTACAGAGGCATGCTCAAGGCTTATATACAGGTGTGGTCACTGCCGGTACTACAGTATACAGGAGCTGTAAAAGTAGTTCGCTTTTAAAGGTACATACACTACAATTCCTCCCCTTTTAGATTAACAGTACCCATAACATTCAAATAACAGTTAACACTTTAACATGCACATTTAACTGAAATAGTCCATTTATAGATTCAGTCTTTGGGGTGCCTTCCTGATCCTTTCTGGATAGCGCCTTTCCTGAGGTTCTTGTTCTTGGTGCGGAGGCGATTCTGGCCCCCTTTCGTCGGTTAGTTCATCAGTTTCCGCAGCTACTGTTTCTGGGGTAGATGCTACCGGTATGTCGGGTTCATCCCCAGGTATGTGAGACATGGAGTTGACTCATTCCTCTGACGCTAGGACCTGGTTGACGTGGCGTCTCACAATGTTCTCCCCGACATCCACTGTGTACATTAGTGGCCCCTGCCGTGTGCATATCATTCCAGGTTGCCATTTCTCTGTTCGGTAGTCGTGGGCCAAGACTGGTTGTCCTACATTGAAACTCCTTGTCGGCTTCTCATTGATGTGCTGGAATTGCTTATCCTCAACATTTCTTCGCACATTTGGTCTGAGCAAATCCAGATGAGATCTCAACCTTCGGTTAAAGAACATCATGGCCGGGGTCTGGTTGGTAACTGCATGTGTCGCATTTCTGTAGGCTAACAGGAAGTTGTCCACCTTATGCTGTAGTGGAATGTCATCATCGCACATGGCCCTTATCGCCTTTTTAAAGGTTTGTACGAACCTCTCAGCCAATCCATTTGGGGCTGGATGATACGGGGCGGATGTGTAATGTCTTACCCCATTCCTTTTCATAAATTTCCGAAACTCTT
Organism: Somniosus microcephalus; assembly: GCF_052327205.1. Classification (NCBI taxonomy): domain Eukaryota; kingdom Metazoa; phylum Chordata; class Chondrichthyes; order Squaliformes; family Somniosidae; genus Somniosus; species Somniosus microcephalus. Next base: position 75,294,471 of record NC_140993.1, read on the forward strand.
CGGACACAAACTGTGGTCCGTTATCAGAGCAAATCTGCTCTGGCAAGCCGTTCCTGGCAAATATGGTCCGTAGGACTACAATCATTTTCTCTGTAGTGGTGGAGGACATTTTGATCACCTCAGGCCATTTCGAGTGCGCATCCACTGCTATTAAGAACATTGAGTCCATGAATGGACCAGCAAAATCAGTATGCACTCGTTGCCATGGCGAGGAGGGCCACTCCCATGGGTGCAGGGGGGCATGTGGTGGTGCATTTTGGAACTTCTGGCATCCTGAGAAGCTCTTTGTTAGGTCCTCGATTTGTTGATCGATCCCCGGCCACCACACATAAGCCCTAGCAAGGCTTTTCATTGTCACCCCTCCCAGATGGCCTTCGTGAAGCTCATTGAGCACTTTCTCCCTTAACTTGGGTGGAATTACCACTCGGGATCCACACATCACTGTCCCCTGGCATACTGACAGCTGTTCTCTTCTGGATGAGAATGCTGGCCACAGTGAGTTGCCATGTGTTGGCCATCCCTTCACCGTTAATTCATATACCTGAGACAGTGTCGGATCATTTCGGGTCTCCTTCTCTATATCCGCGTTAGTTACTGGCAAGCGTTCAATTATCGACGAATAAAATATTTCGATAGGGTCCACTGCTGGTGCTTCCTCCACAGTAGGCAGTGGCAGGTGTGATAGCCCATCAGCGTTTCCATGCTGTTTCGTGCCCTTATACTCTATTTCATATTGGTTCGCCCCTAGAAAAAAGGACCATCTTTGCAGCTGTTGTGCAGTCATCACCGGAACGCCCTTCTTTGGATTAAAGATGGAGACAAGTGGTTGGTGGTCAGTCAGCAAGGTGAACTTCTGCCCATGCAGATAGTGGTTGAATTTTTTTACTCCCCATACTAGGCTGAGGGCCTCCCTGTCAATCTGAACGTAGTTGCGCTCGGCTGAGGTTAGTGACCGAGACGCAAAGGCTACTGGCTTCTCCAACCCGTCTGGGAATTTGTGCGATAGCACCGCTCCAATATCATAGGGTGATGCATCACACGCCAACCGAATTAGTAGTGCTGGGTTGAAATGGGCCAACACCTCTTTTGATGTGATCAATTCTTTGCACTTCTGGAAAGCTCGTTTACATTCGTCATTCCACTTCCATGGTACCCCCGTTTGCAGTAGGGTGTTCAGTGGGTGTAATACTGTAGACAAATTTGGTAAGAATTTATGGTAGTAGTTCACCAGCCTGAGGAACGACCTCAGTTGTGACACATTTTCCGGTGCTGGAGCCTTGACTACTGCCTCAATCTTTTCAGGGGACTTATGTAACCCCTCTTCATTAATGACGTGGCCACAATCCGAGATCTGCTTCTGGAAAAACTCGCACTTGTGGCGATTGGCTCGTAGCCCATATTCCTTTAATCTAGTGAGCACCTTCTCCAGGTTGGCGAGGTGATCACTGTCATTTTCGCCCGTGACCAGCATGTCGTCCAAATAACACTGGGTCCCTGGAATCCCTTGAAGGACTTGATCCATTGCCCTTTGCCAAATAGCCGGAGCCGATGCTACCCCGAACACCAGCCGGTTGTATTGGTAGAGACCTTTATGAGTGTTGATCGTGAGGTATTGTTTTGAGGCTTCTTCTACCTCCATTTGCAGGTACGCCTGGGCCAGATCAATCTTAGTGAAGCGTTTACCTCCAGATAGTGAGGCGAAAATATCCTCAATCCGTGGAAGTGGATATTGTACCGTGTGAAGGACTGGGTTCACTGTCACCTTAAAATCCCCACAGATGCGGACCTTCTTTGGTTCCCCAGGCGTATTACTCAACGACCTCTTCATTACAGGAAAGATGGGTGTAGCCCACTCGCTCCAGTCCACTTTGGATAGTACTCCTGAACGTTCCAAACCTTCCAGCTCTGCTTCGACGGCTGGTCGGATTGCATAAGGCACCGGTCTGGCCTTAAAAAACTTTGGGCTTGCATTTTCCTCTATTTTAATCGTCGCTGTTATGCCTTTTAGTGTTCCGAGTCCCTCCTGGAACACTTCTTGTGCGTCAGTTAGCATTTTTGACAGTCGTCCAGGTGTGACGTCGTCATCCTTTTTGGCCTCAAGCTTCAGTGCCTGTATGGAATGCCAATCTAATTGTATCTTCTGGATCCATTCACATCCTAGTAGTGGTGGTCCTCCATCTGGCAATACATAGAGGTCCATTTTGGGTATTTCCTGGCCTTTGTATATCACGTGCACCCTTATTTTTCCTTTGGGGTAGACTTTTTGCCCCGTGTACGTCTTCAAGACAATCTCTGTAGCTTTCAAGGGTATATGTGAAAATAGCCGCTTGTAGTCCCTTCGGTTTATGACTGTTAGGGCTGATCCTGTGTCCAATTCCATTTTCACTTGGACTCCGTCTATCTTGAGTGTGACCCAGATAGTCTGGTGATCCTCCATTTTGATTACCTTATGTAGTTTCAGACAACCCAGCTCCTTGCTTCCGGAGTCTGTATCACTTTTCTGTTCGTCTGAACTACTGTCAATCACCTTATGTACCTTTTTGTACTTCTCCTGTGGAGATTTCTTGCTGCTGGTTTTCTTCCCTGACTTGCAGACTCTTGCTATGTGTCCTGCTTTTCCACACTGTCTGCACATTTGGTCCTTGAACCAACAATCCTTCTGGTCGTGTGTTGTTCTGCCGCAGAGATAACACTTCCCTGCTCCATATGACATTTCATTGGTGCCATATTCTTGCGGTTTCCGTTGTATCTCTGCAGCGCCCCGTGCTGCTGCTTTGTGTGATACTGCCATGCTGAACGCCTTGTCCAGCATAAGATCCTTTTCTGATAGAAGCCGTTTCTGGGTTCCTTCACTTTGAAGCCCACACACAAACTTGTCCCTTAACGTATCTGCTAGTCCCAATCCAAACTGGCAGTGTTTCAATAGCTTGCGCAGTTCCGTTAAGTACTTAGCATTACTTTCGTCTTTATGCTGGTTCCTTTTGTGGAACTTAAATCTTTCTGCTATTAGCAGCGGTGTGGGGTTTAAGTGGTCCTGTAGGATTTCCACTATGCTTTCGAAATCCTTATCCACTGGCTTCTCTGGGGTTATTAGGTTTCGCAGTAAGCCATAAGTTTTTGCACCCATGGAATTCACAAAACCAGTGCTTTCCTAGCATCTGGCACTTCATTCGCCTTGCAGTACACCTCAATGCATTCCACATATGTCGCCCAATCTTCGACTTCATTGTCGAACGCAGTCACACTGCCACTCTTCGGCATCCCTGGGTGTGGTTAAACTGTCTAAAATGGCATCTCCCGCGCTCTCCCTTCTTCTCCACTGGCTCAAAATGGCGTCTCCCGCGCTTTCCTTTCTTCCCGCGCTCACCCTTCTTCTCCGCTGCGGCTTCTAAAATGTCGTCTCCCGCACTCTCCCTTCTTCTCCGTGGCTCAATGGCGTCTCCCGTGCTTCCTTTCATTCCCCGCGGATGCCGCTCAGCCCTTGAGCCCTGGCTGCGCTCTGCGCGTTCTCCTGTGCGCCTCTCTCGTTGCCGCCGCTCGGTCCTGAACCCCGGCTGCGCTTTACCCTCTCTCTCTTTTTTTGTTTTCCGTCGACGCCGCTCGGTCTTCAACCCCCAGCTGCGCCCTGTGTGCTTCACCCTCTCTCTTACCCCGTCGACGCTGCTTGGCCTTTTCTGTGCCGTCGGTCGGCTCCAGCCGCCGCTGTCCGGGAAGGGTCTGCGCTGTACCTGTTGCCAGTCTGTTGCTGGATCGTCGTGGCTGGAGAACCAAGCCCAGCTCTCAACAGCCTCCCCTGCGATGTTCACTCTCTGCCGGATGACTGGGCGGTTGCTCGTGGTCGACGCCCGTGCTTCTGGCCTCGATTTTCTTCCACCGTCCTCCGGGAGCGAATCCTTGAAAGGAAATGCAGAGTTGCAGGTAGATTCGAATCAACCTCGTCGCCACTGTTGAATCCGTGATTCTCAAAGTATGGTGTTTTCCAATAACTAGACGGAGGGTGTAAATTAACAATCAACAGGTGTTTACTGGAGGAGGGTAGTCTAAAGACTAACAGTACAGAGGCATGCTCAAGGCTTATATACAGGCGTGGTCACTGCCGGTACTACAGTATACAGGAGCTGTAAAAGTAGTTCTCTCTTAAAGGTACATACACTACATGTATCACCTGTTTTATGCCCACAGACCGGGTGCAACGTCTACCAATTTCTACCTTATTGGGTCCAAATTCAATTACCCATTCATTCCCATAGGTTAGTGCAGCAAAGTTAATAACTCTATTGTGTTAGATATGAACTGATGCATATAAATATATTTCTCAGTATCCTGTGGTGTCCTATTGCAATAAAAAGTTCTCCTTAAAGAGAAAATCAATATTAATGTTCCATAAGATTGTTCAGAAAATATAATACTATTGAATTTAGATAAGTCTGGAACAGATAAAACATAGCATGTCGAGCAAGGTGTAACTGCTACAGTCGGAGCTGAGGCCTCTTTGCTCATGGTCGCTCAGGGCCTAAGTGAAGTAGAAGCCATAATCTGAGCTGAATATTGTGATTTTTTTAATTTAAAAAATGTTCTCAGTTATAAATACTTTGGAACTGGGTTTAACAGAAGGGGATGATAGTTTCCTCTCTCTTGAGTATCTCTAATCAACCCTGAGTGCAGTTGGTTCAAACATTCTCAGTGCAGTTCCCAGCAGACACTAGTTCATAGCACAAGACTGACCTCAGATTCAACACCAATTGGCACACAGTTAGCAATCTTTGAGAAAGCCCCTAAGGATACAAGATATTATAGAAGATCATTATATGTTACTGAGTGGTCTTTGGTGTGAAGGTACATTGTTAAGACAATATAATGAGTCACGTATTGAGTCGGATTTATACCACACTTAAGGTGGGAATGTCTGACATTATTACTCATTCCAAAATAGAAAAAGCTTCCCATTCCAAAGCATTGTCATCGGTCTTTGATGGAATGCAAATCCTCCCACCTATATGCAATTTCTTCCAAGTGAACATACCACATGGGACACTGTGCATAGCTTGGTAATTATGTGTATTAAACAGAAGCACATGTAAGGTTCATGTTCGGGAAAAAAAAAACATCTGTTTAATTTTGTAACAGAAATATTGTGCAGGTTGGTCAGGCGCCATTTCCTTCCTCCACGATCAGAAAGTTTGTGTGTGCATGAGTGAACGAAAATCAGACGTTAGGACAATGCAATACCTTATTTTTAGCACTAAAGGTAGATCAAAGAAGTCAGGGCTTTCATATTTGCCATTATCTGCCCTCAGGGCATCATTATATTAAAAATACTGGTCTCATGCGAGTGTAGAGTTCCACTCACCAGCACTTAAATGTCATTTAGATTTTAAAGGGGAGCTGACTGTCCCATCTCACTTCTAACATTAAAACATGTAAGAATTAAATTTTAAACATTCCTAGGTTAGTGCAAAGCCCAACAGGGTGACATTACTTCTTAGAAGCGACCGTGCACCTCTTCTCTCAGGCTGACTTTGCATTATCCTATTCTTTTTGAAGCAAAAACCAATTGTGCAGAATAAGTGGTCTATTGAAATACCCAGAAACAATTCTCAAATATTTAGAAGAACAGACAGATATATATGCCTTATATTACTGAAAACGTATAGGGCAGATTTTAACTCAGACTGGATTTCCAGGGGAAACTGCTCCGGAAAATTGATTTTCGCCCAGCGGAGGTAGCAGGGGGCCACGGTGATTTTAACCGCCAGGCCTCATTTGACTGCTGCCGGTCCACTTCCTGCCCTGAACGAGTGTGAAGAGGGCACAGAGTGATCGGGTGACCCTTGGCCATCTGCCAGTTTCCAGGTAACTGTCGTGGAGAGGATTTCAGGACGGTCTCATATGAGGGAAGGTGTGGGGTGGGGTTGTGAAGGAATAAGCCATAAAACCTATTCAGAAAAATACACCATTCTATGAAAGAATTCTGGCCTGATTAAAACATGACAAACTGGGTTTGGAAATCTAGAAACCTCAACAATCTAAAGCTGTGATAGCTTTCTGGCTATAGAGATAAGATAGTTGTTGACACTGAATCAATAACCTTATTGAAACAGTAGGTTAAAGGCTCCAGACAGTCTGAACCTTTCGGAACAAAACAAAGGTTCACCCTATACAAGGTGTTCTAATTTACACTTCGTAAAGAGGCACAAACAGAAGGCCTTAGTAAAAATGACATCAAATAAAATGCACCTGCTGTTACACCATTTTTTATGGTAAGCTTGGAACACCTAGAGGAGAGACACGAGTCTGTATTGCTACCAGCTGAGGTGACTAAGAATTGCAGAAGTCAGCAGAAAAATGACTAGAGATAATTAGCTTACATCAGCAGAAAACCTTAAAGGGGATACCACTGGAAAAGGGTATAAATATTGAACTCTGAAATAGGATAATAGATTTGCTGTAAAGGGGCAAAGCGATTCTCAGGCTTCAGAGGTGGCTCTGTAAGTCTACAACTCTTTGTACCTTGGGGATCCTTGGGGATATTTGATTTTGGTGGATATCCTGAATAAGACTAAGAACTGTAAAACTGTAGCAAAGTTAAGATTTGAGAGTAAGGATCTCTGATAATAAGATTGTAAAGCTTTCTCTTTTTGGAACTGTTAATGTTGCGATTGACTCACCAACTGTAAATTATATGTCGGTTCTTTAATAAATCTATATATTTTTAGAATTGTCTCACATAATACTTCTGTATCAAACTCGCGAACTCAATCTCTGTACACTCTTTGGTGAGGAGTTGCAGAATTCTGGGGGAGTTTTCTGGACCCTCATAATATCCGGAACTTTACAGTCTAGCTAAACTTATTAAAAGTGCTGTCTGGAGGAAGGTAACCTTTTCAGGTTGTTCCTTTCCTTTAGGGGGAGATAGTCTGGACCTTTAGACCCAATTAAGCATCTTTAGGATTCGGCTGCCTCAAACTTTAGTTGCAAGTGAATGTCTGGGGAATACACCTGATCTGGGGTAGCCCTAAAGGGGCTAAGACTAATAATTATCCCTTCAGTGTGGGGGGGTTGGGTGGTGGTGGTGAGGAAGTCCTGAGCAAGGGAGGTTGTGATTTTCCTTGTGGGGCCTGGAGAAACACTTCTGCTCTTCCTGGCCCGAGAAAGGAAATTTTTAGACTTACCTGATGGGCCTCTTCAGCTGCAGACTTGCTTTTGCCAAGCAGGAAGGCGGCCTCCCCACTAAGGCCCTAGTTAAAACTGCATTCGGGTCCTGTTGAAGTAATTTGGAAAAATTGAAGTAAGATTTGCATAAATTTATGAGGCTCCCACCTGCTTTAGGCAAGAGCATCATTCCCCTGCAAAATCCTACAGGTTAATATCGGAAATGATCGGAATCTGAGTGGGTAAGTAACCTGCCTGTGTTTAACTGCCCACCTTTCTCGATTCCCATCGGACGTGTAGGATTCAGATGAGCCCCTATTATAACTTCAAACTTCAACATATGATGTGCGCAATGCCAATGACAACATTTGCATTCCTCACGTGTGCAGTTGCAGTTTTCCCTCATGCAGCAAGAACTCATCCATGTGTAATTATTATTAAAAGTCATCATCATAAGCATGTCCAGTTTGGATGTCTGCTGCAGATTAAATAAGATTTGTGTGCTTTGTTCTACTTTGTCACTACGTAAACTTAAAAATTTAGACATTTGTAAAGTATTTTGTTCAGAATTGATTCTTTTCATTTTATAGGCTAGATGAAGCAATTATGAAAATCATACATTTTGGGCACAAGGCAGGAAAGCTTTAAACATGTAGAATGGCAAACAAGACTCTAGAGCTAATATGGAAACCTTCCAATTGGAGGTTAATGAATGAAAACAACTTTTACTACTTGAGAAAGAGAACAAGAGCCCGAGCTGGGAATGTTTCCAGGAAGATTTACTGTTAAATCATTCATATATCATCCTATTACCATCGCCTTTTGCCTTGCACCATCAATTCTTTTGTCATTATATCAGTCCTGTCCTCTACCCTATCACAGGCTTTCCCTTTTGCTCTGTACCCCACCCTTTCCCCCAACCCACTTTTTCCCAGCTCTGTTCTTGGTAAAAAGCTGTTAAATCTTTAACTTCTTCCAGTTCTAATCAAAGGTCATCGGCTTGAAACGTTAACTCTGTTTCTCTCTTCACAGATGCTGCCTGACCTGCTGAGTGTTTCCAACATTTTCGGTTTTTATTTCAGATTTCCAGCATCCGCAGTATTTTGCTTTTGTAACTCATTCATGTCTAACTTCATGTAAACATTGCAAAGAATATATCAGAAAAACATATAATGGCCCAGAAATTCGGGTCGGAGGCTTCCCGCGGGTGCAAGCCCCTGACCTGCACTTGACTAGCGCGCCGGCCATTGAGCTGTGGGCCCGTGTGGGATTCCGATTCTGGGCCTCCTCCAACTGCCGGCGCGCAGTGTTTACTTATCCCAGGGGCGCAGTTAGTTCGATGCATCCCCTGGAATCACGTGGGCCATGGAGAGCCAATGGTAGCAGGGAAATGCCCATTCATAAAATTGACAGGAAGAGCTGTCAAAACTATAAATACTATAAGCCCCAAAACATCACTAAAACTTCAAATAATTTTTTTTTTAAATCACATTTTTAAAATAACTATAAATTACATAAAATAACTATTTTAAACAATAATTTAAATTTTTGAAAAAATTAATTACATTTTCTAACGGGGCTAAAAATAAACTTACCTTTCTTTAAAGTATTTAAAAATAATAAACCTGTGGAAAAAATGTTTTAATTTGAATTAATTTACCACTTACCTTGTTAAAAGCAGGCCTTGTGCCTGCTTTTTACATGTGTAACTCCTGGAGATTTACCCTCCTGGACAACCTGCAAAAAACGTAAGTTCCATGCGCACGCGCTGCCTCTCCGGCATACGCGTTTGACCTCTGAACCCTTTCCTTTAAGGGAACGGAAGTTACGGTTTCCCGCGCATGCTCAATGCATGCACGACACCGGCACTTCCATTGGGCCTACGGGTGAGTACCCCGTGCGTACTCACCCGTGGAGACCTGAATTTCTGGGCCATTAGCTAGAAATGTCAGAAAAATCCAGAATTTCTCAGAGCAAAAGTTCAGCCGTTGTTTGGTTTGTCCAACACAATCCAACATTAATCAGCCTGGTTTTCTGGCTTTATACCAAATTCATCCTACTGCAAATCCCAGTGTATACAAATACATACTCAATCAAAGCATGACTTTTATCATCAATTCCCTTTTAAAAATCAGCTACATTAAATGATGTCCTTCAGATTTTTAATTTCAGTTGAATATCTTGAATATATTTGTTTGATCAGTGGGTACTGATGACATCATTGATGGGACCAGCTCACAAGAGATTCTGACCCTGACAGTATGATGGAACTGAATTAACATATAGTTGAAATGGTATAATTCCTGCCGTGCTGCCGTGTAATTACTATGCTAATGTTCATTCCACTCCTTCACACTGTCTTTCTCAGTAACTCCTACCAATCAGTTTGTCAGACTGTTTCAATAAAATGTTGAGAAAATAGAAGTAAACAAAATGGCCTGTTTGTTAGTAATGGCACGATGCAGTGTGCAACTAAGCCATAAAGATTGGTCAAGTCACAGGTTCAATCTCCTGTCTGTGTTGATCAGAATCTAGAGCAGTAGTCGGGGCACTACAACTGGTCTCAGCAGCCCTGTATTAAGCAGAGGAATAATCAGCCAGTACCCCACGTTTAAAAGTGCATGTGTGCAGACAATGGGCCAGGATACATTTGGGTGTGATATTCCCCACAGTAAATTAGCCTGCTGACACTGTCTAAGGTCACAAATGGAAAAGGCCCACTTGAATGAGGCACTGGAAGGGGCCTATCATGTGTGAAAAGCTTCAAGGAAGGAGGAGAGAAATTCAAGGGGAAAGGGGCTATATAGTATGATTTTGATGAAGCATCTTGATGGTAATACACAATGCTAACAGTGGATTACTTAAAGTTTAAGTTTGATTAGCAGTGTTTGTTATTGCAAGCAATGTGTTTATACAAAAAAGATGAATTGTGTGGAGGTCAAAAGATATACTCCATTCATCAAAAAGCATTAGCTGTTATCTAATTACATGATCTAGAACTTGCAGTCGACTTTTAACCTGTTTAGCTAACATGGTGATCACTCAATGTTTGTCGAGTACTTAGCAGTACAAGTCAGCACTACTGTTTTTGCACTTTGACCCACTAGGCACCACTGTTGTGAGAAAGATAGTGATGCAATCGTTTTAAAGTTTCCTATGCATCTTAATCATATGTTTTGCCAGTTGGTTCTGTGTATGATGAAAGACCATTTAAAACCCCATAAATTTTGGTCAAATATTTGGTGCATTGTAATGAGCAAACAACATGAAGATATTGTAGGTTTTCTTGTTGTGGTTTCATAAAAAGATGGAACTCAATAAACTCAGCCATATTTCCAGGAATCGGTCCGATGATTTTTGTTATTATTCCTGCGGTAGTTTAGATCTTTCAACGTAAAAGGAAATGCGTGCTAAGGCCGTCTTATTTTTAAAAGTTCTTTTCAGTTTAGCAATTCTGCTCTTCAATGTATTAAACCTTTGAAGACTACATTTTACATGAATCATTACAACTTTTAATTTCTCACAGATAAAAGAAAAAAAGAAAGACTTGCATTTCTATAGCGCCTTTCACAGCCTTGGGACATCCCAAAGCGCTTTACAGCCAATTAAGTACTTTTGAAGCGCAGTCACTGTTGTAATGTAGGAAACACAGCAGCCAATTTGCGCACAGCAAGCCCCCATAAACAGTAATGTGATAATGACCAGATAATCTGTTTTTGAGTGATGTTGATTTAGGGATAAATATTGGCCCCAGGACACCAGGGGGAACTCCCCTGCTCTTCTTCAAAACAGTACCATGGGATCTTTTATGTCCATCTGAGAGAGCAGATGGGATTTTGGTTTAACATCTCATCTGAAAGACGGCACCTCCGACAGTGCAGTACTCCCTCGGTACCACACTGGAGTGTCAGCCTAGCATTTTGTGCTCAAGTTTCTGGAGTGGGACTTGAAGCCACAACCTTCTGACTGAGAGGCGAGGGTGTTACCCATGGTATGTTCTGTCTGATAATATTTTGGTCAATTGGGAAAGATTTTTCCATTCATAAATTAGACGATGGGATTAATGGATGACTTGTTCCTGCCTATAAAATGGAAATTCCCCCTTCCCCCCACCGCCTGCCAACTAATTACAGTACTATGGAGCAAAAACTGCAGCCTAACCAGTCAGAAGAGCACCATGTTGAACACTTTGGGGCTGAAGCACCTGATAATTCTAACTTTACAACTGATGCAAAGGTAAAGTTAGGACATGGGAGCCACCACACCCAAATCGACTTCTGTTCTCTCCCAAAATCCATACATGCTCACTGAGGAAGCCATTGTATTAGATTAAATTGTACTTTATGTCCTCCATTTAGGACATACATTGCATCAATTACAAGCTAAAACACAGTGGCCTAGAAATTCGGTGGGCTTTGCGCCCAGTTACAGCCCAAAGAGGGCTTCTGCGCCAGTAGGGGTGGTAGCGCTGATTTTGAGGGCCGCGGTAATGGCGGCGGTAGCCGGTAGCGCTGCGCCGGCACCGATGACGTCATCGGTATGCGCAGGGCCCCGGTTCCGCCCCGCTACCGCCCCGACCCCCATCTTCAGTAGCGGCCGCCTCTTCCGTGGCGGCCGCTAACAACATCGGGAGACCGGGTCCTTACTGCAGCCTTAGTGGGGCGCTTTAAGGTGGAGGTGCGGCCGGCCGCTTTTTCGGCGGCCGCCTGCCCGCACCTCCTTCCCCGGTCTCCTCCACCCCCCCCCCGCGGCATTGCCAGCTGGTTTCCGTGGAGCCCGGCACTTCTCCGTTGTGCCGGGCTCTTTTGCCGGCACTCGCGATCGGGGCTCCGGCCGCTGCAGGCACCTCCTCCTTAAGAGAAGGAGGAGGCCTGCAGTACAGCAGCCTGCCGCACCGCATCGGGTGGCGCAGCGGCACCGAGAGCGCTGAAATTCACTTTCAGCGCCCCAAGCGGGGGCGGGCACACCCTGGAACAGCGCCCGGTTCCGCCTTGGGGTGCTAAAAGTGAATATGGGACGGGCGCAACTGGCTCCGCGGCCAGCGCAAAAGTTTCGGCGCAAACGAGCTGACAGGGCTATACCCAATTTCTAGGCCAGTGGCCTAGAAATTTGGTTGGTAGCGCCAGTGATTAGCGCCTAAAGAGCCCGAGAATTGGGGCGTTACCCAATTTTCGGGCGGGCGCAGTTAATACAGCGCCTCCTCCCATATTGAGTATCCTTTTAGTGCCAGCGCTAACTCTTTTCGCTCGCCCGCGGGCGCAGGCAGATCATGACGTCATTTCAGTGTGCAACGCCTTTTTGGCGCCCCTGACCGGATATTCGGTGGCGCCCGCAACCTTTTCGCCTGGCGCTATTAGTGACAGTTGGATGGAGCGTTCCCAGGCCCTTCTCGGACTCGGGGGGCGCTATTTAAAGGGGACAGCACTAGTATAAAAGCTGCAGCCATTTGGGCTGGCCATTCTGATCGTTGCTGGAGAGAGTTGCTGACCTTCTGTTGGACAGTAATTTTCTCATTGAGCCTTCGGAGGCACTGGCACCTTGAGGGCCCGGCTCCCGAGCTGGTGATGCAGCATCTGAAAGCAGGGAGGTGGAAGAGTGGCTTTAGCAAAAGGACAGCTTGGCAGCAAGGGATGCCAGATTGCGGCAAGGCTATGGCATGGGTCCACATTGAGAAAGCATGCTGGTGGGGGGAACAAGTGGAAGGAGACAGTTGTAAAAGGTGAGAACCTTACCATCGCTGTCGACAATGGGGTCGGCAGCTGCAATGGTTACAGGACCACTCAGACCTCCTCCAAGAATCTGGTGGACTCTCTCCTCGAGATCCGTGAGAGTGACCACTTGTGGAGGTGCTCCACCGGTGCGAAGCTGGTCTTTGCCAATCCTCGCCAGCTTGGACTGCAGGGGAAAGGAGGGGAAGTTATGTTACATGATGCCCTGAGTGATCATCTCATGCCCCCCATGGTGTAAGAGCCCTTACATGACGCCTTGAGTCAAATGTGCATGTGTGGGCCCAGAAAGGGCCATGGGTGCTTGCTGGCAGATGGCCAATGGGGCACAGCCCACCCTGTAGCCATAAAGTCAGGTGCAAATGAAGGGATGCAGAAGTTTGCAGAAACAACACTCACCCTCACGACCCGAGTGAGGTCGTTGAATTTCTTTCTGCATTGGACAGGGCTCCTGGTCACCATGCTGCTGGAGTTGACCCTCTGGCATACATCCCTCCAAGATCGTCGGTAGTCCTTATGATTCGGCCTCGTGCCATTGTCTAGGTAGAGAACATCTCGCCGGCGCTCCACTGCGGCCACCAATTGCTCCAGAGCCTCATTGGTGAAGCGCTCTGCTCTCTGTCTCACCTTCTCCATCTGGTCCAAGTTTTTAGCGCCAGAGAAGGGCCTGCGCCGATTCTGAGGCCTGCAAGGCGAAGAGTGTGGATGCTGAAGCTGACTGCCCCACCCCTTTAAGAGCTGTCCGGCGCCTGGAAGTCTCGTGGTCATCAGTAATTGAGAGCACCTGCGCTGCACCCGTCCGCTCCGATATTGGGTTGCACCGGAAGTTTAGCGCCTTAGGTGTCCCGTGTAATGCCTGAATTCATGCCTCAATCACCTTTAGGGGTGATGCAACCCAATATCGCGCCAGGTGGCGATAAGTTGCATCTGGCTATAAACTTTGCGCTGCGCCAATTCTAGCGCCCCAAGCGGGGCTATACCCAATTTCTAGGCCAGTGTGACAAAAAAAAGCAAAGTAATGTATTGTGAAAATGATTGGCTGCACATTTTGGAATTATGGCTGTTCACACCAATGCTGCATAAGTTCAAAGAGCACAGGTTCAAGGCATTCATTCAGAGTTCCAGAGATATTAATCCTGTGAGCTTTTCACACTGTAATGCAACCTTCCTGCTGGTCATATTTTGTAATTACATGTAGCCTCCACTGAGCAATTCTCAAATTTGTTTTAAGCATCACAGTGCTTCATGGATAACCTCCCACCATTCCTGAATGAAACTCCTTGGTTTTTCTATTTTGTTAATATGTATAAATATATAAATAAAGATATGCATATATATATATATAAAATCAGAGTAAGTCTTTCAGCAAACATTCTAGGGGCGAAAAATTGAGTCGCGTCCCATTTGGGGCGCTAACTTCGCCGGGGCGCTACTTTTAGCGTTCGGAAAAATTAGCACCCTCACAACCAAAATTGAGTGGTTGTGCCCCAAGAGGGAAGCGGGGCGCTACTGGAAGCACCCCGCATCCCTCTTGGGGCGCTCCGAGGGAATATCACGGCGCAATGTGCTGCGGTATTGCAGGCCTTCCTCCCCTTCTTAAAGGGGAGGGGCTTTGCACAGCGTGACCCGGGGCCCAGATGGGCCCCCGGGGATCAGGAGTGCCGGCAAAAGAGCCCGGCACTCAAGAGAAGTGCCAGGCTCCTGGAGCGCTGCCGGCACTCCGCAGGGGTGCAAGTAAGGAGGCCGGGGACGGGAGCGGAGGCAGGTGCTGGCAGGCGGCCTTTAAATAGTGCCACCCCAGCCGCAGGTAGGCTCCCCTGACCCCGTCAGATAAAGTGTCCGGTGGTAAGTCAGGGGGCGCTACCGAAGATCGTGGCCAGGGCGCGAGCGGGGCGCTAACGGTTAGCGCCGCCGCTAACTGTTGTGTATGTACCTTTAAGGGAATAACTGGTCTCAGACTGCAGTACCGGCAGTGACCACCCCTGTATAAAAGGCCCTAGCAGGCTTCTGTAGTTTCAGTTTCCAGGTTGTCTCCATTCAGTAAAGTCTTGTTATAATCAACTCCTGCAGTCCGTGTCTCAATTATACACGGACATAATACTGGCGACGAGTAAGAAACGAACTTACCTGCAACTCGGCAGCACCTCAGACGACGTTATTGAAGGTCGAAGCCAGAAGAAAGTAAAAAAAAATCCAAAGAAACTCGAGAAACGGGCGTCGACCGTGGGCAACCGCCCTCCAAATCATCGAATTGAAAAGTGCAGGAGAGACTGTCGAGAGCCAGGCTTGATCTCCAGTCTGTGGTTTCCCAGCTAATCGGGCTGGTGGCAGGTAGTGCACTGATCCTTCCTGGGCTGCGGCGGGCTAGTTCTCGATCGGGTGGCTCTGCAACGGGGCCGGGCAGCGAGTCGGGAAGCAAAGAGAGAGAGAGAGGGTGGAGCACACAGGGCGCGGCCGGTGCTTCACAGCCGGGCAGCATTCGGAACTAAGAAGAGGGAGGGAAGTGCCCCAGAGGGTCCGCTTCACGACGGGAACAGTTCTTCAATTAATGGAGCAAATATTGAAGCGCGATAGAAAAATAAAGTACCGCGGAGAGCGGCGTTGGCAGCAGCGATCGGGGAGGCGCGAAGACCATAGGGCGTCGCCATTACAGGATAGTAAAATAAATATAATCGCCAGCAACAGCGTTGGCAGCAGCGGCAGCGGCGGGAAAGCGTGGGAGGCGCCAACTTAACTCGGCGGGGAAGAAGGAAAAGCACGGGAGGCGCCATTTTGATCCATCGGGGACGAAGGCAAAGCGTGGGAAGCGCCATCTTAGATTTTCAAGATGCCAAAGACTGGCGATATCACTGCCTTCGATAATGCAATAGAAGACTGGACCACGAATGTGGAAAGAGTCGAGGTATATTGCGAGGCAAACGAAATAGCCAATGAGAAAAAGGCATCGGTATTGCTAAATTTAATGGGCGCAGGAACGTATGGCCTATTGCGGGACCTGATTACTCCAGCCAAACCGAAGGCGAAGAGTTTTATCGAAATTGTTGCTATCCTACAGGAACACCTAAATCCTACACCGCTGCTGATAGCAGAAAGATTTAAATTCCACAGGAGAAATCAGCATAAAAATGAGAGCAATGCTGATTACCTTACGGAACTACGCAAGCTATCAAAGCACTGCCAGTTCGGAGCAGGACTGGCAGATATCTTACGGGACAAATTTGTCTGTGGACTCCTGAGTGAAGGAACACAGAAGAGGTTACTCTCAGAGAAAGAGCTGACGCTAGATAAGGCTTTCAGCGTGGCAGTATCATACGAAGCAGCAGCAAGGGGAGCTGCGGAAATACAACAAAAGCCACAGGAATACGGCACCCACGAAATGACACGGGGATTTGCAAAATGTTATCGCTGCGGCAGAACAAACCATGACCAGAAGGACTGCTGGTCCAAGGACAAAATATGCAGGCAATGCGGAAAGATGGGACACATTGCACGAGTTTGCAGGTCTGGGAAGAAGACCAACGACAGCAAAAAGGCTACTAAGGAACCGTACAGGAAAGTACAAAAGATGACGGACAGTAGTTCCGAAGACCAGATGAGCGATAGTGAGTCTGGGAACAAGAGACTAAGCTGTCTCAAACTTCACAACGTAATCGCAAAAGAGGATCACCGAACCATTTGGGCCACCCTCACGACAGCATGGTCCCAAGTCAAAATGGAATTGGATACAGGATCAGCTCTAACCATCATGAATCGACGAGACTACGAGCGGCTATTCTCAGACATACACTTGAGAGAGACATCCATTGTCTTGAGGATGTATACGGGGTAAAAAGTATACCCCAGAGGAAAAATAAGGGTGCCTGTCGAATACAATGGCAAGAAAATACGGGAATTGTATCTCTACATTCTGCAAGATGGTGGACCACCGTTATTGGGACGTGAATGGATCAGAAAGATAAGTTTAGACTGGCACTCCATTCAGGCACTGACGGTGGCTGGTAAAAAGGATGATGACGTCACTCCTGGATGATTGTCAACAATCTTAGCTGACGCCAAAGAGGTATTTCAACAAGAACTGGGCACTCTTAAAGGCGTAACCGCCTCGATAAAAATAGAGGAGAATGCAATTCCCAAGTTTTTCAAAGCAAGACCGGTACCATATGCAATTTGTCCAGCCGTCGAGGCAGAGCTGGAGAATCTGGAGAAGGCAGGCATGTTATCTAAGGTAGACTGGAGCGAGTGGGCGACACCCATCGTTCCTGTCATGAAGAAAAAGTTAAACAATAAGTCTGAGGAGCCAAGGAAGGTTCGCATCTGCGGGGACTTCAAGGTGACGGTGAACCCAGTTCTTCACACAGTACAATATCCTCTTCCAAGGATAGAAGATATCTTCGCCTCACTATCTGGAGGGAAGCGTTTTACAAAAATTGACCGAGCACAAGCATATTTGCAGATGGAGGTTGAAGAATCCTCTAGGAAGTATCTCACGATAAACACTCACAAAGGTCTTTACCAGTATAATCGACTGGTATTCGGAGTAGCATCAGCTCCGGCGATATGGCAAAGAGCGATGGAACAAGTCCTGCAAGGGATTTCGGGGACTCAGTGTTACTTGGACGACATCCTAGTGACAGGTGAAGATGACAGTGAACACCTTGCCAACCCAGAGCAGGTGCTCACTAGATTACGTGAACATGGGCTACGAGCCAATCGCCCCAAGTGCGAGTTTTTTAAGAAACAGATATCGTATTGTGGCCACGTGATTGATGAAGAGGGGTTGCATAAGCCCCCTGACAAAATTGAAGCAGTAGTTAAGGCTCCAGCGCCTGAAAATGTGTCGCAACTGAGGTCATTCCTCGGATTGGTGAATTACTACCATAAGTTTTTGCCGAATTTGTCCACAATTCTGCATCCACTGAACGCCCTACTACGAACGGGAGTAGCATGGAAATGGAGCGATGAATGTAAGCGGGCCTTTCAGAAGAGTAAGGACCTTATCATTTCAAGAGAACTTTTGGCTCACTACAACCCATCACTACCGATAAGAGTGGCGTGTGATGCGTCTCCCTACGGTGTTGGGGCGGTACTGTCACATAAATTCCTTGATGGTGCAGAGAGGCCGATAGCTTTTGCGTCAGGCTCGTTAACTTCAGCCGAGCGTAACTACGCCCAGATTGACAGAGAGGCCCTCAGCCTGGTGTGGGGGGTGAAGAAGTTCAATCACTACCTGCACGGTCCGGAATTTACTCTACTAACTGATCATCAACCTCTCATCTCCATTTTCAACCCTCAGAAGGGCGTACCGATAAAGACGGCACAACGGCTACAGAGGTGGTCCCTTTTCCTAGGGGCACACCAATATGACATCGAGTACAAAGGAACTAAACAGCATGGGAATGCTGATGGATTGTCGCGCCTACCGTTGCCGACGGTGGAAGAAGAACTGGCAGTGGATCCAGTGGAGTTATTCCACTCGACTATAGTCAAATGTCTCCCTGTGACGAATGCAAACATAGAAAAGGAAACACGAAATGATCCGACACTCTCCTGGGTCTATGATTTAATGGTGAAGGGATGGCCAGCACATGGCGAACCACTGCTGCCAGCATTCTCGCCGAGAAGAGAACAGCTGTCAGTGTGCAGAGGAACCTTGATGTGTGGATCCAGAGTAGCAATTCCACCCAAATTGAAGGATAGAGTGCTCAATGAGCTTCATGAGGGTCATCTGGGAGGGGTAAAAATGAAGAACTTAGCCAGAGCGTTTGTGTGGTGGCCGGGAATCGATAGAGAAATCGAAGAGATGACCAAGAGCTGTACAGGATGCCAGAAGTTCCAAAACGCCCCACCACAAGCCCCTCTACACCCATGGGAGTGGCCCTCATCTCCATGACAAAGGGTGCACATTGATTTTGCTGGTCCCTTTATGGACTCGATGTTTTTAATTGCGGTGGATGCACATTCAAAGTGGCCAGAGGTAATAAAAATGTCCTCAACCACCACAGAAAAAACTATCACAGTCTTACGAACCATATTCGCCAGGAATGGGCTGCCTGAACAGATTTGCTCTGACAATGAACCACAGTTTGTGTCTGAAGAGTTCCGGAGGTTCTTAAAGAACAATGGTGTTAAGCATTACACATCCGCCCCATGTCATCCAGCCACTAATGGATTGGCCGAGAGGTTCGTTCAAACATTCAAGAAGGCTATCAAGGCAATGTGTAATGAAGATATACCCCTACAACACAAGGTGGATAACTTCTTGTTTGCCTACCGGAATGCGACACATGCGGTTACCAACCAAACTCCAGCCATGATGTTCTTCAATCGAAGACTACGATGCCGCTTGGATTTGGTTAAGCCAAACGTCAGAAGAGATGTGGAGAACAGGCAGTTTCAGAATATGAATGAAAGGCCGACCAGGAGTTTTAAGATAGGTCAACCAGTTTTGGCCCGGGACTACCGCACAGAGAAATGGCAGCTAGGAACGATCTGTACACGGCAAGGACCTCTAATGTATACCGTGGACGTTGGAGAGAGCATTGTAAGACGCCATGCTGACCAGATTCTAGAGTCACTGGAAAACGTCAACTCCACACCACGATCTGATACACCTGGCGATGAAACCGAAGTACCAATTGCATCTACCGCAGAATCGGTGATATTGGAAGCAGACGAACCAAACAACGACATTGATCCCGACTCAACCTTGCCAGAAGAACCTGATATCCCAAAGAGGCGTTATCCAGACAGAATCAGGAAGCCTCCTCAAAGACTGAACTTATAATTGCTTAACTTCAACCAATGTATCTAGCAACCGTAATTGTAATTAGTTATTATTTAGTTGTTAAATGAATGTTATGTACTGTTTATCTAAAAGGGGAGGAATTGTTGTGTATGTACCTTTAAGAGAATAACTGGTCTCAGACTGCAGTACCGGCCGTGACCACCCCTGTATAAAAGGCCCTAGCAGGCTTCTGTAGTTTCAGTTTCCAGGTTGTCTCCATTCAGTAAAGACTTGTTATAATCAACTCCTGCAGTCCATGTCTCAATTATACACGGGCATAATACTAACCACCTGCTGAATTTCGCGGGAGGCGTTGGCAGCGCCGCGCCCGGGCGCTAGTTGCTTTGCACCCTGTTAGGGCGCTAATGGGAGGCACAAAGCAACTGAATTTTTCCCCCTAAGAGTCATAGGCGGAAAAATTCAGTTGGTAGCGCCACCCGGTAGCGCCTTAAGAGGGCGCTAAATGTGGCGCAAACCAACTAGTGTCCGGGCGCGGCGATATCTCCGCCTCTCGCCAAATTGGCTGGACATGTTGCGGCGGCGCTAAACAATACTGCCCGATCTCCTGCGCACGCAGACCTTGACGTCATTCGAGAGTGCAATGTCCTTGCGGCACCCCGGACCGGAAATTCAGTGGCGCCCCCTCTTTTCCGCCTGGCGCTACCAACAACAGGTTGACTGGAACGCTTCCCAGTCGCTGTGGGGCTGGGGGGGCGCTAGTTAAAGGGGGCCTCTTCCTGGCTTTTGTGTGGTAGCCATTTTTGCACCACTCGTTCTGAGAGAGAGAGAGAGATTTGGAGAGAGACAAAGAGAAAGAGAGACTTCTGCATTGAGTTAACGCTGTCTGAGGTGGTTTTGGCTTCTGACCATAACTTTGCAGGTACTTTGCTTTTAGACCTTCATAACTTTGATTGCCCAGATACTATGGGGGCTGCAATGAATGGGAACGTCGTCCTTCTCCATCACATTCGGAGGGCACAGAGACGCAGAGAGAGAGTGGCAATCATGGCCAGACGGAGGAGGGCCCACAGGCCTTGGTACAGGAGACCTTACCCTCCCAGGGTTTTTTGCCAACAGTTCTCCTACATTAATATGTCTGAGGAGCAGTGTTTGCGAGGGCTGCGATTCAGCAAGGAGGTGGTCACTGAGCTCTGCCACCTGCTTCAGCCAGATCTGCAGCCTCAACTGAGGAGCAGGACGTCTCTGTCAGTGGCAGTGAAGATAACAGTGGCTCTCAACTTTTATGCCACCAGCTCATTTCAATCAGCTACTGGGGACATCATGCCCTCTTTAAAAGGAGACGAGAGTACATCTCTTTCCCCATGACCCCGGACAAGCAGCAAGAACGCGCAACGGGCTTTGCGATGATAGCGGGCTTCCCCATGGTGCAGGGCAACATTGACTGCACGCATGTGGGTTTGCGGGCGCCGCAAGAGAATGCCGAGGATTTCCGCAACCGAAAGGGCTTCCATTCCTTAAATGTCCAGTTGGTCTGTGACCACAGACAGCTGATACTCACTCTCAATGCCCACTTTCCAGGCAGCAGCCACGATGCCTTCATCCTGCACCAGACTTCTGTGGCAGACCTTTTCCAGGCACCGCATCACCCAGGAGGTTGGCTTCTCGGGGACAAGGGATATCCTCTGTGCACCTGGCTGATGACACCGCTCCGTTCGCCCAGCACCCCTGCTGAGCTACAATACAACGAGAGCCATCACGCTACCAGGAACATCGTTGAGCACACAATCAACGTGCTCAAGCAATGGTTCCGCTGTCTGGACCATTCTGGAGGAGCCCTGCAGTACACGCCTAAGCGAGTCTCCCACTTCGTTGTTGTGTGCTGCATGCTGCATAACCTTGCAACCCTCAGGACCCAGCCAATGCCACCAGACATTGGAGCACCAGCAGAGGAGGAGGAGGAGGAGGAAGAGGAAGATGAGGAGGATGATCATCAGCAGCAACAAGGCGGGAGGGAGGCACAAAGTGGAAGGGTCGTCCGTCAAAGGCTCATAGCAAGTCGCTTCTAGGCCCCCTCTGAGGGAATGGCTTCTGCCATTCAAACAACCTGGATGAAACCATCCCGCAACCCCTAAGCTGGTCAAGGCAACAATGAGTGCAAAGACCAAACATGTACATTTTGAATACAGACACTTCTTTATTTCACAAACTCTGTGTGTCTCATTTCCGCATGACAAATTAATAGAAAGAAACACAAAAAAAAGCAGTCATTCACATAACTGGCTCTCACAACCTGGAGACAATGTCCAAAACAGTAACAAAAATTTGACCACGAACCTCGGCCTTCAATAAAACAATGAAAAATATTTTGCCACACCTCCTACTTTTTGCCCTTCGAGGGTGATCTGCTTCCCTTGCGAAATTCCTCCCTTCCCACCCTGCAGCTTCTCCGTAATGGGACCCCAGTGGCTGCAGCAAGGCTGGGGAAGGCTGCTGAGTGTCAGAAACTGAGACTGCAGATGCCCTTGAGGGACGGCCTGGACCAACTCTGCATGGGCGGCAGCAGTCTGTCCTACAGGTGGTGGCAACTGCAGTGGAGAAGTGCCAGTGGTGGCTGCAGGAATGCTGTCATCTTGAGAGAGGGCAGCAACTCCCTGCTCAACCGACACACTGGCACTCCCACGGGGCAGCACTTCAGCATCCGGAGCAATCTGATGGAGCACAGATTGCTGGCCTGCTGCAGTGCGGTGAGAGCCCCGGGGAAATCTGCCCGATCCAGCGAGGGTGGCAGCAGTCAGTGCTCGCGTGGCCTTAATCTGCGTCTGCATGAGAGCAGCCACTGACTGCATTGCAGCACTAAGCATTTGCGTGGCAGCCGCCTGTGCTACAGCGAAGTGCTCCACACTCCTTGCCAGTGATTCAATGGATTCAGGCAACCTTGCCACTGCAGCCATGAGCTCAGTGTGCCTTTGCTCCGCCTGGGCGCTCATTTCAGCGAGGACCCGCTTCTTGTCTGCGTCCAGTGCAGCAGGACTCGAGGCCATACTCTCCCTCCGGGGAGAAGGCCCCCGCGCTTCCCGACCCCCCTCGCGTTGCTGCAGCCCGCTGGGTCCTGGAGCTTCACCCTCATCAGACCATTCCCCCCTGCTCCCCTCCAGGGAAGGCGTGTCCCCAGTATGGGCATGGGCTGCCTCGGTAGAGGGTGGTGCTGATGGTCCGGCTTCCTCTTCCTCCTCGCCTTCAGCTTCACTCTCACTGGCAGCTTGAGGGCCCGTCTCCTCACCTGGTGAATCACCATCTGAAAGCAGGGAGGTACAAGAGTGGCTTTAGCGTGAGGACAGGGTGGCAGCAAGGGAGACATGAGTGCAGCAATTTAGTGATTTGGATTGAAAGTATCAAAGGCTGCTGCTGTGAGGAACAAGTGGAAGGAGAGAGGAGAAAAAGGTGATGACCTTACCATTGCTGTCCAGAACGGGGTCAGCGTTTCCAGTGGCGACGGGACCAATCACCCGACTTGCCACAATCCTGTGGACGCGCTCCTCAAGATCGCTGAGGGGTTGAAGCTGAAGCCGTCCTCCACTGGTCCATTGCTGCTGTCTCCTATTATGAGACAGCTTGGCCTGCAAGAAAAAGGACGGCGTCTGAGTAAATATGCAGCCATGATCTTGCCTGAAATGCCTCCCATGGTTTAATAGCCCTTACTGTATGCAGCCATGATCTTGCCTGAAATGCCTCCCATGATTGAATAGCCCTTACTGTATGCAGCCATGATCTTGCCTAAAATGCCTCCCATGGTTGAATAGCCCTTACTGTATGCAGCCATGAGCTTGCCTGAAATGCCTCCCATGGTTGAATAGCCCTTACTGTATGCAAAGTGTGGAATATGCGTGTGTGTTTGATGAAAGGGCCAAAGGTGTTGGATGAGTGTTGGGCATTGGGGCTTTCAAGACCCTCTGGCCATAAAGTGAGGTTGAGATGGAGGGATGAAGAGGTTTTGAAAAAAAGGCACTCACCCCGATGACCCGAGCGAGGTCATTGAACTTTTTCCTACATTGCACATGGGTCCTAGGCACCATGCTGCTTGAGGACACTCTCTGAGCCACCTCCCTCCACACTCTTCCGTACTCGCGTGGCAAAGGCCTCCTGCCACTCTCTGGGTACAGAATGGATCTTCTGCGCTCCACCCTGCGAACCAGAGCCTCCAAAGCCCGCTCGCAGAAGCGCTGTGCTCGCTCCCTGGCCCTCTCCATAGTATCTGGCTGCTAGATTTATCCACAGGTCTGCCCAGGCCGAGATTCAAGGCTCCGGTGAGCAGGGTGTGGCTGCAGAGCAAGATCAACCCTGCCCTTTAAGAACTGACCAGCGCCAGTGTGTCTGTGTTCAATTGGTAACTGACAGCACCTGCACTGCGTCCGCCCTCTGAGGTAGCGCCTCGCTCCTCGGCATTAGCGCCGTAAGAGTGTTGTGTAGCGCCTGATTTAGCGCTCCAATCACCTCCAGGGGCGATAAAAGCCAAGTTTGCTGTTGGAGGTGATAATTAGCGCCAGGCGCTAAACTTTGCGCACCGCCAGTAATGGCGCCCCATATGGGGCGATACCAAATTTTTCCCCCATAGTCATCATGCAAGTTGGTACTGGGAGCTGTATATTACTTGTATTTCTGTGAATCAACATCCTTAGAAGCTTGGAAATACTTCTCCTAATTCATAACCACAAGTTCCCAAACTCAAAGTACTACCAGAACAGGAGGAATAGCCACTCCTTTTGAGATTATTGTCTCTGTAACCAATTGAGGAAAATCATTAGGAAAATAAATGTTTGATATAAACATTTCAATAGTATAACTTTCAGCCAGGTGCTTTCTGTCTTATATGAGCCTCTTTTTAAACCATAGACCATTTTTCTGGTCCTGATATTTCCCTAATTGCTGATTTCATTTTGCTTGGACCTTCAGTAATATCTCAGTCCCCTCATCATTCTATAGCAGCAAATATGTCTTGGCTGCTTAGTGATTGCTTTTCTTTCTACACCACCAGAAAAATCTCTAGGCTCATTGTTAATCCTCTTCTTCCCAAAAGTTTTCATCGCTGTCTGACAGCTTTGTATATCTCTGAGAATGGGCAGACACATAGTAGATGCAATTTGATAAGTGTGAAGTGATGCACTTTGGGAGAAACAATATGGAGAGGCAGTATAATCTAAATGGTACTATTTTGAGCAGGGTTTAAGAACAGAGGGGTTGCATATTCACACATTTTTGAAGGTGGCAGGGCAAGTTGATAAGATGGTTAAGAAAATGTATGGAATAGTTGGCTATGTAAATAGGGGCATTGAATACAAAAATAAGGAAGTCATGCTAAACTTTTACAAATCTCAGGTTAGGCCTCAGCTGGAGTATTGTGTATGATTCTGAGCATCACATTTTAGGATGTCAAGCCCTTGGAGAGGGTACAGAGGAAGTTTACCAGGATGATACCAGGGATGAGGGACCTCAGTTATAATGAGAGATTGGAGAAGCTGGGATTGTTCTCCTTAGAGCAGAGAAAGTTAAGGGGAGACCTAACAGAGGTGTTCAAAATTATGAGGGGTTTTGATAGAGCAAGTAGGGAGAAGCTGTTTCCTTTGGCAAGTGGGTTGGTAACAAAAGGCCACAGATTTAAAATAATTGGCAAAGGAACTAGAGGGGAAATGAGGAGACATTTTTTCACACAAAAGGTTGTTAAGATCTGGAACGCATTACCTGAAAGTGTAGTGGAATCAGACTCCATAGGAACTTTCAAAAGGCAATTGGACATGTACTTGAAGAGAACTAATTTGCAGGGTGATGGGAAAAAGCTGGGGTGTGGGGCTAATTGAACAGCTCTTTCAAAGAGCCGGCACAGACATGCTGGGCCAAATGGCCTCCGTCTCTGCTGTAAGATTCTATATGATTCTATGATTCTAAAATGAGGTGCTAGAAGGGGAAATTCTTCTCTTATATCCTCAAGGAAATGATGTTTGTGATCACAGAATCACAGAAACCCCACAGTGCAGATAGAGGCCATTTCGGCCCATCGAGCCTGCACCGGCACATATCCCACCCGATCCCCGTAACCCCTACACCAACACATATCCCACCCTATCCCTGTAACCCCACGTATTTAATCCCCCTAACACTAAGGGTCAATTTATCATAGCCAATCAACCTAACCCGCACATCTTTGGACTGTGGGAGGAAACCGGAGCACCCGGAGAAAACCCACGCAAACACGGGGAGAATGTGCAAACTCCACACAGACAGTCGCCCGAGGCTGGATTCGAACCCGGGTTTCTGGCGCTGTGAGGCAACAGTGCTAACCACTATGCCACCGTGCTGCCCTCTTGATCTTGATCTGTGATCTTGAAAGAAATTCCCTAACTTCCCAATTTCCTTCTTTGGCACTTTCATTAGTTTGTCACCTGATAGAAATTGCTGCATTTATTCCAATGTGAATAAGTTATCTGTCTAATCTTCACGAGATGACTCCGCAATCCTCCGAAACTAAATTAATCAGCCTGCCCTTGGATAGAAGAACTCCAAATAGAACCATTCCTTCAACTATTTCTTGCTACTCCAGCACGCTCCAAGATAGCTTCAAAGCTGTAGATGTGCCTATATAGACAAGTGCCAGAACTGCAAAGTCCACTCCCATAATGGGTTCAAGTGGCCCAATTGCCCCCTCTCCGTCTGGCATTATAACTTGTTTAGAAGCAGGTTAGGTGTTTTCTCCCAGAAGCTCAATTTTGCAATGATATGGGTTAGCTGAGTCCTAAACTATTTTTCCACAGCAATCACACGCAGGAAGATTGAACATGATCTCTTAGTGTTTACACTTGCAGCTGCCTGGATGAAGAATCCCAACACATTGTGCATTACACCGTGCAATTGCCATCTTTTCCCATCTTCTGATCTTAGGAAGAGGGAAATGATTAAACACTGGTGATCTATTGAGACATATTGTGAGTACAGCACATTACTTTGGTTTATTTGAGCATTTTATGTATTAAATGATATGAGATAGATTATGTGGGCTGGCCAAGTTATCTAAATTTGAAACCTGACAATCTACTTTTATTTACACACTACTGTATCAATAAGTAAGAAGAGGAAACAGGAAATGGTAAATAAACATAGCAAAAAAAAACACAACTAAATATGTGTACTGAGCTATTATTTGCTGTAAAAGAACAGCATGAGCCTATTTTGAAGCATCTGCAAATTCAGTGGGGGAGAATTTGAGACCTCCCACTCATCAGAAACAGGGAAGTAGTGCCCTGAACATGTTAGGGCATGACTTACCGCCTTTTTCCTGCCGTTGCTGTGGCTGCCGCAGTCTTCCCCCGGGCCGAACACTGGGCTGGAGCTATATACAGGGCCCTGTTTGCCATTTTAGAACAGTACTGGGTGGAGCATGCAATGCACATGCTCCATCCAGTATCAGCCGGAGAAGCCCGAAGATACATTGTACTGTATTTTTTGTGGGACCAGCAGGAGCAGGAGTCCTCCTCCAGGCTCCAAAATACTAGCCCAGGCCAGTGTCACACTGCATTACGTCCAAGATCAAATGCCATCCGCCCATATGGCCCATTTTGCCAGCTCGGAAGCCGGCCAGGCCACGGATATTGCCAGCAACCTGCTGGTTGAATACTAATGAGGCCTGGCCTTCAAAATGGACCAGGCCTACCGCCATGACTATCGGGCGACTGGTGGGCAGGCTTCTCCGGCTCGCCACCTGAAGTCCGCACTGGGGAAAAATCAACCCAATATTTGGAGATGGGAGTCTGAAATATAAGTGAATTACTCCACATACCTCAGGGGCTTAATTTCAAATCAACTGTAAACTTACAAAGAAAACTACATAGCTAATAATGCTTAAGTTGTGGATAGACATGGAGAATAGCATTGCAATGATGAGTTCTTTGAAGCCTAACTAAAAAAAAGTAATGCAAAACATGTTTGTTTTCCTAAATGAAGAGTCCATCAATCATCAGAGGATTATACTGCGTGTGTTGAATCCCAGTAGCTGAGACCAGTACTTAGTTGTGTTAATATCAGTAGAATATATAGACAGTCCTTTGGCTTTTGTTCAAAAACCATTTTTGAATGTTGGCTTCTTACGAATGTCCATATAGTAGGTTTGCTCACTCAGAGTGAATAAGGTTTCTCAGAGGATGCTTATTGCACAATGACAGTGCACTTTGTCCTGGAGATCACTGGGTTTGATAGGATATTATTTACCAATTTACTTCTTTGCTTTTATTTTCATCCATGTTGCTATTCATTACAATGTGAGATAGACAATGAGCATTTGGAGATTATGGGGTGGGGATGGATCATTACAGCCAAGCCTGATCCTGCCTTCACCTGATGCCCATATCTGCACCACAAGTGCAGGACACATGGCTAATATTTCCCCTTTCTACTCGGAGAATGATATGGCCAGTAATAAGATTCCCGCCAATGCCATGGTTGAGGTCAGCTAACTCAACGCAGAAAAGGGGTTGAATGCGAAGCCTTCCTAGCCTGCATGGCTCAGTCTATCACACCTCATAGTGTATTAAATACTGAACAATTGAAGTAATCCTGGTTATCCAAAGGATGGAGAAGTAAACTCAAACCAAATCAGGGTGTCTGCCAAGAGCTCGTGCTGGGTAGGGGCATGATAAAAAGATTTACAGATGATACAAAAATAGGAAGTCACTGTAAGTTAGCTTGACACCATCCAGAAAAAAGCAATCCATTTGATCGACATCTCTGTCACTGGACTCAGTATCAATCTCCTTCACCATCCTGATTTGTTCAGATATCGCCGTTCCTTAATTTTCACTGGGTCAGTATCCTGGAATTCCCAGCCTAACACCGCTATGGCAGCACCATCACCACAAGGGCTGCAGCAGTTCAAGAAGAAGGTCCACCATCACCTTCACAGGGCCACTAGGCATGGGCAATAAATCTGGCTGTGCCAGCATCACCCACTCCTGGGAACAAATAATAAAATGGTAAGAGGGCAAGTTAATGGCCCAGAAATTCGGGTCCCAATGTGTGAGTACGCACAGGGTACTCACACGTAGGCCCAACGAAAGTGCCGGTTTCGTGCATGTACTGCGTATGCATGGGAAACCGGCACTTCCGTTCCCTTGAAAGAAGGGGTTGACAGGTGGAACGTTTTTTTTGCAGGGTTCGCCGGGAGGCTAAGTCTCCAGCAGTTACCTTTTAAAAAGCAGGCAGAAGGCCTGCTTTTAACAAGGTAAGTGGTGAATTAATTAAAATTTTAAAAAAATTTCCACAGGTTTATTATTTTTAAATACTTTAAAAAAAGGTAAGTTTATTTTTAGCCCCGTTAGAAAATGTAATAAATTTTTTCAAAAATTTAAATTATTGTTTAAAATAGTTATTTCATGTAATTTATAGTTATTTAAAAAATGTGATTTAAAAAAAAATTATTTGAAGTTTTAGTGATGTTTTGGGGCTTATAGTATTTATAGGTTTGACAGCTCTTCCTGTCAATTTTATGAATGGGCATTTCCCTGCTACCATTGGCTCTCCATGGCCCACGTGATCGCAGGGAATGCTTTGAACTAACTGCGCCCCTGGGATACGCAGGCAGTTGGAGGAGGCCCAGGATCGGAATACCACGCGGGCCCACAGCTCAACGGCTGGCGTGCAAGGTAAGTGCAGGTCGGAGGCTTACACCCGCAGGAAGCCTCTGACCCGAATTTCTGGGCCAATAAAACAGTAAAGAAAAAGTAAATGGGTCCTTGGTTTTGTAAATGAGGCATAGAATACAAAAACCAAAAGATCATAATAAACCAATGTAACTTACTGACTAGACCAGTTAGAATAACGGGGCAGAATCTGTGGTCAGTATAATCTCAATTTTGTAATGTTGAGTGGCCAATCAGTGGTCCTTAAAGGGATCTCTGCAAGCCGCTCTGAAAATGGCAAAAGAAGGCTGCGACACTGATTTTTTTGGGTCAAGAAATCTTTCCACTCGCTGCTGGCCCCTCCGTGCTCCACCCTTAAGAGCCTACTTTCAGCTGGGTTCTGTGGAGGAGCGCCAGATAACCTGTTCTTCCCCCGGCCGCAAATGAGACTCCAGGATGGTGTGTTGCCTCCCTGGTGCAAGGGTCAAGGATGTCTCGGAATGGCTGCAGAACATTTTGGAAGGGGAGGGTGAACAGCCAGTTGTCGTGGTGCATATAGGTACCAACGATATAGGTAAAAACCGGGATGAGGCCCTAAAAGCTGAATATAGGGAGTTAGGAGGTAAATTAAAAAATAGGACCTCAAAGGTAGTAATCTCAGGATTGCTGCCAGTGCCACGTGCTAGTCAGAGTAGAAATAGAAGGATATTTCAGATGAATACGTTGCTAGAGGAATGGTGCTGGGGGAAGGATTCAAGTTCCTGGGACATTGGAACCAGTCCTGGGGGAGGTGGGACCAGTTCTAACCGGACGGTTTGTAACTGGGCAGGGCTGGAACCAATATCCTAGGGGGTGTGTTTGCTAGTGCTCTGGGGGAGGGTTTAAACTAAGATGGCAGGGGGTTGGGAACCTGAGCAGGGGGACAGAGGAAAGGGAAACAAGGATAAAAGCAAAAGAAAGCAAGGAGAAAAACAAAAGTGGCAGTCAGAGAAATCAACGGTTTAAATCAAACATGGCCACAGTAAATAATAATTCTAATAGGTCTAAGAGCGTTAAAAAAATAAGCCTGAAGGCTTTGTGTCTTAATGCGAGGAGCATTCGTAATAAGGTGGGTGAATTGGCTGCGCAAATAGAGGTAAACGAATATGATTTGGTTGGGATTACGGAAACGTGGCTCAAGGATGGCCAAGGCTTGGAACTCAACATCCAGGGGTATTCGATATTCAGGAAAGATAGGCAAAAAGGAAAGGGAGGTGGGGTAGCATTACTGGTTAAAGAAGGGATTAACACAATTGCAAGGAAGGATATTAGCTCTGATGATGTGGAATCTGTATGGGTAGAATTGAGAAATACCAAGGGGCAGAAAACGTTAGTGGGAGTGGTATATAGACCTCCAAACAGTAAGGCGGAGGTGGGGGATGGCATTAAAAGGGAAATTAAAGAAGCGTGCAATAAGGGCATAGCAGTCATCATGGGTGATTTTAATCTACATATAGATTGTGCTAACCAAATTAGTAACAATACTGTGGAGGAGGAATTCCTGGAGTGTTTACGGGATGGTTTCCTGGACCAATATGTCGAGGAACCAACCAGAGATCAGGTCATCATAGACTGGGTATTATGTAATGAGAAAGGATTAATTAGCAATCTTGTTGTATGAGGCCCCTTAGGTTGGAGCGATCATAATGTGATCAAATTCTTCATTAAGATGGAGAATGAAGTACTTGACTCAGAGACTAGGGTCCTAAATTTAAATAAATTAAACTACGATGGTCTGAGGCGCGAGTTGGGTAGGGTTGATTGGGGAATGTCACTCAAAGGGTTGACGGTGGATAGGCAATGGCAAACATTCAAAGACCGCATGGATGAACTACAGAAAATGTTCATCCCAGTTTGGCACAAAAATAAAACAAAAAAGGTGATTCAACCGTGGCTAACAAGGGAAATTAGGGATAGCATAAGATCCAAGGAGAGGACATATAAATTGGCCAGAAAAAGCAATAATCCTGAGGATTGGGAGCAATTTAGGATTCAACAAAGGAGGACAAAGGGATTAATTAAGAAGGGGAAAATAGAATATGAGAGTAAGCTTGCAGGGAACATAAAAACTGACTAAAAGCTTTTATAGATATGTGAAGAGAAAAAGATTGGTGAAGTCAAGCGTAGGTTCCTTGCAGTCAGAATCGGGGGAATTTATAATGGGGAACAAAGAAATGGCAGACCAACTAAATACATATTTTGGTTCTGTCTTCACAAAGGAGGACACAAATAACCTTCCAGAGATGCCGGGGAACATAGGGTCTGATGAAAGGGAGGAACTGAAAGAAATCAGTATTTGTAGGGAAATGGTGTTAGGGAAATTGATGGGATTGAAGGCCGATAAATCCCCAGGGCCTGATAATCTACATCCTAGGGTACTTAAGGAAGTGGCCCTAGAAATAGTAGATGCATTGCTGGTCATATTCCAAAATTCGATGGAATCTGGAACAGTACCCATGGATTGGAGGGTAGCTAATGTTACCCCACTATTCAAAAAAGGTGGTAGAGAGAAAATGGGGAATTACAGGCTGGTAAGCCTGACATCGGTAGTGAGGAAAATGCTAGAGTCCATTGTAAAAATGTAATAGCAGAGCACTTGGAAAACAGTGACAGGATCGGACAAAGTCAACATGGATTCACAAAATGTAAATCGTGCTTGACTAAACTACTGGAATTTTTTGAGGATGTAACTGGTAAAATAGATAAGGGAGAACCAGTGGATGTGGTGTATCTGGACTTTCAGAAGGCTTTCGATAAGGTCCCGCATAAGAGATTAGCGTGTAAAGTTAAGGCACATGGGATTGGGGGCAAGGTATTGATTTGGATAGAGAACTGGTTGGCAGACAGAAAGCAAAGAGTTGAAATAAACAGGTCCTTTTCCGAGTGGCAGGCAGTGACTAGTGGGGTACCGCAGGGATCGGTCCTTGGACCCCAGCTATTCACCATATATATTAATGATCTAGACAAGGGAACTAGATGTAATATCTTCAAATTTGCAGATGACACAAAGCTGGGTGGGCGTGTGTGCTGTGAGGAGGATGTCGCGAAACTCCAGGATGATTTGGACATGTTGGGTGATTGGGCAGAAACATGGCAGATGCAATATAACGTGGATAAATGTGAGGTTGTCCACTTTGGTGGCAAAAACAGGAAGGCAGATTATTATCTACATGGCAATTGATTGGGAGAAGGGGAAGTGCAACGAGACCTGGGTGTCCTTGTGCACCAGTCGCTGAAGGTAAGTATGCAGGTGCAGCAGGCGGTTAAGAAGGCAAATGGTATGTTGGCCTTCGTAGCGAGAGGGTTTGACTACAGGAACAAGGATGTCCTGCTGCAGTTGTACAGGGCCTTGGTGAGACCACATCTTGAGTATTGTGTGCAGTTTTGGTCGCCTTATCTGAGGAAGGATGTTCTTGCCATGGAAGGAGTTCAGCAAAGATTCACCAGGCTGATACCTGGGATGGCAGGAATGACGTATGAGGAGAGATTGGGTCAATTTGGCTTGTACTCGCTAGAGTTTAGAAGAATGAGAGGAGATCTCATTGAAACTTATAAAATTCTGACAGGACTGGACAGACTAGGTGCAGGAAGGATGTTCCCGATTGTCGGGGAGCCCAGAACCAGGGGATACAGTCTAAGGATAAAGGGTAGGCCATTTAGGATAGAAATAAGGAGGAATTTCTTCACCCAGAGAGTGGTGAACCTGTGGAACTCTCTACCACAGAAGGCGGTGAAGGCCAGTTCATTAAATATATTCAACAAGGAGTTGGATATATTTCTTAAGGCTAAAGGGATCAAGGGGTATGGGGAGAAAGCAGGGACCGGGTACTGAATTTGGATGACCAGCCATGATCGCATTGAATGGCGGAGCAGGCTCACGGTGCCAAATGGCATACTCCTGCTCCTATCTTCTATGTTTCTATGTTTCTAATCAGCAAGTCGCCTGTCAGTGCTCCTTCAGCACTGGTAGCTCCTCAAAAGTATTCCAATGTGCCCCGACCATGAAAATGGTTCTGACCTTTCACTGGTGGTATTGGGTGGACAGTGCCATCGCTTTGCCACGACCCGCCCAATGTGCACCCAAAATGAAAATTGGCCCCGATATCTCTTTCAAGGAGCCAATGCAAGTGCAATGGACCAGATGTAACATTCTACGATCTTGGCCTCTGTAAATGTAATGAAGATATTGTAGGAACGTGGGTTCCTAACTAAAAGACTGAGTTCTACTCAGGCGATCAAACAAAATGAACTTTAATGAAATGAACAGGCTTTAACAATAAACTGCAGGATAACATTGAATATAGGTCTGCTCTCTCTGGAGGCTCCACGAGGACTGCCCCTGCAGTCCTGTGGCTGACGTCATGACGTCATCACATTTTCCCGCCAGTGGGGGGTCACGTGATGAACGGAGTGACGTCATCACGTTTTAACCGCGCTGTTAAAGCAACCACACTCTGTACAGTTAAACAGCATAAATAAAGGTACAGACTCAGACTGTAGCTAACATGTTGTTAAAGGAATTATGTACAAACGATCTGAGTCCTTTGGTGGCACCGCCACAATATTTAAATTTAAATTTATGCAAGTCACTAAAAGAAATAAGACAATTGGATACCCTGCACAGCTTCCATTCCACATTGTACTTTACTTTGGTTTAGCTTGGAGTCTTTTCATCAGAGCCTTTTGAACATGACTTTCTTTGAGATTCAGGCCTCGATTTTAACCATGCCCACCCAGTGGAACGGTGCAAGTGGGTGGGGAGGGGGTGGGGCGGTTAAAATGATGGCTGGGCAGAACCCGTTGCATTCCTTCCTCACGGATTTTTGGGAGCGTGGAGTCTACAGGGGTGTCATTAATATTGACATTTTGGGGTTCAATTATGTGATTTGGACTCCGGTGTTATTTTAACTGAAATATGCAACTGACTTTGCTGGGGTCTGTTTCTGTGGGCCCCCAATGGTGACCTGCAGCTGCGTGATTTCTTCCCGCCTACATCATTCCTGTTTGCTGCGGGTGGGAGTCAGTGAGGGGGGGGATTTAAATAAAGATAGGGGGTTAAAATCACCTGGGCTTCATACTTCGGGGGGTGGGATGGATCACTGACGCCCAGCTGAAGCCGGCAGGGATGACGTAGTGGCCCACTTTATCTCCCACACCCCCGATTTCCACCTCAAGTGTAAACCAGGCCTAAGACTTTTGCCTTTTGCATGTTTCCCCCCTCAGTTGTTATTTTATTGTTATTACAATGGCCCGGATATTCCGAACTCTACGGGTGGGTATGTACTGTGTAAACACCCGTAGGGACATCGGAAATGCCGGTTTCAGGCATGCGCTAATAACCGGCATATCTGATCTGTCAAGAAAGCACTCGACAGATCCTCCGGCCTCTGCGGGCGGATATTTCTGCTTTTTGGAGACCCTCCGTCTGCAGAAAACCCTTATAATTCTTGCACCTGGTAAAAGCAGGCGTAAGGCCTGCTTTTACCAGGATAAGAGTTGAAAAAAAGTTTAAAAAA